>NC_064618.1:546096600-548596600 GCF_023898315.1 Schistocerca nitens
TGCTCCTCCCCTCCCCTCTGCTCCCTCCCCTCCCCTCTGCTCCCTCCCCTCTGCTCCCTCCCCTCTGCTCCCTCCCCTCTGCTCCCTCCCCTCCCCTCTGCTCCCTCCCCTCCCCTCTGCTCCCTCCCCTCTGCTCCCTCCCCTCCCCTCTGCTCCCTCCCCTCTGCTCCCTCCCCTCCCCTCTGCTCCCTCCCCTCTGCTCCCTCCCCTCCCCTCTGCTCCCTCACCTCCCCTCTGCTCCCTCCCCTCCCCTCTGCTCCCTCCCCTCTGCTCCCTCCCCTCCCCTCTGCTCCCTCCCCTCCCCTCTGCTCCCTCACCTCCCCTCTGCTCCCTCACCTCCCCTCTGCTCCCTCACCTCCCCTCTGCTCCCTCCCCTCCCCTCTGCTCCCTCTCCCCTCTGCTCCCTCCCCTCCCCTCTGCTCCCTCCCCTCCCCTCTGCTCCCTCCCCTCCCCTCTGCTCCCTCCCCTCCCCTCTGCTCCCTCCCCTCCCCTCTGCTCCCTCCCCTCCCCTCTGCTCCCTCCCCTCCCCTCTGCTCCCTCCCCTCCCCTCTGCTCCCTCCCCTCCCCTCTGCTCCCTCCCCTCCCCTCTGCTCCCTCCCCTCCCCTCTGCTCCCTCCCCTCCCCTCTGCTCCCTCCCCTCCCCTCTGCTCCCTCCCCTCCCCTCTGCTCCCTCCCCTCCCCTCTGCTCCCTCCCCTCCCCTCTGCTCCCTCCCCTCCCCTCTGCTCCCTCCCCTCCCCTCTGCTCCCTCCCCTCCCCTCTGCTCCCTCCCCTCTGCTCCCACCCCTCCCCTCTGCTCCCTCCCCTCTGCTCCCACCCCTCCCCTCTGCTCCCTCCCCTCCCCTCCGCTCCCTCCCCTCCCCTCCGCTCCCACCCCTCCCCTCCGCTCCCTCCCCGCCCCTCCGCTCCCTCCCCGCCCCTCCGCTCCCTCCCCGCCCCTCCGCTCCCTCCCCGCCCCTCCGCTCCCTCCCCGCCCCTCCGCTCCCTCCCCGCCCCTCCGCTCCCTCCCCGCCCCTCCGCTCCCTCCCCGCCCCTCCGCTCCCTCCCCGCCCCTCCGCTCCCTCCCCGCCCCTCCGCTCCCTCCCCGCCCCTCCGCTCCCTCCCCGCCCCTCCGCTCCCTCCCCGCCCCTCCGCTCCCTCCCCGCCCCTCCGCTCCCTCCCCGCCCCTCCGCTCCCTCCCCGCCCCTCCGCTCCCTCCCCGCCCCTCCGCTCCCTCCCCGCCCCTCCGCTCCCTCCCCGCCCCTCCGCTCCCTCCCCGCCCCTCCGCTCCCTCCCCGCCCCTCTGCTCCATCCCCGCCCCTCTGCTCCATCCCCGCCCCTCTGCTCCATGCCCGCCCCTCTGCTCCATGCCCGCCCCTCTGCTCCATGCCCGCCCCTCTGCTCCATGCCCGCCCCTCTGCTCCATGCCCGCCCCTCTGCTCCATGCCCGCCCCTCTGCTCCCTCCCCTCCCCTCTGCTCCCTCCCCTCCCCTCTGCTCCCTCCCCTCCCCTCTGCTCCCTCCCCTCTGCTCCCTCCCCTCCCCTCTGCTCCCTCCCCTCCCCTCTGCTCCCTCCCCTCCCCTCTGCTCCCTCCCCTCCCCTCTGCTCCCTCCCCTCTGCTCCCTCCCCTCCCCTCTGCTCCCCTCCCCTCTGCTCCCCTCCCCACTGCTCCCCTCCCCACTGCTCCCCTCCCCACTGCTCCCCTCCCCACTGCTCCCCGCCCCACTGCTCCCCTCCCCACTGCTCCCCTCCCATCCCCACTGCTCCCCTCCCATCCCCTCTGCTCCCTTCCCCTCCCCACTGCTCCCCTCCCCTCCCCACTGCTCCCCTCCCCACTGCTCCCCTCCCCTCCCCTCTGCTGCCCTCCCCTCTGCTGCCCTCCCCTCTGCTGCCCTCCCCTCGGCTGCCCTCCCCTCGGCTCCCCTCCCCTCTGCTCCCCTCCCCTCTGCTCCCCTCCCCTCTGCTCCCCTCCCCTCTGCTGCCCTCCCCTCGGCTCCCCTCTCCTCTTCACCCCTCCCCTCTGCTCCCTCCCCCTCCCCTCTGCCTTCTCCACTCCCCTCTGCTCCCTCCCCCTCCCCTCTGCTCCCTCCCCCTCCCCTCTGCCTTCTCCACTCCCCTCTGCTCCCTCCCCCCTCCCCTCTGCTCCCTCCCCCCTCCCCTCTGCTCCCTCCCCCCTCCCCTCTGCTCCCTCCCCTCTGTCTCCTCCGCTCCCCTCCCCTCTCCTCCCCTCTGCCTCCTCCGCTCCCCTCCCCCCTCCTCCCCTCTGCCTCCTCCGCTCCCCTCCCCCCTCCTCCGCTCCCCCCTCCTCTCTGCCTCCTCCCCTCTGCTCCCTCCCCTCTGCTCCCCTCCCCCTCCCCTCTACCTCCTCCACTCCCCTCCCCTCTGCCTCCTCCGCTCCCCACCCCTCTCCTCCCCCCTCCCTTCTGCCTCCTCCGCTCCCCTCTCCTCCCCTCCCCTCCCCTCTGCCTCCTCCGCTCCCCTCCCCTGATCTCCCCTCCCCCCTCCCCTCTGCCTCCTCCGCTCCCCTCCCCTGATCTCCCCTCCCCCCTCCCCTCTGCCTCCTCCGCTCCCCTCCCCTGTCCTCCCCTCCCCTCTGCCTCCTCAGCTCCCCTCTGCTCCCTCCCCTCCCCTCTGCTCCCTCCTCAGCTCCCCTCTGCTCCCTCCCCTCCCCTCTGCTCCCTCCCCTCCCCTCTGTTTCCTCCTATCCCCTCCCCTCCCCTCCCCTTCGCTCTGCTCTCCTATCTTCCTCACCCCTCTGTCCTCCCCCACCTCACACTTCTGTCTATATCAATACTCTTCCATCCACTGTGATGGTACTTCCCATAGTGTCACTTGATGGCCTAATCTTGTCGTAGCAGTCTTTACAAGAGTGATATGTAGGTAGTTGTAGCATGCTTGTTGATTTCTCAGTTAACGCTAGTTTTTGAGTAGACTTTCTCAAGATAGTGTGACTATCTTCAAGCATATGCCATGATGCTTTCCCATCAGAGAACTTTCCTTTTTCATCTCCTAAGTTTGTCTTGTTAATATCTGCTTATCCATTTTCTCTTTCTCTTACAGATAAATTTGCGTTATGGAATGAAAAGCCCAAAATTAGAATCATCAAGAGAAACATGTACGGCATGTGCAGGAACAATGATATTAGAAATGGCAGCATTATCAAGACTTACTGGTGAATCAATATTTGAGGTACGTTGAACAGTGTGCTCTTGTTTTGTTTATTGTGTGTTGACTTGCATTTTTCTTGGAAATTTGTGATTTTTTTCAGTTCAGTATTCATCATTTAGCTTATTTTATGTATTGCACATGCATTTCATTTCTTGCAGAAGATAAGAATAGCATGTTTGTCCTATGAGATTAGAAGCATAATTCCATACTGCCGTTTTGGCTACTGTTTAAAGCACACTTCATCAGGCAGGCTACAAGTAGTGATGATACAAACACAACAGAATTTAGTTGGTTGGATGGGGGTTGCAAAAGCCTACTCAGGTTCTTTGAAACTATCTTACCTAAACATTCAAACAATGGCAAGTACAGGATGGGATAACAACAATATGAAAAGGATAGATTGCTACTCATCACATTTAGGAGGCACTAAATTGCAGACAGGCACAATGAAAATAATGTTAAAAATATTCAACTTTTCATCAGAAGTAGATGTCTTTCAGCTCTCTCTCTCTCTCTCTCACACACACACACACACACGTACACATGCTCGTGCATGCTCTTGCATGCTCTTGCAACTACTTTTAGGGCACTAAGGCTAGACTGAGACTGCATCTGAGTTGAGCAACAGTCTAGCTAGGGAGGGTAATGGGGGAAAGGAAAAGGTGTAGAGTAGGGTGAAATTCTTGTGCTACCTGTGGGAGTACTCAGGGACATGGTGGGGACAGGATAGGGCTGCCAGGTGCTGTATTGGTAGGATGTGATGTGGAAGGGATTGGGTAGGGGGGGAGGGGGATGAAGTGGAGAAGAAGAAAGGACTTAGGTAGGTGCATTGGCAGGATAGAAGGCACGTATGAGGTGGAACCGAAAATTTTCGGGACTGTTACTGCCATCTGGAAAGTAGGAATAGTAGAGCTTTGTACCACTAGGTGGAAAGAGCTGCATATTTGATGATTCAGTGTGCGGAGTGGCATTCAGCTGGGAGGACATGTTGCATGTCCACAGTGATTTCCGTAATACTCTGTGTTTGGTGTGTGGCGATTTTACGATGGATCTTGAAACAGAACAGCGTGTGGGTATCAAATTCTATGCGAATCTCGGGAAAAGTGCTAAAGAGACTCTTGCAGTGATTCAACAAGTGTTTGGGGGACGGAGTCTGAGCCGTACGCATGTGTTTGAGTGGCATACTCGGTTCAAGGATGGCCATACAGATGTTGAAGATGATGCTCACACTGGAATGCCCGTTAGCTGCTCAATGCCAGACATTGTTGCCAAACTTCAACAATTTGTTTCTGTGGATCGATGTTGAACCATTCAAGGCCTTGCGGATGAAGTGGGTATTGGCTATGGGACATGTCAACGATTGTTGACTGATGAATTGGGCATGAATTGTGTTGCCACATAATTTTTGCCAAGGATCTTGACTGCCGATCAGAAGGCATAGCGTGTTGAAGTGTGCACGGACCTTCGTCAGATCGCATCTAATGATCCAATATTCTGTCATGGGTTATCACCGGCGATGAGAGCTGGGTTTACGGTTATGACCCAGAGACAAAGCAACAATTGTCGCAGTGGAAGAGCCCGGGCTCTCCAAGAGCCAAAAAAGTGAGACAGGTGAAGAGCAAAGTAAAGAGCATGATCGTCATTTTCTTTGATACCAAGGGAATTATGCACAAAGAATTCATCCCACCCAACCAAACAGTGAATTCCCTGTACTACTGTGGCATTTTGCAACAGTTCCATAAAAATGTGTGGTGACGATGGCCCGAACTTTGGCATCAAGGGAACTGTCTGCTGCATCACGACAATGCGCCCTGTCACACGTCCTTGATCACCAGGACCTTTTGGCATAAAACAACATGGCGGTTGTACCCCACCCACCGTACTCGACAGATTTGTCACCTTGCGACTTCATGGTATTCCCAAAACTGGAACTCAAGTTGAGAGGCCAGCGGTTTGACACTCTAGAGAGGGTTCAAGAAGCATCACTGGCGGTGATAAACACCCTCAAAGAACAGGACTTCCAGAAAACATTTGACCAGTGGCAGAAGTGCTGGGACGGGTGTGTACGTGCGGATGAGAATTACTTCGAGGGTGATGGTGACCCTAAGTCCAAAGGTAAGGTTTTCAACAGATGGCAGCACCAGTCCCGAAAGTTTTGGATAGCATCTCGTATAATAGTGGAATGGGAGTGGGGAAGGGCAGGGAGGCATAGGCAGGTGGAGAGATGGTCGATGGGCTAGCAAAGGTTTTGGCTGGGGGGGGGGGGGGGGGGCTACTGAAACAAAGGATATGTTGCAACATATCTGTTGTTCCTGTAACCCCATAGTCTTTACACTTAGGAGTCCAAGAAAGCAGTGTCAGTTGGATGCTGTGACACTGTATTTAGGACCTGTCTATTTGAGACAGTGACAGTTAACTCTGTTTCATTCACGCGGTCTCTAGTGAACTTCACATGGATGAGACAACTTTCGTTACTGCCCAGCATAACCGAGCCCCACTAAGCACTTTCTTCAAATATCATCAGCATACAAATAGGTCCAGAACAGCCACAAGAATCAGTAATCCTGATATTTCATATATACATTCTAATTGTTTTTATTTACTGGTTGATGTGTTACACTTGTCACCTTTTCTGGGAAGTTATTAGCTGCAGTACTATTACATATATTTCTCTGAACTTACTTGTATTTAGTGACAAGTCTAACATAGAATATTAAAATCAACACTGTGGCAGATTTTATGTGAAGAAAGTGAGAGCTGATTGCAGTCTGTCATCAGGCCTGTTTCATGACATACCTGCTGAAGAAGCAGGAAAGGGATACAGACAAAAGAATATATATCAAAAGTTGGAAGAGTGAAATGTTGCTTTTGACTTAAGTGTTGTTGTTGAGTGCATGGCAGAACTAAGGGAAATAGTGAATGTAATAAACATGGTGCTTAATAAAAGCATTCATCTGAGTGATTGTTAAAGGAAAAACATCCTATTACATTTTTTAATAAAGAAAGACACAATATAAGGCTGCAGGTTAAAGTTCATAGCATTACAAAATTAATTTAGTATGAAATATGAGACAAATTAGCAAAACAAACAAAGTTAATGTTTTGGTGGCGATGGTCATTAGTAGTAATAGCAGCAGCAGTGATTTATTCATCAAAGGATCATTTAACAATGATGCATCTGTCAGCTTGATACAGGGAAAATTGCAAGTCATATATACTGATATATGGGTACACAAACGTGCATAATGAGGAGAGTTTTTCAGTAAGAACATTTTTTTGTGTGGCCATAAATTATGCAATTGGTACACAATTACACGATGAAGTGAAATATAAACAGAAGTGTTCACTATGTTGTTCATAATAGCTTACCTGTGTTCCTGTTTTCTTATTCATTGTTAAATTTTCTCCTGCATTACCTCTATTTGATTTTGTATTTATAACCCTGTATTCACATGAACAGAAGTCCTGTTCCTCCTTCCACTGAACTTCACTAATTCCCATTATGTCTAACTTCAACCTGTCAATTTCCTTTTCTAAATTTTCTAACGTACTGGTCCAATTAAAGGATCCAACATTCCACACTTCAATCCATAAAGTATCAGTTTTGTCAAATGTAGCAGGTGAAAGGAAATACAAATGTGTAAAAAATGAGCTTGACAGAAAAGTGCAAAATGGCTAAGCAGGAATGAATGGAGGACAAATGTAAGGATTTAGAAGCATATATCATGAGGGAAAAGATAGGTACAGCCTAAGGGAAAACTGAAGAGTGAAAAGAGAAGCAGCTGTATGAATATCAAGAGCTCAGATGTAAAACCAGTCCTAAGCAAAGAATAGAAAGCTGAAAGGTTGAAGGAGTACATATAGCATCTACACAAGGGAGATGGACTTGAAGGCAGTATTCTCAAAATGGAAGAGAACATAGAAGAAGATGAGATGGGAGGTAGGATACTCAGAGAAGAATTTGACAGAACACTAAAAGACCTAAGTCAGAGTAAGGCCCTGGGAATAGACAGCATTCTGTCACAACTATTGATAGCCTTGGGATAGCCAGCCATGACAAAACTGTTCCATATGTTGTTCAAGATATATGAGACAAGCAAAATAATCTCAGACTTTAATAAGAAGAATATGATAATCTCAATGTTAAAAAAAGCAGGTGCTGACAGGTGTGAATATTACTGAACTATCAGGTTATACATCTTGGTTGCAAAATACTGACACGAATTCTTTACAGAAAAATGGAGAAACTGGTAGATGCCAACCTCAGGGAAGATCAGTTTGGATTCTGGAGAAATATGTGAGGCAATACTGACCCTATGACTTCTCTTAAAAGATAGGTTAAGGAAAGGCAAACCTACATTTATAGAATTTGTAGAGTTAGAAAAATCTTTTGAAGTGTTGACTAGAATACCGTATTTGAAATTCTGAAGGTATCAGGGGTAAAATACAGGGAGTGAAAGGCTATTTACAAACAGAAACCAGGCAGCAATTATAAAGAGTTGAGAAGCATGAAAAGGAAGCACTGGTTGAGAAGGGAGTGAGACAGGGATAATGGAATGTAGTCAGGCTAAATCAATTGATGCTGCCACTTAAAGTGGTAGATGCTTTTTGCTATTTGGGCAATAAAATAACTGATGATGATCGAAGTAGAGTAGATATAAAATTTAGCCTGGCAATGCCAAGAAAAGTGTTTCTGAAGAAGAGAAATTTATTTACATCAAATATAGATTTAAGTATTAGGAAATCTTTTCTGAAAGTAAGTATTTGCATGGAGTGTAGCCATGTACGGAAGTGAAACATGGACGATACACAGTTTAGACAAGAAGAGAATAGAAGCTTTCAAAATGTGGTGCTACAGAAGGATACTGAAGATTAGATCACATAACTAATGAGGTGGTACTGAACAAAACTGGAGAGGCAAGAAATTTGTGGCAAAACTTGACTAAAAGAAGGGATCCGTCAATAGGACAAATTCTGAGACATAAGGGACCACCAATTTAGTTTTGGAGGGAAGTGTGGGATGTACAAATTGTAAAGTTAGCATGAATTGCATGTGCAATTCATGCCTTGAATTATGAGTGGATTATGCACCCTCAAGCAGGGCAGAGAATAATGCAACATGAAACAAATACAAGAACTTGCACACATTTAGTATGTGAATGACAATACAATATGAATGTGTATTGCTATATACTGTATTTCAGCATGTAATATCATTAGGTACTGGAATAGTGTATGCAAGGCCTCTTTGAACCATTAGATGAATCTTGAAACCTTTTGAATGGCTGTTAATGGACTGAGAGTCCACTGTATTCATCCCACACTCACGCATAGAATACTGTCAGTGATTCCCCGATTGTGTAGCAGGCACTTTATTCTTACACGATACGTGATATTTTGGTATGGTTGATTTTTCCATGAGGAGGGTGGTGAGATGCTCAGCTATGGATTACAAGTGGCAATAAAAGCAGTTCCAGTAGTAAAATATATTTATCTGGAGAACTTGACTATTTTCAACTTCATGCAAGACAATTTCCATATGTCAATCAGTATATATTCAATCAAATTGCTCACATTTTGTGAAATAAATTTAAAAAATCTTACACCAGGAGATGCTGCTATTACCTCCAACTTAGCTTACTCCATTGCTCTACTAACAGTTCTTTGCCTAAAGTGAACACAACTGATTAACTTCTGCTGATCATTGAGATTCTTCGAAGGTACAGTAGTTTTTCCACTCTTCTGCTAAGTAGCCGAAGAAATTTCTTAAAAATTCTGCCTGTCATTTAAACATACATTAGAAAAAAGAGGTGAAATGTTTTCTAGTCATTGTATGATTGTGTTTCTTCTTACCATTGTGCATATCAGTTGTGCTATATGGGATATGATAATACAATTTTCACAATGGTATGTACATGAAGTAAAAGGTACTTGTATGTTATCAGAATAAAACAGAAGACTTTCCAGTGATATAAAGTATAATAACTGTTTGCATGCTTAATAGTGCTAGTTCATCTAATAATGGCCAGTGTAGTGGATGTGATGTGACAAACTATAAGACCCAGCAATAGCAGTGGCTATAGGTACAATGTTTTCCAGAATTACGAAGGTCGTTCCAGCAGCACAGAGCAGCCAGCAAAGCAAAAGATGAGTACCAATTTTTGCTGTGAAGGATTAAGGCAGTCCCCCTGAGGTGATGCCTCAATGTTCCTCTGAGATGTCCATCTATGTGTAGGAGAGGCATTCTGCAGCTGTGCCTCTGAAACCATTTGAATCCATCTGCACAGGAGAACTGGGAAGCTGGAACAAAGTTGGTGCTATAACTTAGGATTGTCTCAATGAAAACGGATGTTTCTTGAAGTTCACCGATCAGATTGAATATCCCATCATTTTTATGGGGTGCATCCAGGATATTAACTCTAGTACTGATATTTTATCTGACAACCTCCCAGCTATTCTCAAGGTGAGTCTCTTGCCAAAGTTTTAAGGAACTTTACAGTGTGGAGTAGACGCACATATGTTACTAGAGAATATCAGTTGGGAGAGAGAAGTGATAATGGCAAGAGATCTGCCAAAGATTTAGACTTGTTGTAGTGAATACCCTCTTCCAGTACCACAAGAGAAGGAGATATACTAGAAAAAGACCAGAAGTAACTGGAAGATATCAGGTGAAATATATCGTGATTGGACAATGATTTAGAAATCAAATCATGGACTGCAAAGCGCACCCAGGTATGAAAACAGACTTGTGAGGGAATGGTCCAATAAGACGTGTCGAAATCTGCCCTGAATTTTTTTACACGGGAAGAAGACAGTGAAAGAAATTCACTGTCAAAATCTTAGCTGCTAAGAGGCATTGCAAGTATTTAAAAAAAAAAGCTGAAAATTGCCATATTCGTAGCATGCCAGGTGGTGGTAGAAATGTACATCCCTACTGGCACTGTAGCAACTGTGCATCTGTAACTAGGCACTCACACAGTCGAGGCTAGCAGTACATTTGAAACAGGAAACACAACACAACCCGATTGTAATTTGTAAAGAACGTTTCAGGTTACTTTTCATTAATAATTTCTCTGATACTACAGTGCACAGTCACTATTCTCTCGAATTAGCCACTCAAGTAACATCTTTCACAAATTATCAGTCACTTTTTGCAGTATTGGTAAGTATTGACAATACAGATAAAGCTGAATTAATATTTATTGTGCTTTCATAAGGCATACCTGCTAATAGTACCTTTTTTTTTTTTTTTTTTTCCTTCCTTCCAGTTTCACAGTAATGTGGAATTCAGTTAACGTTCTCAGTTTAGCAATGATGAAATATGAACACTGTAGTTTCCAAGGAAATCGCCTACTTCTGCTGAGGATGTACATATGAGTCATTTCTTAGTTGATTTCCTTGACATTCATTCAAATGATATCGACATCTTGTTTGAATTTGTGGATACCTTAGTAGAAGTAATAGGAAATAACTATATGATTCCATGAATTGTGGTTCAGATGACGGCAGTTGTGCCAGTAACAATCCTGAAGGAGAATACTTTCCAAGCCTTTTTTTAAAAAAAAAAAAAAAATCCCATTGCAACAGCTTTCAGCAACAAAGAAAAGGCAGTGGAAGATTGGTTAAACACAGGAGGGGGAAAATGCTTGAAGTTACGCAGTGTGCAAAGGTGTTTTCATTTCGTGAAATCGTAGTGTGAACTGTACGAATGAAAGAATGAATTACATAAAGTAAGAAATATGCACCAAATGGAAACCCGAAAGCATCTGAATGAAAAACTATTAGAAAGATTTAAAACTGCTTGTGAGAGAGAGGCTATGCACTATTATCGATGAAGATCTAGGAGGCTAGGCCCTCCGAATTGCATCTGACATGAACATTGCTAATTTCCAGGCTTTATCGCCTGACTATGCAGGTTCAAGAAATTGTACAGAATAGGGAGTTGCAAAATTACCAATTTCATGTCACTTAAACATGTAAAGCAGCTGCCAGTGATAGACAATGCTATAGAGAAATTCATAGCTGACATAAAGACGAAACGTGCTGTTATCCCCGTAACTGCTGTTTATAATGCTGATCAGTCAGGTTTTGTGAAAGAACTGCATGCACACAGCACTTCATCGTTTCGGGGTGAAGAAAAGTTTGAATCGGTTGCCCAATCCATGAATGCAATGACACATTCATATACTATAATGCCAGTGATAAATATGAGTGATTTACTGTTTCCACAGCTGTACATCTGTCTTCAAGAACCACAAGGCAAATTAGGACTTGGATAAAAAAAATGGACTGTTTATTTCCAAAAATCTTGTAATCAGTGTATCAAAATCTGGAAAAATGGGAAAGAATAATTTTCAACATTTTGTTCCAAATGAATTCCAACCAGCTGCAGAAAATAATTCATTGCTTTTGTTGGATTCATGGTCTGGACATAATAACGCCTCTGTTTTTGTGGAGGATGATGAAAAATCTGTAGGTGTAATGTGGATTCCACCTGGAACTGCTAGTGCATTTCAACCTCTCGATAAAGAATTTTTTCAACAGTGGAAAGCATTTTTTAGGAAATTATCAGACAACATAATTTCCAATACATCTCTCTCATTTCAGGTTTATCAGCGGAACAGTATTCTTAAGCTCCAGTCATTTGTGCATCAGCAGTTTTCTTCACCACACTTTACGAATTTGATCAAATATGCCTGGTATGCAGTGCGATATGCAGAACAATGGCTGGGACCATTTCTGACTCCATCCCAGTTCTGTCTAAATCTGACTGCATCAATTTTTCCTTTGTCCGATGTGCCTGGTGCAAGAAAAATGTTTGTTTTTGTTATTCAATAGAAACTTCGCATTTTTGTGATGACTACAGGGAATAGACAAAGACTGTTTCACTGATACTCAAATGTACATCGTCATACATTATTATAAGGAATGGCCTACAGGAATTGTTATAAAATATAGCACTTCCAGACACATTTCATTTCAACAAATACAGGTCCTCATTGATGAAAGTCATGTGTGACATCAAACACTGCCATGATTTTATTTTCTCTGCTAACCACTTTTATCAGAATTACGTGTGCAAGAATTGGAACTGTCGATATGAAGTCCGTAAAAAAAAAATGTTTCTATAGTTTCAGCCAGGTTTTCACCGAAGTCAACAAGCACGAGCAAAAGAGAATTCTGTCTGGTGTACCTGGTAGGCCTCGTGCAGGACATTCAACTGGACGCCAATGTAACTACTTAAGTGTCCCTAACCTACGCGTTTACCTAATCGGAAAATGGAAACCTGCAGTCTGATGTGGAAACCACATGCCTTTCGTGGCCAATCAAACATTTGTTAGAAGTGAATGCTCTGTTAAAAATCATAGTGAAAAAGTTCTGGTGTGAATGGTATTTTATCCCGCGCTCTCTGGATCACGAAGCGCACACTTTGTCACTAGACCATTTTTGTTTTAGAGAGGGGAAGAAAAAGAGAAAAAAAAAGACCATTAGACCTTGCACGCATAGTGGAAACACTAGCTGTGTCACCTCTTTAGATGATGCTTGATGTCAGTAATTAGTGTTCTATTTATAAATTTCCCCTCAGTTGTAATGAGAAGCCAGGGAAAAATGGCAGCTGACATACAAGGTAAATTTTGGACTAGTGCTAAGGAGAGATGGAGGTGCAATTCCGTGTAAAGTGCGTGATATCCATGCATGTCACACTTCCATACAAATTGTGACACTTAATTCTTCCTTCCCTGCACCACTTTGCATACTCCATCAAGAACAGTACTCTCACCATGTAAAATAATCCTCACTGAATAGCAAAGTTTCGCATTGTGGCTCTAACAAGATAGAGTTGTATCCTGCATGCCAAATATTAGCTCAAAAAACTAAAAACTAATAACACAGCACTCATAGGCAATGTTTGCTCTCTCGTGTTCTCTTCTGTTCCCTCTAGTATAAACAATTCTACCCATATACAAGCAGCTGGTAGTGAATTTTCTGCAAATGCTTATTCACATGTGTTCACTTCCATTCACTCCATTATAAACCATGCTTTAGATTCTTGAAATTGGTATGGGTCTGAACTCCAAATAATTCCACTACATGGTGCTGTGTGAGTGATTCACCAAGTCACATGCTAGGTGGGCAGGGCTGTACCAACTGGTGTTATATAAGTTGTTCTTCACATGGCAGAAATGTATAACTTCAACATTTCTTACAAAATACTTGCAGTGCCTCTTAGCAGCTGCAATTTTGGCAGTGCATTTCTTTTGTTGTCTTCTTCCTGTGTAAAAAATTTCAGGGTAGTTTTCAACTTGTCTTATTGAACCATTCCCTTGTCAATCCTTACATAGTTATGATAAATTGCAGGCTGAAGACCAAACCAATGAGAGAGTGTTTGACATATAGTGTTACAGAAAATGATGCAGACTGATAAGATAAGTAAAGAAGACATTCTCTGCAGAATCAGTGAGGAAAGTACAACCAGGAAGAAGGGACAGCATGATAGGACTTGGGTGAAGACATCAGATTAACTTCCCCAGTACTGGAATGGGCCAGATAAGGGAAAACAGTGAATGGAATATATGCAGCATAATTAAGGATGTGGGTGTACATGCTGCTATGAGATGTCAAGAATGTCTCAAACTCTTTCCATTGCTCAGTTTTTATAAAATTCCGCTGCATAGGCATTTTTTAACACAGGAATATGGGGAAAACAATGTCGTATTTGTATGTCCATGTAGAAAATATTTTTCCTCTTTTATGGACCTTGGACCTTCCCCCCCTCCCCCCACCCACCCACCTACCACGCTCTCTCTCTCTCTCTCTCTCTCTCTCTCTCTCTCTCTCTCTCTCTCTCTCTCTCTCTCTCTCTCTCTCTCTCTATTT
Source organism: Schistocerca nitens (assembly GCF_023898315.1). Lineage (NCBI taxonomy): Eukaryota > Metazoa > Arthropoda > Insecta > Orthoptera > Acrididae > Schistocerca > Schistocerca nitens. Next base: position 546,110,624 of record NC_064618.1, read on the forward strand.
GTGTGTGTTTGTGTAAAAATGCAGTGTTATGTGATTACATCACAAGTTAAGTTGAGAAATTTTTGAAACTATCAGGAGATAGAATGGTTGGCAAGCTCTTAACTCCAGAAGACAAAAGTCCAAATACTTCTCAAAAACACTTTCCCTCTTGCCTTTCTCACAAAAAGGTTAGGGTCTCACTAACCTGCCCCTACTGTTTACCCTACTATAATCTATTCCTCTTTCCTCCTCGAGGAAGATACGAACAAATTGAAAAATCTAGGATTGTGTTTCTGTGCTATTGAGGCCTAAAATTATAGCATAAACCAAACTGCAGTTTTTGTGAATTAAACATAAAATTTTAGTTGCCTTTTTCAATCCTTACTGTGAGTTTTCTCAATAACTGAGGGAAAAGAAGCACAGAAATTAGAATTTCCTGTTTCTTTATGATCTTCACAGATTTCCTTTAGTTTCTTTATTATATCAAGTAAATATACATGTCCTGCTAACTGCAACACACATTAATGAGGGTTGTTTGAAAAGAAACTTTTGTATTGTTCATTTTGTCTCACTAATGCACATGGTCCAATGATGTTCCAATGCCTTGATCCCACCTCAACTTTGGCTGTCAGTTCTTTGTTTGAAGAGAATCTCCATCCACCGAGCAAAATTTTGAGCTTAGAGAAGAGATAGAAGTCTGATGGAGCCAAATCAGGCAAATAAGACAGATGTGGCAACAATTCATATCTTGGTTCATGCATTTTTGCCATGGCAGTGACACTTTTCTGTATTCGCACATGGACTTGATAAAAGATGACTTTCTTCCTTGCTGAATGTGGCATTTTTTCACATATCTTTTGCTTAGTTAATCCAGGTGGTGAGCGTAGTATTCTCCCATAAGTATTTGACCAGTGGGGCATTAATTTATTAGCATAATCCCTTTTGCATCCAGAAAACTGATGCCAACAGCTTTCTGTCTGATTTTATTGCCTTTGGTTTCTTTGGTCGTGGTAAATTAATGTTTTTCAACTACTTTGATTGTTGAGGAGACGAGATACTGGCAGAAGTAAAGCTGTGAGTACCGGGCGTGAGTCGTGCTTCGGTAGCTCAGTTGGTAGTGCACTTGCCCGCGAAAGGCAAAGGTCCCGAGTTCGAGTCTCGGTCGGGCACACAGTTTTAATCTGCCAGGAAGTTTCATACCAGCGCACACTCCGCTGCAGAGTGAAAATCTCATTCTGAATACTTTGATTGTTGTTTTGTCACTGGGGTATAGTAGTGGACCCAAGTTTCACGTATTGTCACAAACTACTGCAAAAATATTGTTTGTTTGCTCTGAAAATGGGTCAGACATTGTTCGGACATTTCCATTATGATGTGACACTCATCTAGTAGATGATTTTCTCATATCCAGTTCCACTGTTAACATGTTATGTGCTCATTCAGGTGACACCCGTACTGCTTCATCAATTTTTTGCAATTTCAGTTGGAGATCTGCATGACCATCTTATGGACTTTTGCAGTAATTTCTGAGTTAGCATCACTGACAACAATTGAATACAAAGAAGCAAAGCCCCCCCCCCCCCCCCCCAAATGTGTTTTTAAAATCAGCATGAATTTGCTTTGCTTTCACATCTTTATTTGCAATGTACTGAATCACTGCTTGAAATTCCTCTCACACAACCCTCCCCCCAGAGTGGACCTCTACTCATAAGGAACCTCCCCATTGCACCCCCCTCAGATTTAGTTATAAGTAGGCACAGTGGATAGTCCTTGAAAAACTGAACACAGATCAATCGAGAAAACAGGAAGAAGTTGTATTGAACTTTGAAAAAAATAAGCAAAATATACAAACTGAGTAGTCCATGCACAAGATAGGCAACATCAAGGATAATATGAGCTCAGGAGTGCCGTGGTCCCGCAGTTATCATGAGCAGCTGCGGAAGGAGAGGTCATTGGTTCAAATCTCCACTCGAGTGAAAAGTTTTAATTTTTCATTTTCAGACAATTTTCAGTTCAGGCACTCACACATAATCAACTTCACTCTCCAAAATTCTAGGGACATGTTCAGATGTGCTTGGACATATGCAGGATTTGACGGTGTACACACGGAAAAAATTTGAAAACGTTAAAAACATATGTTATGACAGAGCACAGGGAAAACTGTGCGACTATGAAACTGTTGCATTCATTTGTTGCAGTTTATGTGACAAACTCTTATGTTTTCATCACGTTTTTGGGAGTGATTAACTGTTCGACATGGGTTCTATTTCTGATGTTAAAGTATGTGCTTCTAGACCATTTTACCGTGGGAAATTCAAATATGTAACAAAATATCGTTGTCAGGGATACTTTTTATGTAATCTGTATATGTATATATATATATATATATACACTCCTGGAAATGGAAAAAAGAACACATTGACACCGGTGTGTCAGACCCACCATACTTGCTCCGGACACTGCGAGAGGGCTGTACAAGCAATGATCACACGCACGGCACAGCGGACACACCAGGAACCGCGGTGTTGGCCGTCGAATGGCGCTAGCTGCGCAGCATTTGTGCACCGCCGCCGTCAGTGTCAGCCAGTTTGCCGTGGCATACGGAGCTCCATCGCAGTCTTTAACACTGGTAGCATGCCGCGACAGCGTGGACGTGAACCGTATGTGCAGTTGACGGACTTTGAGCGAGGGCGTATAGTGGGCATGCGGGAGGCCGGGTGGACGTACCGCCGAATTGCTCAACACGTGGGGCGTGAGGTCTCCACAGTACATCGATGTTGTCGCCAGTGGTCGGCGGAAGGTGCACGTGCCCGTCGACCTGGGACCGGACCGCAGCGACGCACGGATGCACGCCAAGACCGTAGGATCCTACGCAGTGCCGTAGGGGACCGCACCGCCACTTCCCAGCAAATTAGGGACACTGTTGCTCCTGGGGTATCGGCGAGGACCATTCGCAACCGTCTCCATGAAGCTGGGCTACGGTCCCGCACACAGTTAGGCCGTCTTCCGCTCACGCCCCAACATCGTGCAGCCCGCCTCCAGTGGTGTCGCGACAGGCGTGAATGGAGGGACGAATGGAGACGTGTCGTCTTCAGCGATGAGAGTCGCTTCTGCCTTGGTGCCAATGATGGTCGTATGCGTGTTTGGCGCCGTGCAGGTGAGTGCCACAATCAGGACTGCATACGACCGAGGCACACAGGGCCAACACCCGGCATCATGGTGTGGGCAGCGATCTCCTACACTGGCCATACACCACTGGTGATCGTCGAGGGGACACTGAATAGTGGACGGTACATCCAAACCGTCATCGAACCCATCGTTCTACCATTCCTAGACCGGCAAGGGAACTTGCTGTTCCAACAGGACAATGCACGTCCGCATGTATCCCGTGCCACCCCAACGTGCTCTAGAAGGTGTAAGTCAACTACCCTGGCCAGCAAGATCTCCGGATCTGTCCCCCATTGAGCATGTTTGGGACTGGATGAAGCGTCGTCTCACGCGGTCTGCACGTCCAGCACGAACGCTGGTCCAACTGAGGCGCCAGGTGGAAATGGCATGGCAAGCCGTTCCACAGGACTACATCCAGCATGTCTACGATCGTCTCCATGGGAGAATAGCAGCCTGCATTGCTGCGAAAGGTGGATATACACTGTACTAGTGCCGACATTGTGCATGCTCTGTTGCCTGTGTCTATGTGCCTGTGGCTCTGTCAGTGTGATCATGTGATGTATCTGACCCCAGGAATGTGTCAATAAAGTTTCCCCTTCCTGGGACAATGAATTCACGGTGTTCTTATTTCAATTTCCAGGAGTATATATATATATATATATAAAGATGATGAGACTTACCAAACAAAAGCGCTGGCAGGTCTGCTTGTGCCTGTATGTGTGGATGGATATGTGTGTGTATGTGTGGATGGATATGTGTGTGTGTGCGAGTGTATACCTGTCCTTTTTTCCCCCCTAAGGTAAGTCTTTCCGCTCCCGGGATTGGAATGACTCCTTATCCTCTCCCTTAAAACCCACATCCTTTCGTCTTTCCCTCTCCTTCCCCTCTTTCCTGATGAGGCAACAGTTTGTTGCGAAAGCTTGAATTTTGTGTGTATATTTGTGTTTGTTTGTGTGTCTATCGACCTGCCAGCGCTTTTGTTTGGTAAGTCTCATCATCTTTCTTTTTAGATATATTTTTTCCACGTGGAATGTTTCCCTCTGTTATATATATATATATATATATATATATATATATATATATATATATATATATATATATATATATATATATATATATATATATATATATATTCACAATTCATGGCAAACACAGAGATGTTATAGAGAGATTATATATTCACAATTCATGGCAAACACAGAGACGTTATAGAGAGATACGGGTATGTTGCCGCATCCAGTAGTGATAGAACATGATAATTTCTTGTGCAACAGCAGGTGGGAAGAATCAGACATCATTAGGTTATCCCCCGCCACACCTATGTCATTAAGACCACCTGAAACATCTCATTAACTCGAACGGCGACAGCTGGTCGCTGCCTCGGCAGTAAAGCTTCAAGCCTCCTAGGGGCAGGTGCATCGAGTTTACAACAGTGGTGTTAGCCACAACTTGTGTCAGTCTTAACGAGTGGGTTTTTTTTTGGCTGACAAATAACTGTCTGTCATATTTCCGAGCACGGTTGAATTTTTTAGTTCCTATGTGTAAACTGATTGAGCCTGGTGCTGAAGTAAAACGACTGCTTGTTTTTACACATCAGCGTTCCTCTAGTTCCCTACTATTAATTTAATACAGGTGAATTACCAAAGTGGTATTTTTAAATGTGCAGAAATGCCACGTCGTCGTGGATGTCGATATAAGCCGGACAACTTTTGCTACATCTGTGGGAAGTTCACTTTTGCCAGAAATAGGAAGAAAATTTCTTCGGTCATAAAGAAAGCATACAAACATTACTTTGGAGTAGAGGTAGGAGACCAAGATAAAGAATGGGCACCACATTTCTGTTGTGCTACATGTTACTGCAAACTAATTCAGTGGTGGAAAGAATGTGGCGTTGTTTGCTGTTCCCATGGTGTGGAGGGAGCCTAAGGATCATGTTACTGATTGTTATTACTGTCTAACAAAAATTCAGGGTTTTACAAACAAAAAGTCGAAGAGGCACATTGTTTACCCAGATCTGCCTTCAGCGAGAATGCCAGTGCAGCATTCCGACAACCTTCCAGTACCTTCAAGAGCTTGAGGTCAAATTCTGAGTGACAGTGAAATAAGTAGTACTGAAGAAATCACAGATGATGATTCTTTATATCACTACACAAGTGAGTCATCACCACATTTGCTAACACAGGCAGATTTAAATGATTTAGTACGTGATCTAGGACTAAGTAAACAAAAGGCGCAGCTGCTTGGTTCAAGATTACAAGAGTATAATCTACTGCACCAAAGTACTAAAATCAGTGTTCAGGCACAGAGAACATGCCTTTATTTCTTATTTTTCAACTGATGAAGCACTGACATTTTACAGTGACGTTTCTGGCCTGATGAAAGTGCTGAACTTCACTTATATTTCACAGGAGTGGAGACTTTTCATAGATGCATCGAAAACAAGTCTGAAGGGTGTTTTGCTCCATAACGGAAATAAAATACCCTCTGTTCCAGTAGCTTACGCTAGTTTGACAAAAGAGAATTACGAATTCGTACAAAGGATGCTAAATTCATTAAAATACAATGAACACAAATGGAAAATATGTGCAGATTTCAAGGTAATTGCTATGGTACTGGGAATGCAACAAGGCTACACAAAGTATGCCTGTTTTCTTTGCGAGTGGGATGGTCGAGACCGAAATTCTCACTACGTGAAAAAGAAATGACCTAGGCGAAGATGGAAAGTTGGCGAAAACAATGTACAACATGAAAGTCTGGTAGCCCCTGAATATATACTACTTCCACCACTTCACATCAAACTTGGCCTGATGAAACAATTCGTGAAGGCCATGGATCCAACAGGATGTGGGTTTGCATATCTAGCTACCAAATTCCCCTGTCTTTCAGCTGCAAAAATAAAGGAAGGTGTATTTGTGGGCCCACAAATCAGGGAGCTGCAGAAAGATGCAAATTTTTAAGCATGTTTAACTGATAAAGAAAAAACCGCATGGGACTGTTTCAAGATGATGTCGGAAAACTTCCTCGGAAGAAGAAGAGCTACTAACTACAAAGCAATGGTGAAGGATATGATCAAAGAATATCAGGATTTGGGGTGCAATATGTCTTTGAAGGTACATATGATGGACTCTCATCTGGACTACTTAACAGAGAGTTGTAGTGACGTATCGGATGAACATGGGGAAAGATTCCATAAAGATATTTCTACCATAGAAAGGCGCTATGAAGGGAAGTGGGTATCTTCTATGTTAGCAGATTATTGCTGGAATATCATTCGAGAGAAGAAAGATTCACAATACAAGAGAAAAAAGTGATGTGCATTACAAGGCAGTGGCTCATTGTTTGTCAATTTTCTGTAATTTCTCATGTCAAATAAATGCTTCAAAGTGTATACACAAAGGTTACTGTGTTATATGTTAGATCCCACCCTCCATTAATGTGATGAACTTATAACATCATAAAGATGTGCATTTGTTTGACGAATTTCACCTCACGTTTGCTGCACTATATCAGAAACTGAAAAGAGAAATGAAATTGTGATTACTCATAAACTATCCCTGACAGAAAAAAACCAAAAACAGTTTTCAATTCAGCACTCAAAATACAACTAGGATCACAATATTTTTTATCAGAAATAGAAAAACAGGTCTTTTTTTTTTGTAGAACAGTGTTATCACATCCATGATGATAATGATGATGTGGTCTTCAATCCTGAGACTGGTTTGATGCAGCTCTCCATGCTACTCTATCCTGTGCAAGCTTCTTCATCTCCCAGTACCTACTGCAACCTACATCATTCTGAATCTGTTTAGTGTATTCGTCTCTTGGTCTCCCTCTACGATTTTTACCCTCCACACTGCCCTCCAGTACTAAATTGGTGATCCCTTGATGCCTCAAAACATGTCCTACCAACCAGTCCATTCTTCTAGTCAAGTTGTGCCACAAACTTCTCTTCTCCCCAATCCTGTTCAATACCTCCTCATTAGTTACGTGATCTACCCACCTAATCTTCAACATTCTTCTGTAGCACCACATTTCGAAAGCTTCTATTCTCTTCTTGTCCAAACTGGTTATCGTCCATGTTTCACTTCCATACATGGCTACACTCCATACAAATACTTTCAGAAACGACTTCCTGACACTTAGATCTATACTCAATGTTAACAAATTTCTCTTCTTCAGAAACGATTTCCTTGCCATTGTCAGTCTACATTTTATATCCTCTCTACTTCAACCATCAACAGTTATTTTGCTCCCCAAATAGCAAAACTCCTTTACTGCTTTAAGTGTCTCTTTTCCTAATCCAGTTCCCTCAGCATCACCCGACTTAATTCGACTACATTCCATTATCCTCGTTTTGCTTTTGTTGATGTTCCTCTTATACCCTCCTTTCATGACATTGTCCATTCCGTTCAACTGCTCTTCCAAGTTCTTTGCTGTCTCTGACATGTCATCGGCGAACCTCAAAGTTTTTATTTCTTCTCCATGGATTTTAATACCTACTCTGAATTTTTCTTTTGTTTCCTTTACTGCTTGCTCAATATACAGATTGAATAACATCAGGGAGCGGCTACAACCCTGTCTCACTCCCTTCCCAACCACTGCTTCCCTTTCGTGCCCCTCGACTCTTATAACTGCCATCTGGTTTCTGTACAAATTGTAAATAGCCTTTCACTCCCTGTATTTTACCCCTGCCACCTTCAGAATTTAAAAGAGAGTATCCCAGTCAACATTGTCAAAAGCTTTCTCTAAGTTTACAAATGCTAGAAATGTAGGTTTGCCTTTCCTTACTCTAGCTTCTAAGATAAGTCGTAGGATCAGTATTGCCTCACGTGTTCCAACATTTCTACGGAATCCAAACTGATCTTCCACGAGGTCAGCTTCTACCAGTTTTTCCTTTCGTCTGTAGAGAATACACGTTAATATTTTGCATCCGTGACTTATTAAACTGATTGTTCGGTAACGGTAATTTTCACATCTGTCAGCACCTGCTTTCTTTGGGATCGGAATTATTATATTCGTCTTGAAGTCTGAGGGTATTTCGCCTGTCTCATAAATCTTGCTCACCAGATGGTAGAGTTTTGTCAGGACTGGCTCTCCCAAGGCCGTCAGTAGTTCTAATGGAATGTTATCTACTCCTGGGGCCTTGTTTCGACTCAGGTCTTTCAGTGCTCTGTCAAACTCTTCACGCAGTATCGTATCTCCCATTTCATCTTCATCTACATCCTCTTCCATTTCCATAATAGTGTCCTCAAGTACATTGCCCTTGTATAGGCTCTCTATATACTCCCTTCACCTTTCTGCTTTCCCTCCTTTGCTTAGAACTGGGTTTCCATCTGAGCTCTTGATATTCATACAAGTGGTTCTCTGTTCTCCAAAGGTCTCTTTAATTTTCCAGTAGGCAGTATCTATCTTACCCCTAGTGAGATAAGCCTCTACATCCTTACATTTGTCCTCTAGCCATCGCTGCTTAGCCATTTTGCACTTCCTGTCGATCTCATTTTTGAGACGTTTGTATTCCTTTTTGCCTGCTTCATTTACTGCATTTTTATATTTTCTCCTTTCTTCAATTAAATTCAGTATTTCTTCTGTTACCCAAGAATTTCTACTAGCCTTCATCTTTTTACCTACTGGGCCCTCTGCTGCCTCCACTACTTCATCTCTCAAAGCTACCCATTCTTCTTCTACTGTATTTCTTTCCCCCATTCCTGTCAATTGTTCCCTTATGCTCTCCCTGAAACTCTGTACAACCTCTGGTTCTTTCAGTTTATCCAGGTCCCATCTCCTTAAATTCCCACCTTTTTGCAGTTTCTTCAGTTTTAATCTACAGGTCATAACCAATAGATTGTGGTCAGAGTCCACATCTGCCCCTGGAAATGTCTTACAATTTAAAACCTGGTTCCTAAATCTCTGTCTTACCATTATGTAATCTATCTGAAACCTGTCTGAACATTCTACCTTTACATCGTACGCTGTGTTGAATTTTTTTTGACCAATGAAGCTCATGAGAACTGCTTCTATTATCATCTTCGCATACACATTCCCAACAGGTGTAGTGATTATTTGAATATTGTATATCTGTTGCTGGATATTTTAAAGTTGGTTGAGTGGATGAGACTAGTTTTCATTAATTGTCATGGTTGGGTTTTATTATTGTTCTTCCAAAGCCAGTTTGTCAATAATAGAGCTTGTAACTTCTTCGCCCAGTTCCATTCCATGGTTATTTTAATTGCTCTTCAATTTCTTGGTCTCAATGTGATAGACATTTGACTACCAGCAGTTAAATATCTGTAATCAACAATTGACTGACAACCCTCTGCTCATATCCTTTGACATTGTTTCTTTGGAATGCTACCATTGTTATGTAAAGAACAGCAGTTACTTCTAGTTCTCTCTCTCTCTCTCTCTCTCTCTCTCTCCCCCTCCCATGTAATTTTGTTCTGTTTGTTATGTTTACAGGAAAAAGCACACAGAGCCATGGATGAACTCTGGAAATTGAGACACAGAAGTTCAGACCTTATGGGTACAGTTTTAAACATTCATTCAGGCGACTGGGTACGTCGTGACTCTGGTGTTGGAGCGGGAATTGATTCTTATTATGAATACTGCCTGAAAGCTTATATTTTGCTGGGTGATGAACGATATCTTGGTCGTTTCAACAAGGTTCGTATTTTGTCTTTGAAACTTTAATTTATTTTTAGAATCCAAATATATAATGGAGAACCAAATAAAGATTGACCAGGAAACCATAGACTGGCATAAAATATTTAAATCTTAAAATAGTGCTAAATTTTGTAATCTGTGGCTGTGCCATCTGAAAGAAGACAGGAAAATATTTGGATGACATGAAGTCTCCCGAGTCAAGGGACATGCCAAGTACTTCGATCTACAGTAGGCATTACATGTTGAGAGGAAATCAGCAATGGGATTCTACTCTTAACTTGTCTCTGCTGTCTTATCCTTCATTGAAGTTCTTCATATTTTCAAGTGATTGTAACTTAATTTTACAGATTATCTGTGTTGTTGAAAGTAATTGCGTAACTATAATAAGTTTAATATTAATCTCAGTGAAAGGTTAAGTTCACCTGGGTTGATAAATTTGTATTGTTGTGGTCTTACTTGTGTTATGAGACGGGTTTGTTATTTATATGTTTGACTTTTTGTGACATACAGCAGCACAAAAAGTCTTGTTAGCACGAAGCCTTCTGCGCACAATGGAAAAACCCTCCCCCAAAAGATGTTTGCAGCACTGAAGTTATGTTGATTGGAATGTGGCTTACAGTCATTTAAAATTTACACTTGCTGAACATCTTGGGGTCTCTATCTAATGCAAGCTAATATAACAGGCAGTATGAATTAAATATTTTTGCTTGTTATAGTTTGATATGGTATGAATAACCTTCACATTGAAAACAAAACTGAGTCTTTTAAACATATAATTTAATAAGTTATGTTAAAAATTAATTTTGATTTTGTTAGAAAAATTCTTTACTGAATACTATGAAGGCAATGAACTGTTGGCTGATTCTGTATTCAGTACAATGAGGTAATTAATCATCTGAAAGTTGGCAAAGAAAGATGGAAAATGGTATTGCACAGTTGAAGTACCTTGCTTGACATGTCTTCGAACTGTTTGTTAGTTGAGTGCAGTGATACTGGTATTTTAAAACTGTTATGTAGTGAACATATAACGATCTTCATTTTGTCTGTTATTTTTACTTCCAAAAATTGTGAAGAGTGTCTGTAATTTTTTGTTCTTTCTTTCAGCACTATTCTGCTGTAATGAAATATGTTAGCCAAGGTCCACTGTTGCTTGATGTTCACATGCACCGTCCACATACAAACACTCGAAATTTCATGGATGCACTGTTAGCATTTTGGCCTGGATTGCAGGTATATTTTATTACAATCTTCTACAGTAGCACTAAATTACTTGAAGTTTTTGGATGTTGTTAAAAAACAGAATGAGATGTAGATCTAGACATTGTCGTAGACTGGTTCCTGTTACAACAAATGTTTGTGATTAAACTGACTTTATGATTTCCATTTTAGTGAAGACAGTCAGGACCAAGCCATCTTGAAAAAGCCAATTTTTTTCATTGCTTCACATGCTTGCTTTTTAAGTGCAAACTTGAGAACACATCTAAACTTCCTCTCCTTCCACCCCTGAAATATTGGTAATCAAGTCACGTAATTGATGTTAGGGGGCTACTCAAAAGAAACCTGTGTGTTTTATGTTCTTGTAACAATGCCTACACATAATTTGTCTCAATATTTCTTTTTGCTATTTTGGTTATCATTTTCTCACTTCTACAAAAATAATGATTATTCATAAATAATCCAGTCAAAATTGAATGCCAGCCGCTAATTTATTAATTTAAAAATGCCACAGCTGATTCCTTGTAGCCTCTGTTTCCTGCGTGCACACATCAGTCCAATCCAGCATTTTTGTAATGCCTCATTCAACATAACATTTTTATGCACCCCTAGCCCTTGACAAACTGACAACAGCAGATTCTCTTTGCAACTCATAAACCATGTGTTGGCATCAGTGGATCACAATGCACCCATGTTACAGAAAACTGCCAGATATGCCAGCAAGACTGTAATTTATATGTGGGTGGAGGAATATGACATGGGGAAGGGTGAGAAGGATTGTAAGTAAGATGATTTTCATTTCCAGCCACATCGATGAGTAGTCAAAGCCATGGTGAAGGATATGGTTCATTTGTTCCAGTCGGGGATGACAGTGGGTAATTTCTTCAGGGGGTGGGGGGCTGATCCTTTCCAGCTGGTTCCTGAGGGGCAGACAGATGATTGGGAGGATGTGCTGATATGACATGGTAAAATTCTCTATATTGTTTATGTGCCTGTTAATGATTCAGGACCTCAACTATTTGGCGAGTTGTTACCTTTACAGCTTCAGTTATTTCATAAAGATATGTGTCACAAAAACTGTGTTTGCTGATAGCTTATAAATGTTGTTGAAAACTAAGAAATTGTGTTTGAATCAACATTTGTGATCGAATCTTGTCTGTTATGAAGTATTGATATTTACAGGTTTTAAAAGGCGACATCAAACCAGCTGTGGAAACACACGAAATGCTGTACCAAGTGATGAAAAGACATAATTTTATTCCAGAAGCATTCACCACTGATTTCCAGGTATTGAAAAAGATGTTTGATTAAAGTCATTGTCAGGATGAATGCTTATTTCAGTCATTCATTGTTTGAAATCTGTGTTTAAGCTGTGTACTGTTCTTACAATTTCTTATTGCTTCATGGTTTCTGAGTCATCATTCTGCAGAGTTCTGAAGGTTGCTAATGAATAAAACATTTACCAGCCTACACAATCAAGCAATGGCAATATAGTGCTAACCAGAATGCAGTTCTTGAGTATTCTTTTTTGTTTGTTGTAGCATATTTTGAGTCTCTAATGACGGAACAAGTTATACTGGAAATGATAATATTATCAAAAGTATCACAAGTACAGTTCCTTCCCAGAGTTTAAACTTTTATTATGTGGACATTAGTTTTAACTCTATAGATGATTACACTTTTGAAATGTGGTGTTACAGAAGAATGCTGAAGATAAGGTGGGTAGATCACGTAACTAATGAGGAGGTATTGAATAGGATTGGGGAGAAGAGAAGTTTGTGGCACAACTTGACTAGAAGAAGGGATCGGTTGGTAGGACATGTTTTGAGGCATCAAGGGATCACAAATTTAGCATTGGAGGGCAGCGTGGAGGGTAAAAATCATAGAGGGAGACCAAGAGATCAATACACTAAGCAGATTCAGAAGGATGTAGGCTGCAGTAGGTACTGGGAGATGAAGAAGCTTGCACAGGATAGAGTAGCATGGAGAGCTGCATCAAACCAGTTTCAGGACTGAAGACCACAACAACAACAACAAATGATTACAAGAAACACCTTGAGTGAGAGGTCGTAAGTTGTCTTCAGTAAGGCTCATTTGAAAGTGTTGTGTTAGCCATTATGACAGGAAATACATTTGCTAGTAGTGAGTCACAATGTGCATTACAAATGTGACTGAAAACAACTGTCTGGGAGATGCAGAGATCAACCTTCTGTGGGATGAATGTATTACACTTCACAAAGTGTACATCGTCGACTTTCAAGAAATGTGCAAAACAAACTATTAACTTGCAACATGAACGCCTTTCAATGATGCATCTCCAGTGATGACAAAGATTTGTGCTATCAAAATCAAAGGCAAACTCCTTGCGAGTTCCAACAAATTGTGCAGGACATCCAACTAGGTATTTACTCTTAAAGAATGCATATAGAATCATATTGGTGTAACAGGGTGATGTGAAATGTTTGAATGTGATGACATGCAACCAAATGCAAAACAGTCTGTTATGGAACTTATCATGACACTGACTTTCCCTTACAAATATCCAGAGGCTGAATTTGTCCAGTGGTTCCAGGTGGTATGAGTTGCAATGTCACCCACTTTTCAGGAGGGGTAGCATACTCTTAACGGACTATGATTTTTGTACGCAGACCAGGAATCAAGCAAAAGCAAGTTATTTCGACCAACTGTTGGGGAAGAAATATACCATAGTTGTTGTCCTCATATGTCCATTTTCCCACTCTTGCTTGCTGTGACATAAATATTCGCTACTGCCATTGAAAGATCACACACTTGAGTACGAATCATAGGTGGCAGAGCAGCTCCAACTTCTTACAGCACAGTAAATAACTTTCCAACCAACTTAGCATCCAGATTAACTGTCAGTAATTGTATATGAATGCGTTAAGGCATTGATGTTAGTTTATTCTGATGAAATTCTCTTGTTAACTCTAATTTCCAGGGCTCCTTTCATTTGCATTTCCTCTTCAAGTCCCGACTGGTCAGAGTTGTAAACGAATTCCTTACTGAATGATGGGATAAGTTTGTTTATCTTATGTACAAAGTTTTGGAACGATTCTGCAGTTTGCTGTGCGTCATGAAGGTGACACTTTGTTTGAAATTTCATTATCATCTTCTAATTCTGCAACACTGTTTGCAATTATCCACTGCTTCCCTGGAAATCACTGTAATCTATGCCATGCACAGTTTGATGTGCGTAATGTAGTAGGTCACTATTGTGCACATCCTGTAAATTGTTTTGAGCATGCTTTAAATGTGCAAAAACCAGTGTTTGTAATAGGTGTGCCTTGTCCTCCATTGAATATCCATAGTTTTTCTTATGCACGAAACGATAATATTGCTGTGGACTTATTCGAAATATGTTTTTTTATACTATGCTGTGTATGATTATCTTTGTATGTAATCATGTTAAGTACCCACACCTTGGACAGCAATTGTCCTTTACTATATTTCACTGGAGACAGGATTTGTGGTGCCCTGTTCAACAAGGTTGATAACTACATGACTTTTCTGATGAAATGTTAACAGCAGCAACTGTTGTTGTAGATATAATGCAGTGTTTGCATTGTTTAGTGTTGCCATTGCTCTGTTTTCTATAAACACCACTGGCACTGTAGTACTCTTGTGGGTTAAACGTCGACTAAGCAGTTCAACTATGGTCCGTCTCCTTATGCTGTGCTCACCATTGGATACTTCCAGTCCTGTGCCCTGTTGTCGTTTGCGGGCAATATTTTGTTTGCATGGTAGATAATATGTAGGGCATTGAATGCCGTAAACATCATTGGCCTTTTACAAACTTGCATTCTGGGGGTTCCTTGTTTGTACTAACAATGTATTCCATTTTCCTTGTTAGCAGTCGTATAAGAATATTGTGCTGTGTTCTTGTGCTCTTCACCCCAGCCACGTCTAGTGAGCCTGCCAACTGGAGCTTACTTCATCTCTTCCTTTGTACAATCTTCTGAACATAAAAACAAAGATTTATGTGAATAGTGTACATTCTGTGACTTACAAAAGCCTGTGATTGTGACTTACTACTAGTCGTTATTATGCCAGTCTTTGTGAGGCATTTCACATAACTATGTGTACCCTGGTAACTAAAGAAACATATATAATAACTACAGAAAACATACAGAAAAACCAGTGAATCAGTACAAAGGAGTTGCTGTGTATTAAGAATATTTCTTCATGTACCTTAGTGTGCATAGTGTTTAAAAGAACAAATGAGGATAGCCAATAAAGACCTGTGAATGGATTTATGTGGAAGATACTACATAATTGGAACAGTACTGCAGAAATGCTAAACAAGTTACTTAGTAAAATGTTATCAGCTGTTGAATGCATGACTTTAATATTATGTGTTTCAAAATAACCCATCATCAGGTATTAGATACATTAAGCTGTACAGATGAGTTACATGTTACATACGCAACTGTCAGAGGCAGACATTCTGATGATGGGTTATCCTGAAATGCATAATCCATTCACCAGCTAAAGACATTTTACTTAATTCCCTATTCAGCATTGTGCAGTACAGTTCGCATTATAGAAAACTGCTACAGTAATTTAAATCTTGTTCATTTCCAATATAGAGGCTGTTATAGTGGTGTGCACATGAGAATGTGGCAGCACGATGCACGCGCGTGTGCGCACACACACACACGAGAGAGAGAGAGAATAATTTGTGATGCTGGCATTGTGCTTTCTGTCTGTCTGACACCTCATTCTCAAGCCGCTGATCGGTTGGTTGGTTGGTTGGTTGATTGATTGATTGATTTGGGGGATAGGACCAAACAGTGAGGCATTGGTCCCATCGGATTAGGGAAGGAAGTTTGCTGCCATTCCCTTTCAAAGGAACCAATGTGGCATTTTCCTGAATCGAATTTAGGGAAAGCATGGAAAACCTAAATCAGGATGGCAGGATGCGGGTTTGAACCATCATCCTCCCGAATGGGAGTCCAGAGTGCTAACCACTGCACCACCTCACTTGGTAAGCTGTTGCTTACCCTGGTAACTGGCAATACATGAGTGAGCACTGCACCAGGCCACTGTGTCTGCTACTGATTGTTGCACGTAGAATCAGAAAACTATCGCTCTTGGTTCTTACCATAACACTTGTCACAGTGCCTTAGGTCACCTATAAAGAACACTATAGTGGCTAAGTACTGTCACCATACATAAACTAACATGAAAATCAGCTCTAAGGCTGCATGCTATGTAAGTAACTGGCAATTCCCAACAGCTTCAGGCAACAAAACACTACTGCAGGTGTAGCTGTGGGATTGTCCTATGTTAGCGACATATGTCTCCTTGCTTGTCATTCACTACAATGGGCAACGTTTGAAATCTTGAATCTTGTTGCTGGAGTACGGAAGCGTTGGAGTGGATGCTCCAGAAGCTGTGAAAGCTATTTACAGAGAGCTCTTTGGTGAAAAATTTTAAGTCTGCCACATCTTACAGCAAGATACCTTAACTCGATAAAGGGACTAAATTTCTTTTCATTATTCCTCATAGTTACTGTGCTGCAGGAAACTAAGAAGCACAAAGTTTTTAAAAATATGCGGAGGTAAAAATGCATTGTTTAGACTTTGTGTATAGTTAATCATCATATTTCATAAACAGTTCAATATACCGAAATGAGGTTTTAGGCAAATGACAGCACATGAAAGACGATGTATTTCACCATATAATTAAAACTTGAAACATTTTGGTCAAATGTTTGAGCAAAGTGAAAACAAGGCTTCCTGTCAGTTACACAGTGGGTTTTTGTCCAGAGTTTCATAGCCAAACAAGGGTAAGAAATGGACAAATGGGATATCAGAGTGACTAGCTTGAACAGTTGTTTTGCAGAAAAAAAATGTAATTGCTTGAAAGTAATCAGGATAATTGAGGATAGCTTAGTGATTTGATGGAAAATTGAAATATTTCATGAACAGCTGCTGCTAGCTCTGTGCATGAAGTTTCAAAAAGTTCATCTCTTCAAGTCGTATCTATTTTGCACATAAAAAGATACGTTGGTGTGATATTTGACAGTAAAAAAGGCTCTTTCATAGCAGGTACTCAGTCTAGATCATTTTGAGAACTTAAGACGCTAGGAAGAAATGTGAGGTGTCAGTAAGTTCATGCCTTCTGTATAAAATTTGGAAATAAATTAAAAAAGACATGATCTTTCCTAAAACAAATAAATTACAGAAACATTTGACATGCCTTTGAATGATGATCAGAATCATGTACAGCAAATGAAATGCAATAGATTAGAGAAACATTTGACGTACCTTTGAATGATACTGAAAAAACATGCACAGCAAATGATATGAATCAAATGTGTCTCTAAGCTATTTTGTTTCTTACTTCTAGACAAATCATTTCATGAAAAGTTTGAGCTTTTTCAAAAATTTTGTATGCTTTATATATGCAGACTATTTAAATTAATTGAAACACTTGGTCGTAACATTGATTGCTGATGAATTACATTCACAACAATCAAACATCAGTAAAATTTCATCATTGGTCAATGTGTTTTGTCAAGAATTTAATGTGGGTGATATTCTGGGAATGGTGTGTATATGCTTAAAGCCAAAGTACTTTGGCAAGACCTTAAAAATATACTTTAAAATGCAATGTAAAGAGCAGGCGCAGCTCGTGGTTTCTATACTGGGGAAGGCTGCGGTATTTATCGATCGGAGCCAACATAGACCTAGGGTTACGCTACAGATTAGTCTGACATAAACAACTAAGAATTCAGGGGGAGGGGGGTGGGCATATCACTCTCTACCCTTAATTTTACGTACTGTATCTTCTATAATCAGGTATTAAATATCATTAGAAGCTAACTTCGAGTTAAAATCTTTGGTTAGTGTTTCTAAAAGTCATCATCACATTTTCTGACACTTTGCAGCAAATCATATGAAAAGACGCGTTTCGGAGAGATCTTTAATGCTATGAATGTTAACTTTGCGGCTGCTTAATATTTTAAGTGTTTTCAGTTCTAAACTTAAGGCGTTTATTGTGATTTACCTCCAAAGCTCGAAGTTTACGAGTTCGCATGACGATACTGTGATGTTTTGGTGACATTACAGATCTTGTGCAAGTAAAACTCACTAAAATCTTGCAAAATACACTCCGAAAAAGAAACTTGCTAATATCACACGATATCAACAAAAGCAGTCAGCATCAGCAAGCAAGGAAAGTAAAGTAATGGGACAAATTTCGCGCGTTTTGTCCTCTAATCACTTATGAAACTCTCGCTAGATGGTAGTACTGTTATGTTACTGTAGTCTAGTGCACTCTGGCGGGATATTTGCAAACTTATTCTAAGTGTGGATAAAATAGCCAATGGCAGAAACAAAACAACTATGTAAAACATTATAAAACAATAATACTAAACGTCGATTAATGACGCATCGAAGCGCAGTAGAGATGTGCAGAGACAGAGATTGGATAGCAAAGTTTCGGCCACTCTACATTCCTTTATTACATACATAGTGGAACGTGAAAAACGTGTGGTGGTTGGTATGACACCCTTAGGCTGCAAGCTCTGAGCCTTCGGGTCGCCCATAAAGAGCAGTACTATGTAGAAGCCATGCCCCCAAACCGCTAGTACACGCAGCTTACGGACGTTCCAAGGCGCAGCCTAAACACTACTAACCGTTCGTAAAACATCTATCGATACAAACAGTTCCAAAAACGTTGACCGTCGTTATTTTAATCGGAATGGGAATTATGCGAAATTCATCCGGATAATTTATATTATGTAATACGTTCTTGCGAAATTTACTTTAACATATATTTTGGGGCGGCTCCGCCTCAGAGCCTTTAATTACGAGCCGCACCTGGTAAAGAGTATAAACAGAGCTTAGTACACAGAACAAGTTATAGGGTAGTAATTGAGTCCGTTAATAAGTTAATATATAAGAAGTAACTGGGTCCGAACCCAGGACCTACAATGATTTAAATTACTAGCAAAGGCAGTACCCCTGTACCATGGATGAATTGTGGGAAAAGTAACTCATTTTTCCATCCTTATGTTAGTCAGTCATTCTTCTGCAAATAGGTTGTTGAAAGTTCAAGGTCATGTAAGCAACACTTGTCTTTAATTCCCTGGTCATTCACATACATTCAAAGAATTTGTCTGCTGATCTTCACTGATGATGATATAAATTGTGAACTTCTCCATGAAGATTCCTCCCATTGTAAATTTTATGCACACTGCTCCTTTTTCGCTGTAGGTCCATAAGTAAAGCAAATTTTTTTTATCTTACTCTTGAGCTATAATAGTCTACTGTTCATGCGTGCCATTTATAGAAACACCTGGTCAGCTCTAATAGCCGTCTTGTAGTTGGATTTTGTCACTCACACACAGGTCACCCAGTGAAACTTCATACCACCCAGTGAAACTTCATATCACCCAGTGCTAACGCCTGTAGCTGGAGTGTCACATGTGCAACCCTCACTCACTGTTGGTCGCTTCTGTCACTTAAACAGGTCTCAGTCTTAATGCTCTACATACCCACCCAGTGTTTGTGCTACAGGCAGAATGATGCTGTTGGCGGGAGTGTCACATGTTACACTACTCCTTGCCACTTTGCCTCAACCTACCACCTGCTTTCTTATGTGACACAATGTGCCAGTGCTCACCCACTTTATTTCTTCATTTGTTGTCCTAGGTGTCAAGGTACTGACTGTAAAATTAGGGGGTGGAAGTGCAACTACTGCCTACTGTAAATATTGTATCCGATAGATGCACATTTGTGTTTTACACTCTCTTACTTTCACGGTTCACAAGCCCCCAATATTACACAGTTATATGGCCAGTGGACTATTGTTTTAACTTTCCATAAGCCTCATTAATAGATTGCAGGTGAACATCCACACACTGCTACAATAGTTAACTGTTGAGTATCTGTGAGCAGTAAAAACCTAACCACAAAGTTCACAGTTCTCGAAGAATATAAAGGTATGTATGGAGCAAACACTGTTACTGTTTTGAACAGACGGCCTAATTGTGTAACACTTATTACATGTTAAGTTGACGCATTGTTGTCGTTCTAACCAACACAGGTTCCTCATATGAAACTCGGCCGTGGGCTGACTGTCTCATGACCAAAATTTGGGCCCTTATATATCATCTCAATAATAGGTACTGAAACTACACATTGTTCGAAGTTAAATTTACAGAAATTACAATTAAAACTTACTTAGTTCAATTAACTGAATATATCAAAAAATTGCATCTTTTTAACAGTTTCTTCTACTGCAAGAGTTAGGCTGAATTATTTGTTTAAATCATGAAATTAACATATATAGTTATGCAAACAATACTTTTGACAAAACTGGTAATTACTTTGGATACGAAGATAGTAACTGTTCTCGAAAGAACAGATACCATTGATGACCGTGCAGCTTCTCTAGAATAAATGATAATTAATTGAAATCCTCAGCTGCCAACAGGTGTTGTTGACATACCTTGATAGGGACAGCTGAAAATGTATGCCTCGACCGGGACTCGAACCCGGGATCTCCTGCTTACATGGCAGACACTCTATCCATCTGAGCCACCGAGGACACAGATGAATAGCGCAACTGCTGGGAAGCGTGCAAGAGATAAGTCCCTGCAGTCGCACTATTCATCTGTGTCCTCGGTAGCTCAGATGGATAGAGCGTCTGCCATGTAAGCAGGAGATCCCAGGTTTGAGTCCCGATCAGGGCTCACATTTTCAGCTGTCCTATCAAGGTATGTCAGCAACACCTGTCGGTAGCTGAGGGTTTCAATTAATTATCACTTAATTACTTTGGAATTAATTAAGGGCTGGCTTTGCTAACATGTTTTCAAATATAGCCAAATAGATACTTCAAGATTACTAGTATTTCGTCATCCAAATATTTATAATTAATACAGAATTTATATTTGTTTATAAGTCAACAATAGAATCGAAGTTACGAAACAATCACTGCTTTCACCCTATAATCAGAAATAGTCAAAATAAATTAGAAAATCAATTACATACATAAAACTAAGCACAAAATTAGATATGGTGTTATGTTCTTCAGAACTGAGGGCTATCTTTGTCTTTTATGAAATGCAGATTATATTCACATATGTTAATAGTAATTAGTCAAAAGTGAAAAAATGAATTTAAGGAGGCAGATGGCAAAACAAGAGGGGAAGTAAAAATTTCCCAGCTTGCTTCGTAACGACGACTATAGCCGACTGAAAGTGCCATCGTGTCATATAAGGCGAAAGCAACATTTTAAACTAAACACACTGAAAGCTGCTATCCAGTAATTAAATGTTACGTTTTGGTTCTTGTTACATCAATGATTATGAGGAGTATTTTGTGTATAAAAGTTTTTGGAAAACTCTAAAAGATAATCTCAACAGTCATGCATTCTCTTGGGATCCTTCCATGGGCCTTTACATCGGTCTCTTGCTATATTGCATGGGCAGTGAACTGCATAAGATTGCTGATCATTCTTATGTTCTTCAGAACTGAGGGCTATCTTTGTCTTTTATGAAATGCAGATTATATTCACATATGTTAATAGTAATTAGTCAAAAGTGAAAAAATGAATTTAAGGAGGCAGATGGCAAAACAAGAGGGGAAGTAAAAATTTCCCAGCTTGCTTCGTAACGACAACTATAGCTGACTGAAAGTGCCATCGTGTCATATAAGGCGAAAGCAACATTGTAAACTACACACACTGAAAGCTGCTATCCAGTAATTAAATGTTACGTTTTGGTTCTTGTTACATCAATGATTATGAGGAGTATTTTGTGTATAAAAGTTTTTGGAAAACTCTAAAAGATAATCTCAACAGTCGTGCATTCTCTTGGGATCCTTCCATGGGCCTTTACATTGGTCTCTTGCTATATTGCATGGGCAGTGAACTGCATAAGATTGCTGATCATTCATACTCTTGGTATTGCTTAGTGTTTCTTCCATTGTCTTTGCATATCATAATTAGAAGTTCTATCTTACCTAGGGCCACTTTGTGTCATTTCTTCTACTTCAGAAAATGCAGGTGTATGGTTACTTCCAATAGTCATTATTTCATGAGTGCATTGGTAGCAGCCACTATTGCATAATAAATCCAGTGAAAGTCACTTAAAAAGTGCCAACAGTGTAGAACATATAGTTCATATTCCAGATGTGCTTAAAAATATGATGGCTCGTAGCTTCGTATCTAGCTCCATAGATGTATGTTTTGATTTAGAAACAGTCAGACTTTTGTTACCATCATCAGTTCATGCAAATGAAGCACTAAATTCACCTTTTAATGTGAGTAAATAGAGAACAAATTATATTTTTACACTTTTCCCCGTTTATCTTGTTCTTGATAGAAAATACTTGGTAGTCGTGATTAGAACAATTTGTACGACGTGTTCATCATTTAAGCTTCATTTTACATCTGAACATTACAGTGTTTGATGCATAAGTATTATGTATTGTGAAATTCCATGTTTTTTTTATGCATTGTATTTATAGGTCCATTGGGGACAGCATCCTCTGAGGCCAGAATTTCTGGAGTCTACCTATTTCCTCTACAGGGCTACAGGAGATCCATATTATTTGGAAGTAGGACGTTCAGTGCTTCGTAGTTTGCAGAAGTACGCTCGCGTTCCTTGTGGATATGCAGCAGTGAAAGATGTCCGAACTGGTTTACATGAAGACAGGTACAGCCCACAATTTCCAAAAGAGTGTGAACATTGAATTAAAGTGTTTTACGGTTTTCTTCTCTTCACAAATTGATTACATCAGTGTGTGTTGTTTTTGACATACATAGTAATATTAAAAAAGTTACGTTCACAAATAAATGTATAGGAGAAATGACATATTACACTATCATTCACTCAGCCTTTGTGCTGCATGACAGGAGTTTAAGGTATTCGGCTGTAAAAATCTGTGAACAGTGAACAGTGATGTGAAAAATCTAACTTCAGACACAAGCCGCAATCATATCTGGTTGACAACTCTTTCTCCTCCATAGCCAAGTTTCTGAATAAATCAGTCTGTAGAAGGGTGGTTTGAAAAGTTCTCAGAACGGATTAGGAAAAAAGTACTTACATCACTGAAACATTTTTTATTTTTCAGTGTAGTCTCTTTGTAGATTAATGCACTTTGTCCAACAATGTTCCAGTGCCTCCAAACCTGAAAAATAGTTGTCAACTCTGGCTATCAATTCTTCATTTGAAGTGAATGTTCATCCACCAAGAAATATTTTCAGTTTTGGGAAGAGATGGAAGTATGATAGAACCATATTAGGTGAAGAAGGTGGTATGGCAACAATTCATACCTTAGCTCATGTAAGTCTGCCATGGCGATGGCACGTGTAGGTGTGCACGTTGTCTCGATGGAAGATGACTTGCTTCCTTGCTATACCTTGCCTTTTTTCACATATCTTTTGTTGCAATTTGTCCAGGAGGTTAGCATAGTATTCTCCAGTAATTGTTTGCCCAGTGGGGAAATAATCTACAAACAGAATCCCCTTCGCGTCCCAGAACACTGATGCCGTGACCTTTCCCACTGAAAGAATTGTCTATGCTTTCTTCGGTGGTGGAGAATCAGCGTGTTTCAACTGCTTTGACTGTTGTTTTTCATTTCTCCTAAAATGGGCCATACATTGTTCCAATATGTCCGTTCTCATGCGTTTTTGATCCAGCGTCAAGTCACAGCACCCATCTTGCAGATAATTTTTTAATTTCTAATTCCTAAGTTAAAATGTGATATACTCTTTTAGATGATGCCTGGCAAGCATGAGCAGTTTCACTCACTTTCAATTGGCTATCCTCCATGACCATCTTGTGCACTTTTGCAATGATTTCTGAAGTAGTGACACTTCCTGGCCTACCACTGTGCGGATCATCATCTAAGCTCTCCCAAACAAATTTAAATTCATTTGTCCACTTGGCAACAGTTGAATATGAAGGAGCAGAGTCCCTCCAGTGTATTCTGGAAATCGGCATGAATGTCTCTTGCTTTCATACCTTTGTTCACAAAATACTTAATCACTGCTTGAATCTCAATTTTTTCCATCTTCGCAAATCACAATGCAGAAACAACAACAGAACCACGTTACCACCACAGCTCTCTTCCAAGAGCACTGACGTGGCACGTATTTACTGGCAACAGTCCAGTGGATATCACGTGAACAACTCATTGTGCTAGTGCCGACCTGTCGGGGTGATCCGAGAACTTTTCGAACCACCCAAGTATCGCAAAAGCTGAGCAAGGCCTAAGTGTTGTAAACAAGTACAAGTAGATTTAGCTTTCAGTATTTTTTGCAGAGGATTGACCAGAATGGAGAGCCACATTTAACCAGTATTCTGACTGGAAACCAATGACGTCACTACCAGCCTGTTCAGTCTAATCTACACTTAGTTTTCCTCCCCTGTCTTGAAATCAGTACAATTATTTTGCAGCAGGTTTTGCAAAACTTCAAACAAATAGTCATTTGCATGTCATTTATTTATTTGTTTACTATAAGTTCATTAAGCTTGTAATTTCATGACAAAAATGCCACTAGGTGTTCACAGAACTTCTTGATAACTGTCAAAGCAGAATTATAAAGTTATGACGTACCATTGCAACATTTTGTGAATTTTAAAAATGAGTAAGGAAGAGGGAACCTGTCATGTATGGCCTATTAGTATTAACTATTCTGACTTTCTCTTGGAATGGTTTAGGAGAATCCAGACAAGACTGGATGGATGCAGTGAACAATCTTGTATCCTTAGACTTGAAACTTTCTGGCAGATTAAAACTATTTGTCATACCGGGAGTCGAACAGGTAACCTTAATTTCAGCAGGCAGAGCACCTATCAACTGAGCTCTCCGGATGTGACTTAGGATCTGTTCTCACATCTTTATGTGACTTAGGATCTGTTCTCACATCTTTTTTAGTACGTCTCACCTACCTCCCAAACTTCACAGAAGTTCAGTCAGTAGGCACATTGCTTGCAAAAGAAAAGATTCTGGTGTGGCACACTAATTTAATTAGCTAGAAATTTAATCAATTCATGTATGATTTTTGAAACAAAATTTACTGTATGATTACTTTTATTGTTGTCAGACAGTTATATTTTTCACACAGACGTAACTATTTACAAAACACTAACAAATATATTTGTTCTAAGTGGCTATACAGGGTGATTCCGTGATGATGTTATCAACTTTCAGGGATGATGGAGAAAAGTAAATTATCAGTTTGAGCTAAGGGACCTGGTCTGGAAATGACTTGAATTGAAACTAATAAATGAAAATCATTCTGATACCTCTGACAGTGAAATACATGAACCGGTACTGTTGCTAAGGTCGAATGGTAGGCAATCCTGACGAGCACATAGATGTAATCCAATGCAGATAGCATACTGTGTACTGACATGAGCAATCCTGTTCAGTCATGTATGTACTGTAATAGACTGCAGTTTATGTTTACAAGTTGAAGTACTAATGTTGATCAGCACTAACCAAATGGATTGTACCCAGTGACGGAACTTACAGAAATCATTTTCGTGCATGGACAAGCAGCTGGAAACAGCAGAGAAGCAGAAAGGTCATACAGGGCCAAATATCTACATAGAAGACATCCAGCTCACATCATGTTTCCATGATTGTTCTAGCGATTGAGTGAAATAGGGCAGTTGGTACCACAGTACAGTGATTGAGGAGAATGACGAACTACACATATGTAGAAGACACAGTGCTTATTCTAGTGGATAAGATGCCTGCAATCAGCACTCTATCAGTTGCACATAAAATTAATGTGTAGTGAGTATTACAGGAATTGTAGCTACACCCTGTCATCCATAGCAAATGTCTGCTTTGACTCCTGCTTATGTCATGATCAGCCAATGGTTCTTGCTGTTCATTACAGTCAATCTTCACATTCGCTTGTAAGTACTATTAAGAGATGAAGCCTGTTTAACCAGAGACAGAGTGCTAAATAGTCACAATAGTCATGTTTGGCCAGTTAGAAGCCCCACACAACAGTTGTGAAAAGCCATCAACCCAGATTATCAGTCAATGTGTGGGCAGGCATTGTCAGTGATTACGTACTAGGCCTGTTTCTCCTTCCTTCTCCCTGCTTAAATGCATCATTGTAAGTATTGTTTATCAGAGACATACTCTTGGCAACAATTCTTGCTGTCTGTGACATTGTTCAAATGACACTGGGGATTTTAGAATGGGAACAACAGAACTTTGTGCTATGAAGTCATGCCTGCATTGACAGTGGGGTACACCAATTTCAACAACTGTTATAAATGTAGCAGCTTGTGAAGGTCTTCATGACATCAAGTTACACGTGCCGTTACTAGTCCACCAACAGCGTAAATTATCTGAGGGCATTGGGGAGTATTCAGCAGGAATTCTGTATGTTGTGAACAGGCAGTTGGGAGCCTGACTTTGAGTGCTGCGTAAGGCTACAGCAGAACTTGAGTATATTTTCACTTACACCTTTGAACTCAATCATTTCCAGACTAATGTCCTTTACCTCAGATTGTTATATTTACCTTTCTCTATCGTCCCTGAAAGTTTATTAACATCATCACAAAATCACCCTGTAGTACCACAAATGTAATACAATTGTGTATAGTACACCATGAAGCATTTGCATACATGAAGGGAAAGTTTGCCTGCTACATTCAAAACACGATTTTCAGAGGTCACTGTGATTATAACAGACCTTGCATCTTCTAGGGCGGAGCAATTACCTACTAAGTCAGTCTTGTTTTCACTAGAAAATTACTCTGACTCTTGCCTTGTGGCCTTAGTGGATTTTAGCTATGCTTGTTCTTACTTTAAAGATGTAGTCATGGATGGCCTCATTGAATTAGAACTTAGTAGATGTCATCCTCTTGGGTGCTGCGATCACTACATGGTAGATGACTCTTGCATTGGACGTTACAATGTCTTATACTAAGCGACATGCACTGATGAGACAAAACATTATGACAACATGTTTAATAATGTGTTGTTCTACTTTTCAAACACAGTACAACAGAGATTCTATTTGGCATGGATTCTAAACTCTTGACAGGATTTTAGAAGAATGTGGCTCAAATTGTCTATGCACAGGTCAAGCAATTCCCACAAATTAAGGGAGACGTGTGCATCTGGTGCCCAATATGTGTTCCAATGGCTACAGATTAGGCATATTTGCTGGCTAAGACATCAATGTGAGTTCACTATCGTGCCCCTCAGACAACTGTAGCATGATTCTGGCCTTAAAATCAGACAGTTTCCTGCTGTAAGATGTCATCACTGTAGTGGGAGGCTTCAAGCATGAAGTCGACGTGCAAGTCGCCGACGTGGCGTCAAATCAAAAAGACTTGCACCAGGCGAACGGTCTACCTGACAGGAGGCCGTCGTCACACGACATTGTATTGTTGTAGCATGAAGTGATGCAGGTGGTCTGCAATAATGTTCACGTAGTTCATTGTTGTCATGATGCCGTTGATTACCACTACGGACCTTATGTAAGCTCATCTCAATGTACCCCATGGCATAACTCTGCCCTCACTGGCCTGCATTGTGTTGCGGTGCATTTTTCCTGCAGCCATTTGCCTGGATGACGGTGTATAAGAACCCAACTATTGACAGAGTGTATCAAGAAATGCTATTCATTTGACACGCAACACATTTCTATTGATGCATGGTGAAAACTCAGTGATACTGTGCTCACTGCTATAATAACAGATGATGTCTTTGGGTCAACACAGGAACACATAGGAGTCATATGATGTAGAGCTCCATGATCAACAATGGCCCTTGAATGGTGTCCTCTGAATCACTTATGCCTGCCCCAGCATTGTACTCTGTCATAAGATCTGCCACAGATCACTGTCTTTCTTGGAT
Organism: Schistocerca nitens; assembly: GCF_023898315.1. NCBI lineage: Eukaryota > Metazoa > Arthropoda > Insecta > Orthoptera > Acrididae > Schistocerca > Schistocerca nitens. Next base: position 546,138,517 of record NC_064618.1, read on the forward strand.
TACACAATGGAGGATCCCCCGACCTCTACATTTTGTGATGAGATACTGTCATCCAATACCATATGGTCTACTCATTGTTCCACAATCCTTCAACCTCTTTCCAACAGATGACCAGCTTCACCATTCCAGAGATTCTCATTTCCAGCCACATTGCCACAACAATGTATCCTTTGTTAAAACCACTTATATCAGTGGATTTCCATATTTGTGGCTCATATCTTCAATGTAAAGACTGCCCATTCTTCTCTGTTCCACTTACAATCTTTCCTTACTGTGACATGTGCCTACAACACCACCAGGAGGTGTTCTATCTTGCAGTGGCCAGTGGTCAAAATTTTTTGGCTCATCAGTGTATTTTCTCATGTGCAAGTATGTCAACTGCACCCAATCCTTGATTGTACCAATAAAAAAATGTGGTTTACATTTCATTGTTCTTTTTTTTTTTCTTGCACATTGTACAAAATAATCTATTATAAAGTGTGCTATTCTAAAGTGAGAATGTTAATGGCTAATGCAAATGTTAATTCTCCGTTCCTCAGCCAAGTTCCACTGAACTGAAGTGACATATTTTTCTATTTTGGTTTTATGGTCTCAATAGTGGGAGTTGTTCTGCTCAGCATGCTGCAGGAGATGTACTGATTCTCCATGTAAATAGTTCTCCACTCCCCAAACAGACCTGCAAACATTTTGCACACAGTCTTTTCAGTGGTTGTAAATTTGAAAGCCATATTACCACTTTCCTTCTGCTTTTCTGTATATATCTTCCGATTATAACAGTACCCTTTTCTGTTGAACATCCATTAAGTATCGTTGTGCCAAATCTAACTCTTTGATGGGTTGTACTAAACACATGAAAGTTTGCCCTTAAGTTTCATTATTATTGATATTTTTCCTGGAAAATATAAGCCTTGAAATCTGTTGAACAATTGCAAAATGACAGGCCTTAAGTTTCTCAGTTAATCATTTAGTATTTCTGGTGAATCAGAAGGAAAGAACAAATACTTAAAGACAGCTGTGAATCATGTCAATGGTGTTGTATTGCAAAAACTGGAGTATCAATTATTTTTCTTTTTGAGAAATTGTCTTGAGTCATAAGGAAACAGATAGCAAAGTGTGCCTTCATTTTGTTTGTTGTTACAGGAAACTAGCTTGTGTTCTCATTTGAACCATAAGCCATTGTTTTAGTGGCTTGAGAGTTTGTTTCTCTTGAACTGACTCAAAAAATGGTGGTGTCAGATTTTCATTTATATCCTGAAGCTTGTGGTATTTTCTCACAAATGTTGTAGAAATAAACCATCCATTTCAGATATCACTGTGAAAGTATCATTTTCTTGGATGAGTCACAACATTGTCCCAATTCCAATGATGCCCTCAGGGGCTCGGCATTCATTTTGTGGGTTCTGGCTTGGTGACCCTGGGGTTCCTGAGCTGGGACTGGTAAGCACCACCAGTCCTCTGTCACCGTAAGTGCAGAGCATGGTTCAGCAACCACCGTGCAGTGTGGCGGTAGAATATCATGTGTCACAGCGAATGGGGATCTTGGCTTGTTTGCCCGGACTGAGAGGATGCTAAAAGTCCCTATAAAAATCCCTCAGGCTCCTGGTGGTGTGCTGCAAACCAATGAGATGCACGGCTGTTGAGGTGGAACAGTCATTAGTGGGCAACGTCTGGGGAACCTGCTACACCTCAGCTGTATAAGTCTTGCCAAGGCATGCAGGGCTTTCGTCTCCCTATCTGCTTGTGGGACCAAGATGGAACCCTCAAAATTTTCTCTTCTTCCTCCTAGTGGAATGGATTGGCCACTGGTGGGTACCAACACCCAATCTTACAAGAGGCTTTGTGTAGCCAGTCCTCCAGACTCAGGACTTACCACTGATTTCCTCGGGGAATAGTAACAGAATGCACGCTGCTGGTCGAAATGTGTTTTTTGAGTTCCAAATGTAAGGAAGGCAGCTTTGAGAAAGTATCACCTTTTTATATTCAAAAAGATTCAGAAAGAATCAAAGGTACTCTGAAATCTGTCAATTGATTGCGTAATTGAAAACTGTTGGTTGAAACTACTAGTTCTCAACAAGCAACAAACCTCTGAAAAGTTATGTGCCTCAGGGAATATGGCATAGAGATGAAGCTCCACAACACCTTGAACTATAGCAAAGGTGTATCATTTAGAGATGTGGTTACTATTCCCAAGGAGGAATTGAAAGATGAGTGGGCTCAAGAAGGGATTGTTGATGTGCAAAATATATTGAAGTGAGTGGATGTGGATCTTGTAAAATCTGATTCCTTCATCCTTATCTTCAGTAGTGCGAAACTCCCAGAGCATTTCAAGGCAGGTTCCTTTACGTAAACGTGGGGTCTTATATTCCCAACTCAAAGCAATAGTTTAAATGCCAGCACTTTGGGCACACCACCTTAGGATGTAAGACTGAAGCCACTTGTGGTAAAATGTAGCAAGGCTGCTCTTTACGGAGTTGGTTGCACCTCTCCTCCGAAGTGCATAAATTGCTCCGGGGGTCATCCTGTCTGAAGTAGGGACTGCAGTGTCCTTCTAAATAAAGGCAGATACAGGAGATTAAAACATTGGAACACATCCCATATGGTGAGGCCAAAAAGATCTATAAAGCCATGCAGCCTCCCACATACACTGTATCTTTTGCTTCAGCCTTTAAAAAGCCTATATTGACAGTCAGTACTTCTACACAAATGGAGGGTGGTAGTGTCAGCACTGACACCTGTATTTGTCAGTGCACTTGACAAGCTGCAGTTGTTTCAGTGCCCATAGCCCTCCTGAGGACATCAAATAAAGATACAGTTGCAGAGCTCCTACTGCTTCCAAAGGCAGAGTCTCGTTAGAAATCTGTCACTGCCAACACCGTTGCTGTAGCAGCTCCTACAAAGTCATTCTAGACCAAAAAAGTGAATGGGAAGCTTCCACTGCAGGTGAAACCGGGTGGTAGACTGTCAAACCATGCTGATATCATTTGACTTTATGGTTCTGCTGCTTCTGCATCAGAGCTGATGGAGTGCGAAGTCTGCCCAGGGCAACCATCTTGCCCCAAGGGTGAATGTCCTTCTGTTGCAGGCTCCCCACCCCAGCGGAAAGACAGAGTGAAGGTGCAAGCCCAGTGATAAATGGCTCCCGTACTACAGTGAAACATAAATGGGTTCAGGATGCATGTGGAGGAACTGAAAGTCCTGGCACAGGCACACCCCCTGTACTTGTATTTGCACGAAACACATTTCAAAGCCACTGACACCATTGCGCTACGGAGATATACCCTCGACCAAGAGGATGACCTGATTGGGGAAAGAGCCACAGGCGGTGGGGTTTCTGTGTTTGTCAATAATGCACATTACTCCTCTGCCCTCTCCTTGGTTACTGGCATACAATCAGTAACTGTTGTTGTTCATGTGGGTCAGAAAATCACTATCTGCTCCCTGTATGTACCTCAACTGGCTGCAATAGACTCTGAGGCTCTCCCTGCACATCTGCACCACTTGTTTCTCCTATTTGGTTATTTCAATGCCCATACTACCTTATGGGGCTCGGGCTGTGCTTGCCCCAAGGATCAAAACTCTGAGAACCTCATGATGTGTTAGGCGCTGGGCATTCTTAACACAGGCGGTCCCACTCATTTCTTGGCTGCTACTCAGTCATCCTCAGACAGGTCTGCCTGCCTGCCTGCCTGCCTGCCTGCCTGCTCTCCAGCCCTTGCAGACTCAGCACAGTGGGAAGCAACTGATGACCTTCATTGCAGTGACCACTTCCCACTGTGGATCCATCTACTGGATGGAGGACTGCTTGAACAGAAGCAACCGAAGTATATAATCAGCAGGGCTAACTGGACACTGTTCAGCCAGCTGGCTGTGTTTGAACAACGCGGCAGTGACCAGGAATGGGTGGACCGCATCACATAAGTGATCCGTCATGCAGCTTACTTACCCATCCCAAAGTCCTTAGGTCATCTTAAGAGGCAACCTGTACCTTGGTTTGATGAATGCTGTACAGCAAACTGGGGCAGGCATGCAACTCTCTGATGGTTTAAGTACTGCCCAACAGCAGACAACCTCACAGCCTTTCAGGTCAAAAGAACCAAGGAGAGCAAGAAAAGGTCATGGCAAGTGTTCCTGGACTCGGTCAACTTTCCACTTCTTCTACAAAAGTATCAGAAGTGGTCAGGAGGATTTCTGGTAAACACAGTCGTTTACCAAAAGCAGTAGGATGAACAGGGTTATCTCCAAACAGCACCTGGAGACATCGCTCAGATGATGGCAGAGAATTTTTCAGCGACTGCTGCTGATGGCAGCCATGATCCAGCATTTCACTGCAATTGAAACTCAGTGTAGACAAGTGTAATGTGCTGTGAATACATAGAAAGATAGATCCCTTATCATTTAGCTACAATATAGCAGGTCAGCAACTGGAAGCAGTTCATTCCATAAAATATCTGGGAGTAGGCATTAGGAGTGATTTAAAATGGAATGATCATATAAAGTTGATCGTCGGTAAAGCAGATGCCAGACTGAGAATCATTGGAAGAATCCTAAGGAAATGCAATCCAAAAACAAAGGAAGTAGGTTACAGTACACTTGTTCGCCCACTGCTTGAATATTGCTCACCAGTGTGGGATCCGTACCAGATAGGGTTGATAGAAGAGATAGAGAAGATCCAACGGAGAGCAGCGCGCTTCTTTACAGGATCATTTAGTAATCACAAAAGCGTTATGGGGATGATAGATAAACTCCAGTGGAAGACTCTGCAGGAGAGACGCTCAGTAGCTCGGTAGGGGGTTTTGTTGAAGTTTCGAGAACATACCTTCACCGAGGAGTCAAGCAGTATATTGCTCCCTCCTACGTGTATCTCACAAAGAGACCATGAAGATAAAATCAGAGAGGTTAGAGCCCACACAGATGCATACCGACAATCTTTCTTTCCACGAACAATACGAGACTGGAATAGAAGGGAGAACCGATAGAGGTACTCAAGGTTCCCTCCACCACACAGGTGGCTTGCGAAGTATGGATGTAAATGTAGATGTAGATACCACATAGCTGCAGAGAGGGGAAAGTTGGACTTCAGATCCCACAATTCTGAGTCTTAGAACTGCCCTTTCTGCACGTGGGAGCTGGAATCGGCAGTCTGAGACTCGGGACACTACATCCAATCACTGCCAAATCCAGTACTGCATACTTTGACATTTACCAGAAGCATCAAAGGAAATCCTCCTTGAATATTTTAATTTTAAATGGCAAGCAGGCAGCTATCCTAACTTGTGGAGAGAGGCAATTCTGCTACCTCTCCTCAAACTGGGAAAGGACTGCCCATATTCCAGTAGTTACTGGAGCGTCGACTTAATGAGCTGTGTAGGAAAGACGAAGGTCTCAATGGGTAACTGTCATCTGGTCTGGGTTTTAGAGACCACGCAACTCTTTAGCCACTCAGTGTGAATTTTGAAGGTTTTGGTCCACTGTCGACAATTTGACCCTACTGTATGTGGCTATTCATCAGGCTTTCCTACATAAAAATCGCTATCTCAGTATATTCTTTGATGTCAGTACGACACTACTTGGACACACTGTTCTCGTGCAACTTCCTCAATTGGGTTTTTGTGGCTGCCTCCTCATCGTCATATGGTCCTTCCCATATAAGCATCTTTTTAGGTCCTGAGTTGGTGATGTGCTGTTATATTGTTTTGAACAGCAGGATTATGTTCCTCAGGGCAGTGTTTTAAGTGTTACCCTCTTTGCCATAGCCATAAACAGTATTGTGTCTGCAGCAAGGATTCCTGTACAGTGCTTCTCATTTGTGGATGATTTTACTGTTTTCTATTCATACTCCAGTGCTGCAGCAGCGAACTGTCATCTGCAGCTTACAGTGTGGAGGTTAGAGGAATGGGCCGCAAAATCGGATTTTCAGTTTTCTGCAGTGAAGTGTGTATTTTTAATTTATCTGACTTCCATATTATGGACGGACACCTTTCTACATTTTAAATACTCAGTGAGGTTTCTGGGCCTCATTTTTGACTTCAAATTGTCATGACTACCACACCTGTGAGACTTGAAAGCCAGAACGCAGTAGGCTCTGAATCTCACAAAGTACCTTAGCCACAGATCTTGGGGGCCAGACAGGGTGTGTCTGCTTCAGTTTTATAGAGCTTTTGTGCGTTCACAGCTAGACTATGGATTTACAGTGTAGGGGTCAGTGAGGCCTTGTTACCTGAATGTTATTAATGGTATCCATCATGAGGGGATTAGGCTGGCTACAGGTGCTTACAGCACCAGCTCTGTACCCAGTCTCAGTGCTGAGGCTGGAGAACTGCCGTACACCATCTGCCGGCAATTCCTCATGGTGCATCAGGCATGCAGGCTTCTCACAGCTTCAGATTCACCTGCATACCATACTGTTGCTCATCTGCCTCTGGAATGCTTTTTTTCGTCATCCATGAGCAACGTGGCCATTTGGGATCTGTGTGCAGCATGTGCTGGAATCACTTGTAGTGGAACAATTACAACCCCTAAATTCAGGGTTTTAACTGTCTGCCACCCTGGTTACTGCAGATGCCCAGTGTGCTTTTAGGTATAGTGCAGTACTGGAGAGGTTGCAATCCTACATATGTTTTTATTACATTATTTAAGGACATTTTAATTCAGTGTCACAACTTTTCAGCTATCTTTACAGATGGATCAAAACAGGAGGAGTCTGGTGGTTGCTCTGTTGTTTTCGCTGATTGTCATCAAGATCTGGCTGCCTGAAGGCTTTACTATCTTTGGTGTGGAATTGTATACAATCTTGCAGGCACTATAGCAGGTGAAATGTACTTAAAGCGCTGTCTCCTCTTCACTCCCTACAACACTTGTACCCAGCAGATAAAGTAGTCTAGAATATCCAAGACACCCTCCGCTAACTAAAACAGCTGGAGGAGGAGGTGCCTTTCTGCTGCATACCAGGGTGCATGAGTACTGGTGGGAACAAAAGAGCAGATGTAGCAGCCAAGGAGGTGTGTTGTGATCCTCAGTTATTTCAGCGTGCGTGTATGCTGTCACTTCACTGTTGTGATACAGAGTCATGTCGATGAGAAGACGAGTGGCTGGAAGTGACAAATAATAATCTGCCTCTAGTAAAGCCCGCTAAGCAACCCCGGAGTACCTCCTTTCGGGCATGAAGACAGGATGAAGTCCTCGGTACTCGTCGGTATAGGCCAGTCCTCTGATGTATGACTTCTTGCTCTGGCAGAGGGCCCTCCAGTGTGTGGTGCATATTTCATACAGATTATTGTGCACCACATTTTGCTAGATTGTTTTTTACATTTGGACCAGAGGGCAGCAGCCGATTTGTCATCGTGTCTGCCCTTTATTTTAATTGACTTTCTAATGAATGTGGTGGGACTTTTAAGGTTTTGTGATTTGTCCAACTTGTTTCCAAAAATTTAGGGAGATGTTCCTAAAGTGTTAACGAACCCATGTTTTTTTGGAAGTGACCAGCTGGTCACATATCCCTGTGCCATTGTTTTAGCTCCTGCGTTGTTTTACTTCTGTTTTCTTCCCAAGTGTAGTACCTGTCACTATTTTTCCTTTGTTTCATGGCTTGTCATATGGAATGATTGTTTGGATCAGTGCACATGAGGTATGAGTGAGTGATTGGATAAATGTGTGTGCCAACGTTTGTAACCCTTTTAACCATATTCATATCTTTTAATACATGTAAGAACGCTGATAACTACAATGTTGAGTGACCATGCACCCTGTAAACAATAGAGTGACCATGCACCCTGTAAACAATATCAGAAATAGCAATAACAACAATTACATTCATTCCCCATTGAATGGCATGTAGTTCACTTCATTGCCACGTAAGCACCCATTTCTCGCATGAGCACTCATTTCTCGCTTCAGCATGCTTTGATGTGTACATGCAGTTCCCCCCATTGTCAAAAAAATACTATTTTGTCCATTTTCTGCCATATTCTCACAGATTGTTCATATAATCATGCACACTATCACTCACTGAGCTCACGAAATAAAGACTACTTACATGTAATCTCATATTCTGGACTCAGTTTCACAAATATTCTGCTGGTGCCATCTACCGTAAAGAGCACAGTACTAATACAGAAAACAATGAGCTCCAGATGAAATGCATGATGTCTCTGGATTGCTGTAATAGACATTCTGTCATTGTTGTACAATAAATGAAGCTGACACAATGGCTGTAGTTGTCATTGAGAGTGATTGAGCTGAAAATGACACACATTGTGGAAAAAATCACTTGGATTGTGCCAAAAAGCTTCTGTGCTTAAATATTTGGAAGTATGTACCACTTATTTCAGGGTTTATCACAATTTTTATGATATAATGTGCTCACAAAAAATAATTATTACAAAATGTGATATAAAATACCTTGCATTTTTAAAAGTGTTCTTAGCACATTTTGCTCCAGTCCAAGTTTGTAGTATGAACCCTAATTACATTTCAGTTGTATTCTTTTTCAGAATGGATTCCTTTGTGTTAGCAGAAACATTCAAGTACCTCTATTTGCTATTTGCGGAGCCTTCAGATCTTGTATTGGACTTGGATGAATTTCTCTTCACAACAGAAGCTCATCTACTGCCATTATCTTTAGCTCGTAATTCCAACTATACAGTGATAACAGTAAGTAGACTCACCAGTTTCGTACTTTGTTGCTGTTGCTTTAAGTTTCAAATTCTTATTTTCATATATGGCCATCTAACTTGCAAGCTCTGCCATAGAATATGTATTTTTAGCATATGGATATAGAGCTGGTTGGCAGGAAATGTAGGTTGTAACTCGTACTTACATAATATAAACAGGTAATATCTCATAGTGTATTCAGGGGTCTTTGGCTTTCAAATTAGTAATTAGCACCTTAGTTTCTCATCTTGGGGTATAATAAAAAAACTATAGCAATTATTAAATAAACTTAATGTCACATTTTGCTGTGCTCTTTCTGCACTTTTCACATCTCCATTAGGTCATGTCTTACTCTCTCTTGGTAGAATACATCTCTTGAGTGGGAAGTGATGGCCAATTTAATTTGAGTTATTAACATTTTAAAATGTAATAATTTAAAAAAGTATATTTGTAGTTATTATTACTTCCAAATTTACAGGGAGTATGGTAAGGTAGTAAAGATAGTATCATTACGTGCTGTTTTATTTTAAAATAAATGTTAAACAAAGAAAGGGGCAGAGTCAAAAAATGAAGATAATGACAGTCATTTATGTAAAGAGGAGCCATCTACATAGTTCAGAATGTTCGGCACGAAGTACACAGCAGTTTCAAAGTGCAATTGGAAAACTCAATAGCAATGGTTATGTAACAGTGCACATGTATTTTGGGAAGAGTTTTGGTAACAGTATTTCATTGAGCCCATAAAAGCTCTCTGATGCTGTACTGAAGACACAATAAAATATTGTGCTAATTTCATTGTATTGCAACAACTTTTTGCCACTCTGCATGTTTCTTTCTATAATTTTAAATGGTTTTCTTTTTCACTTATTTTAGCTTTGTCAGTGATAAAAAGGATCAGTAGACGTTTCCTTGACTTGTGACATGAAAGGACATTGCCTTAGCTTGTGACATCAAAGGATATTTTCTAATTATTTTTATTGCTGTCCTTGCAGATCAAAGATCAGAATGAAATCAAATTGGAGGAAGATGCAGAATTTGCTCGCTCATGCCCAAATATGCTTCATTTGTTTCCTGCATCTCTCCGCAAACCGCTCCAGGATATGGTATCAGGTGTCTGCCCACGCAGACAATTTAATCGGAAGCTCCGTGCACAAGAATTTCAGGTAACTTCTTTCATTTTTATTTTAAATTTAGTGCAATGTAGATAATGCTATACCATTTTTCCTTTGCAAATGTTCAGTTGTGCATTACTTCAGTGTCCCAGTAGTTTTAGCTAATGAAGTGGAGGCATAGTGTTGTTGCAAATTTTCAGGAATGATCTTGCAGATAAACATATGATTTTCTCGTGCTCTGTTCTGTTTCTTTCAAAATAATTGGGAAGCCACCAGTTTAATTTGTAAAAATACGGAAAAGCTGTAGAAAAATATATCTTGACTTACAAATTGCGTGAATGGTTACCTAATACTTTTTTTCAATGCAAGAACACAAATATTGTTACTTATAAGTGAACAAAGAAAGAAAAACTTAGTGATTGACTTTCAGTATTTCAGAAACTCTGTTTTAATAGAAGCTCAATTGACTGATTAATTTTTATTTTAACTTGTAGGATTACATAGTGAACCGTGGTGTGCACTTAATATGGTACACAACAAGAGTATAAAACATTAGTATTACATATTTCCTAAAGAACATCAATTTTGACTAGGCTTTTCAACACTAATAGTTACAAAGAACAATATGAGTGTTTAAAAATTTAACTTGTGTAGTAATCTTAAGCAGTGTAATATTCCTTTTCCAGTAGATGGTCTAGGAGATTCTTTTGGATATTATTGTCATGTACACCTTTCTGTAGGTTTGTGGACAGAATTTGTATTGAATTGATACCCAAGTACAGAGGTCATTTTCAAGGATTGTCTGTTGGTGGGGTATGTTTCATAACTGGTTTCTCCTTTGTATTTTGTAGGGTTTGCTCGACAGTTTTTGAGTTGTCTTTTGTTATATATGTTGCTGCTTTAGATATGTTAAGATTAAGATGCCTTCCCTTTTGAAATATTTTCTGCCTATTGTGTCATGTTGATAATTTTTACTTTTGGATCATTTAAAAAGCTGAAGATATTTTCTGTCTGTTTGAATGACACTTTTTTAAAAATGATCTTAATTAGTTTTTTAGTTTTATTTATTTTTTACTTTTTTCCCCCTTCAGTGCAACCCACCCCCTTTTTTTATTTCCTATATGTTTGTTTCCTCATGTTGTCACTCAGTACATCAAGGTATTGTTCAGAGTTCATTGTATACTGTGTACATAAGTTTGTCTGCAAGTTGTGATAACTGTCTCATAACTTTGTCTGTCGTTTCCCTCTTCATCTTGGTTTCACCTCATCCACACAAGAGGTGCATCCCTCTCATTGTTTGTTCTGAGCAATCTGTTCCTCTTTTCTAATCTTCCCCAATCATTCTGTGGCTAAAAAAAAATCTCTGAAATTGGGATGTATTCTGAAAGTAGTGCCACAAGTGATTGATTATGATTGATTTCATTGTTATGTATTTCTGTTTCACTCACAGCTATTTAAGTTGCGCTGCTTTTAGTCCCAACCTGGCGACTACCTTGGCAGTTGCTTCATGCCATATAGCACTTGTTAATATTTTGCTGCAAATCAGATACTGCAATTCCCAGGTATTTCATTCATTTTTCACGATAGGTGCTCCACCTGCAATGATTCAAAACTAGTTTGTGCATTATGCAGAAGAGAGACTTCCCTAGCTCTTCTTTATCATTGCTAACTTTCAGTCAATTTGGAATAATACTGATGTTCAGTTCAATCCAATGCTGTATTCAAAAACATTACCACTAAAAACACTACCCTCAATATAGTTGCTGTTAGGTTGGCAGTGTTAAGAGATCAATAAATAGTGGCACGAATTGTTCTCACTTGTAACAAATTCTACTGTTTCGGAACTGGGTAGTGCAGAGATCTAGAAAGTTAACTGTGTAATGTTTGTAAATACTGCTTGAAAGCCACTGCGTTGCCAGCACCATTTTATCCCATTTAAACTTTTTTCTTCCTCTCTCCTTTAATGTTGTTTCATTAAATGTGAATGGTGAGAAACTTAGAATTATAATGAAGCAGAAGTGCGTGTGAATTAACATTTGAACATAGAAGGGACCAATAAAAAATGTTGTAAATGGTGGGAAAACATTAATTCTGGGAATGTAAAAGCAGAGCAATGATATAACCACTGGCCAACCATCATCTTGCTTTTGAAATTTCATTATGAATATGACAGAACTGCATTCTTACAAAAAATGTTAAGATGCTGTTTCCATTTCGCCTCTTTTTTTTCCCCAGTAATATTGGAGATTTTAGTGGATTCTACTTTCTTCAGTCTTGTTTATTCACCTTTATAGATATCCAACTTCTTTGTTCCTAAACACTTTTCCAGTTCATTTTCCATGAACCTTTGTGCTGTGCAGTTGTAAAAATATGCTTCTCTCTCAAGCTCTTCCATATTTTTGTCTTCATTTAGTATTGTCATATTGTCTCTTTCTTTTCCACACCTGTATCATTCACAAACAGATTAAGGTGTAAGACCACATTACCGACCCCTGTGGCATTGTGTATTTAATGGTTTTTGTTTCTGTTGACACACACTGTTTCATGTTGCTTAGGTATGATTGTATCCACTCTCCTGCTTGCAGATTAGCTTTATAATGTTTTTATCAGAGGCTTGTTTTGAAAATATTCAGAAACTAAACACTTTTATCATCTAATGACGGTATAGTATTTTCCATCAGACAGAGAATGTTGTATTTATCCAGACAAACAACTTACCTATTATGCGTCTTATTTCCTGAATTTTTGGGAAGCCTTTCCGGCCACTCACACTGCTTACCTTTAGTTTTCATAGAAAAATTCCAGCTCTGGAAGAACTGTTAAGATTTATAGCAATGTTGTTCATGTACTAGCTGTATTATGAGATTTGGTAGTAATAATGTCTCTCGTTTTTGCCTCTGTTTTCATTTTCCTGCACTTATTTTGTAGTAGTTCATAGTTTCACTTTCCCCAGTCATCTCTCTTCTCGTAACTTCTTACTGTGTTTTAATTTTTCACTGGTTTGAGCTTGCAGTTTATCTTGGCTGTTCACTTTGGGAGTGCTACACTGAAATTATAAGTGACTTTACTAGTCAGTGTGTCATGCTTTTCATTTACATTGTATGCCTGTAAAGTTTCAACCCAAGCTTCATGACATATTTTTTAAAAGGTGTTCATATTTTGTTCACTGATTTTCATGAATACTTTGGTTATTTTCTTTAGTTTTAATGTTAGGTCGTTACTTCTGCAAAAATAGATCAGTTGATCACAGTCACAATATATTTGAGGGGTGCAGATGCAGAAATCACATTCTCCAGTTTTCTAAATTTGTGGAAAATTAAAAAAACTGAATAAGAAATATTGTGCCTCTTAGAGCTTCTATGTCCTTTTTTTAGGGTTCTGTACCATAATTGGTAAAAGTGAACCCTGTCTGTCTGTCTGTCCGACTGACTGACTATTAAGACCCCTTTTTCTCAGGAACAAATAGAAGTATCAAGCTGATATTTGTCAATACTAAGTTCTATGGTTTCTTGGCAGTGAGGAAAATGTAGGTTTCTAAGTCAGTGAAATCAGAAGGTACCATCTCATGTATTACGTATTTTGATACAAACTCACACACCAAAATCTATAAGGTATGTTAATTTGTAACTATATCATTTTTTATTTTTTTTTATTTATTTATTTTTTTTATATATTTTTTTTTTTTTATTTTTTAATCCCTCTGTATGTCAGTCTGCCTGTCCGTCTGCCTGTTAAGACCCCTTTTTCTGGAGGAATGGGTAGAGGCATGAAGTTGAAATTTGTTGGGTACTATGGTCTACAGTCCAATGTCGGAGTAAAAAATTTAAGCTTCTAAGACAGTGCATTCAAAAGATATGGCTATCCATAAAGCCCTTTTCTTCTCAGGAATGGGTAGGTGCATCAATTGAAATTTGTCATGTACTAAGATATATAGGAGAGTGTTTCTGCTAGATTGAGCAGATAAACAGATCTCACTTAGACAGTGAATTGGCATCACATAATTCCAGTAAGATGGATATCGAGGAATTACGGGCAAAGAGTAAGCAGATTGTAAATTGTTGTCTGGAGAGTTATGTGCCTAATAAATGGATAAAGGATGGAAAAGGCCCACCATGGTTTAATAATGAAATTAGGTGGATGCTGAGGAAGCAGAGGCTGTTGCACTCTCAGTTCCAAAGGGAACGCACAAATGACGACAAGCAAAAGTTAGTAGAGTTTTGTGCGTCTGTGAAAAGATCTATGAATGAAGCATACAACTGCTACCACTGCCACACCTTAGTAAAAACTCTGGCAGCAGGCCCTTGTTGACCAGTCTAGCATGGAAGTTGAAGATAGGAAAACAAAAGCTGAAGTTTTAAATTTCATGTTCAAGAAATCGTTCACAGAGTAGAACTGTACAAACGTACCATCATTTGACCATCGGACAGACTCCTGTATGGACAACATTTTAATAAGCTTACCTGGTAGAGAAACAACTAAAAATTTGCAAGCAAACAAATCACCGGGTCCAGATGAAAGCCCAATTCGATTTTACCAAGTGTACTCTCACATTGGCCCCGTACCTAGCTTGCATTTATCATGAATCTCTCACCCAGCACAAAGTCCCAAGCTACTGGAAGAAAGTCAAGGTGGCTCCAGTATATAAGAAGGGTAAACAACGGACCTGCAAAAATTACAGACTGATGTCCCTAACTTCTGTTTGTTGCAGAAACCTTGAACATATTCTCAGTTCGATTATAATAAACTTTCTTGAGATTGAGAAGCTTATGTTCACAAATCAGCATGGTTTTAGAAAGCATTGCTCATGCGAAACTCAGCTTGCCATTTTCTCACATGATATACTGTGAACTATTAATGAAGGGCAACAGGAAGATTCCGTATTTCTAGATTTCCGGAAATCATTTGACACAGTACCCCATTTCAGGCTGTTAATGAAGGTATGAGCATGTGGAATAAATTCACAGATATGTGAATGGCTCAAAGATTTCGTACCAAGCGAGGTGGCACAGTGGCTAGCACACTGGACTCGCATTCAGGACGACGATGGTTCAATCCCACGTCCAGCCATCCTAATTTAGGTTTTCTGTGATTTCCCTAAATCCCTCCAGGCAAATACTGGGATGGTTCCTTTGAAAGGGCATAGCCGACTTCCTTCCCCATCCTTCCCTAATCTGATGAGACCGATGAACTCACTGTCTTGGTCTCTTCCCACAAACAAGCCCCCCCTCAGAGACTTCATAAGTAGCACACCCCATTATGCTGTCCTCAACAACAAGTGTTCTTCAGAGACAAGGGTATCGTCAGGAGTGCCCCAGGGAAGCATCATAGGACCACTATTTTTCTCTATATATGTAAATGATTTGGCGGACTGAGCAGGCTGCAATTGGTGGTTGTTTGCTGTAGATGTCATAGTGTACGGGAAGGCTTTGAAATTGAGTGACTGTAGGAAGATGCAGGATGACTTAGACAAAATTTCCAGTTCATGTGATGAATGGCACCTACCCCTAAATGTGGAAAAATGTAAGTTAATGCAGATAAGCAAGAAGGTTAAGGGGCTCCGGAACGCCCTATACTTGCAATGTTAAAATAACACTTATAAATTACATCTTTCCTCACAAAGTATTTGAGGTAGGAAATTGAACTTTTTACAGGTTATTTATTGGAATATGGGCTACAACTTAACACAGGGATTTTACAAAATTTTAGTTCAGTTATTAAAGATGATTTTTTTTTTTCAATTGTAATGAAAATTCACAACATTTTTTTGCAATTTTTTATTTATATATTCAAAAATATACAGTTTTTTGGAAAAAGGCTGTGTTAAATTATGCAGAAGGTACTGTGTAACATTTACTGAAAGTTTGAAACAAATATGTTTGGAAGATCCTTAGAAAACATGTAATTAGTATGAGAAAATAGAAGTTTTGGGAATCGAGCGACAAAGGTTGGATTAACTTTTTAGTGCATTCCAGGTCCATAGGATGGATTATCTTCATCCTCTGCAAACTCCTCCTCCAGCTTCCTCTTGTTCCTCCTCCTGTTTACTCTTGCTTGTATTTCTAGACTCTTTACAGCCCTGTCTGCAGCCCGAAGGCGTTCCTTGTCTAAAGCAAGCATCGCTCGTACCATGTTAGAACCTATCTTCATTCCCATATTTCTAAATACCTTGCACCTTACAATGTTGCCATCATTGAAAGTCGCAACAGCATCATACACACCAAAGTGAAGTGTTTCTATTCCAACAAATACAGTCACTAGCAAGTCCTACGTGCTTTATTATGGAGAGTGCCAGACCAACTTCACTACAATGAATACATCTTACACAGTTTGAAAAAATTCCTTTGAGAACCGACATATCAAATATTTCATTCACATCCGATTCGCCCATAAAACATTCATAGTTTTCACTCATTGAACCAAGCTTCTTCTGTGAAGTATTTTCTTTCCCACTTTGACTGCTATGGGCAGGTGTACTTGAGAGGTTAGGTTCACTCACTTGGTTATCGTCTTTATTGTTTACAGTAATAACACATACCTTTGGCTTTCCAACATTTCTCCTTTTCTTAAAAGCCTTCAGAGGATTTCTAATAACTTTACTTTTACTCATTATTATACTTCAACAAAACACAGACTCAAGAAACAGAATTAATTACGAATATTTTCGAGATAACGACAGAGTAAATAAACATGAAACAATCGACAATCACACCAGCGATATATATTGAACCATCACAGGTTAGCCACAACACATACTTTATCTCACATCACTAAAATGTACCTGATGAACACGGACGTTAATAATAACACCATTTGACAGCAGTTTAACAGCGCCACAGTGGGTCACGCCCATGTAGAACACATTTCAAAAAAAAATTAAAAATAGTTGTAGTCTTCGGAATTGAATAAATTATATATCTATTAAAAGGTAATAGTCTGCAGATTCAGAAAACGCAAAAAAGTAAAAATTGAACTTTTCATGATTTTGAGCCTTTCCGGAGCCCCTTAAACCTTTTATGTTCAGATACAATATTACTAGTGTCCTGCTTGACACAGTCAAGTCGTTTAAATGTCTGGGCATAATGTTGCAAAGCAGTATTAGGTGGAACGAGTATGTGAGAACTGTGGTAGAGAAGGCAAAGGGTTGACTTTGGTTTATTGGTAGAATTTTAGGTAAGTGTGTTTCACATGTAAAGGAGACCGCATATAGGATGCTGGTGCCACCCTTCTTGAGTGCTGGTCGAGTGGGTGGGATGCTTACCAGGTCGGATTGGGGGAAGACATTGATGCTTTCAGAGGTGGGCTGCTAGATTTGTTATCAATGGGTTCGAACAACACATAAGTATTACAGAGACGTTTAGCAGACTTAAATGGGAATCCTTGGAGGGAAAGTGACAATTCTTTTTGAAAAACACCATTGAGAAAATTTAGGGAACCAGCATTTGAAGCCGACTGCCAAACAATTCTACTGCCGATACATACATTGCGTGTAAGGACCACAAAGATAAGATACGAGAAATCAGGGATCATACAGAGGCATGTAGATAGTCATTTTTCCCTCACTCTATTTGCAAATGGAACAGGAAAGGAAATGACAGTGGTACACCATCTGCCATGCACCATACAGTGGCTTGTGTAGTATCTCTGTAGATGTAGATGTACTGTCCCATTCCTTGATGGTGTACATAGTTTAAGATTCTAAGTCATTGCAATAAAAGATACAGTCTTAATGTATCACATATTTTGACACTCAAAAACTGACTCACCAAAACCTGTAAATGAACTATCTATATTGATGTCCGGCCTGGCAGCCTAGTGCTAGAGCGCATGCCTGGAAACTGAGGGGTTGTGGATGGAATCTTGGTCGGACCACAGATTATTCAGTCTTCACTTTAACCTCGCCTATGCCTCTCAACAGTGTGAGCATCCATCAGAAACACCTGATTCGGAATTCAGGTTACACTGTGGGCCCCCTTTCCAGGATTGGATTTCTCGACCACCGTGTTGCAACACTTTGGTGTGTCCCGAATATATGTTAAATGTATCAAAAGATTTTTAATGTTGTCTAATTTTCCGTGGAAAAAATATCTAGAACATAAAAAAATTCTTGACAAATTAGTTTCTTGGACTAGCCCAATTTACTAAAAAAACACCCATCATTATTTGTGGCTGTACACATAATAATAGTAAAAGAAATTTATTTTATGTACTTTATTCATTTGCTTTTTTGCATCTGGAAAAAATCACATGTAGGTGCATCGCAAGCGTTTGAAACATACTTTGGTGAACCCCAAAGGAAAAAAGGTTGAGAAATGTGGGATTGGGGACACATTAGTTACCAAAGTAACAGCCAATAGAAATACTTTCTCCAGGCCATTGAGCAACAAAAATTTATTATTATTGCTTAATTAAGTTTTCACAAAGGCCTGAGAGCCCGAGTCCTGCTTGCAATTGTCCGGTTATTTTTATTAAGTATTTTGTTATGTTTAAAAATATTGTCTCTTCAGACAGAACCTGTAAATTTAACAGAGGAACATTAAAAAAATTACTATAGTGTGGGTGATGGGCATTTTGTAACATAAATATGGAATCTGAAAATTTTGACACAAACATGATAGGACAATATGACTTTTGAAACAGAGATAAAACTTGAATTGTCTGTTGTACATTTGTTGTTTTTAGAATGTGTCATATTAAACTCTGCACTTCAAATGTGTTTCTAACACTTTCAACACTGCCCTCTTTACACCTGGCACTTGGCTGTGAACTGGCATATTTAATGGATGTTTGAAATTAGATTGCAAAGAGCAGAAAAATGATAGGAATATGGTTCTTCCATCCTTTAAAAAGAAAAAGCAAGCGCTATACATGAATGTGAGTTTATTTTACAATGTAAAATAGAAATGGGTGTTTTAATTAAAAAAAGAAAACACAAAAATGTCGTGAATAATAAAGTTTTACATGATCTCTCTTGAGTAATTCCATAATTACTGTATCCAAATTTAAAAAAAAATATTACTGGAATGTCTAACTGCAGGTACCTGTAAACCAGAATATTTTAATAGTTCAGATGTAGTTAGCCTTTATGTGAAAATCCTGGAAACACTGTGGGACACAAAGGCCAACATCACAGTCCTTGCACCACCATCTACTTTCCTTCCTGATGCGCTTACCCGTCTCTTTCTTTCCTCTGTCTGAACAGAATTTGCAATACCTAGTAGCATTCACCTTGTTTGCAGTGAGTGGGACCCTCTCTGGAAAGTGCTTTGCAAATGTCCTCTCAATTTGTAAGGATGAAGCGGCTTGTTGCTGAAAAATATTTCCACCCTTTTCAGCCAATTTCTTCCCCCCTTTGTGAGTAAAGTCTACTATGGATATGTTCTTCCGAGTCTTCTCTTTATAAAAAATAAAACGTTGACAGTTCCACCACTTCAAAGTTTTTCGGGCAAATGGATAATAGCTGGAGAACTGATGTGCTCTGTGAACCCCAAACGTCTGGCTTTACAATTTCTGCTATTCAACCTTTGGCCCTCACTTGAATACTAGTGCTGGTAGACTCATGCTTTGTGGAAAGACAAAAAAAAAAAAAAATTGTTTTGACTTCCACTTCTCTGCCAAGAGATGGTGTTTCCTTTGAAAAACCATCTGATCCTTTTTTAGTTTTAGTGTTTTGAATATTCGTGGCAAAACTTTCCTGTTCTTCATTACAGTTCCCACTCCAAGAGTTTTGTTTTCTCACAACATGTCCAAAAGAGATGGACTGGTGTAGTACCTATCCATATAAACGCAATGTCCTTTGCCAAAGTACTTTGAACACAAACTTTGTACAAGGCCCTGGATACTACTGTCAGCATTCCCTGCAGAACCTGTATATACGTCACAGTTTAGCATATAACCAGTTGATGAATCACAGAGAGCATACATTTTTATTCCATATTTATTGGGTTTGTTTTTCATGTGTACTCTGAAGCCTATTCTACCATGAAAGGGACACATTGCCTCATCTATTGTCAGATTCATGCCTGGATGAAAACTACTTTTGCTTTTATTTACAAAGAAATAAAAAAAAAGGCCTTACCTTATGAAGTGGGTCGTGCTTTTCTTCGCCTGTGCTAATGAATGTAGCCTTGTCATTCAAGTGTAACATCGACAATGTAGTGCAAAATCAATCACAACTCAACAATTTACTTGCAAATCTTGTCTGCAAAAACGAGTCTGTTGGCCAATGATCACTGATTTTCCGCAATTTGACGATGCACATATGCAAAATAATACTGAAAAAACAGTAAATGTCTTGCAATTTCACTGCAGACTACTTATGTCAAACAGAGTTTATTTTCAGGCTACCTTTGCGTTTCATTGCTGTAATAACGTTACCAGTGTACCGATTCATTTCACTTTTGATGTGCTGAATAATGTCGTCATCAAAGAACTAACTAAATTATTGAATCTCCTCAGTGGCATCTGAAAAATGCGATGCTACGCTGATTACTTCCTGGAAATCTGGCAGTGCTGGCTGATCATCTAGTTCTGACCAAACTTGCTCTTTGTGTTCAGTGAGGCACACACGACCAGGTACCACAGATAGTGACTGGTGGTCTGTACCACTGTCTGCATAGAAAAAAATAATGTGAACTTTAGTACTAAATTACTATATGCAAGTGAGAGAGCACATTCCGGGAAGAGATGGGCAACATATTACTACCGCCCACATATATCTCGCGTAATGATCACAACGAAAAGATCCAAGAAATTAGAGCAAATACGGAGACTTACAAGCAGTCGTTCTTCCCACGCACAATTCGTGAATGGAACAGGGAAGGGGGGATCAGATAGTGGTACAATAAGTACCCTCCGCCACACACCGTAAGGTGGCTCGCGGAGTATAGATGTAGATGTAGATGTAGAAGTAATGAACACTACTCACAATACAAAATGCGGCAGTAAACTCTTCACTTTATAAACAATTGACACACATACATACCTGAATCATCACTTTTACTTTCGACTGGAGAGTACGAATCCTCTTTGTCAGAATCATCCATTTCTGTTCCTGCATCTCCATAAAGAATATCCAAGATCTCGGCCTTCGTCAACTTGCTGTGT
Source organism: Schistocerca nitens (assembly GCF_023898315.1). NCBI lineage: Eukaryota > Metazoa > Arthropoda > Insecta > Orthoptera > Acrididae > Schistocerca > Schistocerca nitens. Next base: position 546,159,381 of record NC_064618.1, read on the forward strand.
GCCATTTTCATAATCGTAAACACCTGTGAATGAACTGCAGATAACTTTGTATTTATAGTGCTCACAACCGCTCCCAGGATGAGATAGCCAATAAGTGCTGGCCTCTTGTGGAAGAAGAATGAACTATCTCTTTACTTGACGAAACTGCTTTGGAGACACGCTAAACGCGCTTATGGTGCCAAATAAAAGCTTGTCCGTATGGTATACGGGCACCGTTGCCAACGTCAGGGCGGCTGCGCCCGTGTGGTGTACGGGCACTGTGCTGTAATTGTTAACAGTATATGCCAGATTGTCAGTTATACCGCTACATTATCTGTTATCAGAAATAGATTGTGTTTCATCAAACTGGGGCAAACCCATGTGAGTATACCAGAAACAACATACTTTCTGGGTTCTCTCAAAACTGTTACTATTGCAAGTATGTGTCAGATAGACATTTTGTTTGCTAACCATCCCCAGAAATGTAGATCTGTTCATTGATATTTACGTATATATCGTGTAAGCCACCATAAGGTGCATGGTGGAATGCACCTTGTACCACCGTTAGTCACTCCCTTTCCTGTCCCGCTTGCAAATGGTTCTGTTCCACTCACAAATGGCAAAAGGAGAAAAATGACTCTTATTGAAACTGAAATTCCTCCAGCTGTACTTAAGATTTTATATTTACTTCGCTACTAGTTTCGACGTTGCATCAACGCTATCTTCAGGCCCTTACACTTTGGTGAAATCACTTGGGTGTGGCTCAGTCTAGCAGTCTGCGGTGAGACTAACACATGCTCAACAATTATGCCAGCTGTGTCCCACCTCCATCCAGTTTAAATATGGATGTACGAAGAAAAGTGACTTCAAACTTCCTGGCAGATTAAAACTGTGTGCCGGACCGAGACTCAAACTTGGGACCTTTGCCTTTCGCAGGCAAGTGCTGTACCAACTGAGCTACCCAAGCACGACTCACGCCCCGCCCTCACAGCTTTACTTCTGCCAGTACCTCGTCTCCTACCTTCCAAACTTTACAGAAGCTCTCCTCGCAGGAGGTACTGGCAGAAGTAAAGCTGTGAGGGCGGGGCATGAGTCGTGCTTGGGTAGCTCAGTTGGTAGAGCACTTGCCCACGAAAGGCAAAGGTCCCTAGTTCGAGTCTTGGTCCGGCACACAGTTTTAATCTGCCAGGAAGTTTCATATCAGCGCACACTCCGCTGCAGAGTGAAAATCTCATTCTGTAAAAATGACTTGTCTATATGCTTCCATATGAGCCCTGATTTCTTTTATTTTGTCTTCACTGTCCTTACATGGACATGTGTTGGTGGCAGTAGAATAGCTTTGCAGTCTACCTTAAATATGGTTCTTTAAACTTTCTTAATAGTGTTTCACGAAAAGAACAATTACCACTCTCCAGGCTCCATAAGGGCTCACAACTCTTTTGTACGTATGTACATGATGAGGTGCCCCCCCCCCCCCCAACCGTTGCAGTACTTCTTCCTTTCCTGTGCTGCATTTTTACACTAGGGTTATATCTTTTCTCAGAATTATTCTGTAGAACAGATTCTCTTGTTTGACTATGTAGCTCATTCATAAAACGTAGATTATGGATTTTCACCAATTTGTTCCCTTTATTTTATACCACAATTTTCGGTTAACTAGCAGGGATCCCACTACCAATGGCCAAGCTGTCATCCCTTTTGCATCTCAGAAAACTGACACCATGACATTTCTGGCCAACAATGTTGCCTTTACATTCTTTGGTGGTGGTGATGAATTGATGAATCAACTTATTTGTACTGCTTTGACTCTTTTTCTGAGGTATACTAGTGGACTCTAATAACACCTGTGGTCAGAAATGGGTGCAAAAACTATTATTGGTTGCTCAGTAAATGGATTAAACATTGTTTCGACATTTCCATTCTGATGCATTTCTGATTGTGCATTAAAATGCAGCATCCATCTAGCAGATGATTTTCTCATATCGAATTTCACTGTTAAAATGTGATTTCCCCATTTTCATCAATTTCTCGTACCGTCAGTTGGTGATCCTCCATGATCATTGTATGCACTTTGGCAATAATTTCTCGGGTAGTGCCACATCTCAGCCAGCCGCTAGGTGGATCATCATCTAAGCTTCCCAACCATATTTAAACTCATTTGTCCAATTGGTAACTGTTAAATATGATGGAGCAGAGCCCCCCATGTGTTCTGAAAATCAGCATGAATTTCCTTTGCTGTCATAACTTTCTTTACAAAGTACTGCTCAATTTCAGATTCTTTTTGTATTTACTCTCTTTTTACCTGACTTCCTTTCAAATGCATAAACGAGTTGAAGTCTTCCCCCTATCCTTTATCCCTTGACACGCCACATTATATACTGAGTCTTTTGACTGACTGGAAAATGCTTCAAACTCTTAATTCAGCACGCAGTGTAGCCTCCGGCCCTGACTCAGTTCTTAATCAGATGATCAAACGTCAAAATTTACTCAAAGATTCTATCTACTCAACCATATTTGGCTAGAAGGTGTTTTCCCTTTGCAGTGGTAAGATAGTATCATCATCACAATGCTTTTAATCTGGCAAAAACCTAATATCCATTGGCAGCTACCAACCAGTTAACCTCACCAACATTCTCTGCAAATGGCTTGAAAGAATGATAGTTCAATGCTTATACTGATTTCTTGACTCACTGGGCCGTTTATCCTCTTATCAGTGTGGTCTTTGGGAGGGAGTGAAAAACAACCAGCTATGTGGTTTTTTGGAAACAGCAATCCAACAGGGATTTTTCGAAATGCCAGCACCTCATTGTGGTCTTATTTAATCTACATAAATTATATGACCTCAGTTGGTGCCATTCCATTTCATTTACCCTCCATGACTGGGGATTTCAAGGCTCACTACAGATTTTATTCGTCTTTTTTTTTTTTTCCCCACTGATTGGTTTGGGATAGAGTTGGTATGTCTCTTGGCTCACCTTGAGGCCATCTTCCTTGTTGCCATCAATGTGCTAGTGACCTCTGTTGGAACAGTGGTTACTCCCATGCTGTATGTGGATGACTTTTGTATTTGGTATAGCTTCCAGTTTATAGCCTTGCCATGAACATGAGCTCCAAGAGCCATCCAAATGGCCTCTACTTGAACTCTCTTCATGGCTTCTAATTCTCTTCAGCGAAAACACATGTGATGAATCTCTATCATGCCATGGTGCATCTTGACCCAGAACTGTTCCTTGTATGTTGTTACACAGTCCCAGGTTTTGGAACTCTTGTGTGATAAAAAGCTGACATAGCTCTGCCCTATATTTGTCATATGTAGGTCAGGTTCTTGCAATAGCTTAACGCAATCTGTTTCCTTACCCACACCTCATGTGGTGCAGATCGCGCAGTTCTACTCAATGTTTATTGGATCCTGGTAGCCAGGTTTATGGACCCGTGATATCATTGTCTTTAAAATTATTGGACCCAGCCCATCGTCATGGAGTAAGACTGCTCACTGACTCTTTCTGGACGTTACCTCTACAGTTCCAATGGTACTAACCTTTTGCACCTATACAATCACCATCCAACAAGTTCATGATAATACAACTTAACTAATTTGTGCATACGGTGGCATTGAGTCCCTAATACACAACCTGAAGTGGGGCTACCAGCTAGAATCCAGCTCAAGGCTTTCTGCTGGGACCTCCACGTAAGCCTTAGGATGTGCTACCATCATTTCCACTAATGCCTCTAAATCCAAGGAAAGGACAGGAAATGTTTTTGTATCTTCTGCTACTCAGGAACAATATTTATTGCCAGAAACATGTAGTTTTTTCATGGCAGAGCTGATAGTCAATATCGGAGTCGTACATTTTGTTAAATAGACCTCCTTTGACTGCATTTTAATTTTTAATGATTCAATGAACAGTCTTTAGGCAGTTGATCGAGGTTACTCTTGTCACTCTGTGATATCTCCTATTCATGTTCATCTCTTTGATTATGGTCATACTGCTTGCTCAGTTATCTTTCTCTTGGTCCCAGTTCATAAGGGTATCACAGGAATGAACATACTGTGTTTGGCTAGAGGAGTGATCACTAACCCAACATTCACTTTAATGATCCCAGGTGCAGACTGGGATGTGCAATTAAGACCTTTTCTCAGTTAGAGATTGAACAACATTTGGTGGGCTGCTGTCTTCTCTAATAAATTCTGCACTATCAGGGAGACTACTGCTGTATAATGCTCATCCTTCTGCTCCTCCTAAAAGGAATCCACCATTTTATGTCACCACCACATTGGTCATGTCAAATTAACCCTTAATTTCATCTTATGTAATGAGCCACCCGCATGTTGTGCTGCAAAGCCTATCCTTCTCATCCCCTGCTGTATGTCTCCCTGACCCATGGTTGTGGATGACTTTCCCAAAATCTACCCCTTTTTCTAGACCTCTCCAGTCCTTTTCTTTCACCCCTCTTCCTTTCCCTTCAACCCTTCTGCCTGAAGGAGGAGCCTGTGACCCTGAAAGCTTGTCTAATTACAGCCCTCTTTAATATGTGTGTTCTGCTGCCGCTTGGTGAGTGAATTTTTTATCCATGCAATTAAATTAATTTGTCAAAAATTGATTGTTTTCATTGTTGTAAAAGCCTTAAAGACAGTAACTCATATACTTGTATCCTTCCCTACAACTGACCTTACCTGCTCATTTCATTTCATGCCAGTTCACAGTGGTATACGTAGATATTTAATCAACATGTCTGCGTCAAGCAGCACAACACTAATACTATAATCAAACATTACAGGATGGTTTTTCTTACTTATCTGCATTAATTTATGTTTTTCCAAGCAAGCTGCAATTCGTCACATCAAATAAAAATTCTGTCTGTCATCTTGCACCTTCGTACAGTAACTCAAAAACACCACTTTCCCATACCCTGGAACATTGTCAACAAATAATCACAGATTGCTACTCACCATTTCTGTCAGATCATTTAAGTATATAGAGAAAAACAGCACTTCTATCACACTTCCCTGGGACACCCCTGATGATACTTTGGTGTCTGATGAACATTTGCCATCTAGGGTAACATACTGGATCCTAGTGCTTAAAAAGTCTTCAGGCCTCTCACATATCGAGAAACTTTTCCCTATTTGTTCGGACTTTTGTTAACAGTGTGCAGTGTTGCACTGTATTGAATGCTTTCGTGAAATATGGGAATATGGAATCTGCCTTTTGCCCTTCATCCATGGTTTGCAGGATATTGTGTGAGGAAAGGGCAAGCTGAGTTTCGTATGAGCGATGCTGTCTAAACCTGTGCTGGTTTTCTTTCTCAAGTAATTTTTTTATATTTGGACTTTGAGATCATACTTAAGGCTTCTGCAGCAGACTGGCATTAAGGATATTGGTCTATAATTTTGTAGGTCTGTTCCTTTACCCTTCTTGCATTGTCACATTGTAACCACAATCAAATGCAGATCTAAAAGCAGGTCATTCGGGAAGTATGACACTTAGCAGTAAAAACACATTTATTACGAACATCAGCATACAGATAGGAAAAAACTGAACTCGTGGTTGGAGAGTGCTGCTATTTATATATTCAGACAAACATAAAAAAATTTTGAGAAGCTTTTGGAAACAATAAATACAAAATAAAAAATAGTTGCGGGTGGTCTCATTTGAACCGGTTTTCCACAACACGCCACCCAGTGTCACTAATTGCTATACTACTTGCAACATAGCTCACAGCATTACTCCATCTCCTACAAAAATGTTGACTCATTGTTTCAGAACTTCTCATTGGAGCCAGCTGCAGCACCCTGTATTTAGATCTTGTGAATAATCCTCTGTATGGCTACACTGGTAGAATCTTGCGTTCTTCTTGTGTTGTCACGTGTTCCTCACAATGATGAGCATCAAAGTAATCTCTCTCATTGAAGTTTTGCAGTTGGGGAGTGGGTTTCAGTTTCCTTGAAAGGAAGCCCCCATCGTCAAACTGCACCTCGGGATTGCAGTAGGGGTTTATGCGGAGGACATGGGTGGCATCTCTGTGTTTGTGATGAGGGATCATGATCCTAGACTTTGTATGTGATGTCTAATAAACAGTGAAGGATACAGTAAGGACCATATGGACTGGAGTAGCAATTTAGTAACATTTCTGATAGTCTCATTTTCTGCATAGGTGTAAAAACCCATATCAGGTATCCCGGGCTGTGTCTCACTGGCCATTGTTTGGCATCATAGCGCTCTCGGCACTTCTCCTCAGCATACATGGTCTGTATGTGAGTCACCTGGCTTGCTTATTCGGCCCTTATAATAAGGTGTGTCATGTAGCCATCCTGAGCATCATCTGGTTGAAAAGGAAACAATATATCATTGTTGTTTTGGCTTTATAACCATGGAGCAGAATTAGAATTAATGGTGTGAAGCTGACAGAGTCTTGTCTCTCTGTGTTATGTGTGAACATAATGACAGGGAGTATTGTATTTCAATCTCTTTGTATGCCATCAGCATATATCATGAGATTATCTGCTAACACCTTGCTAAAGTATTCTGTAAGGTCATTCATCTGTAGAAGACAGGTGTTTGCCATTCTGTGCATGACATCACACCATGAAATTACCTTGATACCATTCCTGACTGGGAAACATGTCCACAATCATAGATCATCACAAGGGGTGTCTTCTACAAGGGATGTTGCAATTTGTGAAGCTTTGGCAGGCGGCACAGCCTTTGTGACAGCATAGTGGGTGAGTACAAGAGATTAATTCCAGTTTGATAGAATAGCGTTGCTGCAGATGGAATTGGTACCAGATGCAACGGAGATAATTGTGGTATGTGCTTCAATCACTGACATTCCTTAAAGTGGCTCACATAGTGCCTAAAAGATCAGTAGAGATGTGGCCAGTGATATGTGAATCAGTCTAGAAATTTCAGTAAGCCCAGGTGACCAGATGTTGGAGCATTGTGGAAAAACTTTAGGAAAGCTAGCTGTAGATGAGCTGGGATAGTGAGCAATCATTTCCACCCCATTGGATCATAGCTTCTCTTATAGTGTGTTGTTTATTATTTGGAATCTTCTTTGGTTGATTCCTCATTCTTCAAGGCTTCTATGTTTTTCAGCAACATGGGCTCTTCTCTCTGCTCAGCAACAGTGTCATTTAATGTAGGAGTGACAGATTTCATCCATGCTGCTGTGTTCCATCAAAGAAATCCTTGAAAGGCAGTCTGTCACCTTGTGTTTGTGTCCATTTTTGAATACCATTCTGACATGTTATTCCTGAAGCCTAAGTGCCATATCATCAGTGAACACCACACATTGTTCAGGCTAGTCACCCTGTTGGTCAATCACAGTGGTAAATGGTTTGCCAAATAAGTACAACCAGAAATCGTTAATGGCCCAAACAACTGCAAGGCACTCTTTCTCCATTGTAGAGTACTCTGGAAGCATAAGCTATCACTTTTTCAGGATCTTCCTGAGTTTGTAGAGCAAATTCACGTAGCCAATAATCACTATCATCAGTGTGAAGGTCTATCTCAGCATTCTCACGATACATTGCTAGGACTGGAATAAGATGTTAGCACCTTCATAAGGCCAAGGAAAGATCTTTCTTGCACCTAATTGTAGGAAATTTTGGCATTCCTCTGCAGTAGTTCTTACAAGTGATATGTGTTGGCATCTCCCTGCAGTGGTACTTTCAGAGGATGTGCCGTGGTAGGAAGTCCATTATGAATCGTCAATAGTATGAGCACATTTCGAGAAGACTTCCCACATCATGAATGTGCTGGAGTGTACTGTGTTACCTTTCTGGTTTTCTGGGGCAGTGAAGAGGAACTTTTTTGGAATCGAGCGAAGGCCTGCAGTTGGAATATACGTAAACATGGTTGTCAGATGGCTCAGAAGTCCTTCAAATGTCTTTGATAAAATGTCAATCTCACCCAGATACCAAGGAACAATGTCAATTTAAGGTTGTCCATCATACATTTGAAGGTGGCTGTAGTGTTACACAGTCCCAATGACATAACTTAGAACTTAAGAGTCCATCAGGAGTTATTAGAACAGTCTTTTCTTGGTCAGTCTCATCAACCTCAGTTTGCTAGTAACCTCTTTATATGTCAATACTTGAGAAATACTTACCTCCTTCCATGCAATTTAGTGTTTAATCAATGCACAGCAATGGGTAGAGATCCTTTTTCATGATATTGCTCAGTTGTCAGTAGTCGGCACAGAAAAGCATTTTACCAACTTTTTTCTTTGCAAGGACCACACAAGAGAGCGAAGGACTCCCTGAACATTCAGTAACGTCACCTTGCTACGTCTTCTCGACTTCCCCTGGATTATCCGTCACTCAACTGGTGACGCCCTATGTGAGTACTCAGTATTCAGTGGATGAGTCCCAGTGTTGATATAATGTTTGACGATAGGCCATTTGGTTTGATTTCTCTCCACTATGGATTTGAAAGCATTTGAAAACTGGTGCAATGTGGCTAACACTCGCCGATGATCTCCTTTTTTGGCCAGGTCCTATTGGCACTTCAGTAATAGCTCCCTCCTATGCATTTTCTGTAGTTATAGTGGAGCTTTCATATCACAAACCATAGTTTTCTTCAGGTGTCAACAGTAAACATTCGGTGTTACAGAAAATGAAGCCCGTGAGACAAGAAGGATTCAGATAGGTTGGCTGTCGATGGTGGCATCAGTAATATTACCTGACATCTTGGTAACTGTTGTCCACGGAAAATTTTCATCTGTTCAGCCTTGCCTCCTTATATTGTCACCTGGCTTAGTTTTCTTGAATATGGTTACTAGGTAAGTGGCTGGTAAATCTGTATGGTGAGAGGGAACAGCTGCAGCATGTTAAGGAATGACTTCATCCAGGTATGCTGATGGGCTTCAGCCCACAGGTTGACTATAATCATGGGTTGACTGGCAATGTAGTAGTCATTGAATACTCATCGTCTTTCTCCATACTAGCTTACAATTTGCCCATGGTATCCACATTGTAAACACACCAGTGTCGTTCTCTGTTCTCCAAATGCCTTTTCTTCCTCAGGGTGTTTTATTTATAGGAGGAGTTGATTGCAGCTGCATTGGTTTGGATGCTGGATTGTTGTTTAACGGCTTTGATGTAAGTCCGAGTTGGCAGAGTTCATTCTTCATGGTGCATTCAACTGGTGGTGGAGACTGGGGCTAAAGATCAACACACCTCTAGTTCAACATTCTGTATTACCTCTTTACATTTTGAACTGACATTCATGGCTGCTGTCTCTTGCTTACTCTGTCTGACAGTTCTGGTTGCCATGAAATGCTGCTCTTCTTCTCTCACCATCTAACATTAGAGACATGTGATGTCATGATGGTTTCCACAAATGCCATAGGGATCGCATTGAGGAGACAGTCATACTTCTTTTGTCCAGCTCTTTTCTGTTCCATTACCTCGATACATTGCCAATGCCTGATGAATTCCTCAGGTGTTGTGACATCCTTTACTAGAAGAGCTTGCTTCATGTCTTCTGTGACTCCATTCATCAAGTGTGAGACTTTTTCAGTTTATGTTATATTTGGATTCAGAGATTGGTGTAGAGCAAAAACATTGTGTGTGTCAGACTGTGTCATTTCCTTGTGATGTTGGGCACTGTTCTTTAGATGTTGTGCTAAGTGGACTTGCTCACCAAATGTTTACTTTAGATAGGTCTGAAATTTACCCCAGCAGCTTTCTATTGCTCTTAAACCACTCCTGGGGTATGTTATCCAAGTAAAAGTACACATCTGCCAAATACTTCATGCCATCCCAACTGTTGTATTTAGTGACTCATTCACATTGTTTCAGCCATTACATTGGGTCTTGACCAAGGTCTCTGGAAAACACTGTTGGATGTGTGATGTGCAGCTGACTTGCTGATGTTTTGGATTCCATTGGTCTCCTGAATAAACAAGCTTTGGGAATGACGTACTGCTTATATTCCAGTTGCTGTCCATGTAGGCAACTGCTTTTATTTAGTGCCACAATAATATAGATGCTTTGAAGTATGCTGTGACCACCAAACAAAGTCATGTAATGGCAGTCAAGTCCAAATCCAAAAATGGGGTTTTCATTAAAATGCAAAACGTAGCACTGAAAGCACATTTATGATGAACATCAATTTAAAGATAGAACAGAAGTGAACTCCTGAACAGTGTTTGCTGCTATTTATACAAACATTGAATATTCCAGACTCTACAAACAATAAATTTTGAGAACCTTCCAGAAATGAAAAATACTAAATAAAGAATAATTGCTGGTGGTCAGGCTTAAGCTTGTGACCTGAGCACACCAGTCAGCAATACTGATGGCTGAGTCACACTGCATGCAGCACAGCTCACGACATTTAACAGGGACTTGGCACTTGGGAGTTTACGCATGAGCAAGATGTTCATGATAAATGTAAACCAAGTAACTGACCAATATCAAAAAGTACTCTCTGTAAAAGTATAATTTAATTTCTCTGTAAAAGTATATTTTAACTTCTCTGTAAAAGTAGACTGGAATTCCTTTGTGACCTGATTACTTATTTGTTTTCAACTTTTTTAGTTGCATTTCAGTGCCAGGGATGCCCTTCCTGAGTCCTCCATATGGCATTTTTGTGGCCAAATGATCATATGCCTGTATGAATACTAGCCTTCTTGACAGATTTACCGTATTTACTCGAATCTAAGAGGCACTCAAATCTAAGCCGCACCTGAAAAATGAGACTCTAAATCAAGGGAAAAAAATTTTCTCCGAATCTAAGCCGCACCTGAAATTTGAAACTCGAAATTCAAGGGGAGAGAAAAGTTTTAGGGCGCACCTCCAAATCGAAACAAAGTTGGTCCATTGTAATATGAGAGACAATTTAGGTCGAATGAATGACGATACAGCTACAGTAGTTTGGTTCGAGTCGTAAGCTTAGCAGTTAAACTTTACCAGGTAGCCATTGCTATGCGTCAGGCGCTCCGTCCGTGTTTATATGGGTACCCTTCCTTTTTCATGTGTTTTGTCTGGTTTGAATTGATTGCTTATTTTCCTTTGATCTGATAAGTGCCATTCTCTTTGTTTTAGGTGTTTACGTCACTCTAAGCTGAAAATGCATTACTGTACTGTGTCATCCATTGTTTGTCGCATTCTGATAATGTGTTTTTACGAGCCGGCCGCGGTGGCTAAGCGGTTCTAGGCGCTTCAGTCCTGAACCGCGCGACCGCTACGGTCGCAGGTTTGAATCTTGCCTCGGGCATGGATGTGTGTGATGTCCTTAGGTTAAATATATCTAAAAACAAAGATGATGTGACTTACCAAATGAAAGTGCTGGCAGGTCGACAGACACACAAACAAACACAAACATACACACAGAATTCAAGCTTTCGCAACAAACTGCTGCCTCATCAGGAAAGAGCGAAGGAGAGGGAAAGACGAAAGGATGTGGGTTTTAAGGGAGAGGGTAAGGAGTCATTCCAATCCCGGGAGTGGAAAGACTTACCTTAGGGGGAAAAAAGGACGGGTATACACTCGCGCACACACACACATATCCATCCACACATGCTTGTGTCTGTATATGTGTGGATGGATATGTGTGTGTGTGCGAGTGTATACCCGTCCTTTTTTCCCCCTAAGGTAAGTCTTTCCGCTCCCGGGATTGGAATGACTCCTTACCCTCTCCCTTAAAACCCACATCCTTTCGTCTTTCCCTCTCCTTCCCTCTTTCCTGATGAGGCAACAGTTTGTTGCGAAAGCTTGAATTCTGTGTGTATGTTTGTGTTTGTTTGTGTGTCTGTCGACCTGCCAGCACTTTCATTTGGTAAGTCACATCATCTTTGTTTTTAGATATATTTTTGCTACGTGGAATGTTTCCCTCTATTATGTCCTTAGGTTAGTTAGATTTAAGTAGTTCTAAGTTCTAGGGGACTGATGACCTCAGATGTTAAGTCCCATAGTGCTCAGAGCCATTTGAACCATTGTTTTGTGTTTACGACCTGTTGCTGCTCGCGGCATGGCTTGCTTTTGTGCATGCTATCGCCGCTTACAATTAAAAAACAAAAGGAAGGAATCGTCTCATTAGCGAAACAATGGCAAGAGACGGCTATTTGTTGTTACTTACACTGCTGCTTTCTTCAATAATGATCAACAAGAACCAAATAATAGACTGCGTATGATAGAAGATGTTCTGAACGAGAGTTTAGCAAAAATTTTTCTCCATTTGAAGATCTTTACAGACGCCTCTTTAGTACATTACATTCTGCACAGAAATTAGAGTCATCTTAGACTTAAAAATCTAGTCAATTGCCGTGCTTCATTTCTGTCTGTACCACTATTAGGCATAAGAATAATACGAATATAAACATGACATAATATGTATAGTCTTCCGCGTTTGCTGTTGTCTCACTCAAGTTTCGTAGTTTATTAGGCAGACTGGATTTAAATGAGATAGCAGCAAACACGAAACAATACATGGCAAAAGGTTTATATTCGTATTATTCGTATGGTGAAGAGAATACTGCATGTGATTCACAATACATAAAAGTTCCTATTAGCAACCATCTCTTCTCACAGGTGGGAAAAAATTCAGAACGTAGAGTTGGCCATATTGACTAACATCCCAAACAGTATTGCCAGTCGGATTTTTGTAGTACATTGAAATGCTGCTACATTCGAAGATGAACGATACGGAATTTGTATTTACTTCATTGGATAATGTATGAAAAACGCAGTGGTTGAAACTTGGGGTGGAGAAAAAAAGCTCATCTTCCACCTTTTTTTTATTATTTATTTACTGACGCAGAGGTTTTGGCGCCCAGTATTTATCATTGTGCCTGCAAAGCATGCCTGTATAGCGCTACTTATATTCGACGGCAGAACTTAGTTGTGGCGGCACCTACCAACATTTTTCAGAACTTCCGCTTACTTTGCACTCGATTCTAAGCCGCAGGTGGCTTTTTGGATTACAAAAACCGGAAAAAAAGTGTGGCTTAGATTCGAGTAAATACGGTATTAACTTTGGTAACCATTGTATCTTTGAAAACATTGTGATCACTGAACCCTGTCCCTCCACTGATATTCTTGATGAAGTCAGGCCTGTTTGTAGCTATACAGTGTATAACAGTTCCATTGCATGTGAGTTCTCAGTCTAGTCACTTAAGATAGTTTTCAGAGAAAGCATTCAGAAATGCTGTGCAAGACTGTCTGTTTGTACCACCTACAATAAATCCACAGATGTCCCATTTTCAGTATGTTAAATTCGTCTCCAACTAATATTGCCGCCAGAATCATCCAATTATAAGGGCATAGTTTGTGTTGTTGCCCCGGATGATGATTAAACGAATATTTTGTCAGGATTTGTTAAGTGGTGGGTCCTTGAGGTGCGGCAATACGTGAACACGAGAAGCAAGTTTAAACAGTTTTATTAACAAAGGCAGATTATGAAACACGCATGCTACGCGCACCCATCATCTCTGTGTCTGACATCCTAACACTGCTAATTACGGTTGTATCAAAAGGCTCCATGGTGAGCTAAGAAAAGGGACATATTCGCGCCCGAGGCTGCGATAGTTAATACTGTACGCTGTGGATGGCGGCCAGTCGCTTACTCCCCATCGCAGTGTGGCCGGACGCGCGTCTGATGCTTAAGCAAATTGTCAGCATTCTAGATAGGCTAGCTGGAGAGCGCGTGTCCATACCATACGGCTGCATACAACCCGTAGACCCTTAATGGTTATTTGAGTTCCATATTGATTTTATGAACAGATAATGGTCTACGTGATCTTCTCAAGTTCTAAAGATTGCACACTCACCACTGATTCACATACTTGGTTGGCTTGCTCACTTAAAGTTGCAAGAAAAGGGGGGGGGGGATATTTTTTGGGGGGTTTATAGCTTTTACGTGAATCTGATGGTGTCCATGAAGCCCTCATAATATTTCTTCATTTCTTCTTTCTATGATTGCTGAGGTCTGTATCTAATTAGAGAACTAGTGGCACTAACCAAATCCCATCTCAGAAGTCATGGCATGTCTTTCTTGTGCCAGTGCAGTATTGGCAGTGTTTCAAAAGGAAAAATAATTGTGAACAACAAAATGGAAAGTGGAAGACTGTAATATCAGTTGTGTGAGGAAGTATCTCCATATCTGGATAGGAAAAGGCAGAAATAATTCACGAAAAATGCCAAATTTGCTCAATGTGGGGGCTTGAGAGGAGTAAATTCCCACTTGCACGCGCGTGCCGACAACACACACACACACACACACACACACACACACACACACACACACACACACTCTTTGTTTCCTTTGGTGTGTGTTGTGCATTTCTTTCCTCTCTTATGTTTTTGACAGATCTCTCAAAATGCATCTACTCTGCCCATAACCCACCAAATTCCCCCTCATCCTCCCTTGTTTCAGCAAGACAGTATCTTGATTTCTTGTAGTTTCACAAAGTCCAGCATCCTTGTGTATATTGCAGATGTTCTGACTGGATTTTCATTGCTGTGGGTATGTTCATATTGGCAGCATTCATTCTCATTCAACATACCTGCAAAACATACACATACAGGCTGTAGTAGAGTTGGCGTAAGTTGATCCTTGGCAGCTGTACAGCACTTTTGCCAGATTTCAGCTGCAAAGCTGAAACAGCTACAGGTGAAAACAGTTACTGTCTGTTGAGCTCAGGCTACTCTAAGATATTGCCATAGAGACCTTTACAAAATCTTTTAACATGGCCGGTTGCAATAGGCATGCAAATCTACTGTTTCCAACCCACTGCAACTGTCAGGGATCTTCTTGCAGTGACTGACCTATAGATAAGAAATAGTTTTACAGCCATAAGGGGTGTGTTCCTTAAACTATGCCAAGGAATAATCTTGTTATAAAAATCTGTCTGATATGAAAAAACAGGCAGTCTTGGTTGTGGTGTTAAAATTTTTTTTATTATTTTCCAAAGACAAATTTCACCTTTATTCTGGCGTATTCGGGTTGGTCTATGGAAGAAATACAAAATTTCATAAAAGGATCCTGACCCTATTTAGTGAGATTGGATTACAGATTAGATTAGATTAATACTAGTTCCATGGATCATGAATACGATATTTCGTAATGATGTGGAACAAGTCGAATTTTCCAATACATGACATAATTAGGTTAATTTAACAACATACTTAAGTTAATTTAACAACTTTATTTTATTGTGTTTTTTTGTTTTTCTTTATTTTTATTTTTTTATTTTTTTAATATTTTTTTCTTAATTTATATCTAAAAATTCCTCTATGGAGTAGAAGGAGTTGTCATTCAGAAATTCTTTTAATTTCTTCTTAAATACTTGTTGGTTATCTGTCAGACTTTTGATACTATTTGGTAAGTGACCAAAGACTTTAGTGCCAGTATAATTCACCCCTTTCTGTGCCAAAGTTAGATTTAATCTTGAATAGTGAAGATCATCCTTTCTCCTAGTATTGTAGTTATGCACACTGCTATTACTTTTGAATTGGGTTTGGTTGTTAATAACAAATTTCATAAGAGAGTATATATACTGAGAAGCTACTGTGAATATCCCTAGATCCTTAAATAAATGTCTGCAGGATGATCTTGGGTGGACTCCAGCTATTATTCTGATTACACGCTTTTGTGCAATAAATACTTTATTCCTCAGTGATGAATTACCCCAAAATATGATGCCATATGAAAGCAATGAGTGAAAATAGGTGTAGTAAGCTAATTTACTAAGATGTTTATCACCAAAATTTGCAATGACCCTTATTGCATAAGTAGCTGAACTCAAACGTTTCAGCAGATCATCAATGTGTTTCTTCCAATTTAATCTCTCATCAATGGACACACCTAAAAATTTGCAATATTCTACCTTAGCTATATGCTTCTGATTAAGGTCTATATTTATTAATGGCGTCATACCATTCACTGTACGGAACTGTATGTACTGTGTCTTATCAAAATTCAGTGAGAGTCCGTTTACAAGGAACCACTTAGTAATTTTCTGAAAGACAGTATTGACAATTTCATCAGTTAATTCTTGTTTGTCAGGTGTGATTACTATACTTGTATCATCAGCAAAGAGAACTAACTTTGCCTCTTCATGAATATAGAATGGCAAGTCATTAATATATAATAAGAACAACAAAGGACCCAAGACTGACCCTTGTGGAACCCCATTCTTGATAGTTCCCCAGTTTGAGGAATGTACTGATCTTTGCATGTTACGAGAACTACTTATTTCAACTTTCTGCACTCTTCCAGTTAGGTATGAATTAAACCATTTGTGCACTGTCCCACTCATGCCACAATACTTGAGCTTGTCTAGCAGAATTTCATGATTTAGACAATCAAAAGCCTTTGAGAGATCACAAAAAATCCCAATGGGTGGTGTTCGGTTATTCAGATCATTCAAAATTTGACTGGTGAAAGCATATATGGCATTTTCTGTTGAAAAACCTTTCTGGAAACCAAACTGACATTTTGTTAGTACTTCATTTTTACAGATATGTGAAGCTACTCTTGAATACATTACTTTCTCAAAAATTTTGGATAAAGCTGTTAGAAGGGAGATTGGACGGTAATTGTTGACATCAGATCTATCCCCCTTTTTATGCAAAGGTATAACAATAGCATATTTCAGTCTATCAGGGAAAATGCCCTGTTCCAGAGAGCTATTACACAGGTGGCTGAGAATCTTACTTATCTGTTGAGAACAAGCTTTTAGTATTTTGCTGGAAATGCCATCAATTCCATGTGAGTTTTTGCTTTTAAGCAAGTTTATTATTTTCCTAATTTCAGAGGGAGAAGTGGGTGAGATTTCAATTGTATCAAATTGCATAGGTATGGCCTCTTCCATTAACAGCCTAGCATCTTCTAATGAACACCTGGATCCTACTATATCCACAACATTTAGAAAATGATTATTAAAAATATTTTCAACTTCTGACTTTTTGTTCGTAAAGTTTTCATTCAATTTGATGGTAATACTGTCTTCCTCTGCTCTTGGTTGACCTGTTTCTCTTTTAATAATATTCCAAATTGTTTTAATTTTATTATCAGAGTTGCTGATTTCAGACATGATACACATACTCTTGGATTTTTTAATAACTTTTCTTAATATAACACAGTAGTTTTTATAATTTTTGATAGTTTCTGGGTCACTACTCTTTCTTGCTGTCAGATACATTTCCCTTTTCCGGTTACAAGATATTTTTTTACCCTTAGTAAGCCATGGTTTGTTACAAGGTTTCTTACGAGTATATTTAACTATTTTCTTGGGGAAGCAGTTTTCAAATGCATTTACAAAAATGTCATGAAATAAATTATATTTTAAATTGGCATCAGGTTCATGGTACACCTCATCCCAGTCTAACTGCTGTAGGCTTTCCCTGAAATTTGCAATTGTTAAATCGTTGACTGAACGTACTACTTTGGAGGACTGTTTAGTATTGCTGAATGGAGCTATGTCATATATTGTAACTAGCTGTGCACCATGATCTCAGAAAGACCATTCTCAACAGGCTGAGCATTTATCTGGTTAAACTTATCTTGGTCTATAAAGAAGTTATCTATCAGTGAGCTGCTATCCTTTACCACCCGAGTAGGAAAATCAATAACGGGTGTCAAATTGAAAGAACCGAGTAATACTTCAAGGTCATTTTTCCTATTACCCTCTTTCAGAGAATCTACATTGAAGTCCCCACAAATAATAATTTGCTTCCCCCTGTCTGACAGATAGCACAACAAGGAGTCCAAATTTTTCAGAAATAGATGAAAATTTCCTGATGGGGACCTATATACAGTTACAATTATAAATGTGCCTTTATTTAATTTAAGCTCACAGGCACATGCTTCTATATGTTTCTCTACACAAAACTTTTTTGTTTCTATACTTTTTGCACAATGATAACTTTTGACATATATGGCAACTCCTCCTTTGTCCATATTTTCTCTCATTACATGTGCAGAGAGCTTATATCCACTTACATTTACCTTATCCATATCAGTAACAATGTGATGCTCAGACAGGCATAGTATATCTATTTCATTCTCAGCTTCTAAATCTTCTAAACAAACCAGAAGCTCATCTACTTTATTCTTTAAACTCCCAATATTTTGATGAAATATACTTACATTATTTTTAATTATACTTTTATGAGAACCTTTCCTTATTCTAACATTTGCAGTACTCTCCTGTCTGAGTTTCTCATTGTGCTTAGGCCTAGTTCCTATACCAGTGGTCACACGGTGTTCAGAGAGGCAGATTATGTCAACTGGGTTGGGTGACTTTAATTCATAAATGCAATTACCTAGGACTGAGATACAACTTGGTGGAGATAAAATTTCTGGTGATTGGTGAAAATTTATAATTGATAGCTGTGATTGGTGATCCAATGTGCTAGAATTGTGCTGTTTAATTTCTTTCCTAAACTGAAGATTTGTTTCAATCCTGACCTCTTGTAGAACTTGACATCTTTCTGTCTTACCTATCCTAAAAAAGGTGCTGCTCCAACACCTGTAACCACTGGTATTTTACCATTCATGGCAGTGCCTCCCCCCCTTAAATTTCCTGCTATTACCCCAGCCAGTTTCCCCTTCCCTTTCCTGTTGAGATGTAGGCCGTGCCTGGTATAATCCCACCTATTGAGATAATCAACAGGAACCACACCAATATGAGCCCCCACACCCGACCCAAGCAGCCGTTCCAACTCCAAATTAACTCTCCCAACAGAAGAGTTCAAATGGGGCCGGTCATGGCGTCTCAGGACAGATACAAATTCAACATTGGTGTGTCTCGATGCCGACGCAATCTTTACCAGGTCACACTCTATACTGTACCCAGGATCTCTGTCGATGCTGTTCCCTGGCCCTCCCACAATAACCACAGTGTCTTCCCTGGTAAATCCTTTACAGAGTGAACCTAAATCCTCTGTCACCTGATCCAGACTAGCAGTTGGTTTGAAAAAATTTGTGACCTGGTATTCTGGTCCTAATTCCTCCTGCAGAAGTTGGCCTACACCTCTGGCATGAGAACTGCCTAACAACAAAACTTTCTTCCTTTTCGATGACTTTCCTACATTCTTTTTCAATTTCCTATTGAAAGTTTGTTGTGTCCTGTCTACACCTACCTCTGCTTGAGGCTCATCAGTTTCTAACTGAAGCAACAGGTCAAACTTATTTTTGACATTCACCACAAAACTGTCAGACTTAGTTCTAGGCCTGTTCCTTCTGCTACCTGTTGCCACTTCCCACCTCTCTTTGCCCTTCTCCCTCCTTAACCTGTCCAGATCTTCCCTAGCCTGATCTAGCTCAGCCTGAAGGGCAGCAATTTTCCCCTCCTGTTCTACTATCTTCCTATCTCTGCTGCAAATCCTACATAACCACTGATGAGCCTGATCCACTTTCCCAACACCCACGCCACTGCAATCCCCCCAGTGAAAAAAACTACTACATCCATCACACCAAACCCCGGAACTAACAATTCTACGGCAAGTCAGGCACTTCTCACTCATGGCAAAAATAATACTTTAGCTAGAATAAATC
The DNA here is from genome assembly GCF_023898315.1 of Schistocerca nitens. NCBI lineage: Eukaryota > Metazoa > Arthropoda > Insecta > Orthoptera > Acrididae > Schistocerca > Schistocerca nitens. Next base: position 546,178,868 of record NC_064618.1, read on the forward strand.
AATTAAATTACCGAAAATCAAAAAAGACGTTACAAGAATTAAGCCTATTCACAAATGTATATAAGCAAGTTTCTGATTTAAAATTCCGCTGTTTTTCTGAGATCTGTATTAAAACAATGAAGGTATACGCTATTTATTGTATATTTCACTCGATTGAATGAAAAAAAAAAGGACAATTAAACGAGGTACTTTAACTTTGATTCTCCAAAAATGTTACGAGAATTAGGCCTATAAACAAATGTATATAGGCAAGTTTCTGATATAAAGTTACACTGTTTTTCTGAAATCTGTATTAAAACAATGAAGTTATACGCTATTTACGGTAGTTTACTTATTTGTTACCGAGAAACTAGTTAAATTACCGTGAAACAATAAACAAACACGTTTACAAAATTTAAGCCTAAGCGCGACTTCGCGAAGTTACGATCTTTTCGTGTTTTCTGAAAAAATACGCAAAGAAAAGTCAAACCTTTAATGGCAAGACTAAACGATACACTAATACACGTATTTAATTTGTTGTCGGCATTAAACTAAATTATATTCCTGTCTAAATCACTTAACTTTCTGGAAATGGTTTCTGGCGTCACTTACTCGGCGGCAGTTTACTGAAATTCGGTAGTGATAGGTACATGGGATACCATGTATAAAATATCCCAGCAGGTAAATACTCCTTGTAAAAGCTTTTAAAGATACTGTGCGGTGTCTTATAAAGTAGAATAAAACAGAACATCACTGAAAAGAATTTTAAAAAAATGTGTAATCTACTTTGTTGGTAAATTGACAACCCACACTGGAAATAAGAAGAAAGCAGCAGATTACCTTATTATGACACTTGGTGCAGTCCATCACAAACCAAACATGATCAGGCCTACAGTAAGGCTTTATGACATAAGCATGACGGAGATGGGTTGCATATGCTGGTTGCACACTTCACATTCGATATGAAAACATACAAGGTCCGTCAGACTAGTGCACACAGCTCTCTGCAGATGGCACCTGCAGGCTGTGAGCTTCAATAGTGTTCAGTTGCTAAATTTTGTCATAACAACAAACCATGGCAGTTATTATAGATGACTGGTTTTCTATAAATTGCTGATAAAATGCTTACATTAATAGCCAGAATAATCTGGGTGAATAAAAATTAAAAACTGAAGTTTAGAAAAAATCACTTGTTATAGCAGGAAAGCGTATAAATACATAGGAGAGCTCCGAATACCAATTTTGAGCATCCCAAGTCTTATAGCCAACAACATTGTGCATTCCTGAATCTCCCTAAAACCAGAATCTATGCCCCCACCCCCCACCTTTTCCCTTGATATACTTTAGTTTTTAATTTTTATTCACCCTATGATTATTCTGGGTATCAATGTAACCAATTTTAGAACACCAGTCATCTATAATAACTGTTATGGTTTGTTGTTATGACAAGATTTAGTATAGTAGCTCACAGCCTGCAGGTGAGATCTGCAGAGAGCTGCGTGCTCTAGTGCCAGAGGCCCTGTGTGTTGTCATACACAGTGTGGTGTGTGCAACCAGAATATGTACTACATCACTGGCATGTTTATGTCGTAAAGTTTACTATAGACCTGATCTCGTGTGGTTTACGTTAGACAGCGCCACATGCTACTTCCTTCTTATGTCCAGCGTTGGTTGTCAATTTAGGAATAAATCAGGTTACATACTTTTTAAAAATATGTGTTAGTAATCTCCTATTTTATTCTATTTTTTGGGACGCTGAACAGTGTTTTTAAAGCCTTGTCAAGGGACCTTTACCTCCTGGCATATTTTATGTGGGGTATCCCATGTACCCATCGCTACCAAATATCAGTAAGTTGTTTAATATTTTCTTGTAACCCAGTCTCACTAAATGAGGTCATACCATTATTATGAAATTTTGTGTTTCTTCTGTAGGCAAGTCCAAAGATGCCTAAATAAAGTTTAAATGCATCATTGGGAAATAATAAAAAATTTTAACACTGCAACGAGGATTGCCAGTTTCTTCATTTCATGCATACTGGTTGCAGTATTGACACCATTATGAACCGGAAAAAGTTTTATCTGTGTGATAATCCATTTCTGGGTTGTTAGAGAATGAACAGTCTACAGATGTTCCTAAATGAGAAAATTTAAAAATTGTTCAAAATTTCATTCACTTGCTTCTATAAACATATGTGCTAATCAGATCACGGAGGACTGTCCTTTGAAACACTGCAGACAGTGTGGAATGGTTTCCCAGGTTCCCATGGCACATTAATGTAGTGTGTTGCATGTTGCATTAGGAATCTCTACTACATAAATTAATTGCCTTAAGTGATCCCATAAATCACATTCCAACTGACTGACATCAAAGAAATGAGCAGTCATGTACCTGGTCATTCCTTCCTATCACTCTGTCATAGTAGATATCATTCAGTGTGTTTCAATCAATGTGACTGAAATGTGCTGAATACCCATAAAGGATAAACCACATACTAAGGATAAGCCACATACTTCATTGTTTTTGTAGAGATGTGTGTTCTGAATAAAATTGTTGTAGATGGCTGGGGTAATAGCAGGAAATTTAAGGGGGGGAGGCACTGCCATGAATGGTAAAATACCAGTGGTTACAGGTGTTGGAGCAGCACCTTTTTTAGGATAGGTAAGACAGAAAGATGTCAAGTTCTACAAGAGGTCAGGATTGAAACAAATCTTCAGTTTAGGAAAGAAATTAAACAGCACAATTCTAGCACATTGGATCACCAATCACAGCTATCAATTATAAATTTTCACCAATCACCAGAAATTTTATCTCCACCAAGTTGTATCTCAGTCCTAGGTAATTGCATTTATGAATTAAAGTCACCCAACCCAACCATGTGTAAGACATGCTAAACCACCACTGAGACATCAGGCAGTCACCTACATTTGAGCACTCAGATGAGTGTCACGACAACTTGGTTATCTAACAGAAAGAATCATTTAAATTATAGGCTAAAAGTGTTAGTTATTAGATTTTGCCTTGAAATGTGTTGCATGTAAACTTTCCGTAATAAATCAAAAATTGGTCATTTCCTTATTGGACTTTTCTTCTTTTAGTGTACAGGGTTTACCTCCAAACTCTGTAACAGTATTCCTGAAACATTCCATAAAGTGAACTGGCTTTGCTGGAAGAGAAGACAAGAGACTCTTACCACTGAGATTTCCTTTCTGTTTTAAAGAAAACTTCATGACAATTTGAACAATGACCCCATGTGACCAACCATGGAAGTTGTTCTTGAATTAATGGCCATTTTCTTTTCGCTTCAAAACTGTTCAGCGTCTCAGTGGTTGCTTTGATTTCTTTCCATGTCTGAAATCAGTCACTTTTTTAAGTTTAATTTTTAATTTGCAGAACAGGGGGAAAAGCCACACTGGAGCCAGGTCTGGTGATGTAGGAAGGGTACAGTTCTGAAGAAGTGTTGCTTAGTAGAAAAGGTTAGAGTATTCTTGTAGATACTTGAACAGAAGGACTGTTGTGATGAACAATGCCCATTTTACTCTTAGATTATTACGACAGCCTCTTCATTATAATTCTCTTGAGATGACTCTGTACCTTTCAAGAATGAAGTGTAGTAGAGTAATGACCAAATCAACAGTGTAAGAACTAGTGACAGAGAGAACAGATTCTTTTATGAATGGTATAATAATTTGTGAATTGTTTCACAGACCAGTTGTAAAAGGTTACTGTGTGATACTAGTGTAAGACTGTTATTTATGTTTCATCTTTGTTCAGTACAATATTTCCAGAGTTAAACTTTTTTCTTCTTTTTTTCTTGAAATAAAATGTTTGGCAGTTTTGAGATGGCTGTCTCATAGTTGTTACAATGTAGTAAAAGTAGAGATCACTATTGTGGGAAACACATTTTGTTACATAACAGTGCCAACATTGTAATCATGTGTGTTTCTATATCTGAAAATGTGTTTGTTATATCAGGCTGGAAACCCTGATCACATGAAGATAGTTAAGGACATGGGCATCTCCATTCTGACACTTGCCGATGGACGTGTTCAGCTGCTTCATACTTTCGCCAATGTGAGTTTGCTGTCCCCTATTCCTTACCTATGCAGTGTAATAGCTTCCATATTATTTCTTTTGTTTCTTGTTGGTTCATTTGTAACAAGTTTTGTATATATGTCAAGAAATATTTATAGAAGATATTTTATAAGAGACATTGTATAAAGATATATATTTTTATATGTATATATTTGATTATGAACTATTCCATGGATTTATATTTAATTAAAAGTTAAGCACAGTCTGCCAAGGCACACTTTGTAATAAAGACTTCTCAACAATAATTCTTTTTTAAGTATATTATTTTGTTTGACCAAAATCCCTCCTTGATGACAGTTTTTCCATTTATTCCTTGCCCATCACTTGTATGACACATACATGGCCGCAGCTATTTTGCTATGTTTCTTCCATTTTTTGGAGCTTACAAATAAAGCTTTATGCTTCTCTCATGCTTCATAGCTGTATGTAGTATGCCAAATAAACTTTCATGTATATTGTGTTTCCTATGTGGAAAACAAGCTGCCATTTTTATATTCTTTAAACTTTGCCAACTTTTATGAAAAAATTCCCTATGGTAAAGTTGTATATTAAAAATAAATCAATTCATGTTGAAACTTCTGTGTGAAGTTACTGTTAACGTAACTGCTAAAAAACTGCAAGATTATTAGGTATCCTTATTCGTGTATAGGTAGGTATGTTTTTAACTTCATGAACATGTATGCATAGAAAGAAGGGACAAAGTGATCAATTATCATGTGGCACATGCAGATGATTAAAATATAATCCCTACTACATTTTTACCCTAGAATTGGACAGTACTGAAAGCGGTTCATTCCCATACATACAATCTCATGGGCTTATCTTCAGGCCCACTGAGTTATTTTACTATGCTTCTTTGTGTCAATCATTAGAATTTATCATCGCAAATAGAGTTACAAAATCCGTTTAAGTATAAATTTTGCATTTTATTTCTGTTTCTCAATACCCCAGACTCAAATATATTTATTTTTTGACTACCAGTTTTCCATTTAATCACAAATGTTCAGCACCAAAGTCTGATACATTCCAAGCAAATGCTAAAATTTAATTAGTACAGACAAATTGTAAATAAACAGAACAAAATGAAAAAACAGTTGAAAGTGTAACTCGAGTGGTGAGAAGGGGAGGGGGGGGGGGTTGTTGCTCTGGGCACTGTTTGCTGCACTTTCTTCATACACACTTCTAATACCTTAGGTACTTAAATGAAACCCTTTCTATATTGTCTGTAAAACATTAGTAATATTCAGGTTTAAAAATATATGAATGTAGTTCTGTCCTTCAGTAATTTAGTTTACATTGTGTGAGTGTTTCCAGGGGCTGTACATGAAGGATTTTTCATTGCTATATGATGGTTTGGTGATTTCAAAATTATGAACAATCTCTGTTTAAATTTGTTGTTTGCCTGTCTTTGATAACATCAAAATTGTAATTGCTTCCAAGTATCTGTTAAACATTTTTTATTTTAAAGACTTTTGCCAAAAAGTTTTTCATGTTCAAGAGCTGGTTAGCATAGAATTTCACTCCACTTACAAACTGTATTAAATAATATATCATGATTAGTGGGTTAGCTTTATTCTTAAAATTTTTAATTTGGAAATTACATTGAAGTAGAGACGTATAGTGGTTACTGTTGTTGATATGTATTATACAAATTCAGTTTGTAACTACAGTTAAAAGCAAACTACTGATTGTGAACTGTTGGGAGGATGGTGTGACCATTGTAAATGGCCTGATAGGGACAGGATGACAGTTGTCAAAAGATTTTAAATTAAATGCTTGTTATAAAAACCACAGTTAAGAAAAATACATTGTATTGCAGTACATATGATGTTTAAAATGTGATCAGTGAGTAACACAGAGTATCCCACTGTTAAAATGTTGTTGTAACTGTCACATATTGTCTAACCAGATAAGTAGGAGACTTTCATTATCCATCAATGAATTGGGAAAATCACAGTTTTGTGAGTGGTGGGTATGACAAGACATCCTGCAAAAGATCATGAAATGCATTCTATGACAACTTTCTAGAGCACATTGTTGAGAAGCCCATTCATGATGGAAAAACCGGGCGAGGTGGCGCAGTGGTTAGCACACTGGATTCGCATTCGGGAGGACGACGGTTCAATCCTGTCTCTGGCCATCCTGATTTAGGTTTCCCGTGATTTCCCTAAATCGTTTCAGGCAAATGCCGGGATGGTTCCTTTGAAAGGGCACGGCCGATTTCCTTCCCACTCCTTCCCTAACCCGAGCTTGCGCTCCGTCTCTAATGACCTCGTTGTCGACGGGACGTTAAACACTAACCACCACCACCATGATGGAAAAACATCAGTTCCAATAGCAACAAATAGAGATGATCTCTTGGAGGATGTCAACATAGAAAGGTATCAGTGATGATGAGACAGTTGTACAGGGTGTTTCAAAAATGACCGGTATATTTGAAACGGCAATAAAAACTAAACGAGCAGCGATAGAAATACACCATTTGTTGCAATATGCTTGGAACAACAGTACATTTTCAGGCGGACAAACTTTCGAAATTACAGTAGTTACAATTTTCAACAACAGATGGCGCTGCAAGTGATGTGAAAGATATAGAAGACAACGCAGTCTGTGGGTGCGCCATTCTGTACGTCGTCTTTCTGCTGTAAGCGTGTGCTGTTCACAACGTGCAAGTGTGCTGTAGACAACATGGTTTATTCCTTAGAACAGAGGATTTTTCTGGTGTTGGAATTCCACCGCCTAGAACACAGTGTTGTTGCAACAAGACGAAGTTTTCAACGGAGGTTTAATGCAACCAAAGGACCGAAAAGCGATACAATAAAGGATCTGTTTGAAAAATTTCAACGGACTGGGAACGTGACGGATGAACGTGCTGGAAAGGTAGGGCGACCGTGTACGGCAACCACAGAGGGCAACGCGCAGCTAGTGCAGCAGGTGATCCAATAGCGGCCTCGGGTTTCCGTTCGCCGTGTTGCAGCTGCGGTCCAAATGACGCCAACGTCCACGTATCGTCTCATGCGCCAGAGTTTACACCTCTATCCATACAAAATTCAAACGGCAACCCCTCAGCGCCGCTACCATTGTTGCACGAGAGACATTCGCTAACGATATAGTGCACAGGATTGATGACGGCGATATGCATGTGGGCAGCATTTGGTTTACTGACGAAGCTTATTTTTACCTGGACGGCTTCGTCAATAAACAGAACTGGCACATATGGGGAACCGAAAAGTCCCATGTTGCAGTCCCATCGTCCCTGCGTCCTCAAAAAGTACTGGCCTGGGCCGCCATTTCTGCCAAAGGAATCATTGGCCCATTTTTCAGATCCGAAACGATTACTGCATCACGCTATCTGGACATTCTTCGTGAATTTGTGGCGATACAAACTGCCTTAGACGACAATGCGAACACCTCGTGGTTTATGCAAGATGGTGCCCGGCCACATCGCACGGCCGACGTCTTTAATTTCCTGAATGAATATTTCGATGATCGTGTGATTGCTTTGGGCTATCCGAAACATACAGGAGGCGGCGTGGATTGGCCTCCCTATTCGCCAGACATGAAACCCTGTGACTTCTTTCTGTGGGGACACTTGAGAGACCAAGTGTACCGCCAGAATCCAGAAACAATTGAACAGCTGAAGCAGTACATCTCATCTGCATGTGAAGCCATTCCGCCAGACACGTTGTCAAAGGTTTCGGGTAATTTCATTCAGAGACTACGCCATATTATTGCTACGCATGGTGGATATGTGGAAAATATCGTACTATAGAGTTTCCCAGACCCCAGCACCATCTGTTGTTGAAAATTGTAACTACTGTAATTTCGAAAGTTTGTCTGCCTGAAAATGTACTGTTGTCCCAAGCATATTGCAACAAACGGTGTATTTCTATCGCTGCTCGTTTAGTTTTTATTGCCGTTTCAAATATACCGGTCATTTTTGAAACACCCTGTAACAACAAAGATTAGCAAAGTACAAATAAGTAGAATGATGTTTATATTCAGCAAATTAGATAAAGAGACAGCAGTATTGTATCTCAATAAGGAACTCCAAACATTTGGCTCTGTAGAAAAGTGCATGGAAGAACTGTGGCTCAGGTTTGAAAGAGTAGTTGACCATCCACTTGAGAGATATGTTTATGGAGGAGCCTTTCATTGTATATAGTCACTGTAAAGAAACTCCTAAAAAAATATGAAATGCATGAAGCCTTCAACAACTAGTGTAGTGGAATATTAGGGAAAGATCTCTCAGAAAACCAGTGGTGATTCTGGCCTTGTGAAAAGGCTGTTAGTGGTACAAAAGTTAATGTCCAGATCCTTACGGTCAAGACAGGGACTGAAATTGAAGGTGGCAAAGCAAAATCAGAAAAACTAAACTGTGTTTTTGAATGCTCCTTTACAAATGAAAATCCAGTGTTATTGCCTCAGCTTGACTGTTGAGCCATTGCAAAGATGAATGATGTAGATATTAGTATCAATGATGTTGAGAAATGGCTGAAATTACTAAAACTGAACAAAAGCTTCAGGGCTTGATGATGTAATCCCATCAGACTCTATACCAAATTTGTGGCTAAGGTAGCGTCTCATTTAACCATAATCTACCACAGATCCCTCGAACAAAAGAACGATGTTCAATAGTTGGAAGAAAGCACAGGTCACACCTGTCCACAAAAAGGTTAGCAGATGTGGTCCACAAAACTAGTCGAATATTCTTAACATCCATTTTTTGTGGAACCTTAGAACATATCAGGAAACCCCCAATTCTTTTAAGAATTGATCTTGCTTGTACAAAACAACTTCAAATGTCTGATTTTTCAAATGAGTCAGTTTGTTAAATATTTGTCTTTAAGCATGTAAGAAAGAAAAAGTTTAAGAAAGGTTAAAGTTTGTTGAAAGTTGCTAATTGCTCTCATATTATCTCTCATTATCAAACACTGGATGAACATAAACAGGATAATTTGCACTTCATTTTAAGCAAAAGCTAGTTTTTCATGTACCACAATATTTATGACATCACATCTCCTGAACTATATATTACACAATGATATAATTTTGCAGATACATTCAGTGGCATATCTGGATACTGTCTGCAAACTGTGTTGCAAATTGATGTAGTAGTAAAGAACTAATTAGTTAATAAGTCATATCTGATGCTGAAGTTTGAATGCATGAACAGAGTAAATATAGTAAGTAAGTAATAAACACTTTTCCATTCATCATTTTGTGGAGAGCATAGTGAGAAAAAGTTTTGTAAAGGTTTGAAATTATGTGTAAAGTTTTTCGGAAGTCACCAAGTGCTTTCATGCTCAAATACTGGATGATTAAACTGCGTGTATTCATGCACTGTCAGTTATGCTGCCTCAAGACACCCAAACAGTTTCTGACTGTAGTACTTGCCCTATTGTGTGAAACTTTTATCATAATCTACATCTTTCAGTGAGTAGATTATGACAGCATTTTAAATTTAGTCAGTAACTACACAAAGTGATGAAAATTAAATTTTCTTGCCCCTACGCTGCACCTGGTACCTGGTTCTGGAATAGTGTTTTTAAGTAATACAGCTTCTAAACTCAAATGTGATATCTCAAACAGGATGACCACCTCTGTGACAAACAGCATGGAATCTGAAAATATTAATCATGTGATACCCAGCACACACTTTTCTCACATGATATCCTGGAAGCAGTGAATCAAGACAATAATGTAGATTCAGTATTTCTTGATTTCCAAAAGGATGTAAATCTGTATGACACCAGAACTTATTTGGAAAATATGATCGTATGAGGTATCAAGCAAAATTTGTGACTCGGCAGAGCGTTTCTTTGTAGGGAGAACGCAGCTTGCTATATTGGATGGAGAATTGTCAGCAGGGCGAAAGCACATTGAATGAATGCCAAGGCAATGCATTGAAGTGGATTTAGAAACGAGAAAAAATGATTAAGGTTGCAGCCTAGGAGCATCAGCACGATATAAACAGGAAATCCAGGGAGAGGAGAATTAGTACATATAGAATCTAAGCTGCATTTAAGAGAAAATTCCTATTAACAAAATACTGTAGCTAGATAAAGACATCCAAATGAGATGAGTGTGGAGTTATTCAAGCTTACTAACTGTGATTTAGTTTAAAGAGTTGTTGTTATTTTTTATATCGTAATTGAGTTGTAACATTAACTGAGACCGCAAGTTTTGCAGGGGAACATATGTGAAGTTTGAAAGGTAGGAGATGAGGTACTAAAGTGCGCATCATTTATGTAGGCGGCCGAGTTTAGGTTCGTTCTGCGCATCTGACGTCACAAAACACAGTCAGCCAATGAACAGAGAACGACGTTGCCAGATCTCGACTGCAGAGCAGAGCACGGACGAGTGTCTTCAGTTTTAGAAATGTTCAGTCATAAATAAAGTAATAGAACAAAAGCAATTTCTTGATAGCAGACTTTCTTTTATAGAAAGTTTGGAAAAGGCATTCTTTATACCAATTGCTTCATATTCTATTAATTAATTAAACCAAACAAGCAATAAGACCCCTAATTCAGGTGATAGCAAGGAAAGGTGTTTGTATCAATCTCACGAACTGCTTTTTCGCAATAAAGAACAGCGGTAATTGTTTATTTCCTATTGTACTTCGACGAAGTGGGAGTAATTCATAGTCATACCAACAGTGTTTGTCAGTATTTTGCGTGACATGTTAGACTCCTCATGGAGCTGCATTGTAGGGCAGGCTGCGGTAGCGTAACGGTTAATGCGTTGGATTAGTAAGTGGAAGGTGGAGAGTTCAAACCTTGTGCGGGGCTTAATATTTTGTTTATTTAAAAACAATATCGAAGTGTCTTACCTCAAGAATTTTATTCGTTTGAATGCAATTTTTTGAAATTTCTAGTGCTTTGTCCCTTCATTAATTAAGTCATTTATGGGGGGAAGGTATCAGTCAAGAAGGTGTGTAAATATGTAATTTTTGGGCCAAATAGTTTTTGTGAAATCGAATAAGTGTGTCAAAGCAGTGGGAACACCATGTGTCTGCACAGGTGAGCAGTGCAGTGATGACAAAATCGCGCACAGCGCGGAATGCGGGGAGCACGTCTCTGTAGCAGCAAAAGGGTTAATGCGGCCGTGGTGGCTTTACTTCTTGAAACTACGCACTCCCCCCTAAACGTAAGCTTGCGAACTATACTATGGCGCTGCTTCTCTTGGCGCGTACGTCGTGTGCAACTGGCAACGCAGCAATCACCCGCGTCTGGGCGGGCATGCGCGAGCCGCCAAGATAAAAGAATTGAACTATAGTGGAAGCAAAGCTGTTACTACAGGTCATGAGTCGTGCTTTGAGTACCTCGCTTGCCTGTGAAAGGCAAAGGTACTGAGTTCGAGTCACAATTCGGCATTCAGTTTTAATCTGCCAGGAAATCTGGAGATAAAGTCTCTCTTCAATTTTCATTGGGTGTAGAGTACTATTTATAGCATTGAAATTCTGGAGGTAGCAGGGGTAAAATACAGAAATGGGATGGCAGTTATGACACTGTTCTCTGAGTCAAGGGGCAGGAAGGGAAAGCTGTGGTTGAGAAAGGAGTGAGACAGGATTGTTGCCTATTCCCAGTGTTATTTTGCGTGCACACTGAGCAAGCAGTAAATGAAAAACAAAAGTTTGTGGTAGGAATTGAAGTTCAGGGAGAAGAAATAAAAACTTTGAGGTTTGATGATGACATTGTAATTCTGTCAGAGACAGCAAAAGAGTTGAAAGAGCAGTTGAATGAAATGGACAGCATCGTGAAAGGAGGATATAAGATAACATCAACAAAAGCAAAACAAAGGTAATGGAATTTAGTCGAAGTAAATCGGGTGATGCTGAGGGAATTAGATCAGAAAACAAGACACTTAAAGTAGTACATAAGTTTTGTTATTTGGGCAGCAGAATAAATTATGGCTGAAGTAGAGAGGATACAAAATGTAAACTGGCAATGACAAGCAAAACATTTCTGAAGAAGAGAAATTTATTAATATCAAATGTAGACTTTAATGTGGGGAAGTATTTTCTGAAGGTATTGTCTGGAGTGCAGCAATGTATGGAAGTGAAAATGGACAATAAACAGTTTTGACAAGAAGAGAAAGGAAGATTTTGAAATTTTATGCTCCAGAATAAGATCATGTAACTAAAGAGGAGGGCACTGAATAGAATTGGGGAGACAAGAAATTTGGTGCACAACTTGACTAAAAGAAGGGATCAATGATAAGACACATTTTGAGACATCAAGGGACACCAATTTAGTGTTGAGGGAGGGAGAGAGAGAGAGAGAGAGAGAGAGAGAGAGAGTGAGTGAGTGAGTGAGTGAGTGAGTGAGTGAGTGAGTGTGTGTGTGTGTGTAAGGGGGGCAGTAAAAATCATAGAGGGAGACCATGAGATACAGTAATATATTCAGAAGGATGTAGGTTCCAGTAGTTTCTCGGAGATGAAGAGGCTTGCACAGGAGAGGATAGATTAGCATGCAGAGCCTCATCAAACTAGTCTTCTGACTGAAACAACATGTGGAATACTGAATTTTTGGACAGAAAAAAGATAGATAGAAGGAAACTCACTGAACAATTATGGAGGTATCCAGAAATAACTAGAATATTTAAAACAAAAATGTTAATTAACAAAAGTAACTAGAATATTTAAAGCAAATATGTTAATTAATTTCGCATGCAGATACTTTCATCTCATATAATCTCCATTAGATACACCATACTAGTTCCAATGACAGTGCCACCATTGGAAACATTATTGAAGATCTTCAACTGGAATGTTTTTTGTGGTCTGCTGTAATTTGACCTCAGCGTCAATCAGTCGGCAAAATATAGTCTTGCGTAATCTCCTCAAATAATAAAGTTTTAAGTCATGAGAGTCAGTTAACGTTGGTGGTACAAGTCCTTTGTACACAATCAAATAAATGAATGAGCATTGTCTAAATGTGTAATCTCACAAAGCATGTATTTTGTGAGCTCAGTGATGGTGATGATTTTCATTGGCTGGACTGCTGTTTCATATACCTCATACTAAATCATAAGGCATCTCATCACCACTTACAGCTCTAGAAAGAAAATGTGGATCATCTTGCAGTATCCTTCAGTCACGATACGTATTGATATTAAACAGTTAACAACTGTGACACATGTCATCACCAGTCACAGTTCTAGGAAGAAAAGGTAGTTCATTTTGCAGTATCATTCAGGTCATTATACACAATGATATTAATATTAAACAATAAACAATTGTGGTACAAATTTCACAGTAACTAGTTTCATATTCAGTTTATACATTATAATACGCTTGTGTACGATATTTCAGTATTCATATTTGTGAAGTATTTTCAGCATTTGTCTTCTTTCAGGTTGACCAGGTCGAAAAGAATTTTCAAGTAATAACCCCTGCCCACCTTCCATTTGAAACATGGAATCCACTCGTAGGCTTGAATTTTGCGTAAATATCTTCTTTAAGTCACACTTCCAGTTTTACTACAGTCTCAACTGCATATTTATCAAAGTTTGTGCTCTGTTTCAAATGACCTTGTTGTAAACTGTATTCTTTGATTCTTTCTTCTTTCCTTTTAGTAGGATGATCAGTTGAGATGGCAGTGTGGTTGTGACATTGGATCTATATTCCCAAGAAGGGCTGTTAAAATCGCCACCTGGCCATCTTGATGTGTGTTTTACTTTAAATGAAAGTTGGGATAATCCCTTCAACAAAGTAATGGTCAATTTTGTTTCCATCTTTGTCCAAACTAGCCAGTGCTCTATCCCTAATGACTTCCTTTCTTCAGTAGTGTGGTGCACAGCCACCTTTTATCTTCTAAAGAAAAATGTTTGTCTTCATAGTAATAGTTGTCTTCTGATGTCAGAAATTGTGTTGGTCTTTTTTCAGTACTTCTAAAACAGAAACTGTTGTCTTAGTTAACAAATTCTGCAACAGGAACAAGTGTGGTGATTACTGTTGTCTTGTGAAGGGAAACAGTATCAGTCCTGTTGTGCACTGCAAATCAAAGGTCTTGATAACACCATCAAAAAAGCAACATGCCAATGAAAGTTTGATAAGAAAATAAAGGTAACTGGAATGTGTCGAGATCCACTACTTGTATTTCGAAGGATATCAGTTTAAAATACTGGTACTGTTTCTTAAGAACTGTACTATCCATGAATTACGGTGTACCATTCTGCACTATTGTTATTGTGTTACTGTTATTACTTACGAAATATGTGATAGCTATATGAAAGCACAGAATACATTATCTCGCAACTCTCCAACTCTAAATTTCAAAAATTTAATCATCACACATGTATTAATAAAATGAACAACTAGGGTAATTTATTTTAACATTTTTCTCATTCTCAAGTTTCTGATACTGAATTAGCCTGTACCCAACAAAGTCGTCATCTACTCTGTTCAGAGAGAGAGAGAGAGAGAGAGAGAGAGAGAGAGAGAGAGAGAGAGGGGGGGGGGGGAGAAAGGGGGAGGGGGGGTGGGGTAGATACAGAATACTTTGGAGTGCACCCCAGCCCCCCTCCCTCTTCCCCTTCCTCCTCTTCCTCTTTGCACCCAACTCCCAGCAACTGGCAACAATGGCACATATTTCACCCAAGAACATTATTTTGCTTTTGATTTTCTCTCTAAAAAAAATAAATAATTAAAACATTAAACACGAGTTACTGTTGCCCTCACTGTTCATGTGCAAACACAACAGTCAACACTGAATGTTTGATGTGTACCCTGAAGTGCGCGAGACAGACATATCACCAGAATCATACTACTTGCTAGCTTTTTGCTCAGTGCACTTCCTCTTGCAGCTGTGCCTCGCTGCCTCACGTGCTTTGTTGCATGATAACTAATGTAATACTGTCAAGGCTTCTTGTTTATTAAAGAAATTTTAATTAATTAAATTTTTGGCTACAAAAATTAATCTTCAAAACTGTGTTGTAATTAAGAGAGTTAAAATAGTTGAAGACAAATAAAATGATAACTATTTGCGATAAACCTGATTATATAATTCTTCTCATTCGTGTTTGTGGCCTGTAATGCAACTTCAATGCCAAATCACTTCCCTGGTTGTCAAGCCCACAATATGATTAAAAAATGTAATCTACACTACAAAATAAAAAAATTGAAACTAATAAAATTTTCTCCAAAAGATTTCTTGGAATATTGCTGTTATTTACGGCCTGCTACACTCGTATACCCAAATGCTGCAGTATGGCAGAAAGCACTGAAAATCATACAAGTCATTTTCCGTATCACTGAATGTGTGGGAAGAGTTATTTTAATATTGGAACTCTTGATCTAAGATATTGTTATAACAATATTTTCAACAAGAGAGGAATATTCACTTACCACTAACTGAAACAGGGATAGCAGGAGCAGAGCTGATGGTACAATTTACAAAGCAAAACAAAATCCAGCTGATTGTGCACTTTTGAAGCTCTCAACCTAAATTTCTTCATGTGGAGAATGGAAATATGAAGGAGGGAGGATAAGAGACAATAATTTAGGACTGTTTCTAGTGCTTTTCATGTCTTTTTATGGAGGAATTGGAATGATTTTTGTGCCCTTCAGTTTTCCTGATCTTTCTGCTTACGAAGGAATTTTTCAAAATTCTGAAAATTGAAGGTTCAACAAAATGTTTTAAACGTTGGTGCCTATCAACTCTGTTCCAGTTTGTTTCTCTTCCAATAACTGGTAACATATATTGCCAGTGTCATTTAAGATTTTTATTTTTAACGGATGTTTTTTATTACAATTCTTGGCATTTTTGATACAGCATCACTGCAAAGCATAGAAGACCTACTCTTTCCTTTTTCTATTTCCACCTCCTGCCTTTCATCCTCCTCCTCCTCCTCCTCCTCCTCACCACCACCACCACCACCACCACCACCACCACCACCATGCATGATGATGGTCCAACTTGTTCCTGTAAAGCTCAGTGCAGCAATTTGACACAAGGAAAGTGTTTATATCCTGTTCTGTGGGAAGAAAATTGTCTGTTGCTTGGCATGTCGCTTTGGATATTTTTCTGAATTTCCATAAGTTTGTCAAAGAAAGAGGCTAGTGCAGTACTGTTGTTTTCTGTTCTCAGCTTTTGACCATTTATTATTTCCATACTTCTTTTTATTATTTAATGGCTTGTACTACACACTACTTGTTATGTACTTGGCAAAAGAAAACATTTCCTTTGCTTTTGCTCTAATAATGACTTCCAACCCCTCATCAGAGTTAACTTAATTTCTTTTTTCCACTGAAACACTGATTTGTTGAAGATGTGCTGCTGCCCTTGAATTTCTGTTTTTCACAGTGGTGACATTGCATATAATTTTGTGTGTCTGTTTTATGGTTTCTCAGTTTCTTTCATAAGTTGTGACTTGTGACAGGTATCTTATATTCAAAGAACAACACACTGCTCCTTTACCTGTTCAAAGAACAACACACTGCTTCTTTATCTATCTCTTGGATATCATTTAGTTTTCTCTCAACTACACTTTCCAAACTGACTTCCTTATATAAGGAGATATTCATGCTATTTTCCATTATGCTGCTTACAGTATTAATATAAACTAGCAAATGGGGAATTGGCTCAGCAAATCGTATTGCAGACAGTTTACAACTGTCTTCTAGACTCAGTCACAAAACACAGACATACAGAATTAAAGTATGTATTTGCAGGTTCCATTTTGCACAATTACGTCCAGTAATTGTCAGGCAATAAATACAGCAAGGAATTCAGTTAATTTTTAATTTTTTAATAATATCATTCTCACTCTCATCTGTGATTTCGTATATTTATAAGCCAGTCCTAACTTTCTTTTTTTTCTCTAGTATGTGTTACATGTTTCATAAATGAATTACTGCTCATCGATTGGCACTTAATGTCAGCATTTTTGCTATTAGGAGGCACGTTCGTAATGGTCTGTGTACTACTTGATTGAGCATATGACGTAGTGCTTGAAGGGGTGGTGGTGGTTCAAATCCTCATCTGGCCATCCGTACTTTGGTTTTCTGTGGATCCCCTAAATCACTGTGATCTACCTCTAATTAACTTGACAGTGACATGACCTGAAGCTCTATCTTTCTTCCTTTTTATACTGTTTCTTATCATTATTAGCATCATTTACAAAAAGGTGTTGAAAGAAGATAACTGCTGTTAAACAATGCATGAAATACACAATCGAGCACCATTTTAAGTGGCAAACAGCAAATAGTTTTCACATTCATTAAGCTATGTAAAAACTGGAAAAACTTCCCAGGAAATGCCGCAAGTGATAGGTGAACACATCAGCAGATCTATTGATCACATTATTAACTGTCAACTTCCTTACCCTGTATCAAAAAGCAATATGGACAGTAGAATGATAATTAGTTTCAGAAGAATGTCCCACAACTCTATATTTATTCTTGGCTCTTTAAAATTGTCTATTTCTTCTATTAATTGTATCATTGCCTATCATGATTTGTGATTTTTATTTGTTATCAATAAAAATTATGTTAATGACTTCAAGGTGAAGGAACTGAAAGGAAATGAAAATAGGCATAATTGCAGCTGTGCCCTGTAACTCCAATACTTATAGCTCAGGTATTATTTTGGTTGAAAAAGATGCTAAAATACATATAATAATTTACATGAAACTGTTCTCATCTTATAATGTTGAGCTGCTGTTAGAATACAGCATGGTAGGCAGCATACTGAAGGCTTACCTAAATTCTTATTTGTTAATACTTTTTAACATTAGGCAAACATGCACTAAGGAAAGTATTTAAAATAATAATGTACAGGAAGCACTAAAATTATATGTTCCACTTATACTGTCAGATGTCTTGCCTTTCACTTGTAATACCCAATAAATATCCGGTTAGTGAGCAGTTCATTGTTTAAACCACCCTTTGGTTTTTCTAGAGGGTATGTTGTTAATTATGATATCATATATAAAATTGCTTTGGTTCATCTATAAAAGACAAAATTCATTTACTTTCTTACATTGCACTGACGATTTTAAGGATAATTCCGTTATATAGTTAGCCTGTATCAGGTTTGTATGCCTTCTTTGTTCACTTTTTATGGTGCTGCCTATTGCAAAATTGGCACTACAGTAGGTTGTCAGTGTGCATGGATTTCTGACAAACAAATTTTCATTTGACTTACTGCCACTGAGAGGAGTGGCAGTTCCAGATTCCTGTCACTAACTTACACAGTGTGTTTACTGTAATAAACTGTGTTGTAGTGCGTAGTACCAAAACTTCTCTGTAATATCAATGCGTCAGCTGTATAGTACCTGTGAAGCAAAGCAGTAGAACATATTATATGTGAAAAGCAATCTTTTAGTTGCTGCATTACAAGTCCGACTACAGAACGCAACTTTTGAAGTTAAAAGAATCCTTTATGTATGCTCCTGCTATTGCGTAAAATGTCGAAGTCATATTTATCAGCTAGTTACCATGTATTTCAATTACTTCCATTTCCTCGGTATGTGCAAAAGTCTGAATCATAGTGCAACTACCTTTCACTTATTTTTATAAAGTCAAATTGCCACTACCAAGAGTTAGAACAGTGAAGACTCAATTAAGGCATACTATATGTGGAGTTAGGTTTTACTTGTGTCAGGATTTCCCCCACTCAAAGGAAATTGCCACAGTTTATCCTCGCACCTTCTTCCCTGAAAAGAGGAGAACAGCTATAAATCGATGGCACAAACATAAAGGAGTGCACATTGCTATAACTCAGTAAAACTGAAATAAATTCCAGGACAGTATAAGCTACTTAGCACTGAAGGAACGAAGTTTAAGCTAAAAAAAAAAAAAAAAAAAAAAAAAAAAAAAAAAAAAGGTATATTCTGATGACATACATCACCAGGGCACAGTAATAAGCATCAGCAGAATCAATTTTACTGTTTTACAAAAAAATAATTGGCTATTCTAGTTTCTGCTCACATTTATTTTAAAAATGACTTGTATATGTTGAACACTTCCTTTTCACAGATATGTTTTCGTAATTAGTGTTTTCCTGCTCATTACACCTTTACCACAAATTTAATGTAAGCTACATTCTGGCATGCACTGATGTTTCTACATTATTTCTCTCGACAGTCATGTAATAAGACACTGGGTTTTTCTATTTAAGAAAGTAAACATGTGGGCCGAAGAGAAACCAATACTTTCAATCCAGAAATATCTGTTACATAACTGTGGCTTACACATACTGTACAAACATCATAGTTCTCATTTGTAATGTAAAAAAGTGTCTACCAATGTGTTGTTCCATTATTATAGTTTTCCAACTTCTCTGTGCATAT
The DNA here is from genome assembly GCF_023898315.1 of Schistocerca nitens. NCBI lineage: Eukaryota > Metazoa > Arthropoda > Insecta > Orthoptera > Acrididae > Schistocerca > Schistocerca nitens. The sequence continues at coordinate 546,198,237 of NC_064618.1, forward strand.
ACTTTGGATGCTTGATGAGGAGAATAGAGAGAGTTGGGGTGGAACATCTATGTCTGGGCATACATGTGCACAGTCTTGATTTCTGTGTAATGTATCAGGATGCCTTTCATAACACCAACCAAGATACCACCGTGATTAAAATGCTGCACTTATAATAAAGAAAAGTTAGTTTCAAATCCACGTCAAAGCATCCTAATATAGATCTGTCATGAGTCCTTTAAACTTTTCAGGTGAATGCTAGGATGTTTCCTTCAAAGTGGCCGCATTCAATTTCTTTGCACTTCTGAGACTTTGCACTCCTGAGAAGACTAATGCAAATTGATGCTCCATATACAATGACTTTGATATCAACACTCAATTAACAATTTTCCTCTTATTTTCAGCTTTGTTATGTAGCAACTAAATGTCCCTTTTTGAAGATTAAAACCATTTTATCCCATTGGCTGTTTTGAATTTTAGAATGAATTTTCTCTATTTCATTGTACATTTAGGATACATCATCAGCTAATTTCAGACCATGAGAATTATTAAATGCTTCATTTGCATTAAAAATCAAAGTTCTATCTAAATTTCAGAACCATTTCAATAGCTTCATCCTTATACTTTTGTATTTGACATTGTAAAATAAGCTGCTTCTAGTCAGAGAAACCAAGTTGATCAAAAATAACAAAAATAAACATTGTGACAAAAATTAATACTACTTTGAGTACAGCTGCAGAAACCATAATGAAGAAAGACTCTATATTCTTGTTATTTCAGGCCCAATCCCAAGCTGATGCAGAAGAAGGATTATTGTTTATGCAAGAGATGGTGGAATTAAGCAGGTCTCAAAGTCAACAGCATGAAGCACCACCACAAGCAGTATTATTTAAGAGGGAAAATGAAAGAGTACTGTTGAATGCAGGCCCAGCACATTTTGGGCAGGAACTTCGTAATGGAGAGAAGGTGTGTAAAAAAAGCGACACACAATAAAACTTATTGTATTATAATACTTTTTTTTGTCCCTTGTACCACATCTTCCACCCCAAAAAGTCTTAATTAATAACAACTGGTAAAATCTTCAGTTGTACCAAACATTTACTTGTTCTAAAATTAGTGCAAAACAGATTGTACAGTTTTATTTTTTCACTATTCATTATCAGTTTTGTGACTGGTATTACTTCTTGTATATCTATCTGTGTTTAGCCATCTCCATTATCTGTTAGTGCATTTTAGCCATTTTCTTACTCTTCAGAAGTTTTTATCTGTAATCAAAAAAGAAAAACTGAAGGAATGGACAATTTTTTGGTTTACAGCATTTTACATAAATGCTTTGCATTCTATATGACTGCATTCACAATTAAATTTTACCTTCATAGGTGGGTAGGTGGTGTTGATAACATCTAATAATCAGACAATGGAAAATCCAGGATGGAATGTAACAGTATTATGAAAAGGAAAGTTGCTACTCACCATATAGCGGAGATGCTGAGTTGCAGATAGGTACAATAAAAATAATCTCATAAATAAGCTTTCGGCCAGCAAAACCTTCATCAAAAATAGATGACAAACACACACATACACACTCTCACGCAAACGCAACTCACACACACGTGACTGCAGTCTCTGGCAGTGTGGCTTCACTTGCTGGAGACTGCAGCCATATGTGTGTGTGTGTGTGTGTGTGTGTGTGTGTGTGTGTGTGTGTGTGATCTATTTTTGATGAAGGTTTTGCTGGCCGAAAGCTTATTTGTAACAGTCTTTTTGTTGCGCCTATCTGCGACCCAGCATCTCTGCAATATGGTGAGTAGCAACTTCCTTTTATGTAGTAATGTAAGATCTAATAATTGATCTTATAAATTTATAAATCAATTATAATCAAATACAGAAGTGTGTTAAATCCACAGAAAGGAAGACAGGCTGGTCAGTTGGTATGACTTTCAGTATAGCCAGTAGACAGACCAAAAATTATGAAAACAAACTTACTTTCACAATCGCAGGTTCCTTCCTTGGAGGAAGAGCAGAGGAACAAAGTGAGAGAGATAGTTTTGTATTCAGTGTAGTTGTTATCCTCCATGCATTTTGTGCATTTGCTCTTAACCTGTGTCCAGAGTGACTTATCCTTCCCTCTTCCTATTTCTTGCAATTTCTTCCTTTACTGTTGCTACTGGTTGTATTGTGAGTTGCATCTCTCAAAACTAATGACTGGTAAAATCATCTCAGTTTCTTATAAACTAATAAGATGGTGTGGTTTTTGTCAGCTACTGCACTGTTCTTTAGTGAATTAGACTATCATTATTGTAGAAAGTGTTTTGAACTTTCTACTTCTTTGAAAGAGAGAAAATAAATTGGAAGCTATTTAAATATCAGATATCACTCTTACCATCTTTTCAGAACTTATTACTAAAAAAAAAAAAAGAATCTACGATCATTTCAGTAAAAAATCAATTTAATCACTGCATTTGAAAATACATTTGTTGTGGAAACCTGTAAATATTAGTAGTTCATTGTTGACAGTAACAACTGTTTCCCTCTCCAGATCAAGGGGCAGGTTGCAATTGCAGATCCAATACGATTGTGTCAGGATGCAGTAAACCCTTCAGAGCTTGTTGGCCATATAGCAATTATGGAGCGTGGAGACTGCATGTTTGTTGACAAGGTAAGGGCATTAACAGTGCTTTAGAGGCATTGCAAAGTTATCCTACTCTTCTTTAATTATTAGATTTATTGTTTACTGAGAAAATCACAAATTAAGCATACTTATTTTCTCACATTATTATTTCTTGAAAGCCTTACAGTGTATTTTACAGCTCTGAAATAAGATTGCTCATTTGGGTGGGGTTTTGATTAGGAAAGCAGTGGGGAAGGAATGTCACTTTCACAATACTGTTAATAACAGAAAATGGGTTGCATTTCAAAAATCATCCCAACATTCAGCTGCATTGTTTATGGAAATGGCACATGACCAGATTATTAGTAATTTTTTCAAGATGTCACTCAACCATGAATGAAATGGCCTGGCTAGAGTAGCGTTGTGTTTTATTGGTCCTGGTAATCATATAGTACACAAATAGCACATTCTGATGTAGGACAAGTTAATGTATACCAAATATATTATATTTTAATTTGCATTACTTTCATTATTTCTACATTAAATGATCACTGAGTTACAATGTACAGAGTAAATATTGTACAAAAATAAAGAGTAGATATTTTAAAGCAGAAAGAGCATATACTGTACTGGCAGAATTAGTATTTGTATTACAGCAACATTTGCATGGTAAATCATCAAAGTTCTAGTAACATTTATATGATACATCAGTAAGGCAAAGACACAAATCGTTAGTGAACTTCCTGAAGGAAGTCATGGAGGCTATAGAAGCAGTGATGATGAGTCAAATATGCCTTCGCAGTTGTCTTGAAATTTGCCAGGTCATTTAATGATTTAATTTGTGGAGGAAGTTTATTATAAATAACTTTCCCATAATACAGGGTTCCTTTTTTATTCAGAGCAGTGTTGGTGGGCTCTAAATGAAGGTTTACTTTTTGCCTGGTGTTATCGAGTGGGTATTTTCATTTTTCTGGAAGAGACTGGGATTTTCCATTGAATATTTTTTCACAAACGTGGTTATCTCATACACACATATACATTTAATTGGGAGGATTTCTAGATTTCTAAAGAGTGGTCTACAGGTTTTGTTCCATTTTACACCTTCCATTATTCTTATAATTCTTTTTTATAGCCTAAAGAGCTTTTGGCATAGAGTAGAGTTACCCCAGAAAATAATTCCATATTTCGGTCATGAGTTTATATAGGCATAATGCACAGTTTTCAGAGAATCTTTGTTGCAGCTTCCATGTAATATTCTCCTTAAGTAGCATGTAGTGCTTAATTTCTTACAGACTTTTTCAACATGCATCACCCATTTAAGGTTATCTTGGAGCCGTACTCCCTAGAACTTAATGTTGTCTATATTGTGAAGGTCTTTGTCAGATATCTGAATCTGAAAAGTTTTCTCACCTTTTTTCACATTATAGAAATTTAGTGCCACTGTCTTACTTGCATTTATTTTCAGTTTTCAATATTGTTCAGTGTCTCTGTTGTAGACTTCTGAAGCATTTCCATTTCTTTCCCACTCACTAGCACACTTGTATTGTCAGCAAACTGGATGATGATCTCTCAGAATTTGTTTATGTCATTCACATATAACATAAATAGAAGAGGTCCCAGAACTGAACCTTGTGGCACTCCATATTTAAATGGTTTCATAGTTTGAATAGTGTTGAGTGAGTTTGATGGAATTTTGATGTTGCACTTCAACCACTTGTTTTCGACTGCTTAGGTATGACTTTATCCAGTTGTTAGATGTTCCTCTAATCGTGTGATCTATGATATCAAAAGTCTTAGAGAAATCTAGACATATTCCATTGACATTTTTGTTATTGTCTAGTTTCTGAAGTACTTCACTTAATAGTTCAAAAATTGCTGTGTCAGTTGATCAGTCTTTCCTGAAACCATGTTGTGCTGTGGATAGTATTTTGTGCTCTTCCAGAAAATCTACTACTCTTTCCACAAGCTGCGACATTGTCGCGAATAAAACAGTGACTGGTATATACAATAAGTTTCCTTTAATTTATGTCTATGGTCACAAATGTTTTGTGAACAGATTACCAGTTTTGGTCTATAATGACCATCATCGGATGTGTTTTTATAAAACAGATCTGATGATGGTCATTATAGACCGAAACTGGTAATCTGTTAGAAAAAGTTTGACCATACGTAAATTAAAGGAAACTTAAATTTACTACTCTTCTTTGAAAAATTTTTTCTATAATTTTTGAAAATACAGATAGTAGAGCAATGGGTCTGTAGTTAGCCACTTCATCCTTTTTACCTTTTTTGAATAGTGGTTTGAACTTAGCTGCTTTTAGGCATGATGGGAAAATTCTGGTTTGAAAGGAACTATTATAAAGGTGAGCTAATGCTTCAATAATGAGATCTCCACATTTTTTAATGAGGCTGTCTGGGATGCCATCTATTCCAATAGAATGATTCACTTTTAAAGTTCCGATAACTGACAGGACTTCTTTCTGGGTTGTTGGAAAGAGAAACAGTGAAGTAGGATTTATGTTGGTATTTGCAGATCAAACTGGGCAGTTTGTATTGCAAAGTTTGATTTCAGTGATTAATTGCTCACTTATATTGCTAAAATAAGTATTGAACTCGTTTGCTATTTCTTTAGGGTCATTAATTTCTTTGCCACTACAATTCAATTTAATATTGAAATTTTTAGGAGAAACATTGTCGGTTTGCTACTCCATACAGCTTTCATTTTGTTATTGGAGTTATTTATATAGCAGTCATTTGCCATTACATTAGCTTCTGTGATCACTTTTTTAAATATTATTTTGTAATTCTTGAAATATGCAAGGAATTCATTGGATACTATGGAAGACATAGAGATCTTATATAATATTGCTATTAAATCTAAAGTATCATACTGAATGACTTCTTGAAAGCTACAAAAAGCTTCTGATTAGACAATAATTTTATTTCCGTAATTATTTCCTATCAATTACCACATCTGGCAAACAAAATCTCAAATATTACATGTAGTTGTGTTTAGGTTTTGTTTGTTAGATGATGGTCATAGATAGAAGTTGGTTACAGAAATAAAATTATCATCTAAAATAGTACCTTCTGGTGGTTCTCAAAATATTATTCGTTAGTTAATCAAAGTTGTGGACCACAATTTGCCAAAACATATTATAGGGACTGCTGTGACAGTAATTTTGCTACTGATTATGAATCTTGAGCACCTATATTTTGTGGTTGTCAGACATCTCTTTGCATCCTAGAGGTCTTATTATGAAATACTACTTTTGTTGCACAAGCTACTAAGTGCTGCTCTGAGCAAAATTTACAAATATAAATATTCTTGAAACAACTATGGCAACTCCTCCTTTCTCCATATTTTCTCTACAGGAATAAGAAGCTAACTTGAATCCTGTAACATTTAACATATCTGTACCAGTGGTCACATGACATTCCGAGAGGCAGACTATATCAACTGGTGTGCTCAACTCTAATTCTTCAACACAAATAAGCAACTCATTAAGCTTACCCCTTAGTCCTCGGATATTCTGATGCAATAATGATAACTGATTTTGTGCACTGGCTAAATTACAACTGGATGAATCTAATTTTCCAGCCAATTTTTGAGTATCTCTAGTTTCAATCAGAGGCTGTCTGCATGAATTGTGTACGTTAAAATTTCCTTTCTGGCTGCCTATTTTATCAATGTGAATGTCATTTTCAACCTGCCTCTGAACATCTTTTGTTTCTGCCCTCCCTACCCTTAAAAAAACTGCTGATCTGTCATTTATAACCACTGTTACTTTACCACTTGTGACCGTGCCCCCACCCCCCCCACACCCCACCCCCACCACCCCTGCAAGTTATTTTCTATTGGTCCAGACAGTTTTCCATTCCTTTCCCTGTTGAGGTGAAGACTATGCGTAGTATAGTCTCACTTGCTGTTAGAGTCAACAGGAACCACACTGTTATGAGACCCCATGTCTGATTCAAGTAGCCATTCCACCTCTAAATTAACTCTCCTAACAGAAGAGTTTAAATGAGGCCGATCATGGTGCCTCAGAACAGACACAAGCGCAACACCAGTATGTCTCGTTGCTGAAGCTATCTTTACCAGGTCACTATCAATTGAATAATTAGGGTTCCTATCTATGCTGTTGCCCGCCCCACCCACTATTACCATGGTGTCTTCCTTTGTGAAGTCTTTACGAAGTGAACCTACATCCTCTATCACCTGACCCAGACTTGCACTAGGTTTAAAAAAGTATGTGACCTGGTAACCTGACCCTAGTTCACCCTCTACCATATGAACTACCTAACAACGAAACTTTCTTCTTCTTCACAGCTTTTTCTGACTTCTTACTTTTCAAACACTTTTTGAAAGTTTGTTGTGTCCTGTCTACTCCTACATGTGTTTGTACTGTATTCCCTCCATTAGGTCCTAAAGAATGAATTTATAGTTACAAATTCTAAGAATCCTCTCAGATTTCTTTCCACTTAATAGTACAACCATTGGGAAAATGAATGCGTGTAGGTAGTTTTAACAACAACTGACTGAAACAAAAAAAACACACACACACACACACCTATATTTCTGTTCAGTCTGTAAAGATGACCTTTGGGGAATTGAGGAGGGGGTTATATTTATTTATTTATTTATTTATTTATTTATTACTTCCATTGATCCAACTGTAATAAGCTCACAAGGATATAGTGTGTGTCATTAAACAGTCTATAAATATGTAGTATTAAAGCAGTCAAAGTACAAAAGTAATACTCTATGTTTTCATTACACAAATGTGATTAGAATGATGGATTACAGGAAACATTAGACACAGAAAGTGAAAAACAAATACAAAACCAGGTAAAATAACTATGAATATTGCGTGAGTACACTACCTACATCATTGCTCAAACTTACACTGTGGTATATCACAGATCTATTAGGTTTTTTTCCGTTGTGGCTAAAAAACTCTTCAAAACTGTAAAATGACCTACTGAGTAGAAACTGCTTGAGATGCTTTCTAAAAGAGGAATGGTTATCAATTTTGCATTTAATATCTGGTGGGAGAGCATTAAAAACTTTGCATCAGAGAACTGCACACCCTTTTGCACCATAGTCAGGTTTGTACAAACATTGTGGAAATCGTGCTTCCTCCTAGTATTATATCCATGATATTCACTATTTCTGTTATAAAACTGAGTATTTTTTGCTGATGGAACACACAAGAGAAAATATGTACTGGAAAGTAGCAGTAAGTATGTTTAGTGTCCGGAAAAGGTTTCTACAACTACATCTAGAGTCTACGCTGCTCATTTATTGCCTTATAACACGTTTTTGGGCCAAGAGTATTTTCTTTGCTAGTGATTGGTTTCCCCAAAATATAAAATCATATAAGAGAATGGAAATATCCATAGTACGCTACTTTCATTGTCTCTGTATGGTGTGGGGAAAAAAATACATCACTGTACATTACTTCCTAGCATCCAAACATTTTATGTTTATTTTTTTTATAAAATCATTTACATTGATTTGCACAAGTAGATTCAAGTTATATGAGCTATAAGTTAGCAAAGTGGTATCAAATAACTGTTAGTATTGTAAGTTACTGTGCTTTTGAACATATTTTCATTCTAAATGTGTTGATTTACAGCCGTTACGTGTCCTGTGATGGTTTTATCTAACTACAGAAAATATTGCTTGTTAATAAAAAAGTCAGTTGAATTTCCCCTACTAGCAGTAACTACACTAATGCAGATATATAAATTATTGTGGTTAAGAATAAGCTATAATGCAATCATAAATAATGTTCAGTACCAACCCGTATGTAACTGACCGGTGGTAGAAGGCAGGTTTCAGAGAATTCATATTTCCTGCCTCTTAAGGGAGAGACCATAAGCAAAATTACCTCAGAAATGAAGTGTAGAAATTTAGGTATCAGTATGCTAATCTACCCATAAAATAAATACAGTTATTTATTGAAGACAGAACATGTTTATTAATTATTCATTTAAATCTGTTTGCATTCATAATTCATTTGCCTTCAACATGCCAATTGCATATGTGTACAACAGTCAGTGAGTTAACCGAAACTGTCTCATTCGAACATGGCAGGATATTCATTTCGTGAACAGGCAGACCTCATTTTTATGTATGGTTGTGTGAATGGTAACAGACACAAGATTTCATGGCTGTATGAGACAGCATTTGTAGAATGAAGACAGTCAAGTTCTGCAATCTTTGGCGCTGTTTATTATCATGTTGTTGAGACAGGATACATAGCACCAAATACTATTAACTGAGGAAACCTGCTTGTTGCTCGGACATCTGACAAGGAAGACCATGTTCTATGGGCTGACGAAGAAGAGCTACATATCATCACAAGACAAATGGCCGTGGCATTTTGGTACATCTCCAAGTCCAGTATGGAGAATAATGCACAAGCATCCCATGTATCCTTATCATCTTTGACATGTGCAAGGCCTTATGCCTGCCAATCACTTACCACAGGAGAACTTCTGCCTATGATTTGTTGCACGAACTGCAAATCCTTTTCCAGAATGAATTTTCATGCTGCAGTGATATGAAACTTCCTGACACATTGAAACTTGTACAGAACTGGCACTCAAATCCTGGACCCCTGCCTTTAGTGGGCAAGTGCTCTACCAACTCAGCTTCCTGAGCATGATTCATGACCCCTCCTCGCAGCTTTACTTCTGCCAGTACCTAATCTCCTACCTTCCAAATCTGACAGAAATTCTCCTGTGTAACTAACGTGCAGGACTAGTGATCCCGCATTGCAGAGACATGGCATAGCCACAGCCTGGGGGATTGTTTCCAGAATAAATTTTCACTCTGCAGTGCAGAGTGCACAGATATGAAACTTCCTGGCAGGGTAAAACTGTCTGCCAGACTGGAACTCAAACCTGAGACCTTGCCTTTTCTGGGCAAGTGCTCTACCAGCTGAGCTACCCAAGTACACAGTTTTAATCTGTCAGAAAGTTTTGTTCCAGTCCATTGTTTGTCTCTTCATGTTTGATCAGAAATGAGGCAATATATAGAAGAGATGGAAGAACAAATCTGCACAACCAGAATGTAAGAGCTGACCACAATACTCGTACTGCAGTACAGGCTAGATAATAGCATCAGTCTGAGGTTAATATGTGAACTGGATTTGTACGCTGTCTGGTAGGGCCATATATTCTTCCAGCATGTCTTGCAGGTGCTGACTACAGAGATTTTATTCAGAACACCCTCCAAGGCCTACTATAAGATGTGCTCAAGCAATAAGAAGGGACATGTTTCTGCAAGATGGTGCTCCAGCACATTTCAGTCTTGGTGTTCAAAATGCTGTGGCTGGTATCTGTTTGACATGAGGAGGACCAGTTCCATGGCCTGCATATTTCCCTGTCCTCTGTCCTTTGGATCATTATCTCATTGAATATTTGTTGAATATTTGTTGTGAGCGAAAGCTTGAAATTTGTGTGTGTGTTTGTGTTTGTTATTGTTATTGTTTCTATCAACGTACCAACGCTTCCGTTTGGTAAGTTACAGAATCTTTGTTTTTAGATACATTTTTCCCACGTGGAATGTTTCCCTCTATTATATTCATATTATTAATTTGTTGTCTACAAAACTGTCACAGTCTGTACTTGGACATGAAGAAATTTTTTTCCTGAAATTTGTAGATTTTATTGTGTACCATTATTTCATTAATTTATTGTGTGTTAATACAATGGATGCTTCCTGAAAACATTGGCTTTTGGGTGGTGGACATCTTTTCTGCTGGTGTTGTTCATCCCTTAATCTCATCTGTGACCTCGGATTGTAAGACTGATGACCTCACTGTTGGGTTCCCTCTCACCTTCGCCCCACAACCCCCCTCCCCCCACCCCATCCCCACTCCCACCCATCAACCAACCAACCATCTCTTCTGCATATATTCGTAGCCAATATTTAAAAAGATAAAAAAAACTGAAATAACAACATTCAAAATAAGTTCTGAAGTGGTTGTGATGCATAGCCAACCACTTCTTCATTGCTGGGAATAAGTGGAAGTCGCTCGGTGCCAGGTCGGGACTGTACGGCGTATCAGGAAACAACTCCCACTTAAAAGATTCGAGAACTTCACAAGTGGCATTTGCCGTGTGGGCCCGGGCGTTGTCATGAATCAGCAAGATCTTTGAGCCCAACTTTCCCCTGCGCTTGTTTTGTATTGCTCTTCTGAGGTTGTGCAGAGTTTGGCAATACCTATGAGAGTTTATTGTAGTGCCTCTTGCCAGGAAATCCACAAAAATTGTATTTCTACTGAGTGATGTTTTGGTAGTGTAGTAACAAATAACGAGTGCCATTAAAAGAAAATACAGTCATCCTCACATGGAGGCCTCTTGAAAGTAGGCATCACAGTAACTCTTGAAACTGCATTTTCATGCTTTAGGCAAAGTATGCTTGTATTTTATATTCGTGTTACACATGCAATAGACACAAGGTTAAAAAGAAACATGTTTGCAATTCTTTTTTGGAAATGTCATGCTTGTTCTGTGAGACACAATCACTGTTAAGTTGCCATTCCCATATTGAAAATGTGTTGTGACAGTTTGTTATTGAAGTGGTCAGAAATACATTGTCTTATTTATCATCATTGTCTCATGATATCACCAAAGAAATAACATGAAATCAACAGTAAAAAAATTTAGTATAACCAAGAAATTTTAACTTAGAATGTGCAAGAGATATAAATACTTTCTACCTCTGTTTATTCTGTGTTGCCATTTCACTTACTTTCACATACAGAAATTAATAGCCATATTCGTTATAAATTTTGACCTTCTATTTTCCAATTGTTGTGCTATTTTTATGAGTGAATTAATGTTAGCAGATTTTATTTTTTTTAACTGGCATGTTTTGTTACATAGGCCCGCAGAGCACAGAAGGCAGGAGCAATTGCTGGTATTGTCTTGGACAATACAGTTGGATCTTCATCTGCTACATCACCAATGTTCGCGATGTCTGGTGATGGAACTGATGATGTCAAGATACCTGTTGTATTTCTGTTTCATGATGACGCTGTGAAGTTTCTTTCCTCTGTTAAACATAATAAGCAGCTAGAAGTTACTTTGACTGATATGATAACTGCCAAGAAAGGTATAAATTTATATACATACATATTTTTCTAATGCATAGATTATATTTAAACTAAATAGAAGGAATAGATAAATTAACACAGTCACTAAAATGGTGACATATTTCTTTATTTACAAAGTGTTCAGCTACTTACACTGTCTTCTTAATAAAGGGGCTGTTCAATAAATAATACCCCACAATTTTTTCTCAGAACATATTAATTCTTTTGAGTTGGCATTTGGTTACAATAATAGTCAACATTTCTTTTGCTTGTAGAATTTTTGGGTGTCTGCCCAAATCATGCCATAAGTTCACCACCATATTTAGGCAAATGGACTCATTACCATCTTCATGTGGTTGCTGATGGTTGCTGCTCCACTCCTGTTGGTATCCTATATATGTTGGCCATTATCCCATCAGTCACTTTCCTCTTGGTCCGCAGCTCATGGTCTAGTGGCTGGCGTTGCTGTCTCTGGATCACAGGGTCGGTTGGGTATTTTCGCCGCGGCGGCAGTTGCAATGCCTGACTGTGAAATGTGATCCGCAGTGTCTGGGCTATCGCCATCGGGTGCTGACCTCACTTTACAGGATTACTTTTCTTTTTCTGGGCTTAGTGCAGGGCTCCTCACCTGACTTAGCTGTAGGCTGCTATCTTTATTTGTTAGACCATCTTGGAATTTAATTTCAAGGGCCTCTTTAATCACAGTAACAGCAGGAGGAGGGTTGCGTAATGATATTTGTTTTATTGTAATGTACAGTATGGCCAATTTTTTATTCTAGTCAGCCATGGCTGATTTGGTAGTCTGGCGTGATTTAGTGTGGTGTTTATGTTCATGCCACCTCTCCTCTACCATACATACAATTTCCCAATATATGCTTCACCTCAGTGACAGGCAGTTTTGTAGACCACTGCTGTGCAAAGGCTAGGTCATCCTTTATTGAAACTAGAGATGTCAAGGTCTTAGGGGATGGGTGAAATACACATTTAACTTTGTGTCACTCCAAGATTTTGGCGACTTTTCTGGAGGTGCTGCTGGCAGATTGCAAGCACGCTGGTGATTTATGTTCCTCTTTATCTTCCTGTTGCTGTGTACTTACAACTTATCTAAATGCACACTTTATCTGCCTGCTTCTGTACACATTTTTTCAGAACATTCTCTTCAGGTCCTTCATCTCATTTGGAAGACTGTCTCAGTCACAGATGGCTCGCACCCTTTGAACAGTGTGCATAATATGCCTTCACCCTGGAAGTTGTGGGACTACTGGAGACATGTATCTACAATTAAATGTGTGTAGGTTTTCTGTACACTCTATGTCTCAGCTTTCCACCTGGGTCCTGTGTCGCCAGGACATCAAGAAACGAAAGTGTGCCATCCTTTCCCTCCTCCATTATAAACTGTATTTTAAGGTATTGTGAGTTGAGGTGAAGGAGAAATTTACCTATGCTGTCCCATCCAGCGGGACAGATGATCAATGTGTGATCTAAGTAATAGTAGAGACAAGTTGCTTTTATTTGAGCTCGCTCCAGAGCCTGTCTTCAAAGTCTTCCATGAACAAATTTGCCATGATCAGTGACAGAGGATACAGTCCATGGTGGCACCATGTGTATATTCACAATAATTTCCACAGGACATTAAGTAAGTTGCAGAATTGATAAGCAAGAAATTTGAAACCAACCTGGCGAGACACTTAAAGATTGTGCTTACCTTAACTTACTTCCTGTTTGATTGAAATGATTACAGACAGATGGAAAACGTCACCATGGGATGTGCTGTGTTGTTCATCATGATTTTGTTCATGTAAGATTTCAAGGAGGTGGCGTGGAGCAAACCCAGCAAAATCCAACGTGTTTCTACTGATATTTGAATCACACATTCATCGTCTGGTTACATGGACAGGACGGTTTAGGTGAATTTCTCCTTCACATCAGCTTGCATCATCCTAAAGTGCAATTTACCATGAAGAGGAACAATATGGCACCCTTCTGTTCCCTGATGTCCTGTTGTAACAGAAACCAGGTGGCAAGCTACAAACCCAGTGTGCAGGAAACCTATAACACTGAATTGTGTCTACATGTGTCCAGTAGTCATCACAACTTCCAGCATGAAGGCATTTTATGCATACTTGTTCACAGGGAACCCTTAACTGAGCCTAGACAAAGAAAAGCATCCCCAAATAGTGAGGTTTGGACCTGGGAGCAGAAGCACAGAAACCGGAGATCCCAGTTCATAGACGGTGTGCCGCTAACACTCCCCCCCTCCCCCCCCCCCCCCACACACACACACACACACACCACCACCACCACCACCACCCACCGTGGCAGCTGTACAGGTAGCAACAGTAGCAGAGTGATGGAGGGTGTAACAGCCAATTTATATAGGATGCTGACAAGAGTGGAGCAGCACTCATCAGGTACTACCTGAAGTCGGCAATCAGTCTGTTTGCCACAATATCGTCAAGAACTTCCAGTGTGACCCAGAAGGATGCCTAACAATTCTACAAATTAGAAATACACCACGAAAACATCAGAAAGAACATTTTTTTTTACATGTACTATTTTTCTATGTATTCTCTATCATGTTCTTGGACCTTAAGCTAGTATTCCGTAAGAGCATGTATTCACTGTTGGTAAAAGCTCTTATCCTGTGCTTGTAGCTGTGGTTTCACAGCATGAATTATATTCTCATCACCTTCAGTATGTGCCCCACATAGAGAATCGTAAGTGGCCACCAGATGGAAGACAGAGGGCATCAGGTTTGGACCATGAGGTTGATGAGGCAGTAATGTCCAGTCCAATTTGGCGAAGTGTTCCTGAGTTCTGAGACTTGCATGCAGTTGTAAATCATTGCATTGGTGCAAGATTTCTTTTGGAATCTTGTCAAACAAAATATGTCATAAATAGTTCTTGAGTTTGTTCAGAATCTTCACAACACCTCTGAATTAATGGTTGATCCTTTCGGCAACACATTCAGGAGAATGACACTACCATCATTATCCCAAAAGACTGTCATCATGACTTTGACAGCAGAGGGAGCTACCTTGAATCTCCCCTCCCCTCCTTTGCCCTCCTCTCCCAGTTCCCCCTCTTCCCTCCCCTCCTTCCCCCTCTTCCCTCCCCTCCCCATTCCCCCTATTCCCACCCCTCCCCCTTCTCCCTCTTCCCTCCCCTCCCCCTCCTATCCAAGTGGTGCCACTCCTGTGAATCAAAGTTATGCAACCAACTTTCGTCATCTGTTATGATACATAACAGAAATATCTCTCAATTGGTCTTAAACTCCTCCAACAGTTCACATGAAATGGCTTTCTTTGAATGTTGTGGTCTGTTGTGAGAATTTGTGGAACCCCTCTCGAACATATCTTGAAACATCGAAGAGTCTCAGTCATTGCTCATGCGCTTCCAATGCTCATCTTTAGCTGTAGAGCCAACTGTCGAGTTGTTACACACCAGCCTGCACGAATTCTGGCTTCCACATGATTCAGCATGCCAGGAGCAGTGGCTGTGGCAGGACATACTAAACATTTCCAATCATGGAGCTCCGTTTCTGCACTTGGTGATGCTTTCTGCCCCTTTACCCATTGCCCAACAGTTCTCCTATCATTTGCATCAGTACTATACACTGCAGACAAATGTTTATGGATGTTCAACTTGGTTTCTTTTCTCACACCAAGAGTTCAATTAAATCACATTGCTTGTAACAAGTGTCATGCAAAGGTGCCATTTTGATGGTTCGCAGTGGCTGTCATCTGTCAGAATTGTTGGAAGGTTTGCACATGTGCAAACATTAAATTTGAAGCGCCTGAAAGATATTTTCTAAGATGTATTAATGGAGGTACTAAAAATTTGGGGCATTATTTGTTGAATGACCCTCGTGTGTTATATTCATCTCAACTAAGTTTCTTATAACACTGAATAGTGTGTACCATTTTTCAAAAGTTATACCATCACTAGGCTGTAAAGGTAACAGGTAATGTGCCCCCCCATACTTCAGGGCCTAGAAGAGTGCACAGGTCCCTTGCAAAATTGAAGATATGTGATTGCAGTGGGAAGATATATCACAATGGAGAGTCCTACTGAACATGTATTTTGACTTCCTCTCTTTTTGAAATTTAATGTATGGTAAAACATGGATAATATTGGTGCATAACATTCCCCACATCCATAGCTTCCTGCAAGCTTGTTGCACTTTGTTATGTACTTTTATATGTTGTCGAATTTTGAAATAATGGCTTCGTTACTCAGATCATGAGGGTGGCACAAGCTTCAGAGAAAAAAATTACAACTCCAGTCTCTGTGTTGTTCTCCCAACAAATGTCAACAAAACTAGGCTATTTTCAACATTTGCTTCCTTCTCTTCCACCTTGCTATAGGTGTGAATTATATCAGTGGACTAGGGCTGTAATATTAAACACTTGTGTAGCAGAACATGAGAATGAAACAATTAGAAAATACAGGAAGGAAAAATGACAATATTATGAAAAGGATAGATTACTATTCGCAAATAGTGGAGGTGTTGAGTCACAGAAAGTTACAACAAAAAGACTATCAAATAATTAAGCTTTTGGCCAAAAAGGTCTAGACAAAACACACACACACACACACACACACACACACACACACACACACACACACACACCCTGCCAGCACTTTCGTTCGGTAAGTCACATCATCTGTATTTTTAGATATATTTTTCCCACGTGGAATGTTTCCCTATATATATATATAAACAAAGATGATGTGACTTACCAAACGAAAGCGCTGGCACGTCGATAGACACACAAACATACACACAAAATTCAAGCTTTCGCAACAAACTGTTGCCTCATCAGGAAAGAGGGATGGAGAGCGAAAGACAAAACGATGTGGGTTTTAAGGGAGAGGGTAAGGAGTCATTCCAATCCCGGGAGCGGAAAGACTTACCTTAGGGGGAAAAAAGGACGGGTATACACTCGCGTGCACACACACACACACACACACACACACACACACATATCCATCCACACATATACAGACACAAGCAGACATATATATGTCTGCTTGTGTCTGTATATGTGTGGATGGATATGTGTGTGTGTGCGAGTGTATACCCGTCCTTTTTTCCCCCTAAGGTAAGTCTTTCCGCTCCCGGGATTGGAATGACTCCTTACCCTCTCCCTTAAAACCCACATCCTTTCGTCTTTCCCTCTCCTTCCCTCTTTCCTGATGAGGCAACAGTTTGTTGCGAAAGCTTGAATTTTGTGTGTATGTTTGTGTTTGTTTGTGTGTCTATCGACGTGCCAGCGCTTTCGTTTGGTAAGTCACATCATCTTTGTTTTTAGATATGTTTTTTTCCCACGTGGAATGTTTCCTTCTATATATGATGAGGCAACAGTTTGTTGCGAAAGCTTGAATTTTGTGTGTATGTTTGTGTGTCTGTCGACCTGCCAGCACTTTCATTTGGTAAGTCACATCATCTTTGTTTTTAGATATATTTTTCCTACGTGGAATGTTTCCCTCTATTTTATATATATATATTGTAAATCGTGCCATACTTTGTGTTCAGAGATGAGATTTTCTTTGTGCTCATAAACTGTGTCTTTTCGTAAGAGATCTGTAGTCCAGTTTTGGAAGTGATTTCATGCAGTTTTTCAATAGCGTCTTTTGTTTCCTTTATACCTTTCGTGACAATCGCCAAATCGTCTGCAAAAGCCAGGCATTTAATCTGTAGGTTTCCTAAGGTTTTCCCCTGTTGTGATGTTTCCCATTCTTTTATGACCTTATCTAACACCAGATTGAAAAGGAGAGGTGAGAGGCCATCGCCTTGTCGGACACCTGTGCGAATTTCAAAGGGCTCTGATAGTTCCCCACAGAACTTTACTTTGGAGGTCGTGTTGGTTAAGGTTTGCTCTATGATAGCCCGTGTTTTGTTGTCTACTTTGTATTCTGCTAGAATTTTGAAGAGAGTTTTCCGGTCGATAGAGTCGTACGCCTTTTTGAAGTCAACAAAGGTAATGATCAGGTTCTGTTTGTGTTGTAAAATCATTTTCAGGTTCCAAATTTGTTCCGCACAAGACCGCCCTTTACGGAAGCCTGCTTGGTATTCCCCAATCAAGTGGTTGGTCTGGCATTCTAGTCTGTTCAGTAAAGCTTTAGAGAGGATCTTGTATGTGACCGGTAGTAGGGATATTCCTCTGTAGTTGTTCGGGTCAGTCTTGTCACCTTTTTTGTGTAGTGGGTGTATCAGGGCAGTTTTCCAGTTGTCAGGAATTTTCATGGTCTTCCAGATGTCTTCCAAGATCCTGTGGATGTCTTTGGTGAGTTCTGGGTCTTGTAACTTCCAGATTTCCACGATGATGCCATCTTCTCCTGGTGCTCTACGATTATTGAGTGACTTGATTATTTCTTTAACTTCTTCTAGAGTTGGAGGTTCACTATCTGGATTGTATGTGCTCATTTCTGTCATCATTTCTTCCATAGGGGGGTCCGTGTTGAGCAGTTTTTCAGAGTACTTTGGCAGAATGTCACAATTGTTTTTGGCATTGGTTTCTAGGGTTCCATCCGGTCTTCTGAAGCACAAGTTGGGTGGTTGATATCCAGTCATATTTTCTCTGAACGTTCTGTAGAAGTTTCTTGTATTGTTCTTCATGAAGTCCGATTCGATCTCTGTCAGTCGCTGTTTGTCATACTGTCGTTTTTCACTGCGAATGATTTTGCTTGATTGCTTCTGTGTTTTCAAGAAGTTCATCCAATTCTCTTGGGATTTATGGCTACTAAATTTTTTCCATGCACTGATTCGTTGGTCAATAGCTTGGTCACATGTGTGGTTCCACCAACGGTGTTTCCGTGTGCGTAGTGCATATAAATATGGACATATTCTCTGTATATATATATATATATATATATATATATATATATATATATATATAGAGAGAGAGAGAGAGAGAGAGAGAGAGAGAGAGAGAGAGAGAGAGACACATTCCACGTGGGAAAAATATATGTAAAAACAAAGATGATGTGACTTACCGAACGAAAGCGCTGGCAGGTCGATAGACACACAAACAAACACAAACACACACACACAAAATTCAAGCTTTCGCGACCAACTGTTGCCTCATCAGGAAAGAGGGGAAGGAGAGGGAAAGACGAAAGGATGTGGGTTTTAAGGGAGAGGGTAAGGAGTCATTCCAATCCCGGGAGCGGAAAGTTAGAAAGCAACTGGAGATCTGGTGTGAAAAAAGGTGAAAAAGTGTTGGTTAAAGCTGTGTGTTGATCCTGTGGTGAACTTGGGTTGGTAGACAACGATGTGCATAAAGGTTAGGTGGTTGTGTTGCCGCCAAAACACGTTATAAGGTGGAGAAATTCGGGAAAATTTCGAAAAACTACGTGTAAATGTATTAAAAGGAGTGGTTTTGTGGTGGCAGATTATGAGAATGAGGCTAACAATTGTCTGACGAAGAAATAATGACGTTAAAAGCTGTGGGAAGCGAAAGCAACTGGAGATCTGGTGTGAAAAAAGGCGAAAAAGTGTTGGTTAAAGCTGTGTGTTGATCCTGTGGTGAACTTGGGTTGGTAGACAACGATGTGCATAAAGGTTAGGTGGTTGTGTTTAACGTCATTATTTCTTCGTCAGACAATTGTTAGCCTCATTCTCATAATCTGCCACCACAAAACCACTCCTTTTAATACATTTACACGTAGTAGTTTTTCGAAATTTTCCCGAATTTCTCCACCCTTTAACGTGTTTTGGCGGCAACACAACCACCTAACCTTTATGCACATCGTTGTCTACCAACCCAAGTTCACCACAGGATCAACACACAGCTTTAACCAACAATTTTTCACCTTTTTTCACACCAGATCTCCAGTTGCTTTCTAGCTTTCCGCTCCCGGGATTGGAATGACTCCTTACCCTCTCCCTTAAAACCCACGTCCTTTCGTCTTTCCCTCTTTCCTGACGAAGCAACCATTGGTTGCGAAAGCTAGAATTTTGTGTGTATGTATGTGTTTGTTTGTGTTTCTATCGACCTGCCGGCGCTTTTGTATGGTAAGTCACATCATCTTTGTTTTTAAATATATTTTTCCCGCGTGGAATGTTTAGGGAAACATTCCGTCCTTTTTGCCCCCTAAGGTAAGTCTTTCCGCTCCCGGGATTGGAATGACTCCTTACCCTCTCCCTTAAAACCCACGTCCTTTCGTCTTTCCCTCTTTCCTGACGAAGCAACCATTGGTTGCGAAAGCTAGAATTTTGTGTGTATGTATGTGTTTGTTTGTGTTTCTATCGACCTGCCGGCGCTTTTGTATGGTAAGTCACATCATCTTTGTTTTTAAATATATTTTTCCCGCGTGGAATGTTTAGGGAAACATTCCGTCCTTTTTGCCCCCTAAGGTAAGTCTTTCCACTCCCGGGATTGGAATGACTCCTTACCCTCTCCCTTAAAACCCACGTCCTTTCGTCTTTCCCTCTTTCCTGACGAAGCAACCATTGGTTGCGAAAGCTAGAATTTTGTGTGTATGTATGTGTTTGTTTGTGTTTCTATCGACCTGCCGGTGCTTTTGTATGGTAAGTCACATCATCTTTGTTTTTAAATATATTTTTCCCGCGTGGAATGTTTAGGGAAACATTCCGTCCTTTTTGCCCCCTAAGGTAAGTCTTTCCACTCCCGGGATTGGAATGACTCCTTACCCTCTCCCTTAAAACCCACATCCTTTCGTCTTTCCCTCTCCTTCCCTCTTTCCTGATGAGGCAACAGTTTGTTGCGAAAGCTTGAATTCTGTGTTTGTGTTTGTTTGTGTGTCTGTCGACCTGCCAGCACTTTCATTTGATATATATATATATATATATATATATATATATATATAGAGAGAGAGAGAGAGAGAGAGAGAGAGTACCAAAGAAATGTTGTTTTGTAGTAGGCATCTTATAAACTGTGTTAGGTGGAAGTCTTTCGTGATGCCATAGATCTTTCTTTACATTCTCCTGTGATTAATGGTGTCATATGCAGCAGTAAGATCCACAAAGGGGCCGCCTCAAAAATTTCAACAAAGGGATAAATACAACACGACATGTCATCATCAGCGATCAGGTGTACCCTGGGCAACACTGGGAGTAATTCCAGTGGCAAATCCTTCCACCACCAGAACAACAATAACAACAACATGACATTGGTAAAAGTTGTATGTCATGGTGGTGATAGGTCATGGCATCTTGCATTGGTAGAAAAAACACACGAACAACTCTTAAAACCATGCAGGATGAGTTAGTGATAAATACTGTGCATGTTGGTACCTTCCTGTAAAATAATAAATAGTTGTATTGTTTACAGTGACAAAGTCTACCATCTGTTAACACTTTCTCTTTTATCTTTGGTGATATAAAATGAGCTCTTTGCCTAGGCCGTGGAAGCCCAAGCCACTGTGTCATCCTGTAGCTTGTGGTGTTATGTAGATGAGTTATCGTGGGACTTATGGTCAGCTCACTGCCCCCGGCCATTTTGCTGACTTCCCAATGGAGCTACTACTTCTTGTTGATGTAGCACCTCAGTTGGCATCACTAGGCTGTGTGTACCCCGTACCAAGGAAAATCCTTGGCTGTACGAGGAATCGAACTCAGGTCCTCTGTGTGACAGCTATTTACACTGATCACTCAGCTACTGAGGTGATCTTTGGGTGATATATGCAGGGTATTTATAAAGTCCATGAAACATTTAAAAAAATCAGTGCAGATAAATGACCAAGAACAATGTAACAAATATCCAGTATGCGAAATGTGAAAGACATTTTTCTTTACACAGTGGTTATAAATATTCTATGTGTCACTATTCACAAGGCATCATGTCTGGAGTCAGTGGTGGCCCCCCGAACAGCATGGATGGAATCCATGGTATCAAAGCTTTTTCTCCCTTTCTTGCATGACATGTAGCACATTAACTTTATTGGAATCCCAGATGTGTTCGATGTTGAATGTGGATTTTCTGTCTCCCATATGTGTATGTTGTGTCAGTTGCCCTTTCCCAAGAGATGAAAAGTGACTTCATCACTGAAGATTAATTTGCTTGTGCTGTCATCATTTTCAAGATGTTTCTGCACATCAGTGCAGAACTACAGGAGGAGTAATTTGTTGTCATGACTTATGTCTTGCAGGAGCTGCAATTTTTACAGCTTTACTTTTAATCACTTATGAAGGATTTTCCCCACTGTTGGCCAAAGATGTTCAATTGTGCACTAGTTTGATAGGTAGACTTTGTGAGACTTTGCTACATCACATCCCTCACACAGACCACTGTCTGTTCTGACATGACTGGTTGGCCTGAACATTTTGCATCGCACAAACAACCATCCTCCTTGAATTTCTTGTAAAACTTCACTATGGTGTTGTAAATTTGTGGCGTCTTGTGAAACTTACAACAGAAAGCTCTTTGTACACTCACTATCAGTTGACAGTGGGCAAATTCTAGTACTCAAAATAGTTTCTCTGTCTAGTTCACAGCCATTTTCAGCAACTGCAGTTGATGGCAGCCTTGTCAGCAGTTTTCCAAAGTAACTTGCAGTACCACTTTCAAAGCATGTTGAGAGTTTGTCTGTCACATACTGTTTTCATTTGTTACACTATGGTTAGCCATTTACCAAACCAATTTTTAAAATTTCATTCATTTTATAATTACCCTGTATATAATGAAAGATGAAATTTTTATAAAGTGATGGATGTGAGCATTTTATGGACATCTAGGCTTAATGGACATCTAGGCTTAATGTTCCAATCATAAGGATGGTGTAAACTTCTTTTAAATAATAATAATATAATAATAATAATAAAACTCCACCTCACGGTTTGCTGTGGATAATGAGGTGGATGGTCATTGAGGTGAAACAGTCATTAATGAACAGCCTAGGAACAACCCACTGCAGTTCAGTTGTATTAGACTTTCTAAGATATATGGGACTTTGCCTGGGTGAACATGCACACAAGCAATAAATGCATTCAGAATGAGATTTTCACTCTGCAGCGGAGTGTGCGCTCATATGAAACTTCCTGGCAGATTAAAACTGTGTGCCCTACCAAGACTCGAACTCGGGACCTTTGCCTTTCGTGGGCAAGTGCTCTACCAACTGAGCTACCGAAGCACGACCCACGCCCGGTCTCACAGCTTTACTTCTGCCAGTATTTCGTCTCCTACCTTCCAAACTTTACAGAAGCTCTCCTGCAAACCTTGCAGAACTAGCACTCCTGAAAGAAAGGATATTGCGGAGACATGGCTTAGCCACAGTCTGGGGGATGTTTCCAGAATGAGATTTTCACTCTGCAGCGGAGTGTGCGCTGATATGAAACTTCCTGGCAGATTAAACCTGTGTGCCCGACCGAGACTCGAACTCGGGACCTTTGCCTTTCGCGGGCAAGTGCTCTACCAACTGAGCTACCGAAGCACGACTCACGCCCGGTCTCACAGCTTTACTTCTGCCAGTATCTCGTCTCCTACCTTCCAAACTTTACAGAAGCTCTGCTGCAAACCTTGCAGAACTAGCACTCCTGAAAGAAAGGATATTGCGGAGACATGGCTTAGCCACTGCCTAGGGGGTTTTCCAGAATGAGATTTTCACTCTGCAGCGGAGTGTGCGCTGATATGAAACTCCCTGGCAGATTAAAACTGTGTGCCCGACCGAGACTCGAACTCGGGACCTTTGCCTTTCGCGGGCAAGTGCTCTACCAACTGAGCTACCGAAGCACGACTCACGCCCGGTCTCACAGCTTTACTTCTGCCAGTATCTCATCTCCTACCTTCCAAACTTTACAGAAGCTCTCCTGCAAACCTTGCAGAACTAGCACTCCTGAAAGAAAGGATATTGCGGAGACATGGCTTAGCCACAGCCTGGGGGATGTTTCCAGAATGAGATTTTTCACTCTGCAGCGGAGTGTGTGCTGATATGAAACTTCCTGGCAGATTAAAACTTTGTGCCCGACCGAGACTCGAACTCGGGACCTTTGCCTTTCGCGGGCAAGTGCTCAACCAACTGAGCTACTGAAGCACGACTCACGCCCGAGTTCGAGTCTCGGTCGGGCACACAGTTTTAATCTGCCAGGAAGTTTCATATCAGCGCACACTCCGCTGCAGAGTGAAAATCTCATTCTGGAAACATCCCCCAGGCTGTGGCTAAGCCATGTCTCCGCAATATCCTTTCTTTCAGGAGTGCTAGTTCTGCAAGGTTTGCAGGAGAGCTTCTGTAAAGTTTGGAAGGTAGGAGACGAGATACTGGCAGAAGTAAAGCTGTGAGACCGGGCGTGAGTCGTGCTTCGGTAGCTCAGTTGGTAGAGCACTTGCCCGCGAACGGCAAAGGTCCCGAGTTCGAGTCTTGGTAGGGCACACAGTTTTAATCTGCCAGGAAGTTTCATATCAGCACACACTCCACTGCAGAGTGAAAATCTCATTCTGGAAACATCCCCCAGGCTGTGGCTAAGCCATGTCTCCGCAATATCCTTTCTTTCAGGAGTGCTAGTTCTGCAAGGTTTGCAGCAGAGCTTCTGTAAAGTTTGGAAGGTAGGAGACGAGATACTGGCAGAAGTAAAGCTGTGAGACCGGGCGTGAGTCGTGCTTCGGTAGCTCAGTGGGTAGAGCACTTGCCCGCGAAAGGCAAAGGTCCCGAGTTCGAGTCTCGGTCGGGCACACAGTTTTAATCTGCCAGGAAGTTTCATATCAGCGCACACTCCACTGCAGAGTGAAAATCTCATTTTGGAAACATCCCCCAGGCTGTGGCTAAGCCATGTCTCCGCAATATCCTTTCTTTCAGGAGTGCTAGTTCTGCAAGGTTTGCAGGAGAGCTTCTGTAAAGTTTGGAAGGTAGGAGACGAGATACTGGCAGAAGTAAAGCTGTGAGACCGGGCGTGAGTCGTGCTTCGGTAGCTCAGTTGGTAGAGCACTTGCCCGCGAAAGGCAAAGGTCCCAAGTTCGAGTCTCGGTCGGGCACACAGTTTTAATCTGCCAGGAAGTTTAATAAATGCATTAATTAACACTTTTTGGTGTCACTGTACATCCCAAGGTGCATACGCCAATTGTAATACACCTATATCATTTACTACAACTATATCTTCCAAGTCTAATGTAGTGAAGGTTGCTTCCAAAACACAAAGACCACTGCTGCAGTGGTTGATTCAGACAGTGCAGGATCTTCTCCTACTTCTCGACAAAAAAGAAAAGTTGCACAGAAGAACAAAGCAAAGCATAATAAAGTAGAGTGTAAAGTAGCAAGGATGAAGATTCCAGTTAGTTCTGTCACCAAAGACTTGACAATAATTATGCTAAAAGGACCAACAAGTCCTAGTCTTTCTCCAGCAATGTTAGAGACCCCACCAAGACAAGAAGAAATAGAGAAAAACCTTGTAGTATTGGATTAATTATTGCAAAGCCCCACATTGGGACGCCATTTTATGAAGTGATCAGTTTTGTTGAAGCCCCATGCTGGCTATCATTTTGTGTAACAAACTAGCTATATGATGATCACATTTAGAAACTAATTTATTATAAAATTATTGCACATAACTATGACATTTTTAATGAATAAAAAATAAAATTATTATGTGCACCAGTGGCAGGAATGTAAATAGAGTAAATTACAACTGATTTAAGTAATATACATGTTTTATATATGTTTTGGACCATGGCAACATTGACTGCAACTACCCTTTAATAAACTTTTTCTGGAACAATATATTCCCTTCAAACACTGCAGCTAAAAAATCAAACAATAACATGCCCATTGTGTTAATAATTTTCTCACAGTCACCTTTGTGGGTTTTAGTCATTACAGAACAACAGACAGACAGAACTTTAATAGGCAGACTTTTATGTCTGTGCTTAAATGCTTGTAGTTACCAGAAAATGTGTCACAGTGAACTGGCAGTGTGTTTGATGCCAAGTGTCTGTGCACAAGGGTTGCTAGGCAGCATCCAGGTGGTGTTGAGTGTGCATGAAGGTGTCAGCTACTGTTTTCAGGGCTGCAACCTGAGCTACATCTGGGCTGGTGTCAGCTGGCTATGGCTAACTGATAGTGTGTTCACCCTGAACAAAATATCAATGGTCTCTGAGCAGTAGTTGAAGTGCCTGACATCGGGTCTAACAGCTAAAAGTATGCTAATCTCGAAGTATTTTGCTAACTTTGCTGTGGACTAGTCCTTACAATTGATTAAACAACTCAGATTTTTTGCCGAGCCAATGAAATAATTTGCTAGCAGCTTTTGTTGCTGTTGTGTTGTGTTATCTTCTTTTTCCATTCTAAAATACACACATTTTTGCCAAAAATATTTGTCTCTGAAAGAATTCCTGCATAGTCTTAAGGAAAGTTCAGCCAGCCAATTTCTGCAGAACTTCATGCTCTGTTGGCTCACAAAATATTGACAGGTACCTTTTACTGTATCCATTGTACTAATATCTTCGTGTGCATATGGAAAAACATGTTGAGTGCCAACCCAGTCAGACAATGGCGCTTCAGGGCTTCCTGGAAAGGCTTACTACAGCAGAAACTGAATAGGTTCAAACCTTATTTGTAGGAGATTACACTCCTGAAATGATCAAAATTTGTTAATATATGTCCAAGAGAGACATTTTAAGCCTTACAACACCCACTTGCTAAGAGCTGGCAGCTTCACACAAAGGATGACATATTGTTAGTATTCCTGTGGAGTAGTGCAGTAACAGGTACCTGTAACACACGTCACTTCAGGTAACAGATTGCTCCAAGTATTTGGCATCTCAACCACCACAAGCACCACATGACAGTGAGCCACTCATAGACATGATCGTCCAACTCGCCAAACGTTTCTCCTTTCAACAAAGGTAGAGCTGTATGGGGCTGTAGTTTCACATGCCCCAGGGATCAAGTTGTAGAGGAATCTTACACTAGGTGAATATATACATCTTTAATATGCATTTTAGCACAAAGGCAGAGTCATTCTGCACCACTGATACCAAAGATTATTCTCCTACTCTTACAAATTCTGCACAGTCAGAAGTGTGTAGATGATCCTCCCTCCCATGGCCACTTTCCAGTTTATGTCCATCTTATACAAAAAGCAGAACCAACAGGAAACCATCATAAAAGGTGCTCAGTAAGCAAAGTGGATGATGTATAGACAGTGGGCTGTACTTGGAACACTAAGACAGTGTCATGTTTGGATGGACCACATAACTACAGTCAAGACAGTTGTAGCAGGCTGGGCTCAATTGCCTTGTGCACTTACCTCTAAAAAATTTTTTTAAAAAATCCTGTAACACAATTGTGTAAATATCTCTAAGGCAAAGCCTAAGTGTTGTCGCAGCTCTGTTGCACTTGGCAGTTGACCTGACTGTAGCATGATCCATCCTGTTGCTGATGTATTTATTCTACATGAAACAATGGAACAGTACCTCCAATATCCACTGTTTTCTTTGAATTTGACTTTGGGTTTCTAAACATGCTGAGAAACCAGGAGAATAGGAGAAATAATTTTCATTTCTGTAAAAAATAAAAAGATCTATAACCTCCTTTTCTCAAAAGAGGAACTGGATACCATGATAACTAGCTCGTGAGGCTTCTTCTTGACTAAATTTTAACCAAAATTTCAAAAATATCTACTCTTTTCTTCAATGATAAGTGGAGTTAATTTTTATGGAGAGAAATGATGGTGGGTTCACTTCTTCGGTCAAAATATGACCACATACATCCCGGTACTCTCATAGTATTTCCCACACCAGCCTTGCTGCAAAAATTATAGATTGAGTGATCAACTCCCATCTCAGCTAGGTGCTAGAATTTAGAGACCTCATAAGTAATTTCCAATGTGGGTTTAGAAAGTATCGTTCTACTCTTATCAGATTAACCCTACTGAAGGCAGCCATATGCGAGATACTCCTGTCTAAGAAGCACCTGGTAAATTGCTTCTTTGATACTGAATGGTGTGGGCTTTCAAAAAAAAAATTAATGGTGGCCCACAACTACGTACCCACAGACTCAGAGTTGAAATGTTAAAAGCTTTGGCTGGTTTCTTTGTCTAGGGGCTGGGATATGTAGTTGCTTCATTGCAAGCCAAATACTGCTGAGTCTACGGTATACAATATCAATAATCAAATGGCCGAAGGTTCCTATCACTCAGCAATTGCGAATTTTGAATGTACGAGGGCAGTTCAATAAGTAATGCAACACATTTTTTTCTGAAACAGGGGTGGTTTTATTCAGCATTGAAATACACCAGGTTATTCCCCAATCTTTTAGCTACACAACACTATTTTTCAACGTAATCTCCATTCAATGCTACGGCCTTACGCCACCTTGAAATGAGGGCCTGTATGCCTGCACGGTACCATTCCACTGGTCGATATCGGAGCCAACGTCGTACTGCATCAATAACTTCTTCATCATCCACGTAGTGCATCCCACGGATTGCGTCCTTCATTGGGCCAAACATATGGAAATCCGACGGTGCGAGATCGGGGCTGTAGGGTGCATGAGGAAGAACAGTCCACTGAAGTTTTGTGAGCTCCTCTCGGGTGCGAAGACTTGTGTGAGGTCTTGCGTTGTCATGAAGAAGGAGAAGTTCGTTCTGATTTTTGTGCCTACGAACACGCTGAAGTCGTTTCTTCAATTTCTGAAGAGTAGCACAATACACTTCAGAGTTGATCGTTTGACCATGGGGAAGGACATCGAACAGAATAACCCCTTCAGCGTCCCAGAAGACTGTAACCATGACTTTACCGGCTGAGGGTATGGCTTTAAACTTTTTCTTGGTAGGGGAGTGGGTGTGGCGCCACTCCATTGATTGCCGTTTTGTTTCAGGTTCGAAGTGATGAACCCATGTTTCATCGCTTGTAACAATCTTTGACAAGAAATTGTCACCCTCAGCCACATGACGAGCAAGCAATTCCGCACAGATGGTTCTCCTTTGCTCTTTATGGTGTTTGGTTGGACAACGAGGGACCCAGCGGGAACAAACCTTTGAATATCCGAACTGGTGAACAATTGTGACAGCACTACCAACAGAGATGTCAAGTTGAGCACTGAGTTGTTTGATGGTGATCCGTCGATCATCTCGAACGAGTGTGTTCGCACGCTCCACCATTGCAGGAGTCACAGCTGTGCACGGCCGGCCCGCACGCGGGAGATCAGACAGTCTTGCTTGACCTTGCGGCGATGATGACACACGCTTTGCCCAACAACTCACCGTGCTTTTGTCCACTGCCAGATCACCGTAGACATTCTGCAAGCGCCTATGAATATCTGAGATGTCCTGGTTTTCCGCCAAAAGAAACTCGATCACTGCCCGTTGTTTGCAACGCACATCCGTTACAGACGCCATTTTAACAGCTCCGTACAGCGCTGCCACCTGTCGGAAGTCAATGAAACTATACGAGACGAAGCGGGAATGTTTGAAAATATTCCACAAGAAATTTCCGGTTTTTTCAACCAAAATTGGCCGAGAAAAAAAATGTGTTGCATTACTTATTGAACTGCCCTCGTAACATAGAAATTTGTAAATTAAAGATAGCAATTAAATAAAATCTGCAGGTACTATTTTAATGACTTTAAATGATTAGTATGATAGCAGAATTACCTTTAAGAATGCCATTTATTACTGTAAAATACTTATTGGTGTCAATGATCCAACAATTAAATAAAATATAAGTTGAATAACAGGAAAACAATAGATTCCTACTTCAGGTAAGAGATATTCACTTCCAAACGCATACTAAGTCTTCACTGCAGAACGACGGAAATCTCACAAGTGCACAAGTCGATACTGCGAAATATTTCTATCTCCCACGACCATGCGCAAACTGCTCAACACTCTCCAAGTATTTCCTGCAATCGTCCATCGTGCCTTCCCGTCCAGCACCACCTCCTGTCCTGTGCGACCCGATGCTCCTCCCCCACTTCCATACCGTCTCTTCATTGACTTCGGTAGTCGCCTACTGTAGTAACAAGTGCTCCCGCCATGTCTCCAAGCCAACACACACTCGCAAATATATTGAAACCCATACAAAATACTGGATTTACATATTCCTACGGCTGGACCATAAACATACTCTAACACTATTAAATACATAAACAAATTAAATAAACATATATCAAAGGAACAGAAGCAAAAGTAGGACAGTAGCTTAATGCCTCTGTGCTTTCTAAAGCACTGTAAATATTTGACCAATTTCTTCATGAATAGTATAGATCGGATATAAGCAAAGACATAGACATATAAATATATATTTATAAGCATGCTGCTGCCATTTTTTCATGTAACTGTGGAGTACTTGTGGTGTGATGCGATCAAAAGTAATTGGCCACTTTGACCTCCAATAACCCATGTACTATTCAGGTTACATGCCTGTAATTCATACCAATTTAGGTTTACACTAATAGCTTTCTAAAGACATGCCAATCAACAAAATCAGATAAACTGTTTAGATTTTGGAAATTCGCTGCTGGGTGTTACTTGTATAATTTGCAGTCAGATACTAAACTTTAAACTAATAAAGATATTGAAAATCTGATTACACCATCAGAATTGTCGTGCAAATAATGGTATCATTATTCCTCTGGCTGTTATTAAGTTCTACTTGAACTGTGAAATGTCTGCCATTACGGTTTCACAAAGTCCGCCATCTTTGGCACTCTTGGCATACAAATCTCCTTCATCGACGCAAAGCACAGTCCTCAACACAGCGTCAACATGGAATTCCCAGCCACACACTGGGGCTACCCATCTTGCTCCGGCTAATGTTCAGCACCACGCAGTTGCTGACTAGCCCCGGCTTTCCAAGCGGCCCGTGCAGCCATGCCAACTCGAACTTAGAATATTTTTCAGGGTGCCACATTTTGCTCGTTACTTCACAATTGCCAAGTGATACTATCTGGAGACACAGTATCATCTGCAAATTACAAGAAAGAGGATTTTCTGGTTAACTTCCCATTTTCTTGTGGTCCTTTCAAGCAGAAAGCTTTTTTAAAGGTAGAGTCAGGCACATGCTATCTGAGAAGTTCCCTCCTAGTAACAGAATTTCTCTGAGAAATGTTCCAAATTTTACATTGTTTCCCATTACTTATAAAGATTGTCATTGAAGAGCCCTGTGAACTACTCATTATTTGTGATTGAATTCTCCATTTTTGTTCCACTTCCAGTCTTACATCATCTCTCAGCTACAGTGACACTTAAGATGCTCAAAGAAAGAGAAGGAGAAAAAGTGTTCAATTTCTACCCTCACAAAACTTTATATGTGTGTTTTTTTTTAAAAAAACCTTGATTGCTCCTTTTTAATTTACTTGAGTTGAGACCAAGAGATAAAGTTGTAAGTTTTAAGGATTTCATGAAGCTGCTGGAGCTTGTATTTGATCAGTGGCTTGCTTCAGCCAGGGGGACTGAAAGTCAGACTCTTTATAAAGTGTTAAATGTCATGACCTATGTGAATTGAGAGAACTGAAAGAAGATAGATCATGCTTGCTCCAATTTTACATGGCATTGTTTGGTCGCATTTAGATAATGGTTGCATGATTTGTGAATAAGCATGACCATCATATTAAAAAATACTAGATTCACTAAACCATGATAGCATCTTATTCACTAAAGGGGGGTGTATAGGATAAGCCCCATTAACAACTTTTATACATAGTCAGGAGAACCTTCATTATGTACACAGAAAAATCTCTGTGAGGCTAAAGAAGCATACAAACCTTAATCATCATCAGCATAATTCTCTTTTCATGTAACTGTTCACATCTGGGTAACTTTGGAGCTATTAGGAATCTATTACGCATACAGGTGCGGCAGATAACAGATTGTGGTTGTCGATGAGACCCAGGATGATTTTAAACTTGACAGATCATAACCATCCATAATTTACTCTAGAATACATTGTTAAGATAAAAATTCTTAATATTGTAAATAAACACCAAAATTTTAAAGTAGTTAGATTGATGGGTCCAAATGGGAGAAACGTTCACTGCTCTGCCATTTTCCTCAAATTTGTCCTCAGGATGCAAGTTCCCAGTGACTTTAGTAAATTTTAAACTTTACACAAGTGAGAGGTGATCGAGGGCTGAAAATCCTCGTCTTTTGTAATTTGCTGATTGCTCTGAGTACAGACCAGCACTTGTATCCAGCAGATAAATGGTTCAGAATACCCAGGATGCCCTTCTCCAGGAAAGGAAGTGTCATTGTCCTAGGTACTAAATTTCATGGCATTCTGTGGAAATGAAGTGGTGGATTCTGCAACCAAGAAGGCATTTAGGCTGCACAATGTGACTCTTTGTCCTGTCATTCAGCATCCTTTAATATTATTGTTTGATAAAACCAACTGTAAGATCTTGGTGCTGCTCCACACAACCATTCTTGATATGACTCTGAAATATACAAAGGGCTTCCTTCTCAAACAGGAGGACTAACTAGTTGGTGGTGGTTGAGGTGCACAGGTGACAGTACATCATATTTTAATAGAGTGTCTTTTCCATCATGTCAAAAGGATTATTGGTTGATCTGCTTTCTTTTTTAAGCAATCTTGAGATGAATCTAGTATGACTTTTTTCTGTGTTGTACCTGACCTTATACCTAAAATATTAAACAGGAAATTTTAATGTGTATTCATGTTGACTGGCTCATCCAGTTTGAGAGATCAGCCAGCCACAACTTCTGTTCTGCTGTTTTAGTAATTTTTTCACTACTTTTATACTAATATTGAATTATCAATTTTACATTGTGTATCATTGAGAAGGATTTAGTGTAGGAATGTGAGAGAGAAGGTATGTTTTATGACAAATCAATTAATTTTTGAAAAATATGTTAATCATTTTTATCTTCTAAATTGATACAATTTTTATATACCATTATTGGGCTTACTGCCGCTGTTGCACAACAAACCATCGCATTTTTGGGAGCTCATTAATGTGCTGTATCATTGAAAATGCATACTTTTGGAATACAAATTCTCTAAATAATGGCACCTTAGCTTCCAAAACACTAATAAAGATGTCATCTGCAGTTTGCTGCTGTTAGCCTATCACATGATCTAGCCAGTGAATAAATTATGACTTTTTCATTGTGTGCACACACTAATTAATATACATACAGTATAGGAATAAGAAGAGCTATGCCTTCACACATAGTTTTGACTGTCACAAACATGGGCTTATTTTTCTGTGGACATGATTGTGTTGGGATGTAAGAACACTGTTTAAATTGCTGCAAGTGAAGCAGTGACATAAATAGTCTTCACGGGTTTGCCACCGCATCACGTTGTGCTAATTCCACAATATTTCCTCAGAGCAACTGTCTGACATCTTCAGGTGGTTCAGTCTTTCTGGTGGCTAGGTACCTAGCCACCAGCAAGGTTGAACCACCTGAAGATGTCGGACAGTTGCTCCGAGGAAATATTGTGGAATTTGAACAACGTGATCTGACTGCAAACCCATGAAGACTATTTACAACACATCTGCCAGGAAAGCTTGAAGCAGTAACATTTATGTTCATGGTTCTGAGAAGTATTTGGCTGTTTTTCCTGAATATGTCGTGATTTATAAGAGTATGTTCAGGCTTGGATGCAATAGAATGGCTTAAATTGCTGATAGTAAAGCATTGACATTTGGATTCTTCATTGTCACAAATATTTGGTTGTTGTTTCCTGAATAGTTTGTGAGTCTCAGGAGTGTAGTTAGGATGTTTTTGACTACACCTCCCTCCCATCCTCTCCCTCCCCCCCCCCCTCCTCCCAAAGGGTGTAGTTAGGCTGGGTCACAAGAGCACAGCTTGAATTACCACAAAAAGCATGCTTTTGATGACATACTGATCCTTAGCTCAGCCTGAGGACTGGAGCAGGTTGGAAAGTAACAGATTGGTTGCGTGTTGCGAAGCAAACAAATGTGAAACCAGAAAAATGTGGTTGTGACTGACTGATCAATCTGTAGCTTAGCCTAAGGCCTAGGTTAGGTTGCGAGGTAACAATTTGGTTGTGAGTTGCTGAGGCCAACAAATGTGATAGCAACAAATCTAATTGTGGTGAGAGACTGATCTGCAGCATAGCCTGAGGTCTTGGTTACGTTGGAAGGCAACACTTTGGTTGTGAGTTAGTGAAACCAACAAATGTGAAAGCATAAAATCTGGTGGTAACACGCTGATGTGCAGCTTAGTCCGAGACCTGGATTATGTTGGAAGTTAACTGTTTCGTTGTGGTTTGGTGAAGACAGCAAATACGAAAGCAAAAAAATCTAGTTGTGGTGAGAGACTCATCTGTAGCCGTTGGCACAAGGAGCAGACGGGTTATTGCATTGTCGACATTCATTCCACATTCAAGGGTAGTGCATGGATTGATACTTGGTTTGGTAATTCATAAAAGATGGTCTGAAAAATGTCTGATGCCCTTGCTGTGTGGATCTCCACATGTTATCTGAAGATGAGACTTGTCACAAATTTTGGCATGTTTGCATGTACGTTGACTGGTCTTCCTTCTGTAGTAAAGTGTCTGTCAAGTGGGTGAGTAACAATTCACAATAGTTGAAAGCAAGAGGAGTCATCATTGAACTAGAGAAGGCAAAATTTGGGAAAAGGAATGTGGCAGAGGCCGTCAGATAGTTAGACAGTGAATGTGTTGTGGAATTCATTGAGGGTAGGTAAAAGTCGTCCTTGAGCCCCTATACTTTCGGTCTGAGAAAGTCTTGACAAGAATAATCAAAGAAAAGTTTCTGCTGGAGCGGGAATCATTAGCAACTGTTGGAAGTCCTACGCCACACACTAGATGCTGAAGGTTAACAGCATCTGAGAGTGTACCATATTGTTAATTTCATAGACCTGGCTGGTTGTTCCATTCATACACCAAATACGTAAAAAATGTGGCAAAATATCAGATATGCTATGACACAATATGACAGAAAGTCCAACATTTCATGAGTTGTCTATGTGAATACATGTTCCATCGAGCATATCATCTGAAAGAAATGTGACATTATTTTTTCATTGGTGCCAGTAAATTTTACCCAGCCAACAGAAGTAGGAACTCTGGTGTAATAGTAGAGTGCTGCAGGCATGGCTAGCAATTACAGTCTGTGCTTTTCAGGGAAACCAGTGCCTTCACATTCCTCACCATTGAAGGCACGTGAAACCATGGCTTTGCCTGTTAGTAAATAGTTTGGGACATTAACCATTCTTGTTTTATTCATGCTAGACTCTGATAGTTTTTCGTGGCATTTGTGTGTTCTCACAAAGAAAATTGTGGTATTATGTTGTGATTCTTTGCTGTGGTTGGCTAACTAGACCATGTGTTCAGTGCTCAGTGTGATTGTCTGACAGCAACAAATTGAACAGCCACCGTCTTCATTTCAGTGTTTCAGAAGCTAACATGCTTTATTTGGTGGATGTCATACCTATACTTGTGTATTGTGAAAATATGCACTTCCAATGATACATGCATTAAGGAGCTCTCCGAAACACATTGTTTTTAGTGTGGTTTGTTGTGCTTCAGTAGCAGGAAGTCTGATAACTCTGTACAAAAATTGTACCTCTAAATTATTTGTTAAGACACCAATAAGTACACTGTTAAGTGCCCTACAGGAATGACAGAATTAACTGTCAAACTTTGGGACCAAAGAAAATCAAATGACTAATGGTAATCAGCACTGTGGAAATAATATGTCAGGATATCATTGTACCTACTGCAGGACAACTGCAAAGAATTGTTTTTAAAATGGTAGTGTGTCTAGCTGAAATAGTATGATCCATTTATAGTAATCATTATTTTACCTTGATTACATCCATTACAAGAGTCCAAAATAATAAAAGCTGACCATTATTGAAGATAAAAATTGTAAGTATAATAGTGGTATTATCATTTGGATTGCAGCGCACTAATGTATTTGGGAAACTATTGTCTATGTATATTTTATACTCACATGGAGGAAGTTGTGGAAGAAATCTGCTCTCCCAAGAAAAATTAATAATATATGTTGTGTCTTGAATATTGATTTCTCAAAATCCAATAAATTCAAAGAGGATTTTTTTTTAATAGCTTTTCTGAAGGAAGCAACATTTAACTCTCTTCAAAAAATGAGTACTCCTAGCAAAGTACTATGTCTGATTTTATTATCTATTGCAAAAGATATACATGAATACTAAGACAGGTTCTTTCAAAAGCAAAAAAATTATAAAATGACAAAATAATGGGTAATTCCAGGAACGATCAAAAATTCATGTAGATACGTTATTCATGTATCCAGCAACACCTGAGGAATTGTCCAAAATTATTAAAAGATTGCCTAATAAATATTCACTGTGTGCTGATGAGATACCAGATGCCATCATTAAAGCTAGAGTGTGATGTATTTCCAAATAGTTTAAAAACTGCAAAAGTAACACCTCTGCATAAGAAGGGTGCAAAATGTGAAATTGCAAATTATAGGTCACTTTCAATTTTTTCAGGTTTTAGCAAAATTATAGAAAAAAAAAACATTCCTTAGAGGATTTAACAGCCTTCTTAGATAAAGAAATCATAAATGTCTCACAACATGAGTTCAGAGCTAGAAACTCGAGCATTGCAGCAATTTTTTTTTTTTCCTTTTTTAATGAAATACTATAAGCAGTGGATGATAAGAAACATGTATCTGGAATATTAATTACCTTAGCAAAGCCTTTATTGTTGTTGATTATGACATTCTCTTGCGCAAGTTAAGTAGTTGTGGAATTAGAGGCAAGTCTGAAGGGTGGATCCAATCACACGTCAATAATCACCAACAGAATACACAAATAAAATAAAAAGACAGTGAAAGACAAACATTCCAGTTTTTGCAGTAATGAGTGAAAAATCAAGTATGGAATCCCACAAGGGTCTGTTTTGGACCTGTCTTATTTCTACTGTATGTCTGATAAAATACATAATGGAACTGCAGTTCTGTCTTTGCAGGTGATGCGAATACTCAAATTAAATTACACAGTGAGGAAAACCTGCAGGAAACTGCAGCATTGGTTATGCATAGCCTAGCAATGTGGTTCAAGATCAATAGGCTCTATCCCTGTTTTCACTATTGAAGAAACTAATGTCTCAAATGTCAGTCATACAAAACTTTTAGGTAAAAATCAAACAATGGAAAATCCAGGATGGAATGTAACAATACTGTGAAAAGGAAAGTTGCTATTCACCATATAGTGGAGATGCTGAATCGCAGATAGGTACAACATAAAGAGTATCACAAATAACAGCTTTTGGCCAGTAAGGCCTTTGTCAGAATTAGACGGCAATCACACACATATACACGTGCAAACACAACTCTCACACATGCGTCTTAGGCAACTGTGACCACGGTATTGTAAAACTTTTAGGCATACATATTCAGAAGGTATTGAAGTGGGAGACATACCTTAAGACTCTAAATAAAACACTGAATACACTTTGATATGCTGTTAGGAGTCTCACTCGGAATACAAGCTGTTCATTGGTGGTGACAACATACCATGTACAGAATAATTGTTAGGGGGACTTCCACAATTTTAAGAAAAACATACCAGAGTGTTAAAGAAAACCAAATGTAGGGATTCCTGTATATCCTTTTTCTAAAAGTCTGATTGTACTGCCACTGTATACATACTAATTTTTACAAATGGGCATTGCTGTAGATCTCTTTTTAAAAGTCCGATTATATCACACAACCTCTCCAAACATAACTATGATCCACACACTTATGAAACTAAGCAGAAGCTGAACCTACAGATAAACATAGGAAGTATAAACTTATGCAAAAGAGGAGTGTATCATAGTGGGGCTATGTTACATAACCACATGCCTTCTTACTTAAAATGTGTACCAAAATTAAACAATTCTTGTTGGACCGCTGCTCGTACTCTGTCTCTGAATTTCTGGGACATCATAACAAGTAAACCTCATTTACCAAATATTGTTAATTATGTATTGCATCACTTAACACTATAATTTATTTTGTGTTTACCATGTAGTCATAAGCATATGAAGAAGCAATGTAGAATATCAGTTCATGTTATTATCTACTCTGATTGTGTTGACGATGTATTCACAGTGACTGCTGTAACCATAAATTAGTTATGGTTAACTTTTTCTGTATCATGTGTACAAAATTCTGACAACAGGCTTGCTGTATATCTCAAGATTTCTCTCCACTGTCAAAAGCATTTACATCTAAGCTACGTCTTTTGTTGTGTGAAACATTTGTGTTTACTAATAGTGATTGACAGTATATTTCAGCTTTGTGATTTATCAGCAGTTGCATTAAATGTTCAGGTTTTGGATGCCTTCTTTCCTATATTTGATAAGTCAGTAGTTTCATTGAGTACATACTAACAGCTAAAACAAAAATGTGCTATGAACTTTTTTTGTCATGTGCAACACCCACCTGATTTGACAGGCAAGAAGACAGATCAGCCCAGGAAAGAGGGTCAGGACAATTTCTACAAGAATAAAGATACTGTGGAAGCCACACTTCGAAAATTAAAGGAGTCCGTACATGAGTATCTAGAAGAACAAGAGAAGCTTCAAGAGGTAATTTATCTGAAGTACTTTTCCCTGTTGTTCACAAACTGTTATCTTCTTATTAACTCAGATATTACTATAGGAGAAAGACCTATTAATATGGAAAAGTTCACGTGAATGGTATACCTTCACCCATTTGTAATTTTTGCAATGAAAACTGGTTTATTTCCAATGTTGTTGTTTTTTTTTTTTTTTACACACACATCAAGTTCCATAAGACCAAATTGAGGAGCAAATCTCCAAGGGTGTGGAATGTGTCAGTACATGAAATTACAACATAAAATTAATGATAGATAAAATAAAATCTTTATGAACCCAAAAAAAGACAAGCCATATGTTTATGTAAATGCAGTCAACAGTATAACACCAGAATCAGATTAATTTTTCAAGGAACTCCTTGACAGAATAGAAGGAGTGACTCACGAGGAAACTTCAGTCTTGATTTGAAAGTGCGTGGATTACTGCTAAGATTTTTAAATTCTTGTGATTGTTGTTGTTGTTGTTGTTGTTGTTGTGGTCTTCAGTGCTGAGACTGGTTTGATGAAGCTCCCAATGCTACTCTATCCTGTGCAAGCTTCTTCATCTCCCAGTACCTACTGCAGCCTATATCCTTCTGAATCTGCTTAGTGTATTCATCTCTTGGTCTCCCTATATGATTTTTACCCTCCATGCTGCCCTCCAGTACTAAATTGGTGATCCCTTGATGCCTCAGAACATGTCTGACCAACCAATCCCTTCTTCTAGTCAAGTTGTGCCACAAACTCCTCTTCTCCCCAATTCTATTCAATACCTCCTCATTAGTTATGTGAGCTACCCATCTAATCTTCAGCATTCTTCTGTAGCACCACATTTCGAAAGCTTCTATTCTCTTCTTGTCTAAACTGTTTATCGTCCATATTTCATTTCCATACATGGCTACACTCCATACAAATACTCTCAGAAACTACTTCCTGACACTTAAATCAATACTCGATGTTAACAAATTTCTCTTCTTCAGAATCGCTTTCCTTGCCATTGCCAGTCTACATTTTATATCCTCCCTACTTCGACTATCATCCGTTATTTTGCTCCCCAAATAGCAAAACTCCATTACTACTTTAAGTGTCTCATTTCCTAATCCAATTCCCTCAGCATCACCCGACTTAATTTGACTACATTCCATTATCCTCGTTTTGCTTTTGTTGATATTCCTCTTATACCCTTCTTTCAAGACACTGCCCATTCCGTTCAACTGCTCTTGCAATTCCTTTGCTGTTTCTGACAGAATTACAATGTCATCGGCGAACCTCAAAGTTTTTATTTCTTCTCCATGGATTTTAATGCCTACTCCAAACTTTTCTTTTGTTTCCTTTACTGCTTGCTTAATATACAAATTGAATAGCATCGGGGAGAGGCTAAATCCCTGTCTCACTCCCTTCCCAACCACTGCTTCCCTTTCGTGCCCCTCGACTCTTATAACTGCCATCTGGTTTCTGTACAAATTGTAAATAGCCTTTCGCTACCTGTATTTTACCCCTGCCATCTTCAGAATTTGAAAGAGAGTATTCCAGTCAACACTATCAAAAGCTTTCTCTAAGTCTACAAATGCTAGAAATGTAGGTTTGCCTTTTCCTTAAGCTTTCTTCTAAAATAAGTCATAGGGTCAGTATTGCCTCACGTGTTCCAACATTTCTACGGAATCCAAACTGATCTTCCCCGAGGTCGACATCTACCAGTTTTTCCATTCATCTGTAAAGAATTCGCATTAGTATTTAGCAACTGTGACTTATTAAACTGATAGTTCGGTAATTTTCACATCTGACAACACCTGCTTTCTTTGGGATTGGAATTATTATATTCTTCTTAAAGTCTGAGGGAATTTCGCCTGTCTCGTACATCTTCTCACCAGATGGTAGAGTTTTGTCAGGACTGGCTCTCCCAAGGCTGTCAGTAGTTCTAATACAATGTTGTCTACGCCCGGGGCCTTGTTTCAACTTAGGTCTTTCAGTGCTATGTCAAACTCTTCACGCAGTATCATATCTCCCATTTCATCTTCATCTACATCCTCTTCCATTTCCATAATATTGTCCTCAAGAATATCGCCCCTGTATAGATCCTCTATATACTCCTTCCACCTTTCTGCTTTCCCTTCTTTGCTTAGAACTGGGTTTCCATCTGAGTTCTTGATATTCATGCAAGTGGTTCTCTTTTCTCCAAAGGTCTCTTTAATTTTCCTGTAGGCAGTATCTACCGTACCCCTCATGGGATAAGCCTCTACATCCTTACATTTGTCCTCTAGCCATCCCTGCTTAGCCATTTTGCACTTCCTGCCGATCTCATTTTTGAGACGTTTGTATTCCTTTTTGCCTGCTTCATTTTCTGCATTTTTGTATTTTCTCCTTTCATCAATTAAATTCAATATCTCTTCTGTTACCCAAGGATTTCTACTAGCCCTCGTCTTTTTACCTACTTGATCCTCTGCCGCCTTCACTATTTCATCCCTCAAAGCTACCAATTCTTCTTCTACTGTATTTCTTTCCCCCATTCCTGTCAATTGTTCCCTTATGCTCTCCCTGAAACTCTGTACAACCACTGGTTTAGTCAGTTTATCCAGGTCCCATCTCCTTAAATTCCCACCTTTTTGCAGTTTCTTCAGTTTTAATCTACAGTTCATAACCAATAGATTGTGGTCAGAGTCCACATCTGCCCCTGGAAATGTCTTACAATTTAAAACCTGGTTCCTAAATCTCTGTCTTACCATTATATAATCTATCTGAAACCTTCTAGTATCTCCAGGGTTTTTCCATGTATACAACCTTCTTTCATGATTCTTGAACCAAGTGTTAGCTATGATTAATTTATGCTCTGTGCAAAATTCTACCAGGCGGCTTCCTCTTTCATTTCTTAGCCCTAATCCATATTCACCTACTACGTTTCCTTCTCTTCCTTTTCCTACTGTTGAATTCCAGTCACCCATGACTATTAAATTTTCACCTCCCTCCACTACCTGAATATTTTCTTTTATCCCATCATACATTTCTTCAATTTCTCACCATCTGCAGAGCTAGTTGGCATATAAACTTGTACTACTGTAGTAGGTGTGGGATTCATGTCTATCTTGGCCACAATAATGCATTCACTATGCTGTTTGTAGTAGCTTACCCACACTCCTATTTTTTAATTCATTATTAAACCTACTCCTGCATTACCCCTATTTGATTTTGTATTTATTTATTTATTTATTGTTCCGTGGGACCAAATTAAGGAGAAATCTCCATGGTCATGGAACGAGTCAATACATGAAATTATAACATGATAGTAGAAACAGATATAATGAAATATAAAAAAAACATATTAG
Organism: Schistocerca nitens; assembly: GCF_023898315.1. Classification (NCBI taxonomy): domain Eukaryota; kingdom Metazoa; phylum Arthropoda; class Insecta; order Orthoptera; family Acrididae; genus Schistocerca; species Schistocerca nitens. Next base: position 546,239,739 of record NC_064618.1, read on the forward strand.
GTGATAAGTCTTAAGTTTAAATAAAGAAAATCAACAATGTAACACTGGAATTTGCTTAATTTTTTAGCTCTTCCAGGAGCTCCTCGACAGAATAGGAGGAGTGAGCCATGAGGAAACTCTTCAGTTTAGACTTAAAAGAGTTTGAGCTACTGCTAAGATTTTTGAGTTCTTGTGGTAGTTTATTGAAAATGGATGCAGCAGAATACTGCACTCCTTTCTGCAAAGGAGTCAAGGAAGTGCATTCCACATGCAGATTTGATTTCTGCCTAGTATTAACTGAATGAAAGCTGCTAACTCTTTGGAATAGACTAATATTGCTAACAACAAACGACATTAAAGAAAATATATACTGTGAGGGCAATGTCAGAATTCCCAGACTATTGAATAGGGGTCGACAAGAGGTTCTCGAACTTACACCACATATAGCTCGAACAGCTCATTTTTTAGCCAAAAATACCCTTTTTGAATCAGAAGAATTACCCCAAAAATATACCATACGACATAAGTGTATGAAAATATGCGAAGTAGACTACATTTCGTGTTGAACTGTCACTTATTTCAGATACTGTTCTAATGGTAAATAAAGCAGCATTTAGTTTCTGAGCAAGATCCTGGACGTGGGCTTTCCACAACAGCTTACTATCTAGCCGAACGCCTAGGAACTTGAACTGTTCCGTCTCGCTTATAATATGCCCATTCTGTCTGATCAAAATATCGGTTCTTGTTGAATTGTGAGTTAGAAACCGTCAAAACTGAGTCTTACTGTGATTTAGCATCAAATTGTTTTCCACAAGCCACGAACTTATTTCATGAACTACATTATTTGATACTGTTTCAGTATTACACACAAGATCCTTCACTACCAAGCTGGTGTCATCAGCAAACAGAAATATTTTTGAATCACATGTAATAGTAGAAGGCATATCATAATGCCCCACTTAACAGTGCCCCATTGCGACTGGACATCACTACCACTCTCAGTATTGCAGAGAAAATTCCTTCTGCTTTCTGTTCTTAAAGTAAGAGGTGAACCAATTGTAAGCTACTCCCCATACTCCATAATGGTCCAACTTCTGCAGTAATATTTTGTGGTCAACACAGTCAAAAGCCTTTGTTAAATCAAAGAAAACACCTAGCGTTCGCAACCGTTTATTTAATCTGTCCAAAACCTCACAGAGAAAAGAGAATATAGCATTTTCAGTTGTTAAACCATTTCTAAAACCAAACTGTACATTTGACAGCAAATTATGTGTATTTAAATGCTCCAGTAACCCTGTATATACAAACTTCTCGATAACTTTAGCAAGCACCGACGGCATAGAAATAGATCTAAAGTTGTCAACATTATCCCTGTCTCCCTTTTTATAAAGTGGCTTCACTACAGAGTACTTGAATCGGTCAGGAAACCAACCACTCCTAAAGGAAAAGTTACAGATATGGCTAAGTACTGGGCTAACATACACAGAACAATACTTCAGTATTCTGCTAGATACCCCATCATATCCATGAGAGTTCTTGGTCTTTAGTGATTTAATTATTAAGTCAATCTCCCTCTTGTCAGTATCATGGAGGAGCATTTCAGGTAACAGTCTCGGAACACTTTTTTCTAAGAGCGCTATATGATTCCCTGTTGGGACTAGGTTTCTATTTAGTTCTATTTATAACCCTGTATTCACCTGACCAAAAGTCTCGTTCCTCCTTCCACCGAACTTCACTAATTCCCACTATATCTAACTTTAACCTATCCATTTCCCTTTTTTTAAATTTTCTAACCTACCTGCCCAATTAAGGGATCTGACATTCCACGCCCCCAGGGGCTCAGCTTTCATTTGCTGGGTACGGGCTTGGCGACCCCGGGGTTCCTGAGCTGGGGACTGGAAAGCGCCGCTAGTCCTCTGTCACCGTAAGCTCTGGGCATACTTCAATGACCACCATGCGGCGCGGCGGTGGAATGTTGTGTGTCTCAGGGAGTGGGGATCTTGGCTTGACCGCCCAAAAGTGAGGATGGAATAAACCTCTATAAACAACCCCTCAATCTCAAGGTGTGCTGCGCGCTGATGAGATGCATGGCTGTTGAGGTGGAACAGTCGTTAGCGGGCAACCTCTGGGGAACCTGCTGCACCTCAGTTGTATAAGGCTTACCTAGGCACGCGGGGCTCTGTCTAGGTGGACTTCTAGTTCCCTAGCTGCTCGTGGGACCGAGATGGAACCCTCGAACTTTTATTCTTCTCCTGCCAGCGGAAAGGGTGGACCACTGGTGGGTTCTAACACCCCATCCAACAAGAGGGCTCGTGTAGCCAGTCCTCCTGACTCAGTTACCAGTAACAGAATGCAAACTGCTTCGCAGAATGTGTTTCTCCTAATTAAAAGAAAGGAGGGGAGTTTTGATAAGGTTTCACCATTTTATATACAGAAAGCCTTAGAAGGCATTGCTGGCACCTTAAAATCTGTCAAGCGAAATGGAACCTTGTTGGTTGAAACATCTAGCTTCCAGCAACTCCAGAACCTTCAGAAGGCACAATTTCTTGGGGAGTTTGCAATAGAGATTGAATTTCACAACACCTTGAACTATAGCAAGGGTGTTGTGACTTGCAGAGATCTCGTTGACATTCCCCAAGACAAACTGAAGGCTGAATGGTCCCGGGAAGGAATTGTCGATGTGCAACACGTTATGAAATGGGTGGATGGTACTCTCATACAGACTGACTCATTTATCCTTACATTTAACAGCACCAAATTGCCAGAGCATGTGAAGGCAGGTTTCCTACGTCTCAGTGTACGGCCTTATTACCCCAACCCCATGCGGTGTTTTAAATGCCAACACTTTGGACACACTACTCTCGGCTGTAGAGGGGAAGCCACTTGCGGGAATTGTGGTGAAGCTGCCCATGAGGGAGTTGGTTGCTCCTCTCCTCCCAAGTGTGTCAACTGCTCTGGGGATCACCCTGTGTGGAGTAGGGAATGCAGAGTTTTCCTTGAGGAACGGAAGATCCAGGAACTTAAGACTACAAAACGCATCCTGTATGGTGAGGCGAAGAAAATTTACAAGTCCATGCAGCCGCCCACGCTCGCTGCTTCCTTTTCTTCCGTTCTGAAACAGCCAGTCTTGAAAACCGATGCCGCTACACAAATGGAGGTTGCTACTGTCAGCACTAGCACCTGCGTTTGTCAATGTACGTGTACTGCTGCCGTTCCTGTGAAGCCTGCTGCTCCCCCCCTCCTCCCCCGGCCTTCTGACCAGGCTGTGGTAGCTGACATCATGGAACTTCCTGCCCCTTCCTGGGTCCAGTCTTGTGCACTGCCCAGTGCTGCTACACCCCCTACTGCTTCTGAGGTTTTGGCTCCAATGCCACCTCAGGCCAGAAAATCGAAGCCAAAGACAAAGGTGAAGACTCGCCCACTCAAGGAGACTGAAGTTATACAGTCTGCTGATGTGGATGTCATTCTCTCTGACGTCTCTCTCGACTCCTCTTCTGAGGCGATGGAGGTTGATGTCAGACTGGGGCAATCATCTCGCCCCAAAACTGAGCCTCCACCTGTTGTGGGCTCTCCTCCCCGACAGAAAGTGAGAATGAAGGTACTTCCACCCTGATAGATGGCTCCCATTATACAGTGGAACATGAATGGATTCCGGCCACATGTGGAGGAACTGAACCTCCTAGCACGGCAACGCCCCCTGTGCTTGTGTTTACAGGAAACGCATTTCAAACCATCTGATGCTCCTGTACTAAGGGGCTATACTTTATATCGCCGAGATGACCTGACTGGAGAAAGGGCCAAAGGCGGAGTCGCCGTGTTTGTCAATAATGACCACCACTCCTCTGCTCTCCCCCTGGATACTGACCTGCAAGCAGTTGCAGTTGAAATTTATTCCCGTCGGAGGCTTACCGTTTGCTCCCTTTATTTACCCCCTCTGGATGCAATGACCTTAGACGCTCTCACAGATCTTATCGACCAACTCCCCCGCCCGTTTCTCCTCCTGGGAGACTCCAATGCCCATCATGTCCTGTGGGGCTCCACTTCTCTTTGCGCTCGAGGTCGCATTTTGGAGAGCCTCCTAACATCTCAAGTGTTGTGCATCCTCAACACAGGTACTCCGACTCATTTCTCTAGTGCTACAGGGTCTTTCTCAGCCATTGACCTATCTTTCTGCTCTCCAACCCTCACCGACTCTGTTCACTGGGAGGTCATTGACGACCTTCATTCCAGCGATCACTTCCCTATCCGCATTCATCTCCTGGATGGTGTATTGCTGGAGCAGCGGCCACCATCGTGGATGATTGGCAGGGCTAACTGGCCACTGTTCACTCGGTTGGATGTCTTTGACCGCCACAACAGCGTACAGGAATGGGTGGATCACATCACGCTTGTGATCCATCATGCTGCTGACCTGTCCATACCACAGTCTTCTGGCTCTCTTGAGCGGAGCCTTGTGCCTTGGTGGACAGAAGAGTGCCGTTCAGCCATCCGGGACAGGCGTGCGGCTCTTCGCCGATTTAAATGCCGCCCAACAGCGGTCGATCTTACCGCCTTTCGTATCGCGAGAGCCAGGGCACGCCATGTCATTAAAGAGAGCAAGAAAAGGTCATGGCAGGAGTTTCTGGACTCCATCAACCGTTCCACTTGTTTCACAAAAGTATGGGAAGCCATCCGGAGGATTTCCGGTAAAAGCAGCCGTTTACCAATAGCTGCAGTCCTGAACCAGGGATGCCTCCAAACGACACCCAGAGCCATCGCTCAGTCGCTGGCAGAGCATTTTGCACAAAGTACTGCCACTGCAACCCAGGATCCAGCAATATTGTGAAAAGGAAGTTGCTACTCACCACATAGCAAAGATGCTGAGTCGCAGATAGGCACAACAAAAAGACGGCCACAAATTAGCCTTCGGCCAGTAAGGCCTTCATCAAAATTAGATGACAAACACACATATACACATTCATGCAAACGCAACACACACACACACACACACACACACACACACACACACACACAACAGCACTCTGTGGCAATTGAGGCCACACTGCGAGCTGCAGCACCAGTGCATGATAGGAGTGGTTATTGGGTGGGGTAAGGAGGAGGTTGGGACGGGGACGGGGAGGGATAGTAGGATAGCGGTGGCAGTTGGGAGGTTGGACAGGTGGCAGCAGAGAGGTGGGGAGGGTGGGGGGTATAGGGGAAAAGAAGATAAGTAAAAAGACTGGTTGCAATGGAGGAATGAGGGCTATGTAGTGCTGGAGTGGGAACAGAGAAGGGACTGGATGTGAGAGGACAATGACTAACAAAGGTTGAGGCCAGGAGGGTTTCAGGGACATAGGATATATTGCAGAGAAAGTCCTATCACAGAGGTGTACTTCAGATAGCAGTCTTTGAAAGCTGTTTCCTAAGAGAGTTATAAGACAACCTGGAATCAGCCTGTATCAGATGATATGAATTTAGGAGATCTTCAACATTCGTTTCTGTGCACAGTCACTCATAAAACCATCACATACAACTAATTTTTAGTACTTTCTATACATGAATCAAGAATACTCTAGCTTGAACAAAAATTTCTTGAAATCAGAGTTAGGGAACCTATAGATAATTATGATTAAAAGTTTAGTTTCGCCATGTTCAACTGCTCCTGCACAGCATTCAGTGATTTGTTCAGTGCAGTATTTTGAAATGTCAATATATTCAAATGGAATACTGTTTCTCACATGCATGGCCACTGCTCCACTCCATAAAAAGCTCCCTGAAAAATAGGTGGATGATCTGTATCCCAATAAAGAAAGCCGCTAAATTATCACAGTCTTTAAGTGGTGCTCTGATATTCCAGTAATATCAGAGTCAACATCTATAAGCAGTTCACTAACACTGTGTGTGGATACTGCATGGGAGATCTGTTTGTGGACTAGATTTGGAAGGTAATGCCTGCCTATGAAAGCCTTAGACCTCCAGCATAGTGGGCAAGAGGTTGATCACCACTGTAGATGCACCATCCACAGATACCAAGACTGTATCAGAGCGGCTCTTTAGTGTGAATGGCTTTATATAGGTAGATGTCAACAGATAAAGAGATAGCATGCTGATCTGAAGAGGTCCAGGCAAAACAGATAGCAGACATGGTGTTATGGCTATCATCCCCTACGGTCGCAGGTTCGAATCCTGCCTCAGGCATGGATGTGTGTAATGTCTTTAGGTTAGTTAGGTTTAAGTAGTTCTAAGTTCTAGGGGACTGATGACCTCAAATGTTAAGTCCCATAGTGCTCAGAGCCATTTGAACCAATTTTTTAGGGCAGTAACCAAGACAAAGATTACGGACAAAACCTCATGCAAGAGTTAGCAAGGGCAGAAAGCCAAGTGCATTGTTATGTTGTAGAGGTGGAGGTCAGGGAAAGATAGACAGTCAGAAAATAAAATATATAGAAAACTAAAAGTGAGCAAAGAAAAGGAGTAGTTACTGAAAATAAATAACTGATGAAATTTAATAATAGTTGTACCAGTGTAGAAGGCAGAGCAGTGTTTGTGTGTCAGGCAGTACACAACATGTGTCATTTCACAGGTGGCTGTCCCTTTGATAGTACATGTTTTGCCATTTACTGGGCTGGTATAGGTGGTGGTAAGAGGTTGCATAGGACAAGTGTTACAGTGGGGGCAGTCACACAGGTAGGAGCCGGCGTGTAAGGAAATTGGTGTAGGAGCAGCATTGGGTCTGACCAGGATATTATAGAACTTAGGGGAACAATGAAAAGCTATTCTTGGTGTGGTGTCCATAATGTCAGACAGAAAGGACCTAATTTAAGGACTTTACCTTAGGAAGTCTTAGCCTTGTCAAAGTAGATGATTTAACACATTCAAAATCAGGATAATACTGAGTGACAGGAGGTGTTTTCCTAAGTTCTTTTTTTTTTTTTTTTTTTTTTTTTTTTGAGAGATCAGCAGTTCCAGGATTGGATGTGATGGCCTAGGAAAACCTAGATGTGAGTAGCAGCAGAATCTTAAGTACAGATTGGAATGTATGTCACACGGAGGGTTAGACATAAATGATTATGGTGAATTTATTGCCAAAACCAGTGCATTAGTAGATAGTGAATGTATCACAGATCGGAGAGTGAACTACTTTGGATCAACATAAGCACCAAAGATTGATCAAACATAGTAATCTTATGCTTTTATAGACCACCTACCTCAGGAGATGTGCTGACATAATAATTCAGAGAAATTAATTATGTTTCAGTATTTATTCGGAGGTGAAGAAATTTGCGAAGGATAGAGTTGCATGGAGAGCTGCAGTAAACCAATCTTCAGACTGAAGACCCGAGCAATGAAAAGTGTCGTCTGAACACTATGTTGTTCACTAGACGTAATCTTATTGGAAGTTGTGGCCATCTATGATCTGTGAACTGACTTGCCGAGCCAGTTGTAACATGATCTTTAATTTAATTTGGAATCCAAACCAAGAGATGAGTTGGCATTTATTGCACACAGCAACCACTGTGAAAGTGAAAGCAGCATTTAAAGACAGAAAACTTGCAAGACTGAACATTTGAAAAATTTTTAAGACCAAACCTTTGAATTTATAACTTGCCTCTATCTTTGAGTTTCACACAGTTAGGTCAAATGACAAAACTTGATTACCTGGCATATCAGTAGTGTTGGTAACATCAGGCACCTGTGTTACCACGGAATATCCTTTTATTGAATTTCTTGATGCGTGGCATAGTTCATATCTATTGCACACTAATGGATATGTACTCCCACAAATATATGTAGCACTTGGGCAACAAACATTCAGTAACACATGAACAAACTGCTGCAGTGAACAAAAGTAGATACTAGCAAAGATAATCATTTATGGATACTAAAAACCTGCATTGTTACCAACATATACAACGTGTCATACATATAATTGCTGGAAACAGGAAGTTCACAGTTCTTTCCGAAATAATACTGGTTTCTGTAACAGAAATAAAGGGGGCGTGGCAGCATACATGACTGTAACTTTAAAATTTCATATATGTGGGTCATTTTTCATTTGAAACCCTATAATGTATATATCAATGTAATCAGGAAGACTATAGAATTTAATAAAGTCATTAAAAAAATTCCGATTTTTCCACCATTTATAAATACCCTGTATCCTTAAAAAACCAAAACAAGTTGGGAAACAAAGTAAAAGTTTAAATAAATAACAGTCTGAAATGGAAAAATTTGCACTTTCGCCATGTAACTGTTCCACCTAGTGTGTAGGATACAAAAGAATTAATTGGGATAGGTCAGCGCAGTGTAAGTATATCAGAAGCAGAGGTGAAGAAGCCACTGATGACTCAGGAAATACTTGAGCTTATAGATCAAAAAAGGAAACATGTATATCTTATGAATGGGGTAGAAAGACAGCAGTATAAATTGCTTAGAAGTAAAATTAATAGGAAGAGCAAACAGGCTAAATCATAAAGGATGAGGGAGACATTTAAAGATGTTGAGAAAATCATGATTTAAGGAAGAAAATGTACAAGAAAAATAAGTATAGATTTAGAGAAGTAAACTGAAAGGTGTTAACCTACAAGGATCAGATGGAAAACCATTTTAACTGCCAAAGAAAGTGTGTACATATGGCAGGAGGCCATCAGATGCCTGTATGAAGGAAAGAAACTGCCCCAAAGTGTGAGAAAAGAGCCAGAGAAAAGTGATATGTGGAAGAAATAGGTGCTTTAGGGAAGTGATTATTGTGAATATTGTATAATCTAAGCTCAAACAAGGCAACAGGAGTTGATGAACTTTTAGGAAGTGCAGGAACTGGAAGTTAATTCAATTTTCAAAAATCTGTATAGGGTGACTTACCATTGGATTTTAAAAAGAGCATTCTTTCACCAAAGATGATGCCTGTGCTTAAACATGAAGACTATCAGACGATTGGTCTCTCAGGTTGCACTTAATATTGCAGGTCAGAATAATACCCGCAAGAGTAGAAAGAAAAATTGAAGACTTAATGAAGGAAGAACAATTTTGTTAAAAAAGATACCAGAGCAGCAACTCTTTCTCTTCATTTAGTTGCAGAAGGCAGATTGTAAAGAAGAATAAAAAGAAGCCAGAAAACCTTCCCAGTATTTGTGTACCTGAAATATGCCTTTGACAATGTGCAGTGGGATAAGATGGTCACAGTTCTAATGGTTCAGGGTAAAATTACAGATCCAGGTAAATAATCTGTGACATCGGCAAAATTCAGTTAGGAATAATAAAAGTGGAAGGTCAAGAAAAACAAGTTAATGTTAAAATATAAGGCATGGTAGCAGCTTATCGCCACTGTCATTCAACTTGTACATGATAAAAGCAATGAAAAGAAGTGAAAGAAAGATTCAGAAAAGGAATAAAAGTTCAAGAGGAACTGATGTCATTGCCAAGGTTCACAGATGATGTAGTCCGTCTGTCCAGATGTAAGGGAGACAAGACGATTTGCTGAAAGTAGCGGACAGTATACTTAGCACAGAATATGGCTTAACCATGAGTAAAGCAAAAACTATGCTCAAGAATAGTAGAAAGAAGAATAATAAAATGTTGTATCATCAAAATTGAGAGCATGAGACAGGATGACTTGAGGCAAGAAAGATTGCTAAAGGCTACGAAAGTTTTCTTCTGGTATCATATGATCATTCAATTTTTGCTCATATCAGATATTGACATGAAGAAGAAGTCCCTGAAAGTGTACATTTCGAACACTGTATTGTATGACAGTACAGGAATTTGCAGAGGAAGAAATTGGAACCATTTGAAAAACTAAGTGAACAGGTAAAGTATCAAATGAAGTTGATCTTAAAATACCAGTTGGGGAAAGAATTCTATAAAAGACTGTTTCTAGAAGAAGAGACAGGCTAGTGTGACATGTACTACAGTATCTACAAATAATTAACTTGACACTGGAAGGAACAATAATCGGCTAAAATAAATAGCAAAGGCTGGAATGTGCAAAACAGATTATAGAAGATGTTGGCTGTAGTAGTTACATGGGGTCGAAAAGATTAGCACAGGCTAGGAAAAGATGATAGCATCAAAGTGATCAAAAGACTGATGGTAAAAAAATACTTCTTTTTACTTGGTCTTGTCATTATGTTTAAGGTAAACCAGCAGGTAGTTTCTGTCATGTTTAATATTCACTACCCTAATAATAAAAATGGCAGTTAATAAGAATGCTCTCTCTTGCTTTTAGGAAGCTATAACCAAATCTGAATCATCTGACTTCCGTGCTACCGTTCATACTAATAATGGTGGTGCAGAAGTGATTAGGATCTCTCGGAAAAAAGAAGAGGCAGATTTGGACTTAAAATCAGAAACTGATCAGGCAGAAGATGTAGCACCAAATCCAAGCCCACCTAGTCCTTCCGAGATGCAGTGGACACAGTTGCGCAATGCTGTGTTGGCTCGAGTGGTTGGCGCAGAACAAGGTGTACCACCGCCATCAGCAGCAACCATGGACTTATATCGTAAACTGCTGGCTCGTGAACCGGGATCCACACGTGCTCAGGCAGCTTGGTTGCTTGCTGAAATAGCAAGCTTAGCTGCAGCTGGTGAGATTAATAATATAGAACTTCCATCTGACCCTTCATCTGCAACATCTCCTCTTTCTCACCATAGTGATAAAGATCCTGTACGGACAGAAGAAAGTGCTCATGAAAGTAAGATTCCTGATTCTACTGTATCCAACCAAAATGAACAGGCTACAGGAAAATTTGTAAAACACATTGATGAGCTGTGATTGTAGACAGATCCTTAGATGGTCTCTGATTTATTAAGATAAAAAGACGTTTGTTAGATGAACAATATTCAAGTGATCATACAAGTGAAAATAAATGTGACTCTTTGCAGTTCATGCTGTGTTACAGTGAGACATGAGCCTGAAAGCAACACAAAGTTACATGTAATAATGTAATATGTTACAATTATGTTGTCTTTCATTTTACTTTCCTGTGTTACAGATTATTCAAAATGACATCATTAGTTGTCATTATGTTTTATAATTCACTTAAGTGCACCATATACTTTCTATAGTGTGTGTGTGTCTTTTTTATGCGACCATTAACTTAAATTGGGAAATATAGTATGGCCTATATGTGCTCAAGCTGGTTATTGTATATTCTTCACCTGCACTGTACTTATGAAGGAAATGCAAAGATATTTCTTTGTTGTAATACAGACATATTTTTAAATAAAATTATGACGCCTGTTTTACCTCGTTATATATTCTATGAAATTAAAAACAGTTCTAAAACATATTTATTGTAGATGTTTTATTCTAATTTGTACATTGTATTTGTATATAATTGTGCATATTCTAAATTTCGATGCATTGTGTGAAACTGGAGATATGGAACTGTTTTACCATATGGTGTAACAATACACTAAAAAAATTTTATCTTGCAAATAAAGATTGATGAAATATTTTTATGTAATACGGATTGTTTTAAGTACTTCTCATTATTCATCCTGTCATGAATTCAATGTATTGAAGTAATTGAAGTTATATTAAGAATTAATTAACTGAATTTGGTGGATAAACATTCAAATCAAAAGGAAACATCACAGCCATTAACCTAGTTTGACATCAGGCAACTCTGTCTAAAAACTTGAGTAGTAGTTTTAAAATAATCTTGGCCATTAGCTGCAAGTATCTCAGCAAGTGATACATTACCACATAGTTGTTTAAAAGACAGAATCATCAGACTTGGTTTGAGGATAATGTATGGTGGTTTATGAGTTTTTACCAGTGTGACTGGTAGATGGTGAAGTGTCAGATGCTAACCACTTGGCCGAGCGGTTCTGGGTGCTTCAGTCTGGAACCGTGCTGCTGCAACCGTCACAGGTTCGAATCCTGCCTCAGGCATGGATGTGTGTGATGTCCTTAGGTTAGTTAGGTTTACGTAGTTCTAAGTCTAGGGGCCTGCTTAGAGCCATTTGAAGTGTCAGATAACCCCTATGGTTGACATTTGCCTTTTTATGCACATTATTCTGATGACTGACCTAGTGCTATGATGATCTTAAAAGTGATGTGCTCACTGCTTGAAAACCCATGTTAGACCGTCAGCCACAGCACAAAATGAAGATTAGAAATGTTGTCCTTCAAAAGAGATGTCATATTAGTTAGAGATGCTGAGTGAGAAATCCACATAAATTAGCTACTGTTTGCAAAATGTGTAATTATCTGCCATACATTAAAGGTAACTGACAGTACCTCAGAATGTTCAGAAACTCATTCAGATGGTCAGAGACCAGTTAGTTATGGTAATTAAGTAAAAGTCTCTGAATTTGCTTAAATGCATTTCTAACATCAACATACCCACTTTCTTTTAAATCTTGCTGTTTGGCAAATATTAATGTCATGCAGTGTTAGTAGTAATAGTTTCATTTGAAAACACTGTGGCTATAATTAAAATTTTGCTACTTGAGCCAGTGTACACGGAAAACTATATATACTCTATGGGCACCCATCTTTATAGGAATGATGTTCTAACGATGTGTGATGGTAAGAAGCGATGTGAAGTTGGATTGCAAAATTCACACCTCTCTCACATTGGTTGACTTACTTGGTATGTACAGCCGATCTTCTTCTCTTGATTTCTGGCTACGTCGATCTCCAAAAACTCCTTCTCTGAAGAATATTGCTGATTAACAGGAATTTATAAGACTCACTCTCTACTTTTGAAATAGCTTAGTACTCGAAGAATACTTTTAGTTCACTCTTGCTATATTTGAACTTCCATAAATAACATATTCACCATTTCTCACATCAATATTCGAATGTTTACAAGTCAACCGATTTGTCCTGTATTGTTGTTGTTGTGGTCTTCAGTCCTGAGACTGGTTTGATGCAGCTCTCCATGCAACCCTATCCTGTGCAAGCTTCTTCAACTCCCAGTACTTACTGCAACCTACATCCTTCTGAATCTGCTTTGTGTATTCATCTCTTGGTCTCCCTCTACAATTTTTACCCACCACGCTGCCCTCTAATGCTAAATTTGTGATCCCTTGATGCCTCAGAACATGCCTTACCAACCGGTCCCTTCTTCTTGTCAAGTTGTGCCACAAACTCCTCTTCTCCCCTATTCTATTCAATACCTCCTCATTAGTTACGTGATCTACCCATCTAATCTTCAGCACTCTTCTGTAGCACCACTTTTTGAAAGCTTCTATTCTCTTCTTGTCCAAACTATTTATCGTCCATGTTTCACTTCCATACATGGCTTTCAGAAATGACTTCCTGACACTTAAATCTATACTCTATGTTAACAAATTTCTCTTCTTCAGAAACGCTTTCCTTGCCATTGCCAGTCTACATTTTATATCCTCTCTACTTCAACCATCATCAGTTATATTGCTCCCCAAATAGCAAAACTCCTTTACTGCTTTAAGTGTCTCATTTCCTAATCTAATTCCCACAGCATCACCCGACTTAATTCGAATACATTCCATGATCCTCGTTTTGCTTTTGTTAATGTTCATCTTATATCCTCCTTTCAAGACACTGTCCATTCTGTTCAACTGCTCTTCCAAGTCCTTTGCTGTCTCTGACATGTCATCGGCGAACCTCAAAGTTTTTATTTCTTCTCCATGGATTTTAATACCTACTCTGAATTTTTCTTTTGTTTCCTTTACTGCTTGCTCAATATACAGATTGAATAACATCAGGGAGTGGCTACAACCCTGTCTCACTCCCTTCCCAACCACTGCTTCCCTTTCATGCCCCTCGACTCTTATAACTGCCATCTGGTGTCTGTACAAATTGTAAATAGCCTTTCGTTCCCTGTATTTTACCCCTGCCACCTTTAGAATTTGAAAGAGAGTATTCCAGTCAACATTGTCAAAAGCTTTCTCTAAGTCTACAAATGCTAGAAACAAAGGTTTGCCTTTCCTTAATCTTTCTTCTAAGATAAAGCGTAAGGTCAGTATTGCCTCACATGTTCCAGCATTTCTACGGAATCCAAACTGATCTTCCCCGAGGTCGACATGTACCAGTTTTCCATTCATATGTAAAGAATTCACATTAGTATTAAGCAACTGTGACTTATTAAACTGATAGTTCGGTAATTTTCACATCTGTCAACACCTGCTCTCTTTGGGATTGGAATTATTATATTCTTCTTGAAGTCTAAGGGTATTTCACCTGTCTCATACATCTTGCTCACCAGATGGTAGAGCTTTATCAGGACTGGCTCTCCCAAGGCCGTCAGTAGTTCTATTGGGATGTTGTCTACTCGCGGGGCCTTGTTTCGACTCAGGTCTTTCAGTGCTATGTCAAACTCTTCACGCAGTATCATATCTCCCATTTCATCTTCATCTACATCCTCTTCCATTTCCATAATATTGTCCTCAAGAACACCCCCCTGTATAGACCCTCTATATACTCCTTCCACCTTTCTGCTTTCCCTTCTTTGCTTAGAACTGGGTTTCCATCTGAGCTCTTGATATTCATACAAGTGGTTCTCTTTTTCTCCAAAGGTCTCTTTAATTTTCCTTTAGGCAGTATCTACCGTACCCCTCATGGGATACCGAGCGGGGTGGCACAGTGGTTAAACACTGGACTCGCATTCGGGAGGACGACGGTTCAATCCCACGTCCAGCCATCCTGATTTAGGTTTTCCGTGATTTCCCTAAATCACTCGTGACAAATGCCGGGATGGTTCCTCTGAAAGGGCACGGCCGAATTCCTTCCAAATCCTTCCCTAATCCGATGAGACCGATGACCACGCTGTCTGGTCTCCTTCCCCAAACCAACCGACCAACCTCATGGGATAAGCCTCTACATCCTTACATTTGTCCTCTAGCCATCCCTGATTAGCCATTTTGCACTTCCTGCCGATCTCATTTTTGAGACGTTTGTATTCCTTTTTACCTGCTTCATTTACTGCATTTTTATATTTTCTCCTATTTTCTCCTTTCATCAATTAACTTCAATATTTCTTCTGTTACCCAAGGATTTCTACCAGCCCTCGTCTTTATACCTAACTGTTCGTCTGCTGCCTTCACTACTTCATCCCTCAAAGCTACCCATTCTTCTTCTACTGTATTTCTTTCCCCCATTCCTGTCAATTGTTCCCTTATGCTCTCCCTGAAACTCTCTACAACCTCTGGTTTAGTCAGTTTATCCAGGTCCCATCTCCTTGACTTCCCACCTTTTTGCAGTTTCTTCAGTTTTAATCTACAGTTCATAACCAATAGATTGTGGTCAGAGTCCACATCTACCCCTGGAAATGTCTTACAATTTAAAACCTGGTTCCTAAATCTCTGTCTTACCATTATATCATCTATCTGATACCTTTTAGTATCTCCAGGATTCTTCCAGGTATACAACCTTCTTTTATGCTTCTTGAATCAAGTGTTAGTTATGATTAATTTATGCTCTGTGCAAAATTCTACCAGACGGCTCCCTCTTTCATTTCTTACCCCCAATCCGTATTCACCTACTATGTTTCCTTCTCTCCCTTTTCCAACTCTCGAATTCCAGTCACCTATGACTATTAAATTTTCGTTTCCCTTCACTACCTGAATAATTTCTTTTATCTCATCATACATTTCATCAACTACTTCATCTGCAGAGCTAGTTGGCATATAAACTAGTACTACTGTAGTAGGCGTGGGCTTCATGTCTATCTTGGCCACAATAATGCGTTCACTATGCTGTTTGTAGTAGCTTACCCACACTCTTATTTTTTTATTCATTATTAAACCTACTCCTGCATTACCCCTATTTGATTTTGTATTTATAACCCTGTATTCACCTGACCAAAAGTCTTGTTCCTCCTGCCACCGAACGTCACTAATTCCCACTGTATCTAACTTTAACCTATCCATTTTCCTTTTTAAATTTTCTAATCTACCTGCCCGATTGAGGGATCTGACATTCCACGCTCCGATCCGTAAAACGCCAGTTCTCCTTCTCCTGATAACGACGTCGTCCTGAGTAGTCCCCGCCCGGAGATCCGAATGAGGGACTATTTTACCTCCGGAATATTTTACCCAAGAGGATGCCATCATCATTTAATCATACAGTAAAGCTGCATGCTCTCGGAAAAAATTACGGCTGTAGTTTCCCCTTGCTTTCAACCATTCGCAGTACCAGCACAGCAAAGCTGTTTTGGTTAGTGTTACAAGGCCAGATCAGTCAATCATCCAGACTGTTGCCCCTGCAACTACTGAAAAGGCTGCTTCCCTTCTTCAGGTACCACACGCTTGTCTGGCCTCTCAACAGATACCCCTCCGTTGTGGTTGCACCTACGGTACGGCCATCTGTATCGCTGAGGCACGCAAGCCTCCCCACCAACAGCAAGGTCCATGATTCATGGAGGGGGGGGCGGTCCCGCATTAGACTCAATAAAATACATCTGCAATAAAGTTGGTTTAACAACCACATAATTTATGAACCCGTCTTGCCTCCGGCGAGTCCAAAACACGAAGTACTTAAAAGTCTGTAATCAATTGTTCATTTTTCTTTAACAATAATCACAGTCACTAAAACAGCAAAGAATACTACATAATTACTTCTTGTTCTTCCAGTATAACCTCTGTGACGCGAACGGCAAACATTTGTCGATGCCGTTCAACCGTCGCGTATATATATATAAAAAATAGAGGGAAACATTCCACGTGGGAAAAATACAAATCTAAAAACAAAGGTGATGTGACTTACCAAACGAAAGCGCTGACAGGTCAATAGACACACAAACATACAAAATTCTAGCTTTCGCAATCCACGGTTGCTTCGTCAGGAAAGAGGGAAGGAGAGGGAAAGACGAAAGAATGTGGGTTTTAAGGGAGAGGGTAAGGAGTCATTCCAATCCCGGGAGCGGAAAGACTTACCTTAGGGGGAAAAAGGACAGGTATACACTCGCGCACACACACACATATCCATCCGCGCATACACAGACACAAGCAGACATTTGTAAAGGCAAAGAGTTTGGGCAGAGATGTCAGTCGAGGCGGAAGTACAGAGGCAAAGATGTTGTTGAATGACAAGTGATGTACGAGGGGCGGCAACTTTAAATTAGCGGAGGTTGAGGCCTGGTGGGTAACGGGAAGAGAGAATATATTGAAGGGCAAGTTCCCATCTCCGGAGTTCTGATAGTTTGGTGTTAGTGGGAAGTATCCAGATAACCCGGATGGTGTAACACTGAGCCAAGATGTGCTGGCCGTGCACCAAGGCATGTTTAGCCACAGGGTGATCCTCATTACCAACAAACACTGTCTGCCTGTGTCCATTCATGCGAATGGACAGTTTGTTGCTGGTCATTCCCACATAGAATGCGTCACAGTGTAGGCAGGTCAGTTGGTAAATCACATGGGTGCTTTCACACGTGGCTCTGCCTTTGATCGTGTACACCTTCCGGGTTACAGGACTGGAGTAGGTGGTGGTGGGAGGATGAATGTGACAGGTTTTGCACCAGGGCGGTTACAACAGTAGGAACGAGAGGGTAGGGAAGGTGGTCTGGGGATTTCATAGGGATGAACTAAGAGGTTACAAAGGTTAGGTGGATGGCGGAAAGACACTCTTGGTGGAGTGGGGAGGATTTCATGAAGGATGGATCTCATTTCAGGGCAGGATTTGAGGAAGTCGTATCCCTGCTGGAGAGCCACATTCAGAATCTAATCTAGTCCCGGAAAGTATCCTGTCACAAGTGGGGCACTTTTGTGGTTCTTCTGTGGGAGGTTCTGGGTTTGAGGGGATGAGGAAGTGGCTCTGGTGATTTGCTTTGTACCAGGTCGGGAGGGTAGTTGCGGGATGCGAAAGCTGTTTTCAGGTTGTTGGTGTAATGGTTCAGGGATTCCGGACTGGAGCAGATTCGTTTGCCACGAAGACCTAGGCTGTAGGGAAGGGACTGTTTGATGTGCAATGGGTGGCAGCTGTCATAATGGAGGTACTGTTGCTTGTTGGTGGGTTTGATGTGGATGGACGTGTGAAGCTGGCCATTGGACAGATGGAGGTCAACGTCAAGGAAAGTGGCATGGGATTTGGAGTAGGACCAGGTGAATCTGATGGAACCAAAGGAGTTGAGGTTGGAGAGGAAATTCTGCAGTTCTTCTACACTGTGAGTCCAGATCATGACGATGTCATCAATAAATCTGTACCAATCTTTGGGTTGGCAGGCCTGGGTAACCAAGAAGGCTTCCTCTAAGCGACCCATGAATAGGTTGGCGTACGAGGGGGCCATCCTGGTACCCATGGCTGTTCCCTTTAATTGTTGGTATGTCTGGCCTTCAAAAGTGAAGAAGTTGTAGGTCAGGACGAAGCTGGCTAAGGTAATAAAGAAAGAGGTTTTAGGTAGGGTGGCAGGTGATCGGCGTGAAAGGAAGTGCTCCATCGCAGCGAGGCCCTGGACGTGCGGAATATTTGTGTATAAGGAAGTGGCTTCAATGGTTACAAGGATGGTTTCCGGGGGTAACACATTGGGTAAGGATTACAGGCGTTCGAGAAAGTGGTTGGTGTCTTTGATGAAGGATGGGAGACTGCATGTAATGGGTTGAAGGTGTTGATCTACGTAGGCAGAGATACGTTCTGTGGGGGCTTGGTAACCAGCTACAATGGGGCGGCCGGGATGATTGGGTTTGTGAATTTTAGGAATAAGGTAGAAGGTAGGGGTGCGGGGTGTCGGTGGGGTCAGGAGGTTGATGGAGTCAGGTGAAAGGTTTTGCAGGGGGCCTAAGGTTCTGAGGATTCCTTGAAGCTCCGTCTGGACATCAGGAATTACCTTGGCAAACTTTGTATGTGGTGATGTCTGAAAGCTGACGCAGTCCCTCGGCCACATACTCCCAACGATCAAGTACCACGGTCGTGGAACCCTTGTCCGCTTGAAGAATGACGATGGATCGGTCAGCCTTCAGATCACAGATAGCCTGGGCTTCAGCAGTGGTGATGTTGGGAGTAGGATTAAGGTTTTTTTAAGAAGGATTGAGAGGCAAGGCTGGAAGTGAGAAATTCTTGGAAGGTTTGAAGAGGGTGATTTTGAGGAACGCAGTTTTTTCGAAATTTTCCTGAATTTCTCCACCCTTTAACGTGTTTTGGTGGCAACACAACCACCTAATCTTTATGCACACACATATCCATCCACACATACACAGACACAAGCAGACATTTGCCTTTACAAATGTCTGCTTGTGTCTGTGCATGTGCGGATGGATATGTGTGTGTGTGCGAGTGTGTATACCTGTCCTTTTTTCCCCTAAGGTAAGTCTTTCCGCCCCCGGGATTGGAATGACTCCTTACCCTCTCTCTTAAAACCCACATTCTTTCCTCTTTCCCTCTCCCTCCCTCTTTCCTGACGAAGCAACCGTTGGTTGTGAAAGCTTGAATTTTGTGCACGTGTGCATATTTTCCGATGTACACATACCTTCCCCCTCCAACCCTAGACAGTTATGTAGCGGGACTTTGAATTTCGCCGCGCTGCACTCGTTCCCTCAGACATGAATTGTGCCGTCGCAGCGGTATGAGCGCTCGACGGCAAAGAAAATACTAAAATTGTAACTCTTTTTTGTTTTCTATCCGTTTTCTTGATTGTCTCTTGATAGCCGAAGCTTAAGGCAGACGTGATCTGATGAAGACGTAAAAAAAATTTATTAGCTAGTCTTTATCTGATTTTAATGTGTAGACATATTGTGGAAGTTGTTAAGAAATTCGGAGGATGGAAGTAGAAAAGTAAATTAAATTGCATACAGTATCAAGATGATTTTAATTGGTATAAATTAGTGATTCCTGGACGATTGCAAGATTTCGGAGCAGACTTTTCACGCAGAATTGAAGGAGATTTTTGAAGATCTGGACGCCGCACGAAAGAAGACAAGTTAACCTGCTAAAGAATGAACTCAAAGCTACGCCATTTCTCCCTGTCAGTTACATTTTGTTATTCTCTGTTCTTTTTCAATACTTTTTGTAGTGGAAATTGGTTTAGCTTTTGCTCAAAAACGCCACAAGGACCACCCCAACAATAGCTTTTCTGTAATACGAAGTCCGATTTGCTTTTCATTCTTTCCCTTTTTTCACGGTCATTAACGATTTTAAAAAAAACCATTTTCACTTACGATTTCTTCCCACATTTTCAACCTTTTCTTTTTCTTCTCTTCTATTTTTCTTTTTTTATTAACCACTACAACTGGCTCCCGCGACAGGACGCAATTTTCGGATGTGTCGTTTTTGAGCAAATTTGAAACTTTAATTTGTATTTTTTCCCAACAGAGAATAACCAAAAATCATGAAGTTTAAGGGGTAACTAAAACACCAACTTTATTGTACCTAAGCTAATGATTATACAACAATATTGTAAAGAATTTTTGTAACTAATTCAATCTGTTTTTCTTTTCATGGCATATTTTGATGCAAAACTGTTATTTTGAGACCTTTTGGTGATTATCCGATGGAGATGTATTAAGAAAATCCATATTTTGACGAATACGATTTACGCAGAAGTGTTTGACCAGCCGCTGCAGGACAGAAAATTTAATGGTGAGTCACACAATTATGTTTCATTCAAACATTCATTAGCCAACTGCAGAATCCATTTTTCCCTTTCCACACATCCTGTAGTTTTCTTCCAGATTTTTCCAAAATTATCTATCTCTATTGTAGTTTGTGGTAATTATAGTATTGTTGTAACATATGAAGATCGTGAATTTGACCGCCAAACAGTCATTTGTTACGAAAAATTTTGTCCGCCCTGCTGCATCTTTCTCAACCATTGTTTGCAATAGAGCAATCATTTACATTGACGAGAAAATATGTAAACCTAAATTTGAGTCAAATCTTTATTAATCAGACTCATATTATTCCCTTTTGACTTACGATTATACATCCTATTACAATGGAACGTGGTAAGGTAGAGATAGTTTCGGCAGATGAGTTAAGTGAACTAGATTCATCGTGAAACCAACAAGAAAGTCCGCGTTTCCCTCCATGGACGAGTTCACAGATCAATGCAATGATTTTGCCTCAAACTCGCAACATTTGTGATAATACACAGATGGCGACTTTAAATGACGAAATGTGGAATGGACGCGAGACTATACCGTCAGCGCCATTGTTAACATCAATGTCAGAACCGAATATGAGACAAATTCAGCAATGTGACACAAAACAGACACAGGAAACTGACAAACTGGACCGACTATTAGAGTTATTTGCAGACATGAAACGAGACGTTAGTCAGAAAATTGACATATTAATCCATACTATGACCGAAAATTTTGAACGGACGATAAAACAGATGACAGAATTAAATAACACCACTCAACAGCTCAGCCAGCGATTTGAGACATTGTACGATCGAGTCACTAAACAGGAAGAAACTTTGGTTACATTCACACACGAAACAAAAAACAATATCACCCGATGTGAGAATCAGTTAACTCAAATAGTTAATGTGCACACTAGTGTGGAAGAGTTAGCTCAGGCCCACACTTCAGCTAGCTCCACCCAAGAAAAGCTGACTGAAGAAATGGGAAATATTACCCAACAACTCACAATGGTAGTTCTTGAACAGACCCACCTCAAAGAAAAGATAGAAAAATTAGAAGACCGAGCGGACCTCGCGTCACTAAACAACGACACCAACATGGCCGAAAGAATCGTATATGAATGTACATTGTGTGACGACTATCGGGACAAAAAACTTGAAACAATTACACAGGACATACTTTCAAAAACAAAGATACATGTTGAAGACGAGACAAAACACATAGAAGACGAAGTGACAAAATTACGAGACAATGTTGTGCCGTGTTTGGCGATTGGTGCAAACGCATCGCTAGGAAACGACAAAACAGCTAAAACCATGGCTAATGACACAGACAGAACACCTATTGTGGAATCACCTATTTCCAATCAAAATTACAGTGTGCCTTCTTTTCCACCAAACGAGCAATATTACGATACAACACCTAGAGTAGCAAGTGACACAACCCACATCAATACAGTTATGCCAACCGGCATGGCCGATGACACGTTTGTAAGACATGGGTATTTCCAGACATTTTCCAGTTAGGACATGCACAAAGTCCACCCTATTGTGTTTATTAGATCATTTGACGGTGTTTTTCCACGTAGTTGGTCAGAAGTCGATAAAATCAGATACGTCACCAATCTCATGAGAGGACGAGCAGCTAAGTGGGGTGCCGCTATGAAACGGCGGTGCCTTACGTTTGAACAGTTCGAACAAGCCTTCTTGGACGAATTCTGGTCCGAGAATGAGCAACAGAGTCTAAGGAGAGAAGTGTGCAACCCCGAGACCTATGACCCTAAAAAAGAGACATTAAGACAATACTTTGAGAGGTACCTAGACAAGACACTGTACTGGTCCAAACCAGCCGACCTGCCAGCGATAATTGACACTTTAAAGAGCCACTTGCCCTTTTCATACCGAGACAGATTAAAGGAGTACCGGAGAATGACGTTAAGACTTTCTTAAACTTCTTAGATCAAATGGTCGTAGTTTACAGAGGCGATTCACGCCATTCAAATTTTACTCATATTAGTAACCAAAATCAGCACCCACCCCAAAGGAACCTTAGTGATGGTGGTTGGTGGAACCATCCCTCCGCGCCGCGACGCAGTACGATGCCTGCGCGCGAAACATATTCAAATGGAAACGTGTATGACGGTAGGAACAACCTCAGAAATTCGTGGAATAATAATAACAACAACAATAATTATCACCCATATCAAAATGGTAACTACATGCAAAATGAAAATCACAGACAGTACAACAACAACCGCAATGGGAGACGTGAGAATAACCGGTACAACCCGGGCTACTTTGACAAGAACATGCCATATAACAGACGTAATTACCATCAAAACAATAACAATCCCAACAATCACCGACCCGATATGTGGAACACACAACATTCACGCATGACAAATCATAACCCTTCACGGAATCCGCCGCCGTTCCCCAGTACAGTCATGCACTTCAGGCCACGAAGTAGCAATAACAATTGCGGCGCGACATCAGCTGACGCGTGGGCGTCAACCGGCCGGAATGTAAACATAGTGGAGCTGGTCAATGAACCCGGCCAAACACAGCAGACGACGGCAAACAGTCGACGACCGAGCTAAGCGCTCGTGCTTCGGTCGTGAGGTGTTGTTAGAGCGCAACGGCTGAGACGGTTTGTTTCCTGAGGTACGACGACAAAATGGCAGCAGAACAGGAATTAACAAACCTATCAGGTTGATGACCTCGTTCTTTTGCGTTCACATCCCAAGTCTACAAAATTAAAACAACTGATAAGAAAATGACAGATATTATATTCAGGTCCTTTCAGAATAGCAAGCATACCTCACCCAGGTTGTTACTCCCTAGAATACCCGTTATCTCACAAGCCGAGGGGGCTGCATCCCCACAGACATTTGAAACCCTTTGTGCACTAAAACAACATAATATAATGACAACTAATTTGAACATGAATAAGTTGCTGTGAAAACGAGATCATAAATACTTGTATTGAATACACGAACATTAAGTTATACAGCCTAAGAACACAAACATTAATTTATGGAAATTATATACTGCAGTTACACTTGTACACATAATTATGAAGAGAATGTAAACCCAGGTGAGTACACTTACTGAATGAGAAGAGATATTCATATAGGAATGAAATCTACACAGGTTACATTTGTTGTTAGTTGTAAATTATAAGGTGAATCAACAATTAGTTATTTCAAGACACTCTAATGACAGGAGATAATAGCTATTGAGATCAGTAATGACATAGGTATGTAGCAGAATGAATGAGGATGTAAGAATGAATGATCAGTACGAATGAGTTAATATTTAAGTTAATATAAGAAAGTAAGTACTTTGAAGTAGTTGATGGAGACAAGAGATTATTTGAGAAAAATATTATTGGAGTTTTATGAGAATGGAAGAAGTGCCAAATGGCCCCACGTATGTGATATATTAATTTTTGATGAGGAATATTTTTAATGTATAAGGATATATATATTATGATGAATATGTGAGTAAGGAATGTGTGAGAATGTTTGGTAATATTGTGCTACATAGAGAAGTGAGTAAACAGTCTACATCTTTAAGATTACATAAGAATTTCAGTTTGAAAGAAAACATTTGTGATGAGTTAGAACACGTGAGTACAAGGCGTTAAAGGTGAATCTATTTACAGTGCCCTTGAAAATGAACGAATGCAAGAAAAGCAGAGTGAACATAATGATGATTACAGCTGTTGAAAGAAGTGTAATGAGAATGTGACTCGTAAACACATAAGCTTTAATTTATTTCAGATGTGTAACTTAGTAACCTTTCGTTAAGTTTTGTTAAGCCATTGTGCGGAAGAAAACATTTATAGTTCGTGCTCAGGCAGGAGAATGATATTTTAAGGAACTTAAGTTGAAAGAAATATAGTTTTTACACAGCCCTCATGTGAATACATTTTTTTTTTTTTTTTTTTTTTTTTTTTTACGAAAGTGAAATTTAGTGCCATGTTAGCCTTTATTATACTTACACACGACAGAGAACCCTGAGGAAGCAAAGGATAGGAGAGTTATTAAGGCCGTTTTTGCGACTCGTACAACACCTCCACTTATGCGAACAGATGACAAAATTACATCTACTTTGAAGACCTTATTTGACTTTTCAGGTAATACAAGGTAAGTGCAAAGGAGCAGTGACCACCCGTGCAACCGACGTCGAGCAAAGGACACTGGGAAAGAGACATTTTACTGTCAATTATAATACTATGTTCTTTATTTATGTTTTATAGAAAGAAATGATATATGTACACAACACACATGATGTAGAGAAGTAGAAGAAAGTTCATGGTTGAACTCTTGAGAGGGAATTTGATATGTTATTATATAATACACATTATGAGAGAGAGAATCTCTGTGAGATATATTTTCCATTTGTATAGACGGTATCCACAAGAAGTGGAGATATTAAGGAAGAACTGAGCAGATATGCGATTTACTCATGCAAGGATTTGATAAGGAATAATACACTAAGCCATATGAACAAGCACAACACAAACAGAGAATCTGTCATGATGTTACACTACACAGACTTGTCGTAAGGACACTTACATTTATCCATGATTTGGTAAATTGTAAGCACCTGCCTTCACACACCCCTTGAAGGTGATGCAAACGTTCTAATGTATTGTGTTCTCTTTTTATGTAGTAGCTGTAGGATTTGGTAGTTTGTAGGTAGTGAATAGTTTCTTCCATTCTATCTTTCTTTCTTTCTCCATTATCCTACCACCTCCTGCAGCTGGGTATTGTTTGTTTATGGAATGTAAGAATATATTGTGTGACAGTAAACTTTCAGGTATGAATAAAAAGACATGAATATTGATGGCACTACAAGCCTGGTCAACCACTAGCCAGATATGGAATCAAAAATAAATAAATAAATAATAAATGAAGGAAAGCCCGTGCTTTAAACATTAAGTCTTATATCCCTTGGCACGTCCAAACCTGAATAAAAAAAAATTAATACCCCAATAAAAGAAAGCCAATGGGACTTAGTATAATTTTTTCAGTGTAAATATTTCACGTGCAGATACTTGTAAATTTATATGTAGGCCTATTTGTATATGTATTAAAACTTTGCATATTGTCAACATATTTTGAAATGTGACCACGAAATGTAAGCTTTCAGAATTAACGATGTAAACATGCTTGGACAAAGTGAAATTTGTTAAAATGTAAACATTGCAAAAAAGTGTTGCAAACTGTGAACGTTATAAACGACGAATTTTGTGTTGTGTTGTTTGTAAATCGATATAAACTGCACTTTACTTCGACGATAATGAGGATTTTCACACTGCAAATGAACGTTTGTTGGCAAGTGTAAACAACGTGGTGAAACACCTACCTTTGCGAACATCGACGCCGTTGTTCCTGGCTGGCCTTCAGATGCTCTGGAGACAATAAACTCGGCACCTGTCGTAGGCGATGTGGAGGCTAGAAACTACATCGACCATATATGCCCCGGGAACAATAGTCATGAAAACGCACAAGTACCTGTAGTGTTGTGTCGTAACAGAAGACATGGACGTTGCTTCAGATCACGCACACGCTCTATCTTTTGGTGTCTCCGGACTTAACACGCCATTTATGCTGGAATAACAACTTGTAATGAACGCTATGTGAAAGTGAATGTGTGTGCAAGATTGCCATAACACAGCGATTTTGAAACTGCCGCACGTGAAATTCAGTGATGCTATTGCGCATGCGCAAAGACTACGTGCTGCCAGAGATGCATTGGGAAACCAACGCTGGGAGCACACAACATTCACTGCGCTGGCGAGCAGCTTGTTCAAACAAACTGTATGTAAATATATATATTAATTGTGTAAAAAGGAACCAAACTGTAATAATTGTATTTAGTATATAGGTTTAGAAAGTAAGTGTCACAGTCTAACATAACATGTTAGACTGTGGTTAGTGTTGGCAAAGATTATCCCCTATGGATGCACGTGGCCTTCCCAATGAAAATATGCATATATTGACATTTAGGTTTGCTAGCCTGCCACACTAAATGTTTTAGCGTGACAGTCGAGGGGGCGATGTAGCGGGACTTTGAATTTCGCCGCGCTGCACTCGTTCCCTCAGACATGAATTGTGCCGTCGCAGCGGTATGAGCGCTCGACGCCAGAGAAAATACTAAAATTGTAACTCTTTTTTGTTTTCTATCCGTTTTCTTGATTGTCTCTTGATAGCCGAAGCTTAAGGCAGACGTGATCTGATGAAGACGTAAAAAAATTTATTAGCTAGTCTTGATCTGATTTTAATGTGTAGACATATTGTGGAAGTTGTTAAGAAATTCGGAGGATGGAAGTAGAAAAGTAAATTAAATTGCATACAGTATCAAGATGATTTTAATTGGTATAAATTAGTGATTCCTGGACGATTGCAAGATTTCGGAGCAGACTTTTCACGCAGAATTGAAGGAGATTTTTGAAGACCTGGACGCCGCACGAAAGAAGACATGTTAACCTGGTAAAGAAT
This sequence comes from Schistocerca nitens, assembly GCF_023898315.1. Taxonomy (NCBI): domain Eukaryota; kingdom Metazoa; phylum Arthropoda; class Insecta; order Orthoptera; family Acrididae; genus Schistocerca; species Schistocerca nitens. The sequence continues at coordinate 546,266,716 of NC_064618.1, forward strand.
GAACTCAAAGCTACGCCATTTCCCCCTGTCAGTTACATTTTGTTATTCTCTGTTCTTTTTCAATACTTTTTGTAGTGGAAATTGGTTTAACTTTTGCTCAAAAACGCCACAAGGACCACCCCAACAATAGCTTTTCTGTAATACGAAGTCCGATTTGCTTTTCATTCTTTCCCTTTTTTCACGGTCATTAACGATTTAAAAAAAAAAAAAAACCATTTTCACTTACGATTTCTTCCCACATTTTCAACCTTTTCTTTTTCTTCTCTTTTTTTCTTTTTTTATTAACCACTACAGTTATCACCTTTTGACAGGTTTCTAGTCAGTAGTTTCATTGTTTGCGTACCCATGTATCTTTGTGTGTATACTGATGTGTGTTTGTGCAGACTGATTCTTTGTCCTTCTTATCTGAAGATAAGTTGTAGGTTATTGGAAACCAGGTAGGACTACTGCGATAGAAGTAGATGAATATGGAAAGAGGGAAAATAGATAGATACTCAAACAAGAAGTAAGAAAGGAAAAAAATAGAAATGGTTGCTAAGATCGAAGAAGAGAGAGAAGATAGCCCCAAAGACAGGAAAATCTTCCCATCCCCCCCCCCCTTCCCCAGGATCCCTACCTCACCGGTATTTGAGTGAGAAGCCGGAGGAGGTATGGTATTAAATCGTCTCCTACGGAACGGACGTTCTCACCTTCAGCCTTGAGGTCCCCAAAGAAAATCTTGGCAACCCTTATGGAATAGCAAGTGATGAAGAATCAGTCACACTTGTTTGTGAGGGTTGTTTGAAAGGTGTGGTGTGTGTTTTGTGTTAGCCATGATTTATGTGTTTGTGTAAATGATGTTTTAATCTACAATACCGACCCCTTTCAAAAATTATACAAACCCTCCCATTTACATCACATTTCATAAAAGGTATAAAATATTCTATACCAAATAGAAAATTATACACTACTATAAAATAGTTATCTAGTTAGTCACTTTATATTATCTTTTATACACACATAATATTCCATTCAGTTCACTTTATCTAAATATCACTTATTACCTGTGATTCTCTAAGATTGTATTTTTATTTGACTGTCATGTCTGAGAATACGGGACGCAATGTGTGATCTTCAAACAGTGCATGAGCTGTGTCATGATAGCTGAACATTCTGTGGTCCACTGTTGTTCCGGCAGTAGAGCAGTTTGCAATGTTGTTCCAGGCTATCATGCAGATTTTTGTCACATCAAGCAACATTTGTAACCTGAAACATAATTGTGGCATGCAATAGACTACCATATTTACTCGAATCTAAGCCGCACCTGAAAAATGAGACTCGAAATCAAGGAAAAAAGATTTTCCCAAATCTTACGTCGCACCTGAAATTTGAAACTCGAAATTTAAGGGGAGAGAATCGAAACAAAGTTGGTCCATTGTAACATGAGACACAATTTAGGTCAAATGGATGAAGATACAGCTACAGTAGTTTGGTTCGAGTCGTAAGCTTAGCATTGAAGCTTTACCAGGTAGCCATTGCTATGCGTCAGGCGCTCCGTCCATATTTATGCTGGTAACTTTCCTTTTTCACGTGCTTCGTCTGGTTTGAATCAGTTGCTTATTTTGCTTTGATCTGATCAGTCCCGTTCTCTTTGTTATAGGTGTTTACATCCGAAAATGCATTATTGTAATGTGCCTTGCATTGTTTGTCGCATTCTGATAACGACCAGTCGCCGCTCGCAGCATGGCTTGCTTTTGTCCGCGCTACCGCCACTTACAATAAACAAAAGAGAGGAATTGTCTCATTGGCGAAACAGTGGCAAGAGACTGCCATTTGCAGTTACTTACACAACTGCTATTTGTAGTTACTTACACAACTGCTTTCTTTGATAAGGATGAACAAGAACCAAATAAAAGACTGCATATGATAGAAAATGTTCTGAATGCGAATTTAGTGAACATTTTTCTCCATTTGAAATTATTTGCAGACACCTCTTTAGTACATTACATTCCGCACAGAAATTAGTCATCTTAGATTCAAAAATCTAGTCAGTTGCCATGCTTCATTTCTGACTGTATTACTATTCAGCATAAGAAAAATATGATTATAAAAATGACATGATATGTATATAGTGTGGTCCATTGATCGTGACCGGGCCAAATATCTCACAAAATAAGCGTCAAATGAAAAAACTACAAAGAACAAAACTTGTCTAGCTTGAAGGAGGAAACCAGAAGGCACTATGATTGGCCTGCTAGATGGCGCTGCCATAGGTCAAACGGATATCAACTGTGTTTTTTTAAATATGAACCCCCATTTTTTATTACATATTCGTGTAGTATGTAAAGAAATATGAATGTTTTAGTTGGACCACTTTTTTCGTTTTGGGACAGATGGCACTGTATTAGTCACAAACATATGGCTCACAATTTTAGACGAACAGTTGGTAACAGGTAGGTTTTTTTAAATTAAAATACAGAACGTAGGTACGTTTGAACATTCTATTTCGGTTGTTCCAATGTGACACATGTACCTTTGTGAACTTATCATTTCTGAGAACCTGTAAATACCACATTAATGCAATAAATGCTCAAAATGATGTCCATCAACCTCAATGCATTTGGCAATACATGTAATGACATTCCTCTCAGCAGCGAGTAGTTTGCCTTCTGTAACGTTCGCACGTGCATTGACAATGCGCTGACGTGTGTTGTCAGTGGATCACGATAGCAAATATCCTTCAACTTTCCCTACAGAAAGAAATCCGGGAACGTCAGATCCGGTGAACGTGTGGGCCATGGTATGGTGCTTCAACAACCAATCCACCTGCCATGAAATATGCTATTCAATACCGGTACCTCTTCAACCACATGCGAGCTATGTGCCGGACATCCATCATGTTGTAAGTACATCGCCATTCTGTCATGCAGTGAAACATCTTGTAGTAACATCGGTAGAACTTTACATAGGAAATCAGTATACATTGCACCGCTTAGATTGCTTTCGATAAAATGGGGGCCGATTATCCTTCCTCCCATAATGCCACACCATACATTAACCCGCCAAGGCCGCTGATGTTCCACTTGTCACAGCCATCATGGAGTTTCCATTGCCCAATAGCGCATATTATGCCGGTTTACATTAGCGCTGTTGGTGAATGGCGCTTCGTCGCTAAATAGAATGCTTGCAAAAAGTCTGTCATCATCCCGTAATTTCACTTGTGCCCAGTGTCAGAACTGTACACAACACTCAGAGTCATCACCATGCAATTCCTGGTGCATAGATATATGGTGTGGGTGCAATCGATGTTGATGTAGCATTCTCAACACCGATGTTTTTGAGATTCCCGATTCTCGCACCATTTGTCTGCTACTGATGTGCGGATTCGCCGTGACAGCAGCTAAAACACCTACTTGGGCATCATCATTTGTTGGAGGTCATGGTTGACGTTTCACATGTGGCTGAACACTTCCTGTTTCCTTAAATAACGTAACTATCCAGCAAATGGTCCAGAAACTTGGACGATGTCGTCCAGGATACCGAGCAGCATACATAGCATGCACCCGTTGGGCAATTTCGATCACAATAGCCATACATTAACACGATATCGACCTTTTCCGCAATTGGTAAAAGGTCCATTTTAACACGAGTAATGTATCACGAAGCAAACACCATTCGCACTGGCAGAATGTTACGTGATACCATGTACTTATACGTTTGTGACTATTACAGTGCCATCTATCACAAAGCGAAAAAAGTGGTCCAACTAAAACATTCATATTTCTTTACATACTACATGAATATGTAATAAAAAATGGGGGTTCCTATTTAAGAAAACACAATTGATATCTGTTTGACCTATGGCAGCGCCATCTAGTGGGCCAACCATAGCGCCATCTGGTTTCCCTTTTCAAGATAGACGAGATTCGTTCTTGGTTTTTTCGTTTGATGCTTATTTTGTGAGATAGACCACCCGGTATTCTTCCGCGTTTGCTGTTGTCTCACTCTAGTTTCACAGTTTATTAGGCAGACAGAATTTAAATGAAATAGCAGCAAACATGAAAGAATACATGACATAATGTTTACATTCGTATTATTCTTATGGTGAAGAGAATACTGCATGTGATTCACGATTCATAAAAGTTCCTATTAGCAACGATCTCTTGACACAGGTAGGAAAAAATTCAGAACTTAAGAGTTAGCCATATTGACATACATCCCAAACAGTCTTGCCAGTCGGATTTTCGTAGTAGATTTTTAGTGATGACTTCAAATGCAGTGTGTGTTGTTGTTGTCTTCAGTCCGTAGACTGGTTTGATGTAGCTCTCCACGCTTTTCTATCCTGTACAATGCAGAGTAGCAACACTTATAAAATAAGAATGAAAATAACTTAGAAATCAAACGCTGAAATTTAAAACAAAATTTTATTTGGTTTTTAATACATCTTATATGAAATGTTTAAAATATCAGTGATGATTCTGAATCACTATCACTCAATTGTTTGCTGCTTCTTCATACAGAGCATCGTCCTCCGTACCATCTAGTGCATTGGATAGCGAACATGTTTTAAATGCTTGTTGCACAGTCTGATTTGGAACACACTTCCATGCATCATAAATCCATTGGCACACTTGCGACAAACTTGCACATTATACACGTCCTATTGGTGTCAGTTGTCTGTCGCTTTTTGAAAGCCAGTCTGTGTACATGCGTTTAAGCTTTTCCTTAAATGGTTTATTCAAACAGACATCAAGTGGTTACAGAATATGGCATTGTTGGCCAGAAAACTCCAATGGTTAGATTCAACCAGCTAACCAGAGGGGGTTCCTTCCTCCATGCAGAATCGTCCCTTCCCTTGTGGTGTGTGAGAGTTGTGTCTTAAATGTATCTGTTGAGTTTAGGTAAAAAGTAAATATCAACTTAGCAGCTCAAAAACCTTGTTGAAAGAAATTATTGTGGAAAACTCCAGAAGCTTTTTCAGCCATCTAAGGACCATTGTATTCATATGATAGTTTGTAGAGGTGAGGGAGAAGGTGCACTAGACTGGATGGTATGGTGTATTTTTAATATTTTTGAAGACAAATGGCAACCTGTAAGTAGCCATAAAAAAGTTACAGTTCTGACCCTGTCAAAAACTTGCATAATAGTGACTTTTAAATATTTTCTTGAAAGAAAAACACCTGACTACACAATATTTTTTCCCATGCCTAAGAGCTGGATTGGGGGGGGGGGGGGAGGGAGGGCAGCGGCAGCCCTCCCTTGCCCCTGGGTATGATGGATGTCACCTTGCCTAAGGATGATCAGTCAGGCAGCAGTATCCGACCAAGACAGAAGCAGCAACAGGGAAGTAAACGACTTTTGTCATTTATGAGTTCCTAACCAGGAGCAAATTTTATTATATCATATGTGTGCTTTAATAGTTCAGTTTCTTGTGTTTCTGTGTGTAAATTTAATATCTAATAGCCACAGTTGTCGCATTTTCGTTTATGTTGGAAAGTAAACCGATTTTGTGACATATTAAAAGTTCCTAGTCGGGGCAAAATATTTAGTTTCACCTGAGTGCTTTGGTAGATAGGTTTTTGAATATCTGCGTATTACTAGACACAATTCGTGCATTTTTGTCTGGGTCTACAGAAGAGTTGCGCAGTACATGCTGATAGTCCATTTATCTGCATAGTTTAGTTTTCCATGGCCTTTACTATGGACAGGGACTGTGATTGTTGTGTGCGGCTGCGAGCTGAGTTGGTGACACTTCGCTTTCAGCTTCAGGCTGTGATAGCTTCGGTTACACAGCTTGAGGCTGCAGTGGATGGGCACCACTCCTGTGGGCCGGCTGTGAGAATCCAACGGATGTCCAGCACATCAGAATCCTCCGATCGGTCCTCACTGGTAGCCAACCCAGTTACTGCTGGCACTGAGGCGGACCCCTCACCTGTGTTCGAGTGGGAGGTCCCCGCGGGGCGAAGCAGGCGGTGAAAGACTTCCCAGGCAGCTGCATGTAAGACCCCCCCGTTTTGTCTGATAAACAGGTTCCAGGTGCTGTCTGTGGCTGACACTGTCGCTGAGCCAGATGCTGTCGCCTGTCCTGCTTCAGAGAAAACCACTCAGCCTGCAAGATCCGGGCAATTGCAGAGGGTAGGATTATTGGTAGTTGGGAGTTCCAACGTTAGGCGCGTTATGGGGCCCCTTAGGGACTTGGCCGACAAGGGGGGGTAAGAAAACCAATGTGCACTCCATGTGCATACCGGGTGGAGTCATTCCAGATGTGGAAAGGGTCCTCCTGGATACCATGAGGAGCACAGGGTGCAGCCAACTGCAGGTGGTGGCTCACGTCGGTACCTATGATATGTGTCGCTTTGGATCAGAAGAGATTCTCTCTGGTTTCGAGCTGCTAACAGAAGTGGTAAAGGCTGCCAGTCTTGCTTGCAAGATGAAAGCAGAGCTGACCATTTGCAGCATAGTCGACAGGACCAATTGCGGACCTCTGGTACAGAGCCGAGTGGAGGGTCTGAATCAGAGGCTCAGATGGTTCTGCGACTGTGTAGGCTGTAGATTCCTCAACTTGTACCAAAGAGTGGTTGGGTTTCAGGTTCCGCTGAATAGGTCAGGTGTCCACTATACACAGGAGGTGGCTACGTGGGTAGCAGGGGCTGTGTGGCATGGACTGGACGGTTTTTTAGGTTAGAGGGTCTTGAGATAACACAAGAAGGGCTTCAGTCACAAAAGGTTCAGGCTGAACACAGGAAAAATGTAGATACAGGAACCATTTGTATAACAGTTGTAAATTATTGTAGCTGTGTTGGGAAAGTACCAGAGCTAATAGAAAGCACTGATGCTCAAATCACTATAGGAACTGAAAGCTGGCTAAAGCCGAATATAAGCTCAGCCAAAATTTTTGCGAAGAACCTAATGGTATTCCGAAAGGATAGGTTAAACACAGCTGGTGGTGGCGTGTTTGTTGCTGTCAGAAGTAGTTTAACTTGTCGCAAAACTGAAGTAGATACTTCCTGTGAGTTAGTATGGGCAGAGGTCATTGTTGGCAACTGGAATAAAATAATAATTGGATCCTTTTACTGACCTGCCAATTCAGATGATACAGTTGCTGAAAGGTTCAAAGAAAACTTAAGTCTGATTTCAAACACATTCTCGACTTATATGATGATAGTTGGTGGTGACTTTAATTTAACCTCAATTTGTTGGTGAAAATACATGTTCATTTCTGGAGGTACACATAAAACATCATCCGAAATTGTGCTAAATGCAGTCTCTGAAAATTATTTCGAGCAGTTAGTTCATGACTTGACCTCTTAGCAACAAATAATCCTGAGTTAATAATAAGCATCAGAACCAATTAAGGGATTAGTGAACACAGAGTTGTCGTAGTGAGACTGAATACCGTAATCCCCAAATCCTCGAAAAATAAGCCAAAAATATACCTATTCAAAAAAGCAGATAAAAACTCACTTGATGCCTTCCTGAGAGACAATCTCTACTCATTCCAGATTAATAATATAAGTGTTGACCAGATGTGGCTTAGATTCAAAGGAATAGTATTGGCAGCAATTGAGAGATTTATATCAAATAAATTAACAAACGACGGAGCTGATTCTCCTTGGTACACAAAACAGGTTAGAACACTGTTGCAGAAACAACAAAACAAACATGCCAAATTTAAACAGACATAAAATCCCCAAGATTGGCGATCTTTTACACAAGCTCAAAATTTAGTGCGCACTTCAACGCGAGATGCCTATAACAGTTTCCACAACGAAACTTTGTCTCGAAACCTGGCAGAAAATCCAAAGAGATTCTGGTCATACGTGAGGTATGTTAGTGGCAAGAAACAATCAATGCCTTCTCTGCACGAAAGCAATGGAGATATTATCGAGGACAGTTCTGCCACAGCAGAGTTACTAAACACAGCCTTCCAAAATGCCTTCACAAAAGAAGATGAAGTAAATATTCCAGAATTCGAATCAAGAACACCTGCCAACATGAGTAACGTAGAAGTGAATATCCTCGGAGTAGTGAAGCAACTTAAATCACTTAATAAAAACAAGTCTTCTGGTCCAGACTGTATACCAATTAGGTTCATTTCGGAGTATGCTGATACATTAGCTCCATACTTAATAATCATATACAACCGTTCGCTGGATGAAAGATCTGTACCCAAAGACTGGAAAGTTGCAGAGGTCACACCAATATTGAAGAAAGGCAGTAGGAGTAATCCACTAAATTACAGGCCCATATCGTTAATGTCGATATTCAGCAGGATTTTAGAACATATATTGTGTTCGAAAATTATGAATTACCATGAAGAAAATGGTCTATTGATACACAGTCAACATGGGTTTAGAAAACATTGTTCCTGTGAAACACAACTAGCTCTTTATTCAAATGAAGTGTTGAGTACTATTGACAAGAGATTTCAGATCGATTCCGGATTTCCGGAAGGCTTTTGACACTGTACCACACAAGCGGCTTGTTTTGAAATTATGAGCTTATGGAATATCATCTCAGTTATGTGACTGGATTTGTGATTTCCTGTCAGAGAGGTCACAGTTCATAGTAATTGATGGAAAGTCATCGAGTAAAACAGAAGTGATTTCTGGCGTTCCCCAAGGCAGTGTTGTAGGCCCTTTGCTGTTCCTTATCTATATTAATGATTTTGGAGACAATCTGAGTAGCCGTCTTTGGTTGTTTGCAGATGATGCTGTCTTTTATCAACTAATAAAGTCATCAGAAGACCAAAACAAACTGCAAAACGATTTAGGAAAGATATCTGAATGGTGCGAAAAGTGTCAGTTGACCCTAAATAACGAAAAGTGTGAGGTCATACACATGAGTGCTAAAAGGAACTTATTAAACTTCAGTCTAATCTAAAAGCTGTAAATTCAACTAAATAACTAGGAATTACAATTATGAACAACTTAAATTGGAAGGAACACACAGAAAATGTTGTGGGGAAGGCTAATCAAAGACTGCGTTTTATTGGCAGGACACTTAGAAAATGTAACAGATCTACTAAGGAGACTGCCTACACCACACTTGTCCATCCTCTTTTAGAATACTGCTGCACGGTGTGGGGTCCATACCAGATAGGACTGACGGAGTACATCGAAAAAGTTCAAAGAAAGGCAGAACATTTTGTATTATTGTGAAATATGGGAGAGAGAGTCACAGAAATGATACAGGATTTGGGCGGGACATCATTAAAGGAAAGGCACTTTTAGTTGCAACAGAATCTTCTCATGAAATTCCAATCACCAACTTTCTGCTCCAAATGCGAAAATATTTTGTTGACACTGACCTACATAGGGAGGAATGATCACCAAGATAAAATAAGGTTAAATCAGAGTTCATACAGAAAGATTTAGGTATTCATTTTTTCCGCGCACTATACGAGATTGGAATAATAGAGAACTGTGAAGGTGGTTCGATGAACCCTCTGCTAGGCACTTAAATGTAATTTGCAGAGTATCCATGTAGATGTGGGACCTATTCGTGGATGTTCTTAACACAGTTCAAGATGCAATAAGGAAAGAAGATACTGTAATGTATGAATTATTATCATCCAAATTGAAACTGCAGATAATGTTGGGTTTCTTTTGGCAAGTGGAAATTTGTGTTAATCGGTACAATATCCATATCACATTCCAAAGACAACAATTGACACATTAGTTTCAGTGTTTGTGGTGCTACCTATTTGGGAAGTTTCTTTTGTCCAACAATGGACGTTAAAGCTTTTTCACTTCACTTCATGAATATTTAAATTTTTTATATCTGCCAATAGCTTCTCATTGTTTTCTTTGAATAGCTTCCACCTTTGCACTACTGTGTTTTAAGTGAAGATGCCTATTTCATCATTCTTTTGAGGATGGCTTCAGATTGACATCAGAGCATCTACAACAGTTTCCAATGTATACGTCTTTCTGCTTCTCTTGGAAGGAGTCCACTGTCATGCCATCTACACATTGGTCACACTAGGCTCACCCATTGTTTTCTCTTGCGTAATGAGCCACCCTCACAATGCGGCTGTAGATCCAGACTGATGTTATGCTATATATTGGTGGAATTTCCCCTTCTTTTGGCCCTTCATATCATGTATGGCCTTCCAGGATCCTTGTCTTTAATATCAGCAGATTATTTACAGATGATTGAACTTGTCCTCAGTTTCCTACGTGAAAGTGGTTTTTGTTTTCAGCTATGTTTTGCTTTACCCCTGGAGAAGGGGCGGGGTGATTGTGGTTGGGGCCTTTCTTCATGTTTACTGGGTCTGAGACCCATGACCACTCCCCCGTGCAAAGACCACCCTTTTATCCCTCTGTTTTTCTAGTTTTCAGATTTGGCTTGCCCTTTCATGCCCTCTACTGTGTATGTTTTAACTTCCTCACTTTATAGTTTGATCCCTCTGACAGGACCTGTCCACTTTAAGCATACCCTCTTACCTTACACAAGTAACTTTTGAATCATGGGACTGATGACCTCTATGTTTAGTCCAATAACCCCCCTTAATCAATCAATCAATCAGTCAATCAATCCAAATGTAGAAGTATATTTTTATTAATATTTGATGTCTAATTTTTCTTAGAGATTACATTTACATCAGTAGCTACAACACTGTTAATCCTCCAATGTTCATATTGCAAAGCAGTGCCTCAAATGCAGATTTGCATCACATTTTGTCCTTGTAATCATTATCAGTCATTAACATTCTGCAATCACCTGTTCATAGCATAACTGTGCAAAAATAGTTTTCTCAGTTACTCATTTCAAGTCACATTTATTGATACACAATCTAACTTGTAAACACATGCAACTCAGAGGTTTGTTTTTGTGAAAATTGGAACACAACAGTACTTCATAGTTCTTTCAACAATATTTGTCACAGCATACTGTGCATGCACTGTGGTTTCCATCACAACTTCAAAACTTAGTTTCGTAATGTAGCCTCTGTGTAAATTAGGACTCATACAAAATGCACTGCTGGGGCAAAACATTGGGACCACTTACTTAAAGGTTGTTTGTCCACTTTTAGAATGCAGTACAGCAGTGATTATGCAGAGCACAGATTTGACAAGTCGTCAGTTGATTTCCATCGGTTTGTGGCTCCATATGTCTATACATAGACATGCAATTCCCATAAATTTTGGGCCAGTGGTTTGTGGGAACAAACATGGTAGTATCCCAGATGTGTACCATCAGTTTCATACACTGTAAATTTGGTGGCCGGGACATTAACTCGAGATCATTATCATTCTCTTCAAACTACTGTAGCATGATTATTGTCTTGCAACACAAACAGTTACACTCCTGGAAGATGCCATTGCCATCAGAGAAGGCATCAAGCATGAAGGAATGCAGGTAGTCCACAGTAATGTTCATGTAATCCACTGCTGTCATGGTGCCTGCAGTTACTATCATAGGTCACATGAAAACCCAGGCAAATGTCTCCCATAGAATAATACACCCCCACCAGTCTGTGTATATTGCATCTGCATGTTTTGAGCAGCCATTTGCTTGGAAGATGTTGTATCTGGACACATCCAAGGACCTGGTGTAACAAGAAACATGACTCGTCTGACAAGGGAATGCATTTCCATTGTCCAGTCTCAATATACCATGTCCACTGCAATTGTAACTGATTATGTCATTGGGTCAACATGGGAACATGTCGTCTGCTGTGCAGCCCCAGTTTCAACATACGCCTGCATCAGCATTGTACTTTTTCATCATATCTGCCACAGATTGCCACCTATTCTGCTTTAAATAGCCATTGGATGTGATGAGGTGTGGATGCACAACACCTTATTGCCTACTCATGGTTTCACCATCCTTCAGCCACTTTCTGTGGATACTCATGACTGTTACACATGAACAACTGATCAGCATTGCTGTTTCTGAGATGCTTGCTCCCAGGAACAGAGCCAGAACAATCTTATTTGTCAAAGTCAATTATGTCAGCAGATTTCCCCATTTATGGTCATATCATCACTAGAATGATTCCCCTTTCATCGCTGCTCCACATAATTACCTCACTATGTAACATGCCCGCAGAGCAACCAGGTGACATTTATTCTCACAATGGGCAGTGACTTTAATGTTTTGACTCATCAGTGTGTATGGTGGAGATAAGGTTAAGTGTACAATGTATTTGAAATGCAGGTTCTTTTACTGCATATTTATTTATTTATCATATAGCTTTTAGACACATTGAAAAAATATATATGTAGAGTGTAGAGAAAAATATTTACAATATAAAATCTTATAAACAAACATCTAGAGTATCTACATAATCTGTTCACTTTGGAGTCTGCTGCAGGAAGTCTTCTGGTCTACCATCATATGAACTTGTGGGGCATTCTTCTGTGATATGTCTGATGGTCCATGGTTCTCCACAAATTCCATTTGTGTAAAAATAATATGCACATCTGTCATGTTGAGTTCTGATTCTGTTTAGCATTAACCACATTTTGCTTGGCAAGTCAAATCCCAATGATTTTTAGGTGATCCAATCTTGAGTCCATGTACTAGTAATGTTGAACTTACCTTCCACTGTGACCTTTCCTGTTAATCTTCATGGTTGTATAAAGTGGAGCCAGTTGTGGTTTACACCATTGACATGTTGGTGGACTGGTAGATTTTTTTAAATCACCCATGATCTTTTTGTACTCATTCATGAGAGCATTTATGTGACAAAGTTGTGGGTGTGAGATGTGGCTTAGTGCTGGCAGCCATTCTGTAGGTGTTTATTTAATAATGCCTGCAATCATTCCCATGGAATTATTTAGTTGGATGTATGCAATTTCTGCATATGGACTGTTTTGTCAAGATGGCACACAGTATTCAGCACTTGAGAAGCCAATTCACATATGTAGCAGAAGGCTACACATGCATCCTGGGTAATGCTAAATTAACTAGCAAATCCTGGCACTCAGACAATCTTACAATCTCCTCACCATAAGACACTTTTATGTATGTAATAGCATTTCAAACTTTGAGTGGACTCTCAACTTCCTTCCAAGAGTTCCCACTTAAATTCCCTCAGAAACCTCTTTAGCACTTTCCATGGACTACAGAGATTGAGAGGCACACAAATAGCAGATTTGTATCAGTTTCACTTTTCATTGTTGCCAGTTTAATCGGATTTCCACATACACAAACAATACTCAAGATTAGAGACCACGTGAGAATCTTTTATGTGGTCTTCTTTTAGAATGTTACAACTTGGAAGTTACGAGAAACTGATGTAATGCAGATAATTAAAACAGAACAAAGTGGCATAACAATTGATGCTAGTAGTAGCTGCCCTTAAAAAGTGCTAGATTCTACAAGTTACTGTAGTGGTTAATAAAAAAAAGAAAAATAGGAGAGAAGAAAAGAAAAAGAAAAGGTTGAAAATGTGGGAAGAAATGGTGAATAAAAAGGGGGTTTTAAAATCGTAAATGACCGTGAAAAAGGGGAAAAATGAAAAGCAAATCGGACTTTGTATTACAGAAAAGCTATCGGACTTCGTTATTCGGAAAAGCTATTATTTGGGTGGTCCTTGTGGCGTTTTTGAGCAAAAGTTAAACCAATTTCCACTACAAAAATTTTTGAAAAAGAACAGAGAATAACAAAATGTAACTGACGGGGAAATGGCGTAGCTTTGGTTCATTCTTTACCAGGTTAACAAGTTTTCTTTCATGCGGCATCCAGGTCTTCAAAAATCTCCTTCATTTCTGTGTGAAAAGTCGGCTCCGAAATCTTGCAATAAGTTTCATTGTCCAGGAATTTCTAATGTACACAAAACCGTCTTGATATTAAATGCAATTTATTTTAGTTGCTTCTCTCCATCCTCCGAATTTCATAACAACTTCCACAATGTCTACACATTAATAAGTTTTTTCGTCTTAATCAGATCACGTCTGCCTTAAGCTTCGGCTATCAAGAGACAAACAAAACAATGAATAGAAAAACAAAAAAGAGTTACAATTTTAATATTTTCTCTGCCGTCGAGCGCTCATACCGCTGCGACGGCACAATTCATGTCCGAGGGAACGAGTGCAGCGCGGTGAAATTCAAAGTCCCGCTACATTACCACTATCAAGGACATAAACAGACAAACTGATAAACTGGCAGAGAGAGTAGGGCTTCATTTACTGAACACAAGAGTTTATTTTTTGTAACATCTTGAATTTCTTGGTCATAGCCACATTATGAGTTCTGGAAGGGAAGTTAAGAATTGAAATTAAGCATTTACTCAATCTTTATTTCAGAATCCACAATGAAACTTGACTCCCTGCTAATGTGAGGTTTGCTAAATACCATGAAGACCTCATGCTTACTAAATCCTTTGAATTCTTCATTCCCCCCCTGTGGGTCCGGGGGTTAGAATAGGCCTGAGGTATTCCTGCCTGTCGTAAGAGGTGACTAAAAGGAGTCTCACATGTTTCAGCCCTTTTATGATGGTCCCCTGTAGGGTTTGACCTTCATACTTCCAAAATTTTCCAAAGAGCGAGATAATTGGGAAAGGGCACCTTACATGGTGCATCGTGCCTTGAGATCTTTTGCCCACTTTCTCGTTGTGGCATTGCAGTCCCACTCATTCTACACCTCTTGGGCAAGGACACCTTCCTGGGTGTGTTTTCCTCCATCCACTATGCAGTGTTGTTTCTTGCATGGATGAGCACCATGGACTTCTTTGAACCTAATATCCAGCACAGTAGCCAGCCGTTGTGGTCGGGCCACTATGTACCCTGTTGGTTGTAGCCCCCTGACAACACAGGGATCACTCTGCTGATGCCTGCGCCGTTAACTCCCCATTTATGCCAAGGAGTAGACGCCTATTTCTCTGGGGCATCGGGACTCCCAGCAATGGCCATCCTGCCAGGTGGCCCTTGCTGCAGCTGGGTGGCTCCCGTCAGGAGGGCCCTTGGTCGGAGAGGGTGGCATCAGGGCTGATGACACGCAATGAAGTGTGGTACGTCATCTCTTGCTGGTGGTCCGCTGCCAGCAATCTCTAAGCAGTCGAGGTCTATTTTTAATGCTAAGAAATATGACCCCCAATTGTTCCCCTCCCTGACCACACCATGGGAGGAACACCAGGCTAAGGATGGCAGTGAATTGTATGCTTCCCAGTTATTGGTATGTACGAAAACTGATGGGGAATCCTTTGTGTCCCTGAATCCTCAGTTCTTTGTAGAGCATTTGGAGGACAAGTTTGAGGAGGTGGACGGCTTGTCCAAAATGTGGCCTGGGTCAGTCTTGATAAAAACAGCATCCTCTGTGCAGTCACGGGCTGAAGAAGCCACAGGTAACTGGTCGTAGGGCTTCACGGTCATCCTCCATCCCAGAAACTGAATCAAAGAAGCCCTCACAGCTAGAGCAACCCAAGGAACAGTGCAAGAAATCAAAACCGAAGACCCTCAAGAACAAGGAAATTATGGTGGTACCCCCACCACTGCTACCTACAAGGAGGACGAGGTGGAGGGTCTGGCGTTTGCTGAGGACCTAGATCTCACCGGACCCTCAGACACAATGGTCCTAGATTCAGGCTCTCTTTCAGTGGCAGTAGATGACTTGGTGGCATAATATGCCTCCTCAGTCCCTTCATGCCTTATTCGGCCGTGGACAATGTCATCCTCCAGTGGAATTGCAGCAGATTTTTCCACCATCTTGCTGAGCTCCGACAAGTTCTCAGCCTCCACCCTTTCTTCTGCATTGCTCTCCAGTAAACTTGGTTTCTGGCGATGTGAACCCCACCCTCTGTGGCTATCGGGGTTATTATAAGAATCGGGCAGCTTATGATAGGGTATCTGGTGGAGTCTGTGTCTACGTCCTTAACTCTCTTTACAGCAAGTGTGTCCCTCTTCAACACCTTTAGAGGCTGTCGCTGTTTGGGTGTGGACACCTCAGGCTGTTACTGTGTGTAATCTCTATCTTCCACTGGATGGTGATGTCCCGCAGTATGTATTGGCTGCGCTCACAGCCCAACTCCCACCCCCTTTCCTGTGGATTGGTGGCAACAGGCCAAGGCACTTCATTGAGCAAGTGTTGGCACATCTCGACCTTTTTCTTTTAAATGATGGTGCCTCCACACATTTCAGTGTGGCACATGGCACATACTCAGCCATTGACCTTTCGGTCTGCAGCCCTCGTCTTCTACCATTTGTCCAATGGAGTGTGCATGATGACTTGTGTGGTAGTGATCAGTTTCCAATCTTTCTGTCACTGCCCCAGCGTCCCTCACCTGGGCGCCTCCCCAGATAAACTTTGAATAAGGAGTGCTGGGAAAGGTATGTCTCCACCATTGGCATCTGTACCTCTCCATCGCAGGTTTGGCTATCGGACCTCTGTCGGCATACCTGGGGTTTCCCTGAATGGAGCAGTCTGTACTGACTCTGACATGATTGCAGAACTCTTAGCGGAGCATTATGCTCATAGTTCCGCTTCTACAAATTACCCGCTGGCCTACCGCTCCCTGAAAGAGCAGTTAGAATGTCGGAGCCTTTCATTCCATACACACCACCCTGAATCATACAATGCTCCATTCAGTGAGTGGGAATTCCAAAGTTCCCTAGCCATTTGCCCTGATATGGCTCCCAGGCCAGTTCGCATCCACTATCAGATGCTCAGACACCTCTCAGTGAACTGCCAGTAACACCTCCTAGACCTTTTCAACCTTATCTGGGTTGAGAGTGAGTTCCCGTCACAATGGAAGGAAAGAGCATCGTCATCCCCATGTTGAAACCTGGCAAGAACCAACTGGAGATGGACAGTGACCACCCCATTAGCATCACAAACATTCTATGCAAGTTGCTCGAACACATGCTACTTGAGTCTCGGGGCCATCTGATCTCTGTCTCAGGGTGGGTTCCATAGGGGCCACTCTGCCACCAATAATCTGCAATAATCTGGTCTGCCTGGAGTCTGCCATCCGGACAGCATTTGACCGCTGACAGCATCTGGTTGCCGTCTTTTTTGTCATGCTGGAGGCATATGATACAACATGGTGGCATCACATCCTCACCACACTTCATGGATGGGGTCTTAATGGCCCGCTCCCAATTTTTATTCAAAATTTTCTGTCGCTTCATTCCTTCCACCTGCAAGTTGGCCCCACCCATAGTTCCTCTCAAGTCCAGGAGAATGGCGTCCCGCAAAGCTCTGTCTTGCTTGTCTGCCCCCCCCCCTCCCCCTGCCGGATTGGGGGTTATAATAGGCCCAAGGTATTCCTGCTTGTCGCAAGACACAACTAACTGGAGTCTGTCACATTTCGACATTTTTGATGTTCATCTGTAGGGTCTGACCTCCATTTTTCTAAATGTTCCTGAAGAGCGAGTCAATTGGGAAAAGGCGCCTTACATGGTGCATCGTGTCCATCATGCGCCGTGACCTATTGCATTGTTTGTCAACATGGATCTGCACTTCTGCTCATTCTGCAACTGTTGGGCGAGGTCACCCTCCTGGGTGCATATTTTTCCATCAACTGTATCATTTTTTGCGCTGATGATGACAATGGACTTGTTTGCTTGGTTGCACATGATATCCAGCATGGTAGCCAGTCTGTTGTGGTGGGGCTGCCATGTACCCTTTTGGTTGTAGCCCCCTGACCACACAGGGATCACTCTTCTGATGCCTGTGCCGTTAACTCCCCACGTATGCCAAGGGGTACATACCCATCCCCCTGGGGCATCAGGACTCCCAGCAATGGCCATCCTTCCAGATGGCCTTTGCTGCGGCTAGGTGGTGCCCGTGGGGAGGGCCCCTGGTTGGAGTGGGTGGCATCTGGGCCGATGACACGTGATGAAGCATAGTACATCATTTCTTGCTGGTGGTCAAACACCAGCAGTCTCTAAGCGTTCATGGGCTAAAATCAATGCACATAAGTACAACCCCAAATTGTTTCCCTCCATGGCCAAACCATGGGAGGAACATCAGGCTAAGGATGGCTGTGGCTCTTACTCACCCCAGTTCCTTGTATGTTTGAGAGCTGATGGGGAATCTTTTATGATGATGAAGCCTCAGTTTTTTGTTGAGCATTTAGAGGACAAGTTTGGGGAGGTGGAGAGCTTGTCCAAAATGAGATCTGGGTCAGTCTTGATCAAAACAGCATCCTCTGCCCAGTCACAGGCTTTACTCGCTTGTCACAAGCTGGGGGATGTTTCTGTAACCATCATGCCCCATAAGAGTTTAAATGTGGTCCAGGGTTTCATATTTCACAGGGACCTTCTTTCACAGTCTAACGATGAGCTGTGCTCCAATTTAGAATGGCGAGGTGTACATTTCATTTGGCGTGTCCACTGGGGTCCGAGGGATAATCAGGTTTCCACCAGTGCCTTCATCTTGGCCTTCAAGAGTGATACATTACCCAACAAGATCAAGATGATGGTCTACCACTGGGATGTATAACCCTCCCCCAATGCAGTGCTTTAAATGTTGGAAGTTCAGTCATATGCCATACCGCTGTACTGCCAGCATCACATGTTGAGGTTGCGGGCACCTATCACATCCCAATACTCCATGTGCACGGCCTCCCATCTGTGTCAACTGTGGAGAGCACCATTCACCTTGCTCGCCAGACTGCAGGATGCTCCCAGAAAGTAAGGAAAATCATGGAGTACAAGACCCTGGACTGACTGACCTACACTGAGGCTAAGAGGAAATATGAATGTCTACATCCTGTACGCATGACATCGTCTTACGCCGCCGCTACAACAGTTCTAGCCCTATCAGCTCCGCCAATCCCAGTCACCTCTCAGAGCAAGAAAACCACACTTGCCCCCTTGGTAGGGGGGGGGGGGGCGTCCCCATTTCTAAGCCAGAGAAGCATACAACTTCTTCGGCTGCTGTCACTAGGAAGGGGTCCCTTGGGTCACTCTTTTCCCAGGTTTCTGCTTGTGGGAAAGATGACACCCACCAGTGGCTGAAGAGCACAAAAGCAGCTGGTCACAGTGCTTCACGTTCATCCTCAGTCCCGGAGACTGAATCAGTGAAGTCCCCCCAGCCAGGGAAATCCAAGGAACAGCGAGAGAAATCCAAAAAGTAGGTCTCCAAGACCAAGGGAATTGTTGTGGCACCCACAACACCACTACCTCCAAGCTCTGCGTCTGTGGATGAGGTGGAGATTATGGCGTCTGTTCATGACCTAGATCTCGCCAGACCGTCAGACAAAATGGATATAGACTGCTCAGGCAAATAGTTAGTGGCAGGGTGACCCTGATGTGTAAACTGCCTCATTGAATGTTCCATGCCTTCCCAGTCTAATGATGACGTCATCCTCCAGTGGAATTGCAACAGATTTTCCCACCACCTGGCTGAGCTACGGTAACTGTTAAGCATTACACATGCTATCTGCATTGCCCTCCAGGAATCATGGTTCCCGGCAATGTGGACCCCAGCCCTCCGCAGCTATAAGGGATATTACAGGAACTGTAGTGACTATAATCGAGTGTCAGGTGGAATTTGCGTTTATGTCCTAAACTCAGTCTGTAGTGAACATGTGCCCCTTCAAACCCCTCTTGAAGCTGTAGCTGTCAGAATAAGGATGACACAGGAAACAACTGTCTGCAATGTATATCTTCCTCAGATGGTGTAGTATCCCTGAATATGTTAGCTGCACTGATTGATCAACTCCCTAAACCTTTCCTACTTTTCGGAGATTTTAATGCACATAACACCTTGTGGGGTGGCACTGTGCGTACTGGCCGAGGCAGAGACGTCGAAACTTTACTGTCTCAGTTCGACCTCTGCCTCTTAAATACTGGGGCCGCCACACATATCAATGTGGTTCGAGGTAGTTACTCGGCCATTGATTTATCAATTTGCAGGCCAGGACTTCTCCCATCTATACACTGGATAGCACATGGCGACCTATGTGGTAATGATCACTTCCCCATCTTACTGTTACTGCCCCAGTGTCAAGCCTACGGATGCCTGCCCAGATGGGCTTTGAACAAGGCGGACTGGGAAACTTTCACCTCTGCTGTCACCGTTGAATCTCACCCACACAGGATGGTGGTTGAGCAGGTGACTACAACAGTCGTTTCTGTGGCAGAAAACACGATCTCTCACTCTTTAGGGTGGCCCCAGAGAAAGACAGTCCCTTGGTGGTTGCTGGAAGTCGCTGAAGCAACTAAGAAGCGTCGGTGAACTCTACAGCAGCATAAGCAGCACCCTTCCTTGGAGCACATCATAGCCGTTAAACAGCTCCAAGCTCGCATTTGGCAACTTATCAAATGACGGAAGCAGGAGTGTTGGGAGAGATATGTCTCTATCATTGAGTGCCATACGTCACCATCCAAAGTCTGGGCAAAGATAAAATGTGTTTTCAGGTACCAGACCCCAACAGGTGTTCCCAGTGTTAACATAAATGGCGCGTTATCTACCAATGCAAACGCAATTGCTGAACACGTTGCTCGAGCCTCTGTGTCGGAGGATTGCACCCCAGCCTTTCGCACTCTCAAATGGCAGTTGCAAGGGAAAGTCCTCTCGTTTACTATACACCAAAGTGAATCCTATAACGCCCCATTTACAGAGTGGGAGCTCCTCAGTGCCCTTGAACATTGCCCCGACACAGCTCCTGGACCAGATCGGATCCACAGTCAGATGATTAAACATCTGTCATCTGACTACAAGCGACATCACCTCGCCATCTTCAACCAGATCTGGTGCGACGGTGTTTCTACATCATAGTGGTGGGAGAGCACCATCATTCCAGTGCTCCTCCTAGCCTCAGTGTAAGTCAGTCAGTAAAAACCCACCTGATGTGGATAGCTATCGGCCCATCAGCCTCACCAACATTCTTTTAAGCTGCTGGAATGTATGGTGTGGTGGCCCACTAGCTCCATGTGAGGGTGGCTTCTGCCAGGATCGCTCTACCACTGATAATCTTGTGTTCCTAGAGTCTGCCATCCGAACAGTCTTTTCCAGATGCCAACACTTGGTTGCCGTCTTTTTTGATTTACGAAAAGTGTATGACATGACCTGGTAACATCATATCCTTGCCACATTATACGAGTGGGGTCTCCAAGGCTCACTCCCGATTTTTATCCAGAATTTCCTGTTGCTTCATACTTTCCATGTCCAAGTTGGTGCCTCCCATAGTTCCCCCATATCCAGGAGAATGGGGTCCTGCAGGGCTCTGTATTGAGTGTCTCTATTTTTAGTGGCCATTAATGGTCTAGCAGCAGCTGTGGGGCCGCCTGTCTCACCTTCTCTGTATGCAGACAATTTCTGCATTTCATGCTGCTCCACCAGTACTGGTGCTGCTGAGCGGCACCTACAGGGAGCCCACAGCTTCCAGTTTTTGGCCACGCAGTCGTGTGTTATGCACTTCTGTCGGCTTTGTACCGTTCATCCAGAACCAGAACTTTACGTTAATGACGATCCACTCACTGTAGTGGAGACATATCGATTCTTAGGACAGGTTTTCGACACCCAATTGACTTGGCTTCCTCACCTTCGTCAGCTTAAGTGGAAGTGCTGGCAGCACCTCAATACCCTCCGCTGCCTGAGCAACACCAACTGGGGTGCAGATCGCTCTACACTGCTGCAGCTCTGCAGAGCCCTTGTTCAATCCCGCCTTCACTATGGGAGTGTGGTTTATGGTTTGGTGGCGCCCTCAGCATTGCGTTTACTCGATCCAGTGCACCACTGTGGTGTTTGCCTAGCGACAGGAGCTTTTAGGACGAATCCGGTGACCAGCATCCTTGTGGAAGCCAGAGTGCCTCTATTGCAGGTTAGGTGTGCACAACTGCTCGCCAGTTATGTTGCACACGTTCGTAGTTCTCCTGCACATCCGAATCACTGTCTCCTTTTCCCACCCATGGCGGTTCATCTCCCGCATCGGCGGCCCAGCTCAGGGCTTCCAATTGTAGTTTGTGCCCGATCCCTTCTTTCTGAACTGGAGTCCTTGCCTTTACCACCTATACTTGAGGTCCATTCACGTACACCTCCATGGTGTACACCCAGGTCGCAGCTTCGGCTGGACCTTTCACATGGCTTTAAGGACTCAGTTCACCCTGTGGCTTGCCACTGCCACTTCCTCTCGATTCTTGACAAGTACCGAGGCCACGAAGTGGTTTACACCGACAGCTCGATGGCTGTTGGTCACGTCAGCTTCACGTATGTCCATGGAGGACATATTGAACAGCATTCCTTGTCCGATGGCTGAAGTGTTTTCACTGCCGAGCTGGCGACTATATCTCGTGCTCTTGAGCACATCCGTTCATGCCCTGGGGAGGCGTTTCTTCTGTGTACTGACTCCTTGAGCAGCCTACAAGTTATCGACCAGTGCTACGTTTGCCATCCTTTGGTGGCGTCCATCCAGGAGTCCATCTATGCTCTGGACCAGTCCCATCATTCAATGGTGTTTGTGTGGACCCCAGGACACATCAGCATCCCAGGCAATGAACTTGCCGACAGGCTGGCCAAACAGGCTACGCGGAAGCTTCTTCTGGAGATGGGCATCTCTGATCCTGACCTGCGTTCTGAGTTATGCTGTAGGGCTTTTCATCTTTGGGAGATTGAATGGCATAACAGTATGCACAACAAACTTCATGTCATTAAGGCAACTACAAATGTGTGGAAGTCTTCCATGTTGGCCTCTCACAGGGAATCAGTTGTCCTCTGCCAGCACCACATTGGCCACGCTTGGATGACCCACAGTTACCTCCTGCACCATGAAGACCTGCCTGAGTGTCAGTGTGGCGCCAGGTTGACAGTGGCCCATATGCAAATCTGACCGCATACATGATGTTCATGAACATGACACTGATTCTGATTCTGTGTTCTTTCAGGGAAGTTATTCCTCACTGTCCAAATCCTTGGTTGAGATGTTCGCATGCAGGTGGATACCGGTTCTGCTGCCACTATAATTAATTCTCAGATGTATCTTCAGTTGGGTTCTCCACTCCTGTCACCTGTCACTCGGCAATTACGGACGTACAATAAACAGAAGATTTCTCTCTTGGGACAGTTTAATGCTGAGGTCTCTTACAAATCCGTCATTTGCACTGTTCCCATATTTGTGGTCGACCAGAGTAACGCAGAGAATCTTTTTGGTTTCGATGCCTTTCGTGTTTTTGGGTTCTCCATAGATGACTCTGTCAATATCGTCTCTGATGCTATTCCTTATGCCCAATTGGATTCCTTGTCGACGACATTTCTGTCCCTTATTTCTCCTGCGTTAGGCCGTGCGAACGACTTTGAAGCTCATAACATGCTCAAACCCACTGCTCGGCCTAAGTTTTTTCGGGCTCGGCCCATTCCTGTGGCCCTTCATGATCGGGTAAAACGGGAGCTGGATCGTCTCACTACTTCAGGGGTCTTGCTTCCTGTCACTTCCAGTGAGTGGTCCTCTCCTGTCGTTGTCGTTGTCGTTGCTAAGCCAAATGGTGATATTCGTCTCTGTGGCGATTTCAAAGCCACTGTAAATGCTCAATGCCTCATCGACATTTACCCTATGCCCCGTCCTGGAGAACTGTTCACTAAACTTGCTGGAGGCCAGTATTTTTCTAAAACTGACCTGTCAGAAGCTTATCATCAACTTCCTCTCGATGCTGCTTCCTGGCAGTTTCTGGTCCTTAACATGCCTTTCGGCCTCTATCAATACCAACGTTTGCCCTTCGGGGTTGCTAGTGACCTTGCTCTCTTTCAGCGATTCTTGGAACAATTATTGCTCCCAGTCCATGGCTGTATCAATTACATGGACGACATTGTTGTCACTGGCTCCACCACTGAAGAACATCTTCAAAATCTCCGCACACTTTTTCATGTCTTACAGGCTGCCGGTCTCAAGTGTAATCTTCAGAAATCACAATTTTTCCAGGCATCTATCACATACTTGGGGTTTCAACTCTCTCGGGATGGTATTCGTCCGCTTCAGCAAACTGTCGCTGCGATTGATGCCCTTCCTTTCCCTACATCTTTTAAGGAACTGCAGGCCTTCTTGGGGAAAATAGCATACTATCACAAGTTTTTACCATCTGCGGCTTCGGCGGCTCAACCGTTGCATCGCCTGTTGCATAAAAACGTGCCTTTTCACTGGTCCACATCATGCGATGCGGCTTTCCAGAAATTGAAGACTGTGCTGAAACAAGCCCCGTGCCTGGCTACTTATCGACCTGGCTAACATCTTGTTCTTGCCACAGACGCCTCTCAATACGGGGTCGGTGCAGTCCTTGAACACCGTTTTTCTGACAGTTCGGAACAACCCATTGCTTATGCCTCCAAAACGCTCACGGATGCCTAACAAAAGTATTCTCAAATTGAAAAAGAAGCTTTGGCCATTATTTATGCTCTTCATAAGTTTGGTGTTTTTCTCTATGGCTCAAAATTTCATCTTGTTACGGATCACAAACCACTTGTTTCCTTGTTTCATCCAACGACGTCACTTCCCGACAAGGCTGCACACCGCCTCCAGCGTTGGGCTCTTTACTTGTCTCGTTTCAGTTATGAGATTCATTTCCGGCCAACGGCTCAACATGCAAATGCTGATGCTCTGTCTCGCCTTCCCATGGGTCCTGATCTGGTATTCGATAGGGACGAACTTTTGTGTTTCCACCTGGATGTTGCCGAGCAGCGGGTTGTGGACGGGTTCCCCATCACTGGGGACAGGCTGGCGGCTGCTACGGTTTCTGACCCTACCCTCTCCCGAGTTTTACGCTGTATTCAGAAGGGTTGGCCAGATCGCCCGTCCGCAAAGACTTCTGATCCGTTGCAGAACTATTACGCTTTGCGCTACCACCTCACGGCTAGGGATGGTGTTATCCTCCTTTCCACTGACAATGCTTCGCCACGTGTTGTGGTACATGCGTCTTTGCGTGCTTCGGTCTTGCGCCTCGTTCACCAAGGGCACTGGGGTGTGTCTCGCACAAAATCTCTGGTGCACCATCATGTGTACTGGCCTGGCATTGACTCTGAAATAGCACACATGGTCACTGCCTGTGGCCCTTGTGTGTCACAGGCCGCTGCCCCAAAGTCATCTTTGTCACCGTGGCCTTCGCCTGAGACACCCTGGGAGCGCATTCATGCTGACTTTGTGGGACGCTTTTTAGGTACTTATTGGCTCCTCGTCATTGACGCCTACTCTAACTTTCCTTTCATTGTCCGTTGCACGTCGCGTACCACCGCGGCAACCACCAGTGCTCTTGCCCGCATTTTTTCTTTGGAAGGCCTCCCCTCTACTCTTGTTACTGATAATGGTCCGCAATTTGCCTCTTCCGAATTTGCGGATTTTTGTGCTTGTCACGGCGTTATGCATGTCACGGCCCTGCCGTTCCATCCACAATCAAACGGTGAGGCTGAACGACTGGTCTACACATTTAAGGCTCAGATGCGGAAACTTCTGACTTCTTCTGCTGCTGATGATGCGCTTCTCCAGTTTCTGGCATCTTACCGTTTCACCCCCATGGGCGACCACAGCCCGGCTTAGCCCTTACATGGGCGACAGCCCCGCATGCTACTTCATCTTCTGCGGCCTTCCACCTCATGGCCGCGGGTGCCTTCACTTGGCTGGTTCACCGCCGATGACCCCGTCTGGGTACGGGGATATGGCAGGCAGCCAAAATGGAGCCCGGGCCACATCTTACGACACCGTGGCCAATGCCTGTATGAAATCCAGACGGACACGGGTGTTGCAGTGCGTCATTCAGACCAGCTTCGGCCTCGTGTGCCGGCAACGCCTGTTCCGAATGCCGCTACACCACCTTCAGCTCTACCTGACGCTCGGGATCTTGGCATCTCTCAATACTCACAACACAGCCCTCTCACCGTCATCGCAATGCCAGCACAAGAACAGACGCCACCAGGAGACGTGCCCATGCAGGAACCGGATGACCATCCTCTGTCAGAGCCAATCTACTCGCCTCCTCCTCCAACAGACGCCGACACATCGCCCATGTCTCCTGTTATATCAACTGGACTTGCCGCAACGGGCAGATTGGTGCATGGGGCCCCAGCAGATTCGACCCGTACATCTCCTGTCATCTCGACTCATTATCATCGGGGACACTTCCGTCCATACGGGAAGCCTCCTCCTCGAGACTTTATGGCGAGTCAAACAACGCCTATGGACGTTAGCAATCTCCAGGATACCTCCATCAGGACCAGTGCAACAATTTCAAAGGGGGGAAAAGGGTTGTGACTCGCCGATCATTTAAAGTGCCACAGCGCAATTACGCGCGTCCTCTACGAGCAGCGCTGTCTGCCAGCCATGCAGCAGCTGCGCCACCTAAGCAGCCAGCCGAGCAGCGGCCGCTAGACTGGGACTCAGTGCTCATTCGAATACTAACGTGTACATATGTCTTGCTTGTCAACTTACTTTGTGACTTATATGTGTTGTGTCGTTCTGAAATATATGTGTTGGTGGTGGTGGTGGTTAGCGTTTAACGTCCCGTCGACAACGAGGTCATTAGAGACGGAGCGCAAGCTCGGGTTAGGGAAGGATTGGGAAGGAAATCGGCCGTGCCCTTTCAAAGAAACAATCCCGGCATTTGCCTGAAACGATTTAGGAAAATCACGGAAAACCTAAATCAGGATGGCCGGAGACGGGATTGAACCGTCGCCCTCCCGAATGCGAGTCCAGTGTGCTAACCACTGCGCCACCTTGCTCGGTCAAATATATGTGTTAAACTTGCGTTATAACACTATCATTCTGTTACATTCTTCTTGACATTTGTCTGCTTGTAATACTGAGAATAAAAGCAGCTTTTTTTTTAATAAAGCCACTGATCCTCCTTTTACAATACTCAGTTGCTACTTAAATCAAATATTTCATTTTAAGCTTTTATACAACTTAGCTGATATCAGCCTTTTTATCGACACAGTAAAGAATTTTGCAATATTTCTTTTTGTGCACCTACTCTTGATTGTACCTTGTCATCTGCATTAAAAAAATCTCTCCCATCCTCACATATATTATTTTGCTGCTGTATGTTAGCCACCATTTCTATCAACTTTCACAATAATTATCCGTGACCTGTTGTAAAAGAAAATTGAATCTGTAGTGTTGTCAGAATGTACTTTTAAATTTATCAAATACTTTGTGCCATATGGAAAATTGTAGCTGTATGGGACGAAAATGTGCTGTATTATTTTCATAATCAAAACACCCTCAAATATCTAGTTTCAATCATCTTTGTGAAGGACACTTAAATGTTGAACTTAGGTTGAAATGTCATCATCCTGCCAGTTTCTCTGTGACAGACTGTGACACTTAGACAATTCATGTCTTCAAATATATTTTTTCATTAGTTAATTCTGTCAAGAAAAGCTGAAACAATCAATGTTGCTTTTCTCAGATTTAGTGTGTCACCTTGTAACTGCAAGTTGACCTAATTAAATTGAGTGAACAGATCTGTTAAATAAACAATGTATGGTTTCAACTTAATTAAGTTTTCTTTTAAAATTGAATCTCTAGAATCCAAAACCTCCAAGACAGTCTCAAATGTAAGCCTTTTGGCAGCCAGTGTACTTCAGAGTGAAGGAGTAATCAATAAAAGTGCTCATCATTTTCTTCACTTAATTGTGGAAGTAACCACGAATTCAACATTGCTTTGAATTTTATTTATCAAATTAATGACAAATTGAAGAGTCTGATGCAACCTATGAATCTGATTTTTAGCAACTAATTGTTATCGATGGATGACACAGTGTATTGCAAACACTGTCTTGTAAATCCATGACAGCTTCCTAACATGACAGGTGCTCCATCTGTTGCCACTGATAAAAAGGATGACTTCTTCCATGAAATAATCTTTAAAAACATTAAGTTTTCATCTTTAGTGTCTATTGTCACAGTTCTTGTGAAAAGCAGTTCTTCATGGATTTTTTGATCCATCACAAAATGAACAAATGGAGATGTGAAAACTTAAATCCAAAGAAGCATCAGTTCGGCAAATCCTCATCAGGAATGAGAGCTCACTTAAGTGAAAATGAGAGCTGCCCCTGTTTCTTTAGATTTTTTGTAAATACATCGTTGAAGTGATTTGCCAGGAAACAAATAAGTATTATATGTATCGTCAGCCAATTGCAAACCAAAGACAAATTCTAGAATAAACAAGTGGAGTGACAGAAATATGTCAGAAATGTTCGTTTTTATAGCGCCTTTCTTTCTGATGGCTAGAGTGAAAAAGTTAAAACTGAGTGAATATTGGTCGATAGGACCTTTCCTGGAAGCACAAATTTTATCCAAAGTAATCTCCAGAGACCGATATTTTTTGCTGTTGAATTTATTGCATTTCCATGACAGCACTTTGCCCCTAAATGGGGATTACTTGTCGCAAATTTGGCTATTGTAGAACCTTTTCAGAAAATGTTCAAGGAAACTTTCTATCCTTATGAGAAACTCTGTATAGGCAAATCTGTGATGCTGTTCAAAGGCCATCTGAAAGTAAAGTAATACATTCCAGCAAACAGAAGTAGGTTTGGAATTAAAATTTTTGTAATTTGCAATTATGAGACAAATTATACACAGGATTTTATTGTTTATGGTGGCGCACAGACAGATATTGATAGTCATGGTTTGGGAGTGTCTAGAAATACAGTAGACACATTACTCCAACCTTACTTGGAGAAAGGCCTACATTGTTTGTCGACAACTGGTATACCAGCCCAGATCTATTTTTTTGCTTGTATGATAGAGCGATAAACACATGTGGTACAGTTAGGCGAACACTGAAGGAAAGCCGGTCGGAGTGGCCGAGCAGTTCTAGGTGCTACAGTCTGGAACTGCGCGACCGCTACGGTCACAGATTTTAATCCTGCCTCAGGTATGGATGTGTGTAATGTCCTTAGGTTAGTTAGGTTTACATCATTCTAAGTTCTAGGGGACTGATGACCTAAGAAGTTAAGTCCCATAGTGCTCAGAGCCATTTGAACCATTTAAACTGAAGGAAATACCATTGATGGAGGAGAAACTGAAGACAGGAGAAATAACTTTCCAATCTTCAGAATCAGGAAAGCTAATCACTGAAGTGGCAGGACAAGAAGGAAGTCTGGAAGCTATCAACATACCACAAATCTGAAATGCACCTGACTTCAAAAAGAGATCAGAAGAGTGATGATCTGAAAATGAAACTGAGAGTGGAAATAGATTACAATAAATCAATAGGACTAGTTGACCGAAGCAATGTGGTAATAAAAACAGTGGAAAGCGCACAGAAGTTGTCTAAGTGGTACAGAAAATTGTTTTTCTATATTTTGGACATTTCAAAAAGTTTCATCTCAATGTAATTAGAGAAAGTTTTGCAACTTTTTACATCAATGGCAAGAGAGCAGGTGGTGCTAAACATCAAGAGTACCCTACAAGACCAAACGTGTCAACACATTTACCGGATCAGTGGTAAAAGTAAAAGAATTGCATAGTCTGTGCTTGAAATGGTGTTAGGAAACAACTAAGGTGTGCTATATGTAAGGCAATGTAGCAACAAAAAACTATTAAGCCTTATTTTGAGAGAATGTAGAAGTATATCACTATCATAAACATCTTTATTTGTATATACATTATAATAAAAACACACCTCATATGAAAATGCAGGACATGAGGCATGACCGCCAGTGTTGCACATAGCAGTCAAAGGGTTAGTTTCTGGGTCAGCAGAAGTCAGTCGACTTTGACTCACTCATGTTTTTTGTTTGGCTGCTGCCAACGTCAGTGATGTAACACATAATCTTGTGCATGTAATCACTGCAAAGTGATTGTTATGCTGTGCTGTGTTGCAGATTTTTATATCTCTTGATGAGTGATGAAGTGGTTCCTGCTCCGTCACAGACTGCACCAGATACTCTTTCCACTCCTTGGTGAAGGACAAGGGGTAGTATTTTATTGATTGCTCCATTTTCTCTCTTAGCCGATGAGATGAACAGTGATGTACACAGGAGCAAGCTTCAGCTCTGTGTGGGATGGGTTGCAGATGATGTGGAAGTCACTGGTAGATTATCAGAGGAGAGTGCTTTTTTCATTGCTGCAAAGATGTGTCCTTATAGTACATTGTGGCACATCAGGATATCCTCTACCTGTTGGGAAGATGGCTGGTTTCTGAGATCCCAGTACTGCGCCATTGAGTTTTTCAGAAATGCAGAGTGGGTAATGGTGATTGAAATTTTTCATTCTGGAGTTACAGTAATTGTCACATATGGAGACCTGCTCATGAAGGTACAGTGATTTGGTGATTGTAGCAGGCCATCAGATGCAGTGACAAAATTAGTTCTCCTCTTAGATGTAGCACACAGTAACACACACTATGCCTCCAGTTCTCTGTTGATGGGAGATTTTCCTGATGATGACATAGGTCACTGTGAACTCTGACACCTGTGTCATCCAGTTAGTGCAATAACAATTGTAATTAGCAGCTTTTATGCTGACATTTTGTTTTAAATGTGTCTCACATATCAGGCATGCTGACAGCCTTGTCACACATAAATTGCTTAAACTCTCCACTGTGTGTGCTATTCCATCCATAGACAATCAACCCATTAATTAAGGTGTCCATTCTGGATTGTTTGTTTTCCTTTGATGATTGCCTCAGTGGCTGTTTTTGATCATTTTCATGTGTCTGGTACTGAGTCAGAATGGTTATATTAGATCTGTCGCCTGACATACTGTGTGTTAATTTACCTTTAATGTAACACAGTCACCATTAATCATCTTATTTACACAGAGACCTGCAAAGCAGTATCTCCATATAACCATGCACAGCCATGGAAAGATTTGAACTCTTCTCCTTTGCAGCCATTATGGGTGGAAGGAAAAATGGCACCTAATCTAATTATGAAGCGACTTCAGAATTTCATCATTGACTCTCTTGTATTTGTTTTAATGGGTGTACAGATCACAATTATTTTATAACATGGAGCACATATAATTTAATTCAAACATAACATCCACCTCTAAGGCTCAACACGAAGTAGATCATAAGTAAGTCACATTTCGTTTTAGAGCTTCCTTTGTTTGTTGCTGTTTACATTCTTTGAGAGGGTGCCTGCTGCTCCTTGACAGTCCAGACACTGCCAAGCTGTGATGTCAGAATATGAAAGGATTGACCCACAGCAGGTGAAGACATTTACTCATCATCGCACCTTGGCAATTTCTCGAACTGCTCACTTCTCAGTCCAACTCTGCACAAATGTGAAACAAAATGACTGTGTACAGTATGTGTTTCATGGCTTATTCCCTACCTAATACTACTTTACCATTTAGTCACAATCATCTTTCCTTGTTGTAAATAAACATTGGGAAATGT
Organism: Schistocerca nitens; assembly: GCF_023898315.1. NCBI lineage: Eukaryota > Metazoa > Arthropoda > Insecta > Orthoptera > Acrididae > Schistocerca > Schistocerca nitens. The sequence continues at coordinate 546,297,921 of NC_064618.1, forward strand.
TGTTTGCCTAAAGGGCATGTAACACTACAGATTCCCCCTATTAAAGGAAAGATATCAGTATAGCTCATTACTGTGCTAGTTACAAATGAATTCTCATAAGATGAAACTATAAAAAATGTAATTACTTAATGCTAATAGATTTATTGTTAAGGATAACCTTAATAAAAAGGCACTAATCCTGTAATCTCCCATCCATTTTCAGTTATCGACCCTATTTTAGTATTGTCCTTTCAGTTTTAACCTTTTTTAAAAAAATGATAAGTCTTTTATTTAGTTTCAGGGAGAGTCTAGTATGCAGTGTTACTTTAAGTGTATTCATCTTATATACTTCACATTCTCTATCTAATGCAGTAAATTATTACACAATGACCAGTCTTTCTACAAAGGTAGATGTATCTTTTTAATATGTATATGGATCTTCTTGACAAGATTTAAATAAAAAATGTTAAAACTCATTCTTGTGGTTTCTATATTTATGCTATTAACTTTTATGGAATTGTCTTTAATCTAGTACACTATTTAGGTTTCTTTTCATTTATCTAGTACTTGAGAATTACAGTTTTATTTTGCTTGTAATAAGTATGTATATGCTTATGTGACTTTGAACATACTTTAAAAAACTTCCTTATGTTGTTACCTGAGGAGTTGCCTGTCAGGTATATATCTACTATATGATACCTAGAGTCAAATCTCAGTACATGCTCTTGTCAACTTGTATGGAACATCTCTGCTCCAAACCATTCTTTGTCTTGGCTATCAGGTTACTCTATTCAAAACAATCCTTCATCCCAGCTATTAGGTAAGTCTATTCAATTTTATAACTAATTTGGAGAAAACTTCCATATAATGATCATCAGTCATTATACAACATAATACTTACTTACTAATTGTACTTACACTCATTCTAAGGGCAGATACTGCGTCAAATCTCTACGCCCCTAAGTTTCGTGAAGCTGAATAAAGAAGAATAGTATGGTTGGGTTTATATGTGATTTTATTTTATTTTATTTTAATTTTTATTTTATTTTTTTAAAGGGGAGATTAGTCATGGGTAGTGGAGTATAACATCTGCAGGGTATTGGCAAGTTAACAGACCAACTTCAGTTTGATGAGGACTTACAAGAAAATACTTCCCTTTCAATTGCATTTCCCCCTTTCTCCTTCACACACAAAAATATGGTACAGATCATTCATTCCCTCAATATTCCCTCAATGGCCAAGGTATAGACTATCCCTTCCATGGGTTCACGTATCCTTACACCTTTCCTACCTATGTTGGTACAGATCATTTCTCCCATTGATTCACCTAACCAAGGCATAGGCCATTCCTCCTCCAGATCTGCCCTTCCTTTTCCTCTCTGATACTTATTTTGGATATGCCCCAGCTTAACTTCATCAGTAAACACAGCTACCAGCCCTTTTCTACAACCTTTAATCACTTTAAATGAGAGCACACTGTACCTGCATTTGGGAGGATGATGTTTCAAACCCATGTCCAGCCATTCTGATTTAGGTTTTCTATGATTCCCCTAAGTCATTTTGGGCAAATGCCAGGATGGTTCCTTTGAAATAGTATGGCCAATTTCCTTCCCTTGCTTTTTGGTCCCCTCCCCCCAAAACGATCAACCAATCACTTTAAGTGAGAAGTTTCTCCATAATCATTTTATGACAATTTCACCTAATTACTTTCTATCTCTGCATTTTAACTCCATTACTCTCTCACATTTACTAGATTTAGACAACACTTGGCTGTCTAAGTATATTCAATGTACTTCTTTTTAATATACCAGGAGAATGTTAGCATCTCATCTCCTATTCTGTAAAATCCTTCATCTTGAACATACGTTAACATTCTAACTCTTATGCTGCATAACATACTTCTTGTTGGAGATAGATTAGCATACCATCCCATTAGCTTGTTGATTCTTTAGCACAATATCTCTTGTAACAGTGTAGTGTACAGTACCGCCGTTGCTATTGACCATTGTATCGACCCTCGTATCGTACAGTCTTTTGTTTGTTTTGTTAGAACAGCTCAGTGTCGGTTAGACTGTCAGCGACAGTGCACCGCGAGTTCCTGCTGCTAATAAGGCAAGTACACTGTTCATTTGTTTTATATTTTTGAGAGCTACAAACAGGAGCGACTGCATTAATGGATAGTAGCTGTGATTGTTGTGTACAGATGCGAGCTGAGTTGGTGACTTTTTGCTCACAGTTTCAGGCTGTGTTGGCTTCCATCACACAGCTTGAGGCTGTTGCCAAGGGGTGTCACTGTGGGGGATCAAACACAGGGATGCGACGGACATTGAGCACGTCCCACGTGTCCTCCGATTGGTCCACTGCTGTGACCGCCCTGGGTACTGCATGCACTGAGTTTGACCCCTCACCTGTGGTCAAGTGGGAGATCATTCCAAAGTCTGGCAGGCAGCGAAAAACTTTCTGAGGGGCTGATCATAGGGCCTCCGCGGTTCATTTGATGAACAGGTTTTGGGCATTATCTGTAGCTGACGATGTCTCCGAGCTGGATGCAGTCATCCACCCTGTTCCAGAGGAAGCTCCTCGGCCTGCAAGGTCTGGGCATACACATAGGGTGGGTTTGCTAGTAGTTGGGAGCTCCAACATTAGGCGCATAACGGGGCACCTTAGGAAAATGGCTGCCAAAGAGGGCAAGGAAGCCAGTGTGCACTCCGCGTGCATTCCGGGGGGTAGTCATTCCGGATGTGGAAAGGGTGCTTCCAGATGCCATGAAGAGTACAGGGTGCAGCCAACTGCAGGTGGTGGCTCATGTCAGTACCAATGATATGTGTCACTTTGGAATGGAGAAGATTCTGTCTGGTTTCAGGCAGCTAGCGGAAATGGTGAAGACTGCCAGTCTTGCTTCTGAGATTAAGGTGGAGCTCACCGTCTGCAGCATCATCGATAGAACCGACTGTGGTCCTTTGTTGCAGAGGGTCTGAATCAGAGGCTCAGATGGTTCTGTGACCGTGTAGACTGCAGATTCCTTGACTTATGCCATTGGGTGCTGGGTTTCCGGGTTCTGCTTAATAGGTCAGGAATCCACTACACAGAGGAGGCGGCTACATGGGTAGTGGGGGCTGTGTGAAAGGGACTGGGCGGTTTTGTAGGTTAGAGGGTCTCAGGGAACCACAGAAGGGGCGGCCATCTAAAAGTGGGCAGGTAAAACACAGTAAGGTAGTTGTAGAAACAATTGGTATTGTAGTTGTAAATTGTCGTAGCTGTGTTGGGAAAGAACCAGAGCTCCAAGCCCTAATAGAAAGCACTGAAGGTCAAATAGTTGTAGGTACAGAGAGCTGGCTAAAGCCAGAAATAAGTTCAGCTGAAATTTTTTCAAACGATCTAACAGTGCTCAGAAAGGATAGATTAAGTACAGTTGGTGGTGGAGTATTTATTGCTGTCAGAGGTAGTTTGCCTTGTAGCGAAATTGAAGTAGATAGTTCATGTGAAATAGTATGGGTAGAGGTTATACCTGAAAATTGCACTAAACTATTAATTGGATTGTTTTACCAACCCCCGACTCATAAGATGTAGTTGCTGAACAGTTCAAAGAAAACTTGAATCTCATTTCGAATAAGTGCCCCACTCATACAATTACAGTCAGTGGTGACTTCAATCTACCCTCGATATGCTGGAAAAATTGTATGTTTAGAGCCGGTGGCAGGCATGAAATGTCATCTGAAATGGTACTGAATGCTTTCTCATACTCTTAATGCCATTTTAAGAGATAATCTTCACTCCTTCTGATCTGATCATGTAAGTGTAGAAAAGTTGTGGAATGTTTTCAGAGAGATATTACTGACAGCAGTTGAGAGATATATACCGCAAAAATTAATAAGTGATGGTACTGATCCCCCATGGTACACAAAACGGGTCAGATCATTGTTGCAGAAGCAACGAAAAAAGCATGCCAAATTTAAAAGAAAGCAAAATCCCCAAAATTGACAAAGTTTTACAGAAGTTCGAAATACAGCACGTAATTCAATGCGAGACGCTTTTAATAATTTCCACAATGAAATTCTGTCTCGAAATCTGGCAGAAAACCCTAAGAGATTCTGGTCATACATAAAGCACACCAGTGGCAAGATGCAATCAGTACCTTCACTGCGCGATAACAACGGTGAAGTCACTGATGGCAGTACCACTAAAGCAGAGTTATTAAACACAGTTTTCCAAAACGCCTTCACCAAAGAAGACAAAGTAAATATTCCTGAATTCCAATCAATGACAACTGCCAAGATGAGAAACATAGAAGTAGATATCCTCGGTGTAACAAAGCAGCTTAAATCACTTAATAAAGGCAAGGCCTCTGGTCCAGATTGTATACCAGTCAGGTTCCTCTCAGAGTACGCGGATAAAATAGCTCCATATTTAGCAGTTATATACAACCACTCAATCACAGAAAGACCCGTACCTAAAGACTGGAAAATTACTCAAGTCACACCAATACCCAAAAAGTGAAGTAGGAGTAATCCGCTGAATTACAGGCCTACATCACTAACGTCGATTTGCAGTAGGGTTTTAGAACATATACTGTATTCAAACATTATGAAGTACCTTGAAGAAAATGGTTTATTGACTCATAGTCAGCACGGATTCAGAAAATATTGTTATTGTGAAACACAACTAGCTCTTTATACTCATGAAGTAATAAGTGCTATTGACAGAGGATGTCAAACTGATTCCATATTTATAGATTTCCAGAAGGCTTTCGACACCATTCCTCACAAGTGTCTTCTAACCAAACTGCGTGCCTACGGAATATCGCCCCAGTTGTGCAACTCGATTCATGGTTTCCTGTCAGAAAGGTCACAGTTTGTAGTAATAGACGGAAAGTTATCAAGTAAAACAGAAGTAATATCTGGCGTTCCCCAAGGAAGTGTTATAGGCCCTCTATTGTTCCTGATCTATGTTAATAACATAGAAGACAATCTGAGCAGCCGTCTTAGATTGTTTGCAGATGATGCAGTCGTTTACCATCTTGTAAAATCACCAGATGATCAAAACAACTTGAAAAATGATTTAGATAAGATATCTGTATGGCGCGAAAAGTGGCAATTGGCCCTGAATAAAGAAAAGTGTGAAGTTGTTCACATGAGCACTAAAAGAAATCTGCTAAATTTTGATTATGCGATAAGTTACACAAATCTGAAGGTTATAAATTCAGCTAAATACTTAGGGATTACAATTACAAATAACCTAAATTGGATTGATTACATAGATAATATTGTGGGTAGAGCAAACCAAAGACTGTGATTCACTGGCAGAACACTTGGTAGGTGCAACAGGTCTATTAAAGAGACTGCTTACACCACACTTGTCTGACCTATTCTGGAGTATTGCTGTGCAGTGTGAGTTCCGCATCAGGTGGGACTGACAGATTACATCAAAAAAGTACAAAGAAGGGCAGCTTGTTTTGTATTATCATGAAACAGGGGAGATAGTGTCATGGACATGATACGTGAATCATTAAAACAAAGGCGTTTTTTGTTGCGACGGGATCTTCTCATGAAATTTCAATCACCAGTTTTCTCCTCCGATTGTGAAAATATTCTGTTGGCACCCACCTACATAGGGAGAAATGATCATCACGATAACATAAGAGAAACCAGGGCTCGCACAGAAAAATTAAGTGCTCATTTTTCCCGCATGCCATTAAAGATTGGAATGGTAGAGAGACAGCTTGAAGGTGGTTCATTGAATCCTCTGCCATGCACTTTATTGTGAATAGCAGAGTAATCATGTAGATGTAGATTTCTCAAATAAATTGAACAGACACTGTCATTGTTTTAACACATGGCCATTTTGTGGTACACTAATTCCACTGTTAAGTTAACACATTATTGTTACTGTAACTGATACTGACGTTGCGTCTGGAAGTCTGCTGTGGACTGGCTTTATTGGGACCAAAAATCAGGCCTTTATACATCCTCATAATAATAGGTACTGAAACTATACATTGTTCGATGTTTAATTTACAGAAATTACAATTAAAACATAACTCATTCAATTAACTGAATATATCGAAAATTCTTCCTTTTTAATAATTCCTTCTGTCACAAAGGTTAGGCTGAATTATTTGTTTAAATAATGAAATTAAAAGATATAGTTATTGCAGTAGCCATCAGAAAGATCACGGGAGGCGCACATTGGCACGGCGTGTCATGGACGGTAGTTGCCACAAGTAGAGTCCCGTCCACCAGAGGGCACGCGAGAATTTGGCCGCGACCTCTACCAGCGGAACAACAACAACAACAACTCAGGCAGCATGGGCCGTGCCCATTCAGATCACATTGGACATGCCTAGGACACAGTCCCGGTCTACGCTAAGTGAAGTGTAACGTAAAACGTGAACAGTGTTACTATACAATTGGCAACGAGTAGGGTTGTTCTTACGCGTGTTGCATTGTTGTTCCGGTTTCGCAGCTTATCCACAGCATGGAGGATTTAGTGCGGGTTATGGTTGAGCAGCAGACGGAGTTCATGGCAACCATGAAACAAGTGATTCCGGCGTTGCTCTCCACGCAGTCTGCTCCAGCGCCGTTCCCTCCTCCCATTCCCCCGTATGACGAGACAGTGGATGCATATGAACATCGCCTTAGACAGCATTTCCAGGCGTTTCATGTTGCCGATGCGGAGGTGTGTCGTGCTCTTTCCTTGTCTTGGATATCTCCCTCGCTGTATCAAGTTTTGCGGCAGCTGGCGCTGTTGCAAGAACCCTTGTCCTTGTCTTTTGACGCATTGTGTTCATTGCTGTCTTCATGTTATCGCCGCTGCACGCATGTTGTGGTGGCTAGGGTCGAGTTCTATCAATGCAAAAAACAGCCCCATCAGTCTTACCGGGTGTGGGCCACTACCCTGCACGGTCTTAGTCGCAAGTGTCATTTTGTCACGGAGTAGTCGCGGGAGTTGTATGCCCACATTATGGTGCGTGACGTCATTGTTCGTTCGGCCCCCGATAGGGAGGTCTGGCAATGGGCCCTGCAGTTAGAAGACCCTTACCTTGAGGAAGTCCTGTCCATTGCTCAATTGTATGAAGTCTCTCACGCCGCAGGTCAACAGCTGGAAGCATGGTGCGACGTCGCGGCGGTTCAGGGCGGCGCGGCCGCGTCCACAGCGGATGACATGCGAGCGGTACAATCTGGCCATTTCGGTTGCTCCCGCATGGCACGTAAACAGGGTTCCGGCTGCCGGCCCCTGTTACCGTCCTGTGTGTCGTGCTATATACATCATGATCGGCCAGAGTGCCCCCAGCGTTGGGCCGTTTGTCGCAAATGTAATAAAAAAGGACACATTGCTAAAGTTTGCCACTCAGCCTCGAAAGAATCGAAGGAAGCAGGTACTGAGGACATGGACGCTGACATTCAGGAATTTTCATCGGGCCAGGCTCCTGACGCATCGGCACACAAACTCTTTATCGAGGTGTCGGTTTGGTCGCGCCGACTACAACTGCAAGTAGATACGGGCACGGCAGTGTCTTTGTTGAATCGACAAACTTACTCCACCCTTGGGTAGCCCCCGTTGGTGCCAGTTTACCGGCATCTACGCGGTTATGGTAAACAGTTCATTCCCCGAGTGGGAGGTTCTAGAAATAGCTCACCCTTAAGTCACAGTATTATGAGATAAAGATTCAAGGAAAGCCAAAGGTCTGCCTAGCTTCCACCACATGAAACCTTATAAAATATTAATTACTGGAAAAATAGTACAACGGGTAACACAGTTCAGTGTGTTCTATGTAAGAAAGAAAAACTGGATGTATAGTGGAGCAGCATAAATTAAGTAAACCTATTAAACTATAAAACTTCAACTGGGAGTCCTCGATTTTGGACATGAAATACAAAAGTTAATAAGTTCTTGTTGATGAAAATGGAGATAAATTTAAGTAGACTCAATTGATAGATAAAGTGCTTGTTACACAAACAGTTGCACTATGTTGTCAAAAATATCTGGACACCTGGCTGAAAATGACTTACAAGTTCGTGGAGCCCTCCATTGGTAATGCTGGCATTCAATACGGTGTTGGCCCACCCTCAGCCTTTATGTCAGCTTCCACACTCCCAAGCTGGAAAAGATGGCGTCGGGTACGCAAATTTTGGTAAAGTGCTCTGTAAAAAAGCCAGTTATATACAATTTAAAGTGCATAAACTGTCAAAATAGTGTTTACAGTGGTATTCGTTTGTGCTCTTTCACACATCTATGGATCCAGAAATCGTGCATGAAGAATATTCAAGTGATAAATCCGCATTGTGAATCTGGCTTTGTTCAGTGCAATGGACGAGATAATGCAATCAAAAAGTATAACGCCGGTACTGAAGAATTCGTCTCAGATGCGCTGCAAGAAGAACTCTTAATAGCTAAAAACTACATTAAAGATATTGAATCACTAATGAATACACTGAGTGTCGATATAAACATAAATTCTTCGTGTATGAAAAACGAACAAAGTGCTGTTTACAATATCGGTGCGGAAACGGTTTGCGCTTGACAAAGTGCTTCAATATGTGCTACAAATACGAGAAACACATCTCAACTCCTTGCGCACGAGAAACATGCAAAAAGAAAACTGAAATCGCAAACAGGTCAAGTATTTTATGTGATGTACGGTAGGCGTGCCACCGAAAGTTTCAAAACAGAAGCAAATAAATACTATTCAGAGCAACTCTAAAGGCGTTAGAAATGTAGTAAATAGCTTAAAACTCGATTTACTGCCAGAGGGATAAAAAAGTTTGCGAGAGAAGAGGCAAAAAACCAAAAATCTGCATCTTCTCTGATAGCCATGGACGAGATTTGGCCACTATTCTTATGAATAACCAATCGGAATTTTTAGTTACAGGAACGGTAAAACCCGGGGCTCCCCTCCAGGAAATAGTTAAAGAATGCAACCCACACCTAATGATGTCTGTGTAGTTATTGTTGGAGCTAATGATGTATATAAAAACGAGTCAAAAAATGCAGCCAGAGCAGTGCGCCAAACGTTGGAAAGAATTGGACAACAAAAAACGATCGTCGTTAGCATTCCACACAGACATGACTTAAAAAAAGTTCATGTGTAAATACCGAAATAAGTTTCCCAAACAGAAAGTTTCGGAAAATCTGTAAAGCATTCAAACATGTCAAGTTCTTAGACATTAGCTCCAAAGAAAGAAGCTTCTTTACTCGCCATGGAATGCACAGAAACCGCCGAGGAAAACATGTACTTGCTAACGCATTATTAACAGAAACGTCCAAAATATATGAAAACACCACGCTTGCAATCGCACTAAAAGCACCCGTGCCTGATGAAAGTGTACTATTGGAAGAAAAAGAAACAGCCGCATCAAAAAATTCCCTTGCAATTAATGAAGAAGCAGATAGGAAAAGATCACCTACAAAATCACAAGAAACTAGCGGCGAATTATTACACAGTCAAAATTTGGATACCGCTATTCAAACATCAGCTCAACAAGGAAAGTCTACGAGATCACAACATACTCCCATTGCATCATATTCGTCATTGGAGAGTCACGTTTCTTCTGTGAGTACAGCTTCAAGCAGCAAGATATCAACATCTCTGAGAAGATCGTCAAGAAAAACAAAAAAAAAGTATCAGCTAATAACGAAGATTTTTTATGGTCAAGTCACATCTTTCGCAAGAGGACAAGGCAGACATAAATCTCCCTCATATAGAACAACGTGACAACCTTAACATATACTGTCACAATGTACAAGGATTGAGAAATAAAGTAAGTGAACTTGAAATTCTTACAAGTGATACTAACGTTTTGTCAGACATGCACTTACTGTGTATTAGTGAACACTGGCTAAAAGAGCCAGAATTACCTTATCAGTGTATTCCGAACTTAAGATTAGTCCACCACTATTCTAGGAAAAATTACAAAGGTGGTGGAACTTGTATATACATAAGAAATAGCATTAGCTGTGAACCTTTCCATCCCTGTGAAATGTATTCCTTAGACAAAGACATAGAAATAGCTGGGGTAGTACTTGCCGACCTAAATATGTATATAATGTGTGTATATAGATCAGCTAGTGGTAACTTTTCAGTCTTCCTCAGAAACTTTGTACTATTGGTAGAAAAAACTTGTCACAACAACTCAAATATAATAATATGTGGTGATCTCAACATTGATTTCCTTGAAGAATCTGCTCTAAAATCCCAATTAGTAAATTTAATGATGTCATTCAACATAAATATGAAAGTTATATGTCCTACGAGATTAAACAGCTGTCTTGATCAGGTTGCTACTAACACTGATTGCACTGTAAAAATTATAGATGTTGGTTTTTCAGATCACATTGCACTAACAATATATTTTAAACCACCACTCAAGGTACTCCCAACAGGAGAAGCAGTTATTAAATGTAGAAGTTATAGTGATAGCAACATAAACAACTTTGTACTTAGCTTAGAGAAAGAAGACTGACAAAGTGTATTTACTTCCTCAACAGCAAATGAAAAATATGACAATTTTCTGCAGATATTTAAATATTACTTTAATTGCCATTTCCCAGAGAAAACAGAGACCATCACTAACAAAAAACAGAATGCTTGGGTCACAAAAGGTATGAAAACTTTATCAGAAAAGATGAGGCTGCTGCATAGACTTGGCAAACTGGACAGTGGCAAATCCAGAGAGTTCAAGATATACTATAAAAATTACAAAAACACATACAGGAGAGTTATCAAATGGGCTAAAAAAGCTCATAAAGATAAAACAATTAGGTGCTCTTCCAACAAATATAATCCCATCTGGGGTATAGTAAATAAACAGACTGGTAGAAAGTTAAGGATAGAGGATAAAATCACACTAAATATAGAAGGACAAAAGACTGAAAATGCACATAAAATTGCCAATAAATTCAACAGCTATTTTTCAGAAATTTCCACAAATCTCCTAACGAACTCTTCAAATACTGTTCACTCTCCTCCCACAAATTTCCTGACTAACTCTCCAAACACTGTACACTCTTGTCTCAAAAATAATACTCCTCTGAACTCCTTTTTCCTATCTCCTACAACACCATATGAAATTGAAGGTATAATTAAAAAAAGAGTCATAAAGATTTATTCTGCGGGGCATGATCGGATACCCTACTTCTTACTTCATAAGTGTTCAAATTACATCAGTGGACGCCTGTCAAACATCATAAATACCTCATTTCTAGAGGGAACATTTGCAAAGCAGCTAAAACTTGCTAAAATTATACCTCTGTACAAGAAGGGAGAGAAAATGGACATGACAAACTATAGGCCAATTGCTATACTATCTGCCTTCTCAAAAATATTTGAATATTGTATGTTAACTAGATTAGAAATGTGTTTAAATGCTAACTACGTAATCACGTCTTCCCAATACGGATTTCGGAAAAATAGGTCCCCCACACATCCTCTGTGCGCATTTCTAGAAAAGTGCTCAAGTTTTGTTGACCATAAATAACCTGCTGTCGGTATATTTCTTGATCAATACAAGGCCTTTGACATGGTCGACCACAAGCTGCTGCTTATGAAACTCCATAAGTATGGGATTAGAGGTGTAGCCCACAATTGGTTGCATAGCTACATTAGTCAAAGAATGCAATATGTAGAAATAAGAAAATCAGAGACATTCAGGCAATGCAGGTCAGATATTCTACATACAACAAATGGCGTCCCTCAGGGATCTGTCCTTGGACCTGTTCTTTTCATATTGTTCATAAATGATCTCCCAGAACACATACCAAATGCCAGCTCCTTTCTGTATGCGGACGACACAAATATCCCGATAACCAGTAAAGGTGACACATTGTAAGATGCTGTTAATGAAACTACTTGTCATTTACAATCGTGGTTTGAAGCAAATAGACTACTCATAAATACTCAAAAAACTGTAAGTATGAACTTCCATACTAGACAAAATCTAACCCCTTTCAATGCAGTTATAGTTATCGGCAAGGATGACATTACGTACAGGCAGGACACCAAATTTCTTGGACTTACCATCAGTAACACACTAAATTGGAAACCACATATTGAGGCATTGTCACAAAAGCTTAGTAAAACCTGCTATCTATTACGATCACTAAAAGACACAGCCAGTGTAGATACCTTGAAGCTGGTGTACCATGCCCTGTTTGAGTCTGTCTTGAGCTATGGCCTAATCTTCTGGGGAAAGAGCTCCGATTTTCTCACAATTTTCAAGTTACAAAAACAAGTAGTAAGAATAATGAAATGTAAAAAAAGAACTGAACACTGTAAACCGCTATTTCAACAGCTAAAAATCCTGCCACTGCCATGCCTCTATATACTGGAACTAGCTTGTTTTACAGTACAGCACTTGGACGCCCTTGACAGAAATGCAGACTGCCACACACATGACACCAGAAACAAAACACAGTTACAAATTATTGCCCACAACACAAAATTATATGCGAATGTGGTTAAATGTATGAGCATTAAAATATACAACCACCTCCCAACAGACATAAAAACAAGCAAAAACCCAAAAACAATGAGAACTAAATTAAAGGAATTGCTACTAAATCACTGTTTCTATTCCATACATGAATTTCTTGAAACAAAATTTTAATTACTTGCAATAAGCTGTTTATTCAGATGTAGATGTTCCTTCTTAGTAAGATAATTTAATTATTGTTTCTTATCTATATTCTGGCTGTATCTCATATAGGCCTATGTATTCTGCTATGTGAACTATGTACCACACTATTTTAATTACTTGTAATAAGTTGTATATTCACTTGTGGATATTTCTACTTAGTGAGATAATCTAATTATTGTTTGTTACTCATATTCTGTCTGTATCTTACACATGTATTCTGCTATGTGAACTATGTACCACAATATTTTAATTACTTCCAATAAGCTGTATATTCACTTGTGGATATTTCTACTTAGTAAGATAATTTAATTATTGTTTGTTACTCATATTCTGTCTGTATCTCTTATGTGTATTCTGCTATGTGCAGTATGCACCACTGTCATCTCTCATCATACACCACCCTTTTTATATTTTGTCTATATATCCTGTATGTATTCTGCTATGAGAGTTATGTACCACTACTGTCATCTCTCTTCATATACCATCTTAACATAATTTTTCAAATTGACTTGCCCTATATCATGATGTGCTTTGCTGTACAAATTGTATGATCTACGGGACCAATAATAAATCAAATCAAGTATATGTTCAATCAGGTGCTGGAAGGTTTCTTGGGGAATTGCAGCCCATTTTTCATGGAGTGCTGCTCTGAGGAGAGATATGAATGTCGGTCGGTGAAACCTGACATAAAGTCAGCATTTCAAAACATCCCACAGGTATTCTATAAGATCCAGGTCAGGATTCTGCACAGGCCAGTCCATTACAGGGACGTTATTGTAATGTAACCACTCCGCCACAGGCCGTGCGTTATGAACAGATGCTTGATTGTGTTGAATGATGCAATTGCCATCCCTGAATTGCTCCTCAACAGTGGGAAGCAAGAAGGTGCTTAAAGCATCAAGGGCCACGCAAAACAACAAGGGGTGGAAGTCCCCTCCATGAAAAATATGACCACACCGTAACAGTACCACCTTCAAATTTTTCTATTCGCACTACACATGCTGTCAGATGAGGTTCACTGGGCATTCGCCATGCACACACCCTGCCATCGGATCAACACATTGTGTACCGTGATTTGTCACTCTACACAACATTTTTCCACTGTTCAATCGTCCAATGTTTATGCTCCTTACACTAAGCGAGACATCGTTTACATTTACCGTCGTGATGTGTAGCTTATGAGCAGCCACTCGACCATGAAATCCAAGTTTTCTCACCTCCTGCCTAACTGTCATAGTACTTGCAGTGGATCTTGATGCAGTTTGGAATTCCTGAATGACAGTCTGGATAGAGTCTACCTAATACACATTACGATCCTCTTCGACTGTCGGCGGTCTCTGTCAGTCAACAGATGAGGTTGGCCTGTACGCTTTTGTGCTGTATGAGTACCTTCAAGTTTTCACTTCACTATCACCCTGGAAACAGTGGGCCTAGGGATGTTTAGAAGTGTGGAAATCTCATGTACAGACGTATGACACAAGTGACACCCAATCACCTGACCATGTTCGAAGTCCTTGAGTTGCACGGAGCGCCCCATTCTGCTCTCTCACGATGTCTAATAACTACTGAGGCCACTGATATGGAGTACTTGGCAGTAGGTGGCAGCACAACGTACCTAATATGAAAAATGTATGTTTTTGGGGGTGTCTGGATACTTTTGATCACATAGTGTAAAATACAGTTTATATATGGCTGAAGTGGAATTTAGAAGTGTAGCATAAGACATATGAACTGCCTGGAATAATAATCAGTTGGTTGAAAGCAGAGTGTTAGTGGCATGAACTTTCGAATCCTAAAATGACCTAGTGCATACGTAAGGTGTTTGGTACAGATTATGGTTTTCTATTGATGTATTTGTACAATGTGGTACTGCACTCCATTCCTAACTCATATTCCGAAGTGTAAACTCTAAAACAATACGTCGATATCAATGAGAATAAAATGACATAATGTGACATTTATGACAGTTTCCAATTCTCATTCAATATCCTATCGTTATCGTGCATTCATGGGAGCATTTGGTCAGCAAAATTTGAACATTATTACGTACTCTAACCACACTTTTTGGTACTGTGAAGAATAGCTTGCCTGTATTGGCTGCAAGCCACTTTGGGTTTGTGCCACTGTGGTGCTGCAGTGCGCTTGTGCAGATCTGAGGCAGATTGCTTTTGGTTGGTTGGCATGAGGAGAAATCTTAACAGTGTTTTCGTTCGCTAGAACCATTCAGTATTGCTTCCAAAATGCTTACAGAATAATGTCGGGCAACCTGGTCACGGTTCATGTGGCTTCGCCTGTCAGAGGTTCGAGTCCTCCCTCATGCATGGGTGTGTGTTGTCCTTAGCGTAAGGTAGTTTAAGTTAGATTAAGTAGTGTGTATAGTTAGGGACCAATAACCTTAGTAGTTTGGTCCCACAGAACATACCACAAATTTCCAAAAATTTTCCTATCGTCAAAATTGCGAAAAGATATAGTGCCCCTGGTCAATGTTACCCTGCGATTCCATTTCATCTGTTCGTTTGATCTGTGTTGTGCAAATCTCGTTAAACATAGGCCATGGAAATGACAGCAATCCTGGTAATTCTAGTGGTGCTGTAGTGAGGTGCAGGTAAGATAGTGCCTGAGTGAAATGTTCTGCGCAGAGAGAGAGGGACAATGCATGCAATGTCAAAAAAAAAAAAAAAAAAAAAAAGGCTCTGAGCACTATGGGACTGAACTGCTGTGGGCATCAGTCTCCTAGAACTTAGAACTACTTAAACCTAACTAACCTAAGGACATCACACACATCCATGCCCAAGGCAGGATTCGAACCTGCGACCGTAGCGGTCGTGCGGTTCCAGACTGTAGCGCCTAGAACCGCTCCGCCACTCAGGCTGGCCATGCAATGTCACCGGCCATGCAATGTCACCAATTTGTCATTTCAGTGATGTCAGCACTACATTATCAGGTGTCTGCTGAGTGGGCTGCTAAGTAGCCACACACCTAGCAATATTGTTATTCATAACAATTTCGCCATTCCGACAGATATGGTACGTATCTAGAAGAGAATATTCTACCTATACCTTAATTTCACATGTCAGTCATATTTTCTGAATAGTTTGTCTTGCTATTTTCGTGGATTCCAACCTGTTTCTGGTCTACCTATTTTGATACGGTCTATACTGTTACAGAGGTAATGTGTCTTTCGTCCATACCCACGTTTCTTTTTAGTGAGACGAAATGTCAGTGGTGATGCTTAAGTGAAGAAGCAATATCTTCAACTTGCGGTGAAGAACAACTGGTAATATTTGACATGGTATGATTTAATTTTTCATTTATATTGCTATTAACATGCGATTGCTGCACAGATTAAAGTATATAGCAAGCAATATCATAGCCACGTAAATGAACAATATGCTAATGATTTTGTAGACAATGCAATTTTCTGCCACTATTTCCAAATGACCACAGTCAGAAACAAAGTGGATACACATTGAAATCATTTTTAACTGTGAAAGTGAAAATATTGCGCTCATGCAAACATGACAGCAGTTAGAATTAATTTTCATAGCAACCTGTCTCTACAAAAACTACAAATGACACATTTAAGCAAAGTATATCTGGACCTGCCAAGGTAGGCAGTGATGCAAAGAACATATGTGGAACAGAACAAGAGAAGTCGCATTGAACAGTGTGTAATAACATTGAAATATGTCTAAGTGAAAATATAAACAATGTGCTATTCAGCTATTGTCACTCAACAGTGATATTACTGTTTTTTTTTATTGGCTTCTAGCATACAAACTTTTTAGCCATCACAAATAAATGTACTGACACATATAACAAGGGGACATTACTGTAATATATTGCAAAGTAAAGTAATGCCAACTGTTGATCATAAACTTGTGCTTTATGTATCCAGGTCAACCTCTTAATACCCAGTTTGTCAAATCATAAGAAGATTAAAAAAAATGACCGATTTTGTGAAATGTGAGAAATTATTTCCAATTGCATAATCATTGTTTCAAAGATCGATTCGTAACTACTAATCTTCTCGCTTTTCGGACTGTGATGAATATGATTCACGGAAGTTTATTACGGAACGGTCTATAATGCAGTCCCTACTAATTTCTTGTTGATAGTTCTCAGTGTGTTATTTTTCTGCATGCTTTATGCAGTCTGCCCATGCAGAAATCGTGATGCTCTCGATCGCTGCATATGTAAGACTCTCAATCTTTGATGTGAGAATCACAAACTTTTTTTTTTTTTTGTACGTTGTTATCCTACTTGTATATTTTTATGTTAATGTTCTAAAAGTTCTATTAAAATTTTAATGTCTAAGTGACAAGTGAATTCAATTACAAATTTTCATGTATATGTATTTTAAATTGTAATGTTTATTGACAAGTCCTATGTCATTTCGATGATGCACTACAAGGACGCTAATAAATTGAATTGAATTGAATTGAACAACTGTTCTTTCTTGCAACATAAGTATTCAACTGCGCCCAAATTATCTTGATGGGATTGTAATGACGGTGGCATGGTAGTAATCTAATTACTTGATGCCCATGTTGTTTAACGATCTCATCTATCTCATACGTACGGTATGCTAGATTATTTGTGTTGGCAAGCAGCATCAGTTCTGCTCTGGTTTGTGACAGATTATGAGGGATATTATTACTCGATAACTAATCGATAATATCTGATTTCTTGGTATGGGAAGTATAGACTTGGTTGAGTTGCACTGGGTAAATACGGTACAGGAGTTGTCCGCCACAGTAATTGAATTTGGGTGGATGTATGGCAATGATTATTTTGTAAACTATTGTTTAAATACACTGTGTGTCATCTCGCTTTGGAAATCCTCAGAACTGTTTGACTTTGAAGCCTTAAGTATTAGTTTACTCTCAGGAATAACCATATGTCCGCTGACTCTGCATGTGCGATAATAAGCAGACTGCTTGTACATACTGGAACTTTATGACTACCAAACCTATCGCACATTTTCCGACACATTGACCTTGCATGGGTTTGGTTCACATATGTTTCGTCGATATAATAAACCCAATATGTTGCACTGTCTCGAATCTCCTGCAGTCTTCTTAAAAATACAGTCCTTGCAGCTACAATATCACTTCTCTCCATAAGGAATTTTCTTCCATCATTAATATTTTGATGTCGAAAGCCAGCGTCCTTTAATATTTGGAGCACTATAATAATAATAATAATAATAATAATAATAATAATAATAATAATAATAATTGTATTGTCTTTAAGCCATTACAGCAATAGACAAAGTCATACATATAATACAATACAGTACAGTACATGCTATAAAAGGACAGAATTGTTAAGAACTTTACAGTTTAATATCACAGGTCATGAAATCATTTACATTGTAGAATGGGTTTACATCTAACCAGTCATAAAGTGTTTGTTTGTATTGTTGCTCTGGTAAATTTTGTATACCTTGTGGAAGTTTGTTAAATAATTTGTGGCCCATAAGTTCATAACTGTTAACTGATTTTGACAGTCTGTGGTAGGGCGTATAGATAGAGCTGTTTGTCCTAGTGCTGTAACAATGTATATTTGCCCTGCGTTTTACTTTAGGTAAGTTCTTTTTTGTGTAGATTAAAACATAATAAATATATAGGTTTATTACTGTCATGATTTTTTGTTGAGTAAACAAAGGTTTACAATGAGCCTTGTATGGTGAGCCTGTAATTATCCTAATAGCTTTCTTTTGCAGCAATAGTATATCATGCACACAAGTGGAGTTTCCCCATAAAATAATGCCATAGGATATGATGCTTTGGAAAAATGAGTAGTAAGATACTCTAACATAATTTTTAGGTACACAGTGCATTAATCGCCTTAACAAATAGATTACCCTAGACAATTTACTGCTAATATATTTAATATGTGGATTCCAAGAAAGTTTATCATCCAAATATACCCCCAAAAATTTAACACAACTAGGATCATCTGATGGAAACTTGTCTTTTAAACTAAATACCATCTGCTGGGTTTTGCTTTCATTAAGCAAGAACCCATTTGCTTTAAACCAGAGTGAAGCTTGCTCAATTGTCTCTGTAACACATGTTTTAAGGCTATTAAGATCATTACTGCTGTTCAGAAATGTTGTATCATCAGCATAGAGTACTGTTCTGGATTTGATAAATGATGGCAGGTCCTTTATCATTATTAGGAAAAGGAAAGGGCCCAGCATGGATCCCTGCGGAACACCTACCTCAACTTGTTCTATACTGGACATTTCTTTCCCAACACAGACGGCTTGCTTACGTTTTTGTAAATATGATCTTAATAGCTTAAGGCTGTTACCTTTAACACCGTAAAAGTCCATTTTTTCGAGTAGTAGTGTATGTTCTACACAGTCAAAGGCTTTGCTTAGGTCACAAAAAGTCACTTGGGCAAAGCATTTATCTTCAAATACTTGATGGATGTATTTAACAACATTGTCTATGGCATCAATGGTTGACAGGTTTTTCCTAAAGCCATACTATGATCCACTTATTAATCCTATGTTATCAAAGTAAACAGATAATTGTTGGTAAATTATGCATTCTAGAACTTTTGAGAAAACTGGGACTATGGATATTGGCCTGTAACTTGAGACAGAATTTTTATCTCCTTTTTTATGTACTGGAACTACCGTAGACAGTTTAAGCTCATCAGGGAAAAAACCCTCCAGTATACACTTGTTTATACAATATGTTAGGGGGTACACTATACAGTCTATTACTTTCTTAAGCATGTTACAAGACAGGTCATATATGTCTACACTGTCTGATGATTTTAACTGCTTCACTATTCTTAACACAAAACCAGGTGAGACCTCAAAAAATTGAAGGTACTTGTGTTTGTTGATGACCTAGCAATATTTTTTGACAGTAACTGTGATGAGCTGATTTCAGGTTTAATTATAGCACTTCCTACTTCCTCAACTGATTTAATAAAAAAGTCATTAAATTCCTGAGGAGAGATACTAATTTTGTCACTTCTTTTATCTTTGGCGACACTATTTATCAGAGTCCATGCTGCTTTGCACTTATTGGTGGATTTCTCAATACTTCTGAGATTGTGTGCTTGTTTGGCTTCCACAATTGGTTTTTTGTACTCATTCCTAGATCTAACATAGGCTAGTTTAGCATGGTTGGTTTTCAGATTTTTATAAATATTGTACAACAACATAACTTGATTTTTCATAGTAGACAGCTGTTTTGTGTACCATGTATTTTGTCTATTTGGAACTTTTGCTTTTAGGACTCTGTCAGTTACTTTGCATTTCTTTATTGGTACGCAGTCGTTAAAGTGTCCCAGAAATGCTTTGAGAAACCTATCAAATAGTACCTTTGCTGGCAGATAATTGCTTAGAGTATAATGTGTCTCATCATAACACAGGCCAAACCAATCTCTGTTAGAAAGGGACGTACGAAACCCGTCAATTTTCTCATCTGTGACTGGTCTAGTGACCACAACTTCTGGGACAAACTTATTTACACAACTCTTATCAAGAGGGAGCCTACTTGTATAATTTAAAGATACTGAATCATGATCAGAATATGGAAATACTGTCACAAAACATGATTCTTCTGTTGTTTTAAAATTTACAAATATATTGTCAAGACATGCATGTTGTCTTGTAGGTTTGTTATTGACTGAATGTAAGTTGCACTGTCTTAGTAGGTTTTGGAGTTCAGTGACAGTACGTTTTTGTGTTGTGACATCGAATTCAGCATTCACATCTCCACCTATCACAATATCATAATGTATCCATCTAGTATCTGTAAGTACATGTAACAGCAGGTCCAGTTTTTCTAAAAATACATTGGTTATACCCTTAGGTGACCTGTACAGGGAAATTACAACTAACTTAAAACTGTCTATTACTATACCAGCAGCTTCAAAGTTCTGTTCATCACACAGAAAATCTAGATCTAATCTATGAATGTACCGCTAAATGACTTGTTAACATATATTGCCACACCACCTCTTAAATGCAATTTTCTGCAGTAGCTACTGGCAAGAATATAATCATCAAATTTAATAAATGTAAGTTCACTCTCACTAGCCCAGTGTTCACTTAAACAAAAGATATCAAACTTATTTTCTAATCCAAAGTCATTGACAATAAATTCTTTATCCCTTACTCCTTCAATGTTAAGATAACAGATTATAAAATCAAACCTGTCTTTCTTTACAGATGCACTATTTTGCTGAGAGGCTATTAAATCTCTGGCACTGTTTATCTTATGGGCTTCTTCCTCTTGCTGCCTTCTACTAAAAAATCATTTAGACGTAATGGAGGTACAGTTTTCCGTTTGCCCACTACACTTGATACTGCTTCTACTCTTGGAGGTCTCTTCGCGTCTTCTTGTTCATGGCATGATCTAAGTGGCTGGGTTCCCACTGTAGGTAGTTCATGTTGCTGCAGAATGGACAGCTGGATCACCTGTTGGTACACTTGTTGCTGAATATGCTGCCACTTTTGCTGTTTCTGTTATCTTAGTTCCTGAATGAGGTGTTCTACCTGCTGTAACTGTAATTACAGCTTCCTCTCTCCCAGCACATTCTTTTGTAATCAGTGATACCTGATGTTGTGTTACTGCTGCAACTGGAATACATGGTAGGGAAGATACTTTGCAGGCGTCCTTCACCAGTGGTAGTGGAATAGGATCACTTTTCTTACATCTAGGAGAAACAATATCCACTACCATTTTGATCTTTTGACTGAGCAGCGATTTGCCCCATTTATTTAAATGCATACCATGTGTTGTGAAGTGCTGTCTTTCAAGATCGTCAATACTGAGGAAAAAAGCGTTTGAAGTGGTCTTGCAGATCTTTTCATACATCCTGTTTGCTTTTTGGATTTCTCTGTTCACACAAGAAGATTCAGTAAGGTCATGTCTGTGTGGAATGCCTACAACAATAACTTTTTGATCCGCTGTTGTACGTAGCACATCTCTTAGCACTCTGTTTGCTACTGTTAGTTCATTCTTATATACATCGTTTGCACCGCCCAATATTACAATGCATTCACTTTGTGTCACGTGATTATTGTTTTTATAGTTTTTCAACACTTCTTTTAGGCCTGCTCCAGGTTTCACAACACTTGTCACATTGAGATCCTGCTGGAAACGAAGAATTCCTGCAATTCCTCTTCCGTGGCTGTCAGCAAGCAAAACTGTAGGCCTACTAAAGTTTTTAGGAGGCACTTTGTTTGCAACATCGAGACAGTTACGTTTTACTGACTTATTGCGCTTTATAAATTTCCTGTCCCCCGATTCCGATTCGTAGTCTTGGTGTGAGTTGCTTGTTTCAACATTTTTACGTTCACAATCTGTAATAAGATGTTGAAATCGATTTCTTAACGGAACTTTTAACGCACTGGAAACAAATTTAGGTTTTGCACATTTCTTTGGTACACTGTACTCTTGAAGTTGACCGAGTTCTTTATGTGATGGGTCAGATAGACTTTTAATAATATTTTCCAACAACAGAGCATGTTCTCTTGTGGCTTTCAGTTCTTTCTGCAGTGATTCGAGTACTATGATTTCACGATTTGCGCGACACATTTCACTCGCTGCCAGACTTCCGTTACACTTTGTTCCACACGTACACGAGATGTTTTCATGATTTATTTTCGCGAAGCACTGCGAATGATACCAAATATGCAACACTGAACAAATTCTAATGCCACTTGATACGATTTTGTCGCATAACTTGCACCTTATTGACGCTAAATACTCGCAATTTATGGACCGATTTACTACCACATCTATATGCGTCGCCATCTTTCCTGCCGTTAAAAATCCATGTTCTCTCTCATTTGTGAAATTAAATTGTCTGCAGTCGAGTACTCACCTCTCGAATACATATAAAATATTTTCTGATGTAAAATGTTCTTGGAGAAACGTCAAGATGGCCTACTTCCTTCTTAATATTGCGTCACTTCCCTGGCGATTTAAAAGATGCTGATCCATTTACTTTAATAGATGCATTCAGTTTGTTGGAGATACACAGTTTGCAGTCCCACACCGAACATCTCAGCTATTATTACCTGGATGTTGGCAACACTGGGGCGAGCATCACATGGTGGTGAGTCATCTCCTTCTCTTTTGAAGTAGTTGTACACTCTGAACACTACAGCTCTTTCTTGCTTGTGCAGCACTGGCGCTTTTCTGATCTATCAGCCATAACGAACACTACATAGACAATATAATCGTCCAACCATGTACACTAGTCCAACTATGTGCACTAGAGGAACACTCACCATTTGTAAAAAGAAAGTTCTGTTGTTACGTAGTTCCCATGGTAGAGGCGATGGCCAACTACTGCAGGATAATCTAGGTCCAGAGTACCAGGACACAAACTTTTCCAAGCCTAGTGCAGATCTGGGTCAGGTAACAGAGGATGTATGTGCTTTATGCAAGGATTTCACAAAGAAGGATGCCGTGGTTATAGTGGGTGGTCCGGGAAATAGCATTGGCAGAGACTCTGAATATGCCATAGAGACTGACCTGGTGAAGATAGCATCAGCAACGAAGCATACGAGTGTGGGATTTGTGTCTGTGTTGAGACGCCATGATCGGCCTCATTTGAACTCTTCCGTAGGGAGGGTGAACTTGGAGTTGGAGTGGCTGCTTCGGACGGATATGGGGTCCCATATTGGTTTGATTCCTGTGGATGCCATCGATAGGTGGGACTACACTAGGCATGGCCTTCACCTCAATAGGAAAGGGAAGGGAAAATTGTCTGGGTTGATTGCAGAAAACTTAAGGGAGGACACTGGCACAAGTGATAAAATACCAGTGGTCACAGGTGTCAGGGGGATGCCTTTTTTAGGATGGGGAAGGGGGAAAGAAAACGAGTTTATGAGAGATTGGCAGACACACTCAGTTTGAGAAAACAGATGACCAGGAGTCAGATTTTATCATACAACCTCCATTTAAACAGTGTTTAACTGAAAGTAACCAGAAACTGCCAGTTCATCTTCGCCAAAGCAGTTACAATCCCATTAGTATGCAGTATCAGTTATCTTTATTACACCAGAACATTCCGGGACTTAGAAATAAAGTTGATGAACTACTCATTTGTATCGATGAAATGAATTCATCTAACCAAATTGACATAATCTGCCTCTCTGAACATCAAGTGACCACTGATATAGATATGTTAGACATTTCAGGATTTAAGCTAGCTTCCTACTTCTGCAGAGTGGATATGGATGGAGGAGGAGTTGCCACATTTATCAAAAACTGCCATAAATTCAAGAACATTGACATTAATAAATTCTGTTTAGAGCAGCATCTAGATGCATGTGCAACAGAAGTAGAGTTCCATAACAGATCCTATATAATAATAACTATTTACCGAGCACCTGCAGGAAATTATAATCTATTCTTAGATCATCTAGAAGCTCTTTTGGGTTATTTAACAGGAAGAAACAAAGAAATTTTGATTGCTGGTGACTTTAATACAGATTTTCTAATGGAATCTTCCAGTAAACATTCACTGCAGTTAGTAATGTTGTCCTTCAGTCTAACTCACACTGTAAACTTTCCAACTGGGATCAGGAAATCCTCAAGGACAGCCATTGATAACATTTTTATAAACAAATCAAAGGAACAATATCATATCATAAAACCTGTTATAAATGGACTATCAGATCATGACATGCAGCTCCTTGTTTTAGATGTAAATTCTAAGCAAATTATCAAGACTGCTAAATCTGAGTACAGGAGAGTAGTCAATCAACCAAAAATTGAGTGTTTTAGAAAACTGCTCAAAGATATGAACTGGAAAGATGTTTATAGTGCTCATGACATGAATGAAAAATGTAACACATTCATGAACAATGTCAGTACCATGTTTGAAAACTGTTTTCCTCTAAAAGATACTCAAAGTAAACAGAAGTCAATAATAAAACCATGGATTATACAGGGAATAAAGATTTCCTGTAAGACAAAAAGGAAAATGTATCAGTCGACCAAGAATAACTCCAATGCTGATGCTTTAGCTAAATACGAGAAATACTGTAAAACATTAAAGTAATTCAGACGTCTAAACAAATGCACTACGAGAAGAAGATAGCAATGTCAGGGAACAAAATAAAAACAATATGGGATATAGTGAAAGAGCAGACTGGTAGAACCAGTAAATAATGCCCTTGAATATCTGGAACTAGCCTTCACAAATAGCTTCAAGTACATGAATATATCACTCACTTCACTAAAAGAAATAACGTCCATAATAAAATCTTTAAAAACAAAGCATTCTGGTGGGTATGATGAAATATCAACAAAGTTAATTAAGGCATGTTCTTGTGAGTTTAGCACAATTCTAAGTTACTTGTGTAACCAGTCAATTATAACTGGGACATTTCCTGACTGGCTAAAATATGCAGATGTTAAGCCTCTATTCTAGAAAGGGGATAAAGAGATACCATCAAACTACAGACCAATTTCACTTTTGCCAGCATTCTTAAAAATTTTAGAAAAAGTAATGTACAGGCAGCTGCTCAATCATCTGACCACAAATAACATATTATCAAGAACACAGTTTGGATTCCTGAAGGGTTCTGATATCGAGAAGGCTATTTACACTTACAGAGAAAATGTACTTAATTCATTAAATAACAAATTACAAGTAGCAGGTATTTTCTGTGATTTGTCAAAGGCATTTGATTGTGTGAACCACAACATCCTTTTAAGTAAATTAGAATGCTATGGTGTCACGGGCAGTGCTGCAAAATGGTTCAAGTCATACCTCACTAACAGGAAACAAAGGGTGTCAGTGCAAGGGACTAGTGAATTAAGTCATCAGTCATCATCAGAATGGGAAGAAATTACATGTGGTGTCCCACAAGGATCCACCTTAGGGCCATAGCTTTTTCTTGTGTACATTAATGATCTCTCATCAGTTACACTGCCAGAAGCAGAGTTCGTTTTGTTTGCAGATGACACAAGTATTGCAATAAATAGTATGTCAAGTGTAGTTCTAGAAAGATCTGCTAATGATATTTTCATGGACATTAATAAATGGTTTAAAGCCAACTCACTGACATTAAACTTGGAAAAGACTCACTATATGCAATTCAGAACCTGTAAGAGGTTTCCACCCAGCATATGCATAAAATACAAAGAAGAGCATATAGAAGAGGTTGACAGTCTTAAATTCCTGGGATTACAACTTGATAATAAATTCAGTTGGGAAGAGCACACCACAGAACTGCAGAAACGCCTTAACAAATCTGTATTTACAAATCGAGTGTTAGCAGACATAGGCGACATAAAAATGAAAAAGCTTGCATACTTTGCCTACTTTCATTCCATAATATCATATGGTATAATATTTTGGGGTAACTCTTCAAGTCAAACAAAAGTTTTCAGAGTCTAAAAGCGTGTAATACGTATTATTTGTGGAGTAAATTCACGGACGTCCTGTAGAAACCTCTTCAAAGAGCTGGGTATACTAACTACTGCCTCTCAGTATATTTACTCATTAATGAAATTTGTTCTAAATAATATATCTCTTTTTCCAACAAACAGCTCAGTTCATACATACAATACCAGGAACAAAAATGATCTGCACAAGGACTTAAAAGCACTTACTTTAGTTAAAAAAGGGGTCCACTACTCAGGAACACTCATCTTCAATAATTTGCCAGTAAACATAAAAAATTTAGTTACAAATAAAGATCAGTTTAAAAGGAGCCTGAAAGACTTACTAATGGCCAACTCCTTCTACTCCATAGACGAATTTTTTAATAGAAACAAATGATGTAATGTAAACTTTCATGCTGAACTAATTTGGAGCTATGTGTGTGGTACTCCCATCCTAATACCTTTCATTATATTTATAATTTTGATGGTGGGTCATATAGTTTGATATGTGTACCGTACAAGATTTTTTTTCTTTAGTGAGGCTTAATAAAGCACTTTAGGAAAATGTAGATCAATGTATTTATTTCTGGATGGTCAAAGTTGCATTGTGTTGTTGAATTGAATGGTTCTTAACAGTTGTGGTGGAAATATAGGATGATGAGTATAACCCTATATTCATGCTAACTTTGAACACCTACAATTTTTCCTGTACTTCCTCTGTATTTTACACAATGTGTTGTATTAGTTAATATGTAACCATTTTGTACAAGCCTCAATGTTCACTAACATAAATATCAAATAAGTAAAAAAAGGTCATGAATCTCACATCTGAAACTGAAAATCAGTGAAAGTCTACTTGGCTTACAGTTATTCTTTTAGGAATGTAATCTTTAATTTCCGCCCATGCCAATGCTATAATATTCAAATGGTAGCAAAAAGGTTGCATTCTAATGACCGTTCACCTATGTGGTTTTGCCACCTAATAGATTTTGTATATGGGGAACAGTGGTTGTGGACAGATATTAGTTCCACAAGCTCCACCTTTTCAAAATTACGACTTCAACATTGTGATGATGCAAGAAATCAATCATTTCTACCTTTCGTTTTCCCATGGTAGGCTTCTTGCCAAAAGAAACAGTACAGTCAGGAGCATTATTAAGAACAACAGTTTATGGTTACTGTAATATTTATTTGTTTCAGTCTTTTGTGACCCTTACCTATATAGGTTTGGTTGATATGGTATTCTAAACATCTTCAGATCTGTTGAGGTTGTGTATCTAGGGTAAATTTGTAACAAATGTTGTTTATTATGTTTAAAATTTGCAACATGTCATGTCAAATACCCTTATTGTACATGATCAATGGACAAACTAAACAAACAAAACATTTAGTATCTTATCCATCATCAGTAGCTGTAGCTGTGTATAACGAAATAACAAGTAACCAGTTGCATAAACGAAATTTAATTTCTTTACCAATTTCGGTCAGTTAGTGCCCTTCTTCAGAAGGTTATACCTATCGCATAATTTACGAGTGTCCACAATAAGATGCCTACAGCAAAATGCTGTGGTCATGTGGTTCATAGAGTCTGTAAAAAAAACTAGTATAAACAAACGAAACTAAAAGTGCACTTCCTGTTGTTTTTGCACATTTACCCTACACGCTCTCAAGCCCGCTTGGGCAAGACCACCTTGGTCTTGGCTTGGGCAAGCACACTAGCACCAGAGTGCTTGTCAAGGACGCAGTTACGTGTAGAAAAAATGAAATTAAATGATCGTGTGGCGTTGTTGGGCGGGAGGCCCCATCCGGGAAAGTTCGACTGCCGGGTTGCAAGACTTTTTTCAGGTGACGCCATATTGGGTGTTTTGCGTGTTGGTGATGATGAGGACAACACAACACCAAGTCTGCTAGTGGAGTAAATCTGCAAGCGGGCCGGGAATCGAAACCTGGTCCGCTGCACGGTAGGCAAACACATTACCACTCAGCTAAGTTGGTGGAGACGCTTTAAGTTGCACCACTAAAAACTCGGCGTTCACATATGCAACTACAATATGTCAGTAGCTGTGGCGAAATTTTTGTTGCGTATGTGAAACCGGGTATATCCACAATACAATAGAAAGACCTGTTCTGATTATTCAGTAAATAAAGACAGAAGAATGTTTCCGTAAACATTTTATTTTCTTGGAGCATAAATTTGTATTTTGTTGAGAACTGCTTAATAATTTCCACCTATACGGAGAGAAGTTTGGTTGTTTTTCATTGTTTCAAATGAAAAAGGAATACATTTATAGTGAGATTTCGCTACAGTACTTTAAAATCGATACAGTACGTAATTGGTCCTCTAGTCGGTCGATTCGTCACGCGCAAAGGCTGTAGGGAAAAGTCGTCGGCTGTTCTCCTCCATCTTTCTGCAAGGGCAGAACAGTCGAAATGGCTCTACTCTCCATCCGTTTAGCCGCTGCTGTGGCGAAACATTTGCCTGCGGCTACGCCTCAGGTATTTAAGAACATGAACAGCGGACATTACGACTATTAAAACTTATTGTTCATGTTTTTTTATGTTTTCTGATGTTCCTAATTGTAAAACGAAATACCGGATTACGTACTAAAAAGTTACTGTGGTTTCTGAAGAAAGAAGGTTGGCTATTAAATGTACAGAAACTATAGTCAATAATTTGGGAAAACATAAACTTGGTTAAATGAAGGATATAGGATTAAATGTCGGTGCCAGTTGCAAGGGCCGGTTGGTGGGCGCAATGGAAGGCTAGTGTGGTTATGCTAGTATAATTGCTGTTAAATTTGTTATCCAAATAACAGTTTAGAGTTAAGTGTATGAAGAAATGAAGTATGCTGTAAATCAGCCAGATTAATGAGATTGTGGAGACTATCCGATACAGTGAATTTCGCAATTTAATCCGAAAGAGTGTGTGAGAGAGATTAGGTTAGACGTTTAATCGTACGCAGTTAGCAACAAATAGAACTACGGTTAGTTTACATTAGGGAGTGTCACTGTATTTATATTTCGAGAAAATGGGGTTTCATTAGATGTAACTATTTCAGATAGTTTTATCTGAAAATTAGAGTTAAATTTGAGAAAGGCAGTACCATGTTTAGACGAGACACGACCTTCCAGCCCATTTTGGAATCTTAATAGGTGATATTTAGTAGACTGACTGCACTCTGATGCAGTTAGAGGTCGGAGTCCATACAGAAACAAATCTTTTGGTTCGTCACATACCATCTGTACTAAAAGTTCGTATTTGTCGCCAGATGAAGTTAGAAAAAGCAATCTTTCTTTAGTGTGAACGCGGTTTAAGTAGTTATTGTTCGACAGTATATTCTATGAGAAGAGAAGTGTTGAAAATTCCATTTTTGTTCATACTGATTTAATCAATATTCAGATACTACTTGTCAGAACTTTCTCTCAAAGAACTGTAAACTGGGTCAATCATAGGAATCTGCTTAGCAACTCACTTGCTAACGTGCACAAGATCTTACAAATCATGATTGGAGGAACTTATTTTGCTTTCCATGAAACAAACTGATATAACCAGTGCATGTGCTTGTACTGTTTTCAGTTCCCTGACTGCTAAGTACTGCCAGAAGAGAAGAAAATAATGTAGGTGAAAGATAAACTTTTGTCAGTGCTGCCAACATTAAGCTGCCCCCTCAATGCTAGTATTACTGTGCACATTGCTAGGGGTAAGTGGCAGAGCTGAGGCAAGCAGCTGACACTGCCTTTTCAGTTCCCCTCAGCCATTGGCAGTCATAATGTTGAGGCCAGACACGCCTCCTGCCCATTCCCAACAGCCACTGCATGAATTGTCAACATGTGGGTTGACAGTATATGGTAGAGGCTAAAATTAAGTTAGAAATGTGCAAAAGATTGTACTGTCACCAACATTTGGAATTTGCTGTTGGTACTACACAAATTTACATGGGTCATTGTAGTTTTAATGAGTGGTGGGCTCTAAAATTTTGATAAAAATTTTCATATTGCCTTTAAGTGCCACTTAGGCAACGGCCTTGCCGCAGTGGATACACCGGTTCCCGTGATATCACTGAAGTTGAGCTTTGTCGGGTGTGGTCAGCACTTCCTAAAAATTGTTGTTCTGATTTTAATTGGAGTTTAGGGCTAGTTTTAGGAGCTAATAAAATTGGAAACATCTCTGTAAGTCTATTTTCTAGTCTGTTACTTGCTTCACATGCCCTTTGTGCAGAAAATTTTAGCATTAAAATAGGCCTAATTAGTCTGTAGAAATGGGGACTTGTCTTTGGTCCCAGTAACTTGTGCTTGAACTGGAAAAATACTAAAAGGCCATCTTGGAAGCTGAACCTATATTGCTGATGGTCCTTTCTTCAATTGGTACTTTTATGTAATAATACTTACACCATTTACATTCCATTTATGTTTCGATACACACTTACGTGTATGAAGCCAAAACCTGTTGGATTTATAAATCAAAAGTTTGGTCAGCTCCCCTCACTTTTTCTCCTGCTGTTCCTATGGTCACATTAGTTCAAACGTAGGCAAAAAAAAATTCACGTACTGTGCACTTGAGAAATGTTATGCATATGCCATTGCATTTGTTTTGGTTGTTAGAATACATGTATGGGGAACATTTGTTGTGGCCATTATAACAGATCAATAGAGCTATCCATTCTAAGAAATTCAGTGGTGAAAACAAATTTGTAGGTAGGTGCATAAATTGCTATATTGGTTTTTGGGACTTTTCATTGAATTGTGATAAGAAAAATTTTTCAACTTAGTGTGTACAGTAATAAGATGTTGGAAAGGAGTGGGGAGGGGATAGAAGATACAAAATTAGCATTCAGAGAAGCATTAAAGTGCACTCCTTTCACTAGCATAGTGTTCTGTTGGAATGGAAGCAAAGTTTTTTAACTTTGACTTCATGCAGCTCCCCCTGCCACTGCCTAAGAGCTCCACCAGATGAAACTACGTATCCTTCTATTCACCGACAGCTCATCTTGTTTCTGCAGAACTGTTTAAAAGGTATTTTGCTTCCAGTATGACTTCTTGCTTCAGTGTGAATATCACAGTGAAGTGGAAATAGAATTATTTGTACATTCAGATATTTAAACTACTCTTGGTGTAAAATAAAATTCCGTGTAAGCACAAGTGTTACTGGCAGTCATTGAACACTGATTCTGCTTAGTAGCACAGTTTCGTTGCAAAATTAAATGTAGGACAGGTTGGTACCTCTGACCCCTGATTGAATCTAAGAATAAAAACTGTCTAATGTCATCAGGCAATTGTAAATAGCAAATATTTCACACTAAACTTAGAAATTTTACTTTCAGGAATGCAGCTAAGATAATATACCTAGTTGTCAGGTAGCTCTACATGATCTGACAAGAGTTCCTGTATGCATGTAGCTGACACACTTGTATAGAGGAAAAATATGGTCCAAATGAAACTCAAAATTTCTCACACCAAAACAATGTTTGAGAAAGCGTTTGTCCCTTGCTGATAAGGTTATTAGTGTTTGATGCCCACAAATGAACTAAAAGAAATGTTTGTGTCCTGTATTCAGGGGGAAGATGTCAGTTTTCTCTTTGCTAAAATTTCTCTCTTTGAGATTAAATCTCGGTAATCTCTTGCTCGACCACAATGTCAGCACGAATTACTTCATTTGTGCCACTTTGAAAACAGCCAGGAAATGTTCAGATTGCTTATGGGGGAAACACTAACTGCCATCTGAACATGATAGTGAGGGATGAAAGTGTAATCTTTGTGTCTTTGGGAACATGGCTTCATTTTTAGTATATGCTGTTGTTCAAATGCAGTTTACACACAGTGCTCAGGTATGGTGGAATTTACTTTCTCTAACAAATGTAATACAAATGACTTTAATCACATTTTATTAGCTCTGTATAAAAACAAACTTCAAATGAGTGTAATCTGTTTCAGATAAGTGGTTTAACATGGCCTGCAGCACAGATAACAAACCGCAACATTCATGTTTCATGCAGTCAGCGTGCTGCGGAAATATCCTCAATTTTGGAGGAGAGGATACTTGGTGCTGCTCCAAAGGTGAGTGCAGCATTTAGTGGCTGTTAGTATAATGGAATGAATAGTGTTGAAAAACTGATTTAAACAGTATTTTATCACTATTGGCACTGTATTTTATCAGTTAGTGGGTACTGTCACAAATGCTAGAGAAGCTACTTGAAAATGTCATTTGCATAGTTACTGGCTTAAACAGAAACTAAATTTAGAAATTTTTTTGTCATGAAAGTTCACAGTACTAGATGCAGTCTTATAGTTATACCGACACATTCACAGTAAACTAACGTACTGCCATCTAATAAGTAGTTGCTTTGTATAGTGCAGGTAGTTGTTAATTGTAATTGACTCGCTGCAATACTAACTACTGCACAGTTGTAGCCATCTTGTGCAAATTCGAAGGCATTAGCACGTGGGAGTAGTCAGCTTGAGGCAGCAAAATCTGCCGTGTATAATGTAGTTGTATTGACAGGGCAGCTATGTAGGAATGTAAAGATTGAATGTACCAGTTAGTTCCACAAGAACCTTTTCTTATTAAAATTGAAGCTTCTTTACCCACAAAACTTTTTTGTTCTAGGCTGATTTAGAAGAAACGGGGAGAGTCTTGAGTATTGGAGATGGTATTGCTCGAGTCTATGGTCTCAAAAATATACAGGCCGACGAGATGGTGGAATTCTCTTCGGGTTTGAAGGTCAGGTTCAAAAAAATATTTATTTGTGAGATATAAATACAGCACTTTGTGATTTATGGCTTACTAATTTGAAATCCATTTTTTCTCTTTTGCAGGGTATGGCCCTGAACTTGGAACCAGATAATGTTGGTGTTGTAGTATTCGGTAATGACAGGCTTATAAAGGAAGGAGACATTGTTAAACGAACGGGTGCCATTGTAGATGTACCTGTTGGAGAGGAACTATTGGGACGTGTTGTGGATGCTTTGGGAAATCCCATTGATGGCAAAGGGCCATTGAAGGCCTCAAAGAGGTCACTCTTGTTTCATTGTTATTAGTCATACTAGATGCAAATTAGGATTACTTTATTAAAACTGAAATTTTTGCTCAAATGTTACCTTTTTCTTTACAGGTTGAGAGTTGGAATCAAGGCGCCAGGAATCATTCCTCGTATCTCTGTGAGGGAACCTATGCAGACAGGAATTAAAGCTGTAGATTCTCTGGTGCCTATTGGGAGGGGTCAGCGAGAACTGATTATTGGAGACAGGCAGACTGGGTAGGTAATTGTAAGATTACTACTTCTGAGAATTCAGAAGAGGTAATAGTATAGGCTGATATAGCTATCTTTGGAATTAGATGCTATTTTGTTCATTGTGATTGTTATTTAAAGCCAGAAACAGGCTGTTCCTTTGGTTGCTTGAATCTCATAAGTGAAGTGCTCACTGTGCCTGTTGTGATGGAAGACCACTGGTGTTCAGGTTTCTCATAAGACAGTACTTCATTGGCAATCTCTGCAGATGTCAGAAACTTGGAATGTATCAAAAACAATACCAGGGTGTATATGCCCTGGGACAACTGGGAAAAATACAGAAATGTTTAGAATTTTGAGAATTTTTCATTGTTATAGTTTTCAGTTAAATTTTTGTAATTTTGACTGGTAAGAACTGATATTCTGACAAAGAATTTTACTGTATCCTGCCACTGTAGAACACTACTGTGGCCATAAAATATATAAACGAGAAAAAAATCAAAATGAAACTTAAGTTGCAAAGAAAATGCGCCATTTACAATGAAACACAGTGCACACACAAGTGTCTGCCAACAGCGAAACATATCAAAGGCTTTAGGACGAAGACTGTAATTCTTCATAACAAACTGCTTCCGAAGACTGTGACACCACAACTCTTCACATCTGGTTCATTCGAAGAGTCTCTTTTGGGCTCTTGTGCATGCGCTGTTGTCACATTTGAGCAGTACCTTCTACTGGTTCTGGCTACTTGTAGTGTGATTGTTAGGACTATTAGCTGCATCAGCAGAAGTAACAAGCAGACAGATGCTACCTGGAAAATTTTTCTGATGCGCTCACTGCCAGATTGGCACATGTGCAGAACAGTCTGAGGTGTTGTGGGGAGGGGAATAGTCTCCACTTTTAGAGGTTTAGTTGTTTCTCCTTATTTACAGTTCTCACGTTAAATGAAAACAATAATTGTGGCCAGGAGCCATCAAATGAATTAAAAAAAATACACAATTACTAAAGGCTAAAATGTTACTAGTTTCAATGTTCTGATTTTATTTTATTTCCACATTTCTGCATTCATTGCCTTGTAATGAAGTTATTTTTGTTGATCTGCTAAAGAAATTTGCCTATTATTAGTATTTTTCGCAGAGGCAGTAAATTTATTTGAAACAGTTTCATTCCACACAATTGACTAGTTCCAACTATTTCCTGAATTTCATATGCATGTTTTAATCTTCTGGCATGTATGGCATTACAGCATAATAAAGAACTAAATATGAGTTGTACAGTACCATACTTGCAAGAAAATTTGCATAGCGAAAAGCTTAATATCAGGTTGGAGCCTACATCTTTATGAATCTGGACACATGAATGTTCACTTTAAGCCAAATTATACATTTTAGTGTTTACAAAATTCAGATGTTCTCGGAGTATCGTCTGATGTCCTGTTTAGTTTATGGCGTAATGTAAGATCTTTCAATGCTATTAAAGATCTGTAAATGCTATATACATACAAATATATGGGCTTCCTATGTCATTGTAGTTGTGCATTGGCAGTAACACCCATTTTCTGGTGTTGTGTGACAATTGCTGAAACAAATTATATTAAGTTGTGGGAAGATATTGTGAATGGTGGTTTGAAAAGTGTTACTTTCAAAGTAAATTCAATTTTATGCAAGGTGAGCTGTGTTAAGTACGAGAATGTCCTATGAATTTCTTAAATAAGTGTTTGAGCCTTGTTCAAAGCTTAAAGTTTTGAAGACCCGACATTTGTCATTACTTAAAATTTTACTGGCACATTTGTGTGATGTTTCTTAAAGTATAACACATGCAAACAAGACAAATACTATAGATGAAAGCTTAGCTTTTCTTGTAGCTACACTATGTACATTAATTTAAAACCTTAATTTTCCTATTTGTGTTCACGCATCTTAAGTGATGTTGCTATTGGCTGACTACATCACGTACCCTATGCTCTGAAGATCCGTTGTCATCGACTGGCGAGATCACGTGACACAAGCTATGACGGGCTTACAAAAGCGTCACAATCTTGATTTCACTAACATGCTGTGATTGGTGGAACTCGAATATATGCTTTAGTAATACGAAAATAGGTGGTTGTCAGTTTACTAAACTTGGAAGTTCTATGATTGTGTATAAAATGTAAACCATTCAAAGGATTGATAAGTTTTACAGTTCCATGGGAAAGCTTACTGTCGTATACACAGGGAAAATGTGTACTTTTCACCCAGGAGAAAGTGTACTCTTAACTGGGAAATGTGGGATTTTTTCCTTGTCCCTGTATACACCCTTCAATACCCATCCCAATTTCACAAGGGCAGAAGGGCTGGGTAGTGCTATCGTTCAGGTGATAAATTACTGGTACTGCCAATAAAAAAAATTAATAGCTTTCAAAATTTGATGATTATTCTTTCTCAAAGAGGATACAAGGGTTACTTGGGTAATGTAGGAAAGATGTTTGGGGAATTCCCTCAAAACCTCATTGAGTCAGTTTTCACTTCAGATGACAGAAGGGGCAGAGTGAGAAGTGAAGATTTCTTAAAGAGAAGATAAAGTATAATGACCAATTTGGTTAGGAAATAAGAATGAGAAAGAATGGGAATTGGTTGTTCTGGTCTTCAGTCCAGAGACTGGTTTGATGCAACTCTCAGTGCTAATCTATCCTGTGCATGCTTCATCTCCCAGTATCCACTGCAACCTATATCCTTCTGAATCTGTTCAGTGTATTCATCTCTTGGTATCTAAGATTTTTACCCTCCGTGCTGCCCTCCAATACTAAATTGGTGATTCCTTGATGCCTCAGAATGTCTTACCAATCGATCCCTTCTTCTAGTTAAGTTGTGCCACAAATTTCTCTTCTCCCCAATTCTATTCAGTACCACCTCATTAGTTATGTGATCTAATCATTTCATCTTCAGCATCTTTCAGTAGCACAACATTTCAAGTGTTTCTATTCTCTTTTTGTCTAAACTATTTATTGTCCATGTTTCACTTCCATACATAGCTACACTCCATACAAATACTTTCAGAAGAGACTTCGTGACACTTAAATCTATACTCGATGTTAACAAATTTCTCGTCAGAAACACTTTCCTTGCCATTGCTAGTCTGTTTTATATCTTCTCTACTTCAACCATCATCAGTTATTTTGCTCCCCAAATAGTAAAACTCCTTTACTGCTTTAAGTGTCTCATTTCTTAAACTAATTCCCTCAGCATCACTTGATTTAATTTGACTACATTCCATTATCCTTGTTTTGCTTTTGTTGATGTTCACCTTACATCCTCCTTCCAAGACACTGTCTATTCCGTTCAGTTGCTCTTCCAGGTCCTTTGCTGTCTGACAGAATAACAATGTCATCGGCGAACCTCAGTTTTTATTTCTTCTCCATGGATCTTAATACCTACTCCGAATTTTTCTTTTGTTTCCTTTACTGCTTGCTCAATATAGAGATTGAATAACATCGGGGAGAGGCTGAAACCCTGTCTCACTCCCTTCCTAACCACTGCTTCCC
Source organism: Schistocerca nitens (assembly GCF_023898315.1). Classification (NCBI taxonomy): domain Eukaryota; kingdom Metazoa; phylum Arthropoda; class Insecta; order Orthoptera; family Acrididae; genus Schistocerca; species Schistocerca nitens. Next base: position 546,334,666 of record NC_064618.1, read on the forward strand.
TTTCGTGCCCCTCGACTCTAACTGCCATCTGGTTTCTGTACAAATTGTAAATAGCCTTTTGCTTCCTGTATTCTACCCCTGCCACCTTCAGAATTTGAAAGAGTATTCCAGTCAACATTGTCAAAGGCTTTCTCTAAGTCTACAAATGCTAGAAACGTAGGTTTGCCTTTCCGTAATCTTTATTGTATAGATTTAAATGTCAGAAAGTCGTTTCTGAAAGTATTTGTATGGAGTGTAGCCATGTATGGAAGTGAAACATGGATGATAAATAGCTTGGACAAGAGAATAGAAGCCTTTGAAATGTGGTGCTACAGAAGAATCCTGAAGATTAGATGGGTAGATCATGTAACTAATGAGGAAGTATTGAATAGGATTGGGGAGAAAGGAGTTTGTGGCACAACTTGACAAGAAGGGATCAGTTGGTAGGACATGTTTTGAGGCATAAAGGGATCACAAATTTACCATTGGAGGGCAGTGTGGAGGGTAAAAATCGTAGAGGGAGACCAAGAGGTGAATACACTAAACAGATTCAGAAGGATGTAGGCTGTAGTACGTATTGGGAGATGAAGCAGCTTGCACTGGATAGAGTAGCATGGAGAGCTGCATCAAACCAGTCTCAGGACTGAAGACAACAATCTTTCTTGTAAGATAAATCATAGTCAGTATTGCCTCACGTGTTCCAATATTTCTAAGGAATCCAAACTGATCTTCCTCGAGGTCAGCTTCTACCAGTTTTTCCATTTGTCTGTAAATAATTTGTTAGTATTTAGCAACTGTGCCTTATTAAACTGATAGTTGGGTAATTTTCACATCTAACACCTGCTTTCTTTGGGATTGGAATTTTTATATTCTTCTTGAAGTCTGAGGGTATTTCACCTGTCTCATACATCTTGCTCTCGGTAATTGGTAAAAGACAAAATAAAAATAAAGAAAAGCTAAGATTTCTAGAAATGTAGCCTCCTTAGGTCTTTACTGGACAGCATTTTACTTGTAATTTTGACAAGTTTCCTGTGTTGGATTTTCAGTTTCAGGTACTCAATATTTTTCTTATTCATGATGCCAATGTGTAGATTTTGTTAACTGTATAAAGACTTTTAGGCTGGTAATTGTGAAGAGAAGTTGAAATTAAATTTCATTTTCTACCAAAGTGCAACAGCTGAGCCAGGGAGAAAGCTATGCAGTGTTCACAACAGATGGTATGACATAGCTGCTGTCACAGTTGGCCCAGCTTCTGATGGGGTGGTATAGTCCTGTGACAGCACTAGAGTAGGAAGTGTTGTGCAAGTGAATTGGGCAAGTCTGCACCTAATTCTTCCGTTGAGATATGATCCCTGTGGCAAGAGATTAGGAGTGGCATAGGGATGGCATGTGATGTGTAGGTTGGGTGGGTGATGGAACACTGCATTAGGATGAATGGGAAGGGTCTTCAGTAGGATGTAACTCATTTCAGGGCATGATGATAGATAAAACCCTATTGAAAGATGGGTTTGTTGTTCCAGTCCAGGGATATTGGGTGATGGAGTGGTCTGTTGTAGCTGATAGTCTGACTGTTGAGACATTAAGTGTATTGTGTAAGAGTTCTTGTCACTCTAGATACATTGTCCATGGGAGAGACTTTTGGATACGGAATCTGTCAAAATGCAGGTATTGTTAATTGGTTAGTATTTGGTCCATTCCAGATCATGTGTATCACAGTGAAATTGAACCAGAATAGGGGTTTGGAGTTATACAAGACTAGGAAGGTTTCCTTTAGAAGGCCCTTTTTTGTGTGTGCCTTAAAGCTCAATGCTTCTGCTTTTGAGTGCTTGTCTCCTTCACTCATGAATGATTTAAATTTTGGGAAGTGGCCAGGAACAGTTAACATTTAGAAATGTCTGGTGAACTCCAACTTGCACACGTGAACATTTGAGGTTCATTTGAGCGATTGGTGGTGTGTGCCAAAAAACAGTTGCTGCTGTACATGTGCAGCTACCATGATGTAGGAAGCATGTGCTTGGTGTTTGATCTGCTCATATGCTTTGTCACATTTGTGCTTGGAATTTTGTGTGTTGGGTGTCATGTGACCATGTGCAGCAATTGTTTGTCAGAGGGCAGTGGAGTTAAGGTATTTCTGGTAACTGTTTCATCAGTAACAGATAAGGAATGCAAAATAATGCTCCAGTTCCTGGCATAATATTCATTTCAAAAGTAGATTGCAACTCAGGGTACCCTAATGTTTTGCTATGTTGTGATAACATAATTTGTTATACATACCCTGCAATACTGTTATGTAGCATTTCCAATCAAGTTCACAACTACATAGCACTGCAAAAAGTTGATAAGTATTAATATAATTTCAGACTGTATGACAAATTTACTAGGTTATCTGTGAAACCAAGAAACTGTACTCCAGGAATATAGACATGTGGGGAGTTAAAATGATAAAACATAAGTGGCTAGTCTTATAATTTGTCAAAGAATGACATTCTATAAATTTAAGACATAAACATCACAAATTAAAAAATGTCAAATGTTGAGGGGGACCAGAAAAGTGTTCTGTGATTGATACTACTGATCAAATTTGTGTACTTGTTCATCCACAAATGAACATTTACGTATGTTTTATGTCTATATTGTTAGATCTGAACATTGTCATAAATTGCCATAAAAGAAACAAGACATTAGATAATACTCCAAAAGCATTGGAAGTTGGTAAACCATACTGAAACACATAGTTCAGCTTGAAGTAGACATTTGTATGTCCAGATTCATGCTGAAGTACCTGGTATAAGGCTTTTCAGTGTGATTTTTTGAGAATGCCAATTTTGTTGGGTTAGCTGTACTGAATTCTCATGTTGGGTTCTTTATTGTGGCATTATTCCACATGTGCCGCAAAATGAAAATATGCGTGTAAAATAGAGCAAACAGTTGAAACTAGTAAAAAATGGGGAATGAAACAATAAATTGACTCCCTGTGCAAGAAGATTAATAAAAGCCAAATGTCTTCAGCAGACTGACAGAACTTCAATGTTCTGCAAGACTATTGCTTGAATGCTAATAATATTAAAGAAAATAAAATCAGAAAACTGAAACTAATATTTTTGAATCTGGAAACCTGAGTGCTCCAGAAAAATTTTTCTGTGGCATGTCTGCTTGCTGCTACTGGCCATACAGCCAGCAGCTACACTTAAAGTAGCTGGGGTGGGAGAAGGTGCTGTTGATATGCAACTGCAGCTCTGTGCATATGCACGAACTTGTTGGCAACTGCTCACATGAGCATTTGGTATTACCATGCCCAACAGTGTTGCTGTTAAATGTTCATTGTTGAAGTGAGATTTTGTGATGTTTGTACGTTCTTGCTTTCATGAGCATGTATTTGTAAAAGTAACTTCAGAAAATGAGTTTGGGTTACCATTGTATATTTGTGTAATGGTTTCAATAAGAATAGTACTGAGGATGGTGTGAAATCAGTTATGATTTAGGGCTTTGAGATAATGAACACCCTATTTAAGTTCACTTGGACCCACAAAGTGCCTGCTAGTGTATATTTGCAATTTATCAAACGTATTTATCTTTTGATAGATTTTATGAAGTCTCAGGTGTAAATGGTAAGATATTAAAGTAGGTTGGCTGCAGGGCAAGTAATATATATTTTTAATTCCCTTGGAGTGTCTGATGAACTGTAAAATTTGGAAAAGTCAGTTCAGACTTCTGTACAGTTGTCATTTATGCCCATTTTGTTAAATTTGTACAGTGTCAAATTAACTAAAATTAACACAGATTTACATATTTTCTGTAATGCAAAATTTTTGGGGACTTTAATTTGAACATTTGTAATAAAAGCCTTTGGTTTTCTAAAGTAACTGCAAATTTCAGATGACTTTCTCATGCCTTTATTTATATTCTTGACCTGCTATGTCCAAAAGTTGGTTCTTATCTACCACATCTTTGGTTTGATGAATACTTTGCCTGCAACTTTGATGCTAAAGAGATTTTGTGGTCTTCTCTGGGGAAGATGTGTATAGCTGATTTAACTTCTTTGAAACTGCATTTTTTTAATTCAAAGGAAATACATTAAGTTGGAATTCTGTTACAGCAAAACAGCCTTGGCTATTGACACAATTATAAACCAGAAACGATTCAATGATGGCGAAGATGAGAAAAAGAAATTGTACTGTATTTATGTGGCTATTGGTCAGAAAAGATCAACTGTCGCTCAGATTGTGAAGAGGCTGACGGATTCAGGTACTGCAGCATTACCTGGACATATTTGGTATTTATATTTGAGTGATTGTATTGTAATGTAGAGCTTTTGTGGATGTTAATAAGTCTTATTTTATGACAGGTGCTATTGGTTATTCAGTCATTGTATCTGCTACTGCATCTGATGCTGCACCGTTGCAGTATTTGGCACCATATTCAGGATGTGCTATGGGAGAATTCTTCCGTGACAATGGAAAGCATGCATTGATTATCTATGATGATCTGTCAAAGCAGGCTGTAGCCTATAGACAGGTAATACTTATCACAGAGTTGTCATTTATTATACAGTATCTTTACTTTGAACGTATACAATCATACAAAAGGGAAATTTGAAATAATATTCTTATTTCAGATGTCTTTGCTGCTGCGGCGACCACCTGGCCGTGAAGCCTATCCTGGTGATGTGTTCTACCTACATTCGAGGTTATTGGAGAGAGCTGCCAAAATGAATGATGCGCATGGTGGAGGCTCACTTACTGCTTTGCCTGTCATTGAGACACAGGTAATACAGACTATCCTAAGACTCTAAGCAATGCCAATTGACTGTCTCTTTGAGAGTGACAGCTGTTTTGTTGTGAATGCTATTTAAAGATACAAAAATGTTCACATTTTTAAGTTAAAAGATTTTGTAAAAGCTTGGAGTTAGCTGTTTGCTGTGATCTGCCACTTCACAAACATAACACTGAAAAAATGTAATAATAATAATAATAATAATCTTATCTGTTTACTTAAATTGAGAGCTTATTAATTATACAGTAGTATACAATGTTCTGCTAACTGTTGAATTGTTTCAGGCAGGAGACGTGTCCGCATACATTCCAACAAATGTGATTTCGATAACAGATGGTCAGATATTCTTGGAAACTGAGTTGTTTTACAAGGGTATCCGGCCAGCAATCAATGTAGGATTGTCTGTGTCTCGTGTAGGCTCAGCTGCTCAGACAAGAGCAATGAAACAGGCAAGTATTTGTCAGCAGAAATGTATCTTGATGTACCAGTGAATGTAGCAAACTGATACCTTAGTAATTAAGATGTCGAAATTTTCATTAAATGAAATGCTTTTCTGAATTGCTGATTAGATGTTGATAATGGAACAGTTATCTTTTGTAAAACCTTCACATGACCTGTATTGTATTTTAAAACAAGTTTTGGCTTCACTGCTGTCAGTTTGAGTGAAGGTATGAAAATTGAGTGTACAGGTTAGTATTCTATTACAGGTTGCTGGTTCCATGAAGCTGGAATTGGCTCAGTACCGAGAGGTCGCAGCTTTTGCCCAGTTCGGTTCAGATCTGGATGCTGCAACTCAGCAACTGCTGAACAGGGGTGTGAGGTTAACGGAGCTTCTGAAACAGGGACAATATGGTATGTATGGCAGTATTTATCATCTGGGAATGTCTGACTAGCTTATTGTAGTGATGTGGGAAGAGAATGTTGGACAATATGGAAACTAAATGCCTCAATTTTTCTTTACTGTCTTTATACAGAACAGGCTCCTCTAATGAAAATCTTGTCAGGTTCTGATTGTTTCCTGAAATTGAGTTGTGTATGGGTAAAATTAACTATTAGTTGATAGCCTGAGTATTTTCCCAACAGTGGTGACATTATTTACATGTGGTACTGTTTCAGTGTCTAATGATGCAAGGGACAAATGCCATATAAAGTAAAATAGGTACTTAGTTTATAAAAGTGTTATTAGTGTACTGTATCTGTTACCGAGTTCGTTATTCTATTGCAGTTCCAATGGCAATTGAGGAACAAGTTGCAGTTATTTACTGTGGAGTGAGAGGTCACCTTGACAAACTGGACCCCTCAAAAATCACTGCCTTTGAAAAGGAGTTCTTGCAACACATAAAGTAAGTATTGTTTCACTCTATGGAAAATGCAGCATGGAATAATGACAATATGTGGTCATTTGAGGTAGAGATCTTGAACCCGTTTGAAAATAAATGAAGATGAAATTGGTGATATGTGAAATTGGCCTGACAGTGCCAAAAATGTGACCTTTCCAATGTCACTTCACTTCTGTGGGAAATGCCAAAGTTGTAACTTGCTTTGAGGATGCTGCTGGTCATTTATGTGGATGAGTGACGAGAGGGGGGGGGGGGGAGGCAGCAGCTTTGTGTTTGGCCTTTTGAGGGGCACAAGTTGCCTGTAATGCCTTTCTGCATCAAACTCTTATTTTATCTCATGCTAATACTCACTACATAAAAAAATTACTCAGTGCTATGTCCAATAAATGGTCATTCTGTGGTTATGGATGTAACATTTATGCAGTTTACATTGAAGTATTAACATGAAGAGAAAAAAAAACTGGCATGCCTATTATATACAGTGAATATTTAAATATGCATATTGTGCTGATTTGCCACCAAACAAAAGAACAGTAAGTGTTACATGTAACAGAACCTTTACTTTTCATAGAATAACCATAAAGCAGATAGCACCTAAGTATTTTCCAGTGGTTTTCCTGTTCCTGTGCAGAGCATCAAAGTGTAATATACTTTAATTGCTTCTGCAGTTGAAAATGATGGAAAAGTATAAACATTACTGCAGTGTGTAATGCATGGCAAATAATTAAAATCTCAACTTGAGCCAATTTTTAATGTAGTGAGTATAGCCAGTGTAGAATGAAATAACAATTTTTCTGTAGGACATTTCTTGTTGTATTAGCAAATTTTGTTTAGATCTCTTCTGCTAATTTGCACAAGGCATGAATTATGGAGGGCTAAGAATTAGGCAACAACTTCTAGGTCTGATGCTGTGTAAAAATGTTGCTCAAAGTGATTTCGCCCAGTGGCTTCTAGTGTCCATTCACTTAAATTATTTCATAAAGCCCATGAGAATTCTTGTTTCATATTTAATAAGTGATGTTAAATAATTTCTTTTCCAGGACAACTGAATCTGCATTGTTGGCCAACATTGCAAAGGAAGGAAAGATCACTGATGAGATTGATGTAAAACTGAAGAAAATTGTGACAGATTTTGTTGCAAACTTTCAGGGTTGAAACCCTGTAAGACTGTAGGCAAAAACATTATTTAAAAATCTTGTGCAGCATTTAGGTATGAGAAACTGTGAGAAAGTGCCAGCTTTACATATTTAAACTGATTTTTTCAGTTGGAGTATTGTGTACCTGTGGAATTAGAATACTGCCACTGTAAAGTATTTGTTTCATTGTTAATAAAATTTACTTCCCCTAAAGAGCTTAAATTTAGTGATAACACAATGTTTTGGGAGAGAAGATATAGGTGACACTTCTAGTAGTCTTCAGCAAAATAACTCTCATTATACTGGTGAAACTCTTGTTTTTAATAACTTGTATATAGTAGTCCTACACATTCACAGAGAATAAATGGTCTGGAAAACTGTGTAAATTTAGTCTGTGTTTAGTATAACCTGTGACATGTATAATCACAAATTTTGATAAATTAAACAATGGAAAATAGAGGATGGAATAATTACAATATTAGCTCAAATGCAGCTCTTGCACATCTGACCAGTCTGGCTGCTGAGGGGTGTGTGCGTGTGTGTGTGTGTGTGTGTGGGGGGGGGGGGGGCAGGCAGGATTGTCTATTTCTGATATAGGCCTTGTTGGCTATGTAAATTGTACCATGTAGATGATTCATTTAAGCCATCTGAGTAGTGCAATGTGCCAACAAGGTTTTGGTTGATTACTAGTACACAGTTAATATAAAAGGTGCTGCTTTGTGATAGACCAAGTGTCAAAACAATAAAACTTCAGTGTATTCCTTGGGAAGCTTCTCTTCATGTAAAAGTGCTTCTGAGGATACGATTCTGCATTTCTAATACCCTGAGGCAACAGAAGGCTTCAACTCTTGCGGGATTAATCTCCACAAATGTAGGTAGAACATTGTATTTATAGTGAACAGCATATGTTTGATCAGGTAGGTCTAAAACACACATGCGAGGAAAATGTGATTACATCTCCGCTGTATGATTTGCTTAGAATTAAAAAAAAAAAATCTGTACCAAATGCAATACTCGCAGGTGTGGATGGCAATAAAGAGAAAGTTGTAGGCCTGAAAATAGTGTCCCAGAATATGAAGTGCAATGTCATATTTATTCAAAACATAATTTTGATAGCTCAAGATAAAACAGGTATGTTTAATCATTTTAAGAACCATGAATTATATTAAAGCAGTTGGGCAACTACGTATTTTCTCTGTGCAGGTTTCTACTGTAGGTTTGACGAGTGACAGTATGTTAATCATTTTCTGGGAAGAGGTTTTTAATATCTGTAACAGTGCAGTATTGGTTTTACATATGAAGTATGCAACACAACTGAAAATAAAATGTCACATACTATAAAATTATGTAGTCATCAATTTTATATTTGCAACAAGTATTGGAACACTTCAGGGGTTCATTCATTCACTAGTTTCTGAGATAGAATTCTTGTCTTTTTTCCTTTGACAGTTTCATATTGAAGGTTGTGTGGTGATGAAATGTTAAAATATCAACATACAAATAAGGTTAAAAATTTGGAATTGTCGCTTGTTTACAAAAGTAGCAACCGAAAGCTTAAATGGAAAATACATCATAAACATACCTTGTTTCTAGATCAGCACTGCTGATATTTTGCTACCAGGTTTTGGAAGTGGGTTAAACACATTATTTGCAGTTGGACTGCTCTTAATGCAAGATTAAAGTTCTTCAAATTTTCAACATACGTAAATCAAGAAACTGGAGTTTGAGATAGTTTGAAATTATACTGAAACCACATAAGAGTAGTTATGTCCTGTTGAAAAAATTGTTCATTCCACACACCACCCTAGTGTGGTGGATAGTTTATGTATCACAGTCTCCAGTCTGAATTTAGTTGCCTCATGCAGACTGCCTTCAGTGAAATGCTGGTTTGATTCCAGTCAGGTTTCCTGTGCACCACCAAACAAGTACCAACTAATCTCCATACTTTATGGTTTGAATTGTTATTTGTGTTTGAGCTGCAGTTTCATACGCTCAAGAGTTCAAAATATAGGTTAATTAACAATTTAGATATCTGATATGTAAAAACTGTTTTCATTTAGAGCTAAATAAATTACTGGGTATTTATTTGGCATTTCAGATAAAGTAGCTAAATCTTTTCACAATAGCATTTAAGCACAAATTACTGGCTAAATCCATGGAAGAGCAAGTACTTTAAGTGGAAGCCAATAAAGTGCATTGTCTTGCTACCATGCAAATTGGCTTTAGTCCAATGGCCTTCATTTTTGCAAGGGTAGTACGCCCAGATTAATGTAAGAGCAAGTTTTAGCAGGTCAAACAAAGTTGTGGCCATTTAAAGCATACATATCTGTACAGGCTGCCAATGGCCTTGCCGCAGTGATAACACGGGTTCCCGTCAGATTGTCGAAGCTAAGTGCTGCTGGGCTGGGCTAGCACTTGGATGGGTGACCATCCAGTCTGCTGAGTGCTGTTGGCAAGTGGGGTGCACTCAGTCCTTGAGGCAAACTGAGGAGCTACTTGATTGAGAAGAGTGACTCCAGTCTCGGAAACTGACATACGGCCAGGAGAGTGCTGTGCTGCCCACATGCCCCTCCATATCTGCATCCAGTGACACCTATGGGCAGAGGATGACACGGTGGCTGGTTGATACCATTGGGCCTTCATGGCCTGTTCAGGAGGAGTTATCTATAATTTGTTACCAACTGCAGCTGATTGGCATGTAGCTTCAGGCTTAAAACAAGTTGAAATCTTAAAGTAATTTTCACACTTGCAAATAATTGTTAGGGCAACAGAATTTAGTATTTCTTGATTTAGGAGGTCCTTCAGAACTTTTTTGATGAATTCCCATCCCTGTTTGAAAAGATTCTTTCTGTTTCTGACCCTAGCCCATATCTGAAGCAGAAAGCAACAGAAATGGAAAATTCGTACTGAGAGTCAGTATTACTTTAATGATAGAAAATCCAGGTCACAAACTAACAAACCATAATTCAGTGGGTAAACCATCAGACCTATGAAGAGATGTGAACCATCTCATGAAACTGCTAACAAAGTTTAAGGAATCAGTATTAATATCTTGATTGCTGTGCAGTTGATGGCGGTAATAGCAGTACCACTTACCTGAAGCTACATCGCTGCCAGTGTTCACAGCAGAGCCTCACGCTTAGTGCCATATCTGGCCTGGCATCAGTCACTAAGCACGTGGTGGTCAATCTGTTAAGTGGGAAACCTAGGAATGTAAAACTGTATGTTTAACCTATGTCTGCAAAGTGCAAATAAAAGTATTTTCAAATTCCAAAATATGGTAAGCACCCACTGACAGTTGTTAATATTATTGAACTATCAATTTGTCATGGTTGCAAAATACTGGCAGAGACTGACCTTAGGGGAAAATGCTTTCAGGTTCTGAAGAAATTTAAACATTTGAGACTGAGCGAGGTGGTGCAGTGGTTAGACACTGGATTCGCATTTGGGAGGACGATGGTTCAATCCCGCGTCCAGCCATCCTGATTTAGTTTTTCCGTGATTTCCCTCAATCGCTCCAGGCAAATGCCGGGATGGTTCCTTTCAAAGGGCACGGCAGACTTCCTTCCTCGTCCTTCCCTAATCCGATGAGACCGATGACCTCGCTGTCTGTTCTCCTTCCCCAAAAACAACCAACCAAACATTTGAGGCATTGCTGACCGTAAGGCTCATCTTAGATGTGTGAAAGGCAAAACTAAGTTTATTGATCTAAAGATAGCTTTTGACATTGGCTGGACTACAATGTACAACATTGAGGGCAATGATAAGTGACTATGACTCTCTTAAGGTCGTAGCTACTGGGCAAGTGAAGCGCAATATATGGGCCAAGCCCTCTTAGCCTCTCCTTGCCTGCAGCTTCCCCCTTTCCCGTGGGCCTGCCGATACGCCAGTCCTTGATAGGGCTGCTAAGCAGAGTGGAAGTCTGCACTTGGGGCTTTGGGGGGTTACCAGCCCTCCATCGTATAACCCTCAAAAGTTGGGACAATGAAACAAGAAAATACGGGTACCGAGCCTTCCGCTGAAGGTTCCGGCCCAACAGTCCCGACTGCTAGACTACCAACCGTCTCTGAAGTAGAAGAGGCCGGGGAGCCATGGTTCCACTGCAGCATCTGCAGCCGTGCTTTCCGCAGTAAGATCAGGCTCGGGCAACACCGCTGCCGCGCCCATCCGGAAGCGGCGAATGCGGAGATTACAACTGATAGGAAGCGAGCTCGGTGGGTGGAAGAGGAGATGCGGGAGCTCGCCCTGGCGGAGGCTAGGCTTCTCTGTGCCAGTGACTCCAAGCTCCTCTTTGCAAACCAGGAGCTTCTACCCTTGTTTCCGCACCGTACCCTGGACGCCATCAAGTGCAGGAGGAGGACGGCGGCACACAGGGCTATGGTGCGGGAGTACGTGGAGGAGCTGACGCGGGAACAACAGGTGCAGCATGAACTGCACCACCCACCCGCCTCGGAGTCGCTGCCGGAGGGGCCACCCTCCGCTGGAGCTGGAGCGCCCGCCACCAACATTTGCAGTCGACGAAGCTATATGGAGGCACCTCACCGGTCTGCCGCGGTCAGCCACGCGCTTCTCGGCCCTGGACGACCTTGTGTGTTTGGGGCCGGGTACGCCGTCGGCAGTGGCCGCGGCCGGGCTGCCTGAGGCCCTCCGTGCTGTCGGCTCTGAGGAAGCAGGATCAAGGAAGAAAAAGATGCCGCACCCGCCATCCAAGCAGCGGCCTGATGGTGGTGGCCCTCCGCTCTCGAAGCGGAAGCGCCGCCGATGGGAGTATGCCAGATGCCACGACGCCTTCAGGAAGAACCGCGTGCGCGGCCTCCTGGATGGCACCCTGCTTCAGCCGCCGCCGAACATCCCAGGGCTGGTGGACTTCTGGCGCAGCCTCTTTACGACGGAGCCACCCTCAACCGCAGGCTCCATTCCTGACCGGCTTCTCCCGCACTCGGAGTCTGTTGACTTCGAGCGCCTGTGGAGGCCGATCACTGCAGAAGAGGTTGCGGCTGCCTTGCCGCCCAGAGGTTCCATTGCCGGCTCTGACGGCCTCTCGCCGGTGCAGCTGCGCCGCCTTCCGGCGGAGGTCACCACCAAATTGTCAAATCTTTTCCTGCTTATCCGCAAGCTTCCCCCAACCTCCTCTGAGCCAGGACCTCCCTGCTCTCTAAGACAGCCGCCCCAGCATCCCCCGCTGACTTTCGGCCCATCACCGTCTGCTCGGTGTTGGCCAGAACCTTCCATAAGGTTCTGGCGACTCGCCTTATGCGGATGTGTGCTGTGGACGAACATCAGTGGGCTTTCATCCCTAGGGATGGGATGCTGGAGAACACTTTCCTCCTCGACCGTGTGCTCGTCGGCGCCGTCCGCCGCTGTTGTTCTGTGTTCATGGCATCTCTCGATGTGTCTAAGGTGTTAAATTCGTTGGACCATGTGGCCCTCCGCCCTGTGCTTAAAGCCCATGGTCTACCGGACAAATTCATAGACTACATCGAGGGCTGCTATGTGGATTGCACGACGGTAATTGCGGGGGGGCGGCGGCGAGTGGCCGTGTTGCCAGCGAGAGGTGTTGGGCAAGGAGATCCTTTGTCCCCTCTCCTTTTTAACTTCGCTGTGGACTGCGTTCTAGCCCAGCTGCCCTCACACATTGGTGTCAAGGTGTTGGGCCGCCAGATCAACACGGCGGCCTTCGCGGATTACATCCTGCTCTTCGCCTCCGCGAGGGGGGGCCTGCAGTCCCTCATCAACGCAGCGGTGGCAGCCCTAGACCAACTGGGGCTGCAGGTTAACTCGCGGAAGTGTCTCACCCTCGCACTCGTGGCGTCCGGCCGTGAGAAGAAAGTGAAGGTGGATGCTAGCGTCACCATCACTGCCGGCGACACCACCATGCCGGCGTTTGGAGTGGGTGAGACCTTCCGCTATCTCGGACTGCAGTTCTCCTCCTCGGGGCGGTGCCTCTTCCATCCGAGGCACCACATAGAAGAGCAGCTGTCAATCATCACGCGGGCGCCACTGAAGCCGCAGCAGCGGCTGTATGCACTTTGTGAGGTTCTTCTCCCAGGCCTGTACCATGGCCTAGCCTTGAGCCGCACCCGCGTCGGTGCGCTCAAGGCCATGGACAACTGTGTTCGGGCTGCAGTGAGGAGATAGTTCTGCCTCCCAGCAGATACCCCCTTGGGCTACTTTCACGCTCCAATAGCCCATGGGGGCCTTGGGATTCCATCAGCCCGCTGGATGGGACCAACCTTGAGGCGGGGCAGGCTCCTCACCCTGTTACAGCTCGAGACCTCCACCACCGACGCAGACCTGGGGGAGGCACGACACGAAGTGGCGGCGCTAGAATGACACCTTACGTGGGAGGGCCATCTGCTGCAATCAGCTGCGAAAGTTGGTGAGATGTGGGCGGCGCGCCTGCATATTACCTTCGACGGGGCAGCCCTTTCGTAGTCAGCCAGGACATCTGGCCAACACAGCTGGGTCGAGGACACCAGTCGCTTCCTGTCTGGCCGTGACTGTGGCGTGCATCCGCACGCGAATCAACGCATTACCATCAAAAGCGCGCAGGAGTCGCGGCCGAGATAGGGAGAAGATGTGTCGCGCGAGGTGTAATGCCGTCGAGACCGCAAACCACATCGTCCAGGGTTGCGGGCTCACCAGCCGAGCCCGGGTGCGGCGTCACGACGCGGCAGTGAAATACGTCACGCGCGCGCGCGCGCGCTGGCTCAACGAGGGTTCGAAGTGTCTGTCGAGCAACACCTCCAGACGCCAGAGGGAGTCCGCAAGCCTGACATCGTAGCGTCAAAGGACGGCGTAGCGCATGTCATCGATGCGCAAATTGTCGGCGACGACCTAGACACCGACGTGTCACCGGCAGAAGGCGGCGAAATATGATGTCCCGCCGGTGCGGCGTGCCGTCGTCGCTCTCCGACCCGCAGCCACCAGCGTACAGTTTGAGACAGCGACCCTGAGTTGGAGGGGGACTTGGGCACCTACATCTGCCCGCCGGCTCCTACAACTTGGCTTCCGCAGGTGGGAGTTAAGCACCAATAGCACGCAGGTGCTCGGGGGAACATCGTGGATCTTCGGCCTGTTTGAAAACATGACGTCGACAAGGCCGAAGTACAGGGAGGGCGTAGGCTAGTGAGTCTGTGTCGCTTAGGTTAGTTTGCCCTGACTCCTGGGGCTTCAATATCGGGAGCAATACCGTCTTTTATTCTAAATCTTGTAATTTTATTGTTTATACTGTGTAATAATATTGAGGTGATAGCGGTTACACCAACAATGGTAACCGGCGCCCCTGTGAGCTCCTCTCTGGGAGCATGGCGCACTAGCTTAAGAGTGTTTATGACCTGTATTATTCACTGTATTCCTGTGAATAAAGACGGCTTTATAGCTTTTGACATTGGCTGGACTACACTGTACAACATTGAGGGCAATGATAATTAAATACAGGGGTGAACGGTAATTTACAACTTTTACAGAAACCTGGGCGCTATTGCGAATCAAGACATAAAAGGGAAGCAGTGTTTAAGGGAATGATCCAGGATTGTAGCCTGTTCCAAATGATATTCAGTCTACATTGGGTTATGGGGAAACCAAGGAGTGATCTGGAAAGGGAGAAGTAACAAATTTGAGGTTTCCTGATGACATTGTGATTCTGTTATGACAGAGGACTCGGAAGGCCAACTGTATGGAATGGGTAAGTCTTAAATGTTAAGGTGGATGTACCATAGCACCAACAGTGGGGGTAGCATCTTTGACTAGCAGCAACATCCCAGCTCTGATCACAGCTATTGCTTCAATTTTGAATAAAAAATTAGCAGCGATGGCAGCCTAAGACATCTGTGCAAGGAGTAACTATTCTGCTGGCTTTGTCGAAGAGGTAGGAGCAGCGGACAGTTAAGGGGGCAATTTATACTCTTGCAATGGAAGTTGCCCCTAAAATGTGGAAATTTGAGCATTGATGCAAAAGGTTTTGGAAGCAACTGTATTAAGAGATGTATACACAGGAAATAGGGCCTGTTGTTGAATGGGTCTTGATGCTGTCTCCATTGGCAAACACTTCTGGGGTAGTCCCCCATTCAGACCTCTGGGAGGTGACTGTCAAAGGAGAGGTTGAATGTGGTGTGTCAAAAGTTTGAACATTGTGGGATAGCTAGAAAGGCTGAAAAGGTAATTGCAAAGGCTTAGTGTAGATGTAATGGGACCAGTGAAGTGAAATTGAGAGCATAAGGATTTCTGACAAGACAAATGTCACGTAATAGCAACTTAACCTGGAAATTATATAACAGGAGTAAGATTAAAGAGTAACATGATGGGCAGAGTGAGAGTTGCTGTGAACTGAACTGTTAAGTGATTGTTGTCCTTGTCAGGATAGATAACAGTTCAGGTATACACACCAGCATCAGAAGCAGAAGACAGAGATAACTGAACAGCTAATGTAATATTCATGGATTGTAATGTGGTAATAGCGGAAGAAATTTATGGATAGAGCACATGATGGAGCCACAGTAGGAATGATAGTGGAAAGACAAATTTCAGGCAGTAAAACTGAATATACACTCCTGGAAATTGAAATAAGAACACCGTGAATTCATTGTCCCAGGAAGGGGAAACTTTGACACATTCCTGGGGTCAGATACATCACACTGACACAACCACAGGCACATAGACACAGGCAACAGAGCATGCACAATGTCGGCACTAGTACAGTGTATATCCACCTTTCGCAGCAATGCAGGCTGCTATTCTCCCATGGAGACGATCGTAGAGATGCTGGATGTAGTCCTGTGGAACGGCTTGCCATGCCATTTCCACCTGGCACCTCAGTTGGACCAGCGTTCGTGCTGGATGTGCAGACCGCGTGAGACGACGCTTCATCCAGTCCCAAACATGCTCAATGGGGGACAGATCCGGAGATCTTGCTGGCCAGGGTAGTTGACTTACACCTTCTAGAGCACGTTGGGTGGCACGGGATACATGCGGACGTGCATTGTCCTGTTGCAACAGCAAGTTCCCTTGCCGGTCTACGAATGGTAGAACGATGGGTTCGATGACGGTTTGGATGTACCGTGCACTATTCAGTGTCCCCTCGACGATCACCAGTGGTGTACGGCCAGTGTAGGAGATCGCTCCCCACACCATGATGCCGGGTGTTGGCCCTGTGTGCCTCGGTCGTATGCAGTCCTGATTGTGGCGCTCACCTGCACGGCGCCAAACACGCATACGACCATCATTGGCACCAAGGCAGAAGCGACTCTCATCGCTGAAGACGACACGTCTCCATTCATCCCTCCATTCATGCCTGTCGCGACACCACTGGAGGCGGGCTGCACGATGTTGGGGCGTGAGCGGAAGACGGCCTAACGGTGTGCGGGACCGTAGCCCAGCTTCATGGAGACGGTTGCGAATGGTCCTCGCCGATACCCCAGGAGCAACAGTGTCCCTAATTTGCTGGGAAGTGGCGGTGCGGTCCCCTACGGCACTGCGTAGGATCCTACGGTCTTGGCGTGCATCCGTGCGTGCTGCGGTCCGGTCCCAGGTCGACGGGCACGTGCACCTACTGGCGACAACATCGATGTACTGTGTAGACCTCACGCCCCACGTGTTGAGCAATTCGGCGGTACGTCCACCCGGCCTCCCGCTTGCCCACCATACGCCCTCTCTCAAAGTCCGTCAACTGCACATACGGTTCACGTCCACGCTGTCGCGGCATGCTACCAGTGTTAAAGACTGCGATGGAGCTCCGTATGCCACGGCAAACTGGCTGACACTGACGGCGGCGGTGCACAAATGCTGTGCAGCTAGCGCCATTCGACGGCCAACACCGCGGTTCCTGGTGTGTCCGCTGTGCCGTGCGTGTGATCATTGCTTGTACAGCCCTCTCGCAGTGTCCGGAACAAGTATGGTGGGTCTGACACACCGGTGTCAATGTGTTCTTTTTTCCATTTCCATGAGTGTACGTCAAATCACAAGAATGGGTGATACACTTGGAAAATGCCTGGAGAGAAAGGCAGGTTCCAGCTGGATTAAATCATGGTGAGACATTCTGAAATCAGATAGTGGATTGTAAGGTGTACCCAAGAGCAGATATAGACCAGTATCACAATACAGGTATAGTTGTGATGAAGAGTGGTCTGAAGTATAAGAGAATTGTCTGGAAGTGTTGTGCAAAGAAATGGGATACGGAACTAGTGAGAAATGTGTCAAGTCATCAAAAGCTGTTAATGCTGTGATAGTGGATATCAATATAGATCTTAAGCGGAAATTGGCACCGTCCAAGAAGGCAGAGAAGTTACTGACACAAAATAGGAGTAAGGAAGGTAACAAGAGACACCAGCTAACAGAAGCGGTAGATTGATTGATGAAAGAAGTATAAAAGTGTACAGGGCTACAGCATGTGTCACTTGGTATTTAAGTAGTCTGTGCAATGTACCAAAGGTGAAATGGCAGAGAAAAGAATGAATAGAAAAAGAAGGGTCACTGGAAGGAGTGATACAGCATACAGAAAGGTCTAAACAACCATTGCTGATATGAAAAATAAAGTTGTCGACTAGAGAAATTCCACTGTTAATGCTTAGGAAAGGCATTTGTGAAAGAGTACATCAAAGACAGGTTCCTGTATGAAAGACACACCCCCAAGGTATGACGTGCTGAGAAGCAAATGAGTTGAAAACAAATAAGTCGCCAGGTTGGGATGACATCTCAATAAGGTTTGACAGAGCACTTTTCAGCATTGGCCCCTTACGTAGCTTGCATTTATCAAGAATCTCTTGTCCAGAGCAAAGTTGCAAGTGTCTTAAATAAATAAAATGCAGGTGACTCCGATGTACATGAAGGGACATGCAAAATTACAGACCAATATTTTTGTCAGTTTGTTGTAGAATTCATCATCATACTCTGAGTTTGAATACGATAAATTGCATTGCCTTGGGACTGTAGACGGGGAAAAGTGTCATCATATCCTTACTTGGAGGGTACAGAACGACTGGAATTTCTATTGGTGACTTGCTGTAAATGTGGGAAAAACTATAGTGCAGATGAGTTGGAAATAGTCCCGTATTGTTTGTGTCCACTTCACTGGTGTTTTGCTTGACACATCACATTGATTAACTAGGTGGAATGTTGCGAATGCATGTGAAATGGAATGAGGAAGTAGTGTCAGTTGTAGGGGAGGTGAGCGGTTGACATTGGTTTTTTGAGAAATTTCTGGGGAAGTGTAGCTCATCTGTAAAAAGAGACTGGGTATGGAAAACTTGTACAATGTGTTGTTCAATATTGCTCATGTTCACAATCCCCACCAGGTCAAAGCAAAAAATGGTTCAAATGGCTCTGATCACTATGGGACTCAACATCTGAGGTCATCAGTCCCCTAGAACTTAGAGCTACTTAAACCTAACTAATCTAAGGACATCACACACATCCATGCCCGAGGCAGGATTCGAACCTGCGACCCCAGCTGTCGTGCGGTTCCAGAACTGATTGTCCACCAGGTCAAAGCAGTTTCGAGGTGTGCTAATTGATCTGTTACCAGTAGGTTCGACCAACACCAGTATTTTGGAATTGCTTTGTGAACTCAAATAGTAATCTCTGGAGGGAAGATATTCTTATTGCGAAATACTATTTATAAAATTTAGAGAACTGGCATTTGTGGCTGACTAACAGAAAGATCTCACAGGTGCCAACATAAATTTCGTGAAGGAGTGCAAAGGCATAGTAAGAGACACTAGGGCTTGCACAGAGGCATAGACACGGCTGTTTCTGCCCCTAGGGGGCTCACCGGTCTTCGGCGTGTTTGTGCTTTGCTAACACGTGGCCCCAACCTATGCGGCATCTTTTCCCTGCTGTGCTGCATATCTATCCTCTTGCTATTCTTTTTCTCCTCCCTTGGAGAGCACGTCTGATATGTTACTGGAAATGTGTTTAGCATATTCAGTCGCTGATATATCAGTCTCTCCACTGTCTTTTGTTCCTTCTTTCTATTGTTAGTTCCCCTTCTCCTATCCTTCCTCCACTTCAGCATTTGAGGGTCCTCTTTTACTTCCTCCCTGTGTGCTTTTGAAGGCCAGCCCAAGTCTGATGTGATGTGTAACAGGTGACTGTAATTCAGAGTCCCAGGTTGACAGGTAGGCTTTGCATGTAACCCTTGGTAAAGGCCAGGCCCAGGGAGGGGTGACTACTTGAGCTGCTATCTTCCTAAACTGTTGATTGGTCCCTTTGTCAGGTGTTTAGGATGTGTGAACAATCACTTAAGGTGGGTGCACCCCCTTCTGAGGGGGGCGGGGGGGGGGGGTGGCAATTGGAAGGAGCGCACCATTGGAGACGTTGGCAATTATGGGGTATTTTCTCACAATGAGCCAATCGTCTTTTTCACTGTCAGCATCCACTAAACATAAATGGAATGAGGCTATAGATTCGGAGACCATGGTTCCACATGGTTTCACGTACTGAAGGCGGTCAGTTCCTTGCTGCAGTAAATCCATTTATTATTCAGAAAGGTGTTGATGCAAATTGCTAGCCCTCCTGCTCTCATTTACGAAATGGGACTTTGCTAGCCCTCCTGCTCTCATTTACGAAATGGCACTTTGCTTATGGAGACTACTTTTGATTCTCAAGAACAACTGCTTGTAGTTTTTCTCCACAGCTATCCTGCTCGTGTCAAGGCCCAGCAAATGCTGAATTCTACCTGTGTGTTATTTACATTAGGCTGCTTGCCATCAAAGATCAAAGCAGGCTATCAAGTTATCACAGTAAGATCATACATTCCAAACCCAATGCACTGCTACTTGTCATTATTACAACCACACTAGAGTCCTGTCGATACCCGGCCAAATGTGTAACGTGTGGTAGGGATGCTAACAAGGGTGATTGTCTGCCGCCTCCTCCCTGCTGTGTTAACTGCAGTGGCGACCATGCCACCCCCTTCTGAGATTGTCCTGTGTATCTTGATCAGCTGGCTGTTCAGGAAATACGGGTGAAGGAAAACCACCCTTACCTGGTCGCTCACAAGTGGCTGGCTAGTTGGAAACCATGCATTCTACCATCTGGCACCTACAATACTGTTCTCACTATATCTCGCTCCAAAAAGTATGTGGCCACGCAGACATGCGACCTCAAATTTAGCACCCCAGCTGTGAAAGTGCCCAGTGTCATTGTAGCATCCCTGCCTCCTCCTCCTTCAGCTGTGCAACAACCCACCGAACTTCCACGACACTGGGTGAAGTCACCTGCTACACAGCCGATAGGCCAGAAAGGACAGAAGGAATATTAGAGCAAAGACTTTCTGCATCCCTCCAGCCAACGAACATGAGTCTTCCACTGCCAGTTGGAAAGGCTCCAAGAAGTCAAAGGGAAACGGTCTTCTCCTTGCTGACTTGGAAATCCTCTTCGACAGTGTCTCTACGTGATACCCTCACCTGGCTGCTGTGTTGCTGTTGCGCACCACCAACTGTTTTTCTGACATAGACTCTGCAGACTGACAGGAGAATGACGACACCTCTGTAGACCACATGAAGCAGGATCCTCCTGACTCTATGCCCTGTAGCAGACTGTCTTTGAAGGCTGACCCTTTGCAGCTGCCACGGTGACACCCTTCATTTCTTCCTTTTCATGACTGCCCTCCAATGGAACATTAACGGCCTTCAATCCAACAGAGAGGACTTTGCAGTACTCTTAGAATGTCAGCGTCCACTTGTACTCTGCTTCCAAGAAACAAAATTGCATCCTCATGACTGCTTTGAGGTCTCGTGTTTCTTCCCAGTGCACTTTGACCTTCCTCCAATGAGGCATTCCATCTCATGGCGGAGTTGTGCTGCTCGTCCAGGATGATGATTATAGTCAACCTATCTCCCTGACTACCCGGCTCCAAGCTGTTGCAGTCCACATTTTCCTTCCTCACTTGACCTTTTCCATTTGTAATATTTAAATCCCACTATCGTTCGGTGTCACAAGGGCAGAGTTCCTTCAGCTTACTGGGCAACTCCTTCACCCCTTTCTGCTGATTGGTGGCTTTAATGCACACCATCCCCTTTGTGGCTCACCCAGAATGTGTCAGAAAGGTGCCCTCTTGGCTGACTTTTTCAGGCACTTTAACCTCATCTGCCTTAACATGGGAGCACCCACGTTCCTTTCGGACTCCACTCACACCTATTCCCATTTGCACTTTTCCTACTGCGCTGCCCAGCTGGCCCGTCATCTTGAGTGGTCCATTCTCTCTGACATGTACTTGAGTGACAATTTCCTGTGTGCCATCAGATTGCTGATTCCTACCCCACCTATGTGCACACCCAAATGGCAGTTTTCTAAGGCCGAGTGGGGGCTTCACTTCTCCCTGGTGACCTCGAATGAACATTTCCCCTGTTGAGATGACTAGGTAGAATATCTTACAAACGTTACCCTTACCCCACAGAACATTCCATTCCTTGCACTTCCTCTTTACCACGCCATGTCCCAGTCCCTTGGTGAACTGAAGTATGCCACGATGCCATTTGCATACGGAGATGAGCTCTCCCTGTTTTTAATCATCATCCTATGATGGCAAACTGCATTCCTTACAAACAACTGCATACACAGTGTCATCACGTTCTTTGGAATAGCAGAAAAGCTAGCTGGATTTCTATTACTAGTTCTTTTAACCATTCCACTCCTTCCATCGCGTGGACCAACCTCCATTGGCTGTCTGGGACCAAGGTCCATTTCCCAACTTCTGCCCTGATAGTACCAGGTGATATCGTAGTGGACCCTACTACCACTACTACTACTACTACTACTACTGCCAACACCTTGTGCCGCTATTTTGTGGAGATTTCGAGTTCCACCCACTATTGATCTGCTTCCTCCTTCGGAAATGAGTGGAGGCAGCTCGGGCGACACCCTTCTCTTCTCTGAATCATGAGTGCTACAATGCCACCTTTACTATGAGGGAGCTCTCAGTTCATCCTGACCCTCCAACCCAGGACCAGATGCCATCCTTATTCAGATGTTGCTGCACCTTTCACTTGTGGGCAAGCACTTCCTGCTTAACATGTACAATTGCATCTGGGCGGTGGGCACATTTCCCAGACACTGGCATTAAGCCACCATCATACACATACCTAAGCCCGGTAAGGACAAACACCTTCCTTCTAGCTACAGCCCCATCTCTCTTACCAGCTGCTTTTGGAAGGTGATTGAACATACGATTCATGCCCGGTTGGTGTGGTGGCTCGAGTCTCGCAATTTACTGATGAATGCACTGTGTGGATTTTGAGCATGGCGTTCTGCAGTTGACTATCTCGTTACTTTGTTCATCCATGTCATGAACAGTTTTCTGCAGAAATCCCAGACTGTGGCCATGTTTTTAGATTTGAGGAAAGCCTACGATACCTGCTGAAGGACTGGCATCCTCTGTACACTTTACACATGAGGCTTCCGATGCTGCATGCCCAGTTTCCCTCAGGAACTTTTAAAATATAGAGTTTTCAAGATATGTGTTGGTTCTGCCCAGTCGGTCACCTTTATCCAGGGAGACGGTGTGCCTCAGGCTTCCATCCTGAGCGTCGTCATCTGTTATTGCCATTAACCCGACAATGGTCTGTCTCCTGCTAGGCATCTCTGGTTCCCTTTTCATTGGCGATTTTGCTGTCTGTTGTAGTTCTCCTGTGATTTGTCTCCTTGACTTGCTTCTTCAACGATGTCTTTACTGTCTTTACTCATGAAGCATTGACAATGACTTTCGCTTTTCCACTGACAGTTGTTTGTTTGAATTTTTTGTGATGCAATTGCTTTCTTCCACCGTCTTTACATCTTGGGCCTATTGCTCTTCCATTCACTGAAACTATGAAATTCCTGGGGCTCATGCTTGATAGTTGGTACTCCCATGTGTCTTGCCTGGCCGCCAACTGTATGCCATCCCTTAATGTCCTACGTGTCCTCAGCAGTACTTCCTTGGGGGCGTATTGAACCACCCTCCTCCATTTGTATCAGTCCCTTGTCCATTAGACAAAAGACTGAGTGTTTCATTTATGCACCTGCATGTCTGTATCTCTTACCTCGTCTCAATACTATCTACCATCATGGCATTCGATTGTCCACTGGTGCCTTTTACACTAGCCTGGTTGAGTCTGTATGCCGAAGCTGCCGAACTGCCACTGTCATACCGCCATAACTTTCTCCTCTACAGATATGCATGCCGTTTGTTGTGCCTAGGCCCCCATCCTATGGCACCTCCTTTCATGACTCCGATCACCAGTATGGGGCGCATCCCTCTTCTGTGTAAACTCCTGTAGTTTGGTTTTGGCTCTTGATCTGGCAGCTTAACTTCACAGCACCTGTCACTTTCACCTTGGCCTTAATTCACATGCTACAGACACTAAGTCAGCCTTGCTCTATCACCGCAAGTTTCACGACCTTTGTGTGAAACATCATGATAGTACCTCTGAGTATACCGATGGCTCTGACTGACCATGGTGTCAGGTGTGCCTTCATCATTGGCACCTACGAGTTTCGGTATTGGCTTCCAGAACACTGCTCAGTATTTACAGCAGAGCTCTTCACCTTGTATCAGGCCACACAGTACATCCGGAGACACAGACTTTTCCATTGCATTATTGCTCCAACTCTCCGTGCTCTTCAAAGCCTCTGTGTGCTGTACACTGCCCATCCCTTAGTGCAGTGGGCTCAGGAAAGCTGTCACTCTTAATGGCGCCATTGTGATGTTTGTGGGTTCCTGGTCATGTCGGTCTGGCGAGAAACCAGGCCACTGACACTGCTGCAGTCATTGTACCTCGTACCTCGGCCCACTAGTTCTTCCATTCCCTCTGATGATTTTGTGTTGCCATCTGTCAACAGGTGGTGTCACTTTAGTATCACCAGTGGTCCTCCTTTCATGGGAACAGGTTCTGGGGAATTAAGCTTCTTCCATCAGCTTGGATGAACTCCTCTCACTGCAAGGAGATCATTTTAGCTAGGTTGCACAATATGCACTGTCTTTTTAGCCATTACCATTTGTTAAGTGGTGCTCACCTTCCACTGTTTGTTCATTGCCCTCAACCTCTGATGGTTCGCCATTTCTTGATGGCATGCCCTTTCTTAATCACTTACATTCTCATTTACGTTTGCTCTCTGAGTTATCTGCCATTTCAGCCAAAGAAATATAGGTTGTCAACTGCGTTTTGCTTTTTATTCATTCCAGCAATATGGTGAATGACGTTTGATCTTTAGATCAGGACCTTCATTTCTCTATGGCATATTTTATGGACCTTTCTCCAAGTCCCTGTTTTTAGCTGTCTTTTCTTCTATTGATTGGGCTTCATGTATAGTCTTTTTCTAACTCCTTTTTTCTTAGTGTTGTATCATTATGACATGGTCGCATATGATCCTAGTTGTTTGTGCACCCTAAAACAAAACAAAACAGCTGTTTCTCCCTTGCCCCATTATGAGTGGAATGGGAATGACTAGCAGTGGTGTAAGTATCCTACGCCGTGCACCGTGTGGTGGCCTTATATTATAATAAAATAATGGAATAGATGATAATAAAATGCGTGGCTTTTTTAAAATGTATTGAATTAATGAGATTTATTTTTCGGCGTGAATGACAAGCACAATAAGCTGAGCTATGCCTGGAAATAAGTTCGTATTAGTTCATATTATTTTGCAGGGCGGAGTAGTGTCTTTCTCCGCTGTAGATTTGTGCTTACCATTCTTTATAATGCTACGTTTGGTCGCCGCGTTCACCTTTGAAGTCTTGACCGTGTTCCTATTAAGCTTGTCGGATCTTCGTAATTTTCCAAAGTACACAGGTGGGCTTCAGTTATTGTAATTATTGTACTATTTGAAATAACAACTCACACGACCTTTCTGTTAATAAAACAATACTGTATTTTTCTAAACGGTGCACATATGAAATACATACTCCTCACTTATTCATAGCGACCCCAAAATGGCGGTCTACAATTACTCGCTAAAAATGGCGTGCTTCTCACTCGTTCACTAGCTGAGCGCGACTCCTTACTCCTTCTGGTACCAGAAAAAATCCTCTGTTTATTAACAACTGAAAGTCAAAAAATACATGACGGTAGGCATAGGCTCTATGATGGGCTACCGCTTCATCTTGTCTCTTTGCCTTTAAAGAAGACGAAAACATAAAGGAAATGCAAAAGGTTTATCACAAATGCCCCCCTACTGTATACTGTCGGAAATAAGTCTCTTTATTTAGGGAGACAGTATACAGTAGTCTTATTAACCTTGGGGCTCATAGTTCAGTCACTTGGTGCACGTCAATGGAGTTTTAATACCCTTATGTTACTACAAATATATCTAAAAGCTCATTTTCTTGGCCATTACAAATTCATACATATAAATACATTCACATATACTTATATCACGTAATTACATTCACATATATTCATATTACATATCGCACGTCCATGGCGTGCTAACGTCGTAGTCTCTTATTTCTCCTTACATTTGTTAAGCAGTATTATCAGGAGGAAAATGTTACATTTCTTACATTGTCCTTTCACCATATTTTAATAATTGTTTTTCTCCTTGGTGTTTGGTTCATTAGCCATTCTGATAAGCTGTCCTTTCGGCACACGTTATCTCATTGTTCGCTGCACTTATGGCCAGCAGCAGCTCATTGTTTAACGCGCCCGACTCAGTGACGCAAGCGCCACGTGAGCAGCAGCACTGCCCGCGCCCACACTGTAATATCGCTCCAGGCTCGTGAAGTCGGTGTTGTATTTGCCCTCCAGTCCTGAGACTGGATACGACGGATTCAGCTCCAACGCTCAACCCGAAGAACACCAATACCTCATCTCGCGCCTGGGCGAGGTTTTCGGCCAGTGACATTGAAGGTAAGAGCCGCACTGCAGGATACGGCATTATCTTCCGTCGTGCATTATAGTTCAGTGGGTCTTACACCTCAACTCGTGGTTATACGGATTTCCTCTGATATCTCCGTCGCACACGCATCACACTCTCTGTATTCACTTTGCTAGATTGTAGCGTTTACTCATATTACGGCTGAGCCGTTATTTTCAATATTATTACGCCTTAATATTTTTGTATCACTTCACACGTGCGAGTATTTTACTCGTCCGTCGCGTTGCACTTCACATACATTCATAAGTTGTTCTTCAAGTATAAAATCTCACATAAAATTGATAATAGTACATACATAGACATAAACATTGACAATAATAGAGTTGACACATAAATTTACAATTCACATCCACATTTCATATACGGACTCCATGACATGCACCCTCTTACACACTAATACGTAAATCAGGAAGTATCTTTCATTTATTCTGAACATTCGCATTTTCTATTCTTGTCTTGCAGGACCGACCTCCTGCGCGTTTTTGCGTCCACAAATACACATAGAAAAGAAGAAAAGAGTACATACATACATTTTATATGGACATCGACATTAACAATTATATAGCTGGCAAATAAATGTCCAATTCACATTCACATTTCGTATATGGACTCTATGTTAAGCAGCATCTGACACAGCAATAAGTATATTAAAAGGAGTCTTGCACTTGTTCTGAATGTTTGCTCTTTCTTGTTATTGTCTTGCAGGACCGACCTCCTGCGCGTTTTTACATCCACAACTACAATAGAAAATACTACATACCTATTTTCATAGACATCGACATTAGCAATAGTAAAGTTGACACATAAATGTTCAAGTCACATTCATATTTCCTATATGTGGGTTCCATGTTAGGCATCATCCATCTTACACACTAATAAGTAAATTAGAAGGAATCTCTCATTTGTTCTGAATTTTTGTTTTTCTCTTGACTTGCAGGTCCAACCTCCTGCGTCTCTTTAGCATCACAAATACACATAGAAAATACGTTCCAGCACTACTCACTACATGGAAAACAGGATTTGCTAAGGTCTGCTTCAGAGATCAAGCTGCTTCTAGGATTGCTATTTGTAGTGCGTCGTTAGTGTACTTATTCTATCCTTGGCATTTGATAAATCTTCATACTATGTATAATATTTACCAATGCTCGTTTGTGAGCGAGTGTGGGGGATGTTTTATCCCTTGACAAACCTGACTATCATCACTGCTTGTTAATCGTCGTAATATTCCACATTCGTGAACACATATTTCAAGCCATATTTCTGCCTTATTGATTCGACGACATGTACATGTTTACCTTTGTGACGTGTGACCGATAATTTTACCGTATTTTTGTCATGTGTTGCTCCACTCATAATTCATTACCGATAGATAAGAACGCGCATGTGTTAAAATGATGCTTTCGCTTCTGCGTGCAAGAACTCAGTGTAGAAAATATTGTTTCACTGCATTTTTTTTTTTTTTTTGTTCATTCCTCATACGAATCGTGTATCACATTTTCATTTATATTAACCTTATAGTTTCTCGAGCTGTAACAGTTAGTCGCTAAGGCAATATTTTTCATACTAGTTTGTTTTACATTCTGATGTCTGTGTAGCAAATCACTGTGCTGTGGTGTGTTTTAAATGTTTATCATGTACCATTGTTGCTATCGACTTCACTGTTTCTTTTATACTACTCACTGCTTCTTCGTGATGTTCGTTTTCATAATTACTTACCGTACGTGCATCATCATACTTCGCTTTCCACACTCATACAACCATTCATTCTAAGACTTAAAACTATATAGTGTATTCTTTCTTACGTCAGCTTCGTGGCCCTTTCCTAGGTACCTTTGTAACATTAATCTTCATATTCATCGCCGTATACCCATATAATTATTCATTAAAATGTTCCACATAAATCGCCATTTATACTCGTGTACTACCTACAGGGTTCTCACACTAGAACCACCGCACTATTTATTTCTTCCCACAAATATAAATAAACTCGTATTACTCTAATACACTTTCATTCTCTTCCTAGATTCACTCCATGCACGGTACGTCACCACAAACGTAGATTAACCAATTAATACCTTCAATCGAATCTAACAAAACCTTTCACTCTCTCTACTTCAAAATATTATCCAGCAGTGAAATTTCATTTATTTCTCCATATCGCTTTTGTAAACATACAGTACTTACCTCAGTTCTTTTGTTTTAAGTTCATGCAATTACGTTGTGTGCGTATTGGTTGGTGTTTGTATTTACTTAGCTTATCTCCCGCGTGTTGTTCAATTCATGTTTACAGCTTTATTTTGCTGCTTATACTATAAGGTATCGTGTAATTAATAGCAACTAACATAGGTGAGCTCTGTAATAACAAATTTGTGGATATGTATTCTCCCTGTACATTAAGCTCACTACTTCTAATGTTGTCTGTAAAGAAGTGTGGTTCTATAAGTGGACAACTGCTCCTCTCGCTAAATCTTGTACGATATATAATTTTATAGTTTACGTCTCAGTCACACGCATTTTTCTATGTTTATATCTCATTCTACCCTTCACATCGTCGCTCACTTATGTGTTGTATGTAAGTCGCTTAGTTCTTAAGTTATGTGCTAATCGCGTTCTTTCAAGTGTACATGTTGTTACTACCCTTTTCAACTTGTCTTAATCCTGTTGTATATAGTCGGATAGGTCATTTCCTGTGTTTATTCTCTTCTACGTTGAATACTGAGAAATAAGTATAACTATGTACGTTCAATGGATCGTGTTAAGTTCACAAATTTTGCGTATTCTACTCTCCTTATGGTTTACTTGCGTCAATGCGCTCATTTTCTTAAAGCTACGTATGCTTAAACTAATGATACACTCTTAAAATTAGTGCTAGCCTACGACTTTGGAATAAATGTCTCTATTCGTCTTGTTTGTGTGTTTGATTTACGTCGTAGTAATTAGCTGATAGATACTCCATTTCCTATTGCTCCTATTTTGTCCAGTTGGCTGCGCGCCGTGAGTGCCGATTCGCTTAAATTCTAGGATGGTTTCCGTCGCGGTGCGCAGTGTGTCTTTGCGCATCTTACAGGGGACACTGAACTCAACCTTGCTTTTTGCCTACTTGGCCCCTACGATCAGCTGTGAGCCGCTTCGTATATAATTGTTGAAGTACGCTCCGCTTAAAGCGCGGCAGCATGGCTCAGTACACTTCATCGCTCATGCCTCTCGCCTAAAGCTCGCGCGCAGTGAATTAAATCTTAAGAAAGTACAATATCAAAACACAAGGAAAATTTCTTTTCACTAGACTGCATCTCACTCTCTGCATGTTAGATAGTAGACGAAAATTGAACATTACTTATTGGCTAAACAGGATAGTAGAAGAGGGAGAGGGCACCGGAAATATAAATATTGTACCCCCTAGCTGGAGAGGAACCGAGCGCCAGTCGGTTTATTCGTCAAAGAGCGACAAATCTCCTACCTTCTTGACACCTTCATACCGAGTGTGCAGTAAAATAATAATGAACGGTTCACTATAAGTTTGTCTACCAACAAGAAAGTACACTGCAAAATTACACCACAGATGCTAATGGGTATGCTGGCCTGTAATTTTATAACTTTAGATTTACTTCCCGTCGCCGTTACGATCTTACAGTTCTCTACAGGTAGTGTGGGAACATTTACTTCCCTCGCTATCTCTTTGAACAAGCTAGTAGACATCAGGCTTGTCGACGCGCCAGTATCCAAAACAACTAGTACATCTATGTTTCCCACCTTTACCTTTATTATTGCTTGAATAATTTCACTTACCTTGCGTGTTGTTTCTTTCTCTTCGATAAACAAGTCTTCTTTCATTTCTGCGCCCTTATCATACCTTAAAAATAGATTCCGGATATGCTGTATGTGTAGGTTTGTTTCAGTGTCTGCTTCCTCCTTCCCGTTCCTGTTCGCTTTAGTGTTTAAGTCGCTCATAATAGTACTGTGGCACACTGACAGTTCATTACCTTCTTCCTCTAGTCACGCTCGATTATTATTTCCTGGGGCCGGTAAAGGTATTGTTTCATTTTCTGCCGTCACTTCTACTATGTTTACTGTATGTTCGCGTGCTCGCCAGTTCGTGTCCCGGTTGTTTCGATTTGACTGTACGGGTTGCCTGTTATCTCTCGGATCCCTGTGTTGCATATTCCGTTCCTGGTAATTTGCATTTCCTTGTCGCCCATTGTCGAAGTTTTCCCTCGAGTTTCTATTGTCTCTGCCATTACCGTACCTATAGGGCAGATATTTAGTTTCGTACGACCCTCGGCCACTCTGTGGCTGGTAGGTAGACCGATTGTACGGATTTCCGTTGTGGCGCGGCGGTACATACGGATGCCATCCATTCATACGCACACGACCGTTATAATTTCCAAAGCCGTTGCCGTTACCGTAGTTCTTCCCGTTTGGGTTGTGCCCATTACCGTTACGATAACTAGGCGTGGCTTGCCCATCCTCATGAATCAGATCTATTGAGTCGAGCACTGAAAGAAAATACTCGAGATCATATTCGGGAACAGTTATTAATTTTTCCCTAACATTTGCAGGTAACTTGTTCTTTAAGATTTTCAGTACATCGACATGAGATATCGGATTATTCCAGTAACGGGTCTTGTTTAGATATTTTTCAAAATAGCTTCTTAGCCCCCCGAATTTTGAATGATATGGTACTGGGTTAAATACCTCTCGTCTTAACCTCTCCTGGATAGCTGTTGACCAGTATTTATCTAAAAATGCATTCTCAAACTGCTCATATGTCTCGCAAAGTTCTGACATCTCCGTAGCCCACAAAAGGGCATCACCCTCGGTGTGTCCTACTACATATTTAATTTTTTGAGCTTCTGTCCAAGTCCTGGGCAGTACATTTCTGAAGGCTCGGACAAACACCACTGGGTGCGTTCGCTTTTTCTCATTTGAGAATACGGGAAATTGTCGATGTTTTATTAAGCTCTCATCCATTAACAACGCTGTCCAGCACGGCGGAACAGCATTTCCCTGCGGTGATGGTATATTTGTTTCAGCAAAGTTTTGCCCGCTGCTCGCGTCGCGCGTCGACATGCGGTCGCGCGGCGTGGGTTGGGCATTGTTGTCCGCGCCACTGATTCCTCCCACTGGCGGATGGCTGTTTATCGCTCCGCTTACCGCCCCAGGCGATGATATTACCGTACTTTGTTTGTTACCTATTTCGTCTCTTAACCGTTGTTCTAACTGCCTCATATCATGTTCTACGCGTTTTAAGATATCTTCTTCCTTGTCCCCCATTACTTCCTTTACCGCTTCCACATAGGTACGCTGTTCACGTACGCATTTTTCTGCGAACGTTGTATTGTCGTCCTTTGCATTGCTCTTTACCGATTCATAAAGGTGCACAATGTCTGAATTGATCCTCTTGTGTTCTAACTTGAGTAATCCTACCTCCAATGTGATTTTTTCTACATTTTCTGGCAAGTCGTTACAGAAAGAATGTAGTTTCGCTACATCTGATTGTACATTGTCTAAGTTGACCTGTGTATTCTTTTGCATTGCCTGTAAATTCTCTTGGGTTTCTCTAATTCCGGATAGCTCCTGTCGATACGTGTGTGTTAGTGTTTCAAATTTTTCGCCCACTATGCCTTTTAATTTCTCACCCATATCGTGAACCGAAATTTGTACTTGTTCATTAATTTTACTATCGACCTCCGTGGAGATTTGTGAAATCTGCTGTGTGAACTTCGTGTCCAGACTATTGAGTTCTGTGCGCAAATTTTTTACGTCGTCTGAAATGTGTGTCATGTTTGTATTAACCTTCTCGATCTCGGACTTTACCGTGGTCATGTCTGCTTTCATATTAGTCATGTCTGCTTGTATCGTTTGTAAACTTGACATTTTAGCCTCTAAGCCCGACATTTTTGAATTTATGTCTGCTTTCATTGCATTCATGCTTGTTTGTATGGATTCTGTTAAGGCTCGAAATAAGGCTTGCATATCTTCCGTATTCACTTCCGGCCTACGCCTGTCAGTATCTGTGTCCGTACTACGCGTACTGCTCTCATTTAAAATATTCTCTGGCCTCGAGGTTCCATTAGTTACGTCTACTGTAATTAACGTATTGCTTGTAATTAAATGTTCTGTATTCACGGGCGTCGAATGCAACAATGGCATGTCGCGCCCAGCATCCAAATAATCACCGTTAAACAGTTCCAAACCACTCATTGTTGCATTTTGCAAATGAACATCCACTACATTCGCATTATGATTTTCGAATGACATTTCCTTATTGTTTTGACCCTCCATTATAGAAATCCTTATACCACTGCAGTTATCAAAATAAAAATTTTCTTTTTTAAGATTTTACTTCCGCGCTACTTCTCACGCGAAAAAATGCATATACAGTTGTATGTAATTGTAGTCTCAGCTGTTCTTTAGTCAATATATTTTCTATACTAATAAAGAAATGTCATTATCTCCACTTCACTACAATAGCGTTAATATCTGAAGCTTTAGGTTCTGGAATTTAGGAAATAGGTGGATGGATTTTCTAATAGGTCTACTGGGAACGCATTCTCTATATGCATTGCGCGGTCCTACCTGATTGTTGTCTTGTAAATCGTACTTCCTCTATTGTGCTTTGTTGTGTGCTCTTGATATTGTCGCCTTTTTCCTTCTAATTTATTTATTATTTCCTTTTTATAGTACTTCTTCAGTACCACATCATCGTCTCCGTCACATCATCAGCGTACATGGAACATAAAGAAATCGTTAACATACATGTATATTCATTTTCCTAACAATACTAGTACTCACAGTTTTGCCCACTGCGTATCGTCCTGTCACGGTCGCCACTTTATATTATAATAAAATAATGGAATAGATGATAATAAAATGCGTGGCTTTTTTAAAATGTATTGAATTAATGAGATTTATTTTTCGGCGTGAATGACAAGCACAATAAGCTGAGCTATGCCTGGAAATAAGTTCGTATTAGTTCATATTATTTTGCAGGGCGGAGTAGTGTCTTTCTCCGCTGTAGATTTGTGCTTACCATTCTTTATAATGCTACGTTTGGTCGCCGCGTTCACCTTTGAAGTCTTGACCGTGTTCCTATTAAGCTTGTCGGATCTTCGTAATTTTCCAAAGTACACAGGTGGGCTTCAGTTATTGTAATTATTGTACTATTTGAAATAACAACTCACACGACCTTTCTGTTAATAAAACAATACTGTATTTTTCTAAACGGTGCACATATGAAATACATACTCCTCACTTATTCATAGCGACCCCAAAATGGCGGTCTACAATTACTCGCTAAAAATGGCGTGCTTCTCACTCGTTCACTAGCTGAGCGCGACTCCTTACTCCTTCTGGTACCAGAAAAAATCCTCTGTTTATTAACAACTGAAAGTCAAAAAATACATGACGGTAGGCATAGGCTCTATGATGGGCTACCGCTTCATCTTGTCTCTTTGCCTTTAAAGAAGACGAAAACATAAAGGAAATGCAAAAGGTTTATCACAGCCTGCAGATTACGTATGTGTATGCGGATCAACAAGTGGAAGAACTGACTGCTTTTGTGATGTTAGAAATAGGTACTAGTATGGAGCTTGTATTAGTCTGAATTTTACAGAGCTTTGGAAGATTTGTGATCAAATAAGGCAGAGGGGAAAGAAAATTTTCCTTTTTAATTCCTAAATAATTTGAAGTGGCCACCAAACTACTATTGAAGATCATGTTTAGAATCTACAACGTGGACTTATCAGACTTTGGGAAAACATTACTTGCACATTTCTGAAGACAGCAAAAACATGTAAGTGTAAGAACAGTTGCACAATAAGAAGACAAAGATGCCTTCTTTAGCCCCTAGTGCTGAATCGAAGCATTGAAGAAGCAATAATGGAAATAAAAGGAAGTTACAGAACTGGGATTAAAATTTGTGGTGAATGGGTATCAACTGTTAGCTTCACTGATGGCATTGCTATCCTCAATGACGGTGAAGATTGGAAAGAACATTGTTATGAGTATAGAATATGGATTAAGAGTAGACTCAAGAAAGAAGCAAACATGATAGTAGCCCAATGGAGATATGAAAGAATGTTGCTGTTTTGGAAGAAAAATTACATGTCAGCTGAAAGAAGTACATAAAAATGAAACTAGCACAGGTAAAGAGGGCATTTCTAGAAGTCTGCTAATAAATATCCTCAACTTGAGGAAGAAAGTTATTAGGATATTAGTTTTGAGCACAGCATTGGATGATAGTGCATCAAGGGCTGTGGGAAAAGTGAGAATAGAAGTGTTCAAGATGTGTTATGGAACAGTGTTGAAAAGTAGGTGGACCCATAAGATGATGAATGAAATTCTCCACAGAATTACCAAAGAAAGGAATTTGTTGATAAGAGGAGACAGGATGATAGGACATTTTTAGGCAGGGTATAATTCCATTATATTAAAGGGAACTTTAGAAGGTAAGAATTGAAGGGA
The DNA here is from genome assembly GCF_023898315.1 of Schistocerca nitens. Lineage (NCBI taxonomy): Eukaryota > Metazoa > Arthropoda > Insecta > Orthoptera > Acrididae > Schistocerca > Schistocerca nitens. The sequence goes on from NC_064618.1 coordinate 546,369,206, forward strand.
AGGACAACACGGAATACTCCATCAAATAATTGAGGATGCTGTTTGCAACTGGTACTTTGAGGAAAAGAGGAGGTTGTCACAAGAAAAGAACTCGTGGCAGACTGCATCATACCAGTCAGAAGACTGACATCCTTAAAAAATTGAACAAAAGTAAAACAAGGATAATGAAATGCAGTCAAATGCAAATTAGTGCAGGAAATGAGACACTAAAAGCAATGGATGAGTTTTGCTATTTGACAAGTAGAAAAACTGATGGCCGAAGTAGAGAAGTATTTCTGAAAAAGAGGAATTTGTGATCACTGAAGATAAATTTAAATGTCAGGAAGTTTTTTCAGAAGGTATTTGCATGGAAGTTAAATGTGCAGCTGGAGGCATTGAGGAACTGTTAATTTGGTAATGGAGGTTGGGGTGAGGCTCATAGCAGGTTCAAATTTATGTAGATGGCATTATTTATTCAGGGATGTAGCCTTCAAAATGAAGACTGAAATGAGAAGAGTACTAGTTAGCAATTCTTACCCCGCCCACTTGAGTGTGTGATGCTACAGCGTGCAAACTATAGTGTGCGAAACCTGGCTCAACTACTCTAGAGGTTATAGATTGCCATCTGGCAGGGCTGGTTGCTTTACTTAAGACTGATGTGGCAAAGGCAGGAGGGCCATTGACGCTGATGATGGTTTATAGGAGGCAAGGATGGACGAACGAGGTAAGCTCAGTTTCCAGGTTCAAGATGATAAGCACCATAAGTAAATAAAAGAACATTAAATTTACATCTAAACCATATGGAGATGTAACTGTTACCATCCACCAAAAGAGGCAACAAGAAATCTGTGAGGAGATATAACACACAACTCAACAAACAAACAAAACAAGACAAAGAGAAATCAGTAGCAGCGTGCAACAAATTGCTGCCAGAAGAATCCAAAGCGGAACACCACCTCCACATAGCTCGCAGTGAAGCCACTGTGGAGTGAGACTACTCAGCAGAAGATACTATCAAACCAAGATAAGGGAAGCTTCAGAATGACAGTCTAAAAACGAAGACAGAGTAACACCAGTGATAGAGAAACTGGACGTGTGAAAAAGTGGATGGAAGGCATGCAGACATCTGCCACGCACCCACAGTGCCACAAGAGAAACTGGAGACAACCAACCACAGAGAAGTGCAACAATTACCCATTCAAGAAAATGAGGAATGTGACCACAACACAAATGTTATGCAGAACGTACCAAATTACTCTAAGGGCATCTATATGGCAGCTATAAAGCATCTATCAAAAGATTGAATTACCATTTTTGTCAATTTTGAAGATGAGAGAAGTGTCTTAGAGTTCTTTGCACTTAATAATGTATCCTATTTTACTTATCAACTTCTAGAAGATAGAGAATTGGAAGTTGTCAAACATTTAAAAGCAGAAGTTATAGAAGTAGAACTGCACAAAACTCTACAACAGAAAAGTTTTAACGTAATGCAAGTTAACCAGTTCAAAAATCGAAAGGGGAAAACAAAGAAGGTGAAGCCTCAATCTACTATGTAATGCTGCCTAAAGGAAAGGAAATTTATAAAAATTGTGTGCGCTATCTTTTATACACAAGAGTACAAATAAACAAGCAATAACAAGGTAGGGGCTGTTCATTGCTGACATCACTAGTAATGTCCGCCTCTGTAGTGTCGTGGGAACGTTACTGCCTACCACGCAGGGGGCCCGGGTTTGATTCTTGGCAGGGGACTGGGTGTTGTGTGTCCTTCATCATTTTCATCGTCCTTGACTCACAAGTCACCGATATGGCGTCACCTAAAAAGGACTTGCAATACGGCGGCCGAACTCCCCCCGAATGAGGGCTCCGGGCCAACAATGCCATACGATGATTTCATTTTATCACCAGTGATTGAAACATACTGCAAACTACTGCAGTATGCCAGCAAGTTGTGTCTGTTGTGGAAGGCATCACAGATTGGTAGAGTATGTCCATCCCAGAGCGGTAGAACACAAATGTGCGAAAGGTGCAACCCAGGAGGTCACGACAACTTGGCCAACTGAGACAAACACCAACACTGTTTATCCAAGACAACCAGCCCCATCAACTAATGAAACATCAACATTGCTACTAGAATCTACTATGGCAGGGCTGGCCGACATTGCCAAACTACTTGCCAAACTGCTTCAAAAACTGAAAAGTCTCCTCTTACTAGTAGAGACTGTACTGCAAGCTTTTGTTACACTGTAAAATGGACATCTGACGATGTACCAGAACTTGAAATTTTGCATCTGGAACGCAAATGTACTTCACATTAAGATGAGTCTCCAATTTCATACTCTGAAATTGGATTGAAGTAGTCCTAATTGGAGAAACACATCTGTGAGAGAGAAGGGAGTTGCCAACCAGAAACAGGCATGTTCACAGAGCAGATAAATGAGGTGGAGGAACTGCTATCCTGGTCAAGAGAGACATAAGACACCATCAAGAGCACCTTCTAAGACTGCAGATGTTCAAAGCCACAACAGTGACAATTCAAATGGCTATAGGCGAAGTCACCTGGATCACAACCTATCGTAGTTCTAAGAGAAAGTGTCTCTCAGATGATAAGCACTCAGTTTTTAATGGTTGGGACAGAGTTCACCTTGGAGAGGACCTTGGTAGCAAAAATTTATCATGGAACTCTCAGAAAACCAGTCAATGTGAACCTATTTTGCAATGTTTACCACAGGTGTAATAGTGATGATGTCTGTTCCTTCAGTGTCTGAAGGACATTGTATTATGAAGATACAGACATCATAACCATTAATGACACATGATGAATGTTTGGGTCACTTCAGGAGATAGTTACTGTCATTACTGCTACATAATACTGGAGAATGAACAGTTCACTTTGAAACTTAAGAGCTGATATGGCAGTAGCACAAGATGATTTAGGAGTTTTGAGCTTTAGCGAAAACATACAGGAGATACAAGTTTGATAACTGCAGCCTAGTTGTCCCCAATAGCTTAAATGGTTTGTAGACTGGGGGCAAAAGCATTCAGACAACCCAAGGAGTTCTGTAGACTGACAGTACACCAGCGGAAGATGAAAGCTCAGTGTACAAATAAAAGTTTTAGGACTGTCTTATTGTTGGGCAGCAGTTATGGGAGGGAAAGGTCAGGCACAGAACTCTTTGGGCAGTATGTATCACACAAGTATAATTTTTAAGCCAAGAGCACTGATGCCATCTATGATATATGCTCTTTGGGAAAGAATATTGATAAAGATGATGCAAGTGATAATTTCGACTATCAATTTATTGTACAGTTATGGATGACATCAGGGACATGGCTGAGAAGCTCCTCACATTAGTGTGTAGATCATTTCTCTGAGTATTTCAACAAGCCCTAGATAAAATCTTTTGTGGAATTTGTTGATGCAAGGGTTGCAAACTTATTAAGGGGACAGGAAAGTTCACACATGGGCATGATGCAGCATCCTTCAGTTGATCACATTATAAACGGAGTGATTTGGATCTGAAAGCCTCAGGTAAGAGGCAAATTGCCAGAAACATAGTCTCACCGAGGCCATACACATCTTATTGCAGCAATTTACATTGTGTTCCTTAGACCTTTTTTCTGGGGTACATTCATCTGTAAGGCAGAACTGAAGTATAAATACAGTTACAGTTGAAACAGCTTCTACCAAAACAAAATCCAGCAGTTTCAACAAAGCTGTCAGTATTAAAGAAAACACATTTAGTACCTTGTGTCAAAACATCAGAAGTTCTTATAATAAAAAGGTAGAATTTCCACCCATATCTGTATGGGAATATGAAGACAGAATTTCAACAGACTTCTGTCTCTCAGAAAATCACTTGGAAATAATTGAAACTGAACAAAATCTTGATGTACACATGCCAGTTTTGTACTACTGGATAATGAATAAGAGAAAAGTTGGTGATGCTGTATATGAAAAAAAAAAAACTGGCGATAAGTTGTAGGCTCTTCTGGCTAATGAATTTTTGTTGAAGAGCTTTTTGTATGATGTTCCTCATTAGTGAATCTGGATTAAGCGAGCTTGTAGTACTGTCAGTTGACAGGCCTCCAGCAAGAAGTATCTTAAGCTTTATTAAATAGCTACACAGAGCTTTAGTGCAGTTATACATGCTTAACTGACAAAATACTTTTTGGGGAGACTTCAATGTTGATTTTGTCAGATAGTACTCATTGATTGTACCTAGAGTTGTTGATACCCAGCTTTGGATTATACTCAATATAAAATTGCCTATGAGGATTGAAAGACATAGTCATCTGCTACTGACAATTTGTTTTTACATCCAACATATAGCTGTAAATCCAATAACCAATATGATGCCCCCCCCCCCCCCCCCGACTGCATTACCGTCCCTGTTCCTCTCTCTCCCTATTCTTACTCCTTTGTCCCTGCCCCCTCTTTTCCCTCTTGGTGAACTTCTTTATGTCAACCTGGCTATCCTCCTGGCTTTGTTTTGGTCCATGCTATTGTTTAGTTTGCTGTTTACATTTCCTTTACGGTGTTTTTGGTCCCTTTGGGGTTTGACATCCATTCCCAAAATTTTCCGTTCAGTGTGAGCCATTTGGGGATGAACTCCCTACCTAGCTTCCATGGTGCAGGTTCCTCTCCCCCTCCCCTTCCTTTTCCCTTTGCACTCTGGCCCCCCTCCTGCTAGGTCACCAGCACGGTAGCCAGTCCATGTGGTGGGGCTGTTAAGTACCCACTTGGCTGAGCCCCCTGAAACCACAGGGATCACACTGCTAGTACCTGAGCTGTTAATGCCTTGTATATGCCCAGGAGTCACTTTGGGGCACCAGAACTCCTGGCAATGGCCGCTGTGCCACACGGCCCTTGTTGTGGCGGGGTGGTGCCCACAGGGCGAGCCCCTGATCAGAGTGGGTGGTGCTAGGGCAGACACCTTGTGCATGAAGCGACGAAAGCTCCACCATCCTGGCCATTCTGTGGCCATCTCTAAGAGTGGTAGCAGATGTGACACTACTTCTTCTGATCCTTCAGCCTTCCCCTCCCTGGCCACGCTCTGGGAGGAGGGTCAAGCTCGCCGGCTTGGGTTGAAATCTTTCCCTCGGTACCTGGTTTGTACCAGGACGGATGGCGGAAGTTTTGCCATGACCAAGCCTTTATTTTTCATGCAGATGATTGAAGATAAGTATGGCAAAGTGGAATCGATGAGTAAAATGTGGTCCAATGCTTTGCTCATAAAGACATCTTCTGCTGTCCAATCTGATGGCCTGCATGCTTGTGACCATCTCGGTGATGTCCCAGTCTCTGTCACACACCACCAATCTTTGAACTCGGTACAGGGCATTATTTTCCACCAAGATCTTCTTCTCCAAACTGACAAGTAGCTCCGTGCTAACCTCGAGTGGCGAGGGGTTCATTTTATTCACTGTGTGCAGCGAGGCCCTAAAAACAATCGCATCGCTATGGGTGCCTTTATCCTGGCCTTCGGGGGGGATGTCCTATCAGAGAAGGTCAAGGTAATGGTGTATCGGTGTGATGTAAAACCTTATATTCCACCACCGATGAGATGCTTTAAATGCTTACGGTTTGGACACATGCCTTCCCGCTCCACCACTGATCCCCTCTGCGGTGACTATGGGTGCCCCCTCCATGAGGGGAGTGCCTATGCTCCCCCACCAGTGTGTGTGAATTGTAATGGACAGCATTCTCCATGCTCGCCTGTATGCCTGGTGTTTGTGAAAGAAAGGAGGATTCAAGAGTACAAAACCTTAGATCGGCTTACCTACACTGAGGCTCATCAAAAGTATGACTGGCTCCATCCTGTGTCTCTTCTACGTTTGCTTCCATTACGTCCATTCCCCCTCCTCCCCCCTTCTCTTCCCAGCCCCACCCCATGCCTTCAGCCTCCCCCTCCTCCTCCCCCTCCCCCTCCTCCTCCCCGTCAGTACCCATACCCACACCTTTGGGTGCTGCTCCCCCTGCCCCACCAGAGAAGTGCTCCCCTCCTTTGGCGGCAGCCAGTACTGGAGCTCCTTCCTGGGACTCCTCTTCCCGGCACCCCCTGAAAGACGATCTATGGCTCCACATCGGCAGCGCGATCCGCGGCCAGTGGGAACAAAGATTGCCCGGTGTAATTCCGTGCCCCCCCCTCTCTGAAGTCTGCCCTTCTCTTCCTTCCAAAGAGAAGAAGCAGAAACATAAGAACAGGGGCAAGGCCCCTCCGGTACCCCCTGAAGTGCAGCCTTCCCCTCGTCCAGTCAATGAACCAACATAGTCTGACCCCACCTATATAGATATTACCCCAACCTTATCAGTGATCGATGGTGACTCGGCGGCGTGACTGACTCTGGTCCCTTCGCTTCCCCTTTGGACTCCAGCTCTAGAATCCTCCAGTGGAATTGTAATGGGTATTTGCGTCACCTTCCAGAGTTGCAGCCCCTTCTTTCCTTCTACTCTGCTGCTTGTATTGTACTCCAGGAGACCCATTTTTTCAGTTCTTACTCCCCACCCTTCATGGGTTCCACACTTTCTGTCGGAACCGAATTGGCCCTTTGCGGGCTTCTAGTAGTGTTTGCACTTTGGTCCGCAAGGACATTGTTAGTAAATGTTACCACTCTGGAAGCCATTTCTGACAGGGTCAATCTGACCACTCCAATCACAATCTGTAATCTCTACCTCCCACGTGACAGGCCACCCACATCCCATGCCCTCACCACTCTTCTTCAACAACTCCCTTCCTGCTACTAGGGGACTTTAATGCCAACAACCCTCTTTGGGGTAGTCATACAACTACTACCCTGGGCAGGACAGTTGAAGCTGTTCTGGCAGGGCTTGACGTCTGTTTACTAAACATAGGGCTCCCACACACTTTAGTGTGGCACACGGCACTTACTATACCATTGACCTCTCCATCTGAGTCCCGGCCTCCTTCCCTCCATTCAGTGGGGAGTCCACGATGACTTATATGACAGCGACCATTATCCGATTGTTTTGATCTTCCTTCAGTGTCTCTCGCTCTGTCACCCTTCCAGGTGGGCCATATCTAAGGCTGATTAGGGTGCCCTCTCCTCTCCTCTCCTCCCATCCCCCCTGTATTGCCACACAACAGAGTTGATGAGTCTACTCAGACTTTGACTGCTCCCATCCTTTCAGTAGCTGTTTCAGCAATCCCTTCTTCCTCAGGTTCTCCACATCGGAAGATGGTCCCTTGGTGGACTCCGTAAATTGCCGTAGCCATAAAAGTCTGCTGCCTTGCTCTTCAACACTTCAAGCAGAACTCTGCTACTGCTCTTCTTCTAGTGTTTAAACGACTCTGTGCCTGGGCCCGCTACCTAATTACATTTCAGAAACGGATTTGCTGGGAATGATATGTAGCTGCCATAGGACCACACACCCCCTCTTCACAAGTCTGGGCTAAACTCATGCAAATTTTTGGCCACCATCCTCCCACCGGGGTTGCAGGAGTTTCTGTGCATAGTGTTGTCCTTACCAATCTGGATTATGTAGCAGAAAATTTCGCTCAGCACTTTGCTCAAGCTTCGGCATTGGCTCAGTATCTGCCCATGTTCCTTCTCCTGAAAGAGTGCTCAGAACGACTGCCTTTGTCTTTTGTTTCTCATTGCTCGGAGCGATATAATGCTCCATTCAGTGAGTGGGAATTTGCCAATGCCCTCGCCCTTTGTCCTGACACGGCTCCTGGACCAGATTGGATACATAACCAAATGCTGCAACACTTATTGGTGGCTGGCCACCATTGTATACTGACCCTCTTCAACTGTCTGTGGAGTGAGGGAGTCTTTCCTACCCAGTGGCAGGAAAGCATTGTTGTTCCAGTGTTGAAGCCAGGGAAGCCACCTCTTCAGTTGGATAGCTACCATCAAATTAGCCTTACTAACACTCTCTGCAAGCTCCTTGAATGCATGGTGAGTCGGTGGCTGTTTTGCATCCTTGAATCCTGTGACCTTTTGTCACTGACTCAAAGCAGGTTTCGCTGTGGCCCCTCTACGATGGATAACTTGGTGCACCTGGAGTCTGCTATCTGGTCGGCTTTTGCCCATCAGCAATACCTCCTTGCAGTCTTCTTTGATCTGCATAAAGCCTATGACACCACCTGGCGCCACCACATCCTCACCACCCTTCACGAATGGGACCTTCGTGGCGCTCTGCCCATTTTTATATGTAACTTCCTTTCTTGTCGCTCTTTTTGGTTCCAAGTTGGCTGCTCCTACAGCACTTCCCAATCAGCAAGAAAATGGGGTTCCACAGGGTTCCATGCTGAGCATCCCTCTCTTTCTCATAGCCAATAATGGTCTGGTGACAGTTGTTGGGCCGACAGTGTCCCCCTCTTTGTATGCTGACAATTCTTGTATTTACGTCGCTTCCTCCGTAATGGGCGCTGCAGAATGCCATCTACATGGGGCAATCTGCCAGGTGCACTCATGGGCTCTCTCCCATGGCTTTCAGTTTTCGGCGGTCAAGACATGTGTCATGCATCTCTGCCATTGCTGTACAGTCAACCCCCATCCGAAACTGTTCCTTGATGGCCAGCCCTCAAGGTAGTTGACACCCATCGCTTCTTGGGTCTGGTCTTCGATGCCGGGTTGACATGGCTCCCTCATCTTCACCAGCTGAAGAGGATGTGCTGGTCCCATCTCAATGTTCTTAGGTGTCTGTGCAATACTGCCTGGGGTGCAGACCGCTCTGTTCTCCTGCAATTGTATCAAGCATTGGTCCAGTCTCATTTAGACTATGGAAGTCCTGTTTATGGTTCTGCGTCACCTTTGACGCTGCAGATTCTAGACCCCATCCACCACTGTGGATCCAACTTGCGACTGGTGCCTTCTGGACTAGCCCCGTACTTAGCCTTCTCGCAGAGGCAGGGATTCCACCACTGCAAGTTTTGTGTCAACAGTAGCTGATATCTTATGTGCTCCACATTTGCTGCACTGCAAAGCACCCTAATTATGGTCTCCTTTATCCTTGCGCCTCTCTTCTCTGCTCACGCACATACCCCTCTTTGGTGTGTCTCTTGGCCACAGCTCTGTCTTGATCTCTCAATCGATTCAAAGGATTCTGTCCCTCCGATGGCTCTCCGCCACCAATTCTACTGTCTCCTCAGTTCAATCCAGGGTTCAGAAAGTGATTTATACTGATGGCTCCATGGTTTCTGGCCGCACTGGTTTTGCTGACACCTATGCACGACACACAGAACTTTGTTCCTTGCCCGATGGCTGTAGTGTTTTTACTGCAGAATTGGTAGCCATCTTGCGCACACTGGATGATATCCGCTCCTGATCAGGTCTATCCTTCACTATTTGTAGTGACTCATTGAGCGGTTTGCACGCTATCAGCCAGTGCTTCCCTCGTCACCCATTGGTCATCGCTATCCAGGACTCCCTTTCTCTCCTTGCTCAACATGGATGCTCGGTCGTCTTCATTTGGACCCCTGGCCATTTTGGGATTCCTGGCAATGAACTTGCCAATTGTCTGGCTAAATTAGCTACTACCAGGCCATGTCTTGCTATTGGCATTCCGGAAACAGACCTTCGCTTGGCATTATGTCATCAGGTTTTGGGCCTTTGGGATGCAGAATGGCACACTCTTTCTTCACCGAACACGTTCAGGGTGATTAATGATTCTACAACTCCGTGGCGATGGCGATCCTCCTCCTAGGTCTGTCATAAGGCCTCTGTCATCCTACGCCAGATCCATTTCAGCCATACTTGGTTGACTCACGGTTATCTTCTCCATTGTGAGCACCCCTCTCTCTGTCGTTGTGGATTGATGTTGATTGTGGCTCACATCTTACTGGACTGCCCCAACTTAGCCACCCTGCGATGGACTTCTAGCTTTCCAGACTCACTACCCCTGGTGTTGGCTGACAATGCCTCAGTGGTGGATCTCGTTTTACATTTTATTCATGATGGGGGTTTTTATCACTTTATTTAAGGGAGGGACCTTCCACCTTATCAGTGAGTGGAGGGGATGGCAGGCCCTCTTGCTCCCCCTTTTGCCCCAACTGGATTGGCTTCAACTGGGCTTGGTGGTTCACCCCAGCCCACTGCCTTCCCACTCCTTTCCGTGTGGGGTCTGTTATGTCTTGAGCATCTCTCTTGTCTTCTGTGCTTCTTCCTTCATGCCCCTGTCATTAGTCACTTTTTTTCCTTCACCTCTTCTTCTGTCTTTTTCCTTCCTTCCCTGTCAATAGTTTATCATTTTATGGATGTGGGATTTTATTGGTATTAGTTAATCTATGATTGGAGGGACTGATGACCGCGTAGTTTGGTCCCTTCTCCCCCAACCAACCAACCCATCCAATACTTTGTTAGAAAGATTAATCACAGTGTGTTAACGTTTATCCCCTTCTGATGCTGTTGAATGAGAAAGAAGCTGTTCAGATTTCGAAGACTGTCTGGTAACGGCGCTCCTATGTGCCCAACCTGACAGCGCCCATGTTAATCATCAATCCACTGCCAGACAACTCTTGATAACTGCGATGACAAGTTCAAATAGAAGTAAAATAAATCTTTGGAAACAATATCCAGTTGTTTTTGGGTGAAACGAATGTGTTCGCTTATAAGTGCTTGGCTTGCACACTCCTTAATCCTATTAGCTCTCTTACTACTAATAAAATGAACAAATCTGGCAAAATTAGGAATAATATCTTCATGATTGCATCTCAGCAAGAAGGCGAGTGTACTCAACAGCTTTCCTTTTTTCCTCTTAAGTTTATCTAACTTCTGTACAAGTTTCACCATCTCCTCTCTGTAGAGGTATTTGATGTGACATCATAGGCTTCCCTGGTGTAATAAGTCTTGAAAGTCTCTTCAGGTTTGCTGCTGGATCCGAAAATCAACTCGATTCAATATTTCAGCAATCCAGCTGGTCACCATCTTCAGGTGAATGGTGCTTCTGCTGATGAATCCTGCTGAGAACTGACGCCAGACTTCCAATCGATGTCTTATATAGACCACCTTACCATACACAGCACATGTGCTGCCCATCACAGTTGCTGCCCTCTGAGACTGGGCAGGACATAATATGAAATTTGAAGAAACTGTGATAGTTGCCAACACTTCCAGTTTTTGGAATAGTGTCTACAAACAAGCAATTGAAATGATGTTGGCAGATAATTCAATTAACAGAGACAATGGGTTTCTTCTTAGCAGAATCCTGTACTATCCTGCATCAAAACGGGACATTCATTGGTGGGGCCAGTCTGAGTATTCGAATATTGTACCTGAGTGTGATTTATCGTTGCCGCAAGTGTTCTACTAAGGGCGGCGCCACCTGCCCAGTCTTGGAGGGCAGCAACTGTGATGGGTGGCACATGCGCCATGTACGGTACGGTGCCCTATATAGGACTTCGATTGACTGTCTGGCATCAGTTCTCAGTGGGACTCATCAGCAGAAGCAGCATTCTCCTGAAAATGGCGACCAGTTTGATCACCGAAATATTGAATAAAGTTGATTTTAGAATCCAGCAGCAAACCCAAAGAGACTTCCAGCTCTGAGGTTGTGAGTGTGTTAAGGTAGCATCGCCAACCCCCGCCCTCCCCCTCTAGCTTTGTAACAAGCCATCAAACTCTCGCCTCAAGTGACAAAGCCACCAGCTACACAACCAGTAGGCCAGAAAGAACAGGAGGAGTACTCCTGTGAAGATTTCCTCCGTCCCTCCAACCAAACAACACCCAAGTCTTCCTCTAACTGGAAAGGCTTGAAGTCCACCAAAGGCAAATGGTCTTCTCCTTTGCTAACTCAAAGATCCTCTTGGATGGTGTCGCCACGTGATGCCTTAGCCCGGCTGGCCTCCATGTTGCAGGTGCACACCACAAATCGTTTTTCAGTGCTGGACTCCACAGACCAACCGCACAAGCATACCGATGCTTCTGTGGATCCCACAAAGCAGTAGCTCCTGCTTCTGTGCCCTGTAATAGCGAATATTCACCGACTGTCACTCAGAAGTCACCGAGGTGACACCTCTACACCTCTTCCTCATCATGACTCTCCTCCAATGGAACGTTCTTGGTCTTCGGTCCCACTATGAGGATTTATGGCTGCTTTTAGCATTGGAGTGTCCCCTTGTACTCTGCCTTCAGGAAACGAAATTGCACCCTCATGACTGCTTTGAGCTTCCACATTTCTTACCGATTCGTTCTGACCTTCCCCCTGGGGTTGGCATTCCATCTCATGGGGGAGTCATGCTACTCATATGGGATGACATTCATAGTCAACCCGTCTCCCTGACTACCCATCTTCAAGCTGTTGCAGTTCGCCTTTTCCTTCCCCACCTGACTTTTTCCCTCTGTACCATTTAAGTACCTCTGTCGTTCTATGTCACCAGTGCAGACTTCCTTCAGCTTATTGGGCAGCTGCCTCCCCCATTTTTGCTACTCAGTGACTTTAATGCACATCATCCCCTTTGGGGTTCCCCCAGGACCTGTCAGATAGGTGCCCTCGTGGCTGACCTTCTTAACCAAATTAACTTCTTCTGCCTTAACACTGAAGCATTCACTTTCTTTTCTGACTCCTCGCACACCTGTTCCCATTTGGACCTATCCTTCTGCACTGCCGAGCTTGCCCAACATCTTGAGTGGTCTGTTCTTTCTGACACCTACTTAAGCGACCATTTCCCATATGCTATCCTTTTCCCGTCTCCTGCCCCATCCACGTTCAAGCCCAAAGGGCAGCTTACTAAGACCGAATGGCAGCTTTGCTCCTCCCTGGCGACCTACGAAGAACAAGATTTCCCCAGTTGCGATGACCAGGTGGAATATCTCACAAACGTTATCCTTACTGCTGCGGAACATTCCATTCCTTGCAGTTCCTCTTTACCACATTGTGTCCCTTTGTGGATTGAGGCATGCTGCGATACAGTTCGTGCACAGAGACGTGCTCTCTGAATTTTTAACCGTCATCCTACGATGACAAACTGTATTGATTATAAACAGATGCGTGCAAAGTGTCATCGTGTTCTTCAGGATAGCAAAAGAGATAGCTGGATTTCATTTACTAGTGCTTTTAACAGTTCCACCCCTTCCTCTGTCGTGTGGGCCAACCTCTGATGGCTCTATGCAACCAAGATCCATTCCCTAATTTCTGGACCGACAGCAGCAGATGATGTCATTGTGGACCCTATTGCTATCTCCAACACCTTGGGCCACCAGTTTGCGGAAGTTTCAAGCTCTTCCCGCTATCACCGTGTCTTCCTCCATTGGAAACATGTGGAGGAGGCTTGGGTGATACCCTTCTCTTCTCTGAATCATGAGTGCTACAATGCTGCCTTTACTATGAGGGAGTTAGATCATGCTCTCAGTTCATCCTGACCCTCCACCCCAGAGCCAGACACCATCCACATTCATACATTGCAGCACCTTTCTCTTGTGGGCAAGCAATTTCTGCTTAACACGTACAATCACACCTGGGCAGAGGGCACATTTCCCAGATGCTGGCATGAAGTAACTGTCATACACATACCTAAGCCCAGCAATGACAAAAACCTTCTTTCTAGCTACTGCCCAATCTCCTTTACCAGCTGTGTTTGCAAGGTGATGGAACATATGATTCATGCCTGGCTGGTATGGTGTCTCAAGTCTCGCAATTTACTGATGAATTCGTAGTGTGGATTTCGAGCGCGGCCTTCTGCAGCTGACCATCTCGTTACTTTGTCCACCTATGTCATGAACAGTTTTCTGCAGAAATCCCAGACTGGGGCCGTGCTCTTCGATTTGGAGAAGGCCTACGCCACCTGCTCGAGAACTGGTATCCTCTGTACTCTTTACACGTGGGACTTTCATGGTTGACTGCCCTGTTTCCTTCAGGCATTTTTAAAAGACCAAGTTTTCAAGATGCATGTGGGTTCTGCCTTGTCGGACACCTTTATCCAGGAAAATTGTGTGCCTCAGGGTTTTTTCCTGAGTGTCATTCTCCTTGCTATCACCATTAACCCTATAATGGCCTGTCTCCTGCTGGGCATCTCCAGCTCCATTTTGGTCGACAATTTTGCCATCTATTGCAGTTCTCCATGGACTTGTCCCACTGAGTGGTGTCTTCAGTGATGTCTTGATTGTCTTTACTTCTGGAGCGTTGACAATGGCTTTTCCTTTTCCACTGACAAAGCCATCTGTATGAATTTCTGGTGACACAATTGGTTTCTCCCACCATCTTTACATCTTGGGCCTGTTGCCCTTCAATTCGTTGAAACTACAAAATTCCTGGGGCTCATGCTCAATAGGAAACTCTCTTGGTCCTCCCATGTGTCTTACCTACCAGCCCACTGTACATGGTTCTTCAATGTCCTACATGTCCTCAATGGTACTTCCTGGGGTGCCGATCGAACCACCCTCCTCCGTTTGTACCAGTCCCTTGTCCATTCGAAACTTGACTATGGGTGCTTTATTTATGCATATTCATGTTCATCCCTCTTATTCCATCTCAACACTATCCACCATTGTGGCATCCATGTGGCCACGGGCGCATTTTACACCAGCCTGGCTGAGGGTCTCTATGCTGAAGCTGCTGAACTACCACTGTCCTACTGCTGTGACTTTCTTCTCAATAGGTATGCATGCCATTTGTCTACCATGCCTAGCCACCCATCCTATGCCTCCCTCTTTGATTATTCCTTTGATTGCCAGCTTGGGGTGTGTCCTCTTCTCTCTTACCTCCTGGAGTCCACTTTCGGCACTTGCTACGGTGGCTTAAATTCACACTACCAGCACCTTTCCCAGTGGGTGTGAACCCTTCACCTCCTTGGCTTTGTGAAACGGCACATGTTAACCTGGGTCTTCATTCACGTTCTGATATTGCCTTCAGTTCCACGACCTTCGCATGGAACTTCACGATAGTACCTTTGTGTACACTAATGGCTCTTGGACTGCATGTGGGGTCAGGTGTGCCTTCATTATTGGCACCCATATCTTTTGATATCAGCTTCCTGCACACTGCTCAGTATTAACAGCAGAGCTTTTTGCCCTGTATCAGGCCACAGAGTACATATGGCGACACAGCCTTTTCAACTGTGTCCTCTGCTCAGACTCTCTCAGTACCCTTCAAAGTCTCCGTGCACTGAACACCGCCCATGCCTTAGTGCAGTGGGTCCAGGAAAACTCACTTGCTCACCCTTGGTGGAGCCAGTGTGATGTTTCTGTGGGTTCCTAGTTATGTGGGTCTGCCAGGAAACGAGACTTCTGACACTGCTGCCAAGGCTGTAGTCTTCGTACCTTAGCCCACTAGTTCTAATATTCCCTCCAATGATCTCTGTGTTGCCCTCTGTCAGGAGGTGGTGTCCTTTTGGCATCGCCACTGGTCCTCCTTTCGTGGGAATAAGCTCAGGATTACTAAGCCACTCCCAGCAGCTTGGACGACCTCCTCTTGGCCCTCCCGCCGGTCATTTTAACTAGGCTGCCTTTTTAGCAATCGTCATTTGATAAGTGGCACTACCCCACCACTTTGTACACACTGAAATCAAGTTTTAACTGTCCACCAATTCCTGATGGAATGCCCTTTTTTTTAAACTGTTTATGTTCCTGCTTGAGTTTGCCATCTGTCGTTACTGGCTGTTTTAGCAAATGACGCATGGACTGTAGACTGCATTTTGCTTTTTATCCACCAAAACAATATGGCAGAGACCATTTAATTTTTAGTTTTGGACCTCTGTTTCTCTAGGGTGTCTTTTTTAGCCTTTTCCCACGTGCTTGTTTTTAGCTGTCTTCTATTATGCCAATTGGGACTGATGTATAGTCGTTTTTTAACTCTTCTGACTTCGTGTTCTATAGTTTTCACTTGGGCGCGTATGATCCCAGTTGATTTTTGCACCCTAAAGCAAAGCAAAACCAAACAAAAATATGAATGGCATTCAATAAGTAATGCAACACTTCCAGCCACCCCTCCTCCCCCCATTTAAAACGAGATTGGTTTTATTCAGGATTCCATTACACAATATATCCCCCACTCTTTGGCTAAAAAATCCTATTTTTCAACATAATCTCCATTCAACATGAAAGCCTTATGCCACCTTACTGGGAGGGCCTATATGCCTGCATACTGCCACTGTACTGGTTAATGTCAGAGCAAATGTCTTGATGTATCAATAACCTCCCCACCATCCCCATACTGCTTTCCACATAGTGTCTCCTTCATTGGGTCAAACAAATGGACGTCAGAAGGTGCAAGATGCAGGCAGTAGGGTGGATGGGGAAGAACAGTCCAGTAAAGTTTTGTGAGCTTATCTTTAGTGCACAGATTGTGTGAGGCCTTGCATTGTCATGGAGAAAGAGAACTGGCGATGAACTTGCTTAAGTCATTTCTTCAGTTTTGTAAAGGTAGTACATTATACTTCAAAGTTAATCATCGCATCAGGGTACACAAAAGGAACCTACAAGAAGATTGTGATGGTCTGCAATCAGGATGGTAAAAGTAATCGGGCATACCCTGGGCAACATCAGAATATGATTCAAAATAAACTGACGGTTGATCCTTTCACACCAGAAACACACATGCCTGAGCCCTTTTTCAGGCCACAGTTAATGATTATATTTATTAACATAGAAGGCATAACACCAGCCAAAGAAGAACTGCACAAGAGCTATGCAGTCAGCACCAGTGCCATATACTGTGCATACAGGAGATACATAGAAGTTGTGACATGCGCAGACCAAAAATAGGTGGAATGTGTTTCGCCATCGAAAGACAACGTGATAAATATGGAAGTACTACCTTTGTTCATCCAGATACCCAGATCTTGTCCACAGCATTCACGGAGTAAAACAACACTGAAATTCTTACTATAGAAACAGTTACATCGCTTCACAAACCATCTGCTGCTGAATTCATTGTCAACAAACCATCCAATTTCCAAAAATAAACATGTGCAGATTGTGATCGGCAATTTCAACAACCATAGTACCAATTGGGGCTATGCTCATGAAGATGAGAATGGGACAGCAGTAAAAGTATGGGCAGAAGCAAGTCACCTGACTTTAATCCATGACGCAAAAGTGCCTGGATCTTTTAAAAGAGGCAGATGAAGGCGAACTTACAATACTGACCTAATTTTTGGTATCAGCAGTATCAGCCAACAAGGTGTAAAATCTGTCTGCTCCCCAATACCCAACTTGTAGCATAGACCAATAATGTGCCAATTATTTGCTGCTATAAGACCACAGAAGGTGTCTTTTTGAAGAAGGTTTAAATTTTAAAAAGTTGATTGGTCAAGATTTGGGGAATTGCTGGACATCAAAGTATCTTATATAGAACCAATATCCAAATGCTATGACACCTTCACAGTGGCTGTAAAGAGATGTTCAAGAATGCCTATCCCTCGCGGCCATTGAACATCTTATATCCCCAGGCTTACTTCAGACCAAGCCACCCTACTAGTGCAATACTGTTACTTATTTGTGGAAAACTCTTTCAGTGAAGAAACTGTGGAAGCAGAGAACAAGCTTATTTCCTCTATCAAGGAGACAAAAAGGGATAAGTGGATAAAAACTAGAAAACTTGGATCTGAAAAGAGACAGCCATAAAGCTTGGAGACTTCTGAGATGCCTAAACAACGGTCTGACTAAGACCATTACACATCAAATATACCTGCCAATGAACAGGAAGCCAACACACAAATGAGGAAAACCAAAGTCGCAAAGAGAAGAGCAAGAGGAGAGTAGTGACCTTACATCATCATTCAGCATGGAAGAACAAAAGAAGGCTATCAAAGTAAAAATGGCAAATCAACTGGCTTAAATGATATACAAACTGAGCAAATCAAACACTTTGGTTTAAATACACAGAAATGGATTCTCCAACTTTTCGATAACTGTGTAAGCAGAAACCAAATTCCAAAGATATGGCGGAGAGTCGGGTGATGGCTTTTCTGAAACTTGGCAAAGAAGGAACTCAACCAAAGAATTTTAGACCATTTGCACTACTTTTTCATCTTTACAAATTGTTGGAAAGACTGATTTTAAATCGCCTATTCCCTGCAGTTGACCCCTCACTTATACCCCAGCAATCTGGATTTCGTCCAGGTAAAAGCTGTACTGGACAACTGCTAAATGTCACACAGTTTATAGGAGATGGCTTTGAAGCTTGGAAGGTGACAGTAGTGTCATTTGTCAACTTATCAGCAGTGTATGATGTGGTCAGTCACCAGCTACTACTAGTCAAGGTTTACAATCTAACCAAAAATTTAAGTCTATTGAGACTCATCACCTCCCTTCTGCGGAATCGCAGGTTCTTAGTCGACTTTCAAGGACAGCGTAGTCTTTGGAGACTACAGAAGAATGGCCTACCACAAGGAAGGGTTTTTGGCTCCAATTTTGTTTAATATATACACAAACAACCAACCTATAGCCCCTAACACCAGGAGCTTCTTATATGCTGACAACCTAGCTCTAGCCACCCAGATAATAGATTTTGAATCAGTGGAGAACAACCTCATGAATGTTCTTGAAGATCTGTCCAGATACTACAAAACAAACTAGCTTAAACAAAACCCTTCAAAACCTCAAGTGTGTGCTTTTCATTTGAGAAACAAGGACTGACAAGTTGAAAATAGTTTGGTGGAGGTCGAACTGGAACACTATGAGACTCCAAAATACCTAGGAGTGACACCTGACAGGTCATTCACTTTCTAAAAGCACTGCATGAAATACAAGTCGAAAGTTCCCACCAGGAACAATCTCCTATGGAAACTTGCTGGATCACAGTGGAGTGGTCAACCTGAAACAGTCTGAACATGGTGCAATGGCACTATGCTATTCTGTGGCAGAATACGTCTGTCATGTTCGGTATAATTCAACTCATACCAAACAGGTGGATGTAGCTCTCAACAAAACCTGCAGAATTATAACAGGTTGCTTGAAATCCATTCCAGTCGATAGGCTTTACCACTTTTCAGGAATACCACCACCAGTTTGAAGAGGGATAGCTGCAAACAAGGAAAGAAAGGCATTGGAACAGCAAATTACCCATCCTGTGTATGGACATTAGCTGTATCCGCAACGACTGAAGTCAAGGAAGAGTTTCCATAGGACATCAAAGGAATTTAGAACCACTGGTGAAAAATCTAGGTTATAACTACGGAGGGCTGCGACCTACCTGCCCCCTGATTGGAAAGGAGTTGTTGAAGCTTACCTACAGGCCATGACAATGAATGGACAACTTGGAAGATCAAAAGTTAACGTGGCAAGATGGGGATACACTGATCCAAATGATATTCAGTGTTACTGTGGAGAAGAACAGACAGTTTGGCACATGCTTTGTTGTCGATTGTACCCAGTCACCTGTACAGAAGATGATCTTCAACAAGCAACAGAAAATGCACTAGAAGTGGCCAGGTTTTGGTCAAAAGTAATTTAATCATAACTGTGTAAGATATATTTACATGTACCTGTATGTTTCTGACACTAGAATAATAATAATGATGATGATGATGATGATGATGATGATGATGGAAGAGTTACAACTACTGGTTTATATAGGAGCACTCACTACACTAAATATACACACTAGGCAGAGATCAGAACCAACCAACACATAGAAGAAACACACAAAACCAGCATGGCAACACAGGCTACAGATCACAATAGAAAAACTGAGAAAAGACATTGGACAGCTAACACAATTTATAAAAAATGAAATATCAGACAAAAAACGAAAAAGGTTAGGTAAAATCTCACAACAAGAATTGATAGAGCAATTAGATGTGAAAAGCAGGAATTACAAGCATTGGCCAAACGACTTAGAAGATACATAAAAGTGAAAATAGAAGGAAACAAAACCAAACATTCAACACAAACCAAAAGAAATTTTATCAGACAATAGATAACACACACATTAAAATAGACAACCCACCAAACGTAACAGACATGGAACACTTCTGGAGCATCATATGGTCAAACCCGGTACAACATAACAGGCATGCACAGTGGATACAAACAGAAACAGATACATACAAGATGATACCACAAATGCCTGAAGTGATAATTTTGCAACATGAAGTCACCTGAGCAATTAATTCTACGCACAATTGGAAAGCCCCTGGAAAAGATAAAATATCAAATTTCTGGCTAAAGTTCACCTAAACGCATTCAAAATTATTTAACAGTTACACTGCAGACCCATACACAGTCCCTGATACACTTAGACACAGAATAAATTATCTGAAACTTAAAGATCAAGCAGACTCAGCAAACCCAGCATAATATCACCCCATAACATGCCTACCAACAATATACAAAATATTAACTTCAGTCATTACACAGATATTAATGACACATACAACACAGAACAAAATTATAAATGAAGAACAAAAAGTCTGTTGCAAAGAAGCACGAGGATGTAAAGAGCAACTGATAATAGATGCAGAGGTGACATATCAAGCTCAAACTAAACAAAGGTCACTACACTACGCATACATTGATTACCTAAAAGCTTTTGATAGTGTACCCCTCTCATGGTTACTACAAATATTGGAAATATATAAAGTAGATCCTAAATTGATACAGTTCCTAAACATAGTAATGAAAAATTGGGAAACCACACTTAATATCCAAACAAATTCAAATAATATCACAACACAACCAATACAGATTAAGTGTGGAATATACCAAGGAGACTCATTAAGTCCTTTCTGGTTCTGCCTTGCTCTGAACCCACTATCCAACATGCTAAATAATACAAATTATGGATATAATATTACTGGAACATACCAACACAAAATCGCACATTTGCTATACATGGATGATCTAAAACTACTGGCAGCAACAAATCAACAACTCAACCAATTACTAAAGATAACAGAAATATTCAGCAATGATATAAATATGGCTTTTGGAACAGACAAATGTAAGAAAAATAGCATAGTCAAGGGAAAACACACTAAACAAGAAGATTATATATTGGATAACCACAGCAACTGCATAGAAGCGATGGAAAAAACAGATGCCTATAAATATCTAGGATACAGACAAAAAATAGGAATAGATAATACAAATATTAAAGACGAACTAAAAGAAAAATGTAGACAAAGACTAACAAAAATACTGAAAACAGAAATGACAGCAAGAAACAAGACAAAGGCTATAAATACCTATGCTATACCAATATTGAGCTACTCATTTGGAGTAGTGAAATGGAGTAACACAGACCCAGAAGCACTCAATACACTTACACGATCACAATGCCACAAATATAGAATACATCACATACATTCAGCAACAGAAAGATTCACATTAAGCAGAAAGGAAGGAGGAAGGAGATTTATCAACATAAAAAACCTATATTATGGACAGGTAGACAATTTAAGAAAATTTTTTATAGAACGAGCAGAAACTAGCAAAATACACAAAGCAATCACTCATATAAATACATCGTCTACACCATTGCAAATTCATAACCAGCTCTACAACTCTTTAGATCACATAATATCAACAGATACAAAGAAAGTAAATTGGAAAAAGAAAACACTACATGGCAAGCACCCGTATCATCTAACACAGCCACACATATATCAAGACGCATCCAACACATGGCTAAGAAAAGGGAATATATACAATGAGACGGAAGGAATCATGATTGCAATACAGGATCAAACAATAAACACCAGATATTACAGCAAGCATATTATTAAGGATCCCAATACCATAACAGATAAATGCAGACTTTGCAAACAACAAATAGAAACAGTAGATCACATAACAAGTGGATGTACAATACTAGCAAATACAGAATACCCCAGAAGACATGACAATGTAGCAAAAATAATACATCAACAGCTTGCCTTACAACATAAACTTATAAAACAACACGTTCCCAAATAGAAGTATGCACCACAAAATGTACTGGAGAGTGATGAATACAAATTATACTGGAACAGAACCATTATAACAGATAAAACAACACCACATAACAAACCTGACATCATACTCACCAATAAAACCAAGAAATTAACACAACTAATCGAAATATCCATACCCAATACAACAAATATACAAAAGAAAACAGGAGAAAAAATTGAAAAATACATCCAACTGGCTGAGGAAGTCAAGGACATGTGGCATCAGGATAAAGTTGACATTATACCAATTACACTATCAATGACAGGAGTCATACCACACAATATCCACCAGTACATCAATGCAATACAGCTACATCCAAACTTATATATACAACTACAGAAATCTGTAATTATTGATACATGTTCAATTACCCGAAAGTTCCTAAATGCAATATAGCATATACCGTACAGTTAAAAGGAAGTGACGCTTGATCAAGGTCCGCGTCACTTTCCATTTTTAACCAGACTTAACTTCTGAGAAAGTAAAGAAATAATAATAATAATAATAATAATATTCAACTGGCTGAGGAAGTCAAGGACATGTGGCATCAGGATAAAGTTGACGTTATACCGATTATACTATCAACTACAGGAGTCATACCACACAATATCCACCAGTACATGAATGCAATACAGCTACATCCAAACGTATATATACAACTACAGAAATCCGTAATTATTGATACGTGTTCAATAACCTGAAAGTTCCTAAATACAATGTAACATATACTATACAGTTAAAAGGAAGTCACGCTTGATGAAGGTCCGCGTCACTTTCCATTTTTAACCAGACCTAAGGTCTGAGAAAAATAGAAATAATAATAATAATTTGTCTCATGGAGGAGAACATCAAACAGAATAACCCATTCAGTCACAGAGGACCGTCACCAGGACTTTACCATCTGAGCATGCTGCTTTGAACTATTTCTTCAGAGGAGAGTTGGTGTGGTGTTTCTCCCTGGATTGCCATTTTGTTCCTGGTTTGAAAGTGATGGCCCAGACATTTAACATAAGCATTTTGGAAACTGCATGACTTGGCAGGTGTTCAACCAGTGCTGTGGTGAGTGTCCTCAAATGTGGCAAAATCAAGGTGAAATCATGTCCAGATGTTGTGGGGTAGGGCAGCCACCCCTCAATACAGATGTTTGACATACTAGGCTAGGCGGACTGGTGAGACAGGACAGGTGGCGAATTTTGGCAGAACAAACATCAGACTTTAATGCTCGGTGGAGTACAAGTGTGTTTGAACACACAGAACACTCCAAATGATGGGCTTCTGCAACCGATGACCCATGCATATGGCAATGTTAACACCGTGACATAGGCGACTATGACTGAAATGTACTGGATATTGGTGCAGCAACAGAGAGCAGCACAGTCTGATGAATCCCGATACCACATTTATCATGCTGATGGAAGACTGCGAATTCATCATCTTCCAGGGGAACAGCTCCTTGAGACTGGTATTGCAGGATGGAGATAATCTGACGGTGGCTCCATCATGCTGTGGGGAACATTCACTATGTTTCCCGTGGCGTTCGTACAAGGCACCATGATGGCGAAGGAGTATCATACACTGGTTGCAGACCACGTACACCCCTTCATGGGTGATAATGCTTCCCAAAGGCAGTGGTGATTTTCAATATGATAATGCACCATGCCACAAACCCAGGAGTGTGCTGCCCCCCCCCCCCCCCTCCCAACTCACCAGCTCTGAGCCCAATCTGACACATCTGGAATGTGACAAAATGGTCACAGTGCTTCACCCACCTCCCTGAAATTTACTGGGAATTATGTGACTTGTGTGTGCAGACATGATGCTAACTCCCTCGAGCGACCTACCAAGGCCTCATTCCTTCCATGCCATGACCTTTTGCTGCTATTATCCATGCCAAAGGTTGGACAGGTGAATCGGACATTTTTATTGCCGAGTCTTCTTGACTTAAAATGGGCCTGATTAATTATATGTAATGATTAATGAACAAACAAATATTTGTGTGTTTCATGCTATATATTTTGCCTCTGGTTTATTTACAACTCTGCTCCAAATTAAGAAATTTTTCTCAGCTCACAGATTTGCTAGAACAAGCAAGAAGACCATCTCAAGAAGAGAGTAGCAACAGGATCTTAAAACCTCAATTTTTCTTTTACATCAACGATTATATAGGTGCCATTATATTTCTCTAATAAATATGTGCTTCCTTTTACAAATATTTAGAATGATCTCCTTTTTCTCTACAAAATTTTTGTTATCTCATAACATCACACCTGCCAGTGATGATGTCTGATTGAAAGTTGTCATGATCAGCCACACAATGTGCAAGCAATTTTGCTCAGATGGTCCTTCATTGATCTTCACGGTCTTCTGTTAGATGGTGAGGATCCCAGCTGGTGGACAAATGTGTCAGCATTACCAATAGAGATGTCAAGTTGAGAAGTGAGGTGTTTGATTGTGATCCATTGATCACCTCAACTGAGTCTCAGTACTTCTTCAGTTAAAACTTCCGGGCTGAGAGGCTGTGGTCGATGTATAAAATTTCCACCTGACGTTTCGTCTCCATCTGCGGGAGACATCTTCTGAGGTCGTCCGGCTACTGCCACTGAGGCTGCAGGTACTCTCGCATTTATAGAGCGCATAGAGGGCACCACCATTCGTCACGTGATGCCGACGATATGCCTATCTTTGGAAGGCGTCATCATTCTTGACTAAGAGTAAACGATTGTCATTCTGCTGGCGCAAAGTCGACATCCACATTTTGTCCAACTTTAAAACTTCCTCTTTTCTGTTAAAATTGTTGTGGTGTTTGTGAATTTCTATTGCTTCTCAATACATGCGCGCATGACAATGGGATGTTCGTGCTAGAACGCTTGTCTCATTAAATTTAATTTCATGATTCCCATCTCGAAAAACATGCTCAGCTACGGCCGATTTTTCGATGTGTCCTAAGCGACAGTTTCTTTTATGTTCGGCTAAACGTGTGTTTACAGTTCTTTTCGTTGTTCCAATATATTCTTGTCCACAACTGCATGGAATTTTGTATACCCCAGGTGTTGCTAGATTAGATTAGATTAGATTAGTTTACGTTCCGTAGATCCGTGCTGAGGAGATCCTCGTGGATGTGGAAGATGTCAATTTTTTTTTTTTTTTGAAGCTGAAATAACAATACTAATAGTATGAATATATACAATACATCATTTGTTTCTATTAAAAAATTCGTCTATGGAGTAGAAGGAGTTGGCCACTAGTAAGTCTTTCAGGCTCCTTTTAAACTGATCTTTATTTGTAACTAAATTTTTTATGTTTACTGGCAAATTATTGAAGATGAGTGTTCCTGAGTAGTGGACCCCTTTTTGAACTAAAGTAAGTGCTTTTAAGTCCTTGTGCAGATCATTTTTGTTCCTGGTATTGTATGTATGAACTGAGTTGTTTGTTGGAATGAGTAAATATACTGAGAGGCAGTAGTTAGTATACCCAGTTCTTTGAAGAGGTTTCTACAGGACGTCCGTGAATTTACTCCACAAATAGTACGTATTACACGCTTCTGGACTCTGAAAACTTTTGTTTGACTTGAAGAGTTACCCCAAAATATTATACCATATGACATTATGGAATGAAAGTAGGCAAAGTATGCAAGCTTTTTCATTTTTATGTCGCCTATGTCTGCTAACACTCGAATTGCAAATACAGATTTGTTAAGGCGTTTCTGCAGTTCTGTAGTGTGCTCTTCCCAACTGAATTTATTATCAAGTTGTAATCCCAGGAATTTAAGACTGTCAATCTCTTCTATCTGCTCTTCTTCGTATTTTATGCATATGCTGCGTGGAAACCTCTTACAGGTTCTGAATTGCATATAGTGAGTCTTTTCCAAGTTTAATGTCAGTGAGTTGGCTTTAAACCATTTATTAATGTCCATGAAAATATCATTAGCAGATCTTTCTAGAACTACACTTGACATACTATTTATTGCAATACTTGTGTCATCTGCAAACAAAACGAACTCTGCTTCTGGCAGTGTAACTGATGAGAGATCATTAATGTACACAAGAAAAAGCTATGGCCCTAAGGTGGATCCTTGTGGGACACCACATGTAATTTCTTCCCATTCTGATGATGACTGATGACTTAATTCACTAGTCCCTTGCACTGACACCCTTTGTTTCCTGTTAGTGAGGTATGACTTGAACCATTTTGCAACACTGCCCGTGACACCATAGAATTCTAATTTACTTAAAAGGATGTTGTGGTTCACACAATCAAATGCCTTTGACAAATCACAGAAAATACCTGCTGCTTGTAATTTGTTATTTAATGAATTAAGTACATTTTCACTGTAGGTGTAAATAGCCTTCTCGATATCAGAACCCTTCACAAATCCAAACTGTGTTCTTGATAATATGTTATTTTTGGTCAGATGGTTGAGCAGCTGCCTGTACATTACTTTTTCTAAAATTTTTGAGAATGCTGGCAAAAGTGAAATCGGTCTGTAGTTTGATGGTATCTCTTTATCCCCTTTCTTGAATAGAGGCTTAGCATCTGAATATTTTATTGGTTGACTGGTTACACAAGTAACTTAGAATTGTACTAAACTCACAAGAACATGCCTTAATTAACTTTGTTTATACTTCATCGTACCCACTAGAATTCTTTGTTTTTAAAGATTTTATTATGGACGTTATTTCTTTTGGTGAAGTGAGTGATATATTCATGTACTTGAAGCTATTTGTGAAGGCTAGTTTCAGATATTCAAGGGCATTATTTACTGATCCTGAAAGTCCCATTCAATCAGTAACGGATATAAAGTACTTGTTAAATAGATTTGCCACACTATGCCCATCAGTTACTAATGTGTCATCCACCCTTAGTGCTATTTGCTCCTGTTCCTTTCTGGTTCTACCAGTCTGCTCTTTCACTATATCCCATATTGTTTTTATTTTGTTCCCTGACATTGCTATCTTCTTCTCGTAGTGCATTTGTTTAGACATTTGAATTACTTTTTTTAATGTTTTACAGTATTCCTTGTATTTCGCTAAATCAGCAGCATTGGAGCTATTCTTGGTCGACAGATACATTTTCCTTTTTGTCTTACAGGAAATCTTTATTCCTTGTGTAATCCATGGTTTTATTATAGACTTCTGTTTAATTTGAGTAACTTTTAGAGGAAAACAGTTTTCAAACATGGTACTGACATTGTTCATGAATGTGTTATACTTTTCATTCATGTCATGAGCACTATAAACATCTTTCCAGTTCATATCTTTGAGCAGTTTTCTAAAACACTCAATTTTTGGATGATTGACTGCTCTCCTGTACTCAGATTTAGCAGTCTTGATAATCTGCTTAGAATTTACATCTAAAACAACGAGCTGCATGTCATGATCTGATAGTCCATTTATAACAGGTTTTATGATATGATATTGTTCCTTTGATTTGTCTATAAAAATGTTATCAATGGCTGTCCTTGAGTATTTAGTGATCCTAGTTGGAAAGTTTACAGTGTGAGTTAGATTGAAAGACAACATTACTAACTGCAGTGAATGTTTACTGGAAGATTGCATTAGAAAATCTGTATTAAAGTCACCAGCAATCAAAATTTCTTTGTTTCTTCCTGTTAAATAACCCAAAAGAGCTTCTAGATGATCTAAGAATAGATTATAATTTCCTGCAGGTGCTCGGAAAATAGTTATTATTATATAGGATCTGTTATGGAACTCTACTTCTGTTGCACATGCTTCTAGATGCTGCTCTAAACAGAATTTATTAATGTCAATGTTCTTGAATTTATGGCAGTTTTTGATAAATGTGGCAACTCCTCCTCCATCCATATCTACTCTGCAGAAGTAGGAAGCTAGCTTAAATCCTGAAATGTCTAACATATCTATACCAGTGGTCACTTGATGTTCAGAGAGGCAGATTATGTCAATTTGGTTAGATGAATTCATTTCATCGATACAAATGAGTAGTTCATCAACTTTATTTCTAAGTCCCGGAATGTTCTGGTGTAATAAAGATAACTGATACTGCATACTAATGGGATTGTAACTGCTTTGGCGAAGATGAACTGGCAGTTTCTGATTACTTTCTGTTAAACACTGTTTAAATGGAGGCAGTATGATAAAATCTGACTCCTGTTCATCTGTTTTCTCAAACTGAGTGTGTCTGCCAATCTCTCTTAAAACTCGTTTTCTTTCCCCCTTTCCTATCCTAAAAAATGCATCCCCCTGACACCTGTGACCACTGGTATTTTACCACTTGTGCCAGTGTCCCCCCTTAAGTTTTCTGCAATTAACCCAGACAGTTTTCCCTTCCCTTTCCTATTGAGGCGAAGGCCATGCCTAGTGTAGTCCCAGCTATCGATAGCATCCACAGGAATCAAACCAATATGGGACCCTATATCCGTCCTAAGCAGCCACTCCAACTCCAAGTTCACCCTCCCTACGGAAGAGTTCAAATGAGGCCGATCATGGCGTCTCAACACAGACACAAATCCCACACTCGTATGCTTCGTTGCTGATGCTATCTTCACCAGGTCACTCTCTATGGCATATTCAGAGTCTCTGCCAATGCTTTTTCCCGGACCACCCACTATAACCACGGCATCCTCCTTTGTGAAATCCTTGCATAAAGCACCTACATCCTCTGTTACCTGACCCAGATCTGCACTAGGCTTGAAAAAGTTTGTGACCTGGTACTCTGGACCTAGATTTTTCTGC
The DNA here is from genome assembly GCF_023898315.1 of Schistocerca nitens. Classification (NCBI taxonomy): domain Eukaryota; kingdom Metazoa; phylum Arthropoda; class Insecta; order Orthoptera; family Acrididae; genus Schistocerca; species Schistocerca nitens. The sequence goes on from NC_064618.1 coordinate 546,397,729, forward strand.
AGTAGTTGGCCATCACCTCTACCATGGGAACTACCTAACAACAGAACTTTCTTTCTCTTTACAAATTTCCCTACCTTTTTGAAGTCCTTGAAAGCTTGTTGTGCCCATTCTACAGCTTCAACTACATGAGGCTCATCCGATTCTGACTGAGGCAACAGGTCAAATCTATTTTCAAGATTTATGACAAAGCTGTCTGATGCTCTCCTTTGCCTGTTCCCCCTATTACCCATTGCCACTTCCCACCTCTGTTCACCCTTCTCCCTCTTTAACCTGTCCAGATCCTCCCTTGCCTTGTCTAGGTCAGCTTGAAGAGCTGCAATTTTCCCTTCCTGTTCCAGTATTTTCCTATCTCTACTGCAGATCCTACAATACCACTGGTGAGGCTCATTTATGTCCCCATTTCCCACGCCACTACATTCGCCCCAATGAAAGGAACTATAGCACCCATCACACCATACCCCGGAACTAACGATCCTACGGCATGTCACACACTTCTCACTCATGGTAAAAACAGAAATCGTATAAGCTGATTTAAGTAGTGACTAAAACGTAAACAAAGGACCCAAGAAACTATTCAGGCAGATATAAATAAATTGAAAGAGTACTGAATAAAAAAAAACTGGTGATTACATATAACTCACTGTTTACTTACGATACGCGCGCGTGAAATTAAGCCTAAAATCCGTGCTATAGGCGCGAGAAGGAAAATGAACTTCTTACCCCGTTTAATCTTCTTTAACACTTCACTAACACTTCCACTAATGTAACAACACTTATATTATATTTATACCAACTGGAAACGTTTATCTATAAGTTTAATTCACTGCTTACTTACGATTCGCGCGCGTGAAATTAAGCCTAGGATTCGTGCTACAGGCGCGAGAAGAAAAATATGCTTCTTACCCCGTTTAATCTTATTTTATACTTCACTAACACTTCCACTAATTCAACAACACTTATATTATATTTATAACACCTGTACACGTTTAAAAATAGCTTAATAACAACGCTTTTTATAATTATTTAGTGCAGCAAATACTCGAAGAGTCCGCGTCGCCGCAGTGTTGTCGGCGCAGTAGGGAATGTCGGGTGTCTTTTGCAGTTCTTATATATTCCTTAATCTTCTTGGTGGGTCTGAAGATTGTTTCGATCCCATACTTGGCCAGAACTTTCCCAACACGGTCCGTAACCTTATTAATAAATGGTAGGAAAACTTTTCCAGTAGGTGACCGTTATTGCTCTGGACTTCTGGCTTCCTTTTTTTTTTCTTCGGATGATAAAAAACAACTCTGCAAAACGGAAGCTTATCCACCCAGACTTTATGGACTCCTCCCAAAGGTGCATAAACCACAGGTCCCGTTGAGACCGATTGTGAGTGCCATAGGATCTCCAACACAAGAGGTGGCCAGATATCTCGCCTGCCTTCTGCAACCACACATCGGCAGAACTGACAGTTACATTAAAAACTCGGCGCATTTTATTGAAAAACTGAGGGAGATTAACGTCAGCCCAAGTGATATTCTTGTGAGCTTTGATGTAGTGTCATTGCTTACCATGGTGCCTGTAAAAGAAGCTATTTCATATATAGCAGATATTTTTATGACTGACATAGTAGCTTTATTTAAACACTGCCTGACGACAACTTATTTCCAGTATAATACGGTAACGAATTTTATGAACAGATCGACGGGGTGGCGATGGGAAGCCCTCTCAGTCCAGCTGTTGCTAATTTATTTATGGAGATCTTCGAACAGCGAGTGCTGCAGACTGCCAGTAAAAAAAGCCTGCTAAATGGTACCGCTATGTTGATGACACATTTGTAGTGTGGACTCATGGTGAAAAAGAGTTGGATGTCTTCTTGGTGCACCTGAACAGCATTAACCCGAAGATACAGTTTACGATGGAGAAAGAGAGGAACGGTCAACTCAATTTCCTGGATGTGTCGGTAATTAAACGGGTGGATGGGACGCTGGGCCACAAGGTATATAGAAAGAATACTCACACGGATCGATAACTGCACAAGGAATCTAACCATCATCCTAGGCAAAAAAGAGGTGTCATTAAAACCTTGGTGGACAGAGCCAACAAAATCTGCGAGCCGGCTTACTTACAAGATGAACTGAATCACCTACGGTCAGCCTTCATCAAAAACGGTTATACCAGCAAGGAAATTGATCGAGCCCTCCATCAAAGAAGAAAAGAAGCCAGAAGCCCAGAGCAACAATGGTCACATACTGGAAAAGTTTTCCTACCGTTTATTAATAAGGTTACGGACCGTGTCGGGAAAGTTCTGGCCAAGTATGGGATCGAAACAATCTTCAGACTCACCAAGAAGATTAAGGAATATTTAAGAACTGCAAAAGATGCCCGACATCCCCTAGCAACACCTGGGGTATACAAAATTCCATGCAGTTGTGGACAAGTATATATTGGAACAACGAAAAGAAGTGTAAACACCCGTTTAGCCGAACATAAAAGAAACTGTCGCTTAGGACACATTGAAAAATCGGCCGTAGCTGAGCATGTTTTTCGAGATGGGAATCATGAAATTAAATTTAATGAGACAAGCATTCTAGCACGAACATCCCATTATCATGCACGCATGTATAGAGAAGCAATAGAAATTCATAAACACCACAACAATTTTAATAGAAAAGAGGAAGTTTTAAAGTTGGACAAAATATGGATGTCGACGTTGCACCAGCAGAATGACAATCGTTTACTCTTAATCGAAAATGATGACGCCTTCCAAAGGTAGGCATACTGTCGGCATCACGTGACGAATGGTGGTGCCCTCTATGCGCTCTATAAATGCGAGAGTACCTGCAGCCTCAGTGGCAGTAGCCGGACGACCTCAGAGTATGTCTCCCGCAGATGGAGACGAAACGTCAGGTGGAAATTTTATACATCGACCACGGCCTCTCAGCCCGGAAGTTTTAACTGAAGACAACACCGTCCGTGAAAGCCTACACTGTATGATGAGTCTCAGTATGTTCCAACACTGTAGGGGTCACACCTGTATGCGGCTGGCTGCCAGGCAGATACACGGAAGGTTGAACAGGTTTGTGCATCCTCGTGATGACGACAGATGCCTTGCCCAACAAATCACCATGCTTTAGTACACTTTCCAGGTCTCCATAGACATTCTGCAAGTGCCTATGAATACCTGTGATGCTCTGGTTTTACTTCAAAAGAAATTCAATGACAGCTCTCTCTTTGGAACGCACCTCTGCCACAGCAGCCATTTTGAAGGTTATATATAGCACTTATCAGAAATTTGTAGAACTACGGGTGATGAAACGGGAATACTCCATGATGCCCCACAACACATTCCACATTTTTTTCAGTCAAAATTGGCAAAAAAAAAGTGTTTCATTACTTATTGAATGCTCCTTGTATACTGACTGACTTAGATACAACTCATAGAAGAAAAGTTTTATCAATGGCTTGATCACTGTGTTTAGTGGTAAAATAGGAGAAAAATGATGAGGAATTAGTAAAGCAGGTAGTGTAAATGGAAAATTTCTTTCTTTCTTAAACATATTCTTACAGCATTATTAGTCTTATTTTCCCCTAAAACAAATGACAAAATCAAACAGATACAACAATAAGAAATGAATAGCTCCTGAAATTAAAGTATTTGTGCCTGGAAGAGAGTGCTCTACCTAATTCAGAGGGCAAGGTAGCAAATACTGTACTCACCCCCAATAAATCAAATACAGATGAATGTGATTTATTTGTGAAAACACTATGCATCTCCAACACATGTTAGTTTCAAAAGATAACCCCTAAGGAGGCAACAAAATTCTTCATGTCACTTAACAGTACTAATTGTGCTCACTATACTGTGTTTCTAGCAAAATATCAGAATCTTGACTTCATAGGATTACCTTCAGTTATCTTTGTATCATTTAACTGAATCTCTCTTAAGCATGCATGGATGGGGTTTTACCTTTATAGCAGAAAGCAGAGGATCTCATTGATAAAATAACCTCACAATGAAGGAAAATAATGTGTGGGATGATCCTACATGGGTCAATAAAGGATCCACTCCTGTTATTAATCTAAGTAAATTATCTTCCAGTGACCTTGAAGCACAGTTGAAAACTGGATTGTTTGTTGATAACACAAATGTAATAATCAAGGTTTCAAACTCCTTAGCAGACATAGCTCAGATAATATTGAACAGCCTTCCTAGTGGTTCACAGCAAAGAGTTTTTCTTAATCTCAGAAAGACCCATGTACATGACTTTAAACTAGTGATAACCGCCTGTTAGCACCAGAAGTAGACACTGAGGCTGTAAAATTCCTTGGGGTCCAAGTGAATTGCAAGTTAAAATGGAATGAATACACAAATAAACTAATCAAGAACCTTGCTCCAGCATGTTTTACCCTTAGCCTTGACATAAAAACAAGTGTGTTGATTTATTTTTCATATTTTCATGGTTTCTATCTTAAGGAATTGTAGACTATTTCATCCTCACTACAAGCGGGTTGCTGCCATCCTGAGGTCTGACTGACTTTCTCTTTCTTTTTAATCTTTCCCAACCAGTCCCTCTTTCTTCACCAGGAAGGAACTAATAGTTTTGAAAGCTAGGTTAGTTTCTTGCACTTTTAAGTACTAGCCAGCAATTCTGTCTCGTAATTATAAGCACTGCTCTCTCAAAGTGCATATTTGTGAATGTTTAAGGATCTGTGCTTAAAGGAAATGTTCCAAAAATACCAGAATGTTTTGTATTACAATGATAGAAGTGTTGTAGTAAAACTGTTCTATTTCTTTTGTGCTGTCTACAAGAATAATACCTATTATAACTTGATATCTCTGTTTAAAGCTAGTATATATGCCAAAGGAAAGCAACACTAGCAATTCTGCAAGTACAGTTGATTCTATCAGAGGAAAGGGAGGAATGTATTAAAACTTCCTTTTTTAGACTAATACTTACAAGGAGATGTTTTCAGGTCTAAAAACACAATGTTTATAAAACATGGTGAGTATGTAGAGAGGTTGCAATAGCTTTTCTCTACCCAGTTGCTTTAGTAAGATAGTAAAAAATCACCCCAAAAAGTAATTTGGTGTATCAGGTTTACAGGGAATATCTTCAAAACTATGAAAAATGTGTCTCATATAACAGCTGAAATGTAGTTAGCATTCTTGAAAACTGTATAGTCAACGTTTGTACTAATTTGAAATTTTGCAAAAAAATTTCACCATCATTAACTAATTTTGCAAAATGCAGTATTTCATTGCAACAAAAATTACCCCACACCCTCCATGTCAAATTTTGGAAAATAAGTTGTACAAATTGTGCTGTTCAAGTATTTTCAACAGACGTAATTAAAGTATTTGAATTCTCATTATTATTCTATTTATTTTTTATGTTTTAGACTTATTTTACATTTTAAATTCATGTTTTTTGTTTTTCAGTTTATCATTTAACATAGAATATTTTGTTAATTAAATATAATAAGTAACTTGTTATTATGACATAAAATCATTACAATAATGATAATCTGGGAAGAAATGTGTAAGACATAATGTTTTTTATACCATGCACATAAAATAAATGGAATTTATTCATATAAAATGAAGTTCAGCAGGATTCTCAAATTGTGGCAGGTGATCCTCTAAATATTTTGATTTAGGCCCTGCGTATTTCAGAACATTGGAAAACCTCAGTGAAGAGAACTGATTATGTAATAATGTCTGCACCTCGGTTATATTGTTCTCAAGTGGAAGTTCTTATTACAATCACTCAGCAGAACTTGGTCTGGAAATCTTCTCACAAAGTTCTTCCAAAATCAAAACCCCTATACATACAATTGCTGGACATTTCCCTTTGAACCTGCTTGGAACACCAGATGAATAAGTTCCTTATCCTCAGGTATGATGCTCAAATTGGTTCTTTCACACTGACTACCTAAAGAATCTAATAATAATAGATTTTTCTCCCACAGTGGGAAAGAAAACTTCTGTCAAACATCTTTTCACATGATCTGATGTTAGTATGACAGATTTCAATACCATCACAGAAATATTTAAGGCTTCAAAAAGTGATATTGAATTCAGTCAGAACTCTCCATCAGTTTCTATTAAAACTGTGAGAAGGGAGGTACTCAATGGAGAGTTTGGACTGAAAATTTGAGAATCACTTTTTGAACCCAAAAATGTTCTTGTGACAGCATCAAAATTTACTAAACTAATAAACTAATGTCTGATTGAGTCAAAAGGTATCAGACAGGAGCTTCTTTTTCTTTTTTTTTCTCCCCCCCCCCCCCAAGAGAAAAAAAAGTGCTATTGTTGGGGTGGCAAGTATGAAAGAACCATTTTAACCAATTTGAGTGCAGATCTGGTGATTTCAAAAGACTCGAACAGACATGTATAGCCACTGAGGTCCACAGCTCGTGGTCTAGTAGCTAACATTGCTGCTTCTGAATCATGGGGTCCCAGGTTTGATTCCCATCCATGTTGGGGATTTTCTCTGCCTGGGGACTGGGGTTTGTGTTGTCATCATCATTTCATCATCATTCACAAACCTGGCAAGATTGGACTGTGTAAAGATTGGGACTTTGTACGGGCACTGATAACTGTGCAGTTGAGCACTCCACAAACCAGTCACCACCACCATGTGTCCAAATGTTAACAGTGAAATGGGCTGGAGCACCATCATGTAGCAGCCACATAAGCCTTTGAATCATCCATGGCATTTCTTTCAGCAATGGAGGCAAAGTGACTCGCAAGAAATGCCGATATTGCCGACCTGTTAGGTGATATGGAAGGAAGACTGGTCCTAAAATACGGTCACCAATTATCCCAGCCTGCACATTCTGTCTGCACCAATGCTGATGATTTGGTGTTACCATACCACGAGGATCCTGCATACTATCCCACAGATGACCGTTATGAAAGTTGAAGATGTTGCTCTGCGTTAATGTGGCTTCATCTGTGAATAGAATGGATGACACAAATCCTGGAATTGTGGATGCCTGGTGAAGAATCCAATGACAAAATCGCTCTTGATGTGGAAAGTCTGTCGCTAGTAAGCCCTGCACATGCTTTAAGTAATAGGGTAGTAACGATTGTCATGGAGAATGAACCACACAGTCATCTGGATTACCCTGTACTGGTAGGCCAGCTGCCTGGTATTGACATGGTAGTCACCTTCCGCAGTGTTAACCACATTTTCCTCCAAGTGTGGTGTCTGAAAGTTCTGGGTACATCCTTCACGATTTTCTCCTTCCTAAAATGACCCTGTCTCACACAAACAGCAAAACACTGTTGCAAACATTGAATGCTGTTGTTCTTGTTAGCAGGGATGGGTCTCCTGATACAACTTTGCTGCCTGGTGGCCATTACTATTTGCCTTTCCATAGGTAAACAGTATGTCAGTGAGCTTTCAGTTCAAATAGGGAACCATAGTATACAACGCTGTGCCACATCCACTACAAGTTGAGTCAGCAAGAGAAGTGAATCGGACATGTATGAGGAACAGTACCACCCTCTAGGAGGAAACCATGCATCCTGCAACTGTGGCTGCGTGATACAATGCATATTAGACCACAGTCTCTGTAACAAAGTATGACTGAATAAATGGTCTTTAGCATGGAAACCAAGCATTTCCAAATATAAATTCACTAGACCATTTTTGTTCTATATCCTCTTCATCAATCAATTGCTATAGTTTGGGCACAGTGGAAAAAATCATCCAGTTTCATGGTTTTGAAGATATTCTCTCTAAACCCAAGATGGAAAATTACCTTTTGCTTTGTGTTTTACCCCTTAAAGGAGAAACTGAGTAAAAATGAAAAATTACATACTGCATTATTTTGACCCCTCCACAAAACTGCTAAGTTTCATCAAGATCACGTATTTACACTTGGGAATGTTCTCTTCTCACTACCCTTTATTAATCTAAATGAGATTACATTGTTGAGTACAACAGCCACTGGACTCACATTTGGGAAGACAATGGTTCAAACCTGCTCCTGACCATACAGATTTAGGTGTTCTATGATTTCCCTAAATCGCTCTCGCAAATGACGATATGGTTCCTTCGAAAGGGCATGGTTGATTCCCTTCCCCATCCGTGACATCATTCGAGCCAGTGCTCCATCTCTAATGACCTCAATGTCGATGGGACGTTATACCCAATCTTCCTTCCTTCCAACAACAGCCAAGTTTAAAAGAATCTGATACATTTGAACAAGATTATAGTCAAGACAGACTGAAAGAATTAACTGAAAGCAAAACAAGTGATTATATGAATGTTGCAGTAGCAATTGTAGACATTCAAAGTTGAGAAGAGAAATCAAATTTGGGTAACAAAGGTAAAGAGAAATTATGAGTAGGAACCCCCTTGAACCATGGACATTGCTGTGGTGGGGTGGCTCACGTGCCTCAACTATATAGATAACTGTACTGTAGGTGCAACCATAATGGAGGGGTATCTATTGAGAGACCAGACAAAGGTGGGCTTCACAAGGGAGGCAGCAGCCTGTTTGGTAGTTGCAGGGGCAGCAGTCCCGATGATTGACTGACCTGGACTTTTAACTGTAGCCAACATGGCACTGCTGTGCTGGTACTGTGAGTGGCTGAAAGAAAGAGGAAGCTACAGCTGTGACTTTTTCCCAAGGCATATAGCTCTACTGTATGGTTAAATGATGACTCAAACATATTGCGTAAAATATTTGGAGTTAAAATAATTCCCTATTTGGATCTCCTGGCAGGGATTACACAAGAGGATGTCATTATCAGGAGAAACAGAAATGCCATTCTACAGATTGTAGTGTAGAACATTAGATTCCTTAATTGGGCAAGGAGGTTAGAAAATTTTTAAAGGAAAATGGATAGGTTGAACTTAGATATAGTGGGAATTAGTGAAGTTCATTGGCAAGAGGAATAGGACTTATGGTCAGGTAAGTACAGGATTGTAAATAGAAAATCTAATAGGTGTACTGTAGGAGTAGGTCTAATAATGAATAAGAAAACAGGAATGTGAGTAAGCTCTTATGAACAGCATAGTGAACACTTTATCATAGCCAAGATAATCATGATGCTCACATCTGCATATGATGAAGAGACTGAATAAACATATGAGATAAGAAAAAAATTATTCAGATTGTTACTGGAGATGGAAATTTAATTGTGCTGTGAGAATGGTATTCAGTTGTAGGAAAAGGAGGAGAAGAAAAAATAGTAGTGATTATGGGCAGAGGGAGGGAGGGGGGGGGGGGGGGGGGAATGAAAGAGGAAGTTAAGAATTATGGAGGAGATTGGGAGACACTGGAAGGTTTCAGACTGATTGTGGGTATGTAATGGTGAGATACATATTTCAGAGCCAGATTTTCTGCTGTAACACATTTCCAGGGACAGGTGAAGATGCTGACCACAATCTGTTTATAAACTGTAGATTAAACCTCAAGAAATTGCAAAAATGTAGGTAATTAAGGGGATGGGACCAGGATATGTTGAAAGAACCAGATGTTGTTGAGAGTTTCAGAGGGAGCATTAGGCAACTGTTGACTACAACAGAGGAAAAGAATACAGTAAGAGAGATGATATAGTGAAGGAAGCAGAAGATCAAATAGGTAAAAGACAAGATGTAATAGAAATTCTTGGATGTTGCAAGAGATATCGAATTTAATCGATGAAAGGAGAAAATATAAAAATGCAGCAGGCAAAAAGGAATGCATAAGTCTAAAAATAAGATTGACAGGGAGTGCAAAATGGCTAAGTAGGAATGACTAGAGGAGAAATGTAAGAGTATAAATAATATATCAATAAGGGAAAGATAGATACTGTCTACAGGAAAATTAAAGAGGCCTTTCGAGAAAAGATAAGCAGTTATGTGAAGAACGAGAGCTTAGATGGAATACCAGTACCAAGCAAAGATGTGAAAGCTGAAAGGTGGAAGGAGGGGCCATACAAGAGAAATGAATTTGAAGGCATTAGAGAGCATTGGCTGCTCTCTAAGGCTCTTCACTGATAATGCAGTTCTCTATAACAAAGTAGCAACGCCAGAATATAGTAATGACTTGCAGAACGACCTCCAGAAAACTGATGAATGGCGCAGCCTCTGGCAGTTGACCCTGAATGTAAATAAATGTAACATGTTGTAGCATACATAGGAAAAGAAGTCCACTACTGTATAGCTACACTATTGATGACAAACCACTGGAAACAGTATCTGCTGCAAAATATCTAGGAGTAACTATCCAGAGCGACCTTAAGGGGAGTGACCATATAAAACAAATAGTGGGAAAAGTTGATGCCAGACTTGGATTCTTGGGAAGAATATTAAGGAAATGTAATTCAGCCACGAAGGAAGTGGCTTATAAGGCACTTGTTCATTCCTTTCTGGAGTATTGTTCATCTATCTGGGATCGCCACCAGATAGTACTGATAAAAGAGAACGAAAATATCCAACAAAGAGTGGCACATTTCATCACATGATCATTTAATTGGCACGAGAGCATTACAGGGATGCTCAAAAAACTCCTTTGGCAGACATTAAAAGAGATGGGTTGTGCATTACGGAGAGATTTGCTATTGAAATTTTGAAAGACCACTTTCCAGGAAGAATTGGACAACATATCACTTCATGCCAATATGTCTCACATTATAACCTTGAAGAGAAAATTCGAGAAATTGGAGCCAATGCAACGGCTTACTGACAATCATTCTCCACATGCACTGTTCACACATAGAACAGGGTTGGAGGGCTGAGTTAGTGCCACAAAAAGTACCCTTCGCCACACACCATTAGGTGACTTGTGGAGTATGATGTAGATGGTATTATTCCAGAAATGGAAGAGGGTGTAGATGAAGATAAGATAGGATATGAAAGACCACTGAAAGACCTAAGCCAAAACAAGGATCCTGAAGTAAATGACATTCCCTCAGAACTTGTGATATCCTTGAGAAAGACAGCCATGAGGAAACTATTTCATCTGGTGTGCAAGGTATGACACAGGGGGAATACAATTAGAGTTCAAGAAGAATGTAATAATTCCAATTACAAAGAAAGCAGGTGCTGGTAGATTTATTACCAAACTATTAGTTTAATATGTCATGGTTGCAAAATACTAACACAATTTCATTACAGAAGAATGGAAAATATGGTTGATGCTGAGCTTGGGGTGGATCATTTTGGATTCTGTAAAAATGTAGGAACATAATAATAATAATAATAATAATAATAATTACACATGGAATAACTTATCACAAACCTAAAGATCAAGCAGACACAGCAAACACAGCTAAATATCGCTCCATAACATGCCTACCAACACTATACAAAATATTAACTTCAGTCATCACACAGAAATTAATGACACATACAACACAGAACAAAATTATAAATGAAGAACAAAAAGGCTGTTGCAAAGGAGCACTAGGATGTAAAGAGCAACTGATAATAGATGCAGAGGTGACATATCAAACTCAAACTAAACAAAAGTTGCTACACTACGCACACATTGATTACCTAAAAGCTTTTGATAGTGTACCCCACTCATGGTTACTACAAATATTGGAAATATATAAAGTAGATCCTAAATTGATACAGTTCCTAAACATAGTAATGAAAAATTGGGAAACCACACTTAATACCCAAACAAATTCAAATAATATCACATCACAGCCAATACAGATTAAGCATGGAATATACCAAGGAGACTCATTAAGCCCTTTCTGGTTCTGCCTAGCTCTGAACCCACTATCCAACATGCTAAATAATACAAATTATGGATACAATATTACTGGAACATACCAACACAAAATCACACATTTGCTATACATGGATGATCTAGAACTACTGGCAGCAACAAAACAACAACTCAACCATTTACTAAAGATAAAAGAAGTATTCAGCAATGGTATAAATATGGCTTTTGGAACAGACAAATGTAAGAAAAATAGCATAGTCAAGGGAAAACACACTAAACAAGAAGATTATATATTGGATAACCACAGCGACTGCAGAGAAGCGATGGAAAAAACAGATACCTATAAATATCTAGGATACAGACAAAAAATAGGAATAGATAATACAAATATTAAAGACGAACTAAAAGAAAAATGTAGACAAAGACTAACAAAAATACTGAAAACAGAATTAACAGCAAGAAACAAGACAAAAGCCATAAATACTTATGGTATACCAATATTGACCTACTCATTTGGAGTAGTGAAATGGAGTAACACAGACCTAGAAACACTCACTACACTTACATGATCACAATGCCACAAATATAGAATACATCACATACATTCAGCAACAGAAAGATTCACATTAAGCAGAAAGGAAGGAGGAAGGGGATTTATCGACATAAAAAACCTACATTATGGACAGGTAGACAATTTAAGAAAATTCTTTATAGAACGAGCAGAAACTAGCAAAATACACAAGGCAATCACTCATATAAATACATCTGCTACACCACTACAATTTCATAACCACTTCTACAACCCTTTAGATCACATAACAACAGATACGAAGAAAGTAAATTAGGAAAAAAAAAAAAAAAAAAAAACACTACATGGCAAGCACCCATATCATCTAACACAGCCACACGTCGATCAAGATGCATCCAACACGTGGCTAAGAAAAGGGAATATATACAGGGAGACGGAAGGATTCATGATTGCAATACAGGATCAAACAATAAACACCAGATATTACAGCAAGCATATTATTAAAGATCCCAATACCACAGCAGATAAACGCAGACTTTACAAACAACAAATAGAAACAGTAGATCACATCACAAGCGGATGTACAATACTAGCAAATACAGAATACCCCAGAAGACATGACAATGTAGCAAAAATAATACATCAACAACTTGCTATACAACATAAACTAATAAAACAACACGTTCCCACATACAAGTATGCACCACAAAATGTACTGGAGAATGATGAATACAAATTATACTGGAACAGAAACATTATAACAGATAAAACAACACCACATAACAAACCTGACATCATACTCACCAGTAAAATGAAGAAATTAACACAACTAATCGAAATATCCATACCCAATACAACAAATATACAGAAGAAAACAGGAGAAAAAATTGAAAAATACACCCAACTGGCATCAGGATAAAGTAGACATTATACCGATTATACTATCAACTACAGGAGTCATACCACACAATATCCACCAGTACATCAACGCAATACAGCTACATCCAAATGTATATATACAACTACAGAAATCTGTAATTATTGATACATGTTCAATTACCCGAAAATTCCTAAATGGAATGTAACATATACCGTACAGTTAAAAGCAAGTCACGCTTGATCAAGGTCCGTGTCACTTTCCATTTTTAAGCAGACATAATGTCTGAGAAAGGAAAGAAATAATAATAACAGCTTTATTCAACATCGAATGGTACACTGCGCATGTACAAAGAAACAGTAATGATTGAAGTTATTTGTACAATACACAATACACATTCTTCTGAATACGTCATTAATTTACAACAAAATTGCAATAAGATGTTTACTGATTTCTAGTCACATAATTTCACGAAGCATTTGTTGTTCTTCATATAAGTATGGTACTCTTTTAATGTGTAGAAAGGGTGGTTTACTAAAAATTTCTTAAGCTGATGTTTCACTTTAATTGTAGGAAGAGCCATGACTGCACAAGGCAGTGCACTAGCTAATTTTATACCTGCGTACTTGACAAAGTTCTTAGTTGCTAGGGAGTCAATATGTGTGTCCCATTTCAGGTTGCTTTGGATTGTTACGCCAAGGAATTTTACACTAGACTCTTTCTTTACTAATTCATCGCCAATGTATAATTTAATTTCATTATTCAAACTACTTTTGCTAAACTCCATCACACATGTTTTACTGGTGCTTACATTTAAGTGACTTTCATTAAAAAACTGAACAATTTCTTTTGCCACATTATTACACTAGGCCTCTAGTTCATTGCATGATTCCTTTTTACACACAATGGATATGTCATCAGCATACAGAGCAATTTTGGAATTTATAGTACAGTATTTAATATCATTTACATAGATCAAGAACAGAAGGGGGCCCAACACTGAGCCCTGGGGCACACCATATTTTATGCAAGTGATCTCTGATCTGTAGACACCACTTTCCATTTTAAGTAGAACAAACTGTTTTCTATTGCTGTTCTGTGGCTGCCAATGTAAAATCTTTCTTTATTTCTAGTATTGTATGGTGGAAATCTGAGTAAGTGTTTGGGTGCAGTCTTTTCACAAGCAGTATGGCTTTTAGAATGTATGTGTTTATAACAGTTAGCACCTCTGTTTTTGGAAACAAGTTGCGACAAAAGTCCCTATATTTTGCTCCACAGATTATTCTCACAGCCTTTTTTTGAAGAATGAGTAGCTTATCTAGATTAGCTTTGGTTGTTGTCCCCCAAATTTCAAAACCGTAGTTCAAGTGAGAGGTGAAAAGAGCATGGTATGCAGTCTTTAGGACTACAGTGTCTCTACAGAACTTGCTAATAGTGCTGATTGCAAATATATTTTTTGACAAAGTTCTTAGTTACTAGGGAGTCAATATGTGTGTCCCATTTCAGGTTGCTTTGGATTGTTACGCCAAGGAATTTTACACTAGACTCTTTCTTTACCAGTTCATTGCCAATGTATAATTTAATTTCATTGTTCAAACTACTTTTGTTAAACTCCATCAAACATGTTTTACTGGTGCTTACATTTAAGTGGCTTTCATTAAAAAACTGAACAATTTCTTTTGTCACATTATTACACTCGGCCTCTAGTTCATTACATAATTCCTTTTTACACACAATGTACGTGTCATCAGCATACAGAACAGTTTTGAAATTTATAGTACAGTATTTAATATCATTTACATAGATCAAGAACAGAAGGTGGCCCAACACCAAGCCCTGGGGCACACCATATTTTATGCAAGTGATCTCTGACCTGTAGACACCACTTTCCATTTTAAGTAGAACAAACTGTTTTCTATTGCTCATATAACAGTTTATTAGGTCATAAGCAGCGCCTCTAATGCCCATGTTCCATAGCTTGTCTAATAGGATGTCAACATTCACACTATCAAAGGCTTTTTCCAGGTCTAGGTATACACCTGCCACATGTTCCTTGCTTTTGACACCCCCTAACACCTCATCAATTAGTTGAGCAGCTGCAATGCTAGTTGATTTACCTTTTAGGAATCCATTTTGATTTTCAAACATCAGGTTGCATTTGCTAAGAAAGTTTATAATCCTGTTGTATATAACTTTTTCAACTATTTTGGAAAAGACAG
Source organism: Schistocerca nitens (assembly GCF_023898315.1). NCBI lineage: Eukaryota > Metazoa > Arthropoda > Insecta > Orthoptera > Acrididae > Schistocerca > Schistocerca nitens. The sequence goes on from NC_064618.1 coordinate 546,413,018, forward strand.
GAAGGATTGAGACTGGTCTGTAGTTTTCTATTTTGTTGTTGTCACCTTTCTTAAAAATGGGCGTTACCTGTGCTATTTTTAGTCTGTCTGGAAAGGTGCCTGATTCTATTATATTGTTGACTGCTACAGACAGAGGTACAGAGACATTTTGGCTAAAGGCTTTTAAAACATTAATATTTAGGCCATCATGCCCAGCTGAATTAGAGGGTTTTAGAGAGCTAATGATGCCCATTATTTCTGAGCAGTTTGTGGGGGCTAGATATATACTATGGTCACATGTATTACTTTTAAAACTGTAGTGCATGTTTTTATATTTGTCATTTATGGCTTCCCATTCAGAAGAAAAATATTCATTAAAATATTTACAATTTCCAGTTGGTCTTTCATGAACATGCCATTGTGGTTAATAGTAAAGTCCATACAGGATTTGTCACTGTAGGTTCTAAAACTGTTTATGACTGCCCAGATGGCAGCAGTTACGTTGTGTGTGTTTTGAAGCTTATTTGCAACATAGTTGCTCCTGGTCTATGTGAGTAAGTCCTTATAGTGTGATTGATATATTTTGAAGGCTTCATTTAGCTCAGGAATCCCTCTATTATTCAGCATTGCACTGTGGAGTAGTTTTAATTTTTCCCTTGCTTCAGTGACATTACTATTTACCCAAATATTTTTGTTTATATTTTTTATTTGTTTCTTTTTTGTGATTACAACTGGGCATGTAGTATCAAAGCAGTAATAGCACATGCAAGGCAATACTGCTTCAATCACTTCTCTGAGGAGATAGGTTAAGGAAAGGGAAACCTATGCTTATAGTATTTGTAGATTTAAAGGAAGCTTTTGACAATATTGACTGCAATACAATCTTTGAAATTCTGAAGGTAGGATGGCTAAAATACATGGAGTGAAAGGGTATTTACAACTTTTACAGAAACCAGCCAGCTGTTATAATGGTTGAGAGGCGTGAAAGTGAAACAGTGGTTGATATGGGAATGAGACAGGGTTGTAGCCTACACCTGAAATAATTTAATCTGTACATCGAACAAGCAGTAACGGTAACCAGTGAAAAATTTGGAAGAGGAATTAAAGTCCAAGGAGAAGAAATAAAAACTGTGAGGTTTGCTGATGACACTGTATTTCTGTCAGAGACAGCAAAGGACATGGAAGAGCAGATGAATGGAATGGATAGTGTCTTGAACGAAGTGTGTAAGATGAAAGAAAAACAAGGGTAATGGAATGCAGTTGAATTAATTTAGGCGAATCTGAGGGAATTGGGTTAGGAAACGAGACACTAAAAATAGTAATGAGTTTTGATTTTTGGTAAGTAAAATAATTGATGATTGCTGAAGTAGAGATGATAAGGTGGCAAATGGTATTTTGATTCTGGCCCAAGCTGCTGGAGTTGGTGGTCATGAGTGTGTGAGAGTCGCACTAGCTCATGTGTATGAATGGTGTGTGTCTCATTTGCTGATGAAGGCTGTGGCCAAAAGCTTTTTGTAAGTTTCTTTCAATTGTGCCTGTCTCCAACTTAACATGTCTTCTTTAGTGATAAGTAACAATCTATCTTTTCTTACATTGCTGATATTCCTACCTGGATTTTCCATAGTTTCATTTCTGAAGAAGAGAAATTTGTTATCATTGAATATAGATAACTGTTAGCAAGTCCTTTCTGAAGATATTTGTCTGGAGTGTAGCCTTTCATGGAAGTGCAAAATGAATGATAAACAGTTCACAGAAGAAGAAAATAAAAACTTCTGATGTGGTGGTACAGAAGAATGCTGAAGATCAGATGAGTGGATTATGTAGCATAGCATATGTTGTGAGGCATGCAGGGATCACCACTTTAGCAACAGAATGAATTGTGGAGGGGAGGGGGGGGGGGAGTTAAAAATGACACTCATTCAGATGGCCCTGCGATGTCTACTGACGAAGCTCATGTCATGAACGTCAATGAAACCGTGCATGCCAATCGAAGACTGACTGTCCAAGAGACTGCAGACAAACTTAACATTTCAGTTAGATCATGTCATGAAAACCTGACACAACATCTTGGGATGCATTATATTGCCACCAAGTTTGTCCCACGACCCATGAGTCAATACCACAGAAAGACCTTTGCCTTGCAATCTGTGAAGAGCTTTTGTATCACGCAAATGACAACGAGATGTTGCTTAAGAGAGATGATAAGATTGGTGGTGGGACGTGGGTCTAAAGTTATGATGTTGAGACCAAGGTTCAGTCTTCACAATAGGTTGAGAAAGGTTCTCAGAGACCAAAAATAGCTTTTCAGGTCATGTCAGATGTCAAAACCATGTTGACAATTTTCTTTGACTTTGAAGAATTAGTTCATGATGAATTCTTGCCACAGGGACACATTGTTAATCAGTGGTACTTTTCAGATGTGTTGTGGTGCCTGCAAGCTAATGTGAGAAGCTAATGGCCTGAAATGTGGAGAGAGAATTGAAGGCTCTTGCATCACAATGATGCACCTGCACATTCATCTGAGTTGGTGCACGACTTTTACTCAAAAAACAAAATCACTGTGCTACCTCATCCTCCATACTCCCCAGATCTGACCCCTGTGCACTTTCTTTTTTTTTTCCTTCCAAAGATGGAAACCCCAATTAAAGTGAGACAGCACTTCATGTGGTCCAGCATGAGACGAACCAAGGCTGCTTCTGGAAGTGGAAATGGCTTTAATACTGGTGTATCAATTGTGGAGAAGAGTATTTCGAAGGAGACCATGCATAATAACTAAAAGGTAAACATACAAAATTTTGTGGACAAAATTTCGGAATTTTCTGAACAGACTTCGTAAATGGGTTCTTTGTCGAAATTAGCTTTTCTTAAATTATCTCCTGAAGGATTGGTCCCAACACTGTCCCATTATTCTCTTGTAATCAGATCTGATTCCTAGTGCCCAATCATCTTTTTCTGTGATGTATTTACCCTAAGTATCCCTCTCACCCAATTTGTTTCCCTGCCACAGTGGTACACACTTGTGACTATACTAGCGCAAAATTTGCCCAGTACACCCTTATATCGCTTTGTAATCATATCTTAATGAAAGAGATAACGATATGATGTAGTGTCATTGTTACCATCACTTAGGCAACTGGCTGGCTGATCCTAAGTCCAGTACTTTAGGCTATCAATATACCGAAAACTAAAACATTTGGGAAATTTGAAGTGTGTATGCATCTACAGAACAACTTCATAAATCCCGATCTATATAGCAGAGTAATTACAGAAGGAATGGGGCGGTTGAGTTTTCGTGTGAATGTGCTGTCTCACTTATACCTCGTTCTGTGTGAACAGTCAGGTGCAAATGCTGCATGGATCGGGACCACACAAGCACGCGCAAGCAGTCCAATTCGAAAAACAGTGCAGTGCAGTTGCCCTGTCCTATGTTCACAGTTCAGCAACACAGTGGCTGATACCAATACATGAGGAAAATTAGTTTTCTGATTTTCTTCCTGTAAAAAATTCTGTATGTTAATGAAGGAAAGGTACATAAGCCCTCGGAGTTAGTTTCCTGGTAGAGATCCGACTTTCCTTGAAAAAATTAAAAACCACTTCTTTTGATTTTGCACATTTTCTTCACCGTATAATGCTTCACAAAAGTGATTTTTAATCTCTTACGTTTCACATCACAGACTGATGATTGTCTGCTTTTTAGGCCTTTGACATAATTATTATGATAATTAAACCTACCACATAAAATCTGAAGGGTTTACAGCGGAAAATGTGATTGTTGGCTACTTTAAATTTGGTTCTTTCTAGATGATACATTGTTGCATACTACAAGCAATTAACATATCGAAACTGTTTTTAAAACTGAAACAAAATTGGTATCTCACTACAGTATGGATAAAATTGAAGTTGAAGTATTTTATTTGAGCACACTGGCACTGTGCACATAACATGCAGTTGTGCACATAACATGTAGTGACACGAAGTGCCACCAATATATTGTCAACTTGTGTGCAACCGAAAAACTATTCTAGCATTGTCAGAATGCTGTAGACAATGGTGGAGACTATATTTCAGCTGATTAATTTCTTATGTTTCTCTGTTGTGTTCAAGAAAGTAACTAAAAAACGCTATTTAGCACTATCGAACTAACACAAATGAATTACAACTTATTATGATAAAGTTATGAAAAAAGTCTGTTTTAATAAAACAAAGAACCACAATTTGTAACGAACAATCAGGATAATACGTACTTTCGGTTTCGAAACTGTCTGTCTCTCTATGCTCAGTTGCCATGCTGAACGAAGGACTATCACGAAAGTACGCAAATGAAGCAATAGGAAAAGAAACATACGGGAATACAGTTAATAAATCATTCTGTGCCAAAATTAAGTCAATAAAATTGACAGAATCAGAAAAAAACGAGACATTAACAAGTGTACAATTCTATAAGTTCTCACATCTAGATCTACAGGGCACAGAATCAATGTAGCAGCAAAGCTTATAGGTGAGAAGTCGTCTTAAGATTTGTTTTACTTATCATCGGTCAATCTGTTATTAGCTCTTTCCCAGATGAGCGAGATTGGAATCGAAAACTAACGCATCATTGCCCTTCTAGGGTGAACATTTTACAGCTAGGCTAGCATACACCCGCAGAACGACGCTCCCTCGTTTTCCCACTGACAGTGACGACATCGAAGTGGCAACATATATGGCGAAGACGCTGCAGTTTCTGTTGGAACGAACTTCATGGATCAAAAACATAAATTTGCTACCACTGTGTCATGTCTTATGTGAGAATATTTAAAATATTTAATCTAAATAACAATAAAATATCGTATGAATTTGCAGGCTTATCCCGAACTTCCGTACTGCAAATGTAAATCGGTGGTCTTTCGTTTGTTAAAAATATAGTTCGGGTTGTTGTTATTATGATTGATTACAACGTTTAGTTAGCATTTACGGTCAATATGCTCACAGAATGTTATTTTTATGTAATTAAAGCTTAAAAATTATTAAATATCAAGATCTGATTCGTCATCGAAAGCGCTCTGTTATTGGCTGATGCTCTGGTGACGTCACAGGCTAGGGGTAAGACAGAAGTGATACGTAACTTACACGACGACACTAAAGTGCGCGTCATATATCTTGGCGGCCGAGTTTAGGTTCGTTCTGCGCATCTGACGTCAGAAAACACAGTCAGCCAATGAACAGAGAACGACGTTGCCAGATCTCGACTGCAGTGCAGAGCACAGACGAGTCTCTTCAGTTTTAGAAACATTCAGTCATAAATACAGTAATAGAACAAAAGCAATGTCTTGATAGCAGACTTTCTTTTATAGAAAGTTTGGAAAAAGCATTCTTTATACCAAATGCTTCATATTCTATTAATTAATTAAACCAAACAAGCAATAAGACTCCTAATTCAGGCGATAGCAAAGAAAGGTGTTTGTTTGAATCTCACGAACTGCTTTTTCGCAATAAAGAACAGCGGTAATTGTTTATTTCCTATTGTACTTCGACGAAGCGTGATTAATTCATAGTCATACCAACAGTGTTAGAGTCCTTATGGAGTTACACTGTTCGATGAGCCGATGTAGCGGAACGGTTAAGGTGTTGGACTGCCTAGTAAAAAGGTTACGAGTTCAAACCTTGTGCGGTGCTTAATATTTTCTTTATTTAAAAACAATATTGGAGTGCCTTACTTCACGATTTTTATTCGTTTGAATGAAATTTCTAGTGCTTTGCCTCTTCGTTAACTTTTTCGCTGCTGCAGACACGTGCTCCCCGCATTCCGCGCTGTGCGCGATTTTGTCATCACTGCACTTCTCGCCTGTGCAGACACGTGGTGTTCCCACTGCTTTGACACACTTATCATTCGATTTCACAAAAACTATTTGGCCAAAAAATTTGATTTTTACACGTCTTCTTGACTGATACCTTCCCCCTATAAATGACTTAATTTTGTTTTGATGTGTAGCATTAAATGTAGTAAACCATTGCACGAAATTTTGAAGAGTTTGCAGAGGTAAAAGTCCATAGCGTATACTTTCCGTATGGTCGATTTTAGTTGCCATAATGTTGAGAATGAAATGTGGACAAGATACCTAAATTTCATATAATATTTACTGTATAACAATATCTCATTTAATTTAAGTACCACTTAGGTGTCGTATGTAATATTGAGAAATATTCCGTCTTTCGCGACTGTAATAAAAGTTTTATTTACACAGGGCGCGTTTGGCTTTATTTTAAAGTGAAAGGTGAAAAGGTATGGCACATACACAATGGTATTCATGCTCTATTTCTTGTTTTTGTTCCACAGTCGCAGTTTTACCAATGGTATTGAAATATATCCCTCTTCTGCAACTGTAATAAGCGACTTATTTAGACCAGATGCGTTTTTCTCTTTTGAAGCATCATAAGAGGACTGTATTTTGTGTCCTCCATTGCCAAGTCACCTTTCGTAGTTTTGTGCTGCGGTAGCACAATATTCAACGTTTGTGTTGGCTCATCAGTGTTTTAGCAAATAAATGCTGTTTGTGTGTGCCACACACAAAATTATATTTGACATAGCTCTGAGCACTTCACTGACAGACGGTATATTTAACTCCTAATGTTTTTGTAAGTCCACAGTTTTGTTTAATGTATTTTGTCTACTTCCTTTTGATTGATTGAAGTGCTTTAAAATAAAGCCAAACGTGCCCTGTGTAAGTAAAACTTTTGTTACAGTCGCGAAAGGTGGAATATTTCCGAATATTACATACGACACTTATGTGGTACTTAAATTAAATGAAATATATAGGTATCTTGTCCACATTTCATTCTCAACATTGTGGCAATTAAGTCATTTATGGGGGGAAGGTATCAGTCAAGAAGATAGGTAAAAATCTAATTTTTGAGCCAAATAGTTTTTGTGGAATCGAATGATAAAGAGTGTCAAAGCAGTCGGAACACAATGTGTCTGCACAGGCGAGCAGTGCAGTGACAAAATCGCCCACAGCGCGGAATGCAGGGAACACGTCTTTGTAGCAGCGAAAGGGTTAATGCGGCCGTGGTGGCTTTACTTCATGAACTGCGCGCTCCCCCCTAAACGTAAGCTTGCGAACTATGCTATACTATGGCGCTGCTTCTCTTGGCGCGTGCGTCGTGTGCAACTGGCAACGCAGCAATCTCCCGCGTCTAGGCGGGTATGCGCGAGCCGCCAAGATAAAAGAATTGAACTTTAGGTTGCAAGCAACTGCGCTACCGGCCACTGCCAACGCCACCTGATTCCTAGGTGGCGTTGCCACTGCGCATGCTCGCCGCGCGTTTGCGCAACTCGTCGGTGAAACTAAACAGTTTCGGCGAGTCCCAACTTTGGCGACACTGGTTGCATGGGTTTTGAGATTATATGTGTTCGTAGAGTGTAGACAAACTGAAATATGAAATGGGAAATGGGGACCGGAGAATAATGTTCGCTTTTTGGATATCTATGCTTTGCATAGATGTTTGTGGGATTTCAGTGACGCTGATTACAAAAATAAGCAACATATTTCTGCTCCCGAGACCAGCACGTGCAATCAGATCATAGATAGTTCCATTAAGTTTCGGGCGTGCAGCCGCAAGAAATCTCCTTCTTCTTCTAATATTTCGGCTGTATAACGTTCAGCCATGTTCAGAGTCACCCGCAAGACTGCCGCTCCAGTGCTCGCTTCGTCCCTTTATACTGTTGTTATACAGCCGAAATATTAGAAGAAGAAGGAGATTTCTTGCGGCTGCACGCCCGAAACTTAATGGAACAGTCTTTGCGCCGCCAAAACCTGAAGATTCAGATCATAGACTTTTTTTTAAAAAGGAGTATAGTTGTCAGGAGGGAAGGCTACACAAATCAAGAAGCTACATTCTTTATTCAATATTCATCTATTTAAAACGTCGCAGCAGTTCTCCCCATTCACATATGTTTGGATTTTGAAATATTGCTACTATACAGATCTATCTTCAAGAGAGTAGTTTGCAACAATTCTTTTCTTAATGTGGCCTGCTTCGATTAACTACTACTGTTAATGTTAATAATTATTACTGCTAATAATTACTGGTGTTAATGAAAAAGCGTTGTCACCAACTAAAACCGCATCTTATAGCAAGCCGAGAGTTCTCGATTGTAATGCTTGCAATGCGATAGACCTATGTAATTTCAGTTCTGGCGACAGTGCTTCATGCATTACTAGATCTTTATTCCTTATAGCATAATTAACTCTATTTAGAAGAAACGTTAACAGTTATGGTGTGAATCTAAGATAATTAAAAGAACTTCTTGGGTCTTCCATTACAAAGTATTTAAGGATGCTGAACAACCGAGCTGACGTCTTTTCTTCATTCAGTCACGAATCGAAATACGTTTCTTATTTTTTTCTTATGCAGCGATTCCACGCAACAAGCTTCAACTCCATCAAACTCGTGCGACGTGCAGATGCCAAAACTTTCATTTCAGACTCGACTCAGGAACCCACAAAACGACGAAACTGAATTATATACTGGTTTCACCGCGTCTACAGTCAAATATGAAACTATTTGCGTGGAACTCATTCCACGCAACGAGTGGCGCAACGCAATGTCGTAGTGTAAACTAGGTTTTACAGGAGCGTTAGCCGACGTTACGAGGTTTTCGTGCACTTTTTCTGCAAACAGTTTAGCTATTTAGTGACGGAAAACGCAACTTTTAAGTAACAATAGAAAGGAATTTTGTGAATGGTGATGGTGGAAGCCTTGCGAAAGTTGATGCGTTTATGCGCCATCCATTTAGAGCGTCGATATGTGCAAAAACGGACGTTCTTTCCCAAACTTCCTGCAACTTCATTAAACTCGCTCAAAACTAAGGAATTGTAGAACTTTTGCAAATGGGTCCGTATATTACAACTAGATTGTCGGCTATCAGTCACGGATGTTACCCAAAACACAATTAAATTATCGTCCGCAGCTCGTGTTTGTGCGGTAGTGTTCTCGCTTCTGGCGCCCGGGTTCGATTCCCGGCGGGGTCAGGGATTTTCTCTGTCTCGTTATGACTGGGTGTTGTGTGAGATCCTGAGGTTAGTTAGGTTTAAGTAGTTCTAAGTTCTAGGGGACTGATGACCATAGATGTTAAGTCCCATAGTGCTCAGAGCCATTTGAACCAATTAAATTATTTTTGGTAAAACTTAATGCTGATTTGCTTTGTAGAAGACGTTCAGCAGAGAGACAGCATCCAGACGGGGTTAGGTGGCGCAACGGATAGCGCAGTCGAGTGCAAATTAAGAGGTCACATGTTCGAATCCTGAGAGGGTCATATATTTATAAAAGTTCTACACGAAATACAATAACAGCGTTGGTAAGAACTGATTGTAGTACTTGTTTCGATTATGGGATGTATTATACAGGGTGTTACAAAAAGGTAGGGCCGAACTTTCAGGAAACATTCCTCACACACAAAGAAAGAAAATATGTTACGTGGACGTGTCCGGAAACACTTACTTTCCATGTTAGAGCTCATTTTACTACTTCTCTTCAAATCACATTAATCATGGAATGGAAACACACAGCAACAGAACGTACCAGCGTGACTTCAAACACTTTGTTACAGGAAATGCTCAAAATGTCCTCCGTTAGCGAGGATACATGCATCCACCCTCCGTCGCATGGAATCCCTGATGCGCTGATGCAGCCCTGGAGAATGGCGTATTGTATCACAGTCGTCCACAATACGAGCACGAAGAGTCTCTACATTTGGTACCGGGGTTACGTAGACAAGAGCTTTCAAATGCCCCCATAAATGAAAGTCAAGGGGGTTGAGGTCAGGAGAGCGTGGAGGCCATGGAATTGGTCCGCCTCTACCAATCCATCGGTCACCGAATCTGTTGTTGAGAAGCGTACGAACACTTCGACTGAAATGTGCAGGAGCTCCATCGTACATGAACAACATGTTGTGTCGTACTTGTAAAGGCACATGTTCTAGCAGCACAGGTAGAGTATCCCGTATGAAATCATGGCGGTGAATCGAGGAAGTACAGTACATACTGACGAAACTAAAATGAGCTCTAACATGGAAATTAAGCGTTTCCGTACACATGTCCACATAACACCTTTTCTTTATTTGTGTGTGAGGAATTTTTCCTGAATGTTTGGCCGTACCTTTTTGTAACACCCTGTATATAGCTTCACATTAGTCTTAGTCTGAGAACTGGACAGCAGAGGATAAATGCATTTATTTTCTGAACAGATAATTCACTTTTTTTTAAAGCATTGCTAGTAGTCAAGATATAACCATAAGCTCACAGTACCACGAGATGTAGGTTGTTGACATTATTCGAAGTTATTTAAAACGTGTACAAAATGCAGGTGACACAAACGTAAGGGCTGTGTTGGCATGTATGCTAAGGTTAGCGTCTGAAGCAGATGTAATTCATCTTTATGTAATATGATGAAACTAAAAATTTTAAACAATAAGGATCCTAGCTGGACAGCAAGCAGATGAAAAAATTGTTTCTAAAGAACTAAAAAGTATGTGGTCACATTAACCAGAAAATATCTTTTGGAAAGTGACATGTGAGAACAGCGATTGCAAGTGTAAGCACACGTAAACACCAAGGAAAACACAATAACATTCTGTTTCTGGTCCGTGTGCTGAAGTTTTGTAATTGTGATTTGGTTTTCATACGAGAGGACTGTCGAATCGTTTTACAAGTAAATTTAAAATATTGTTTTGGGTTAAATCAAACCAGCAATCTATGGATGTCATCTTATAAAATTCGATGGACTATCGCTCTAACAGCTGAGCTACCGAATAATTCATTTGTAGTTAAGCTAAACAACTTTCACTAGGAGTTTAATTTCGTTGAATGATGCTGCCCTTCCTTGTCACAGTGGGAGAGCATATCTCGGAGGTAAGGTAATATTAACTTCACAGTGCAACACATTTTTAATTAAGTCAGTGAACTTGTGCATCGATATCGCGGCAATTTTCTGGTACAGTCCAATCACATTTTACGCATCTTCTCTCATTTTATGGAATACTAAAAAACTTTTCAGGAGCTTTTGCAGATGTATTCGTACAGTATGGTAGTACACACCATTTGCAACACATTTTCCGAAACGTAATTTCCAAAACAAGACACCACTGTGAATTATTATTATGACAGTAGGAGCAGCCAGCTAGCCCATGATGATATAGGCATCACATGACTCGAATGGATCGTTTTAGCAGGTTTTCAAATTATTTGAATTTGATTTCCGTTTTTATAAAAGAATACTGAAATTCAAAAGGAAACAAATCAAGCGAGGAGCGTAAAATGACATAATTAGTCATTTCCATGAAACTGGTGACATACAGAATACGTTAGCTCAGCCGATGTGTTGCTTGAGCAGGCTAGCACTGTGGAGGGTCGTGCTGGCTACCAACGTGTTTATTGGAAGCAAAAATACCTAGTGCAGACCAATGAATTCTATTCACATTTCTTTGACGATGGTTTGTGCCTAAGCACACTTATGAAAAACATCCTGATGCACCGACGCAGACCATGTATCGCAAATAAAAAGCAGGGGAAGTTATTTGGGTAGCTCGTTTCCTCAGTAACTGTTATAACTATATTTATTTTTCTGCCTTAAGCGAACTGCAGCCTGAAAAACTCATTCACTGGAAGTGATACCCTTTTTAATCATCACCAGATACTATGAACATTATAAGTAAATAACACTCATTTTAATATCAAATAACCGCTACGGTCGCAGGTTCGAATCCTGCCTTGGGCATGGATGTGTGTGATGTCCTTAGATTAGTTAGGTTTAATTAGTTCTAAGTTCTAGGCGACTGATGACCTCAGAAGTTAAGTCGCATAGTGCTCAGAACCATTTGAACCATTTTTGAATATCAAATACCCGAAAATAGTTTTTCTTAACAATACCTTCATTGCTACCACCTCTAACATACAGCAACATAAATGAAAAGTCAACATAACATTGATTACAAAACACAAATATCGAGAAAGAAATTTTATAAGCAGTAAATAATATATAATTTTTAAACAGAAAAGCAAACAGTGCAAGGAATTTTTTTACAATGACCGAAGAATAAGACTCAAAAGCCATGAAGAAAATTAAACAAGAGGATGACTGCAATACAAGCTCCACCCTGGCTTCTGATAATGCGAAAGGAGAAACAGATATGATGAGAATGTGAAACAGGGAGCAAAATTTGGTGAGATAATGTCTCGAATTTTGCCATTCTTAAGAAAAACGGTCAATCATTCTATAAATACTGAAGGGACAGCAAGTATTGCCAGCTCATAATGATTACAAGGCAACATGAGTTAGAGAGAAACACAAGTAAGAAGAAGAGGTTATCCTAGGCGAGTGCATAACGGAATTTCTATGCAGAATGTTGCAGTTAGCGCACTTTGCGGATAGTTTACTTCCTGGATGTTTCACACTAACGATGCCTCCAAGCTATCACAACATTCATATCCAAGCGTTAAAACAAATTCCTGTGTTAAATATTACGGTACTTGCGGCAAAATCTTCACCTTGGACGTATCCCTTGGGCCCGGGTTCGATTCCCGGCGGGGTCGGACATTTTCTCCGCTCAGGGACTTGGTGTTGCGTTGTCCTAATCATCAGAATTTCATCCCCATCGACGTGCAAGTCGTTGAAGTGGCGTCAAATCGAAAGACTTGCACCAAGCGAATAGTCTACCCGACGGGAGGCCCTAGTCATACCTTGGACGTTACTGGAAAGTCTTACAAGGCAACCTCCCCATCGCACCCCCCTCAGATTTAGTTATAAGTTGCTACAGTGGATAGGCCTTGAAAAACTGAACACAGATCAATCGAGAAAACAGGAAGAAATTGTGTGGAACTATGAAAAAAATAAGCAAAATATACAAACTGAGTAGTCCATGCGCAAGATGGGCAACATCAAGGAAACATGAGCTCAGGAGCGCCGTGGTCCCATGGTTAGCGTGAGCAGCTGCGGAACTATTCTGATCAGACGAAGCGCCATCTGTCGGATATTTTGTGAACTTCTGTATTTTTTTTTTTTTTTGGTTCTAATAAAGCCCCATGTCATTCCAAGCTTGTGTGTCAATTTGTACCTCTCTATCTACATTATTCCGTGATTTATTCCGTTTTCAAATTTATACTGACTTTTTGACCACCCGGTATATACGTGGTGTCTGCTCTTTTGGTCACGTCCAAAACAAGCCGTTGGACACTATAGACCGGCAGCACACCCGTGGATATTTTGATTATCAAATACTCCGGGAGAAACTCAAGAATCAGAAGACCACATTTTGATCTTGTGACAACTATGAATGAAGACACAAAGGAATTAAAGACATCAGCTACCTGTGTTTTTATTTATTTTAGTTAAATCAATGGGGAAAGATAAAATTTTGAACCAGTCGCGATTCGAACCTGGACCTCCTGATTACTAAGCAGATGTGCTGGTCACTGCGCCATCTGGATACAGTGATCATTGCAACTGCAAGCAACTACTATGAGGAGTATTTCCAGTTTGAAATCGACCCTCCATAGGTAACCAACGCCGAATATATGTCGTTGAAGATCTCTTTGTCTCGTTTTAGATGCTTACTTTGATAATTCGAGGTCACAGTGGAATGCGTCCACCATGTGACATAAATGTCATTGCACTCCCTGGTGCAGTCTGACTACGAGATGCAATTGTAAAAAATCATTGGAAAAAAATTGCATATAGACATGCCTTGAGTAGGGCCATTTAGCAGGTTCTGACTCACTTTTTTAAAAGAAAATGAATGAGCAATTTTCACTCACTCGTTTTACTTACAGTTACCCAGAACCTACTGAATTATCCTATTATCATCTAAATTTCACATCTGACTCAATTATTTTCATCAAAAACGTATATTTTATTAAAAATACATAGAAAATTAAGAGCAAGATTATTTTTCTGATTACATTCACTTACTATAAAAATATATTTTTCATAAAAAAGGTGACCATAAGAAAATAAAAATCAAATTTAAAGAAATAGGGGAAACAACTATTCACCTAAAATTTTCCCTAATTCTTTATACATTAGCAGCCATAAGATTTTTATTAACAGTTGTTTATAAATGTTTGTGAGACAAGGCTTGTTTACAATTGTACTGCATCCACATGAATTTTTTTTTTTTTTTTTGGTATTTCTTGTCACATTCTTTATTTATATTATGATACCTCCTGTTCGATACTTATCTTTATAATATTCATATTTATCCATACACTGACTACATGTCTTTAAATATTATAAAATTTAATAGGAAAAATAATATTTTCAAACCAGAAATTCCATCTCATGAAATTGTTTATCATTATTTTTAAGGTTCTTCATTCCTTTATACCACAATTTAAAATTCTATTTTTCAAAGAAATGAAGATCTAAGTTGCTTATTATTTTTAATAGCTATTAGGTAAAATAATTTTAAATTCAGTATCAAGTGCCAAACATATTTTCTCTCCATATCTGCTACATCAATATTCACAGTCATTTTTGATATTACATTTTTCCCAAACTAGTTTTGCATGTTTATTATCTTTGTCACTTATATAACAGTCATTCAGTTTACTATATAATATTTCCTTTGTTGATAATTGTGTCTCTTCCAATTTCTTACAAGAATTCATGTAATCATGTGAATAAATATCTTTTCTGATCACTAGATTGAATAATTCTTCTGTGAAATTTTTTTTATTGATTTTCATTTGTTCTCTCTTCAGATGTTTTGAAAGTTTTCAAGTGAAGGAGCCATAAATTTAAATGTATCGATAAATCTCATCTTTGTCTTGTTACCAAAACTGATGTATCTATCTTCTTCATGAGGTATTAAATCTATTTTTTTTTATCATAACCAAGTTCTTTTAGGAACAGATGTGAATCATATCCTGAGAGATTATGTACATAAATTAGTACAAAACCTTAGCTGTGTCAGTTTCAGATTACAATTATTAGAAAATGGATTTATAAATTTTCCAGTCAAAAGATCATGATGATGAACCTCTATATTTTTCTATGAATAATGACATTTGTACTGTGTACAAATATTTGATGTTGCATATCTTGATTGTTCTTGAATCACCAATAGTTTTATTTCTTCAATTTCAGAATAAATTATTCCAATATCTGCTACTTCTTGTTTTATATGTTCAATAAATTTTTATGACAGATTGATCCCGTGTATACAACAGGATCTTTGTAATGTCCATTAATGTACTTGATATAATAACATAAACCACTTGGTTCATGTTTTTGATATTTCATTTTACATTAATTTTCTGTATTTGGTTGACAGTTATCCATCATCAGTGGTGTTCTTTCAGAAGCTGCATAAATAACAAATGGAACTTTTTGTATATGTTGATTATTTTTAAAATGTACAGTCTTTATACATCTCTCCTTTTCCACTACCTCCCCCTCGCCCACTGGTTTTTATGGCAGTATTTTCATTGTATCCGTCTGTGACTCAGCATCTCCGGTATATGTTGAATAGCAATTATCCTTTTCATAATATTGTTACATTCCATGCTGGATTTTCCATTTTTTGATTTTGTCTGATGGCTTTCCTTCCATCCTCAAACTCAAGTGCCATTTTCCTTTGTTACTATTTTCTAATTCATTACTATACTCAATGTCCATCCTTCTTTCTTTTCCTTCCTATCTTTCTCTTGTCACCTTACAAATTGCATTGCATATTCTACTTATGAGCCACACTGTATCAACTGTCTTGGATGCCCAAAACAGACGGCTACAAAACCACACTGATTGTACGTGCAGCTTCTTATGTCCCACATTACTCCCACTGATATAATTAATCCTACACATTCAAATTGAGCACTCTCCCTTTGTCACTTTTCTGTATTTTCATGTGTTATTTCCTGTACCTTTCCTGTGCCAAACAGTCTTGTATCTGATCCTACCAAGCCCTTCCCATCCTGCACTTCTCCTTTCTATTCCAATTCACACCTAGTAACTTCAGTCACATCTGCCATCTCCTTTCTTCACACTTATCTGCCCACAAACCTGCAGTCAACCACAAAAATTCTTTATTTATATTTTTTCTTTGATCTCAATGTTATGCCAATTTCAGTTGGTTTTCACATTTCACTATTGATGTACTTCCTCAGATTTCATCTGGTTTCCCCTTATTTCAGTCACTTAAGTCTTTCATGATCTATTTGGGTGTATTTTTGAGAATCTTTTCGGATGTAATTCTATGTTATTTACGCATTTTTTCACCTTTTTCCCACCACCATGGATCCTTGCTCCTTCCATCTGTGTCAGTACAGAGAAGTTTCCACATCCCTAGCGAGAACCCCGTCCCACTTACTGTTCCTGCATTATTGCTTGGCTCATGGAATCCACCCCCCCCCCCTCCCCAAATGGCCTTACCATCAAATTACACATCTCTAATTGCTACTCTCTCTCCATGATGACCTCCATCATAGTCATGCAAATTAATGAAGTCCAAACCCCCTTGTAATACCTTCTCTCCATCTGTAAAATTCTCCTGCTATGCAAGCCCGAATTCCTGGATCCCATAGCACACATTGAAACTCCTTCCCTTCAAGAACTAGAGCAACATGCACAATTCCATCTAAAAAAACTGTCCACCCCACTCACCTACTACTCCCACCCTAGACTACCACTGTCCACCACCTCTATGAAAACCTCAAAATCTCTTGCATGGCCCCTCATAGCTGACAAACGCTGTCTCATAGACCTACTACATTTACCCTATCTTCCAGAACTTCCTCCCATCACCACACAGAATCCAGAATCTAAACGGACAGTCATGAAAATTTCCTCCAATACCCTTATCCCTGCAGAAATATCATTCCTTCCCAAAGGCCTCTCCTTTTGTCTGACTCCCAAATTCAATCATGCAGGACTTGTTAAAGACCTTCTCTCCTTCTCCTGGTCCCTAGAGTGGAAACACTTTTTCGCCACCAGCCTTAGCAAGCAGACTCAACCAAAGACCAATGTTGAACCCTACTTGACTCATTTTACGCCCCAGCCAACTGTGACCCAACCCCACTGCCCCATGTTCCTTTACCACACAGTGCCCTGCTCATCGTTATTGCTGCCACCTCCCTTTACACTAACATCTGTAATGCCCATAACCTTACACCTATTGAACACTACCTTTCCCAATGCCAATAACCTCCTCCCTAGTTGCCATGACCGACTATACCCCACCCACAATTACTTCCCTTTTGGGGGCATTACCTACATACAGATCTGGGGTATGGTTATGGGCACTTGCATGGCACCATCCTATGCCAACCCAAACACTTCATCTGGTTAGGATTCACTGATGACATCTTTGTGATCTGGATTGAGGGTAAGGATATATCCTATACACATTCCTCCAGAACTTCTCCCCAATTTGCTTCACCTGGCCCTACTCAATACAACAAGCCACCATCCTTGATATTAACCTCCACTTCAAAGATGGCTGCGTAAGTACTTCTGTCCGTGTATGGTTTAGCAACTGCTCCTCAAATGTCACTACACACGTGTCCATTCACACTGTCATGAATTACCAAAGCCACGTAGGCTGTACTCTCTAGCAGCTAGTAGACTGCTATCTGCTGTGGTGACAGCATCAATGTGTATGCAGCTGTTGGACACATGTTACATTTAGTAAATAGTGGGACAATAATAATGTATGTGATAGTAGTTATATATCTCCTTGTTCTACAGACAAATAAAGAGACTAATATTGAAGAGAAGTATACCATTTATGCACATGTGCTACACATTCAGCAAATATAATGTTTTCTCAACAATACTGTACAGTACATGACCACCACATTCAATACACATGCAGTGCCTTCATAGAATTCTTGTACACTCTAGCAAGCACACCAGACACTGCATGAAGCTCAACAGATGGTACAATTATCCCAGTGAGAAGCTTTCCTTGTCAGGAACTGGTGTCATGTACACAAAGCCACTGAACTGCTCCTCCTCCACCCCCCCCCCCCCCCCTTCCCACATATCCAGACCTCATCACTGAAAAATAAATAAAGTTCTGGAGAACTTATTTGAGGATGCCCTTGTATCTAACTCTGTTCAAATGTGGTTCCAGGAGATATGGTCCAATCTCATGATTGCCAATAACACAGCCCTTACATTCACTGCATAACACAGCCCTTACATTCACTGCAAATCATTATTGGTGATGGTGTTGAAGTGAGGTGCAAGGATTGTGACATGCCCAGATGTGATTGTTCTGACCGTTGAAGAACCCATCTCTGGTGAACCCTGCTTCATCTGTTGTTTAGAAAATTGCACTCAATCTAATGGTGGTGAATAACCCATTGACAAAACTGAACTCTGGAGAAATCTTCCACATAAAAACTGGTGATGACAGGGTTGTAATGGAAGACATGAGGCTCACTACTTAGAGACATAGCCATAGTATGAGCTTGTTGATGGCTTTTCTTCCAGATGTACAAGTACCTCCTACTCCACATCAACTGTTCACGAACTATGTCAGAGGTCCACATGATGTACTCGACCTAAGGCATCTGTCTCCCCTATTTGGCGGTGAATGTTTTGAAACATTCGAGGCTGTGGTTGGCATCTGTTTGGATACTGAACATGGTACAGGAGTTGGCTTTATGTGCTGTCCCATTGGCTGTGCCATACATGATATACATGTTTCACTTTTCTACAAATGTGTACTGTTACATTTTGGAAAATACTGTATGTATCACAAACACTGCAGTTAATTTCAATTATGTCAGTTCACAGCAGAAGTACAATGAAAACAAATTCTTGTCTCAGTACACATGAATGAAAAGCGGATGTAAGCACACAACAACTGATACCCAACGCCTTAATGGCATGACACGAGTAATGTGTGCGTTGGGGTGGGACACTACGAATAGTGTGTGGACATACAAGGTGAGAATGTGGGTCTTGCGGGAGGTGTGCGTGAGATATTCCCTGCAGTCATGCTATCCTCTGTGTCCTCGGTGGCTCAGATGGATAGAGCATCTGCCATGTAAGCAGGAGATCCCGAGTTCGAGTCCCGGTTGGGGCACACATTTTCACCTGTCCCCGTTGATATACATCAATGCCCATCAGCAGCTGAAGGTATTAATATAATTCTAATTTACGCCTATCAGCGCATGTCTTCTTTGGAATTGGAATTGTTTCATTATTACTATAGGCTGAGGGTATTTTGCCTGTCCTGTATGTCTTGCACACCAGACAAACTAATTTTGTCGTGGCAGGCTCTCCCTCTCAAGGATCACAATAATTCTGAAGGAATGTCATCTACTTCAGGGTGCTTGTTTCCACCTGTCTTTCAGTGCTGTGTCAAATTCTTCCAACAGTAGCATATCTCCCCCTCATCTTTATTTACCTCCTTCATCCTTCAAGATCTTTTCCTTGGGTTCCTCATACTGTACCTATAATAAAGTAATGCTACCTTATAGCAATTTAGATGCATCTGTTAAACTTCAGTGACTTCTAGATCATGTCCTGTTATACGGGGAACATCAGAAGAAACACTTTTAGATGTTTCAGTGTCCTGTATTGATGTGTGAAATTCATTTTTTTTACTGAATGAGCTTATTTTTAATGAGATATGAAAATGTATTATGACTGTCAATGTTTGTGCTCTCCAAGAGTGCTCAGTTACCTGTGGGATACAACATGGATCAAAATAGGATTAATTTTTCCAGGTTTTTGCCATCAATCTGAACATACATACTGCTCATGATGCAATGTTATCAGTAAAAGCAACAAGAAATTAAGCTATCCAACAACTTACAACTCAGCTCACAATAAATCAGCTCATAATAAACAACAAGAAAACAGAATCAGTAGGTTTCCCAGTTGTCAGAATAACATGTTACATTGTTCAGAATTCACTTTCAACAACCAACATTGTAGATAAAAAAGCAACGAAGTTTTTGGTAATTGACACAGATTGAACTAAGTGTTACAAACATCCTGAATGTATCCACTCCAAACTGGATGCAAGATATCATCTTTTAAGGGCCCTAAAAGGATGCATAAAAGCACATTCACTTATGAGGACCTATTCTGCATATTTCAATATAATTCTAAAATATGACCTCAAAAATTCTGGAGTCGTTCCTCAGTAGGAGCCTTGGAATGTAATGGGTCTATTGTTGTTCAGGCATCATAGAGGTGGACTATGTAGGCTACAAGTTTTTGTGATCACCATTCCTTGGCTCTATTAACTGTTTGACTGGACCATGTCACTCTATCTTGAACATGCCAAGTCCATGCCAGGTGGAAATATCAAACACCAGTTACTACAAAATAAATTCATATGCTGCTTCTTTATTGCACATGTATTTTACCTCCATTATGTACATTCCTTGTTAGAGCTGACTCTAGCATATGACTTCAACATAGCTCACAATACATATTAGCCTTTGTCAATTAGCTCTGTATTTATTCTGTGAGTTTCCTTTGACAAGTGATGTCATGACAATTGTCTTGCATGGCAGGGTTCTGTGGTATGCAGAGTACTTCCAAGGTGGGATGGTGTTTTCATGGAATATTTGTCCCAATGAGCAGGTGTCTTCATGAGCAGGAATCCAGATGACCATCGCCCCTGCCTTACAGATACACTGCGTTCACTTCTGTTTTCCTGACATAGATAAAGGAAACAAAATTTATCACACAATATGCAGCCCAAAACAAATACTTACTTACCAAAATAACAAGAATTCTTGCTCAAGATCATGACTGTCCTTCCTCAGATAAGGAAATAGAAAAAATAATATATGTTTCGTTGAAGTGATACATTACCCCTCAGCCTTCAATATTCAAATAAGATCAATTTGACTTAAACCAAAAAATTTATGTTGTCTATCAACCAATATTATATTACAGCAATTAGCATTATTACAAGGAACAAAAGTAGGCAATAACATAAATTACTGATTAAACCACTACCAGTTATACCATTACAGTTTATGCATGTTATGGACACACTGATTCATCACAAGCTTGGATTACATTGGCCCTTTGCAGGTAACTTGGGCTCCCGTTTGGAAAGAGCTTTAAATTTTTCCATGAAAATTACATCATTAGCATAGAGTAAACAAGGCAGTATGCATTCATAATGTGTAAATAATGATAAAAACATGTAATTTTCATGTAGTAATATTTTGTTGGAAGCACTGGACCCAGTGTTGATCACAAATATCTCAACGACAGTTACATTCCAGTAACTTCTGCCAGGAGTGCTCATGTCAATTAAGTTAAACATGAAGTTAGTACAGTTTTGAATTCTGTCAGTATTAGGCAATTAGGTGAGAAAATGTTGTCTGTTTGAAATACAATTCAGGCAGTATATTTAATGCTTGTGCAAAGTGTTGCACATTTTGGCAAAATATGAAGTAACCCCAAAATGAAGATGAAGTGGCAATTCTGTAAGTTTCTCTAGTATGTAAGATGATGTCCACCAACGTGAAATGTTGAAAGATAAATTAGCAGTTGTGTAATACACTGCAGCCAGATATGACAAAGAAGCATATCCCACAACTATGACTGTGGTGAGTGATGAGTGTGCTAAAGTGAAAAAGGGAAAAGTCAAAAAGACAAGGTCCTCCTACAAATGACCTGAACAAAAGTTAATTGCTTTTTCCTTGGAAGGATTTGATAATAATCATCAGTCCACCAAGACTAACCAAACATAACTATTTTCAGGTACCGGTACCAGAGCTTCAGTTATTTGTGTAAATAAGGCTCATATGCAATTTATGATAAATCTCTTCATAACATATAACTTGAAAATGAATTAGTCAATTGCTGAAATATTGTACACTTGTATACTTTCTGCATTACTTTTTGAATAAAGTTCAATATTTCATTCTCTTGCCTTCAAAATTGAATGTTTTATTTCTCCGCCATGGTACTGTAAGTCTACTGTAGAGATATTCATTGCCCTTTTTCTGTCCAAACAATATATTACCACGTTTTAGATGAAGAAATGATCATATGGGTGAAAGTAGGCACAAGTGCAGATAATGTTGGGCCACTTTTGTTATTTGGTATCAGAGCAACAGGTGTGACATATACACCATGTGATCAAAAGTATCTGGACACCCAAAAAACCATACATTTTTCATATTGGGTGCATTGTGCTGTCACCTACTACCAGGTACTCAATATCAGCAACCTCAGTAGTCATTAGACATCATGAGACAGGATGATGGGGTGCTCTGCTGTACTCACGGACTTCGAATGTGGGCAGGTGATTGGGTGTCCCTAGGTCCACTGTTTCCAATGTGATAGTGAAGTGGAAACGTTAAGAGACATGTACAGCACAAAAGTGTACAGGCTGACCTCGTCTGTTGATTGACCGAGACTGCCGACAGTTGAAGGGGTTGTAATGTGTAATAGGCAGACATCTATCCAGATCATCACACAGGAATTCCAAACTGCATGAGGATCCACTGCAAGTACTATGACAGTTAGGCGGAAAGTGAGAAAACTTGGATTTCGTGGTTGAGTGGCTGCTCATAAGTTACACATCAAGTCGATAAATGCCAAACAACACCTCGCTTGGTGTAAAGAGCATAAACATTGGATGACTGAACAGTATAGAAACATTGTGTGGAGTGATGAATCACAATACACAATGTGGCGATGTGATGGCAAGGTGTGAGTATGGGAATGCCCTGTGAACATAATCTATCAGTGTGTGTAGAGCCAACAGCAAAATTCGGAGGTGGTCGTGTTGTGGTGTGGTCGTATTTTTCATGGAGGGGGCTTGCACCCCTTGTTGTTTTGCATGGCACTATCACAGCACAGGCCTACATTGATGTTTTAAGCACCTTCTTGCTTTCCACTGTTGAAGAGCAGTTTGGGGATGGTGATTGCATCTTTCAACACAATCAAGCACCTGTTCATAATGCACGGCCTGTGGCAAAGTGGTTGCACAACAATAACATCACTGTAATGGACTGGACTGCACAGAGTCCTGACCTGAATCCTATAGTACACCTTTGGGATGTTTTGGAACACCGATTTCATGCCAGGCCTCACTGACTGACATCACTACCTCTCCTCAGTGCAGCACTCAGTGAAGAATGGGCTGCTATTCCCTAAGAAATCTTCTAGCACCTGATTGAATGTGTGCTTGTGAGAGTGGAAGCTGTCATCAAGGCAAAGGGTGGGCCAACACCATATTGAATTCCAGCATTAATGATAGAGGGCCCCATGAACTTGTAAGTCATTTTCAGCCAGTTGTCAGGATACATTTGATCACATAGTGCGGTTTGGTTAGTATCATTTTTAGTTGATGGCATAAGTCTTTGAGAATACAAAGAAAATGCTTTTGAAGTTTTCCCTCTGTCACTATTCTTTTTTTTATCACATATAAAAAGACAGGCAAAAACTGGGGCAAAAAACCCCAGTTTACAGCATATTTAAAATAATAGAACTGGTAATGATAGTCATATGAGGAAATATTGTAACATATGGAATCACAATATAAAATTAGAAGGAAACATGTATGTCATATCAGATAATATAATTTTATGTCAGAAAGGTACTCGCTACCTATCTATACTAATCATAACAGAAAATCTGTAGCATCTGTCTGTTTGAATATGGTAATCTCTGAATACACTAGATGAATTTTTGTGGAGTTTTCAGAGTTAACTTGAGCATAGCTCAGGGCAACACATAGTCACTATGTCATTGAAAACACATACAAAAATGATATTGTATTTAAAGTTTTATCTAAAATTGTCTGCTCAGCTCAATACTTTGGATATTTTAATCATCATGGTGTAGAGAACTAATAAAGGGTGGTGCTAGTTTTGTAGTACACCAAAGAACCAATAGAGGGCAGTATTTGTTTTTTTAACTTAGTGACAGATGTATTTTCAGAAATTTAAGTCAGTGACAGAATTCAGATCTACACTCTTAATTTTATGAACACAAAGTAATACGGCATTCATTTGGCTAGGATATATGAATTTACTGATTTTGCTTTGTGCATTAAAAACATAACAACATTGCTTTTCATCTTTCAATAGATGTTATTTATATTCTTTGCTAGATAAAACCAATTTATTAAGTTTGCTTTGTGACTTGGGTGCCTACTTATTACATTTTGATTTTGTTTTGTGTATCAATAAAAACATGAAAAAAATGCTTGAGTCTTTATGAATACACCAAAATGGATACAAGACTGAGGACTATGCGGTCTCAAGAATCCAATGCAGATTGTGGAGTGAGAGACTTGCTGCAGCTTTAGAACATCAGGCTTTAATTCACTCTTTGGAAACTCCTTCTGAAAGTGAGACGTGAAGTAACTCTGATCAAGAATGTCACGTATTATCTTGCCCCTCAGAATCCTTCATTCATAACCACTTACAGTTACTTCTTTCCCACAAAACATCATAGAAGTGGAACTTCTAATGAAAAGTGACAGAAACAAGTGAGTTTTATTTCCCAAATCTTGCTTATTTGCAGCAAATTATCATTCTGATTTAAATACTTATAATTCCCTATGAGCTTATGTTATGCCATGACCATAAACAAAGCACAAGGACAGGCACTGCTTGCTGTGGGCATAGACGTTAGCGTGAGCTGCTTTTTGATTGTCCTGCTCTTCATGGCTCTCTCTCATGTTAGTAAAGCTCTTCATTATTATTGCCAATTATATTATTTCAAAAGTTGTAAACAAATAAAGATTTTTAAGTAAAAAATAAATTCCATATGTACAGAATCTCAGACACAGCTATAAATAAATACTTGGCCAGCACCATAGTATGGGAGTGAAACTGCTCAAAAAGCTACCAGATGAATTTAAATGTATGTTAAACATAAATGCATTTGAAAGATTTATGAGAGAATATTTACTTTGCACCTGCTTCTATTCAGTAAGTGAATACACTGACTTTAGTACATGTTGTTGATAAAACCTCAGATGCCACTGAAAACAAAACATTTATTTAAAAACCCCAAAAGCATGATAAGACCAGAGGATTATTCAGTGAGCTCAACACTAAACTGAAGAGACTGCTTGATAAAGCCAATACATCACAAATATCTTGGTAGTTCAGGGAAAATTGTCAAAACATTTTTCAACAGGAAAAATGTAATTACTATTTACTGATGCTGTGTGACGCTGCCTAGATTTAGTTTGTAGCTCAATGAAAGATTCTCTCCAGAGTTGAAAGTACAAGCAGTACTAATAACTCCAAATGCTCCTCACTAATATGGTGCAACCAACCACCAGACAACATCACAGTTTCCTTTGCAAAGATGCATTTGAATAGTCTCCTCAGCATAGTATCAAGCTCACTGAGAATGCTTCAGAACCATTAAAGCACAATAAACATCACTACTGAACTGAACCAAAGAAGTTTCTATAGAGAAAAGTGACAACCTGTGGAAGTATGGTACTAAGTTGTACTAGAACAGTGCTTCACAACATACGTGCTCGCGGAGCAAGCTGTGAGCAGCAAGGCGCGAGCACGGAGCAGCGCAAGCACGCTACCCCCACTACCGGACTAGAACGGAGAGTGGGAAGAGTCACGTGGGGCACACAACAGCTGCCGCCAGTCAATGTAAATCTGCGGCCACCTGCAGGGATATCACTCACGAATTATTACTGCGACAAATGAAACAAATGAAGGAGAACGTACACATGCCACGTAATTTTATTAGCTTAGTGTATGCCTCTACCATCTGTAGACACTGAAACTAAAGAATTCCACGACAATCCTATATTTTCAACACTTTCTTCAACACTACTTAAAATATCACCTCCGGTTGTAGTGTTCTTCATGGCTACTACATCGAGGAGCTCCTCCTTCACCTGAAGATCTCTATTAACACCTCTAATAAATATGGCAAGCTGCGCTGTTCCAGTGATATCAACACTTTCGTCCAGAGCTAGAGAATACGCCATAAAATCTTTACAGATATTTGCAAGCTGGCTCTGGACGTCGTCTGCCATGTCCTGTATGCGACGCATAATGGTCATGTTAGATAATGGCACAATCCAAAACTGTTCAACTTGAGATGGACACAAATGTTCCGCTGCAACTACCAAACATTCTTTTATTAAATCGCCATCAGTTAAGGGGCGCAGGGATTTTGATAAAAGCAAAGCAATTTTGTAACCCACTCAGAGCTGCCTCAGCTGATTTTTCTTCATCATCCAGATCTTCTTCGGATAGCTTCCTTTTATGTTTAATA
The DNA here is from genome assembly GCF_023898315.1 of Schistocerca nitens. Taxonomy (NCBI): domain Eukaryota; kingdom Metazoa; phylum Arthropoda; class Insecta; order Orthoptera; family Acrididae; genus Schistocerca; species Schistocerca nitens. The sequence goes on from NC_064618.1 coordinate 546,439,226, forward strand.
ACTTCCTGTGCACGATCTGGTCAATCACATTTTCCACGTCCGTAGTCTTTCGCGTGGTATGACATATAATGTCGCTGCAAATAAAATTTCGTAAAAGAATTCAGTGTTTTGTGACATACTAAACATTTTGCAACACCATCTTTTTCAGTAAACAGATACAATTCCTCCCAATGGAGGTTGAACTGTGAAAACATGGTTGGGGTTACACAACGGCGACTTCACATGATTCTTAACCAGCGAAGTGACTTAAGAGCTGATCGTAGTACTTTAAACGTTACACAGTCGGCGCGAATTCAATAGGCACACTGCGGCCCTATTCAAACGTGCACGCGCATTTCCCCTCCCTCCCCTCCCTCGCTACTCCGCGACCTTGCAGCTGCTTGCGAGCTTGTGCCTGAGCAGACGCGAGTACTCGCGCTCAAAACCGGCCAGTTGTTAAGCCCTGTACTAGAACCACTGATGAATGATGTATGACATGGTGATACATGAACCATTTTACTGCATACAGTGAATTCACAGAGCTTCCACACTGTTATAATGTGAAGAACACACTGCTGGTCTCTATTTCTTTTCCTCTCAAAGATCCTCTCCATGGGATATCAGAGAGGTTTTGAAGTCTCAAAGCTCTTGATGTTCCCGTATACTGCCACAGACTAATCACAGTTAATAGACAATTGCTTGCAAAAGTTGTATACCTCAAGTCCTACAAAAGAATTTCACAAGTACGTACAGCAGAAGAGCTGATACTGTACAGCCGAGAAGGTGACCCCAAGCATCTTACACCACTTTTACAGAATGACATATACTGTATGCAGCACTGTATCAACTTGTTTGCTCATATGACCCCATTCCCAACAAATTTGAGTCATATGTTGCAGATAATCCTGTGTGATGGTTGCTCTCTAAAAAAGGTCCAGATCTCAGGAGAATGATGGCTTATATGAGCAGACAGTTAAATGTCGTATTTGTGGGCTAGTGTTGGACAGAGTTCTGGGAAGTCTACATAGGTATCATTGTCATCTAATGGGTAAGTCCTCTGGTGCAGCTCACAATGCATGCAGCTGGAAATGCAGACTGCTGTATCACATACCTGTGTGATGCGCACTTTCTTGTTGAGTATTTGGGTGATTTTTGGTTGGAGGATGATAAGGCCATTGACATACCTGACAATGTAGAAAACTACATCTCATAATCCAAATGAATCATGCCATGAAGAGAAATCTACTTCCTGGGTTGATGCATGCACCTGTTCAGAAAATTGCTTAGGCATTGTGTCAGTAGGATATGTATATCACCAGAGTCATGTATCCTGATAATGCAATGTTTAAGCTTATGATGAAGAAGGGGATCTTTCCATACAAATACTTGGGTTCAATTGAGAGACTACAGAAAACTACAATGCTCAAAATAACCACATTCACTGCCAAACTCACAGGTGCTGCCACAATGGATGAGGAGTAGAGGCACATGGTGAATGTTTGGCAGGAGTTCAACATCTCTCATTTAGAGGGATATGCTAACTATTCATGGAGACAGATGTGCACTTGTACACAAACATTTCTGAGAAATTTTACACCACTTTCATCAGATGCAGTATTAAAAAGACACATAAGAACATTAAACTCTTGAATGATATTGATAAGGTGCATTTTTCTGAACGTGGGATTTTAAGTGAGTTTGGCAGTGCATGCACAGGAATGCCAAGGCCAATGGGTGAGGAAGGGGTGCAGACCATCTGATGATTTAAGTTACTTCCTTTACTTGGATGTAAACAACCTCTATGGGTATGTCATACAACGAACTCTGCCATTTGGAGGGTTCTGATGGCTATCCAAAGAGAAAATCAGCAGAGTGGAAAAAAAAATCCATTGAGTGGCTATGGATGCTGGTGTGGTATACATCCAAGAGGCAGACATGGAATATCCCATCAATTTTATGATGCTCTGTCTAGAGTACCTAGTCTCACGAAATGGCTCAGTCCCCAGGCTGATGACAACACTGGGGAATAAGCAGAGGTACATTCTACACACTCTATAGTGTAGAATGTGCTTCCAGCAATGTCTCAGGTTGGGGATGCAATTTACTAGTATCATTCATGGAAACTCCTTCAAACAGCGACCTTGGCTGAAGTCATAAATTGATGTTAATAGTGAAAAGAGGGCTCTTCTGAAGTGTGATTTTGTAAAATATTTTTATCAATTAATGAATAATTCAGTTTTCAGAAAAACCATGGAGAACATTAGAAAATACCATAAATTCTTAGTTTAATATTGTGATGGGTGTTATGATGCTAGAGCTTACACTGCCAGGCCAACTTTTAAGTAAACTACAATATTCAATGAAGGGCTAGTTACTGTGAAGATAAATAAGATTTCACTGGAATTCATGATGCTTCTCTGTATTGGCATGTGTATTCTGGATCTTTCCAAACTCCACATGTACTGATTCCACTATGAGTTTTCTAAACCAAATTTCACTGGTCCCACATTACTTTATTTAGATGCAGACAGTTTAATCTACTGGGTAAAAGGCTGTGGTTCTTATAAAGTAATTAAGTACAATCCCAAGGAATTCAACATGTCTGGATATGTGGACAATAATCCTTATGGCATAGCGCGTTAGAACAAGAAGTTCATTGGCATGTACAAAGATGAGGCAAATGGCTTGCAGATTCTGGAGGCTCACGGGCTCAGTCCAAAAATGTATGCTTGCCTTATAGATGCAGGTGCTACCTGAAGGCAGGTAAGGATGTACATTGTGCCTATGGTCTCTTATGATTGAAGACTAGGAGTGCCTGTGCATTGGTGATGTATCCAAGCAGCATCCAAACTAACATTACAGTGTCTTTTGCTTTACTCTTTTTAGATCAACTACTTACTCACCACTTGTATTACAGCAATAAATATTATAATATGCTATATAATTAGTAAATAAGGACAAACATCACCTAAATATTACAGACTAAATTGTTTTACTTCTGCCAATGAATGCCCAAGCACTGATAGTATTAATCTCATAGTATTTAATCAGACTATACAGATATTATTCTTACATGTGCCACCTAGGTATCTAGTGAGACCACTGCTTAAACTAATCAGAGATTACAATTACATTTAATAATAAATTATTACTTATATTATAAATATGACCAATCTTATATACAAATGCTTCTTAAGCTCCTAGTGGGTAAACAGTCCCTTAATTTTGTTGGTTTTAGGACAAGCCAAGGGATAACTTCCCTTGTGTGGAATCCTCACTGTCTTACAAAGACCTGTGTATAAAAGTTGCCATTTACAGTGTATTTTGTGAAGAAGTGAAGATTTTAGGTGAATATTTAACAGAATATAGCCTCCTACCCAATATTTTTCCATTTGTTGAAATATTTTCTCATAGCAGACCTTTCTCAGGCATGCCTGCTTGGTCAGAGAGAGTAAGACTTTTCTTACTTCCTCTTCCCTGGAAAACTCTTATCTCTGTAAACATATGAGTGGATTTAACCATTCATTCTTCTCTTTCATCCTACTTACAAGTTTAGCTGGAGTGAAGTGTGTGTTGTACAGTAGCAAATAATTCACTACCTCTTCAATTAGCTCTAAATATTGTATACTCTTTGCTTGATTATTGTGTGCATAGGTTCTGATGAATCTGTTAAATTCTCGAAAGACAGCTGTTGTGGAATTTCCCTCAGGGTGAAAACATAGTATTCATGTGAAGATGTTTTCCATGTCTGACAAATGAAATTTAGTATTATCTGACAGGAGGGTAGCAGGCATGCCAACTGTTGGCAAATAACATCTACATCTACATGATTACTCTGCTATTCACAATAAAGTGCCTGGCAGAGGGTTCAATGAACCACCTTCAAGCTGTCTCTCTACAGTTCCACTCTCGAATGGCACATGGGAGAAACGAGCACTTAAATTTTTCAGTGCGATCCCTTATTTCTCTCATTTTATTGTGATGATCATTTCTCCCTGTGCAGGTGGGTGCCAACAGAATGTTTTTGCAATCGGAGTAGAAAACTGGTGATTGAAATTTCATGAGAAGATCCCATCGTACTGAAAAACGCCTTTGTTTTAATGATTGCCACTCCAATTCACGTATCATGTCTGTGACACTATCTCCCCTATTTCGCGATAATACAAAACGAGCTGTCCTTCTTTGTACTTTTCTGATGTCATCCGTCGATCCCACCTGATGCGGATCCCACACCGCACAGCAATACTCCAGAATAGGGCCGACAAGCGTGGTGTAAGCAGTCTCTTTAGTAGACCTATTGTAACTTCTAAGTGTTCTGCCAATGAATCACAGTCTTTGGTTTGCTCTACCCACAATATTATCTATGTGATCGTTCCAATTTAGGTTATTTGTAGTAATCCCTAAGTATTTAGCTGAATTTACAGCCTTCAGATTTGAGTGACTTATCATGTAATCGGAATTTAGCTAATTTCTTTTAGTATTCATGTGATAACTTCACACTTTTCTTTATTCAGGGTCAATTGCCACTTTTCACAACATACAGATATCTTATCTAAATCATTTTGCAATTTGTTTTGATCATCTGATGACTTTACAAGACAGTAAATGACAACATCATCTGCAAACAATCTAAGACAGCAACTCAGATTGTCTCCTATGTCGTTAATATAGATCAGGAACAATAGAGGGCCTATAACACTTCCTTGTGGAATGCCGGATATTACTTTTGTTTTACTCGATGACTTTCCGTCTATTTCTACGAACTGTGAGCTTTCTGACAGGAAATCACGAATCCAGTCACACAACTGAGGCAATACTCCGCAGGCATGCAATTTGGTTAGAAGACACTTGTGAGGAACAGTGTCAAAAGCCTTTTGGAAATCTAAAAATATGGAATCAATTTGACATCCCCTGTCAATAGCACTTATTACTTCAGGAGTATAAAGAGCTAGTAGTGTTCCATAAGAACGATATTTTCTGAATCCGTGCTGGCTATGAGTCAATAAATCATTTTCTTCAAGGTACTTCATAATGTTTGAATACAGTATATGTTCTAAAACCCTACTGCAAATCGACGTTAGTGATATAGGCCTGTAATTCAGCGGATTACTCCTACTTCCCTTTTTGGATATTGGTGTGACTTGAGCAATTTTCCAGCCTTTAGGTACAGATCTTACTGTGAGTCAGTAGTTGTATATAATTGCTAAATATGGAGCTACTTTATCAGCATACTCTGAGAGGAACCTGACTGGTATACAATCTGGACCGGAGGCCTTGCCTTTGTGAAGTGATTTAAGCTGCTTTGTTACACCAAGGATATCTACTTCTATGTTTCTCATCTTGGCAGTTGTTCTTGATTGGAATTCAGGAACATATACTTTGTCTTCTTTGGTGGAGGGGTTTTGGAAAACCGTGTTTAATAACTCTGCTTTAGTGGTACTGTCATCAGTGACTTCACCATTGTTATCGCACAGTGAAGGTATTGATTGCGTCTTGCCACTGGTGTGCTTTATGTATGACCAGAATCTCTTTGGATTTTCTGCCAGATTTCGAGACAGAATTTCATTGTGGAAATTATTAAATGTATCTCGCGTTGAAGTACGTGCCATATTTTGAACTTCCGTAAAACTTTGACAATCTTAGGGATTTGGCCTTCTTTTAAATTTGGCATGCTATTTTCGTTGTTTCTGCAACAATGATCTGACCCGTTTTGTGTACCATGGGGGATCAGTACCATCACTTATTAATTTATGTGGCATATATCTCTCAATTACTGTTGATACTATCTCTTTGAAAACATTCCACAACTTTTCTACACTTAAATGATCAGATCAGAAGGAGTGAAGACTGTCTCTTAAAAAGGAGTTAAGAGTATTTTTATCAGCTTTTTAAAATAGATACACCTTTCTTTTCTTTTTGATGGTTGTAGGTGTTACGGTATTCAGCCCAGCAGCAACTGCCTTGTGGTCGCTAATCCCTGTATTTGTCACAACACTCACTATTTGTCCAGGATTATTTGTTGCTAATAGGTCAAGTGTGCTTTCTCAACCATTTACGCTTTGAGTGGGCACAAGAACTAATTGTTCAAAATGATTTTCTGAGAAAGCATTCAGTACAATTTTGAATGACGTTTTATACCTGCCGCCAGCTTTAAACGTATAATTTTTCCAGCATATCGAGGGTTGATTGAAGTCACCACCAACTATAACTGTATGAGTGGGGTACTTATTTGAAATGAGACAAGTTTTCTTTGAACTGTTCAGCAACTATATCTTCTGAGTCGGGGGGTCGGTAAAATGATCCAATTAATAGTTAAGTCCAATTGTCAGGTATAACCTCTACCCATACTATTTCACACGAACTATCTACTTCAATTTTGCCACAAGGCAAACTATCTCTGACAGCAATAAATACTCCACCATCAACTGTATTTAAGCTATCCTTTCTAAACACTGTTAGATCGTTTGAAAAAATTTCGGCTGAAATTATTTCCACTTTAGCCAGCTCTCTGTACCTACAACTATTTGAGCTTCACTGCTTTCTATTAGGGCTTGGAGCTTTGGTTCTTTCCCAGCACAGCTAAGACAATTTACAACTACAATACCAATTGTTTCTTCAACTGCCTTACTGTATTTTACCTGCCCACTTTTAGGCGGATGTCTCATCTGTGGTTCCCTGAGACCCTCTAACCTAAAAAACCGCCCAGTCCCTTCCACACAGCCCCTGCTACCTGTGTAGCCGCCTCCTGTGTGTAGTGGACTCCTGACCTATTAAGCGGAACCCGGAAACCCACCACCCGATGGTGCAAGTCAAGGAATCTGCAGCCTACAAGGTCACAGAACTGCCTGAGCCTCTCATTCAGACCCTCCACTCAACTCTGCACCAAAGACCCATGGTCGGTTCTATCAATGATGCTGCAGATGGTGAGCTCCGTCTTCATCTCGGAAGCAAGACTGGCAGTCTTTACCATTTCCGCTAGCTGCCCGAAACCAGACAGAATCTGCTCCAATCCAAAGCGACACGTTATTGGTACTGGCATGAGCCACCACCTGCAGTTGGCTGCACCCTGTACTCTTCATGGCATCTGGAAGTACCCTTTCCACACCCAGAATGACTCTCTCCAGAATGCACATGGAGTGCACACTGGCTTCCTTCCCCTCCTTGGCAGCTATGTTCCTAAGGGGCCCCATTACGCACCTAATGTTGGAGCTACCAGCAAACCCACCTTCTGTGAATGCCCAGACCTTGTGGGCTGAGAAGCTTCCTCTGGAACAGGATGGATGACTGCATCCAGCTCAGAGACATCGTCAGCCACAGATAACGCCCGAAACCTGTTCGTCAAACGAACTGGGGAGGCCCTACGATCGGCCCCTCGGAAAGTTTTTCGCTGCCTGCCAGACTTTGGAATGATCACCCACTCGACAACAGGTGAGGGGTCAACTTCAGTGCAGGCAGTACCCGGGGCGGTCACAGCAGTAGACCAATCGGAGGACACGTGGGACGTGCTTGACGTCCCTTGCATCCCCACGTCCGATCCCCCACAATGACGTCCCTTGGCAGAGGCCTCAAGCTGTGTGACAGAAGCCAACGCAACCTGAACCTGCGAGCAAAGGGTCGCGAGCTCAGCTCGCATCTGTACACAACAATCACAGTTCCTATCTATTACTGCAGTCGCTCCTGCTTGAAGCTCGTAAAAATATGCAACAAACAAACGGTGTACTCGCCTTTATTAGGAGCAGGAACTAGTGGTGCTGCTCTCGCTGATGGTTTAACCAACACTGAGCTGTTCTAACTAAACGTAAACTAAAATAACTGTTTACTATTCTTTTAATGATCAGACCTGCTACAATAGATTTCGTAGCATGCACTTTAACATGCTTTGTTTACCTTACGTGATTAATGAGTGCTGCTTTCTTTATCCACAGGGCAGATTAAGTGTTACAACAATAGATCCTGTGGGAATGGACTTCCATTTAATACTGATATTTGTTGATAATATCAGGCTTGTTTCCAAATGTATATACAAACTGAAGTAGTAATTCTTTTAATTCTGCTTGTTACAATGAGGCAATAGTAGTAGAATGTATGATTTGACTTTTACTTGGTATTCAATATTTTCAACCAGACTACGATGTATGGGTGTACTATTCATGTATTTTGTCCTTGTCTTAAGTAGCTTTACCCTTAAGCCCTGGAAGTATTTACTATGCTCTATTTTTGTTTTTATTAACTCTACCACAATCTTTTGGCTATTGACTTTTAAAAAACTTCTACCTATAGAGAAATCAATTATAGCATCCTTCTCTTGTAGAAGTCAATGCCAACAAAGCATTCTACTATCATTTCACGTCAACTAAGAATGGGCATTTTATCACCCCACTTCTTATTTTAACTTCTACGTGCATTTGAAAGATTTAACATCAGTAGCTTCTATGATTTTACAATTTTTTACTGGGTACATGGGTACTTTAGTAACCTCATGAATTTTATTAAACAAACTGTACAACATAATACTCACCATATCACCTGTGTGTTACGGTCATAGTTGGTATCTTTCCCACTATGGCGTGTACAGAGGCTTGGACAGCCTTTTCATTCTGAATACGACATTTAAAATAGTCTGTAGTTAGTTCCTCACTGATGTCTGTGTCATTGCCGTAACATAACAGATTTACTTTATTACCCACATTGTTCCCGATCCATCTCACAGCCATTATTTGAGGACACAATGTGGCTGAAAATAATCTATTGACTATGAATTTGCAGGTTGTGGCTCCTCTGCCTCTTCAGCAATTTTCACAGTGGGGTTTTATGCCTGCCAATCATCTTCAAAAATATGGTTTTGTATGGGGACTTCATGCATATTATTATTATTATTATTATTATGCATGGATGGTTGGTCATGATTTTCTGTTTGGAAATTCAACCTATTGTTGCTGTGATTGTTATTATGGTTAAAGCAGTGCTTATTACATGGTTTTCTTTTTATTTGAGTTTGGTGGACTGTGATGAATCTGCTGTGCATTATTTGTGGGATGCAGCCTCACCTGCATCAAATATTTACCTGATTGTCTCTTGTATCACCGCGGTTGTACCATAGGATACGTGGTGAAGAGGATCTTGCTGCACTATTGTTGTTATGACCGTTTCATTTTAAATCTTGTTGTATACACCCAAGTGAATCCAGAACAGAAATAAAGTGTTCCAGGTTTCACATAATTGGACCAGTTTGTCCCTGTGATCCAGTGGTAGTTTAACCTTTAATATTTTTAGAATGTCCTTATTAGAAACAGGATTATCCCTAGTATTTTGTTTTATTTAGGTACTTTTCATAATACACTGTCTAATTATCTGAAAAGCTAAAATAGGTCATACAAATCACATTTTCTTGGATTATAATAATTTATAGATTAACTATTTATTTATGATGCTTATTTTTTAAATTTTACAGCTTCCATGATCACTTCCATCAATGCAATGTAAATTTTTGATAAACTATTTCATTCAGTGGTCGCTGACTTTAGTTCTTGTCTCCCTATCTGCAGAGTTTGTTGTCTTGCTGGGATGACAGCATGCTGACATGTGATTGAATGCCTCATGAAGTTTTCCTTGGACTTCCTGGATACTGCACCTGCAGTACTGTCCAAGATGAACCATGCTGACTCACTCCTTGGTACTGCTTTAGGATCCAACATCTTTAATGCCTGATGGCTATTAGGGACTGCCTCATCTTTGTAAAGTGGACAGTCCTGCAATTTATGTTCTGGACTGCTGCAGTTGCAGCTTTCATTCATATGTCTTTTGATTTTCTATAGGTACATAACATACCGGTCATTGCCAGTCAGGTAATGTATCAATCTCTCTGATGTTAAGGGGAAATTTGTATGTTCTCCCACCTGCACTTGAGAAGTCCCATTCATTTTGCCACAGTTGTAATTTGTGATCTCTTACTAACTTTCTTGCATTAGCCTCAGTTACAATCCTTTCCTTAAACAATAAAGGGTTCCTCTTTTCCTAATTTTCAAGTCCAGTGAGCATATTCCTAGAATTACTAACAAAGCATCATTCAGCATAGTGTAGTGGGTGCACGCTATCCTTAGTAGCACTCCTCATTAAACTCTTCTCTCTAATGATGCTGGTTTCACCAGCTGCAGTCTTTAAGCCCAAATGTTCACACCATATCCTACAACTGATGCTAATGTAGATTGGTAATATGCTCTGGTTGTTTTCAAGGGAAGCAGATATTGCCCGTTTGCAAAAGTTATAACTTTATTGATTACTTCTGTACCATTCCTGCCTGTTTCCTCTATATTATGAGCAAAGTTACTACATTCATCCAGAAATAGTTACATCATGTAATTTTATTTTAGAGTATGTTGCTACGTTCCCTTTCAGCAGGAGGTACATTGTTCAGTGAAGTGCTAGTGACAATTTACACTTTGATACCAGCCCTCAGGTTTATGGTGCCATGCTTTATATTTGTCTTCTGTAATTCTTCTGGAGTCACTACTTACAATGAAGAGCACAATGTCTGCAAATGCTGCCAGTTCACTTTTGTCACCGCTGTTATGTAACATCCGTAGTATGGGCTCCAGTGCTACATCCCAAACCTCTTGACCACTCACTGAGCCTTGTGAATAGTCTTTTGTTATTGTCTCTGTATTTTCTTTCCTGGGCATATTAAAGAATCATGTCTCCCATGGCAATAATCTCTCAGGCAGCTGTACAGCACTTCTGGACACTCCAGCTCCCTAAGACGACCAAAGAAAGTCAGCCACCATGGATTATCGAAAATACTATCATTATCAATGATAATCAATAGAGTGTATGAAAAATGAATATCTGTCACTAGTGAAATAGCCTTATTAATGACATCATTGACAACCCTCTTCTAAGCCTGTACACGTTAGGGCTCATTCTGTGTAGCAGACTATGATCTTGTAATCTCTTGCATAACAGTGTTTCAAATGTCTTGCCGAGATTGCTCAAAAGACAAATTGGTCTGTAGGATTTGGGTATCACTGCACCTTTGCCTTGCCCTTTACTAATTATCACCACACAGATCCTTCCTTGCAACAGACACTCCTTCCTGGACACCTCAAGACCAGTATTAGCTATGAAGACTAGCTCAAACTGCATATAATCTTGACAACTCTCCACAGTCTTGGTGGACTAAAGGGTGGCTTCCCCCTGAATGACACCTGTGATGAAGTGAATTCTTCATTGATTGTTCCGTGACTCTGTAGCACACCTTTAAATGATTTAGTGAATGCAATGTGATGAATACTTTTTTTTACGCAGAGTGAACACTTAAAATTGCCTATTCTTTAGCAAGTTTTCATCCAGTAGCACAGAAGACAATTGTGGTGTTGCCCCTATCCCCTAAAATACAGCATTAGGTGACATACCTTTTTTGAGGTGCCATGTCATGGATTGCGTGGCCCCTCCCACCGGAGGTTTGAATCCTCCCTCAGGCATGGGTGTGTGTGTTGTTCTTAGCATAAGTTAGTTTAAGTAGTGTGTATGACTAAGGACTGATGAGCTCAGCAGTTTGGTCCCTTAGGAATTCACACACATTTGAACATTTTGACATACCTTTGTGATGCAGGTCATTACTGTAACTTCCTTTATATACTGTAGGGCTACTATTTTCGTCCGCTACTCTGACATCAAAGGGTGGTGAGTCAATTACTTTTCATTCAAGTAATTTTAGCTCCTGTTGGACGTCACTAATCTGAGATGTGATATTATCTCGCCACTTCATCAAGTCTTTGTATAGTGGCATTTTAATTTGGTTTAACTCTACGTTAATTATTTCTGTGGGAGTTTCCCTCATGATAACACTTCAGTAACTGTCTGCTGAACAGTGCAAGGCAGTCCTGAATTTTTCCATCAATATGAGTTTCCCTGCTGGAAATCCATGTGGAATAATCTTTCTGAAAATTTTCCCTTTGTGTGCCCTATGGAAGTTTGATCTTCGCGTTTTGATCCACAGACAAATTCTCTATTTCTTAACCTAGTTTATGAACAGACTTTTTGAGTTTTGCTTGTTAGTCAGATAAATGTTTCATCACACCAGGCAAGGCCTTGTAGGCAGTTTTTAATGCTGTAATTTCGGTAGTTAAAGTGTCACATTGTAATGACAAATTTCTGATGTCATTTAATATGGTATTTTTGTGTAATGTTAAATTCGACGTGGTAGTTGTTAAGATTTTAAATTGACGGGAAATCTAAATACAGAATTCACCTTGTTTAGCTGACATTTCCTTCATCATATCCATTAAACAGCTAAGCATTGCAGTATTTGAATCTGGTACATGATTGGTGGTTGGATTAACTACAGGATTCATTACTTTGTTTTCAGTCCATGATTCTGTTTCATCTGATGAAGTGTCTACACCACCAATAACCGATCCAGTGAATTCACTCTTATTCGAATTAAATTCAACTGCTTGAAGCATTTTGGGTTTCCATTTTAGAAAATTTACCAACCTCTCCCATAATACACAGAAAGACTAATCATATATGTGAAATTGCATAATCCAAATTATTATCAACACACAAATGATTAATATTGCTGAGCGAGATTGTTCTGGAATATGACATTAGCAAAATGAAACAGCAAAATATTGCTGCGCCGTTGTTCATGCTCGTGATGGAGAGTCATCTATCTTGTATAAATTGGATTCCCACTATTGTTAAAGTTAACCTTTTAGCTGCTACAGACATGCTCTAGGCATTCTGTGCTGAGAGTGGCTTTTGTTGTGGCTGTACTGGTTTGTCTTCTATTTTCTTAATAGATTTATGTGCGCACTGTTCACATGGAAGTTACCAATAAAGTCACAGTATGCAGCCTTAGTGTGAGGATGCCAGCAGCTCAGTCTGCAAGCTGAAATCAGTAAAGCATTGTAAATGTGATTTAATTTCACCTCACTTGTATGTTTAATGTATATGATTGCACCTCAAGGTTTTAGCTGAAGTAGTGCCTCTCTGCACATATTGATGATTGACACCTTGTGCTTTGACATGCTACTGTTAATAGCAGTATATGATGGATTGTATTTCGTCAGCATCTTTCTCTCTATGAACTCTATAATACTACACACTAGTACTAGGACACTGAGCTTTCTCTATCTCAGTCATCACACCCAAGTCACTGTGGGGTGCTATGCCTACATTCACACCTTTAGATCCACTTTCACTCGATTAGCAAGCATTCTGCTAACAACTAGCTGAACCCTAAGTTCTACCTGTCGCTGTGCTCTGGCACAGTTGAAGAAGATCAGATCTGAAAAGTCACGAAGACATCCTGGGTACAATGACTGTTATTGCTACTGCTTTGGTGGCTCAGGCAAGAATGTCTGCTTCTCCTTATCTGTAAAAATAATAAAACCTACGTATAGCGAAAACAACCACACACAGAATTATAGTATCAGTTAGAGGTGGACAGAGTAAATTCTTATTGGTAATCTTCTTCTTCTCACCTGATTGCTGCTGTAGGTGGCGCTTCATACTGGGTAAAGTACAGACAATAGAAAGCGGTGCTCTTGCAGTCGAGCTACAAAAGTTAAAATTGCTGGAGGGATGGGGGCCTAGCTTCCACTAAATTGGCTGCTGGCATGATGGCATCGATGAACGCTCCTACAATGAGTGGGTGGGTGCAGATGGATGGTGCATGGAGAGGGGTGGCCTTCACATGATGATGTCAGTGATTCCAGTAACGTTGATGCTGATGTCATCAACTTCAGGAATGCTGATATCAGCTATTTTCTGGCCAAAATTCTTACTGCCTTCTTACTAGCAGCAAGGAGTATTGAATGGAGATGAAAATAGGAAAGACAAAAGTCATGAGAATAAGCGAGAAGGGAGCTCCAGTTAACATATTCCTTAATGGAAGAAAGATAGAACAAATAAAATCCTTTCTGTAGCTGGGAAGTTTAATGACATGGAGTGGAAGTTGTACAGAAGATACAAGGAGTAGAATGTTTATGGGGAATGGAACATTTGAAAAGTTGGAGCAGCTACTAACATATAGTAAAAATTCAATGGAGCTAAGGAAAAGATGAAATAAATGCTACGTGTGGATGGTAGTGTTACACAGGAGCGAAGCACAGACAGTTTAAAAGAAAGAAGAAAGATATTTCGAAAGTTTTGTAATACGATTTTGGAGAAGAATGCTTAAGGTGAAGTGGTTTGCCAGACTTAAGATGGAAGAAGTAATGAACAAAATAAGGGAAGAAGAAAAAAATCTTGGCTGGGACGTAGACTGTGCAGGCATTTTCTGTAACAAAGAGCTGTAGAGGGAAAAGTGGAAGGAATGAGAGGTAGGATGTGAATTGGAATGATAGATGAAATTAGACAAGGATGAAGGAAGATGGTTAGAACAGGATGCAATGGGGAGCCTTGTGCTGAAACCTGTCATAAGACATGTACATTAAAGAAGAAGAAAATATGCCGAAATTACTGGCTGTAGTCAGGCTACAGGTACTGTTGACTATGCTTTTTTTCAGGTAATCGGCTTTTATGCAACATTGCAAACGTCAGGCAGCGCTTCTTACCCATCAGCCTTGTTCCGTAGCTAAGGATATCAATACATGCAAATGACCTGCTCGAAAGTAAGTGTTCGAATCCTGGTAATGTAATAAATTTTCACCACCATTATTTGGCCAGAAAGAGGAGAAGACATTATGGCATAAAGTTTCTGAGCACCCATAATCTGTGTTAAATTCCAGACCAAGCAGCAGTTCTCATGGACTGAGGGACTGTATCACTTGATCACGATGATCGTGAATGGTGAGGAACAGGCTATAAGGGTTTTACACATCTTCATCGTAACAGCAGCAACGAGCACACAGACATGACTCGAAACTGCCGTTGCTATCATCACTGTCACCTTAACAAAAGCGCCGCCGATCATCTTGTCACAATGACACTTGTTTCATGCCTAGAGATCATTAGTAAATGCACTAGATGTCTTTACTACTAAGATGAAGTTTTGCTTATGCTGTGGAAACAAACAGTGCAAACTTTCCACACTTTTCACGTACCTACGTCATTAATTTAATGACTTCGAGACTTCCCTTAAACCACAGAGCTTGTATTTAATACTGGGGTAAGAAACAGTACAACCTTACCTTGTGAATTTTCCTCATGAATAAACGTACAGTATTATTTGCTAGAGAATATGGTCGTCAATCTCGAAGAGACAAACTTGACAGTTATTTCTGAATAGTCACTCAAGAGCATGAACGGAACTTTTATTAAAATTTAAGTACTTTAAGTTATGAAAAAATTAAGCCATCAAGTGCAACTTTGTATTTCTACTTTTGCAACCAGCATTATTGAATTATTTAAAATGAAATGATAATAATTATTGACTTAGCTGGTTTTTGTAAATCTTGCAAGATCCTAAAAGTCACATGAACCATGACAAAGCGACCATTTCAATAAATGAGCAATACTTTTGCCTGTCTTAGAACTGTGAATCTTTTAGTTGTTTATCAGAATTAAAATAATTCAGGTAGCAATATGAAATTAAGAAATGCATTTCTGAGTGCTGAAAGCATTTCATTTATACTCCTGTTGCATTCCATGAACCAAGCAATAGTGCACAAACATTATTATACTGTCTATAATTACTCTTTGATGAACAATATGACCTCGTAAAATGATTTGGGAGGAAGAGAATGTTAAGCCCTGAAGTAAGACCAATACACGTTATTATATATCATGACAATATATTGTCCACAACTAATTAACTCCAGATTTTCCTAAGATGATTGATCTTGTCTTCACATTTGTAAGTAGAAAAGAAAAACGTTCTTGCTTTTTAACTGAAGCATAGAAATGTAGCCAGTAAACAGTCAACACATTATGGTATCTTCATGTTTCTTTTGGACACGTAACTACTGCTCACCATATCGAATATCTTGGCCACAGTGCTTGCTGCACTTGCGGTGTTAGCTATTGCGGCGCAGGTATAGCCTCGAAAAAATTTTGCAACCGATGCAATTATATAATAGAGAGGAATTGTTAGCATACTGTAAATACACCATGCCGACGTCTCCATTTACCATTGTGCAACATTTTACTGCACCAGATTAACTGCTTGTTGAGCGCACTAGCCGTCGACTGCACTGTACTGCTACGATTGACTGTTAGCTGAGCTCTCTTTACACGTTCTACATCTACATTCATACTCCGCAAGCCACCCAACGGTGTGTGGCGGAGGGCACTTTACGTGCCACTGTCATTACCTCCCTTTCCTGTTCCAGTCGCGTATGGTTCGCGGGAAGAACGACTGTCTGAAAGCCTCCGTGCGCGCTCTAATCTCTCTAATTTTACATTCGTGATCTCCTCGGGAGGTATAAGTAGGGGGAAGCAATATACTCGATACCTCATCCAGAAACGCACCCTCTCGAAACCTGGCGAGCAAGCTA
The DNA here is from genome assembly GCF_023898315.1 of Schistocerca nitens. Taxonomy (NCBI): domain Eukaryota; kingdom Metazoa; phylum Arthropoda; class Insecta; order Orthoptera; family Acrididae; genus Schistocerca; species Schistocerca nitens. Next base: position 546,455,644 of record NC_064618.1, read on the forward strand.
CACCGCGATGCAGAGCGCCTCTCTTGCAGAGTCTGCCACTTGAGTTTATTAAACATCACCGTAACGCTATCACGGTTACCAAATAACCCTGTGACGCGCCAAGGCGAGAAAAAGGCGCTAAACTAAAAGACTTAGTACATTAACTGTTTCTGTGGTTGAAGGCCACGTTCAGAAATTTGTTAGAAAATCATTTCCTCAGAAGAAATCAGTTATTTACAAACATTACTAACGAAATTAACCTGATGTCAACATCGTTTCAATGAAACAAAATATAAGTACTTATTACAGAATTACCCACAGTTGATCAGTGGTTTTAAAGACAGACAATGAGTGAATTATAGTGTTGTTACATTTCAAACCACTGCAGCTACATACTGCTGGCTGCAGTCGGGTCAATACCACATGACGTTAGATATATAGCCTCTTACCCTTGCGATACAAAACGCCCTCATTTGAAACAACAATATGTTGGCGGAACGAATGACTTAAAAGAGTTAGGCATGGTCTTGCTCTTTAGAGAGCAGTTGATCAAATGGTAAGAGAGTGTTGGATATTCTTCTTCTGCTTCTCCTTCTTCTTTCATTCCAATGAATTTTAGGACATGTCACCCATTAAGGCTTTCATCATTCATACCTCTTTCGGGGTCTTATTTCCTTCGACCCATTGCCTTTTAGTTGTAAACTATTGTTCTTATTCTGCTATTTTCCATTGTATTTAAATGCGCTTTCTACCCCTTCTTCCAATTTTTAATTTTATCGTTGACACTAAAAAACTTCGAGCTCTTGTTTGACCAAACTGTTACTTATCTTATTCAAAATGTTCATCCCTGCTGCGTCAACTTGGATTTTTTCTTTTTCGGTCACATCCAATGTTCCGATTCCATAAAGAAGTACTGCCAAAGCAAAAACTAAAAATAATGGGTTATGTTAGTATTTTTGGATTTCCTTTTTGATCGTTTTTAATTTTTCTACACATGGCTTTTAACCTGTTTAGTTTTATCTGTTTCATCATAAATGGCATCGAAGCTTAAATAGCAAAAACGGACAACAGGTCGTTGGATCCCAGAATATTTTGTAGACTTAAATAAAACCTGTCTCTACTTCCTACGTTTTTTTCCTTTACATCGAAGTCTACGTAATTTACGTAATTGCGTATGGCAAACAATGCTGCTAGGCACTTCAAGGTACCTTTAAATTGTTAATCAGTATGCAAGATGGACAAGTTGAGCAGAGCCTGTACTTTGGCCGTCAAGATCATTTGACAGTCGCCTTGATTTTTATGTCTGCAATCGTCTCAAAAGTGAAGTGTATAGCACTCCCGGTGGGATGGTTGACCAACTGGAGTAGTGGATAGTACAGTTCTTGTCAAGATTTACGTGCTGATCTGGAGTTACTTGAAAGAATTCGTAACTTACTGCAGAAACGAGAACAACATTGCATCCAAATGCCAAGATGACACGTGAAACACATCCTTTAACAGGCACACTACAAAGGAATTACCCGAATGGGATGGAAATCGGTAGATGTGACGTGCTTGTGCAGACAAACAAATGATTAAAATTTCAGAAAAAAATGGATGATTTGTTCAAGAGAAACTGAACAAGTCAAAAATGCTTGGGCCAACTTTGGCCCTTGTGGAAGCAGTTATACGGCCAGGTACTGATTGACAGAGTTGATGGATGTCCTCCTGAGGGATATAGTCTCAAATTCTTCCTATTAGTGTGTTAGATACTCAAAATCCCAAGATGGTTGGAGGGTGGTGCCCACAATGTTCCAAGCATTCTCAGTTGGGGAGAGATCTGGCGACCTTGCTGGCCAAGTTAGGGTTTGGCAAGCTCGAAGACAAGCAGTAGAAACTCTCACCATGTGTGGGCTGGCATTATCTGGCTGAAATGTAAGCCCAGGATGGATTGCAATGAAGGGCAACGAAAGGAGGCGTAGAATATCGTCGGCGTACCTCTGTGCTGTAAAGGTGCCGCGGATGACAACCAAACGAATTCTGCTGTGAAATGAAATGACTCCTAGGATAATCAATCCTAGTTGTAGGGCTGTATGGCGGGAGACAGTCACATTGGTATCCCACCGTTGTCTAGGGCGTCTCCAGGCACGTCTTCAGTCTGGAATTGTCATCACTGATGAGTCCCGCTTCGGACTGATCCCTGAAGACCAGGAAAGACATGTCTGGAGACGCCCTGAACAGTAGTGGTTTACCTGCCATTCATCCTGACCACCAGGAGTAATGGTCTGGGTGCCTTTTATCTTCGTAGGAGGACCCCTTTGATTGTCATCTGCGGTACCCCAACAACCACAGCGTACGACGACGATATCCTATGTCCCGTTTTGTTGCCTTTCATGACAAGCCGCCCTGGATTTTTATTTCAGCAAGATAATGCCTGCCTGAACACGGAGAGAGTTTCTACTGCTTGTCTTCTCACTTACCAAACCATACATTGGCCAGCAAGGTCGTTGGATCTCTCCCTAATTGAGAAAGATTGGAGCACTCTGGGCAGGGCTCGATATTTTGACGATGTAACGCTCCAATTGGACAGACTTTGGTATGATATTCCTCAGGAGGACATCGAACAACTCTGTCAATCAATGCCAAGTCGAATAACAGCTTGCATAAGGGCCAGAGCTGGACCAATACATTGTTGACTTGTTCGGTTTGTGAAGCTATTTTCGTAAATAAATCATCCAATTTTTCTGAAATTGTAATCATTTGTTTGTAAGTACATGTACCTCACATCAACCGACTTCCATCCCATTCGGATAATTCCTTCATACTGCATCGTTTTCTTTCTTTCTTTTTTGTCTTAGAGCGTATATTTATATTACCGAGGACAAGATTTAATACTGCTAGGGACAACACGTTCGCAATTCTCTCGCAAGCAGGCCGTTTGTAGGCCTATGTTTACTGGTACAGTTTTTATTCTGCTATCGTGTATTTTCTCAGATGTTTATTGACTGAATAATACACTATTGTCATGAACAGTTGCTAAACATTCTATTAAAATGTAATGACAGGAAGGGGAGTGTGATTGTCTTAATTGTGCTTTCTGAAGTACATAACAATTTGTTCTCCAAAATGAGTGCTGTTCTTATGGTCTCCTTTTCAATTAATTAAGACTGTTTCTGGGGAGTATAGTAATTACCAATACTTCCTGTGCAACAAAAGCGTATGTCTGTATTTAAGGACGTATCACAATTTGTTTGTGCGCAAAAAATTGTTAACGGTGTCTCTATATTTACTGTACTGGACATTTTTCTCCTTTTGAGTATGATGGAGCTTATATTCAAACCATTTTTATTGATTTAGTTCTCCGAAGTCATGCATCTATTAACTGCAAGCTAGGTTCACGATTACATGTCTGTTCGCGATTGTGACGTCACGCTCAACTGCCGGGTGAGGTAGAGAGGCGGCCGTGAACGAAAGGGAAACCCCGTGCTCTTGTGACTGTCATGCTAAAGAGAACAAACGGGGAACATTAACAAGAGCTACTTAAGATCGTTTGATCACTGAGTTTTTAACGGAGAATAGACGGCAATGTCTTCAATTAACGTTGACCGCCACAGCGAGACCGAGCAGAAGCACGTCCCGCTTACTGCTTGTTTGGTCACTGCACAACAGTTGCTTATTCTGTTTGAAGCATCTTTGTCGACGGCGTGAGATTGTTAGACAGTACTGGTACGTTGAAGAGCTTTATTTCCTTTGTCAGTTACCGTCAAGCACTTCTCCTAACCTATTGATCAATTATTCTTAAATGCCGTTCTTCAGATTAAATCGTTCCTTTCAGCCAAACGGATATCCAGAGCTACCACCCTGACTCTAATGAAAGAGCTTCTGATTTTCGAAAAGCATTTAGGAAGATAATCGGTATTCGATATTTCGCTGTTGCTCAGCTATAAGAGTCACGGGAGGAGAGGAGATACGGAGTTAGTCGCTATGAATCTGCAGTGCCTGAGACCAGCCTCTCCAGTGAGCTGGGAGCTTACAGGTAAAGAGGCATTGTAAGGAAATTATGATGTGGTATATCCGAAACTTGTGAAATACTCTGTCATCGCTTTCGGATGGCATGGACGTACCATTTAAAAGTTTTCACACTTTCAGTACTGCGAGTGCGCAAAAATTATGTACGATGATTCCGAGTCGAAGAGAACGAGAAAAATTAAAAATATATTTACGTACTTACTCATTGGTTCTCAGTGCGAATATATCTGTTATTAAAATGACGTGTGGATATGCCTTGTGAGGTAAGAAAACTGCAGTCGCATCTGCAAAAAAGATAAAACAGTTCCTTATCCTCACTAGAGATCTTTTTTATTTCATATAACGCAAACCAATTGGAAGAATACTTAAAAATGATAATTTAAACGTTTATAAAGAATACGAGTGTTTAAAAAAATTCTTTCTGAATTAACTGTTTCAGTGCAACTTCACCTAAAGACGGAAATGTCACTCAGGTGTATTATATTTTAACATAGAATTAAATCAGTTAATACCAACAGCCATGTTTTAAATTATGTGACACAAATTCGCTAGCCCGTTTAGCCCTGGATAACACAGCTCACATCGATGTTCAATACAATTTCGATATTCACTCTTCATAAACGTTATTCGTTAGCAAGGCATAAAGGTGACCTGAAACTACAGTGACCTGGTAAATATCTGTAAGTTTTAATTGAAGCTGAGGAGATGGCAGGAGTGACATATTTCGGCGGTCTTCTTGGCCTTCACGTAACTGGGTTAGAGCAAGCTACCCACTTCTTCCGAAGTCTAGCAAGGGTGACAGCCCGCCGGGCGCGGTGTCGGAACATTGTCGCAATACTTATGGATAAAGGTATTCCTGATTTGATTAATGATGTATGAAATATGTCGCCACTGTCTTTCGGACATTGAGCACTGCAATATCACGTGACTGAAATGCGCAAGTTCATGTGGGTGAGCCTTGCAGCACGGAGATGTCAGATGTCTGTCTATCTACGCTGAACAGATATGATGAACAACAGTCTGACAACAATGTGATGCGAGGTGCATAAGTGGTCTTGCCTAAGAAAACCATATCTTTTAAGTATAGTTTGGTTTTTTTTTATTTTTATTTTTTGCGTGCTCCGTGGGTCGTTTCGGGACAACACACCGTGATGTGGAACGCTCAGTAGGTTCACAAATAAGATTAATTTACTTTGTGAAAACACTATTATATGCTGGCTACTTACCAAACAAGATTTTTTGTTTTTATCTTTGATAAATGTGATCCAAAGAGTTCCAATCTACTCAGGAATTCACCTAAGGAGAAGGAGTTACCAAGGAGAAATGATTTCAATTTTTTCTTAAAACTTTTGTTATCTGCCATCACCGTTAATTCCTACTAGAGGTAATTAGATATTTTTATGTCTGCAAACTTGCTCCTATCAGGCTGTTTTTTTTTTTTTTTTTTTTTTTTTTTTTTTTTTTTTTTTGTATATTCTCGTCCCTTTGTCAGTTGGGAGGACTGCTACATTTCTTCCTGTTCCTGTAACATCTGCATCTTGACGACAGAGATTCAGCCTGTCTGTACAGTAGAGGAAATCTGACTCACTGCTTCGCCGGCTGTCCTAGCATCTCATCTTGTGTCATGCCGAAGTATCCCCTGAGCCAAGGCAACTATTATTTCGTCTGTCTGGAATCTGGTCATTGTGCTTCCACGAAAAATACACGATAGTAGCATCCAAACAAATTTGTTACATATGTCAGCAATTTATGAACACTGAGAGCTGCTCAGCAGTAATGCTGTACAAGTAACAACTAAATTTTGAACTACAGGTCATACGTAACCAGTACTGTATGGGCACCTACTTACTAAAATACTGTGTGAAGCCCTTTCATTCGAGATGTATGTTGCTATTGATGTATCTTGGGTATAAGCGTACCATCTGACAACTTGGTAACAAAATAAAAATAGTTTTATGATTACTGTATTAACTTTGTGGATATTTAATATTTATAAATTAGAAGCCATATATAAACTTTTGGCTATTTTTTATCTTAGCACATGAAAAAATTAACGTTCATTATATCAGTAATATTACACATTTCTGATATTTGTGCCAGTTTACACGAAATCAATAGATCATTTATGAATTCACACACTGTCACGCTAACTTTAAGAAAATCCTATGTTTACATCTGATGCTTAATTTTCAGGTTTAAAACTAGCTTGTACTGATCGTACTGATATTGCCGTTACGGAATAATATGTTTTTGGTACATAAGCAAGTTGTCCATGGATGCCACGATTTCGTTCTACTTCTGCATCTACATACATACGTCGCAAGCTACCGTACGGTGCGTGGTGGAGGGTACTACTAATCGCTTCCTTTCCTGTTCCATTTGGAGATACAGCGAGGGAAAAACGGCTATGTACATGAGCTGTAATTTCATGTATCATATCTTGGCGGTCCTAACACGAAATGTATGTTGGCAGAATTCTGCAGTCAGCCTCAAATGTCGGTTCTCTAAATACACTATGTGATCAAAAGTATCCAGACAGCCCCAAAAACATACGATTTTCACATTAGGTTCATTTTTCTGCCACCTACTGCCAGGTAATCCGTATCAGCGGACTCAGTAGTCATTACAAATTGTGAGAGAGCGGAAAGGGGCGCTCCGCGGAACTCACAGACTTCGAACCGGGTCAGGTGATTTGGTGTCACTTGTGTCATACGTTTGTACGCGAGATCTCTACACTCCTAAACAACCATAGGTCCACTGTTTCCGATGCGATAGCGAGGTGGAAACGTGGAGGGACACATACAGCACAAAAGTGTACAGGCCGACCTCGTCTGTTGACTGACAGAGACCGCCGACAACTGAAGAGGGTCGTAATGTGTAATAGGCAGACATCTATCCAGACCATCATACAGGAATTCCAAACTGCATCAGGATCCACTGCTTTACTATGAAAGTTAGGCAGGAGGTGAGAAAACTTGGATTTCATGGTCGAGCGGCTGCTCATAAGCCACACACCACGCCGGTAAATGTCAAACGACGCCTCGCTTGGTGTAAGGGGCGTAAACATTGGACGATTGAACAGTGGAAAAATGTTATGTGCAGTGATGAATCACGGTACACAATATGACGATCCGATGGCAGGATGTGGGTGTGGCGAATGCCAGATGAACGTCATCTGCCAGCGTGTGTAGTGCCAACAGTAAAATTCCGAGGCGGTAGTGTTATGGTGGTCATGTTTTTCATTGGGGGGGCTTGCACCCCTTGTTGTTTGGCGTGGCACTATCACAGGACAGGCCAACATTGATGTTTTAAGCACCTTCTTGCTTCCCATTGTTGAAGAGCGATTCGGAGATGGCGATTGCATCTTTCAAAACGATCGAGAACCTGTTCATAATAGACGACCTGACCCGTGGCGGTGTAGTTACACGACGATAACATCCCTGTAATGGACCGTCGTGCAGAGAGTCCTGACCTGAATCCTATAGAACACCTTTGGGATGTTTTGCAACACCAACTTCGTGGCAGGCCTCACCGACCGACATCGATACCTCTCCTCAGTGCAACACTCTGTGAAGAATGGGCTGCCATTCTCCAAGAAACCTTCCAGCACCTGATTGAACGTATGCCTGTGGGAGTGGAAGCTGCCATCGAGGCTAAGGGTGCGCCAACACCATACTGAATTCCAGCATTACCGATATGGAGGGCGCCACGAACTTGTAAGTCATTTTCATCCAGGTGTCCGGATACTTTCGATCCCATAGTGTATTCTGAGTAGCGTTCCTCGAAAAGAACGTCGTCTTCCCTCCAAGGTTTCGCATTTCACTCCCGAAGCGTCTCTGTAACATCTGCGTGTTGTTCGAATCTGCCAATAAAGAATCAAGCAGCCCGCCTCTGACTTGCTTCGATGTCTTCCTTTAATACGACCTGATGCAGGTCCCAAACACTCGAGCAGTACTTTAGAATAGGTCACAAGAGCGTCCTACAAGCGGTATCCTTTACAGATGAATCACACTTCCCTAAAATGCTCCCAATAATCCCAACTACAGTCGTTACATGCTTGTTCCATTTCATATTGCTTCGCAACATTACGCCCAGATATTTAAACAACGTGATTGTGTCAAGAAGGACACAACTAACGCTGTATTCGGACAATTTTTCCTACTCATCCGCATTAACTTACATTTTTCTACTATTAGAGCCAGCTGTCATAAATAACATCAACTAGAAATTTTGTCTAAGTCATCTTATATCATCCTACAGGCACTCACCTTCGACACCATCCCGTACACCAGAGCATCGTCAGCAAACAACCGCAGACTGCTGCCCACCCTGTCCGCCATTTAAAGTTTTAAATATTAATCTTATCTTTTTATCTTTACCTGTCAGCGAAGTCAGCTAAATCCTCGCACGCCTTCACATCTGACGCATCACAGACGTGCCCATACTCAGCACCTGTAATATGAGTTGGAGAGATGTTCTCTCCACTGATACTGTCTAGTTGCTGTACGTCTTTTAGTTTTTGCACAGTCGTCTTTTGAAACCCCGGAGGTTCTTACGAATAACCTGGTACTAGATGTAATGCTGATTCAAGGGATTCGTATGCAGCGTATAGTTTCCTAGAGCAACTAACTGTGATACCTATTTGCGTTAACTACCAATGTGTGCATAAGAACAGTTTTGTCCAGGTAACCGATTATTTGGGTGAGACACAAATATACAATGAAGAGCCAAAGAAACTGGTACAGTTGCCTAATATCGTGTAGGGCCCCAGCGAGCAAGCAGAAGTGCCGCAACACGACATGGCATGGACTCGACTAATGTCTGAATTAGTGCTGGAGGGAACTGACACCATGAATCCTGCAGGGCTGCCCATAAATCCATAAGATCAGGATGCGGTGGAGATCTCGTCGCAAGGCATCCCAAACATGCTCAATAATGTTCATGTTGGGGAGTCTGGTGGCCAGCGGAAGCGTTTCAATTCAGAAGAAGTTCCTGGAGCCATTCTGTAACAACTCTGGACATGTGGGGTGCCGCATTGTCTTGCTGGAATTGCCCGAGTCCTTCTGAATGCACAATGGACATGAATGGATGCAGGTGATCAGACAGGATGCTTACGTACGTGTCACCTGTCAGAGTCGTATCTAGACGTATCAGGGGTCCCATATCACTCCAACTGCACACGCCCCACACCATTACAGAGCCTTCACCAGCTTGAACATACTGACATGCAGGCTTCATGGATTCATGAGGTTGTCTCCATACCAGTACACGTCCATCCGCTCTATACAATTTGAAACGAGACTCGTCCGACCAGGAAACATGTTTCTAGGCATCAACAGTCCAACGTTGGTGTCGATGGGCCAGGCGAGGCGTAAAGCTTTGTGTCGTGCAGTCATAAAAGGGTACACGAGTGGGACTTCGTCTCCAAAAGCCCATATCAGTGACACTTGTTGATGGTCCAGTACTGAAATCTGCAACAATTTTCGGAAGGGTTGCACTTCTGTAAAGTTGAACGATTCTCTTCAGTCATCGTTGGTCCCGTTCTTGCAAGATCCTTTTCCGGCCGCAGCGATGTTGGAGATTTGATGTTTTACCAGACTGCTGATATTTACGGTACACTCGTGAAATGGTCGTACGGGAAAATCCCTACTCCAGGGAAGCTGTGTCCCATCGCTCGTGCGCAGACTAAACACCACGTTCAAATTCACTGAAATGTTGCCATTGTAGCAGCAGTAACCGATCTAACAACTGCGCCAGACACTTGTCTTATATAGGCGTTGCCGACCGCAGCGCCGTATTCTGCCTGTTTACATATCTCTGCATTTGAATACTCTTGCCTATACGTTTCTTTGGCGCTTCAGTGTAGTTGACATTCGCTGCTTGGTGGAGTTGCTGATGTAGGGTGTATTCTTACCATGAGATTGCATTCCGCAGAAGGGAAGGTGAACTCTGGATTAGAAAGATAAAGACAGACTCTAAGAAACGGACAGTGTAGATGCTATATGTGAGCTGTAGCTGATAAAAGTTGATGCAAAAGCAACGAACTGGTTTCAGGTGCCATGGAAAAAACTGAGGTAAACTAATGCGCTGTTATTGTCGGACATGGAGCAAGGGTAGATTGAGAGGCAGCATGGAGAGCAGCAGTGGCGACAGGGAGGCCCATCTTTCAGCGTAATGCGCGAGGAGAGTGACGGCGAGCGTCCATCTAATGTAACGGGCCGAAGTACTCAGGGATCGCATGGGATATGCTTTCTGAAGATCTCCTAAAGTAATAATAACGTGAATAATGGTGTAAAATATGGGCAAAAGGCGCAGAGGCGCTGAAAAGGATATTGCGAGCATATTATATTATACTAGTTGAGTATTCGGCATTGCCTGGGTGTGTGCTTATCCCAATTCTGTTTGTCCATGTGTTGCTTCCGCTCACTCTCCGTTCATCTCCCTCATCCTCCTCTCTGCCAGTCTCCTTCTCCTTCTCTCTCTGCCCACCTCCTGCACCGCCGCTCTCACTCTCTGTCTCCTCCTGCCCCTCTCTCTGTCCATCTGCTACTCCTCCCTCTCTCTGTCTATCTAGTCCTCCCCACTCTCTCGGTCCATCAGCTTCCGCCCTCCCCTTCCCCTCCCCCCCCCCTCAGCCCATCTGCTCCTCCCTCCTCTCAGACCATCTCTTCCTGCCTCCTTTATCTACTCCTCACTCCTTATTTCCTCCTCCTCCCTCTCTATGCCCATCTCTCCTCTGCATTTCTCTGTTCATCCCCTCCTCCTCCTCTATCTGTCCATCTCCTTCTTCCTTCACTTTTCTCTCTCCACTTTATCCCCCCATCCCAACAGGAGGGTTCTGGTCCTTACTCCCGCAGCATTTCTTTCAGACAGTGAATAATTTGTAGCCTACACCAAGTTTGGTTGAAACCGATCCAGGGGTTTAGGAGGAGTTTCTTAGCCCTGGCGCTGCCCGCATATGCACATGCCACAAATATTTCTCATATATTTAATATAAAAAAAATGGCTCTGAGCACTATGGGACTCAACTGCTGAGGTCATTAGTCCCCTAGAACTTAGAACTAGTTAAACCGAACTAACCTAAGGACATCACAAACATCCATGCCCGAGGCAGGATTCGAACCTGCGACCGTAGCGGTCTTGCGGTTCCAGACTGCAGCGCCTTTAACCGCACGGCCACTTCGGCCGGCATATTTAATATATTTCACACATATTTGTAAACATATTTCACCTGTATCTCTTGTGAATTTCGCCATTAAGTTTCATTTTCACAGAGCTCAATGTTCATGACGCCATGTCTTCACAACTACGTGTAGTACAATGATCAAATTTTGAGGATCCACTCGGCGGAACATGTGGATACTGCCAGGGAAATGTGTTGCGAACAGTATTCGTAGCAGCAGAAGAAGTAATAAATTCAAACGGCATTCATGATGCAGATGTTCTTCAATCATCTCAGTGTTTATGACATCATATCTCTTGATATACTTGTCGTACAGTGATAAGATTTTGTAGGCACAATCATCAGAATATGTGGATACTGTCTGCGAAATATGCCGCGAATACAGTTTGTAGCAAAGAAGTTATAAATTAAAATGTCATGCCTGATGCCACACTTTTACTGCATGAACAGCAAAAATGTACCACGCGATAAAATTCTTTCCTTTCATAATTTTTTCGGGGTTGTCAGTGGGAAAAGGTTTCTTAAAGGTTTGATATTGGGTGCAGAGCTTGTTGCAAGTCCCTAAGTGCTCTCATTACTAAATACTTGATGAAAGAGTCTGAGTAATCGCGCGTCATGGACTACACTGCTTTTTCATTTCCAGTCCCACCCCTGTGATAGGTATGTGGTTCTTCCCCAACAGCGGTTATTGCCTGACATTAATTGATATGTGTACCAAGTTTAGTTGAAATCGGTGCAGCAGTTTACAGAGAGGTATGGAACATACGTACGTACATACATACACACACATACATTCATAATATGTGTGGATTAATATTGATCATTTTGGAGTAAAAAGAACTAGCACTATATATTCCTTAATCAAAGTAACTGAAGGAATGGGCGAAGATGACTGCAGGAACTGGGAACAGGGGACGGGGTTGGGTGATAGTGATAGGGGAAGGGGCGGGGGGATGGCTGGACGGCTGTATATTTAATTTATAAACTTTACTAGCAGAGATGCCAAACCAACCGAGAGACTATAGAACCTGCTAGAAAGCCACACATTCAATAGTACAAAGCGAGCCTCAAATGAGGAAAAGATTAGTTGCAAGGTGCTGCAAGATTCTTAAAGGCATACCGAGTTAGTGCATAAGGCTTTAGGCAAGTGACAGACTTCCAGTCCAGTTCAATACTCAGTCGGACCTATGGTTTTTTCTTCACTTATCCCGTTCCTCACGTCTAGCAATGGTATAGTAATGTATAAAAGCACCGTCGTTAGTAGTGTAATTTAAATTGTTGGTTCCCCTGAAACTGACTGGATAAGTCAGTTCAAGGATTGGAGGGAGTAAAGGGAAAACTATGCCCAATATTCTCTGCCTAGAAAAACAGTGTGGTCTTCGAATCGAGTTTCGCGTTGAGCACAGCTTTACATTTAAAACACAGACGTGAGGCTCATGGAAGTAAAAAGGGACGATGAGATGAAATCACGAAGCTGTGTTGACCGAGATAATAAGTAAGTTGAGACAGGAACAGAATCAAATAAATGAGGAATAATGACAGAGGCTCTAGAGGTATATGAGTATACACACAAAATCTTAAAAGAAAATAAGGCGAAAACATTTAATTGATGATGCCACGTTATGCACAAAAGAATAAAAGGTCTGCCGAAATGTGAGAAGAGAGATATAATCGACTCGAAGAACGGACCTTAAATGTAAATGAAGAACAGTTTGCTCTGTTTTTAAATCTGATAACTCTCACAAAAATTGTACTGGGACGGTGGGATTCGATACGAAATCACAAAAAAGCAGAATGAGAAGTTAGAGGTGCGAATTAGTTCAACCTATTAACTATGGTTTCATTAAGGGAGAGGCTCGACAGGGGCAGAGACTTCAGTGATGATAATTAATAAATGAGGTGTAAATTTCACGTTTTAGGTACTAGTTGCAAGTTGCACGTCTTCTCAGACAGTTTGGAGGGTTACTGCTTTGATAGAAGAAACAATGAATACATGAGAGGTGGGTTGGGAGGCGATGCATGGGCACTGAGAACCGGTAACGACTACCACAATATGAAGATCTCGACAAATTGTTTCTGAAACAATATACACACATCAAAAAAAGTTTTGCATCACCTCGGTTCCGAGAGTTCCGGAACCTGTACAGAAAATTGGAATAGAGATCAACATAAACATCATTTTCGCCCTTTTTATTGCTCATGAAAACCACACATTTCACGTTGTACCACCATACAGCGAGACCTTCAGAGGTGGTGATCCAGATTGCTTTACACACCGGTACCTCTAATACCAAGTAGCACGTTATCTTGCATTGATGCATGCCTGTATTCGTCGTTGCATACTATCCACAAGTTCATCAAGGCACTGTTCATCTACATCTACATCTACATCCATACTCCGCAAGCCCCTGACGGTGTGTGGCGGAGGGTACCTTGAGTACCTCTATTTGGTTCTCCCTTCTATTCCAGTCTCGTATTGTTCGTGGAAAGAAGGATTGTCGGTATGCCTCTGTGTGGGCTCTAATCTCTCTGATTTTATCCTCATGGTATCTTCGCGAGATATACGTAGGTGGGAGCAATATACTGCTTGACTCCTCGGTGAAGGTATGTTCTCGAAACTTCAATAAAAGCCCGGACCGAGCTACTGAGCGTCTCTCCTGCAGAGTCTTCCACTGGAGTTTATCTATCATCTCCGTAACGCTTTCGCGATTACTACATGATCCTGTAACGAAGCGCGCTGCTCTCCGTTGGATCATCTCTATCTCTTCTATCAACCCTATCTGGTACGGATCCCACACTGCTGAGCAGTATTCAAGCAGTGGGCGAACAAGCGTACTGTAACCTACTTCCTTTGTTTTCGGATTGCATTTCCTTAGGATTCTTCCACTGAATCTCAGTCTGGCATCTGCTTTACCGACAATCAACTTTATATGATCATTCCATTTTAAATCACTCCTAATGCCTACTCCCAGATAATTTATGGAATTAACTGCTTCCAGTTGCTGACCTGCTATATTGTAGCTAAATGATATGGGATCTTTCTTTCTATGTATTCGCAGCACATTACACTTGTCTACATTGATATTCAATTGCCATTCCCTGCACCATGCGTCAATTCGCTGCAAATCCTCCTGCATTTCAGTACAATTTTCCATTGTTAAAACCTCTCGATATACCACAGCATCATCCGCAAAAAGCCTCGGTGAACTTCCGATGTCATCCACAAGGTCATTTATGTATATTGTGAATAGCAACGGTCCTATGACACTCCCCTGCGGCACACCTGAAATCACTCTTGCTTCGGAAGACTTCACTCCATTGATAATGACATGCTGCTTTCTGTTATCTAGGAACTCTTCAATCCAATCACACAATTGGTCTGATAGTCCATATGCTCTTACTTTGTTCATTAAACGACTGTGGGGAACTGTATCGAACGCCTTGCGGAAGTCAAGAAACACGGCATCTACCTGTGAACCCGTGTCTATGGCCCTCTGAGTCTCGTGGACGAATAGCGCGAGCTGGATTTCACACGATCGTCTTTTTCAAAACCCATGCTGATTCCTACAGAGTAGATTTCTAGTTTCCAGAAAAGTTATTGGTCCATATTGTCGCACTCCTCAACGGAGATTCGGCCTAGAGTCATCAGAGTGGTTGGTGGGTCACGTCGTCCATAAACAGCCCTTTTCAATCTATCCCAGGCATATGAGATAGGGTTCATGTCTGGAGAACGCGCTGGCCACTCTTGTCGAGCGATGTCGTTGTCCTGGAGGAAGTCATTCACAAGATGTGGACAATGGGGGCACGAATTGTCCATGAAGACGAATGCCTCGCCAGTATGCTGCCGGTATGGTTGCACTAACGATCGGAGGATGGCATTCACGTATCGTCCAGCCGTTACGGCACCTTCCATGACCACAAGTGGCGTACGTCGGCCCCACATAATGCCACCCCAAAAACAGCAGGAAACTTCCAATTTGCTGCACTCGCTGGACAGTGTGTCTAAGGCGTTCAACCTGACCGGGTTGCCTCCAAACACGTTTCCGACGATTGTCTGATTGAAGGCATATGCGACACTCATCGGTGATGAGAAGGTGATGCCAATCCTGAGCGGTCAATGAGGCATGTTGTTGGGCCGTACCACTGTACCGCGTTGCATTGTGTCGTGGTTGCAAAAATGGACCTCGCCATCGACGTCGCATGTGAATTTGCACATCTTGCAACCTAATGCGCACAGTTTGAGTCGTAAGACGACGTCCTGTGGCTGCACGAAAAGCATTATTCAACATGGTGGCGTTGCTGTCAGCGTTCCTCCGAGCCATAATCCGTAGGTAGCGGTCATCTACTGCAGTAGTAGCCCTTGGGCGGCCTGAGCGAGGCACATCGTCTACAGTTCCTGTCTCTCTGTATCTCCACCATGTCCGAACAGCATCGCTTTGGTTCACTCCGAGACGCCTGGATGCTTTCCTTGTTGAGAGCCCCTCCTGATACAAAGTAACAATGCGGACGGCATCGAACCGCGCTATTGACCGTCTAGGCACGGTTGAACTACAGACAACACGAGTCGTGTACCTCCTTCCTGGTGGAATGACTGGGAGTGATCGACTGTCGGACCCCCTCCGTCTAATAGGCGCTGCTCATGAATGGTTGTTTACATCTTTGGGTGGGTTTAGTGACATCTCTGAACAGTCAAAGGGACTGTGTCTGTGAAACAATATCCACAGTCTACGTCTATCTTCAGGAGTTCTGGGAACCGGGGTGATGCAAAACTTTTTTTGATATGTGTATTTTGCCAAACAGTACCAAGAAAACATACATTGTTGTGAGGAAGGCCTTTAAAGAGTTGGGTGTTACTATAAACTTTTTCTGTGTTTATCGGGAGTGCATTTTATACGCTGATAAACTATTGCAGGATGGCTCAATTACAATTATTTTGTCGATGCTGCTAGTGGGAGTGTGACACAAGTTTACTGAGGTGTTCAAAATGGAATAAACGAACTGTTGCTGGTATTCAATAATTTTAATTCGTTAACGTAGAATATTCAAGCACACAGCGGGTGGAGAGTAAGGAATTATGGCCAAAAAGGGTACTGAACAGCGGAAATGAAAAGAGGTGTGAAGAGGCAAACCTGTCCAGGGGGAGGTGATGCTGTTGGCACTGAAGAAGTAGACATTTTGGGGGCCAGGATTGGAGCAGAAGTGAAGATACGTTTGCGGACAATAAATGGGGGTGAAAGAGGGAGCGCCGGCCGCGGTGGTCTCGCGGTTCTAGGCGCGCAGTCCGGAACCGTGGGACTGCTACGGTCGCAGGTTCGAATCCTGCCTCGGGCATGGATGTGTGTGATGTCCTTAGGTTAGTTAGGTTTAAGTGGTTCTAAGTTCTAGGGGACTGATAACCACAGCAGTTGAGTCCCATAGTGCTCAGAGCCATTTGAACCATTTTTGAAAGAGGGAGCAAGACCTTGTCAAGACTGGCGAAACTTCAGGGTAATTCGGATAGTGTACGAACGTGGATGAAAGCGGATCACGTACAATGCAACTCAAGGAAGTACTCAGCAAGGAACAGGGAGAGGTGCTTCTAAACCTCTCCTCCTCCTCCCCCCCCCTCCCCCCTGCGAAAATAAATCTTACTTAACTGAACTCGCATCCTGACTCAGTACAACACCAACAATTATTAATGTTTAATTGTTCGTGAATTCCTAAGGGCTCAAACAGCTGGGGTCATCGGTCCGTAGATTTACACACTAGTTAAACTAACTTATGTTAAGAACAACACTCACACCCATGCCCGACGGATTCGAACCTCCGGCGTAAGGGGCCGCTCAATCCGTGACATGGCGCCTCAAACCGCGCTGCCACTCCTAGAGGCAACAGTTATTATTAACGAAAGTACTGTCATATGGCGTATCATACAAAATTAGTGAATGGACTGAGTGAGGACTTCCTAATAAGGAGGACGCAGCACGTTATGTCGCATGGAGAGTGTAGGAACAGTTTCAGTCTTGTCCCACCGATGCGTGTTGGACCTTTACTTTTTATGTTGTATATTAATGATCTAGCATAAGTATTAATAGCTTATCAAATTTGGACATATTGACTTCAGAAAAGCTTTTGGTATTGTCCCGCAATGTCGTCTAGTGAAAAAAGAAAAGAAAGTACGAACTTAACGGAGTATTGGATCCGACTTGCGACTCTGTTCGAGAGTTCCTTGCAGACGGAACTCAACACCTCGCTCTTAACGGAAAAAAATCAACAGATGTAAAGATAATTTCAGGGCTACTTCAAGGAAGTGCGATAGGACCGTTGCTGTTTACAATATACGTAAATGATCTAGTAGCAAACGTCGGAAGTTGTCTATAAGAAGGTAGGAACGTCAGCAGGCTGTATCGATCACCAGAAAGACCTACAGAGGACTGATGTATGGTGGAGATAGTGGCAGTTGACCCTAAGCGCAAATAAATGTAACATACTGTGCACACACAGGAAAAGAAATAAACGACTGTAGAACTACACTACTGATGACAAGTTGTTGGAAACAGTATCTTCCTTAAAATATCTAGGAGTAACCACCCGCAGCGACCTTCAGCAGAATGAGTGCATGAAAAACCTAGGAAAAAATATATTAGTCTGGGTTTCATAGGAAGAATCATAAGGAAATGTAATTTGCCTACGAAAGAAATGGCTTACAGAACAAATGTTTGACCGATTCTTGAGTATTGCTCATCAGTCTTGGATCCTTGACTTCTCAGGATTAATAGAAGAGATAGAGAAAATCCAATGAAGAGCGGCGGGTTTCGCCACAGGATCGTTTGGACCGTACAAGAGCGTTACAGATATGCTCAACCAACTCCAGTGGCAGATGCTACAAGAAAAGCATTGTGCATCACAGAGAGGTTCACTAATGAAATTCTGGGAGAGTACGTTCCGGGAAGAGTCGGAAAACATATTACATCCTCCCGAATACGTCAACTGAAATGACCACAACGAGAAGAATTGGAGAAATTTGAGATAATACGGATGTTTACCGACACTCATTCTTTCTACGCGCCATTCGCGAAGGGAACAGGTAAGGTGGAATTAGTTAGTGAAACCATAAGTACCCTCCGATACACACCTCAGGTGGCTTGCGGAGTATTAATGTACTTGTCACAGGAAGTTATCCGCGATCTTTATTTATACAAATTAGGCTTTCATTCTGTCTGTACATCACTGATTATTTCAAAATGACATTTTGTCCATCTTCAGATCATATGCCGTAGTTACAGAGTAATTTTGTCCCAGTGGAACTACCAGTTCACTGTCACCTAAACAAAATAAGTCTATCTTCAATATTAATCGTAACCTCAGACTGTTTACAGATTAAGAATGTGTCTAAAGTGAAGCAATGTCCGAAAATAAAATTGCAAAAAATATCCAATGAGATAGGAAAATAAAGTCCTAAGACTACACTATCAGTGACTCACAGTTAGGAACAGTCAACTCCAAAAGATAAAACTAAACTTCGCCCGACAAGCCTCGGAAGGCTCAACTGTACTGAACGACCGCCGTGTCATCCTCAACTTATTGGCGTCACTGGATGCGAGTATCGAGAGGGGCATATAATCAGCACACTGTTCTCCCTGCCGTTACCAGTCTTCGTGACCGTAGCCGTTACTTCTCACTCAGGTAGCTCCTCAATTTGCCTCACAAGGACTCACTACACTCTGCTTGCCAACAGCGCTCCATAGACCGGACGGTCACCCATACAAGCGCTAGCCAAACTCAACGGCGCTTAACTGTGGTGTTCTGATGGGAGCCGGTGTTACAACTGCGGAAAAGCCGATGGCAGCTATAACAGATAACTGAATGTAATTATTTGTGGGGATAGGAGGTGGGATTCTCAGACTGGCTCAGTCATAGGCGAAGGTGGTGGCAGATTTCGGTTCATTGGCAGTTAGGAAAGTGCAAAAACATTGTTTATACAAGACATTTACGACCCGTTCTAGAATATTGCCCAAGTGTGTGGGAACCATATCAAGTAGGACTAACAAGGAATACGAAACGTATGCAAAGAGAGGCAGTACCAATAGTCACAGGTTTGTTTGACTCATGGGAGAGAGTCACAGAGATGTTAAAAAACAGGAATTGACAATTGACAGGGTCATTAAGACGGTCACCAACTGTCTCGTTATCACACAGTTTCAAGAAGCAATATTAAGTGAGGAATCCAGAAACACAGAATAACCACCTTCATATTGCTTTTGTAGGGAGCGTGAAGACAAGACAAGCCCAATTTTCAGAACGTACCGAGTCATTTAAGCAGTCATACTTCCCGCAGTCCATACGCGACTGGAATGGGAAGAAACCGCAATTCGTGGTACAATGGAGTACCCTCTGTCGAGCACTTTACAGCGGAAGGCGGATTATAGATGTTGATGTAGATGTAAGGTTCTGGCACTCAGTTTTCAACACTTGAAACTCTGTCAAATATCAAGATAAATTATTTTATTAATGCTACAAGTATTTCAAGGCAATGTATTACTGTTTTCTCTGCCTGTTGGATTACTGAACAAATCGTAGGCATAGTATATAGCATATTACCTTTTGTCTACGGCAGAGAAAGAAATTTCATTTGAATAACAAACGTGGTGTTTGCGTAAGATTAAAATGTGAACTATGGTTTTATTGAATCAACATTGAGCATTTCTATACGTTTTTATTAGGTCGCTTTCTTATCTGTCTGTTTGTTCGATACAAATTTTGTAATTGAGTTTAAACTAACTACTCGATGAGCTAGAGACGTGATATTTCAGACATAGCTCAGATCTGAGTGACAATGTACTATCAACTCTCTTTCTTCTCCGTGCGTTCGGTAAGGGTGGAGGTGGAGCTGAAAAAGTTTGGTAACAGTTGACATCTCAGTTGCTCTGCAGGACCAGTGTGTTGAACAGGTAGTATTGGAATGCGTTCCAGGAGGTATGCAAGTTGATGGCCACGGCTGAAGAGAAAGAGGGGAGAATACACGGACGGAGGGATTGGAAGGAAGAGCTATACGCGACCACGGGTGAAGTCGTGGATAAAATTCTAATGTATTATTTAAATAAAAATATAATCACGCAGTTTAAAATCGATTGCGAAATTTCTCACTCACAACACAAAGAAGCAATAAATAATTATTTAAATAAAAATCAATTTTAAATGCAACATGCTTTTAAATCGGAGGAGAGTGTATAAAACATTTTCCCTGCCCCATACAGATAGCTAATTCCATACAGATAATCCTGATAACTTTTGCTTGTGAATTTTTAATAGCCATAGCGTTACAATCAGTAGATAACAGAAGATGAACTATACTTGCATTAGTTATGTATTGTAGGTGCCCTACCTGTTTCGTTATAAATCTTACAACTAGTGTCATATCTTTCAAATATTCACAAGCACAAATTTTCAGGGCTATTTGTATGCGGCTTGGAATGTGTGTGGACTAGGAGGAATCATTATATGCCTTTTAGTCCGATTTAAAAAAGGCTTCATGTTAAAAATTTATGTATTTATTAATTATTGTTGGCAAAGGCAAAGAGGGAAAATACCCCAACGCATTACTTGATTAGAAAAAGTAGCTAGGTACAACACTGTTCCCTGTTTCCCAGTGGAAAAATAACTCCATGTAGAAAGATGCATCGTAAAGTTTCGATGGACTGTACCTACCATTCTTGATCTATAGTGTAATTAAAATAAGATAAATCAGAAACAAATTAAGAAACATTTTCTTACACACCTCGTGGTATCATTCAGCAACTGCCTCAGTAAACGACTGTGGTTGCTCATGAAGGCTCGACATTCTACAGCCAAGCATTCTGTCTCCAAGTAACATGCTAGAGAGGAGTTAGGAATTATGAGTGTGTGCGAAGGTCCCTCATTTAGGTCGGATGGCCAAGGTGTTAAACAAATAAATGCTAGAGCAGTGGAATTTTGGTTGTGTGTGAGAAGCATCACCGATAAGCTCTTTTGTTGGTCTTTGTCCTAAGCAATTTCAAAGCCCAATTGAAATTGGTGGGAATTTGGTTGGCAGGGTCCTAGCCGACTGTCTCATTATATAATACAGTATCAGGGGTAATTTGAGACAGTACAGAAAAATATTGTGTGATGTTGTAAAACCTGTTTCCGTGTGATTGCCACGTCGAACGATTATGCCTAGCTCTGATTGTGAAGGTTATATTTTTTACGTAAATAAAAAATAAATAACATTGTGACATTGGTTTTTTATGTCGAAGTACTCAGTTTCACGTCCTATAAAGTCTGTGCAATTTTGACCTTTAAGATTTAATACCAAAAAGAAGTTATAGAAATTCTAAGAGTTACGCTCAGTTTCGACGTTCCTGTAGAAATGAGTATGTTGAGATCCTGTTGTGTTTTAACTCCTGCAATTTGCTATCATGATAAATAACAACACTTCAGCAATGGAAGTAAGAAAATTACAATTGAAACACAACACTCTTTTACGATTATACCTTTTATCATATTATTACGAATCATGAATGAAAGTATTTACATGGACTGGTAGCAAGTAAAAATGAAAAAAAAATGGGCAAAGGCAAAGGCTTGGATTTTTGAGACGGAAAGATCACTCGTTCATCTTCATAAGCAGTGGAGATGTCGCTAAGGAGATTGGCGATGTATCGATATCGTCGCCACTTTTCCTGAATTAATACTGCGACTCCGTCGCTGCAACTGCCCTGCAATTTACACATGTGTCACAGCAGTTTAACAATGCTCTCCTGCAACCATACGTCCCACTGTCACATCCCTTCCTGCATCAGCAAAAAATAATTTTCAATATTTCGTCAGGGGCAGAATCCACTCTTGACTGTTTCGGAACTAGTATGTCATTCCTCCTCTCCCCACCCCAATTCGGCACCTTACCATTAGGTTCTTCCCCTAGGAGGGCGTGTTGAGCGATCAGACTTCATGTTTCCAGTTTGTAGTGGAACTCGTTGAGGAATTTTTCTGTGGCTGGAGCGCTATGCTATGAGAGAATACTCATGATGGCAGCTGTCACAATGGTGTCACTGGAAGAACAACCGCTGGCAAATACCGCAGCTGCGAGTAGTATGATTTTGGACTTCTGATAACAGATCGACAAAACCCATTTTACTTTTGCGATACACTGCTGATTTTTGTGTCACAACCTGTGAATGCATCTAAGAATAACAAATGGACATTGTACTTCATTTTCAGCTCCTGCAGCAGCTGTTTTGAGAAATATACACTCGACCTTTCTTCTTCCAGGATTTACCAGCGGAATGTCGCGATCAGTTGGGGTTTTGGGTACCAAGAGAACAGCCATATCGACGTCCTCTCCAATAACAACAAACAAGGAATTTTTCGATTTGTTAATAGTTGTGTTCACAGTATCAACGTCAGCATCAGCCGAAGGCTAGTGCTTAGGAGGAGCGTAGCTATTTACCCAATGTTTCTGCAGCTACAGCAGCAGCAAGTTTATCAGCCTGACTCTTATTATGAAAGCTGGAAAGGAAATCCTCTAGT
Source organism: Schistocerca nitens (assembly GCF_023898315.1). NCBI lineage: Eukaryota > Metazoa > Arthropoda > Insecta > Orthoptera > Acrididae > Schistocerca > Schistocerca nitens. The sequence goes on from NC_064618.1 coordinate 546,478,340, forward strand.
CTGACTTTAATTTCACTTTCCACGCTGACGTTGATGTCCGCACTATTCTTGAGCCGATATCGTCGATTCCGTTCAGCTATGTTTGTGCTCTCTGATGTGTCAGTGTGCCATTAAAAACCACTGTACGACGTCTCCGACAACGAGTCTTCAAAAATCATGACAAATAGTTGATGCTATTGCTTTTTTTTTACCAAAGAACTTTGTGGATTAGGAATCCCCATCAACAACAAATTCAAAAATAATTACATAAATGTCCTCACAATGCCGTAGCCAGCGGGGGGGGGGGGGGGGGCGGCATAGGGGGCAAGGGGGGATGGGGGGGGGGGGCAGTCGATTTGTTGAAGAGGATCTTAAACAGGCTCACATCTTTTATTCTATTGTGAAAACACGTTTCTGTAGTTTGTAAATAATTTACTTTTAGGAGGCCTTCATAGAAACAGTCATTGGTCTACAAAATTAAGCAAGAATACAGCGTGAAGCTATCATATTACCAAATATATGTATATTTTTTTGCTAACAAAACAGTTCATTCTTATCATATAAGGTTCATTATAGCAGAGCAGAAGAACCTTAACGTTGGCTTGAATAACTTAAAAGTTAATCGGGTTTAAATCTCCTTTGACAATAGCTATCTTCCTCGTACTACAGTATTGTATTTAAATTTATGGTTTATCTGAAACACACAAAAGCTATCCAAGTTCCTCAACACAGTATGAAATTTTATTGATGTTTCTTACATTTTATTAAAATTCTTCATTCCCAAGTACAGTTTTTGGGATCTTAGCGATGATTCGTGTATTAATTTCAGCTGATAAATTAGTTTGCATTTATGCATGATAATGTAGTTATATGGTCTTAGATGCTAATAAATTCCTCTATATCGTTTGTACGCCGTTTATTTACAAACACGTGACGGTCGGACTCATTATTCCAAGGATATACCGAATAAGACATTTCACAGTAGCAAATTGTTCTTGTAGTGAAATTTGAAGAAATGATATGTTGCGAGTCCATAAGTGAGTCATCTTCATACACAGATGCATTGCTCACAACGACGATCACTGGCCGTCTTCCCATGTAAATATGGCTTTTAGTGTTGGGAATCTCCAAAGAGATGTTCGGTGCGCCATTGGCTTAGCTCTTTTCATTTAAGCGGAGAGGTTGTATCTTTAAGGGAATTTGAAATTGTCAGTAAAGCAAGGAATGCCAAAGGAATCGGCTGTGGTCTAAAGCAAGGGACCAACCAAACATTTGCCTAAATTGGAGATGGGAAACCAAATAGTACCATTTTCAAGGTTACCAGCGGCTGGATTAGAGCCACCTCGCCTCGCGAATCCAGGGATTGCTAGCTCGACTCATTTAGCAGAACAACCCCAGTCGGTGGTAAATTTGGAAAAAAACATTTGACAGTGCATGCATATTTTAAGATTTAATAGTACTTGGAATTCCTGGTTTCATTTATAAGAATATATCAACATCATATATAAATTTTGGACGAAAAAGGCGGGGGGGGGGGGGGGGGGGAGGGGTGCAGGTTGCAGCCAGCTCAGACGAATTCAAGCAGCTCGCTGAAAAATCTTTTAGGCACGAGCACTGTCATCACATGCCCTTGCGACCTCCACATCGTTCTGTATCGGAAGTGGTATTTGTAATTGAGTACCTCGTGGGTGGCCAGAATGAGTGATATTTTGCCATTTGGACTTATAGTGATAGAATTTTGAGCAAGTTTTTTAAGGGAATGCAACCATCACCGTTTGGGAGATTTTATGTTGATCAACGCGAATTCTGGGCGACACAGGCAAATCCAAATGTATTTTATACGCTGACTTTGATGTAATGTTGTTTATAATGATGTTTAATGCTACTCTGCCATGTGAAATACTGAAATATTGCTAAAGTTCTACCACTCTTCAAATAACGATTCCAGTGCTAACACTAAACTGCTGTAAATAGGTAATTAGGATACTATAGTTGCACGTATATATTTTTAACTTACCATAGCTAGTGGACAAATCAAAATTGGATTTCCTCTTCTTTGTTCTACTAACTCATCCAAAATTAGAAAGTATCACAACAGCACGCAGCACAAAAACAGTAAACGGCAGCATTTACATTAAATTCAAATGCAGGTAAGAACTGAGCTGATTAACAAAACAATGGCTGAGCTCAAATAAGCCCAACAATGTGCAATAGTTGGTCTTGGGTAAAATAGGGATGGGCGATAGCTGGTAGTGCTGTCGGTATATCGATATTCTAAATCTTTTGATGGCCTTATTGACCATCGATAGTGCCTATCCTTTTTTCACTGAATGATTGAAAAATCGAAATATCTTTCTATTGCACTACACAGCAACAGCAATACACCAGTGGCTGAAACAGTTGAAATAGTGAGAAAGAACCTATTGAAAATCAAGACAATGAGCAGACCAGAAATAATGAAGCTTGTAGATGTACTTACTTTAGTAATCTCAGATAATTACTTACCTCTCAACAACAAAATTTACAAACAGGGCCTAGGGCTAGCAGTGTGAAGCCTTCTCAGTGGCCTAATAACAAAAATATTTAGTAACCATATAGAGAATAAAATACTGACACTAGAAAGTAAGATCACAAGTAAAGTTACATTCTATAAAAGGTATGTGGATGACACCCTCATTCTATTTGATGGTGCAGATGAAGGAGGAACAACCTTTTCTAATAAATTCAACACTACATAAAAAATATACAGTTTATCTTTGAACCTGAAGAAAACAGCACCATACTCCTTTCCTGACATGAATTGTGTCAAAAAAGAACCAAAAGATGTTTTTCAGTATTTACTGAAAACCTACTGTTACAGACACCACTATACCAAACTCCTCTATACATTCTCCAGCCCACAAAAAAAAAAAAAAAAAAAAAACCAACAAAAACCTGAATACAGAGGAATGATATAACGAGCTCACAAATTTCCACTTCAACATACAGATCTCCAACAAGAAATAGAAACCATAAAATGTAACACAATGCACAATGGATATGCTCCTTCACTCATTAATACAATCTCACAACAGATAAAAAATAAACTGAATAGGCGCCCACAGGTGACAGCACCCTAGCAGTTAAACATGTAAAAATTCAGATCTGACAGTCTCGGATTCATTTGCTTCACATTTACACATCTTACATCTATTGCATGAGAACTGGCTTAAGACTACTGATGAATTCTAAGTTTTTGAATTCGGTTATCTCATTAAGAATATTATCTCCATATTTTGTATTATAAGCGAAAATTTCTATTTCTTCCACGATACCCATTCCTTTAATTTTTCCATTTCGGCGCAAAATTTCAAGATTGTCTTCGATTTTTAAAAGATGGTCTTTGTCTTTAATGTGTGTTGCTACTTCTAAGTTGGCTAATTTTCTACGTTTACCTAGAATGTAGTAGTCTATATGTCTTTGAATCAAGTTCTGAAATCTCTGCCTGTTTGGCCTATGCAAAATTTGTTGTGTTCGCTGGAGGTATCTTTGTAAGTGGAAGATGCAGCAGGATTTGTATGTGGCCTTTTTATATTATGAATCAGCTACATACTTAAATCGTTGTTGGTGCTGAAGCTGGTATCTATATCTGTATCTTTGATCAGCTTTGCTTGTTTGTCAGACAATATACCAAGATATGGAATTTTTACATATTTAACTGCTAGGGTCCTGTCACCTGTGAGTGCCTGTTCAGTTTATTGTTATCTGTTGTGAGATTGTATTAATGAGTGAAGGAGCATATCCACAATGTTGGGATCCCAAAAGCGTGTCCAACGTGCTCTCCAGGTGCGAATCACTCTCCAGACCAAATCGGCACACATCTGTGAAAAGAACATTGGCCCACCGTTTGACCATCCAGGTGGCATGTCGACGGCTCCACTCTAGACGTTCCCTTCTGTGAAGACACGCCAACTGCGAGGTCAGATGGCAGTTGCAGTGCAGTACTAAGGCAGTACCGTCGTGCCCTTACAGAGAATAGCAGTCCACTCTTTCTGATGTCACTCGTGGTCGGTCCTGTTCTGGTCTCCGGGATACGATTTCGGTCTCTATAAACTGCCGCCCCATGCGAGAAACAACAGAAGATTCACTTTAAGCCATCTGGCCACATCAGTTTGTGACACCCCTGCTTCCATTCTTGCTATGGCCCTCCACAGCAGAGGATGTGTAGGCGTCTTCTCTGTGCCTTACTACACCGTCTGTGACTATTTACACAGAAATTGTGGATAGGGGACGACCCTGCAAACAGTACCCCGCTTGATAGGTGCCCTGCCATCACTGCTGGCGTGATTGTCCATTGATCGAAATGCCATCTTCCGTGCAGAACACGATTGTGACGACATCTGTTGACAGTTTGTATGATTATATCGTAAATTAGACACAGATCGGGGAAATAGCAGTTTGTTGCTTTAATTTTGAACACAGTGTATGAAGAAAAATTTATTCAGTGCATTACATCAAAAAACAGTGACAAAAATAGTACAATAGTGTAATGTTACACAATCAAAAAATGGTTCAAATGGCTCTGAGAACTATGGGACTTAACTTCTGATGTCATCAGTCCCCTAGAACTTATTACTACTTAAATCTAACTAACCTAAGGACATCACACACATTCATGCCAGAGGCAGGATTCGAACCTGCGACCGTAGCGGTCGCGCGGTTCCAGACTGTAGCGCCTAGAACCGCGGCCGGCGTTACACAATCGCTCCGCTAGTGTACCAAGGATAAAAAACGAAGCTTTAAGACGCCAAAATCGTAAGTGGAGAACTGTCATCCAAAAAAGTGTGTCACACGATTTCCGCTGTCCTGGACAGCTTGGGGTGGCTCAAATGGTTCCAAGCACAAATGGACTTATCACCTTACCCCCCCCCCCCCCTCCCCATGAACCATGGACCTTGCCGTAGGTGGGGAGGCTTGCGTGTCTCAGCGATACAGATAGCCATACCGTAGGTGCAACCGCAACGGAGGGGTATCTGTTGAGAGGCCAGACAAACGTGTGGTTCCTGAAGAGGGGCAGCAGCCTTTTCAGTAGTTGCAGGGGCAACAGTCTGGATAATTGACTGATCTGGCCCTGTAACACTAACCAAAGCGGCGTTGCTGTGCTGGTACTGTGAACGGCTGAAAGCAAGGGGAAACTACAGCCGTAATTTTTCCCGAGGGCATGCAGCTTTACTGTATGGTTAAATGATGATGGCGTCCTCTTGGGTAAAATATTCCGGAGGTAAAATAGTCCTCCATTCGGATCTCCAGGCGGGGACTACTCAAGAGGACGTTGTTATCAGGAGAAAGAAAACTGGCATTCTACGGATCGGAGCGTGGAATGTCAGATCCCTTAATCGAACAGATATGTTAGAAAATTTAAAAAGGGAAATGGATAGGTTAGTTAGATATAGTGGGAATTAGTGAAGTTCGGTGGCAGGAGGAACAAGACTTTTGGTCAGGCGAATACAGGATTATAAATACAAAATCAAATAGGGGTAATGCAGGAGTAGGTTTAATAATGAATAAAAAAATAGGAGTGCGTGTAAGCTACTACAAACAGCGTAGTGAACGCATTATTGTGGCCAAGATAGACACGAAGCCCACGCCTACTACAGTAGTACAAGTTTATATGCCAACTAGCTCTGCAGATGACGAAGAAATTAAGCCGGCCGAAGTGGCCGAGCGGTTCTTGGCGCTACAGTCTGGAGCCGCGCGACCGCTACGGTCGCAGGTTCGAATCCTGCCTTGGCATGGATGTGTGTGATACCCTTAGGTTAGTTAGTCTAGGGGACTGATGACCTGAGAAGTTAAGTCCCATAGTGCTCAGAGCCATTTGAACCATTTCTGAAGAAATTGAAGAAATTTATGATGAGATAAAAAAATTATTCAGATAGTGAAGGGAGACGAAAATTTAATAGTCATGGGTGACTGGAATTCGGTAGTAGGAGAAGAGAGAGAAGGAAATGTAGTAGGTGAATATGGAATGGGTGGGAAGAAATGAAAGAGGAAACCGCCTGGTAGAATTTTGCACAGAGCACAACTTAATCATAGCTAACACTTGGTTCAGGAATCATAAAAGAAGGTTGTATACATGGAAGAAGCATGGAGATACTGACAGGTTTCAGATAGATTATATAATGGTAGGACAGAGATTTAGGAACCAGGTTTTAAATTGTAAGACATTTCCAGGGACAGATGTGGACTCTGACCATAATCTATTGGTTATGAACTGTAGATTGAAACTGAAGAAACTGCAAAAAGGTGGAAATTTAAGGAGATGGGACTTGGATAAACTGACTAAACCAGAGGTTGTACAGAGTTTCAGGGAGAGCATAAGGGAACAATTGACAGGAATGGGGGAAAGAAATACAGTAGAAGAAGAATGGGTACCTTTGAGGGATGAAGTAGTGAAGGGAGCAGAGGATCAAGTAGGTAAAAAGACGAGGGCTAGTAGAAATCCTTGGGTAACAGAAGAAATATTGAATTTAATTGATGAAAGGAGAAAATATAAAAATGCAGTAAATGAAACAGGCAAAAAGAATACAAACGTCTCAAAAATGAGATCGACAGGAAGTGCAAAATGGCTAAGCAGGGATGGCTAGAGGACGGATGTAAGGATGTAGAGGCTTATCTCACTAGGGGTAAGATAGAAACTGCCTACAGGAGAATTAAAGAGACCTTTGGAGAAAAGAGAACCACTTGTATGAATATCAAGAGCTCAGATGGAAACCCAGTTCTAAGCAAAGAAGGGAAAGCAGAAAGGTGGAAGAAGTATATAGAGGGTCTATACAAGGGTGATGTATTTCAGGACAATATTATGGAAATGAAAGAGGATGTAGATGAGGATGAAATGGAAGATATGATACTGCGTTAAGAGTTTGACAGAGCGCTGAAAGACCTTAGTCGATACAAGGCCCCGGGCGTAGACAACATTCCATTAAAACTACTGACAGCCTTAGGAGAGCCAGTCCTGACAAAACTCTACCGTCTGTTGAGCAAGATGTATGAGACAGGCGAAATACCCTCAGACTTCAAGAAGAATATAATAATTCCAATCCCAAAGAAAGCAGGTGTTGAAAAATGCGAAAATTATCGAACTAACAGTTTGATAAGTCATGACTGCAAAATACTAACACGAATTCTTTACAGACGAATGGAAAAACTAGTAGAGACCGACTTCGGGGAAGATCAATTTGGATTCCGTAGAAATACTGGAACACTTGAGGCAATACTGACCCTACGACTTATCTTAGATGCTAGATTAAGGAAAGGCAAACCTACGTTTCTAGCATTTGTAGAATTAGATAAAGCTTTTGACAATGTTGACTGGAATACTCTCTTTCAAATACTGAAGGTGGCAGGGGTAAAGTACAGGGAGCGAAAAGCTATTTACAATTTGTACAGAAACCAGATGGCAGTTATAAGAGTCGAGGGACGTGAAAGGGAAGCAGTGGTTGTGAACGGAGTGAGACAGGGTTGTAGCCTCTCCCCGATGTTACTCAATCTGTATATTGAGCAAGCAGTGAAGGAAACAAAAGAAAAATTTGGAATAGGTATTAAAATCCATGGAGAAGAAATAAAAACTTTGAGGTTCGCCGATGACATTGTAATTCTGTGAGAGACAGCAAAGGACTTGGAAGAGCAGTTGAACGGAATGGATAGTGCCTTGAAAGGAGGATATAATATGAACATCAACAAAAGCAAAACGACGATAATGGAATGTAGTCGAATTAAATCGGGTGATGGTGAGGGAATTAGATTAGGAAATGAGACACTTAAAGTAGTAAATGTGTTTTGCTATTTGGGGAGCAAATTAACTGATGATGGTCGAAGTAGAGAGGATATAAAATGTAGACTGGCAGTGGCAAGGAAAGCGTTTCTGAAGAAGAGAAATTTGTTAACATCGAGTATAGATTTAAGTGTTAGGAAGTCGTTTCTGAAAGTATTCGTATGGAGTGTAGCCTTGCATGGAAGTGAAACATGGACGATAAATAGTTTGGACAAGAAGAGAATAGAAGCTTTTGAAATGTGGTGCTACAGAAGAATGCTGAAGATTAGATAGGTAGATCACATAACTAATTAGGAGGTATTGAATAGGATTGGGGAGAAGTTCTGAGTGACCAAGGGATCACCAATTTAGTATTGGAGGGCAGTGAGGAGGGTAAAAATAATAGAGGGAGACCAAGAGATGAATACACTAAACAGATTGAGAATGATGTAGGCTGCAGTAGTTATTGGGAGATAAAGAAGCTTGCACAGGATAGAGTAGCGTGGAGAGGGGCTCAAACCAGTCTCAAGACTGAAGACCACAACAACAACAATGCAAAACTCTGCATACCACGCAGGCTGTGGCGTCAATCATAATAAACAACGAAAGCAAGCTCCACACCAACAGAAGACATCACTTGACATGGCCTTGACAAATATCACAACAGGCACCCCAGCAGCGAACAGTAAATAAAGATTCTTTGTTAATTTGGTTTAACACAATTTATTTTAAAGTAACAGGTTTTTGTTCGCGTGAACGTCTGAATATGGGCAGAACATACTCGAAACTCGTTGCAATATGTTAACTTAAACATTAAACAAATAAAAGTGACTGGTAGTAGAAAAAATGAATAAATAATAGGTAGGTAGTGTGTAATTTCGTTTAGGTTACAGGGGGTGTGGACCCCTATGTGTAGTGCTGTCTTTCTGCACATCCTCATTCGACTTTCGTTGAAGAATGCGAAGGGGAAGAAAGCTACTTGATACTGCATATAAATCTTCAAACCCTCGCCCGATTTCTTTGTGGTGGAGACTCACGGAAAAAGCAAGAATGAATCCAAGACAACTTTTTCATTGTCAGTCTTGACTGCCGAATCCACTGAGAAGAGAAGAAGTGGCAGTTTGATATCTGTGAACAACAAGTTCTCCATTTTTGCCATTGCTCGTTTGTTAATTGTAACTGTCTCATGACATAAAGGTTATATCGTTTCCCACAAATCCTGTCGCTATTGACATTATTTTATCAGTCCTGAGAAGAGGAGAGTAACTATCAAACCAATGTGTCTTGTGTCTCGTCTTCAGCGAGCTTCACAAAAATTCCTGCGCTGGTAACTTCATGAAAACAAAACACCACAATATTCTTCGAGTGAAGCACACTGCCATCCCAATTAGCCATTTACTGAGAGCACTATCTGCCACACCCCTACCACAGGTCATGTCACCTCGGCCTGAGAGTGACCTTATCAGAGTTGTCTCAATGGTCATGTCTGATCACATATAATTCCTTTTCATAGTGAAGTAGCCTTTGTTCACAAACTTCTCGTACTTCTTTGGAGTCAATAATGGAAGGTGTGCAGCAGCATGAAAATACGGTATCATTCGCCTACAGCATTTAAGCGAGAATAAGTGAGAAAGGAAATTGACAGACATGTCTGCATGGAAGTACTCCTTTACCAGCATTTTGAAGTATTGGATCCATAGTATTGCAGTGGGTCCATTGTTGCTGATCGTAATCATCTTTTCACCAAATTTGATATCCACTGATTCAAGTAATTTGTTTTGTTTTAAAGAGTTAACTGAGGAAGGCTAGAAGATGTAAGGGTACTGATGCATGTCTGCTCTTCATCTGAGCTCTCGACATTATCTAATATAATGTTTGAAAAAGCATCTTCAACAAGAAAATGACCCTGCACTGTTCTGGCAAAGGCGTTCCCATTCAGCACTTTGTTCACTGATATATGGATTATATAGTGGATAAAACTTCTTTCACACCAGCTCCCCTCATGAGATACCATACTGATCATAAAAATGACAACAGCAGATGAATTCCAACTAGAAGAGCGGCCGGTGTGGCCGAGCGGTTCTAGGCGCTTCAGTCTGGAACCGCGCTACCGCTACGGTCGCAGGTTCGAATCCTGCTCTCGGGCATGGACGTGTTTGATGTCCTTAGGTTAGTTAGGTTTAAGTAGTTCTAAGTTCTAGGGGACTGATGACCTCAGATGTTAAGTCCCATAGTGCTCAGAGCCATTTGAACCATTTTTGAACCGACTAGAAGAGCAACACAACTCGATAGGTCAGAGCGTGATGTATTCATGGCAGCTGCAACAGTATCAAATGGTTCAAATGGCTCTGAGCACTATGAGACTTAACATTTGAGGTCATCAGTCCCCTAGAACTTAGAATTACATAAACCTAACTAACCTACGGACATCACACACACCCATGCCCGAGGCAGGATTCGAACCTGCGACCGTAGATGTCGCGCGGTTCCAGACTGAAACGTCTAGAACCGCTCGGCCACAGGTGCCTGCTGCAACAGTATCCCTGGCTTTCCAATGTAGGAGTTGGTCAAAAGTTACGAATAAATATTTTTAATCTGTTTCATCATACAAATTACGTGCATAGTGCAGTGCTATATAAACTGTGTCATATTGTGCTGTGGAGGCATTTGTAAAAGGAACGGTAACCACTCAAGTCTTTTCACTTGTTTCTCCTCTTGTTATACGATATGCATTCAATAAGTAATGCAACACCTTTTTTTTTTTAAAAAAAAGAAGGTTGGCTTTATTCAGGGTCCCAATAAACCATATTGTTTTCCACTCTTTTGGCTACAGAACGGTGTTTTTCAACACAATCGCCGTTAAATGTGACGACCTTATGCCATTTTACTGGAAGCGCCCTTATGCCCACATGGTACCACTCTACTGGTCGACGTTGCAGCCAACATCGTTCTGTTTCAGGAATCTCCCCATCATCCTTGTACTGCTCCCCACAGTGTACACCCTTCATTTGGCGAAACAGATGGAAGTCGAGAAGGTGCGGGATCCTGGCTGAGAATGAGAAAGAATCCAATGAAGTCTAGTGATCTCTTCTCAGGTGTGCAGACTTTTGTGAGGCTTCGTGTTGTCATGGATAAGGAGAAGTTTGCCTGCATTTTTGAGGCAACAAACACGCTGGAGTCGTTTCTTCAATTTCCTGACGGTAGCACAGTTCACTTCAGAGATGACTGTAGACCGTGAGGGACGATATGAAATAGTCCCAGAAGGCTATCCCCATGATTTTACCATCCGAGGGTGTGACTTTGAACTTTTCCTTCAGAGGAGAGATGGTATAGCGCCACTCTATGGATCGCCATTTTGTTTCCAGTTGAAAGTGATGAAGCCATGGTTCATCACCTGTGACGAAATTCGACAAAAATTTTTCACGATCAGCCTCGTAAAGCGCATGCAATTCCGCACAGATGGTCCTTCGTTGCTCTTTATGGTCTTCTGTTAGGCAGCAAGGAACCCAGATGGTACACACCTTCGAGTACCCTAGAAAGGGAATATCCGACACGCCAGGAATCACAGCTGTGTGAGGCCAGCTGGCATGTGTCAGACAGGACAGATTTGTGCAACCTTGTGGCGACGATGACAGTCGCGTCGCCAAATGACTCACTGTGCTTTTGTTCACTGCCAGGTCTTCATAGACATTCTGCAAGAGCTACGGATACCTGCAATATTCTGGTTTTCGCCAAAAAGAAACTCAGAAACAGTTCTCTCCTTGGCAAGCATCTCAGTTACAGACGCCGTTGTAAAGGCTACATATAGAGCTGCCACCTATCAGACGGCAGACTTGGGGGGAAGATGTCAGTAGAAGTGGAAGCAAGAGAGTTGGCAAGACATAGGCAGAATTGAGCGAAATGGCCAAAGACAGAGATGGATGTTGAGTTTTCCTGGATACCCTATGCTCGCATAGGAGCCAAACGAATTAGCCAAGTAATTCATAGCGTGGAATGTATTAAGCCCCTATAAGGTGTAAACACTGAAATCCACGTTATTACAAACAAATTGGTTGATTGCAGCTGGCTTGTAGATTACCTGACCATGGATGATCTTTTTTGTACTTCATAGTATGATGAGCAGAAACTCAGATGTGCTAGAAGATTATAAATTTCTTTGAGGCGCATTCCCCACGGAGCAGGAGGGAGATGTCTTTAAGTATTGGTAGCAAGAAGGTACGAGGCCTGACAACTGAAGCAATGGCATGTCAAATGGTAACACACTACTTCTTTTATTCCTAAGTCTCTTTTTTTTTCTTTCAACACAAACTCCTCAAGAAAGGTTTGGAGGAATTGGGGGAGAAAGAAATTACCTCTTCTCAAGTAAATATTACAATTTTATAACTGTTCACTTCACTCTGACTATTATGCCTTGTTATCTCAGCAGCTTTTTGGACAGCTAAAAGTTTCTCTTCTTTCTCATTATTTTCGTTGTTATTAAAGCGAATAGTGGTTTGCAATTTGTGTCTGGTGTCTCTAAAACAAGCCATTAGCACCTTGAATCAGTTGGATTCTGCGATCACGAGAACATGATGGCCAACCCTTCAACAGTTCTATTTTGATATTTCTCCACTCAAGTTTTCTCTCAGTAATAACACCTATAATTCCAGTTACAGTAAACTGACAGTGACTATTTACCTCCAATGTCATGTTCCATTTGAAACATAGTCTTAATATGTGAATGTTCAGGGTTTCTGGTATAATGGCTTTACAAAGTCCTACTGACATTCATTGTGATTCACAGCCTCCTCTGCAACTAAATCATTTAAGGAAGAAAGGCGACCCATCACTTCATCTCCTCATTGATCACATCTAGCTTGAGCAACATCCATACTCATTACCTGAGTGTCAGTTTTGTCATGTCCCTTCGTGATGTTACTAAATGAAAACATCTTCCTACATCTCTCCTTGGGCTTCTTTCGCTCACCCTCAACACTCTGGGCACAAGAGAAAAATTTTGTTTTGAAATTGAAACTGAACTGTTTGGATCTCAAAGTTGGCAAGCTCAGGTTGTTCAGTAGACGTTGAAGGTGCCTGTCTCTTTAAATGAACCTTGATGGATTAGCGTCTGATGTAATTCTGCAGACATTCAGTATGAATGAGAAAGGTGTCCAAACCTCTAATGGGGAGCTGTAGCTATCTCTATTTTCCCTACTTGTTTTGACAATAGATAATATTCTGTTTTTTCACTGTGGAAACACCATCACCTAGTCCATCGATTGTTTCATAAAAAAAGACAGTGAGTAGCCATTGTGTGCACTATACTGTCAATGTTCGCATAAATGTAAAAAAAAAAAAGATTCCACAAAAAACCGACCCATAGCACCGAAACAAAAACTGTCTCTATAAAGCTCGACAAATGTTTGAAGTGAACAGAAGAAAAAGGAAGAAAATGAATGAGAACACGCGAGCCCCCACCCTCTCACCATCAGGTAATTTGGAAGAAGCCAGATGGCTGGCCTTTGTTGTCCTTCGAGAGGCTTCCCCACTGTTACCGGCAACCTTGACGGCGTTTGCACTGCTGCACGCCTCCACCCTTTCACCTCAAAACAACCAAGCTGTTGCCATGAATGCACAGTTTTTCCATTTTTGAATTACTAGCAGTCCATACTTTCATTATATGATTTTTAATAATACATTCCAAGCCATAACTATAAAAGAGTGTTGGTTTCAATTGTAATTACTTAATTCCATTTTTCAAAAAGTTCAAATGTGTGTGAAGTCTTATGGGACTTAACTGCTAAGGTCATCAGTTCCTAAGCTTACACACTACTTAACCTAAATTATCCTACGGACAAACACACACACCCATGCTCGAGGGAGGACTCGAACCTCCGCCGGGAAATTCCATTGTTAAAGTGTTGTTATCCACCATGATAGCAAATTACAGTTTTGTAGGGAATTTATATGGCTTTCATTTTTAATTGGAACGTTTTTTTTCTCCAATGAACCCTTTCCGAGGTGTAAGTGAAGGACCAACCAGTAGGACCTTTCCACTCCCTTCCGCCTTTAGCTCACTGCCCAGGGGTGGGGACTTCTAGTATGTTCACCTCCTAACACTTCCTAACAAAGTCCTGAAGTCAAAAATTCTCGCATTTTCCATGCATTCTACACCACCCCTCCCACCCTTTTGAGCACTCATTGACTGGACTACTAATAATTTAAAGCTGCGACCTTGGCAGGCAAGATGGTTCTCACCTTCTTTTTCGGTGTCTGAGGTCTGATGTCCAAAACTTATTGAATTCCTCGAGCATGTAAACACTATTAACAGTGAAGTGAACTGTGAGACACCCCGTAGCGGGCACTGTCACTTCTGATTCGGTGTCATGAGGCTTAATGTTCGTAGGGAAGATGATCTTCATTGCGATCTGACTTCATATATCATCATAAAAAAGTGGGCAGTAGTTAACACTCTTGCTTGTGTGCTCTAGTGAAGGAATAGTGGTAAGCTTTACCTGCGTTCAAAGGAATAGGGTGCCGATTTAAACAACTGCAGTAAAAGCGTACGGGGACTGAGTGCCGAGGGGAGCACATTTTTTCTGTGGAACCTGGGTGAAAACATTTCCGGACTGCCGAGTTCCGTGGTCTCGTTGTGCAGACACTTTGGTTGGCGCTGGTCAGTCGGCAGCCGTGTCCAGGTAGACTGACTAGCGCCGAGAAGTCGTCGGTTCAGCGGGTAGCACATTGTAGACCGGCAATAAAGCAGAGGATGAGCCCTTGTTAGACAGGAAGCCAACGAGACAACTGTGAGCTTTCTGCGAATGTCTGTGGGGCAGGTCACTGGCGCCCGGAAGTCCAGACTCTGTTACAAAACATATTTGTGAAGGCACGAGGCTTTTAGCGAGTTTATGGTCGTTCTTTGGAAACTTCTAAATGGACACAACAGGGGAGATAACAATCTTTTTATGGAGGGCTGTGGTTCCATCCTGGTCATGTTGTTAGCAAAAGACGAGGCATAAACACCCGGGAAAGAGGCTGTGAAGCTGAATCTTTTCTTTTCTCCCAATTAACATTAAAGTCTCTGATTGGTCAAATCAGTGCATGCAGATCAAGGAGCAGTCTCCCACCTTCGAATGCCACACTCCAGCTTGTGATTGGCTTGTGCTAAAGTGGGAGTAGTCTAAGATGTGAATGTTCTTTGCTATCGAACTGGCGAGGAAAGCAGAGAGAAGGATAAGCGGTCACTCTTGTACTGGCGCTTCGCTAGTAAAGAACTGTAAGTCTCTACCTAAACGGTGAGACTTGTGTCGTTTGCTATTGTGCCAGTTAGAGCCTGTGCCAGTTACCTTCTGAATTATCAGAGGTACTGCTTCTAGCATCACGCACACAATGAGTGATGCATGGGTGTACTTATTTTTCTTGAGTCTGCCATCTAAACATTTGACATCTTCCGTCACGCATAGTCATGAGATGGAGTCAAATTGGTTTGGAAGACCAGCAAACGGGCACACCTACACTCTGGAATCCACCGGGGTTTCAGAGGATCATAGGGAATTACCTGCATTCCGAATTAGCCGAACGCGAGACCGCCTACTTGCATTTTTCGGGCGCGCGCCATTAATAAGAGATTACTGCCGTCCATGGCTTCAGTCGCCGAAAGCATCGCGGTGTGCCGCCCTAACCAGCAGAAGGGTAAAGTATTCACTGCTACAGCGTAGGGCTCCAGTATATACTTCTCAGCACCCTGTTCTTTCGAACCACATTTTTGTTTTTGGAGTAGTAGAGTATAGATTCTTGATGGTGGTGTAGTTTTTGTGCCATAACCCGGATTAACATGTATGAAGTCAGATAAAGCGATTAGTGTTCTGGTTAGTGTCGTGGGTCAATCCTCAGCTGATCACTTTTTCCATCATAGACCCCATATTAGTCAAAGCGTTTGTCAAATAAAAATGATTGTGTGACGTTTTTTTAGCCATTTCTTTGTCTTGTGAGATTTAGAATGAATAAATCCATTGTTATTTAGACCACAACTCCTCCCTGTGTCCTGATTAACATTATCTTTGCCATTTTTATTAAAGTCTTGATTATAAAAGAAAATAGCAAGCTTGCAAGTCCATCAAGAGCAAACGGCTTGGGCTGCTCCCTGAGGGAGTGATTCTGGTCGACGACAACGCTGTTCACGCATCTCCAAGAGCACACAAAGAGATACAGCCAAATTCACATGGGAGCAGCTTGAGCATCCGCTCTACAGCCCAGACATGCCACCCTGCGACTTCCGTGTGTTCGGTCCGCTAAAAAAAATCTCAAGCGGAAGCGCTTCAGCTCTTGGCTACGAACTGAAGAACACAGTGAATGACTGCCTCCTATCACAGCCACAAGGATTCTGGGAACAGGGAATCCTTCGGTTCGTGTAACAGTGGGATAGCTGTGCTCAGGTCTCTAGTGATTACTTTTGAATAAAGACTTCAATTATATCCACAGTTTTGTCTTAGACCTTTCCATTTGAGCACACTACTTTTTCTGCAGTAGAAAACACACACATTCCCACAAACAGCTCACACACATGTGGCCACTGTCTAAGGACGCTAGAGCCGTTTTAACAGTCTTTTTCACTGTGTTGGGCTGAGACTGAGAGCCTCCACTATATGGAAGGTATGCATCTCTTCGTCCAAAGCTAATCGAAGACCATGAATGTGTTTTTTTCAGGGCTCCAAAAATATGGAAATCGTGTGGGGAGAGATCGCTACTGCATCGAGGATGTGAAAGGGCTTTCCACCAAAATTTCTGCAGCGTTCTCGAAACAGTCTGGGCAACTCGTGGGTGGGGCATTATCCTGCAGCAGAATGATGCCGCTCGTCAACATTTCTGGGCGCTTAGACTTGATGGCGCGCTTCAGTTTTTGCATTGTCCACGTACCGCAGTGTGGCGCCGTGTTCCAGTATGTCAATGAGCAACGGATCCTTGCAGTGAAAGAAAAAGGTTATCATGACTTTCCCTCAGCTGGTGTGCCTGTTGTTTTGGCTATGCTGCAGAAATTGCTCTGGAAAGCCCTCACACATTCTCCATACATTCCAGTTGTCTTCCCATGCGATTTTCTTATTTCTGGGGCCCTGAAGAAAGCCATTCGTGGCCGTCGATTTGCTTCAGACGAAGAGGTGCACGCCTGGGTACAATCATGGTTCCGTAGGCAACTGCGAATATCTTTCCAGGAAGGCACAGACCATCTTGTCTGACAGTGGAAAAATTATTAACAGTTACAGCGATTACTTTTAAAACAATAAAGTTTACTTGCATTTTTCCATCTGTGTCACTTTTGTTTGACTGTCTTTTATGTGTAGAAGAACCAAGAAGAAACAATAAGAAAGAGAGGCTCAGAGAAAAGAGCTCACATTAAAAATGGCTAGAGGCAGGAATTAGTGTTCCTCTCTTCTCTTAAACCTGTTTGAATCATTGAAGGAAATAAAAGGAAAGTTCTGTAGCGAGATTACAATTCAGAGTGAAAGGATATCAATAATAAGACTTATGTACAACATTCAGATCCTCTGTGAAAATGAGAAAGAATTCCAGGACGTGTTGATTCCAATGAAAGTACACTGAACAAAGAATATGACTTAGAAGAAAGATGAAAGTATTGATGAAGAGTAAAAGTGAGTTTAGCAACAACCTTAACATCAAAATTAGGGATCACTTAGTAAACAAAGATAATGATTTCTTCTACCTTGAAAGTAAAATCAGAGCAATCTGCTATATCAAAATTGTACTATCGGAAAATTGTAGAAAGATGGCAGTGACCATGAGGACAGAAGCAGCTGACTAACACAAGAAAAGAGAGCATTTTGTGCCAAAAGATTCCTCATAGTATCAAACATAGGCTAATTTGAGAAAAAAATTCTTGAAAATGATATCTGTAGCAAAGCATTGTATTGGAGTAAATGATGGATTGTGAGAAAACCAGAAGAGAGAAGTGAACCGTTCGAGATACGGTGCTACAGATAAATGTAGGTAGTTAAGTGATGAGATAAGTAAGGAGAAGGATCTTTGCAGAACTGTCATTACATCAGGGAATAACTTACATTGACTACAGCGGGCCATAGAAGGCAAATACAGGGTGTTTCATCTGCCCCTCCTGATAGGTTTTATGCAAACCATAACGCGTTCAAAATCCACTTGGGAGATTTTCAGATTTTCTCGCTTACTAAGACACGAACTATTGGTCCTACAGAAAAAAATGATCAGGACCTTTTTGTAAGAAATTTGATGTTGTGGTCTTCAGTCTGAAGACTGGTTTGATGTACTTCTCCATGCTACTTTATCCTGTGCAAGTCTCATCTCCAAATAACTTCTGCAGCCTACATCCTTCTGAATCTGCTTGTTGTATTACTCTCTTGGTCTCCCTCTACGATCTTTACTCCCCTCCTCCTCCCCCCCCCCCCACACACACACAAACAATACTTCCCTCGAATGCTAAACTGATGATCCCTTGATGTCTCATATCAACGAATCTATACTTTTGGTCAAGTTGTGTCACAAATTTCTTGTCTCCCCAATTCTTTTCAGTATTTCCTCATTAGTTACGTGATCGACCCATATAATCCTCAGCGTTCTTCTGTAGCACCACATTTCCAAAGCTTCTATTCTCTTTCTGTCTAAACTGTTTATCGTCCATGTTTCACTTCCACACATGGTTACACTCCAGAGAAAAACCTCCAGAAAAGACGTCCTAACACTTAAATCTACACTCCTGGAAATGGAAAAAAGAACACATTGACACCGGTGTGTCAGACCCACCATACTTGCTCCGGACACTGCGAGAGGGCTGTACAAGCAATGATCACACGCACGGCACAGCGGACACACCAGGAACCGCGGTGTTGGCCGTCGAATGGCGCTAGCTGCGCAGCATTTGTGCACCGCCGCCGTCAGTGTCAGCCAGTTTGCCGTGGCATACGGAGCTCCATCGCAGTCTTTAACACTGGTAGCATGCCGCGACAGCGTGGACGTGAACCGTATGTGCAGTTGACGGACTTTGAGCGAGGGCGTATAGTGGGCATGCGGGAGGCCGGGTGGACGTACCGCCGAATTGCTCAACACGTGGGGCGTGAGGTCTCCACAGTACATCGATGTTGTCGCCAGTGGTCGGCGGAAGGTGCACGTGCCCGTCGACCTGGGACCGGACCGCAGCGACGCACGGATGCACGCCAAGACCGTAGGATCCTACGCAGTGCCGTAGGGGACCGCACCGCCACTTCCCAGCAAATTAGGGACACTGTTGCTCCTGGAGTATCGGCGAGGACCATTCGCAACCGTCTCCATGAAGCTGGGCTACGGTCCCGCACACCGTTAGGCCGTCTTCCGCTCACGCCCCAACATCGTGAAGCCCGTCTCCAGTGGAGTCGCGACAGGCGTGAATGGAGGGACGAATGGAGACGTGTCGTCTTCAGCGATGAGAGTCGCTTCTGCCTTGGTGCCAATGATGGTCGTATGTGTGTTTGGCGCCGTGCAGGTGAGCGCCACAATCAGGACTGCATACGACCGAGGCACACAGGGCCAACACCCGGCATCATGGTGTGGGGAGCGATCTCCTACACTGGCCGTACACCACTGGTGATCGTCGAGGGGACACTGAATAGTGCACGGTACATCCAAACCGTCATCGAACCCATCGTTCTACCATTCCTAGACCGGCAAGGGAACTTGCTGTTCCAACAGGACAATGCACGTCCGCATGTATCCCGTGCCACCCAACGTGCTCTAGAAGGTGTAAGTCAACTACCCTGACCAGCAAGATCTCCGGATCTGTCCCCCATTGAGCATGTTTGGGACTGGATGAAGCGTCGTCTCACGCGGTCTGCACGTCCAGCACGAACACTGGTCCAACTGAGGCGCCAGGTGGAAATGGCATGGCAAGCAGTTCCACAGGACTACATCCAGCATCTCTACGATCGTCTCCATGGGAGAGTAGCAGCCTGCATTGCTGCGAAAGGTGGATATACACTGTACTAGTGCCGACATTGTGCATGCTCTGTTGCCTGTGTCTATGTTCCTGTGGTTCTGTCAGTGTGATCATGTGATGTATCTGACCCCAGGAATGTGTCAATAAAGTTTCCCCTTCCTGGGACAATGAATTCACGGTGTTCTTATTTCAATTTCCAGGAGTGTATATTAACTGTTAACAGATTTCTCTCCTTCAGAAATACTTTTCTCGTCACTGCTAATCTACACTTAATATCCTCTCTACTTCTGCTATCATTAGCAAAACTCACTACTACTTCAAGTGTCTCGTTTCCTAATCTGATTTCTGTAGCATCACCTGATTTAATTCGACTACATTCCATTATTCTTGTTTTGCTTTTGTTTATGTTCATCTTATACCCTCCTTTCAAAACACTGTTCATTCGGTTCAGCTGCTTTTCCACATCTTTTGCTGTCTCCGACTGAATTACAATGTCATCGGAAATCCTCAAAGCTTTTATTTCTTCTTTCTGAACTTTAATTATTACTCCATTGTTTTCTTTTGTTTCCTTTACTGCTTGTTCAGTGTACAGATTGAATAACATCAGGGACAGGCTACAACCCTGTCTCCCTCCCTTCTCAACTGCTGCTTCCCTTTCATGCCCCTCAACTCTTATTACTGCATCTGGTCTTCGTACAAGTTGTAAATAACCTTTCACGCCCTGTATTTTACCCTTGCTACCTTCAGAATTTAAAAGAGTGTATTCCAGTCAATGTTATCGACAAATACTATGAATGTAGGACTGTCTTTCCTTAACCTATCTTCTAAGATTAGTCGTAGGTCAGTTCCTACATTTCTTTGGAATCCAAACTGATCTTCTTCGAGATCTGCTACTATCTCATTTTCGATTCTTCTGTAAAGAATTCGTGCTAGTATCTTACAACGGATTATTAAACTGATAGTTCAGTAATTTTCAGTAGCGTAGTTCAATTTTATGCCAGAATATGTTTTCGCTAAAGGCCAAAGTTTTCAAATTATTCAAGAATAACGTATGAAAGTGACCTTCAAAAGCGTTTTTCTTGGGTAAATCGAGAAATGTGGCCTGCAGCGAAAAGACATCCCAATAAAAAATTTAAGTACATTATATTTCCTGTCCATTTTCTCTGCAGGACTAATATTTGCACAAAGCGAGAGAGAAAATCTCCTCTGTGGTTTTTGAATGTATTGCAGGTTGCATAAAACCTGTCACTAGGCGCACCTGAATCATGCTGTATATTAGGATAAGACAAAGAACGAAACATATACAGAGTATGTTCTAGAGATGAAGAAATAATATGAAGAAATCGTGGTTGGTTACATCAAACAAATCACTAGATTTTTGGCACCTGACCACACCCCGTATTTTAAAAGAAACGGATTCTTCCTTCCCTCTATTTTACCAAGCACAGTCAATATTTCAAAACTCATAAATTTAAATATTACTCGCATGTGGGAATTTCAATACTCGAAAGCCAAGCTGTATCCTTGTCAGGTGTTTTTATTTCTTACCTGCTCTTACACTTAACGTCTGTCTCCACTGTCACCAATGCTACGATAGCGCCAGAGGGTCCTTGTTGTGCACCAGCTAATGCTATTATCTCCATCTTCTTAAAAAAACTCAATTACTGAGAATTTATTGAGAACTTTAAACAGACAGTACGTATTCTATTATTATACGAGAGGTAGTCATAAAGTTTTAAAGTTTTAATTATGTATTCGAGAAAATAAAGTTACGGAATTCATTTTTCGTTTCTTTACAGGTGTATGTCTGCAGTCTTGGTATGCACTGATCAGGAGGTACGTAAGAACAAAAAGGATAAATAGGGACCTGCTGCTCAGGTAACTGCAGGTAGCTTCGAACTGGTGATGTACATTGAGCCCAGCTGCGAGCTCTAGGTTGCTGCACCTGCAGAGACAGGTAACGTATTTGATCCCATGGCAATGGGCAGCTTGAGGAGAGCCGTGGAGAATTGCCGAAAGAACGAGCGGCCTCACCGGTTGTCGTCGGCTTTAAAGCTCTAAAGGGAATTAAGCTTAGTTGTACGACCTTGCAGCCGCCGCAACAATTGCGAATTTGAAATCTAGAGCTGCCGGTAGAGAGCTCTACAACGTCCCACTTTGCTGACACCAGGACTACAATAATCTGACGACTGTCTTCTCTGGAAACATGAGATTCCTTCCTGTATGTTCAGCAGTCGAGAAGACAAACTCTAGACTGTGGTTTTCCAGAAATCGCCTCTCATTTTGTGATAATGAGCCTAAAGAAGATACCATAGACAGTGGACTTTGGTGGGGAACGAGAAGAGATACTTTCGGCATTGCTGCCATTTTCTAGTAAAAAGCAGACAGTTCTGTCCTCTGCTGCAAGTTTCTGAGCTTGTGTGTGTGTGTGTGTGTGTGTGTGATGTAACATTGTGATGGATCTGTGAAACAAAGTTGCGTGTGCTGAAGTTTACTGTGTTTCCAATCCTCATTAATAATAATAAGTAGCAACATTTTGGTGCCAAAAGGTTAACTGTTACAAAACGTTAAAGAGGATTTCACGTCGCCGGCGAAGATTTCGAGTGACCTAAATCTCGACATACGATCACGACAAGCAGCAGTCAGGTCGCTCAGATAAGTCGTGGCAGGCTGTATAACACTTGCACAAATGTTACTAATTGGTTTTATTACTTATGATGTTACTTGTTACACACATCTTGGTCGTAGAACAATATCAGGCAACAGGCATATAAATGCATAGTGCAAGAAAGATCGTAAAACTGCTCGATCTATTAGACAGCGGCACTATCTGTAAGTAACAGCAAATATTAGTAAGTCGTGCAGATGGCGATTACTAGACAGCAGTGCCATCTGTCAGTCGACAGCGAGCAATTGTAAGGGTGGTGACCAGTACAGAAACACCCTCCCGAAGTCAGCAAAAAACTGTGTGCCTTTAATTATCGCAGTCACGATTCTCCAAAAACTAGGACCAAGCTCCAGTGGAATGCGTTTCGTGAGCCAGAGGAACTCGTTCGTTGTTTCTTCGCCAGAAGAGAAAACTGGGCACTATGAGGATCGCCTGCAGCAAACCATAGAGGAGCTGAACACACTAAGTGATTCAGCACAGGATTTGTTTGATGATACCGAATACGAGGGCTACACAGAAGCTTGCCACATCTTACAGACAAATGTAACGTGCTATTCGAAAGGAGAAAGAGCCCTTAGGAGGAACACGTTTGCTAACCTAAGAAGTTAATCAATACGTCTCCGTAGACATCATGAGGCCTACAATCAAGCTGCATCCTTTCTCAGATGGCATAGGAGCAATGCCTTGATTTTGGCAGCACTTCACTGCTTACGTACACCAAAGTCCGATTGTGTCAGTTATCAATAAGCATGTATTCCTCCATTGATATCTAAATGGGGAAACCAAGCATTTGGTTATCGGGACTGCTGTTATGACTAACACATATGAGCAAACGAGGTAGTATGATAGCCAGAACAGGATTATCCAAAGCAATCTTCAGCCAGTTCAGAGGCTCTCAATGCCACCTGCACTGAGTGCCATTAGCGGGTCGATCACGTACGAGCACTAGGAAAGTATGTGAAATCTTAAGGAAGAGTGCTCGCCCTGAGCTCCTAGTGCAATGCCAGAAACATTTTGGAGACATGGGTTTATCCAAACCGACGGCAAAAGATCCAAGAGGGGAATCTTACAAACCCTAGGGAGTTTCGAAACGTAGCGGTAGAGGGAGCTATCACCACACGCAAGATACAGGAAATTCCGCTACACAAGAGAAGTTTGTACCCACAGTATGCGAAGATTGAAACAGAGGGGAACAAGAAGACGAAACAACAGAAGCCAGAACATTTCTACGTGTTCTGCGAAAAAAGGGAGCACTCGGGGATGGCTAGAATAAATAGCCTGAAGAAAATGAACTACTGCTTCTTATGTCTTACACATGGACACCACAGAAATCAGTGTTTCAACTGGGGAAAGGCATCTGTCCGAAATGTAAGGGTGATCGCCATATACGGAACTGCAACAGCCTCTTCCCAGCAATGTACAAGACTGAAATAACGACTCCTAACTTGACATACTTGTAGACTGCTCATGCAAGTATCAGAGGATTGGCTGGTAGTAGTAAACTGTGTAACGTTACGCGTATTTGGGAGAGCTGATCGATGGCCCAGTACTGTTACTAGGTAAGTTGAATTTGTTGAACGTCTGAGTGCTGCCCCAGGACAGCCAAAGCGCCGCGGTCAGTCCAGAGGAAGCGACCGTCGCTGGTGAGCCCAGGTGCGGGTATAAAGGCTCTGCCGAAAATGCGAAAAATCCCAGTATGGAGAATTTTGACGCTTCAGGAGTACAGACAATGCTACAATAATGGCAGATTGTCAGACAAGCTGAAAGACAAACACTTCAATACTTCAAAGATCCGCTGCAGATGCGAAAAGTTACTGGTCTTTACCCAGGTTTCAGCCAGAGTAATCTAGCCTTCTTCAGAAGCATAAATAAACTAATACATGCCAGAATTAGGCACGGTCAAACATAAAAAGCTAAAGTACCGTGGTACCATGTCACGCTACGTTACTTAGCTGAGGAACAGCCCTGGCCCCACTTCATGGAAAGCGGTCGGTTAACCGCGGACGCTACGTTGTTAAAAATTCTTAAGCTGAAAGATGTCTTCTTACAGCTCTTTGAGAATTTATAATAAATAACAGACAAATATTAATGCAAATCTGAATACATCGGCGATCCGAGAAAAATGAGGCGCATCTAGTGACACAACAATAATTTCAACATCTTTAAAACGAAAATAGTTAGTAATTTACAGTGATAAATGTTGTCACAATGAGCCTCTGAATTAACAACTTTTAAACACTTCATGGGATTCCAACACACAGTATCTCAGATGATAGCGTTGCACTATAATTACCATCGCTGCCGATAGCTACTTACTTGTATCTATTTTATTTCTTGACTTATTACGTTTTTTATATCTTTTCAGTATGCGAATCTTTGTTAGAACGTCGTATTCTCTACATTTACTCAGCAAATGAACACAGAATCGGTAACTTATATTTTGTCACACTTGTGTTTTTATTTAGTGAAAGTTTACTATTTTTCCAATAACTTTATTTAAATATTGATCGCATGAGCTATTGGAAACCTGTGCTAATTTAAAAGTGGTCAATTTCGTGTGTTAGCGGGCACCACAATTGAAAAGAGAAATGAAAGACGCTTTTGTTAAGAAGGCATAAATAATTGTTTAAATAACATTTAGTGATAATCTATAGTTATATAATATGAATGTACTTCTGCAAGAATACTGGATTATTTATTTATGAACCAACTATTAATTACATTTATCGTAAGTGAGACGAGTTTAACCAAATGTTTGGCATTTCTTTATTTAAATATTATTTAATTATATTGGGTTAGTCTGGGAAGTCGTCATGTTGAGTCAGATCATGCCTGTATAGCTTAAGAGCGACGTACTTTTGGTGGGGACGGCCTTCAGTAAATGGAAAAGCAGACAATAGCGGCAAACTATGGGAGTCAAATGGAGACTGGAACTTTTCGAATGTAATGTGCATGCTTCAGTGGTATAGGTGATTGATACTGAGCGGTGAATGGCCGCTACCATACTTCAACTTCTGAAGCGACTTTACATTTAGAGGGGTGCATGTGGTCCAGAGTAGGACTAACTTTTTCCTCTTGTATTGCAGAACTGAGGGTAGACAAAGTATGAGTTATTGCTCTTCGTATCAATTGAGTTAGTTTGTGAATCATCGTGGTGAACTCTGAACTGTTTTGAGCTGGTGAATATTTTGTGTATTCCTTACTTTTCGTGCATCTCTGATGACTATTTACTTTTGTTAATTTGCTACCATTATCATAACGCTCTCTACGTGACTTTATTGCATTTGATAAGGGTATTTTCCGTCTGAAATTTAAACGAATATCTTAGGAACACTTCCTGTTTATTTGAGATGACTTTTCTTGAATAAACACTGTTCAGCATAATGCTCTGTTATCTACATCAAGTACAGACGTTGGAACAGATTGTTTCTTATTAAATTATTCATTAACTTTAAATTATTCATTAACTTTTTCGCGTGAACTCCTGCCGCACACAGACCAAGGCTACCGTTACGGAGCACAGAAGCCGGGAGTGGGCTGGCAGGGTAGCTACTCTCCGGACACTGACTGCGTGGAAAAGCACAAACTCACTTCTGCAATGTATGCAGAAAATCTCGCCGCTCTAAGTGGGCTGCGATGTGGCCTGTGAGCGTCACCAAGTCTGATGTACTGAGAGCCAAGTTCGCAGAGAATTTCATTTCTATCGACGCTCAGTCGATACTGGATACATAAAGCATGTTGCCGAGCGCTTCTCAGTACCTTTCTAATGGTGTTAAAGCACGCTGAGGTTTGGACATTTCTAAGGCTCGTATCCTGTTGCTTGCCCTGTCTCAGTTTTCAAGGAGCTATATGATGAAGCCTCCTTCACTATATGCACTCCTCGAGAAGCAGTTTGTCATCAGGGAAGGCCATGCCGCTTCTTATCTACTTCTGAGACTCGTCAAGGAAGCGGTGGGAGCAAATGAGTGACGAACTTTCTTCAGGGTGGTGATCCTGTATGTCTAACGTGCATTTGTTTCCGTGTTGCACGACAGTCACTTACGCAAACTTTGTATGTAAGAAATTCCAGGAACGCAAGTGCCCTATTTCGAAGGTGTAATCTTCCATCCAGGGCATGGGATGGTTTGGCTCAGAGCATCAGACCCTAAAGGGAGTCCAGTAACGTATGATGTACGTTCCACTGCTGTACACAGCGGAATTGTTAACATGTTCTCAAACGCAGGTGCGCTGTAATCGGACGATATGGTACTTTTACGAGCTGAATGAACGTCTAGCTTATGTAAGGCATATTGTAGGCCGCGTGCAACTTCCCAGTGACAAGGCTGGAAAAATGGAGTTTGGCTTTCAACAGCCAAGCACGTAGTGAGACAACCAGTTTCCCTCTGCCCTTAACCCTCTATTTTTTCAACATTTTTGTCCACTACTAACTCCAGATGGGCCCGTATTAGTGGGTAATCTTACACAAACGTACGGACAACATCACAGCCCCACATCCTGTGAACTCCTCGACTTGAATTACTGACCATTTGCAGAAGTGACAGTAGAACTTTTTGTGATGGTCACCATGCTAGTGCAGGCATGGAGGGGCTCCACTTCGTACAAAATGAAAAAAATCCTTGTTGCTCAGAGACAGATCGACATTGTGGATGGAAATGCGCGTTGGGGAAACACTGCCAAGTGTCCGTGTGTCACTCCTGACAGACGTCAGGCAAGGTCAGACACGCCGAAGAACTGAGAGCAGTGGGAAAGCTGTTCCAACTTCTCCCGCTGCTGAAACTGGCTTCGATTCTTTCACAACACCTTGGAGTTGCTCTGTGTAAGAAGCTACTGCACTCAGTTTTGGGGTATGTAGTTATCATATGGGGAAGCATGGATGATTCGCGTTCATATGGCCTGCACAGTGTCAAAATCACTTTCCAACTACCACTGGTATCTCCAGGAGATGATGGGGTAATTGGAGGTTACTTCTGCAAGAAATATGGAACATCACATTACCAATTAACTAACAACCAAGGAACCAGTGTGCAGTTCCAAAACGCCAGTACTGGCGAAATAACATGTTCTTGTAATATAGTAGGGGAACCTTTTTTGGTGTGTTTCAGATCAGCACCAGCAGGAAAATGTAGTCGGTGAAAGAAGATCCCTAACATCTATAGTGCACTTGGCACAGCTGGTTCGGGTGCATGCCTCAACCAGTCACGTAATACGAGTTTGTATACATCTCTAAGACAATGCCTCAGTGGTGTAACTCTATAGACGACTATCGTTTCGCCTGCTGCCTCTTGTAATTTGCAGCTGAAAGAAATCGCAACAGCGCTTCTACCTGCCAGGGGCCTTCTTTCGTTGACTCTACTATAGCTATGAAACTGTGAAAGGGTGAAGGAACAGCCGAAAGGGCTAAACCTTCACCGAAGATTGGGAGAACGCGTTTCGAAGAGCTTCCTACTCGTTATCTTGAGGCGACAACATGAGGTCACAACTCGATTGATAACCCAAGAAGATTTTATCAGTCACTACAGTTTTTCTTACGAGTCCGGCCATTTGTATTTCTCTTCGTACCTATAGAATCTCTCCTTCAGATAAAAGCTAGACGAAGCACATGATTTGTGATTTACCATCACACCATTCTTAAGTCTCGGAAACTTGTCTAACAATTTCATATCTGCAAGAACGTACATATATTGAATGACAGATGCTGTAGCGGCTAAGTAGTACTCGTTAAAGCACATGGCTGGTGTATATCTGCTAATGCTTACAGAATATGCCCGGCTTTGTTTGATTCAAAATGACACGTTTCAGTCGAACGGAACTGTACCAGGAACATCATCTTATTTCCTCATGGTGTCGCAGCTGCACCTGAGACAGGTTAGGGTTCGCTCTTCCACCCAGCGAATGTTATACTTGAAAGAAAAACAATACGATTAATTATGCAAATTTTACGAGCACGAAAGAATTGTTTCGCGTAATGCTACAAAGGAGTACATTTCTTGTAGCAAACATCTGCGTCATACCGATCTTTTGTTTTCTGTGTCGTACTTGTACCTGTGCATAAACGATTCTGCTAAACAACAAGTGTAACAACCAGTATTATAGACAGGTTACTGATTCCAGTAAACAATGTTTCTCGAACATAAATTACAAAACAGAAGTTCAAAATGACTCATTAATTAGCTTACGAGGCAGACCCAGCTCCGTAGGAGTACGCTGTGTTTACAATCGGCTGGCAATTACGAATAGTTTTAATGGCCTTTGATTAACAATTCCTTCCTAACTCTCCTTGTTTGTTTCGTGAGATGAGAAATATAATTTCTATCGAGAGGAGTATTCCCTTTGAAATACGATTTCTACAGAAGACTGGCCACGAGGAACTAGCCACCAGAATGGATTACTTATTTGTCGGTGGTGTTTAAGTCCGGTAGTGGAATATTAGCGATCCTGAGTAATTGACGTAGAGCCGATGCTGTGAGGTGTGCTCGTAGCAGTGACGTAAAGGCAGTCACTTCGCTGCCCTGTGCGAGATTAATTACGGGATTTTGTTACGCTAATCAAGAATTCTCTGTGATCTCCACTGAGGTTAGTCCAATCGTCCGTAAACAGTATTACAAATAACTGCGTCGGTACCTGTATTGATCTGTGTTGCTCGTTATAAGTACCACAGACGTGGCAGGGGAGATCGTAGGAACTTGAGAGAGCGCGTCCGTTCCTGTCATTTGTGACACTACCGGTGAGATTTAAGATAAGAAGGGGTTTCCTAAAGCGCGGTAGATTCCGTTGTGAGCTAGATATTGTCTTTGTCCACTAATGGGCTGCGATCTGGAAGAGACGGAGCCGCTGACGTGGCAATACACGGCGCACTCAGTACTCAAGTACGACCTGCGCATCCTTCACCTCCTTTGCTTGTGGCCACTCCCAGGCTCGCTGTTATTCCGAACTTTGACAGCGTTCTTTATCGCGCTGTGCTTGGGGCACTTTGCAGAAGCGGTGATCAACCTGTGTACGCTAAGTGGCGACATGGAGGCCTATACGCTGGCGCTGTCCAACGTTTCGGTAGTCATAGTAGGCGTTCTTAAAGTGACATTCTTCCTGCGCCACGAGAGCAAGTACTGTCGCCTGGTACGTTGGCTGGACGCGTTAGTGACAGCAGAGAGGGAATCCGTTCACGGGCGGCCTTTGCTTGAGGCTATATTCCCGGCAGCTCAGAAACGGGCCGTTCGCATCGCGAGGGGCTTGCTCTTGTACAATTGTTTCCTGCTCTCCATCTGGTTGACAGCACCCCTCGCCGCCCCACCGGAAGCTAGAATACTACCCCTGCAGCAACTCCCTTTCACGGACGCGAACGCTTACCCCCTGTATGAACTCTCATACGCACTACAGGCTCTATCCGTAATCTTCGTCGGCTTAATCAACGTGCATATGGATTGCTTCTTCACAGTGGCTATGATATACACTGCCGCACTACTCAGAAGTTTGGCCTCGCGTCTTGACGACCTGCAGGCGCATGACACAGCAAAAGGGAACGGGCGGGGGAAGAAGACTGTGAAAGCGGACGACACGTACGGCGAATTATGCTTTTGTATCAGGACTCACCAGGAAATCACAAGGTAAGCAGAGGTGGAGAACATGTACTAAAAAAACAATTTACGGGGAAACGCTTCTAACGAAAAAACCTTTGAGTGTGAAAGGGTCAGGTTTTGGGGGAAGGAGGCTATTTTCAATTTGTATTTTTTTAATCGTCCTAAATGGTCGGTCGTCGAAGCCGACAAGGTTGATTTCAAGCGGGAGTAACTCTCCTGTCGGAAAGATCACAGTTCGTGGTAGAACATTTTGCAATTCATGATGGGACGATACAGCAATCAGTGATGAACGTTTCTAAGAGACAAACAGTCTCGGCTGTAAAACAGGATTTATCGTTTTATATTTTGCCAATAACGCGTTTCGTATCATTTAAGGCGTCGTCAGATTGGCTGGCACAGCAGGTGTTAAACACATAGGCTGCCGTCCATGCAAATATGTCAGCAGGCAAATACCGTTGTCAATATTTTAAGAACATTGCGTGGTTGCCTGATGTAAAATAGTGTTGGTCTAAAATACATAAAAGACCTCAGTAGGTACTTGCCCTTGTCGAGTTTTAAGAGACTTCGCGCAGTGCCCTTGCATAAAGCGCAGTGGAAGAGACGCTTAAAGCTGGATTAGGCTCACAGGAATGCATCAGAAAATGTAAACATGGCACTGTGCGATATCTCTTAAAACTCAACATGGGCAGCTACCTCTTGAGGCCTTTCAAGCATTTTAAACGTGACTTCCCGTATACTCAACACTATTTTATACCAGGGCACCACGCAGTGTTCCTAAAGTATTGACAACGGCGTTTGCCTGCTAAGACATTTGCAAGGACTGCAGCCTATGTGTTAACACCTGTTGTGAAAACCAATATGCAGAGCCCGTAAACAAGGCGAAGCGCGTTATTGGCAAAATATAAAATAATAAAGCTTGTTTTGGAGCTAAGACTTTATCTCTTCAGAACAGTTCGTAATAATTGGCGGAAATCCATCAAACAGAAATGATATCTGGCACTTCCCAAGGAAGTATTATAGGCCCTCTGCTGCTCATAATCTATATTTAGGGATTTAGCAGACAATATGAGCGGCCCTCTTAGATTGTTTACAAATGATGCTGTCGTTTTCCGTCTGCTAAACCGATGAGAAGATCATAAGTAATTGGTTCAAAAAATGGTTCTGAGCACTATGGGACTTAACATCTGAGGTCATCAGTCCCCTAGAACTTAGAACTACTTAAACCTGACTAACCTAAGGGCATCACACACATCCATGCCCGAGGCATGATTCGAACCTGCGACCGTAGCAGTCACGCGGTTCCGGACTGCAGCGCCTAGAACCGCGTGGCCACCGCGGTCGGCTCATAAGTAATTGTAACAAACATTATTGTAAATCTTTATTCTTCATGTCTACATATTTGCAGCCCTCTGCTGCTTTAGGGCTCCGAATTGCAGCGCGTAACACGGCGCTGTGTAGCGTGACCATGTCGGTGCATGAGAAACAGCCTGCTACAATCGAGTTTCAAATTCTAAGAGGTGGTCCACATATGGAGCAACCTCTCTTTCAGCTTGACAATGCCAGGC
Organism: Schistocerca nitens; assembly: GCF_023898315.1. Lineage (NCBI taxonomy): Eukaryota > Metazoa > Arthropoda > Insecta > Orthoptera > Acrididae > Schistocerca > Schistocerca nitens. The sequence goes on from NC_064618.1 coordinate 546,509,847, forward strand.
CATGCTGCGACGTCTGCAACAATCCGACGCCTTCGGTTCACTGTCATTGATCATCCCCCATACAGTGACAGCTTGGCCACATCCGATTTCCATCTGTTTAAAAGTACCTTCGGGGACTTCACTTTGATAGCGATGAAGAGGTACAAGCAGAGGTAGGGCTATGTCTCCGTCAAAAAGGACAAACATTCTGCATTGATGGTATCAACAAACGCGTCTCTCTTTGGTGTGTATGTGAAGTCATCGCCTGGTTACTACGTCGAGAAATTCATATGCAGAATGAATAATAAAGATGTAGAACGTTAATAACGTTTGCTTTATTTGAAAAGCTTTGAGAGTTTTCATCGTTATATTCCCGATGTCGTTTGAACTTTGTGGCAGGTAGCGAGAGTCCTTGCCGGAAGACCCTCTTCAGACTGGACAGGTGACTCGTAAACGAGACTTGTCGCGTGGTCCACACAAGAAGAAATCAAGTACGGTGCGATCAGGTGACCACGCTGGTCACGAAACAGTACCTCCTTTGCCTATCCACTTTTCAGGTGTTCGTGAACCCTCAGTCCAAAGTGAGTTGGGACTCGATTACGTTGGAACCACATCCGCTGACAAATAACAAGTGGGATATGTTGCAGGAAACCTTTATAACACGTTTCTGATAAACACTGTGCACGTTGGTGGATTTAAGCGGGGAGGAGGAAGAAACATTTTTCGCTTACAACTTTCGGATCGGTCTTTTGCGGATCAGGGTCCCTTACGTCAAACTGATACATTTACCCTTATCCATCGTCTATGAACGCTTGTAACATCGTCAAGGAATCGTACTGTATACTCCGCAAGTCACTGTACCGTGCATGGTGGATGGCACATCACACCAATATTCTCGATTTTCTTTTATACTCCACTCGCATGTTGAGGGAAGGACTCTCTGTATGCCTCTCTCATCTCATTCTCATGACCCCCACTCGAGATACACGATGGTGGTAGCGTAATGGTTGCACGGTACTCTTCGAATTCAGTTAACGAGGTTTAGCGAGAACTAAATCGTCTTGCTTACGAGTATTCCCATTTAACTTGCCCAATCATTTCTGTTACACTGTACAATGTACCTGTACAGACGTATTAGGATCCTACCAGTGCATCTGTCATTTCTGTTCGCTGTCACAAAACCTGGTTTAACGTGATCGTCCCATTTCATATAGCTTTCCAGTATTACCCCTATTTGCTTATGCAATTCGACGTGCTCAAAGTGGACTTTTCGTTATACTAATAAGCATTATATTACATTAAATTAATCTACATTTAAAGAGAGTCCTTATTCATTACGCCAAGCGAAAACTTTGTGCAAGTCTTCCTGCAATGCCCTAGGATCGTCCAACGGCGCCACTTTCCTGTACACAACTCCATCTTGAGCGAAAAACCTTATAGTGTTGCTGATCCTGTCTGATAAATCCTTTATTTAACCTGAGAACGCTAGACATTCTAATACACTTCCTGTGCCCACACCCTGTGTTACTTTCGCTTCTGTGGAACATTTTCCGTCCAAGGTAACGTAATGGGCTCTATTAGTGAAATACTTCTCGGACACTTCATATAGACTTTCTGATCAAAAGTGTCTGAGCAGCCCTGTGTAGTACGCAGTTGACCACTAGATGTCACGAGATGTGGACCCGCTAGTAGAAGAGGAGGTGGAGACTATTGTGTTGTCAGTAGGAAAGTAGTAAAAGTTGAATGGCTCGATTAAGAGGTCTCAGTTACTTCCAATGTGCTCTAGTTTCTGGATGATACCTGAGCCACAAACTCATGAGAGGTCTTTTACACCCTCCTAAAGTTGCCAAACTCGACAGTTGATGATGTGATTGTGTCACATGGAACATGAGGGAACAACCATAATTTAATAAAGATGGACTGTGCTGAGGGACAGGGACCGTCGAGCATTGCGGAGGGTGGTTGCAAAAAAATTAATGAAATCAGCGTTAGGAATCACGCGAGAGTTACAAAATGCTAGAATGAGTCCAACTAGTACAATGAGTATGTTTAGGAAGTTAAAAAGAATGGTGTACAATGGTCGTTAGCTTCTCAGAAGCCACACATTTCTGTAGTCAACGCAAAGTGACGCTTGATGTGGTGAAAAAAGCGACGCCACTGCACAGTCGATGAATGGAAACGAGTTGCATCGAACCACTCTATATTCTGTGGCATTCCGATGGCAGGGTCTGAGGCTTGGAGAATGAACCGAAAATGTCACCTGCCGCCATGTGCAGCGCAGTCACTCAAGCAAGAAGGAGGTGGCCTTATGTATGGTGTAGGGGTGTTTTTCTTCGTTAGGCTCTAGTTACCTTATTATGCTTAAGAAACTATTGAATTCAGATGTGACACATTTTACAGCATTATGTACTGCAAAAAGCAGAGGAAGAGTTCAAACTAAGGAAGATCAGTATCCAGTTGCCAGCGTGGTGGAAGAGTTCGGAGACGATGATTGTTCGAATCATTATGACAATGCACCCTGTCATAAAGCATTGCGGTGCGTTATTCTATAAAGATTAACGTCAAGGACGCTATGCGTTTGACTTTAGCCGCTAAGACCGCTGCCGTCGAGTCAAGTAAGTGTGTGAACACGGCACGCGTGTCGCCAAGGATTTTCCATGCCTTGGCTCCGGACTCCAGTGTTCAACATCACTAGCTGCACTGGCTTCGACTCTTGAGGAAGAATGGGCTACCATTGCTCCGACGATATTCAAGCGCCCCATTGAAAGTGTCCTCAGCAGAGTTCAAGGCATTATAAAGCCGAGGTTGGACAAATCTCGTATTGGTGTCCACTAATAGGTGCCCGGATGGAACTGGTCAGATAGTGTATGTTTTGTGCATTTTTCTAGATTTATTTCCTAACTAGTTGGCTACAAATGGTTCAAATGGCTCTGAGCACTATGGGACTCAACATCTGAGGTCATCAGTCCCCTAGAACTTAGAACTACTTAAACCTAACTAACCTAAGGACATCACACACATCCATGCCCGAGGCAGGATTCGAACCTGCGACCTTAGCGATCGCGCGGTTCCAGTTGGCTACTCTCTATTTAATCATGTGATGATGTAATTCCAGATCTTTAACTTAACAAAGGTGACATCTGTAATCATATTAATAATATAAGAGAGCTGTGTTTTGCATACAGTTCTGCACAGCGTTTTTGTGCTGCTCTTCGATTCCCTTAAGTAGAGCCATGTACGAGTTGGGTATCGTCCAACTACTCCTCAGTAAACCTATCCAGTAGTGGTGTGCATGACTCTTAACGTACAACTAACCCTGCACGAAAAACAAAAGCGAGACAGAACCGAGCAGACTGCAAGTTTGAGGGCGAAGAGTAAAGTGTGCTTTTCCGTTGTCAGCAGCAAGTAGCGTGACAGGCTTCGAATGAGTTTCTATCCCAAGAAGACATGCAGAGTCTTCAGCTGACATTTGCACTGATGTGTAGATATTTCCAGTTAAACAGAGATATAAAAACAAACGGGGGTAAGGCATAAGACGAAACGCAACTGCTCTGTTATGAACCACATGAGACCACCGGTACCTGATACCAGAATGCTAAGGAAGTATCCCTGCACAGCCTTCTAAATTTTGTTAGTGGAGTTCCGTTTGGCCTTACACACAGTCAGTCCAAACACCTTCAATAAATAAGACGGTTTCTTCCCCTACTTCATCCAAGTGAGAAGTAATGATACCGTCGTTCACTGAGCGTGAAACACAACAACAGGAAGTATTATAGCTTCTCACATGATCTACAGTGATCTGAGTTGGATGATTTGTCTATGATTTCAATCTGCGGAGTCGAAAAACGCGACGATTAAGTGATCAGAAAAACAGTAAACTTACGAAGTATTCCGAAGCAATATATGCAGAGAACAACTGCACAGCCACTCGCGAAAATGTCCTTTAACAGATTTAAATATCCTGTATTTATGTCTTGCACAATATTTTCATGTATATGAAAATCCTGTGACTTTAATATTGAACGCATTTACTGTCAAACATCAAAGTTGTCTTTGGAAATTGTAAAATCTGACGTTACGAACTGAAACTCGACTTGCATCTGTTCTAATTTTAAACAATTGCCTTTTGCTCTTAAAACACTTACACCAAAAATACGCAGTGAGTACAGAATTTAATCTGAAGCAATTCAGTATCTTCCTTTAGCACAGGTGGAACTGAGCCTGTCGCCATAAACAGCCTTACTAACAATTAAATGTGTAAACGTTTCATACAAGCTTCTGCTGCATATTAAGCTCTGTGGATGTTTAGCTGAAGTCGTCACTCAACAAAGTTAATTTTTCATTGAATCCTTTGCTAAAAATGTTGTACTTACAATGTCGTTGCCTATTTCTAATGTTTTTCTTTTTTCAGTGTTGTAAGAACTGTGTAGTAATAATAACATGTCGTCTGTCATCTAACTGTATAATTTTTATGAATTGTGCTACAGACTTAAAAGACATGAAAGATAATGACTGATATATATACGTACGGTAGATTTCATGTATCAGTTTTTCCATGAAGATACTAAAGATCTCATGCTCTGACTATGGTACTAGTGTGGTGACTATAATTAAAATGCAACGGTTGTGACGGTGAAAAATACATGATCGTTGTTTTCTAGATCGAGGAAAGAAAAACAGTTGATGACGAAAACCATATGCTTTTTTAAAAGTATTAAACTTGGTGGCTTCCGGCACTCCTGCGATAAGATAAGGCTACGTAGGATTGCTCAATACCGCGTACTTGGTTTTTACTCATCTTGTCTCACGCGTTATCTCTGAAGTGTAGGTAAGCACATTGCAACCAACTTGCGGTAGTATTTTGGAAACGGTTGCATCTTTTCTCTCTGATGAATGAAACATGAGATGGGGGAAGGAGGAACTCAGAAATCCGAGAAAAAGTATCCAATGCTCGAAAAATTCAAGTGCATGCAAAGAAACTAACGAGTTTTGTATACATAGTAGTATGCGTAACAAGGGCGTGTGCAGCGAGAAAGACGGGAAGACAGCTATACCCCCGAACCTCCAGAAAAATAAGCTTCGAAATCGAACGCAAATACTCGCCTACCACACAGGCAGACGCATAAATTCAGTATCAGTTTGGCAACAACCTGTAATGATTATAAATTAGTAGAAAGTTTACGCAGAGCCATTTGACGTGAAATGTCAAAATATTCGACCGTTTGCCGGTGTTCCGATTACACCTGAAAACAACAGTTGGCACTGGATTCTATAAGCCTGGTGTAGCATTGTTCCTTCAGTTACCGTTGTTTCGTAGGAGTCCGTACGTCAGTGGGGAAAAAGGGAACCCTTATATCATCAGTTTGTCGTCCCGTCCGATTTCCTGTCTGTCCGACTGTTAACACCTTTGTTTCTCCAGAACGGGTAGAGATATCAGGTTGAAATTTATGTAGCGTACTAAGGTTTAAGGTCTTTTGACAACACGAAAAACTTAACCTTCTAGGACAATGCAGTCAAAAGGTACGATAATTTATGTCTCCACATTTCGAAACTTGCAAACTGACTCATCAAGACATATAGGGTACTTCCCGTTGACCTAGAGTGGTAAAAATTGGCAAAAAGCAAGGTTTCGTAGTACAAGTAAATAAAAAATCCAAGAATTGTTAATTTGTAATTACATTATACAAAAATATTCTTTTGCCATTTGTTGTCCGTCTGCCTGTTAAGTCTCCATTTTCTCATGGACGGGTTAGAGATATCAAGTTCAAATTAATGCCAGATACTAAGGTCTATGGTTCCTCGGCGTTGTGAAAAAGTTAATTAGAAAAGTCAGATGGTGAAAGGTGGCTACACTGAGCCACAGCGCCAGAGATCGCGCTAGAGAGTATTGTTCCGCCGCCTCCACTGGCAGTGATTATTGAGAACTCGTAGTGGGCAGTGCTTTGGGAGAACTCGTGGTAGTCAGTGCTGAGATGTCGTAGTGAGGAGTGTTTGTTGAGATGAGCTAGTAGGCAGTGCTTGCTGAGATGTGATACTGAAAAGTTCTTGTTGAGATGTGATAGTAGCGAGTCGGTGTGGAGAGATTGTAATGTCTAGAGTGCTTTTCATCAATATAAATTAAGGTAACAAACTACTTTTCTTTTCTTTCTCATTATTTCAATGTCCTGAATAATGCGTCATTACAGGTTCAGTCAACAAAGCATCTGGCTTGTGTTCTTGTATTAGAGTGTAATTCTGGTTTTCTTGAGTAATTATGGTATTTCTATTTTCTTTAATTAATTCAGTATAAATGATATTTAAAATTTCTTGTGTTGTTGAAGAAGAACCGTGCCAGATGCTTACGTTGAGTCATACTTCCACACACAGAACAGTTACACTTGTGCTTTGGTTTCGTAGGTTTTATAGTTGCTGGGGACTTAATTAATTAATTGTGTTAATGAAAATTTCCATTTCATTCTTTATTGTTGTTCTTTGCAGTCAGATAGCGTAATAATACTAGTCAGGGCCAACCGTTACGAGACTTCGTAACCGAACAGACAGCTACTGAATCAAAAAATTAAAATTATTTTCATTCTATTTTAATTAAGCCCCCATGCACGTGGATGTATGTCATTCTTAGAATTGCGGAAGATCTTAAATTTCCGAACAGTCAAAAAGTGTTTATAGTCAAAGTTTTCGCCTCGTGGCGACAAAGACCTACCGCGTCTGTCCCAGTCCCAATGTTGATTACTGTCAAATTCGCGCGCCTGGCGCTCCCTTGTTGCATCCCGTAAATGAAACAAATTATTTTCTTCAAACCCCTCCGCTAACTGTGATTCCAAATTTCTTTTGCTGTCCTTTCCTACGATTTCGCCTTCAATTTGTTTGACTTGCTTTCGTAATGCCTCAACTTCCCTTTTAACGCGTTCATTAAAATTTACCTGATTTTCAACATGCTTACTTATGTTCTGGTACTCTTCGGTTTCTGCAAATGGTAATGGAGCTGTATCATCTGAATCTCTATCCCCATTTAAACTAAGACTTGTCAATTTATCTGAAATCTCCTCAACTCTTTCCGATAAGTCACCTATTTTTTCTTTCTGTTTACTTACGTCTTCCGTAAGTGTCGCGACTCGGGTTTCAGTATTGACACATTTGGTAGTTAACTGTTCATATTGTTGTGTTAGATTATTTATTCTGTCATTTGGTACGGATTCCTCGATTCTCTCAAATATTTCTTCCTTATCATGTGCACGTTGTAAATTTAACTCTGAAAATTTTTGTACTATCACGCGATCTCTTTCCTCCTGTTCTCTATCCTGTTCCCTTTGTCTAATCTCTACTGCAATTAATCTATTATTGTGAGCATTCAAAATCGGTTGTACTTCTTCTCTGATTTCTTTCTTTAATTCATCTTTCATGTTTTTGAAACATGTCCCTATTCGTGAGTCTAACCGTGTTTCCATTGTTCCCATCTGTGTTTTTAATTCAGATCCAAACCGTGTTTCCATTGTTCCCATATCAGTTTTTAATTCAGATCGTAAAGTTCCCATCTCTGTTTTAATTGTTCCTGTTTGTGATCCCAGTGATTCCATTGTTCCCCTCTGTGTTTTTAATTCAGATCCAAATCGTGTTTCCATTTTTAATATAGCACTCATCAACTGCTCCATAGTAACTGATTCGAAACTCCTTTCGCCCCTAACATTTCCCGCAAAACCAGTTTCCTTCGTCATAGCTGTAAAGCTATCTGTGTTCGATACTATTTCAGACTCTTCTATCGTTAATCTCGTATTCTGTGAATTTCCTGATTGAGAAAAATTTTGAAATGGTTCCGGACTATTTTCCCGACTTATTAAATTGTTTTCCACTCCATTATTCATCATACTGTTGTCCTGTGTTGGCGAGTTCGCCATGTCAACAATTTCGTCATTCTCACTGTCCATCATTTTTGCCTTTTTCATCGACCGCGTAATCATTTACAAAACATACAAAACTCGTCACTATATGAAATTACACACAATGACACTTTATCTCCAACAATACCATTCACACGAAATGTTTCCCTCAAACACGATTAATCGAACAATTGAAATAATTGCACTAATTGTCAAACCCATAGACAAGACAACAGAAATGAAATTTTGCAAAAAAAAAAAAAAAATACCATTAGAAGAATGACAATTACCAAATCTACACATGCAAAATAGACTGCAATTGCTAAACTACAAATTACTACAACAATACTACTGTCTACTATTTTTACAATCAGAAGATTCCAAGGGACAATCCGAAGCAGCGGTCGCCACGTGCATGGGGGCTTAATTAAAATACAATGAAAATAATTTTAATTTTTTCGATTTAGTAGCTGTCTGTTCGGTTACGAAGTCTCGTAACGGTTGGCCCTGACTAGTATTATTACGCTATCTGACTGCAAAGAACAACAACAAAGAATGAAATGGAAATTTTCATTAACACAATTAATTAATTAAGTCCCCAGCAACTATAAAACCTACGAAACCAGAGCACAAGTGTAACTGTTCTGTGTGTGGAAGTATGACTCAACGTAAGCATCTGGCAACAACACAAGAAATTTTAAATATCATTTATACTGAATTAATTAAAGAAAATAGAAATACCATAATTACTCAAGAAAACCAGAATTACACTCTAATACAAGAACACAAGCCAGATGCTTTGTTGACTGAACCTGTAATGACGCATTATTCAGGACATTGAAATAATGAGAAAGAAAAGAAAAGTAGTTTGTTACCTTAATTTATATTGATGAAAAGCACTCTAGACATTACAATCTCTCCACACCGACTCGCTACTATCACATCTCAACAAGAACTTTTCAGTATCACATCTCAGCAAGCACTGCCTACTAGCTCATCTCAACAAACACTCCTCACTACGACATCTCAGCACTGACTACCACGAGTTCTCCCAAAGCACTGCCCACTACGAGTTCTCAATAATCACTGCCAGTGGAGGCGGCGGAACAATACTCTCTAGCGCGATCTCTGGCGCTGTGGCTCAGTGTAGCCACCTTTCAATGGTTCAAATGGCTCTGAGCACTAAGGGACTTAACATCTGAGGTCATCAGTTCCCTAGAACTTAGGACTACTTAAACCTAACTAACCTAAGGACATCACACACAGCCATGCCCGAGGCAGGATTCGAACCTGATACCGTAGCGGTAGCGCATTTCTAGACTGAAGTGCCTAGAACCGCTGGGCCACCGCGGCCGGCAAGTAGAAAAGTCTCTGCGATCAAAAGATACGCCCATCTGTAAATACCCTCTTTTCTCAGGAATGACTATAAGAATCAAGTTGAAATTTATGCCAAATACTAAGGCCTACAGTCCGTTTGCTATGCAAATAATTTGAAGACAATGCAGTCAAATGATCCGCCATATGTGTTATATATTTTGATACTCGCAGACTCACTTATCAAAACCTTTTGATGAACTATCTACACACGTAAATAAATTTGATCGGAAACCTCAGAGCGCGAGTCCTTCTCGCACTTGTCTGGTTTTTTCTAGTTTTACTAGCTACAGTGAAAAACTATTAAAAATGTATGTACGAAATGTATACGCATGTATCTGTACGTTAACTGCGTGAGATCAAAATCGTGTGCACGAAACTCAAACGATTCACCTGCACTTAAATACGTTGAACGTGGCTGGTACCTACTATAAAGTAGAAATATTAGTATATTTTGTGATTAATATACACAGTTTTGATTCTTACTTTGTAAAAAATTGTATTTCATTTTCTCCACCCATACCTTTCCACGAAACTTATATATAATAGTTGCCTCCTTCTGCTCCCCCCCCCCCCCCTCCCCTCTTCCACCACACCACTCAGGTCTAAAAAATGGTTCAAATGGCTCTGAGCACTATGGGACTTAACATCTGAGGTCATCAGTCCCCTAGAACTTAAAACTACTTAAACCTAACTAACCTATGGACATCAAAGACATCCATGCCCGAGGCAGGATTCGGACCTGCGACCGTAGCAGTCGTGCGGTTCCGGACTGAAGCGCCTAGAGCCACACGACCACCACGGCCGGCCACTCAGGTCAGCTCGCTTTAGTCCTCTTTGCTCTTGATTAAGAGTTTCAAACATTCTGCGTGGTGTCTGTTTGTTCTAAGTCGTGTCTCCCTACCACTTTTGCGCAATCACGCTCTGAGCGTGTTTTTTAGGGAATTGACTAGTTTGAACCTGGGACCTGTTGCTGGTAAGGAGACGCCAGACCACACATGAAATGTAGAGTTCAGAAGATTTCAGTGAGACTAGCGATGATATAATCAAATACTTAATGAGTTCAGCGTCAGCTCCACTGCACTCCCTGTAAAAGAATCTTAATACTAACTAAATTTAGTGGAAGGGGTTCAAGGCTTTCCTATTTTTAGTTAGCTGGTAAAATAACGTCGAAAAAGCAGTTAAGTTTACCATTGGAAATTTTATTCTACTCACAAAACATTGTTTATAAATTGCACTATTGATAAAAGGAAATATTTTAATACAGGATGATAAAAACCAACCGTGTTCAATAAAACTGTGAACGAATATTCCCTGAATGGGTTTCCAAGTTCTACAATGGATCGAAGGATGACCTATGCCATATCACATCTATAACCTAAGTTTAAGTTAAGTTTCATAGAAGAGAAAACTACCAAAATGGTCTACAGTGACCCTCAATTATCTTTAATTACTTATCTAACTTGTTGTAAATTACAGTGGCTGATGTGGCTTCTCAATCATTATATAACAGAAAAATCATCGCGTTTCAGATTTTTTACTTCAAGTAGCAAATGCGAACACCATGAGATTTAATTGACGATCGACACTAGTATTACGTAAAAAGGGGATGTAACAGATGAGACTTCTGCAGTTCTGAGTGAAGCTTTATGCGCTCAAAAATGCGGCATCGCATGCGTTCATTACCTTGTCGGTGTTTAGGCAGGGTCAGGGGGCGGCGGGCGGCGGGCGGCGCAGCTCCACACAGCTCGCCATCTCAGAAGCAACTCTCTCCTAACTTCTCCTTACTACAATTACCGAAGTTGGTTTAAAAAAAGCTACCTGGCAGTGTTTTCAACTGACCAATCAGGGTCTCAATGCTAACCTTAAGCTCCACCTACAAAAATTCTGTCTATCCAATGAGAAACGTTATACTTTTCGTGGTGGGGCAATGTTTTTAACATTTGCAACGTAACAGAGACGCGAAAAAGTCTCACGCTAAAACTTGCAGCTGGTGTGGCCCTTTTAGTGTTATCGTAAGATCTATACTGTTCTTCTGGAGGGCTCTATCTTTTAACATGGGCTGGAGGGCTCTATCTTTTAACATGGGCTGGGGATAATCTTGGCGGTCGGCTGGCGACGTGGGTGTCCGTCCCATGTCGTAGGGCCTTCTCACTTACACGACTCTGCTCTCGGCTTCTGTTCTCGTTTCTCCCCTCGGAACTGCGTCTGTTTCGCTGTGGGAACGTATGACATGCATTTAGGCGTTCTTGTGTTAGTCTGTGGTATTCCATTTGCTCACTCGTTACTCGTATTACTTTGGTTAATTTAATGTCAGGATTTATTCGGAGCTATGTGACATACTGCCGGATTTGCTTATAATGTCAGGGTTTTCATGGAAGGTGTTGGATTTGCTTGACACCTTACAAGTTGCCCCCTCTAAGCTCGTTATGCATAAGGTTCGGAATTCATTTCTTGAGATTAGTGCAGGGAACAAAATTGTAAAACATGCACTGCCGGAAAAAAATAAGTTCACCCTTTTAGAGGTTTCCATTTAGTCAAGATTTATTGTTGTAACAATGCATATGAAATACATGAAATGATTACAATTACAGATCAATAGCACAAGTGGTTCTGAGGAATCGGGTATCGAACCACGTTCAAACACTAATATTAGTATGTTGTGTACCCTCCAAGGACGGCAATGCACGTACTAACTCCGACATCTGGTCGTTCGGACAGATTGCGAGTAATGTCCTGAGATACGTCACGCCACGCCTGCTCAACCTGTTCACGTAGTTCTGTGAGGGTTGTTGATTGACGAGTCGCACGATTTACTTCTGTCTCATCATACCCCACACATGCTCGATTGGAGACAAGTCCGAAAATTGTGCTGGCCAGGAAAATTGATGCACGTCTCGCAGAACACATTTAGTTTCACGTTCAGCGTGTGGTCGGGAAGTATCCTGTTGGAACAACATGTCACCTTCCTTTGCAAGAAAGAGTGTAATAACATTCTGCACATACCAAGCTCCGGTTAATGTCTCCTTCAGAAACACCAAAGGTGAACGAGAGTTGTAGCTTCTCGCACCCCTGACAGTAAGGCCTCGGATGGGGGCCAGTGTGTCTCGGAAGGACGCACTCTGCAAGACAGCACTCACCAGGTCTATGTCTTACACGCAAGCAACCATCACTTGCGTGCAGGCAGAATCTGCTTTCATCGCTGAAGACCACGGCGCGTCATTCCATTTTCAAGTGAACCTCAGACGGCGTCAGTCGAGCCGTGGACGTCGATGCTGTGGCGTCAGTAGAAGACGGGCTATAGGTGTGCGTGCCCGTAGTCCTACAGCTAATAACCAGTTCGCAACAGTTTGTGTTTCACGTCTGAGCTCACAAGCCGTTTTGTCTGTGCTGTGGTAGCTGTACGGTCTGCCACTGCTGCCGTTACAATACGATCCTGGCGGGCGTCTGTGCTGCGTGGGCATCCAGAACCTCGTCTACGGGTTTGAGAATATTCACATGACGCTAGTAAGCATCGTTGCCCAACTATACCGTACTTGTGTGGCAGTTTTCCGAAAGGATCTTCCTGCCACTTCGAGGGTCACAATTTTCACCCCTTTCCTAACTCACTCAGCTGTAGCAAGCGAGTGCGTCTCCCTGGCATAGTTGCCTGCTGGCTTTACGCGTTTGTGCAGTACAGAGCCTTCTGTCTGTGAGTATTCCCTATTAAAGGGTAGACACAGACGGGGCTCTGGTAGCTATGCCACTACGCTACTGCTGGCGGACGACGTTGATACCATTAACAGTACATCCACTATCATCTAGGTGGCGTATGCCATCGTCGGATCAAAGTCGACGTTGTCTTTCCAGGTGTACTAACTTTTTTCCGGTAGTGTATTTAGTGCTATGGTATCAAGGAAAACAACTTTTACATGATATGCTAGGAAACAACATTATAGCGACATAAAACATTAATCAATGACGAAAATGTGTGACTGTTACATTGCTCCTGAATCAGTCTGAAAAACGAAGTAAAGAATCGCCAATGTAGATCTCAAATAAAAAAGGTGGGGTGACTCGAGGTGATAATATAATAATCTGCAACACCTGCTTTATAAGGCAGAAAGACTGAAGCGTAATTTTCTTGTATTTGTTCATTTATTAACAGAACTTAACCTTTTTCAGATTTGTCCAGCACCTGGAAAGCGTCATGAACCCCATTGCAATGATGCAGTTGGCTCTTGGTGTGTTCGACGGCTGTATGTTGATTTTCCCAGCGGCATACGTAAGTACAATGGTGTTCATAATATACGTTTTGTGGCTATAAGAGCAATCATAGGCACGAACTCGCACAGGAGAATAACAATGCTTTCAACAATGGTATACAGGCCTCAACATTAAACCTTATCATGAGAAGATCTAGAATTCCCCATCCTTTAACTGACCGCCGATCGGTGTCAGAAAAAAGAAAGGAGAAAATGTGAAGTCCTACGAAATTATTTTGTAAGGCCTCACACGTGCTAGAGATTCAAAATGTGTTGCATGTGCTATCTTTAATATTGAATGTTTCGAATACGCAAAGTAGAATCTTGTCAAGTTTTGGTTTCCAGTTACACAGTATTTCGATGTGACTTTTCATTTGCAATGTATTAAGGAGACGTGTCATCAAAGCAAAGTTATGTGGGATGGGAAAGACCCACCATGGTTCGACAGTCTTGTCAGAAAGCTACCTCGAAAGCAAAGATTGCTTGAGTACAGATTTAACTGTAGCAAAAGCCTTGTAGACAAACAGAAAGCGAACGAAGCCAAATTAGCGTACGGAGAGCCAAGCGCGAGGAGTTCTACGAATTCGAAAGTAGAGTCCTATCAACCGACCGGGCAGAAAATGGTAAGAAATTTTGGTTTCATGTTAAATAAGTAAACAGATCAACGCCCTCTGTCCAGACACTCTGTGACTATACCTGCATCGAAACGGTGGATGGCATAGACAAGGCCGAAATACCAAATATTTTTGTTTCAAAATTGTTTTATGAGGAAGATAGTACGACACAAACCCAAAAATGACAGAGAAAGCGAAATAAATGACCGCGGTACATTTCAGTCAACTAAAATCGCTCGCCAGAGGAAAGGCGACTGGACCTGAAGGTATTCTTATGCGATTTTACACAGAATATGCGAAGGAACTTGCAGTCTACCGTAGGTCTCTGGAGGAGCGAGGGGTTCCCAGTGATTGGAAACATATGCTGATCATTCCCGTTACCAAGAAGGATTGTTGAAGAAAGGCACAAAACTAAAATTCTACGTAGCTGCCGTCAATCTGTTTTCAGAATTTCGAAGCACGTTTTATGCTCGCGTGTTATGTCATTTATGGAGACCGAAAAATATTCTTTGTAGGAATAAACAGAACTAGCGTGTGAAGTCCAGCTCGCTCTGTTAAGGCACAGAAAGCAGTAAATGCCGGCGTCCAGATTGATGCTGTGTTTCTCGATTTCCAGAAGGCGTTCGATACAATTCGGTATTGTAGTCTAGTTAATAAACTACGAGCAATACGTGATACGAAACCGGGTTTGTGATTGAACTGAAGAGTTCCAGGCAGACAGAACAGAGCATGTCATTATTAATGCAGAAAAATCTGCAGACATAAAAGAAACTTCGGTCGTGCTCCAGGGAAGTGTTTTGGGACCATTACTTTTCACAATACGAAGAGTGATCAGAAAGTAATGGAATTTTTTTCTAGGTATCTCTATTTGTTCAGCTTGTCCCCTTCAAAGCCATCCCCCTCAGGTATAACACACATGTGCCTGCGCTTTTTCTAGTCTTAGAAGCACTTCTGGAACTCACTTTTCGTTATGATGTTCAGCGATTCTGTTTTTATCTCCTTTATCAGCAAAACGACGTACTTTCATTGTTCTCTTCAGCCTCGGGAATACAAAGACGTCGCAGGGAGCCATGTCTGGCGAATACTGCGGCTGAGGCAAGATAACGGTTTTTTCTTTTGCCAAAAATTCACTAGCAAGCGCTGAGGTGTGAATGGGAGCATTATGAAGCAGTTTCCACGAGTGGCTTTGCCACAATTCTGGTCGTTTTCTCCTGATTGCTTCACCCGAACACCCATGTAATATTTCTTACCGACTTACGACCGTAAGGTAGGAACTTAAGATGCACTATACCATTATAATCGAAGGAAACAGTGAGAAGAACCTTAACATGCGATCGATCTTGTCGAACTTTTTTCGGTCTTGGCTCTTGAGTCAGCTTCGGATGGGACGATTGGGCCTCGGTTTCGACCTCATACCCGTATACTCATGTTTCATCAACTGTTCTTTACGAATTCTGGATCGTTGTTGACTTCATTCAGCAATTACTGAACGATATCTGCACAACGTGGTTTTTGTCGAAATTCAAAAATTTCGGAACAGACTTTCGTGCTACACGTTTCGTGCCCAAAAGGTCCGCAAAAAATGCTTATCATGAGCCAGAGGATATGCCGCATCATCAGCAATCTCTCTGACGATGATTCGGTGATTTTCAGAACCATTTTCTTTACTTCTTCCACAATGTCGTCAGTAATTGATGTGCTAGGGTGTCCAGGGTGTTCGTCGTTTTCAACGTCTTCTCGATCCTTTTTGAACGTTCATGACACCGTAAACTCTTGTCTTACTCACAGCAAACTAGCCAAAAGCCACAGTCAACATTTAGAATAGGGTGCTGCACGTTATTCCATTTTTTCAAGCAAAACTTAAAGCAAATAGTTTTTGTTGTGTCTAGACAAGACAGCCTAGACACAATGAGAGGAAGCCGAAAGGCACGCGCTTAAACTCACGCAGGCTGGCGTGAGGTCTGAAACAGGATACGTAATGAATGCTATAAAGAAAAGTACGTAGCTTCTGGAATACTTAACTTTAATCCACAATTGTAGAACATCGCTCTTGATGATACATTAATAGAATCTCAATATCAATTGAATACGGCGCCTTTCTAGGTCGTAGCAAATGTAGCTGAAGGCTATGCTAACTATCGTCTCGGCAAATGAGAGCGTATTGGTCAGTGAACTGTAGCTAGCTACGTCGGCTGTACAACTGGGCGAGTGCCAGGACGTCTCTCTAGACCTGCCGTGTGGTGGCGCTCGGTCTGCTATCACTGACAGTGGTGACACGCGGGTCCGACGTATACTAGCGGACCGCGGCCGATTTAAAGGCTACCACCTAGCAAGTGTGGTGTCTGGCGGTGACACCACAGTTTTATTCATCTTTTTCGTAAGTAAAAATTCGCCGAGCTCTCGAAAACACGTATAACCTTTTTGACTGGCAACAGTAAAATAAATATTCAAAACAGCTGTGTACGAACAAGATGAAAAAATGTTCTGCAACTTGGATGTATAAAGCCCACGAAATTAAAAAAACTCCCTTTACTTTTTGATCACACCTCGTGTATATAAACGATGTAGCGCATAGCGTCCGAAGTTTTAAGAGATTTTTCGCGGAAAATGCCGTCGTAAACAAAATCTTAACGAAATGCAGGAAGATTTGCAGAGGACCTACGAATGGTACAGGGATTGGTAGTTGACCCTCGGCCTAAACAAACGTAACGTATTGCGTATAAAGAGGCAAAAAGATGATTATTGTATGATTATACTATAGCAGAACAATGACTAGAAGCAATAATACTCACTAAATTTTTAAGGACTTTACGTAAAGAGCGATTTAAAGTCGAACGACCCCATAAAACTAATCGCATGTGAGGCTGACGTCAGACTGAGATTTATTGGAAAAATCCCTCGTTCGAACTGTACTTGAATTTTGCTCGTCAGTCTGGAATCTGTACCAGGTAGGATTGATGCAAGTAACAGAGAAGATCCTAAGT
Source organism: Schistocerca nitens (assembly GCF_023898315.1). NCBI lineage: Eukaryota > Metazoa > Arthropoda > Insecta > Orthoptera > Acrididae > Schistocerca > Schistocerca nitens. Next base: position 546,526,916 of record NC_064618.1, read on the forward strand.
ACAGCAGCGCGTATCGTCGCAGTCTCATTTATTAACCGTATAAGAGTCATGGAACGTTCATCCAACTCCAGTAGCACACGCCACAAGAGAGGAATTGTGAATCAATGTATGTTTGCTATTAAAATTCCGAGAACATACGTTCCTAGAAGTGTCAACCGATATATTATTATTTCTACGTATAACTCGCTAAAAGACTATGAATATAAAATAGAGATTCGTCTCACATCGAAGCTTCGTCTTCTCAAACAGACAATTCGTGACATGAACAGTGACACTGATGCATGAAGCACTCTCCGCCACACACTATAAGGTAGCTTGTTTTATTAATCTTTTTCGTAAGTAAAAATTCGCCGAGTTCTCTGAAACACGTATAACCTTTTTGACTGTCAACAGTAAAATAAATATTCAAAATAGCTGTGTACGAACAAGATGAAAAAATGTTCTGAAACTTCAGGATCACGTTTTTCAATAAATTGTCAGCAGCCATAAAAACTCTAGCTACTAACAAATATTCGGTTTAAGAGAAGCCTAATTTATTTGTCGGTGGCCAACTTCGACTCTGGTTCCCAATTTCTTAGTAGAACTGGTTACTTTATTTATTATTAATAATATCAAATAGCATGTTACGCAAAACCTGGCTCCTTCACGTCTTCAGTGCAGTAATGCCATCAGTTTCACCTCTGTTCCTTTACAAGTACCTTTACGTCCACATACATACTCTGCGGACTACTGTATGGTGCGCGACGAAGAGGTCCCGCGTTCGAGTCTCAGTCCGGCACACAGTTTTAATCTGCCAGGAAGTTTCAAGAGTACCTTGTACCACAACCAGTCACTTATTTTCTTCTTGTACTAGCATATGGAGCGAGCAGAAAACGACCATCTGTATGCCTCCCTACAAGTCCTAATTTCCCTTGTTATCGTAGTACTTATGCGAAATGTACCTTGAGAGCAACAGAATTGTTCTGCTTTCAGCTTCAAATGTCGGTCCTCTAAATTCTCTCAGTAGTGTTGGGCGAACCTACCATTAACAAATCTACTAGTCCGTCTCTTCGCACGAACGTCTTAAAAATTTCATGCCCAGCCGATGTTTGGACTCGAACTACTTCACTCCCAATCACTAAAATAAGGATTCATTCTATGTTTCACCTTTGTTGTTGCTGGATTTATGTGAAGTGATATTTCTTACAGTGATTTTTTTCTTCCACTTAGAATTCTTTGTTTATTCGACAAATCGTTTGCAACATTATTCTTTAATATCTCAGTCATTTAACGTGTTCCGCCCATTTTAAATTTTTTCCGATTTGTTCGTCCACTTTTGGGTGTTTATTTTTCGATCATCAGACATTGACCTTCGAACATGTAAATATCACAGTGAGCTGAAACATCACAACTGCCTGGTTAATACCGCGTTGGTCCACCTTCGGAATGCAATATTGCAGAGATTCTGTATGGTACTGGTTCGACAAGTTCTTGGTGGGTTTCGGGAGGTATGTGGCACCAGATGTCTATGCAAAAGGCACGATGTTCCCAGAATTACGGGATGGTGGTCTGTGAGTGCCGTAGTGACTCAGATGTGTTTCATCGGGCTCAAGTCAGGTGAATCTGGTGGCCAAGACGTCAACGTTGAACTCACCATCACGCTCGTCAAACCACTGTGGCACGATTCTGGCCTTTTGACACGCTCAGTTACCCTGCTGGAAGATGTCATAGCCATTGGGGAAGACATGTCACGTAGGGATGAAAATTGTCCGCAATGATGTTCACATTGTCCACAGCGGTCATGGCGCCTGCAATTACTACCACTGGTCCCATGGAAGCTCAGGTGAATGTCGCCCGTAGCATCACAGCAGAAGGCCGCAATACCACAGGGCATTAGTCATAATGTTTTGGGTCATCGGTGTTGTTGTTCTCGAAAAGATGCTTCCACCATTTAATTGTATATAATGTGTTTCTTTCACTATCTGTATTTTAGTTCAAAATGGTTCAAATGGCTCTGAGCACTATGGGACTTAAGTTCTGAGGTCATCAGTCCCCTAGAACTTAGAACTACTTAAACCTAACTAACCCAAGGACATCACACACATCCATGCCCGAGGCAGGATTCGAACCTGCGACCGTAGCGATCGCGCGGTTCCAGACTGTGGCGCCTAGAACCGCTAGGCCACCCCGGCCGGCTGAATTTAAGTCTTAGGCAATTTTCAAGTGTTGCGACGTCAAAAATCATCCCACAAATCATGATCGAAAAATAAATTTCAGGTTATGTAAACCAATTGTCTCGTAATTAAATGTCTCTTAAGTATCTACGATACATAAAATGAGTGAAAACTTAGATGTCTGACAAACGTAGTGAAGCTGTAATGCAAATTAGACGTCCGAAACAAAGGTGTAAGCTTCAATTCATTGTATATAAATATATATATAAATATAACGACGGAGAGGTTTCGTCCCGACGTAGCCCTCAGTGGTTCACAACCCCACAACAGGCCACAGCAGTACACCTACCCAACCACCGTCCCACACCGAACTCAGGGTAATCGTGCGGTTTGGCCCGCAATGGACACCCCCCCCCCCCCCCCCCCACAAACACACACACTCCCGGGGAACGTCTCACACCAGACGAGTGTACCCCTAAGCTTGCGTGATAGAGTAATTATGGAGTACGTGAACGTGGAGACAGTGTTTGCGCAGCAATCGCCGACATAGTGTAACTGAGGCAGAATACGGGGAACCAGCCCGCATTCTCCGAGGCAGATGGAAAACCGCATAAAAACCATCCACAGGCTGGCCGGCAAACCGGACCTCGATGCTAATCCGCCGGGCACCGGCACGCCTTTCCGCTCAGGAAGCAGCGTGTTAGATCGCGGGGCTAGCCGGGCGGGCCTTTGATAGTTTGCTTATGTGAAATTCCAACAACACAAAACTAATTTTACACCTCAGATCAAATTTTACGTACACAAAAATTTTGTATGTACTTCATATCTCAGGGTTCTAAAAACCCATTTGATGATAACGGAGACACTTTGCAGCATATTTCTCTGTGCTACGTCACTTTATAAACTACGTGTGCGCCTTATACGGGATTTACGTGCGTATTTTACGGAGAAATATAACAAGAAAATTTTCAAGCATTTCTGAGATCGGGATCTTAGAAATATATTGTAAAAATGACACCCATTTTATGTGCATAGCGGTCTTGGAATCCGCGGCTCTATTTTGGTACCGTAAACCGTATTTTTGAGGTGTTTATTTATGGCGGATAAAGATATTTGAAAACGTGAAGACGGCACTCTTAGATAAATGCGCAGAGAATATACTGTTAAAATATGGGCAACTTTCTGTGGTTAGTTTTTTAGATATCCCCTGCACGCGGTTTAAAAATGATGAAAAACGCTTTTTTCAGATTTTCTCATGAACCGCCAGTGAACTAAATGGTATCTACATAAGCCCCTTAAGGCGTACCGTGGGCCACATCTAATGCAGAAAGAAGCAACGTATCTCCTCGACTTGCCTAAGCTACAGGAAGGGTGTAACATTCATTCTTTGGCCCTGTACAGTAGGATAGTCACAATAAGACGATCCTTCTTTAGGATATACGAACGGTCGGTACCCCAAGGGCTACCCAAAACACTTGACGCTACCTTTCTATCACCAACAGAATCCGAGGTACGAGATCCGTAAAAATTCCGTTTTTATGTGCGGTGTTTTGGAACATATTGGTAGCGCATGTTATCTCATGCCTACCGATATACTATTACAGTAATTTGGTGGAAAAATCTTTTCGAAAATTTTACATGTTTGTGGTTCCAGGAAAAGAAAACTCATCAGGTGCTGTTGTTGTGGTCATCAGTCCGCACACTGGTCTTATTCAACTCTCCACACCAGTCTGTATTGTAAAAGCCCTATCATAGCTGGATAACTACTGCAATCTGCATCCTATTGAACTAGCTTACTCTAATCAAGTCTTAGTTTATCTTTACAATTTTTAACCACTACACTCCATTCCATTACCAACTGACGATTCCTTCATGTTTAAGGTTGTGTTCTTTCAACCTATTCCTTCTTTTAGTCTACTTATGACGCAAGTTTCTTTCTTCAGGAGCTCGATTCCGTACCTCTTTATTACCTACTCAATCTACCCATTTAATTTTCCACAGTCACTTGTAGCACCACATTTCAAAACCTTCTACTCGCAACGTTTCATTTCCATGCAAGACTTTCTAACACGTAAGTTTACGTTCATTGTTAACAAATTTATCTTTATCAGAACTGCACTACTTCCTATTTCCAGTCCGCATTTTATATCGTCTCTATTTCGATCATCGTTAATTGTTTTGCTACCCAAATATCAAAACTCACTGAATAGTTTTAGTAACTCATTTCCTAAAAATCTCTACCTGCAGCACCTGATTCAGTTCGGTTAAATTCCATTAGCCTCTACCTACTTTTGTTGATGTTTATCTTATATCCTCTTTTCAAGACACTACCATCCTGTTCAACTGCTCATCCGAGTCTTTTGCCGCCTCTGACTATATTAAAATGCCATCGGCTAACGGGAACGGTTCTCGTTCTACTATATGAACTTTAATTCCCTTTTGAATTTCTTCTCGGTTTCATTTAGCATTTGCTCAATATACACATTGAATAACATAGGCGTGAGGCTCCACTCCTGTTTCTTTCCCTCGTCAACTACTGTCATTCGACCCTAGTAACTTCTGTATGATTTCTGTAGAAGTTGTAGATATCTTTTTACTCCCATGCAACCAACCTTTAGAATTTCAAAAAAGTTTACTGCCGACAACGTCGTCGAAAGCTTTGCCTTTTTTTCAGTTTATCTTCTGTGATAAGTCAAAAGTGAGTTTGGCATCGCGTTCTACTACATTTCCCCGGACCTCAAACTACTATCAGTTTTTCAATTCTCCTGTAAATAATTCATGTTAATGTTTTGCAACCATGTCTTATTAAACGGATAGTACGGTAGTGTTCGTATCTGTCAGTACGTGACTTCTCCGGAATCGGAGTTGTTACATTTTTCTTGAAGTTTGAAAGAATTTCTCCTGTCTCGTGTACCTTGCGAAACATATCTCATTTATCAATAAATAAAATATTGGACTTCAGTCTGAGAAACAAAAACGTCTACAATTCATGGCATGGGAAATGCGCTACTTACAGACCAAAGGCGCTACGTGAATGTGATGCAGCTGTGTTATACCAACACCACATAGGTTGTGTTGCTTATACGGTCCGTGCACTAGGTTTTATTCCTTGATGTAACAGACGGTATCCATTATCGTAAAAAGACGGTATGTGTAAGGATAATTCTTGGAGAGAAAAGACGTGAACTAACTAAGCATATTGCTCCGGTAGTTGAACTATGAATGTGTAATTAGTCAGAAGCAGTACAGATTTTTTGCATGAAGTGACATAATATTACACTGGAATATTGTGAAGATACTAAGAAAAGGTGTCTCCATAGAGGCGACTGGTATTCTTTCACTATTTACTTCATTAATCTTGTGTTAGATTCAGCAGTACGTTAGGACGGAGGGCGAACAGCTTGGATCTGCTTAGACGGTCGAGCCTGAAACACACGGTCTGCGCAAGATTCTAAGCCTCCGCAACGAGTAGCAAGTTTCTATCCCTGGCCCGTATTGCACTGAACGAAGGCTGCCGACTGATTAACTAGCTTTCTATTTTCGCACGAATGTGGATAAATTTGTTAGATACTGTCTTAATTCGTTGTTGTAGGTTTCGCCGAGGACGGGTGCAAGTAAAATCTTGGAGATAACATAAGGGTTGATGACTGTTCCAAGAATGTCGATAATTCTGAAGGGCTGTTGTCTGTTTCAGAGGACTTGTTTCGGCTTAGGTCTGTCAGAGTTCTCTCAAATTCTTCTTGCAGTATCATATTTTCTATATCGTTTTATTTGCTATCTCTTATCACTCTATAATATTGTCTTCAAGCTTGTTTCTCATATATAGACCTCTGCGTATGTATTCCATCTTTAAGCCTTCCCATTTTTACTTAGTATGATCTTGCCAAATGAGCTCTTAATATTCACACAGACGTTTCTCCAAAAGTCTTATTAAATATCCTTTATGGTCCATCTGCGTTTCCCATATTCGTGCGTAGTTCTACAAGCTTGCACTTCTTGTCCTGCCTTTTCTGATTTGCCACTCCTCTCAGTCTCATTTCCGTATCCGGATGTATTCCACATTACCTGATTCACTTGCTGAATTTTTTATTTTCTTATTTTGTCAATTAGATTCAATATCTCTTGACAGATACCATCACAAGGCTTTGAATGTAAATTACGAAACCAAACAACGCTTGGGAACCTGGATGAAGAAGCTCATTCGTGGCTAGTAATGCATGGGCCCTATGGCGACCACATTATCGGTTCATGTTCTTTAACGTGTAGTGACAGTGTCATCATGGACCAACGAAAAGCAGTGAGATGTTACTTGTTAATTTTAAAACAGAAAACACAAGCAAGAAAATACACATAACAGATTGCTGCAATGTAGCCTGTTGCCGTGGTACATTCCCTCAAGTTTGTCAGTCATTTTCAGGTATTGTTAGCGCACACTGGAAAATCGAACATGATTTTGTGGATATTTGAGTATATACTCTTTCCCACTCTGATTAGTTTGAAATGAATTATGGAAAACAAATTTTCTAAAGGCGAATTGAATGTGATCTATTTTTGTAATTTTTTACGGAAAGCAGGTTTGAACTGATTTTGTGCAAATTTAGAAAGCAGTACTTAAACGATATTTTATATTGAAAAACCTGTTGCTAAGCTGTTGCGCCCAAAGTTACACAAGATAATAAGATAACATAAAAAGGCAAATTTAAAACTTTATACTTTTGCGCGATTTTTCCAACTACTTTGCCTCAGTTCTCGTAGTATTGTTAGCCCAATTTGGAAATTAAATCCAGTGTTCTTGGGAGGGGGGGGGGGTATAAAATACGTTGTTTCGAATAAAACTGGTTTTGAAAGTTAAATAGAGAAAGTTATTTGTAAAAGAAGTGTCTCATATACCCTATTTTCACCGTTTCTCAATATTAGATGAATTATTGGTGACTAGCAGGTGAATGAAATTTTGTATTCCACATTTTTGTGCTACCGAGATATTCATATTCGGCATGCGTTTACTGTACGAGATACAAGTATCGGAAATTTACATTTTTTTTCCGTGCCACGATTTTTGCGCCCGACTGTGACTCAAATTATCTACTATTGCTAGCCTACGCCGCGTAATCAGTTGCACTTTTCCGGATAAAACCATAGTCTTTCTAAGGAGATCAATTTGCAAAGTTTTGTAGAACATAGTTTTCCGCAAAATCAAGTAAAAAACAGCGCATTTTTTATCTTTTTACAATATCTTCAATTTTACACTTAATTTAGTCAGTATTGGAAGGTAGCAGCCAAAAGAAACTTTATATTTGAGAACTAAGCGTTGTTAGGTTACTACATTCTATTTTTCATGGTCGTCACACCTTTAGACCCTGAGATATAAGAAGCCAAACTTTGTCATTTTTCGAGACCCGATTTTTTCGGACGATTTTGCTTAAAATTTTATGGCTAAATGTCGTAAAATTCTTTTCATTATTATACTTAAGAGAGCACAAAAAGTTGTACAAGATGGACAAATTTCATTTCTTTCAAGGAAATGTTGCCCTTGATATAACACCTCAAAGTTCCCAGACATTCACTCTCGATTTGCACAAAGTCGTTGATGGAGTCAAACGAATGACTATATCTTGGTCAGTATTGCTTCGAAGAGCGTTAAACCTTACCAAAGTTCATAGGGGACTTGTGCGAATCTTAACACAAATTTCATGGAAGTCCGTGATGGCCCAGCAGGAAAATGTTCCGAAATTCCGCGATTTGACATGGAATGCAAAATTGATTAATTGTACTCTGTGCAAAATTCAACCAGGTGGCTTCCTCTTTCATTGCTCCCTCCCAGTCCACGGTTTTTTGCTGTTTTTCTTTTCGTTCTTTCCCTGCCGAATCCCAGTTCCCGATCACGATTAATTTTGCGTCTCACTTATCAACTTGAATAATTTCTTTTATATCATCGTAAATTCTTTCAATCTCTTCATCCTGTGCGGTGCTAGTAAATATATAAACTTATACTACTGTGGAGAGTGGTGGCTTAATGTCTCTCTTGGCTACTGTAATGCGTTGGTTATGCTGTTCATAGTAGCTTACACGCATTCGTGTTTTCTTATTCATTATTAGACTTACTCCTGTATCACCTGTATTTAATTTTGTGTTGATAATCCTGTATTGACCTAACCAGAAACCCAGCGCATTTCACTAATTCTCAGTACACACAACTTGATTTCCCTTTTTAAATTCTCCAACCAACCTACTCGATTAAGGGATCCAACTCTCCACGCTCCATTTCATAACACGCCAGTATTGTTTCTCCTGGTGACATCCTCATGCGTAGTTCCCGCTCAGAGATCCAAATACAAGAATATTTTACCCTCGAAGAAGCCACCATTAAGCCTCGGGAAATGTATCGGCTGTAGTTTCCCCTTGCTTTGAGCATTTCGCAGTACCTTCAGGAAGCACATATTTTTGCGGCCTCTCCAGAGATACCTCTCCGTTGTAGTTGCACCTACGATACGGTTTTCTGTATAGAAGAGGCACGCAAGCTGCCCTATCCCAGCAAGGTACATGGTTAGTGGTGGACCTCATCAGTGTATGATTCTTATAAATCTCCTTTGCACGAAGAAGAATAAATCAAAGGATCAAACATTTTACGTCTTTCGTAGTCGCACAGTATTCAGTAGTCCTTCACTGGAAATAAGTATACCTATGTCATTAGGCAATTAGGGCTGGGGAGGTACAGACCTTTTTCTCATTACTGTCTTCCTACGAGTGCATTTCTGCAGATTCCTAGAGACAGAACCCAGATTTACTTTTGTGCACTATTTGATCAACCGTACTCGGAAACCTGTTAGTGCACGTTACTATGGTATGTGTCGATCTTCGCCTTTATGACAGTTCGAACTCTGATGGGAATACTCTGAATGAGGTGTATGAAAGCCTGTGGAGGAATGGCAGTCCCCTCTTCCTCAAGAGCTGAAAGCTGAGGAGGTAGTGATGTTGGACGCTGAGGTGTGGAGGGAAATCGACGTCGTTCTAAGTCATCCCAGATGGGTTTCATTGTATTCGTGTGGGGATTTTGAGCCGACTAGCCCATTTCACGAATCTTATTGTTCACAGTTCATTGCCTCACAGATGCTCCTTTACGACAGTGCATTATCACACCGATACAACCAAGCATCGTCTTCGAATTGTTTTTGTTCTGCACGCAGTACAGAATGCTGCAAATGTTTCTTATGCTTCCGCATTTAATATTTCCTTAAGCGCAACAAGGGACCACACCCTAACCACCAAAAACGCTCCTGTACTGTAACACCGCTTTCTCCGTAACACACTGTTAGTGTCACACATAATGGTAGGTAACATTTTCCAGGCATTCAGCAAACGCATACCCTTCCATTGGATTGTCACAGGGTATACCGTGATTCGTCACTCCAAATCCCACGTTTCGAGTCATCCACTGTCCAGTGGAGTTGCTTTTTATCCCACCTCTAACGTAGCTTAGCATCGACTACAGAAATGTGTGGTTTATGACGAGCTGCTTGACCATTGTACCCTATTCTTTTTAACTTCCTACGCTTAGTCATTGCGCTGTCTGGACTGCTAGTCACACTCACGAGTAATTTCTTCTGCCGTTTCCATTCGATTTTTTTACAACCACTATACGAAATCCTCGATCGTTCCTGCCCATCAGTAAATGATGTCTATCTAGTCTTGTTATAGCTGTCGTTCGCGTTCCCACTTGACAGTCACATCACAAGCACATGACTTGGGCAGGTTTAGAAAGATCTAATTGCTCCTAATGGACTTGTTACTCAGATGACATCCAGCGACTTGTCAGCGTTCGAAGTCATTGAGCTGTGCTGATCGACACATTCTGCTGTTACTGGTTCTCTATTGAAACGAAATGAAATGGTCGTATCCTTCTATACTGACGCGTTCGTTTATCGTTACATCTAGTGGTCAGTTAGGCAGTACGTACTACGCTTAGTCATTGCGCTGTCTGGACTGCTAGTCACACTCACGAGTCATTTCTTCCGCTGTTTCCATTCGATTTTTTTACAACCACTATACGAAATCCTCGATCGTTCCTGCCCATCAGTAAATGATGTCTATCTAGTCTTGTTATAGCTGTCGTTCGCGTTCCCACTTGACAGTCACATCACAAGCACATGACTTGGGCAGGTTTAGAAAGATCTAATTGCTCCTAATGGACTTGTTACTCAGATGACATCCAGCGACTTGTCAGCGTTCGAAGTCATTGAGCTGTGCTGATCGACACATTCTGCTGTTACTGGTTCTCTATTGAAACGAAATGAAATGGTCGTATCCTTCTATACTGACGCGTTCGTTTATCGTTACATCTAGTGGTCAGTTAGGCAGTACGTAGGAGTGTGGATACTTCTGGTCAGATACCGTATCTGTACTGATCTGAAAATATCTGCGCAACAGTGCAAATTTAGAAGGTCCGGGCTAGTTAGTTGTACTTTAACAGTGATACCCATCAAAATTTACAGATGCAAAGGATATGTGGTGTTGTTGCTGTCGCTACGGGACACGCTCATCGTCACTGTGCTGTTACTCCATTGCTCTCGCAAGAGACGGCTCTCGGCTTGAACAGAAATTTCTATTTAAACATTTGTATGCAGACCCAGTCTCAGATTTATAGCCACGCCTGTGATGGCGTGTAATATGTTGCTCTTTTACACAACAGCAGTTGCAGTCTCTTAGGAGGAAGGGTAGGCAGATGATTAACAAACCAGGCAATCTGCTACCTCAGCGAGTACTTGACGTTTTTAATATACGTGTGTCAGTACTGTCATACGTATACAGCAAAAATGATGGTAACTATTATTGTTTGGCATTTTTTAAATATTGCAGAATCCAAGTTAAGAAGATGTTATCTAACGGAGGGCATTGTAGAACAAGATTATGACACTTTGGCAATATTTTTGGTGGATCTGATTGTTCAGAAACATGGATATTCATTTGGCTGCTCAACTGAAGTTACATAGTATAGGATTGTGGACATTAACGCGATTAATAATATTTGTGTTTGTTGCAGTGCTTTTTTGGTGATTGTAGCGTTAGAAGCAGTAGCGGAAACAGTACTCCTAAAAGAGAAGCCAACAGTTCTAATGACTATGCACCTTCACCACAAAACAAATCCGGTACTGTTAGTACTCAAACAAAATTTTCGGAAGAACTTCTGGAACGTATTTATGATGATTACCATACACCTTACGAAAAGTTGCGACCTACAGCCCATTATTGCAGACACATCCATCTGTAAAAAGCACATCGAACATCAAAGTAATACTTGATTATGTGGAGAAGAAAAGACGCCATGAACAGGTATTTCAAGGAAACAAGGCAATGAAAGAACTGGAGATAAAACAACACATTCTATCCCAAACTGACATAGTACGGAACTAAGGAAAATCTGTCCATTACTGGCACACCGAAATTTTGGACCATGCAAAAAGCAAGAGAAATTGGGCACAAAAGGTTTAAATTTTCTGCGGCTTTCTTAGCACGTCTTAAGAAAGAAACAGAATGTACGTCAATGATTTGCATGGCATCCAGAGATGTACAGAAACACCGAGATATTTGTCAGTCTGGGACCCATTTTGTTGAAGAATTATACCAGAAAACTGCAAGTTTCCACATACTGCCACTGATCAAAGTGCATTTAACTATGAACTTACTTCTGGTGTAACACTATCTACACAGTGGAAAAATCAACAGTTGCCGTGGTCCAGACAGCACGCAATACAACTGATAGTTGTACAGAAGATGCTGGACTTTCAATGAGTGGACACCTAACAAAACTGTATGTTTGTCTTCGGGAAAAAATTCTTCGCCCGAAAGTTAAACAGGCTATTTGAAAACCATCCTCCAGCAAACATATATTTGTGAAAATGTCAAAAGACTGGTTAAAATCGTTTTTCATGAATGTTGTTATTGAAAATATAGCAAATAATCAGAAGTGTATACTTTTTATGATTTCTGGAGTGCTCACAAGGCCACAACAACAGTAAATGATTCATTTGCGGGTATAGATACTGACTGTTTGATCATTCCACTAAAAACAACAAAATTCGTACAGTCCTTGAATGTATATTTCTTCCGGCATATGCATGAAAATGGTTCAAATGGCTCTGAGCACTATGGGACTTAACATCTGAGGTCATCAGTCCCCTAGAACTTAGAACTTCTTAAACCTAACTAACCTAAGGACATCACACGCATACACGTCCGAGGCAGGATTCGAACCTGCGACCGTACCGGTCGCGCGGCTCCAGACTGAAGCGCCTAGAACCACTCGGCCATAACGGCCGGCCCATATGCATGAAGGCTAACAAGCTCTATAAGGACTCTCTGCAGTGACTGACACTAAATTAGGAAGTAGAATTTTCATAATGAAAATACATTCTGTTACCCATAAGCAGCTGTCTGCTCCAGTATGTCAGCCTATGCTTCAATATTCCTCGCAAGCGGCTGGGTGCAGTACTCCCACACATGTTGCTGTATTCAAAAATATGAGTCGAGTGGCATAAAATTTTCCAGCTCAAGATTGTGATTCTGAGGAATAATAGATATTGCTTTCACCAAATGTGCCTACTGTGATTCTGCATATTGTTTCACTCATTTTGTTACGGAGCCTCTTACACATTCTTAAAGTCCGATAGTGGGCAAACTAGGAATAAAACATTCGAATGCTTTCACCATCCCAATCAGAGTGAAACGTAAGGTTTCTAAATACAATTGGAACGCCGAATTCCTGTTCAAGCCAAGAGACCTCCATTGGCAGTGAACGCACGCACTAAGTGCATAACGGCCATTTATGCCATCTCTTCATCAGTAGATCGATTCTTCACCGCTGTGACTCACTGTTAACTGACACTGCAGGAAAAATGAGACCCTAGACAGAATCGAGCAATCTTCTCACGAAATTCCAATCACCAACTTTCTCCTCCGAATGCGAAAATATTTTGTTGACACCGACCTACATAGGGCGGAACGCTCACCACGATAAAATAAGGGAAATCAGAGCTCGTACGGAAAGATATAGGTGTTCATTCTTTCCACGCGCTATACGAGATTGGAATAATAGAGAATTGTGAAGGTGGTTCAATGAACCCTCTGCCAGGCACTTAAATGTGATTTTCAGAGTATCCATGTGGATGTAGTTACAAAGATAAATGACGTAAGTAATGAAACGAGATGGGGTTACTCTCTAACGAGCCAGCAGAGATCACAGGTCACTTGCATCAGAATACTCAGGAAACATCCCCGAGTAACCTCCGAAATATTGTCATTGGAATTGGAGCTCACCCTGTATATTAGTAGTCTAACCGTGATTACGACTCTGGTTTTATCTACACATTCCAGTTGGCAATTGTGGAAACAGTTCCAGTTTACTTAGGGAGAACATTTGCAACTACAAACCGTTTCTGTGGACAGGCTGCGAGCAATCATGTGGTCACCAGAGTGAGATAATGAGCGGTCTATTAATACCGCTCTGTTAAGCAGGCGCTTGCCACACGGAGTTATTAGTAGCCGCCGTAGCAGCCCGTGGAACTTCTGGGCATCGCGCCATGCTAGCTTCTGTTGACGGTGAACTCTATGTTGTAAGCGAGATTCCACGTTCTTAAATTGCCATCCCATTCAGAAAGAAAAATTGCGGTAATAGAGTTCCACCCCTGACCAACGGAACTGTCAGTCAACTACTAACCCATAGTCCTATAGTCTAGTTTTCCAGAAACTGCTGATGGCCGAACATTTTGCACGTTACAACATAAAGTGAAAAAGCATATGACATATTTCTGATGGATTGGTCGCCATGGTTTTTTGTGTGACAATAACAGATACGCAAGTGTTATGTTATGTCACAACTATTCACTAAACACTTTGATGTCGTTTATTTTTTTTAAAAAAATGTGCTGCCCTCAATAGCATTTTGACAACGCTTGACCAACATGTTTTGACTTCAGCCCAAATATGTCCATTTCACGTATGACACCAAACACCTGAAAATGTCTTCGCAACTGCAACTCTCCAGCAGCGAAAAAGACCAAATAAGGAGATAGTCTAATGTAAGTTACGACAGACAGTGGAGCAGATAACTGTCATTAAAATATTTATTTCGGCTGTGAAACCTGTTGCTGCTAAAGCCTAACATGATGTTGCGATCCAAGTAACAGTCCAGTCAAATCTCTTGAAGGATTATTTCAAATGTAATCATAGGTCATACACGACCAAATGGCGAGATATCTGGTGAAAAATATCCAGGTATATGTGTTTTCGTGTCTATTCGGAAAGTAAGGAACTATCGGTCGTGAAATGGAAACCACAGTGAAAATCCGATGGACTTTTGTACAGGTGTGTTGGGCAGTGTTTCTAGTATGCCCTTCGATCGCGCTACGATCGCGTGAGTATGCGCGTCGATCTAAAAACCTGTGCACCCTGACTGGTACTAGAGAAGAGGTGTGGAGAAGGGAGGCGGGGTGGGAGGGGGGGGGGGAAGGAATGGAAGTGGGACATTACAATGCTTCAGAACGCGTACGGAGTGTGATCTTTCATTTGTGACGAGCAGTTCGCCTTTACTATATTATTATCTAAGTCTCGCTTATCTTTGGCTATCAAGACAATTCAAATTACAAATTTTCAACGACTAGCAGACTTCATGGATGTTAAGCAAGCTAGAAGTTGAAACAACAGTTCTCCCTGAAGTGAGAGTCTTGGAAACTACCTCATCCAAAATAAGAAAATTATAACTTCTTTCCAGCATAAAACATTACACAGTGTTGATGATAGCTCCAGTACAACACTCGGCAAGTGTTGGCACCTAAAAGGAAAATAAAATATTTATGGCATCTTTCGGTTAGTATATTCTTCTACAAGGACTAAACCACGTCAATCAATCAATCAATCAAATCGGTGATGGAGGACCCTGTAGACCACTCGCCTCCTCCATAGATGGTGATTTTGTGCACTTAGGATCCAGTTGTCACGGACTCCTAGCTGGCAAATGTCCTTCTGTAGCTCATCCTCCCATCGCTTCCTGGGTCTTCCGATTGGACGGGTTCCATCAGGTCTTCCCATAAGTACGGCTTTCGCCCGACAGGTGTCTGGTCTCCTCGCAATGTGGCCTGCCAAGATTATTCTCAGCGCTTTCAATTTTTGAACGATGTTCGGTTGTCTCATCAGTTCATACAATTCTTGGTTTTTTCTATGTCTCCACGAGCTCCCTTCCTGGACAGGTCCAAAGATCCTTCTCATAATTTTTCTTTCGAAGACCAACAAGTTTTCTTCATCCTTCTTTGTTGTGCTAAGGGAATCTGTCTCATACAACAATACTGGCACTATCACGGCATTGTATGCTTTAAGTTTGGTCTTAATTGACAGATTCTTGGATGACATTATCTGCTTTAGAATGACATAAGTTTTAGACCCGTTCACAATACGTTGGTTTATTTGCTGTTTTAAATTATTTTGCTTGTTGAACCACGTACCAAGGTATTTAAAATTTTCCACTTCAGCAAATTTCCATATCCCTACCTGTAATGGGATGTCATTAGGGTCTTCTCATGATACCTCCATTACCTCGGTCTCTTCCGCATTAATCCGTAACCGATCTTACTTGAATTTTGCTCTAGGTCACCTACAGTTTCTGCCATCTCTTCCTCTGATTCTGTTAGAGCTGCGATGTCGTCTGCATAACCCAATAAATCTGTCCTAACATTTAGCGTCACCCCTTTGTTTTCCCTTTTCGTTTCTCGGATTGTTTTCTCTAGGACCAGATTAAATTACAGTGGTGAAATAACATCACCGTGTCTCACACTCGTTCTGATATGGAATTCCTCGTACAGCTCCTCTTGGTATTTGACTTTGGCTATTGTCTCAGCTGTGCACACCCTGGGCATATTTATTAACTTCATTCGTATACCAAGCTCTCTCAGGATGTTGTACATACTTAATCTGTGGATGCTGTCGTAAGCCTTTGAGAAGTCCACGAACGGCACCAAAAACGGATGGTTGAATTTCCAGCTCTTTTCCCAGATGTGCCTCATGGTGAAACTTTGATCGATGGTCGATCGTCCTTCCTGGAAGCCTGCCTGATACTCTCCTGCAATAGCTTTTGCAAATGGCTTAAATTTTTCAAGTATTATTAAAGATAGAACTTTATAAGGTACATTTACGAGAGAAATACCTCTGCAGTTGTTACAATTCCTATTACCGTTCTTTTTATGCAGGGGGATAATGACGGCCGATTTCCACTCTTCTGGGATTTCCTCTTTTTCCCGTATTTCTTCTATGAGATTGCATAGCTCTTACTGAAGTGTTTCTCCTCCTGCTTTCAACATCTCTACCGTTATCCTATCCTCTCCTGGTGCCTTATTATTCTTGTTTCCTCATTGCTCTTTCTACGTCTTGCTCAACTACTTGAATGTTTGCAGCTTCTCCTTCACCCTCTGTATTATTCTCATGTGGAAAGACACTCTCTGGATCTTCAGCATTTAATAGCACTTCAAAATATTATCTCAACCTATTCAGAATTTTTGTTGTTGTCTGTTAGCATATTTCCATCCTTATCATCAATAACTAAAGCTTCGTTTCTGTGAGCATTCCTCACATGTTTCAACATCTGAAACATTTTCCCGCTCTCTGTTATTGTATTTCCCTTTTTGATTTCATCAGTCATATTGTTCATGAACTTCCTTTTTCTGTTCTCAGAATCCTGTTTTTTTCTCTTCTTACGGTCTTGAGTGCTTCCTGTTGTACCGCACATTGTCTGTCCAACATGTGCACCGCCATTGCTCTCTTCCTGGCCTTCACAGATTGTTCACATGTCTCATTGAACCATCTCTTCTTCGTTGTTAGCTTTTTCTCTCCTAGAATTTCTGTAGCTGCTTCAGTTACAGAGGTCCTTACTTCTTCCCATTGCTTGTTAACTCTTATTTCATCGGTGTGGTTTGATACCAATATTTCAAACTCGTTACGCACTTTAATGTTATGCTGCTGGCACATCTCAGGATCCTTAAGCTTCTTAATATCAAATTGTCTCTTGGCCATGTTGTTCTTTTTAATTTTGTAGCACAGCTGTAACCGTAATTTGGCTATGACTAGGAAGTGGTCTGTGTCCGCATCTGCTCCTCTGTACGATCTCACATCCATCACACACTTCTTCTGCCTATCATCTATCAGCAGATGATCTATCTGATTGACTGTGCTACCATCTGGGGAAATCCAGGTGTCTTTGTGGATCTGTTTGCGGGGTAAAGATGTTGAGCTCACCACAAGATTCTGACTTAACACATAACTGATTAACAGAAGGCCATTTTCATTTGTTCTTGCATGTAAACTCTCTTTTCCATTTGTTGGTCTATACATCTCTTCTTGTCCTACTTTGACATTGAAGCTTCACAGATTAATTATCTCCACAGTTCTTTCCAGTTCTTCATAGAATTCACTCTTCTCCTCTTCATCACTTACGTTTGTTGGTGCATATGAATTAACAAGAGTGAGATCACCATACCTATGTCTAATAGTTACACACGATGTCCTGTTGTTGACTGCACTGAAGGCCTTCACTTGCCCTATCACCCACTCACTCACCATAAATCCCGTTCCATGTTCATGCTTGCCATTTTCTTCACAACCTCCATAAAATATTACTGATTCCTTCTGACGTAATATCCCTTCCCATAGCCATATTGTTTCTCGTAATGCAGTAGCGTCTATTTTATACTCTTCTAGTTCAGAGACTACTGTCTGAACAGTTCTAGGTCTATAGAGACTTTTAATATTCCACGTGCCAACTCGTAAACCAGTGTACCTAGCCGTTTTCGACTTATGGGGTTCCATCCTATTCCGAGGCACAATTGTGAGGTTTTTTTGTGGGGGTAAAGTTTCCCCTGGCCGTGTTACAGGCGCTGCATAGGTTTAGCCCAGTAGTGGGACTGCCGCTATTCTGCCATGAGCTGGCAGGATTTCTTTTCAGGGTTTACTCCCTTAGGAAAGCTGGCTTCACCACGCCTCTAGAGCCTTCCCTGTCGTCTTCGAACATTTTCTAAAAATTGTGAGTTCATGTCAGTGAGTGTATTGTACTTGTAACACTTTTCAGGCTTTCGCCTCTACTCAGTTTTGTAATAGCTGCCCAATATATTTTCGTATCCCATTTTGAAATGCTAGCATTCACTTTCTTTCCGCTGCAATCTTTTTCTGAAATTACGAAAATTACTCCAGAAAGATAAGTTTATTACAAATGTGAAAAAACAGTTCCAAGGTACAATGCAGCTAGGAACTAATATTCTACTGAAATTTAAAAGAATTGCAATGCAATCATGAAAATCTTATCAATAATGTATTTAATAGTCTATCTGTTTCATTAATACTCCATTTCATACCAATAATCAGTAAGTGAAATCAAATTAAGTAGAAGTATTATCAAAAACCAGTTACAAGTTAAAAACAGTTTTGAACAGCAGCTATTGACAACTAATTACAAAGTACCGTACATGATTACCGATCTCAGTGATTGCAATCTGTTTCTGGCCTCCCTTCAGGTGCCGTCGTCTTATTGCTCGATTTTTGGATATAGTTTACGATACCATCAGTACCTCCTGTTTTTGTTGCAGTTTTTATTTTATCTTTTTATTATTACGCGTTCGTCATGTTGACTTTTAGGCATTTGCCCATACACTTACTTTTATTTATTATAATTTGAAGGACTCCATCGTTGCTTTAATTCTACTATACGCTAATCATAGGGATCCCATCCACTAGAAGTGGGCTTAATTTCTTTACTCGCTCTCATCAGCTTCTCGCTTACTTTTATTACGCTTGGTACTGTGATTTTCAGGTTATGGTGTGCATCGGCATGATTTTCAGTGTAAATTATTAATATTTACTCTTTTCATGAATTGTATTACTTTAAAAAAAACTTTAAAGAATATCTAAACTGTTTCGCTTCTGGTATTTCATGTTTAAGTCTTTACTTGAGGCTGAAAGCTCAAGTTCAATCGTTAATGTGTTTTTTAAGTTGAGCCTTTAATCTTGTTGCTGTTGAGGAAAAGAAATTATATTTCGTTAGTGAATTGTTTTAAAGCGTACTTGATAACAAATGGTGTTCAATAGTTTTCCTCAGCCCTTCTTGTAGGACCTGTTGGTTGGTGTCCTTCTAAAACATAAGCGATTGTTTCCTGTATCAGTGTGTGTATGTAAATCATTAACTTTTTCTACAGATATGTATTCGAATTAATGATTCAGAGAACGGCTATTTCACGTCTTATTTGACTCAAACAATGAGGAAAGAAATAATCCAATCAAACGAAGTAGAAGAGAGTTTTTGTCTCGGCGGAAAATCGTTAATGGAGTTGCATAACGTTCGATTTTAGGCGACTACTGTTTCTCGCATGTGTGCAATGGTGTTATTGGTATTCCAAAAGCACATTTTTGCGAACGATACAAGTATTACCGCCAGACGTATAGCGACAGAAAAAAGGGTACACAACGTTTGTAAAATAATTGTTGACTAGTTAGAGTTTGGAAGGCGCATCATTTTCGATATGTATGTGGTCGGCTGGTCGAATCGTGCAATATCCCGCCACGTGAGGTTTTGAGACGTGAGTGTATTGGGAAGTGAAGGTGATCAAAGGCGTCGTCAAATTTATGCCTGATTCAGGACCGTATTTAGAATCCTTAGAAGCCTAGGCAGAATCTATGGTGAGGGCCACGTCAGTGGTAATCATGTGATAACTAAATCCTACAAAGACAGAATTTTATAGCAACTGTCTAATTAAAAGCGAATAACACAACATTTAAGATTTCTTATTTAGTGATATAAAATTTTACTTTACGATTGTCCGATTTTCTGAGATTATTAAAAAAAAAGAGAATAGAAATTGAAATCATGACTATAGGCACACAATTTGTTAACACCGTTGTGATAAACCACGTTAAAGAAAATTGAGATTCATGTCCATAGAAAAATCAATTTTCCGACATGCTGTTGTAACTATTAGCAATTGGCAATAGTACGGTTACTGCGACAAAAATATTTTTATACGTTCATATTAAAGAAAAGCATTTTCTTATTCGACTTCCGACTTTCTCTCTAAGAAGTCGCTGTGGTCGCTTGACCTTTTCTGTTGTCCCAAGTCAACAAGCTTTCTTTCGGAGGCTATGGACCGTAAGAAACCTACATGTATATGTCTTCTTCGCAAGACACCTTGCGGTGTGCGGTGGAGGATACGTTTTGTACCACTACCATTTCCCCCCTTTCTTGTTCCACTATCGAATGTTCCGCGGGATGAGCGATTGTTGGTGAGCCTCCACGTTAACTTCGTGGCCTTTTTGCGAGATATACGTAGGAGGAAGCAGTTGTATGAATCTTCTAGAAAGTACTCTCTCTGGACTTTAACAGTAAACCACACCGTGATGCAGGACGCCTCTCTTGCAGCGTCTGTCAGTTGATTTGGCTGATGATCTCCGTGGCGCTTCCGCGCTAACTAAATGAACCTGTAAGGAAACGCGCTGTTCTTCTTTGGATAAACGTTTAAAATTTTTATTCTGAAATGACATTCAGTTAAAAGTTAACAGACACTGACTATTTAACGTAGTTACAATCATTCGTTAAATGCATGCACAATTTAATATGAATTACGATAACATTTGAACCAATGTAATTACAATAGTCGCTTCATTACAAACCGGTAAGTCATTTGCTTCGAGTTGTGATCTGCTGCCAAGACAGACCACACAGAATCGTATGTGCCCACGAGATGCCATGATCAAATCTCCTGCAGCGGTATCTTCACTTCCTTCAACATTGAGACAAAACTGTTAAAGCCGCTGATATCATTGCATCAGTGATAAACCCAATCTGAATAGGTGACGCTTTGCCTGAAATTTTCTAAATTCTTACAAAGTTCCACTTTCACTCGGTGCCAGTGCTCTTGCTGAAAATCACCTCCACTCTTAGCTCCTTCCTATCCTTTCTCTTAAGTGCACATTCCTTAGATCAGACTTGTCAGTCCAACAAGTTCCACCATCTGAAACTTCCTCAATCCAACAATTCTGAACTGCAATGAAACACTCATACCTACAATTTTGGTTCAGAATACTAATTCCAAAATCAGGTATTCCACAGTACTTGCTGCAACACCAAACAAGGAGTCTCACTCTGTCAGCGACGTGGAGACACATCTTGTACGTTTCCCGAAATATCTCAGTAACGAATAAATGTATCTGTTAATGGTGCTCCACAATGGGTGTCTGGTGACAGCAAGTAAAAAATTGTATGGACCTTGCTTTAGACGAAATAAGATCTGGAGGAAATTGCCTCTCTGCCAGACGGAACTCATTTTACACTGCCAAAATTCCGTTAACCATTTTTTTCAAAAGAACTGAAACACACATTGTGGACGGGGAGCCATAGGGTTCAAATGGTTCAAATGGCTCTGAGCACTATGGGACTTAACAGCTATGGTCATCAGTCCCCTAGAACTTAGAACTACTTAAACCTAACTAACCTAAGGACATCACACAACACCCAGTCGTCACGAGGCAGAGAAAATCTCTGACCCCGGCGGGAATCGAACCCGGGAACCCGGGCGTGGGAAGCGAGAAGAGCCATAGGGCACATGACACGAGGTAGCGCACGGTTTGAAGGCTGAATGCCGTGCACTGAAAGATTCATTCAAATAAGACCAGACAAAATAACTACATCTACGTCTGGTACGATTATAAGAGGTCCCACAGCACGGATTAGGATCGAAACGAAGAATTATTTTTATTTTAAATTTTCGTTGTACGGGCTCTTTTGTGGTTCTGTGGCGTGGATTGTCTGCGCGTAAATGCGGCCGTGTTCTGGTCGACTGAGGCAGATGACCCAAGGAGGCGAATGTCGTATTGCCCATCAAGCATCCAGTCACAAGGTATCTACTCGCTACAGGCGGTCGTGGCATCCCGCACCAATGGTCCGAGGCTGGCAGAAGCAAGGCTACTGAATGACAGTCCCATGCGTAGGCTGCCGTTAACATCACAGCCCAGTCGGCTGGTTTTCCGGCGTATCGTTTTCAGCGATGCATGTCGAGTCTGCGCTAACTTGGCTGACCATTGACTGTGAGTACGGTGGTGCCAAGGCGCGAAGACCTATTCGTCCAAGTTTCTAGAGATACTGGTGGTATGGCAGGTGCTGTGATGTGAGCCACCGTGAGGTGTGAGTTTAGGTTACCTCTAATAGTGACCCAACAAACTCTGCCGGCATAGCTGTACGTCAGAGACATTCTGTGTCATCGTGTGTTACCTCTCATATCACAGATATCGGTGTCACCTTCCGACAGAAACACGCTTCGTCGACACACGGCACGTCTCTCTATGAATAAAATGATAAAAGTCAATGCCTGGTCACATGCTACTTTATTAAAATTGATTACGGGCCCTGCAGCCTTCATCATACCTAAAATATGCAGGAGCGACATGTAGGTGCCTATTCAGTACTGACTATGCACTTAAGCGTCGCAGATATAACTTTTAAATCTGCCTATGGCTGTAACAAATGGTTCAAATGGCTCTGAGCACTATGGGACTTAACAGCTATGGTCATCAGTCCCCTAGAACTTAGAACTACTTAAACCTAACTAACCTAAGGACATCACACAACACCCAGTCATCACGAGGCAGAGAAATGGCTGTAACACCGAACATCAATTTTAATAACGTAGCATATGACCAAGGCACTGACTTTCATAATATAATCTGATACAAAGATCACCGATCACCTGCACGGATCCAAGTGGCCTCCATTTTTTCTATGAATCGCTTGTACGACGCTGAGATTCTCCATTGGCCACCAAGGTACCCCAGTCTGTCCATGATAAGAACGCAAGGGCCAGCAAGACTCATCTCCCTCCCACTGGCAGTATCTAGGTCATCGAGAGCCCACTATTGCAGCTGGTTCGTTGGTCGAGGAGTATGATTCCTGCTTTGGGGAAGGAAGTCCCGGGTTCAAGTCCCAGATGAGCCCGACCGTTTTGTTGGGTTGCCACATTTGTTCTTAGCGTTTTTTCATAAGTTTAATAAACACAATAGATACACATAACACAGACCTTATTCACGAATAACATATTCTCCTTCACTATTTACTACAGTCTGCCAACGCTGGGGTGACTTCGCGATTCCACGACTGCAGAAATCAATTGATTTTGAGGCGAAGAACTCGTCGAGCCATGTTCGGAGTGCATTTTCATCAGGAAAGCAAGTTCGTTGAAGGTTGTTCGATAGAGAGCGGAAATAGTGAAAATCCTAGGAAGAAAAAAAGAAAAATCAGGTGAATAAGACGGGTGCGGAATGGCAGAATGACTTCCCAACCTATCTCCCGTACAGCCTTTTTTTTTCAGTCTAGCAGAGCGCGGGTGGACGTTATTGTGGACTAGCATCATTTCACTCAGTCTTCCTGGTCGTTGTCCTTGGATTACGCCTGCAAGACTTCTTAGTTGTTGACAACAAATGTCGGTGGTGATGGTTACACCTCGGGTAAGCAATTCGTAGTACACCGCACCGTTGCACTTCCACCAGATGCATAACATTATCTTTTGTGGACGCGCGCTGGTCTTTGTGCGATAAGTTTCTCTTTGGGCCCAGCCATTCCTTTCTTTTCCTTATTGTAGCATAAAGACACCATACAGGATAGGAATGGTCAGTGTTGTTGACGAGCTAGTTGATGACGAGCAAGCAGAGATGTACATATGGCCGTCTGCTGAATTTTATGATTTTGGCTTAGAGCATGTGGTACCCATGCAACCGATTTTTGAACCTTCCCCATTGCATGAAAATGTTGCACGTTGGCCGAATTATAACAATTCATCACATTTGTCAGTTCCCGAGTACACTCATCATGGTGGATTAATGCGTTTAAACGATCGTGATCAAACCCCGAAGGTTTTCTGAATGTTGACAGTCACTAATGTCAAAATGATCTTCCTCGGAACGAGAAAACCATTTTCTTACTGTGCTCTATCCAGTGGCATTATTTCTATACAGGGTGCAAATGTTTCTGGCTGCCTCCGCTGCTGTCATCCCTCTATTGAATTCAAACAGAAGAATACATCGCAAATGTTCCGAGTTCTCCACTTGGCACTCCATATTCTAGCGACCACAGCTCCACTCACTATCTCCAAATGACAAAATGACAATATGTAAACTCAAATAAAACAGTGAACTACAAATAAAATATGACATGATCTGATTTTGTCCATTATAAATGGTTTTTCGGACGCCTGCGACTGTGAAAACAATGGGTACGTTTATAAATAACTTTTCCGCTACCAGTCACGATTTTCTTTTATTCATATTGTGCACGACGTTTTTCGGGAAATGATTCCTGTTTTCAAGAATATTTTCTCTTTGTACTATGCCATTTTTACGTAATGTTTTCGATTTGTGGGGTTCCGGTTGGTTTTGTTGACTTTACTGCAGTATATAAAAAAACGCGCAATATTTAGTTAGTTATCGATTTTATTTGCAGTTAATAGCGAAATTTGGAAGAACTTGTACTTACAGTTTCCTTATAGTCTATTTATACAGTCTCATACATGTTAAACATCACACAAAACTTTCAGTGCACACTAATTATCGAGAATAACGTAAATAAATAAACAAAGATATTTTTAGATGTAGTGGACAGAGGTAATGTTACAGGTCTTCCACAGAGTGTGATATGGTTTTATACAGAGAGTAATTATCATAACAATATGGATTATAATTTGTTTACATCTATTTTACAATGGTGCTTATTTCCATTTGTTACTTTTTTATCCAAGCATATTGTCAAAACGTCTGATCCACTTCCAAGTTCTTCATTTAACATTTTGTTTGTATTTTCTGTAATGGGCATATACCTCCAGTTCTCCTAACAAATCCATTTATGCCCTTCATTTAGTCGATGGAGTACTTTCACATTTTTCTACTTTTCCAAATGGGTGTCCTGTGTTATGTACTTGTGTGGCTATTGCTGATGTTGGTGTATGTTGTGTGTGTAGGCTTTAATGTCTCCTGTGTACCTGGTGTTAAAAGTTCAGTCTGGTTGTCCTAGGCAGATCAAGGAGCATTCCTGGCGTGTCACTTTGTGATTCTAGAGTCTGAGTATGCATCATAATTACACTTTATATTATGTATTAGTATTTGTTGTAGTTTATTTGATGTAGAAAGCCCAACTTTTACTTCGAGACTTATGAAAATATTTGCAGTCTTCTGTCATTTATTGCCAACGTATGGGATGCTAGATAAATATTAGTTTTTGTCTTTTTTTCTATGGTACACTTTGTGTTAGGGTCTTTCTTTATTTTTTCTAGTACTGTGACTTCCATGGAAGCAGTACGATCATTGGCAAGTGCAATCTTTTTCACTATATTACTTTCTTATTGTATGTTTTCATGGTTCAAAGGTATTTTAGTAGCCCTACGTATCAATGACCTGTATGCTGACTGCTTATGGATGTCCGGGTGACAAGAGGTTGCTCGGATTTTGGTGTCGGTCACTGAATTTTTCCTAAAAATTTTCAAAGCGCAAATGTTCTTGTTTCTTGTAATATTAAAGTCCAGGTAACTGATGTTTTGGTCTTGTTTATGTTCCACTGTAAACGTAATTTTCTAATGGATTACTGAAGTAATTTAGAATGTCTGTTATGACTTTGGCATCACCTGTCACTAACAGTAGAGAGTCATCTACATATCCCCTATAAAATTCAATTTTCTTCAGGCAGGGTTCTTGGTTGCTAAATAAATTTTGTTACAAGTGATTTATGTATATGTCAGCTCTGATATCTGACATACATGAAGCCATTACTAGGCCATCTGGTTTCTTATAAATGTTGCCGTTAAAGGTAAAGTAGTTGTAACTTAGAATTATCTCGAGTAGTTCCATAAATTCAGTAATCTCTGTGTATGCAAGTTTCTTATGTTTCATAAGGTTCTTTCGTATTACTGTTACAGATTCTTGTATGGATATGTTTCAGTAAAGGTTGGTAATGTCAAGTGATAATAACCGAGTATCTTGTGAAAGAGAATATGTTGTTTCATAGGTACAATTTTTCATCAGTATGTTATTCAGTTTCTGTGACTTTGTATGTTGTGCTATTTATAGAGTTTACACAGGACGTATCGGATTACCTTCTTTGTGCATCTTTGGCTGTGCTCTGAAGCGAGTTGCCTTTGAATTCACGCTTGTAATGATGCAATAACTATCGATAAATAAACCCGTAGCAATTAGAATCTCAACTTACAAAACACAAACGCTACGAATTTATGCAGCTCCCTAACACAACAGTTGTGGGTGAACGTATTTCAGAGAAGGAGAAGGGGTTTACATGTCACTTTTGAAACCGAATCAAAGCATTGCAAAAATCAAGTTAACATTTTGTCGCATAAAGTTTCAGTTCACTTCCTCATATCTTTCTAGTAATTTAACTAGTAATACCAACAAGTGTAATTTTCTGTGACGCTGACCAAGTTCGTACAGCGGATCTGAGCTGAGTTAGAGGGTGCGGCTGGAAGGGCGGGAGGCTCATATTAGTTTCATGTAAGGGATAAGGATGGAGAATACCAAGCACAATTTGGTACCACAACAAATTACAAGCTGTCGAAAGACTGTATTTATTAATCGCCAAACATATTAACTTTATGACTGGTATCTACTATCTAAAATCTACTTAACCGAGAGGAAATTGTTTGAGGTTGGTCTCAAGCAAGTAACGTTCTGGCGCATATGAATGTTTGCTGCATTCAACATTTTGGAGAGTTCTTTGTTTCCTGGTGACAGTAGGAAAAACGTCGCTAACTTTTAGAAATACAGAGCCCCGTCACATTTTCAGTTGCAAGTAGAGTACCTGAAAACGGGAAATAGTTCTGACTGAGATTTCACGCCAAATAACTCTGGGAATACTTGGTAATAGTCATTATGAATGACACATTCTGCCATAACAGGTCCATGTGGCGAGGCAGAATGGGAATTCGATTTCTAAAGATGATAATTTTATTTTAAGACGCAGAGGAATTACAGACATTGGCTGCTAACAGGCACTGATTTAAATCAATGGGGAAAGTTGAAAATTTGTGCCGTACCGGGACTAGAATACATGTCTCCTGCTTACTAGGCAGAGGCTCTGGCCACTAAGCCATCCAGACACACTGCTCATCGCAACTATATGCATTAGCACGACCCCCGTCAGACTCAATTTTCAACTTAATTACACACTGCTAATGTATTTCCCCTTACCCATTATCCTGATTATCGCAGCATTTCGCAGATTCCGTAAGAGTTCGAGCCTGGGGAGCATCTGCACTGAAGAGATCATTGGCCATCGTCGCCTTAATTATATATATATGTGGTGTCTGTTCTTTCAGACATGTCCGGAAGAACAGACACCACGTATATTTTAAAAATATTTTTTTCTAATACGGCAGCGCGGGATGGGGTGTTGGGGACTGACTGCTGCCAGAGAGGCGCTCGCTGAGTATGCCTTTGATTGGTAATTATTACAGTTGTAAGCGATTTATTAATGCATTAGCAGTTCTCAAAGCTAACCTTTGGGAAGCAGTGTGAGATTCTAACCATCAGAGAAAATTGGACACCAGAGTGCGTTAAGAATATTCTACCATTCGTCGGTACTTTTGCTCCGGGGCAATATTACCGCGCTAGTTTACAATAAACAGTAGTTACCAGAACGCGGTAAGTCACTATTGCTCCTTCATCTACGAGACATGAAACAAAGAAACACAGTTTTACATTCGCTACTACAGCACGGAAAAGGTTCGTCCTCCAGACATGTGTTCCTTTTCTAAATTCATAGGAGTATGTAAGGGTAGTTTAGAAACACGCTTTATGAAAATAAATTTTGTTAATAGCCGGTAAACCGTTTCGTTATGCAAGACAGTAAGACACACGTGTTTCCATAGACGTGAATGATTGAACAGCTTTCGTGAGACTTGTTCTGCTCCACAGTAAGCAGAACTGTTGTGTTTACCAAATTACAGTACTATAAACAGTACACTCGCTTTAGCATTGGGCTCTCAGTATCTCCTGAAGCAACCTGACATGCTCGGTACAGCTAAGCTTTACCGGGTAACAAATGAGTGCCTGCTGCTGAACAAAACAATAGCAATATATTACGTAAAAACTGCCGCAAGAAGTTCGTCATCGATAACGGTCTGTCACTCAAGAAGGGTATTTCCTAAGAAAGTTTCAGTTGCAGAACTGTCCGTTAGTGAGTAATGGGTTTGTGCTTATGTTCACAGAGTTCAGAAAGCGGGGCGTTGGTGAAGTGTCTGGTTTCCGGTCCTACCGTCGCCATGCAGCTCCTACTGTACTGCCTGGGCGCACACAGCGTCCGGGAGCAGGTAGGACACTTTTTTATCGCTTTAATTTCATTTACTGTTTTCCTTGTATCAACGTGACACACACTCCTAACAGCGCCATGTTGTCGATATTCCAGTTTCTACCACCTGTGAAAATTATCGCACGGCGACGAGACGCGATTTTGAGCATGAAAGGTGACTCTGGTATCTCTAGATGATTACACTGACTACGTCACCGCTATCGTGATCGCACAATCGCCACTGCTGAGTAGTAAACATGGCTATTACGTAAAGCAAAGGTGTTACAGCATTCCACTCTTCGTACCAGTGGATCAGATTATTATATAACAGCAGCCTTACAAGCAACAGAGGGCTTTATCTTTTATTTCTTTTGATATTGCCCTGCTCCACAGAACATCGCTTAGCATCTTACGTGCTGCTCTTGCCTGCTGGATCCTGCGTTCCACATCTGTTTCCAAGCTTCCTGAGTAATGGATAATGGAACAGAAGCCTTACAGCTATAAGAGTTCCTTGCGGCAGTACTGTACCTCTTCCATCTCTTCCCACTACTAGATATTCTGTTATGCTCATGTTTATTCTAAACGCGCCTCGTTCAAATGCTTCCATTAACTTCTTTATCATCAACTTGACATTATCTCCACTTTGTGCTATCAGATACTTGATCACTGGCAAATAACAATTAGTAGATAGTATCATGCCGGAGGGAGATCCCATTCCTCCACTCGACCCATTCCACCAAAGAAATAAATAAGATTCCTCAGACAGCAGTGGAAAGTATACTAACATATGGTGAAGGAAGATAGACGCTGGGTGAGAGGCAGAGAAGTAGACCACAGGCAGTAGAAAGGTATGGAATAAGTGGAGCAGCCAGGATGTCCCGAACGGAGAGGAGAAGAGATGAGGAAATTAAGGGGCTAATGGATAAGGAACAACCTGTGGTGTAAAGAACTGAGAGTAGAGCTACAATGGTATGGCCATGTACGGGGAATGAAGCAAGGGCGATGGCCAAAAGCAGTTATGGAATGCTCGCCTCCGGGAAGCCGAGAATAACATGGAGAGCGGGAATTATTGGAAAGATGAGAAAGAGAGCTATGGAAGAGGAAAGCTGCCATGAATGTTAAAACTGGCGAATGGGAATACAGGCCAAATGCTGAACAGCGGAGAAACCCTTAAAAGTAAATGTAAATAACCTTTTACTCCACAAATTGCCGCTTCGTGTGTACAGACTATCTAGGAATCGATTATAAATTATTACAGCTCGCATTAAAAAGTGAAATGCACATTTATGAAATTTAGATCCCTAGACAGAACAAAATTTGGCGACACGCTCCGTAGTACCATGCCAAATAATAAAATGTCACGACACATTGGTTGAGAAAATCAGATCCACGTTGTATTTAGCGGTGGATGCTGTAAATCTAACACTTAGATACTCTCTGGGACACAATGAGCAACTGTTGTATTTTGGTGTATTTAACATTAAAGCAGCCATGAAAATTCTGCTGAAGTTATCACATTTGTTAGAAAAAATACTGTGGATAAACTTAAAATTAGTGAAAGTACTGTATAACAGGATCGCACAAACGGCATCAACTAACCTATTAACAGATTATCACGAAATTCAAACGAAGAGCTGTCAGACTTTGGTAGTATTCTGGTTGTCTGTTTCGGTGAACTATCTTCGTCATTGGATGTTGTAATCTTACCCTCCCACACTTCACCATTAAATTTCTCTTAGTCTCTTCAGTATTTTCAAAAGCGTCGAAAGGTGTAAGATATAAAAAAGAAAAGCTTTTTACTTATCTTCATTTTCTCTTCGTGGCGTTGGCTCTAAGTCTTGCGTCTAGGGTTACATTCTTGCGGCTGAAATTTTGATTTAACGTTGTGGGTTCCTGATGACTAAATAACTGAAGAAGATTTGCCTGTGCACCTACACAAATATCGACAGTATACATTGTATTGGTTATTTCTATAAAATAGGTAGTGTTAGAGTAGGGTGTCACATTATAAAGTGAAGGCATATAATCATCAAGTTTGAGTGAATTAAGTTGGAAATATTAAGCAAACAATTTTAGTTTATAATGCTTGGCCAATTTCGTAATAATGTTTAGCATTATGGACAATGGTATTGGATCCTTACGAGATAGGATTGAGGGAGGACATTGAAAAAATTTATAGTAGGGCAGCTCGTTTTACACCACCACGAAATGGAGGAAGACAGTGTCACGGATATGATAAGCGAGTTGGGGTGATAATCATTAAAACACCGGCAAGATCTTCTCACGAAATTTCGGTCTTAAGCTCCCCCGCCCCCCCCCCCCCCAAACTGAAAATATTTTGTTGACCCCATCTACATAGGGAGAAATGATCATCTTAATAAGATAAGAGAAATCAGAGCTAAACAGAAAGATTTAAGTCTTCGTTTTTCCAGCGCGGTGTTCGAGATTGGAATGGAAAAGAAACAGTGTGAAAATGGTTCGATGAACCCTCTGACAAACAGGGAGAATTGCAGACTAGTCATGTAGATATGACAATGGGACAAAATACTGAAATAAAACGCATATGACAATTTGTAATACATAAAATGTTCTTTAATAAAATAGTATGAAATCGAACGTAACTTCAAATGTTGCAAAACACAATTTACGTCACTGATCTACAGGGTGTCTCAAAATAATGTATACATTTTTTGACCGAATCTCTCTTTAATTTTAAAAAAAATGGGAATAATTTTTGTCTACAAGGAACAAAACCTCTTTCTCGGAAAACTCTGTGCAGCGATGCTCTCGTGAGATAGGAATCAACAAAACCAGTGTGATTCTTCTGTTTCTCCCGGCGTATTTCTTGCTCGAACAGTCCACGGGTGTACTGCCGGTTCATACTGTCCAACTGGCACTATATTTCGGCGATCAGACATGTCGCCATCGTCAGGTGAACTGACGAAGTGAGCTCCTGAGGGCGAGCGGCCGTCTTAAATTCCCTCCCCTCTCGAGGCGTTCTCTCCGCAGTCGGCGCCCGCGCGTCAGCGGTCGGTGAGATGCTGGCATTGGCGTCTGTGGTGGCGTCGGTGTAATTGCCTCCTCGCCCTAGTCGCCCGTTCGTTTCCTTTGCTGAGCGTCTTTTTAATTAGACTCAATGCTGGTTCCCATGCCCTGCTGAGGTTGTAGCTCCAATCCCGAGTCCGTCCCTGGTAAGAATTTCGATAGCCTCTCTAACGACGCTGTCCCAGTATTTAGATGTCTATGCCAAGATCCTGGTATGTTGGTAGTCCATTTCGTGATTGTCGGACAAACAGTTTTATGTGACCGCCGACTTGTTGGGGTACCGAAGTCGAGTTTGCCTCTGATGTTCTCGGCAACGATCTTCGATGGTGCGCACTGTCTGTCCAATATAAATCTTTCTACATTGACGCGGCATCTGGTATATGCCGGCCTTCCGCAAACCGAGATCATCTTTGACACTTCCCAGTAATGGTGGGTTCAAAATGGCTCTGAGCACTATGGGAGTAATGGTGGGCAAAACACAGTTCCTACTCGGTGTTTCCTCAATATTCCTCCTATTTTCCCCGATAGTGCGCCAGTATACAGTGTATAGGCAGTGGCTATCTCTTTCACCGTGACTTCTTCCGTCTCCACACGCTGTACTGTAGAGGTGGGGCGGAGAGCGCGTCTGATCTGCCATTCCGAGTAGCCGTTTTTACGGAATACAGTTTTGAGGTGTTCCAGCTCTTGGGGCAGACTCTCTGCGGAAGAGATGGTGCGCACACTGTGCACCAGTGTTTTTTGCACCCCATTCCTCTGCGCAGGGTGGTGGCAGCTATCCGTTTGCAAATACAGGTCAGTGTGCGTTTTCTTCCTGTTCACCCTGTGGCCCAGGGTGCCATCCGCTCTTTTGACCATGACGTCTTGGAATGGTAATCTTCCTTCTGCTTCGGTCTCCATAGTGAGTTTGATGTTCGGATGTATGGAGTTCAGGCGTGTAAGGACGTCTAGGAACTTGTCCGTTCCATGGGACCAGATAACGAACGTGTCATCCACATAACATAGAAAACAAGGAGATTTCCAAGTGACGTTTTCTTAAATAAGGGGACCACATCCTGATACTAAAAGGACCACCATACCGTAACACCAACGCCTCTGCACGCCTCAGTTAGCGTAACATAACGGTAGGTAACGTTATCCAGGCATTCAACACACCCAAATCCTCCCACTGGATTGCCATCACTCCAAATCTCTTATTTCCAGTCATCCATTGTTCGTGGCGTCGCTCTTTACACCACCTGAAGTGTCTCTTAGCATTGACTACAGAAATGCGTGCCTTATGAGGGGGCCGCTCGACCACTGCACCCAATTCGTTTTAAGTCCCTACGCACAGTCACTGTACTAGCTGGACTGCTGACAACACTTCGGAGTTCCTAAGTGGTACCTTCCGCTGATTTCCTGTGACTTTTCACAACCATCTTTTGCAATGCTCGACAGTCCCTCTCCATCAGTACATGAGGCTTGCCTGGTCTTGGTTTAGCTGTGGTTTTTCCTTCGCCATTACACTTCACATAGACATCACCAACAGTCGACTTGGGCAGTTTTAGAAACACTGAAATTTCTACATGTACATGACCACTCTGCAATTCACACTGAAGTGTCTGGAATGGGGTTCTTTGGGACTGGGTGTTTGTGTTGTGGGGTGGCCGAGCGGTTCTAGGCGCTTCAGTCTGGAACCGCGCGTCCGCAACGGTCGCAGGTTCGAATCCTGCCTCGTGCATGGATGTGTGTAATGTCCTTAGGTTAGTTAGGTTTATATAGTTCTAAGTTCTAGGGGACTGATGACCTCAGACGTTAAGTCCCATAGTGCTCAGAGCCATTTGAACCATTTTGTTTGTTGTCCTCATCATTTCGTCATCATCATCATCATAATCATTGACGACAGTGGCTAGATTGGACTGTCTAAATAAATTGGACTGTGTAAAAATTGCGAATTAGTACAGGCGCTGATGACCGCGCAGTTGAGCGCCCCACAAACTAAACATCATCATCATTACAGGGTTCTTTTAACCACTTTCACACTATTTTTCTACCGCACCAGTCTCGAACAGCGCGTGGGAAACATGAACACTTAAATAATCCCGTACAAGATCTGATTTCTCTTGTTTTATTGTGATGATCTGCTGAGCAAGATGTATGAGACAGGTGAAATACCCTCAGACTTCAAGAAGAATACAATAATTCCAATCCCAAAGAAAGCAGGTGTTGACAGATGTGAAAATTACCGAACTATCAGTTTAATAAGTCACAGCTGCAAAATACTAACGCGAATTCTTTACAGATGAATGGAAAAAACTGGTAGAAGCCGACCACGGGGAAGATCAGTTTGGATTCCGTAGAAAAGTTAGAACACGTGAGGCAATACTGACCTTACGACTTATCTTAGAAGAAAGATTAAGGAAAGGCAAACCTACGTTTCTAGCATTTGTAGGCTTAGAGAAAGCTTTTGACAAGGTTGACTGGAATGCTCTCTTTCAAATTCCTAAGGTGGCAGGGGTAAAATACAGGGAGCGAAAGGCTATTTACAATTTGTACAGAAACCAGATGGCAGTTATAAGAGTCGAGGGGCATGAAAGGGAAGCAGTGGTTGGGAAGGGAGTGAGACAGAGTTGTAGCCTCTCCCCGATGTTATTCAATCTGTATATTGAGCAAGCAGTAAAGGAAACAAAAGAAAAATTCGGAGTAGGTATTAAAATTCATGGAGAAGAAGTAAAAACTTTGAGGTTCGCTGATGACATTGTAATTCTGTCAGAGACAGCAAAGGACTTGGAAGAGCAGTTGAACGGAATGGAGAGTGTCTTGAAAGGAGGATGTAAGGTGAACATCAACAAAAGCAAAACGACGATAATGGAATATAGTCGAATTAAATCGGGTGGTGCTGAGAGAATTAGAGTATGAAATGAAACACTTAAAGTAGTAAAGGAGTTTTGCTATTTGGGGAGCTAAGTAACTGATGATGGTCGGAGAGGATATAAAATGTAGACTGGCAATGGCAAGGAAAGAGTTTCTGAAGAAGAGAAATTTGTTAACATCGAGTATAGATTTAAGCGTCAGGAAGTCGTTTCTGCAAGTATTTGTATGGAGTGTAGCCATGTATGGAAGTGAAACATGGACGATAAATAGTTTGGACAAGAAGAGAATAGAAGCTTTCGATATGTGGTGCTACTGAAGAATGCTGAAGATTAGATGGGTAGATCACATAACTAATGAGGAAGTATTGAATAGAATTAGGGAGGAGTTTGTGGCACAACTTGACACTAAGAAGGGACCGATTGGTAGGACATGTTCTGAGGCATGAAGGGATCACAAATTTAGCATTGGAGGGCAGCGTGGAGGGTAAAAATCGTGGAGGGAGACTAAGAGATGAATACAATAAGCAGATTCAGAAGGATGTGGGTTGCAGTAAGTACTGGGAGATGATGAAGCTTGCGCAGGATAGAGTAGCATGGAGAGCTGCATCAAACCAGTCTCAGGACTGAAGACAACAACAACAACAACAACAACAACAACAACATTGTGATGATCCTCTCTCCCTATGTAGGGTGGCGACAGTAAAATATTTTCACATTGGGAGGAGAAAGTTTTTGATTGAAATTTTGTGAAAAGAACTCGCCACAGCGAAAAACGCCTTTGTCTTAGTGATTGCCTTCCCAACTCATTCGTCATATCCGTGGCACTCGCGCCCCTATTTCGCGATATTACAAAATGAGCCGATATTCTTTGAACTTTTTCGACGTCCTCTGTCAATCATATCTAACGAGGATCCCATACAACACAGCAGTACTCCAGCAGAGGACGAACAAACGTAGTGTAGCCAGTCTCTCTATTAGACCGATGGCATCTTGTAAGCGTTCTGCCAATAACACGTAATTTCCGGTTTGCTTTCCACACATCATCTATGCGATCGCCATCAGTTAAGTTGTTCGTAATTGTAATTACTAGGTATTTAGTCAATTGACAGCTTTTAAATTTGTGTGATTTATTGTGTAACCGAAATTTAATGGATTTCTTTCTGTACTCATGTGGATGATCTCACACTTTTCCTTATTGAGAGGCAATTGCCGCTTTTCGCACCGTACAGATATCTTGCCTAAATCATTTTGCTGTTGGTTTCGATTATTTGATGACTTTGTGTTGGATGATAAGGAGGTGTGTGTTCAAAGTTATTTGTCCGTCGAGGGTTAGTCCTAAATACTGTGGCGTGTTTGTCAGAGGGATGGGTTGATTATAAATGGGGAGGTGGAGGTCTGGACGACGGAAACGCCTAGTGGTAGGTAGAGAGATGATGTCTTTTCTGTAGATATGCTTGAAGTTTCCACGTAGTACACTACTCGACCACGAGACTGAAGTGGCGCTGGATGAAGGCATGGGGGCCGAAGTGGCCGTGCGGTTCTAGGCGCTGCAGTCTGGAACCGCGTGACCGCTACGGTCGCAGGTTCGAATCCTGCCTCGGGCATGGATGTGTGTGATGTCCTTAGGTTAGTTAGGTTTAACTAGTTCTAAGTTCTAGGGGACTAATGACCACAGAAGTTGAGTCCCATAGTGCTCAGAGCCATTTGAACCATTTTTTGAAGGCATGGGTGAGTTGGAGAGTGTGGTTAGAGGCTATGTAGGCGGTGTCGTCAGCATTTTGCAGGAGTTGTGTGGGGGGAGGTTTAGGGAATGTCTGCAGTGTACATGATGTAAAGGAGGGGAAACAGGACGG
Source organism: Schistocerca nitens (assembly GCF_023898315.1). NCBI lineage: Eukaryota > Metazoa > Arthropoda > Insecta > Orthoptera > Acrididae > Schistocerca > Schistocerca nitens. The sequence continues at coordinate 546,563,169 of NC_064618.1, forward strand.
AGGCACGAGGCAGACCTACAGGGTGTAAATACTCATACGTGGGAGCACAAGTGGTTGACTGTGACACATGTATACCGGTTGTTTAGGAAGGATGCCACAAGGTAGACGTAGTTAACTCTGAGAGCCCTCGAAGTCCCTTGTCGGTTTCACTTATAAAACGGAGTCTTTCCCACGCTTGTGCCGAAGAACTAGATTTCTTGGATAAAATTTCCCAGTTACCAGTCGTGGGCCACCGTCATTGGATAGGTAGCGATATCTCACAGAGAAAGCGAGAGGGAATGTTTACCAAAATATTACCACCAAGCTGCAAGCGTTTTTTTTTTTTTTTTTTTTTTTTTTTTTGTCGCTCATCGTGGTTTGAGCATTTACTTCCCTGATGGCGAATTGCCGTGAAGATGGAAGACTACGAATATATCTATCATCTCTATTGAAATTACTCTCGTTCTTAGTGATATCAACTGCTTCTCAGTATAAATGTTTCATTCTTAGGCTCATGCTCGTACGTTGTTGAAACATATACTGGCTGCTGTTCTCCTGACGTTACTCTAGTGCAAATTTCACACGTCGTTTTAAACACATGTAGCTGTCGTGCTCTTTGGACCTTTAATTTCCACGTAGTACACTACTCGACCACGAGATTGAAGTGGCGATGGAGGAAGGCATGGGCGAGTTGGAGGATGTTGTTAGTGGCTAGGTAGGCGGTGCCGTCAGTATTTTGCATGTCTGGATGAACAGAAATTGTTGTCGATGCACAGCCGTCCGAACATACTTCGAAATAAATTAGCTAAATGCGAACATCTTGGCTTCTGCTGTATTAGGTATAGACTTCCTATATACTGGTGATACATGAAAATTTTTGCCGGAGTGGGACTTGAACCTGGCTTTTCTACTTATCGCGAACACTCACCTTAACTATTTTTTTGTTGTTGATCTCATTTTATTCGTTAATGTTCGTTGTATTTGTACGGGGTGAACGTCCCATGACGCTTGTTCAACTCAGGTTTTTTGTTACAGAGGGCAGCTAACCCTCTGACGGCACACACTGAGCTACTGTGCCAGCAACTACTAGGCTATACGTGGACGCCTCCAGGACCCACTCAAACTTCCACATGTCACACTGTCTACGTCCCTATACCATAGTCTCCTACATTCTTCTCTAAATGCTTGCAGCTATACTCTGTATTCCAGCCCCGATGAGAATGAGACTATAATGAATCGAGACCAACGATGTTAGTGACGAATGTTGGAGATTATGGTTTGGGGAAGTATATGGAAGTTTGTGTCGGTCAAGTAGAAGTAAACGGTCGGGCGATCGCTCACGATAAGCGGTAAACCCGCATTCCAGTCCCGCTCTTCCAAAAATTGTGGTATGTCACCAATAGGTAGTACATATACACATAAGACAGCTGAAGAAAAGTTATTCGCATTTAGCGAATTTATTTCGATGTACTCTCTTTTACTGTTTTCCTTATTTCGCCTGAATGCACTTTGCCACAGCTAACCATCTACTTCACAGATTACCGGAGTGTGGAGGTGAACTGGCGCGACCGTTTTGCGTCGAAAGTCTTTTATTTTGCAGTGAATGAAAATATGGTCTTCATACCATTCCTCCGAAGAATTGTGCTCATGCAGTCAGTAACTCCAGAAACTTTACTGAGTGAGAAGGCGGTTCCTCGTTCTTCTTATTATCATAATTAGTACTACTTCATTCGAAGGTCCCAGAGAGAGAGGTCGGAACGTCGATTTCTAAAGAGGAACATGACGTGGCCTAACAAACCTACAAGATCCTATTTTCAATGACAAGGGCCACAAAATCTTGCAGACTTTTACATATGTATGAAGAAAGTAACTGTTCTGTGCGAATGCGCACAGGTTGGCCGAACTCTTACGGGAACCGTCATCTTAGTGTGCGCGAGCAATTAGTGGATGAGCAAAATATCTATTAGCAACATTACGTATGTAGATTGTGGACAGTTGGGAATGTGGGTCTCATGGGAGGCGTGCAAGGGATAAGTCCCTGCAGTCGCCCTATTCATTTGTGTCCTCGGTGGCTCAGATGGATAGAGCGTCTGGCATGTAAGCAGGAGATCCCGGGTTCGAGTCCCGGTCGGGGCAGGCATTTTCAGCTGTCCCCATCGAGGTATATCAACAACACCTGTCGGCAGCTGAGGGTTTCAATTAATTATCATTTGTACATATGCTATGTTCCTTTTCCCGTTTATAGTGCAGCATACAGATAGGCACATTAACAGTGCTTCTGTTGGTTACTTGAATGTTTCAGGGAGAGTCTGTGTCCCTAGCGGCGTACAACTGTGGGTGGCCAGACGCCGGCGCCCGCTTCGGGAGGGCAGTGCAGCTGGTCATGAACCGCGCGCAGCGGCCGTTGGCGCTCACCGCTGGTGGGGTCTACCCCATCCAGAGGGCCACCTTCCTGTCGGTAAGTTTTACAGCACATTACCACACCCTACTGTCACCATTCTATCTGCCCTTTCCGTCTTTTTCATACACCGTAATACACTGCCAGAAAAAAAATTGGCACTCCTTTTTAGAGGTTTCCAGTCCACTCAAGATTTATTATTGCAACAGTGCTTATGAAGTACATGAAACGGTTACATTTACAAATCAGTAGCACAAGCGGATCTGAGGTACCAGCTGTCGACTCATGTCGAAACACCCCTCTTAGTACGAGGCATAGTCTCCACAGACGGCAATGCAGGTGCTACCTCTGGCTGCCCCCGTCGGAGTTTCGAGTCTTCCCTCGGGCATGGGTGTGTGTGTGTTGTCCTTAGCATAAGTTAGTCTAAGTTAGTTTAAGTAATGCGTAAGATTAGGGACCAATGACCTTAGTAGTTTGGTCCCATAAGACCTTACCACAAATTTCCAAAAATCTTCTGATTCTGGCATCCAATCGATCGTACAGATGGTGAATGCTGTCCTGGAATACGTTATGCCACGCCCGTTCGACCTGCTCATGTAGTTCTATAAGAATTGTTGGTTGCCAAGTCGCATGAGTCACTTGTCATAGCTCACACGTGCTCGTTTGCAAACAAGTCCTGAGATCGTGCTGGCTACGTCTTGCAGAGCATGTTGAGTTTCATGGGCAGTGTGTGAGCGAGCATTATCCTGTAAGAACAACACATCACCTTCGTGTTTCAATAACGACAAAAGAACGGTTCTAACAACTTTCCGCGTGCCGAGCACTTGTTAGCGTCCCCTCCAGAAACACCAAAGGTGAACGAGAGTTGTAGTTTATCGCACCCCAGACCACGAGGCCTGGAGTGGGCCACTGTGTCTTGGACGAATGCACTCTTCGAAGCAGCGCTCACCTGGTCTACGTCGTACGCGCAAACGACCATCACTTGCGTGCAGCAGAATCTGTTCTTATCACTGTAGACCACGGCGCGGTATTCCATCTCCCAAGTGATGCTCTGAGCCGTTCACGTCGATGCTGTGGGGTAGTGGAAAACAGGCTAGAGGTGTGCGTGCCCGTAATCCCACTGCAAATAACCGGTTCGCTACAGTTTGTGTTGACACACTTGAACTAACAAGTTCTCTTATCTGCGCTGCGTACCTGTACGGTCTGCCACTGCTGCCCTTACAGTACGACGATCCTGACGGGGCCTCTGCTCTATGGACTTCAAGAAATGTCTATGGCTGTGAGAATGTTCAAGTGACCACTGATACCAGCATCGTTGCGCCAGTGACGCAGAACGTCCAACTTGTGTAGCAGTTCTCCGAAAGGACCATCCCGCCACTCGGAAGGCCACAATTTGACCCCTTTCAAACTCGCTCAATTGGTCTACTGGAAACATGAGTGCGTCTCCGTGGCACGACTGCCTGATTACTTCACACTTTTGCACCGCGGTGGGCCTTCTGGCTGCGAGCATTTCTTATTAAAGGGTAGACACGGACGGCGCTCCGGTATCTATGACACTATGCTACGTGTTAGCCGAATTTGGGAACATTATCAGTACATCTTCTATCCCCCAGGTGGCATATGCTGTCACTGGATCAAAATCAACTTAGTCTTTACAGGTGTGCCAATTTTTTTTCCTGCAGTATACTTTCGAATGAAGCAAACACAAAAAAATACATGTCACCTCCTTAAAACAACACACAGGTCTCTTTGAAGCACTGTAGATGGTGTAGCATGTGCCCGTCCGCCACTGACATAAGTCATGACAGTGAAGCGGTGTATACAGAGCATAATAAAAAGGTACGGCCAAACTTTCAGCAAACATTCCTCACACACAGAGAAATAAAATGTGTTACATGGACCTGCATCCGAAAACATTTTATTTTCATGTTTGACTTCATTTTCTACTTCACTTCATAATTACATTACAACGTCTGTAGGCATTATCAACAGATAATTTTCCTGTACTGTTCAGTAATCCAACATATTATGTAACGTTTTTAGAATACGGAAACTTACGATACCTCTTTATTTTAAACTATAGTATTTTCGGGTATATAGTATATTATTCATGTTCTTAGACATTTATACAATGTTTTACAGTTTGGCGAAGTTGTTCTGTACATAAAGTTAGTTGAGTATATGCATTGGGAGGGAATTCCAATTCAGTTCTACAAAGAGTACCCTATGGCACTGGCCCCTTACTTAGGTTGCATTTATCGCGAATCTGTCACCCAGCGCGAAGTCCCAAGCGACTGTAAAAAAGCGCAGGTGACTCTCTTATGTAAGAAGGGCAAAGGAACGGACCCGCAGCATTGCAGACCAATATCCTTAACATCGGTTCGCTGAGAATACTTGAACATATTCTCAGTTGGAATATAGTAAATTTCTTTGTGAGGGAATAGCTTCTGTTCACAAATCAACACGGTTTTAGAAAGTATCACTTGCCTGAAAGTCAGCTCGCCCTTTTCTCACATGATATACTACGATCTATGGATGAAGGGCAACAGGCGGATTCCAAATTCATAGATTTCCGGAAACCATTTGACACGGTGCCCCACTGCAGAGTGTTAATGAAGATACGAGCATACGGAGTAGGTTCCCAGATACGTGAGTGGCTGGTGGACTTCTTAAGTAATAGAATATAGTATGTAGTCCTCGACGGCGAGAGTTCTGACGAGAAGTCTGGAGTTCTTGTTTGATTCTTCCTAACACAGGATCTTCATCCTGTAACCTAGGTAGTTGCCTGCATACCTGCAGGAACTTTTTTCTATAAGTATGATCTTTCATGATCAAGATTCTATACTCTGATGCCTGTTCCAGTATTGCTGTCAATTCTGGCAGACCTTGGGGCAAACGTGATAGAGCATCGGGAATTACATTGTCACTACCCTTAATACCTTCGGAATTGGTATTCCTGGAGTGCAAGTACCCACCTAGTCAATCTATCATGCATCAGCGTACACATCAACAATAAATCGCAAAAGATTTTCACATTCTTCCCACACACATAGTACCAGAACTTTTTTTCTGACCCACACAACTGCCAGTGCTTCGCGTTCAGTAACAGTGTATGAACGTTCACAACTCGATAACACTCGACTTGCGAAACCAATTATTTTTATTTCCTTTCTTTCTTCCTTCTCCTCAATTTGGAACAAACAAGCTCCTACTCCGACAGCGGAAGAGTCTGTGGCAAGACAAAACTCCTTCGACAGATCAGGATGCAATAATAAGTTAGCATTCAGAAGGGCTTGTCGTATTTGCTCGAATGCTCGCTGACACTGGTCATTCCATATCCATGGTACATTTTTCCTCAGAAAGTTTAAAAGTGCATTGTTATTCAATAGCTGATCGGGTATAAACCGTCAAAAAAAGGACACTAGTCCTAAAAAGGCCTCAGTTGTTTCTTAGTTCTTGGATGAGGAAAGTTCTCAATCGCTTTAATTTTCTTTTTATCAGGTACAATACCTGTGGGTGATATTATGTGTCCAAGAAATTTAATTCTCTCTCTGCCAAACTTGGACTTCGCCAGGATTGCAGTTACATCTACTTCGGAAAATCGTTTGAGTACGTGTGTTAGCATATCAATGTGACTTTCCAAATCTAGAGTAGCTATTAACAGGTCGTCTACATATAATGTCGCACGGTGCAGTAAATATGGTCCCAACATTGTGTCAAGCACTGTAATGAAAACTCCTGCGCAGACATTTAAGCTGAATGGCAAAACTTTAAACTGGTAGCTTCTCCCAGAAAATACAAATGCTGTGTATTTTCTTGACGACTCAGTAAGTTGGATTTGCCAGTAGGACGATCGCAAATCAACAGAGGTCAAATATTTGACCCCAAAAACTTTCTGTATTTTTTCATCCAAGTTCTCGGGCCGTGTTCTCACAGATACTATTATTTTATTGATGTGTCATACGTCAAGCACGAGACGTATATTACCATCTGCCTTTGCTGCTGCAACAAGCGGGTTGCTATATGGAGATAAGCACGGTTCAATTATCCCCCATTGCATCATTCTTCGTATCTCTTTCGTTACTGCCTCCTTTTTGGACCATCGGACAGTGTAGTTGGCAGGGCAAAATGTATCATGAGGTACTACCTCAATATTATAAATGTAGCCTTTTATATCACCTGGTTTCTCTGAGAACACATTCTCATAACTTACGAGCAGCTGAATTAATTCATTCTGTTGTGCCACTGATAAATATTCTGATTCCATGACCTTCGTGTTTATCAGATTTCTTTTCTCTTCACTGTCTTCGGTAATAGATTCATTATAATGTTCTTTTCTTCCACGTAAGTCTGAGTACAAGTTCATAACCTGTAGCCCTTCAAATCTGACCTGAAAGCTACTGCAATATTTTCCGTGCATTTCTCGTGTTTGTAACACTGGCAATGTCACACATTTACTCCTGTTCATAATGCTCAATTCACCGCACAAAAGGTCGATATTTGCGTCCCTCTGGCGTAAAAATTCTATTCCCAGAATGCAAGCGACCATCAATCCTTTAACAACAAGGAACGAGCTTCTTATTGCTTCATTTCCTATAGCAAATTTAACTTGCACCTGGTGCTTTATGATTTGGGACTGTGCACCAATTGCACGTGTCACTTGACAATTTTTTACAGGCTATACAGGTATGTGATTGTTTTGGCTTATGTACTTTTAAAGTTCTAAACTCAGGACGCTAGTTGACGCACCTATGTCTACTATTATTTGAATGGGTGCACCGTATATTTCGGCTTGTAATACCGCTTGCACAACATCTTTATCTGTTTGTTTACATTTTTGAGGCACATTTACTAATTCCTCCTCTATTTTCATCCCGTCATTATACCTCAGCATACAGAGACTGTTATTGTCATTATAGAATGCACCCTCACTACACCATCTCACAGCCAACAACGGAGATCGGATTGCGGCTGTCTATAGGTTGGCGGGTGACAGACATTGGGTTGACGGTTATCTGTCACCTCCATTATCCTCACACTATAATTTTGGTTGTTACTACTATGGTTGGGTTGGCTATCCAACCTTCCCGATGGTGGAGTTTGATATGTGGCATTGTTCTGATTATGTGGCCGGCGGTTATAGCCTGCAGCCATGTTCTGTTGTGGACCTGAATTAGAAGTCCATTGTGGCGCTGCATTTTGTTGCCACTGTGCTGGTGGTTCGTTATATGCGCGCCACTGGTTCCGGTTATTCCGCCATTGCGGATTACCGATACCATTGTAACCATTACTCACGCGCCCGTCATGATGCGTTTTTCTGTTTTGATTAGTATAACCGTTATATTGTTTGGCCCACGATTCGGTTGTCCATATTCTTGTCTGTTCCCCGTACCGTTTGGTATTGGCTTATTATTACTGCAGTTGTAATCAGTTTTCTGCTGATTCCACTTATTTTCAGTTTTCATGTCCTCGATTAACAGATCCACGCCGGTAGCTGTGGCCGAGCGGTTCTAGACGCTTCAGTCTGCAACCGCGAGACCGCTACAGTCGCAGATTCGAATCCTGCCTCGGGCATGGATGTGTGTGATGTGCTTAGGTTAGTTAGGTTCAAGTAGTTCTAAGTTCTAGGGGACTGATGACCTCAGATGGTAAGTCCCATAGTGCTCAGATCCATTTGAACAATTTTTGAACAGATCCACGGAGTCAACTATGTCCATGAATTGTTCAATGTCGTACTCGGGTACGTTGATCAAATATTTCCTAACATCACTTGGTAATTTCATCTTTATCATTCTGATCACATCACAATCAGACTTGGGTTCGTCCCAATACCTAGTCTTATTTATGTATTTTTCAAAATACTTGCGCAAAGTTTCTAATTTCGGGTTGTACATTTCAGGGCTATATAGTTCTTTACGCAGTCTTTCTTATACACTGTCTGACGAAAATTTCTGCAAAAATGCACACTCGAATTGATGCATAGTGTGACATTTTTCAGATACAGCTGTTGCCCATAGTGGCGCGTCACCTAGTAAAAAAGAGACTACGAACTGTATGCGTTGCCTTTCTGTCCAACCCCTGGGAAAAAAACATTATGAAAACTCTTGATAAAAACAACTGGGTGGACATTACGCTTCTCACTGTTGAAAGGTTGAAATGTTCGATGTTTGATCACATTATCCTCCTTCCGGTACTGTCCGTTTCGTTTCTTAATTCGTGTTGTGAACTACATGGTACTGCATATTGTTCATGTCTGTTATTGACAGCTGGTTGTGTCAGCGCGTAAGAGTTTTGCACGCTGTTTATGTTGTAACGATCTGTACGCGGAGTCTGATTGACTGCCAGTCCACCACTGTTTACCTGTTAATATAGCTCAGATAGCCTTCGTGCGACATCTCGTTGCCAAATTGATAACTCTGCCGAAAAAATGTCTCCGAGCACTATGGGACTAAACATCTCAGGTCATCAGTCCCCTAGACTTAGAACTACTTAAACCTAACTAACCTAGGCACATCACACACATCCATGCCCGAGGCAGGATTCGAACCTGCGACCGTAGCGGTCGCGCGGTTCCAGACTGAAGCGCCTAGAACCGTTCGGCCACACCGGCCGGCAACTGTGCCGACACCGTGACTTTATCTGAAATTACAATGAAATGAACACCCTTAGCTGCTTACAGGCGTTGACATACGTCAACAGGGACAAATGAAAATGTGTGCCCCGACCGAGACTCGAACCAGGGATCTCCTGCTTACATGGCAGACGCTCTATCCATCTGAGCCACCGAGGACACAGAGGATAGCGCGACTGCAGGGTTTTATCTCCGGCACGCCTCCCGCGAAACCCACATTCTCAACGTATTGTCCCGCACTACATTTGTAGTGTCCCCGCCCATTATACTCATTACTCGCGGCGCGTTGCCGATTCCCGTAAGAGTTCGGGCATTGTGCATTCGCACAGAAGACGAAAATGATGGTCAAGTGGTCGGTGAGCCTTAACTATATATACACTAAGATGGTATCTGTTCTTTCGGACAGATGAAAGAACATATATAATTTTATCTGAGCTAGTTCGACTTGTATTGTGGCAGCGCTGGCGTCAGTGTTTACTTTCATAGATGTTATTCAGGGAAGTACTGGGCCCCATAGTGTCTGAAGAATAAAATAAAGTTGGTGATTAAAAGCAGTAAGCAGTAAAAGCAGTAAAATTGCTGTAACCGTTAAAGGGGGGGGGGGGGGCACTAATTACCGAAAGCAAAAAGCGTAAAGCGTATGCTGCCGGTCAAACTTACGAAAAGCTGACACGCCCATATGTATTTCCCTCCAACATAGTAGCTGACAACGTAAGGTACGAGTGTGTTGTCGAAGCGTGTGCTGTGGCTGTCATCCGGGTACTAAGACGACGACGGAAATTGAACTAACGTGGGCAACGCGGAAAACAGAAAGCGAGACGCTTGTGTTCTGCTGAGGACTTACGGTCACCACACAAACTGTTAGACTCGCCTCTCTGTATTACATAGAAGTGAACATGAGTAATCATAAATATAATAATGTTGCTAAGATGAACTAATTATTTCTGAATCACTAAAACTTATTTCTGAATCATTAAAACATTGTAGACATTAAATGGAGCAAATGACCTCCAAGTGGACCAGCAGTGGGAATAAACATTAATGTTAACATAAAAAAGCTGCAATAAGCTAACCAACTGATTAGATGTTGAGATGCCTAACTTCAACAATTTAAATAGTCAAAGTTGGCCAGTAAAACTCTGTGCCTTAAATCCGTTTGGTTACCGATAATTTTATCAGGGGACTGTCTTCTGGACTTTATTACATACAGGCTGTTACAAAAAGGTACGGCCAAACTTTCAAGGAACATTCCTCACACACAAATAAAGAAAAGATGTTATGTGGACATGTGTCCGGAAACGCTTAATTTCCATATTAGAGCTCATTTGAGTGGCTTCATTCCAACGTGATCAACATGTGTGGGCTGACGAGAATCCGCACGCAATTGTGCAATCACGTCATCAACACAGATTCTCTGTGAACGTTTGGGCAGGCATTGTTGGTGATGTTTTGATTGGGCCCCATGTTCTTCCACCTACGCTCAATGGAACACGTTATCATGATTTCATACTGCTAGAACATGTGCCTTTACAAATACGACACAACATGTGGTTCATGCACGATGGAGCTCCTGCACATTTCAGTCGAAGTGTTCGAACGCTTCTCAACAACAGATTCGGTGACCGATGGATTGGTAGAGGCGGACCAATTCCATGGCCTCCACGCTCTCCTGACCTCAACCCTCTTGACTTTCATTTATGGGGGCATTTGAAAGCTCTTGTCTACGCAACCCCGGTACCAAACGTAGAGACTCTTCGTGCTCGTATTGTGGACGGCTGTGATACAATACGCCATTTTCCAGGGCTGCATCAGCGCATCAGGGATTCCATGCGACGGAGGGTGGATGCATGTATCCTCGCTAACGGAGGACATTTTGAACATTTCCTGTAACAAAGTGTTTGAAGTCACGCTGGTACGTTCTGTTGCTGTGTGCTTCCATTCCATGATTAATGTGATTTGAAGAGAAGTAATAAAATGAGCTCTAACATGGAAAGTAAGCGTTTCCGGACACATGTCCACATAACATCTTTTCTTTATTTGTGTGTGAGGAATGTTTCCTGAAAGTTTGGCCGTACCTTTTTGTAACACCCTGTCTATTTCCTCAAGCACGTTTGAAACAGCGCCGTTTTTCTCTTTATGTAGTATCTAGAAATAGAATGTTCGTTATTATGTAAGTTACATGTTAACGCGGATTTCGAACTGCACAAGTTGAAATGTTCTTTCAAGCGAATTTCTAAATCCCTACCTGTCTGCCCAAAGTAATTTTGAGAACAGGCATTACAGAAAATTGAATAAACCCCGGTGTTCTTACCTGGGTTCCTGATCGACTGTTCCTTGTGTTTGTAATTGGAACCTATATTCGGAGGAATAAAAAACGCTGGATTCATGTTATTTTTAAAAAATGTTTACCTATTCTTTCTGAAAGGGGTCCGTAATAGGGAATGCGGTGGTGGCTCTTGCTGTCCTGCCTAACAGGAGATAAAGTGGTAGAAAACGTGTAGCAGTTATTGCCAAAACTTGTCGTGTTCAGTACTTCATTATTAATAATGTGAACAAAATTTATATCGTAACTTTTAGCTAGTGCAGTACCTTGTGTGACCTGGTATTCCCGGTCGAAAGCCTGGAGGGTTAGGGTGACTAGCTGGAGGCGGTAAAGCAGCGAACGAAAGGCAGCCTTTTTAGATATCATGGGATGGTTAGAAGAACGATGGAGCACCGCGTCAGTGGTTTATGGTTTACGGGCAATACCAAAAACAAAAGTGCTGTCACTTAATGCGATTAAAAGGCCAAGGTAAGAGGGTGTGTCGTTAACACTGTGTTCGATTGTAAATTGAATACCAGACTGGTGCGAACTCAAGTGGTCCACCGCAAAACTCATTGGGGCTTTTAATCAGAAAGAGAAAGTCATCAACGTAACGAAACCAACGAAGGATTTTCGTACCCATCCGAGGCGATCTAGTGGGTAGCACAATTCAAATCAATTCAATTTACTGCTACGAATTAAAAACCTGTTACCTGGAAACTCTAAACACGTCGTACATAATCGTCAATCATAGTGACATGCGATGTTTTATATTATGTACGTAGTAGTAAATCATTTTAACGGTAGCCATTGGTAATATTAATATAGAAATAAAACAGAACATTTGAAAAATAAGAATCAGTAAAGAAAAGCTTATTGGACAAAGAGTCAGGAGGACAACGCTACAAATGCGAGTCCAACCATCATGACTTACAATTCAGGGAAATATTTCTGAAGGGCAGCCGCATTATGGCATTGAAATGAATCAGTGATGCGATATCAAAAGTTGTGGCGTACCGGATCTCGAACTCAGCTTCTCTACAACTGTTGCGTTAACCATCTCAGCCATCGGGACCCAGATTCCCAGCTCGCCATACTCGTACACCAATATGGCGTCTCTGTCCATACACCCATGTACCCCTCGATCACAGCACAACCTGTATTCCATACTCCGCAACCCACCGTACGGTGCGTGGCGGAGGGTGCCCTGTACCACAGCTGGTCATTTCCTTTCCTGTTCCACTCGCAAATAGAACGACGGAAAAACGACTATCTATATGCCTCCGTATGAGCCCTAAATTCTCGTATCTTATCTGCATGGTCCTTACGCGCAATGTTGGCGTCAGTAGAATCGTTCGGCAGTCAGCTTCAGGCGCTGGTTCTCGAAATTTACTCAATAGTGTTTATCGAAGAGAACGTCGTCTTCCCTCTAGGGATTCCCACCTGAGTTCCTGAAGCATCTTCGAAATACTTACACGTTGTTCAAACCTGTTGTTGTTGTGGTCTTCAGTCCTGAGACTCGTTTGATGCAGCTCTCCATGCTACTCTATCCTGTGCAAGCTTCTTCATCTCCCAGTACTTACTGCAACCCACATCCTTCTGAATCTGCTTACTGTATTCATCTCTTAGTCTCCCTCTACGATTTTTAGCCTCCACGCTGCCCTCCAATGCTAAATTTGTGATCCCTTGATGCCTCAGAACATGTCCTACTAACCGGTCCCTTCTTTTTGTCGAGTTGTGCCAGATACTCCTCTTCTCCCCAATTCAATTCAATACTTCCTCATTAGTTTTGTGATCTACCCATCTAATCTTCAGCATTCTTCAGTAGCACCACATATCGAAAGCTTCTATTCTCTTCTTGTCCAAACTATTTATCGTCCATGTTTCACTTCCATACATGGCTACACTCCATACAAATACTTTAAGAAACGAATTCCTGACACTTAAATCTATACTCGATGTTAACAAATTTCTCTTCTTCAGAAACTCTTTCCTTGCCATTGCCAGTCTACATTTTACATCTTCTCTACTTCGACCATCATCAGTTACTTTGCTCCCCAAATAGCAAAACTCCTTTACTACTTTAAGTGTCTCATTTACTAATCTAATTCCCTCAGCATCACCCGACTTAATTCGACCACATTCCATTATCCTCGTTTTGCTTTTGTTGATGTTCACCTTACATCCTCCTTTCAAGACACTCTCCATTCCGTTCAACTGCTCTTCCAAGTCCTTTGCTATCTCTGATAGAATTACAATGTCATCGGCGAACCTCAAAGTTTTTATTTCTTCTCCATGGATTTTAATACCTACTCCGAATTTTTCTTTTGTTTCCTTTACTGCTTGCTCAATATACAGATTGAATAACATCGGGGAGAGGCTACAACCCTGTCTCACTCCCTTCCCAACCACTGCCTCCCTTTCATGCCCCTCGACTCTTATTACTGCCATCAGGTTACTGTACAAATTGTAAATAGCGTTTCGATCCCTGTATTTTACCACTGCCACCTTTAGAATTTGAAAGAGAGTATTCCAGTCAACCTTGTCAAAAGCTTTCTCTAAGTCTACAAATGCTAGAAACGTAGGTTTGCCTTTCCTTAATCTTTCTTCTAAGATAAGTCGTAAGGTCAGTATTGCCTCACGTTTTCCAACATTTCTACGGAATCAAAACTGATCTTCCCCGAGGTCGGCTTCTACCTGTTTTTCCATTCGTCTATAAAGAATTCGCTTAGTATTTTGCAGCTGTGACTTATTAAACTGATAGTTCGGTAACACAACACCTGATTTATTTGGGATTGGAATTATTATATTCTACTTGAAGTCTGAGGGTATTTCGCCTGTCTCATACATCTTGCTTACCAGATGGTAGAGTTTTGTCAGGACTGGCTCTCCCAAGGCCGTCAGTAGTTCTAATGGGATGTTGTCTACTCGCGGGGCCTTGTTTCGACTCAGGTCTTTCAGTGCCCTGTCAAACTCTTCACGCAGTATCGTATCTCCCATTTCATCCTCATCTACATCCTCTTCCATTTCCATAATATTGTCCTCAAGTACATCGCCCTTGTATAGACCCTCTATATACTCCTTCCACCTTTCTGCTTTCCCTTCTTTGCTTAGAACTGGGTTTCCATCTGAGCTCTTGATATTCATACAAGTGGTTCTCTTTTCTCCAAAGGTCTCTTTAATTTTCCTGTAGGCAGTATTTATCTTACCCCTAGTGAGATAAGCCTCTACATCCTTACATTTGTCCATCCCTGCTTAGCCATTTTGCACTTCCTGTCAATCTCATTTTTGAGACGTCTGTATTCCTTTTCGCCTGCTTCATTTACTGCATTTTTATATTTTCTCCTTTCATCAATTAAGTTCAATATTTCTTCTGTTACTCAAGGAGTTCTACTACCCCTCGTCTTTTTACCTACTTGATCCTCTGCTTCCTTCACTACTTCATCCCTCAGAGCTACCCATTCTTCTTCTACTGTACTTTTTCCCCGATTCCTGTCAATTCAAACCTACCGGTAACAAATATCGCAGCCCGCCTGTGAATTACTTCGATGTCTTCTTTCAATCCGACGTGGTACGGATCCCAAACACTCGAACATTACTCAAGAATAGACCGCACCAGCGTCATACGTATATGTGGTCTACTCTACCGGTCAACCACTCTTTACTAAAATTCTCCCAAGAAACCGAAGCTGACTGCTCGCCTTCTCTACCACAATCTTCACATGCTCTTTCCATTTCATATCTCTTTTACGCCCAGATATTTGAACGACTTGACTGTGTTAAGCAGGACATTAGTAATACGGTATCCGAAGATTACAGGTTTGTTCTTCCTATTTATCCGCTTTACCTTAAATTTTTCCACATCTAGAGCTAGCTGCCATTCATCACATCAACTAGAAATTTTGTCCACGTAAGTCGTCTTGTGCCTTCCTACGTCATTCATATTCGATACCTTACCGAACACCACGGAATCTTCAACAAACAACCCCAGATTGTTGCCCACCCTGTCCGCCAAATCGTTTATGTATACAGAGAACGCCGACCAGAGTGGCCGATCGGTTCTAGGCGCTACAGTCTGCTACCGCGCGACCGCTACGGTCGCAGGTTCGAATCCTGCCTCGGGCATGGATGTGTGTGGTGTCCTTAGGTTAGTTAGATTTAAGTAGTTCTAAGTTCTAGGGACTGATGACCTCAGAAGTTAAGTCCCATAGTGCTGAGAGCCATTTGAACCATTTATACAGAGAACAACAGCGATCCTATCAAATTTCCCTGGGGCGCTCCTGACGATACCCTTGTCTGTCGAGCCACTCACATATCTACGAAATTATTCCATACGCTCGTAACTTCGTCAACAGCCTTCAATGGGGCACCGTGTCAAATGCTTTCCGAAAATTTCAAAATATGAAATCTTGCTGTGGCCCTTCATCCATAGTTCGCAGTATATCATGCGAGAAAAAGGCAAGCTGAGTTTCGCATGACTCATGGACATAAGCTCCTCAGTCTGAAGAAAGTTTAATATATACGAACTGAGAATATGTTCAAGGGTTCTGTAGCAAACCTAAGCTAGGTATATTGGTCTGAATTTTGCGGGTCCATTCTTTTACCCTTCTTAGACACTGGAGTCACCCGCGCTTTTTTCAAGTCACTTGGGACTTCGTACGATTCACGATAATTACAGGCTAGGTAATGAGTCACTGAGTACTCTTTGTAAAACCGAACTGAGATTCCATCCGGACCTGGTGATTTATTTGCTTTCAAATCTTTCAGTTGTTTCTCTACACCAGTGATGCTTATTACTATGTCTTCCACACAACAGTCTGTCCGATGGTCAAATGGTGATACGTTTGAACGAATCCCCTGTGTGAACGATTTCTTGAACGTCAAATTTAAAACTTCGGCTTTCGTTTTGCTATTTTCAACCACCACACCAAACAGGTCAACAAAGGACTGAATGGAAGCCTTAGACCCGATTAGAGATTTTACATAGTACCAGAATTTTCTCGGGTTCTCTGGTACATCTTTTGCTAAGGTGTGACGGTGGTAGTTGTGTGCTTCGCGCATAGATCTTTTCACAGAAGCAGGAGTCTGTACTAACCCTCGCTTGTCATCATTTGTGCGTTTTCTTTTGAACAGTGTGTGCAACAGCCTCTGCTTCCTCAGTATCTTCCGAATTTTGTTATTAAACCATGGCGGATATTTTCCATTCTTTATCCATTTACTAGGCACAAAACTCTTCAGACCTCGATTTACAATCTGTTTAAATTTTGCCCATAATTCCTCTACATCGATCTTAGTGGAACTAAGCGATATCAGTTACTACAATGGTTCCTTTGAAACGGCACGACCGGGATTTCATTCCCCATCATTGCTTGTGCTCCATCTCTAATGACCTCGTTGTCGATGGATCGTTAAATCCTAATTCCTTACTTTTCGGATCCATGTTCGTGATATGAACTTTTTGCGCTGTTTTGATGTCAAGAACTATTCTCTAAAGTTTCTGACACAAGATTTTGTACACCCCGTATTGTAGAGGTGAAATATTATAATATGTGGTATGTGGCTGAGAACACTTGCATGCTCACTTCCTAACATGAAACACACATTTCTGTGGCACGTAACGACAAATCTGCCAATACTGTTGCAGCTGCTGAACGCAGGGTACTCCTACTACGCAGTGCTGCAGAACTTCAACGGTCGTTGACTCGTAGCAACGGTATGGCCATGCATTACGGAAGACGGATCACTACCTTGGGAGCTTACATCGCTTCTTGCTGCTGTGCTTCTCTTCTGAGCATTCTTCCGTCAACAGATACTGGTCTTGTATTTTGGAGGAGTGTGGTTAAAATATACGTCCTGTCAACTATATTTAAATGTTTATTGTTTCGTTTAATGGATTTAAGAAAGTGCCAGGATGTTTCAGTTAAGAAAGAAATGACAGATTTCCTTCATTCGGAATCCTTACTCAACCCCAAATCTTTTCGTTGTCAACGGCAGTTTCAAATCTAATGTCCCTTCCTACGTGCAGACAGATGGCTAGCATCTGGTTAATGTCAGTTAGCTGCAGTATTCACGGCGCGCAGCTTGTATCAAATGGTTCAAATGGCTCTGAGCATTATGGAACTTAACATCTGAGGTCACCAGTCCCCTAGAACTTACAACTACTTAAACCTAACTAACCTAAGGACATCACACACATCCATGCCCGAGGCAGGATTCGAACCTGCGACCGTAGCGGTCTCGCGGTTCCAAACTGAAGCGCCTAGAACCACAACGGCCGGCGGCTTATATCAGATCACGAAAAACAGCTGTGAGTATATCTGTTCCTTAGCTCTATTCAGTCGCTCTGTATAAAGTAAGTGACTGTAATAAGGAATCGAACTCTAAAATTAATGTTTAGTTTTGGATGATGTAACAATGCAACGCAAATAAATACTTTCACATCATGATTACATCAGTTCTTGTGTTTCGTCTATGTGGGATATCGTGAACATCGTTAAAAAAATTAACGTCATCTCACACTTGCTAAAACAGTCGCCATAGTTTCGATGCCGTTGCTGGGACAATCTTCAGGGACTGTAAAAATTAATCCCGAAAGTAAGACATTATTTGAAAAAAAAAAAAAAAAGCTTCAACAGTGGCACGTACAGATTCCCGGCTCTAGCCAACATTGCTTGATGCAGTACCAGTTCATCGCTGCATTTAAAGATAGGCACATACACTCCATTGTTCCATCGACTACACAATAGATTCGAAATCGATGAGCCTCGAGATTTCAAACTGACGACACTGTTTAGTTGTGGGGATGCACATCATAGACATCCGCAATGGAGGGGGTTTAGGGAGCAGTTCTGAATGGGTCAAGAGACATCTGGCACTAAAACTTTTAATTCACTGCAGAATTCTCAAAGATTTCTATAAATGGTTGTGCCAGCCGCGGTGGTCTAGCGGTTCTAGGCGCTCAGTCCGGAACCGCGCGACTGCTACGGTCGCAGGTTCGAATCCTGCCTCGGGCATGGATGTGTGTGATGTCCTTAGGTTAGTTGGGTTTAAGTAGTTCTAAGTTCTGGGGGACTGATGACCACAAATGTTAAGTCCCATAGTGCTCAGAGCCATATAAATGGTTGTCTATATACCTATTCAGTCACAGATTTCGTGATCTTCATAATCACTATATACGAGGGATCGTCATAAAGTTTTAATTATCACCTCAAAATTATAAAGTTAGATTATTATTGTTTTTGTGTGCTTCCAGGTACATGTATGGAGACTTATTGCACGCAGAAATTCCAGCGTCACAGTAATGCAGCTCCCTAACATACTATGAGGTGACAAAAGTCATGAAATACCTCCTAATATCGTGTCGGACCTCCTTTTGCCCGGCGTAGTGATGAAACTCGACGTTGCATGGACTCAACAAGTCGCTGGAAGTTCCCTGAAGCCTTACTGAGTCATACTGCCTCTGTAACCGTCCATAATTGCGAAATTGTTGCCAGTGCAGGATTCTATACACGAATGACGTCTAGATTATGTCCCATAAATGTTCGGTTGGTGGCCAAATCATTCGCTCGAAATATCCAGAATGTTCTTCGAAACAATCAGGAACAACTGTGGCTCACTGACATGGCGCATTGTCATACATAAAAATTCCATTGTTGTTTGGCTGCAAATGGTCTCCACGTAGCCGATGTTAAGCATTTCTAGTCAGCGACTGGTTCAGTTGGACCAGGGGATCCAGTCCTTTCTATTTAAACAGAGCCCGCCCCGTTATGGAGCCAGCACTGGCTTTGATTTTATCCATAGTGGATGAGAGGTCGTGATTGTGAATGTCAATGTTGAAAAATATATCGGCTCAACCACTTGTTTATAGTGTAAAACACTTAAGATTGACGCGTTTCGTAAGTCAAGCTTCCATCATCAGAATAATAAAAAGTAAAAGAACATGTTAAAACTCGCTAAAATGGAACATGCACCAGGCACAATAAAATTGATAATAACATTAAAACATCGTGGCTACTTCCCTTGTTGCAGCCGTGTCTTCCAAGGTGCATCTCCACATAGTCGTCTAAATATAAAAAACTCTAAAATGATGTCGCCTATGGTGTTCAACATCTAACCACATGGCTCTCTCTCCTCTCTCGTCGTAAACCGGCCGTGCGTCTTCGTTGATACCACACACCACGTAGCCAAACACGACATTGAAACGCGAGTGAGCTCACGCGCAAGTTAACAAGGAAGTCACAGAGATGTCTATACAAACATTATACAAACAGATAACGTATAGATGTTCCAAGGACCTCATGAATAGATCAGGATCTCGTTATTTTACATAGACAGGACAACGGCAAAAAGCTGGATCAACTAGAACAGCTGGAAATTACGATACATTGCGTGGATAATCAGAACACACTGAATGAACAGCTAACTGGTGATACAAATAACTTTTTCAAACGTTTCACTGGTTTCTTTTAGTGACTACATTTTTAGCAATTGGCAGGATACCATCATTTCATGAGGTCCTTGGAACATGTATACGTTATCTGTTTGTATAGACATCTCTGTGACTTCCTTGTTTACTTGCGCGTGAGCTCACTCGCGTTTCATTGTCGTGTTTGGCTACGTGGTGTGTGGTATCAACGAAGACGCACGGCCGGTTTACGACGAGAGAGGAGAGAGCCATGTGGTTAGATGTTGAACACCATAGGCGACATCATTTTAGAGTTTTTTATATTTAGACGACTATGTGGGGATGCACCTTGGAAGACACGGCTGCAACAAGGGAAGTAGCCACGATGTTTTAATTTTATTATAAATTTTATTGTGCCTGGTGCATGTTCCATTTTAGCGAGTTTTAACATGTTCTTTTACTTTTTATTATTCTGATGATGGAAGCCTGACTTCCGAAACGCGTCAATCTTAGTGTTTTACACTATAAACAAGTGGTTGAGCCGATATATTTTTCAACATCAGCACTGGCTTGCTCAGTGTCTTGTTGACAACCTGGGTCCATGGCTTCGTGGGGTCTGCGCCACTCAAACTCTACCATCAACTTTTACCAACTGACAGGGTCACGGTTTTCCAGTCGTCTAGAGTCCAACCGATATGGTCACGAGCTCAGGAGAGGCGCTGCAGGCGATGTCGTGCTGTCTGCAAAGGCTCTCGCGTCTGTCGTCTGCTGCCACAGCCCATTAACGCCAAATTTCGCCACATTACCTGACGGATACGTTCGTCGTGTGTCCCACATCAATTTTTGCCACTTTTTCACGCAGTGTTGCTTGTCTCTTAACACTGACAACTCTTCGCAAACACCTCTGCTCTCGGGCCTTAAGTGAAGACCTTCGGCTACTATGTAGTCCATGATGAGAAGTAATGCCTGGAACGTATTATTTTCGAACCACTCTTGACGCTGTGCATCCCGCAGTATTGAATTGCTTAGCGATTTCCGAAATGGATGTACCGTTCGTCTAGCTCCGACTACTATTCCGCTTTCGAAGTGTATTATCTTCCGTCGTGCGACCATAATCATGTTGCAAATCTTTTCGCATGAATCACCTGAGTACAAATGACAGCTTCGCCAAAGCACCGCCGTTTTATATCTTTTGTACGCGATACTACCGTCATCTGTGTAGATGCATATTGTTATCCACCTCAGTGTAGAGTCATGGCATTCTTCTGTAAAAGTTGTTACTGTCTGACAGTTGAAAAGACACTAGCGCCCGTGGCAGCGAGAAAGCTAGCCAAGAGATTAATGTTCGTTTTTCATTACATTACTTCTATTTAATTAAATAAGTGTTTATTACATTTTTCGTTCTAAAATCACTAAACTATCAATATAAATGAATGATAGTGAAATAAATGTAAAAAGAATGGCTCTAAGCACTATGGGACTTAACATCTGAGGTCATCAGTCCCCTAGACTTAGAACTACTTAAAGCTAACTAACCTAAGGACATCACACATATCCATGCCCGAGGCAGGATTCGAACCTGAGACCGTAGCAGCCGCGTGGTTCCGCACTGAAGTACCTGGAACCGCTCGGCCACAGCGGCCGGCTGTAAAAAGAACCATACGTCTCTGATTCAATGACACAAGTTACGACATATTCATGAAGAAATGTTTTCGAATATGTGTGTGATTGCAATTTACTACGCTGAGAGCAACAGAATATAAACACAGTTATTCATGCAAGAGAAGCAAATATTTCTGCTGCTGTCTGTTCTTATTATGATAGGCAGTTATCTTGACACTAACAACTCTACGTAGAGTGTAATAATTCATATTTTCTAACACTTCACTCGAATCTCTAATATCCAAATATTTTTGTAAATAGAATTACAATATTTTTTCTTTAAATGACGCTAATATTGAAGATTCTTCCCTGTTATGGCCCAGAGGTAGAAAGAATTTTAGAATTGGTTTCTTTTGTCTTGTAAAATAATTTTGTTGCTTAACGACGTTTTATTATCACGTCTGTGTGGTTTTCTCTTCAGCTACAGTTGTAGTGGCTTATTTTGTACCTTAAATAACGTAGGTTTTGTGTTCCATACAAGTTTCCTACATTTCGCATTCAGTGATTTCGTTTGAAGTGTAACGAAGAAAACTTCACGTTTTTGGCTAGATATATGACGCCTTTTTGCAGAAGGTACGGTCTTCTGCTGTATACTAGCCGTCTTTTTTCGTGAAGGAAACAGACATTCATCACAAAATATCTCTACGTTATAAGAGAACTCTAAATAAACTGTCCCGTAATGTAATGTTTCGTATCTCCCAGGATCCTTAGGAAACTAATTAAAGAGAAATGTGGCGTAATTTTTAGTTACTGCCCATTTTGTTGCACTACATACTCTCAGTTTTGTAAAAACTATTTTACAAATTGATATAAACCGTACTATTCGTATTCATCAGATATCGTGTCCAACAATGTAGCTTTACTGTCCACTTGGCGCGCTGCTGTCGCATGTACTAAATAACATAAATGAGCGAAAGTGTCATCATGTATTATATGAGGGACACGGGCCTCGCAAAGAACTTCTGATGTCACATTAGTCACCTTGTGCTCCATACTCCGCGAACAGCCATTTCCGTGCAGGGTCCACGGGAAATCAGTATTTCAGTAAGAAAGTAACTGAATCGTGTGCTATCAAGAGCTTGCATGCATTTAAACGCTCAGTTAAGAATTATTAAACTCGTCTAGATTAGTTACTTGCTCTCCGCCTGATTGCTGGAACTCATAAGACCTACAGTGTCACGTCCTGTCGCGTGCGTGCTGCAGTGTCTTTTTCGTTGGCCTCCGTTAGACTGGTAATGCAGCACAGCTCTAGAGATTGCTTAACAAAATGGTGCAGCCCACTGATGAAGTGGAATATCACGTAGTAATTTGTTTTCTGCATTAGAAGGGAAACAATGCTGCAAAAACCCATACAGAGTTTGTGAAATTGTGCAGCAACATAGCACGATTACATGATCCTGCGGTTAGGTACCGCCTCACAATTGAAGAGCTTGGAAGAACTGAAAAATAGTTATGGATCAGTTTCCCACCTCTTGTGCGACAATTTGAACACGCTATAGGCCGACCGCCAGTGGATTCCGCGACTGCATACTTCCATTTAGAAAGCTCAACGATCTGAGTCAGCACCGGAATTGTGGCAGCTGTGTCTGGTCAAGCCTAATGACTTCTTTGGCTTTCTAACTATATTTTATGGGTATCAGGTCTATCACTATGATCCCAAGGCAAATGAGCGAAGCAAGCAGTGAAAACTTGCGGATTCAGCACTGTGGGAAAGGGGGAAGATCCGATCATCACTCGACGCTGTCACCCTGATTGATTTTTTTGACTGTCATGCTGCGATGTTAGCAGATAATGCTTGTAAGGGGCCAATCATCACAGGTACGTACTATCGACATCTTCTGACGAGCTTGTAGGTGGCTTTTGCAGGAAGTTGTCAAAAGGGTGTTTCTGCCCTATGAGAACACCCTAGTTCATTCTGCACAGGTCAGTCACACGTACTGTTTCTTTAGGCTACCAAATTTTGCCTAAACCAACAGACGAGTACTCGACCGACATGACATCCAGCAACCTCTTTCTCTTTCCTTAGGTGCAGAAACCATTCCATGACAGGCATTTCCCAATTGACGATGAGCTATTGTAGAGGCGAAACGTTTCCTGCACAGCAAAGTGCAGACTTTAACAACCAAGGTCACTGCCAAGTAATTTATCACTGGGAAAAACGCGCAGAATTAATTTTTTTGTTTTTTAAGATGTTTTTTCCTCACTGTCTTCAATGAAAATGGTTGCGAACGTTAACAGAATAATACCAAAATAGCGATCATAAACTTTACGCTGTCTCTTTCTCTTTAACTAAATTATGGAGCTACTAAAAAAGACCTGTGCTTCACCCCAAAGTGTAATATCAGCCGCCAGTGCGCTGGACACCCGTCTCCTCCCCCACCAGCACAACGGAAATTTCGCCTGAAGATCTCCGTCCGTCCCATACCTCGCCCACAAGTTGCACAACTTAAGAACAGGCTAGACCTGAGCTGAGCCGCTGCGGTTGCATTGAGTTTCACGTGGCATAGCGATTGTAGTTGTCGTTGTAAGAAGCGAACATTTCATGCAATAGGATTGCTTTTCTGTGCTTCAAGTATGGGTCCAAATGCATCGTTTGGCAATATAACAAGACACTTCATACCCTAGAAATACAAAACAAAACAGCATGGAGATTTCACATCATCTTAACCACTCAACATACAGAGATAGTATTGTAAAATTCTGCAACACAGGAACAGGGCTGCTCAGCTGTGGATACAAGGACTGTGGTGGTTCTGTAGTAAATTACTAGAAGTTGGTTCTACCATATAATTTCATGTGTTTTTTAGAAAGTTTACCACATTTGTCTAGAGAAATGTTGGGCCTACATAATAATTTACTTCAATCACCCAGAGCATTTAGCTTCCAACAAATATTGCTTGCTCAATTTTAATGAAACCATTCGAACTTAAAAAGTAGAGGAAATACTTCCGCAAACTTACTTGCAGCTTCACCTGTGTACATGTATATCGCATATAATGCACATGTCTCATGGTTCATCGCCTCTTCCCCCTCCTGCCTATCACCTCCTCATCTCATTGTCCATCCATCCCCTCTTCCTGCCGACCTCATCCACCCTCCCCCCCCTCTCTCTCTCTACATCTCCTCCTCTATCCATTTCAACCTTCCCTCAAGCATGCCCATCTGCACTCCAATGTCAACCAGTAGATTGGTACCATGTGAGTCTACAGGCCCTCCCAGTAAGGTGGCATAATGCCACTGCATTGTAAATTGTTTTAATGAAGATAAGGCTATATAAGTGAAACATGGACGATAACCAGTTTGGACAAGAAGAGAATAGAAGCTTTCGAAATGTGGTGCTACAGAAGAATGCTGAAGATAAGGTGGGTAGATCACGTAACTAATGAGGAGGTATTGAATAGGATTGGGGAGAAGAGAAGTTTGTGGCACAACTTGACTAGAAGAAGGGATCAGTTGGTAGGACATGTTTTGAGGCATCAAGGGATCACAAATTTAGCATTGGAGGGCAGCGTGGAGGGTAAAAATCGTAGAGGGAGACCAAGAGATGAATACACTAAGCAGATTCGGAAGGATGTAGGTTGCAGTAGGTACTGGGAGATGAAGAAGCTTGCACAGGATAGAGTAGCATGGAGAGCTGCATCAAACCAGTCTCAGGACTGAAGACCACAACAACAACAACAACAAGGCTATATACACAAGATGTTATGATAATGGGTCATAAATACTGGATAAGAGCAGAATAGGTTGGTTTGTTTACAGAAAGGTCATAAATTAGCTCCTAAACATACATGGTAAGTCTGGCAGCCATACAGTCTGTGCCAGCTCTCCTGACCAACAGGTCAATGCCCCTTTTAATTTCCTGCTATTTATACCTCGCCAAATTGGCCTAGAAAAGTTGTAATTTAATTTAGAAAGTAATAGAAACCTTACTAGATTTACAATAAAATAAGACAAAATGCTTACAAGGATGAAATACAATAAGACGTGTTATACCCATGGCATCCTTCGTACTTAAGCGTATGCTCGTCACTTGCTGGCACCAGTTGACATCACAGCAGCTGAGAAAAGTGCTCCACCTATCATCTTCGAAGGATGCCATGGGTATAACATGTCTTATTGTATTTTATCCTTATAAGCATTTGGTCTTATTTTATTGTAAATCTAGTAAGGTTTCTATTACTTTCTAAATTAAATTACAGGTCTGATGATGGTCATGTGATATGACCGAAACCGGTCACCTATGTTCTTGTAACATATGTGGTGTGATTAAGACTGAATTTTAAAAACAAAAAATTTTAATCACTGTTCCAAAAAATGTTTATTAAAATTGTTTGAAGCATATATGTTGTCAATAAGTCACCGGGGAAGCGGTAGGTGGCTCTATAATGGTGGTGACTGTGTTTACATAGAATGGACAGGGTCCTCTGGTCCAACTAAACCGATCATTGTCTGGAAATGGTTAAGTCGGCTGCTTGGAGGTCATTTTTGAGGCACTCATGGACTTCATGTTCCCAAACGAGACACTAGATCATAATTGTTCGCGATTGGTTTTAACGACAATTTGGACAAATCGAGCGAGTGATTTGGCGACCCACGTTGCAAGATATGAATCTCATCGAACATTTATTGGACGTAATCGAGAGGTCGGTTCGTGCACAGAATCGACGGTTATAGAGGTGACATGGATCAATGTCTCTGCAGAGGATTTCTAACGAGTTGTTGAGTCCACGTCACGTCGAGTTGCTACACTACACCTAGCAAAAGGAGGTCCGATCCGGTATTACGAGGTTTCCCATGACTTTTGTCACCTCGTTATATTTTGTGCATATAAATAGTGCCATGTTACAATGCTTCGAGTACATACATATACATATATGTACACCTATTTCAAGTGGAATGGCGATTTCTACGAACAGCTGGAAGACGTAGCCATGGGTACTCATCTTAGTATAGTGGTGACCGATTTCTTCATGGACTTCATGTTCCCAAACGAGACACTAGATCATAATTGTTCGCGATTGGTTTTAACAACAATATGGACAAATCGAGCGAGTGATTTGGCGACCCACGTTGCAAGATATGAATCTCATCGAACATTTATTGGACGTAATCGAGAGGTCGGTTCGTGCACAGAATCGACGGTTATAGAGGTGACATGGATCAATGTCTCTGCAGAGGATTTCCAACGAGTTGTTGAGTCCACGTCATTCGAAGCACAGGCACTGGACTTGGCGACTTGTAAACCTAAGGAGTGGTACAGGTACGTCGATGATACTTTCATTGTGTGGAGTCATGGTGAAGAACAGCTCGGTGACTCCCTAAGATATTTGAGCAGCCTCCATGCCAACATAAAATTTACCATGGAAGTAGAAAAGGACAAAAAACTGCCATTTCTAGATGTGCTGGTCACAAGGGAGGGTGAATACCTGGGTCACAGTGTGTATCGAAAACCGACACACACGGACCGATACCTGCACAAACTATCAAACCACCACGCGAGCCAGAAAAGCGGCATGATTAATACGCTCGCAGGACGAATATGTGAGCCGCCGCACCTCAGACGCGAAATGCAACACCTGGAAAGTGTTCTGAGGAGCAATGGGTCTCCACAAGTTATATTAGAAGTGTAACAGAGCCGAACACTCGACGAAGTAAGCGATCAGAAAAAGAAATGTCTGGTACAGCCTTTCTGCCATACATTCCCAGAGTGACGGACAGAATCGGCCGTATGTTCCGCAAACACGGCATAAAGACGATTTTCAAACCGACAAGGAAGATCAAAGGGTGCTTTAGACCGGCAAAGTGGAAAAGGGACCCACTTGCAATGTCGGGAATGTACCGCATACCATGCACATGCGGAAATGTTTATGTCGGAATGACTGGAGGATCAATCAACACCTGGATCAAAGAACATAAGCGACATTGCAGGTTGAGGCAGGTAGAGAAATCGACCGTGGCAGAGTATGCATTGAGAGTGACCGACCACGTAATAAAATTCGCCGACACGGAAGTTCTGGCTGCATAGAGAAGCACTATTACACGCGCTTGTTCATAGAAGCTGTAGGAATACAAAAACACACCATCAGTTTCAACAAGAAAGACGAAAGCCTTAAGGTAAACGGATCCTGGCTTCCCGTGCTGCAGCGAACGACCGTCGCAGGTAGCAAGAGGAGAACCGCACCGGAAATGACCGAGGAGAAGCCCTCCGACGTTGGCGCGCCAGGTACCTATAGTCTGCGGCCTCGAGCCAGGCAAAAATTATTTCGATTCCCGAACCAAACAAAAATCATCTATTCCCACAAAACCACAGACCCGTCTCCCTCCTAAACCACTTCTCCAAACTCCTTGAGACCCTAATACAAATCCCACTACAACAGTTCCTTACCACCAACAGCATGCTTACCCCAGAACAGTTTGGATCTCGTGCTGGTCCTAACACAACACAGCAGGCCATTCGCCTGGTGGAGCACGTATGTTCGGAAAGACAACAAGGGAACAGTAATGGTGCCATCTTCCTCGATATAGAAAAAGCGTTCGACTGGGTGTGGCATGGCGGTCTACTGTATAAGATGTCCCAACTCAACTGCCCACTACATATACTAAAAATAATTAGGTCCTTCCTGACAAACAGGAAGTTTTATTCTTCGTTGGATGGCACCGACAGTCCCATCAGGGACATAGAAGCGGGAGTACCAAAAGGGTCTGTGCTAGGTCCCCTCCTATACATTCTATATACAAACGACGTGCCCCGAGAGCCAGCGGGCCAAATAGCCCTCTACGCCGACGACACGGCAGTGTATCACAGCGGAAGCAACTTAAACTACATCGTGTGCAGGCTCCACCGCCATATGGACCGTGTTGTCAGATGGTGCAATCTGTAGAAGACTAAAATAAATGCTGAAAAGTGCCAGGCCATTCTTTTTACCATCAAAACCAAACCACCACTGCGAAACATCGTAGTTGGCAATCAACGGCTGCCATGGAAAAATTCGATTACAAATCTCGACCTTCAGATCGATAAAAGACTAACCTTTAGTCAACACATCACAGAAGCCTGCTACAAAGGCCAGGCAAGACTTACAATTATATCCGCTGGTCAAAGGTAGAGGGCTTTCAACCGCAGCGAAACTAAAATTCTGGAAAGTGGTAATACTGCCAGCTGTGCTCTATGGCTCAGAGGTATGTATCATGGCGGCAGATAAAAACCTAACAAAAATAGAAAGATTACAGAACAAAATACTAAGAATAACAGCCAACGTACCGTGGTACTGCAGCAATGAGGAGATTAGAGTCATGCTTGGTCATCATACCATCTATCACATCATCAAGCATAAATCCATAGACTTCTACGCATCATGCCATCACTCAGAATTTCATCTCATAAACTCCCTCGGCGGGGAAGATCAACCCCGTTAAAAAGCACCCGTTAGTACAATTCATCGACAATTTCAGTAGCTAATTTCTGCGTGAGACGTAGGCCCAGTGCAACAACCACCACCATCTAAATAAAAAGCTGCCCCTCCCACATCCTAACACCTATCGCGGCAAAACAACGCCCCCAAAACCAAAAAGCAAAATTAAACCATTTTCAAGAATAAGGGAAGTTAAACTAGAAGACACAGCGCCACCGGGTGCTGAATCTTCTCAAAAAACAGGGTTCAAACCCAACGAATTCGACTGCTCAGCTCCAGTTCACCACCGGCAATGGAGTGTGTGGCTTTGACAATGCCAGCCACTCGTGCTGGCGAAACGTCAGTAAAATCATTAGATGAACGTCGGCCGAAGAACCCGAGACAGAAGCCAATAGGCAGTATGTCATACATATACATAACCCTGACGTAAGTACTGAAATCCTGTCATTGTGGAAGTTTGCCTTGGCTTACTATAGAAATAACTCCAAGCCCTAATATGTATAATATACTTACATCCACACACCTCTACTTTTTTACGTCATGTACACGCATAGGCTAATGTCAGTACAGCGTTGTCTTGCGTCTGCGAAGTAGATAAATACCCGTGCAGCGAGAGATATCTGAGCACATCTCAGCTAATCTGATAAGATGAAGTACAGCAGAGAGAGACACTCCTTAACGTTTCTGTGGGAACGGGCTAAATAGGTAGTAAGCTCAAATACAAAAAATACTCTAACTGGAAAATTTATTGTAAAGGAAATTTTGTTTATAAATTTTTTATACAATTCCGTTGATTACATCTGTATAATTTTCACAGTATGTTTTTAAATTTTTACATTTTACAACATGTATCAGTCAATTATTGATATTATATACAGCAGTATTTTGTTCAAGTATCTACATTACTTGCAGATATTCTAAATAGTTAAATTATTACCGTTAAAACAAATCAGGAATTTTACATTACATAAAATTATCATTTTTCAAGTGTTTAAATTTTTAATGACAAAAACCAATCAATTCTTTACAGTTATCATCATCTTTTCTGATGCGGCAATGTCTCCCCGCCAGTTTATTCATCTTATCGGAAGTACACTTTTATCGTTCTAAGCAGATGAAGGGAGTTTGTTTACTAGTGGAAACAACACGCTGCTATGAGTGAATGGCAAGCTATTCAGTTAAAGGACAATTTGAAGTTTTCCACCTCAGCTGTTTATCACAAGTATTCGATTTATTTCATTTTGCAGGATTGGCCAACTTCGGTCTTGCAGACCAATTTCCAGCGCAGTAGGCCGGGATGTATTGTACAATCATTCTGTTATTAAATGGCGGATATAACAGATTCTAAAGCGAGCGCCTAACGTGCAAGAGTCAGAGTTAAAATGAGAAAGTCTACTGCATGCTGTAAGCTCTGTGGTTGTAATCTTGACACTTCCACGCTAGGCGCTCGCTTTCGTATCAGCTGTATCGCCTGTTTCATAACAGAATAAGTTGTTGAAGTTTGCAGGGAATTTGTTCAGTATATATTCATAACGGAAATCGAAAAGGAGTGAATACCTGCAATCGGTATTCCAACTGCAGTTGGTTTGTCGGAGACGACATTTAGTCCGTGAAGTTCAAATGGCGACAAGATTTTCATTAAAAATAACCCTTCTTTGAAAATACGTTTTGAAATTCATATACCCCAACTCACCCTGTCATGATGCTGTAAGTCTAATGCTCAATTTCCTCAGCATATTTTGCATGGTTTGGCCGAATACGGCATAATTTATAAATTTGAAGAAGTTTCTCTCAAAAGGGTTTCATGCACTCATGTCATTTTGTGCATTAACCTCTATGTATGGCTTCATCCCGGGAGCTTTCCTAAACGATAGGATCCGATGAATGTTTTTCGGACCCCCATTAATTTTTCAGCCTCTGTTTCAAGTATCTATAATGAATGAGGTAACTTCATTTTTGTCAGTCAAAGTAGAAAACATTTTTAGTTTTCTGTTGTCCGAGGATGGCGCCATATTTTTCCGTGCATACTGGTAAATTTGAAAGTAAATCATGAATAATTTCCAGGTATTAAAGACTTACTTCCAATATGGATCCTATATTCGAATCGTCTGGTACGTTTCCCACATCAAAATTTTTGACGTTCTCTGAAGGATGCTCTTCAGAATTAGATACCGGACGATGCTGCAACGTTGCCCAGCTGTATAAGCTATTCAGATCAGGGTATATGACAAGAGGTACATCGATTTTTCCATCATAATCGGACGTGGATCTGTTGTAGGCAACTGCTTGTCTGGAAGAACAGTGAATAACTCCCCCTCCGAAGCCTCATTCCACAAAATGGAGTTCTTAGATATTGGTTATTAGCCGCTGCTCTGATAATTTTCAGCTGAGTGTTCCATACCAAACCAGCTGCAGTAGTATAATGTGCAGTGTAAAGTTCATATGTCTGAAGACAAAAACCTGGAAGTTTCCAAACACTCGGAAAGGAGTAGCACATCAATTTTGGAATTCAAATCAGTCTTCTGCGAGCGTCTTACAACTGAATGCGTTCCACACATTGCATAATCTGTGGTTCTTAGTCTGTGTTATCGTTTCGCTTGATAGCAAACTTTAAACTTTTCGACAGAGTGCCGGCGATATTGCAGAAGAATAGATTCATTGGTTACAATTTCATATATGAAAATTCGCTTGTGGTTAACTAAACTAAACTCATGAACGTCGGGACAACATGCACTTGGTGTTTCGACTTGTTTTGTCTTCGGATAAGATGCACACATTCAAGGTAGCACGTCACAAAATTCCCCCTCGATCAGTAAATCGGAAATTTATGTTGCATGAGTACTCTTTGTGAATGATTGATATTTTTCCTTAGTCTATGGTATAATGGATACACGATGTGGATTTAATGTAATTTTTTCAACGCCATCCGTTTTCTTTGATTCAAATAGGTATGTGATCGAGGAATATCCATCGTAATTGCTAAGATTGTCTGTAATTCACATTGCAGTCAGAATGTGCTACATCTCTGTACACACCTGTGAAATGACAATGATCTCTATGCTTTACATCGTCTTCCACAAATGGTTTCTCACGAATATGACAAACTTATTCCGAGCGAAACGCTGATATGTCCGTAGAGCTTAATACGATATGTCTCGTTTGCAATAAAAAGCAATTCACAGTCTCAGTGCCTGCAGAAATTCTTTAGTAACGATTCCATGGAATCGCTGCCTCTGTGTAGTTTAAACTGTGAATATTCCTGGTAGTAGCTGCAGTATACCATATGTAGTAGGCGACATTGAATGGTCTATGCAAAAGTACCTGATGTGAATACGAACTACAACTCCAGTCCGTGACTGGATGATGAGGAGGGTAGTGGGTGGGAGAGGTTAGTGAGAAGGAAGGGTGGATGGGGACTGATGTTTGTTTACATAAAGAGATGTGACAACAATGCAGAGTGTGCTCATATTCACTTTGCACCACTACTTCTGCCCACACCGAACTTGACAGAGATACTACCTCTGATGTTGTTTTACTTTGTCTAACCACTTGTGAATGGTTTGTTTACATGGAAAGTATTCTGGGTCATATATTACAATAATTAAGATAAAGATAATGTATATATGCTGTGTGGCAGCCAAATTTTAGGTCATAAGTTATAGTAATTAAGATAGGGCTGAATACATAGAATGTTATGATAGTGTGTCATAAATACTGGATAGAGCACAAGACATATGTTCATTTACATATGGGTCATATATTAGGTCCTAAATATACATGGCAAATCTGGCAACCATACAGGCTGTGCCAGCTCTCTTAATCAACAGAACAACACTTCTCTCAATTTCCTATTATCTATACCTCACCCAACTGATGAAGAGAAGTGTGGGAAGGGGATCCTAATGGGAAGGAAAGATCAATGGGAAGATATGGTGGATGAGGATAAGTATTTGATTATATAAAGAATCTGGCAATGACATAAAGCACATTCATATCCACTTTGCATCGCTACATCTGCCAACATCTGACCTGGGACAGACCTCCTGCGCTATTACTGCTTCATCTAACCATTTAAGGTGCACCAAAGTAGATGTCCTAGGTCAAACTGGGAAACATCAAAAGTCCTACTCTTTCGAAAACGAGATAAACTACCCTCACAGATCTCATTCTATTGAACTACCCGTATCACATCAGTTTTAAGCAAAATCCTTGAAACCATCTTTACCAATCGAATCCATCAACACCTTGAAAATCATCTACTCATCGTTAACACCCAGTGTAGATTTCATTCCAATTATTCCACTGACAGTTAACTTGTTTCCCTTACCCACATTATTTCCTATAAATATAAATGTGACTACTTGTGTTCCTTGATATACGAAAACCTTCTGAGTGGCCATGACATTCTAGACTGCTCTTCATGCTACAAACCAATGCCCTCCTAACTATCTGCATGCACCTTACAGCATAATTCCTCCACCACCACACCACAT
Source organism: Schistocerca nitens (assembly GCF_023898315.1). NCBI lineage: Eukaryota > Metazoa > Arthropoda > Insecta > Orthoptera > Acrididae > Schistocerca > Schistocerca nitens. The sequence continues at coordinate 546,596,450 of NC_064618.1, forward strand.
AACTGCTGCCACCTTTTTCACCCCATTGCCAGTGTGCCTGAAGGCTCTGTGCATTTGTTAGACTAAGAGTCACCTTTTGTTTTCTAGGTCTTGTCCAGATCAGACGTACGTGGAACACCGCCATTAATACTACATTATTTTATTAATGTTTGATGAGTTGCAACCAAACGACACTCGTAATTACGTAACGTAAGTGTTCTTTTCATTGTGTTTTTATTTCCGAATATATTGTTATTACTAACCTATGTATGTTTTATTTTGTGTCTTTAGTCATTGTAAGACTGTTGGGTGCCTTGGAATGGCAAGAGGTTCCGACTTTTAAGCACAAAATTCATACAGCTCGATCCACTGTTGTCTTCGGGTGCTGTCTTATTATGAAGTCTGATTTTAGTGAAAACACAGAGAGGAGCAACACAGCTAAAAATACATGAATGGACCTTTAACGAAAAGTCCATGCTCAAGTGCCAAGAGTTTTTAGGAAACATATTATACCAATCTGTAAACTTAATTGATCTCTGTTTAATACCATTGGGCCTTCTAAGGCCTGTTCCGACGGAGTTTTATAATTAATTGTATGGTCTCAATCCAGTTACAAATGAGCCAAAAAATTAATTAAAACACCACTTACTGACTCACCATATCTGTCATTCTGATTTGCACCTCTCCATCTACAAACAACCCAACCCTCTGACTAACTCAGAAAACTAACACAGAATGCACACCTCCATACCATCCAACACGAATCCCAAAACTAATACTATTAAAACTACCAACAGGCTGCACCTGGGGTCTGTAAACTACTGCAAATATCCTCATCTATAAATCCCTCACCTGACCCATTCCAATATCTATCAACATTGCTTAGATCTCCGTGTGCCCTAAATTTTACAAATTCCTGGAAATTCTGGAAAGCCATATGCTCTTTCTCACCTACAACATCCTCCTATCTGCCAACTAGCATTCTACATCACTTAATACACTTCTCTAACCTTCATCTCCTCTTGAAACCTATTTGGATGAAAGACATTAACAGCAGAACCCAGTCCCAGCACCCAAGATTCTATCAATAACCACCAATACAGGTATCTTGCCATACCACTTTGATTGTACCCCACCTTCTGTGCACCTTCATGCTTTATCCATCCTCTCCAACCGTTACTTCAACAAACTCCCAATACCAAATAACCTCCACTACTCAACAACAAAATGTCGCCTGCAGATATGCCTCTCTTTTGAGCCCTAGTCAGAACACTGCACCTCACACCATTCTTCCACTTTTCTCCCTCCATGTTACTTCCCCTCAGTGACTTTTAATTGCTACCTGCAGTTCCACAAACCCCATAGCCATACTCATCATCCCACTTCTATAACGAACTTGAGTATTTTCATGCACCACCAGTATCACCATTATAATATCATAGATGTATTAATATTATCATAAGTGATCATATGTCAGCTATCATATAAAATCATCTAAAATTCTATAAAATCATCAAACTGTGCTTCAAGCTGCATTTTTAAAATCATCATTTATTTTTTCCTCACTTTCTACATATTTTAGACTTTTAATAAACAGATTAAAACGTTTGGTTGAATAGCAGTTTAGTCCATGGCCAGTTGCCTTTTTCATAATGAACTCAGTAGAGCGTTCTCCACCAGCATTTTGATTATCTCTCATCATGCCCTGAAATGAGAAATGTCCTGCCCACTATCCTTCCCACCCCTCCCACAGTGGTATTCTGCCGTCCACCAAACCTACTCAGTATACCAATATACTCGTCCGTCCTTACACAACCCCACTCTCAATCCCTTCCCTCATGGCTCATACCCCTTTAATAGACTTAGACATGAGACCTGTCCCATACATCTTCCAACCACCACCTACTCCAGTCGGGTCACTAACATCAGCTATCCCATCATAGGCAGGGCTACCTATGAACCAGTCATGTGGTTTACAAGATAAGCTGCAACCAATGTGCTCCATTCTATTTAGACATGACAACCAAAAAGCTGTCTGTCTGCATGAATGGCCACTGACAAACTGTGGGGCCAAGAAACAAGTGGACCACCCTGTTGCTGCACATGCTGGCAAACATGACATCTTTCATTTCAATGACTGCTTCACAGTCTGTGCCATACGGATCCTCCCCAGCAATACCAGCTTTTCTGAATTGCTCAGGTGGGAACTTTCCCTGCAATACATCCTACATTCCCATAACCCTCCTGGCCTCAACCTTCATTAGTCACTGTCCTCACCCATCCAGCCCCTTCCCTGTTACCATTCCAGCACTACAGATCCATTATTCCACCACCACATCCAGTCATTTTATTTCTCTCCTTTTCCAGTACTTTCCTGCCCCCCTCACAGCCTCTTCCGTGCCCTCCGTCTGACCTGCAGTCACACTATTCCTCCCCCTCCCTGCCCCAGCTTCCTCCTTACCACCTCCCAGTCACTACTCCCATGCACTGGTACTGCTGCTCGCAGTGTAGTTTCAGTTGCCTGAGACTGTAAACGTGTGTGTGTGTATGTGTGTTTGTTTAGTGCTGACAAAGCTAGCTGAGAGCTTTCATTGCGAGAGTCTTTTTGTTGTGCCTATCTGCAACTCGGCATCTCTGCTGTATGGTGAGTAGCAACTTTCCTTCTCATAATTGTTACATTCTATCCTGGATTTTCCATTGTTTGATTTGTCTTTCAAACGTAAATTGTGCAACTACTCTGGATGTGGAAGTCTTCATTTATAGTGAAATTTCCTGTTTGCCTTGTTACACTATTACTAGCTAGGGGCAATTTTTATGATACTGTGTACTCATGATTTGTAGTCTGTATTCTCTAACGCATCTCTGCTCACTTCGGTTGGGATGCCAGAAGATGTGACCTATGATGTCTGAGACTCTGTTCTATTCCTGATAAAAGAAATTTTCATCTTCAAGCCATTCAATAATAGCAGATCAAATATTTAGATCACTTGTACTGACTTCAGGTGATATTCGTTGTGTCTGACAGTTCTAAGAAATCAATAAAAGTAATTTCTGTAACAATTCTGTTTATAAAACTAAAGTTGTGCTAATTTTAAAGTATTTTTTCGCTGAGAAATACACGTACCTTCAAAAGAGCGTAGGATAACTGTGCAGAACTGATAACTCTTACCAGAAACTTGCTATTTTAAGCTCCATTGGAATCAATTATACAAAACTATTGGAAAGATGGATTTTTGTAAGAGATTTAAACACCCCCTGTCATGCAGGACATGCATAGGATTACAAAATTCATACAATAAAGTAATTACTTTGACTGGGAATGAATAATAACTTTTCAGAAGAAAGCCAGTTATATTTCCATTGGATATTGTGGACATCAACTAAAATAAACTAATTTTAAGACAATTTATTGAGAAAATGAGAGACTGTCAGGCCCTAAGAGACCCCTATTATGCATCCAAGGGTTTATTATGACGCCGTAAAACAGGGTGGCTTGGGACAGTGGGGTGACTAGGGACATTTTGACAGTGTTTTGTTTTTTATTATGTTGGCAGCAGTGGGTGGCCAGAACTGTGTTTTGCTCATTGTTATCGTTTATGTGATGGTGTGTTGATGTCCTCAGGTTGAAGGGAACAAATTGTTATCAATGTAAGTACCACTTTTAAATATTTGAAAATTGTCAAAATATTAACAAAAAAATGATAGTGAAATAGGAAGGCCTGCTGGTTGTTATGGATTAATAGTGGAAATGTGGTTAATGTTTAAAATGATATCCCCACTTCTATCTCTAATAATAACCACAGAAAGATAAAAATTTAGGCCCATATTTTGGATTGAAATTTTCGATTTTGAAATGACAGTGAGGGAATATGGAGTAGTTGTAGGTAAACAACTAGAATTCTCTCAGATACAGATTTATTCACACCTAGCTTCTACACAGATACAAGTCCGGAGGCTAACTGCCGTTAGCGTCCAACATCCTGCCCAAAGCCCTCTCCTCAAAGATAGCACACTTACGCACAGAACAAATATCGATATTTATGGCACTCTACGCCACATTGCTCCCCCCCCCCCCCCCCCCCCCCCCCCGCACAGTATGGAGTACGTCCCTGTGAGTGGGGGGGGGGGTGAGAAGTTAGGAAGGTAACACACAGTTCTTCTGCTTCAGGCAGAAGCGGTCGACTGGTAGGAGACCGGGGGGTGAAACCCGGTACGTCGATGGTGAAGTCAGCAAGCGACGCCGGCGGCTGAAGACGACGTCCCATTCTGGAGTGGAGGTGTAGCACTTCGTCAGCCGGCAGGCGGAGAATCACCTTGCCAGAAGCCCTAACAAACGCATGCAAATTGCCACACGCAGCACTTCTGCTCACTTTAAAGCGGCGCACCACATGAGATTCTGCACTTCCTCCCTCAATATTGTCACACGCGAGTACCACACACACCGTATCGCCATCTATGACAACAGATAATTTATGTATGTCATCAGGGTGCACATGTGTTGTGAATTCTTGGATGGCACCTGTACGAGCAATGGTAGGGAGGCAGGGAGGTGTGGGAAAGCCGTGGCAGGGGGAAGCATCTCCTAAGAGGAGACAAACTCGGGCGATCAGCTGACAGACGAGGGAGCGTAACCGAAGGCAACGAGGAGCCAGCAGGGATTGAACGGCGTGACAAAAGAGCTGTCACACGAAGATGGTAACACAATGGTAGAATCCGAGTGGTTGGCAGTTCGACTGCGAGGGCTGTGAGGAGTGAAGCCCCGAAAAGAATGGCCACTCGAATTAGATGAACGCGGAGAAGGAGCAGTGCTCGGCAGAGAAGCATGCTGTGGAGAATCAATACCCGAATGCATGGTGTGGGAAGATGGATGGCCGCTCAAAGCAGGAGTGGGAGAAATAGGGGCAGAATCAGGGAGGTTCACCTGAGGCTCAATGAAAGCTGGTTTCACTCGGTTGAGTGAGACCGTGGTTACAGAGTCTTTTATGAGGAGATCCATGTTATTCTCAGAGCGTTTGACGACCTTGTAAGGACCTGTGTAGGGCGACTGAAGTGGGGCTTTGACTGAGTCGTCTCTGAGAAACACGTGCTCACAAGAGTCTAGCGTACGCGGTACGTACACGCGCGGAGGTGTATGAGCAGCCGGAGGTGGCGGCTGAATTTTGCTGCAGTGCAAGCGCACCCGCTCGAGAAGTGAAGGGAGTTCAGAGGGCCGTGGAAGTGGGGTCGGAGTGACTAATTCTCCAGGCAAAACCAGAGGTTGGCCATACACAAACTCAGCTACGGAACCCTTGAGGTCTTCCTTGAAAGTTGCACGAAGGCCAAGAAGCACGAAGGGCAGTGCCTCTGTCCATAGTGAGTCATGGCAACGCAGGGCAGACTTTAAGGTGCGATGCCATCGCTCGACAAGCCCATTGCTTTGGGGGTGGTATGCAGAAGTATGAATTTTGACAATACCACACATTTTACATAAGTCAGAGAAAACTGAAGACTCGAATTGTCGCCCCTGGTCAGTGGTGAGGTAAACAGGTGAGCCAAATCTAGAGATCCACGAATCTAAGAATGCTCGACTTACTGTCTCAGAGGTAATGTTTGGAATAGGCACAGCCTCAGCCCACCGAGTCATCCTGTCAATAGCTGTAAACAAGTAACCGAAACCCTCTGAGGGGGGCAAAGGGCCTATGAGGTCGACATGAACATGGTGAAACCGGCCTTGGTTGGGCAAAACAGCCAAGGGGTGAAGTGTGCCTGGAAACTTTGTTCTGTTGACACACCATGCATGCCCTTGCCCTAGACTGACAGTCATGGTGCATGTCTCTCCAGACAAACCGTTCAGCTACCAGACGGGTGGAAGCTTTGACACCGGGGTGTGCTAATGTGTGTAGTTTGTCAAAGACCTGGCGTTGAAGGGGCTTAGGAATGAATGGCCACAACGTACCAGTTGATTCATCACACCACACTAAGTCAGATATGCCAGGGAAAGTAGAGCGTACCGGTTGGAGAGAGGAGCTGTGATCTGGAATTAACTGCATGGTATCGGGGTCTGCCGATTGCAACCGAGGTAGGTCCATTATGTCAATTAAGGTTGTGACAGCACCAACACGCGAGAGAAAATCAGCGACCACATTGTCCGCTCCTCGGATGTAGTGAATGTCATTTGTAAATTGCAAGATGTAATCGATGTGACGAAAGCGTCGTGGGGGCGGATCAGCCGCAGGATTTTTTATGGCAGGAACCGACGGCTTGTGATCAGTGAGCGCATAGAAATCTCGTCCCTCAACATCAGTTCTGAAGTGTCTTATGGCCTCGTAAACTGCAAGTAATTCTCTGTCTAATGCTGAGTATTTCTTCTGCGCGTTGTTTAGCTTTTTTGAGAAAAACTGCAGGGGGGTGGTAACATCGTTGTATGTCTGACTCAGTACTGCGCCGATAGCATTGTCACTAGCGTCAGTAGTGATAAACATTGTGGCGTCCGCCCGTGGGTGAGCAGCAGTGACAGCGGAGGCCAACAGCTGTTTGAGTTCATTAAATGCCTTGTCCATGTCTGGTGTCCATGGTACCTGGCGGGTGCCAGAAGTTTGTGGGCCAGCGAGAGCATCTGTGAGAGGAGCCTGCACCGCAGAAGCGGCTGGCAAATGTTTCCGGTAATAATTAACTGTTCCGATGAACCTGCGTAATTCCCTATAGGTCTGAGGGCGTAGCATCTCGAGAACAGGCTTGATCTTGTCCTGTGGTGGTGTCAGACCGTCCGATGACACAACATAACTTAGGAATGTGACGGATGACTGGTGCAATTGAGTCTTTTTATTGTTCAGTTCAATACCAGCGGCTGCTAAAATATCTGTCATGACTTGAACACGCTCCTCACTCTGTTCCAAAGTAGAAGCAAAAACCAATATGTCGTCCATGTATACGAAACAAAAGTCTAGATAGGATAAAGTTTGATTGATGAAACGCTGCCACGTTTGGGGGGCGTTTTTCAACCCAAACGGCATAAATTTGTATTGGAACAGCCCGAAGGGAGTCGTTATGGCAGTCTTTTCAATATCCTCCGGAGCCATAGGAATCTGATGAAATGCATGCTTACAGTCCAAAACAGAGAAGTACTTTGCACCTGCAAGCGCATGATTGAAGTCTGCAATGTGTGGGACCGGATATTTATCAATGATGGTGCAGGCATTTAAACGCTTATAGTCTCCGACCATACGCCGAGTACCGTCTTTCTTTTGGTCAAATAGGATAGGATTAGCCCAGTAACCGGAAGAAGGTTCAATTATTCCCTTTTGTAACAGATCGTCCAATTGTTCTTTTGCGATTTTCATAAATTCCGGCTTGGGCGGCCCATCGGTTAGACGTAACCGATGAACTGTGCCATTAGTGACTACTGCAATATGTGGCGCGGCACGACAGACAGATGTCCGTGAAGCAGAGCAGGCAGTGGCGGACGGGCCAAGCTGTGGCGCTGAGGGCACGGAAGTACAGGTGTGCCACCCGCTCGTAGGCTGCATAAAGGCCACACATGTGTTAACATGGGCGAGGTTGGTACACTGGTTCTTGGTAGCGGGCCGTGCCGCTACGAGCGCTGTAGGCACGAGTGGGTGTGGCTGGACAGCAGATGGCCGTAGTTCATTGCCACGAGCTTGGCAAGTTAATTGTCCATTCGGAACGCAAGGAGCATGAGCACTCGGGCATACCCTATCATTACAAAAGGGGGTGCTGACACAGTTTACAGAGTTCACAACATTGTCGTTAACGTGCGCGGGCACGGGAACACCAGATTGGCATGGACTGACCTTGTCTGTAGCCGACGAGTCGTCTGCTTGTAGTGCCGCGAGGCGTTGTTGTGTGGAGGCCAACTCATGGTGTATGTCGCGGAGATGCAGCAGCATTTCCATACGTTCCATCCGCAACTTCGAAGACTTGGCGCACTCCACTAGCCACTTGTTTGTCCAAGATTGCAGCTCCAAGGATAGGTTTACACACTTCTTAGCACAGCACACATGTTTGGTGTTAGCCAAACTGTCACTCGGCGAAGCGAAAGGAATATGTTAAGGGGGGGGGGGGAGGAGGGTAAAACACAGTATTTTGCACAAAATCTAGTGACAACTGATAGTGCTTGAGGAAATCAATTCCGAGAATAGGTTCTTCAATTGTTGACACTAGAAACGTCCACTCCAGTTTGCACTCGGGCAAAAGTTTCACTGTATACAAAGTGGAACCCGAACACTGTAGGGTAGACAAGTTCACTGCACGAAGTACTGTTTTGTGTGGCTACACTTTATTGGTTGCTAGGCGAACTGGCAGCAAAGAGACGTCTGCGCCAGTGTCTACCAGAAAACATACACCTGATCTACGCCACAACAGCAAACTAGGGGTGACTTAGGACATGTCGTTGATTGGCAGAAATCTTTCATTAGACTTAACTAAAGAGAGTTGTATGCACAAAAGCGCATTAAAATGAAGTTTTTGGTGTTTCTTATATACATTGGAGTCATTGTTAGTATTTGCTTATTGTTTTATGATTAGGTTAAGGGGTTAGGTTAGGTTATGTTAGGTTACATCACATTTGATATTACTGTGTGTACTTGTTTATCAATGTGTTTGGTTTTGCAGTATAGTTTGAAGAACATATTACTTTAAATAACTACAAGAAAACTGTTAATGTTGTTTCAGATGCCTAGAGAGTATATTAGGAAGGTTGGTCGTAGGCCTTACAAATGATATGTTACGGAGTATCTTGCCAAAGCTGTGGCAGATGTTCAAGCTAAAACTTTGTCTGTAAGATGAGCAGCTGATAAGTATAGTGTCCACAAGAGCTCTATTCAGAGATGGGTATCATCAGCAAAAGACTCTCCACCCAAGAAAGCCGGTGGCCAAACTTCTCTCAGTTCTCGTGAGGAAGACCTCATAGTAAGCAATTTGGTAACTGCGAGTGAGTGGGGTTTTCCCTTGACTTCAATGGATATTAGAGTAATTGTCAAACAATATCTAGACAGGCCAGGGAAAAGAGTGAAAAAGTTTAATAACAACCTTCCAGGACGGGACTGGATTGCGTCTTTTCTAAAAAGACACAAGCAAATTCTGTCTGAGTGATGGTGTATAGATATCAAAAGAGCACATGCTACAATTGACCAAACAATGATGCAAGAATATTGTTCTGAACTTCAAAAAAGTTTAGATGGCATTCCTCCTGAAGCAATAATCAATTATGATGAAACCAACATTACTGACGATCCTGGAGTTAAAAGGGTCATTGGCCGAAGAGGATCAAAACGTGTGTACCGTATAATGGACAGTTCAAAAAGTAGTATTAGTGTCATGTTCTGTGGCACAGCTAGTGATGAGCTGCTTCCACCTTATGTAGTTTATGGTGCACCGCATGTGTATGATACTTGGAGGCAGGGCGGCCCAAAAGGTGCACTTTATGGATGTTCAAAAACTTCCTGGTTTAATGAAATTATATTTTCAGATTGGTTCGAAGGAATCATACTTCCATATGTGAAAAAGCTGCCCAAAGAAGTTCTGAAGGCTGTAATAGGAGATAACTTGTCCAGTCATATCTCCATAAATGTTTTACAGAAGTGCAGGGAGCATAACATTAAATTCATATTACTGCCACCCAATTCAACACATCTGTGCCAACCTCTTGACGTGGCTTACTTCCGTCCACTGAAGGCTGAGTAGCGCAAAGTTTTAGAAGAATGGAAGCTGAAGAATCGGGGTCCTATTACGAAGGACAAATTTCCTGCAGCACTGAAGAAGACACTCAACGTTATGAATTACAATGACCAAACAAGACACAACTTAAAAGCCTGAGTGAAGAAAACTGGAATTTTTCCATTCGATCAACAACAGGTCTTGAAACTCTTTCCCAAAACTACTGAAAATGAAGGTGACTCTCAAACATTGGACAATGCATTTTGTACATTTTTGCGGGAATTGTTCAGAAAGGAGACACAGCCACTTCGTGCGAGATTAAAGAGACTTTCTGTTCCACCTGGTAAAAACATTTCAAATGTAGATTTGGATGATCTTGATGACTCACACTCTCATGACATTAGTGACACTAATGCTCCATTACTACCTTCAACTTTTAAGCCTTCTGCTGAAGACAATTTAAGATTCGAGAGTGAAAAATATCCGAGCTATGATAATGACACAGATGATCAGCTTTCAACTGACGAATACAATGAGCATACAGATGCTGCAATTAGAGAAACTAATATGCCAGTACCTATCACTTCAGAGGATGAGTTAAATGAAGGAGACTTCTTTTCTGTAATGTTTAACTATGTCGGACGAAAATCCCAGGTTGTTCTGAAAACATTCATAGGGAAAATATTGGCCATAAAAGGTTCCAAAGTGAAAACTTCATTTATGAGAAAGTCTCAGAAGCAATCAGACATTTATGTTTTTCCAAATGTAGAAGACATTCAAGAAGTTTCTATTTCACAAGTTCTGTGTAAACTTGTTCCCATCTTTGTTAGTCATGGTCGTTACAAGTTCCCGTATGAAACTGCAGAGTACCTAATGGGAAAAAAAATCTATTTACTGTAATTAAAAGCAACATGAAACAATTCATTTTTGTACTTTTATATATGTGAAACACTATTTTAAGACAATAAATATCATAAAAATTTCTTTTAATTCTTTTTTAACTTTTCTAGATTTGTTTTTAATTTTAATATATCATGATTTTGATTATTTCTTCTTAAAAGACACTAAAATTGGTGTCACATATTTAAAATGAAAAAAAAAAAAAATAAAAAAATTGTCACTGTCCCCAGTCACCTCTTTGGTGATGTGAATGCAGTTTTGTGGAAAATATTTGTAGGTGTCTCAAGTCACCCCACATGTCCCAAGTCACTCCACCCTGCGGAGTGACTTGGGACACACACACACACGCACACACACACACACACAAAAAAAAAAAAAAGTAAATGGCAAAATTTAAGATAATATTTGATACATAAATGTAATCTACTGACCCAGACCTAACTTTTGATATACATATCCTTTTCATAAGTTGCATGGGCTCTGAGGAATAGCTAAGGAAACACAAAAAGTGTCCCAAATCACCCCGTTTCAGGGTGCCATTTTCAGTAAGTACATTGAAAAATTGTATGAGGTGAGATGCGTGTGCATGATTATCCTCGGAACAAATGAGGATATCATCAAGATGATTGAAGCAGAAGGGTAGCTTAAATAGAACATAGTGACTTTGACATCATATACCATGAAAAGATACTTGAATAGGCTGAAAGTAGTAATGATTTCTGTCTTTTGCACGTACTCTATATACTCAATGTTATTTGATGATATGCTTGTTTGCAGTACAGCACAAGACAGTTGCACCTACAAGATAGTGAGTGAAGTCCTCAGTATTCCATATCAGGTGACTGTCAATTATTGTATGCACATTAAAAGTTCTGTAATCACCAAATAAATGCAAAGTACTATCTTTCTTTGGTGCTATTTAAATAGGTGAAGCCCATGAACTGTCCAAAGGCCTGACTATTCTGGCTTTTTAAAGTTCATCGACTGCCACCTTAGACAAGTAAAATTTGTCTGGTGAGGATTGGTGAGGTCTGTGTCATAACAAGGGGACTTGGTATGGTGGGGATCTTGTGTACTGTTTAACTAGTGATGGCCCTGGGTGAATAATACGCAAGGGGAATTTGTGGGTGATTGGGTACTCTAGGTAAGAGCAGGGAGCATTAAGGCATTTGATTGTGTGGATCGAAATATTCTTGTAGATAACTGGTTTTATGTGATTGATGGTATATCCAACAAATGGATGTCATATCTAACCAAAAGAATGCAGGAAGTTGTACTTGGCAATTCAGTCAATTTAGTCTGGGGACATTATTTTGACTTGGAAGAAATTGTGTATGGGGTTCGCCAAGGCTTAATATTAGGTCCACTATTGCTCCTAATGTATGTAAACAATCTTCCATCTAATATACAACAAGCAGAATTATTATTTCTGCAGATGACACTAGTACTGTAAGTAGCCCAAGTTAATATACAGCAGAAGAAGAAATGGTAAAAAGGTTCTGAAAAGTATCATTTACTGATGTTCTGTGAATGGTCTTACTCCAATTTTAAAAAAGCACATATTCATTTCTGCATGATTTGAGGTGCTACACCAATGAAAAGTGTAAAATGTGTTAAGGAAGTAATACTAGTCTGGAAACTTCAAATTTCTTAGGTTCCATATTGGTGAGAATTTAAACAGGAAAAAGCACATTTTGGATTGCCTAAAACAACTTAGTTGAGCTACATTTGCAGTTAGAACCACAGCAAATCTTGGAGAGAGAAAAGTTGGTGGTCAGCTTACTGACCTGGCTCTCCCCAAAGATTTGCAGTGCAGATTTGCAGTCATTGCTAAAAAATGTGCTGTAAACACAATGTGTGGTGCTCACCCATGATCATGTTGTAGACATCTGTTTGAGTAGTTGGGCATTCTGGCTCCTGCTGCACAGTACATTTATTCTCTCTTGACGTTTTATGTAAATTATCCACTGTAGTTCAAAAGGAACAATTATTACATGAGCAGAAGAAAACATGACAATCATTATGCCACATTAATGTTGCCTATAGCACAAAAGGGGTTAGCAATGCTCCAACCAAAATTTATGGTAATTTACCCAGTGATAAAAAAGTCTGTCAGGCTGCACTGAACACTGAAAACAAACTGAAAAAGTTTATCCTTGACAGTTCCTTTTATTCCATGGAAGAATTTCTGTTATTGTAATGTGTAAAAGGTGTTGGGTAGAAATTACTACCTCACATCAATATATTTAGTAGTAGTAGTAATAACAGTAGCAAAACAATGCATACAGATGTTCAGCATGAAGCTATATATACAAATTAATTTGCACTGTGTATACAAAATGACTCATTTCACAGCATTGTGATTTATCATGCAAATGATTCTTGGAACATGAAAATAACTATCATAGCTGTAATTATTTTACGAGATTAATTACTTACCTCACACAACTTGGATGTGTAGTTGATTTCCATTTGTGTCTACTACGTCTTTGTAACCATATTATTCTCTGATTGTTTTCTGTTGTAAATATGGATAACCTGATTCCTTTTGCCAAGTTGTTATTAGAATTTGCTGCAGCAAAGTATCCCATTTTGAAGTTTTCAGTACCAGAAATTTACTTTCTCTACTGAAAATTATAAACAAACACTATGTGCTACTGCCCTGTCAAAACCAAAAATGGCTACATTTTGCAATGTACCATAGAAGCATGGCCTGACCTTATTGGTTTGCTTCACATGGTACATCTATTGGTGACTCCTGTCAATAGGACTACTTAACTGTTTATGACAATTAGAAGTCAACAAGAATGCAATACCTTTCTAACAAATCATTTACAGAAATGGAAAGGAAAGTTAAACTTACATTAACGTTCAGTTAGAAGCACATATTAATCTCTATGCACTTTGTAAAAGCCTTAGATGTTATACAATCATCACCAATAACTGAGGGAAATGAAGACATTCCCACTACATTTCTTGATAACATGGTACATACTTCACCACGAATTTGGTTAGAAAATAAAAATTAATGTAGTATGAAAATAGGAATACATTTTTGGATGACCTAGGTCATTTACAATTATACTGGTAAATGTAATTAGAAAGAAGTGTTATCAAAAAAATTGTAACTGATATCTGATTTAAATAAACTTAATGAGTGACTAAAATGAGGAAGTGCCACTGCTTGCAGTTGGAATTGGGTTGAAATTGGAAATCAGTCATGTGTTGTCCATCGCCCACTGTGTGGTGTGATCCTTGTCTAAACCACAGAATTTATGATGATGATGATTGTATGGTACATGGTAACAATGCAATCAATGTGCATCTTTGGGTTCAGCAGCAAAAGTTTCTTTGAGAAGATTCTTCCATAATTGTTTTGAAGCCCATAGGGAAGACAATGAAATGTAACTAATACAAATGTTATGCTAGTGATCATGACACCATTTCAATTAGAAGTGGCAAAGAGCTTTGTGAAAAATAAAGTCCTGATAGAAACAAATTGTGGTAACACATAAAATTTTTATTTAACAACATAATGACAGTGGATGAGTTGGAAGTGGGGTGCCCTGTGACATTTTGCCTAAGCGTTCACATTAATTAATTCTGATGGAAGTTTTTATAAGGGCAGTTAAAATACATGTTGGTATCATCATAACACAAGTGAAAAACTGAGAATCATTTGTCAAAATTTCGTGCATTCTGTTTGTTGAAGTATGATGAGCTGTAATTGTATTTTTTTTTGTTTACAGGTGTTCATGTTAGATGATTGTCCAAATTATTATTCTGCTTGATATGCTGTAATTAGCCAGTGTAATCACTGATTACTGTGTACTTGGCATGTTGATCAAGCAGGGAGGTAGAGCTTAACCCTTTCAGACCTTAATTTTTTTCTGAAGTAATGAAATTTTTTTTAATGCTCTTAGGTGGTTTTTAATGATTCTACAAACAAGAATTACACAACTAATTGCACATATTTTCGAAATATACTTTATACACAATTATGAGCACTGGTTTGTCAAGCAAAAACCTTACTTTTATTCATGTGACCTTGCAGAGTTGTTTTAAACACCAAGCAGCCATTTGCAATATGGCTGTTTACACTCCAGGCTGGTGCATAAGCTTTGGAATGTCCTGTCCTATCGCATCCCGTCGCATCGCATCACATTGTGTCGCGCCCCGGTCCCATCCCGTCTCGTCCTGTCCCATCCCATCTCACCTCAGCTCACTTTGCCTTGTCTCATCTTGTACGAGACAGGATAAATGAAGAGGATGCACTGCATGTGACATTGAAAATGGTAACACTGTAGCCATCTCTGTTGCCAGCACTCTGAACTGTTGAGCTGCATTATTTGATACAATGGTGAAGAGGAGTTTTGTGTTATAGCAACATTGGACAAACTCATACAGCAAACTAGTGCAGCCATTTCTTTACATTAAGAGAATCTAGCTGCTCAAAGAACAAGTAATACCCATTTTCCAGTGACTGGTCCAAGAGCTTCTGTAGGAAAAAGAGAGAATTCTACTCAGTAAAGAAAAGGAAGATAAAGAAATGAAAAAGAAACAGTAAACAAGGAAACAATTTGTTGGTACCTTCACCTTCTGAAGTTGTGGTAACTGATGAAGGTCTCTTGCATGATGAAAGTATTAGCACTGGATGTGACTATACTTAATTTAATTCTAGCTTTTTGTATTGATCTCATCTGATGCAGAATCAAAAAGCTTTAATTAAGTCTGTAATGAAGCATATGTGACCACTTTCCTTTTGTAATCATTGTGAATTGCAGTTAACAGCCTTTCTGCAAGTGTTATGGTTGATAGGCTTGGTAAATCCAAACTGACTTTCATTTATCATATAGTTATTCTCATAAGTACATAAGTAAATCTATATATGTAGGCAGCTGTGTCATTTTAGATATTGTAGTGACAACTGATACTGGCCCACAGTTATCTGATGTATTTTTGTTACCCCTTTCATACACCTATATTGGAAGTGTAACTGTAAATTTAAATCATTAATAATGTTATTTGCAAGATATAGACCAGGTGTATCCTGAGTTCCTTAATTACCAGTATGCATTTTAGAACATAGTTACTGAGCCCATAGTAGTCTTCTGTCCTGCTGTTCAGCTTTTCTACCATTTGAGTGACCACTGTAGGACTAATTCTTCTCCAAGTGAATCTAATTTGCTTTATGCTATAGCTGCAAAAGGAAATACTCAGCATCAGATGAACCATTACTTTGTGATACAAGATTTCTTACATAGTTTACAAAATATTTATTGAGAGTATTATCGTTAATTGGGAATTTTTTTCATTTCCCATTATTTCACTTTTTACTACAATCCAGGCTACTTTACATTTACTTGTGGAATTGAACATGTATGTCTCATTTGCTTTGATTTCAGCCACTTTTATTCCAGATTTGTATTCTTGATCTCTCAACTGTCAGTGATTTTATCCTACAGCATGAGTAAACATATACTGACTGTATTTAGGTGTGATGCATACCACTCTTCTGTATGTTACATGTGTGCCTACTGTTAGTGTTGCATCTTTTAGTAACCATAGGGCAGTCACCGTCTTGTGTATTTTTTGCGGTATAAATTAATGTGGAGAAGTAGTCATTTATATCTTTCTCACTGGTTAGCACATTAAGCGACACTATTAGTTTCAATTTGATTCACATACTTTCAAAGTTCTCTTCATAGAGAATTCTGTATGTAGGTAACATCTTGGAATTATGAATAGTTGGGTTTCCAATTTTCAGCCACATGCCATCCTGGTCAGATATTAATAATTTGATGGGGGTCACACTCTACTTGATTTCTATATGCATTACTAATTATATTGTCAAATCATGCTTCCATCCTCCTTGATTTTTCATTTAACCAGTGAAATTAATTGATCAAAACATACTTAGCAAGCTTATCAACATTTGTTCTATTTACTCTCAGATAAAATTTGTCTTCTATGATAACGGTATTACAATGCTTACATTTGGCAGTCGATAAAATTAAAGCAGAGAGATTTTCTGGAAATGTTTTGTTCATTGGAAGCTGGCAGTTGGAAAAACAATAATAAGTTTGAGTTTACTACACCTTCTAAACATAAACTGATGAGATCTGTGGTTTAATATGCTGAATTAAGATTTTTATTGATGTAGATACCTTCTCTACTATTGGCACTGTTTGGTTTACAGTAACCATTGCCTGTGAGTTACCAAGTCAGTATATGTTTACTCATGCTGTAGGATAAAATCACTGACAGTTGAGAGGTCAAGAACAGCTATATAATATTAATAAAAATCTACAAATCTGGAATAAAAGTTCTACTTTTAATCCAGTGTGCAGTTAATTTCATCCAGACAATACTGGAGTCCAGTAACTTTACCTCGTGAGGAGTACACATTTGTATCTAACAGAATTAACTTATTTTTGCACAACCAACTATAACAAGTACTGTACAATTGGTGCTTGGTTGAAAGTGTGAAAATAATTTACATGAAAAACGTGGCATGAATGTAGACATTAGGCTGTGCTACAGGTCAATCTGCTACCACAAACTTTTTTGGTGTTCATGTTTGTTGGTTTCACAAACTCTCAAAGAAATCAACACCTTTCAATCTTATGTTGATATCAAGCTATGCTATAGATCAGTCTGTCACTACAACCCAATAGACCAATTTCAGACAAATCTCAGTTGTACAAAACTCACATTAGCTACTCATCAATTTCAGTGGGATAATTTTTGTTTACTTTCTTTTAATTTTTAGTGCTTTTACTACACTAAGTATGGATGCTCCTTTTTTGACCAATACCAGAATTATAACACCTAAGCACTGCTCTGCTTCTTATTATAAGTCTATTTGTTTTGGATCTGCATCCATCACACTTCTGTTTCCTATGGTTTTCTCCTCTCCTGCCAAAGAGTGAGATACTTTCCCACAAAAAATTACATTTTTTGACACTCTATGCACACAATATCACTTCTCACAGCTTCCTGACATTTCTGACAACGTTTTCTTGTACTGATGCTTGTGTTTTACTGAGTCGAGTTATCTAATACTACATCACAACACACTGATGCTAATCTAGAGGAGGGGGGGGGGGGGGGGCAGGGAGGGGTGTAAAATGCCACCCTCAATAATGAGAGGAGGGAAGCACTTTAATTACCACTGACAATGAGTGAGAATAATATACAGTATCTAAAAATTCTGACTATAGTTGGAATGTGGTAATAGTGAATCCTCAATCATGCCATTGGAGCAACTTAATAATTTGCATCTCCACCATTCACAAGTATGAAGATGAATAACTCTAGAAAATTCACATAATAACATATCTGCTTCATATGATGAGATACTCAACATTGATATCCTTGAGGGTTGTTGCTTTAGAAATACCTCAATCTTTGCGTCACTGCAGTACTAATTTTGAAATAAAACACAATGTCTAATACTTTTATTTGTATATATTGTTTCTGATTATCAAGTACAGAGGCAGAACATACATTCAATACCTGACAGCCTCTGAAAGACTCTCACACAAACAGCTTTCAAAGGACAATAATGCAGACAGATGAACCTCAGGGCTCATGCACCACCTCCTTTTATACAAAACAGTCAAAGACATTATTGAATTTGAGATTTACAAAATAAAAATAAAAAATCTTGATATATGTTTGTTACATGTATCAAAAAATGGGCCACAAATTGCCCTATGAGTTCTGATATACAATTAGGAAAGGTTACATAGTTCCAATTGTAATTCAAAAGAATATAAAGTACAGTAATACAAATTATATTTTAGTTAATTACAACCCAATTACTTTGAATAAAATATTACTAATAGAATTACAGTTTGCTCTCAAGTAGAGCTATCATTTTAGATGATCATAATGAATAAACATCATAGCTTTTCAGAAATAGGGGAGAGGTTAATTTTAAAGAATATATGGTACAACATGACTGTACAGTTCATATCATGAAATTTCAAAATTGGGTTGTTCATAAACAGCTTATTCCCTTTAGTTGCTAACATGAATCAGATAGTATATTGATGCAAAATTTAAACTGAGACAGTAAACTCATTTGTACTAATTTATTTTTTAAAGGGCAGTTTACTATTAGAACTGGGTATGACCTCTTAAGAGGACGCTGACATCAGGAAGAAATTTCAGACAGGGATGGGAAGGTAGTCCCATTTCAATAGCCCCCAAAGAGGTTTTATTAACCAAAAGTTAGTGAAATGCTCTTCTACAGTCCTGAAGGTGGAATGTAGACAATTTGGAAAAGAATTACATTTCAGTAAGCAGGGGTATACTTTCAAATATAGATGTAAATACCAAAAATAGTAAGATACAGGTGGTGTGGAGCACCAAAAACACTAAGTCATTAAATTACATAAGAGAAATTGTGGGTAATATGTGTAACACCCAAATCATGCGAGATTATAAAGATTATAATAGTGCATAATACTTTAGAAACAAACTATTCAAAATTTAAAGTTTACAGTGGTATGAGGTACCAGTTACAACAAAGCATCCTAAAAGCTTATGTGAGATACTCCCAAAGTGTGAGTCTAAATAAAGTTCAAAAACATGTAACACAGGATCCTATCTAAGAAATACAAGACACATTTTTACACTCATTTTGAAATTTAATTTTCCTATGTAACCCATTTCTTCTGGTGCGATCGCCACACTCTGCAGTTCAATATGGCCTTTTGGGTAACACAGTCTTTTCAGTACCTGAAACCACACTCTGTATAAGTTTCCTTCCTAATAAACGACATCACGTACAATAAATGAAAGTTTCTGTCATTTATGTACATTTACGATAATGAATTTCAATTTAATTCATTTCTCACTTCAGAAGGTAGTTCTTGAAATGGGTCATTTCACCACAAAGCTAGACAAAACATGTAGAAGAAATAACATATAAGTAATAGTATCAAGATACTGACTTAGATAAGCATAGTCACTATATTAAACATCACATTAATACCCTAACACTGGATAGTTTTCCTCCTCCTGTGTAAACAGAATTTCAAAGGCAACAGACAAGTCTAGTATGAACGCAAATAGGTAGATCAGAATTGACCTCACAATGGTCCAAACAGGAAATTCCTAAAACACTTGCTCAGTCTGAAACCTACCTAATATCTCATGTGTGACTCTAAACCAACAATATATGTGAGTCAAAGATCAAAAATCATATGTCATGACTGACTATAGAGTGTTTAGGTCACAATTATTATCTTTGTGTTATGTGAGTAGTCTGAATGTGTGCATAATCATCTGCATCACAGGATACACAGCATCACAGTGTAAGCTTGAAGTTTCTTGCAAAATATATACAGAGTGCTGTAATGGGACACCATTTCCTAACATTTCAATTTTTTTAATACGATTAATCCTGACTCACCTATAGGTGAACATTATCTTGGCTGTTTCACTGAAAGAATTTCATTTGATTTTGTATACACTTTATTATATTTCAGGCTAAAATGTATAAAGGGAAATTGATTTTTTACACTCTGCATATAGAATTAAAATTATTCTTTTTTTTTTTTTTTTTAATATTTGAAATTACGAAATTACTGGTATACTTAAAAATCATATTATTAACTGCACAATCTAACACTAATTCCTCCCCCCCATATGAACCATGGATCTTGCCATTGGTGGGGAGGCTTGCGTGCCTCAGTGATACAGATGGCCGTACGGTAGGTGCAACCACAATGGAGGGGTATCTGTTGAGAGGCCAGACAAACGTGTGGTTCCTGAAGAGGGGCAGCAGCCTTTCCAGTAGTTGCAGGGGAAACAGTCTGGATGATTGACTGATCTGGCCCTGTAACACTAACCAAAACGGCCTTGCTGTTTTGGTACTGCGAAAGGCTGAAAGCAAGGGGAAACTACAGCCGTAATTTTTCCCGAGGGCATGCAGCTTTACTGTATGATTAAATGATGATGGCATCCTCTTGGGTAAAATATTCCGGAGGTAAAATAGTCCCCCATTCGGATCTCCGGGTGGGGAATACTCAAGAGGACGTCGTTATCAGGAGAAAGAAAAATGGCATTCTATGGATCGGAGCATGGGATGTCAGATCCCTTAATCGGGCAGGTAGGTTAGCAAATTTAAATGGGAAATGGATAGGTTAAAGTTAGATATAGTGGGAATTAGTGAAGTTCGGTGGC
This sequence comes from Schistocerca nitens, assembly GCF_023898315.1. Classification (NCBI taxonomy): domain Eukaryota; kingdom Metazoa; phylum Arthropoda; class Insecta; order Orthoptera; family Acrididae; genus Schistocerca; species Schistocerca nitens. Next base: position 546,617,180 of record NC_064618.1, read on the forward strand.
AGGAGGAGCAAGACTTTTGGTCAGGTGACTACAGGGTTATAAATACAAAATCAAATAGAGGTAATGCAGGAGTAGGTTTAATAATGAATTAAAAAATAGGAGTGCGGGTAAGCTACTACAAACAGCATAGTGAATGCATTATTGTGGCCAAGACAGACACGAAGCCCATGCCTACTACAGCAGTACAAGTTTATATGCCAACTAACTCTGCAGAGGGTGAAGAAATTGATGAAATGTATGATGAGATAAAAGAAATTATTCAGGTAGTGAAGGGAGACGAAAATTTAATAGTCATGGGTGACTGGAATTCGAGACTAGGAAAAGGGAGAGAAGGAAACATAGTAGGTGAATATGGATTGGGGTTAAGAAATGAAAGAGGAAGCCGTCTGGTAGAATTTTGCACAGGGCATAACTTAATCATACCTAACACTTGGTTCAAGAATCATAAAAGGAGGTTGTATACATGGAAGAATCCTGGAGATACTAGTAGGTATCAGATAGATTATATAATGGTAAGAGAGAGATTTAGGAACCAGGTTTTAAATTGTAAGACATTTCCAGGGGCAAATGTGGACTCTGACCACAATCTATTGGTTATGAGCATAAGGGAACAATTAACAGGAATGGGGGCAAGAAATATAGTAGAAGAAGAATGGGTAGCTCTGAGGGATGAAGTAGTGAAGGCAGCAGAGGATCAGGTAGGTAAAAAGACGAGGGCTAGTAGAAATCCTTGGGTAACAGAAGAAATATGGAATTCAATTGATGAAAGGAGAAAATATAAAAATGCAGTAAATGAAGCAGGCAAAAAGGAATACAAACATTTCAAAAATGAGATCGACAGGAAGTGCAGAATGGCTAAGCAGGGATGGCTAGAGGACAAATGTAAGGATGTAGAGGCTTACATCCCGAGGGGCAAAATAGATACTGCCTACAGGAAAATTAAAGAGATCTTTGGAGAAAAGAGAGCCACTTGTATGAATATCAAGAGCTCAGATGGAAACCCTGTTTTAAGCAAAGAACAGAAAGCAGAAAGGTGGAAGGAGTATATAGAGGGTCTATACAAGGGTGATGTACTTGAGGACAATATTATAGAAATGGAAGAGGATGTAGATGAAGGTGAAATGGGAGATACGATACTGCGTGAAGAGTTTGACAGAGCACTGAAAGAACTGAGTCGAAACAAGGCCCCAGGAGTAGACAACTTTCCAGTAGAACTACTGATGGCCTTGGGAGAGCCAGTCCTGACAAAAGATGTATGAGACAGGGGAAATACCCTCAGACTTCAAGAAGAATATAATAATTCCAATCCCAAAGAAAGCAGGTGTCGACAGATGTGAAAATTACCGAACTATCAGTTTAATAAGTCACAGCTGCAAAATACTAATGCGAATTCTTTACAGACGAATGGAAAAACTGGTAGAAGCCGACCTCGGGGAAGATCAGTTTGGATTCCGTAGAAATGTTGGAACACTTGAGGCAATACTGACCTTACGACTTATCTTAGAAGAAAGATTAAGGAAAGGCAAACCTATGTTTCTAGCATTTGTAGACTTAGAGAAAGCTTTTGACAATGTTGACTGGAATACTCTCTGTCAAATTCTAAAGGTGGCAGGGGTAAAATACAGGGAGCGAAAGGCTATTTACAATTTGTACAGAAACCAGATGGCAGTTATAAGAGTCGAGGGGCATGAAAGGGAAGCAGTGGTTGGGAAGGGAGTGAGACAGGGTTATAGCCTCTCCCCGATGCTATTCAATCTGTATATTGAGCAAGCAGTAAAGGAAACAAAAGAAAAGTTTGGAGTAGGCATTAAAATCCATGGAGAAGAAAAAAAAACTTTGAGGTTCGCCGATGATATTGTAATTCTGTCAGAGACAGCAAAGAACTTGGAAGAGCAGTTGAATGGAATGGACAGTGTCTTGAAAGGAGGATATAAGATGAACATCAACAAAAGCAAAATGAGGATAATGGAATGTAGTCGAATTAAGTCGGGTGATGCTGAGGGAATTAGATTAGGAAATGAGACACTTAAAGTAGTAAAGGAGTTTTGCTATTTGGGGAACAAAATAACTGATGATGGTCGAAGTAGAGAGGATATAAAATGTAGACTTGCAATGGCAAGGAAAGCGTTTCAGAAGAAGAGAAATTTGTTAACATCGAGTATAGATTTAAGTGTGAGGAAGTCATTTCTGAAAGTATTTGTATGGAGTGTAGCCATGTATGGAAGTGAAACATGGACGATAAATAGTTTGGACAAGAAGAGAATAGAAGCTTTTGAAATGTGGTGCTACAGAAGAATGCTGAAGATAAGGTGGGTAGATCACGTAACTAATGAGGAGGTATTGAATAGGATTGGGGAGAAGAGAAGTTTGTGGCACAACTTGACTAGAAGAAGGGATCGGTTGGTAGGACATGTTCTGAGGCATCAGGGGATCACAAATTTAGCATTGGAGGACAGGGTGGAGGGTAAAAATCGTAGAGGGAGACCAAGAGATATATACACTAAGCAGATTCAGAAGGATGTAGGTTGCAGTAAGTACTGGGAGATGAAGAAGCTTGCACAGGATAGAGCTGCATCAAACCAGTCTCAGGACTGAAGACCACAACAACAACAACAACAACAACAACACTAATTATTAATTTTATTTCTTGATTCATTCATAAAATAATGTTATATCTTGGTGATGATTCTTTTGTTGTCAAGAAAGTTTCTAAACTCTTTTGCCTTGCAAAATCTTTGGAATATTGTGAGTATCACAGAAAGTAAGTAGTAGTGGGCATGCCTCTGGTGGAGACAGACATAATTATATGATCGACACTAACAATGTAATTTGGAATATTAAGTGGAAATTGTAAAAATGGTGTGATATTTAATAATTTGACAAAGAATAAAATTCAAGAATAATACAAGCAAATCTTCATCAGCTATTTAGTCATCAGGAACCTACAATGTTAAATCAAAATTTCAGCCACAAGAAAGTATCCTTAGATTCAAGACTTGGAGCCAACAACAAGAAGAGAAAATTAAGATAATCAAAAGTTTTTCTTTTGTATACCTTACGCCTCTCAAAGCTTTTGAAAATAATGAAGAGACTAAGAGAAATATAATGGTGATGTGTGGAAGGGTAAGATTACAGTGTATCAGAAAGAATCATCTGGCACATCTCTATTTCTGAAACTAATAAACATATACTATGAATTTAGTTTTTTGATGAATGGGAAACTCAGAAAGTTATTTTTTATTTTTTTTCACACCTTTTCATAGGTGTTCATGATACCCTCCCCGCCCCCTCCCCCCTCCCCTTGTGATGCATGGCATATGTCAATCTGGTATTCACATTGTCCCCCAGTGCATCAAGCAGGTCTTTTAAAATCCCTCACAAGAAATAATCATGTACAGTCAGGTTGTGACGAGGCAAGCAGGGATATTTTCTACTTCCCCTCTTGTTTTGCCATCTGCCTCCTTAAAATTCGATTTTTCCATTTTTGAACTAATCACCAGATTATAATCTGCATTTTCATATAAGAGAAAGGATTGCCTTCAGTTTTAATGAATTTAACGCCAGATCAAATTTTGTTCTTAGTTTTAGGTGTGTAATTGATTTTCTAACTTATTTTGACTATTCCTAGTTAGTATCTTTCATTATAAGAGTGAAATCAGTAATTGTTTCGTACCTTAAACTCTATTGTTGATGCATAAACAAATATAAATTCTGTACTATTTAGAAACATTTGGAAGACGAAATGCTAGTAATCTTAAAGTATCTATTTGGCTCTATTCAAAAAGATGTTAGCAAAGCCAGCCCTTAATTAATTCCAAAGTAATTAACAGTTTTCTCAAAAGTATTGTTTGCATAATGATATTTGTTAACTTCATTGTTTAAATAAAAAATTCCACTTAACCCTGATAGTAGAAGAAACTGTTAAAAAGAAACAATTTTTTGATGTATTAAGTTAATTTAATCAGTTAAGTTTTCATTGTAATTTTTGTAAATTAAACATCAAAGAATGTAGAGTTTCAGCACCTACTATTGTGAGGATATATAAGGGCCCAATTTTTGGTACCGAGACAGTCAGTCCACGGCCGAGTTTCAGATGAGGAATCAGTGTTGATTAGAATGACAACAATCCTTCAACTTAACAGTGAAAAATGTGTCACACCAATAGGCTGTGTATTAAAAGAATTACAGTGTCTGCACCATATGTACCTTTATATTCTTCAAGAACTGTGAACTTTGTGGTTAGGTTTTTTACTGCTCGTAGATGTTCAATAGTAAACTATTGTAGGCATATGTGGTTGTTCGTCTGCAAACTATTAATTAGACTTGTGGAAAGTTAAAACAATAGTGCACTGGCCATATATAACTGTCTATTATTGAGGGGTTGTGAACAGTGAAAGTAAAAGACTGTGAAACGCAAATGTGCATCTTTCAGCTACACCATTTGCAGTAGACAGTAGTTACTCTTCCACAACCCATTTTCAGCCAGTATGTTGACACTGAGGACAACAAATGAAGAAATAAAAGTGAGGGGAATATCATCCCAAGTTCCAATGACCTTGAAGGCCACTTATGTAAGGCTGAATCATTTGGTCCAGTTCCACCGATCCATCATGCAGTAATCCTTTGATTTAAAAATACTTGCACTTCCAGATGCCAGTGCAGCAGTGTTTCATCATGTTGGTAAATGAAGTTGTCCAAATCAGTCTCCAACTATGGGAAAACAAGTTCTCAAGCGTATCGAGATATGCTATGGTAGATGCGTTTGATGTATGTGCCCGACTTATGAGGACGGGGATGGCCCAGTGATTTGCCTTTTCACAAACAACCTGTTTCTCAGAAATGTTCAAGACATCATCTAATGCTCTGTGCTGTGGGAGGATCCACACCATACCTAGTACAAAAGCCATGCTGAACAGTTATTACTGACCCACACTGTGCAAAATGTAGAACATAAAACGCTTTCTGTTGTCATGACACCATTTTTACTAGAACTGAAGCTGATGCACACTGCTACTACCTAGTGAGAACCATGTAAAACTCAAGAGTTTGCTCTTTAAAATCGTATGTTGCTCACACACATATCTCAAATGACATAATAGTTATGATTTTTTAAAATTGGACGATGCTTTTTGATACACCCTATATTTTTAGAAGAAAAGCCATATGTCAAAGCAGTAAACTTAACTTTAAATTCAAAATTTTCTATATAGTGCTTAGAATCAGAATAGTAATAATTAGCATAACAAAGTAAGACAAAGCAAAGATGATGTTCTTCACAGGAAATGCTCAATATGTCCACCATCATTCCTCAACAATAGCTGTAGTCAAGGAATAATGTTGAATGTTGTGAACAGCACTGTAAAGCATGTCCAGAGTTATGATGAGGCCTTGGTGTCGGATGTTGTCTATCAGCATCTCTAGAGATGTCAGTCGATCACTAATCACATGGACTGAGGTCTGGGGACCTGGGAGACCAACCATGATGAAAGTGCCAGCTGATCACACGATCATCAACAGATGATGCACACAAGAGATCTTTCATGCATGTTTTATGGAAAAGAGGAAAACTGGTTGAATGATAATCACATGGATGACATAGAAGAAAACATATGGCACATCAGGAACAAACGAAAATAGGAGACAGATTCCCCTTATATTTCCCTGAATGCCACCCCCACATCAGTGAAGGTGATACCTGGGTGTAGGTGTTGCCATACAGCAACAAACTGCAGCATAAAAACAAATGAGTATAATGAGCTGTGTAACATTGAAAAGAAACTTAAATAGTGTGAATTTTTAAACAAGAAGAAAACCAAAATCCTAGACATCAGAATAGTGAGGTGTATCCACCAGGTCTAGACCACTATAATATCGTAATACATAGCATAAGATAGAAACATGAAGGCCAAAATTACAAAAAAGATACCAGAAGTCAAGTAGGACAAAAGCATATACATACGTATACAGAACAATTATGTCCAGATATCATCAGTTCATTTGAAGAATATCACATCAAACATCAAATCAAAATCCCATCTCCCTAAATCACATTTAAGCAATACAGAACAGGATTGGTGAACAGACACCCAAGACTCATCAACCACACACAACATGTTCAAAATTTCAAGAGCTTCCTGCACCAAAACCAGAAACAAGGAAAAATTCAAGCAAGACAACTATACCATCAAATACAAGAAAACAAGAGAGAGCCAAGTATATATAGGTGCCAATCCAACAGCATTAAACATGTATAATTGAGCAAGTTCATATAGTTGTGGGTAAATATTAATAAAGAATGTCAGTAAAGAATGAAATGTAATGTAATTAGATAAATTATCTGTTGTCACACAAGGACAAAACAGAAGTCAATTAAGTAAATTTTTTCTATTGTCATGCTAGGATATGGCAGAAAACAATGTAGGTAAGTTATCTATTATCACACTGTGACAAAACAGAAGGCTTAAAAGCATAAATGTCAAGTCAGAGAATAATTAGGAAATTTCTGTTGTCATGCTAGGATAATGCAGAAAGAAATTAAGTAAATTTATCTGTTGTCATGCTCGGGCAATGCAGAAAGTAATTAAGTAAATTATGTGTTGTCATACTAGAACAAAACAAAGCTGATAAGCCAAGTCAGAGAACACACAAAAAACATTAAGCTGAGTGATGGTGTCACTCATGGAAACAAAACCATTAACTTCATATCTGCACGATAAGAATTAATTAGAATGACAGAATACCATTAAATACTTCAGAGTCAGACCACAAAGGGCAATAGCGTTAAACTCTACAGAATATTAAATATGGTGCATTACTTCCTCCTCAAAGCATTACCCAGTAAGTATAAGGTGTAAGACATTTTGTATCAAAGCGTGTCAAATGTGTAAAGACTGTCAATATAAGCATCCCAATAGTCATTCAAAAGTACCATTTTCCTGTATGTGAAAGGCATGAAGGCATGTTAGTGAAGAAGCATAATAAGCATGTGTCATAGAAATATAAATAGAAGTTTATTGTCTCATAACATACAATGTCAAGCCATTGACTTAAAGTACAGGAGACTTGTCAAAACACAAAAACTGGTTTACAATTTTCCTTATAATACCAGTAATATAATATACAATACTGAATAATTACTTAAATAAGCAATTAATAATTTTTCTTCGAAAGTAACAAACTTTTAAGATTACCAGTCCTAAGTATTTGCTCTCTTCTGCTCAAATTTTTGGGTTGTTATTTATGAATTCTTCTACTGAATGGTAACATTTCTGCACTAGTTTCTCATATAAGGATTTTTTCAGTATTTCTACATTTATGCTGAGAAATTCTCTTCCTTTCGCTTTGCTATAATTTTTCATACCCATATAATGAGGAGTTTGAGCATAAAGTTTTAAACTGTGGGTGGGCAGTGTAAAATTATTTTGAATTCTGGTGGTGTAATCATGTTGAAAATGATTTGCTACAAATAAGTCAGGGTTACTGTGCAGGTGCAAAGATAATCAGCTCATATATGTATAGTGAGGGAACACTTAGTGTACTTAGATCTTTTAGGAGTGGGCGACATGGTTTTCTTCACCCTACATTGTGCATATATCTAATGATGGTTTTCTGTAGTTTTAGTGTTCTAAACATATGGTTTGAGCTACCCCAAAATACAATTACTTACATTATTACTGACTCAAAGTAGCTGTGATATACTACTTTTCTTATGCCCATACTGGTAGCATTGTACAATACTCTAATCGAAAATGCTAGGCTATTTAATTTATTTGCAAGGTATTGTATATGTGATCCCCATGATGGATTTTTATCTAGTCACATTCCTAGGAATTTCACACAGCTAGCTTCCTGCAAATTCTAATTTCTGTGACAGACCTGAATATCATTTAATGTTGCTGGTTTTGTTTTAAACTGCATTAACTGAGTCTTTTCCCTGTTTAATCATAACCCATTAAAATCAAACCAGGTATCGATTTTTTTAAAAGTATTTCATACAGTTCGTGGAATTTGATGTGTACTGTTACTTTCAATGATTAAAGATGTGTCATCTGCAAATAAAACTGAGTGACACTCAATATTAAGTGGCAGATCATTTATGTAAAACAAAAACAGAATGGGGCCTAATACAGAACCTTGGGCTACTTCATGTGAAATGGTTTTCCTATTTTGAAGTGTAAGTTCCTCTCTCTGATGTTATAAACCACTTTTTGTCTTCGGTTGGTTAGATAGGATTTAAACCATTACAGAGATATGAGAAGTTCTAACATAACAGACCTAAAGATAAAATTACAAAATGAAAAGTGACCAGAAATATACTTATCTAATAGTGTTAATGATAAATATAACAGTTTCCTAGATATCTATTAAAAAACCATTGAAGAATGTTTGCCAATCAAAACTAAACCAATGAAGAAAAAGCGAGGGAAATTTGCCATGGCTAGCAAAAGGACTATTAGTATCCTGTAAAAAGTTGAATCTTCTTCATGCAATTGGGAAATCCCAGATAGGCCTATTCATTTTGTTGAATATTATAGAGCCTATAAAAAGATTTACAATAAAACTTTAATAGCTGCAAAAAAACTGTATAATGGAAATGTTATTACACAAGCTCCCAAAAAAGTCAGAAGCACTTGGAAGATAATAAACAGAGAAACAGGAAAGTAATCAGGAACTAACACTAAAAGCTTAAGCCTAAAAATCAATAATGTTGTAACAGAAGATCCAATAATCATTAGCAACATTTTCAACCAATATTTTACCAGCATCTGCCAACAACTTACACAGGGCAACAACAGTGATTCTCTGCAAGCCCAAAAACTAGTTGAGAATAAACAAAAGCCCCCCAGCAATTCATGTTACCTGTATCCAGCAAATGAACAAGAGACAAGAAAAATAATAGAGAAACTAAAAAATAAAGCATCCACATACATAAATGGCCTGTCAAATAGAATATTGAAACTAACTACTAGGGAAATTGCTAAACACCTCTGTCACTTAGTCATCTCATGTTTCGAAAAAGGAATCTTCCCAGATAGAATGAAGATTGCCAGAGTACTACCACTATTCAAAAAAGGTGATCACAAGGACCCAGACAATTACAGACCCATTAGCCTCCTTCCTATTTTGTCAAAGATCCTGGAAAGAATAATATGGCATTTTTTGATAAACACTGTATCGTAAATGTTAGACAGTTTGGGTTCCAGAAGGAAAAATCTACAGTGTCAGCTGCATTTGAACTTATTAATATAATCTCTGCAGGCCTGGATCAAGGCAAAATCCTGGTTGGCGATTTTTGTGGCTTGTCGAAAGTTTTTGATATTGTCAGTCACCATGTATTAATAATGAAGCTACACCACTATGGCATTAGAGGAACTGCTCTCGATATCATAATGTCATTTCTGCAGAAAAGAAAACTAGTAGTGGAAGTGTCACACAATCAAGGGAAACAGCTATCAGAACTACAAGATATAAAACATAGGGTGCCACAGGGTAGTATTCCAGGACCCCTCCTTTTCCTTATATATGTAAATGATGTACCTTGTAATGAAGACACTAAGTTGATACTCTTTGCAGATGACTCAACAAACACAGCTGTGAGACCAAGCTTACAGGAGGCCATAAGTAAAAGTAATCAAACAGTTGAAATGATCACCCACTAGCTTGAAGTGAATAGGTTAATCATCAATTATGAGAAAACAAATGCAATCATATTTAGGAAAAACAAAAGAATAACAAGTGAACTGACAAATTTGCAAGAGCTAGATTTAAGAGTAGTTGAAATTGCTAAATTTTTAGGGATCACCATGGACAGTTGTTTGGGAAGCAGTGTTGTTTTTGCTCTGAGACAAAGTAAGCCACTAATAACTGAAGACGATGTGCGCATGGTGTATTTTTCATACTTCAATGTTATAATGAGCTATGATATAGAAATCTGGTGCCACTCAACTGAGGCAGTCAAAATATTCAAATTACAAAAGAGAGCAATTAGAGTAATAGGAAACAAAAGAACAAGAAGTGGTTGCAAGCCTCTTTTCAAAAAATATAAGATTCCAACCACTACAGCTTATACATATATAAAATTCTTGCTCCTTGCTTGGGATCATAAAGATAAATTAAGCAAAAGTGAAGATGTACACCACCATCACACCAGAGACACCAAGAAATTAAGAATTCCGCAGCATAACACAACCCAATATGAGAGAATCTGTGGTTACATGACAGTAAGATTGTACAACTCTTTACCACCACACATCACTAATGCCAAATCAAAGGATAAGTTTAAGCAGTCAATCAAACAACTGCTATTAGAAACCCCTTTATATACAATCAGAGAATTTCTTTCAAATGAAAATAGCAAACAGGCATAGTACACTAAAAAAAAAGAAAAAAAATGTACACAGGTATAGAGAAAAAGTAAAATGTGTTAACTTCTTAACAGCATTGTTTTATCTAAATATTCTGTGTTCTACAGTATTATTGCTGTTAAATTTTTTATAAATGTAAACAAAATGGGATCTAGAATATGTATGTGCCAGATGACTATATATATATATATATATATATATATAGAACAGAGGGAAACATTCCACGTGGAAAAATATATCTAAAAAGAAAGATGATGAGACTTACCAAACAAAAGCGCTGGCAGGTCGATAGACACACAAACAAACACAAATATACACACAAAATTCAAGCTTTCGCAACAAACTGTTGCCTCATCAGGAAAGAGGGAAGGAGAGGGCAAGACGAAAGGATGTGGGTTTTAAGGGAGAGGGTAAGGAGTCATTCCAATCCCGGGAGCGGAAAGACTTACCTTAGGGGGAAAAAAGGACAGGTATACACTCGCACACACACACATATCCATCCACACATACAGACACAAGCAGACATATTTGTGTCTGTATGTGTGGATGGATATGTGTGTGTGTGCGAGTGTATACCTGTCCTTTTTTCCCCCTAAGGTAAGTCTTTCCGCTCCCGGGATTGGAATGACTCCTTACCCTCTCCCTTAAAACCCACATCCTTTCGTCTTGCCCTCTCCTTCCCTCTTTCCTGATGAGGCAACAGTTTGTTGCGAAAGCTTGAATTTTGTGTGTATATTTGTGTTTGTTTGTGTGTCTATCGACCTGCCAGCGCTTTTGTTTGGTAAGTCTCATCATCTTTCTTTTTAGATATATATATATATATATATATATATATATATAACGATGAACCCATAGTATAGAATTATTGCAATTAAATGTTCTGTAATTTAGGTACATAGATTATGTATACCTCATAAAATCCGTTCAGTTTACAGTATCTAAAATTTTGCAACTATGATATAAATTTCCAGAAATGTTGTGGCTAAAATTTATTAGTTATCTTAACAAAACTATAGTTAGAATCAGTAAAAGTGATGTATTTTATTGGAAAACTGACAAAGCAAATATGTACTTGGACTTACTCCATAGATGTACATCATAAGCTGCTAAATAAATAAATAAATAGTGTGCCCCTAATTGCATACTTTTCCAGTTTACAAAGTAGTAAGGAGTGATTCACACTATGAAAGGCCTTTGTTAGGTCACAGATATTTCCTGTGGCATGCAGTGAATTGTCTAGAAATGAGCTAATGTTATCAACAAAATTATTTACAGCAGATATTGTGGTTTTGCCTTTTTGAAATCCATACTGATTTTTTGAGAATATTTTAAATTTTTCTATGAAATTTTGAATTTGTATGGTGTCTACCTTCTCAAATATTTTTGATAGTGATGGAAGAAGAGAGACTGGACAATAGTTTCCCATATGTTCTTTTGCACCTTTTTTTGAAGAGTGGCTTAACTACTGCATACTTCAGTGTGTCTGGAAAATAACCTTCTTGAAGGGACTGGTTAACTATTGTAGTTAGTGGCTGTGGAATTATTTTAGAGAATGTTGTTAATGCTTTTGTTTTTATTGCATCCAATCCTGCTGATGTTTTACTTTTTAATGACACTATTACATTTACTATATCTTTTACAGTAGTTTTGGTAAATGTACTGAAAAATTCATACTGAAAAATTCTCCCTCAAGCTGCTCACTGTAGAAGAAACTAACCTTGTCTGGGCAAATTGACATTAGATTTGTTTACATTTATAAAGAATTCATTAAACAGTTCAGAAATTTGAGCAGGATTTACAATAGTTTTATCCTCTATCTTGATTTGAGAAATATCATGGCCTCTACCCGTGGCACCTGTTTCAGCTTTGATCACTGACCATAATACCTTTGATTTGTTCTCACTATCAAATATAAATCTATTATTTGCCAAACCTTTGGCTACCTTTACAACTTTCTTTAAAATATTTTTGTAATCTTTTACATAGGTAACAAAATCTGACATTTTTATGTTTTAGTTCCCTATGTAGCTGTGTTTTTCTTGCACTTGAGATTTTTATTCCTTCAGTAATCCACTTTACTTTATTTTTTACTTTTTTATGATGTACAGTAAGGGGAAAGTTTCATTAAAAACTTGCGTGAATGTTTCCAAGAAAATAACAAAAAATTTCAGAGCATGAAATACCACGATCTATGATAGAATAAGTTCATATATTCTTTGTTGAACTGGCATTTGGTGTAGGTTTTTTTGGAGCAAGGTTCTGTTGTTTTTGGTAACTCCATAAAGAGAGCCCAATGATCAGAAAGTCCTAAATCTAAACTTTATATTTGCCTCATTATAAGTGTAATTGGTTAAAATATTGTGATTCTTGAGTTTCTCCCGGCGTATTTGATAATCAAAATATCCACGGGTGTACTGCCGGTCTACAGTGTCCAACGGGCACAATATTTCGGCGATCATACATGTCGCCATCATCAGGTGAACTGATGGACTGAGCTCCTGTGAACGTGCCCGCACGGAGATCCGTACACTATGGCTGCTCAGGGGGAACTGGGTTCGGTCGCAGCGGCGGCCGATTTAAATACCCTCCGCCCGTGGCGCGCTCACTCTGCCGTCCGCGCCCCGGTCGCGCGGTGGAACAGATTGCGACGGCGTCTGAGATGACGTCGGTGTGATGGCTCTGTCCGCCATGGTCGTCACAACTATACATTTGCTCGATTTACTCTTGATTAACCCAATCGCTGGTTCCCAAGCCTTGCTAAGATTATAGCCAGTCACGGTTTATGAGATCGTCATTGGTGCGAATTTCGATGGCCTTTCTAACAACGCTGTCCCAGTGTCTCGACGTCTGTACCAGAATCCTCGTGCGTTCATACTCCATAGCGTGATTTTCCGACAAACAATGTTCAGCGACCACCGACTTGCTCGGATACATCAGTCGAGTGTGCCTCTGGTGTTCACGGCATCGATCCTCGACGGTACGCATCGTCTGACAAATATACGACTTGCCACATTGACACGGAATCTGGTACACGCCGGCCTTCCTCAAACCGAGGTCATCTTTGGCGCTCCCCACCAGTGCACGAGTTTTATTCGGAGGGCAAAACACAGTTCCGACCCGGTGTTTCTTCAAAATGCGGGCGATTTTCCCCGAGAGTGCGCCTGTATATGGGATAAACGCAGTGCCTACCTCCTCCCTCGTGATTTCATCCATCTCCACAGGTTGTGCTGTAGTGGGTGGGCAAAGAGCACGTTGAATCTGCCACTCTAGAATAGTACCCTTAATTATAGTGTGGTAGGTACTAATCAGAAATTGGAATGTGAGAATATGAGAATTGTGATGTAGTGTGTACTAATGATTTATTCTCTTGGTGAGAAAACAGTGCTATTGATATATGTAAAACAAGTGATGACTGTATTGAATCTGAATTAGATGGTATTTTTGATGTAGATGTGAATGAGAGCTTTGAAATAACTGAGGTTGATAAGTCTAAAACTGGTAGCTTATTGCAGATGAATGTAGGTGAGGTGTGTGACTTTAATGGAGATGAGACTTGTGTTGTTAATGATGTTATTGATGAAGTAATTCTGGAAGAATACGACAATGATGACCATCAACTTTTTGTGGAGTTTAAGAATAATGAAATTTCAAAGTTATTTGTGAATACAGATGAGGTAAGCGATTTATGTGATCGTGTAAGTGAGTCATGGAATACCAGTCCAGTCAAAGCAGTTTTTCATTAATTTCATGCAGAGTAATTATCCAAACAGTAAAGGTGAGGTATCTGTATGCCTAGAGAATTTGTTTGGGACCAAATTGATGATAATATAGATAAATGTGCATTCTGGAATAAGTTAGCTGTGGTTAGTCAAAATTTGTATCCAAATTGGTGGAATGAAGTTAAAGGATCTAAGTAGAAAATGTAATTTTGACAGTAATATATTTTGTGTTTCTTCTGTAATAAGTTGTGTTAGTTGTGCTATTGAATCCATTCAGTGTGTTCAATCTTTACCTGACCACATGTATAACCAAAGTAATGCTATGATGCCAGTAAAGTTGATAAAACCCTGCAAAAACAGTGTAAATGTAGCATTTGATGAAATTGATCTTTTGCACGAAGTGTCTAATAGTAGAGATGATGATTCAGATTTTGGATGTCCTTACATTAAGATTAAGATTGATCAGTTGGAAGGGAACTATTTGATTGACACAAGTAACCCAATTTGTGGCATATCTGAAGAATTTAGAGATGAGATCAAGTATAGTAAGAATTTTGTGGAAATGCTGGTTGTAGGTGTAATGATAAGAGGAGCTACAGGTAAGCAAAGAATATTGGTAAAATCTCAGGTACTTTTAACATATAGTATTTGAGGCAAAACTTTTGAACATGGATGCTTAGTGATCCCCAGTCTGGAGGAAAATATAATCCTCGGAATGGATTGGATAGTGAAAGTTGAGGCTTGTTTTGGATGGAATGCTAAAGAATTGTTTATTTTGGAACCTAAAAGTAGTACTTATCCTCCTCAGTCCTGAGGAAATTTTTATTTAAATTTTTTATATTTTCTTCCATAATTTGCTTATTAGCGATACTAGAAACACAAGAAAAATATTTTAAAAAATCATTAATTGCTTGAAGTCCTACAAATGGATGTCCCCCACAGGGGACCTTAGGTCACAAGGGGTAATGATGTTCCACAAATCATATTTCATTAAGAATATTATTTTTAATTTTATCAATGCATTATTTATTTAAATTAGTACAATGATACATTTTATTGTTACAAAATTGTACCTAGGTATATGTACTGAACAAAAGAAGAGTGGATTAGAAAAAAATTCGGAATACAGTAGGTCTATCATAATCATTCATTTCTGATGACAAATGTAATTCATTTAGTCTTCACAGCTCAAGTTAAGCTTGAAGCAGATGCATGTATCTTGTAGGCAGAGGAAGACTTCACAGGTGGAACATCTTATGTGTGGCTCATTAGCTGAACACCCTGGAAATCGATAGCGATTTTTGGTAACCAGTTGAGGAAATTCTGGTAGCTGTAGAACATTTTTGGTTTGAAGGGCATCAGGAGGGTGATCAACTCTACATTTTGAACGCTTTGTTGCTGGATTTTTGAAGTGAGGATCAGCATCAGATATCACTTTAAGTTCACGTGTATGCCATAGATATTCCTCATACTTTACTCTGAACTGGAGGCAGTCTAGAATGTCATTCTTCAATGTACCCAAGACAGTTTGATCGCATCTGTATTCTAGCCGTGAATCACAAATAGTGAAATCAATGAAGTGCATAATCACTCTTACAGTCAACTTCTTAGTTCTGGCACTTATTCTGCAATAGTTGATCAAACTGAATTGTAGGTGCTTACAATTCTGCAACAATCCTCTTGAATGTACTTTTTTTCTTTCCTGCACCAGAGGTGACATTTATCAACTGGTTTTACTCCTTCTCTACAAGACATGTAGATAACAGGGCGATTGTCAACCACTTTACTACACAAACTTGTCCATCACTTCTCACTCACTGATCAATGGATCTCCTCCTTCATATTCTTGTCTAATGATAGTTTGGAAGCTTTTGGAATTCTGGAGTTCTGTAATGTTTCAGTAGCCTGACACTCAGCTTCACTATGCAATTTGTCTAAAAGTGACTCTGATGTGAAATAACGGTCCACGTACATGGCACTCTGGTAGGAAGAGTGGCTGTCAGTTTTATAACAGATTTTCCACCTACATCCAAATTTTCATATTGAGTGTCAATCACTATAGAATCACACTTCCATTGATAAAAGAAGAAATCTAAAGGAAGGCCATCAGTTGCAGCCAGTACAAAATTCTTTAGTCCACAAGGGTTAGGTTTCGATTTTATGACTTGTCATGCTGGACTGTGACCCCAAAATGGAATCATCTGTTCATCAACAGAAACGTTAGTGGGCCTGGGATTCAATCTTCAACCATTCTGTACAATTTCAAGAATAGGCTGTATTTTACTAAATTTCTTATTTTGTTTGACTTTGAGGGATACTTCATCATCAAGAACAAGTTTCAGATGTTTTCTAATTGTAAAATATCTGCCATGGCAATTTTTTTTAGCAAAACCTTCCACCCTAGCCTTTCGGCTCAATGTGTCCTAATCCTGGGATAGCACAAGTATGACATCATTACTGTTGCAGAGATGAACTTTTTCATTTCATCTGCAGTAAATTTCAGCTCTCTCCCAGTATTTTTACGATAGCTTCTGTTTGTATATTCAGTAAGGATGCTAAAAATATTTTCTGCCAGAAATTTGCTCACAGTCATGAGGTGGCAAGTTCACACTGACTGCCACTTGTTCCTCATATTCAGGTGCAGGTGGTAAGGGAAAAAATCCAAAGTCTTCTTCCAAAATGTCCTGTCGGTGGTAGATTGACTAGAGCACATTCTTTCAGATTTGCTATCATTCGTGTCTTCAGCTTCGTCAGCCATATCCAATTCCTGTTCATTACTAACATGGTAATTTGGATCTGTACAGATTTCATCATCATCATCATTGATCAGAGAGCTCCAATTCACTAACAACTCCATCAGATAATTCATTTATAAAAATCTCGAAATGCCTTTGAATCTGAAAATAAACTCAAAATTAGGACTAAAAATAGTAAAATTGTTCACCTGTAGATTACAGTTTTCTGAAAAAAATTAATACTAATCTAATATTCGCCACAGAATATAGAATGAACAGTTAAAGTATTACTTAAAAAAATAAAAAAGATTAAATATATTTTGTTGACAAACCACCCCTTCAGTGTACACTCGAATTTCAATACATTTTTCAAAGACAATTGAAAAATTATAATTTCAAATAATTATTCTCTGACTATTCATTTACATTTTCCCATGTAATTTATACTGATTAAAATAGAATAAAGTAGCAATAAAATACTTACAAGGAGCCTCTCCTCTGAAAACACACTTTACCTGTCAGCCATTGCCTTTGCTGCCTGGCAATAATGTGATTCAGCACAATGATGATGAACTGCTGTTGCATGAGGTGTTGCCATCTCTGAACTTCCTTCACAAACACTTTTCAGTGTGGTCAACATGAGCTCAGGAAAAATTTTCAAATAATGCTATATGTTATGTCCCCCATAGGGGACACCAGGACTGGGGAGGTTATGTGAAAACTAATTCCTGTATTTTAAACTGTGGGAAAAGTTGTAACTATTTGCAAAACATCATGAACCAAGGTGAATACCAGATGTCTGATGACAATATAAATTTTGGTGAGACTGAGGATCAGAATTTTGAAAGTGTAGTAGATTCTAAAGTAAGGGAACCTGACTCTTAATGACATATAAAAGAAAAAAAACTTAGGAATTTGTTATTGGAGTTTAGAAATGTGTTTAGTGAAAAACCAGGGACAGTGAAAGGCTATCAGTGCATACTTTACCTTAAAGATTATCAACCTTTCTTTCTCAAGCTATACAATATACCATTTTTAAAAAAGAAAGGTGCAGAGACATAAATAAAAAAATGGAAACATGGGGTGTAATTGATAGAAGTGGGAGTGCTTACAAGAATAATTTAGTTGTTGTAAGTAAGAGGAATGGTGGAGTGAGAATTGTTTTGGACTCTAAAATCTGAATAAATATCTTATCTGAGAGAATGACCATCCTGAGAACATAGATGAGATGTTACACAAATTTAATTATGTAAAATACAACAGTAGTTTGGACTTGACCTCTGGATTTCACCAGATCCCACTTGAAATTCATTCTAGAAAGTATACAACATTTTTGTATGGAGGTAGGTGTTTTCAGTACTTGTGTGGTGCCATTTGGGCTAAATGTATCTGTTGCTAAATTCATAAGAGCTCTGGATTCTGTCTTGGGAAGTGAAGTGAGTTCAAAATTAATTGTGTATGTTAATAATTACTGGTCACTGAAAAAACTTGGGAACAACATTGAATTTGTTATGAGACATGTTTTCAAAATTAGAACCAGGAGGTATGACTCTGAAAATAGGTAAGTGTAAATTTGGTGTGGAAGAAATTAAGTTTTTAGGAGATGTTTCATTTGAAAAAGGAATTGCACCAGATAAAGAGAAACTTGATGCTATTGTTAATTTTCCTCCTCCTTGCAACAAAAAACAGCTTAAATCATTTTTTGGGTTAACTGGAGTAAAGAAACTTTTGTTGCAATCAAGCTTTGAATGTTAATACTTATGTGAACTTTTGAAG
The DNA here is from genome assembly GCF_023898315.1 of Schistocerca nitens. Classification (NCBI taxonomy): domain Eukaryota; kingdom Metazoa; phylum Arthropoda; class Insecta; order Orthoptera; family Acrididae; genus Schistocerca; species Schistocerca nitens. Next base: position 546,635,774 of record NC_064618.1, read on the forward strand.
AAGAATATCATTTGGGATTGGAATCAGAAGTGTCATGATGCTTTCAATGAGATAAAACAACAGTTGTGTCAAAGTCAGATATTGTTCAGGCCAGATATGTCTCTTCCGTTTTGTATTATGATGGACAGTAGTGATGTTGGATTGAGTGCTCATTTATTTCAGGAGGCTGAAGTTGACAGTGTTATTGAACATAGATCTCTTGCATTTGCTCGTTGAGTATTGCAGAAACATGAAAAGACATACACTGTAATTGAGAAAGAACATTTGGCTGTACATTGGACAACCAACAAATTTAAAAATTATTTGCTAAGTCAGAAAGTCATGATCTATACTGATTATAAAGCATTATGTTATCTTCAGGTGTGTAAGCTGTACCATAACAGAGTTACTTGGTGGGCCTCGTTTTTAGAGCAGTTCAGTTATGAAATCAGATACATTAAGGGAACAGACAATGTAGTTGCTGTTGTTCTGTCTAGGATACTGTAGGGAAGCAGCCTACTCACGCTGTAGTAAATTCACATCAGTCTTTCCATTGTGTGCCAGCCAGTCCGCTGTAACTAGCTCTGACGTCATAAATGTTGCGCAATACTTTAAAATTCAAGTAAATCACCTAAAACATTTCTAGCATGTCAGGAGTAATACTAAATTAATATGTGTTGAATATCAGTTCAATAACTTTAGCCATTTTCGAAATTTGGATGTTTTTCTGTAAAAATCATTGGCGCAACAGAAAAGAGCTAGAAAGTTAAAACTTTATAATTAGATTAATTTTTCATAATTATTTAATAAAAACAGTACTTTGGATTTCACAAATTAAAATTTTAGTGGAAATTCATGATTTTCTGGTTTTCGTCTTGAAACTTAAGGAAGCAAGATAGATTAAGTAGGCTAACAAATAATTTTTCATAATTATTTAATAAAAACAGTACTTTGGATTTCACAAATTAAAATTTTAGTGGAAATTCATGATTTTCTGGTTTTCGTCTTGAAACTTAAGGAAGCAAGATAGATTAAGTAGGCTAACAAATAAGGCTAGGATGTTTATATTTAAGTAGAATGGAGATCCGCTATCACCATAAGGATGTGAGAAGTTTCATTTGAATACCTATAAAACTATAGCGATAGCGTATCTCCAAAGGGCCAGTTCAGAGCTCATCTACTGCGTGCAGTGTAATTAAATTAATTCTATCGCCCAAAATATCTAACTTAGCCATGTCAAAATTTTATTATCAATACTTACCTGTGTGCTGAATGCAAATTTAAATTAAGAGCTTCATCGGCCATCAGCAAAAGAAGCTATGATTTATTCAGTAACTTAATGTGGTGCATTACTAGCCCAGCGGCTAGTTGGGAGAGCCAATTTGATCAGGCGTTCCCTTAGCCGTCCTTTTTTTTTTTTTTCTCTTTATTGTGATTTTAATACCACTATAACAGGTAGGCTGGCAGCAGCACAATACACCGCTCTTCAGCCAAAGATAGTACAATGATAAAACAGAGAAGACACATGGGTTGGAAAAAAACGTCGGGAGAAAAAACAGTAGACACATAAACATAAAAAACATGAGGCCGTTCACACTCGAAGACAATGCACACTACAAACTGTTGACACGAGGCACAAACACTGAAGATGTCAATGGCACTGGTGAACGATGGAGTGTGACGGTGAACACTGAACACTAAACATGACGGCACACACGAAACACTGATGGCGGTGACCTCCGGCGCGCGAATGTCCACTTAGCATGTGCGAGTCCGGGGACCTGCCAAGAGGGGAACAGGGGTGAGGTGGGGGAGAGGGGAGAAAAAGGATGCCAATGGCTGAGGAGACGGGGGCAGGAGGAGAGGGACAGGGGAGGGGAGGCCCGGGGGAGGAGGGGGGAGAAAAGGAGGAGGGAGGGAAAAGGGAGAGAAGGGGGGGAGGGTGCCCAGAGGAGTAAGCACAGGGGGAGGGCGGGAGGATCAAAGTTGGTAGGAGGGGTAGATGGAGGGGAGAAGGGCATCATCAGGGAGAGGGAGCTGGCGGAAGCCACCTTGGGAGAGGGTAAGGAGGGTGGAGAGATGGAGACCGGGTGGGACGTGCGAATACAGGCGCGGCAGCGGGCGGGGGTGGGAGAGGATCGGGGAGACGAGCGGGTGAGGAGGATCGAGTTTGCGGGAGGTGTACAGGATCCGTATCCTTTCAAGGAAAAGGACGAGGTGGGGGAAGGGGATGAGATCGTACAGGATCCGCGTGGGGGAGGGGAGACGGATGCGATAGGCGAGGCGGAGAGCATGACATTCAAGGATTTGGAGGGATTTATAAAAGGTAGGGGCGGCGGAGATCCAAGCCTGATGGGCATAACAAAGGATAGGGCGGATGAGGGACTTATAGGTGTGGAGGATGGTGGAGGGGTCCAGACCCCACGTACGGCCGGAGAGGAGCTTGAGGAGACTGAGTCGGGAGCGTACCTTGGCTTGGATTGTCCGGAGGTGGGGAGTCCAGGAGAGGCGACGGTCGAGGGTGACGCCCAGGTACTTAAGGGTGGGAGTGAGGGCGATAGGACAGCCATAGATGGTGAGATAGAGCCGTCCACACCGTGGCTTTATATATAAGAACGCTGCGCGAGGAAGAAAGGCCCCAGTTCTCTCCAGACGCTGAACAGCACGCCATCTGTGTCGGGAGTCGCGTCGCTTCGGTATCATTGCTACAAACAGCCTCGGATGCCATATTAAGTTACTCGAGATACGCGTAACCATGAAATCATTTTCAAGTGAAGTGTTAATTCTGGGATGATTTTCATTATCTAGCTTCAGTTTGCGTATTGTCGTATTTTCACGTGCCGCCGTGGGACAAACATTCTACCATTACAGTAATTAAAACTTCTGGGCTAAGAGGCCGTGGTCCAATAGTAGAAATACTTCTCCCTGACGTTTCGTTGCCAGCTGCGGGCAACATCATCTGAGGTGAGTCGTAGACTCACCTCAGATGATGTTGCCCGCAGCTGGCAACGAAACGTCAGGGAGAAGTATTTCTACTATTGGACCACGGCCTCTTAGCCCGGAAGTTTTAATTACTGAAGACGCCGGCCGTGAAAGCCTACACGCTATATTCTACCATTATTTAGCGTGGCGTTTGATGAACCTAATCATCAAATTATGGCGAGCATTTATTTAAATATTCAATTTGGACAATTATAGTTGCGTCAGCGCATTAGACTCTGAACTGCTCTGTTAGTTAGGTTGTGTGGATTCTTTTGTTTTTCATCTGTGACTTTCAGAATATACTCAACTATTTTAGAAAATCGTTTTTGATTATAAATCCCGGACAATCTCCTAATTCCTCAGAGCTATAAGCTGTAACTATACGTGTATTCTCAGATGAAGTGGGCACTAGGAATTCTAATTACAGGCTTCACGTTTTGCTAATCACTTTCTGGTTGCCAATATTGTAGTTAGAGAGCCAGTGTTGAGAACGGCGAAAGACAGCATAAATAGCATTCTAAATAATAGGAAATGCAGTGTTTCTACATTCAAACAAATTTTATATAACAGCAACATATTTTCCAACATGCCGCCCCACATATGGTGCATCGGCCGGGAAACAAACTGAGTAAAAGTGAAAGTGATTTTTAAATATTCGGATTCGTGAGTGAAATGCGACATGCAGCTGAGTAATAGAACAGTGAAAGTGTTACGTGTGTATGTGGACGACGCAATTGGATTAACGACGCAATTGGATTAACGACGCATCGGGATTAACGGAGCTGGCACTGAGTCTAGCGGCGCTGCCGGCATCGCGAGAAGCCAGTTTCGCCTCATCGCAGTCATCTGCCGGAGCCGCGCCTGCAGTTGTGGGCCACGCAAACACACAACAGCCGTCGGAGTGCCGTCTGCAATTCAGCGAGCTGCGTCGCATCAGTAATCCTGGTACGCCACGCCGGCAATGCCATACGTCGTGCAGAAGGAACTAAGTTAAGTGAAAAGCTGTTAAAAATTTTACTAACCTGCACTAAAAGACTGTCGGCGATGGAACCGCCAAAAGACACTGAGGTTAAACTTATATCAGAACCTATGTCTGTTGAGGGGACTGTAAATCCAGACAACGGTTCAAGTGTAAATATGCATGAAAGTATTAATGTTAAAGTGAAATATGAAGTATTGTCTCCTGGCAGTAGTGTAAAAAGTGGCAATGATTCAATAATAGAGACCCCTGTAGTAAAGCAGAAATTATAAATTATAAATTTATTGGATGATAGTTTATCTGATGAGTTAAAAACGAAACAGTCATCAGAGATGGTAGAGTTTAGGAAGGAGAGGTTAAATATGACTGATCAATCAGAAGTTTCGTTTAGTTTTGATGATTCTGGTGTTGGAGCTAGTTTTTCGTCACCTGAGTGTGAAAAGAAACCAGCTAGTGAGCAACCCAAAGATACTGGGGCTATTGATTTAAATGTTATATTACAAGTAATAGCTGCCAGTAATGCAAAAATGACAGCTGAATTAAAGTCTGAAATAACTGAGGTCAAAAGCAGTAATGCTGAATTAAAGTATGAGATTGTGGCCAGCCAAGCAAATTTTAATAAAAGATTGGAGGTAATGGACGATACCTTCAAGGTTGGTTGCAATAAGTTGAAAGAGGATCTGGACAGTTTGAATTATAAAATTGATTACAATCATGAGGATATTAAGAAAAAGGTTGCTCAACAATTTTCTGAAATGTATAAAACAGTAAAATCTGAAGTTGCTGAGGTTCGCAAAGACTTCCAAATGGAAGATGCGAAGCTGGAGCACAAGTTAACAGAAAAGATCGAGGCGGAATCTGAACTGTGCTCAGATAGGTTTAAAGATGTTAATATAAAAGTAAACATATGTCAAGCAGAAGTAAATGCAATCAAAACTGATACTACTCATATTGTACAAAGAGTAGATAATGTTGAAATGAGAGTAGAAAATATTAGTACTAACATTGCTAACATTGAAAGTAAAGTAGCTTCAGTAACTTCTGGTAATGGTAGTATACTGAAGCGGGAACGTGTTGTATCTCCGCTTACAGTTACTCATGTGCAGTGAACCGGCATTTATCGCCGCGCCCACGCACTATGCTCATGGTTAGGCTTTGTGGCAATAAACGGTTAAAGCGGCTTCTGGACAGGACACATTTATTTTTCCTACAGCTACAATAAATGTCACATAACAATCTTCGCTGATGTTCGTCTATACGGGTGCGTTGCACTGGCGGCACGGCTCGGTCACCGATCCCGGAGGGTGTACACTCCAGTTACGAGCCGTGGCGCGACCGCGTGGACCGAGCGAGGCAAAAGGCCGCGTCACCGAATGTTCTGCTCCTGGCACGACAGGAGGCGCCGTAACGTCCGCGAAGAAACGAAAGACAATTTAACGGCGACTGCGTTTGCGACCGCGCGTACGCGTTTACGGCGGAGTCACGTTGACTCGACGCATGTGGTCCGCGGCGGAAGAACTGGGGAGACGTGTGTCGCGTCCCGTCGACTAGCTCGCACTGGGGGCAGCTTTGTTCCCGTGCGGTCCGGTGTGCGACGCACCGTTGCCGAAATTCCGCGTAACGGTACAGCTGCCCCTACTTGTGTCGGCAGTGCCGTAGTTCAGCCCTGCGTGCGTTGGACGGTGCTGCCGCCACAATACAACAGGTTGTAGCTGCAAACGCCGCTTTTATCGGGTGTCGGCAATTCTTGCGGTTTGATCCAGATAAAAATATCCACCCGCTAGATTTCTGGAACGATTTTGAAGATGTGATTCCACCAACTTGGTCTGAACGAGAGAAAATCTCATTTATTAGAAGCCATTTAGCAGGTGACGCCATGCGTTGGTCAGCTGATGTTATGTTGAAGTGTAAAACATTAGCAGAATTTAAAACAGCTTTCATTAATGAGTATTGGTCTAGTAATAAGCAAAATGAAGTGTTGAGAGAATTTTGGAGTGGAAAATGCTTCAATGCAGGCAAGGAATCTATTAAAGAGTTTGCTAGGTCATGGATTTCACGTTTGCTACATTTGGACGAAAAGCTGAAACCTGAATGATAATACTAGGTCTTGAAGCCAAACTGCCATGGTATTGGCAAACTAGAATTATATCTGCCCCTAGAGACAATCTGGATTGTTTCATTGAATATTTGGAACGTGTAGAACATGTTGCTGCCAATGAGGAGCAAGCACGTAATAACAGAAATGCTAATAACAATAGTAGTAATTTTAGGAACGAGCAGAATGGCAATGTAAACATCAGAACAGTAGGTGTTTGCCATCCTAAGAGAGGTAGGAATTGGAGAAATAATTATCAGAACCAACAATGGCATCCAAGTGATAATAATTTTGTTCCAAACAAAATTATGCATGTAAACAACAGTACGGAAAGCAATGCTATGCCAGTTAAATATAATGAAAATAAAGGAAACAGTAGTAGGCCGAGGCAGGAAAACTAGTTCCCATCTATGAGGACACTGGCGCTCACCAGGCGGTTACTTGTCCTAAGCCAGTGGTTACGGGAATTGGTAAGACAGATCAGAATACTCAGACTGAACATGTGGATGAAGAGTCGGTAGCATCTAAGAATACAGCAGAAATATTAGATCACTCACAGTATTTGATAGATACCGTGTTAGAGACGCTTTCTAAGTGGAAAGAGAAAGAGAAGGCGCAGCAGTGTAAAGATAGGGAAGAGCTACAAAATATTGAATTGTCAGGTGAAGAAGCAGAAGAAATTCGTGCTTATATTTACGATGAGGATGATGTGCTCTTATCTAAAGTGCCTGTGCAGGATATTGATAATGTACTAATAGATTTAGGACAGGAGATAAGTGAGAATGTAGAGGGTAGCCTGTTGGGGGTCGATGAACCTAGTAACTGTGACCAGTTGTCACTTGAGAAGGAACCCGACGATAATGGTAAAAGTGGTTTAGCTGTAGCTAGTGTTATGCCCGGTCTGGAGGCGCAGAATCGCTCAGACTACAGTAATTTGGGTCATGTTCAGCAAACTAAATGTAATGAAGTCGTGAGGTGTTTCGATTTGAAATTAATAGACCGACTGGAAAAGGCAGCTGAAAATGTAATTCAGGAAACCCATACACACTGTGACCTAAATGTAATGAAGACAGATGTCGATCACTTTAGTTGGAGACAAATCCAAAAGGAACTATTGGATGAATTTGAGGAACCACCTGTACAACCTAGAATAAGCCACCCTATAATAATAGTGAATATGTTGGGTATCAATGTACGTTGTCTCTTAGACAGTGGAAGTGAGGTGAGTGCGATATCTCAGTCCTTCTTTGATGCATTACCTGGTAAAGACAAGCTTACAGTAATGAGGGTATCAGGACTAAGAATAATTGGTGCTACTGGCAAGGTGTCAAAAATGGTAAAGCAAGAAGCTTTGCTGCCCTTTAACATTAATGGTAATTTAATTGATCATCCATGCTTAATTGTAAACAATCTCAGTATTGAGGTTTTAATTGGCATAGATTTCTTGTCAAAATATCAGAGTGTTGTTGACTTTGAAAGAAGACAGTTAAAGATGGTCTTGCCAATAACTAGAGTAATTACAGTACCTTTTAGTGATAAACATGTAGTAACTAATGATGAAACTTGGGAGCTGCCTATACGAGTTCTGAAAAATAGGAGATATTGGGACGAAGATGTTAATCTTAGTAAAAGTAAGCTAAACACAGAAGAAGAAGAAGAAGCAATTATTTTGGACAAAATAGAAACTAAATTGCAGGAAATCGATAAAATATCAGCTAATCATAAGGAAGAACTGAGACAGGTTCTAAAAAGGCATCATAAAGTATTTTCAGATCGACCTGGCGTGGTCAAAGGTTATGAATGTCAATTAAAGGTGAAACCTGGCCAAGTGTTTTTCAGGAAGCCATACCAAATACATGTAGGTAGGAAGGAGGCAGTTCGAAAGGAGATACAGAGAATGCTAGAGTGGGGTGTGATTGGAAAAGCAGTCAGTGAGTACAATAATCCTCTTGTTATTGTACCAAAAAGAGACGGGAGTGTCAGATTGGTCTTGGACGCTCGTTGGTTGAATGAAATAGTGGTTAGGGAAAGTGATAGACCGCAGAACATGGACGAGTTATTGCAAAAGTTCCAGGGAGTAAAATTCTTAACTTCTACGGACATCACGTGTGGATATTGGAATTTGCCACTGGCGGAAAGTTCAAGGAAGTACACAGCTTTCTTGTACGAAGGAGTTTGTTACCAATACCGTGTGGTACCTTTCGGACTTAATATCTCTGTTTGTGCCTTCGTATGTGTGATGTGCCATGTTTTAGGACCAGCCTTAAGTAATAAAATAACAGTCTACATAGATGATCTGTTAATAGCAACTCCTACCTGGGAAGAACACATAGCTTTATTAGAGGAAGTGTTAGAGGCTATTGAGAGAGGTGGCATGAAATTAAAGATTGAAAAGACAGAGTGTGTTAAAGAGGAAATAGGTTTCTTGGGATATATGATAAGTGGAGAAGGTATTCTGCCTGATCCTTGCAAGCTAGCAGTCATTGAAAAATTTGAGGCTCCCAGAAACAAGAAGCAGTTGAGATCGATGTTCGGTCTTTTTGGCTTCTATAGGCGTTTTGTTAGTGATCAGGCTTTTAATGCACCCTGTCTTCACCTCCTGCTGAAAAAGAATACCCCTTGGGTTTGGACAGCAGAATGTCAACAGGCATTTGAGGTGCTTAAACAATCTTTAATTAATAGTCCTATTTTACGTCATCCTGATTTTGAAAAACCATTCTGTATGTCTGTTGGTGCTAGTGGCTATGGTATAGCTGTGGAGATATTCCAAGTAGAAATAGAGAACGAACAAGAAGTGCACAAGACTATAGCTTTCGCAAGTCGATCTTTACAGGCAGCAGAGAGAAATTATGGCATCTCAGAACTGGAAGCATTGGCAATTGTATTTGGGGTACAGAAGTTTGAGCAGTATCTATTAGGTCACAAGATAATTGTTTACAGTGACCATAAGGCGTTGAACTTTTTAAAGACCTGTAAGTTGAGGAATGCTCGTTTGGTAAGATGGTCATTGTATCTCCAGCAGTTTGACCATGAGGTTAAATATATTCAAGGGAAAGACAATCTGGTAGCTGATGGGTTATCTAGAAGTGCGGAGCTCTGTGATGACGCGGGAATTACAGCAACAGACCTAAATGAAGTTCGAATGTTTGCATTGCACGAAGTAAAGGAAGGAAGTGCATTAAAGAGAGTGATTAAGAACTTGAGACGTGAGCAGAATGCAGATGACCAACTGAAATTAGTGAAGAGCTATTTAGGAAATGTGAACTATCCTAAGGTTTTGCAATACTATTGTTTGCATAAAGGTATTCTGTTTAGGAGGAAAAAGGTAGGTGTTTCTGAGTGAAAGCTGTGCTTTCCCTCACAACATGTAGACTTACTAATCGACTATGTACACCTGAGGTATGGGCACTATGGTGCAAAGAAGTGCATTGCAAAATTAAAAGAGAAGGTTGTGTTTGACAACATGTACCGCCGTGTGGCCAAAGGTCTAGCATCTTGTGTAGTGTGCCAGAAAGTCCATGCTGCTAACACCAGAATACAAGGGGATATGCATTCAGTAAAGCCAACTGAAACGCTAGAATTACTGGCTTGTGATTTGTTTGGCCCTCTTCCTGCTTCGAGAGGTGGTTGCACCCATGTTTTTGTTGTTGTGGATGGATTCAGTAAATATGTTAAGCTGTACCCAATTAAAAGAGCAAATGCAAAAACGTTGGTAGAAAAGTTGGAAAAAGATTTCTTCGTGAACGTTGGCGTTCCGAAGAATTTGCTGTCAGACAATGGGCCTCAATTTACTTCTGATAGATTTAAAGAATGTCTGGCTAAGGCCGGAGTGAAACATCTGAAAATATCTGCGTATTTCCCCCAAGGAAATATGAGTGAACGTATTATGACAGAATTGGGCAGGCTTTGCAGAACTTATTGTGCTCGGAAACACTCAAGTTGGGCAGAGCACATTAAGTATTTTGAGAATGTAATTAACAACTTAAGACATGATGCAACTGGTTTTGCACCTTGCGAATTGATGTTTGGCCAAGAACCGCACAATGTGATTGCAGATATGGTAGAATTCCCTATTCTAATGCAAATATCCACAGACGAGAAGAAATTAAAGGCTAGGGCAAATATAAGAAAAAGAGCATTGGAAAGGAAGAAGCGTCATGACGCAAAAGCTGTACCTACTAGTTTTGAAATAGGTCAGTTAGTCCTTGTCGAAACCAAGGAAAAATCAAAGAAAATAAATGCAGAAACAAAGAAATTCATGTTCATATACCAAGGACCTTTCAGGATCATAGGAAAACCACATGCCAATGCATATTGGCTAGAGTACCCTAAAAGTAAAAAGCTATTAGGTCTCAGGAACGTGATCGACCTAAAGAAATTCATAGGTAGTGAATGAATGCTGTAGGGAGGAGGTTGTTCTGTAACCTCTACACAGTGTGGCAGCTGTGCAGTCCCAGCTGTGTGAGATCTTCTTTCCCATTTCAGGTCTCACTCAATCTTCATCTTTCCTGTCCCCAAAAATTTCGACCTCTTCTTTCCAACACAAAATTTTCCGGAATGGTTATCAGGCCAATAAGAAACCAATGAATGCTGTAGGGAGGAGGTTGTTCTGTAACCTCTACACAGTGTGGCAGCTGTGCAGTCCCAGCTGTGTGAGATCTTCTTTCCATTTCAGGTCTCACTCATTCTTCATCTTTTCTATCTACCTAAAAATTTCAACCCCATCTTTCCAATATGAAAATTTTCTGAAACCAATGAATGCTGTAGGGAGGAGGTTGTTCTGTAACCTCTACACAGTGTGGCAGCTGTGCAGTCCCAGCTGTGTGAGATCTTCTTTCCTTTTCAGATCTCACTCACTCTTCATCTTTCCTATCCACCTAAAATTTCGACCTCTTCTTTCCAACACAAAATTTTCCGGTATGGTTATTAAGGCAGCATTTAGCTAATGAATGCTGTAGGGAGGAGGTTGTTCTGTAACCTCTACACAGTGTGGCAGCTGTGCAGTCCCAGCTGTGTGAGATCTTCTTTCCTTTTCAGGTCTCACTCATTCTTCATCTTTCCTATCCACCAAAATTTCGGCACTTACTCTCTAATACAAAAACTTTCCGTCATGGCTATCCAGCCATGAGTTCGGTAACAATTCTATCCACCGATTAGTGAAAAAAGAAAATACCTAATGTGACAAACCTAATAGTGACAAACAATAGAGAAGTATGACGTAATTAAGATACAAATGTATTTGAGTAACAATTATGTATAGAACCCTGGTAATATTATAAGTAGAAAGTGTTGTTTTATTGGAAATGGTCCCGCAATAATGTTTAAAAAAGATATACAAATTCATGTACAAGCAGGATCTGAAGTGGCAGTGAAACCTATTGTATGTAGTAGAGCTAACTAATTAATAGTAAAAGAGATTGCTTAGTGTTATGAAAAATATGCAGATAAGTTGTAAAAATGAACTCACCTTGTGTAGCAAGGAATGGCAGTGTAATAGAATTGTAGTGTTTGTGGTTGAGACGTGAAGGACACGTCCCTGAAGTATTTATAAGGTTGGAGCTGGCCATTATTTTGGTGTAGTGTGTGACAGGACACACCTACACGTATTGAGGTTATGAGTTGGAGGCGTGAATGCTACCATAGGTACCCTTATGTTAGATGAGACAGAGCAGCTCATGGTGTCCTATAGGTTTAAGGAATTTAGCATTACGCTCGTCCATAATTACTTGATGCATTTTAGTGGTAGGTCGAGAGAGACTACCTGTGGTTTCAGCGTCCGATCGAGTGGAAATGGATTGCCACGTGAGCAAACTGATCAGCTGCAATACACTATAGATATGAAATAAATGTGCTATCCTATGCTTTAAATGTTAATGGAGTGAGTATTACTTAAGTACATACACTAGCAACATAATTGAGTACCTCCAGCGAATGGGCATCACCAATCGTGGTGGTTTCTAAACCAAACGGGAGTCTGCGATTGTGTGGTGATTTTAAAGCCACTGTCAATGCTCAGAGCCTCATTGACACTTATCCTCTTTCCCATCCTGAGGAGTTATTTACCAAGCTCGCTGGGGGCCAGTTCTTTTCCAAACTTGACTTATCGGAGGCGTACCATCAGTTGCCGTTGGATGCGTCTTCCAAGGAATTTCTCGTCATCAACACTCCTTGTGGGTTGTATCAGTACCAGCGGTTACCATTTGGCATCACTAGTGCGCCGGCCATTTTCCAGCGGTTTTTGGAACAGCTGACGGCTTCCGTTCCCGTCTGCATCAACTATCTGGATGACATTGTTGTCTCCACTGAGGAGCACCTTCGCAATTTGCGTTCACTGTTTCGGGTTCTGCATTCGGCTGGGTTGAAGTGCAATCTGGAGAAGTCACAGTTCTTCCAACCCTCCATTGTGTATCTTGGTTTCCACTTGTCCCGTGAGGGTATACGTCCTCTACGTCAGCACGTTGCGGCCATTACCGCTCTACCCCAGCCGTCTACGGTCAAAGAACTTCAGGTGTTTCTCGGCAACATTTCTTATCACAAATTCATTCCATCCGCGGCGGTGGTAGCTCATCCTCTGCATCAGCTGTTACGCAAAAACGTTCCTTTCTGTTGGTCCGACAAGTGTGAGCAGGCTTTTGTCTGCCTGAAGGCTCATTTGCAGTCGGCGCCTTATCTTGCCACATTCCGTCCAGGTCAGCATTTGGTTCTGGCGACTGACACGTCACAGTATGGCCTAGGGGCTGTTATCACCCATCGGTATGAGGATGGGTCGGAACGACCCATCGCCTATGCTTCCAAGACCCTCAACGATGCGCAACGGCGTTACTCTCAAATCTAAAAGGAGGCGCTCGCTATCATTTATGCTCTAAAAAAGTTCAGCTTTTTTTTGTATGGTTCTATGTTTCACCTCATCACCAACCACAAGCCGCTGGTCTCTCTGTTCAGCCCATCGACGTCGCTGCCGGATAAGGCAGCTCACCGCCTGCAACATTGGGCCTTATACTTGTCTCGTTTTCACTATGAGATTCACTATCGCCCCATGGCCCAGCACGCCAACGCTGACGCGTTGTCGCATTTGCCGATGGGCCCCGACCCGGTTTTCAATCGAGATGAGCTACTCTGTTTCCACATTGATGAGGAAGAATGTCGTGCGGTCGAGGGTTTTCCACTTACAGGTTTGCAGGTCGCGTCGGCTACTGCGCGGTACCCGGTCTTGCATCAGGTGATCGGTTTTGTTCAACGGGGTTGGCCGGACAGGTCCAAGGGCCGGGCATCGGTTCCCCTTCGCAACTACCATGCCTTGCACCTTCGTCTGTCTGTTCGTGAGGGTGTTGTTCTTCTGGCCATGGATGGCGCATCTCCACAGGTCGTGGTGCCAGCCTCTCTGCTCAAAGATGTTCTCAAACTGTTGCATGAAGGCCATTGGGGGATTTCTCGGACTACGTCCCTAGCCCGCAGGCATGTTTATTGGCCCGGTATTGATTCGGACATCGCCCACATGGTTGCTGCGTGTGGTTAGTGTGCTCAACAACTGGCTGCACCCCGTACCATGCCCTCTCCGTGGCCTGATCCAGCGTAGCCATGGGAACGGGTGCACGCTGACTTTGCCGGCCCTTTCCTCGGCACTTATTGGCTACTGTTGATTGACGCCTTCTCGAAGTTTCCGTTTGTTGTTCGATGTCCGTCGCCCATCACTGCGGCGATGACGCTGGCTTTGTCCAAAATCTTTGCGCTTGAAGGTCTTCCATCCACGATTGTCACGGACAATGGCCCTCAGTTCTCTTCGCAGGCCTTCCGTGATTTTTGTACTGGACACGGGATTCATCATGTTACAGCGCTGCCCTTCCATCCGCAATCGAATGGGGAGGTCGAGCGCCTTGTCCGCACTTTCAAAAGCCAGATGAAAAAATTCCTTACTGATTTTTCCACAGATGACGCTCTGTTGCAATTTCTGAGTTCTTATCGCTTCACGCCACTGGGTGATCGCAGCCCTGCTGAACTCTTGCATGGCCGCCAACCGCGCACTCTACTGCACCTGCTTCACCCTGTCAGGCCTTGTACTGTGTCCCCTAGTGCGGGAAAATACTCGGTGGGCGCCGACGTGTGGACACGAGGGTAAGGATCTCGCCCTAAATGGGTTCCAGGGGTGGTCAAGGCTCTTCGCGGTCGCCGGTTTTGTGAAATACGTACGGACGCCAGCACGGTTGTTCGCCATTACAACCAGATGCGCCCATGAGTGGTGGCCACGCCGGTGCCATCGCCCCTTCCTTCGCCTCCACCAGCCCGAGAAGCCAGTCCTGTCGCTGCTGCTGATCTCCCATGTGTGTTGCTGCAGCCGACGTTGCTACAGCTTCCGAGTACGCCGGAACCGTCCTGGTCGTGACACCGCCTTCTCCGGGACACATCTCGCTGGAGCACACCCCCGGGTCCACGATGCCTATGGATGCTGCTCCGGAGTTTTCACCCATCATCTCGCCCAGGAGGCACGTTCCACGCACGAGCTTCCGTCCTGGACATTTTCGACCATACTCTCGTGTTTCTCCGCGGGATCTTCTCGAGGCCTCCCAAGAGGCCATGGATGTCTCCGCACTGTCCATGTCTCCAAGGAAATGAGTGTTTTTTTTTTCAAGGGGGGAAAAGTGTTGTGACAGTGCCACGACATTTAACAGTGCCGCCACGTCAGTACGTGCAAACGGCGATAGAGGCGCTCCGCAACTCGGTTGAGCGCGGGAGCGCCACCTAGCTACAAGTGGTGCCGGCCACATGTCACAGCACAGCAGTCTAATGACAGATTCGGAGTTGGTAGCATGTAACCCGTTATTGTCTCTACGTTTGTATATTCACCCAATTTATTAGTGATTAAAGGTTATAACAGTTTCCTGTTAAGAAAGCTACCAGTAAGCAAATCATCTCTAAGTTTGAAAACACATATTTTCATCATGTGGGTATTCCTAAAACAATTTTATCTGATAACTGTACTCAGTTTACATCACAAGTTTTGAAACATTTTGTTAATCATGCAAAAATAAGGCATATTCTAACCTCAGTGTACCATCCTTTGAGTAACCATGCAGAAAGATATACTAGAAAGAGATTGGAAGACTGTTTAGAACATGTTGTAGTAAGAATCATACCAGTTGGATAGATTATGTCAGTGATTTTGAGGATATTATAAACAGCTTACAACATTCTTCAACAGGTTTTTCACCATTTGAAATCATGTTGAATTGCAGACCAGCTAACCTTATTGCTGAACATGTTGAGTTTCCACCATGTAAAACTCTGTCACCACAAGAAAGGGAAGAGTGTGTTAGGGAGATGATGAAAAAACAGGGGTATAGGAGAAAGCAGAGACATGATGGTGAAGGTAGATTTTTCTAAGTCTGAGGTGGAAGATCTTGTTTTGGTGAAAGCCAAAGAGAAATTTCAATATTTGTATTGGGCCATTCAAAATTCTTGAAAATCCACATCCTAATGCATACAGACTTGTGTACCCTAAATCTAAGAAGTGGTTTGGATTATGCAATATCGTTGAACTGAAAGCAAATAGACATGATCCATAGGTATCTACTATTTGTTTGTTTGTTCTTTTTCCATTGTCATGATTTTAGTATGTAAGATCATGTAGTTTCTAGAGTTCTGTCTTATCCATTTACTGAGCTTAAATCTATTTGTATATGCCTAAGACTAGATAACTGTGTTTTGTTTGTCTCGAATTTAGTATATAAGATTATGTGATTTCCAAAGTTCTGTCTTATCTATTGACTGAGTTAAAATTTATGATACACTATGTAATTAAGCTTTGTAATAGATTTGTGGTTTAGAAGTTCATAGATTTATGCCTTGAGACTAAATGAGTAGATCCTTTTACAGTTTTGAAATGGGACAATATCCATGATTTGTACTGGGGGGAAAAAAAATACGAATAGTAACTAAGCATATCTGTGTGTAGTACCTTATTAGTCCATTTTTATTGCATTTAACTCTGTTTATTAATGTTTCATATGTGAACACTTTTTAATCACCCTGACATAAATCCCATATAACTGACCTTGAAAAATGATTAAGGAGATATATCTCATGTGATGTGAAGAAGGTATTGAACAGCATATTTAGTACACAAAACAATGTTTCAGTATTTGATGTGAATGCTAGAAAGTAAGTTACCTATCCGTTGGAGCATGTGATGAGAATTCTAGGGAGGAAGCTGAAAGGTGTGAGCAGATCCACCTCCCACACCACTGTATGGCTGTACCCTGCTGGACTAGTCAACTTGCAAGAATTGCAAGAAATTGTGGCTGCTGGGTAACATACTTGAGCATCTGTCAGCTGGATCTGTGTTGTGACCAATAATTGTGAATCATTAGCCAAGACTGCTAAAGACAGTGTTATCCAGCATAAATGCATGTTTTTTTTTTGTTTTTTTTTGTTTTTTTTTTTTTTTTGTTTTCATTTTTTTTAAGTTGGGGGATTAACTTTCCAATACGCTATTTAACTTTAAATCAGTAGGTATTTGTTTATCAATTCCAAATGAATCTCCTAGGTCTTTATGTACATACATTAGTTGTATGGACAATTAGCAAATAGTGTTGAAGACATTTAATAGTATAGACAACATAATAAGATGTATATATGTCCACTTTCATACACTGATTTTGGTTCTCAAGCTGCTGCATTGTGTCATCATTCAAAGCTAATTCATGACTCTGTTTACCTGTATTCAACCTGAGTATTGCAATATTGTATCTGATTGGAACTTGAGTTGTGGGCACATTCATGCTTAACTGTATTTTCTATACCCCTGGTCATAGGGACTGTGTGTGGTCTAGGACAGCATACAACCACTGATTGAGGATAGATGCTTGTTACAATTACTATTTGCATGTAATTGAACTTATTGATATGATAATGAACTTTATTCCTTTTGTTGTGTTGAAACATTTTTTTCTGGTTTGTACCCAGTGTGGTTTGGCTTCTTGGATTGATCCCCATATCGTAAACCTAGGCAATACATTTTTTCATTATTTTGTTCTTTCATGAATCAACATATCCCTAAATACACTGATTTATGTGGCTAATTGATTTCGTACTATATTCCTACTCATGACTGAATATATGCTTCTGGTCTGTACCTGTCGTCATAAGTTTTTTGACAGCTCACTCATCGTACACTTACACCCTGAACTCTTTTCTCTTCTCTTTTGCAGATTTTGAAGGTTTGATTGTGGATAAAACTTAAAAGTTGTAATTCTTGTAATTTACCTTGTCTTCATAATTATTTATATAGTTTAGTGATGTAAGGTTGTAGTTTTGACCTTGTATTATTTGTCTTGTGACAGTATATTCCACAGATCTGAATGCCATATCCTGATATATGTATATATTATGGCTTGTCCAGTAGATACTTTTCTTATGTTTTCTGTAAAATGTTTTGCATCAAATTCTTTTATACATCTATATTCTATCTTTTCTATCTTTTGGCCTCATGTTTTACAACATTTCCCAAACCTCATAGTCTGTCACAAAGTACTGTAAACTCATTGTTTTCAAATTTTGTGAGGGGGATATAGTAATGGGGCACACCTCCTCTAACATTATTTTATTTTTTGTTTAGAAATGGTTGGTGCCAAGTAACTTGTACAGGTGAACTTATCTTCTCAGCTGTTGAACTGAATGAACTTCATATGATTTTGTATATGATGTGTTATGTTTCAGGCTAAAATATGTAAAAATAAATTGTTAGTACTCTGTGAGTACAGATAATGTTACTCTTCTTTAAGAAATATTTGAAATTACAAAATATCAGGCATACTTAAAATTCATATTATTAATTGCACAATCTAATACTAATTATTAAATTTATTTCTGTATTCATTTATAAAATAATGATATAACTTAGTAGAGATTCTTCTTTTGTCAAGAAAGTTTGTAAACTCTTTTACTTTGTAAACTCTTTGGAATATACTGAGTACTGCAGAATATGAGGGAGTAGTGGGCATGCCTCTGATGGAAACAGACATATTTTTGTGATTGATACTAACAATGTAATTTGTAGTGTTATAGAAGTGGAAATTGAAAATACAGTGTGATATTGAAAAATGTGACAAAGAATAAAATTCAAGAGTAATACAGGCAAATCTTCATAAGTTAGTCATATGGAAGCCACTAAATCAAAATTTCAGGCACAAGAATGTACCCATAGATGCATCAACTGGAGCCATCAAGAAGAGAAAATTAAGATGAGTAAAAAGTTTTTCTTTTGTGAATCTTACGCCTCTCGAAGCTTTTGAAACTAATGAAGACAGCAAGAAAAATTTAATAGTGATGTGTGGGAGGGTAAGACTACAAGTCTTACATTGTTTTTCAATATCCAATCCATGACTAGCAATATCTCCTCATTCAGATCACTGACCACCAAGCATCCATGCTCAATGACTGTACTGTCAACATGAAAATGATTAAAGCTTGTTTGTTTACAACTTTACTAAACTTACCTGTCACACCTTTAATCCTAACTCCTGTTAGAGGAAATTCAATGGGCTCAGAACTCTATGACTGAACTTTTCAGATATAATAGAAATTGCACTATCTGGGTCAACAAAACAATAACCCTGCCAATCACCAACTGTGATTTTGATGAATGGACTACCACACAAATACTTCTGTTCATTAATATTAGTTTTTCTGAGCAAATCATCCTCTGTATCTTCAAAATATAAATCTTTTTGCAAACTGTTCTCATTATCAGTATACAGCTGTAGAGGACAAAGTTGTACCTGTGTTCTTGTGTCATGAATAACTCCTAACACTTGATTGGATTTACAATTTGGGCTGGAATAGGTGTGCTCATGAGTATTGCAAGTAAAATCTGGCTGAGAATGATCAATAAACTGACTACCTGAACAGTAATATGACTCTTTCTTACCAAAATCTCTGAAATGTTCGATAATCCTCTTATTTACCTCACAATGCTGTGTTTGTGTCCTGGTCATCATCTTTGTTCCCCTCTATCCAACATCTGGTCAGGTTGGGGTGTCAATGGAACTTTGCCACTTTACTCAGTCTTTCCACCATTCTTCCACAATTTGTTTACATAGCAGGTTTCTCCTCCTTACAATCATCTTTACTGTATCAGTCCATCTTGTTCTCGGTCTTCCTCTTCACCTCTTGCCCTCAATCTTAACTCCATCATTCTTCTTGGTATTCTTCCCTCTCCCATCCTCTTCACATGCCCAAACCGTTTTAATCTATTCTCTTTCATTTTCGCAGTCAACTTCTCCACTCCAATTTCCTTCCTAACATCATTTTTCACTCTCTCTCCTCGTCTTCCCTAGCATACTTCTCAGAAACTTCATTTCACTGGATTGTATCCTACTCTCCTCTCTTTTAGACATAGTCAATGTCTCTGAGCTGTAAATTAGTATGTTTGTGAAGTAAGTCTTGTATAGCACCAGCTTGCACCTCATTGGCACTTCCTTTCCCCACATCAAGCCCCCTCACACACTGGTAAAATGTACTACTCTGTTGTATTCTTTTGCTAATTTCTGTCTCCAAACGAGCATTCCCCATCAATACACTTCCCAAATATTTAAAGTTGTCCACTAATTCAATATCCCATCCCTTAATATAAATTTCTCCCTTGCCCTCTCTATCCCCTCTTGTTACCACTATGGTCTTGCTTTTCTCCACACTAAATTTCATTCCATGTTTCTCGACCTTATCATTTAGAAAGTCTATTTGTTTTTGTACCTCCTTACTGCTTGTTCCCAACATCACAATATCATCAACAAATTGTAACAGCTTCATCTCCCTTCCTCTATGGGCTTCTTTCGTCTTTTTGACTATTTCATCTGTCACCATTAGGAATAGTAGTGGTGATATCACACTTCCTTGTTGTAGTCCTGTAACATTCTTAAACCAGTCAGTTCTTCCAACTGGTGTCTGCACACAACTAGAGCTTTTTTCATACATTGCTTGGATGACTTAAAGTGTTTGCTTTCCAACTCCCTTTCTCTTCAAGGTTGCCCATACCTTTTCCCTGGGAACACTGTCATATGCTTTAACTAGGTTGAGAAATGTCATTGCCAGATCTTTCCGATACTCCCAATGTCTTTCCATCAACTGTCTCATACTAAACATTGGGTCCACCATTGATCTACCATGGTATTTACATAAAATGTCACTAATGTCGATTGGAACAAGTTGGCCCTCCTAAGCCTCATCATTGGCCCAGTCATGATCACTTACTTCAGCATAAACAATACCATTCAGCTATTCTAAATTAAGTGTATCAGCTTCAGCTTCCAGCACTAAATCAGTAGTGTTGACACCACTTACCTGGGTGTCATACACTTCCACCACTCACTAGATAAGCTTCCCCCTTCCCATCACATTAGCTACAAAAGTGTCCTGCTCAGGGCACATTGAAATATCAATAACAAAGTACTCAGTCTAACATCTACATATTCCACAGAACATTCAGAGTTAATCAATTTTACTAAAACACCTTCTTAAAGTTCATAAGAATCTACAGTACATTTCTTACCACTATACATCTGTTTCATTATAACATCCCAAAACTAACTTTCAAAATTAGTTGCATTAACAGGATAGTTTCATACACTCTCATCATCACACTCCTCTTGATCTGAATTTATTATTGCCTGGTCATGACATTTATATACCTCCTCCACCTGACAGGCATCAAGTGAGGGTATAACGGTTTTCCTGGTTGTGGTTACTATGGTTTCTGTTCTGACTATTTCCATTACCATTCCTATTATTAGTATTATTATTATTTCTTTCCTTTCTCAGACATTATGTCTGGTTAAAAATGGAAAGCGACGTGGACCTTGATCAAGCGTGACTTCCTTTTAACTGTACGGTATATGTTATATTGCATTTAGGAACTTACGGGTAATTGAACATGTACCAATAATTACAGATTTCTGTAGTTGTATATATAAGTTTGGATGTAGCTGTATTGCGTTGATGTCCTGGTGGATATTGTGTGGTATGACTCCTGTAGTTGATAGTATAATTGGTATAATGTCAACTTTATCCTGATGCCACATGTCCTTGACTTCCTCAGCCAGTTGGATGTATTTTTCAATTTTTTTCTCCTGTTTTCTTCTGTATATTTGTTGTATTGGGTATGGCTATTTCGATTAGTTGTGTTAATTTCTTCTTTTTATTGGTGAGTATGATGTCAGGTTTGTTATGTGGTGGTGTTTTATCTGTTATAATGATTCTGTTCCAGTATAATTTGTATTCATCATTCTCCAGTACATTTTGTGGTGCATACTTGTATGTGGGAACGTGTTGTTTTATTAGTTTATGTTGTATGGCAAGTTGTTGATGTATTATTTTTGCTACATTCTCATGTCTTCTTGGGTATTCTGTATTTGCTAGTATTGTACATCCGCTTGTGATGTGATCTACTGTTTCTATTTGTTGTTTGCAAAGTCTGCATTTATCTGTTGTGGTATTGGGATCTTTAATAATATGCTTGCTGTAATATCTGGTGTTTATTGTTTGATCCTGTATTGCAATCATGAATCCTTCCGTCTCCCTGTATATATTCCCTTTTCTTAGCCATGTGTTGGATGCGTCTTGATCGATGTGTGGCTGTGTTAGATGATACGGGTGCTTGCCATGAAGTGTTTTCTTTTTCCAATTTACTTTCTTCGTATCTGTTGATATTATGTGATCTAAAGGGTTGTAGAGGTGGTAATGAATTTGCAGTGGTGTAGACAATGTATTTATATGAGTGATTGCTTTGTGTATTTTGCTAGTTTCTGCTCGTTCTATAAAGAATTTTCTTAAATTGTCTACCTGTCCATAATGTAGGTTTTTTATGTTGATAAATCCCCTTCCTCCTTCCTTTCTGCTTAATGTGAATCTTTCTGTTGCTGAATGTATGTGATGTATTCTATATTTATGGCATTGTGATCATGTAAGTGTATTGAGTGCTTCTAGGTCTGTGTTACTCCATTTCACTACTCCAAATGAGTAGGTCAATATTGGTATAGCATAAGTATTTATAGCTTTTGTCTTGTTTCTTGCTGTCAATTCTGTTTTCAATATTTTTGTTAGTCTTTGTCTATATTTTTCTTTTAGTTCTTCTTTAATATTTGTATTATCTATTCCTATTTTTTGTCTGTATCCTAGATATTTATAGGTATCTGTCTTTTCCATCACTTCTATGCAGTCGCTGTGGTTATCCAATATGTAATCTTCTTGTTTAGTGTGTTTTCCCTTGACTGTGCCATTTTTCTTACATTTGTCTGTTCCAAAAGCCATATTTATATCATTGTTGAATACTTCTGTTATCTTTAGTAATTGGTTGAGTTGTTGATTTGTTGCTGCCAGTAGTTTTAGATCATCCATGTATAGCAAATGTGTGATTTTGTGTTGGTATGTTCCAGTAATATTGTATCCATAATTTGTATTATTTAGCATGTTGGATAGTGGGTTCAGAGCAAAGCTGAACCGGAAAGGACTTAATGAGACTCTATA
This sequence comes from Schistocerca nitens, assembly GCF_023898315.1. Lineage (NCBI taxonomy): Eukaryota > Metazoa > Arthropoda > Insecta > Orthoptera > Acrididae > Schistocerca > Schistocerca nitens. The sequence continues at coordinate 546,658,324 of NC_064618.1, forward strand.
GCGTCCCCAGTGCTATATTACGAAAAGACTTACAGTATTTATAAAGAAGAGACATTAAAAAATTGAATAATATATTTTTATCATGTAGCCGTAAAACAATAATTTCTCTGTCGAGAAATGCAAGGAAATGCAATGCAAAGAAATAACTTATGACAAAATGATCTAAAGAGATGACAAGATACGCTCTTTTGTTAATTTTTTAGTCAACTTCACTTCCTATCTTGTCTTTGTTGTGTATAGGTGGACATCTTGCGAGTGCTGGCAAATGTAAGCATATTTGTATGAGTTAAGCATATAATATACCGATTTAATACTATTGTGCACTTTTAATTTGTAAGAGGTGATCCCGATTTCATGTCCGCCTTCCTTGAATTAACCTGCATTCAAGTAATTTACAGTTCAACAATCGCAGTGGCCGATGCAGCCAACGACGGCATTATGTGGCGATATTAACTTATGAGAAAAATTAGCGGAAGCGGAAAACTCACCCGCTATTAACATAATATTAATTTTTCTCCACAGCCACACAAAGTTGCAGAAATACGTAGCTTTAAGATTCTTATTTTCAGTACCATAGCCGACAGCCTGAGCCAGGACTCCGACTACGTGGCAATGGTTAATGGAGGTAAGAAAAAATACTCTCGCGCGTGTGTGGGCCGCAATTGTAATTAATAACTAAAGATCTTTTGCTTTAAAGTGTGCTGACTAGCCGAGGATATTAATATGAATGGTTTATTCCAATGTTCAGCTTATATGCTCATGTTTTAAGATTCAGTGAGTCTAACATTCATTAATGTAACAAATAATTTAAGATTAATATTGTTAAAAAGGAGAACTTCAGGAAAGCATTTAATCGTAAAATCAAAATTAAATGAAATATCATTTTTATTAAGGCCCACCACATAAGTCAGCAACAATCAAAAAATAATAATAACAATAATAATATATTAAATTACGACGGCCGACGGACGCGAGAACTCCTTGGTATATTCCACGCTTAATCTGTATTGGCTGTGATGTGATATTATTTGAATTTGTTTGGATATTAAGTGTGGTTTTCCAATTTTTCATTACTATGTTTAGGAACTGTATCAATTTAGGATATACTTTGTATATTTCCAATATCTGTAGTAACCATGAGTGGGGTACGCTATCAAAAGCTTTTTGGTAACCAATGTATGTGTAGTGTAGTGACCTTTGTTTAGTTTTAGCTTGATATGTCACCTCTGCATCTATTATCAGTTGCTCATTACATCCTCCTGCTCCTTTGCAACAGGCTTTATGTTCTTCATTTATAATTTTGTTCTGTGTTGTATGTGTCATTAATTTCTGTGTAATGACTGAAGTTAATATCGTGCATATTGTTGGTAGGCATGTTATGGGGCGATATTTTGCTGGGTTTGCTGTGTCTGCTTGATCTTTAGGTTTCAGATAAGTTATTCCATGTGTAAGGGTATCACGGAATGTGTATGGGTCTGCAATGTAACTGTTATATAATTTAGTTAAATGTGAATGCGTTGAGGTGAACTTCTTTAGCCAGAAATTTGCTATTTTATCTTTTCCAGGGGCTTTCCAATTGTGAGTAGAATTAATTGCTCGCGTGACTTCATGTTGCAAAATTATCACTTCAGGCATTTATGGTATCTTCTTGTATGTGTCTGTTTCTGCTTGTATCCACCGTGCATGCCTGTTATGTTGTACTGGGATTGACCATAAGTTGCTTCAGATGTGTTCCATGTCTGTTATGTTTGGTGGGTTGTATATTTTAATGTGTGTGTTATCTATTGTCTGATAAAATTTCTTTTGGTTTGTGTTGAATGTTTGGTTTTGTTTCCTTCTATTTTCACTTTTTTTGTATCTTCTAAATCATTTGGCCAATGCTTGTAATTTCTGCTCCTTTTCATCTAATTGCTCTATCGCTTCTTGTTGTGAGATTTTACCTAACCTTTTTCGTTTTTTGTCTGACATTTCATTTCTTATAAATTGTGTTAGCTGTCTGAAGTCTTTTCTCAGTTTTTCTATTCTGATCTGTAGCCTGTGTTGCCATGCTGGTTTTGTGGGTTTCTTCTGTGTCTTGGTTGCATCTGATCTCTGCCTATATTTAGTGTGTATATTTAGTGTAGTGAGTGCTCCTACATAAACCAGTAGTTGTAACTCTTCCATAGTTGTATTTTCATTTATTTTGTTGTGTATGATTGTGTTGATAGTTGTTATTGTCGTTTCAACTTGTGGGTTATTTGGTGGTCTATGCAAGAATGGTCTAATGTCTGTATTTGTGTCTTTGTATTCTATATATGTCAGCTGAAATTTTTCTTTTATATCTAAAATGTGTGTCATTTTGAGTTCTATTTGTGCTTGTTCTGGTGGCTGTCTTAAGATTTCATTTTCCTCTGATTGTTTAATTGATGCGTGTTGTTCTTTGTTTGTTTGCTCTGGGATGTTTGAGTCCATTACTGTATTTTCTGCTTCTTCTGATTGCACATTATTTTGTTCCAGTATTTGTTGTACTTGTTGTTTGATGTTTTCTAATTCTGACTGGGGTATCCTGTTATTTTTGATCATTACACGGATCTGATCAGCTAGTCGTTGTTCTGTTAAAAATTTTAATTCTGGGTATCTGGTAATAAATGTTGTGTATACTTGTGATCTGTATCCAGTTGTGTTGGTTCCCAAGTTTGTTGCTTGGTAATAACAGAACATGAGGTGTCGATTAACTTCATCTGACCATCTCATCCTCTGTCTTTGTTTTCCTTCTAGAGTGGTTGCAGGAAGCATATCCTGCAAAACGCCTCTATTTGGATTAAAATCATTTTCCGTGTGGCTAGCAGTGTCGTTACCATTGTGGACTGGCATAGGGTCCAAGCGTCATCCCCAACGATGACAGCACTTGTCCGAGGCTTCATTAGTTCTGTCCTGAACCAACTAATCACACTAAAAGGGGGGTTAGCCCTATTAGTGGTTTTTTCTTTTCGTCGCCTCTTACGACTGGCAGAACATACTGGAGGCCTATTCTTTTCCGGGCCTCCACAGATTTTATTATTATTATTTCTTTACTTTCTCAGACGTTAAGTCTGGTTGAGAATGGAAAGTGACGCGGACCTTGATCAAGCGTCACTTCCTATTAACTGTACGGTATGTGTTATATTGCATTTAGGAACTTTCGGGTAATTTAACATGTATCAATAATTACGGATTTCTGTAGTTGTATATATGTGTTTGGATGTAGCTGTATTGCATTGATGTACTGGTGGATATTGTGTGGTATGACTCCTGTAGTTGATACTATAATTGGTATGATGTCAACTTTATCCTGATGCCACATGTCTTTGACTTCCTCAGCCAGTTGGATGTATTTTTCAATTTTTTCTCCTGTTTTCTTTTGTATATTTGTTGTATTGGGTATGGATATTTCGATTAGTTGTGTTAATTTCTTCTTTTTATTGGTGAGTATGATGTCAGGTTTGTTATGTGGCGTTGTTTTATCTGTTATAATGGTTCTGTTCCAGTATAATTTGTATTCATCATTCTCCAGTACATTTTGTGGTGCATACTTGTATGTAGGAACTTGTTGTTTTAAAAGTTTATGTTGTAAGGCAAGCTGTTGATGTATTATTTTTGCGACATTGTCATGTCTTCTGGGGTATTCTGTATTTGCTAGTATTGTACATCCGCTTGTGATGTGATCTACTGTTTCTATTTGTTGTTTACAAAGTCTGCATTTATCTGTTGTGGTATTGGGATCTTTAATAATATGCTTGCTGTAATACCTGGTGTTTATTGTTTGATCCTGTATTGCAATCATGAATCCTTCTGTCTCACTGTATATATTGCCTTTTCTTAGCCATGTGTTGGATGCGTCTTGATCGATGTGTGGCTGTGTTAGATGATACGGGTGCTTGCCATGAAGTGTTTTCTTTTTCCAATTTACTTTCTTCGTATCTGTTGATGTTATGTGGTCTAAAGGGTTGTAGAGGTGGTTATGAACTTGTAGTGGTGTAGCCGATGTATTTATATGAGTGATTGCTTTGTGTATTTTGCTAGTTTCTGCTCGTTCTATAAAGAATTTTCTTAAATTGTCTACCTGTCCATAATGTAGGTTTTTTATATCGATAAATCCCCTTCCTCCTTCCTTTCTGCTTAATGTGAATCTTTCTGTTGCTGAATGTATGGGATGTATTCTATATTTATGGCATTGTGATGTGTAAGTGTATTGAGTGCTTCTAGGTCTGTGTTACTCCATTTCACTACTCCAAATGAGTAGGTCAATATTGGTATGGCATAAGTATTTATAGCTTTGGTCTTGTTTCTTGCTGTCAATTCTGTTTTCAGTATTTTTGTTAGTCTTTGTCTATATTTTTCTTTTAGTTCTTCTTTAACATTTGTATTATCTATTCCTATTTTTTGTCTGTATCCTAGATATTTATAGGCATCCGTTTTTTCCATCGCTTCTATGCAGTCGCTGTGGTTATCCAATATGTAATCTTCTTGTTTAGTGTGTTTTCCCTTGACTATGCTATTTTTCTTACATTTGTCTGTTCCAAAAGCCATACTTATATCATTGCTGAATACTTCTGTTATCTTTAGTAATTGGTTGAGTTGTTGATTTGTTGCTGCCAGTAGTTTTAGATCATCCATGTATAGCAAATGTGTGATTTTGTGTGGGTATGTTCCAGTAATATTGTATCCATAATTAGTATTATTTAGCATGTTGGATAGTGGGTTCAGAGCAAGGCAGAACAAGAAAGGACTTAATGAGTCTCCTTGGTATATTCCACGCTTAATCTGTATTGGCTGTGATGTGATATTATTTGAATTTGTTTGGATATTAAGTGTGGTTTTCCAATTTTTCATTACTATGTTTAGGAACTGTATCAATTTAGGATCTACTTTGTATATTTCCAATATTTGTAGTAACCATGAGTGGGGTACACTATCAAAAGCTTTTTGGTAATCAATGTATGCGTAGTGTAGCGACCTTTGTTTAGTTTTAGCTTGATATGTCACCTCTGCATCTATTATCAGTTGCTCTTTACATCCTCGTGCTCCTTTGCAACAGCCTTTTTGTTCTTCATTTATAATTTTGTTCTGTGTTGTATGTGTCATTAATTTCTGTTTAATGATTGAAGTTAATATTTTGTATATTGTTGGTAGGCATGTTATGGGGCGATATTTAGCTGGGTTCGCTGTGTCTGCTTGATCTTTAGGTTTCAGATAAGTTATTCCATGTGTTAGTGTATCAGGGAATGTGTATGGGTCTGCAATGTAACTGTTAAATAATTTAGTTAGATGTGAATGTGTTGAGGTGAACTTCTTTAACCAGAAATTTGCTATTTTATCATTTCCAGCGGCTTTCCAATTGTGAGTAGAATTAATTGCTTGGGTGACTTCATGTTGCAAAATTATCACTTCAGGCATTTGTGGTATCATCTTGTATGTGTCTGTTTCTGCTTGTATCCACCGTGCATGCCTGTTATGTTGTACCGGGTTAGACCATATGTTGCTTCAGATGTGTTCCATGTCTGTTATGTTTGGTGGATTGTTTATTTTAATGTGTGTGTTATCTATTGTCTGGTAAAATTTCTTTTGGTTTGTGTTGAATGTTTGGTTTTGTTTCCTTCTATTTTCACTTTTTTTGTATCTTCTGAGTCGTTTGGCTAATGCTTGTAATTTCTGCTTCTTTTCGTCTAATTGCTCTGTCGCTTCTTGTGAGATTTTACCTAACCTTTTTCGTTTTTTTTCTGACATTTCATTTCTTATAAATTGTGTTAGCTGTCCGATGTCTTTTCTCAGTTTTTCTATTCTGATCTGTAGCCTGTGTTGCCATGCTGGTTTTGTGGGTTTCTTCTGTGTGTTGGTTGGTTCTGATCTCTGTCTAGTGTGTATATTTAGTGTAGTGAGTGCTCCTATATAAACCAGTAGTTGTAACTCTTCCATAGTTGTGTTTTCATTTATTTTGTTGTGTATGATTGTGTTGATAGTTTTTATTGTTGTTTCGACTTGTGGGTTATTTGGTGGTCTATGCAAGAATGGTCTTATGTCTGTATTTGTGTCTTTGTATTCTATATATGTCAGCTGAAATTTTTCTTCTATATCTAACATGTGTGTCACTTCGTGTTCTATTTGTGCTTGTTCTGGTGGCTGTCTTAAGATTTCGTTTTCCTCTGATTGTTTAATTGGTGCGTGTTGTTCTTTGTTTGTTTGCTCTGGGATGTTTGAGTCCATTACTGTATTTTCTTCTTCTTCTGATTGCACATTATTTTGTTCCAGTATTTGTTGTACTTGTTGTTTGATGTTTTCTAATTCTGACTGGGGTATCCTGTTATTTTTGATTATTACACGGATCTGATCAGCTAGTCGTTGTTCTGTTAAAAATTTTAATTCTGGGTATCTGGTAATAAATGTTGTGTATATTTGTGATCTGTATCCAGTTGTGTTGGTTCCTAGGTTTGTTGCTTGGTAATAACAGAACATGAGGTGTCGATTAACTTCATCTGACCATCTCATCCTCTGTCTTTGTTTTCCTTCTAGGGTGGTTGCAGGAAGCATATCCTGCAAAACACCTCTATTTGGATTTAAATCATTTTCCAGTTGGCTAGCAGTGTCGTTACCATTGTGGGCGGGCATAGGGTTCAAGCGTCGTCCCCGACCATGACGGCGCTTGTCCGAGGCTTCTTTAGTTCTGTCCTGAACCAACTAATCACACTAAAGGGGGGTTAGCCCTATTAGTGGTTTGTTCTTTTCGTCGCCTTTTACGACTGGCAGAACATACCGGAGGCCTATTCTTTTCCCGGGCCTCCACGGGTATTATTATTATATTTTTATTATTATTACTATTATTATTATTATTATTATTATTATTACTGTTATTATAAGTATTCATTCTGTTAGCATTCTGTCTATTTTGCAGATTGTGTTGAGATAACCCACACTATAATTATTGTTTCTGTTGTTGTGTTAGTTATTAACCCTGTCTTCGTCCCCTGATCTTCTTCCTCAAAAGCTTTATTAAGTTTATCAACAAGTTTTAAAAATTCTCTAATAAACCATTGGGCCCACAAATAAGGTCCCAATGAGCTCTCATTGGTAGGTGTCTTTTCAAGGTATCATTAAGAAAAAGACCAGCAAAATGTTGGTCCAGGTGAGCAATCTTACATAACTATTTCTCATAATCAAGAGATTACCTGGCCTGTATCTACTACCATTAAAAAATGATATTTTGATACCTGGCTGTTTAATTTCAGATCAGAACCTATTCAAGAACATCTGTTGAAATTCATTAAATGTTATCTTTGATTGTATGTTTTGATTAGTTTTTTGCAACACTTCACTGTCAAGGAAATATTTGATTAGTTTAATTTCAACAGAATCAGGCAAGTTTGGAGGAAAAATATCTTTACATTGCCATACGTAGTCCACTGTGTGCATTTTAATCCTCGAGCAGGTGTGCCGATTTTTGTAGCACAAGCGGGCACTTGGCGCACTTTGTACATATGTGGTCAAAAGCTGTCATTATGCTACCAAGGGATACATGTATGAGCTAAATCACAGTTAAATTTTAGTTTATTTAAATAACAATACAAGAAACTCATATTACATTGCTAATTTACTGTTTGGCTAACAAATAAGAATCTTTCATATCATTCTATTGCTGCAGCTGACATATCAATCTATTCCAACACTTTTTTAAGTACATTCTGAGCAAAAATAGTCTTTCATTGCGATATAAAAGGACAAAGGCTTTATCTATTGAAGAATTATCAGTTATCACAAAGTTCCTTCGATCTACACAGTTAATTGTCTTGTCCATTTTTGGGAAATGCTTTACACTTCTCACATATATGCTGTGTTTTTACATGTCCTTTGCAAGCAAAGCTATGCCATGAGTTACACCTTATGGTAGTAGATGTGTTTCTTCCTCATCCACATGTCACACACTGACCTCTTTTCTTGGGGGTAGGTTCCTCATTTCTTTCAACACATTGATCTTTGCATTTCATGATGAAAGTTTCACTGTCGACAGAAAGTGAAGGAATATTAGCCTTTCTACTAGTTGAGGCTCCATAAGAGACAGTGCTAAATCTTACAATAAAATTCTTCTCTTCTATTTTGGATTTGTCTCAGTTGCATGAAAAATTATTTGAGCATTGATTCCCACTATATCTATTAGAGCATAGATGACAACCAATGGCCATCTTCCTGTCACCCTTGCAATGGAATACGCACCACCCAGTTGATCAACTGTTTTGACTCCTCCCTTTGTTATACTGTAATCAAAGATGTCTCTGGTTTACCTGTAACTTTTTCAATGGTTTCAAAATCATGCACAGTTGAAAGTAATAAAACTTCCTTGTTTTGTTTGGGCACATACAAAACTAGTGTCATATCATTCTGAAAACGAAACAAAGAAGAATGGATAGTCCTACATTTCCCAGGTAAAAATTCTTGTGGGATCTTGTGTTTGTTTTTCTCAATGTGCCAATGCATGTTAGTTGCTTTTTCAAAAGGGAGTTGGCTAAGTAATAGTTAGTGTACCAATTATCCATTGTAACATTTCTTCCTGAGCCTTCAGTGTGAGTAACTAGCCTTTCTACAATATCACAGGAAGAATTAGAAACATCATATGGTCCTTATATTGTTTTCCACAATATACTTCAATATTACTACTGAAGAATGTTTTAGCATTTTTTAAAACAAAAATCTTTATCCCATACTTCACTGGTTTGTTTGGGGTATACTGAACAAAAGATCAGTGACCCCAGAAAGCTTGCAACTTGTCATCTGTCACAAATTGTCCTACACTATAAGCATTCTTGCAGTTCACCACAAAGACATCCAATATTTGCCTCATTGTAGCAAGTTTATCAGTTACAGTTCTTCCTTGCCTTGCACTCTTGTCATCAAAACGGATACTCGTAAAAGGAACAGAACAATTCTGTAGCTCGTCACTGCTCTGTTATCTCCATACCAGTACCATCTGCTGTCCATAGTTCAATCACATTTTTTGGTTTGTTTTCTTAGTCCTGATGAGATATAGCAAACCCAATAATGCCATTGTTTCACACCTTGTAGTTTCCTAAGCATCCCTTTCTCTGGAATATTGTACACATTTTTTTCTAGTTTGAATATATATGTTCTTGTATTTTATAATTTCATCAATCATTTCCAGGCTAACTATTGTCCATAAACCCGCTGTTTCACTTGTGACCCCTCTGGCAACACGTGTAGGCCCACAGGATGTTTTCACAATAGTTTCTTTCTTTTTGTTTTAGAAGTCACATTAGGACATATTTTATTCCGTTTACATATTTATTGCTCCTAATAAAAATATCACCTGTGGAGTGTGCCTTTTCAAAGACATCACCTGAATCGTAGACTTGATCAGAATCTGAATTGTGGTCACTTCGTGTGATAAATTCCTCCTCTTCTTCAGAGTCATCATCATTTTCATTGACTGGTACAGAATTAAACTCTGGATCTTCATTGAGTAATCAATCTAGCTCATTGTCTGTCAGCTTTGATCTCACCCTGCACAGTGGTATACCCACTTGTTACATGTTCTCTTTTGATTTGATTAAAAAGGAACAAAATGAAAGTGAAGGAAAAACTACTTACGTGACCTGGTGCATGGCATAATTTGTAAACTAAGATGACTCACTCGCAGTTTATTTTAAATTACCATAGCTCATGTGATCATGTGAATGTATGACAACACAACATCTCACTGTGCTAATTGAAACAATGATGCAGGTTTAGTTAGGGGCTTGCTACTGTAAAACAACAATAGAACTGTGCACAAAAATGTTATATTTGCAATTGACGCACTTTATATACAGGCTTGAGGGTTAAAATTCCCAGGGAGGTATTTAAGAGATAAACTCTTACAAAATGGTACAAAATTTCCGCCAATTTGTGGATATGACATATTTGTTTCAAGATCACTTAACTGGATGTTACCCTGTTGTAAATTTTCAAAGTCTCAATTTTATTATTAACACTGGTAGCATGGCTATGAATTTGATCATTATTTAGTTTTAGTTTCTGTTCTGCTCTATATATTCATGCAAAATTTTGAATTCAAAGTTTCTTCTACATAACTAAGCATGAATAACACCTTCAGTGCTCTCCACATGCAACCATACATGATCAGCCTCATCATTTACTGTTTGAATTTCAAGGACAGTTGACTCACATAACTGACTAGTTTTTAGAGGGTATTTGCTGTTTGTTCCTCTGTAGCCTGAATTTTCTCTTCCATTGTCTTAACAGAGTCATTTAGATTAAAAATAACCTTTCTTAAGTCATTGTTTTGACTTGTAAACTTGTGATAATCTTTCTAATAAACTTGAGGACTGTTTATCTGGAGAAAATCCTAAGAAAGGTGATGCCTCAAATAACTGTTGCAGGTTCTGTGTCAATGATTGAGGATGTTGGGTATATGAAACCTCTCTAGTTGTATCAAGATTTTCCATGATTGCCATATTTTAAGATAATATTGGGCACAAAAGACGAAAATAAATCTACCTAACCTGGTTATGGTCAAATGCAAATTCACAATTATCCTGCCTATTAACAGTCACACAACAAAAGAAAGTTGGAATAATGATAATCTGAGGAAAAGTAATTTAAAAATTAAAAATTGTACTCATCTCGAATGTGGTCCAACGATGAGTTGTCACACCACACTTTCTGTCTCAGCCCATTGTTGTCTGATAATCGACTGTTACATGTTGCAATTAGACTCTGAACTGTAGTACAAAAGTTAGTAATGGACTTACAATTATCACAGCTCAGTGACACCATATTAAAATGCTATCCTTAACAGTGAAAGTAGGGCAGCACTTTAATTACTACTGATGCTGAGTGAGAAAAACATACAGCATCTCAAGTTTTGACTATAGCTTGGAAGTGGTAATAGTGAATTCTCAATCATAATACCGTGAGAGATACTTAATAATTTGGGCCTCCACCATTCACAAGCATGAAGACAAGTGAATCTAGAAAATTTCAATCATAGTTAATGAAAGTTCCATATCTGCGTCATATGATGAGATACACAACTTTGATCTCCTTGGGGGTTGCTGCAGAAAGACCTTAATCTTTGCATCACTGTAGTACAAATTTTGAAATAAAACACAGAGTCTAATACTTTTCTTGTCATATATTGTGACTGATTACTAAGTACATGGGTGGAATATGCACTGGCCGTTTGACAGCCTCCGAAATACTCTCAGACAAACAGCTTTCAAAAGACAATAATACAGACAGACGGACCTCATTGCTTATGTGACACTTCCTTTTATGTTGAACACATTATTGAATTTGAGATTTAAAAAATATCAATTGAAAGTCATGAGATAATATTGGTTACATGTATCAAAAAAATCGGCCACATATTGCCCTATGAGTTCTAACATATAACTAGGAAAAGTTTATGTAGCTCCAATTGTAATTCCAAAGAATATGAAGTACAATAATGTAAATTATATTTTAGTTGAAACTTCCTGGCAGATTAAAACTGTGTGCCCGACCGAGACTCGAACTTGGGACATTTGCCTTTCACGGGCAAGTGCTCTACCAACTGAGCTACCGAAGCACGACTCACGCCCGGTACTCACAGCTTTACTTCTGCCAGTATCTCGTCTCCTACCTTCCAAACTTTACAGAAGCTCTCCTGCGAACCTTGCACTCCTGAAAGAAAGGATATAGCGGAGACATGGCTTAGCCACAGCCTGGGGGATGTTTCCAGAATCTCATTCTATATTTTAGTTAATTAGAATCCAATTACTTTGAATAAAATATTACTAACAGTATTTCGTTTTGCTCTCAAGTAGAGCTATCATTTTAGATGATCACAACAAATAAACATCATAGTTTTTCAGAAATAGAGGAGAGGTAAATTTTAAGGAATATGTGGTACAACTTGACTGCACAGTTCATATCACAAAATTTCAAAGTTGGGTTATTAACAAACAGCTTATTCCCCTTGGTTGCTGATATAAATTGGGTAGCATATTAATGTGCTATTTAATCTGAGATAATAAACTTATTTGTGAAAGCTTTTTAAAAGGCAGTTTACTATTGGAACTGGGTATAGATATAATTTATATATTTATAGATTTTTTTTTTTAAAATCTGAGATACTAAAATGATTTGTGAAAGCTTTTTAAAGGGCAGTTTACTATTGTAACTGGGTATAGATATAACAGTACAAAGTCCAGAAACAAATTCGAGCTAAAATGAGCTCTTCAGAGAATGTTGACATGAGGAAGAAATTTCAGTATCAATGGGAAGGTAGCTCATTTCAGCTGCAAAGCCACTCTGATGGCATCTGCGCACAGCATAATGTGGGAGCAGGTATTTAAGTCCCTGTGAACAAATATTGTAGGTGTTGCATGACGAGTAGGTGGTGGAACGTGGATGCGTGTATATGCTTACTCAATTGCTGCACCAGTTCTGGCAGGTCATGGTCCAGTGTAGCTACACCTTGAGTGACAAATTTGACAGGGCAGCAGAGAGGCTCACCATATAGGACCTCAACAAGTGAGGCATTCAAACGTTCTTTATGAGCAGTCCTAATTGCAAGATGCATCCAGGGCAGGGCACCTGTTCATGGCTGTGAATGGCAGATTAATGTTGCCTTGAGCATGTGGTGCATTCCAGTAGGCCATTTGACTACAGGTGGTAAGCATTCTTGTGGAAATGATGGCACCTGCAAAGTTGGCACAGTTCATTGATCAAGTCAGACTCAAATAGCAGGCCTTGATCTGTCAGCAGCAATGTAAGAGAGCTGAACATGACAATCCAGTTGCAAACAATGGCCTTGGCAATTGTGTCACCTGAAATATCTGGTAATGAGGTGGCCTCAACACAATGAATCGTACGGTCAGTCATGGATAAGATGTACTTTGAACCCTGTCACTCAGGAAGTGGCCCAGCTAAATCAATATGAACATGTTGAATATGCTCCTTTGGGATGGGAAATTTCCCAAAGAGGGGCTGAGCATGGCATTGTACCTTAGCCTGTTGACTAGGGACAAAGGCCGTGGTCCATGTAGTGCAGTCACACTTCACATTGGCCACACAATTGATTCTGTAACTAATTTGAGTGCCCGCATCTCGTGGTCGTGCGGTAGCGTTCTCGCTTCCCACGCCCGGGTTCCCGGGTTCGATTCCCAGTGGGGTCAGGGATTTTCTCTGCCTCGTGATGGCTGGGTGTTGTGTGCTGTCCTTAGGTTAGTTAGGTTTAAGTAGTTCTAAGTTCTAGGGGACTTATGACCACAGCAGTTGAGTCCCATAGTGCTCAGAGCCATTTGAACCATTGAACTAATTTGAGTGTAGGATGTATGCTGGAATGTGCAACATGGTGCATCAAGTTGTGACATTTGCCTGCTTTGTTTCTTCATTGATAGTCCTCGGTGTCAACTTACTGCATTGTTAAATTGGCTGAAAAATGGGGGGTGGAAGTTCAACACTGACTACTGTAAATGATGTTGCCAACAGTTGCACAGCTGCATTTTACATTTTACAGATTTTTACTTTGACTGTTCGCAACCCCCCCTCCCCCCAACCCCCACCCCCTTCCTCCAATATTACACAGGTAATATGGCCGGTTCACTATTGGTTAATGTTTGATAAGAGTCATTGATAGTTTGCAGGCATACATCAGCATACTGCTACAATAGTTTGCTGTTAAACATCAATGGGCAGTAAAAACATAACCTCCCACTTCACAGTTCTTTCAGAATTACACAGTACGTATGATACTTTTTCTGAAATAAACTGAACAGACACTGTCATTGTTTTAACACAGCCTATTTGTGTTACACTAATTCCACTGCTAAATTGATGCATTTTTGTTACTTGTAACCGTACATAATTTTCCTCTGAAAACAGGCCATGGACTGACTGGCTCGGGACCAGAAATCGGGCCTTTAGATATCCTCACAATGATAGGCACTGAAGCTATAAATTGTTTGATGTTTAAGTTACAGAAATTACAATGAAAACTTAACTCATTAAATTAACTAATTAACTGAATCCATTGAAAAATTCTTTCTTTTTAACAGTTTCTTCTACCATATAGGTCAGGCCAAATTATTTGTTTAAATAATGAAATTAACAGATATAGTTATACAAACAATACTTTTGACAAACCTGGTAATTATTTTGGATTTAATGAAGTGCTGACTTTGCTAGTATGTTTTTGAATGGAGCCAAATAAATACTTTAAGAATCCTAGTAGTTCTTCTTCCAAATGTTTGTAATCAGTACACAATTTATATTTGTTCATAAGTCAACAATAGAATCTAAGTCACAAAACAATTACCGATTTCACCCTATAACAAAGATATTAACTAGGAATGGTCAAAATAAATTAGGAAATTAATTACATATACAAAATTAAGCACAAAATTTGACCTGGTACTATATTCTTTAAGACTGAGGGCCAACCTTTGTTTTTTATGGAAATGCTGATTATACTCATGCATGTTAATTAGGCAAAAATAGGAATAAAATGAATTTAAGGAGCCAGATGGCGAAACAAGAGAGGAAGTAAAGAGATTCCAGCTTTCTTCGTCACAAAGTCAAACACAGTTTTACGTTAGGATTGTGAGACGACTGGTCACATCCTGTCATGTGACACATCACACCAAACAGATTTAATGGCTTCTGGCAGTGTGTGCTATTGGCCCAGTGTCTTGTCTCATGAGTAGTTGTTGTAGGTCGGAATCTGTGGCATGTGCATCAGCGAGTAGATTAAAGTCCAGTTGAGAAGATTTGGCCTCCAAGTGAGGCAGGTAGTCCACTATATTCTCTGCACCTTTGACATGTTTGACATCGGTGGTAAATTGAGAAAGCAGGTCAAAATGGTGAGAGCACTTTGGTGTGTTATTATCAGAGGGGTTTTTGATTGCATCTGTAAGAGGTTTGTGGTTGGTGTTAATGGTTAGAGAGCATCCTTCAATGTCATCCTGGAAATAGCAGACTGCCTCATAGATGGCCAAGAGCCCCCTATCGAAACTCAACCACTTCTGAGTATCGGTCAACTTTCAACAGAAGAAATGCAGTGGCTGTGTTATGCCAGTGATCTCTTGTTGCAGTACTATGCAATCATGTGGTCAGTGTCTGCGGTGTTCATGAGGTGTGCTTCCGGTGGTGGAAGAGTAAGGGTGACAGCCTGTGTGAAATTGGATTTAATCTTATTGAAGGCCATTTACATCTCAGGGTCCATATCAGGTGTCATTTGCCAATGGTGTTTCAGTAGTGTGTGGGAGATAATGCCTGCAAAACTGATGACTCTGAGGAAATGTCATAGTTCTTGTTAGTCCATCGGGGGGGGGATGGAGGAGATGGATCTGTTCCCTTTTCTTTGGTGTGGGGCATATCCCAGAAGGGTCAACCAAATGTCCAATGAAGGTGACACACAATTGCTGAAGTTAGCATTTATTGTTATTAATTATGAGACTGTGTGCTGCTAACCTGTCCAACACAGTGTGTAAACGAATCTCATGTTCATTGGGAGACTGCAAAAAAATTATCATGTCATCTAGGGAAGCATAGCAGAAGGACATGTTAAATAAGAAGCTGTAAATAAACCTCTGCCAGGTCTGGGCTCCTTTTTTTAACCCATATGGCATAAATAAAAACACTAACAAACAGAATGGCATGACACTGCAGTTTTCGGTATATCCTTGTCAGCCATAGGTATCTCTAAGTAGGCCCTTTTACAGTCACCAAATCTGAATATATTGGCACCAGCAAGTTCAGTAAAGGATAGCTGTCTATTATAGTCTGGGAGTTGAAGTACCAATAATTGACACATAATTGCCAAGTACTATTCTTTTGGAGGACAAGCTTTTTAGGAGATGTCCAGGTACTGTTGGACAGCTGCACAGTACCAGCATTCAAGAGTTTGTCCACAGTGGCTTTTGCCCCTTTCAGTTTATGGGGAGGTAGGCAGCAGGTCTGATGGTGGATCAGTAGAAAAGGGGGTGGTGTTGAAGTGATGAACTGTCCCATCATGGATGGTACAAATGGACAGTGGCTGGATGAGCTAGTGTTGAGTGGGTTCACAGAGCATAGCAATATGTGTTATTGTAACATCATCTATCAAAGGACAACCCAGTCATGGAGACACTGGGTATGGTCAGGTGAGCACAGTTAGGAAACTGCACTTGGTTGACCTGTTTTGAGGCTCACATAATGTCTCTCTTGTTGGGCAGTGGGTGTCGATGCTGCAGAACGTGAGTTGCCTTTGAGCCATATGAAACCCACTAGATGTATCAGTGATGGATGAGCAGAGAAGGTTGCTCGCATATCCAAGTTGGAACATCTGAGTGCAGAGTGAGTGGCAGATGTCCCGTAGAGCTCATCCAGTAGTCCATTAAATTTTGGGCATTCAGTCAAACAAATAAAATTTCTTCCACTGATATTTCACCAGTGTGTCATCCGGCCATCATCAGAGTGAGTTGTAAGACTAACAACAAGGTGCCAAGTGCAGACTTATATGCTCCACTGTGGTGGTACTCCTCATGCAGATCACAGACAATGGCCGGTGGCAATGAGATACGCTTACACATAAACCACCTGTGGTGAAGGCATACAACCACTCAGTTCGCTTATCGATGTATGTTTGGCGATGCTGACGCCATGATGACTTCTCTGCAGTTTAATTACCCCAACAGCCGGATTCCATGCTTTGTCCAAATTAAAACCATTATCTCTGTTTATTAAATTATTAGCTAATCCAATCTCTATAGCTTCCTTGAAGACAGAATCACAAAATCCAAAAATACAATACCAACCGCCGTTATTTAGGTTTTATTTTTAGGCTAACAGTTTCGACGATACATTACGTCATCTTCAGACCTACTTAAGTCGAGTAACCTTCATGTTACAAAATACAGCAGCACTTTTAACTGGTCTCGTAAGATTATTGTGGCATATGTGCTCCTTGGACAACTGTTAAAAACTACTGCTGACAGTTGTCCAAGAAGCACACATATCGACAATAATCGTATCAGATCAGTTAAAAGTGCTGCTGTATTTTGCAACATGGAGGTTACGTGACTTGAGCAGGCCTGATGATGACGTAATGTATCGTCGACACTGGTAGCCTAAAAATAAAACCTAAATAACGGCGATTTGTATTGTACTATTGGATATTGACCAGCCATAGTCTCACACTCCAGACAGAGGATGGAGTTACATTCACAGAATCCCAAAAGGAAGAGGTAGATGTTAAAATTTTCAGCTCACTGTAGTTCATAGAATGCCCTGTATCAATGCAATGGTGCGTGTTGTTTGACCTAAGTATGACTTCTCACAATTTCCACAAGGAATCTGATACACACCCGCCTTACAAAGCAATAGATCATCCTTTACAGAGCCGAGCAAGCTGCAATCTTCTTGGGAGGCCTGGGGATCGCCGTAACGCCATGTTTCTTGAGAATACGGCCTATCTTCGAGGAAAGAGCACTCACATATGGCAAAAACACACTTGATCTGAAGGAATTATTATTTTCTTCCGCATCACAGACATGCATTCTAGGTTTTACATTGAATGTTCACGAATTTGTTGCGGAGAAAATCCATTCACTTTAAAAATGCTCTTGAGGTATGTGAGCTCATCTTGCAAATTATCTTTATCGGATATACAGGTCCTACACCCTAAGGTCTCAAGGACATCTATGGTCTGTGAAGGGAGAGGTCAGCTACTGGCATTTAGATATAGATTTGTATGTGTTGGTTTACGATATACAGCATGTCCTAATGTGCCATCAACTTTATGATGCACAACAAAAGGGGAGGCAGCGGTTTTTTTTATTTCCATGGTAAATTTGATACTAACATGGATAGAATTCAAATGCGCAAGAAATCGATATAATTCATCCATCCTGTACAGCAATACTGTCGTCAGTCTTGCGACTAACTCTGAGGACAGCCGCACGATACATGGCCAAAATATCAGTGGAAGAAATATTATTTGCGCGGCTGTATGCCCGAAATTTAAAGGACTATTCATTACGCCATAAGAAGTTGAAAATTCTCCTCATCCAGAAGTGTTTTACATTTCAAGATAAGATCGAGAGGTGTCTCTCACTACGAAGTAGGACATGAGGCCGTATCATTGGAATGAAGGGAGTCTTAGATCTTGCTGCTGATTGGCCGTTGGTCACCGTGGCGCAGGAGCAGAGTGCGGTTCAGGGCTGTTAGTAAATAGTAATGTCTGATGAAGTCGACGACTAAGATGGGTTCCACTGTTCAACCACCAAGGACGTCCAGGGTATAGGTGTGTGGTTGCCGACATCGAGTGTGGTGGAGACGTTGCCAACCACTGGTATCACAGAGTCATTAGCTGTGCACATTTGCATGGGCAAAGGTGAAAGTGTAGTAGGAGCATAAGACAGTAGAACCTTTTTGACATTTGCTCTGGAGTCGACTACAAGGTAGGAAGTCAGTTGCACATTGTAATGAAAGAGGCGAGAACCATTTGGTAGATGACACCTGCAGACACTATCACGAAATGGGGATTTTCGATGACTTGAAGAGGATGAGCGACTTTGCGTGATGGTATCAGGCCGTTAGATCAGTTTGGGTATAAGGAAGGCTGTCTGCAATGCAGTGTGTCCGAGCCAAAGCAAGTGTGGAGCCAGCAGAGGTGGTGCGCGTGTGTGCAGTGTCTGGCTGACTTGCATTGTTTTGACTGGCAGGCATGGGTCAGTGATTGGGCAGAGGCACACTGGTGGTAGTCTGCACTGTAAGCGTTTGTTCGTGTTTGTCGCCTGGGAGACCAAAAAGAGGAGTAGCGGGTGCTGGCTTGGAAAATTTTGACGAGTCCTGGTAGACATCGGGTGGCTGATGACTAGATGGTAGGAGGTGCTCAGGAGTGGTCAGGAGAGCAGGCAGTGAATCGGCTAGATTCAGCCAGGGTTGTGTGCTACCAGTGATGCAGGTGGGGATGCTGTCAGCTGTAGCATGGTCATGATGAGAATTAATTAATGAGTGGTGCTGTGTGAGCACTAGCATTCTGACAGCCAGGCATAGTTTGAAACCTAGTGGAGCATCCTCGTATGCGAGCATCGCCGTTTTAATGCTCTCCAGCAGTTTTAACAGCCGCAAAGTCCACAGGGCGTGATCTAGGAGAAGGCTTGAATCAATTTGCCGGTAAAGCTTGTGGCACAGCATGGAAGGTGTTCTGTGACTGAGTGAGGTTTCACTTGTCACTAGATGAAGTTGTTGCTCTGGTGAGCGAAATATGTGTTGAAGCAGAAGTGCCTTGACAGTCTCGTACTTGTTTGTTTGTGTGTGCACATGAAGCAGAAGTCACTTATGAGATCATCATTATCATCAAGGAGGTTGAGAAGTACAGCAAATTTATCATCAAAATGGTTCAAATGGCTCTGAGCACTATGGGACTTAACTTCTGAGGTCATCAGTCCCCTATAACTTAGAACTATTTAAACCTAAGGACATCACACACATCCATGCCCGAGGCAGGATTGGAACCTGCGACCGTAGCGGTGACGCGGTTCCGGACTGTAGCGCCTAGAACCGCTCGGCCACTCTGGCCAGCAAATTTATCATCGTCCTCAGTGGTGCACAGTTTTGGCTGAGGACGTGTGTAATGGTAAGTGGCTTGGTTATGTAACGATGGCACCATCTTGAGGTGGTCATTGCCAAGTGCAGTAATTGCAGCAGGAGAGGAGGCATTGCAGAGTGAGATAAAGGAGGTATGTGCGGCGCATTAGACGTGAGCCAAGCATGAAGGTGGGCATGGCCGGCGGTGTGCGGTGCATAGTGCTGGTCCATGAGAGCTGCTGGATGCTGTGAGAACATGGTATGCTCATGAGGTAATGAATCTTGTAAGGGAGTTGTTCTAAATCCGAGAGGAGCTGTAGTGTGTGCACAACATGCATAGAGGTGGCGGCTGCAAGTGAATGCGCGGTTGGTGGCAGAGACGTAATGTCACTGAGGTGATGTGGTGGTGGTCGCTAAGTGAATGATGCAGGCGGACGCTGCGTGATGACTTAGTCTGTGTTGGTTAGATCACTTTTATGTGCAGAAAGATCACTTGGACCCAGGTTATTTTGTCCAGGACATGGTAAATAGTTTGAAGCAGTTGGAGGTTTCTCTAGCTGGGGCCACTGTTGACCAGCTATCAAGGCACACTGGTGGGAGTCCATATGGTTTTGCAAAACTCTGGGAATGTTAATGCACCTAGATTCACTAACACTAAAGGAGTGTACATGGGAATAAGTGTTATTATTTCCTGTGTGGAAGATCAGAGCACTATGTGTACTGGCAAACGGAGTGGAAGGAAGCCATTGTTCACCGAGAATCACATTTGCTATTGTAGCAGAACTGCTAGACAAATAGTCACCTGGCATCATTACAGTGCTGTCACAGTAAGGTCACACTTAGAATATGACTCACGCCATTAGCTGATTTGGTGTGAAGTGGCGTGAGTGTGGTGTGGTAGATGTGGAAACAATGGAAGCGTTGTCGTCGGTTCACTACACACTGCTGGATCGGACACTTTGCCCAGGTTTTGACGAAATTGTACCAAACTGAGGCCCAGAAAGTTTGTAGAATTCACAGGTATTAATGAAGAGGTGAGATTTATGTCCCTCAGAGAAGGAAATGATTGACCTGGAGGTATCTGCAGCACTGTATGACAACAGACTGGCACAGGAGATTTTACATTTTAAACACAGAATGGTTGAATTTTCATGGTGACCACTGTAAATCATACAGAACTTGAGATAGTAGTTATGTATCATAACAACTAACAGGTTGTACGATCCCATACAAATATATTTTGTTGTCCTACAAAGTACAAAGCATGTTGTCACAAACATCAGTCAGAGCAAACTGCATATCCAGAGAGGTTAGTTGAGCTACCTCAGGGCAGCGATATTGTTCTAGGTGACTTCACAGAATTATGTCCCCGTAGTATCATAATAATGATATATTTTTGCATTCAACTCTAAAACAAATGATTCCTCATCCCATGGATAACCTTCACCAAAAAACGTCCCATTTTTGTAGTGGGTGGCATCCTTTAATGCTTGGTCAGTGCAGCCACTGTTATCTATGACTTTTTGTTGGTATTGTCAGCCGCACTAGTTAAAAATGTTGGTCAATACTCCAAGTGGTCGTGCATCTTGCTTCCATCTGCAGTCAGTTTCTTCCATTTGCTGCGATCGTCAGCGAGTTGCTCCCACTTGTCACTGTCAATATTAAATGCGCACATATCGCGCTTGACGGAATCCCTAAAGCGTAGTGAAGGTCTTCTACGAGGTCTCTCTGCTCCTGCTATTTCACTGAGTAATGTGCGCCGGGGTAGACGGGAGTGGTCAATACGATGCAGATATCTTAACAACCGCAGGCGACGTTGCTTGACCGTGGCAATGATACTCTCTTGTTTTGCAGTTTTCAGAACATATTATTTGTCACACGATCCTTCCATGATATTCCCAAGATGCTCTGTAAGCACTGCAGGTGAAAGGCGTTGAGCTCTCTTTCCTGTTTCGCATACGACGTCCAAGTCTCAGCTCCATACAGGAGAGTGCACACATGATTTCCGAAAGTGCTCGCAGCCTTTGATATTCTTGCATTTATCTCGTCATCCAGGGAGAGATCTTCTGTCATTATTGAACCAAGATAGCAGAATTTATCGACTACCTTCAACAAGGCGTCGTCGAGTTTGATGACAGGCGGATCTGTGTATCCTTGTGCCAAGACAACCGTCTTCTTTACGTTTGTAGACATGGACAAGAGATTGCAAGTAGTAGAGAATTTATCCACAAGCTCTTGCAGATCGTCTTGAGTATGCACTACAAATGCAGCATCGTCAGGAAACAAAAGACTGTTTGCAACTAAGTCTTCTCAGAAGCACTTGGATCTGAGTAGAGAAATGTTGTAGAGCTTCCCATTAGCTCTGGTATACAGATGAATGCCCGGGTTAGTTTCACCAAAAGCAACTTTGAGGAATGCTGAGAAAAAAATATTGAACAGAGTGGGAGCCAATACGCGGCCTTGACGAACCCCTCTTTTCACAGCAAACGGGTATGATGTGGTTCCGTCGAAGACCACAGCACCCTCCATATAGTCGTGAAAAGCTTTGATCATCTTTAAGAGCTTTGGAGGTCACCCTATCTTCAAAAGTACTGCATACAGTCCTTCTCCTGACTGTGTCGAAAGCCTTGTTTAGGTCGATAAAGAAAATGAACAGAGGGGACTTCTGCTCGCGGCACTTTTCCTGAATTTGCTGGAGTGTGAAGATTATATCAACTATAGATCGTTAGGTACGAAGCCCACATTGTTCCTCAGGGCATATGCTCTTGGCAAGCTTCTGAAGTCTGAGAAACACCACACGGGCAAATGTTTTTCAAGGAAACACAGAAGTGAGATTCCACAGTGACAGTTGCAATCGCCGTGATCTTTACCTTCGTATATAGTAACAATAATGGCACAGTACACTCAGCCTAAAATTTCAGTAAGAGATTGAAAAGTAGCGGAAAACTGGCTTAAGTTTTATAATTTCTGTGGAAATGTTGTCTTTGCCAGGGCACTTCCCACATTTGAGCTGTGCAAGTGCTCTTTGAAGCTCCTCCATAGTAGGCGTGGCATCCACGTCATGGTAAAGTGTCATCTGAGGAATTTCATCCATTGCGTTTGGACTAATGTTGATGGGATTAGAGGCTGGAATAATGTTCTACCCAACGGTGCAGTTGACGATTACTATCTGTGATGACTTTTCCATCTATTACCTTGAGTGGTACGCTCTTCTTTGGAGTGTGTCCAGTGGCCTGTTTCATGCTCGAGTACACACGACCAATGTCGCCAGCATTGAAACCTGTATGCCACTGCTAAGTTGCTCCCAATAGGAATTGATACAGTACGTCGAACAGCTGCCTTTGCTTTGCTTAGCTTACTGCGTATAGAATTGCATGGTTTTTTTTATGCCAGAAGACTATGGCCTGACGCTTAGCCGCAAGGAGAGGTGTCAGGATGTCTACGTTCTCGATTAACCAAACCTGAAACTTTACTTCCAGATTACCGAATTCATTTCTAGCCGTAAGGGGAAGAAGCGATTTTATCTTCTGCCAGTCTTCAGAAATATGGGTTGCTGGGTTCCAGGGATCCACCTCTTTTCGTATATCATCACTAAATACTTCTACTGCCGCAGTGTTTCTTGTTTGGCAAAAATTAGTTTTTGTTTTGCAAGGTGTTCTGGCAGAGTGAAACCTTTTAGCCACAAAGCGCACTTTTGTCGCTGGCAGTGCATGATCTGTGTCACAGACTGCACTAAGGAAACGGCGTGTATGAAGAAAGTAACGCAGATCTTTCCTTTTAGTTGGAATAAGATCTCACTGGTGCCAATGTTTTGAGTCGAGGTGCATCCAGGAAACCTTGTGGTTCAGTTTGCCTTTAAATTATGTATTGGTTACACATAACTGATACTTTGCACAGAATTCAAGCAACCACAGACCATTTTCATTCATCTTGCCCACTCCTTGTTTGCCTAGGCAGTTAGGCCAAGTGGCAAAATCACAACCAATACGACCGCTGAAATAACCAAGGATGCATAGATGTTCTCAGAGTGCGCTCCTTGTACCACATCACTGAGTTGATCATGTATATCACTGAAAATAACTTCCACTGGTTGAATCATAAAACTGTAACTAATGTATCCATACAAACATACACACACACACACACACACACACACACACACACACACACACACACACACACACACACACAAGCACACTCACACAGGGTGAACATTAATAAAACTGACAAACTCCAGGGATGGATTCCTGACTTTAAGAGGAGGGAAAAAGGTCCTATGAACATGTGTCTGGAAATGCATCGTTGCCAGGGCAGTTGACACTGACAAATGAAAGTTCCTCTGCTCACGAGCCATGTTTTCCTTGTGTGTTACAGGCTGTGTGATTGATGCAGTGTGCTGTAAGGAACCAAATGGTCTGGTATTTGTGAGATGGTGTTTGTGTACGGTCAAGCAAATGGAAATGGTTGAGGAGCAGAACAGCAACACCAGAACAAGCACCTTCACAGACACCAACCACATCACACAACATTTCAAGAACTTTTTGGGCATTTGTGTGATCATGGGTCCTTTCAGACAGACGAAAGTACAGGGAGGCAGTGGACTGTGCATACGCCAGGTTTGGAGGACCAAGTTCTACAGGATATTGAGGTGAACCCTAGTACAAGCTCCAGGCAAGTGGACCGCCAACATGGTGTAATCCAAAGAATGATTATGTGTATCCTGCATGCATTGAATCCCATCTGTTGTGATGTGGATGTGATGCAACTCTGTACTGTGTTCTGGGACGAGCTGTTGTCCGTGCGTGCACCCTATACATTTCCCAACACTTGTTCATTGGACCTTTTTTCATCCATTTCCATCCAGGAATCCATTCGTATATATATGTTGTTATGCATCTGTGGTGCACAAACACTTCGTGACACAATTCTCTATGGTCTTTACCATGTGCAAGTCTTATTGATCTTTTCTGTAACAGCAACATTCTTTTATAGTGGTCATCAGCTGCCGGCCGCGGTGGTCTAGCGGTTCTGGCGCTGCAGTCCGGAACCGCGGGACTGCTACGGTCGCAGGTTCGAATCCTGCCTCGGGCATGGGTGTGTGTGATGTCCTTAGGTTAGTTAGGTTTAAGTAGTTCTAAGTTCTAGGGGACTTATGACCTAAGATGTTGAGTCCCATAGTGCTCAGAGCCATTTGGTCATCAGCTGCCAACCTCATAATCCAATCCTATATTTAATAAAGGGGTAAGTGTCCCATAGTATACTATTTCTAATGTTTGGCCAGGAACTATCTTTGCGAGCTGACTAAAGAGGTAAAAGCCAATACTGGCCTTTCCATACACAAAATTAATGGGGTATGTCTGCTACAGGTCTTCATTAGTGTGCACACTAAGAAATTTACAGCTGCCAGTTGCTGTTACCAAGATGTTACCCACGTTATTTACGTTAGCTTATTGAGACTACCTGTCTTATATGTCCATAACTGAGACTGGATGATCTTGTGCTGAGACTTACACAGGTGACTGGCAGGCCCTGACTCTCAAAAGTATTATGATATGTATGGTAAATGATACTAGCGATGTACGGAATAACATATCTTCTGGCACAAAACGCTGAGTGGTTTGCTTGTACTTTTTCATGGTCATAAGGAAGCAGACGCAAAGGCAACAGGTTTGTCACTCGACTGACAGCCATACACCAGGAGAAGAAGCCGTGGTCATTGTGGCTATTTCCTGCACCCTTTATTAAAACATGAAATTATGTTATGTAGGTCTGGTGTCCCTCCTTTCAGACAAATGTATCTGGAAGAACATATACGATACCTGTATAATGTATCGATCTTTCAGTGGATATGCACAATAATGTCGACCACTCATGGGAATACAATAAGGCTCTGAGTGAATAGAAATAATGGACAGGGACATTACTCAGTAGTGTGTGTCATATGAATATCTGGGTCAGACGGGGGTTAAGGCGACCACTCACATAAAGTGGGAAATCTGGGCTCGAGTCCTGGTCTGTCACAAATTTCCACTTGTCGCCATTGAGTTATTTCGGTGCCTCAATGCAGCGAAACTTGGAAATTTCTTTTGCAAGTATAAAACTATGTTGTTGTTACTGAAATGAAAAATATTTTGTCTGTAAAATGAAGTCGGTCTGTGTTAATAAGCAGCCATGAACACTGCATATCAATGTGAATGTCTGGTATAAGTGGTCGTCTGTAACAGTAAACAGTAATAGTAATGTGATTGTCTTGTATAAGTGGTCATCTGTAATAAACGTTGTCACCAGTTTATTATTGGAAATGTACATACTCGCACTGTAGATTTTATTTCCAAAGTATTTATTTTGAAGAAAGTATTATTCTATCCAACATAAATTAGAGGATATAAACTGAAGGACTGATTGATATTCTGACCATAGGAAATTTTCCATGACACATCATATCTTTGAAAAATACTATTTACGAGAATTGAAAATTTGTGTTCCACAGATTGATATTTGTGAACTGAGAATATTTTGACCGGGAATTATGATGAAAGTTTAAGTCATAGTATACTAAAATGTAATCAGTGTAGACAGAATGTTGGTAAATAATTTGACATTACATAAAATGAGAGACATTACTGTGATAGTTGCACTCCTTACTTATCTGGTATAGTGTGTGTGATCTCTGGGAGGCATAGTAATGGAAGGAACACGGATTCTAGAGTACGCTAATTTCATGGCATCTGGCTTAAATGTTGCTGATTAATGGTATAAGAAGAGTTGGTGTGCCTGATCTATTTTTGTTTACAGGAGTAGAAGGGTTAAACACTCTACCAACAGTCAATACTTTACCGTTATCCCTCTAAGAACTAATTAATACAGAACGTTATGAGAGGTTACTTGAGCTGACTGGACATAAATACTGGGGAATGATCCGATAGGGATAATTGCATCTGGCCATTAATGAATTATCATATGTGTAATATTAACATGACCAAACCTAATATGGACGCTTATTGTACACCATTTGACTTGAGACAGAGTTCGATGCAGCTGCAACATTCTCTCTGAGGCTCTGATTGTTGGAGTATTTTATTTGTTATATCAGCAGTAGTGAAACATTCTAGCTCCTTACATTCTCTACCACAGAATAAGATTGAGGATTCACCTGCGTAGCTAACTATATGGGAGTTAACGGGCTGTGCAATATCATTAACACACTGCTTCATTTTTTTACGGGCTTCACGTCAGATAATGTTGTGGAAGATGTACAATATTTCAATGAGACAGCTGCGCGTCATCTTCAGGTGCCTACTAATATGTTGCTGCCGGAGAAACAGGCAACGGTCTTCGCATCTGGCAAGGGGCACTGGATCTCGCCGTGCTCTATGTTTCATCTACGATGACGTTATAGCTTCACTCCTTGGTGCCTGCGCTTTTCTAGTCAACGTGTACATTGGCGAGCCACTGCAGCAACACTTCAGTAAGCACCTGAAGATGACGAGCGGCTGTATCGTTGAAATATTGCGCAGCTTCCACAACACTCCGATGCAACACTCGTGAACCAATGAATCTGCTAATACGTCGAGAAAGCCTCAAACACCACAAAATTAATATATGTGATGAAAGGGAGCAAGAAGATACGCCTTGTATTACTGTTTCCGTAATGAATTTACAACTTGTGATTTTATCATCTAATTTATAAGTCAGTTTAGTGCGTTGCTCAGGACTCAATAGATACGTGGCTGGAAGTTGCGTAGATGGATCCCTGATTTGGCATGACTTCAGTTTTTCAAGATGTAACCTGTGACTTACTGTGTCCAAAGTTTTTGTTGGGTCTAAAAATATACCTGCAACCTGCATTCTCTAGTCAAACAGGGGTCCATCATATGAAAGGATTATGTAATTGCTGTGGTCTCGCTTAGCTTTTTGCTGAAGCCACGCTGAGAATCTACAAGTAGTTTGTATTGTGTATTTTGAATATCATACTAAAGGTAAGAATTAATGATGATGTCTATACTCGTACTTGGAGATGTCTTCCTTACTTCCTTCTATAAATAGGCTTCACAACACTCATTTTTAGAACAGTATGGTTCTTGTTTTCTCTGCTTTTGCAATTAATCGAAGGTAAGACGCTCTGGATTCATTTAAGTACTCCTTAGTAATTACATTTTTATGCCATCTTATTAAGATGATATTTTTTCTTTAAATGTGTATTACGTTCCACACTTCGATCATTCATCTCCATAAATTCATACCTCATACACTGAGTGTGTTGACAAAGGATCATGATCTATGCACCAATAGTATAGCTGGTTGGAAAACACAAGAAGGGCTTCCGTCACAGAAGGTGCAGGCCCAACACAGGAAGAACGTAGATACAGGAACCAACGGTATAATAGCTGTAAGCTGTCGCACCTATGTGGGGAAAGTACCAGATCTCCAAAGCACTGATGCTCAAATTGCTACAGGCACTGAAAGCTGGCTGAAGCTGGATATAAGCTCAGCTGAAAGTTTTGCGAAGAACCTACCGGTGTTCCGAAAGCCTAGGCTAAAACGCTTGGCGGTGGCGTGTTTGTTGCTATTAGACGTAGTTTATCTTGTCGCGAAATTGAAGTAGATAGTTCCTGTGAGTTAGTGTGGACAGAGGTCACTGTTAGAAACCGGAATAAAATAATAATTGGATCCTTTTACCGACCTCCCAATTCAGATGATACAGTTACTGAAAGGTTTAAAGAAAACTTGAGTTTGTTTTCAAAAACGTACCCGACTCATACGATATGTTGGCGAAAATACATGTTTAATTCCAGAGGTACGCAGCAGCAGCGCGGTTCCGGACTGAAGCGCCTAGAACCGCTCGTCCACAACGGCCGGCTAGCAGTTAGTTCATGAGCCCACGCGAATAGTAAACGGTTGTGAAAACACTCTTGACCTCTAAGCAACAAATAATCCTGAGTTAATAACGAGCATCAAAACGGATACATGGATTAGTGAACACAGTGTTGTCGTAGCGAGACTGAATATTGTAACCCTCAAAACCTTCAAAAATAAACGAAAAATTTACCTATTCAAAAAAGCAGATAAAAATTCACACTACACCTTCCTGAGAGACAATTTTCACTCCTTCCAAATTAATAATCTGAGCGTAGACCAGATATGGCTTGAATTCAAAGAAACAGTATTGGCAGAAATTAAGAGATTAATACCAAATAAATTAACAAACGACAGAGCTGATCCTCCTTGGTACGCAAAACAGGTCAGAACACTGTTGCAGAAACAACGAAACAAACATGCCAAATTTAAACAGACGCAAAATCCCCAAGATTGGCGATCTTTTACAGAAGCTAGAAATTTCAACTTCAATGCGAGATGCTTACAACAGTTTTCACAACGAAACTTTGTTTCGAAACCTGGCAGAAAATCCAACGAGATTCTGGTCGTATGTGAAGTATGTTAGCGGCAAGAAACAGTCAATGCCTTCTCTGCGCGATAGCAATGGAGATACTATCGGAGACAGTGCTGCCAAAGCAGAGTTACTAAACACAGCCTTCCGAAATGCATTCACAAAAGAAGAAGTAAATAATCCAGAATTAGAATCAAGAACAGCGGCCAACGTGAGTAACGTAGAAGTAAATGTCCTCGGAGTAGTGAAGCAATTTATATCACTTAATAAAATCAAGTCTTCTGGTCCAGACTGTATACCAATTAGGTTCCTTTCAGAGTATGCTGATACATTAGCTCCATACTTAAAAATCATATAAAACCGTACACCCGACGAAAGATCCGTACCCAAAGACTGGAAAGCTTCACGGGTCACACCAATATTCCAGAAAGGTAGTAGGAGTAATCCACTTAATTACAGGTTCATATCATTAACGTCGATATGCAGCAGGATTTTGGAATATATATTGTGTTCGGACATTATGAATTAGCTCCAAGAAAACGGTCTATTGTCACACAGTCTACATGGGTTTAGAACACATCATTTTTGTGAAACACAACTAGCTCTTTATTCGCATGAAGTGTTGAGTACTGTTGACAAGGGATTTCAGATCGATTCCGTATTTCTGGGTTTCCGGAAGGCTATTGACACTGTACCACAGAAGCGACTTGTAGTGAAATTGAATGCTTGTGGAATATCGTCTCAGTTATGTGACTGGATTTGTGATTTCCTGTCAGAGAGGTCACAATTTGTAGTAATTGACGGAAAGTCATCGAGTAAAACAGACGTGATTTCTGGTGTTCCCCTAGGTAGTGTTATAGGCCTTTTGCTGTTTCTTATCTATATAAACGATTTCGGAGACAAACTGGGCAGCCGTATTAGGTTGTTTGCAGATGAAACTGTCGTTTATCGACTAATAAAGTCATCAGAAGATCAAAACAAGTTGCAAAACAATCATGCGAAAAGTGGCAGTTGACGCTAAATAACGAAAAGTGTGAGGTCATCCACATGAGTGATAAGAGGAATTCTTTAAACTTCGGTTACACGACACATCAGTCTAATCTAAAGGCCGCAAATTCAATTAAATACCTAGGAATTACAATTACGAACAACTTAAATTGGAAGGAACACATAGAAAATGTTGTGGGGAAGGCTAACCAAAGGCTGCGTTTTATTGGCAGGACATTTAGAAAATGTGACAGATCTATTAAGGAGATTGCCTACACTAACCTTGTCCGTCCTCTTTTAGAATACTGCTGCGCGGTCTCCAGTCCGGAGCCGCGCTGCTGCTACGGTCGCAGGTTCGAATCCTGCCTCAGGCATGGGTGTGTGTGATGTCCTTAGGTTAGTTAGGTTTAAGTAGTTCTAAGTTCTAGGGGACTGATGACCACAGCAGTTGAGTCCCATAGTGCTCAGAGCCATTTGCACTGCTGCACGGTGTGGGATCCTTACCAGATAGGACTGACGGAGTACACCGAAAAAGTTCAAAGAATGGCAGTACGCTTTGTATTATCGCGAAATTTGGGAGAGAGTTTCACTGAAATAGTACAGGATTTGGGATGGACATCATTAAAAGAAAGGCCTTTTTCGTCGCGACGGAATCTTCTCACGAAATTCCAATCACCAAATTTCTCCTCCGAATGCGAAAATATTTTGTTGAAACCGACCTACATAGGGAGAAACTATCACCGCGGTAAAGTAAGGGAAATCAGAGCTCGTACGGAAAGATATAGGTGTTCGTTCTTTCCGCGCTGTACGAGATTGGAATAATAGAGAATTGTGAAGGTGGTTCGATGAACTCTTTGCCAGGCACTTAAATGTGATTTGCAGAGTATCCATGTAAATGTAGATGTAGAGATTGGTCAGTATGTGAAGTAAATATTTGTCAAAAATACTACATATAGTGTTTCAGTATTGAACAATGTTACTATCATGATGGTTTTGTGTTCATCTCCTTGGGACCTTTAGGACACCGCCACAAACTGTGCTGCATGCGGTATTGTATAGCAGTTAGTGTCGCTGGCTAGTGGGAAGTGTGTCGTCACTTCAATCCTGACCACCAGCTGTTAGTTGGTATTTAGTGTTTATCATTTCTGAAAGGGTGTTGAAAGTTATTCTGTTTGTGCTGTTTGCATATTCAGAAATATTCATTGTTTTTATAAACAGCAGACACTCTGTCCAGGATTTCAGTACTGCTCTGTCCTAGTGTTAATAAAAAACCGCGCTTTCACTACTAAAAGTTGTACGTCATTGGTGTCCCTGCTTTCCAAATTTGGATTTCCTTGTAGTTACGATGTGACATTGTTTGGTGGAAACATAGCATATTTTAAAACATCTGAATCACCATGGCTCCACTTAATCTATTTAACGCCGTTGCCTGCATGAACAGGAACCAGAATAGATGCAGTACATCTCACAAGGTCTGTATGTTCAGGAGACCAATGGATTTCGAAACAGTAGCAAATGAGCTGCACAACAGGCATCCATCAACATTTCCTGGAAATGCTGGTAAGAACCAGACAAAATGCGGAAAGAATTCATTCGTACAAGTAATCAAATACAAAAGGTAGGGTGAGATGATGTGTTTGACAAATGTGTACCTTTTACTTGGGTGGGAGAGCCCAGTAATGGTTTGAGGATAATGAAGGGAAGCTCGATAGTTGGGACAAACTCTGGGCCAAATTGGCAATCAGCAGCAAGTCTGTTTACTAGAAGAGCAGGGCGTGAGGTCATAGGGAAATGGCACACTCTTACATACAGAATATTTTGATACTATGCCACATTGTGAATCCGAATATGAAAGAAGCCGAAATAATCTGACAACTGATGAAAGAAGTTGCAGAAAATAATTGAGAAATTCATCAAGTGGTGCCATCAGTCCTAGGAATTGCAACAGAAAAGAAGCAGATGAAAGAAGTATGACTGACTCCTGAATGTGGTCCCTATAGCTGTTGTGGTAAGTAGGGCAGCACTAACAGCTCTAGATTTAAAATGACACGTATCTCTAGATTACTGGATTTCAAGAGAAGCGATTTAAAGGGGCGCGATTTGAAGAGGCGTTAGGTTATTGTAACGTTATGCACGTCTAGGCGAGTTATATGGCCACTAGAATTTGCTTGTGAGGTTGAACGACCGTGGGCCCGGGATCCAGTGCACAGCCTATCCAGAGCGCTGCATCTGGGGCAGATCGAGACCATTGCTGGCTCAGCTAGGCACGTACAAAGGCGAGTAGTGCTTAGCTGGAAATGGGTAAACCCTAGAGCATTTGGACAGTAGTCACTCACTTACTTGGCATGCAGAAGATTCAGCAGAAACACAGAATTGAAACCAGTCTGAAATATGGCTGCTTACAGCTCTTAGAAATTCCATAATAAATCACAGTTAAATAATAGAGCAAATCTGAATACAAAAGTGATTTAAAAAAAAGAGGTGCATCCAATGAAACATAATATTTTCAATATCTTAACAACAATAAAAGTTAATATTTTACCATGACTAAACATTTTCACCATCAACCTTAGAATTATTAAACACTTCATGCGATTTCAACAAATGATATCTCATATGATAGCATTGCACCATAGCTATCATCCCTGGAAGCTATTCATATGTGTCTAATTTATTATGAATTTGTTATGTATTTGTATTCTTTACGCAAATGTCTTTCAGAACATTGCGTTTTCCACAGTAGCACAACACCTGATTTCGGCTTGAATACCATGCATCTTGCAATAGTTGTGAAGTTATTTAAGGAATATGCAACTACTTTACCAATAGCATTATTTAAATGTTGATTACAATTAATGTTGAAAACCGTGGTAACTCAAAAGTGATCAGCTGCATGTGTTAGCTGATACCACCAATGAAAAGAGAAGCAAAAGATGCTTCTATCAATCAGGCATAAATGACTGTCAAAACAATGTTTAATAATAAATTATTTTCATTTAACATGTGTTCTTTGGTACTAAATACTAGCTTATTTATGTATGAACGAACTATTATTTATAAATAATATGAATTATAATATGAGTGTAACCAATTGCCTACAACATTTCTTTCATTTAAATATTATTACAATAGATTAGTTTAGTGGTCAGGTTGAGTCAAAATCATGTCTGTAGAACGTAAGACCGATGTATTTTTGGTCGGGATGGCCTTCAGTCAATGGAGGAGCAGACAGTGGCAGAACACTACTGGAGTTAAGTGGAGCTAGATAAGTTTTGAGTGGTGCACTCAAGAGAGTTATTCCGGACTTTGATGTTCATGCTTGAAATATGTAAACCTCACCGTCTCAACGTGGTTTATTCAGTTATGTGGGTAATTAATTCTAGGCAGTGGAGAGCTGCTACCATACGTCAACTTTTGAAGGGACTTACATTCGACAGGTCTGAACGTACTGCAGTGTAGAATTCTTTTTCCGCTTGCATTATGGAACAAAGACTGACAGAGTATGAATTACTACTCTCTGTATTTTTGGTGTTTTGTAGTTCATAATGCTGAACTCTGAATTTCGTGTATTGTGATTACAAAACCGTCATAGTTTTTGCGAGTCTTTCATGATCTTTTAGCTTGAGGATTCTGCTACCATTTTCCTAAAAGTCTCAACGCAACTTTATTGCATTTAATAAGATTATTTCTGTCTGTATTATACTTAGTTATTGTAGAACCACTTTCCATTTATTTGAGTTTTACTTTCCTGAATAAACATTATTCAACAGAATTCTCTGTCATGTAAGTCAATTACACACGTTAGAATGGAAACCTTTTTATTAGTTATTCAATGATCTCTGTTTAATATGTCTGTTGATTTTATTAATTCGCAGTTCTAGACATTTGCCTGCAGGTTCACAGCTACAAGTTATTATATGTAGCGAGTTAGCTGCTGGGCATGAAAGCAGAAGTATGCGGCTTGACTTTACGACATTATCGAGCTTTTCTTTTTACCTACGATCCAAGCAACATCAGATACAGTAGCAATTGGTTTGCACATATGCATATGATTAGAGAGCGACTATTCAACAGAATATCCATTCAACAGAATATCCGTTAGGTAACGTCGCATTGTCGAGGATGGAATGGGAAGAGATTTTGTCTGAAGTTTGCTGATGAAGACTTCTGGTGTCCGGTTACACACTTGGGCAACTTACACTCAAGGTCACTGCCACATCTTGCTTCCTTACCACCCCTCCTGCCCCTGGAACAATAAGATTCAAACAAACCCTCACCCTCTTCTTGAGAAGGTGCATTCATTCTGGAGCTATATAATATACGCAGAGGATCGGAGTGTAGCTATTCGTTAATAACAAATTAATGTTATTATAATTACACTAAGTCACATCACTCAAGTACTAGGGAGTAGCTATTTGTTAGTAACATATTAAATAGGTTTGTAGGTTTGTAATTTGAGACACCATCAAACATGAAGTACTTTCATTTGTTGTATTTTTCAGTGTTTTCCACAAATTTGTGTCCTTTTCTACATGTTCCACAAATTTACATTGTATTTACAATTCTTCATATTTTTAAAAAAATTTACATGTTATGTCTTGTTACATGTGTTTTTTCCCAATTCTGTTGACATCACATGAACTTTGAATCATGTCACATCATGGTGTGGCACCTAGTCAGCATTGTGTTGTGTCATGTCATGGCACATAACCTTGATGTCACAATATTCTCAATCTATCACAATGCAGTATGTGCCCACAAGTATCAGAATAATTTATCATTGTTAAAAAATTAATGACGTCATCGTCATTTCCAACTAAAGATACTATACCAGAATTAACACATCGTGATGGATAAACCCTTGCTGAGCCACCACTATATTACTAAATTATGTGATGTTATAGTTTTTGTGTTAAAATGAGCACATCGTTTGAAAAATTTATGATATCATGGCACTACTAAGGTATCTAGAATTCAACGAAGGGTCTGCCACCCATGGTAAGAAAGGCATACCGGAAATCTGTGCGTCACTCACTGGGTAAGCGTCAACTCCTCTCCCCCCCCCCCCCCCCCCCCCGCCTTTTCTCTCTAGAAGAATCAGAATCAAGTGACCCAACCATCCCACTTTCAAACCTAGCGCTTATACGTGGATGATCCCTTTTTGAGCCAGACAGCGCTCCCAGATGGAATGAAGGCACGTAATTACAATTACGATATCTAAACAAATAAAACCTGCAGTATTATTAATACATGTGATGTTACTACAAAACTCATATATTAACTACAGAAAAAATCCAAGCATGGTCATCACTATTAATGTAGATTGGACTGAACCATTGAGTTGCAAAGACACATATTGCACAGCTAGAGTACTGCAGTATTTAAAAAAAAATGCTTACATCCAGTCTCATGCATTCGCCAACTCATTGCTACTACAGTGTGGTGGGATCTCATCGCAAACTAGAAAGCAACAAGACGTCTTTCACTATGTGTAATTCATAAAATAAATTGCAGTACTTAAAAAATTCGCTTCCACTCTCATTACATTCGCCAACTCATTGCTACTACATCGTGATGGGACCTGGTTGCAAACTAGAAAGCAACATAATGTCTTTCGCTATTTGTAATTCATAAAATAAAATGTTGTAAACAATACAGACACCTCTTTTGGATAAAGTTGACTTTTTTGCTCAGATATGCCATTGCTGATGGTGTAAGGAATGAAAGACGCAAGTACTCACTAATTGTAAACTGGCTTGAATATGTGCGAGAGCAGACCAAAGCAAAATACCTTTTCATACACATGGTGTCTGAAATAATGCATTACCAAACACGAATTATGTATTTCTCTCAACGGGACATTGAATATTGATTTTTCAGGATGATTATCTTCTCTTCTGGGTACTTCATGTGATCTATTTTTACAGGACAGTGTGAGTGAATAACTGTTTTGCGGCAAACTTCAATTCCTGCCTCAGTTAACAGTTCTCGTCACAATGGCGATTAGACACTTGGACAGAGGCAGTTTGGAATTCCCATGTGAATTTTCTGTGACAATAGTTACATTTATTTGACTCTGCAAAAGTGCTGAACTCATTTTGATATTAGCTATGGCTAAAGATGTGATGAATCAATATGTCGTCCTCAACACACTGTGCCAGAAATGTGTATGAAAATTATATGGACCACTGTAAATATTGTAATGAGTAGTTATTGCAAAAAGAAAAGAAATGAAACGTCTGTGCAGTCTCTTCAAGATTCTTACTAGAGGAAACGCCAAACTGTGTGCGAAAATTTGAAATATTTTTTTTTTTGTCAATTTAATATGTACCTACCTTCCACATAGCCACAATGCAGATTTTTTTTTTACTCTTTGATGCAGTTCACAATGTTTTTACTGTAGAATCAAACTTAAATGCAGACATTGTCTTGAAAATGCTACGAAACAAATTCAGAATTTTTAGGGAACAGTCTGACAACCTTTATTTTTATCGTTTAATATACATTGCGAAGCTACCTATCACTAATCCTCAGATGAACCCATAATAAAAAGCTTTTACTCATTAAATAGAGCTGTAGTACATACTGTACTGAATGATAAGAGTAAAATCAAATGTGTTGCACACAGTCTTCTGAAAATGGCAAGAAACAAAACTCATAATTTTTAGGGCACAGGCTGAAAACGTTTTCTTTTATTACCTAATATGCATTGCTGTTTACCTGTTACTAGCCTACAGAAAAGACCACAATAAAATACTTTTACTCTTTAAATGGATCCTGCAGTACACAGTGTGCTCAGCAATGAGTGTAAAATGAAATGTGTTGCACAGTCTCTTGAAAATGATGTGGAAAAAAAACTCCAATTTTTAAGGCACAGCTTGACAACGTTTTCTTTTATTGCTTAATATACCTTACCTGTCACAAACCTCCAGATGAACCCATAATAAATTGGTTTTATTCTTTACAGTACATAATGTGCTCATTGATATGTGTAATATGAAATGTAAGTGTTGCACAGTCTTTTGAAAACGCTAAGAAACAAAAAGTTCGAAGTTTTTGGGTACAGTCTAACATAAAATTCGACTTGAGTACTTAATAAACATTGCTTAGTACATACAATATGCTCACACTTTCAGATATACTCAACAGAAACTATAACTTCTCTTGTATTTCATACGGCGAAGTCCAATCCAAATTACTGTAAGAATTCCCTTAATACAAAGTTATCAATGCTTTATTGGCACTTGTTAAGAAATTGCATGTTTGTCTCTGTCTCAGGTTCTTCAGCCGACGCTTCTTTGATGATTTTTCTGACGTTTCACTAGCGTGAGTGACTAGCATTGTCAAAGCTTCACCGTCCGTTACTGGTGGTGGATAATAATAAACGCATTTATGGCGCTATGATACGCACTTATGGCGCCAGTTTTAAATAGGTAATGCATGCTGATTCTCAGAGAAATCAGCTACGTAAGAATAAAGAAAATTTTTCAGAGTTCAACTTTCGTTCCCTTCTGTGACAGCATCACTGGTACCTAAAATCTGCGGGTTATAATCAGATCTCTCATGTTAACAAAGAATACTTCATCTCTGTGAAGTAATCCACTGCTGATCAGTTTTTTTAACACTAAGTTCAAATGGAAGGTCGGTCTTTAAGTATAATTTTTCACTGCTAAATGAAGACAAAAAGCGCATTGATTAAGAATTCCTGTCGTGATTGAGAAACGAGCAGCAGTAGGCCTTGTGTTGTAGCATTTTACATGGACTGCTTCGTTTGACGTTACAAAATTATAGGCAGGCCTTGTATTCTCGAAGGTGTCGACTCAGCCACCGTAGTACATATGTTAGAAACGAACACGTTCCCCTGTTGGTAGAAATAATAACATCATGGCATATTCCACGAAGTTAATGACGCCATTGAAAACTCTATGAGCACTGCAGTTTTACTGATTTCCAACCAAAGATATTATATGTGTAAGAAATACCACTTCATGATGCATAAACCCTTTCTGAACCACCGCTATGTTACTAGATTGTGTGATATCATAGTTTTTATGCTACGATGAGCACATTGTTGGAAATAATGAGTACATGGTAAATTTATGAGATCATAGCACTGCTACTACATTAAGAATTCAGTGATAGGTCTCCCACACATACTAATAATCGAAAACCTGATATCTGTGCATAGCTTAGCAGATAAGCGTCAACTCCTCGCCCCCACCCCTCTCCTTTCTCTCTGGACGAATCAGAAACAAGTGTCCCAAGCACTCCACTTTCAAAAGTAGGACATATGCATGGGTGACCCCATTTTCAGCCAGACGGCACTCTCTGGTGGAATGACGAAATGTAATTACAATCAGTGTGGAGCCGAGCGACCGCTACGGTCGTAGGTTCGAATCCTGCCTCGGTCATGGATGTGTGTGATGTCCTTAGGTTAGTTAGGTTTAAGTAGTTCTAAGTTCTAGGCTACTGATGACCTCAGAAGTTAAGTCGCATAGTGCTCAGAGCCATTTGAATTACAATTACGATATCTAAAACAAATAAAACCTGCAATATTACATTACTGGCCATTAAAATTGCTACACCAAGAAGAAATGCAGATGATAAACGGGTATTCATGGGACAAATATATTATACTAGAACTGACATGTGATTACATTTTCACGCAAATTGGGTGCATAGATCCTGAGAAATCAGTACCCACAACAACCACCTCTGGCCGTAATAACGGCCTTGATACGCCTGGGCATTGAGTCAAACAGAGCTTGGATGGCGTGTACAGGTACAGCTACCGACGCAGCTTCAACACTGTACCACAGTTCATCAGGAGTAATGACTGGCGTATTGTGACGAGCCAGTTGTTCGGCCACCATTGACCAGACGTTGTCAGTCGATGACTGGCGTATTGTGACGAGCCAGTTGTTCGGCCACCATTGACCAGACGTTGTCAGTCGATGAGAGATCTGGAGAATGTGCTGGCCAGGGCAGCAGTCGAACATTTTCTGCAATGGGAAGCCCGTTGTCACCTATTGTGGCCAATTTGTTTATGGAGGACTTTGAGGAACGTGCTTTGGAGTCAGCGACCTTGAAACCTGCGTGTTTTTTCAGATATGTAGACGATACTTCTGTTGTTTGGCCTCATGGTAGTGAGAATTTAAACCGATTTTTGGAACATCTGAATTCAATCCACTCGAATATTCAGTACACTATGGAGGTGGAAAAGAATGGATGCCGTCCCTTTCTTGATGTGTTGGTCAAAAGGAAGACTGATGGCACGTTGGGACATTCTGTTTATAGGAAGTCTACCCACACTGACTTGTATCTGCGAGCTGATAGTTGTCACCATCCAGCTCAGCGTGAAGGAGTACTTCGCACCTTGGTTCACAGGGCCTACGTTATCTCAGACCCTGATAGTTTGGCAGCTGAGCTATCACATCTCGAAGTCACCTTTTGTCAGAATGGTTATAGCGAGAGGCAGATCAAACGTGCGTTGCGCCATCAGCCTTCTGTGCAACGGGTGAGTGACGATAGCAAGAAGTGGCCCCTAAGTCTACGGCCTTTTTGCCTTACGCAGGAAGCATTTCCAACAGGATTGGCCGTATTTTGCAGAAATATGATGTGAAATGTGTTTTTCGACCACCTTTTAAGATTAAGGCCCTGTTGGCGTCCGTAAAAGATGATCTTGGTTTGCGTAAGGCTGGGGTCTATCGTATTCCTTGCAGTTGTGGCATGTCATATATTGGTCAGTCAATTAGGACTGTGGAAGACCGGTTTTCTTCTTCTTCCGTATCCGGATGCACCAATTATATCTTCCCTTCCCAGTACTTAGCAACGTAGTTTGCTTTGTCATTGACTTTCAAAATATCACCTTTAGTGCATGTTATAGACATATCTGGGCAAATCAGTAGGTGGTCCAAGTCCTGTATTGCTCCGCATTCACACCTATCGCTGTCACTGTAACCCCATTTAAATAGGTTTGATTTGCACCCAGTTACTCCAGTGCGCAGCCGGTTTAATGACCTCCAAGTTGTAAAAGGTAGTTGAAATCCTGCAGATCCCTCCTCAAGTAGTTCCATTGTGGAGTGTGGCACCATTTCTTCCCAAAGAGATAGCCGCCTTGCGACGGGCTTGGTGGCGAGTTCTTTAGTAGTTTCAATGAAACTCCTGCGGGATTTCAACCGGACACGTTGTTTTCGTTGCATATGCATCGGGTGTCGAGGACCATTCTTTTGTTTTGATCTTTCGATCTCGGCGGCTACTTGTCTGCGGATAGTGGGTGGTGCTATGCCTATGATGGGGTAAATGATGTCTGTGGGAGTTGGTTTGAGGCATCCTGTGGCAATACGTACAGTTTCGTTTACGGCGACGTCAACTTGTTTAGTGTGAGCAGAGTTCCTCCAAACTGGCGCCGCATATTCCGCTGCTGAGATACTCAGCACCAGACCCGTGGTGCGCAAAACATGTGGTTGAGCTCCCCACGATGAACCTGTTAGCTTCCGCAGTATGTTGTTCCTGGCACAGACCTTTTTTTTAGTGTTGTGACAGTGCTGCTTAAAAGTAAGTGCTCTGTCCAGTGTTACTCCCAGGTATTTTGGGCTGTTTGTGTGTTTCAGCCCTTCCCCTTGCCACATGACTCGGAGTTTCCGTTTGGCTTGTTTGTTCCTAAGATGGAAGGCGGATACTTGAGATTTACTAGGGTTTGGTTTGAGATTATTGCCGTCGTAATAGGTAGCAAGTTCTGTTAAGGCTCCTGTGAGATTCTCCTCCACTTGTTCAAAGGTTTTATCCTGAGTGGCCACTGCTGCATCATCAGCATATATGAACATTCGTGTCTGGTGGCTGATGGGAAGATCATTGGTATAGATGTTAAATAATATTGGAGCCAAGACACTACCCTGTGCAAGTCCATTTTTCTGTGTCCTCGATCGGCTGTTTTTAGATTGTAAGGTTACATAGTAGCGTCTGTTCTGTAGCATGCATTGCACGAACATAGAAAGGGTGTAGTCCTTAGTGACATTATACACTTTCTGGGTAAGCAACTTATGGCTAACTGTGTCATATGCCGCACTGAGATCCAGGAATGCGACCCCAGTTACTTCTCCTCTCTGATAGCCGTCTTCGATGTACTGTGTGAGATTAAGGATTTGGCCACAGCATGATTTTCCTGGTCGAAATGAAGCTTGTTCGTTAATAAGGGCTTTGTCCACATTATCAGCTATGCGTTTGAAGATCATTCGCACCAGAACTTTAAATAAATGACAAAGCAGTGAGACAGGCCGGAAATTTTTAGCTTCAGCTGGGTCTTTCCCTGGTTTTAATAACGCAATAACCCGAGCTTTCCTCCACAGTTTAGGAATTTGCATTGTTGTGATACAGTTATTCATTAGCTCTAGGATCCATGCTTGTACTCCCGGTCCAAAATGTTTAATTTGCTCAGATCTCAGATCGTCGAGGCCAGCGGACTTATTGTTTTTCAGATCGTTGATGGTATCTTGTAGCTCCTGAATGAAGAACGGGCGAGCTAGGAAGCTTATCTCCTCGTTCAATTTTCTTTTAATTTTGCTATTCCTGATCTTCCTTTTAGTTTTTCCGTTCATGAGTAGTTGGTGAGCTATCTGATCAGGTGTAACTTCACTGTAATTTGGTTGTGGTTCTGTTGGGTCGTTGTTGAGACTTTTGACCAGTTTCCATGCCTTCGTACTGCTGTGCTTCATGTCCGTCTCTAGTAGGAGGTTGCACCACTTTTCCTTTCTCGCTTCGGAGATACCAGGCATCAGTACCTCACCTGCCTGGATCGTTTCCTCTGAGAGGGGGTCCTTATTGTACAGTTCTTCATACTTTTTCAGAGCTTCCTTGCTGCTACGATTGAGTCCAGCGATATACTGGGTGCGGCACCCTCTAGATATGCGCCGTCGAGAGATTTTCTTGACAGGGTCTATAAAAGTCTCATATGATTGTATCTCTGGTTTAATTTCCAAGATCTCCTTATCAAGGTCCTCTGTGAAAAGTTCCCAATGAGCTTTTTTGAAATTGAAGCGTCTCTTGAAGGGCATTACATCTGATTTGATTACTGCAGTAATGCAGCAAGTTATTGCTCTGTGTTGCGATCTTGGAATTGGGTCCTCGATTTGCTTTACAGTTTGCAGGGATACCTTTTCGGAGACAAAGATGTTATCTGGATTATATCCTCGTTTCCATCTTCCGCTGTTAAATGATGCAGGCAACTTTGGGTCATGTATCAATTTCAGTTTAGCCTGGTCTGCCCAGATCTCCAGCATTTCGCCATCGTCATTTGTCTCTTTATAACCCCATGCGAGACCGTGACAGTTAAAATCTCCTAGTACAACTTTAATGTTTTTTGAATGGAAATTTCCAGGCTCCGTAAATTTGAACCTCGCACTGGGTGGTTTGTACACGGATGTTACAGTACATTAATGTAGCTCAATAGTTAAAATTTCTATATTTTCTTCGCAGGTCAGAGCACAGGAGCATACGTCTAAGTTCGGTTTCACAAATATAGCACTTCCGTACCTTTCGTGTGGTCTCTGAAGAACTAATTTCATGCCCTGTATTTTTTGTCTATGGCTAGTGGGTGCTCTGTGTGTTTCTTGTAACACTAAAACATCACAGTTGTTTCGTTTGCACATGTCAGATAATAAAATTTTTTTATTTACAGATAAGCCTTCAATATTGCAGGAAGTTGTCACTAGTGATGGTCTTGATAAAGGCCTTTTTTGAGTCTCTTCGGAGAGTTGTTTTGTCATCTTTGGTTTTGGTGCTCCGGTGTTTGCAGGATTGGCCGACTAAGTCGTTTCCAGGGGACGCCCGATTGCTTGTTGTTCGAGTGGTGAACGCAATCTTCGTGGAGGCTCCTGCAGTGCCCCCCGGTGTATTGAACATAAGCGTCACACACGCTTACAACAGCCGAGCAAATCCGCTATTGCAGAACATTGCCTTGACACCGGTCATCCTATGGAATACAACAACACAGAGATTCTGGCTTGGACGTCCAGCTATTGGGATAGTGTTATTAAGGAAGCTGTTGAAATCAGACTATCAAGCAACTTTATTAACAGAGATGGTGGATTTTGATTAAATGCTGCTTGGAATCCGGCTCTGTCTCTCATCAAAAAACAGAGGGACAGAATTAGTGCTTCCTCACCTGTTGATTAATAGTAACTATCGATATTTCTGATGTTGGTTATCTTTGTGTTGACACTTGTTCTGTGTGTGGTGTCTTCCTTGTTTCTCCTCTGTGAACTGAGGTATTGAATTTCCTTGCACATTCCTTCTTCCTTGCATTTGAGCCATGAGAATGGCAGGGTGTGCTCCTGTCGAAATATCAGCGGTGTTCGACGACGTCACCCGGCAGCAAACCCGTAAGTTATTTGAACAGTCAATTCGCCGGCAAAAGTTAAGGTCTCACATGGTTTGAATATGTGTGAGAACATCCAAAGCGAAATATCTTTTCACGCATTTGTTGCTTGAAGTAATGCATTACTGATCATGAATTATATATATCTTTCAACAGGACATTAAATATTGATTTTTCAGGATTATGAGCTCTTCTGGGTACTACATGCAGTTTATATTCATAAGAGAGTGTGCCGTGACGTAGCTGTTGCGTGGCACACTTCAGTTACTGCCTCGCCCCAGCAACCATGGTGTAGCACACCAAGTATTGCTGTGGCAGCGCGGGACAGCTAATGCCAGTTGGGGGTAAGGAACTGGAGCAGCAATGTGGACCGGGAGCGTGCGCTGGGAGCCAGAGCCATGTCGCCATGGGAAGTGGCTGACATGTCTGCCTAGGATTGGTCGGGACCGTGCATTGGTGTGACAGTCAAGCTTGTTTTGTGCCGGTGTGGTCGCCCCAGGATGTGCAGTATCTGCACAGTTATGTATTATTGAGGATCACTGCGTGGGATGACGTAGATGCAGTGGAACAGCAGTGAGATTTGTGAGCGAAAGTGAAAACACCATGAAGGAAGCTCAATTGAGGTGCCTGGAGTCGGAACGGATAGCATATCAGCGTAGGAGGCAGCATGGCCGAGGATGTCCAAGACTGGATATGATCTGTTGTCAGTATAGGGGCATCATCTCGCAGGAGGAATTGACGGTGTTTGTGTCTGTATG
Source organism: Schistocerca nitens (assembly GCF_023898315.1). NCBI lineage: Eukaryota > Metazoa > Arthropoda > Insecta > Orthoptera > Acrididae > Schistocerca > Schistocerca nitens. Next base: position 546,702,413 of record NC_064618.1, read on the forward strand.
TCCAGAAGATACAGCAGCTGGGAGCAAGGAAATACAGCTGTAAGAGGGGTTTATGTGTAGTACGATTTTGTCGTGCTAACTTCTGAGTCTGTGCTGGCATTCTTGAATTGCCAAGGTTCTAGTTGGCGCAACACAGCGAGGCTGCTGTTGGGCCGTATATTTATGGAACAGTGAGTTATACGACTGACTGTGTTTCGCTGAAATCGGGTTAGGCTACTGTAAGACGTGAATTTTGTAAAGCGGCGATTTATCTGAGAAACTATATTTCGGGGGTAAACTTTCGTGAAACTGAAATTGTTTTTCAGTGTGTCTTGTAAATCTGATACGTATTTAATTAATCTGTTACTGTAGATTGTGTATGTGAGCACAGTGTTTCATTAAGTTGCTGGGTTTTGTTGGGTTGTCCTTGTGCTTGGTTTTATTGCAGTTCATATTTCCTGCCACTTGGTAAAATTGATTACTGTGGAGAGGGTGTGGGGCATTTTATTGAGTGCTATGTATTACATTAAAGTGCACTGATTGTTTATTCGTTTGTGCCCCTTTAAAGGTTTTATTTATTGTTATGGGGCTAGAGTTCATTTTCTGAATATTATTCTGTTACAACATATCTCAAGATCGTTTAGTAAAAACGATTGTCGTGCTAGTTCGTAGTTGTAATTTCTCATGCATACCCTCTGTTCTTGCATGATGGTACATATTGTTAATAAGATTAATTTGCATTTGATTAAGAGACCGTGCTCGCGAAAATCCAAAGTCAATCGACACTCACGCCAATTTCCTGCACGGGAAGAGATAACGTGCAAGGTGGCAGTTAATGTATATCTAGGATAGTATTTGCAACATTTGTCAGTTTCCTGCAGGACGTACGTAGTATAGTTACGAAACACACGAAATATTTCTGAGGCAAGAAAATTTTACTGGGGTTGGACAAAAATATAAAACCCCGCTGGAAATGCATGAAAAACTAAACTCCGTCCGAACAGACCATGAAGGCCCAACGGGATCGATCGCTGGAAATGCATGCTTGAACATAAATGCGGGAACAGATGCAACCTGCAGTTGGAGCTGTTGTATTTGACCACGAGCGGTGTGTGTACAAACTACTCAATAAGCTGCAAGTGTCAGTCGTGGTCAGAATAGTGTTCTGTAAAGCTGGGAGCGCACTAAGTCGAAGCTAAGTGATTTCGAACGTGGGCAAATTGTTGGTACTCGTACGATGTATGCTTCCATGACCAAGCTAGCTCAAGTGTTTGATGTTTCCATGAGGCATCACATCGAAGATTTACAGGAAAAGGACAAAAATATCATCCTTAAACCAACAGGCGGACGAAAGTGTGTGCTAACTGTCGTTAACGAGGATTGTGACGAAATATAAGACAAAAGCTGCAAAAGTCAGTGCAGAAATGAATATCCCACTCGCGAACCCTTTCCGTTCCAAAACAACACCAAGGAAAGATCCAGAAGCAGGGAATTTCAAAAGCATTCATCGGTTATGCAAATGCCTGCAACAGGACAACGTGGTGCCGAAACCATAAACCATGGAAACTGGAGCAATGGAAGAAAGTCATTTGGTCAGATGACTCTTGTTGCGCACTTATTCGAACGTGTAGCCGAGTTTACGTCATTAGAGTGAAACATGGCGGTGGTTCAGTGATGATCTGGTCAGCAGTATCGTAGTATTTCACGGGTACCCTGAACGATCGAACTATTCTCAAGGATTATTTGACGATTCTGGCTGAACAGGTCCATCTGGTGGTACAATGTTTGTTCTCCAATGGCGGTGCTGTGTTCCAAGGCGGCGGTGTGCCTTTTCACTCAGATCGTCCAAGAATGGTTTTGTGAGCACAAGTAGGAATTGTCACATCTGCTATGGCCACCACAGCCACCAGATTTCTATATTATTGAGCATTCGTGGTCTACTTTGGAGAGAAGGGTGTGTGATCGCTATTCATATCCATCATTGTTACCCGAAATTGCCGCTATTTTGCAGTAAGAATGGTATAAGATTCCTAGAAAACCATACAGGACCTGTAATTATCCATTCCGAGATGAATGGAAGCTCTTTTGAATGCTAACTGTTTTCCTACACTTTATTAGGCATTGTAATGTGTTGCGTTTTTGCTGTTTCCATGTTACTGCCCACCCCCTGTATGTTAGCATATGCGGGAACATAACCACAAGACAGACTGTAAAAACAGTTTTTGCATCTCAGGTGAAGACACAAATCATTCTGCTTATGGAAGCGGCTTTCAAAGAACTATCGTAATCTTTTAGATCCCTGTGTCAGACAGCGTTGCAGTCAATAACTAGCGTTTTCAATCAGAAACAAGTAATCTCGTCGCCTACAGCCGAGGGAAACCTTCTGCATAACTGCAATGTGGTGTACGGTGCAGACGGTAGGCCTCTGCTGAACGCTGCGGAACAAAGGGCAGAGTTCTGCACACAGCTGGTATAGAGTGTCACTGCCAGTCCCGTACCGCAGTCTGACTAGTATGCCGGTTACAGTCCTCACGGTATCATTCTACAGACATGACACATCGGAATTTGTGTTATTTGGAGGTCATTCAGAATAGCGAAGCAAGTCATGACAGGCAACACAGCTATGATCTTTGTGTTTGTGTACGAAAATCACGTATAGATCCACGACTTTCCATGGGCGCGCAACTCAAGGCTCTGCCTGCACCATCGACAACCTCCGCAGTGCGTGACAGTTCCACGGCTGACTCGAACTGGCCTCCCAGCAATACAGGCTAAGGTGGGAAACTCTTAACTCGACTAATGCGAAGCTCGGCCCTCCGCAGCCAACTTTCAGTGTCGCCAGGCGCCTGTGCTCGTTTAGAGGCTCTGCAAATATCCGCCGCTGACCGGAGGAAGATAAGTTAGTGCCGTTGCCCTACTTGTTTTCTGTACTGTGTACTATCCTGAGCTATTCCAGACTGCACGATGCAGCCTTCGGTTCGCAAGAGCTTTACGGCGGCAGCAGCCTCGGCCCTCTTGTCATTACAGCGTGTAAGCTGAGAAGCCGTCTTCGGTTGTTTGCAGATGACGCTATCGTTTATCGACTAATAAAGTCATCAGAAGATCAAAACAAACTGCAACACGATTTTGAAGAAACATCGGAACGGCGCGAAAAGTGGCAGTTGACCCTGCATAACGAAAAGTGTGAGGTCATCCACATGAGTGCTAAAAGGAACGCGTTAAACTCCGGTTAGACGATAAATCAGTCTAATCTAAAAGCCATAAATTCAACTAAATAACTAGGTATTACAATTACGAACAATTTAAATTGGAAGGAACACACACAAAATGTTGTGGGGAAGGCTAACCAAAGACTGCGTTTTATTGGCAGGACACTTAGAAAATGTAACAGACCTACTAAGGAGACTGCCTACACTACGATTGTCCGTCTTCTTTTAGAATACTGTTGTGCGGTGTGGGATCCTTACCAGATAGGACTGACTGAGTACATTGAAAAAGTTCAAAGAAAGGCAACACGTTTTGTATTATCGCGAAATATGGGAGTGTAACAGAAATGATACAATGATACAGGATTTGGGATGGACATCATTAAAAGAAAGGTGTTTTTCGTTGCGACGGAATCTTCTCACGAAATTCCAATCACCAACTTTCTCCTCCGAATGCGAAAATATTTTGTTGACACTGACTTACATAGGGAGGAACGATCACCCAGATAAAATAACGGAAATCAGAGATCGTGCTGAAAGATATAGGTGTTCATTCTTCCCGCGCGCTATACGAGATTGGAATAATAGAGAATTGTGAAGGTGGTTCGATGAACCCTCTGCCAGGCACATAAATGTGATTTGCAGAGTATCCATGTAGATGTAGAATCAATCATTAGTGAGCTCTAGAAATTTCTCTACATCCGTAGTAAGATAACAGAAGATGTATATATTCAGTCTCCAGCGTCTTACATTCCATTGCTTTGATCAACTACTCCACTTTCACCAAAACATCTTGCCGTCATTTTTTGCCGTTGAAAACTGAAATTGTGAAATTTGAGTGTGCTTTTCGCAACCATTCATCATGGGCTGTATGTTCTGTATTTTCACAAGGCTGATAGGTGATCTCCTCTTGAATGTAAGGAAATCGCCTAATGATTTTTCATCACTTGTGACGTAGTTGTTTATAAATTTCACAATTACCTAAATCTCTTCACAGGTGCAGGTGAAAACACGTAGGATCAAGTATTCTATAGGAGTCAGGCCGGGATTGTAGCAAGCCATAGTGATTTACAATTTCCGTGATTTGTCTAAATCATTTCACAAGAACGTCAAAATCATTTCTTGAAGAAGGATAATTCTCACCCTAATAGAGACAGTTTAATCTTCATTATCTATACACAAAAGATAAACCAGAAATGTAGAAAACAGGTTTCTCCCTCGCTGGTGCGTCACGTTCTCAGATACAAACGAAAAAAGTGTATTTTTTTTGTTCAAAGTAAGAAACAGATTTAATGAAGAACAGTGCAATTAATAGATATTAAGATGTATATTATTGCAGCAACATATTCAGCACCAGTTTACAGTATGTTCCTTGCTATGTTTCCCTTCTTATGATGACTGTTAAACAATCGAAACTGGTTACATAGTATGAAATTAATTAGTTGTTATATCGATAAATATACACTTCTGTAACATATTTAGACTTCCTTACTCTCTACGATTGCATACTACACCTGCATCTTTACTTACGTGCTGTGAGTACCGGTACCTAACTTTAAACGCAATTAGACTTTAATTCACGGTTCGGACACCGAACTCGGTGCTGAATCTTAAAAACTCTGATGACGAATTCTGCGGATTACTCTCTTAACGACACCAGCACCAATATATCACTATATTAAGTTAAAACATCTTGGTTATGGCCGTATCCCACGAAAAATATCGAATAGAACTTAAATACATTCTGCATGTTCAGTTACACGCCAGTTTTTACGCTGACAGTGAAACAAGTCTACGTGATTTACCTTTATTTAGTATTATGATGGAAAAGAAACATACTCTTCTGTTTCAAAATGACTCAGAATATAAACATATTTAGAAATAAAATAAGTTCTCTAATAAATAATGTTTCTCTCTCTCTCTCTCTCACACACACACAGTTACAAAATGTTTAGATCCTTCTTTACGTATCGTAATAATAATAGACCTATGTGATCTCTGGGATTCTGGAAGTTTACCATCAGAATCGTTATTGAAATGTGTCTGTAATATATTTTTGGATCCAGGTATTTAATTTTTAATTGTATTTTCTTATCAGTTTTGGAAAATTTGAGAAAATATGTTCTGCTAAAAGATTCTGTTGACGTCTACGTAAGTGTGAAAATATTTTTCTCAATGATATTTGCTTAATAAGTGGCAAATTTTGCTCTTCTTGTCTTTAACATGAACATTTCGTCAACTTCAGTCTCATCACTACTACATGCTATATCGTGTGAAAAATAAGTAGAGTTTTACGGGAGGAAGCTTCTGTTGGTTGCAGAGATAAAAATTTCATTCTACGTGTTGGTACTCCAGTTTCTACATCTACATCCATACTCTGCAAGCCACCTGACGGTGTGTGGCGGAGGGTACCCTGAGTACCACTATCGGTTCTCCCTTCTATTCCAGTCTCGTATTGTTCGTGGAAAGAAGAATTGTCGGTATGCTTCTGTGTGGGCTCTAATCTCTCTGATTTTATCCTCATGGTCTCTTCGCGAGATATACGTAGGAGGGAGCAATATACTGCTTGACTCTTCGGTGAAGGTATGTTCTCGAAACTTTAACAAAAGCCCGTACCGAGCTACTGAGCGTCTCTCCTGCAGAGTCTTCCACTGGAGTTTATCTATCATCTCCGTAACGCTTTCACGATTACTAAATGATCCTGTAACGAAGCGCGCTGCTCTCCGTTGGATCTTCTCTATCTCTTCTATCAACCCTGTCTGGTACGGATCCCACACTGCTGAGCAGTATTCAAGCAGTGGGCGAACAAGCGTACTGTAACCTATTTACTGATTGTCATTTTTATTTTGACGTTCAAGTTGTGAAACTGTTTCAGCCTACATAACTGCAAAAAACTTTGAGCACTAAGCGTTCTGTGCTGCTATTGGCCGACACTCTGACGTCACTAAGGAACAACGTCTGCATCGGGAACAGTGCTATAACGCGAGGACTGCTCATAATGTGATGCATATGTGGTACGTTTTAGTTCTGCTGAAATAATGAAATGTAAATCACTTTTGTGCTACTGCTAGAATGTTACTGCTACATTCTGAAACCTGCCCAGATTTAAACAGATATTGTTGATTAAAAAGAAATCAATCACCTACAGAATCGAAAGATGACAAAAAGTGCAAAGCATAGTCTGTTTCTGCAGCTTTCTGTCAAAATAAAAGATTGGCCTGAGCATGCAGTTTCCTAAGTCTGAGTATAGTTTCTACGAGCAAACAAGATCTAAGTACTGCTCATTTCCATTTTGTATTCATCACAAGTTGAAAAGAACTTTAACATGTAGACATTGCCGTTTGCAATCAATAAATTATACAAATTCCTTAGTTAAAAGAGACTTTTGAATTTCTGGGTGGTATCTGAAACTGCGGTTTGTCCAGAACGAGAGGCTGACCCTGCAGGTAGAGGATATCTGAGTTTTTCCCCTAAGAAAATTGTAAATTTTCTCAGAAACGCGGCGTAAAGTTATCGACTTGCAAACGTCCTCTTTGATCTATTGAACCCGTTTTGACCTCTGAAACAAACTTCTGATTTTATTGCATGAAAATATTTTGCTCAGTATTCTGTGGATTTCATGAGACACAATTGCATTTTTATTACTTTTTTCATCGTGCGGACGTCGTTTCATTGATGACAACTGGCCTCATAGATCTTTATTACGCGCTCGTAGTTTCATTCAGATGAGCATTTCTCCTCAGTAATGCCGCTATGGTATTTTGTAAACTGACTTTGTCTGAGTCATTAAAAACAACTTTATCTGTAAATGTACATTTATGGGCATTGTTGTCCATGGTGAAAGCTTTTATGAAGTCTCTGTGCTCCTTCTTCTATAGATATCACGTTTTGTTGCACTGGTGCTGCTACTACAAGGCAAATTACACGATGGAAATACGTCGTTCATAAGCATTCGTTTCCGTGGTAAATTTAGCTGACCTGAACGGATGTCTGTAACAGCATCAGTTCCTTTGAAACAGCGAGAGTATATTCTAGCATTTCCAACGTTCGCAGCGTCTTCTCTACAGCATTTCGTCAGCAAATTCTTTTGCAGACTTGAATAGAAAAGAAAAGCATGCAGCACTACTTCAGTCCCTTTCGTGTTGCCGTTGCCAGAGTTAATAGCCAACAATAGTACACAACCTGGAATTACTTGCACACAATCAAAGCTCATTCATTTGCAAATCACCCACTAGGCAAAAGTAGCTAAGCGAAAACGACAACACTCACGAAATGATGTAACCTCGAAGATACAAATATGGACGTGATGTGTTCCGCTCTGACGTCATGCATACAATGGCAGGAGCAGGAATACAAATGCTTGTATACATGTGATTTTACATAATGGTTTACACAAATATCATTCAATCAATGGCACCAGCGATGACGAATAGGTGTAGGTAAGAGTCTCATAACATTTCATAAACAGTAAATACACAAAAAAAATCAGTTTATACAAATATTCACATAAAATCTTTTCAGTAGTTCAATAAACAAGTAGCACTCCTCAGAGTAGTTGACAGTTCCAACAGTAGCACCCATCAATGGTCAACAGGTGCAAATACCAGTCTCATAACATTTCATCAGCAGTATTTAAACAGCTCCAACAGTGGCACCCAGAAGTGGCGAGCAGGGGCCGACACCAACAAGTAACGTTATCACAGTAGCAGCAGTTCCATCAGTGGCACCCAGCAATGTTGAACAGGTGCAGACACCAACAAGTGACATTATTTCAGTAGAAGCAGTTCCATCAGTGGCACCCAGCAATGTTGAACAGGTGCAGACACCAACAAGTGACATCATTTCAGTAGAAGCAGCTCCATCCGTGGCACCCAGCAATGTTGAACAGGTGCAGACAGCAACAAGTGACATTATTTCAGTAGAAGCAGTTCCATCAGTGACTCCCAGCAATGTTGAACAGGTGCAGACAGCAACAACTGACATTATCTCAGTAGAAGCAGATCCATCCGTGGCACCCAGAAATGTTGAACAGGTGCAGACAGCAACAAGTGACATTATCTCAGTAGAAGCAGTTCCATCAGTGGCACCCAGCAATGTTGAACAGTGCAGGTAACAGTCCATAGATTAGATTAGATTAGATTAGATTAATACTTGTTCCATAGATCATGAATACGAAACTTCGTAATGATGTGGAACGTGTCGGTTAATAAAAGATGTCTGTACAAGATATTACATTACACAAAATATTGCATGACACTAATGTTTAAGTTTTTTTATTTTTTATTTTTTGCCCCCCTTAATTTATAACTAAAAATTCAGTCAATGAGTAGAATGAGTTGTCATCTAGAAATTCTTTTAACTTATTTTTAAATGTTAGTTGGCTATCTGTCAGGCTTTTGATGCTGTTCGGTAGGTGACCAAAGACTTTTGTGGCAGCATAATTTACCCCTTTCTCTGCCAAAGTCACAATATTCACTATCACTAATCAAACAGTTCATCAGAGTTTACCAGCAGAAATTAAACATTTCCAAGTGGCACCCATCAATGATGATAGGTGCAAACATGAACAACAGTTTGAATGCACACACAATTGCTTTTACAAAATTATTATCAATGCTCTTACACTAAACATACAAATTATAATAAACTCACAAATGATATCAGATAATTGTCTCATTAACTATTACAAATACACAAATATCAGTAAATCTATAATATTTATGGGTGTCAGTGCAAGCCACAACAAACAAGTAAAATAATATTGAGGAGGTAGTTCGGTACCAATTATTTGGGATTAGGAAAGGAAAACACACAAAACCCCATCACTCATCTTTCTAAGTGAATAGTGTTAACTGTGTAATTGCAATTCTGTCAAAAATTTGATGTTCAACATGTGTATCAAGTAGTAGTAGCAGCAGTGTATAACAGTCAATAATAGTTAGTCAACGTCATAGTCATCATGTCAAGACTAATGTTTACCAAGCCAAATCAAATGTACGGTTGCTGAACAATTGTCAGTGTGCCAAGATATGCGAATACTTCCTCTCTCCAAAAAAAAATATATTGATTAAACAAAGAGTGTGTGTAGACAATCCTACTTCCACTTGAGTGTTCTAGTCTGCCATCTTCATCCTCCTTGTTCCATATAAACGAACAAAAAAAAAAAAAAATGCTCCTCACGTACTTTACCTCTTATCCACCAAAACTCCAATAATCATCAGCATCACATAATCTTAATACTCCAATAATACGTCTTACGTCGATACATATAAACCTTATCATCAATATCATTTACCTTACCTCTTATCCACCAAAACTCCAATAATCATCAACTTCACACAATCTCAATACCTCAATAATAACTCTTCAATACGTCGATACATATAAACCTTATCGCCAATATCATTTCACTTCCATAACAACTCTTTCTTCTAGTCAGTGTCTTCGAACAAGTACAGATAAAATCCAAGTGCAAACTTCAATTCATCATCCCATACAATCCAAAGACAAAATGTCCACACACAACCTCTGTGTAATCCATCTAACCCAAATCTTCTACTCATTATGAATTATAAAATACATTTTGGTTACCTTGACCGTCATTAAATAAAAGAAATGCGTACATGACCTCTAACAGCCTTTAGTTTGAATAACTTTCACTAAGTAAGTACGAGTACGGAGTGTGAATGATCGTAATATTTCACAGTGTGTACACCACTCCAATAATCATGGCAAAACAGAAGCAAACATGTGGAGTATTTCTTGTGTCAAGTGTCACTTGCTATTTCAATTGCTCACGAAGAATGCAGTGTAATAGCTGTCAATGGTCTAAACCTAGTGTTGGTATGTCATGTCGTTAGCTTCCTTCCTATTAGCATAAATTTATACAGCTTCCATAAAACCTCCAGCTCATGTGACTTCAATGAAGTTTCTTGTACCAATGTCGTTCGTAGAATTATAGCAGTTCATTTTCTTATCTTAAAATATAAGGCACTGAGCCTAAGCAAAACATGCAATAGCGAGTAAATATATCAGTAGAGAACAGAATGTTAACAAGTTGCTGTAGCACAATCCCTATAACGAGGCTCTGCCAAGCGAACAATCTATAATTAATACCATATTGTGACCTAGACTCCATGTTCGTACACCATATATCAGCATTTCTATATACCAAATTAAAGAGTAGTTATGACAACAAAACAGAAATGTGTAAATATGCAATCCATACGCAAAGCAGCAAATATATATCTTACATAATAAACAGGTCATTAGCATCATATCAGCATAAGCAAATAAATGTTCATATGTAATCTTAATAAGGAAACATGAAGGCGCAAGCAGACAAATCACAAAGTATAACTTACATATATAACCATATCAGCACAACTAATCAGGTGACAATTATAATTTAAATAAATAAGCACAGCAGGCACATAATAAAAAAAAGTGACATAAGTGTAAAAGCAGTGCAGCCAAGCAATGCATAAGACACACAAGTAACAACCCTGTTCATTAATCAATCATTGTCAAAATCAGTTAAAACAAAGTATAAATCACGTAATCGCGAGCAGCAAATTACGTCAAATTACGTACCTAAGTTGAAATATGTTACCTGAAATTTTCTCGATAGCAAGTCCTCTTAACGTCGGACACACACAGAATTTACCTGAAGTTCTTAAATATTCTATACAACTGTATCCTGAAAAAAAAAAACAACTGAACGTTAATAACATAATTTATCAAGTCACTATAGCTTTATACTGAATTTAATCAGAGAAATTAGACTGTGTATTTGTTTACGGCTGTCAGTGCATTCGCACTGAGCGCTCGGTCAGCTGTAGGTACGCGTGACGTAGGAAGTATTTGTTTGCGGTCAACGACTGCCTTGTGCGGTGCGTAGTCTTGACTGTTGCTTTGAGTATGTGCCGCCGCCAGAACACGGCGCGGTATCCTTGTATTCTCTGCGTGTTTACGTATAACTGTTAGTTTCTCAAAAGTATGTCATTCCACAAAAATTTTAACGTTCGATATATGATGTATTTCCTTAGAGCGCCGAGATTTAGGAGTTTCTACTTCGACAGTGTTATCATGAATAATTTTGCGAACTCTATATGGACCGTTATAAAGCAGAAAAAATTTGCGACACAAGCCTTTTCCTTTGTGAGACAAACAGTGAGACTTAATTAACACCTTTTGACCAACTGACAAGATTTTTAGACGACCAGGTCGTTTAGCTGATTTCTCTCCTCTAGCTGCCGCAGATGCAATATTTTGTAGAGCCAGGTTGACAACTTCAGAATGCCGCAGTTTCCGTGAAGGCGGAAAGGAGCGATTTCAGAAATGCGATTTGTCGGTGCTTTATTTTTTAATATCAATATAGGCGGTAAAGAAGTTGAATCATTAGAGAGTTCATTCAGAATGTTTTGAAAAATATGAAGATACCGATCCCACTTTCTAAGTTTCTGATGACAATAAAGTCGGCACAATTTATTGATTTCCTTCATCCATCTCTCTGAAGCGTTAGATTGAGGGTGAAAAAGTGAAATGAAAATTGGTTTAATCTTACGACGCCGTAGAGTATGAAGCCAAATTTTAGAGCGAAACTGTGATCCATTATCTGATATAACTTTGTCAACGTGACCCACTTCTTTAAGAAAATGTTTGATGAAAGCATTAGATACTGAACGAGCTGTTGCTTTGCGTAAAGGTGTAAAACACACATATTTTGATGTCAATTCCACTGCTATCAAAATGTACGCAAAACCATTAGTAGAACGAACCACTGGACCGAACAAATCAACTGCAGCCATCTCCTTTAATTTCGCTGGAATAATAGGAAACAACGGTGCTCTGTGAGAAATAGTTGGCAGCTTAGTCTTTTGACATAATTTGCATTTGGCAAGAACAGATCGAATACGTTTTTCCATATTACTGAAGTAGAAATTTTCTCGTAATTTATGAAAGTATTTTCTGGGACCAAAGTGTGCATAACTGAAATGTGTATACCAAATCAATTTATTAACCCACTCATCAGGAATGCAAATTAACCAAACAGAGTTGTCGACCGATTTTCGTTTAAAAAGAATATCATTGCGAACTGAATAATACTGTCTAATCGCTACGCTTTCCTTTCTCCTCCACTTCTCCTTAATGTCCTTCCAGATTGGATCCTTGTTTTGCTCCTTAGCGATGTCCTGGAGCGAAGACGAAATAAAATTTTCAAACGCATCAAACAATAATTGTTTTCTTTGCAGTCCTCCTCAGCACTTTGTTTCAAACCCATAGGTGCACGTGATAAAGCATCAGCAATAATATTTGAAGAACCCTGTATGTAAACAATACTAAAACTAAATTCCTGTAGATACAGCACCCATCGTGACAATCTTCCATGTGTTAATTTTGTTGACATAAGAAATTCCAGACCTCGATGATCGGTGTAAACCTTAGTATGTCTGCCATACAAAAATATGCGAAATTTTGTGAAAGCCCAAACAACAGCCAAGGCTTCAAGTTCCGTAATCGAATAATTCTTTTCTGATTTAGAGAGGACACGACTTCCAAATGCAATAGTTTTCTGTACTACAACGCCGTTTGGAGCAGCAACTAAAGCATCACGAAGTTGTTCAAATTCTGATTGAGCTTCCTCATCCCAACACCAATTAGAATTCTTTCCAGATAGTTCACATATACGAGGTGTGGCCAAATTGTCCAATCTAACAAAGCGTCTAAGAAAATTACAGACACCAAGGAAACTACGAACATCCACGTTTTGTGGTAGGAACAGCATAATTACGAATAGCGTCTAGTTTCTCTGGATCAGGAAGAATACCTTCTGTAGAAATAATATGACCAAGACATTTCACCTGAGAACGACCAAATCCAGATTTTTCCAAGTTCACTGTAATGCCAACTCTTGCAAAAATACGTAATAATGAATCCAAAATTTTGTTATGCTCACTCCAAGAACGTTTAGCAATAAGAATATCGTCAACATATGAAGTAATATTGTCACGAAGATAAACAGGTAAAATTTCGTTTAAACTACGAATGAATGCTGCAGAAGATATAGTAAGTCCAAACGGTAATTTACGAAATTGATAACAGTTACCAAAGGCTAAAAAGGCAGTGTATTTTCTACAATCAGGGTGGAGTTTTATTTGCCAAAAACTTGCGCGCATATCAGTTGTGGATAAAACTTTAATTCCATGGAAATGTTGAAGAAGTTCATCAAAATTTTGTGCACGGTCAGTTTCAGGAATGATGATATTATTTATCTGTCTGGAATCCAGAACCAAACGAATTGACCCATTCTTTTTAAGAACGACGTGTAATGGGCTGGTATAAGGACTGACTGCTGGCTCAATAATGCCTTGATGTAACATGCATTGAAGTTCACTCTTAACCTTGTCTCTATAAGCCAAAGGAATAGCGTACGTTTTTCCTCGAAATGGTGTGTGTTCTTTTACTTTAAATAAATATTGTAAGCCTTGTATAGTTCCTGTTTGATGACTGAATACTGTAGCATGTGAAGTCAAAATCTGGTGCAGTTCTTCTCTTGCAACGTCATCTGGCACTTCAGCTTTGTTAACCTTTTCATTAATTAATTCTTCGCTATTAATTATATCATCCATCCCGTCTCTGTATCTATTGTCGTTGTCATGAATGAACACACTGTCTTCATAATACTCAGCGAAAACATCAGAAGTAAGAAACCTTAAACAATTTGTGTCTGATTCAGATTTCGTTACACACTCGAAAAATTTCAAACAACTCGGCATTCCGGGAACAGTCAAGTTCACACTTCCTTCCTTAAAGTTTGAAATTGCCTTATGTGTGTTAAGAAACTCCATACCTAATATAATTTGTGTACTGAGTAATGGAACAATAATAAAATTAGCAGAAAATTCATATCCTTGATAAATGAAATTTAAGTTGGTCTGTTGTTTGACTTCCACACTTTTTCCAGAAATAGCTCCTCGAATTGTAGTTTTAGAAACAGGTAACACAGGACAAGCAATAGTTCTTACACATATACGAAAAACTGATTCACTAATAACATTCAATGGGATCCCAGAATCTAAAACCGCAGTGAACTTATTCTTACACACACATAATTCAATAACAGGATGTAAAAATGCGTCTACATTATTTTCCTTTTCGTCTAGCAAAATGTCTATCATGTCTCCCAGGCGTACGTAGTGTAAACTCGTAGTGTCATTACTTCCTGAACCGTCTATATTACTGCCAGAAGCCGAAGTTACAAGTCATTGTCGATTGTTTGCGTCACGTCTTTGATTATTCGCGTCATTTTGCGGATCAATTTCTACGATTTGCACTTGTCTCTCTGTATTTCTGTCACGTGGAGGATGCCAATTAGGTCCCTCCTGTCTGTTACATGTAAATTCTTGGTTGTGTCTGTTATTAAAATTTCTATTTTCCTGTCTATCTGCATGACTACTTCTTGTGTAATTTCGACTGTCACTTCCGAAATTATTGTTATATCTACTACCCTGGTTATTTCTGTAGTAAGAATTTCTATTACTGTATGAATGATTTCTGTCTTGATTATACCGATTACTGTTTCCGTATGATTGATCATTCCGGTAAGAATTTCCGTTATTATAATTGTCTGTGTAATTTCTGTTAGAACGTCTGTTTCGTCTATCATTCTCAAAATTACCCATATAACGTCCGTTCCGATCATTATCCCTTTTCTCTGAAAATCTATTGTGATTACCGTTACTGAAAAAGTTACAAGAAGTCCCGTCGTCGTTGTCATACTCAAGTTCTTGTAGCAAAGTCTTAAAAGTCTCAATGTCGTCTTTACATCTTCCGGCTAAAGCAATTTGTCTTATCGATTGTGGCAGATTAGTTAAGCAAATGCGAATTAATTCAGTCGGGCTATAATGGTTGGAAAGGAACTGATTCTTTCGAATCATGTCTTCAAAGTATTCAGCTGGCGTGCGGAACTCAGACTGTTTAAAATTACGCTACATAATAAGACTATGTTTGACTCTGTCTTGCGTGTTTTCGGACCAATATGCCGATAGAAATGCATGATAAAAATCATTTAAATTATTATAATCTCTAATAAGTGCGCGCATCCGCGTTGCCGGTTCGTTTTCTCAATATCCACACATAAATTCCAGTTTGTGACTTAATGGCCAATTTGGTGGAAGTGCGTACATAAATTGATCTAACCATGAACATGGATGTATGTCATTCTTAGAACTGCGAAAGAACTTGAATTTCCGAACAGTTAAAAAGTGTTTATAATCAAAGTTTTCGCCTCGTGGCGACAAAGACCTACCGCGTCTGTCCCAGTCCCAATGTCGATTATTATCAAGTTCGCGCGCATGGCGCTCTCTTGTTGCATCTCGTAAATGAAATAAATTATTTTCTTCAAAACCCGCTGCTATCGGTGATTCCAAATTTCTTCTACTGTCTTTTCCTACGATTTCGCTTTCAATTTCTTTGACTTGCTTTCGTAACGTCTCAAATTCCCTTTTAACGCGTTCATTAAATTTTCCCTGATTTTCAACATGTTTATTTATGTTCTGGTACTCTTCGGTTTCTGCAAATGGCAATGGAGCTGTATCATCTGAATATCTGTCCCCATTTAAACAAAGACTTGTCAATTTATCTGAAATCTCCTCAACTCTTTCCGATAAGTCACCTATTTGTTCTTTCTGTTTATTTACGTCTTCCGTAAGTGTCGCGACTCGGGTTTCAGTATTGACACATTTAGTAGTTAACTGTTCATATTGTTGTTAGGTTATTTATTCTTTCATTTGGTACGGTTTCCTCGATTCTTTCAAATATTTCTTCCTTATAGTGTGCACGTTGTAAATTTAATTCTGAAAATTTTTGTACTACCGCGCGAACTCTTTCTTCCTGTTCTCTATCCTGGTCCTTTTGTCTAATTTCTGTTGAAATTAATCTATTATTATGAGCATTCAAAATCGGGTGTACTTCTTGTCTAAGTTCTTTCTTTAATTCATCTTTCATGTTTTTGAAACATGTCCCTATTCGTGAGTCTAACCGTGTTTCCATTGTTTCCATATCAGTTTCTAACCGTGTTGCCACTGTTTTTAATTCAGATCCTAACTCTGATCCCAAATTTAATATTGCACTCATCAACTGCTCCATATTAACTGGTTCGAAATTCTTTTCGCCCCTAACATTTCCCGTAAAACTAACTTCCTTCGTCATAGCAGTAAAGCTATGTGTGTTCGATACTATTCGAGAATCTTCTGTCGTTAATCTCGTATTCTGAAAAGTTTTTGATTGTGAAAAATTTTGAACTGGTTCCGGACTATTTTCCCGGCTTATTAAATTGTTTTCTACTTCATTATTGATCATACTGTTCTCCTGTGTTGGAGAGTTCGCCATGTTAACAATTTCGTCATTCTGACTATCCATCATTTTTGCATTTTTAATCGATCGCGTTATCATTTACAAAACATACAAAACTCGTCACTATACGAAAATTACACACAATATAACACTTAATCACCAACAAAACCATTAACACGAAATGCTTCCCGACAAACACGCCTAACGAACAATTAAGACATTCACAATTGCACAAAATTGTCAAACCCGTATACGACTCATCAAAAATTAAATTCCACAAAAATACCATCAGAAGAATGACAAGACAACTACAAATGTTCAATTACAAAATCTATACATGCAATATAGACTACAATTACTAAACTACAAATTACTACAACAATACTACTGTCTGCTATTTTTACTGTCAAAAGAATTCCAAGGGACGATCCGAAGCAGCGGTCGCCACATGCATGGGGGCTCAATTATTTTAAATGAAAATATTTTTAGTAGCTGTATGTCCGGCTACGAAGTCTCGTAACCGGTTGGCCCTGAGTAGTATTAGCACGCAATCTGACTGCATAGAATAACAACAAAGAATGAAAGGAAATTTCCGTTAACACAATTAATTAATTAAGTCCCCAGCAACTATAAAAGCTACGGAACAACAAAGCACAAATGCAACTGTTCTGTGTGTCGAAGTATGATTCAACGTACACATCTGGCACGGTTCTTCCTCAATACGACAAGATATTTTAAACACCATTTTCAATGAAGTAATTAAAAAGACAGATATACTATAATTTCACATAGAAACCAGAATTACAGTCTAATACATGAAGACAAGCCAGATGCTTTGTTGACTGAACCTGTGACCAAGAGGCATTGTTGTTTAGGAAATTTGAAATAAAAAATTTTTTTTTGTTACCTTCATATATATTGACGAAAAATACACTGTGATCATTCCAACATCCCCAATCAAACAACATCTGTTGTCTCATCCAACAGAACAACTGCACACGACATGCCCTCAAATAGTACTGCTATCGACATCCTCTCCACAAGTACTGCCCACGGCAACCTCTGAACTACTACTCCCCAGTGGAGGCGGCGGAAAAATACTCTTTGGCGCAATCTTTGGCTCTGTGACTCAGTGTAGCCACCTTTCAGAAGGTAGACTATCGAAACTGTGGCGTTACTCAATTGCAGATCTCTAGGCGTTTGCTGATGTAGCTACTTTCACTTGGGACGGTAATAACAACAATAGCATTCGTAAGTCACCTAGTGGGCCGACGTAACTCCACATGCCTTTGCGGGGACACATGTACAAAATCATTTCTCTGCAAATGTTGGGCGTGATATGATTATTATAGTAGTCGGTTGTACCTGTTGTGTTACCATATAGTCTTAGCGTGATCTAGATTTTCATGAATACGAGCTTCTAGCATTATTGGAAGTGCCTTCTTTGGTTACAAAGTTGGGTACGTTATTCCAGCATGACGAGGCCCCTCTACATTCTACTCGTCAGATGACACATCAGTTAAACCTAACATCCACCTGAAAATGGATCGGCGGAATGGTCACGTTTTTTTAGCCTCCGAGGACCTTATCCCTTTATATTTAGGAGGGCGAAGTCTTCAAAGAAAAAGTAGAGAAGAATCGATATTTTGGATTATGGACAGGGCTGCCCTCATAAAAGAAAAGATATACACGATATTTTCTCAAGGTAATTCGAAAGTGCACTGAAGCTGGACGTGTAATTTATGAAAATGAACTCTGAACTGAATCATTTAGCTTTGCTCATTACTACATAGGTATTTTTTGAGTTACATTCTAATTGTATCTCAGCTATAAATGTAAACTGTACACATTTTATATGGAGTATTTCTTTTAGGATCAGTCTATACTGACACCTCCTAAAATATTTAGTATTTCTCCTGAAATACCGCATGTCTGACCATTTCTTGGGATACTCAGTTTAAACCTTTAGTAACAGCAGTTGCATCATAAACATAGGATACTATTATTAACAGATTTGAGTGATTCATGGGTCAAACTGTAAAGATATGTGGGACCTCTTTGTTTTCTGTGAATGAGATAATAAACTTATTTACACGAAGCAGGTGTCACAGATTATTATGGGGTAAAACGCAGTTTTCAAGTTGTGTTTGTTTTAATCGATGCAAATAGACGGAGATTAGGACTCTATTTGTGTGCTTCTTCCAAGCATTCGTCAAATTTTTGATACTCCCTTTGTCAGAAAATTTCCAGGACAGGTTCCTTTTATTTCGGAGTTTGCAATGCTAAAAAGGAAGAAATAGTTTTCTTATGTTACCTAACATGTGTGAGTCTTTGAAATGACCACGGCCACGTTTCCGTGCAAACTCACTAGGTGGCAGGGCTGTGCTTAGTAACTTACTGTTTGGCTTCTTAGCGTATTAGTTACGGTGATACAACAGATGCTAATTGTGAACAAAAAGTAAACATTAAGTTCTGCACTAAGCTCGGGAAAACCCCTAGTGAAATATGGGCAATGATTAAGCAAATATAACCAGGCGACGCACTTTCAAGAAGTCGTGTTTTTGAATAGCACCAAAGGCTCGTGAAAGCAGAGATTCAGTGCAAGAGGATCTTAGATCTGGTCGCCTGTCTACAGCACATATCGAAGAAAATGTAGAGCTTGTAAGGCACTTATTGGCAGAAGACCGTCATGTAACTGTGTGTGCGATATCAGAAGAACTTAATTTGAATCGTGATGTGTGTTATAAGATTTTACATGAAGATTTATGGAAACGGGAATTTGATGTAAAACTAGTCC
Organism: Schistocerca nitens; assembly: GCF_023898315.1. Taxonomy (NCBI): domain Eukaryota; kingdom Metazoa; phylum Arthropoda; class Insecta; order Orthoptera; family Acrididae; genus Schistocerca; species Schistocerca nitens. The sequence continues at coordinate 546,721,751 of NC_064618.1, forward strand.
CTCACGCACTAACGGACGAACGGAAAGACGAAGAATTTCTGCTGAAATACAGGTTTGAGCCAGATGTGATCCCACATTTCTGTCAAAGATTATTGCTGGAGATGAAAGTTGATGCTACAAGTATGGCTCTTACACGTAGCGTCAATGTGCTGAATGTCAGTCGTGGATCACCAGCCTCAAAAAAAGTCAAACGGCAACCATCGAGAACGAAGACAATGTTGATCACATCCTTCGATAGTTCACCATTAGTATGGTCCTCCACGTCAAACAGTGAACCAAACTCTTTACATCTTTGCGACAAGCAACTCGACGTCTCCGCCATTGTTTGTAGCATTCTCAGGACTGGTTCTTACTGCGTGACAATGCAAGACACCATAGTGTTTTATCTCCTACCGAGCATCTTGTTAGACATTTTCTTGTTGCCACCTCACATGCGCAATATTCCGCCTACCTCTCGCACTGCCATTTTTTCTTGTTTCCGCGCGTGAAAAGGCGACTGAAAGGAAAGCTTCACAAAGATATCACAGACACCAACGGGATGTGACAAATGAGCTTATATGCATCGCAATTGAAAATTTCCCTGCTTGTTTCCAAGACCTCCAGAAACGTTGGCAACTATGTGTAGATGGCCAAGCGCACTACTTCGATAGGAGATAGGACCTTATTTGGTAAGTGAAATTTTTTATTTTTTAAAAATCTGTCCTGAAACTTCTGACAATATATTAATTACTAATGTTGCACATACAATGTTTTTACATTTTTTAGGCCTTGCAGAAAAATTCCATGTCTGCTGTATCAACAATAAATGCTTTAATTTCGTATACTTGTTCGAAAAAATCTTGCAAAGGCTTTGTAAAAGTACGCGGTTGCTAGACAATTCCACACTGGGCAATGGCTGCTGAAAGTGCTTACAATGTTAACTTGCGGAAATTGGATCGACGCTTGGTAACTGCATGTAGTGCATGCAGTAATTAACTACGCTAGTAGGCTCTTCGCTGTTTCATCTAGATGCAAACCACGACGTGTACAATGCGGTTGGCGGTCGATGAATCAGTGTCATCCATATGCTATGAGCTAACTTTCGACACAAGCTAATTAAGCCATGTGCTGTCGCATTTAACTTAACATTTAGTCCACTGGCTTGCCATACCATTCAGGAAATGTCGCATTCCTTATGTTCGCATGTGAGGTATTGTCAGTAATATTTCTGACACGGTCGCGTGCTTCGCGGTGTCTGCCTCTAAAGTCACTAGTAAAAAGGAAGTTCGAGTCTCGGTCCGGCATACAGTTTTAATCTACCAGGAAGTTTCATATCAGCGCACACTCCGCTGCAGAGTGAAAATCTCATTCTGGAAGTTTAGGGTTGATCGTCTAGCCGACGACGAAGTCATTTGAGACGGAGCAGAAGCTGGCTTTTAGGAGAAACGAGAAGGAAATCATGCGTTTTAGGGGCACCAACCTGGCATTCGCCTGAAGTGATTAAGGAAAATCAAGGAAAACCGAAATCTGCGTGACCATACGGTAACATGAACCGCCATTTTCTCAAATAAGAGAGCAGTGTCTCACTTTTTGTTACATCGTTTGGCTTACTTATTGAGAAACGTGCCTTGTGCGAGACGGTGTTGATGTTTCCTACATTCATCTGTAAGACATCTGTTGCTGTAACTACGGCTTTCAATTTTTAACATACACTCTTTGGTGACGACTCGTTGAAGTCCAATCCTCCCTGCTTCTTCAATGGGACAATTACGCACCATTTTGTCACCTGAAACAACCTACGGACGGGTCTCACTTATAGGAAGAAAGGAAGATTAGGGTTTACCGTCCCGTTGACGGGCGAGGTCATCAGCAGTGAAGAACAAGATTTAGGGGAAACACGGCGCACCTAAAACTGGATGGTCGGACATGGATTTGATACGCCGTCTTTCTGAATACCAGTCGAGTGTCTCACCATATATATATATATATATATATATATATATATATATATATATATATATATATATATATATATATATATATATATAAGGTTCGAAATGGCTCTGAGCAGTATGGAACTTAACTTCTGAGGTCATCAGGCCCCTAGACTTAGAACTACTTAAACCTAACTAAACTAAGGACATCACACACATCAATGCCCGAGGCAGGATTCGAACCTGCGACCGTCAAATCAGAGAGATGCCCCTCTCGATGACTGATAAAAATCCCTCAGTACATGGCGATAGCATGAATCGACATACACCACAAATGAGTGTATTTAAGTAGGTGTCAGTACGAACTTTTGCTTTGTCGGGATCAGAGACTGCGTTTCTGTGTCTTGCATGACGTGAAGTACACTAGTGTGCTAAACTTAAAAACAAAAGTAACTTTAACACGCTGCGTTGCTACCAAGTAACATGGATCGATGAAAATTGGACCATACGTAGAAAGAACTGTTACAGTGCAGTACAGTACAGTACGGAAGCCAATCGAACGAAATACGCAGTTAGACAGATAGGAATGGAATTTTTGTTCAAAGATAATAATTACAATGAAGTCACCGTAATTTATGATGTTCACCTGGACATTACAAAAGACAGGACATGGTTCTTAATAGGGTGTGTGAGCACCACAGACGGCAATGCATACTCTGCAACATGTTCCCATACTGGTCACAAGATTTGCGAGGCTTTCTTGTGGTAGTGCGTTCCATTCCTCCACCAACAAGGTTGGTAAATACTGGATACCTGTGGAAGTACTGCAGTACGTCTCTCCAACCCATCGCACACGTGTTCGATGGGACAAAGTCCGGGACTCGGGCACGCCAGTCCATTCGCCGAATATCCTCTTGTTCCAAGAGCTCTTCCAACTGCCCAGTTCGATGTGATCGCGCATCGGCATCCATAAAAATGAAAACAGAGGCGAATGTACCCCTGAAAAGACGCACATGCGGATGGAATATAGTGTCACTATAGCGTTGACCGGCTAGTGTACCGTGTTCAAAAATTTGGAGGTCAGTACACCTGTGCAATTTTATACGTCTCAACACCACAACAAACGGGACCCCAAGAATGATAAATGATCATTTTCGACAATGGTGGGCATATTCTCATGTGGTGGGAAGGAATGAAACGCCCTGCCACGAGAACTCCTTACTAATATTGTTGCCAGCATGGGAGCACGTTCCAGAGTAGGCTTTGCCGTACGTGGTGATCACACACGTAATTTGTAATTTCCAGGGACCATCATAAATCGCGATGACTTCGATATAATTATTTTCTTTGAATAAAAGTGTCATTTCGATCGTGTCGTTGCGTGTTTGTTTCATTAAGCTTCTGTACTATACTGTAGCAGTTCTTTCTATTAACGGTCGAAGTTTCATCGAGCTATCTCACTTGGCAGTGACACGCCATGTGAAAGTCACTTTTGTGCTTAACTATTGGACATCAATATATTATAGGGGCAAAAAGTATGTACACGCTGAAATGTTATACTACATATGCATGTAAATTCATTTGTAGATGACTTCTGAAACAAATAAAAGTTGACCTAACTCCCCAGTTGTATTGAGCAATATAATTTTCCATTGCGGTGTCAAGTTCAAAATTATTTAAAAGAAAGTAACGTTATTTACAGTGAACCGACAATGAGCTGAGGAGCAAAGAGAACACCGGAAATTACATTTCATCTAGGAAAGTACTGTAAACTGATACATCGTACTTCACTGATCGACGGAGTTGACAATTTTTTGAGGAAGAATTGTGCTTTAAATGCATAAAACACAGTAAAATCGAACACTACCGCTGATGAAGATTTTTGAGTAGCGCCCTAGAACGCACTCACAGGGGCAGAAGAGGAGGATACGCGAAAAACACACTAATACGGTGCAGGAAAATATTTGAAATGGATAAATACAGATTGTTTACATCATTCTTCCTGCAAAATAGTGTAAAGTTCAGGTAACGATGATGGAGGTGGACAGAATCAAGGACCCTTCTCTCTAAAGTAGACGACAAAGGTTCAATAATATTGAAATCTGTTGACTCTGGTGGCCAGGGAAAATATATTCCATCCACATGATCACAGAATCAGTTTTGGACGATCTGAGCTGTGCGAAACGCGCCCTGTCGGTTTGAAACAAAGCATCACCACTGGGGAACATTGTACCATGAGATGGACCAGATCAGCCAAAATGGTCACATAATCCTTGGCGGGTGGGGGTGAGTGGGGGGGGGGGAAGGGGGGGGCATGGAATAGCACAGTTTTGTTGCCCAAATCATCACCGAACCCCCGCCATGTTTAACTATAGGGACGTAACCTCAGCCAGAAGTTGGAACCCGTCTGCAAGATGACTCATCCGATCAAATGACTTTCTTGTATTGCTCCATAGTCTATGTTATATGGTTCTGGCACCACGTTATCCTATTATGGGCATCTACGTAACTGATGACTGGTTTTGGGATTCCAGCTCGCCAATCAGTTCCCAGTTTATGGAGACACCTTCGTGTTATTTTGGTGCTGACAAGGTTTACGACTGCGACATTCAGTTTTGCAATGACGTCTGGTGGTTTCCTCCTCTTATTTTCTGTCACAGTCCTCGTTAATGACCATCAGTCAACACACACTTCCGTCCGCATTGAGACTTAGCAGGTGGCGTTTACCGCTTTCCTAGTATACAGTATAAATCTTCGATACCGTGCCTCTTGAAATACCAAATTTATCGGCTCCCTTGGTTACGGAAGCACCCACCACACGAGCGTCAACTATTTGCCCACATTCGTATTCGCGTACCTCCGACGGAGTGGACTCACAACTCCACAGAACACTGTTCTGTTCATGACTGACACATGTAAAGGGTTGAGGACAATGCACAGGTTCTGATCGTGATCAAATACAACAGTGTAATCTGCAGGTTTGGCTGGCAACAGCATTTACCTTGAAGCTTCCATTTCCTGTGGTGTTTTCATATTTTTCCAGCCTCTGTACGTCAGACACAAAGTTATTTTTATATGAAACGTAAGTTAGTTTGCTTACTTATGTATGTTAACGGAGTTGCCTGAAGTCTCCTAGCGTGATGAAGTTTACAACAATTGAATGTTTTGCCCCCGAGTGGTAATTAGATGCTATTGTTCTTAACGTGGGATTATATTCTTGGGGATCGGTGAGTGTGAGATTCAAGTAGAGCTGTCTATGCAGCGAGTTCTGGCGGCTATCTCGTGCTGAGGCTGCATTGCATTTGCATTTTCTGGTCTAGTGCCTGGATTTTCCTGTTGTGTGACCACCTCGTTTTCTCATAGAAGAAGCGGGCAGTCGTTTGAAAATGGTCCCGTAGACGTGGAATTTCTGCCATGTCGTGGGGCGGACCCTCGGAAAATCTCATGTTAAATCCAGAACCAAGTGAGGCGCACAGTTCTGCACTGTTCGTAGCTATTTCAAGTGATTTTTTTTGTGGCCTGACCCCATACGTCTCGGTTATAGGCGCTACAGTCTGGAGCCAAGCGACCGCTACGGTCGCAGGTTCGAATCCTGCCTCGGGCATGGATGTGTGTGATGTCCGTAGGTTAGTTAGGTTTAATTAGTTCTAAGTTCTCAGAAGTTAAGTCGCATAGTGCTCAGAGCTATTTGAACCATTTGAACCCATACGTCTGCGGCGTTTTCGAGGACAGAGTGGGGCAGCGCCTTATACAACGTGATTCCTAGCCGAATCGGCAGGGCAGAAGCAGGATTGCAGAGAAGCCGCTTGCCTTTATTCTGCACGCCGTGGATGTGTGAACGCCACGTAAATAGGCGGTCTAAAGTTACGCTGAGATACAGATCCATAGATCTCCACGGGACAGGGCTGCCTCCTATGGTGGTAGGTGTCAGTGTTGCGTGGATGATTTGGCGAATGATCATAAGGAGATGCGTCCTCGAGCTATTTACTTTGAGACACCCTTTGACAGCCCGGATGTTGAGGGTGTCGGAGGCAGGCTGCAGTCAGCGTTGTATCATATGGCATTCATGCTCCAGCTTAAGGTCGTGTTATTATCAGTATACAGTGCGAGATGCACATGGTCCATTTTGGGCGTATCAGCTGTGTGAGCATGTAAAAGGTCGGTCCGAAAACCGAGCCCTTTGGCACGGCAGCAAGGATACGACAAACTGTAGACATCCCATTTCTGTTGATCCATTGGAGACGCGGGACAGCAGCTGTTCCAGTATTTAACAACAAAAATCGCCAAACAGCCGTGCAATTTAAGAAGTTATTTTATTTTATTGGTACTACCAGTTTCGGTAATCCAGTGTGCCATCTTCAGGCGCCATATGCACCTCATGTATAGACATAAGCGTATCATTATGGGCATAATGGAGCCATCAGTTTCTGGCTGTCGCGATTTCGTATTTCCAGTGCTTCCTTCGAAGACTTGGTTGTAGTCAAGTCCTCCTTACTGCTTCCATCACTGGTTATTTTGCTGCGTAGGCAGCAGAATTTCTTAACGTCATCTACTTCGTTATCACCGATCTTGGTGTTAAACTCCAGGCTCTCAATTCTCAATTCTTTTACTTCTCATTACTTTCGTCTTTCTTCGATTTACTCGCAATCCATATCCTGTGCTCATTAGACTGTTCATTCTGTTCAGAAGATTCTGTAATTCTTTTTCACTTTCACCTAGGATAACAATGTCATAAGCAAATTTTATCGTTGATATCTTTTCACCTTTAATTTTAATTCGGCTCTTGAGCCCTTCTTTTATTTTCGTCATTGCTTCCTCGATGTGCAGATTGAACAATAGGGGCGACAGACTACATCGTTGTCTTACACACTTCTTAATACGAGCACTTCGTTTTTGGTCTTCCACTCTTACTCCTTCCCTCTTGGTTCTTGCACAAATTGTATGTTACCCACTTTTCCCTATACCTCACCCCTGTTTTTGTCAGAATTTCGAACAACTTAGCCGGCCGGGTGGCCGAGCGGTTCTAGGCGCTACAGTCGGAACCGCGCGACCGCTACGGTCTCAGGCTCGAATCCTGCCTCGGGCATGGATGTGTGTGATGTCCTTAGGTCAGTTAGGTTTAAGTAGTTCTAAGTTCTAGGGGACTGATGACCTTAGAAGTTAAGTCCCATAGTGCTGAGAGCCATTTGAGTCGAACAACTTGCACCATTTTACATTGTCGAATACTTTTTCCAGGTCGACAAATTCTGTGAAAGAGTATCAATTTTTTTTTCGATCTTGCTTCCATTATCAACCGCAACGTCAGAATTGCCTCTCTGGTGCCTTTACCTTTCCTTAAGCCAAACTGATCGTCATCTACACACCCTCAATCGTCTTTCCCATTCTTCTGCATATCATTCTTGCCAGCAACTTGGATGCATGAGCTGTTAAGCTGATTCTGTGACAATTCTCACACTTGTCACGTCTTGCAATTTTCGGAATAGTGTTCATGATGTTTCTCAGAAAGTTGGATAGTATGTCGCCAGACTCATACATTCTACACACCATCGTGAACAGTCGTATTGCTGTCACTTCCTACAATGATCTTAGAAATTCTGATGAAATGTTATCTATTCCTCCTGTCTTACTCGATCTGAGGTTTTCTAAAGCTCTTTTAAGTTCTGGTTCTTGTACTGGATCCCATATTTCTTCTACATCGACTCCTGTTGCTTCTTCTATCACGTCATCAGACAATTCTTTCCCCTTATAGAGGCCATCAGTGTACTGTTTTCACCTATCTCCTCTCTCCTCTGCGTTTAACATTGGAATTGCCTTTCCATTCTTAGTGTTACCACCATTTCTCTTAATTTCGCCGAAGGTTGTTTTGACTTTCCTATATCCTGAGTCACCTTCCGACAGTTATTTCTCTTTTGATTTCTTCACATTTTCATGCAACCATTTCGCCTTATCTTCCCTTCACTTCCTATTTGTTTCATTTCTAAGTGACTTGTACTTTTATATTCCTAAATTTCACTGAAAATTTTTGTACTTCCTTCTTTCATCGATCAGTTGGAGTGTTTCTTCTGTTACCCATGCTTTCTTCGCACTTACCTTCTTTGTACTTATGTTTTTGTTTCCATCTTCCATGACTGCCCATTTTAGAGATATCCATTCCTCTTCAATTTAATTGCCTACTGAGTTATTCCTTATCGCAATATCTATTGTCTTAGAGAAATTGAAGTGCATCTTTTCATTCACTTCTGTATTCCTCTTATTTGTGCACTGATTATTCCTTGACTAGTCTCTTAAACTTCAGCCTACTCTTCATCACTACTAAATTCTGATTTGAATCTGTATCTGCTCCTTGGTATGCCTTGCAATTCAGTATCTGATTTCGGAATCTTTGTTTGACCATGATGTAATCTAACTGAAATCTTTCCATATCCTCCGGCCTTTTCCAACTATTCCTCCTCCTCTTGTGATTCTTGAACAGAGTATTCGTTATTACTAGCTGAATTTTATTGCAGATCTCAATTAGTCTGTCTCCTCATTCCTACTACCAAACCCATATTCTAACATAACTGTTTCTTCTACTCCTTCCCTACAACTACATTTCATCTCCCTTTATTTCCTAAGTTACCCATTCAATATCCACAGACATTTTTTTCTATCGCTTCATCTTCTGCTTGCAACATTGCATGTACACCTGAAATATGCTTGTCGGTGTTGGTTTGCTGTGGATTCTGATGAGAACAACCCTATCATTGAAGTGGTCATAGTAACTCACTGTCTGCCATACCTTCCCATTCGTAACGAATCTTACTCCCATTATACCATCTTCTACTGCTGTTAATATTAGCCTACATTTATCTGACTGGAAATCCTTGTCTTCTTTCAATTTCACTTCACTGACCCCACAATACCTAGACTGAGCCTTAGCTTTTCCCTTTCTAGATTTTGTAACTTCCCTACCACGTTCAAACTTCTGATACTTTAAGTCATAACGAAGAACACTGGACAAAAAATTGCCCACCCTCAGAAAACTTTACGTTAATACCGTGTCAGACCAGTTCTAACCTTGACTGTGGTCTCAGTTTGGCGGGAAAGAGATACCATAAGTTTATTCATATATCCCATATTCAGCTGGGGCCACCGATAATGAACAGATGCCATAGAGCCACCAAATTGTGGGGACATCGATTGCTACATTCCAGACACTGTTCAAAATAGTTTCAATCCCAGACATTGTTCAAAACAATTTCAGACATTTATTATCAGCTTAACTTAGCATGATTTTGTAGGCCAATCGAGGTGGGATAGGGTAGCAGTAGGGCACCAACGGTGTGAGGGCATTTTGTTAGTGCAGGATGAGTACATCATGGGCAAGTGTACTACATTAAGGGGCAAACCTATCGTACTCTTTTGTTTGACAGGTCCATGACATGTTGTTTTGCTAAGTGGATTATGACCCCCTGCGGTTGATTTATGACCTTCTGAGAAACCTCCTCCCACCCTCCCCCTCCTCCTCCCCCTCCCCCTCCTCAAAACACCTCAGGAACTTCCAATCATTTCCCTCCCCCCTCACTCGTACAGGTACACTTTCCAGCCGGAGTTATTGAAATAACCCCCTCCCACTATCAATTTGATTGACTAATTAATTAAAATGATCAACTAATTAACCTCTACCCCTCTGGTGAATGCCCCAGCCCTCCCTCCACCCCTCCCACCACTACCCTACTAGGAAATTGGCGGCTCTGTGCTGGAGAGGAAGGATCTTATGACAGGAAATTCAATTATATAGCAGAGGGTACATCGTTTATTTATAAAAAAATCCATTTTCAGGGATTGGACCTCTCTTGCAAATCATTCTCAGCTGTTTGGGAAGACGCAGGTGTCGTAAAGTACATCGAAAAGAAATAATTAAATCGATGGCTTTTTTTTCCCATCGCACAAGGAATACCATCATGAAACACCCATCACATGTAATTACACTATTAAAAATCTTTCGACCGCGAAGCATACACTGTCCACTGTCAGCCGTCTGCTGGCCCACACAGAGAGCCAGCTCGCACCACTTCGCAAGCAGGTCATTCGGGCTCCTGCAAAGCGATGCGTCTGTCAGCGGCCGTGCCACTCACCGGTGTCCGAGAGGTGTCTGCTTGTGCCCCGTGACTGACAGACCGAACAAAAGCGTCAGGTGGCGACACCCCTGTGATATTTGTTAACCGAGAAATTCCTGTCGAAACACCTGCTCTCTCGCTGATACGTCCGCAGCTCGTGGTCTAGTGGCTAGCGTTGCTACCTCTGGATCACAGGGTCCCAGGTTCGATTCCCGTCCGGGATGGGGATTTTTTGTGCCCGGGGACTGGGTGTTTGTGATGTCCTTATCATTTCATCGTCATCTTCATCATTCGTGACTGTGGCTGGATTGGACTGTGAACAAAACTGGACTGTGTAAAGATTGGGACTATGTACGGGCGCTGATGACCGCGCAGTTGAGTGCACCACGAACCTAACTCTCTGCTGCTGTAGCGTGCCATTGCCGGACCTGCACACGCTGTCGGTCGCAGTTGCACCGAACCGCAAGAAAACCAGCGTTTACCTGGTAAACTCCCAAGCCGCCTCCTCCTCTGCAGAATACCGACGCACATTAGAACTCAAGGCAAATGCCTGACTAAGAATCGATCCAGAAATACTGCTGAAGTCAATAAATTGATTGAGTAATTAATTTAGGATCACGTGTTCGTGATGTAGGGGATATATGACGGGCGCAGTCAGTCTCCGGAAGAAGAAGAACCATGAAACGTCGCTAGCAGTCAAGATCCTCGTCTGCCTCTTCATCGCAGAGGAAATCTAAAAGTAAGTACTCGTTACATGTCGTTGCTACTACTACTGCATGTTGCGGTTCCAATCCTCCCCCTCTTCTTTGTCATGTTCCCTTTCTTGATGCAACTCCATGTCATTGTCCGTGGATTCTTATTGTTTCTTCTTCTTTGTTCAGCGGCCTCTGGCGTGTCTGGATCAGCAGCAGCCACCATCAGTTCGTAGGGACTTGCAGTGTATAAAATAAATAAAAAATAAAATTGGAATAAAATATTAATGATTAATTATTCTGTATGTATGATGATTGGTTGTAATTGGTATTTGCTTATCTGGAACGTGGACGTTTAATTATTCGGTATCAGACGCTTGACAATGGCTATTTGGAAAAGGCAATGTAACTCGTAGTTGACCGTGAAAGAAAACTGAAATAATCGGACTTCGTAATTAAATCGTTTCCAAAGACTGCTGCGGTAGGTACGGACTCATGATCTAATCTCAATATTACAATGATTTGCCAGCCATGCCAATACGTCGTACAGAGGTGATTGTCTACTAAACATAAAAAAGTTACACAGTTAGTTAAATCAGATATATTCAATGAAATAGCCTACAGTTCATAATCCTACTTACTTTTATAAATATAAATTCATTACAGAATCGAGTGCCTAGTGTGGTTGCATCTCGCAGTATTCTTCTATAACATGAAAATATGGCGGTGTGCCAGACAATAAAATAAAATACGTGCTTCTCGCACCACTTCTACCTGAGCTCTCTCTTCTCTTAATCAAACATAAGAGTAACGTAATTATTCTTTTGTCTTTATCAGCGACACAGCGCTGCAGTTGTGTGCCATAGGCTTTATTTATTAGTCACTGATTATTTATTTAATTAATATTTCGCGTTTCCGCGGAAACTCACGCTCGGCATGCAAATGTGCCTTTATAGTGCCCCCTGAATTGCGAGGCGAAAGGACACACCTGCAGGCGAGCAATTCACCTAAAGGCGCAAGTAAATCTAAGTTATCTACAACTATTCACATGACTTACATTACACACATTATACACATTATATACAAAATTTGAATGACGCGGGTGCGCCGTAAAAGTTCTTATGTTGGCAGATAGAGTGCGCGCATGCGCAGAAGCGTCTGTGTGACTCCGGCAGTGCCGTTATATCATACAGTTAGATCACGCGGCACAGTAATGCAGTTCATATTGTTCGTGTGCGCGCATATCTTAGTCGTTGCACAAAGAAAATATTCAACCAAGATTACATATGAAGACTACATTCTATAACAGGTAACTTAGTTTTAAATTTACAATATTTGTTATATCACAATGCAACTCAGATTGTTGAATGTTCTTAGTTACATAGTATTGTTTTGAAATACTTCAAAGAAAAAATGTCCGTATGTTTCAGGTGCGTCGACCTATTCACATCGTGTCGTTATTACAGTTCATATTCATCTGCTGCACAATAATTTTTTTGCAGGTTAGTATCATCGTTGTATAACAACGTGATTAAAACATAAGCTTGTCCATTTCCATTTCCATTATAGTCGTTGTGATGCAGTTCGTTGTGACTAAAAAACATTGTTTATTACAGATCTGACGTGACCCGTTAGTAATTGGTCCATGTGCAGTTCGTTTTTTACATTCCGTGGAAGCGTGGTTGCAGAACCTCGGACGGTACATAGCTGGCGTGGATCCTTGGACAGTCCAGGTAAGAGTGTCCGTCACATTTCGAGAACATTTCATTCCCTGAAGTTCCAACCAAAATTCTTCCACCCGTCGTGTTGTTTTCTGGACAGGCACTTTGTGTCCGTTTAATCCAGTTAACACCTTGAAGTTAGGTACTGTAGTATTGTCACTAGACGATGCACGAATTATGCACTTCACATTTTCAGTTTTTTGCTGAATATAGCTCACCTAAATGTTCGTAGTTATTAATCAAAGAAATGGTTCATCGCGTTTACATAGGTACGATGCATAATGAATGTCATTAACAGTTTCTTTCACATAGGTTTCTGCATAGTTGCAGAGTTAGTAATGTTCATTAATGTCCGTGAACAATGGTTCACTATGCAATGTCCTTTTGGCACTCGTTTTGTTCAAATTTCTTTTACATAGTAACAGTTACATTATACATCATTGAAAGAGAAGAAAAAAAATATAAGTAATCATACATACACACGTCACATATTTTCTTAGCATAAATATAATACAGTTGCACATAAACATGTTTACATCATTATTACATAGCTATGGGTTATTACATTGTGTCACATTTGATTACATGAATTGCAGATAATTACGTCCTCTTTAAGGGTTTTGCTGGGATTTTATCGATGTTTATTTTGTGATGTCATCTGAAATTAAGATAGGTTAGACACAACATTCATTACATCAGTAGGCAAGACCAGGCATTTTCACTACTCAATAAATATTCAAAATAGTAAGAGAGAAAATGTTTGATTCCTCGCGTTTTGTGCGTGTGTGTATAGTGTCTGTGTGGCCTTGACTACTGATAGATGCTTTTCGTGTTGAGAGATGTGCGTCTAATCTATTTCTCAAAGTAAAAGTTCGCTTCACAGATGACGTCTGTCGGTTCGTCAGGTGTCATACCAAGTCAGTGATACCTACAGTCACAAATGTTCCGTGAAAAAATTAATATATCATTCACTGCTACGTAAACATAAATTTTATTTTAATATTCCGTCTTCCAGGTGGTGGCGCGCGCTGAAAGAAGAGTTCTTCTGCCTTCAACTGCGTCACTGGAACCGCTGAAATGAAAATTTCTATACTACTTACTATCTGTGTTGTAGCAACAGAGTTTTTTTTGGAGTTGCTTAGCAATGTTTTGATGGATGTGACTTTGACATTATTCCGCATGAAATGCTCTAAGATCTCGGTGTGCGTATAGCCCAATAATTTTGTTAGTTCTACGATGTTGTAACAAATACGCACCAGGATGCGGTATGTTAACAATTATATAAGGTCCTTCATATAGCAGACGCCACTTAGCGTTGCGTCGTTTGAGTGCTACAGATTTATGATGAGTACGAAGTAGTACAAGCATTCCTACCTCGAATTTTTGTTTTCTTTTTATTATGTTTCTGTGATGTTTGTTTCGTATCTGTGCGTGATGTGTCAGCGTAGTCAAAACTTCTTTTATTTTCTGTTCAGGTGTGATTTCCTTGTCTGACAACTTAGGTAATGGTTCTATTCACTGATCGTTCTGTTTGCAATTGAACATGATCTCGTTAGGTGTGTAATTTGTATCGTAAATATTTAAGTTATTGTGTACGTCTTCGAAAAGACTTAGGTAGGACACCCAATTAGTATGTTTTGATGAAATATAGGTCCTCATGAATCGGTTTAATTCTCGGAAAAGTCTCTCAGTCGCGTTACATTGTGGACTAAACTTTGAAATAGATATACTTTTAATGTTATTGTCCTTCAAGAAATTTCTCCATTTGTACCCAGAGTAGTATGCTGCATTATCTGACAGAATTGCTTTAGGTTTTCCCACGTGCGTCAGGTAATCACTTGAGAATCTTCGTATTATAGCACTTGCAGTGGCGGATTTTAAAGCATAAAGTTTTACATGTTTAGAAAATATATCGTAAAAAGCCAAGATATATTTGACGCCTCCAGAGCTTGCTGGATGCGGTCCACTGATGTCAGTACACAGAATTTCCAGGGGTTTACTGGGTAAAATAGAATGTAAATCTGTCTTTGTGGATAAATTCTGAGGTTTTGATTTTTGACATATGACACATGTTTTCAGTTCCCTGTAAATTTTCCTTCTCATATTGCTAAAATAACAGTATGTGCTGAGCTTTGCTAAACACTTCTTCGTCCCATAATGACCCCAAACTAAGTGTGTGTGCCAAATTAGATTACGTTCAGACTCTTTGGGAATGCATACACACCAGTTAGTAGCATTTGAATGTCGGCGATAAAATAACACATCATTGTGTAACTTGTAATACTTAGTCAAAGGATGATTGTGTTTTTCTACCAGTAATGTTATTATCTTATACCAGTGAGGATCAGATTTTTGTAATTTAGCCATGTTTCTGCACATATCAATATAATATTGGTGATACTGCTTGTCTTGCATTAAGAGAATCCTGTAGTCATTTATATTTTCTAAGTCACTGTTGGTTTCATTCATACCTTGTGGAAGTCTAGACAAAGCGTCGGCAATGGTGTTGTCCTTACCTTTTATGTACTTAATTTCAAAAGAGTAGTTCTGAAGTGTAACTGCCCATCGTGATAGTCTAGGATGTACAAGTTTACAAGTTAACAAAAATGTCAGGGCCTGGTGGTCGGTATAAATTACTGTATGTTTTCCAAATAAATAATAATTGAATTTCTTGAATGCCCATACTATGGAAAGTGTTTCTAACTCAGTAGTGGAGTATGTACGCTCACATTCAGATAGAGTACGACTCGCAAACCCAATAATTCTTATCTGTTCCTTATCTTTATTCTTTACAACTTGAAATAAGCAACATCCCAAACCAGTACGTGAAGCGTCACAAGTCATACAAAAATCTAAATTGAAATCTGGATGGCTCAATAAGTTTGCATTCACTAAAGCATGTTTAATTGTATTAAAGTCATTCTGGCACTGTTCCGACCAGATCCAAACTTGATTCTTTCTGAGTAGATTTAGCAGATGTTTACTGTTCAAAAGTGGTTGTGGCAAAAAACGTCTGAAAAATGAACATAGCCCAAGGAATGATTTTAACTGCTTTTTAGTTCGAGGACTAGGAAAGTTTCTGATAGCATCTAATTTACTGGGATCAGGACGTATGCCCTGTGAATTAATGATATGTCCTAAATATTTTATCTCACTGCAACCAAACTTTGATTTTCTAAGATTGGCTGTGACTCCAGCTTGTGCAAATTTTTCTAAAATTCTTTGAAGTGTGTCAAGGTGTTCATTCCAAGACTGTGTAGCTATCAGTATATCATCAACATAGTGTGTGACTGTCTCAACTAAATCATCGCCAAGCACGGTATCCAGGGCTGTAATGAATACCCCAGAACTGACATTCAGTCCGAAAGGTAGAACACAAAACTGATAGGTTCGCCCCCCGAACATAAATGCAGTATATTTCCGAGAATCAGGAGTGATACTCACCTGCCAAAATGAATTAGCGAGATCTATTGTGGAAAAATACTTTGCATCTAGAAATTTCTGTAATTGCTCTTCTAAATTTTCGGGTTTTGTGTGAACTGGTAAAATTATTTCATTAATTGCTCGTGCGTCTAACACTAACCTGATGCTTCCATTTGATTTTTTGACAACAAGTAGAGGACTACAGTAAGGTGAGGTGGATGGTTCAATGACCTTCCAGTCTAACATTTGTTTTAATTCTTGCCACACAGCAGGTCGTTGAGATAACGGTACGTTATATGTCTTGTGGTAGAAGATCTTGTGAGGCTTAACTTCAATCTTGTACGCATACGTGTTGATAACACCTATTCGTTTGGCAAAAACTTGTAAATATTTGGATAACACTTCCTGTAGTTTTATACGTTCATGTGCACTGAGAGCTGTAGCTTCATTTATCTTATGATCAAGCAATGTTTTCAAGTCCATTAGCTCTGTGTCGAATGAGTGTGTGTGCGTGTCTTGAATGCCATTGTCAAGTACTAACTGAACCTTGTACCTTGTACAGTGTTTGTCATGCTTTAGAGTTCTCCTGTCCAAATCAATAATAATTACACTGCCTCTATCATTTAAAATACATTTACCTTTGGAGAAGTCTATAATGCAGTCCTTCTCGCTCATAATATCTATTCCTAATATGCAATTTGTCACAAGGTTTTGTACAACCAGGAATGGCCATTGTACGGTTCCATTACCTATTTTAATGTTTACAAAAACTTGCTTCGTAACCCTACATGACTTATTACCTAGTGCAGTAGTTATTTTACAGTTTTGGGCAGGAAACTCAGGCACAGAATTCCTCAGCCACGACCTGGGGCATAGAAGTGACTGTTTCTAGTTTGTTGGATTAGCATTTGTACTAGGTACTGACACAGATTGAGGTTTTGTGTCAGGTGTCATTTCTATTATATTCACATTCGGATATTGCCTATTGTGATCTCCAAACTTTTGCGGTTGTTGTTGCTGTTGCGCATTATAACTTATCTGTCGGTCATAAGGTATGCTCCAATTTTGTCCTGGTGGCTGCTGTGGTAAAGCAGTGTTTGAATGAAAGTACTGATCGTTACGAGTCCAGCCTTGACGCTGTCTTGGCTCGTAGTTATTATTATTTCTGTTTCTGTTTGTGTTTTTGTTGTTGCCTATGTATCCGTTGTTACCGTTGTAGTTATTACCGCGGTGCCTTTTGTTTGGATTGCCGCATGAAGTGTTATTACTGTTGTAACTATTGTTTGTATTGGAATACGCGTGTTGATTTTGATTTCCGTATTGAGACGGCATGTGAGTTTGCTGTTTTTGTTGTACCGTGTATCCAACTGTGGGCGCGCCAGAATTGAGTTGGCAAGCCTGCATGTTTTGCATTCCACTAGTGTAAACATTGTGGCTGCTGTTTTGCCGCGCGAAGCGCTGATCTTCAAGTAACATGTCAACCGAATCTAAAGCTGTTAAAAAATAATCTGAATCGTCATCCGGGATATGTAGGAGTTTTTCTTTAATGTTGAAAGGCAATTTGACCTTCAACGCACGGAGTATATCGCGTGTTGCGACTGGTTCGTCTAAAAAGTGTCCCATGTTCAAGTATTTTTCAAAATATCTGCGTAAGTTGCCATTTTTACTGTTAAAAGTTTCAGGTTCTAGAATTTGTCTTCTGAGTCGCTCCTGGACGGATTGCGACCAGAATTTGTTCAGAAAAGCACGCTCAAACTCACTGTACGTGGTACATACGTCAGCTTGACTGTATGCCCAGACAGCTGCATCGCCTTGGATGTAACCGACAATATATGAAATCTTTTTCCGGTCACTCCAAGTGCGTGGAAATGCGTTACTAAAAGATTTAAGAAAAATCACCGGATGAATGGTTCGTTTTTCTGGGATAAAAATCTGAAATTGCCTGTGTTTCATTAAGCTTTCTTCTTCCTTTGCATTGTGATATGGATTTATTCCACTGTAATTACTGCAATGTTCAGCTGGCGAGTAATTACGATAATGTTGCTGTGGTTTACCATGATAATAGCTTGTGTTTGTGTTTGCACCTCGTGGTATGTGTTGTGGTCGTGGTGTGTTTTGTTCTTGTGTGTTTGTCGTGTGCGGTATGTGTGTGTCATACTCGAATGTATATTGGTTCCTGAACTGTACATTTTGACTGATATTTTCGTTACATTCAGACTGTGGTCGATCGGTGAATTGTGTCATTGGTCCAGTGACGGACTGTACTGCGTCACTGATCAGCTGTTTGTTATTAGTAATGTATTGCGCTACGGAGTCGTGCACAATTGTTGGTAAATTTTCACGTAGGCATCTATCAAAATGTTTGTCTTTGTTCACTACCCAATCATGAAATTCTTTATTAATGTTTTGAAAATGAGCTGTAGCATCAGATTGTAAGATGTCAGTCAGGTGTTGTTCAACATTGTCAAATTTATTCTGTACGTCAGTAATTCGTTTTTCAAGGTTGTCGTGTACTGAAGGATATGTTTGAATTTGTTCAGTAAGAACTTCACACGTGACATTAAGATTTTTTACTTGTGTCTGTAAAAGTGCTACGTCAGTTGTAGTCTTTTCTTGTGTCGTATTAAGCTGGGAAAATTTAGTACTGAGTTCAGTCATCTGTTTGGTCAGTGTGGCGTCTATAAGTTCCACACGTTTACATAGTGTCATTACTCGTCTTGAGTGCTATGAGGTCAGATTTAATTTCGTCATTTTGTGTCTGTAAGGTTGCCATGTTTTCGGCGTTCTGTTTCATTATCATTTGTAACATGTCGGCAATGTTTACCGTTTGCAACGTCTGTGCCCCCGCCGCGTCATTAGACGTGACGTCATGCATTAACATGGGCTCTGACTGAGACTGAAATTTTTGTGGTGGACTGCCTATTGTCAAAATTTCTGTCAACACTTGCGTCAATGTTTGATAAATCGTCACTACCGGTTGCTGTCGTAAAGTCATTTTCTAACATTTGTCTCTCGTCCGAGTCGGATTGTGTCTGAATAGTACGTCTTTGCTGTTCCATTTTTGCGTATTGATTTCTAGTCATTACCATGCCACACGTGATTTATGTTTCAAGAAAATATTTGACACTGATTTTAAAATGAAATGCAGTTGAGCATGAATCACTCGTAGCAACAATGGCTGTCCCGTTAATTTAAAAATATAAACTGAATTTGAGATTATTGGTAATGGCTGCTGGCCATGTTACATCATATCGTACAGAAGTCGGCCATATTGTACACTCGTGTATTGGTATTGTTGGATACGTTATTGTTTAGGAAAAAGTGCTAAGAATGAAATTTGTTACTGAAAACTGTTATGCGCGAAAGAAACACTACAGAATTTACTGAAAAGCTAATACACTGAATTATACGTCTGGTCAAGCCTGCTAATGCAAAGATGCTGCGTCTTACCTTATTTTGCTGGAAGCTTCATTGCGTCTTCCGGCAAAACTTTAGAATTGGAAAATATCTTCAGATTTTCATTATCTCTCATACATTCACGTCCAGGTCCAGAAAGTTGATTTTTGACATGAAACAAAAAGAACAATGTAACAAATGACAAAATAACAAGTCCGACACGCAGTCGCCAATATAAAATAAATAAAAAATAAAATTTGGAATAAAATATTTATGATTAATTATTCTGTATGTATGATGATTGGTTGTAATTGGTATTTGCTTATCTGGAACGTGGACGTTTAATTATTCGGTATCAGACGCTTGACAATGGCTATTTGGAAAAGGCAATGTAACTCGTAGTTGACCGTGAAAGAAAACTGAAATAATCGGACTTCGTAATTAAATCGTTTCCAAAGACTGCTGCGGTAGGTACGGACTCATGATCTAATCTCAATATTACAATGATTTGCCAGCCATGCCAATACGTCGTACAGAGGTGATTGTCTACTAAACATAAAAAAGTTACACAGTTAGTTAAATCAGATATATTCAATGAAATAGCCTACAGTTCATAATCCTACTTACTTTTATAAATATAAATTCATTACAGAATCGAGTGCCTAGTGTGGTTGCATCTCGCAGTATTCTTCTATAACATGAAAATATGGCGGTGTGCCAGACAATAAAATAAAATACGTGCTTCTCGCACCACTTCTACCTGAGCTCTCTCTTCTCTTAATCAAACATAAGAGTAACGTAATTATTCTTTTGTCTTTATCAGCGACACAGCGCTACAGTTGTGTGCCATAGGCTTTATTTATTAGTCACTGATTATTTATTTAATTAATATTTCGCGTTTCCGCGGAAACTCACGCTCGGCATGCAAATGTGCCTTTATAAGTGGACTCTGGCCTGCCAGGATCAGCAGCGGTAGCAGCACCGTGGGATCCTGTAGCGCATCTGACCAGCACGCTGGACCAAGACAACGAGCTCCTATTATCCATACCACTCACTGATTTAGACACGCAGCAAGTCCCGACTCTTAGAAGAACTGTGCTGGAGGCCCTACACCATACAGTTTGGGTCAGTACCGGTTTCCGGCGTATGCACCATACCACGACATTCCGGTGCTATTGTAAGAACAGAGTGTTGATGTGGTGGATGAGAAGCTGCCGATTCCTCCCAGTAGTGTACTGCTTTTCACTTTATAACCCTACCATTGCCATTGCAATTTAGTACGCTTTTATCTAAATAACAGAAAACACTTTCTCTATGTTGCCACGTATAACCCTCTTACTAAATTTAGTTTAGTGTCCAAATAAAGTAAACTTTGGGAGGATAATCCTGTTAATAGAAAAAGCTAATCAATAGAGTTACTCCTTTTACAGGATTTGACCGTGTGTTGTGTCTAATGGATAAGCAAATCAGACTATTCATTTCTTTTCCTATAATCTTATCCAGCGGTTAGATAGAAACGCAGTATGAATAATATTACATTGAAACTAGGACGGCTCAGTTCCAAGTTCATTTAGTGGTTTAAAACATGTACTAATCGTCGCCAGCCTATCCAGGCGATGAAACAGTGAAGTATTGGAAAAGCGGAAGTATGAATTTTGCCTACTTTCTTGCTACTGTTTAATTCGGTTCTTCAAATAAATATTGCTCCACTTAAACAATTTTGGACTACACCCTTATACATTACGTTTCTAAAAGAGAAAAAGCCCAGTACATAACTTTCAAGAAAGCTAAAAAAAATTGGCCAGGAGGGACGTTTAGGAAAGCACTTTCCATAATCAACAAACTTAAATACTAAAATATTTAGATACTAAAGCACACACTTTTTATACTGAACATTTCACTACAACAAAACGTCTTTCTTACTGGAATTTACTTTCAAAGGCTATTACTCTTTGAACTGACTCTCTACATTCATGTAATATATTTTAGTAAATTTGCTTCACTCCAACTGAATTTTACATAAGCAAATTTTTACTATAGCACTTTGCACTAGTTAAGAAAACTTTCCCATTATTTACACAAAAATAGTTTAAATGGTGCCTCTTTATATTAACTTATCACTTCTTAAATCTGTAAAACAAGATATTTAAAGCTAATTAATAGAGTTACCCGTTTTACAGGATTTGACCGTGTGTTGTATCTAATGGACAAGCAAATCAGACTACCCATTTCTTTTCCTATAATCTTAGCCGGCGGTTAGACAGAAACGCAGTATGAATAATATTATATTGAAGCCAGGACTACTCAACCAGTTTCTTTAAAGATTAAGAATGATTATTAAAACACAGTTTAAATTAATGGTTCACGCTTTACAAAAGTAAAACACATCAGGTGGCTGTAGGCTTGGGTGTGGCGAAAAATTATAGCAGCAACACTCCGATAGTATGGCCTGCAAGTATCTTGTTGTATGGGCTCAATTTCTCTTCTTGGCGCCGTTCAGTTTTACATACAGTAACTCGCAGCTATGCCGTAAGACGTTTGCAGTCTTCATCCGATGCATTTTTATGCAAATTTGTAGGCAAAGCTTCTCCTGCGCCACAAAGGTGTTTCCTTAATCACGTCTGCCTACAAACTATGTGACTTACTTCCCGCTCATGCTCTAGGTAGCACGCCAGTTCTCCCTTGCCACCTTTTCCACTCCCCAGAGCCACATTCGCTTCAAATGAAAGCACACTGGCTTTTACATAACACTTATTTCTTACATTGTTCCTAAGCGTTGCCATTTGTTAGAATTCTCAAATTTACATCAACGTGATCAGTTTGTACACACAAATATTTTTAAATACAAAATGTCATCAGAAAATTATTTAACGTAATAAACAATTCACATAGTAATTTACATACATTACTCAATACAATGCAAAGAACTTCACTCACCAGTACAGTACACTTTACGTATACAAAAAATATAGTACCAATATGCGAAAATTTTTAAGCAAAAAATTATAAAAGAATGTAGATGAACCATAAACAAATAGTGTTATAACTTCAACTTATAATTTAACAGCTAGTGGTTCAAAGGGCTTAAATATTGCTGTAGAAGCATCAGCGGACAGTGACTGGCGTGTTGTATTAGAAATTGAAAAAGCATGGAGAAGGGTTAAAGTGTGGTTTACAGAGCTGGAATGGAATGAACTGTGTCATGCAGAACATTTCATCAACCAACAGATGGCCTCCGAGTATTCTCCATCTCCGGACATTTACTGTGCAAGTATGTCTCTTTGTATAACATCATTGTACGACGGCATGACACTCATCATGAGATCTGGAGGTCAATACATTTATCTGCAACACTCCACCATTACAAACTTGTTCGGTCTACAGACGGTGCTATCCCTTGTGCTGGAAAGATTGAACCGTGGGCCATGTGTTCAAACAGCGTATAAAGACATCGTGAAGTATCTCCATACGTATAGTGTGAATGCAGATGATAGAGAACAGTACATGAATATGGTGTCAAAAGAAGAAGCTAAAGTAAGTCCCATCAGTTTGAGAGAAATTCATAGTGGATTTACTGCGTAAAAGAAATAGTTATTCGGAAAATACTGTAAAAAATTAATCAGTTTGAGACCTGAGTTTCTCCTGGCGTATACAACTTTCAAATAACTTCCGGGAATTCAGCCAGGTAACACTTTCAGCGACCGCCGATATTTCGGCGGGAGAACACCCCGCCATTTTCAAGGCAAACTGCAGTTTGCCTTGAAAATGGCGGGGTGTTCTCCCGCCGAAATATCGGCGGTCGCTGAAAGTGTTACCTGGCTGAATTCCCGGAAGTTATTTGAAAATTAATCAGTTGTTTTTGTTGTTGAAGATGTAATGCAGTCTATGTGTCATTGCTTAAATGTAAGTAAAATAGACAATATCGCAAATCTTTGTTGTTTTTCTTATTTAACTACCCCGTCATTACATAAGGTAAGGTGTAGCCACTGTAGCTCACTCGGTCAAATGACAGCACTATAGTGGCTAGATATATTATTATTATACCATTATTAATATTATTATTACAAGTATTCATTTCTTCTAAAAACGACCATGGCACACCAAAACATGCCGTAGTCGGCCGTGTGGGGGAAGTATTAGGACTTTGTTGTAAGTGACGAGTCCCGTGATGGTGCAGAAGAAGACCGGAAGAAGAAGAAGAATGGGGTACTCCTCCCCAATAACATGAGAGCGATAACTGTAGGTCCATCCAGCTGCGGCCAGACAAATTTCTCATGCGACTACTAACACTCCTGGATGGAATCCGCTTTGAGTATGTATATGGATTTTCAAAAACGCTGTTTCAACCCAAGTACCAGCTACTGCAAAAGATACTGCAGGGTATTGGTGGTGTAACATACACGACATTCAGTCAAAGCAGTCGAATTTCCCCACCAGAATAAGTAAAGCCAAACACAATGTTCATATTTGATGATGTTGCTTTGAAAAACCAAGATCAGATTTTACGTTATCTCTTCTGTTTTGGTCGTCATGTGGATGTTGACGTATTTTATTCGAGTCAGATATATTCCAGAATCCACAAACAGTTGGTGAAGGATAATTCAAATCTTTTATAGCTTTCAGACAAGACAATATGAATCAAAAACACATTTACCAGGCACATGTAGGAACTGATGTGTCATTCAATGATTTTGTAAAGATATGTGCAGATTGCTGGAATCACACACGGTACAGGTTTCTTGTTATTGATAACTCAAGAAAACGACGGTAGGTACAGACAGAACTTCCAGGAGTTTCCACACACACACACACACACACACACACACACACACACACACAGATATATGAAAAAGCTATCAGTATGTCAGTATACATCACACTATGGAGAAGTTCACATGTATATCAGGCAATCAGCCTGAGAGGACAGATGCGCATAGACAGATTATGCGTCTGCACATAGATGGAAAATTTCAGTATCTCGAACGTAAATGTAAGGAGGTAGAGATGTATGCCCAGACCCTACTGAGACTGATCAGTGAATTAGATGCTAGGGTTAAGGAACTAGAGTAGTACACCCACATCATTCTCGGTAAAAAAAAGTAGACCACTTAGTTGTAAAAGTTGATGGTACTGATAAGAAAGTATACGACCTAACTGCAAAGGTTTTTTGAAATGTATATAAGGTGCGGTCCGTGAAGCACCCCGCTTTCTATATAGCAAGATGTCAACTAAACATAAGGTCATCGCTGCACGGTAGTCAGTTCGAGAGAAGTTACGGTTGCTGGGGTTAGGATATTTGGATCGAGAGCAGACACTGCAAGAAACGTTGGACCAGTTACTGAATCTCTCAAATGGCTCTGAGCACTATGGGACTTAACAGCTATGGTCATCAGTCCTACTGAATCTCTCGATGAACTCTCTGTGAAATTATACAACGATGTCTATGATGCTATCAGTTTCATCAACCGTCATTGCAACACTAAAATAGACAAAATTCGGTGTTACTGGCGAAAAACCATACATATTATGCACACAGCCTATAACATTAAATTAAAAACAATACAAATAGGGGATAGGAAATTTCAAAGAACACCAGGTCTATTGAACCTCATTTTCCTCAAACCCTCTAAAACTGTACAATTTCCATCCAAAGATCTGGAGATGTATGGTGAAATACCACAATTGACAAATGTACATGGGAAAACAGCAAAACCAATGCAGTGCGAAATACAGGTACATTATTATTACACAGTCGGTATAACGGTGGTGATGATAATGACAGTCATCATGAAAGAGCCAGCATTCATCTCGTTAGTATATATACTACTACGATCTCAATGAGATAATAGATTGACTACGACTACTCAGGAAATCAGCTGCTGCTGGCAATACGGCTCACTCAAATGGGGTTGTCTCAATAATTTCGTAGCTTAGAGAGAGAACGGAATAATCGAGTAAGTATGGAGACAGTAATTCGAGAACTGCACACATACCCTCGCAGCCATGTTATGATTAAAGGTTTGGATGACTTATGGCAGACTGACCTTGTAGATATGCGAGTATATTCACGTGAGAATAATAGATTCAGATATATTTTAATGCTTATTGGTACATACTTCAAATATGCCTGGGCATTACCTGTTAAAACAGAAAGAAATGTCGCGAATGTGTTTGAATATTTGTTGCAGACATGGACGAATCGAGGCCCGGACAACCTCTACACCGATTACGGTGGAGAGTCTTACAATAGGTATTTCAAGACTGTGATGCAGCGGTATGGAAGACATCACTACTCAACATTCACCCACCTGACGGTGAGTATCGTGGAATGTCTGAGCAGAACAATAAAAGGTCAAATGCGGATGCGTTTTAATCTTCGCGACTCATGAAAATGGATAGAAATCCTACCAGAAATAACGGCACAGTATAATCGAGCCAAACACAGCACAATAAAAAATGAGACCAATCGATGTTCTTGATAATGGACTCATGAATACGGTGTACTATCGTATCAAAATGCTGGATCCACGTACACAGAAATTTAATGTAGTTGATTTGGTACACAAAACACAAAACAACACTTGAGAAGTCAGACATCCAAACTGATCGAGTGAGATATTCGCAGTTTTCAAAGTGCAGAGAACAAATCCCAGAACTTACATCCGAAAGGATAGTAATGGCACTGAAAGTTCAGGATGCTTTCACAACAAGGAAATACAGAAGAGCTCAGAGCCACTCGTGTTTCTCATAGAACGAGTGATAAGACGTCGAGGGAATCGAGTACTAGTTAAATGGTTTGGTTTTTCCGTGACACAAAACAGCTGGACTGACGCTGAGGATTGCTATATAATAGGGGACACATAGCACAACGAGCACAGTAGCATAACATGCGTGATAGGAGACGCATTATAGGAGGCGGCGGTATTCTAGACAGACTGACAGTGGAATTGAACATTCCGGGATACAACTACTGTGGACCTGGTACAAACCTTCAAAAACGTTTGGGCCGTGGTGATAAGGGGATTAACCTGCTTGACGACACGTGTTTGGAGCACGACATTGCATACACAAAACAAAAAAATCTCCCAGGATGTCATGCCACAGATCGAATTTTAGCTGATAAAGCCAACTCGATAAGCAGAAGAAAGGATATTGGTATAGGATAACGCATTGCTGCATTTGTAGCTGATAAAACCATGCATGGTAAAATCAAGCTGGTCTTTGGGGTGATGAATTTCAGGCAAGTTATGAATACTGCACGCCGTGCACTGAAGAAGAAGATAACCATGAAGAGGAAAAAGAATAGGTGTTTAAAAAACTGACAGCGATGTATGCAGTTAAAAGTGGTCTGAAGAGTAAATCTGTTAAAGCACTCTGGGTTCTGCCGATGCCCAAGACATTAGGTAGAACTATCCCCTTCCTCATTCCTGCCCTCGCAGGTCTCTCAGCCGTGGACTCACTGGCTGGTGCTGCTGCTGCTATTTCCAGAACAGTAAAGAACTCTCAGAACTCCCAGGAACAGCTAAAGGAAGCAAGAAGACATAACGGCCATCGGAAAAGGACTATACCTGAAACCACACAAGAAAGGATTTGGTCTCTTCATAAATAAAAAAAAGCCCATTAGTTATTCTACTGGACAGACCGCTTAAAAGCAGAGATCTGCTCAAGTTTGGCAGGAAAAAATTCAGCATTCCAAGGTTCCGCGATGTGTTTATGCTGCGTACATTACCGAACTGACTATGTGGAAATCAGGAGAATGTGGAATTGTGAATTTAGATGTTGCTGGGGGACCAGAAACGCAGTGGGTGGGGTATATTAAGAAACCTACAAATAACGTCTGTTATTTCGACTCATTTGGAGGCTTGCAACCGCCAGAAGAGTTGCAATGATACTTCACCGACAGAAGACGTGTGTTCTCCAATTTTCATCCCTACCAAGACGATAATACCTACTTATGCGGGTATCTGTGCATCATGTTTCTCGTAACGTTTACAAAGAAGCATGTATCTATATAACGAGATGCATTACGTATCCACAAACCAGTCGAGTTACAGATAGACTGTCGCACACTCTGACTCTAAAAAAACGATCGCAATATTTCGTGCGAATTACTTCCCACCGTTTGATTTAAACAACGGGGACTGGGGTATTCCGCTGATTGGACTGGAGGCTTACAGCGTTCCGTATATCACGGAGGCTAACAACTAACTGCATCTGGATATTAATGGTGAAAAAGAAATTGTGGAATTAGGACCTGGTGCATACGATATCGACGATTTAAACAATTAAAACAGCCTGGAAAATGTATTGAGCTACGTTTACTTAATTCTAAAATAAAGACAAGTATTGCAACGATTGACTTTAACAGAAAAGTTTAATATGGCGCCTACTGGGCTTCATGAATGGACAGATCCGATCACTCAGTGGATATACTCCCTGTCAGTACAATTGGAGTCGAGCGTAATATTGTAACGAACTCCTAGCCCAACAACATATTGATTCATACAATTACGGATTCTTTCCATCAGTGGAAAAAGGGTATAGGATCGTTGAGACCCCTATAAACGCTATTTATCTCCGAGCAACAGTTCAGACCTTTGAACTATCTGGAACTGCGTATTGTGGACCAGGATAATCAACTTGTTGATCTTCGCGGCGAGGAGATCATTGTACGGCTACATCTAAGGCGGAAATAGCAGCGACATTGAACTTGCAGAGATCCAGAAGCGGCGACGGTGAGATTCAACCAGTCAGTGGATCGCAGCAGCCCCGTATTGTCAACGAAGACACAATGGGCGTAAGATATAAAACCAAAGAACACAGCAGGCAGCGCGGCACTTCACAAGAGAACAGCAAACTACGAGTTTCTTTAATCAGTGGGTCTGAAGCCCCGTAATGACGTCGTTTGATATAACTAGCCCAGTGGAATAGTACGAGAGTATTATACGCCAGGAATCCTTCTCACATACAACTTATGCATCAACCACATTTAACAAGAAAGATGAAATCAGTATTGTCATCCAGCACCAGGGCGCTTTAACTTTCCCATGCGAGAGTTTCACATATCTTGATGAATCAGGTATGGAAAGCGATGGTACTGCCTCGAAGGCATCGAACCTTACAACTAATGTTTTAGTGTTCCTGTTTCGTGAGATACGATACGAACTTATCGGGATCGAGATTGACCATACACGCACTGTAGGCATACCATCAACTCTTAAAAGGTACGTGTCTGCTTCTCCCTCGGATATGAACGATTTAGAAAATGCTGGGTGGTTCACTGACGAGCAAGCGGATAGTACAATGGAAGAGTGGAAGAGATTTACTGCGTGTATACCTTTAAAACTGCTTAAGGGATACTTTGAGGGCATGCGGCAAATTGTCATGAATGCTAAACGGGAACTTATTCTGTTACGGAGTGCAACGGGTAACAGCTCATACATTCAAGGAGCTCAAGAGGAGAACGAGATTATCATCGAGAAAATAATTTGGAAAATGCCACACATCACAGTACCGGATGAGCAGCGTTCGAAGTGGACGATCCTCTGTGGACGCAATGGACTTGAGCACTTTCGAGGGTGGACGCGCTTAGACTTGAACCTAAAGCATCTTCCGGGTGGCGGGTGTCGTGAAGGCGGCAACCCGGGGCTCCTTCAGCACACACAGCGTACAGAGAGGAAGGCAGTACACAGTTTCATTTAACGGCAACATTTTTGAACAGAATGAGGGAGTGGCTGTGGATAGTAATTTATCACTCATAGTCACCAATTTATTTATGGAGGACTTCGAGGTCATGGCACTGGGGACTTCGGCTTTGCAGCCAACGTGCTTCTGGAGATATGTAGATGATACCTTTTTCGTCTGGCCACATAGACATGGCGCTCTCAGATTTTTGGATCACTTCAACGGTCTTCATCCCAGCACCAAATTTACCATGGAGGTTGAAAGTGATGGGATGCTTACTTTGTTGGACGTCATGGTTTACAAAAAACCAGATGGTACTCTAGGGCATAGTGTTCACCAAAACCCGACACACACTGATCGTATCTGCAGTGCCAAGAGTTGCCACCTACCATAACAATGCAGTGGCGTGCTTAGGACTCTGGTATGTAGAGCATATGCCACTTCCGACGCGGACAGTTTAACACAAGAACTTGCACATTCCATAGCTGTTTTTAAGGAAAAGCCCGCATCTCGTGGTCGTGCGGTAGCGTTCTCGCTTCCCACGCCCGGGTTCCCGGGTTCGATTCCCGGCGAGGTCAGGGATTTTCTCTGCCTCGTGATGGCTGGGTGTTGTGTGCTGTCCTTAGGTTAGTTAGGTTTAAGTAGTTGTAAGTTCTAGGGGACTTATGACCACAGTAGTTGAGTCCCATAGTGCTCAGAGCCATTTGAACCATTTTTTTTTAAGGAAAATGGATACTCTCAGAAGCAGATCCGTTGTGCTATGGAGTTTGGACCATCCCTGGAGGCAGATGAAGAGGAGCATTGATCTGTGGCCTTTATCTTATGACAGGAGCATATGGTTTAAAATTGGAAGAATTTTAAGGAGTTTTAACATTAAGAGCGATTTCCATTCACCTTACAAGGTTAGGGAACTACTCGGGTCTTTGAAAGGTGATTTGGGGCTTAGGAATCCAGGCATATATAAAATTCCGTGTCAATGTGGAAAGGCTTACATCGACCGCTCGATTTGCACATTTCAGGACGAGTGCGTGGAACATCGCCGTCATACGAGGCTACAACAGCCGGAAAAATCGGCGGTAGCTGAACACTGGTTAAACGAGGAACATGGGATGAAATTTTACGAAACTGTGATAGTTGCCAACACTTCTGGTTTTTGGAACGGTGTTTATAAAGAGGCAATTAAGATTAGGTTGGCAGGCAATTTGAGTAATAGAGACAATGGGTTTCTTCCTAGCATGACGTGGAACCCTGTACTACCCCGCATCAAAACAGAACGTTCTTTGGAGCGGCCAGCCCGAGTGTTCGAAAACAGTCTGTGAGTGAGATATATCGTTTCCTCCCGTGTTCTACTAAGGGTGGCAGTCTTGGAGAGCAGCAGCTGTAGTGGGCGGCGCATGCACAGTCTACTGTTCGGATGCCTATATAGGACGTCGATTTGCAGCCTTGGCATCAGTTGGCAGCGGGTCTCAGCAGCAGCAGCGTTCTCTTGAAGATAACGACCAGTTGGATCGCCGAAATATTGAATATTGATTTTAGGACGCGGCAGCAAGCCCGAAGAGACTTTCAAGACTTTTTACGCTCGAAAGCGTACGAAATCACGGCAGTGCAGGTACAATCTGGGAGGCAGCACTCAGGCTCCCACCCAGATGGTGGAAGATGGCAGCTTACAGTCAGTCAGGCTGGTCCTTCACCAGAGGAAGACCCAGTAAGTTCACATCTTCTACGAGGGTAATCCCAAAAGTAAGGTCTCCTATTTTTTTTATAAGTACGTAGATCTGTTTATTTCTACAATTACACTTGGAACATTTTTCTATTTTTCGACATAATCACCATTACTGTCGATACATTTTTGTAGACGCTGTGGCAGTTTCTGCATGCCCATGTCATACCAACTCACCGTCATGCTGTTCAGAAAGTTATGAACCTCTTCTTTCACTTCTTCGTCGGAGCTGAATCGCTTTCCGGCCAAATGTTCTTTTAACCTAGGGAACAGATGATAGTCACTGGGCGCCAAGTCAGGACTATAGGGTGGGTGGGTGATTACGTTCCACTGAAACTATTGCAGGAGAGCGACGGTTTGCCGAGCTATGTGTGGGCGAGCGTTGCCATGGAGAATGTGTACGCCCTTGCTCAACATTCCTCTTCTCCGGTTCTGAATAGCCCGTTTGAGTTTTTTCAGAGTGTTACAGTACCTGTTAGCGTTAATTGTGGTCCCCGCGATTCAGCCTCGTATCAGTCACGACTGTGACCCGTTGGTAGCGGCAGCGTGGAAGTCCACCCACAACCGGCAAGCTGAAGTCTCATAGGTGAAATCTTCAAGTAGGCGGCAAGCAGCACATCACGGTTCGCCAGCTGAGTTAACCTGTAACTAGCGGAACTGTCATTCCGTCGGGATTGGTAACTGAGGCAGAATAACCAGACAGTGAGAACGAAATGTCCGAAGTGGGATATTTAAAGCGAGACAGCACACCATAGCAGCAAATTAGGCGGCTCTTTGTCCTGTTTAGCAAGACTTGTCAGTGATCCTGTCTTCACCGTGGTGCCTCACACACAGACGGCTTTTCCCTTCCTGTGTATTTCTCATCAGCACTAGAACACTTTGGAGCGACGGAACTCTGATGTTTGCTGTTATTAGACCATATCATGGTCAGCAGAACGACATTCTGGGTGCCGTCGTACTGCCTCGTTTGCGCTTCTTGCTATAGCTCTGCTCGCTATGCAGCAATGAGTGCTCGAGCGTCGCCCTGATTTTGCAGTACTGCTACTCTTCCCGTGATCTAGATTGCCAGTGTGACACACGGCCTGAGTCGGTCTTGGTTCTTTTACCATCTGTCTCAAGCAATAGCCTCGAAAATTTATTAGTGCATCCAGGAACAGCCCGTGCAACAGTATGAAAAAAACTACCACATCACAGAACAACCCGTGCCCTGAACCACACCCTCCACAGACTACGGAATATCATTGCGCACTCGATGCCTTGCATCATTGGATAAGATGAAAATCGCGACCACACTGCAGTTTCCGTGTTGTTTGGCCCACTGAAGACGTGCGGCGTTATGTGGCGCTACGAGCAGTGGCCTTTTGCGAGGTATCCTACTCCAAAATGCCAGTAGCAAGCTGATCCCTTCTCAGTGTCCGATCGGAAATTGATTGAAATGGACCTGCATTCATGGACAGCAGTAGTTCCTGTGGGATTTGAAATCGGTTGTGATTGACAAGGCGTGACATTCGTCTCCAGTCCCTGTCGGTCAGGATCTTTCTCCGATCAGTGCTGTTATGCAGTGTTACGTGTCTGAGAGTAGCAGACCACTAGTTGTAGACGCACTAGGCCAGTGGCCGTCAAACGTTTTTGCTTACGAGGCAATACTGACTTTGTAAAGTGACACCTCGGGCCTCATAGGTAGACGGGGACAGGGGGGCAGAGCGACCACTTAATAACCTTGGTTATTGCTGCAAGCTTAGCACATTTCGATTTTACATATCCGGTATCACAGCAAATACTTTTTAGTGAAAAAGGATATAGAATATTGGAAGTACGTGCATTTTTCTGAAGGCTTACATAGTAGACGATTTTTCGTATCCAAGTGGATACTATGGTCACTGCCATCGCAACAGTATCCCGTGTTTTTTCTGATTTCCAGGCACACTTTCTGGGTATCCTGAAGCCCCGCTATTGGAAAGAATAGGAGGCGTTTGCGACAGACCGTTTTCAATCGGACTGCAGCATAAGGCGAAATGTAACATAATAGAGATGGTTTTAAATAATTTAATTTAAAGAATTCGAAATTGTCACCAAGGAACAGAATGGCACATGATAGCTTTGTGCATAAAAGGGTTTAGAAATCATTTTTTTCTGTTGTGTTATGGGTGTTTATTGAAAGTAACTCTTACTGGGGTGAACGCCTTGGTCAGCGTTCCCAGTCGGACGCCGTGATGTCATTAGGAACCCACAGAAGAAATTATCAGACTGAAATGAATAAGAAGGAACTATATTTGTAGTCCAAAAGACGTTCTTTAAACATTGGTGTTGGAATAAGTTATGCCCTGACTACAGGTGAGGTAAAAGGATAGTATAAGTGGCTTATCTTACATCAGACGTTTCAAAACTAAAAAAAACTTTTACTAAAAAATAACGGGACAAGCTTCCGACGTCAGTCTCATTGACAACAACGGCGATGTACATTAGAACTAGTCTGACCACTTCCCTACAAGCAGCAATGCTGTCCGTGACAAAAAATTTGCAATGGCCACGTTTCTGTCCTGGCCACTTAACCAACATTCCTCTACCGATCTTACTATTAATTGGTAACCTACATATATTACTATGTTATATTGATTAATAACAGTAACTGCAATATGTGACACGATCAGAAATGTTTATTAAATGTTTTAATATAATTTTTCTTTACTCAATGCATTGTATTACAGCAGCGTTAATATGATTTCACATTGCTTGGTACAAACATTTACTACATTTAAAAATGACCGTCTCTATAATGGGCCTTCACAAATCCGTGTTACTTTCATTTGACAATTGATACCATAGGAACTGATAGGTGCTAGTTGTCCACGCACATGAATTGTCAACATTGGATGACAAACAATAACACATTGCCACTCTCACTTGTATTAACCCCGAAGTGGCCGCGCCACACACACTCTGCGCTGATGTAAGCGGTAAACGTTACTCAGCCCAGAGACGACTTCACCTACGTCAATTAAAATCAAGTACGTCCTAAAATTTTACTGTCTCCGTAAATATTTCTGTTTGTTATTAATCAAGAGAAATACACTCTTACGAAATTCTTAACGTTAGTTGACATTTTTGGATTCTGCTGTTAGTTGCCAGAAACATGTGATAATAAAACACAGCTGAGAGCCGCGGGCCGCACGAACACTCGATTCGTGCAGCAGTTTGATGACCGCTGCGCCAGACTGTCCGCGTTGATACAGCAACAAATCGGGCAACTACATTCATCGTGTCGGCATGAGCGCGTCCAAACACAATGGCTCCTATCTGCCCTTCTTTCACGGGTCCACTTTCCGACTGTCCTGTTTCCTTGCTGCAACATGCATACATACAGTCGACTGGCACATACATACCATTTCACTGCCATGAATGAAGGCAGTGGTGGAGCGTCAAGTGATTGCCTGGTCGCGTTTCTGTCCTTTTGAAACCGACAAGTGTAGTGCTTTAAGGGAGAGACCAATATATTTCTGGCCACATCATGAAGAATGAAGGATAGTTGTGTTCAGCTGTCACAGTTTCCTGACGACGAGTCAATGTTACGTCCAAATTCGTGGAGGATTCTGGATATCAAGAAACCAAATGAGAGCACGACTAGGATATGATCAAAGTATTATATTTGTTATATTTGTTGTCTTTGAAGTAGTAGATTAAATGACTTCTAAAACTCGAGAAATTTTTGAAACCATCTCTTTAATGTATACTACCTTATTTTATTGTGGACAGTTAGTTAGCAGTCAGTATGAGTTATATCGTGTTTTACTACACATGTCATAGATAAAATGCGATAGGGATGCAGTCATTTTTGCTACTATCACACTTCTATTTTTAGTTTCTGCTTCAAGTAATTTTATTGCCAGAGGATGACGTTCTGGAGAGCGACTTAAACCAGAATAACTGCCTTATGCAAGCAGCGCTCTCCCAGTTGAGCCACCCTAGCACGGCTTAGGGAGTGACTCATTTTCTCAACCTGCAGCTTACTTTTCTCCAATCTTGCAAATTTACCAGGGGCGACGCTGTGGAGTGAGCATCGATAGGAAAACCAGTACAACTGAGACATGGCAGTGATACGCTATCATCAGGACTAGGGGAGGTTCATGGCAGCCACATTCGACCACTGTCATGCTGGTGAGCGAGGCACGTGAGTAGCAACTGAGGTCCCGTAGATGCCGAAAGTGAGGCATCTGGAATGTTCCGGAAGTCTGCTGCAGGAATACTTCTGAAGGAATAGGGAATGTGTGGGAAGAGCGCTAAGGTGGCGGCCCAGTATAATATTGATTAAGTTTAACGAATTTCATTTACTATAACACTTCACTGACACAAATATCAAAATTTTGTTGAAGCTTTCACCAAAATGACAATACAATTTAATCAGCCGAAACTTTGACAGTATAGATGTTACAAGACATAAAGAACTGTGTAAATCAATTCAGAATTCGTTACAAATGTCAACTGTCCAACACACAGGCAATTTCAAGCAATTACTAGAATATAGGGTAAATTTAGACAAGTGGTAACCATAAAAAAAGAAAAAAAAACGAACACCTTAACTGATCACATAAAATTTTGAAGTGAATGAAATTAATTTAAAAATAATCCATCGTATTTTTGAAGCAGGTCAGAAATAGGTAATGGTGGAATAAATCTTTAAATAACTGATCACAGAAAAATTTAAAAATGTTAATGGTGGAACTAGTCACACAAAAAATATGGAAAAAGACAAAATAGCAAATGGTGTCGCTTAGCCCTGTGTGTCGCGAATGAGTAGCGCGAAGTATTGTGAGTATACAGCTGAGGGTATAGCGTTCCAGAGGTGTGCCAGTGAAGGAGTAACCTAACGTCAGCAGGGACGCTAGGAAGCAGGAGGAACTGCATTTTTGTCGTAAGGGTAGTATGGGCTACGTGGCCAGCAGCATAGAAGCTTCTGGAAAGAGCCGAGGTCAGGAGGATAGCGCTTGATCGCGTGGGAGGCGCGTCAGGCGGGCCTGTATAAGCGGCGCCGCCGGCGCTGCTGAGGATTCGAATTCCGACCCCAGTCTGTCTCAGACGCTGGATCTGCATTACTCTGCCCTCGGGACGAAACTTAGTTTCTCGTTGCACTTAGCTGCACAAGGTACATGCAGGATTGCAAAACATAGTCAACGTGTTAGTACCTGAATTCAATATATTCCTAGAGCGTTTCATTCTGGCCATGAACACGAAGGACACATCTGATAATCGACTCGTTTTTAACCCGAGGAGAAACTTTCTCCCTAACGATACCCTTTCTTAAATCTTTCAGGGTTCCTTGTATACGCAAGACTTCCGCAATATCAGATGCTAACCGCCCCCTGGCCAGAGGATATAGTAATCGCAAAATCACGCGGTCGGACGTTGCAATGCTTAGTCCTGTCTTTCTAACCGAACTAGCAGGCACAGCATTCCTCTGTTCGCGTTAAATCTTCAATAGTGTGCATCTTCAAGTCCTGTAGCAGACGCATAATGGCATTAGGCAATTTAGTGAAAGGTTAGGATACAAGTTCCCCTCCACTATGTCTAAAGGAAGGACTTGCAGAACCTAATAGGGGAGAGGGCGCGCGTTCTTCAACATTAATGGCTTCCTCCTTGCGCTGCACGGTATTAAGGTCTAATTGTAACTCTATGTCCCGATTCAAGAGTTTTTCTAAAAGAACGTCATCCTCCTTACTAATCTGTACCTGTTTCAAACCGGCACAACTGTGAAATATAGAGACATGCCCCTACCATGGAAGTATTTCTACATCAAGTAAGGAAAGCAAATTATTGTTTGTGGGGGCTTCAACGTAGATTTTCTGAAAGAGTCAGATAGAAAGCTTGACCTTGAAGTATTACTTGGTTCTTTTAATTTGACATCAGTTATTGATTTTCCTACTCGGCAGGTATAGGAAAGCAGCACACTGATAGATAACGTTTTCATAGACCAAGATAAATTTAATCAAATAAAAACTTTTCCTGTTAACAATGGTCTGTCTGACCATGATGCACAGCTAGTTACACTATATGATATAACTTCATACAGTAATCCAAAACAGTGCTCCAAAATATTGAGTTGCATTAACGATTTAACGCTTCAAAATTTTAGAGAAAGCTTGCAACAGTTAGACTGGGATGAGGTGTACAAGGAACATGATGCTGATTTAAAATTTAACCTATTTCATGATACCTTTGTGAGTATATTTGAGAACAGTTTCCCTAAGAAATCAGTGAAATATAATTGTAAGAAACCATGTAAAAAGCCATGGCTTACTAAAGGGATAAAAATATCTTGTAAACAGAAAAGGGAAATGTATCTTATAGCTAGGAGGAGTAATGATCCCGAAACAATGAAAACTTACAAAAACTACTGCACTTTATTAAGAAAAGTTATTAAAAAGTCCAGAAATATGTGCATTATGTCTGAGATTAGCACATCTGCTAATATAATTAAAACAAATTGGAATATTGTGAAAAGGGACACAGTGAAACCGAGAGCACAGGAAGACTGTATTTCTATCAAACACAATGAAAAGTTTGTTATCAAGAAGTCAGAAGCAGAAAACATTTTTAACAATCATTTTTAAGTGTTGTAGAGAAAATAAGTTCCAGCCATTCATTAGAAAATGCAAGGCAGTATATGGAAGAGGCAGTACCTGCTCAATTTGATAAAATTGAAATTCAACCCACCTCTCCTACTGAAATTAGGAAAATAATAAATTCACTCAAAAGTAAAAGCTCACATGGAATTGATGGCATTTCCAACAGAGTACTAAAAGCTTGTTCCCAACAAATAAGTAGGATTCTCAGTCACAGATGTAGTAGCTCACTGAAACAGGGAATTTTTCCAGATAGAGTGAAATATGCTATTGTTAAAACATTGCTTAAAAAGGGGACAGATCTGATGCTATCAACTACTGCCCAATCTCACTTCTGACAGCTTTATCCAAAATTCTTGGAAAAGTAATGTATTCAAGCGTAGCATCCCATATTTGTAAAAATGAAGTACTAACAAAATGTCAATTTGGTTTTCAGAAAGGCTTTGCAACAGATCAAATATTAAATGCAATGAATAACTGAACATCACCCATTGGGATATTTTGTGATCTCCCAAAGGCTTTTGATTGTGTGAATCATGAAATTCTTCTAGATAAGCTTAAGTATTGTGGTATGAGTAGGACAGTGCACAAATGGTTTAATTCATACTTAACTGGAAGAATGCAGAAGGTTGAAATTAACAGTACAGATAGTCTACAAAAACTGGCAGAGTCCTCTAACTGGGGAAATATCAAGAATGGTGTCCCACAGGGTTCAGTCTTGGGTCCCTTATTGTTCTCAATGTATATTAACGACTTGCCGCTCTATATTCATGAAGATGCAAAGTTAATTCTTTTTGCTGATGATACAAGTATAGCAATCACACCCAAGAAGCAAGAATGAGCTGAGGATTTTGCTAATAATGTCTTTCAGAAAATTATTAAGTGGTTCTCCGCGAGTGGACTCTCACTAAATATTGAGAAAACACAGTTTATACAATTCTGTACAGTAAATGGCATAACACCATTAATAAATATAGACTATGAACGGAAGTCTGTTGCTATGGTAGAATACTCGAAATTTCTGCGTGTGTGCACTGATGAGAAATTGAATCGGAAGAAACACATTGATGATTTGTTGAAACGGTTAGGTTCAGATACTTATGCTATTAGGGTTATTGCAAATTTTGGTGATAAACATATCAGTAAATTAGCCTACTATGCCTACTTTCATTCACTGCTTTCATATGCCATCATATTTTGGGGCAATTCGTCATTAAGAGAGAAAGTATTCATTGCACAAAAGCGTGTAATCAGAATAATAGCTGGAGCACACCCAAGATCACCTTGCAGACATTTATTTAAGGAACTCAGGATATTCACAGTACCTTCGCAATACATATATTCACTTAGGAAATTTGTCATTAATAACCTATCCCAATTCAAAAATAACAGCGAAGTGCATAGCTACAACACTAGAAGAAAGGATGATATCCACTATTCTGCATTAAATCTCACTTTGGCACAGAAAGGGGTGAATTATGGTGCCAGAAAATTCTTTGGTCATTTTCCATATAGTATTAAAAGTCTGACAGATAGCCAACCAACATGTAAAAGCAAATTAAAAGACTTTCTGAATGACAACTCCTTCTACTCAATAGGTGAATTCTTAGATATGAAGTAGTAACTTTAAAAAAATTAACTAATTAATTAATTATGTTGTGTAAAGAAAAACTTATGTTAAAGTGACTCGTTCCACATCATTACGAAATGTCGTATTCATGATCTATGGAACAAGGATTAATGTATGTATGTATTTGTTTCAAATCATGGAGCCTGTTTAGCAAACGATTAATCTGAGCTCTGATCCTGTTCATTTGAGTTCGCGATGACAGCATTTTGTAAAATTCCAATAGTATCACTCACACGGGAAAGAACTGGTATTTGCAGCTCTTAAGTTAACTGCTTTTTAAAAAAAAATAATTTAACCCGAGGCGTTCAGCAGTTGTTCAGCAGTGCTACTCGGCCGCTGCAGCTGGATACTGCTGTTGACTTCGCAGCCAGCATAAGCATACCTGTGACAGTTGAGGTCGTCATCATTTAGTGTCCGATAGGTGATATATTGAATTCACAGTGTAGGGCACTGTTGGCGAAGCGTTAGTATGCGAGCTTGTCGCCTTTGATAGCAGCTGGCGTAACCAGTCAATGTTGCTGATTGGCAGGGGCTTGCCGATGTTGACGCTTGTGAGCGTATGTTAGCTCGCCGTTGGTGGTTATGCCCTATCTAGGAGTGTATTTGACCGCTTATGCTTCCACCTATGGTTGTGACAGACTCTGGTTCTGGCAGTGGCTCTATGTGTGACAGTCAATGGAGACCGGTACAGACAAAGGGAGCGAGCGAGCAGCGCTAGCTGGGTTAGTGTGGACGTTCTGTGATGTGCGAGGCATCCAGTAGCAGTTTGGAACAGCTATTTCTACGGTGAGCTGGAGTTTTGGAGAGTGTGATGGCGTCGCTTCTTATTAGACATGTGATACAATGCCTTCAATGTAGTTGTTGGATTTTGAATTTATGTCTTTGTGGGTATTTCAAAACTTTAAATAGTAGTGCTGCTCTCAGATTTGCACCCGTGTTCTAGGGGTAGCGTCTTTGTCGGTGTTGGTTTGCTGTCGATTCTGATGTGAACAACCCTATCACTGAACTGTTCGCAGTAACTCACTGCCTGCCCATCATTCTTGGCCCCAGGTTTGACCCTGTCACTGCTAAAATTTTGAATAAAAATCATCATCATTGGCGGCCGAAGACTTCCGGGAAGAGAAGTCACCCTTATTGTGCAATAGGCCTTGTCAAAGAGGGGGGAGAGCGGACAGAGGTTCAGGGCACTCTCTTGTCCTTGAGGTGGGAAACTGCCCCTAAAGAAGGAAGAATCGGCAACGATCAACAGTTGAGGACGCAGAAGGCAGTGGAAATCACTGCAGTAAAGACACATAACGTGTATTCACAGGACATGTGGCACGTAATTGTAAAAATGTGTGGATGACCACTCTATCGGCAGAAGATTCTGGACTAACACCGCATTTGAATCTCTGGAGGGGACTGTCAAGGGAGAGGAGACCATGAGAAAAAAACTGAATAACCAATAAAAGGATAGCGTTCAACGAGTCGGGGCGTGGAACGCCAGAAGTCTGAACCACGTAGGGAAGCTAGAAAAGCTGAAAAAGGAAACTCTAAGGCTCAATCTAGATATAGTGGGCGTCAGTGAACTGAAATGGAAGAAAACGAGGACTTCTCGTCTGACGAGCATAGGGTAACATCAACAGTAGCAGAAAATGGTATAACGGGAGTAGGATTCGGAAAACTTGGAAATTGGTGGCAAGATTGTATTGGACCAAGCTGCTGAGGTCATCGGACCCTAGGCTTACACACTAATTAAACTAACTTATGCTAAGGACAATACACACACACCCATGCCCGAGGAAGGACTCGAACCCCCGACGGGAGGAGCCGTGTTGGATTCCTTATGAATAGGAAGGTAGGACGGACAGTGAGTTACTGTGAACAGTTTAGTGATAGGGCTGTTCTCATTAGAATAGACAGCAAACCAACACTGACAACGATAGTTCAGGTGTACATGCCAATGTCCCAAACTGAAGATGAAGACAGAAAAAGTGTATGAGGATACTGAAAGGGTAACTCAATACGTAAAGGGAGATGAAAATCTAATAGTCATAGGGAATTGGAATGCGGTTGCAGGGGAAGAAGAAGAAGAAAGGGTTACGCGAGAATACGATCGTGGCAACTGGAATGAGAGAGGAGAAAAACTAATCGAGTTCTGCAATAAATTTCAGATAGTAAGAGCAAATAATCTCTTCAAGAGTCACAAGACAGGAAGATTTCAGTTACATTATGTCATAGTCAAGCAGAGATTCCTAAATCAGATTTTAGTTTGTAAGGCGAGGGACAGATACAGATTCAGACAATTTGGTAATGCTGCAGGTCAGGGTTAAGTTTAAAAGAATAACCATGAATAATCAATGCGCAAAGAAGTGGTATGCCGATGTATTAAGGAATGAAGAGTCATGCTTTAAGTTCTCTGAGGCTACAGATACCGCTATAATGAACAGGTCAATAGGCAGTTCACTTGAAGAGTAATGGACATCTATAAAAAGGGCAATTACCGAAGGTGGAGAGAAAAACGTAGGTGCAAGGAAAGTAACTTCGAAGAAACAGTGTGTACCAAAACAAATACTTCAGCTGATCGACGGAAGAAGGGACTACAAAAATGTTCAAGGAAATTCAAGAATACAGAAATAAAGGTCATTTAGAAATGAAATAGGGGAAATGACTACGTCAAAAAAGTGAAGAATTCGAAAATGAAATGATCGTTGTAAGGACGGAATCAGCATATAGAAGAGTCAAACAACTTCAGTGAAATGAAAAGCAAGTAACATTAAGAGTGCAATGGGAATTCCATTCTTAAATGCAGAGGAGAGAGCGAATAGGTGGAAAGAGTACACTAAAGGCCCGTATGATGAGAATGAATTGCCTGATAACATATTAGAAGAAGAAAACGGAGTCGATTTAGAAGAGATTGGGGATTCAGTATTAGAATCAGAATTTAGAAGAGCTTTGGAAGACTTAAAATCAAATAAGGCAGAAAGAACGGATAATATTCCACTGAAATTTCTAAATTCATTGGGGAAAGTGAAAACAATACGATTATTCACCTTGGTGTGTAGAATGTATGAGACTGGCGATAGACCATCAGAATTTCGGAAAAACATCATCCACACAGTTCCCAGATCGCAAGAGCAGACAAATATGAGAATTACAGTACAATCAGCTTAACAGCTCATACATTCAAGTTCCTGGCAAGAATGATATACGGAAGAATGGAAAAGAAAATGGAGAATGCGCTAGATGACGGTCAGTTTGCCTTTAGGAATGGTAAAGGCACCAGAGAGGCAGTTCTGACGTAGCGTTGATTATGAAAGCAAGACTGGAGAAAAAGCAATAAACTTTTGTAGGACTAGTCAATCTGGAAAAATGTAAAGTGGTGCAAGATGCTCGAAGTTCTAAATGGCTCTGAGCACTATGGGACTTAACTTCTTTGGTCATCAATCCCCTAGAACTTAGAACTACTTAAACCTAACTAACCTAAGGCCATCACACACATCCATGCCCGAGGCAGGATTCGAACCTGCGACCGTAGCGGTCGCGCGGTTCCAGACTGAAGCGCCTAGAACCGCTCGACCACTCTGGCCGGCTCGAAGTTCTGAGAGGAATAGTGGTAAGCTTTAGAGAAAGATGGGTAATATACAATATATACAAGAACCAAGAGGGAACAATGAGATTGGAAGACCAAGAACGAAGTGCTCGGATTAAAAACGGCGTAAGGCAGGAATGCAGTCTTTCGCTCCTACATTCAGTCTACGCAACGACGAAGCAACGAGAGAATTAAAAGAAAGTTTCGAGAGTGGAATTAAAGTTCAGGGTGAAAGAATATCAATGATAAGATTTACTGGTGCCTTTGGTATCCTTAGTGAAAGTGAAGAAGAATTACAGGATTAATGTGAATTTTAAAATTTTCCCGGCGAAGTGAATGATCAAACACATTTCGGGCTTGTAGCCGGTCGTCGATTTATTCATTGCTTGATATTTTTATTAGGCACCTGCCAGTCTTCAGTTGTCAGACGGACCACACATACCCGGCGGCAGCGCCCTCTCTGGCCTCATGGACAAAATAAATTGACGGAGTTTGTTCACCATCTCAACTCCATTCATAACAACATTCGATTCACAACGTAAATAGAGAAAAATGGCTGGCTGCCTTTCTTGGAGGTAATGGTTAGATGAGAGGATGATAGTTCAGTTTATCGTGATGCCATTCATACTGATATGTATTTGCAAGCGTCAAGTTGTCATCACCCGTCCCAAACATGAGCGTGCTTAAAACACTTGTACACAGAGCTCACACTATCTCAGGTCTACTAGCTAGTCCACCTAAATACAGTGTTTAGAAAGAATGGATATGCTAGCCAGCAGACAGCAGGGCACTCTCAGTTAAAATCAAGAAACAGAAAGTGGATAAATCCTTAGCTTTCCTTTATGGGTAACATTTCCTTCAAAATAGTAAAAATCTTCAGTGAGTTTCAAGCGAAAATGATTTTCCGTCCACCATCTAAAATTGCGGAACTTTTGGGATCGATGGTGGACGACTTTTTACTACGGAAGGCCGGAATTTACACTATGTCTCGTCAGTGTGGTATGGCTTACATAGGACAGACCACACACACTGTGAAAGAACGCTGCACTGAACATCATCTGTTGAACGGAATGAACGGTCTAATGAGAGTATATCGAAGAAAGACGAAAGTAATTAGAAGTAGCAGAAATGAGAACAGTGAGAAACTTAACATCAGGATTGATGGTCACGAAGTAGATGATGTTAAGGGCTTCTGCTACCTAGGCTACAAAATAACCAATCACGGACAGAGCAAAGAAGACATAAAAGGCCTACTAGCATTGGCAAGAAGGGAATCCTTAGAGAAGCGAAGTCGCCTTGTATCAAACATAGGTCTCAATTTGAGGAAGTAATTTCTGAGAATGTACGTTGGAACACAGCATTGTATGTTAGTGAGGCATAGAGAGTGCGAAAACCGGAACAGAAGAGAATAGAAGCCCTTAAGATGCGGTGATGCAGGAGGATGTTCAAAATTAGGTGCACTGATAAGGTAAGGAATAAGGAGGTTCCCTGGAGAATCGGAGGTATAAGGTACACATGGAAAACACTGACAGGAAGAAGAGACAGGATCATAGGAAATCTGTTCAGATATCAGGGAAGAAATTTCGTGGTACTAGAGCGAGCCGTAGAGGGTAAAAACTGTAGAGGAAGACAATTGGAATGCATCAAGTT
The DNA here is from genome assembly GCF_023898315.1 of Schistocerca nitens. Classification (NCBI taxonomy): domain Eukaryota; kingdom Metazoa; phylum Arthropoda; class Insecta; order Orthoptera; family Acrididae; genus Schistocerca; species Schistocerca nitens. The sequence continues at coordinate 546,765,867 of NC_064618.1, forward strand.
GATAATTCAGGGCGTAGATTGCAATTACTACCCTTAAATGAAAAGGTTGGGACAGGATAGGAATTCGTGCTGGGCAGCTTAAAAGCAATCAATAGACTGATGACTATATACACTCCTGGAAATTGAAATAAGAACACCGTGAATTCATTGTCCCAGGAAGGGGAAACTTTATTGACACATTCCTGGGGTCAGATACATCACATGATCACACTGACAGAACCACAGGCACATAGACACAGGCAACAGACCATGCACAATGTCGGCACTAGTACAGTGTATATCCACCTTTCGCAGCAATGCAGGCTGCTATTCTCCCATGGAGACGATCGTAGAGATGCTGGATGTAGTCCTGTGGAACGGCTTGCCATGCCATTTCCACCTGGCGCCTCAGTTGGACCAGCGTTCGTGCTGGACGTGCAGACCGCGTGAGACCATGCTTCATCCAGTCCCAAACATGCTCAATGGGGGACAGATCCGGAGATCTTCTAGAGCACGTTGGGTGGCACGGGATACATGCGGACGTGCATTGTCCTGTTGGAACAGCAAGTTCCCTTGCCGGTCTAGGAATGGTAGAACGATGGGTTCGATGACGGTTTGGATGTACCGTGCACTATTCAGTGTCCCCTCGACGATCACCAGTGGTGTACGGCCAGTGTAGGAGATCGCCCCCCACACCATGATGCCGGGTGTTGGCCCTGTGTGCCTCGGTCGTATGCAGTCCTGATTGTGGCGCTCACCTGCACGGCGCCAAACACGCATACGACCATCATTGGCATCAAGGCAGAAGCGACTCTCATCGCTGAAGACGACACGTCTCCATTCGTCCCTCCATTCACGCCTGTCGCGACACCACTGGAGGCGGGCTGCACGATGTTGGGGCGTGAGCGGAAGACGGCCTAACGGTGTGCGGAACCGTAGCCCAGCTTCATGGAGACGGTTGCGAATGGTCCTCGCCGATACCCCAGGAGCAACAGTGTCCCTAATTTGCTGGGAAGCGGCGGTGCGGTCCCCTACGCCACTGCGTAGGATCCTACGGTCTTGGCGTGCATCCGTGCGTCGCTGCGGTCCGGTCCCAGGTCGACGGGCACGTGCACCTTCCGCCGACCACTGGCGACAACATCGATGTACTGTGGAGACCTCACGCCCCACGTGTTGAGCGATTCGGCGGTACGTCCACCCGGCCTCCCGCATGCCCACTATACGCCCTCGCTCAAAGTCCGTCAACTGCACATACGGTTCACGTCCACGCTGTCGCGGCATGCTACCAGTGTTAAAGCCTGCGATGGAGCTCCGTATGCCACGGCAAACTGGCTGACACCGACGGCGGCGGTGCACAAATGCTGCGCAGCTAGCGCCATTCGACGGCCAACACCGCGGTTCCTGGTGTGTCCGCTGTGCCGTGCGTGTGATCATTGCTTGTACAGCCCTCTCGCAGTGTCCGGAGCAAGTATGGTGGGTCTGACACACCGGTGTCAATGTGTTCTTTTTTCCATTTCCAGGAGTGTATATATGAAAGTTTTGCATCACGCCGGTTCCCAAAACTCCTGAAGATAGACGTTGACTGTGGATTTTGTATCACAGACACAGGACAACCGATCAGTTCCAGTCATTCCACCAGGAAGGAGGTACACGGCTCGTGTTGACTGTAGTTAACCGTGCCTAAATGGTCAATACCGTGGTTAGATAGCGTCTGCATTGTTACTTTGTGCCAGGCAGGGCTCTCAGCAAGGAAACTGTCCAGGCGTCTCGGAGGGAAACAAAGCGATGTCGTTTAGACATGGAGGAGATACAGAGAGACCGGAACTGTCGATGACATGCCTCGCTCAGGCTGCGCAAGGGCTACTACTGCAGCGGATGACCGCTACTTACGGATTATGGCTCGGAGGAACCCTGATAGCAACGCCACCATATTGAATAATGGTTTTCGTACAGACACAGGACTTCATGTTACGATTCAAACTGTGCGCAATAGGCTGCATGATGCGCATCTTCACTCCCGACGTCCTTGGCTAAGTCTATCTTCTCAACCACGACACCATACAGTGCGGCACAGATGGGCCAAAGAACATGCCGAATGGACCGCTCAGGATTGGCATCACGTTCTCTTCACCGATGAGTGTCGCATATGGCTTCAACCAGACAATCGTTGGAGACGTGTTTCTGAGGCAACCCGGTCAGGCTGAACGCCTTAGACAAACTGTCCAGCGAGTGCAGCAAGGTGGAGGTTCCCTGCTGTTTTTGGGTGGCGTTATGTGAGGTCGACGTACGCAGCTGACGGTCATGGAAGGCGCCGTAACGGTTGAACGATACGTGAATGCCATCCTCCGACCGATAGTGGAACCATATCGGCAGGATATTGGAGAGGCATTCGTCTTCATGGACGAAAATTCGCTCCCCCATCGTGCACATCTTGTGAATTACTCTCTTCAGGATAAAGACATCGCTCGACTAGAGTAGCAAGCATGTTCTCCAGACATGAACCCTATCGGACATGCCTGAGATAAATTGAAAAGGGCTGTTTATGGACGACGTGACCGACCAACCACTGTGAGGGATCTACGCAGAATTGAAATTGAGCAGTGGGACAATCTGGACCAACAGCGCCTTGATGAAGTTGTGGATGGTATGCCACGTCGAATACAGGCATGCATCAATGCAATAGAACGTGCTACAGCGCGGAAATGATGTTCATGGTCGTGCGGTAGCGTTCTCGCTTCCCACGCCCGGGTTCCCAGGTTCGATTCCCGGCGGGGTCAGGGATTTTCTCTGCCTCGTGATGACTGGGTGTTGTGTGATGTCCTTGGGTTAGTTAGGTTTAAGTAGTTCTAAGTTCTAGGGGACTGATGACCATAGATGTTAAGTCCCATTGTGCTCAGATCCATTTTGAATGATGTTCATGTTGATCTCTATTCCAGTTTCCTCTACAGGTTCCGGAACTCTCAAAACTGAGTTGATCCACTATATATGAACGGTTCTTTCACAATTGTCATATTTGACGTCGACTATATATATATATATATATATATATATATATATATATATATATATATATATATAAGTCGGCGCCGAAAGAACCGTTCATAATGTGTTTTTGTCCATTGCGCACGTTGCAACTGCTAATTAAGCTCATGTATTGAAGTGTACGTTGTTTGAGTTAATCAGTTTTACTTCTCTGTTTGTTGTAGAAGGCTGATAATACTCTGTGCACTAGTTTTCCATGCTAGCATGGCATGGTTTTGTAATTGCAAGCGGCCTGCGGCGGGTCTGTCCGCTCTTCGCCAGCCGACAGAATGGTGCGTATTCCGGCTCTGGTTCTGTAATGTTTCATGAGCTGGATCTCCAAGTACTGTGATGCACGAATTTTCCGAGCTTAAATTTTCGAGGGTATTTTACTGCTTTTTTCTTACTCAGTGTTACTTTAACCAATTACCAATGAAGTGTAGTCGTTTGTTGATGGCTGCAAGTAGTTCTTAGATTGCAAGTAACATGTTTTTGTTATTTCCAGTAATACACTAAAAGTTCTGAAACTCAAACTAACACGGTCACCTATTGGTATTTCTTATCAATAAAATTCTTTTGTAAGCATTTTAGAATTTTCTTCTATGACTTCATAGTACGGGCAGGGGCCAGCCGAGATTTGTTTTAATGTTGTAATGCCTTATATTGTTTGAGGTACAAGAAGTTGAACGAAATTGCTCTTTTTAAAATATAACCCTGGGTTAACAGTTCCATTTTCACTGTACCATTTGTTTTGCGTTAATGGTATTTCTGATGGGACATGATCCTGTGTGTTTTGGTCTTTAAAGACCAATACATTTATTGATGAAATGAGTTAAAATTTTGTCACTGTGTTTCTTTTGAGTTTCAAAGATTGAAAGCATTTACTGTAATAACGTTTGAGTCAATAAATCTGAGGTCTTGGCTGAATGTTCAGCAGCTTTCCACTAAGGGAACCCTGTTTCCTAGGCGACCTGCTCAATCCAAGTAGAATCTTAATAGAGAGCGTTTTAAATATAGTCAAGAACTTTCCGAGATCTTTGGTAACAACGCAAACAACGTCTTGTCTTTATAGTATTACAAATATCAGCACTAGGTAGGAAATGTAATATACTGTCATCAGAAAGGCAGAGGCACAAATACTGAAGCACGCAAAAACAATGTGTGGGAGTTCTGTCAAAACTTAGAGGTAAGTAAAGCATTACAACATGACATGTTACGTATCAGATACGGAAATTTTCTCTTTGACAATGGAATTTTGAAATAACTACATAGTCAGAGTCGGCAACATCAACAGTGAAATCTTCCAGCAGTCGCTGCCTCTGTGGCCGACTCAGCATCTATGGGTGCTGCAGCGAAGATTGTGCTGTCGGCATGTTGTGCTGCTCGTGTGCTCAGCACAAATCAAGAGAAAAGCAACACACAGTTGTGGAATTTATGTTTAATATAATGTTGTAACTAATACAAAAATGGTTCCAATGGCTCTGAGCACAATGGGACTTAACATCTGAGGTCATCAGTCCACTAGAACTTAGAACTACTTAAACCTAACTAACCTGAGGACCTCATACACATCCACGCCCCGAGGCAGGATTCGAACCTGCAACCGTGGCAGTCGCGCGGTTCCGCACTGAAGTGCCTAGAACCGCTCGGCCAACGCGGCCGGCGTAGCTAATACACAAATAAAATCAATTCCATTAATAAAAAATCACTTTAATACACTGATGGTAAAAGAATCATAGCCCCGAGAAGGAGTTGTGCGACATACACTAAAGTTGGTAGAAGTGTATCTACATCTGAAAGGCAATGTATATCCCCATTTCACACCAATCATGTACGAGTGGCGCTAGTAGCGCCACTATGAGGATGAAAATAAGGTTTGCTTTAAATACATGCTGTAACTGTCGTGAGCGTTGGTTATCTTTGAGATTGGACGTCGTGAGTTGATGTTAGTCAAGAACGCCTACAAGGCGACATAGACTTCATTATCAATACTTCACTGAGTTTGAAAGAAGTCATGTAATAGAGCTACGAGAAGCTGGATATTCCTTCTGCGATACTGCAGAAAGACTGGGCAGGGATGTAGCTACTGTACATGACCCTTGGTAGCGGTGGTCACGAGAATGTACAGTAGCAAAATGACCGGACTTCAGACGGTCACTTGGCACTACCCAGAGAGAAGACTAATGTGTTCGGCATATGGCTCTGGCGCATCGTACTGCGTCTACAGCACCAATCGGAGCAGCAGTTGGCACCACAGTGGCACAAGCAACTGTTACAAATCGGTTACTTACAGCTCCGAGCCAGACGCACTGAAGCGCGCATTCCACTGACCGCAAACCACCGCCATTTGCGACTTGAGGGGTGTCAAGCGAGAGCTTATTGGAGGGCAGGGTGGAGGTCTGTTGTGTTACCTGATGAAAGCTGGTTGTGCCTCTGTGTCAGTGTTGGCTGCGTGTCGGTTAGGAGGAAGCCAGTTGAGGGCTTGCAATCAGCCTGTCTGAGTGCTGGACACACTGGACCTACACCTGGAGTCATGGTCTGGGGAGCGATTTCCTATGACAACAGGAGCACTCTCGTGCTTCTCCAGCGCACTCAGACTGCAAATCTGATAAATCGGCCTGTTGTGCTGCCATTCATGAACAACGCCGGCCGGAGTGGCCGAGCGGTTCTAAGCGCTACGGTCTGGAACCGCGTGACCGCTACGGTCGCAGGTTCGAATCCTGCCTCGGGCATGGATGTGTGTGATGTCCTTAGGTTAGTTAGGTTTAAGTAGTTCTAAGTTCTAGGGAACTGATGACCTCAGAAGTTAAGTCCCATAGTGCTCAGAGCCATTTGAGTCATTCATGAACAGCATTCCAGGGTGTATTTTCTAACAGGTCAATCTGGTAATTCGGCCTGTTGTGCTGCCATTCATGAACAGCATTCCAGGGGGTATTTTCCAACAGGATAACGCTCGCCCACATACCTCTGTTGTAACCCAAAAATCTCTACAGACTATCGATATGTTGCCTTGGCCTGCACGATCGCCGGATCTGTCAGCAATCAAGCACATATGGGACATCATTAGGCGACAGCTCCAGCGTCATCCAGAAACAGCATTAACCATCCCAGTAATGACTGACCAATTCAACAGGCACGAAACTCCATCCCACAAGCTGACATCTCGCATATGTAAAATACAACACAAGCGCATCTGCATGTTTACGTTCAAAATTCTGGCTGTTTTACCGGTTATTAATGTACCTGCTTTTAACATGTGCAATGACCTATCTCGCGCTTACTTTAACCTGTGAACTTGCAATGTTAATCACTTAAGTATGTTATCCACACGAATGTGTTCCCGAAATTTGATTACTGTGCCTAATTATTTTTTTGCGTCGCGATATTTTTCGTCAGTGTGCGTGTTAAAGCAATAACACGTCTCCTCACCTGCAATGCATTAGACGGTAAGTGTAGCAGCTGGAATCTCCAGTACCTTGTCATACTCCAGTGAGTCCCTTGATTACAAGGAAAACACTAACATAAAAGTTTCCGAGGCAAAAGAAAAAAAAAATCTACAAAGAGCGTACCGTATTATTATAAAAGCGTGATGCAAACATTCTCTTCATTTCATAAAATAAGCAAAAGTAAACTTTCACAGGTCCATAACGATCTAGACGCCGCACTGCACAGAGAAAAAAGATAAAATCCGAGTTTATCCGGAAAGTACAGTTGGCACCGCCGGGACTGCCAGATGTAATCACGCGACCGGTGCTCCCATCTGCAGTCAATTAGGTGAGAGCGCACCGGGTCGCGGGCCCGGGCTGTGGGAAATACGACATAAGGCGCAGTCCGCGACGGTCGATAGTACCGGCTGCCGGCTAACGGCACACTACACCCTGCACCCTGCACCCCGCACCGGGACCTCTTTTATTTAACGCCCCCCAGACCGCTCCGGCGTGCGGCGGAACATCTCCGTTCGCGTTATTCTCTCGGCGTTTTTATGGCGTGTGCCTGCGTCATCGCCGCTGAGGTCATGTCGCGAAAATAGCCGTAGTTTAATGCAGTCGTAATTTAAAAATTAGACGAGATGCCATGGCGACCGAGTTGCGGCATTGCACATGCTGCAGATAACTACTGCGTTTCATAATCCTCCTATCACTAGTAGTGATGCGCGCAATGGACGCGCGTCTGACGATAGAGGGCTGATTGCTCAGTGTACAACACTTTGTGTTGTAATAAGATGTCAGAAAATGAATTTTGTTGCCATATGAGGATGCGGGAGGAGGGGAGGGGCGATGCGGAAATCATGGGGAAAATGACATCTCAACTCTCCTCCCAAGACTCGTTCCAAGGATTAGGTGATCATCTATCCATCCATCTCTTACGAGGTCTACTTAGTTCTCTCTTTCCACTTGTCCGATAGTTCATTAGGTTTTCGGCTGATCTATCAACGTGATCCTTCCCTTTCTTCTACTCCTTTCTATCTTGTCATTAACTGAAAAGATTTTTAAATCTGGTCTTATTGTTTCATTTCGTATTTTATTTCCATTTTATTACAGCCTCTTCCATATCCCATTAACTTCATCTCTGCCGCTTGTATAAGTGAGTTTATTTTTTGTTACTATCCATTACTCAGAACCGCATACAAGAGTAGATACACACATAACTTTATAAAATTTAATTTGTGTTTCTTTTCTTATTTTTCGTCCTAAGGTTCTTCCTATTGTTCCGTATATAACTTGATACTTCTTAACCTTCTTTTCAATGGCTTTGTAATACACACATCAAAAAAGGTTTTGCATCACCTCGGTTCCGAGAGTTTCCGAACCTCTGCAGAAAATTGGAATAAAGATCAACATAAACTTCATTTCCCCCCTTTTTGTTTGCTCATGAAAACCACACACTGCATGTTGTACCACGATACAGCGAGACCTTCAGTAGTGCTGTACACACTGGTATCTCTAATACCCAGCAACACGTCATCTTGCATCGATGCACACCTGTATTCGTCGTGGCATACCATCCACGACTTTATCAAAGGGCTGTCGGTCCAGATTGTCCCACTCCTCAAAGGTGATTCGGTGTAAATCCGTCAGAGTGGTTGGTGGGTCACGTCGTCCATAAACAGCTTTTTTCAATCTGTCTCAGGCATGTTCTGTAGGGTTCATGTCTGGAGAATATGCTGGCCACTCTAGTCGAGCGTTGTCGTTGTCACTCACAAGATGTGCACGATGAGGGAGCGAATTGTCGTCCATGACTACGAATGCCTTGTCAATATGCTGCCGATATGGTTGTACTATCGGTCAGAGGATGACATTCATGTATCGTACAGCCATCGCGGTGCTTTCCATGACCGCCAGCTGTGTACGTCGGACCACATAACGCCACCCAAAATCATCAGGGAACCTGGACCTTGCTGCATTCGCTGGACAGTGTGTATAAGGCGTTCAGCCTGACCAGGTTGCCTCCAAACACGTCTCCGACGATTGTCTGGTTGAAGGCATATGCTACCTCACCAGTGAAGAGAACGTGATGCCAATCCTGAGCTCTCCATTCGACATGTTGTTGGGCCCATCTCTAAGGCGCTGCATGGTGTCCCTGTTGCAAAGATGGACCTCGCCAGGGACGTCGGAAGTGAAGTGGCGTAACATGCAGCCTCTTGCGCACAGTTTGAGTCTTAACACGACGTTCTGTGGCTACACGAAAAGCATTATTCAACATGGTGGCGTTGCTATCAGGGTTCCTCCGAGTCACAATCCATAGCTAGCGGTCATCCGCTGCAGTAGTAGCCTTGGGCGGCCTAAGCGAGGCATGTCATCGACAGTTCCTGTCTCTATGTATCTCCTCCATGTCCGAACAACATCGCTTTGGTTCACTCCGAGACGCCTGGACACTTTCCTTGTTGAGAGCCCTTCCTGGCAGAAAGTAACAATGCGGACGCGATCGAACCGCGGAATTGACCGTCTAGGTATGGTTGAACTACAGACAACACGAGCCTTGTACCTCCTTCCTGGTGGAATGACTGGAACTGATCGGCTGTCGGACTCCCTCCATCTCATAGTCGCTACTCGTGCATGGTTGTTTACATCTTTGGGCGGGTTTAGTGACATCTCTGAACAGCAGAGGGACTGTGTCTGTGGTACAATATCCACAGTCAACGTCTATTTTCTTCTGAGAACCGGGGTGATGCAAAACGTTTTTTGATTTGTGTAGTTAAAACTAAAATCACATCCTAGAAAACTGTTGTGAGATACTTGTTCTACTTTTTTAAAATTGTTATTATTTTCGATCTGACTGGATGCTTTACTTTGATAGCCATTATCTTCGTCTCATGACAGTCGTTGAAGTTGGTCCATTCACTCAGTTATTTTTATTTTAGAGTGCAGCTATTCCTCTAACAGAACACACTGAGTTACTGTGTCGGCTCCGTTTGGCTATCCAAGCACACCTCCAACACTGGCCCAAACTTCAATATGCCACAGAGTCCGCATCCATTATGCTAGCATATTTCGCGATTTTCGCACATGGAGAGACAAGTATTTTGTTCTCATTTTAGCTGAGCGAGGCACTGATACTTCATTGTTGATAACAATGTCTGTGTTTGTTGGTTGGTTGGTTGATTTAGGAGAGGGGACCAAACTGCGAGGTCATTGGTCCTGTCGGTTTAGGGAGGGGGGAAGGACGTTGACCGTACCCTTTCAAAAGAACCATCCCGGCATTTGCTGACGGAAACAATTTAGGGAAATCACGAAAACCTAAATCAGGAAGGCCGGATGCAGGTTTGAACTGTCATCATCCCGAGTGTGCTGACCACTGCGCCATCTTGCTCGTACAGTAGTAGGATAATGACAGCATGGGTGAAATTTTGATATAAAATTGATATGCAACTTAATGAAATTGATCAATTAGTTACCCTCTCCTAAGCATACTCATTCCCATCGCCACATGTCATCATGTGTTTTTCTCAGCCAGCATGTGGGCCCCATCCCCCTCCCCCTTCCCCATCCTACCCCTCCTCCACCTACCGAATTCGCAGGAATTTAGAATCTTTGCAGAAATTTCAAAAATAGTAGGAATATCTTTGTCCCAGGGCTGTGCTAACATCCCACCCCAACCCCCCTCCCCCCCACGGGAATGGTAGGAAATGAGAAAAGTCGGTGTCCCTTCCAGGACTTGCTGTTACCTCTATTCTGTGCAAATCTGGATAACACATTGCAGTACTGCTCTGTCTTGCTCGCCACTACGTTAAAGCTGCAGTTTAACTATACTATATCAACAAGGAGACACTTGTGAGGTGCAATGACTTGTCTATTAGGTACAAATCGAAGTATACTTTTGAAAAAAAACATGATCAATTAAAAATTGTAAAGGCATAAATGGCAACACTAAGTTTTTGTTTTGTATATAGTGAAAAACTGCTCAAGGCTGATTTTAAATTTAATGAATGTCTTAACATCCAAACAATACAATTTCTTGTCCTTCAAATCTATCAGTTCTCAGTACAATAACCAAGTTAGTCCAATGGTGCAGCAATAATGAGAAAAAGTAACATGAATATAACATTTACCTCTGGCATTCCACTTCTCATATACATTTCGTTTATTAAACTTCCTCCTTCACAAAGCAGTTTCCATTACAATTTTGATATAACCAAGTCCATTAAACACACTGATAAATTGAGACTTTACACTTGAAACGTAACATTACCATTGCTTCCTCACTCTAACACTACTTGACATTACTTGCTCTCTGTGCCCTCATGCACACCAAAGATAATAACTTAACTTCTGCGATACAGCTGCACAACATCGCTGTTCACTCACAATCGATTCAGATACCAAAACTATACATGACACGTATCATCCTAATTACACAACCATATGCATAAAGCTACACAAGGAATGCCTATAAATCACAATACAGTTCAAAAAATGATAATTCAATACAACTGGTGCTATCCTGCTGGGAAAATATTTCACAATACCACTCAAAACTAGTGACAGACGCTCTCAAACTCTATCCTTCACCTACGAGCTGGCAGGGAAAAGGCTGGGGTGTAAGGTACTATCTTTCTTCTTTTTGGTGGGATATGTGCTCCACTGACAAGATGTTGGTGTTAAACAGAGAGGAGTTTAACAAATGTATTACTTGTAAGCATATAGCTGAGGACTGTTTCTATCACTGTTTGACGTCAGAGCTGATTACAGACACTTGAATGACAATCTCCATGCAGCCCAGATAATTTAGGCCAATACACACTACCATAGCTGATAGAAAATGCATCACTGTTATAATTACACATCGAAATTCTCATGCAAAAAAACCAGCACCGATAATGAATGGGTCACAATGCAACACATGTACTGAGGAAAGTCATTGTCCTAAAATATTGCAGAGGGTCAGAAGTTGAACATGCATTCTCCTCAATGTACGATCACAAACTGGCGAAAATTACAGGCCCCTGTTGCCTCCCTTCATCCCTCCCCTTTGTCTCTCCCCCCCCCCCCCCAACCAGTTACGGGGTACAAAGACTTTTCAAATGGTCAAATGCTACTGCCGAGCGCCTCGCGCTTTTTCTGTGCTCTATTGCCCCTCCATCGGCAGACGATCTCGTGGCAGTCACTGACCGCTTTGAGGAAACGGTCCTTCGCCAACAAAAAAGCATGTACAGTCCACTAAACAATAGGAGGTCACGCTCGGAAGTGGATGACTTGTGGCCATCAGCTGTGGGGAAATATCCAGTGCTGCAAGGAGTATATACACTACTGGCCATTAAAATTGCTACACCACGAAGATGACGTGCTGCAGACGCGAAATTTAACCGACAGGAAGAAGATGCTGTGATATGCAAATGATTAGCTTTTCAGAGAATTTACACAAGGTTGGCGCCGCTGGCGACACCTACAAGATGCTGACATCAGGAAAGTTTCCAGCCGATTTCTCATACACAAATAGCAGTTGACCGGCGTTGCCTGGTGAAACGTTGTTTTGATGCCTCGTGTAAGGAGCAAAATGCGTACCATCACGTTTCCGACTTTGATAAAGGTGCCGGCCGCGGTGGCCGAGCGATTCTAGGCGCTTCAGTCCGGAACCGCGCGACTGTTACGGTCGCAGGTTCGAATCCTGCCTTGGGCATGGATGTGTGTGATGTCCTTAGGTTAGTTAGGTTTAAATAGTTCTAAGTTCTAGGGGACTGATGACTTCAGATGTTAAGTCCCATAGTGCTCAGAGCCATTTGATTTGATAGAGGTCGGATTGTGGCCTATCGCTGTTGCAGTTTATTGTATTGCGACATTGCTGCTCACGTTGGTCGAGATCCAATGACTCTTAGCGGTGGGTTCAGGAGGGTAATACGGGATGCTGTGCTGGATCCTGATGGCCTCGTATCACTAGCAGTCGAGATGACAGGCATCTGATCATCATGTCTGTAACGGATCGTGTAGCCACGTCTCGATCCCTGAGTCAACAGATGGGGGCATTTGCAAGACAACAACCATCTGCACAAACAGTTCGAAGACGTTTGCAGCAGCATGGACTATCAGCACGGAGACCATGGCTGTGAGTACCCTTGATGCTGCATCGCAGACAGGAGCACCTGAGATGGTGTACTCAACGACGAACCTGGGTGCACGAATGGTAAAACGTCATTTTTTCGGATGAATCCAGTTTCTGTTTATAGCATCATGATGGTCGCATCCGTGTTTGGCGACATTGCGGTGAACGCAGACTGGAAGCGTGTATTCGTCATCGCCATACTGGTGTATCACTCCGCATGATGGTTTGGGGTGCCATTGGTTACACACATGGTCTCCTCTTGTTCGCATTGACGGCACTTTGAACAGTGGACGTTACATTTCAGATGTGTTATGACCCATGGCTCTACCCTTCATTCGATCTCTGCGAAACCCTACATTTCAGCAGGATAATGCACGACTGCATGTTGCAGGTCCTGTACAGGCCTTTCTGGATACAGAAAATGTTCTACTGCTGCCCTGGCCAGCACATTCTCCAGATATCTTACCAATTGAAGACGTCTGGTTAATGGTGGCTGAGCAACTGGCTCGTCACTATACACCAGTCACTGCTGTTGATGAACTATGGCATAGTGTTGAAGCTGCATGGGCAGCTGTACCTGTACACGCCATCCAAGCTCTGTTTGACTCAATGCCCAGGTGTATCAAGGCCATTATTATGGCCAGAGGTGGTTGTTCTGGGAACTGATTTCTCAGGATCTATGCACCCAAATTGCGTGAAAATGTAATCACATGTCAATTTCCGTATAATATATTTGTGCAATGAATACCCGTTTATCATCTGCATTTCTTCTTGGTGTAGCAATTTTAATGGCCAGTAGTGTATGGTGCTGTCTCTGTTTGCGGTACATGTACAAGTGTCTTGCGGTCGATAGCTATATGAATGTTGCAAAAGGGGCGAGTTTGTATGGCGCAGGATACAGATTGTATATTTAATACATCGACACAGTAAATAGTGATATATTTCTGGGTTGGAGATTGGTGTCATGCTCTAATATTCAAGCTTCCATCCTCAGTGGAAGAACAATGTAATTCAGTATGACTCTTTTCGTATTTGACGATCTGTATGCCAATTTTGCAGCGTTTAACTGTCGGTGCAATATGGCGATCTGTAAAAAGTAGTTTTTGCTGCTGAAAGTCTCATCTGCAGAAAACAATGGCGGACAGTGCTCCTACACCACCAGCAGCAGCAGTTTGATAGGTAAATTCAGTGACAAATGGGCTCTCCTTTTAGGATTGCTAGGAAGAATGCAACCTGTGTTATTCTGGGAAGCATTACAATAGATTTCTGAAGTGTGTCTAGATGGGGGACTTGGCTGTTATGTACAGTCTTAGACATAAAAACTGACCGCCGGCCAGCCGCCTCAGAGACTAAGTCCAAGTCGTTCACTTAAGGTGGCCAATAAAACTGACCGCCCCTGACAACTCTAAGTCCGGCCATCTGCACAATCTGGCAACAATGTAAGATGCGGAAGTGTTAGGAGGAGGTGTTATCTACTTCCGAGGTGCTCTCGCATTGTGTGAGCCCGTGGTCTGGTGGTAATTGTCGTGCACTCTAAACTTATAGTCGCCTGTTCGCATCCACCTGTAACAACTTTTTTTTTTTTGCTACATTTCGGCCCTCGTCTAAAGTTATGAGTCTGATTGCACATCGAAGATAATTCGCTTGACATTCTACACACCAGCAATAACAAGTATTCGAGAAACAATTCCGAATGACAGCTCGTGGCTGCGTCGCGATCATAACAGCATACACTCGAGCGTTTCCTCACGTTGCAGCGGCTACCGCCCACCGGCCAGACGCCACCCACCGCCTGAAATCCGGCGCCGCCCGTGCGAACGCGGCGCCACGCTGTCAGTGTATGTATCAACTGTCATTTTTGAATTTGAAGTTCTACTTATCATCTTGCAGTTAAGCATTGCATTTTGCATACTGCATTGTAAAACTGAATCGCAAATGGAAAAAGGTTTAACATCTGCAACACAATGTTTACGAGGCAACTAGGAAGATTTGAACTGTGTGTGGAGCGAGAGCTTTTGGGAAAAATACGCCAGAAAAAAGATATTCTTGTTTCAACAAAGATCGTTCTGGAATGAATGATTTTCCACATAAAGGAAGCCTCGACTACTGATATATGTGATAGATTATCATTTACCATCATGCGACATATGCATTCAACAGGAAAAAATCAGAAGTCTGCCGCAGGAGTAATGCATGCTGTAATTCGAAACAGCAAAAATCATGGAGTGACTATTATTGAACGTCATCAGGTCGCTCATTGAGCACTCGTATGCAGTACTGTTATTGGTGACGTGTTCTGATGCCTTTATCGTTAACTTCCTAAGAAGAAATGAAAGGCTGAGCCCCAACAAAAGACGTAAACTCGAGCAAAGAGTAGTGTGAACATAATATTTTACATCTGATAGCTCCAAAAGTGTGGATTGGGCTACGAATTCTGCCCCAAGGGGTGTGTGCAACACAGCTGGAATTTGTTGCCAACAACTGAGACACCTTTCGGTGGCAGTGTAAGAAAATCGAGCAACAAAACTACATCACCTGTGGTACTGCATGATAACGCTCTCTGTTGATTTGAGAAACAAAACAATCCAGGAGATTGTTAGGAAAGTCGTCTCTCAGGCACTTGTATTGATAGGGAAGTCCTCTCTCAAGCACTTGTCTCTCTTGTCATATATTCGTAAAATTTTACCTTTCCCGCTCTTGATCGATCAACCGTCAAGGCAATTCATTTCTAGACGAAAATACTCTTAAAACTACAATGGTTTAATGACATCGTTAGAACCAGTGGGTTCCTACGGGCGTAGAATTTGTAAACAACATTAGCATTGTCAGATTGTTTTAGATATCGTGAAAGAAAATTCTGCTCTTGATTAATTTCTCTTTGACGATTACTGATGCGTTTAGTAAACTAGTGGAATATGCAATTAAAATATTCACTGTACTAATACAAATTAAATTCAGCTTACTACAGTAACATCACGACGGCAGTCTATCTTAATAAAACATTAAGTGTCTATAAGACGATTGAGCCTATTTTAATACGAACTAGTAGGGTATTACCGACTTTTGACTTCGAAAAGATCTGTATTTACTTCATTTCGTGTATCATTCGCTAGTATTATGAAAATGTGTCATTTCATAGATAAAATTATGTATTCACAACAACAAAAAATATGTCGGCAGACAACAAAAGTGGCATTATAAATTTGGCAGTATCGTAAGGTTTTCGTTCTGAGACTAAGGGTTCCTGAAAGTAGCAAGACGAAATTTGCTCGAACGTTGTCTTAGGATTCACGTATTGGGTTTGTATCTGCCTGCTTGTAGCTCTGCTACAAAAGAATTAAAAATCTGGCTTCCAGCGTGTCTCGAAAGGCGAACTAAAGCAGCTTCAACCTGGTAGCCAAGCATGTTACCTGGGAACTGGTTTTTTCCTAAAGTGAGAAAATATCCTTTTGAGGTTGAATTGTTGGCAATAGTCAGTCAGACGTGTGCCGTTGGTCTAAGCGTTTCGGTGTGTTGTACAAATAATTTGTCTACAGGTTTTTTCTGTCCCAAATAGAGCTGAAGTCTCCCATTAGTATTTTCACGTCATCTTGGTGAATTTTGCTCATAGTATTTTCGACTGTGTCCCAGAATTTCTCGACATTTTCGGTGTTTTTCTTATTTTCGATGTTGGTGGGGGCATGTGCATTGATGAGTGTATGTTTTTTACTGAGGCTCTGAATGAGCATAGTCATAAGTCGGTTGTTGATGGGCCGGCCGCGGTGCCGAGCGGTTCTAGGCGCTTCAGTCCGGAACCGCGCGACTGCTACGGTCGCAGGTTAGAATCCTGCCTCGGGCATGGATGTGTGTGATGTCCTTAGGTCAGTTAGGTTTAAGTAGTTCTAAGTTTTAGGGGACTGATGACCTCAACTTATAACTCCGTAAATGCATATCCTCCTATTTCTATCTATTGTACTATAAATTTTTTTTCCTTATTTTGTTACCTGAAGATACGACATTTCTGTGTCTTTATATATTGTAATTTTTTACTATATATATATATATATATATATATATATATATATATGCATTTATGTCGATGTATAATTGGTTTGTTTAGTAAATATTATTTGTATTTTTACACTGGGTCTGGCCTAGGGAAAACTATTCTATCGAACGACTACATCGATAAGTCGTGTGGAGAACCAAAGTGTTTAGGATCTTTGAGAGTGTTAACGCTGCCACATGGAGCGCGGGCAGAGGGAGTCTGGCGGGAGTAGGGCGGTAGAGCAGGTGTAGTGTGACGCTCCCGCGAGTTGCCGCGCTTTCGGGGTTGGGCAGCATGTAATTGCGCTCGACTTGCTATGATAGTTTCTGACACGGTGTCGCGGACGGGAAGCATTAGCTGGTGCACATCAAGAGCCCGTTTCACCTAGTGACCGTGTCGGGAAAAAGGCGCGCCAACATCCAGCTTCTGCAACAACGACGGCCGACAATGAGTGACTGTCGCCACCTCCCCGATCGACGACTGCAAACATTCATACACCAACAAGGAAGACTAAAAGCACGTAAAGTTTTATAACTGTATGGCAGGCCTCAACTTTTCAAACTATTCCATTAGCAAAGTACAGCAACGTAGCATGAACCTATGTTGCTCATTGTCCCAATTGCATTACCAAGCAGAGTCCCTTCCTTTTCCGGAACCCGAGTGTCGTTGAAATTCAAACGCCAGCATTAAAGTAATATCATTCCATTTCACTGCTTTAATTTCAAAATTCAGTTATTATTCATAGCTGGCTACAATATTTAGATTACTCATGCACAGAATAAGCTGACTGAACAAATTCAATTAGTGAAAAAAGAGGATCAACAGAAGATGGAAACTTTAAAGGCTTTAGTGTCCGAAGTAGATACTAAAGTGAGGGAGCAGGCTAATACCTGCGAAGAGAAAAAGAGGAAAGTGGAAACTCTTTCGACAACCACTTGCCAAATAATTACGAGAGTGTCGGAATTAGAAAAGAAACTTGACGAAAAACAGAGCTATGTGCCAATCTGTGCACATAGTTCGGAATTGTTGACGAAAGAAGAACGGTTCGAGCCCTTGAAAAACGGCGGTATACACGCAACGGATTTCATTAAAAATTGTGAAAGAGTTTTACCCAGATCATGGACTAATGCGGTTATTGACGTGTTGGCTGGTGATGCGAAGCGTTGGGGCTTAAACC
Organism: Schistocerca nitens; assembly: GCF_023898315.1. Lineage (NCBI taxonomy): Eukaryota > Metazoa > Arthropoda > Insecta > Orthoptera > Acrididae > Schistocerca > Schistocerca nitens. The sequence goes on from NC_064618.1 coordinate 546,783,608, forward strand.
TCAACATTACGAACCTGACTTTTGACGAGTTTAAAAATCTGTTTCTAGCTGAATGCTGGTCAAAGCAAAAACAACAAAGTGTCTGGTGCGAATTTGTCGTATTGAGGCCTTTCGATGCGAATTCGCGTGGCTCGATGAAGGAGTTTTGTGAGGGCTGGATCCGTAAGTTGAAATATTTGCGTGATCGCCGCACGGAATCCGAAATAGTCTGGGAACTCTACAAGAAGCTTCCAGATGATACAAAACGCTACGTAGGAAGCAATTACAAGACAATCAATGATTTCCTGGAAAGAGTTGAGGACGAGGACAGTGGTAGAGGCCGTGGTAACAACAACGTGTACCACAACAACCACAACAACGATAACCATGGGAATAATGCATACCGCAACCATGGCAGCAATAACAATAATGGTTCGGACCGTAATAACAATCGGTACAATGCAAATAATGACAGGAATGGCGGAAACCATTATCATACTAACGTGATACGGGCTTCACAGAGTAGTAATAACGCCAGAGGGTGTGATAAGCCGCCTCAGCAGCATCCGGGGAGCAGATCTGCTGGGACGAGACAGGGAAACCATTAGCCGCGCCGGTGAAGGGCCGACCGGGCCTGGAGAAATTTTGGCGGCGCAATAACAGGAGAAAACCCAGGTGTCGTCGTTATGAAAATTCCGTATGGAATAATCAACGGATGGAGAGTGTGCCAGTGTTAAGAGAAAGGAGTGCGCCCACAAGTAGTAAATCAGCTGTATACACGGCAGTAGAAAATACATTCACTGTCAGTGACAACAAATTGAGTAGTGTTCCGGAAACCGATTATAAAGTGGCAGCTGTAACACACACAGCGGAACTGGAGATTGAGTTTAAGAATGATTCGCAAGTGTTGAGAGAAGATCAGATGTCGGATAAATCGTCCGTCATCGAGCGAGGGGATGCAGAGAGGGATGAGGTCTGGTTAAGGCAGTTCGGTCGCTTATACGACGAACTAAGAGATTATAGGGGCCTGTACGGGAGAAGTTTTTATGGGGAGCGCGGGCAGGATTTGCCGCGTCTCGTCCCGCAGGATGATAGTATTTGTGAAATGATAGAAAGTTCTGGCCCTAACCGGCAGACTTTATCAGAAATAGTTGATGTTAATGGGGAGCACGAGCAAGATTCGTCGTGTTTCGTCCCGCAGGAGTTGGATGTTGAAGTAGTAACGGAAAGTTCTGGCCCTAACCGGCAGACCTTACCGAAAGTTATAGTGGTAGAAGTAGCCGACCCATCCGACGCAAAACTCCATTATTAAGGAGAAAGAACACGAGAATTTTAGTGATAGCCGGACACGATTTGTAGAAAAGCACGCAGATTTCAGCGCGTATGAGGTTAGAGCTGACGTTATACGGTCGGACGATAGCAGTGTGGGTTGCGCAGACCCAGAGGAAGTAATTGCAGAGACTTCTGGGCACATTTCTCCAGGTAGATTGGCAGATGAGATCAATCTGACCAAAGAGGAATCAACGAAGGTGACAATTAGTGAATTGATAGCGAAGCAACACTCACTAGTTGACGAGTTACAGGAAAAGGTTTCGGTATTTGAGGCGAAGCTACAGACTAAGCCTCAGGACAAACGTGTTGAAATTAAAACTGTATGCGAACAAAGGCTGAAAAAGCCGCCAGATAAGCCGGATTTAGGATCAAAGCCGGATGGTTTTTTCTGGAAGGACCTGGATATAGACGAGGATTTACTGTGGGAAAATAAAGAAACAGTCGAGGACAAGTGTAGACAGATAGTAGTCTCTGTTAATATGCACGACCTACAACTAAACGTGTTGATTGACACCGGTGCAGAATTGAGTGCTGTATCTGGGAAAACATTTGAGTTACTGAAAGACAGACCTGGCATCGTAGTTACGCCAGTAACAGGAGTGAAAATTATCGGTGCTACTGGGAAGGCCAGTAAACCGATCACAATACAGATTTTTGTCAACTTCGAGATATGTGGGGCACAATTTGAACAAGAGTTTGTCGTCGTGCCAGACTTAACTACGGAAGTAATTATCGGGTTAGATTGGCTATTAAAGTACGTGCAGTGATTAATTGTGAAAGCAAAACTTTGACATGTACGTCACAAGATAAAACAATAGTAGTTAGTTTTGACGAGGGAGGAGATGGTGTGCATAGGCTATACCAGCCTATACACATTGTTAACTGGCCGGATGCCATTGACGTAGGTAAGAATTTGAACTACTGTAACGTGAGGAATCTCGGCATTGACAATAGTGCGGAAAGTGAATTAGAAAGTATTGTAGACGGTGTGTCGAACGTAACACACGAACAAAGACGAGGTCTGTATGAAGTAATAATGGGGAATAAGAGTGTGTTTTCAAGTAAAAGTTTAGTGGAAGAGATAATCAAATTCCCTCCACGGATTGATATTAGTGTTGGTGTGAAAATATATCGTTTGCGAGAAATAATGAAGCTAAAAGCCGATGCTCGCATACGTCGTCATGACGCTAAAGCGCGTTTTGCTAAGTTTGCAATCGGAGACTTAGTAGTTGTAAAAGGTCATGAGAAATCGAGCGAGATAGACAATGAAATCTCTAAATTTAAGTTTGTTTATAATGGACCATATAAAGTCATTGGTATACCTCACACAAATGCTTATTGCTTAGAGTATCCAAGCGCTGGGAAACTATTAGGTATACGGAACATTGTAGACTTGAAATTGTACCAACCAAGAATTGATTAATACCACAGAATGGGTAACTTGTACAGGATGTAATAGAGTGTAAGATTTAACGATTTGCTAGGTTGCCATGCTTTTGCCTGACCAAGAGGTCATTAAAGAAGTTGTAATTAATAAGTAATTAATTTTGATTAAATGATTTAAGAGTAACTGATTATTAATCAATTGAAAAATCCAAGCTGCTAGTTTAAGTTTTCAGCTGAGTCACAGTAGATTAAGGAATGTAAATATGATTTTGTAATTAGCTCTAAGATTTCATGGATGTGTGTTTTACTAGTCATTGCCGATGTACTTAGACGCTGTTTAAAGTTTCAGGCTAGTACATGCGTGTGATGATGGACAGTGTTGAGTTATCCACTGCGATAGTATTAATGGACTTGAGATTACCCGGGAGTGAGTTTTTCCGAAAGAATTCAGTGAAACGAACGTTCTGGAAATGCAGTTACACAGGCGAGTGAGATCAAGCGTGCCGCACAGGCGGGCGCAACAGTACTGGCGAGGCGAAGTCGCTGTCGGCTCTTGTGCCGCTATCGGCATTCTTTGTACTTGCGGGTACGGAAGGCGGAGTTGTTTTTCTTCCCGGACAGCTGATGTGAAAGAATTCTCCTGTCAATATGTATGTTTTTTTCGATCTGCTGTGTATTATTTTCTTGTTCAGTGTTAAGTGGACTCTCATGACAAGAATATTAATTATAAAACGGTTATAGCCCCCATCTCGTGGTCGTGCGGTAGCGTTCTCGCTTCCCACGCCCGGGTTCCCGGGTTCGATTCCCGGCGGGGTCAGGTATTTTCTCTGCCTCGTGATGGCTGGGTGTTGTGTGATGTCCTTAGGTTAGTTAGGTTTAAGTAGTTCTAAGTTCTAGGGGACTGATGACCATAGATGTTAAGTCCCATAGTGCTCAGAGCCATTTGCACCATTTTTTGAAAAGGTTATATAAAATATGTATTCTATGTAATTAATTATTAATTTGCGTGTTTTGATATACCTGTTTTTTATGAGCATGTACTCTGCTTAATTTTGTAAATAGTATTCCATTTCTTGATACTGTTAGGAATTTTACTGATTTGGAGTAGCTGAACCATTTTCTATGTTTTCTATGAATTTTAATATGTTGTCAACCTCTTTTCTTTTGTGTAAGATGACAGACTGGAATATGGTTAGGAGTGTCTCCACTCAATAATTATTGTCTAAAAATTGGTTTATGGTTAATTAGCCTAATGCTAAATTTTCTTGTTATTTTGAGAGTATGCATTTTCGCTGTTTCTTTTCCTTTTTGGGACATTTTCTGAGTCTGTTTAGGTTACACGAACATCCTCAGACAATGTGGGGCACGTGTAACGCCGGAAATGCATATCCTCCTATTTCTATCTATTGTACTATAAATTTTTTTTCCTTATTTTGTTACCTGAAGATATGACGTTCATGTGTGTTTATATATTGTAATTTTTTACTATTTGGGTATATATATATATATATATATATGCATTTATGTCGATGTATAATTTGTTGCCGGCCGAAGTGGCCGTGCGGTTAAAGGCGCTGCAGTCTGGAACCGCAAGACCGCTACGGTCGCAGGTTCGACTCCTGCCTCGGGCATGGATGTTTGTGATGTCCTTAGGTTAGTTAGGTTTAACTAGTTCTAAGTTCTAGGGGACTAATGACCTCAGCAGTTGAGTCCCATAGTGCTCAGAGCCATTTGAACCATTTTATAATTTGTTTGTTTTGTAAATATTATTTGTATTTTTACACTGCGTTTGGCCTAGGGAAAACTATTCTATCGAACGACTACATCGATAGGTCGTGTGGATAATCAAAGTGTTTAGGATCTTTGGGAGTGTTAACGCTGCCGCATGGAGCGCGGGCAGAGGGAGTCTGGCGGGAGTAGGGCGGTGGAGCAGGTGTAGTGTGACGCTCCCGCGAGTTGCCGCGCTTTCGGGGTTGGGCAGCATGTAATTGCGCTCGACTTGCTATGATAGTTTCTGACACGGTGTCGCGGACGGAAGCATTAGCTGGTGCACATCAAGAGCCCGTTTCGCCAGGTGACCGTTTCGAGAAGAAGGTGCGCCAACATCCAGCTTCTGCGACAGCGACGGCCGACAATGAGTGACTGTCGCCACCTCCCCGATCGACGACTGCAAACCTTCAATCAACCAACAAGGAAGACTAAAAGCACGTAAAGTTTTAGAACTGTATGGCAGACCTCAGCTTCTCAAACTATTCAATTAGCAAAATACAGCAACTTGGCATGAACCTTTGTTGCTCATTGTTCAAATGGTTCAAATGGCTCTGAGCACTATGGGACTCAACTTCTGAGGTCATTAGTCCCCTAGAACTTAGAACTAGTTAAACCTAACTAACCTAAGGACATCACAAACATCCATGCCCGAGGCAGGATTCGAACCTGCGACCGTAGCGGTCTTGCGGTTCCAGACTGCAGCGCCTTTAACCGCACGGCCACTTCGGCCGGCTGCTCATTGTTCTAATTGCATTACCAAGAAGGGTCCCTTCCTTTTCCGGAATGAACCCGAGTGTTGTTCAAATTCATACGCCAGCGTTAAAGTAATATCATTCCATTTCACTGCTTTACTTTCAAAATTCAGTTAAAGTATTCATAGCTGGCTACAATAGTTAGATTACTCAAGCACAAATTAAGAGTGCGAGTTTTGTTACCATATTTTAGCTTACCTGTGACTGCAGCTCAGCTTGGTACGTACTAAATTTTACTATTTTTAATTGTTCAGAATCATTTAATTCAAGTTCAAAGTTAAATCTTTTATTTCTAAATTGCATAGATTCAAGTAGCTTTTGAAATGACTGTTGAAGTAGCCCAAGACTAACCTTACTTTCTTGAATTTCGTAGTGCTTCAGAAACAAAGTTCACTATTAATTTCAGTCACTAAATTAACTTTCAGTTTTCCGGTTTTATTAATTCTTTTGCTAAATTAAGTCAGAGTGTAGCAAGATTTGTAAGGAGGAGACTGAAAGTAAATGAACTTTTATGCTAAAGAGCTGCGAGAAAGCAAAGCTTGACCGATTATCAGATAATTGTCCATATGGTCTTTGTGGACGAGTGTACTTTTAGTAACCAACCGACCAACGATCATTACGTAAGATTTCTCGCAGGCGTAGGGGCATTGATTTCATTAAGTTGTCGACAGTGTAGCGTGATGGTTTACTTCCCACCATACGTTTTCTATATTCGTCCAAAGGTCGCTTGCATTTGTAGGTCCACATGGCAATGACCTTGTTATTTCTGCCCACATATTACCTATCTGGCTGATGTTCGGTCATTGTGGAACAAACGGCAACAGCTTCATCCTCTCTTGGCCCTGAAACCAATCTCGCACTGCTCTGCTATGATGGATGGGGCTCTGCTCCTGTAAATAAACTGTTATCTCGTTTGTTCATAAATTTATATTTAAATAACGTGTTTGTAATAAGCACATTGGATTATTATTTTCCACAGTGTTTAAGAATTCAGGCCCTGTCATAGATAAGTGATCTAGATTCAACAGTCCGATTAAGAATGTGGTTTACCCAGCCTAGAATATAAGGAGAGTCGTAGTCGTATATCCACATTAAGACTGACTGGCTGAATCCGATTATAACGATCTGGTATCGAAATGAAATTACAGAAATCGGATAATTTGAACGTCTGTATTGCAACAATGCTGCGCACATAAATTCCTATGATGGAGTAACAGGTAGGAACTGCCTAAGAAAAAGTGAGAAATATGTCTACTAGCAGCAATGCAACGTAATTACAACCCATATTTGTGTGATGGAAATACTGAATCGAACAATACACATCTATTTCAGTGGAGGGAAGATACACCATATCGGATTTCCTGATGACACAATGACAATAATAATAATAATAAAAATCCCGTGTGGCCGATAGGGGAAACCCTCCCCCATATGGGTGGTACCGAGGAAACCAAATACTTGGGGTGAACCAAATACTAACACAATCCTGAACGGCTACTCAATCCGTTGAACCCAAAATCCAGACACGTCTGAGTGAAAATCACCGCTACTCTGGTCACCGTCTTTTAGCTCAATGAGCTCGGCTGAAAATATTTTGTTGCAAAGGCTTCAACACCCTATGGTCCTGTCCAGTCCTGGAACCACCCAGGCCAAACCAATGAAACACAAGCAAACATGAACTATGCAAGCCTAGTCAACTTTACCCCTGGTGGTACACAACTCGCCTGTCGACAGGCGGCAGTTGGATTTTCGGAGTCTGGGGAGTCCAGGTTGACACGCAGGGAATATCGAAGATCTCTGGTAAATTTCCCTACAAGCAGAAAACATGCATTTGAAAACTGAACATCGATACATTGAACCAAACACGAAAACTAAATAATATCACATAAGAAATCGACCGACAAAAAATTCTCATCCTTGCTCTTCAAGAACCACGACTAACTGACAATGAAACCTTGCATTACGAAAACCATTGAATCTTCAAGAGCAAAATACAACAAGAGGTAGCGAAAGGCGTACCAATCTTCGGCACTGCATTTCTCGAACACAGATCTATCATCAAATCTGTCAAATAAATCACACCCATCAACAATAAAATGGTTCAAATGGCTCTGAGCACTATGGGACTTAACAGTGGAGGTCATCAGTCCCCTAGAACTTAGAACTACTTAAACCTAACTAACCTAATGACATCACACACATCCATGCCCGAGGCAGGATTCTAACCTGCGACCGTAGCAGTCGCGCGGTTCCGGACTGAAGCGCCTAGAACCGCTCGGCACTGCGGCCGGCCCATCAACAACCGACTTATGACTATGCTCATTCAGAGCCCCAGTAAAAAATATACACTCATCAATGCACATGCCCCCACCAACATCGAAAATAAGAAAAACACCGAAAATGTCGAAAAATTCTGGAACACACTCGAAAATACTATGAGCAAAATTCACCAAGATGACGTGAAAATACTAATGGGAGACTTCAACTCTCTATTTGGGACAGAAAAAACCTGTAGAAAAATCATTGGTACAACACACCGAAACGCTTAGACCAACGGCACAAGTCTGACTGAGATTTTTAATTCTGGATTTTTAATTCTTTTGTAGCAGAGCTACAAGCAGGCAGATACAAACCCAATACGTGAATCCTAAGACAACGTTCGAGCAAATTTCGTCTTGCTACTTTCAGGAACCCTTAGTCTCAGAACGAAAACCTTACGATACTGCCAAATTTATAATGCCACTTTTGTTTTCTGCCGACATATTTTTTGTTGTTGTGAATACATAATTTTATCTATGAAATGACACATTTTCATAATACTAGCGAATGATACACGAAATGAAGTAAATACAGATCATTTCGAAGTCAAAAGTCGGTAATATCCTACTAATTCGTATTAAAATAGGCTCAATCGTCTTATAGACACTTAATGTTTTATTAAGATAGACTGCCGTCGTGATGTTACTGTAGTAAGCTGAATTTAATTTGTATTAGTACAGTGAATATTTTAATTGTATTTTCCATTAGTTTACTAAACGCATCAGTAATCGTCAAAGAGAAATTAATCAAGAGCAGAATTTTCTTTCACGATATCTAAAACAATCTGACAATGCTAATGTTGTTTACAAATTCTACGCCCGTAGAAACCCTCTGGTTCTAACGATGTCATTAAACCATTGTAGTTTTAAGAGTATTTTCATCTAGCAATGAATTGCCTTGACGGTTGATCGATCAAGAGCGGGAAAGGTATAATTTTACGAATATATGACAAGAGAGACAAGTGCTTGAGAGAGGACTTCCCTATCAATACAAGTGCCTGAGAGACGACTTTCCTAACAATCTCCTGGATTGTTTTGTTTCTCAAATCAACAGAGGGCGTTATCATGCAGTACCACAGGTGATGTAGTTTTGTTGCTCGATTTTCTTACACTGCCACCGAAAGGTGTCTCAGTTGTTGGCAACAAATTCCAGCTGTGTTGCACACACCCCTTGGGGCAGAATTCGTAGCCCAATACACACTTTTGGAGCTATCAGATGTAAAATATTATTTTCACACTACTCTTTGCTCGAGTTTACGTCTTTTGTTGGGGCTCAGCATTTCATTTCTTCTTAGGAAGTTAACGATAAAGGCATCAGAACACGTCACCAATAACAGTACTGCATACGAGTGCTCAATGAGCGACCTGATGACGTTCAATAATAGTCACTCCATGATTTTTGTTGTTTCGAATTACGGCATGCATTACTCCTACGGCAGACTCTTGAACTTTGCCTGTTGAATGCATATGTCGCATGGTGGTAAAATGGTAATCTATTACATACAGGGTGTTTCAAAAATGACCGGTATATTTGAAACGGCAATAAAAACTAAACGGGCAGCGATAGAAATACATCGTTTGTTGCAATATGCTTGGAACAACAGTACATTTTCAGGCAGACAAACTTTCGAAATTACAGTAGTTACAATTTTCAACAACAGATGGCGCTGCAAGTGATGTGAAAGAGATAGAAGACAACGCAGTCTGTGGGTGCGCCATTCTGTACGTCGTCTTTCTGCTGTAAGCGTGTGCTGTTCACAACGTGCAAGTGTGCTGTGGACAACATGGTTTATTCCTTAGAACAGAGGATTTTTCTGGTGTTGGAATTCCACCGCCTAGAACACAGTGTTGTTGCAACAAGACGAAGTTTTCAACGGAGGTTTAATGTAACCAAAGGACCGAAAAGCGATACAATAAAGGATCTGTTTGAAAAATTTCAACCGACTGGGAACGTGACGGAGGACCGTGCTGGAAAGGTAGGGCGACCGCGAACGGCAACCACAGAGGGCAACGCGCAGCTAGTGCAGCAGGTGATCCAACAGCGGCCTCGGGTTTCCGTTCGCCGTGTTGCAGCTGCGGTCCAAATAACGCCGACGTCCACGTATCGTCTCATGCGCCGGAGTTTACACCTCTATCCATACAAAATTCAAACGCGGCAACCCCTCAGCGCCGCTACCATTGCTGCACGAGAGACATTCGCTAACGATATAGTGCACAGGATTGATGACGGCGATATGCATGTGGGCAGCATTTGGTTTACTGACGAAGCTTATTTTTACCTGGACGGCTTCGTCAATAAACAGAACTGGCGCATATGGGGAACCGAAAAGCCCCATGTTGCAGTCCCATCGTCCCTGCATCCTCAAAAAGTACTGGTCTGGGCCGCCATTTCTTCCAAAGGAATCATTGGCCCATTTTTCAGATCCTAAACGATTACTGCATCACGCTATCTGGACATTCTTCGTGAATTTGTGGCGGTACAAACTGCCTTAGACGACACTGCGAACACCTCGTGGTTTATGCAAGATGGTGCCCGGCCACATCGCACAGCCGACGTCTTTAATTTCCTGAATGAATATTTCGATGATCGTGTGATTGCTTTGGGCTATCCGAAACATACAGGAGGCGGCGTGGATTGGCCTCCCTATTCGCCAGACATGAACCCCTGTGACTTCTTTCTGTGGGGACACTTGAAAGACCAGGTGTACCGCCAGAATCCAGAAACAATTGAACAGCTGAAGCAGTACATCTCATCTGCATGTGAAGCCATTCCGCCAGACACGTTGTCAAAGGTTTCGGGTAATTTCATTCAGAGACTACGCCATATTATTGCTACGCATGGTGGATATGTGTAAAATATCGTACTATAGAGTTTCCCAGACCGCAGCGCCATCTGTTGTTGAAAATTGTAACTACTGTAATTTCGAAAGTTTGTCTGCCTGAAAATGTACTGTTGTCCCAAGCATATTGCAACAAACGGTGTATTTCTATCGCTGCTCGTTTAGTTTTTATTGCCGTTTCAAATATACCGGTCATTTTTGAAACACCCTGTATATCAGTATTCGAAACTTCCTTACTGTGGAAAATCATTCATGCCAGAAAGATCTTTGTCGAAACAAGAATATCTTTTTTCTGGCGTATTTTTCCCAAAAGCTCTCGCTGCACACACAGTTCAAATCTTTCTAGTTGCCTCCTCTGTATTCACCCCTCTGTTATACCAAAAGTAAACTTTGTGTTGCAGATGTTAAACCTTTTTCCACTTGCGACTCAGTTTTACAATGCAGTATGCAAAATGCAATGCTTAACTGCAAGATGATAAGTAGAATTTCAAATTCAAAAATGACAGTTAATACATACACTGACAGAGTCGCGCCGCGTTCACATGGGCGGCGCCGGATTTCAGGCGGTGGGTGGCGTCTGGCCGGTGGGCGGTAGCCGCTGTAACGCGAGGAAACGCTCGAGCGTAAGCTGTTATGATCGTGACGCAGCCACGAGCTGTCCTGCCGAATTGTTTCTGGAATACTTGTTATTGCTGGTTGGTAGAATGTCACGCGAATTATCTTCGATGTGCAATCAGACTCATAACTTTAGACGAGGGCCGAAATGCGGCCGGCGGTCAGTGTTTATGTCGAAGACTGTACATAGACATGTGACATTGGTATAACACTGAGAACCTTCTAACTGGTATGTAAACATCTCTCGGTGCTGGACCCACACCGCAGTTATGTGTCATAACGCTAGCAATGGTGCCTAGGGGACACACATATTTCGACAGGAAATGGATGCTGCTGCCTCATGCTTGAAGGGCCCGAACAGACACCTGTGCATGGGTCGGCAGCTGATGGCCGCGTCGTCACTTTGTGGGATCTGCCAGTGCACCCTGACTCCTGGGGGTGCATGCAGAGTTGTCGGCATCGGGCGTTGGGTGGTGGGAGGTGTTTTTTACTAGCGATCTTTTGTTTCAACTATGTGTTGTTGTGGTTGTTGTGGTCTTCAGTCCTGAGACTGGTTTGATGCAGCTCTCCATGCTACTCTGTCCTGTGCAATCTTCTTCATCTCCCAGTACCTACTGCAGCCTACATCCTTCTGAATCTGCTTAGTGTATTCATCTCTTGGTCTACCTCTACGATTTTTACCCTCCACACTGCCCTCCAATGCTAAATTTGTGATCCCTTGATGCCTCAAAACATGTCCTACCAACCGATCCCTTCTTCTAGTCAAGTTGTGCCACAAACTTCTCTTCTCCCCAATCCTATTCAATACCTCCTCATTAGTTACGTGATCTACCCACCTTATCTTCAGCATTCTTCTGTAGCACCACATTTCGAAAGCTTCTATTCTCTTCTTGTCCAAACTAGTTATCGTCCATGTTTCACTTCCATACATGGCTACACTCCATACAAATATTTTCAGAAACGACTTCCTGACACTTAAATCTATACTCGATGTTAACAAATTTCTCTTCTTCAGAAATGATTTCCTTGCCATTGCCAGTCTACATTTTATATCCTCTCTACTTCGACCATCATCAGTTATTTTACTCCCTAAATAGCAAAACTCCTTTACTACTTTAAGTGTCTCATTTCCTGATCTAATTCCCTCAGCATCACCCGATTTAATTTGACTACATTCCATTATCCTCGTTTTGCTTTTGTTGATGTTCATCTTATATCCTTCTTTCAAGACACTGTCCATTCCGTTCAACTGCTCTTCCAAGTCCTTTGCTGTCTCTGACAGAATTACAATGTCATCGGCGAACCTCAAAGTTTTTACTTCTTCTCCATGAATTTTAATACCTACTCCGAATTTTTCTTTTGTTTCCTTTACTGCTTGTTCAATATACAGATTGAATAACATCGGGGAGAGGCTACAACCGTGTCTCACTCCTTTCCCAACCACTGCTTCCCTTTCATGCCCCTCGACTCTCATAACTGCCATCTGGTTTCTGTACAAATTGTAAATAGCCTTTCGCTCCCTGTATTTTACCCCTGAAACCTTCAGAATTTGAAAGAGAGTATTCCAGTTAACATTGTCAAAAGCTTTCTCTAAGTCTATAAATGCTAGAAACTATATTCCATCGATTTCACTGACCAATAGGATGCTGCGAATTAAAAAAAAAACTACCGTATTTACTCGAATCGAAGCTGCACTTATTTTCCGGTTTTTGTAATCCAGAAAACCGCCTGCGGCCTATAATCGAGTGCAGAGTAAGCGGAAGTTCTGCATAATGTTGGTAGGTGCCGCCACAACTAACTTCTGCTGTCGAATATATGTAGCGCTACACACGCATGCTTTGCAGGCACAAAGATAAATACTGGCGCCAAAACCTCTGCGTCAGTAAATACATTAAAAAAAGTTGGAAGACGAGCTTTTTTTCTCCGCCCCGAGTTTCGACCACTGCATTTCCTACATTATCCAACGAAGTAAATACAAATTCCGTATTGTAAATCTTCGAATGTAGCAGCATTTCAATGAACAACGAAAATCCTGCTGGCAAGACTGTTTGGGATGTTAGTCAATATGGCCAACTCTAAGTTCTGAATTTTTTCCTACCTGTGAGAAGAGATGGTTGCTAATAGGAACTTTTATGAATTGTGAATCACATGCAGTATTCTCTTCACCATAAGAATAATGCGAATATAAACATTTTGCCATGTATTCTTTCGTGTTTGCTGCTACCTCATTTAAATCCTGTCTGCCTAATAAACTACGAACCTAGAGTGAGACAACAGCAAACGCGGAAGTATATAAATATCATGTCATGTTTATATTCGTATTATTCTTATGCCTAATAATGATACAGTCAGAAATGAAGCACTGCAATTGACTAGATTTTTAAATCTGAGATGACTCTAATTTCTGTGCAGAATGTAATGTACTAAAGGGGTGTCTGCAAAGATTTTAAAACCAAGAAAAATTTTCGCTATACTCTCGTTCAGAACATCTTCTATCATCCGCAGTCTGTTATTTGGTTCTTGTTGATCATTATCAAAGAAAGCAGCAGTGTAAGTAACAACAAATAGCAGTCTCTTGCCATTGTTTCGCTAATGAGACGATTCCTCTCTCTGTCTCTCTCTCTCTTTTTTTTTTTTTTTTTTTTTTTTTGATAGCAAGCGGCGGTAGTGTGCACAAAAGCAAGCCATGCCGCGAGCGGCGACAGGTCGTAAACACTCATTATCAGAATGCGACAAACAATGCATGACACAGTACAATAATGCATTTTCAGCTTAGAGTGAAGTAAACACCTATAACAAAGAGAACGGCACTTATCAGATCAAAGAAAAATCAGCAATCAATTCAAACCAGACGAAGCACGTGGAAAAGGAAGGGTACCCGTATAAATACGGACGGGGTGCCTGACTCTTAGCAATGGCTACCTGGTAAAGCTTAACTGCTAAGCTTACGACTCGAACCAAACTACTGTAGCTGTATCGTCATTCATTCGGCCTAAATTGTGTCTCATATTGCAATGGACCAACTTTGTTTCGATTTGGAGGTGCGGCCTAAAACTTTTCTCTCCCCTTGAATTTCGAGTCTCAAATTTCAGGTGCGGCTCAGATTCGGAAAAATTTTTTTTCCTTGATTGCGAGTCTCATTTTTCAGGTGCGGCTTAGATTCAAGTGCGGCTTAGATTCGAGTGAATACGGTACCTCATACATATGAAGAATATCGATTTAATTGATTTGCATAAATTTTTATATCAACGTGGAGGTAGCAGTACAATAGTTAAGAAGAGGGTGTGGGTGAGTGGGTGACATGGAGCAGAATAGAATAGCAGGTTAAGTGCAATACACTGTGTTAAATCGCGTAATTTTTATGTAAATGCAATACAATAGTTTAAGGGGGTGGGTGACAAAGAAGATTGTGCCAGAAGTGGCGTTAAAAGCATGTTAAATTCGAAAAGTGTACCAGAAAATGGTGGGAGGACATAACTAAATAATTAATTTGGTATCAAAGGCGGTACAATAGTTCAAGGAAATGTGGTGACAGGGAAAACCACTTAACAGAACAATAGGTTAAGTGCCAGCAATGGGCCGAACATTAGGTTAAGACAACCAGAGTACAGTGCCGAACATTAGGGTATGCAACATGTTTGCTCCATGTAATTACTCCTTGCAAGACCTGCTATTTCCAAACAGGAGAGAATGATGAGCAAGAGAATTCCAACCCCCACAAAATGAATTTTTATAAATAAAAAATATACCCTTGAATTTCCTGTTATGAGATCCTTCCTCTCCACCAATTTCCATATATTCCATACCCTGCCTTGAATACCCTAAATTGTTTAAATAAACAACATTCCCCACATTGTTTAAATTGGTTAAGCAATATTCCATACACAGCAATCGATTTCTGGACAAATTCTTCAACTAAATAAATACACTATATTCCATACATTGCTATAAATAATTAAATAATATTCTCTACACTGTCTAAACTGTTTAAACAATATTCCACACACTGCAACCGTATTCCCTTCAAATTACCGATAAACTGAGTCTTTTTCCTGTCAGTTCCAGGAGGGAGGGTGAGAGGGGAGGGTGTTTACCAGAGGGGTAGAGGTGAATTACTTCATCAATTAAATTAATTAGTTAATCAAATTGATAAGGGTGAAGGGGCTATTCCAATATCACAGATCCGAAAGTGTACCTGTAGCAGCGAGGTGAAGGTTTCCTGTGGGGTGGGAGGGGGGAGGGTAGAGGGAAAGGTGTGGGGGAACAAGTGGTTTAGTGCCTGTCAGTCAAAAGGAAGGATCTTTTTACCAGAGCAATAGGTTAAGTACCTGTCAATCACAAGAGAACAACAGGTTATCAATCAAGGAGAACAATAGGTTTGTCCCCTGAATGCATGCCTGCCCCTGATGTAGGCAACCCGCACTAACACAATGGACTCGTAGATAGTTTGTTCCACTACTGTGATATCTGTCCATCCTCCTACAGAACACTATAGGGAAAGGCTTAAGTCCCATAAATAAATTGATTGTTCATCTTAATACTTAAGGAATACCATTGTTTGTGAGAACCAGCCATAATTCAGTAATATATATTGAACTGCGTGTGTAAGAATACAATTATGGATTGGGACACACATGTTTTGCCTGCTTCAATATGGTGCCTCTTAGTAATACTAATATCGTATTTTTTGGAGTAATGCTATGTGTTATGAAAACTCACATAGTTTTCTGGGAGAGGAGGAGGGTTAAAAGTGTATGCAGGGAAGACAAAATTTTTAAGCTTTTCTCCATCTTGAGCGTCTAGGTACCCTGAACCTACCTCAATTGCCCGCATTTTGTGGTACCTTTTTTCATAATTTTACGTATTCACAGTCAATTTAAGTAATTTTGCAAGTTTCTTTGACGATTTTACTTATTAGCCGTATTTCCCTCAATTTTACGTGTTTCCCATCAATTTGTCGTAATTATAAGGTCCTATTGCCGACATACGCGTTGTTTGTTTTTATACTGGGATATTTGCGTGTCCTTTACACCAGCTTACTAAAAAATCCTAAAAACTCCCCTCTTTCCGATTGCCTATACGCATGCAATTTGGATAGGAAGATCATGACAAGTGTAGTAACACTCGCTTCGCACCTAGATGAGACCCAACGAGTGGTGGAGATTGAAACCTCGTAGTCTGGAAACAAATTCGTGTACTGCTACGGGACATCAGACAGCTTAGCTGCAGACTCATGTAGTGACACACTTGATGGTAACACGAAGTCTGCCACAGTTCTACACATTCGTCAGACTTCTACTCTACCGTGTAGGGATCTGCAACAGGGAGTTGACATGGGTACAGATTTGATTTCTGTTGGTGCTGTGATTTTCTTTTCCATATGTATATGCTCTTATTACTTACCAGATTAGCTTCGCTACTTTTGCTTACACCTTAAAACTCTGACACGTCCCCACAACCATGTCAGGACATCTACAAACTGTAGATTTCGGGCACTTTTTTTGTCCTAGTAATAAGTTACCCGTTAGTTGTCAGTGTGTCGAGTGGAATTTAGCACCCCGCGCCGTGAAAGTTTCCACTTCCTGTACCTACAGAGTACACAACCTAGAAATATAATTTATAGATGAACAGTTAGCAAGTTATGCATTCAAATCTCAATCGTCTGCTGCTGACATCTCTACACACTCACACAACTATGCATGCATATTACCAACTGTGAAGTCTCGATGTCAGCTACTTGTACATTATCGGGCATGGATGTTTGTGATGTCCTTAGGTTAGTTAGGTGTAAGTAGTTCTAAGTTCTAGGGGACTGATGACCTTAGAAGTTAAGTCCCATAGTGCTCAGAGCCAATTGAACCATTTTTTTTGTACATTACTGTCGACAGTGCTACGACATGGCAAGACCAAAAAACTCTGAGCATAACGCTTTTCTAGGGGATGTAAGCACATTTAAATTCATCCTGCTAAAGACCATGGCATCTTCGATGCAAGTTATATTACCGGTATTCTGTAACAATATTGTCTAGATTCTCCAGTAATAACAACAAACCATGGGATCCTGCTGCGCTATTATGTCTCTTTTTATACTGTTAAAGATTACTTCCTGATAATGACTCCAGACAGTGGAATGAAACTTCAGAATTGATAGCACTGTAGATTTATGTGAAATGTTTCAAACCCCCATCTGCCTGGAGCTCCATCATGTATAAACAATAAGTTTCTTTTTAACCGTATGTAATACAAATGCAACACTCTCATGTCTACTATATATCAGTACGAGGCACTGTCCTCCTCGAGACACACGCATCTGGAGAGATCTTATGCTTTTGGATGGGGCAAGATTGGTGCTGCCTGAAGAATCGGGAATGGCAATGTGGGAGGGATCTGCCAATCTCTGACTGTATCCTATAAATGCGAGAATACCCTGTCACACCCATCCACATAGGGAAAGATGGCCAGTCGTAATCGTAAATTCTGCACTAAGACCGATGCACTGGGAATATGTAGATAACGTACTTGTATCGGTACAGGACGCTTTTGGTATACCTTGGTGTACATGATCGAATGGACATACTGCACAGTCATGTAGCTCCATTTGCAATCTAGTATATTGTAGCTGAAGAGAATTGGACAGCATTCTGCTGTGTTATTGTTGGCGTTGAAATCACGAAACAACAGTAAAAATTGCTACAATTGGTCGCACTATCAACTGCAGTGTGTGTTACCATACATCACCCCACATCAACGTTGTCTCTGCTATACCGTCCATCCACTGCACTGGCAAACTGTTTATTACCGCATAATTACTGACTGACACTACTTTGCTGAGATGCAAAGAACCCTTGTCGGAACACTGAATATCTGCTACTTGTCACTGTGGAGCATGAGTTTAAATCTAGAGGTCATCACCTTCAGACAATTCTTTGGAAGCGTTCAGTGCTGCAGACTCGTCCTATTTCTATACTGTGCGATCCCTCCACACGTTCTTTTTTTTTCACCAGTAAGATTAACGGTACCTCTTTATTTCTACCTCCTCGAGCGTGTTGTGAATGGCGCCTTTCAGCTATGGTCAACACCGGAACAGTAATCATGTAGATGTGTGTAAAATGAGGAATCAATGCTCTTCGAAATGGAACACCGAGAAATCCGCTAATCCGTCTCAGTGAAAGACAAGATTAGCTGTATAGGTCATCACCTTCAGACAGCTGTTGGAAACGCTCTACAATGCTGCGAACTCTACCAGGTTCCATATGTTGCCACAAGTCCTATGTTATTTCATAGTTCATAAAAAATTATAAAGGAAACACAGCTTGAGTTATAGCTTGTTGTGGAACATAGAAATGATAGTGTTTTTTTTTTCTTGACATGTGAGGAGAGTGTGTGAAACAGGCTGTGATGATCAAACTGCTTACAAAATTAGGACGCGAGAACCTACTGCTTTTGATGTATTGGAAGAGAGAGACGCGGTAAAATCTGATAGGAGGTTCTATTACATGACAGGCTTTCCTGATTTGTTTCGTGAATGTCAGTGTGATATATCCTCGCATTGGTAAAATGTGACTTGCCATAGTGTACAAAACAGCAATGCCCTCTTGAATTACAGCTTGTTGTTGTCAAACGTAAAAATGAAAGTGGTTTTCTCCCTCATGAGAGGAGATGGCGTGAAAGATTGTATTCTCTGATGTTATTTGACGTGTCTGAAATGTTCGTAATACACATGTGCATGACAGTTTATTTTCAGACACTGATTTGAATGCAAGGGACGCTCTCAGGTCATGTAATTTCTCCATCAAGCTGAAAAAAATCGCTTGACGGTTTGGGACGAGTATTTTGAATACTCACGGTGTAATATGTATTAGGTGAGCAGGATCCACGATTGCCGAGAATATATAGATTCTAAGACTACTGGAAATCAAATCGCTGTGATGAGGGTCGTCGTGGCTCAAAGGGGACTATTGTTAACACTGACACTGACGTAGGTAATGGAACGTAACGTTAGTTTCTACTCAACATCTCGATAAACATGTTTTTATAGTTATAATTCGATGGGAGCTGAACAAATTGAACTTAAACATCCCAGTGACAAACTTATCACCAGTGTCCAAAAGCACTGTTACTGGAGAAAATGAGACCAAGGAATCTGAAGGAAGGAGACAAACTAAGACTAGGATTTAACGACTTATCGAAAACGAGAGTATAACAGACGGAATACAATCTCAGGCTACGGAAGGAAATCGGCCATGTCTTTTCCACAGAAACTATCACGGCATTTGACTTAAGCTGTTTGGTGAAACAGTGGAAAACCAGAATTATGAACGCTGGATGGGGATCTGAATCGAAGATACGTGAAACGGATTTCACTGGAAGAGAAGTATCTGGGCCGAATAGCGATATTTACTGTAATAACACTTTGGGTTTCAAGAGGGACTCGTGGGGTAAAATACTAAAAAATATTGGTACAGATTTAATACTGATTTATTACTTAATAATCAATCTTCAATCTCTGCTCCTTCGGCCAGCTTGCAATATCCCGTAAGGATGAAGCATGAAAAGTTTCTCTGATTCAGCCAGTACCACACCGGGTAAAACAGGCCTAACTGAAAAAAAAATGCATGTAACAAACAATAAGCACACATTGCCATCAGCCGGCCGATGTGGCAGAGCAATTCTAGGCACTTCAGTCTGGAACCACGCGACCGCTACGGTCGCAGGTTCGAATCCTGCCTCGGTCATGGATGTGTGTGATGTCCTTAGGTTAGTTAGGTTTAAGTAGTTCTAAGTTCTAGGGGACTGATGAACTAAGATGTTAAGTCCCATAGTGCTCAGAGCCATTTGAACCATTTTTCTACTCCTTCAACTACACTCCTGGAAATGGAAAAAAGAACACATTGACACCGGTGTGTCAGACCCACCATACTTGCTCCGGACACTGCGAGAGGGCTGTACAAGCAATGATCACACGCACGGCACAGCGGACACACCAGGAACCGTGGTGTTGGCCGTCGAATGGCGCTAGCTGCGCAGCATTTGTGCACCGCCGCCGTCAGTGTCAGCCAGTTTGCCGTGGCATACGGAGCTCCATCGCAGTCTTTAACACTGGTAGCATGCCGCGACAGCGTGG
This sequence comes from Schistocerca nitens, assembly GCF_023898315.1. Classification (NCBI taxonomy): domain Eukaryota; kingdom Metazoa; phylum Arthropoda; class Insecta; order Orthoptera; family Acrididae; genus Schistocerca; species Schistocerca nitens. The sequence goes on from NC_064618.1 coordinate 546,803,724, forward strand.
ACGTGAACCGTATGTGCAGTTGACGGACTTTGAGCGAGGGCGTATAGTGGGCATGCGGGAGGCCGGGTGGACGTACCGCCGAATTGCTCAACACGTGGGGCGTGACGTCTCCACAGTACATCGATGTTGTCGCCAGTGGTCGGCGGAAGGTGCACGTGCCCGTCGACCTGGGACCGGACCGCAGCGACGCACGGATGCACGCCAAGACCGTAGGATCCTACGCAGTGCCGTAGGTCGACCTGGGACCGGACCGCAGCGACGCACGGATGCACGCCAAGACCGTAGGATCCTACGCAGTGCCGTAGGGGACCGCACCGCCGCTTCCCAGCAAATTAGGGACACTGTTGCTCCTGGGGTATCGGCGAGGACCATTCGCAACCGTCTCCATGAAGCTGGGCTACGGTCCCGCACACCGTTAAGCCGTCTTCCGCTCACGCCCCAACATCGTGCAGCCCGCCTCCAGTGGTGCCGCGACAGGCGTGAATGGAGGGACGAATGGAGACGTGTCGTCTTCAGCGATGAGAGTCGCTTCTGCCTTGGTGCCAATGATGGTCGTATGCGTGTTTGGCGCCGTGCAGGTGAGCGCCACAATCAGGACTGCATACGACCGAGGCACACAGGGCCAACACCCGGCATCATGGTGTGGGGAGCGATCTCCTACACTGGCCGTACACCACTGGTGATCGTCGAGGGGACACTGAATAGTGCACGGTACATCCAAACCGTCATCGAACCCATCGTTCTACCATTCCTAGACCGGCAAGGGAACTTGCTGTTCCAACAGGACAATGCACGTCCGCATGTATCCCGTGCCACCCAACGTGCTCTAGAAGGTGTAAGTCAACTACCCTGGCCAGCAAGATCTCCGGATCTGTCCCCCATTGAGCATGTTTGGGACTGGATGAAGCGTGGTCTCACGCGGTCTGCACGTCCAGCACGAACGCTGGTCCAACTGAGGCGCCAGGTGGAAATGGCATGGCAAGCCGTTCCACAGGACTACATCCAGCATCTCTACGATCGTCTCCATGGGAGAATAGCAGCCTGCATTGCTGCGAAAGGTGGATATACACTGTACTAGTGCCGACATTGTGCATGGTCTGTTGCCTGTGTCTATGTGCCTGTGGTTCTGTCAGTGTGATCATGTGATGTATCTGACCCCTGGAATGTGTCAATAAAGTTTCCCCTTCCTGGGACAATGAATTCACGGTGTTCTTATTTCAATTTCCAGGAGTGTATTATAAATGACAATGAGCATTTGTTTATGCACCCATTCAGATCTGAGTGGTATCTTAATTAAAACTGAACTGAATATTTTTTACGAATGCCTTTACACATTCATTTTTGGGTTTGCTCTTCATTGACGCCTCTTGTTGTTATCTATTCCGAAGTTCCCGTTAAGCAGTCTACACGGTGTTGGACGCTCCATGTCACATTTTTTGTGAAGTAAAGGCCTCTTTTGAAGAACTCCAACCGTTACATGCCAATCAAGAAGTACCTCAAACAAATAACACAGCCAAAGACGATGTTTTGTACTAATGCTCAATATTCTTTATACAGAAATGATGCACAGCGTAGTATTTTAAAAAGTGTACCCCTCAACATAAAATCAACTAGCGCCACGTTTGCTCATTTGTAGACTATGAAATAACAGAAAACATCGCTCCTCTGACTTTTATGGGAAAACTCCTAACTTAATTCAGCAAAAATTCTGTACCCTTACACATACAACACATATAAATAAGTAAGCGTGTTAATAAGTTCGAAGAAATCTAATTCGAGTATTGAATATTACAAGAAATCATTTTTGTCTTTCCTTTTCATTAAATAATTATTCTTCTACCTAAAGAGTCTTGGTTTTGCGTTATAAAACGTCAGGTAAGTATATTTTTTCTCTTTTTTGTATTATTATCCACCGTTATTATTATTCTCATTTTTCTTTCAATATCCAACAACCTTATATGCTTTAATAAGCTATGTTATTCATTAATTAACTCAAAGAATTCTATATAATCATTTATAGTTGTTCTTTCTTCAACAATGAAGCCTAAAGTACGCCAATGCAACTGGATTCTACTTACAGGGTTCACCAGACCTATTACAGTCTCACATTTACTGTAACAGCAGATTCTATTGACCTCTCAATGATAATACCAAGTGCGTTTACCTGAGTCGTTTCATTTACATTAAACTGTTAAATATTTCGTTAATGTTTTGGCATCCAATAAACATCAAGTTTGATTTAGTGCCTAAAAGAACATAAAGCTAACCCGAAAGTAAGCATCTTTAGCATTACGTAAAATTAGACATTCATATTAGCCATTCCTTGAAACTTCCTGGCAGATTAAAATTGTGTGCCTGACCGAGACTCGAACTCGGGACCTTTGCCTTTGGCGGGGAAGTGCTCTACCATTCGGTGTCCATTCCTTCTCAAATCCTTTATGAGTGAAATAATAACAATAAGTTCGACTATTTACATTGCAGTTAAGGTAAATATGTTTGTATAATTTTGGAAACTCATCAATTAACGATGTCTAGAGAGTTATTCAAATCCAATCATATGTTATTCAGTGCACTCAAACAGTATAAACTCCATTTTAGAAAACCACATCCATTTAGTATTACCAACCTATAGAAAGCTGTGCAAATCCTTACCAGATGTGTCATTTAATAAATTAAAGCTACAAAACAGGCTATAAAGGGAACAAAACAAAATTTCATTAACTGCAGTATGCAGATGTTGAGGGGATGTTCTATTTCCCCTAACACTGCTAAAACTAACGTTTTAATTTCTGGTGAACTCTTTTATCCCGGCAACATTTCGACCAGAAAACTGGTACTTTCCTATAACAAGAGAAAACTAGTGTTCTATGCACAGAGGACAAAGTTTGGAAAGACCACAGTAATTCAGAATGAGTTTTTCATTGTGCAGGGGAGTGTGTGCTGTTGTAAGACCTGCTGGCAGATTAAAACATGATCGAACTCGGGACCGTTGCCACTCGCGGGAATATGCTCTACTGACTGACTACCCAACCAAGACTCGTGTCCCGTGCACTCAGCTTTACTTCCGTCAGTACCTCATCTCCTACCCTCCTAACTTTACAGAAGTTCTCCTACGTAGCTTGCAGGACTATCATTCCTGAAAGAAAGGATACTGCGGAGATGTGTCTTAGCCACAGCCTAGGGGATGTCTCCAGAATGAATATTTATTCATTCCGCAATGAGGACGGTTCATGAGTCGTACTTGGGTACTTCAGTCTTGCGTACTTGCCCGTGAAACGCAAAAATTCTGAATTTGAGTCTGCCAGCAAGTACCATCACAGCACTTACCCATAACATACTACTTGCGGGGCATCCACACCTGCTGGTAAAATTCTTCGTGAAGAATAAATCCACTTTAGTTGTACTTGACTAATACTTTATTTGGACAAAATTGTACACAGTACCTCGGTTTCAGGATTCAAAACTCATCTTCAGGCGGTACAAAAAACAAGGAAAACTGAGAGGGGTTCTTCATTCAATTAATTAATATTACAAGGGCCCATAAAAATGTGAACATCTAGTTATACCTTGATTGCGTACGAGACAGTCGTAGCAATTATGAAAAAAAAAACAGCAAATACCGTATATTAAGTAACTTGCGATATCCCGTGCGGATAAAGCATGAAAAGTTTCTCTGATTCAGCCAGTACCACACCGGGTAAAACAGGCCTAACTGAAAAAAAATGGATGTAACAAACAATAAGCACACATTGCCATCAGCCGGCCGGTGTGGCAGAGCGGTTCTAGGCGCTTCAGTCTGGAACCACGCGATCGCTACGGTCGCAGGTTCGAATCCTGCCTCGGTCATGGATGTGTGTGATGTCCTTAGGTTAGTTAGGTTTAAGTAGTTCTAAGTTCTAGGGGACTGATTACCTCAGATGTTAAGTCCCATAGTGCTCAGAGCCATTTGAACCATTGCCATCATAATGTAACCTATGAACCAACTGCAAACGGCTAGACATGTGGCATGGGCTTCGGAAATTGAAATGAAGGCATATAAGCCGTAGAACGTCAACTTATGAACCTCAAAAGTAGCTTACCATGTAAGTGGCCAGCCCGCCGTAAACCGTGGAAACCCAGTAAGACAAGTCAACAAACTGCTGTGCGAATAGCAGTGAGATTCTTGTGTGCGGATATACGTCAGAGTGGCCGCCACCTGAACTAATACAGAGGGCAGGAGGGATGACAGAAGAAATCGTAACCAAGAACACAGCCGAACTTCCACCTTCCCTCCCAAACGCCGCCCACCACTAATAGCGCTAAAACCACCTACTTTTGCATTGCAGTAGATAAGATAGGCCTAGTACAGAGCAAACAATAAAAGCACGAAATTCAATGTATAATACAACTGTCAAGAAATTAGAATAATGAAATTCTCAAGAAATAAAATCAACAAAGCCATAGTACATAATCTAAAATTAATTATTACCGCAAATAAAACGTAATTGCGGAAGCTATGGTAATATATAGAGTATGTTACATTAAGAATGCAGGGCTATGGATGCACACAGTGCGAAACCGCGTATGGTGTAACCAACATAATCAGAGCGAATAAAATCTCCAGTAAAGGAGAAGCCAGCGTGACTAGTAAACTCCAAAAAATACTAAATACACACAGAGATGCAAAGTTACACATTAGTTACTGAGCTGAGGATCAATATATCACATACAACCCATTAAAAGAAAACTTCAACGTAGTTTTGAAAATATTAACACGCGACCTCCAAGATTAGTGAACGAGATGTTATAGATACAACTTAATCCAAAGATGGCCAAATACGACAGCCTGTTCCAGTGGAGACCACTGTAGACATTGTAAGAGTTGCTGAGTATCCCTTTACGTTTAAGTTCGGTGTGCCTATTGAGGTTACTATCTGGATGTTGAAACTTGCATTTCACGATTTTTAACTCTTCCAAAATGTTAATGACCGGGCTTTTCTATGGTTTACGTATAATCTCTAAGTCTCCTTTACTATTACACAAGCTGTGCTCATTACTTGCCAAATGCACCGCTAAGGCTGACTAAGGATTAGAATGTTCTCTAAACGTAGTGTGAAAAGTCCGCAGCTCGTGGTCGTGCGGTAGCGTTCTCGCTTCCCACGCCCGTGTACCCGGTTCGATTCCCGGCGGGTTCAGGGATTTTCTCTGCCTCGTGATGACTGGGTGTTGTGTGCTGTCCTTAGGTTAGTTAGGTTTAAGTAGTTCTAAGTTCTAGGGGACTGATGACCATAGATGTTAAGTTCCATAGTGCTCAGAGCCATTTGAGCCTAGTTTGAAAACTTTTCCCTGTCGACCCGACCGTAAATACCAACATTAATACACGGACAAACTACACGCTTCTCTTGATGGACCCAACGTTGCCCGTCATTTTTAGGTACAGAAACGTCAGGGTAACACTCACAGATCTCAAACATGTCCCTAGTTAATCGAATACTGAACCAAGGTAGGGGATTCTACATTAGTTCTTCTTGGCCACCTCACTGTCCAGCCTGATGAGGGTACTTCTCTGTTTTCTGTTAATCCTACTTTATTTAGATTTTTTTAAACAAAACGTCGACGATCGTAGTTGAATATCAGTTCTGCTGTGCTACATACTTAATGGCTTGTAATTCTTTTTCCGCAGCTCTAAGACTGAACGCGATTTCTAACCTCCTATGGAGCAATGACCTAAAAGCAGCTATTTTATTATTTCGGTCGTTGGACGAGTTATGAATTAGTGTATCCGTTGTTGAAGGTTTGCGACGTACATCAATTCAACAGTACCACCCTACAGAGAATACAAAGATCGAGGTACAGTAAGATGCCTTGAATTGCATGCTCCACAGCGAATTCAATATTCGGAGCTCGTCTATTAAGAGCTGTATGTATTAGATTCATCTGTTCAATACTACCATCAAAAACCACAAAGACATCATCCACGTACCACTTGTAAAGCAGTTCTCTGTCTTTAAACTGCGGGTGATCACTGAAAAATTTGTTTTGCAGGTGGGACATATAAATGTTTCCAGCTGTGATAGCTATCAGGGAACGCATTACTAATCTTGTACTGTGCGCATTATCTCCAAATCCAAAGTAATTATACATAAGAATAATCGCTAACAATTCCATAAATTCGCTAACATAGTCACCCTCCAAATTACTAAAGGTGCATAGGTTGTCTTCAACAGTAAATAACACTTCAGGTATTGCGATGTTAGAGTACATGGTTTTTTTTTACATCGAAGGATGCTGCATTAGCATCCCCAGGTATGTCCTGGGCTATCAATGTCATTAATAATAGGCCTAACGGAGGCACTCTGTGAAGTTTGATAGTCACATAGAGGGCAGATGTTGTGGGATTCATTGGAAGAATATGCGTAATGTGAGGCTCTGTGAAGACCTTATTGCAGCTCCTGAATATAGGTTTAAGTTATGCTACAGAGTTATTAGTCAGGTTGGGTTTTACCTGCCCTACATTATTGTTAGCTATAAAGCCCTCAACTTTCTCTTTGTATTCTACCGGTGATAAAATAATTGCTGTTTCACCTTTGCCCACGCTAGTAATCAAGGCGTCATTATCAACTAACTTCTAGTCAATATTCTTAGTAATGCTAACGTCATCATGAACCCATCCACCCTTTGCTAGGCCTCCCCACTATCTGTCTGATGATAGCTTTGTTCAATTTAACTGTAATCTCCGCTGGTAGTATTTTCGCCTGGGCTAATGTTGCTGTGGCGTTGGCGATTAGGGATTCTGCCTGTTCTTGCGTAATCCACTGCTTGTTATTATGTGCGAAACCCTTGTCTAATTATTTTAACTCGGGCGCAGAGAACTGAATTCTGTTTCGATTTAGCACACTATGAAAAAAATTGAAAAGGAGATTTAAGTTCGGGCTTCTGCCTCCCGAGTGGTTTCTGCCTTGTCACCAGATATGGAAGCTTATGTACGTATCTAGTCTCAATTTCCTGCTGAAATATTTCCATGAGAATAATGATATACTTCAAAACTATGTCAAACGACTCTGCATTCGCTAACACAAGATGTGACTGACAAATACAACTTCGTGTTATTCTGGTTGTTACATTTGTACAGGCCACGGGTCCCCTTTTGCAAACGCTGTTTTTTTATATTGTCCACGTAACTACGATATTTTCCACTAGTATTGCTGACTAAAGCATCAAAATACTTAGGAACTAATCTCTAGGCTACATATTTCTTTATTGAACTTTATTGCGGTATCAATATTAATTAATTTCTTTCGTAAATTAACGTATGTATAAAAAGCCCCCGTCGCCAGACTAGGCATTCTGTGGCATAATGCACTTTTTGCTGGACATCTACAACTGTTGTCAAAATTTTTTTTTATGCATAAATCCGCTCCAGTTGTGCAGATACCTCGGGCAGACAGGGAGGAGTTTTCATATTGCTACTCGTAATGGTAAGCCAGCTTCAGAGATGCATTTGGCACGCAACTTGCGTAACGTTAAAGGTGACTAAGAAATCTCCCGCAAACAGTTATGAGACACGGTACTTAACATCTTGCGAGAGTCAGAAATCCACTACGGTCGCAGGTTCGAATCCTGCCTCGGGCATGGATGTGTGTGATGTCCTTAGGTTAGTTAGGTTTAAGTAGTTCTAAGTTCTAGGGGACTTATGACCACAGCAGTTGAGTCCCATAGTGCTCAGAGCCATTTTTTTTTGAGTCAGAAATCATGAAGTGCACGTTTCAACATTCAGACGATAGCCTTAATGACAAAATCAAACTGAAACATAAATGGGTGCTCAGCAACCACTTGCAATGTATGCAGCGGTCTGCACTGTAACAAACTGTCGTATTTGGTCATCTTTACATCATCTTAGACGTTACGTGTCATGTCAACTGTATGGTGTCGCATAATGTTTTCAAAACTAGGTTGAAGTTTTCTTTTAATGGATTGTACGTAATTTATTGTACCTCAGTTTAGTAACTAATGTGTAACTCTGCAGCTCTGTATATATTTAGTATTTTTTGAAGTTTATTAGTCACACTGGTTTCTCCGTTACTGGAGATTTTATTGCCTCTGATTATGTAGGTTACACCATACGTGGTGTGGCACTGTGTGCACCCACAGCCTTGCACTCTTAATATGACGTACCTGTTTATTGACATATCTTCCGTAATTATGTTTTATCTGTGGTATGTCTGTTTGGCCCCTTTTGTATTTTATACTAAGATTTTATTAATTTTATATTTTGTGCTGTGGCTTTATTAATTTCATTTCTTGACAATTTCATTATATATTTTCATTATTCTTATTTCTTGGCAATGGTATTATACATTGCATGTCTTGCTTTTATTGTTTGCTCTGTACTAGGCCTATCTTAGCTACTGGCACGCATAAGTAGGTAGTATTAGAGCTATTAGTCGCGAGTGGTGTTTTGGAAGGAATGTGGGAGTGTGGCCGTGGTGTTAGCTATGGTTTCTTCGGTGGTTCCTCCTGCTCTCTACATCTACATACATACTCCGCAAGCCACCATACGGTGTGTAGCGTAGAGTCTCCTGTGCCGCAACTAATCGTTTCCTTTCCTGTTCCTCTCGCAGACAGAGGGAAGAACGTCTATCTATACTAGCGTGCCTCAATGACACAAATAGCCGTAATGTAGGTGCAACAACAATAAACGGTTATATACTATGTTCCAAAAGCTGTGTTATTAAGAATAACGATGCCATTTTCGTACATGCGTGTATTTCCGAAGAGTAACAATACAGGCAATGCAGTATCGTATTTATCCGCCGATATCACGCAGTGACTTTCAATTAAAAAATTGTCGACCCCTGTAAGGGAATTACATAATGTGTCTACCACTACAGATTGTGACGCAGGAATGACGAAATATGGAATTTTGGGTCTGACCGTTAATCGTACACGAATAGCCAAAGCGGTTAAGGTGACTGCTCCCGTAAAGCGGGAAATCCGAGTTTGAGACCCGGTCCCGCGCAAGTTTTCATTGTCGTCATTTCCTTATACAGCTAACGTTTCGCAGCTGCGAATTCATTTCACGTAAACAATTTGGGTACCGACCGGCAGCCGTGTCATCCTCAGCCCATCGACGTCACTGGATGCGGATGTGGAGGGGCCTTCATGGCGGTTCGGGAGGAGTTTTTTAGTTTAAAAAATGTAGTTCCCGAAGAGGGACAAGACCTTTTTAATAGTTGCAGTCTGGATGAGTGAAATGGCCACATAACATCAGCCATCACGGCCTTGCTGTTCTGGTACTACGACTGGCTGAATGCATGCAGCTCTACTCTAACGTAAGTGAAGATGGCAACCTACTACGCATTATATTCCGGAGGGAACACAGTTCTCCATTCGGATCTCCAGACTAGCTACAGTTAAGGAGGTGATGGGGGACTGTAAATCGATAGTAAGAGAAGGAAGTGGTGGAAAAATAGCAAGTGAATATGGACTGGTGGAAAGGAAAGAAAGAGGAAGCCGCCTGATAGAGTTTTGCATATAGCATAATTTAATCATTGCTAACAATTTGTCTAAGAATCGAGAACGAATGTTACATACATGAAAGAGACCTGGAGACATCGAAATGTTTCAGATTGATTTTATTATGGTAAGACCGAAGTACTAAGGAATCACGAGATACGCTTGAAGCTCTCTAAGGCTAAGGTACAGCAATAAGGAATAGATCAGTAGGCAGTACAGTTGAAGAGGAATGGACATGTCTAAAAACGTAATCACTGAAGTTGGAGAGAAAAAACATAGGTACAAAGAAGGTAACTGCGGAGAAACCATGGGCAACAGAAGAAATACTTCACTTAATCAATGAAAGAAGGGAGTTCAAAAATGTTCAGGGAAATTCAGGAATATAGAAATACAAGTCGCTGAGGAATGAAATAAATACGAAGTGCGGGGACACTAAGACGAAATAGCTGCACGAAAAATGTGAAGAAATCGAAAAAGAAATAATTATAGGAAGAAGTGACTCAGCATAGAGCAAAATTAAAACAACCTTCTGTGTCATTAAAGGCAAGGGTGGTAACATTAAGAGTGCAATGGGAAACCTTATTGATTCCACAGTGTACAGCCTGAATAACATCGGGGATGGGGTAAAACCTTGCCTCCCTTCCTTTCTCAAGCAATATTTCCATTTCATGCCCCTCGTGTCTTATAACTGTCTTCTGGTTTCTGTACAAGTTTTAAATAGCCTTTCGCACACAGTATTTTACCTTTGCTATCTTCAGAATTTCAAAGAGAGTATTGCAGCCAGTATTGTCAAAAGCTTTCTCTAAATGTATAAATGCTGTATACGTAGGTTTGACTTCGTACATGAGTCGCAGGGTTAGGATTGCCTCTCGTTTTCGTAGATTTCTCCGGACTCCAAACTGATCTTCCCCGATGTCGGCTTCTACCAGCTTTTTCATTCTCATGTAAATAATTCGTGCCAGTATTTTGAAACCGCGACTTATTAAAGAAATGGTTCCATAGTATTCACAATTCTCAGCACCAGCTTTCTTCGGAATTGGAATTACTACATTCTTCTTGAAGGCTGAGGGTATTTCGTCTGTCACGTACATCTTGCCCACCAGAAGGGATTATACTGTGATAGTCGATGGCTCTCTCAAGGATCTCAGTACTTCTGAGAGAATGTCTCTGTTGTCAAAATTCATTGCAGTTTGGGAGTAATACATATATTCACCAGTGTAATGCTGTAAGAAAAAAATGATCTGTACTTCTCTCCGGTGAATCTAACTTTGGCACAGAAAAGAGTGAAGTACTTAGCTATAATACTCTTTGTTAATCAGACCTCTGAAATAAAATGTCTCACAGACAGCAGAAATGTTTTCAAATGTATATTAAAAATGTTTCACCTTAACAACTCCTTCTATACCATAGAGGATTTCTCGAATCAGTTACAAACCGGTAAGTGGCCAGCATGGCGTTTGTCATGAGTGTGATCTATGGAACATGGAGCTAAGTAACCATTTCAAAAAGCAACGACCCTGAGACTCCTTTGAGGCACTCCTTCGATTATCTTTTCGTCTGTCCATTTTGTTCTGTTAAGAACGATGTCTTTGGTTTTTAACTGCAAAGAAGTCCGGAATCGAATTAAAAAATTCGTACGTTGTTCAGTAAACGACAGTGGGGAATTGCATGGAATGCCGGGCTGAAGTCGAGGAACAGGACAGTGAACTGGGCGCCGGTAACTGTAGCGCTCAAACTGAACAAGCTGAGTCCCGAGAGATCTCTGTTTTTGAAATCTTTGCTATTTCTTATAGATGAGACGTATTTTTACCAAGAACTTCATAATCCACAAGTAAAGAACATGTTCCTTATTTCCTCAAAAGATTAACGTCAGTGATAGCGGTCTATAATTATGCATATCTGTCCAAAGACCCTTCGCGAAGAGGGAAATAATCTGCGCTTTTTTTCAAGACGCTAAGTACTTTTCGTTGCTTTAGCGACTGCCATGAATGCGGTGTTGTAATTGGGTTTCTCCTTAGGCGCAGATACTTCCTCGTATTGAAACTTATATTACGAGGTGAGTTCAATAAGTAATGCAAAACATTTTTTTCTGAAAGCAGGTGGGTTTTGTTCAGGATTCCAATACACCCATATTATTCCCAGGTCTTTTGGCTACGAAATCCTACTTTTCAGCAAAATCTCCCTTCAGTTCGACAGCCTTATACCACATCACTGGGAGGGCCAGTATGCCCGTATGAAACCACTCTCCTAGTCGACCTCCCCATCATCCACGTATTGTTTCCCGTGGAGTGCATCCTTCATTTGCCAAACAGAGGCTCTTTATGGTCTTCCATTAGGCGGCGAGGAACCCACCGGGAACACATTTTTTAGTACCCCTTATAGTGGACGAGCGTGTCAACACTACCAACAGAGATGTCCAGTTGTACAGTGAGGTGTTTGATTGCGATTCGTCGATCACCTCGGATGAGAGTGTCCGCACGTTACAACACTGCAGGAGTCACAGATCTCTGAGGCCGGCCGGCACGCGAGAGATCAGGCAGGTTCGCGAGACCTTGCGATGACGAGACAGAAGCCTCGCCCAACGACTGGCCGTGCTTTCGTTCACTGCCAGCTCTCCGTAGACATTCTGCAAGCGCCTCTGAATACCTGGGATGTTCCGATTTTCCGCGAAAGAACTTCAATCATAGCTCTGATTGGAAAGCATCTACATCTACATCTACATCTACATCTACATCTACATCTACATCTACATCTACATACATCGGTTCTCCCTTTTATTCCAGTCTCGTATTGTTCGTGGAAAGAAAGATTGTCGGCATGCCTCTGTGTGGGCTCTAATCTCTCTGATTTTATCCTCATGGTCTCTTCGCGAGATATACCTAGGAGGGAGCAATATACTGCTTGACTCCTCGGTAAAGGTATGTTCTCGAAATGTCAACAAAAGCCCGTACTGAGCTACTGAGCGTCTCTCCTGCAGAGTCTTCCACTGGAGTTTATCTATCATCTCCGTAACGCTTTCGCGATTACTAAATGATCCTGTAACGAAGCGCGCTGCTCTCCGTTGGATCTTCTCTATCTCATCTACCAACCCTATCTGATACGGATCCCACACTGGTGAGCAATATTCAAGCAGTGGGCGAACAAGTGTACTGTAACCTACATCCTTTGTTTTCGGATTGCATTTCCTTAGGATTCTTCCAATGAATCTCAGTCTACCATATGCTTTACCGACGATCAACTTTATATGATCATTCCATTTTAAATCACTCTTAATGCCTACTCCCAGATAATTTATGGAATTAACTGCTTCCAGTTGCTGACCTGCTATAATATAGCTAAATGATAAAGGATCTTTCTTTCTGTGTATTTGCAGCACATTACACTTGTCTACATTGAGATTCAATTGCCATTCCCTGCACCATGCGTCAATTCGTTGCAGATCCTCCTGCATTTCAGTACAATTTTCCACTGTTACAACCTCTCGATATACTACAGCATCAACCGCAGAAAGCCTCAGTGAACTTCCGATGTTATTCACAAGGTCATTTATGTATGTTGTGAATAGCAACGGTCCTACGACACTCCCCTGCGGCACACCTGAAATCACTCTTACTTCGGAAGACTTCTCTCCATTGAGAATGACATGTTGCGCCCTGTTATCTAGAAATACTTGTACCTCTATTATATACGTCATCTTGAAGACTACGTGTGGCCCCCCGCCTACCGCAACTCCATGAAACTACAAGTGCTGAAGCGGGAATGTTCCACGATGTCCCACAACAAATTCAGCATTTTTTCAACAGAAATTGGCCGAGAAAAAAATGTGTCACATTACTTATTGAACGTCCCTCATATTTGCATTCGTAAGGTGGTCATTATCTGATATTAATCTGTCAATCACTTCGGATGGCAGTACATTTCCCTCCCCAGTGGCTCCCCCATCCCTCGCCGCTGACGAGGCAATTACTTAGCGTGGCCGACCAGATTAATAGCTTATTACGTAGCTTTTAATGTGACTTCGTAACGCAGAAGCCGAGGGCGGGATAATTAGCGACTAATCGAAACAATGGTTACTTGTCTGAGATGGTAGCCCGTCCGGGGTGGCTCTCGCCTGGTGCCGCGGCTGCAGCCGCCGGTCGTGGGAGTGGGTGGAGCGGCTCGGGGGTGCTCGAGTCTGGAGGTAGCGGGTGCGAGCTGGACCCAGGCTCAGTCATCTGATTGCGCGCCCGCCGGCGAGGCAATCGATCGATAGGCGTGAGTCGGGCGCGCCGGGCTGGGGGCCGCGCGTGCGCGGGGGCGGTGAGGCGGCGGAGGCGGCGGGGGCGGGCTCGGTCCGGCTGGGCGCCAGTGGACGCGCGCTGGCCGCCCGCCGCGGACCTGTGCCGTGCTCTCCGCCTCCCTGCCTCCCTGCCGCCGCCGCCGCCGCCGCCGCCGCCGCCGCTGCTGCCGCCTCCGAGACGCCGACCGGCGTCCAGCCTGCCGACCGCAGGTACTCTCTCTCTCCTTGCTCTTCTTCAAACAGTCCTCTCCACCTTCCACGGACGTCTTTCTTGCAGCTACACACAACCTTCGTCCTGTCATTCCATCTTACGTTTACGCCTTTTTCTCTATTCCTTCACACTTTGTTTGTTGCCTGCTATTCTCCCGGTAATTTCGCTGTTTTGCTTGTGGAACTCAGTTTTATGAAATAGACTTTATTCTGGTACATCAACAGCAAGCCAAGCTTTTCCGAGAAAGACAAGTACTAGGGCTATTCAGAAATTAACGTCTGATTAACGGTATTACAAGGAAAGAAATAGGAAGGTTATTCGGGAAGTAAGATCAGATATGTCGCGAAGTGACAGCGAAAATTCGATGAAGCTTTGCAGTGTCTCAAGTACGCCTGTCAATACCGACATGTCACTCTTTTCAGTCCTGAGCACACACTGACCACATAAAGATGCCTAGAACAGTAATTTCTCTCGCCAAGTAAGAGTACCCGCTACGAGGTTTCGCCTGATTTCGTGCAAACTCACATAACGTATCTGTCACGCATTTCCTTCTTCGTGACAATTCTCGGGCGCAATGATGCCCTTGCAGCGTTTTCGCGGGGAATTTGTTTGATCACCCAGCCTACAGCCCACAGTTTAATTCCTCCGATGTTCATCTCTGCTGACATGAACCACTGGCTATGAAGATAACATTTCGGCACAGGCAACGAGCTGTAGACCAGCGTAGAAAAATGACGGAAAGCACAGTAAATAATGTTGCAAAATAAGTAAAAATTTTTACTTGTTAGAGGTGTTCATTATTGTATGTCTGCCTTGGATTGTATCTGTCTTCTTGAGCAGAATTTTATGATACTTGTTATTTTACAGCATATTGTATAGTCCTCATTTGACATAGTAATGTAAGCACTGTAGTGTAGCCGCCACTGCCCGGTTTTATGTGTCTGCAATATTTGTCACGGAGCTGTTGTATATACCCTACTGCATTTATTTTTCGACTGTAATCCTGTAACCTGGACATATTTTCTTCTTATAGATTCGAGGGTGGCAATATATAATGCCGAAACTAGTAATCCGGTGACTGTGTTTACATTACGACCTTGGCAAATCAATTAGTTTTCAAACGAAGGCTACAATTAAAAAAAATTATATAATTTTTGTTAATATACAATCTTTACTTCCCTTCTGACATAATTTCTCCACATAGTTGCCACCGATACATTTGTTGTTGCGTGACACCAGAATTTTACACCTTCATCAGAGAAAGGTGTCACGTGGTGCTTCAGCCAGCTGTTGAGAACATCTGTAAGCTCAACGTCAGTCATCTTAGGGGAGAGATCAAAGTCGCTTTTTGCCAAGTCCGGAATATAGGGAGAGTATTGAAAAATCTACCAGCCAAAAAGGCTGAATTTTTTTCTTCGTTCCATTCACAGCGTAGATTCGGGCATTGTCATGAATCATTCCTTCCGTAATCATCGTGCTTGTTTCGGATTGATCTTCGGAGCTTGGTAAGGGTCTCGCAATAAACTCGAAATGTCACAGAATTCTCAGGCGTTACTCTCTTAAAATCTGTTGTCAATCTCAGAAAGATTGTTACAATCATTTTACCGGCTGACAGCGACCGCTTGAATTTTTTTGGGCTTCTTGGGAAAACGAGTGTGCTTTCGCTATTCGAACTGTTCGTCAGTTTCAAACTTTTCGTACCGCACCCATGTCTGGTCTCCAGTCAAGGTACTGTTCCGTAAGTCCTGCCCCTCCTCATGGTAACAATGAACGAATGTCAAGGCACAACTGGTGCTTTCAGTTTCGTGAACATAGGTGAGACATGTTAGTACCCACCGTGGATGAAACAGATGGTAGCCTAACCTCTGGGTAACAATGTTTTTAGGGGGTTGGAAACTGAAGAAAACTTCACAAGCCAAGATCTCTAAAAAAAACATCTTACTGAATGACCGGTTTGGACAGAACTATACTGTCTTCACGGGATGTAATGCTTAAAAATATTACAGCATATTGTTCATCAGTGTTGAAAGTCGTTTCACATTGCAAGTACCCTTTCCACTATCTTGAAGATGGTATATATGCAATGTGAAACGATTTGAAACATTGAGGGACGACAATATGTTGAAATATTTTAAGGAATAAGATACGTTGAAACCGGACATCCAACATATAGCTATTTTAGCGGTCTCGGGTTGTGTAGTTTTCTTCAGTTACCATACATTGCAGATGGCCCCATACTGACCATGTCAGGAATATATTATAAGGGTTAGCCTGGAAATCTGGGGCAGACCCTCAGAAAGTTGAGAAATTGTGAAGCGACGTCTCGGACATGCCATGCAATTTTGTTAAAATGTTGCACAATTTCACGTCACATCCGAATGTCTTCCGCGACCACTTCCATCGCGTGCGTCTGTGCGATCAGCCTTCAATAGCGTGCAGCACTCCCTCATGAAATCGTCACTAATAACCGTATTCCCACACGCATGAATAATCGACGATGAATCTTGGCGGCATTGACTCGATCCACTTGCAGGAAGCGAATGGTAGGACGTACCTCACAACTGGTGGGAGATGCAGTCGGTTGCTGCACACATGCTGAGAAACGTTTGTCTTGAAAATCGCATTTAACTTTGTAACTGCAGTGTGCTTACTATTAAAAACAGAAAGGCTCACTACTCTCTTCATCCTCGAGCCTGCATTCACTGCTGTTCGATTCTGCGTCAAGTTTGTTTTACCGGCAGTGTTAGTTGTACGTTAATGCATAACGGTATGGACAGGTTTACTGAAGAAGATTTGGCCCTTTAAATGTCTCGTGTATGGATTAACTGAATGCAGAAGAAGATGGATACAACGACACTATTCCGAGTTGTTCCCACGGTTACGGGAACAACGTTATAGTGCTGTTTTATCAGTGTTGTTGCATTTCTCTGTTTTCTGTTGTTCATTTTGGTGGCCAGATATTACAGGCTTTTACACTGTTGTGAAGGTATTTTCGCAGAAACAAAGGAAACTGCAGGGACCAACTGAGTAAATAATGTTGTTACTCTGTAACTAGCCACCGGGGACAATATTTTTCACGTAGAAGTTGTAGGGGGAGAGCAGGGCTTGACTACCAGTGAGAAGCATCAAGAGGATCCACATTGCAATGTTTATGCGGAGATAAAAAGCTTGTGCAGAAAAGACTGGCATGGACAGCTTCGTTTTCTGACCAAGGACCACAAAAAATGGCTCTGAGCACTATGGGACTTAACATCTGAGGTCATCAGTCCCCTAGAACTTGGAACTACTTAAACCTAACCAACCTAAGGACATCACACACATCCATGCCCGAGGCAGGATTCGAACCTGCGACCGTAGCGATCGCGCGGTTCCAGACGAAGCGCCTAGAACCGCTCGGCCACATCGGCCGGCCAAGGACCACAAAAACAAAATGTTCAAATGTGTGTGAAATATTATGCGACTTAACTGCTAAGGTCATCAGTCCCTAAGCTTACACACGACTTAACGTAAATTATCCTAAGGACAAACACATACACCCATGCCCGAGGGAGGACTCGAACCTCCGCCGGGACCACCACAACAACAACAAAACTGTGGAGTGACCCCAAAGATTCTTTTAATAAGTTTGTCTTTAACTATACCAGTATCCTTAAGATATCCTCTACGTTTTATCTTTTACTCTTTAGATGTCGTGTAGAGTTTTCAACTCTTCCCTCGTATAGGGGCGTGAGCATTAATTCACCCTCAGTGGCTATGAAATCATTTAATAACTAATGGAGGCATGCAAACGAACTAATGGTCACTTGCAATACTGTTTATTGTATTACATTTCTGACCTAGCGTATTATTGCAATTCCTTTAATTTTCTTGAGTTCTGTGAGAAAAGAGTAAATCACACAAAATTAGTTTTAAAGTAGAACATATTTGAAATTCTTTTTCTTTCTTACGTACCCACATAAAAAGTTCAGCAATTTTTGTACATTATTAAGTGGTATCAGACATCCGATAAATAATGGAAATGTTAATTTATTGCTAATGTTTGTATCACTCTTCAAATGGTTCAAATGGCTCTGAGCACTATGGGACTTAACATCTGAGGTCATCAGTCCCCTAGAACTTAGAACTAGTTAAATCTAACTAACCTAAGGACATCACACACATCCATGCCCGAGGCAGGATTCGAACCTGCGACCGTAGCAGTCGCGCGTGTCCGGACTGCACGCCTAGAACCGCGAGACCACCGCGGCCGGCTATCACTCTTCTTCTTGGCTAATATGACCTGGGTAATATAAACATAAAATAAACATCTTCTGGAACGTTTTTATATTTAAGGACGATATGGATAGATCGTCCAGCATACTCAGCTGCTGTGCTTAATGTCTTCACTTCTAACATTGTACGAATACTTTCCGAAGGAAAGCCAACAGATGAAAATTTAAATTTACGTAGTTGCATTTTGTTTCGGACGTTATTGAGTATCAAATTCCAGCACGGAGCTTCACTTTAGCAGACCATGTGTCTCTTCGATTTTACATTTATCTATCGGTTCCTTAATTTAACGTGCACGTTAGAAGTCTGGAAATTGTGGGTTGGAAGATGCTAGATGATCTCATTCGTTAGAAAAGTAAAGAAGAAGAACACAGAGGCAGGTGGTGTTTACCCTTTCTGTCTACGCAGTGGTATCTTCGACAAACGTATCATTTGAAATGAGACATGTGCAAAATTTTATTTTTCAACAAATTAATGATTATTTGCAACTTTTTACATCATCCACGATAGATTAATTGTTTTTCGAAGACTACGTTGAGAGTAGTCACTCGTGCCACTGACAATAATTACGTAACATATGCGCCTAGATTCATCTGCTGCTCACAGATACTCATTGGCGACGTCGAACAAAACAGAACGGAGGGACTGTGAATATTCAAGCGCATGTGATCCGCTTCAGCAACGGTATGTTTCAACTGAAAAGGTCAAATTAGGAATGAATAAACAAACAACAATAAGCTAATAGCAATGATGGTTTATTAGCATGTGTCAATCGGTTCTATACATTTCCAGCAAGGAAATATAGATGTGTTAATAATATTTTCATTTATATGTAACTTTCTGGTTCGAGGCAACTCATCATAGGTATTTCCGGCACCTGTGCCATACCTGTAAGCTTACGCAAAGGACAGATGCTTCAAATGGTGGAAAGAGTGGCAGTGTGCCGGCTAGTGATTTGTTGAGGGTGGCAGGTACGAAACCGTGTGATAGCGAAATTCTGTAGTTTACGTATTCTTCTTCTTTCACATACGTCATTGCTTAGTCCAAAAGAAGTAGAAGGTCATTTCTGTCAATGAAAGGAAGGAAAGAAGAAAGATTAATATCGCATGAAAGGAAGGAAAGAAGGAAGGTTAATATCGCGACGAAGGTAGACACGCTTGTACGAGACAAGGAAGATGAAAGAGTGGTTACGTCTTATGCTAAACCTGGTAATGATAATTCAAAAACTTCTTTTCTTGACTACAATTATTCTCTCCGCTCCTATTTTACTTTATCGGTACACTTCTTTTGAACCACAATACAACAATTTTTTTTTTTTTTTTTTTTTTTTTAGCCGCGTTTGTTGACAGATTGGAGATGTTCCTCTGATACTGATGCCACGGGACGAAGACAGGTTAAGTTCTAAGAGTGTTTTATTCAAATAATGGAAAATCTAGGATGGAATGTAACAACATTACAAAAAGGAAAGCTGGCCTTCACCATACAGCGGAGATGCTGAGTCGCAGATAGGCACAACAAAAAGCCTGTCACAAATAAAGCTTTCGGCCCGTAAGGCCTTCTTAAAAAATAGACGACAGACACACATACACAGACACTCACGCAAACGCAACTGTAGTTACGAGACTGCAGTCATGTGTGTCTGTGTATGTGTGTCTGTCGTCTATTTTTTAAGAAGGCCTTACGGGCCGAAAGCTTTATTTGTGACAGTCTTTTTGTTGTGCCTATCTGCGACTCAGCATCTCCGCTGTATGGTGTGTAGCAAGTTTAGTGTTTTATTTTCGCTTTACGTTTTTAGGTATAAAATATGAAACAACCAGTATAAGACTGAAAGAGCATTAAACGTTATTTTAATGTCGCACCCAAGATGTACTACAGTGGGTGCTGAATTTATTGCATCGACAGATATACGCATTATGTTTCGAAATCCGCTCCATAGCACGTGCTGTGCTACAACTTCTAGAATAAATCTCAGTGGCTGCGTATTAGTCTTGAGCGGTACCCCGTTTGGCGGGAGAATGTCTTTTTTGCAAACAGCCAAGTGGGTACCTGTGTAGAAATTTGTAATGGTGTAGACCTTCGGAATTATGAGAGTAATGGAGACCGTTCATCAAAACGGCTTAATAACAGAAGACCCGGGGGGACACGCAGTGCACAGTAAGACTTTGACGTCATCCACTGCTAGCTGTTATAGCGCACACATCAGATGAGGGCAGGGCTTACCATCTCTCTCGTCCCTGTGAGTGTAGTTGAATGTTGTGTAACTGCTCTCTTGATTTTTATAATATTACTTCGTTCACTTTCCACCGAACTGCAGAGAGAGCAACAGTGATACATTGCCTGCTCTTCAGCTTTAGGAAGTAGCAAAACGAAAAGTGGGTGTAATAAAATTAAAGTAATTCAGAATAATTCAGGACAAGTAATTAGAGAAAGGATGTACCAATATTTTTAAAATAGAATTAAAACAAGAAATAAAATTTCAAACTCCCAATAGTAGGACTCTATAGCACGGATTGGTAGTCAGAGGCTCCTATTGTTAGCCAATCAACAGATTCTTATAATCCTTATAAAATGTACTTTTTGTGCAAACATTAACTTTGGAAATGAACACCATTTGACTGTATTGTTGTTTATTTAATTACGACCTAGGTTTCGGACTTTTGTGCCAAGTGATTGAGCTTTTGTCATTAATATATATTCCAGGTCATCAAGCTTAAAATTGGCTATAAATTAAGAAAAATATTCGCTCTCCACAAAATGCGATGTAAAATCATCATCTTGTAAAAAGATCAGTAAATAATAGTGGGAGCACGTCATATTTAATAAAAACAGGTTTAGCCGGCCGATTGACCGAGCGGTTCTAGACGCTTCGGTCTGGAACCGCGCGGCCGCTACGGTCGCAGGTTCAAATCCTGCCTTGGATATGGATGTGTGTGATGTCCTTAGGTTAGTTAGGTTTAAGTAGTTTAAGTTCTAGGGGACTGATGACCTCAGATGTTAAGTCCCATAGTGCTCAGAGCCATTTGAACTATTTTGTGAAAAACAAGTTTAATTTGGTATATAAAAGAGGAACATATGCCCTGAGTCGTCATCTTTTGTATACGAAAGTAAACCTGTTTTTATTAAATATGACAGGCTCCCGCTATCGTTTACTGACTTTTTTTTTTTACAAGATGATGTTTTTATATCTGGTATTTCGTGGGGAGCGAATATTTTTCTTAATTTATGGCCACTTTTATGTCTGATGTCCTGCAAAACACAATACATTCAAATGGCGGTGTGTTCATTTAAAAATTATTATATGACTGTTGCTCAGCAACATTAAAAACTGTATACACTTTGTAAAAGAAACATTGCCTACTGACATTAACACACTAAAATCAGGGTAAACTAAAATATCAGTATAGTTTGTTGCAGGATTCTAGTGCGAGTCGTTTTCGAGATATCTTATTTTGAAAAGTTCTCACACCGAAACCTGTACAATACCTATGGTAGCACACAGTAAAAAACAACATAAGTGCATACACTAGTTGTGTCGGTTCTAACCAATAATGAGACAACTGACCATCACAGGTTGTGTTTAATATGACCACCAGCAGCGACAAACCACACTTCTAGCATGGTATGCAACGACTGCTGCACACGTGCCAGCATTTCAGCGGAGATGTCCGAACGTCGTTGCATATCGTCGGGGGCAGTTGGTACGTCATTGCAGACAGCGTCTTTCATCTTTTCTCGTAGAAAAAGGTCTACAGGTGGCAGATCCGAGGAACAGGCCGGCCCGTTTATGAAAAATGGACCTATAAGCTTGTGCCACTATCCTATAACACATGTTTGCACTTCTTGGATGATGGCATTCCACCTGACGAAGCCATTGGGGGTTGTCAAGAGAATAATAGTGCATGTTTCGGTGACTTACCTGCCCATGATTAGTAAATGTGGCTCCGTCACTAAACAAGATACATGATGCATTTGGAGTATCGCCGCGCGGGATTAGCCGAGCGGTCTCAGGCGCTGCAGTCATAGACTGTGCGGCTGGTCCGGGCGGACGTTCGAGTCATCCCTCGGGCATGGGTGTGTGTGTTTGTTCTTAGCATAATTTAGATTAAGTAGTGTGTAAGCTTAGGGACTGATGACCTTAGCAGTTAAATCCCATTAGATTTCACACACACTGACTGACTATCAAATCGCAATGCACTCAAGGAAACACAAGCCCATAGCAACCACGCAGGTTGGATAACACAAATAAGTGGCGGTGTGGAAACTTTTCAAAATACGATATCTCGTAAACGACTCGTTCTAGAAAGCTGCAACAAACACCACTGACATCCTAATTTACCATTCTTTTAGTCCGTTAATGTCAATAGGTATTGTTACCTTTAGTAAGTGTCAGTTTGCACAAAAAGTACACTTTCTAAGTATTATTACAGTCTGTTTATTGGGTAACAATATGAGCCCCTTACGGGCAATCCATTCTCTGAAAAACTCACATCACTAGAACTTTTCATTTCCGCAATATTTGTGGTGCGAGTTTTAGGTGATTCATCCGTATATATAACGTATAAATGCTTCTATATTCTACTCGTAGAAATGCTATCACTGTTAGTAAAAAAAGAGTTCATATCGCATTAGTAAACGAAAATATGTAGAATAAACAAGTTTCATCAGTCTTAAATCATAATAAATGAGTTACATGAAAGAAACCGAAGACTAAAAAAAAGTCAGCTAAATCAAGAACTACATAAAATGACTCAGAATGGTATCTCACACAGTAAATCATATGAAAGCAGGCATTTGTACGACAAAAAATTCACAATTGTAAATTGGTCTACGAGTGTTCGGCAGCTTGGTGCAAATTTAGGCGACTTGTGCGCGGGGAAGACGAAGGGAAATGATTAAGACAACACAAACACCGAGTCCCCGAGCAAAGAAAATCTCCGACCCAGTCGGGAGTCGAGCCCAGAACACTGAGATCTAGAGGCAGCGGCGCTACGAGTTGCGGCCACCGAATAATAAGAACATTAGGTGAAAAGAAGATTGTAGCAATGGAATGAAAGAAATTTTTATGTAAAGAAATGCTGATAAACGCATGTGATTGCGTTGCGCTGTACTCTTTTCTTTCTTGTGGTCATCAGTCTGCTGACTTGCCATTCTTAGTGTGTTCATTTATAGAAAAAAAGCTTGAAAGTTACGTATTTACTCAAAAGGTTTTTAAATATGCAGTATCATCTGCTTGATGGGGCTATGTAGCTGACGATTGGACAGTGGTAGATGATGTAGCAGAACGTAATGTTTCACGGTATCTCGAGATGTCTACTGCAAATTCCAATGAAGGACGCACACAGTGACAGTCAGGTGACGCAATACAGAGGAGTAACTGTAGGAAATAGGAATGCGATCGATGATAGAAACATTGAAGCAAATTTGATGAGATAATGGAGGATTTACGTTAAGGAGACAAACTGCAAACGGAAAACCTGTTGGAGTGCGTGATGTTTAGAACTTTGAGAGATGGATAAAACTGTAGAAGAGGAGATTAAAATGGTAAAGACGAATATAGGTGTGTGATGTTTACATATGGAAGATAGAGGAGGATCGTATTCCTCACATTGATCAATACTATTCTGAACGCTTAGTGAGATACATTCCATTCGCACAGTTTCTAGTCTTCATCTTGTCAGTGATGCTGGGGAATGGGAACGAAGAAATTTATAAATTTATAGAGTGCGGGCAGAACACATTATCTTTTGACACTTTCTACTGATCCAGCTTTCAGCTAATTCGACAGTCTGCATGCTGCGCCAGAGAGACGTCCAAACGTATCTTTACTCGGAATTGCAAACTTCCTATCGAGTTTTGCTGTCCACTTGTGACATCATCCTACTTTACTCTTGTTCTTTCATAATTTTTAATTTAGTAGCTCGATAGGTAACACATCACTAGAAATTTGTATTTGGTTTCCTCCGTCTAAATAGTAAGGTGGACTTGTACTACATTACTTTTTAAGCAGAGACATGACACAATTCATCTCCGATTCTTCGTAACAGGTATTACGTGTGGGAGTAGGTTTTAGGATGAGTTAGTCTTTATACACGTTTTGGGGACTCGATGGTTTGATGGGCTGAGGCATTAGATACAGTTTTGCATTTGTAAGGCTATAATTTGAAGGTAGATGAAGGATCTATGTTTGATGAGGCGATACTTCGTGATTGCGGATTCTGTATACACGCAGACAAGGTAGGTACGACCATGGTTGTTGTGGACGTGGACGGCCGTTCGGATGTCTAAGACGTGACTAGAATGTATTTCCTTCATGATCTCATCTGTCGTAATCTAAGGAGCAAGATACGTCCCTGCTGCTCGACAGTGAAGGACGCTGGACTCCAAGGGTAGGGATGGAGGAAGGGGCCTTTGGGGCTGGTGACGGGGGGGGGGGGGGGGGCAGGAGGAGAGAAATAAAGACAGAGAGAGGGGCGAATACGTAAAACTTAACGTCTCGAATAATAGGTTGGTCAGCCACCCCTGACGTCACCGGAGACTTTAATGGTCTCCTTCGCTAAGCAGTGACCGCAGTTGTTTCTTGGTACATTTCTTGCGCCGCCTACAAGTAGCAATGCTTTTTACTTATGTAAATTTCTACTCATCTAAATGGTCAGTTTAATAGTGCTGTATGGTAACAAGCCCCCTCCTGTTAGATAGATATACAATAATTGAGGTCAAGATATATAATTTTCACTTTGTTTCGCAACAGATATGTCACACAAGTAAAACAGACAACAGACATAAATTATATAAAATAAATCTTGCTCGAGGGAGTTAGGGACGACAATTTCGTATTGATCTTGCATTCAAAGGCAATGTAGCCTGCTTGGTACTTCAGTGTAATGTGCGGCACGCGTTCACCGACGCATGGTGGACTGTGGAAAATATTCAGGAACCTTTTCATGGTGGACTGTGGGAAATATTCAGGAACCTTTTCATAGTGGACTGTGGGAAATATTCAGGAACCTTTTCATAGTGGACTGTGGAAAATATTCAGGAACCTTTTCATAGTGGACTGTGGGAAATATTCAGGAACCTTTTCACCATCGTGACGTGACTTGAATTATTGACAGTGACGCCAAACGGATAGAATCGATGAGGATGAATTGAAAAAAAAACATTAAATTATACCAATGAAGTTTGCTTGGGA
Organism: Schistocerca nitens; assembly: GCF_023898315.1. NCBI lineage: Eukaryota > Metazoa > Arthropoda > Insecta > Orthoptera > Acrididae > Schistocerca > Schistocerca nitens. The sequence continues at coordinate 546,829,167 of NC_064618.1, forward strand.
GAAGCTGAATTGTAATCTAACGAATACGTCACGACAAACGTAAATCTGTGTGAGACCGGGATTCGGACTCGAATACCCTGTCTTTCGTGAACAGTAGCCTTAACCATTGGTTTATATGACAACGCCTCCAAGCTCTTCTCAAATCTTCTTTGGCGCTATGTAACCTTCTACTACTTCTGAACACTACAGCCCGAGTATCTTCCAAGAAATGTTTTGGAATTGAATCAATGGGGAAAAAGAATTGGAGGAACGTCATTGCTTACACACCACGGCGCTCTACGGATGTTTAGTACATGAATTCAGTTCACTAAAATGAAGTGAAAGGAGTCAATGCGAATGAAATCAATACAGATACAATTAAAAACGGTTTCGATGAAAATCGTTCAAATATGATGACCCTGCAACTTAATGAATATGCCGTCACAAACGGAAATTGTAGCCAGATCAGAATTCGAAAAGTTGCTATTCCCACATATCCCATGGGAGAAACTGGCTGAAGTCTTCGGGAGTAATGGGAAGAAATGTTAGTGGCAACGAAAATCTGAGGCAGGCTAATACAACCAGTTATTGTTCTTTAACATGTAACTCTCGTCCTGATCTGACTGAAGTGAAGATATCGGTCAAGGACTGTAATATCGTATGACCAACGTCCATAATCCGGCCTTGAAAACTAGTATGCGACGGGCTTACTACGATGTCGCTAATGAAACCACTTCCACAGCAGAGCTCCTGAATAAACTCACCCCCTACTGAAATGTACGTAGTTCGATCCCTTCCTTGCACACTTGTTTGTCACTGAAGACCAATCACGCATGCTGAATTGGATATGGAGAAAATTAATAGTCGTAAACGGAACTGCTGTGCAATAACATAATTATTACTGACATACTCCAACGTGACTGGTATTATTACCCAGCGACTAAACACAACATATGTATACCTTGTCAGTCAACTTGTCTTTTATATGATCTCTACAGAAATTCCGCAATTATAAGAAAAGAATAAGTGGATTTATTTAGCACATGGCTTTATCGCAAACAAATAATATTGCAATTATCTCAAACTACAAACTAATATCCAGGCCACAAATATAGTCTACTGATGCCTCTGTCATCACCAGGAACTATGTTGGATCGCCATGGAAAGCCGTCAGAGGATATTCTTGAATAACATGGCGGACAGTCTGATTTTCAACGCCACAGTCACAATTTAGTTCAAAATGGTTCAAATGGCTCTGAGCACTATGGGACTCAACTGCTGTGGTCATCAGTCCCCTAGGACTTAGAACTACTTAAACCTAACTAACCTAAGGACATCACACACAGCCATGCCCGAGGCAGGATTCGAACCTGCGACCGTAGCAGTCACACGGTTCCGGACTGCGCGCCTAGAACCGCGAGACCACCGCGGCCGGCCCACAATTTAGTGAAACGTTTTGTTCCAATTGTGCAAAGACTCAGTAAGCCTTCCAGTATTGGTTCTTATTCGGTTAAGAGCCGAACAGATGTAGCGTGGCAATTCAAAGCCAGGTGGCTTGGTCGATATGCGTGGAATCTTAACTTGTTTTGACGTAGCATTAACCTGTCGTGTGTGTCTCCAGCTGTCATCAGTATTAACGCCATTATAGCTAACATTCTTGCGGTTTCCAGCGATGGGTGATGAGAGCGAAGCCTGCCTTTGCTGATATTTGAAATGTCTGCGTGAACTTGCCCGCCGCAGAGATGGAAATGGTAAGTACGGGTAGCCAACAAGTAGGTGTGGGTCGATGGTACCAGTTGCAAGACGCATGGTATGGTTAAGTTCTATTCATCCAAGCTAGTGACCAATTTTCCGTAATTGGGTAAACCAATCCCGGAGCTGAAACACAGAGTGCTGATGCAGTTGATCCTCACGATGTGCCATAAGTTTCTGAAGGATGTTATTTCGTGTTTTGCTTTTGACCGCTGAAGTTAGCAGATGTTTGTAACTGAGCATTCTACCAAGCATGCCCTCTAGATATTTTTGGTTTCTGTTAAGTCGAAATAACCTTCATTCAAGGCGGACATCTTATTGTTAAGGTGAAATGTTGAGACTTCTGTGCACTTGGCTGCAGTCTCCATTCGTGGAAATATTTAACAATTGGTAGATCATTTGTGTATACGGAGTCCACAACTTCAAGATCGCTATGCCTCGTTGCGAGTGCCCAGTCGTCAGCATACCCAATCTTCCACGATGTTGTTTCGTGCATATGTAAACTGTACAAGATAGGGACCAGGACAGATCCTTTTCGTAGCCCATTGTTTAGCTTCATCTTGGAACTCATCTTGTTGTCCATTACTACTTGGAAACATCGAGTACTGAGCATATCATTGATGAGATTGACAATTTTTAGGCTTGAAATGACTTGTAGGAGTTTCAATATGACACCTCGCCTTCAGACTGTCTCCTAAGAGGAAAACACTGAAAAGAAGAAGGGAGAGTATGATACGACATTTATTGAAGAATGAGGGAATAATTCCCATGGTACTAGAGGATACCTCGCCGAGATGCATTACTATCTAAAGAAGACTCAATTTACTCATTCTAAGGAACATGTACGGAACTTTTACAATGTGGTGTTACCCCTTTAGCAACATGACTCGTGGGTGTGACGCCTTTTCGTTTTGTGACAACCTCATGTCCTGGGCCACAGTTTCTAGTTTTTACTGTTCATTACGCAACCACATTGGAATAATTTACTTTATTTCTTACATAATATTTTACCTTCCCGCCAGAATAGTAGCAGCAAGAACAGCAAGAAGAGGCCATCTACAGACCCATTAGCTTTTGTTTGACTTAGCTGATTCGGCACGCAATTGTGGCTTTGACGCAAAAAACGTCATTTGGTGAAGCCAACTGATGGATAGTAATTTGAATTCTTCCACGTGTGTCTTTAACCTATCTCTCACGTTCTGCTGCGGGTTGAGAGCTATATTACAGACGAGGGCCTATAATCTTGTCTTCGAGGTGGAGACAACGCGATTGTCGAGGATCAGGTAAAGGGACTTTCTGGCTCCCTGTAGTAATATATGTCTTCCATGTGTTCTTCTCAGATAGGACCTGTGACGTGAAACATGGTCTGATGACTCTGAACCTGGCTTTTAGGGGTCATGTAATTTTCCATGAAAGTGATGAAGAGCTACAGAGCCTTCTGGATGAAATGAACAGTCTAAAGATACACAGAAAAAAGACTGAGAGAAAACAAAAAAAACAACTAGACTGAAGAGTAGTGGAACTGAAACTGCCGATAAGTTCCACAAAATTCGGAGAAACGAAGTAAACAAGAAGAAGGAATTCTGCTACCTTAGAAGAAAAATAACACACGACGGACGAAGCAATGAGGACATAAAAAAACTGAGTAGCTCAGGCGACAATGGGATTTCTGCCCAAAAGAATCCTACTAGTATCAAACATTCGCCTTCATTTGAGGAAGACATTTCCGAGAAAGTATGCTTAAAGAACAATGTGAATCACGGACTGTCAGGAAACTGGGAAAACAGATGTGCTACATCAGGATATTTAAAATTAGTTGGACCGATAAGAAACGAGGAGATTCTCCGCAGAATCCACGAGTAAAAGAGTAGGTGGAAAACAATGATGAGAAGATGGGAAAGAACGATAGATTTATTAGGAGACAAGCGAAAAATTCTCATGGTCCTACAGGGGGCTGTAGAGAGTAAAAACTGTAAGGGAAGACAGAGAAGCGAATATATCCAACAAGTATTTGATGATATTGGGTATAAGTGCTAGTGTGATATGAAGAATTTGGGGCAGAAGTGGTGAGCTCAATCGAACCATCCAGAAGACTAATAACCAATTCTGTCCTTTCTTTGGAGATGATGGTGTGTTTGTCGTTAAGTAACTTACGATTCCGCTCTAGTTCTGTCACCATGTCTGAGATCTTGTGAGGTTTAGGGGCCGGCGTCCGTCACCTGTGTTTGAAGGGCACTACAGGACCGCCTTCGCATTAACACTTCCAGGACCATGTGTTTGTACCAGTTTTCGTGTTGAGCAACCTTTCTTCTGACATCCTTTTCCTTACAACAGAAGTGAAAGCTGTAGCAAACATCTACGTCTACTCAGAAAAAAAGCGCCTGGCAGAGGGTTCAATGAACCACATTCAAACTGTCGCTCTACCGTTTCACTCTCGAACGGCGCACGAGAAAAACGAGCACTTAAATTTTTCTGTGCGAGCTATGATTTATCTTATTTTATAGTGACGATCGTTTCTCCCTATGTAGGCGGGTGCCAACAGAATGTTTTCGAAGTCGGAGGAGAAAACTGGTGTTTGAAATTTCGTGAGAAGATCTCGTCGCAACGAAAACCGCCTTTGTTTTAATGATTGCCACTCCAATTCACGTATCATGTCTGTGGCACTGTCTCCCGTATTTAACGATAATACAAAACGAGCTGCCCTTCTTTGTACTTTTTCGATGTCATCCGTCAGTCCCACCTGATGCGGATCCCACACCACTCAGCAATACTCCAGAATGCAAGCGTGGTGTAAGCAGTCTCTTTAGTAGACCTGTTGCACCTTCTAAGTATTCGGCCGAAGAATTGCAGTCTTTGGTTTGCTCTACCCACAACATTATCTATGTGATCGTTCAAAATGGTTGAAATGGCTCTAAGCACTATGGGAATTATCATCTGAGGTCATCAGTTCCCTAGACTTAGAACTACTTAAACCTAAGGACATCACACACATCCATGCCCGAGGCAGGATTCGAACCTGCGACCGTAGCAGCAGCGCGGTTCCGGACTGAAGCGCCTAGAACCGCTCGGTCACAGCGGCCGGCTGTGATCGGTCCAGTTTAGGTTATTTGTAATAGTAATCCGTAGTTGAATTTACAGCCTTCAGATTTGTGTGACTTACCACGTAATCGAAATTTAGCGTATTTATTTTATTACTCATTTGAGGAACTTCACACTTTTCTGTACTCAGGGTCAGTTGCCACTTTTCGCACCATATAGACATCTTATCAAAATCATTTTTCAATTCGTTTTGGTCATCTGACGACTTTAGAAGGCGATAAATGACAGCTGCAAACTAAGACGGCTACTCACATTGTCTCCTATGTCGTTAATTTAGATCAGGAACAATAGAGGGCCTATAACACTTCCTTGGGGAACCCCGGATATTACTTCTGTTTTATTCGATGACTCTCCGTCTATTTCTACGAATTGTGATCTTTCTGATTGGAAATCACCAATCCAGTCGCACAACTGAGGCGATATTCCATGGGCACGCAGTCTGGTTAGAAGACGCTTGTGAGGAACGGTGTCGAAAGCCAGCTGAAAATCTAAAAATATGGAATCAATTTGACATCCCATGTCGATAGCTCCCGTTATTTCATGTGTATAAAACGCTAGTTGTGTTTCGGAAGAACGATATTTTTTGAATCCGCACTGACTATGTGTCAATAAATCGTTTTCTTCGAGAGACTTCATAATGTTCAAATAAAGTACATGTTACAGAACCCTACTGCAAATCGACATTAGTGATATGGACCTGTAATTCAGCGGATTACTCCTACTTCCCTTTTTGGGTATTGGTGTGACTTGATCAATTTTCCAGTCTTTATCTATGGATCTTTCTGTGAGCGAGCGGTTGTACATAATTGCTAAATATGGAGCTATTGTATCAGCTTGCCCTGAGAGAAACCTGACTGGTATACAATCTGGACCGGAGGCCTTGCCTTTATTGAGTGATTCAAACTTCTTTGCGACACCGATGATATCTACTTCTATGTTTCTCATCTTGGCTGTTGTTATTGATTGAAATTCATGGATATTTACTTCGTCTTCTCTGGTGAAGGAGTTTCGGAAAACATAGTTGGTGCTTACCAGTTTCCTTGGATTCTGAAATCTGAGTTCACTTCGTAGCTTTTATCTCCTGTATATTCGTTTTTTTATGAATGCCTTACATATCGATCCCACAGTAGATACCTGCTTCTTGCGCTAGTTGACCGCAAATTTTACGTACAACCTGTCACATACATGCAGCGGTCGTGCGCTTGTAGCACTGATATTTGGAACAGCGCATGGAATTTGTTATCTAGGGACACCCATTCAGGCGATGTGCCCCATATTCAGGCAAAGGACGTGAAATTAATGTCACTACAAATGTGCCCGTATTCTCTAAATCGCCACTGTTCCTCTTCTTTACATTTTTCACATCAGTTACGCTTTACCTTTCCCATTCATACCTGGGCTCTTCCATGTTTATGTGCCCTAGGTCTCTAATTATTTGAACACATTTGCTACACGTGTTTGCTGAAGTTTCGTGGCTACTAGATACGGGCTCCATTATTTTCCGTTCTGAATTTCTATCGTCTGTTTTATAGGTGTCCCGACTTACAATATACCATTTGCAGATGCTTCACAGATTTCAAGTGTGTCTGTGCATGAGAAATTTTTTTAGCCAAACGTGGACATACTATTTCCTGAGCTGGAGGGCTCTCAACTGTGTGAGTGTTAATGCTCCTAAATCACAGGCTCATACCATTATTGTCGATATGCAGCAGGATTTTGGAACATATATTGAGTTCGAACGTAATGAATTAGCTCGAAGAGAACGGTCTATTGAAACACAGTCAACATGGTTTTATAAAACATCGTTCTTGTGATGCACAACTATCTACTTACTCACACGAAGTGTTGAGCGCTATCCACAAGCGATTTCAAATTGATTCCATATTTCCAGACTTCCAGACGCCTTTCGACACCGTATGTCACAAACGGCTTGTAATCGATCTGCATCCGTATGGAATGTCGTCTCAGTTATGCAAATGGATTTGTGATTTCTTGTCAGAGAGTTCACAGTTAGTAGTAGTTCACGGAAAGTCATCGAGTAAAACAGAAGTGATTTCTGTAGTTCCCCAAGATAACGTTATAGGCCCTCTGCTGTTCCTTCTCTACATGAAAGATTGAGGAGACACATGTGAGCAACAGTCTTAGGTTGCTTGCAGATGATGCTGTCCTTTACCTCATAGTAAAGTCATCAGAAAATCGAAACAAATTTCAACGTGGTATAGGTAAGATACCTGTACGGTGTGAAAATAGGCAACTGACCTCAGTCAGAAGTTAGAATTATTTCATTCAGGCAGTGAACATGTAAAGAAAATATGGCCTAAGTTAAAGTGAATATTTCACAAAGCTCTAGAACAAATTTTACCTAACCCGATTATGAAAGTTGGTACACATCACTCTCGGTATACAGACAGTATCAGGAATCTGTGTAAGGGAAGGCGACTGCTGCTCAAAAGATACAAAACAAAGCATAAATATGCAAACAGGCAAATGTTAACTGGAACGGCAAACATGAAGTGTTCAATACTTACCCTAACGAAATATTTTCATATTAATTCGAAATTATTTCTCTGGGTGGGAATTCCTTGACATAATCTATATTAGACTAACTCTATAACGCAATAGTGACATATGAAAATTTGTGCCGGACCGGTACTCTAACTCGAATATGTGGCTTATCGCGAGCGGTTGGGTTAAGTACTTTTGAAATTTATTTATTATTATTTTAATTTTTTTTAATACAACGAAAAGTAAAGACAAGTGAAAAATGATGTCACGATCAGGAGTCAAAAGAAAACTACCACCTGCACCACATTTCCAGCAGCGCGCGGTGATGCATCGTTAAATCTTGCGTCCAGCGCGGTAAACTTAATTATCTCCGCCAATGGGGTGGCACCCCTATTTTGGGTGTCGAACATTTATCGGACGATTATGTGTGTCATTGCAGCCGTGTACCATCGTTCGTAGGACTCGCAAACACTATCCAATCACATAGGGCGCCAAACGGAGGACGCCAGTCATCTTCTCAATGTGCTATATGCCAACATGCATAAAACGTATACATTATCTTCTTTAAACGTTCGGTCCCACGAGGCGTCTCATTCTTAGGACCCCTAGCTATCGGGTGGATTGTGAAATACTCTTCCTAGATAATTGGCAAAGTAAGTTCTGTATTTCGTATGACAACGTATGAGCTCATGTTGTTCTTGTTGGTGTATCCAATAGGCCATGACAGGAAATACACCTCGCTAAAACACGTATTGCGTCGCATGTCAGCGATCCAACTGACTGCATGCGTCTTGTGTTTGGGAAAGATCGTCGTGTCCGGTAGAAAAAGTGCGTCTGACATGACTTCTGCGTCGGTGGTGCTCCGAAGGAAGGCCAGTATACGACGCGTCAGCACCCAAAAGTCCCTCGCCACGCCGTACACTAAACCGTGTTCCTCTGTGTCCCAGCAAACCAAAGGTTATGTAAAGGGGAGAATCAACGATATAAGTGTCATACAACCGGTTCCGTATAACAGTTTTAGGGTTGACGAGGATACGCCACTTACATCGCGCTGACGTTGACAGCAGTGGCGCACGCACTGCGTGCCAGATATGTTGCCGAGTTCTGGTTGGATGTTTGATTTCCATGACATTGCGGCCATGGTTATTCACCAGGTAGCGATAGATCTCCTGAGCATTGGGTGTTCTCATGGAAGATACTTCCGGACAAAATAGCTTTAATTCACAGAAAATGAGGTTATGCGTGCAAGTGAAGGTGAGATTTTTCCCACCGCTATCGGAGGTTCGAAGGACGGAGGATGAAGTTCATCTATCAGAGCTGATGTCACGGTGTCTTTTCACTGTTGCCAATTCCGGACGACCTGATACTTCTCGTCCGCTGTGTCAGGCTATTGAGCATCTCAGTACTTTCAGGATGAATGAGGTCTCATGTAGCGTTGTCTCAGTGAGAGAACGTCACATAAAATGTGTCTGCGGCTGGAATGCTATCGCAAAAAGCACCATTGAAGGCGTGCCACCTTGTTCGACAGAGTTGTTAATGAGAATGGAAACCGCTTCCGGTCCGTTTACCATCACATCAAAGGTGATGGTAAACGTCACGGTAAAATCATGGTTTACCTTGGCCAATGCAGGATCAAAGTCCACTGATATTAGAGCTGCTCACATTCGAGATGTTTTTGCAAAGGCTATGGCGTCACGATATTTACTTAAAGTTGAATGGATGTTGCTTCGCACCCCTAGGCATGCCTGATCAAGGGAGACAGCCCTCAATATCGCCAATTTGAGATAATTGCAGTCGTGCAAATATTTTTGTTTAGCATGGTGGGCGGTCGTACTGCGACTCCCCTCTACTTTGTAATAGGAAGAACAAAACGCATCATAAAATCCGGCGGCACGGGCTTGTCAGTGTGCAACAGTTCACTGTACATCTACACCCATTGTGGCATTATCATTTCCGAGAATATCCGATAAAATTCTAGCGTTATCCCATCCGATCCTGCGGATTTATGTGCCGCACCTTTCTTTCCCATTATTTCATCTGCTATGAGTGGCTCCGTTAGTGCAGCCTTATCCATCTCACAAGGGAACCTCCCCACCGCACCCCCCTCAGATTTAGTTATAAACTGGCACAGTGGATATGCCTTGAAAAACTGAACACAGATCAATCGAGAAAACAGGAAGAAGTTATGTGGAACTATGAAAAAAAAAGCAAAATATACAAACCGAGTAGTCCATGCGTAGATGCGCAACTTCAAGGATAGTGTAACTTCAGGAGCGCCTTGGTCCCGTGGTTAGCGTGAGCAGCTGCGAAACGAGAGGTCCTTGGTTCAAGTCCTCCCTCGAGTGAAAAGTTTAATTTTTTATTTTCACTTTATTTGACAAACTCTTATGTTTTCATAACTTTTTTGGGAGTGAATATCACATCCACAAGAAAACCTAAATCGGGCAATGTAGAAGAATCCTTCTACCCATTCGCCAAGTGAACAAGTTAGGTGGGTCGACAACATATTACTGTCATGTGACGGACATGCCGTCACCAGTGTCGTATAGAATATGTCAGACATGTTTTCCTTTGGAGGAATCGGTTGGCCTATGACCTTGCGATCAAATGTTTTCGGTTCCAATTAGAGAGGCACGTCCTTTCGTCTACTAATCGCACGGTTTTGCGGTGCGGTCGCAAAACACAGACACTAAACTTATTACAGTGAACAGAGACGTCAATGAACGAATGGACAGATCATAACTATGCGAAAATAAAAAATTACACTTTTCACTCGAGGATGACTAGAACCAAGGACCTCCCGTTCCGCAGCTGCTCACGCTAACCACGGGACCACGGAGCTCCTGCGCTAACGCTTTCCTTGATGTTGCATATGTCGCGCATGGACTACATAGTTTGTATATTTTGCTTATTTTTTCCATAATTCCACACAACTTCTTCCTGTTTTCTCGATTGATCTGTGTTCAGTTTTTCAAGGTCTATCCACTGTGCCAGCTTATAACTAAATCTGAGGGGGCTGCGATGGGGAGGTTCCCTTGTCAGACTTGTTGACAACTTTTACAATATGTCCGCCCCACCCCGGCAAAGAGGTGGCGGAAATATTGAAAAAATCCAGCCACAATGTCCTCTTGTGTCAGAAGCTGATGCCCCTATGAGTCATGCAGCACTGTGATTAATGATATGCGGTAACGTTTGTGTTCTCGCATCACATGATGCATCGAGGTGCGCTCTCCAGCGATGTTGTCCAGACACCTTGCCCGGATCGGGTGCCTTATATATGACGTCGTGTTATCTAAAGGATGCGTGCCCTGACAAGATGGACTCTTGCATGATGCTCTGGAGCTGGATCCCGAAATGAAACCCACGGAGCTCGTTTGATGATAATCAAGAGTATCCCTTATCCATCTCGTCTCACCCCGACCGTATTCTACAAGAGCTCTTCATACCGTCGGCTTAACACGTATTAACCACCAATACAGCGCCGAGGCGTAAGTTGCAATGCGGCGTTGGCACGTCACCCTTACATCCTATACTTGCTGATGATATTCGGAGTCCGCCAATAACGACGAATTGAGCTTTCATGTCCCGCTGCTTCCCCACACATTTTGTTGAGAAAGGGACATAATACACAGATAAGCTAGATGGTTTGTGAAGGCAGTGAGAAATCGATCAGCATCGACAAACTTATCTCGTAGGCCAACAGAAACATATATCCGATCAAGTCGGCTTGCCCAGTGACCGGTAAAAAACGTATATCTCTCGTGATTCCCTTGGATTGTGTCCCATGTTTCGGGTAAGTCAGTTTCCCGTCTTATAGCTTGTAGTTTACGGCAGGTATTGTAATGTGGAGTTTGATCCTTTGGGGCGAATACAAATTTGAAGTCTCCGCCCATCAATAAATGATCGAATCCGCCGGAAAATAATGGCACGATCTCTTCAGAATAATATTTCGCACGTTCACATCTGTCTTCTATGCCGGATGGGGCATAAACGCTGACGATACCGAACCCACGAACTGTTTTCGCCAGTCCCTGTGCCGAAAGCGTATAAGCCTGATCGCGAACTGGAATCCCCTCTCAGACCAGCATCACCGTTCCACTGTCGTTATCTGAGTGCGGCACTGTGTGGGAGGCGTAGCTGTGCACTCCCTGGAACGCACTAGTAGAGATTTCCTCCAGTATATCCACATCTGATGCACATAGCATGTCCCGGAAAAGCTGTTGTTTCACAGGCGATCTAATAGTATTAAGGTTAACTGTAACTATTTTGTATGCCTGGGTCTGCGTATCCGTCATCCGCGCACAATGCTGAACTGACGGAACTTTACAAAGTCGGCGGTCTCATTACACGTCCTCAGAAGGCTGCCCTTCCGGTACCTTCCGGCAGCATTTGTTGCGCTCACTTGTGGCAGAGGGATGCGAGTCTCCACCAGAGGGAGGATTCAAAATGGTGATATCGTCGTGGGCGTCCTGCTTAACCAAGTCTGTTTCCACTATGGCATGTGGCGTTCGTGCACTTTCTCCAGCATCCTCCTCCTTTGCTGAGGGGTCGATTAACGCCTGAAGAGTCGGATCGTCGGAACGACACGACATCCTTTGACTATCCGAATTCATTTGTTCAGCAACATCCGGCGGTTGTTAGTCCATGTCAGGCGGGTCCATACTGCCAGAGTCATCAGGTGTCTCAGTATGAGGGGGGTGGGGGGTGGTGGTGGTGAGGGGGGGGGGGGAGCGAAATACCAGAGACGAGGCGACGCTTCGGGAAGCGTTATTTAAGCGCCTGATCTCGACCTCCGGTGTTGTTGAATCCTTGTACGTCTCCACTTAATTTTCCTTGGCTTTTGTTGTATCCTTGTACGTCTCCACTTAATTTTCCTTGGCTTTTGTTGTATCCTTGTACGTCTCCACTTGTTTTTCTTCGGCTTTTGCTGTATGGTGGTCCTCGTCATCTATCAACTACTACGTCTGGGGCTGGAGTGGTATAGTAGCCATCTCAGCATCATTGTCGTCTGATGGCCCCATCGTCATCTGCGGTGTTGTTTCGAATATGCGCTCCGACCTCGGCGTCACCTTCTCGCGGAGCGCCCTCGCATGTGTCAGTGGTAGTGACATGGGGGTGGCCAGCGTAGGTAAGTTCCCGCTGGGTGGTTGCACGAGTATTCTCTTCATGTACTCAAATCGAAGATATTCTTCACCACCACGTCCAAAACACGTCCGGGGTTGTCAATCACAATATATATTTAAATATCAGGGTGATTCGCACCTGGAAAGCACCACTGAGCACTGGGTACGTGCTGAAACTTGCCCAGCCTTCGGCTGTGTGACTGATTACTCTGCCATATGGCTGGAATGATTCAATTATCAGTGATTTAGTATTTCGAAGGGCAGCTCGAAGATTCGATTCGCGCGCGCGCCGAGCCCCGTATGATGCCTAATACGTCGGTAATATGACCATCAAAGTGCGGAAATTTGAATCTTCGTTTGGCGGTTTGTATAATGGTTCCGCAAGCTGTTTCGTCGACCATCTTGGCATTAACAGTTCTCTCACGATTGATAAATGAATTTCAATGAGCTCCGTGTGATTAAATGTATTTCATCTCTCGAAAAGAAAAAAAAAGTTCAGTGTCGAATGTTTTCGATCTTTTGTATTACAGATCGTAAAATGTACCGTAGTTTTTCGAAACATATGTGCCACTGGTATAGTTTCAACAAGTAACACACGTGAGTACTGCGGTGTAAACCTGCCTCTTCCACTGGCGCTTCGCGGCCGAACAGGTCCGAGCTACTATAATGCTAAAGGCAAGACTGACACTTCGGCTATCCGTGGACGCTCCGAGGATTGACCCAAACTGCCATTCGTCACACTACCTACATCCTCACGTTGTAGTCCACTAAATTCGTCATCTAATGGTCGCAGCATTACTTGGATTCCTGCAACCGGGTGAATGAGACGACGACGAATAAGTGTCGCGATAAGCAGGTGTAGGCGGCTGTCTGCCCGACTGCCAACACGCCCTTGCTCTTCGCTCCGGCCGGCGGGAAGTGCATCGGCGCCAGTGGTCGTTTGGCCTGCGACCAGGTGGATTTGTTGCGTGCAGCTGTGTGACGAATTTACTGCGTGACTGAGATTTCGGCGAGTAATATGACATGGTACAACAGGTCACACACCGTGTAATGCACATTTGATGCGAATTCCCTGAGACCCATGTGTTGATTAGAAGTACAATGAAATTACCGGTAGAAGATCTAGACGGAACGCAACTGGATTTTCCGTTGTATTCTTGTTTTCTGAAAGTGTCTACCTCGACACTGCACAATGGTTAGTCGCCGAAAGTAACGGTGTCCGAAATTACAAAAAGTTGACGGCTCTATTAGTGATGCGTTGTTACAGTATGCAGATTATAGAATTCGGACTGTGAGGGTCTTCAACGTTGCGTTTGAGATTCCGAATGACGAATTTTGTAAAATATTGGAAATATACGGAAAAGTACTACCATAGGATGCCGTACTATGGGAATATGTCCTAGAAAAAAGGTAAACAGTTGACTGCACAAAATATAACACCAGCTTACTTTATACGTAAAGGCCGGCCGGAGTGGCCGTGCGGTTCTAGGCGCTACAGTCTGGAGCCGAGCGACCGCGAGGGTCGCAGGTTCGATTCCTGCCTCGGGCATGGATGTGTGTGATGTCCTTAGGTTAGTTAGGTTTAATTAGTTCTAAATTCTAGGCGACTGATGACCTCAGAGGTTAAGTCGCATAGTGCTCAGAGCCATTTGAACCATTTATACCTGAAAATAATGGCCGAAATTTAGACATGAACAAACAAAGAGTGAACTATTTAAATCAATGAGTGTGTTCAGCTGTCCTTCAAAATACACTGGTCAAACAGACAGAAGCTTTGAAATAAGATTTCGGGTTCGCGTCCCGGTCTGACACAAGTTTTATATATCACCACCTCATAGTAGATCTGTCATATAAATACACTTTCTTACTAAACATTCCTTTTTCTCAACACATACTAATCGCACAGAGATGGATGATATGCCGTTAGAAACGTTATTTAACTGGCTTTTGAAATTGCACACTGATTTTACGCTAAAACTTACTATTTGTAGAAAATTTTAACATAAAAGAGACTGTTAACAATCATAGGAAAATGGGCATCATGGATGTCCAGCTTTATACCTATATTTTACGAAGCTAACTTATTAATCACGAATAATAGACACTCCAATTTCACATTATCTTACTGCAAATACCATTTTATTTCTTTTAAAGTACTTGGTAACGGGATAATTTGTATACAGCAATGTCATAGACAATAACCGTGACAGCTGAGATAGTCCATCATCTGTGCCCGTCGTTCAAGTTGACTTTTCTGAAAGTATGTACTTCTCAAAAGAACAAAGATATTTCGCATCGTCGTCTTGATTTGTGATTTAACTATTGCTGCTACGGCCTAATGTGCTTACGTAAAGTACGAAGTACAATTAAAATCTCAAAGTACAGTTAGTTATCGTGGTCTTAGTGAAGTACCAGGTAAGATGTGAACACTGCGTTCTAACCTATACATTCCGAATTTATTTCAAAATGGTTCAAATGGCTCTGAGCACTATGGGACTCAACTGCTGTGGTCATTAGTCCCCTAGAACTTAGAACTACTTAAACCTAACTAACCTAAGGACATCACACACATCCATGCCCGAGGCAGGATTCGAACCTGCGACCGTAGCAGTCGCACGGTTCCGGACTGCGCGCCTAGAACCGCGAGACCACCGCGGCCGGCTCGAATTTATTTACTTCTTTGTATTCTGTATTCGTATTTCTCATTAAACTCCTCTTCAACAACATGTAAATGTAAATATTACGGTCGACAATTAGAAATTACTTGCAATAATGCCTAGAAATGTATATACAAGGATCCTTCATAAATTCATGGTTATTATTTCACGTTGTTCGATTCATTTTTATAGATGTTTTCTCTTCATACTCACAACTACCCTTATCCCAACGGTCATGCTTATTCCAAATACTGTCATTACACTGAGGTGACAAAAGTCGTGTGACAGTGATATGCACATATACTGATGGCGTTAGTATCGCGAACACAAGGTATAAAAGGGCAGTGCATTGGCGAAGCACTCATTTGTGCTCAGAAGATTGATGTGAAAAGGTTTCCGACGTCATTGTGGCCGCACAATGTGCATTAGCACACTTTGAACGCAGAATAGTAGTTGGAGCTAGACATGTGGGACATTCCATTCTGGAAATCGTTAGAGAATTCAATTTGCGACATCCAAAGCGTCGAGAGTGTACCGATAACACCAAATTTCAGGCTTCATCGCTCACAACTGACAACGCAGTGGCCGACGGCTTTCATTCAAGGGCTGAGAGTAGCGGCGTTTGCATAGAGTTGTCAGTGCTATCAGACAAGCAACACTTTGTGAAACAGCCCCTCAAATCAGTGTGGGACGTGCGAAGAACGTATCCCTTTGGACAGTGGGGCAAAATATGGTGTAAAGAGGCTACGGCAGTAGACGACCGATGCGAGTGCCGCTGCTAACAGCGTTACTTCACATGCAGCGCCTCTCCTGGGCTCGTCACCATGTCGGTTGGACACTAGACACTGGAAAATTGTGGCCTCGTCAGATGAGTCCGGATTTTCAGAATGAGATTTTCACTCTGCAGTGGAGTGTGCGCTGATATGAAACTTCCTGGCAGATTAAAACTGTGTGCCCGACCGAGACTCGAACTCGGGACCTTTGCCTTTCGCGGGCAAGTGCTCTACCATCTGAGCTACCGAAGCACGACTCACGCCCGTTACTCACAGCTTTACTTCTGCCAGTATCTCGTCTCCTACCTTCCAAAGCTGTGAGTACCGGGCGTGAGTCGTGCTTCGGTAGCTCAGATGGTAGAGCACTTGCCCGCGAAAGGCAAAGGTCCCGAGTTCGAGTCTCGGTCGGGCACACAGTTTTAATCTGCCAGGAAGTTTCAGTCCGGATTTTAGTTGGTAAGAGCTGACGGTAGGGTTCGAGCGTGGCGCAGATCCCAGGAAGCCATGGACCCAAGCTGTCAAAAGGCAGTGTGCAAGCTGGTGATGGCTTCATAATGGTGTGAACTATTTTCTGGTGCAACTGAACTGATAATTGACTGGAAATGGTTGTGTTCGGCACCTTGCAGCCACTCATGGACTTCACGTTCTCAAACAACGATTTCATGTCATCGGATCAAAACTGTTTTGCGGTTGGTTTGAAGAACATGCTGGACAATTCGAGCGAATGGTTTGGCTACCCAGATCGACCGACATGAACCCCATAGATTATTTATGGGACGTAACGGAGAGGTCATTGCGTGCATAAAATCCTGCTCCGGCAAACTTTCACAACTGTGGACGGCTACAGAGGCAGCGTGGCTCAATATTTCTCCAGGGGACTTCAAACGATTTGTTGAGTCCATGTCACGTCGAGTTGCTGCACTAGACGGGGCATAAGGGGGTCCGAAAGGATATTAGGAAGTATCTTATGACCTTTGTCATCTCAGTGTATTTAAAACTACAAAAGTGCGAAAGTTTCACGCGGGTCCGTTGGTACCTGATACAAATGAAGTCAAGGTATTCTCAGGTTGTTATTGTTGTTGTGGTCTTCAGTCCTGAGACTGGTTTGATGCAGCTCTCCATGCTACTCTATCCTGTGCAAGCTTCTTCATCTCGCACTACCTACTGCAACCTACATCCTTCTGAATCTGCTTAGTGTATTCATCTCTTGGTCTCCCTCTACGATTTTTACCCTCCACGCTGCCCTCCAATGCTAAATTTGTGATCCCTTGATGCCTCAAAACATGTCCTACCAACCGATCCCTTCTTCTAGTCAAGTTGTGCCACAAACTTCTCTTCTCCCCGATCCTATTCAATACCTCCTCATTAGTTACGTGATCTACCCACCTTATCTTCAGCATTCTTCTGTAGCACCACATTTCGAAAGCTTCTATTCTCTTCTTGTCCAAACTGGTTATCGTCCATGTTTCACTTCCATACATGGCTACACTCCAAATACTTTCAGAAACTACTTCCTGACACTTAAATCTATACTCGATGTTAACAAATTTCTCTACTTCAGAAACGATTTCCTTGCCATTGCCAGTCTACATTTTATATCCTCTCTACTTCGACCATCATCAGTTATTTTACTCCCTAAATAGCAAAACTCCTTTACTACTTTAAGTGTCTCATTTCCTAATCTAATCCCCTCAGCATCACCCGATTTAATTCCACTACATTCCATTATCCTCGTTTTGCTTTTGTTGATGTTTATCTTATATCCTCCTTTCAAGACACTGTCCATTCCGTTCAACTGCTCTTCCAAGTCCTTTGCTGTCTCTGACAGAATTACAATGTCATCGGCGAACCTCAAAGTTTTTACTTCTTCTCCATGAATTTTAATACCTACTCCGAATTTTTCTTTTGTTTCCTTTACTGCTTGCTCAATATACAGATTGAATAACATCTGGGAGAGGCTACAACCCTGTCTCACTCCTTTCCCAACCACTGCTCCCCTTTCATGCCCCTCGACTCTTATAACTGCCATCTGGTTTCTGTACAAATTGTAAATAGCCTTTCGCTCCCTGTATTTAACCCCTGCCACCTTCAGAATTTGAAAGAGAGTATTCCAGTTAACGTTGTCAAAAGCTTTCTCTATGTCTACAAATGCTAGAAACGTAGGTTATTCTCAGGTAGCGAATTAATTTCTTTATATTTCGTACATCTGTGAATTGTCAACAGTGTCTCTTCTTTCAGACATGAGTGTGATTATCACATTATCTCAAAATCCAAAGAAAATCAATGTGTGCGTAGTTCTAGACGTTCCCTCCATTACACCAGGTAGCAGATTTGCACAATATCTCTTCAAATTGGAATTTGATGGCTTTAACTTTTTACATACAGTTCAGTATTCAGTGTGGAAATAGTGCTTAATAGTTCGAATGGATACTATACACAGATCACATAACGAAACGCAGTAAGCGCGTTATGAACGCAACTAGTAATCTAATCCCGCCACCTCTCAGTTAATGTGTTTTCAGGGACTGTGCAAATAAAGTCTCATTTTACCCTTCATTAAAGTAACTTTGAAATATTTAATTGATCTCCGCACTCTAATTCTTATTTTACTGGTGGCCAGGAAAGTACAGGAGGCACTCTATCGTGAAATCCTGCTCCCTACTTTCGTCATTCAGGCTCCCTGGTGGGAGGTGATTGGGTTCCCTGAAGCGACAGTCCTGTCGACGAGGAGATCATCAGCGATGGAGCGCAAGCGCTGCTTGGGAAAATGTACAGGATACCGCACAAAGTGGTTTACCCTGTTTGAGCTTTAATAACTGAGAAGGTATTAATGATAAGCTGATCCAGTTGTGATTATATGAGGCTCTCATGAATAGTGTGCATATTTGTTTATTTTCAGTTGCCAATAACCACATTTAAATAACGAAAAGGATGGAACCTGTCCCTGGAGCACAGAAAGTGTATTTTCAAGCGTCTCTGGAAATTCGAGAACTTGAAAAAAGTGCAGGACGATGGCGGGCAGAGTTTGATGCTGCGCCACAGTCACGTGTAACGAGAACAAAATTACGCCACCAGTTTGAGAGAGAATAAACTGTACGTGATCTGAAGAAGGGACTGGGTAGGAGGGAGGAGTAATTAGTGGAGGAAAGAATAGTGGACGCAACGGTACAAGCTTTCACAAGATCTCTAAATAAGTCCATACGGCAAGCTGCGCGTGATCAGGTGTAAGTAAATCAAGTGTTTAGCGCATTTCAATGGAAGCCCTGGACTGATGTCGTTGTTCGGTCTAACGTGGCGACGTTTAAATTGAATGGAACCGTTGATCGCTATAACTGTGTGTACTGGGCAACAGATAATCCCCATGTTATGGAAGCTGTTAATCTTCCTGGATTGTCAGTGTGGTGCGGCACGTCCGTGAGAAGAACTGTAGGGCCATTCCTTTTTGAAGTCGCAGCGACAGGTGCAAAGAACTCTACCTTGTTATAGGAACGAATTGTACCAGCTGTTCACCAACTGCACCGAGATGAAAATCGTATTTTTTTCCCAACAAGACGGTGTACCGTCACCTTACCATCGTTAAAAGCGGCAATTCCTGGATGAAACATTTGTTGAGAGTTGGATAGGCCGATAAGGGAGGCCTCCATCTCTAACGCCGTTAGATTTCTTTCTCCGTTTGGGGATGTTCGAAGGACACCTTCTATGCCACAAAGCCATGTACACTGGATGACATGAGATAGGTAACTGTGGCTCCAATGCCAGCCGTAGCACATGTGTGTCGATCTGTTCCGCAGCGGTGCAGATGCCGTATTTTGCTGGCGATGGAGGACATTTTGAACCTTCAGCAGTAATACAGTATCTCTAGTGTCTTGATCATCTATGTGACTTAAAAATTTATAGTTTTTGTTATTTTTCTTCGAGAAACTTCAAACACTGCTAATAATTTTTTGTATGTAAGGAAATTGGGCTTGATATTTTTAAAGTAAGCATCCTAGCGTTTGCTGTAAGTGATTTAGGAAGACCACGGAAAACCTGAATATGGATGGTCTGACGACGATCTGAACCACCGTCCTTCAAAATCGAGACCTGTGTCACCTCCTTCATTGAAATTGACATAACTTCACATTTTAATGGAAACTGACTGGATTTCCTAACTTTTGAATCTTACAGGAAGGAATCATAACCTTCGATAGTGTTATGTTTCCTGACGTGTGGAGACATTCACACTATCCCCCTGCTTCCACTTTTCGATGTCATTGTAAATGAACTGTAATGCCGACACAGTTCATTCTCAACAGCTACACTACCAGTTCGATACCGTTCGTTATTAAATACCCTAAAGATGACGTTAGATGTGCAGCGAACTGTTAGTTCATCCGTAGTTAGACCACATTATGTCAGACAAATGCTAGAAATCATTAATGGCCCTATATCACCTACGACGTCTTATTCTAGCGTATAGAGAAAAATGTATTCACGTGCTAGTAATCACATCGCTGCACCATCCTATTTATTACATTCTAGTGTACCTTCAACATCATCCTGTAACTGATAAGGATTACAGTAAGGAAAATAAGAAGTGCATAGCGAAGTGTGCAGACAATTCGCCTCTTGTATTGGCATCTGGTAGTGGTTGTAATGTGATAAAAGGTAGGCTGTGATACTAAGATGAAAAATGATGAATATTAATCACATTAGATATATTTCTTGCTCCATAGATCCGTAATGATGGGATTCTCGAGAGCATGAAACATCTTAGAAAAAGCAAAATTCTCCTGGGCACGATGGGATCAACTAACAAGCCAGTACAACGTGTCACACAGCTGGCAGAGCACATGGGTGGTTCGAAGATGAGTTTACCGTATACGCCTGGCCACCAAACTTCCCGGATTTAAACCCAATCTACAATCTGTGGAACCACCTCGATCGGGCTGTTCCCATCATGGATCCCCGACAGAGAAACCTAAGCGCAACTCGTCGTGGCACAGGAGGCGGCATGGCTCCACATCCCTGTCGGTACCTTCCGGAACCTCACTGACTCTCTTCCTACACGTCTCGCGCTGCAGAAGATGGTTATTCAGCTTTTGACAGATGATCACATTAATGTGACTAGACAGTGCATACACGTCTGGGAATTCAAAATGCAACACCGGGAAGGATATCAAATAACGAAATTTTACTAATTATGCACTTGTAAGATAGTAGGAAGAATGCATTATTAAATTTGCAGGCGATCTGGGAGTGTACAGTGTGCCAAATTTCGTACGTAGAGCTGTCACTTCTTGCAACAACCTGGCTGGTCATCCAGTGGAATACAGCTTCGATGATAGATACAGGTACGCTCTCCCATGCTGTTTCACCTCTGTGGCAGTGACTCAACAATCCACAACCAGAATTATTCAGTGGGTGGGAGATCTGGAGAACATTCTGGGCAGCGCAGTGATCGAACATCTCTGTGCTGGTTAATGACAGCACGGACAATATGCGGTCTTATTCATGGATAAAGTCTGGGAGACTTCGAAGGCTAGCTGTTGTTGTTGTTGTGGTCTTCAGTCCTAAGACTGGTTTGATGCAGCTCTCCATGCTACTCTATCCTGTGCAAGCTTCTTCATCTCCCACTACCTACTGCAACCTACATCCTTCTGAATCTGCTTAGTGTATTCATCTCTTGGTCTCCCTCTACGATTTTTACCCTCCACGCTGCCCTCCAATGCTAAATTTGTGATCCCTTGATGCCTCAAAACATGTCCTACCAACCGATCCCTTCTTCTAGTCAAGTTGTGCCACAAACTTCTCTTCTCCCCGATCCTATTCAATACATCCTCATTAGTTACGTGATCTACCCACCTTATCTTCAGCATTCTTCTGTAGCACCACATTTCGAAAGCTTCTATTCTCTTCTTGTCCAAACTAGTTATCGTCCATGTTTCACTTCCATACATGGCTACACTCCATGTTGTCAAAAGCTTTCTCTAAGTCTACAAATGCTAGAAACGTAGGTTTGCCTTTTCTTAATCTTTCTTCTAAGAGAAGTCGTAAGGTTAGTATTGCCTCACGTGTTCCAACATTTCTACGGAATCCAAACTGATCTTCCCCGAGGGCCGCTTCTACCAGTTTTTCCATTCGTCTGTAAAGAATTCGCGTTAGTATTTTGCAGCTGTGACTTATTAAACTGATAGTTCGGTAATTTTCACATCTGTCAACACCTGCTTTCTTTGGGATTGGAATTATTATATTCTTCTTGAAGTCTGAGGGTATTTCGCCTGTCTCATACATCTTGCTCACCAGATGGTAGAGTTTTGTCATGACTGGCTCTCCCAAGGCCATCAGTAGATCTAATGGAATGTTGTCTACTCCCGGGGCCTTGTTTCGACTCAGGTCTTTCAGTGCTCTGTCAAACTCTTCACGCAGTATCTTATCCCCATTTCGTCTTCATCTACATCCTCTTCCATTTCCATAATATTGTCCTCAAGCACACTGCCCTTGTATAAACCCTCTATATACTCCTTCCACCTTTCTGCCTTCCCTTCTTTGCTTAGAACTATGTTGCCATCTGAGCTCTTGTTATTCATACAAGTGGTTCTCTTCTCTCCAAAGGTCTCCCTAATTTTCCTGTAGGCAGTATCTATCTTACCCCTAGTGAGACAAGCCTCTACATCCTTACATTTGTCCTCTAGCCATCCCTGCTTAGCCATCTTGCACTTCCTGTCGATCTCATTTTTGAGACGTTTGTATTCCTTTTTGCCTGCTTCATTTACTGCATTTTTATATTTTCTCCTTTCATCAATTAAATTCAATATTTCTTCTGTTACCCAAGGATTTCTACTAGGTCTCGTCTTTTTACCTACTTGATCGTCTGCTGCCTTCACTACTTCATCCCTCAGAGCTACCCATTCTTCTTCTACTGTATTTCTTTCGCCCATTCCTGTCAATTGTTCCCTTATGCTCTCCCTGAAACTCTCTACAACCTCTGGTTCTTTCAGTTTATCCAGGTCCCATCTCCTTAAATTCCCACCTTTTTGCAGTTTCTTCAGTTTCAATCTGCAGTTCATAACCAATAGATTGTGGTCAGAATCCACATCTGCCCCTGGAAATGTCTTACAATTTAAAACCTGGTTCCTAAATCTCTGGAAGGCTAGCTATAGGGACTAAATTTCAGACTTTATAAAAGTAACGGCTGTTCTCCAAATGATGTGCTACGTTAATCAAAGGTGATTACCTCAGGTACTGTGCTCTTTTGCAGTTTGGCGACGTTATTTCGCCCACATGGGCACTTCTCTCGTGAAGCTGTAAGCAGAAGTGAGACTCGTTTGGAATGAAGACGTGCCATTCCAGCGTCCTGTATTGTCGTTGGGCGTACTACTGTCTGCACGCAACTGGTGCCACGTCGAAGGAAGCGGCGATAATGGTCGTCGCACTGTCCTTGTGAATACTTGTCTTGCTGCAAACAACTTAGCCTGGCTGTATGTCCTTGCACAGCTGAGTGAACAACGTGTGTATCCTCTCGGGCGCAAGTCGAGTGGTGCTGTTTGCTAGTGCATGGTGTTCAGTTTGAGCCCCCTGAACACATCGGTTCCATATTTGCATAACAGTCATGGAATCCGGACCAATGAGAGCAGCAGTATCGCAGAACGATAAACTGTAATCTCAACAGGCCCCAATATTGCAATTGACAAATTCCAGTACATGCTGGTAAAAGTTTTCTTTGTTCTCAGGCGAGACTTAACGTGGTCTTCTCAGAAAGAACTAGCACCCAAACGCGACTTTTGAGTGAGAAACCCGTTGCTTCATCTTTCTTTACGTACAAAGTGATGGTCTAGTTACTCCTATTTATTTTGTGTTCAGGCCTGAAATGCTTGTCATTTTAACCAACAGCAGGCATTGCCAGCAGATCCAGACACCTAGTGAATGTCATGCTAATTTGACGGTTGTTTATGTAGACTATATAATGCTGCAATCTTAATGGACAGTCTTATATACGTACAAATGAACTAATATGCCTATTTCCGTTCCATAGTTCCTAAGTGAACTGGTAGTGAAGGATGTGCTCTAGGTAAAAATATTAAATATATTTTGGTATAGAAATTAAAAAAATAGTTATCAGAAACGTAGACGTAAGTGTATATATATTAAATTGGATAACCCCTGGGATATTATACACCCACACAAAAAAAGAAGAAACTCATCATACTACTGCGTAGACGAACTGGCATGGACAACCTATTAGGATGGTGCATAAGTTCGTTGCATTTTTCCATAAATGTAGAAAACGCAACAGATACACATAACAGTGACTTTACTCATCAATAATATATTCTTCTTCACACTTTACAACAGTCTGCCAAGACTAGAGTAATTTTTCGATTCCGTGACTGTAGAAATCACGTGGTTTTTAGGTGAACTACTCATCTTGCATGTTCGGAGTATATTTTCATCCAGAAAGGGAGTTTCTTGAAGGTTGTTCGCCAAAGAGTGGAAAAGGTGTAAATCTGAGGACGCAATACCAGGTGACTAACTTGGGTGCCGAATGACTTCCCAATCCAACTCCTGTGTAATGTTAGTCTAGCAGAACGTTGACGGGCGTTGCAGTGGAGTTGCATCAATTCACGCCGTCTTCCTGATCGTTGTTCTTAAATTGCATCTACAGGACGTCTCATTTGTTGACAATAAATGTCAGCATGTCAGCAGTGATGATTACACCTTGGAGAAGGAATTCTTAGTAGATCACCCCGTTGCTGTTCCACCGGATACATAACCATACCTTTTGTGGATGCGTGCAGGTCTTTGTACAGGAAGTTGCTGCTTTGTTTGGGCTCAACCATTTCTTTGTTTTCCTTACGTTACCATAAAGACACCATTTCTCGTCACCACTAACGATACGGCATAGGAGTCCTCCGTGTTTTTCCGAGCCAGTTGATGACGATCAAGCAGAGATGCACAATGGCCAGCTGCTGATTTTTGTGATTTTGGCTTAGAGCATGCAGTGCCCACATACCCGGCTTTTGAACCTTCCCCATTGCATGAAAATGTTGCACGGTGGTGGAATGATCACACTTCATTAAATTTGCCAGTTCTCGAGAACAATGACTCGGATTGTGGTTTAATGCATTTGAACGATCTTCAACAAACCCCAAAGGTGTTCCTGAATGTGGAGAGTCATTAATGTCAAAACAATCCCCTTAAAACGAGAAAACAGTTTTCTTACCGTTCTCTGTGTAGTGGCATTAACCCTATACACGGTGCAAGTGTCTCTGGCTACCAAGGCTTTGGACACTCCTCTGTTGAACTCAAACAGAAGAATATGTCGGAAATGTTTCGATTTCTCTACCTAACTCTCAATTTTGCAGCGTGCACAGCTTTACTCACTATCTATAGATGACAAAATGTAGTATGTAAACTCAAATAGCAACAGTAAACTATAAATAAAAATGACAAGGGATAGATCGACCATGGCAACTCGAATACCAACATGTAAAGCAAAAACGCTACGAACTTATGCACCAACGTAAACATTCTAACATACTATAACTTGAATCTCGTAAAACAGAAATTTAAAAGTACATGTTAAGGTGAAACAGATGCTGCTACGATGTTCAAAGTGCTTCTGACGTAAATTACAGAAATCATAGTTCTGTTGAACATGTGGCGTGCCGTTCCAGTATCGGTCTGAGTGACCTTATTTTCTTTGTCAGACATCCACTTGACATTCTACACCAGTATAATACATTTCACAGCGTATTTCATTTCCTGGATCTGTCCTCAATAATTAAGTTGGTGTTTACATTAACGGTGCACTGCGTCCTGCTCCACCGCCCCGTTAAATTACCTTTCCCGTTTTGTGTAAATGAGATAACTAATCAGCGCGGCACACAGAGTATTCGTGAAATTACAGTATTTTACTTTTAGTCTATTCTGAAAAAAGTCCAGGTCAGAGGAATTTCAGAAAAAAAATCATCCTTTCTGTTACGCATAGTGTTATATCAACAGGTAAGTCACTGGTGTACGTGTTTTAAACAGAATAAGAAATATACTCAAAGTGAAGTTTAATGGGAAATCATGAAGAAATGAGAGCCTATCATCTTACAGGTTTTTATCCTCCGAGTTTCACAAGTTAACAAGCGTCATTAGAAATGTACATCTTATGTATCTGAGATCGTCTAACCCTAAAGAGATCTGGTCGTATGGAGCAGTTTTGAATTGATTTATATACCTTTATTTGTTCTGGTACATTACGTGCATGTTCCCAATTACAAACCAACCACTTTGACCACCACTGCATCCAGAAAGTCAACGTTGAGCGTATGTACAGAGCTAGCAGTTAACATATGTTAACTCGATACAGTGTAAATCATTGGGACAGATAAATAGGATCACATATGTGCAATGTAGTTGCTGCAGCGATTTCTGAGGATGCCAGATGTCTTGGACCACTGCGACTTGAAATGTGTAGAACAGTGAGGAAACGGAACCACTACCGATTTACCAACAAAAACTGGCAGACAGGTGGACGTTTGCAACGAGGGTACCAAAAGAAAGGCCATTCTGCAAGTACATTATTTTCCACATAAACAGGAGAGTGGCAGCCTTTCCAAGTGCGTAGAACATTATAAACTTTATGTAGAAGTAGTTTGTGTGCTAGTAATTATCATTCACATGGCAGCCGATGTCACGCTAACCTGTTCTCTCTTCTGTTTTCCATAGATTTCTATCTTCACACATTATTTTTAATACTTATTAATTTATTAATTCACGTCAATTTAATTTTTAACATTCTCCGAGAACATTATATTCCGAAAAAGCTTCCAGTTTTTTCCTCTTTTTATTTCTGTTGGCTCACACACCACTTTCAATCAACGGTGTGCTCGAAACGTACACTTTCACGAACTTTTGCTTAGATCTGATTACATCTTTCACTGATGAATGCTAGCTTCGCCTATACACATATACACTACTGGCCATTAAAATTGCTACACCAAGAAGAAATGCAGATGATAAACGGGTATTCATTGGACAAATATATTATACTAGAACTGACATGATACTACATTTTCACGCAATTTGGGTGCATAGATCCTGAGAAATCAGTACCCAGAACAACCACCTCTGGCCGTAATAACGGCCTTGATACGCCTGGGCATTGAGTGAAACAGAGCTTGGATTGCGTGTACAGGTACAGCTGCCCATGCAGCTTCAACACGATACCACAATTCATCAAGAGTAGTGACTCGCGTATTGTGAAGAGCCAGTTGCTCGGCCACCATTGACCAGACGATTTAAATTGGTGTAGAGATGTGGAGAATGTGCTGACCAGGGCAGCAGTCGAACTTTTTCTGTATCCAGAAATGCCCGTACAGGACCTGCAACATGCGGCCGTGCATTATCCTGCTGAAATGTAGGGTTTCGCAGGGATCGAATGAAGGGTACAGCCACGGGTCGTAACACATCTGAAATGTAACGTCCACTGTTCAAAGTGCGGTCAATGCGTACAAGAGGTGACCGAGACGTGTAACCAATGGCACACCATACCATCACCCCGGGTGATACGCCAGTATGGCGATGACGAATACACGCTTCCAATGTGCGTTCACCGCGATATCGCCAAACACGGATGCGACCATCATGATGCTGTAAACAGAACCTAGATTCATCAGAAGAAATGACGTTTTGCCATTCGTGCACCCAGGTTCGTCGTTGAGTACACCATCGCAGGCGCTCCTGTCTGTGATGCAGCGTCAAGGGTAACCACAGCCATGGTCTCCGAGCTGATAGTCCATGCTCCTGCAAGCGTCGTCGAACTGTTCGTGCAGATGGTTGTTGTCTTGCAAACGTCCCCATCTGTTGACTCAGGGATCGAGACGTGGCCGCACGATCCGTTACAGCTATGTGGATAAGATGCCTGTCGTCTCGACTGCTAGTGATACGAGGCTGTTGGGATCCAGCACGGCGTTCCGTATTACCCTCCTGAACCCACCGATTCCATATTCTGCTAACAGTCATTGGATCTCGACCAACGCGAGCAGCAATGTCGCGATACGATAAACCGCAATCGCGATAGGCTACAATCCGACCTTTATCAATGTCGGAAACGTGATAGTACGCATTTCTCCTCCTTACACGAGGCATCACAACAACGTTTCACCAGGCAGCGCCGGTCAGCTGCTGTTTGTGTATGAGCAATCTGTTGGAAACTTTCCTCATGTCAGCCCGTTGTAGGTGTCGCCACCGGTGCCAGCCTTGTGTGAATGCTCTGAAAAGCTAATCATTTGCATATCACAGCGTCTTCTTCCTGTCGGTCTTCGCGTCTGTAGCACGTCATCTTCGTGGTGTAGCAATTGTAATGGCCAGTAGTGTATCTCCGACATATACTGATGAAAAAAATCGCAACACCAAAGAATAATTAATGTAAAGGAATGAAATTTCGACAATGCATTTGTCCAGGTAACATATTAAAATGGTTAACATGCAAGATCACAGGTTAATGTAAATGCGAGACAAGCCATTGAAAATGTGAAATGGTGGTACGTTAATGACCAGCGTAATCGACAGAACGTTGAATGGAAGCGTGCAAATGTGCGTGCAGTGTTTTGTACAGGTTTCGGATGTCAGTTTGTGGGACAAAGTTCCACTTGGTGGATCAAAACAGGGACGGTTAATGCTGGTTATGAATAACGCTGAAGTTGTCGTTCGAAGATCTCCCATAGGTACTCGATTGGAGACAGATGTGATGATGTAGCGGAAGAAGGCAACACATTCACACTCTGTAGACAATGTTAGGCTACAACAGAGGCATGTGGGCGAGCGTTATCCTGTTCGAAAACACCCTGTAGAACTGTGTTCTTGAATGGCAGCACGACAGATCCAATCACCGGACTGACGAACAAATTTGCATCAGGGTGTGTGGAATCACCACACGAGAGCTCCTACTGTCATACAAATCGCGCCCCAGGCCATAACTCCAGGTGTGTCTGTCACACAGACACGTTGTATACAGGGTGAGTCACCTAACGTTACCGCTGGATATATTTCGTAAACCACATCAAATACTGACGAACCGATTCCACAGACCGAACGTGAGGAGAGGGGCTAGTGTAACTGTTTAATACAAACCATAAAAAAATGCACGGAAGTATGTTTTTTAACACAAACCTACGTTTTTTTAAATGGAACCACGTTAGTTTTGTTAGCACATCTGAACATATAAACAAATATATAATCAGTGCCGTTTGTTGCATTGTAAAATGTTAATTACATCCGGAGATATTGTAACCTAAAGTTGACGCTTGAGTACCACTCCTCCGCTGTTCGATCGTGTGAATCGGAGTGCACCGAATTACGTAGGGATCCAAAGGTCACCGCTTTCACCCGTTTCATGTGTCGCTACATCAGCAATTACGTGGTGATGACTTTAATCATCGAGTGCAATTCTGTCAATGGGCATTAACAGAGAATGCGTTGCAGTTCTACCTGTTTACCGATGAAGCGGGTTTCACAAACCACGGGGCAGTGAATCTACGGAACATGCATTACTGGTCCGTGGACAATCCTCGCTGGCTCAGACAGGTAGAGCGACAGCGACCGTGGACTGTAAATGTATGGTGCGGAATCATTGGCGTCCACCTCATTGGTCCTCACTTCATTGCAGGGGCCCAAACAGCTGCAACATACATCGCGTTTCTACAGAATGATCTGCCAACGTTGCTCGAAAATGTCCCACTGAAAACGCGTCGACGTATGTGGTATCAGCATGATGGTACACCTGCACTTTCCGCAATTAACACTAGGCTGACCCTTGACAGGATGTTCGACGGGCGTTTCATAGGACGTGGAGGACGCATAAATTGGCCAGCCCGTTCTCCTGATCTTACACCTCTGGACTTCTTTCTGTGGGGTACGTTAAAGGAGAATGTGTACCGTGATGTGCCTACAACCCCAGAGGATATGAAAGAACGTATTGTGGCAGCCTGCGGCGACATTACACCAGATGTACTGCGGCGTGTACGACATTCATTACGCCAGAGATTGCAATTGTGTGCAGCAAATGATGTCCACCACATTGAACATCTATTGGCCTGACATGTCGGGACACACTCTATTCCACTCCGTAATTGAAAACGGAAACCACGTGTGTACGTGTACCTCACCCCTCATGGTAATGTACATGTGCATCAGTGAAAAAGACCAATAAAAAGGTGTTAGCATGTGGACGTAATGTGCTGTTCCAGTCTCTTCTGTACCTAAGGTCCATCACCGTTCCCTTTGGATCCCTACGTAATTCGGTGCTCTCCGATACACACGATCGAACAGCGGAGGAGTGGTACTCAAGCGTCAACTTTAGGTTACAATATCTCCGGATGTAATTAACATTTTACAATGCAACAAACGACAATGATTACGTATTTGTTTATATGTTCAGAAGTGCTAACAAAATTAACGGGGTTCCATTTATAAAAACGTAGGTTTGTGTTAAAAAACATACTTCCGTGCATTTTTTTATGGTTTGTATTAACCAATTACACTAGTCCCTCTCCTCACGTTCGGTCTGTGGAATCGATTCGTCAGTATTTGATGTGGTTTACGAAATATATCCAGCGGTAATGTTAGGTGACTCACCCTGTATAGGCCATCAACTGGCCTCCTGCTAACCAATAGAAGGCTATGACTGGTACCGAGGCAGAACCAGCTTTCATCAGAAAACAGCAGGCCTCCATCCGGGCCTCCAATGAGCTATCGCTTGACACTGCTGAAGTCGCAAATGACGGTCGAATGCACGCTACGATGCGTCTGTCTTGGGGTAATAGTTGGTTGTGTCGCTGTGGTTGAGTGCTGCACAAGTTTCTGCTACAGATGCAGCACGATGTGCTACAGCCATATG
This sequence comes from Schistocerca nitens, assembly GCF_023898315.1. NCBI lineage: Eukaryota > Metazoa > Arthropoda > Insecta > Orthoptera > Acrididae > Schistocerca > Schistocerca nitens. The sequence continues at coordinate 546,859,924 of NC_064618.1, forward strand.
CAAAACACGATGATCTTCCTTGTCGGTAGTGCCACGCGTCCGTCAGGATCCCGGTCTTTGTGCAGCCAACGTTCTCGTGACCACAGCTGCCAGCAATCATGTTCAGTGGCTGTATTCCTACCAGAGTCTTTCTGCAGCATCGCAGAAGGAACATCCAGTTTCTAGTAGTCCTTTTACACGACCTCGTTCAAACTCGGTGAGTTGTTGGTAATAGCGTCTTTGTCGTCGTGAAGGAATTCTTGACTAACTTCAACTCACCACGTTCAATCTCGTTGGAAGTTAACGCTTACGACCGCAACAGCGTGAATTTAAAGCAAATCTGATTTGCGGCACTAATAGCGCCACTCTTATGCGACCGGCGCAAAATCTGAACAGACATCATCTTTCAGATGTAGAAAGACGCCTACCAACTTTAGTTTATGTAGTACAACTCCATCTTGGTGTTGCGATATTTTTTTCGTCAGTGTATTCTGCAATTGTATGTAATCTTACCTTCCTAGGTTGGAGACTTCTTTCTCCTCTTCCACTCCTGTCTCGTTCCTGGTGTTGATGTTCTACTTGTAGTTATTCTCCTTCTCCGTACGTTTCATCATTTGTTTAGCAAAGCGATATTCCGTGCTAAGTAGCCTGTCAGTCCCAAAATTTTCGAGACCTGATAAATAAAAAAACAGTGAAACATTAAGATGGTCCTTGGTGTACTTCGGGTGCTCTACACAGCCTCGAATTGATACAACGCACAGAACACTCCTACAACCATGTGATACAAGAAGAAAAGTCCTTGTTTGGGACGTTGTTCAACTCGCACGTCACGTTGGCTTCAGTGACGGTTATGCTATCAAACCGTTGACGTTTCATCTGAATTCCTGCCCTTTGTCGTTTGATATAGGTTCGTATTGATAACATCAGGTCTCGCCACTCGCCATAATTCTTTCCGGAAGAGAATTTTCCAAGTATTGCATACCTATTAGTCTCGGAAGATGCCGTAGTGTCGTCGTTTTGGAGTGAATGTGTGGGGGACAAACTTCGCACAGACATTTTTCTTCTTCAAAACATTTGGGAGAATGTTATAATACTGTAGCAACAGCCGTTATTTTGATATTCTTTGATCGGGCAACCTGTTGCGACATTTCAATCACGTCACCGTCAAAGGAAGGTAGGAAGTAAAATTTGGGTCTGACGCCTGTCGACATCGAGATCATTAGAGACGGAACACAAGCTCGGGTCGCATGAATGGTGGGGAAGAAAATCGACCGTGTCCTTTTAAAGAAACCATCATGACATTTGCCTGGAGAGATTTAGGAAAATCGCGCAGAACCTAGATCTGAGTGGTCAGATGCAGGTTTGACCCGTCGTCCTCCCGAATGCGAGTACTGTGTGCTAACCATTGCCCCACCTCGCTCGGTCACGTCATCTTCAGGCATGAACTCGTGCATGTACAAGACAAGGCATCAATATTCCTATCTGGTTCCATAGATATCCGAATTTCGTGAGGAAGTGTGCTCTTCAGACATGTGATAACGCATGTAACATGATGTGACTGGAAGATCGAAACTAGTGTCCTAATGAAACAATATCAAAATAATGGCTGTTGGTACAGTATTATTACATTTCATCGTCTAGCCGCTGATCCCCGCTTTTGAGGCCAAGATGGTAGTACATTCCGGGAGTGTCTTGAACACATGATTTAGAGATGTTGCCCCACTGCGGTTTGTTACACAACAACGTTGGCTCACTATGGCTGCACGACCTCCACCTGTCACTGCCCACAACTAACGGGTCGAACGCACTTCTGTTGTTTGTAATTGTTAGTTCAACTCCACCGTAATTGCGGCGCTGAGGTAGCTTGCGCGCCAGGAATAAAATCAGTCTCGGAACTTTCTGAACAAACGCTGCACGTTGTCCACTCCTCTCTTCATGTCTAACACTTTTTTTTGCATCCCGCCAGCAGAGCCGTGTCGTCGGCAAACCTTAGCAATGATATCACCTCCCATTGCACGTTTACTCCTATTCAGAGAATTTTATCACTTATATCTGGCTTCGTCTATGTGTGCTAGTCGAATAACAGTGGTCTTAAGGTGTAACCCTGCCTTCAGACATTTTAACAAGAATTCGTGTAGAGGCAAGGAAGTGTCTTACAGGTGTTGTGCTCCACTTCGGTCAGACTTAAGAAACGCTAGGGTAGAATGTGGAAACAGAGTTATCCTCATCATCCGGAACAGATCACAACTGAAGAAGCATTGCCCACCGGATCATGGAGAGGTATGGTGTACATGGATGTCCTTAAGCAGACTGCGGGCAAGCGTTGCAAGATCCAAGGACAACCTTAAGAAATGGGGCATAGCGTAAGACTGAGACTCACAGTGGGACTGTGGGGATGAATAAACTACTAATCACCTCAGGAAGTGCCGCCTTCGTGTCCGAATTCGTGTACAGTGTTGTAACTGGCACCAGATAAAAGCAATGTCATCAGGGTAGCCAAACGCTGGTCACAGCTTGTATAAATATTGTGTGTAGAGTAAAAATTTGATTATGTACATTTATGTTCAATGAAGTACTTTATATCCTTCTGTTTTGATTATCAGTTGATTAATTTGTTCACGGATATTTCAGATTCGTTATAACGAATATCGGTTTCGTTTGGTAAATCTGACATGAAGATAGAAGCTAAGAACTCACGTTTCTTGGTCTTGTACTTTCATAACTCCCACCTTGCTTCTGTAAAATACTGCAAATTATGTATCATTTTTATTTTAACAAAGGGAAATCTTAAATGACCTCTCACAGCAACGTGGTAGTAGTACTGTTTAAGAAATTCTAAAAGAGTACTTTATATTATTAGTAATTTACTGTATGTAATTTATTTGCTGTGTAAAGAGTTTACAATGACAAAGTCATTTGCTCGAAGTGTGAGCAACACCTTGAATATCGTCGACTGCAAGCTGCGAACGCTTTGCCTTGTCTACGAGAAAAATGTAGCGTAAGGCCGCTTATGAAGTCTAAACGGAGGTGAACGGATTGTCTTTCTTAGTATAGTTTAGTGCATCGCGAAATTCTATCACTTATGGAATTTAATGTTGCAATGATAGTGGATGTGTGTGTGTGTGTGTGTGTGTGTGTGTGTGTGTGTGTGAGAGAGAGAGAGAGAGAGAGAGAGAGAGAGAGACAGAGACAGAGGGAGAGAGAGGAAGCTAGAGAGGTTTTTTCTGGTAACAGGGGCTGTTGAGGACGACGCGAGCTTTTCTCTAAGCAATATGTCACGAAATATTTCATCGTATTATAAGGGTACTTAATATTTGTAACGACACTGACGAGACGCATTGTATCAATCTACTTCGTGCGCTTTTGAAGATTGTCAGTGGCTGAAACATGCCAGGAATTTAATAACATAGTGTAGTCCTTACATACAACTAAATTATGCAGTGTGGTCAGAGAGATTGTGAAAAGCTTTTAAATGCGTAGCAGGGTAGGTTGTGCTGAAAAATAACTCTTAAGGAAAAACACAATACGCTGTGTCGTTTTCAAGTAAATTAGCATTGAAGTTAACCAATCAGCCCATTCCGCTCGTAGATTCAAGCGACCTGTCACAGTCATTGTCACCAAACTTGTTCTTCTTTTGTTTCCTAAAACCGAACAAGAGAGCGATACAAAAATTGGACATGCGACGGTAGTATGGATAGTACCGGATCCAAAGGCTGAGCAGTCGTGCGCGTTGTCATCTGCACTATGAGAAAATCTGGTACTGTTTGTATCTGGATGGCCGCTTGAATTTGCGAGCAACGGCTTGATTGACTAACTTCAACGCCAGTTAATTCGGAAACGGTGCAAAGTAATGAATATTTTCATAACAATTATTTCTCAGCACGACTACTCTGCAAAACCATTACAAGATTTCCAGACTGTTTCTGGTAACACTGCATGTACAGGAATCCATTCCCAGTTGATGCCTCTCACTCAAGGCATGGGAATTTCCTGCTAGACAGTGAATTCGAATTGCCTAAATAGTGGTACAATGGTGTGGTGTGAGTTATCTTAAATTATAGTTGGCCACAAGTTTAATTGAATCTGTTAACTACGTCACTTGGAGCTCAGCTATCGGTGCCTCGTAATCTGATGGTTTTTCCCTCCAACCACACGCCTACGATTTGCAGAATCGATACCACAGCAAACACCATCTGTTTTCCAACCAGAGTTTGAACCAATGCGCTGTTAAATAGGAGATAGTAATGTAGTAAAATTACAGGACAGAAAAAGATTTCGGAAGTACAATATAATGGTCAGTTTTCTCCTTTAAAGAGAACATTGTGCACAGTATAGCTTTATTAAGAATACAAATATCTTATTGCATGTCATATAAATGCATAATATCAATTTTATTCTACTCACTAATCTCTTATTTCAGAAGCTCTGGACTATTCTTATCTGCAAAAGACTGATTAAATGAACTGCTCCGGTTAAAGGCGCTGCAGTCTGGAACCGCAAGACCGCTACGGTCGCAGGTTCGAATCCTGCCTCGGGCATGGATGTTTGTGATGTCCTTAGGTTAGTTAGGTTTAACTAGTTCTAAGTTCTAGGGGACTAATGACCTCAGCAGTTGAGTCCCATAGTGCTCAGAGCCATTTGAACTGCTCATAGGACTGACACATTTCACTCCGAAGTTGCACTGAAGCACAGAGTTCCGTTTCGTACACCCATTTTCTCTGTATTGTTTAAGATACGAAAATTATGATTTTACCAAATGGTGGTAGAAATAGGCTCAAAAAATACTTACCTGTTAACATTTTTGTTATGTTGTTCAGTCGTATGTACCCCAGTTAATAAACAAAATTTACTAAATTGCTAATAGATAAAATGGATATGAGCGCTAACAATACAGAAAAAATTCTTTCTTTTGTACAACCACTTCCTGGCTATCTAGACGCATACGCAGATTGCTGGAAGTGTCCATGTCAACGTGGAATATTTGATGAAATATAAAAAATAGTTACTCACTCAAACACTGTTTCTCTTTTCTTTTCTTTTTTAAGCCTGCTACTCCTAACTTACTTACAAAATTCTGCGAAATGAGAAGAGGTTGAAAAAATCAGCCAACCAACAGCAAAATAATGGTTCATTGTTTGCAATAAGTTGGATGATTTTTTGAACCTCTTTAGATTTATTTTTTGCAACTATTTGGCTGATTTTTTCTACCTCGTCAGGTTGATACAGTTGCTTATCGCAGCCATGTTTAGATTCTGCGAAATCATCTGAAGATCTGTGAGACTCGTAGTAAACACGCTTACACCATGAAAATGGTTTCCGACTATTAGAGGTAGTGATGCTCTAATAGTAAGTGGTGTAACGTAATAATTCCTTTGCGCAGCTCGGAGCTCATTCCCTCTCGGCGAATTGTTATTAGATCCAAAAGCTATTAACTGGTCGTCAGGCCCAGAATTGTTTGAATGTTCTGAATGCCGTGTATTCCTCATCGTCCAGCCGTTCCCAGTTAGCGGCCGAAATGGAGATATGTGCGTGTTGTTTTAAGCAAAATATCTTAGTAATAACATTCCTGATTTTTGCTCTTTAAAACTGCCAACAGCAAGCTCCTTTGAGGAGCACTCTGTTTTCGTCAAAAACTTACTCGTCGAATTCCAATCAGAAATAAATTTTTGTTGATCAAGGTAATTTCCCTGTTACCACCACGTCAAGAATACTAATTTACATCTTAAGGATCTTGACGAAGTTATAGCCTTATTATAAAAATGTCGTAGTAGATGAAATATGAAAAAGGTTAATAAATTGTGACACCCCCTCCCTGAAATTAATATAAACTGCCTGGCAAAAATAATGAACTACCCAGAAGACATGGTCGAATGTCAACGCAACTTTGTACAACTACTCAGCGTGAGCGGATGTATGTAACGATTAGAGCCTGGAATGAGGTAGAAACGGCCTCAACTGCGACCGATTTTGTGTGATCACAGCTCTGGATATACCACGTCCAGATGTGCGCGTCTTCAGCAACTGTCATTGACAGGGGGCTCATTGTCGGTCTCCACTTGGCCAGCTGGTCGAATCATACGGAGCATTCAGACTGACAGTAACCGATGCTGCTTGGGAACGTGAGCTAGGAATATTCATTGTCAAGGTTCTGGTCGATGATGTTTGACAACCACAAGGGAGGGTCGGTGTATTGTGCACCAAGGATATTATAGCCTCTTGACATCTGCACCTACCATCCCAGAAGAAGTAATGGACTTCCTGCAACATTCTGTATCATCCCACTCCCTTGGTCGGAGACTGGCAGCAGCAAGACAACGGAAATATCGTCCCGTGATTCGGCTACCATTAACATCATAACATAAACAGCAGTGTTTGGAGTGGTGACGGGACCGGGAAGCATGGATTGTTGACGAATGGCGACGCACTGTGTTCAGCAATGACTCGCAGTTTCGTACTAGCCCGGGTGACCTTCATTGACGAGTATGGCAGAGACTTAGGAAGAGCTCCCATTCTTCCAGTGTTTTGCAGAGGCATAACGGTGTTACTCCTGGCTTCATGTTGTGACAAGCCATTGGTACGATTCAAGGTCGAGGCTGGTAATGATTGAGGGAACTCTGATGGCATAACGGTACATCATGGGCACCCCGTATCTTCGTTCATTACCTTTCATGCCATTTTTCTGCAGGACAATGCTCCCTGGTGCCATTTTTCTTCAGAAGAAACATCGCTGGTGCCATTTTTCTACAGGAGAACGATCGCTGGTGCCATTTTTCTACAGGACAATGCTCGCTGATGGCATTTTTCTACAGTACAATGCTCCATGGTGGCATTTTTCTACAGGACAATGCTCACTGGTGCCATTTTTCTTCAGAAGGAAGATCTTTGGTGCTATTTTCCTACAGGACAATGCTCACTGGCGGCATTTTTCTACAGGACAATGCTCCCTGGTGGCATTTTTCTTCAGGAGGAAAATCCCTGGTGCCATTTTTCTACAGGAGAACGATCGCTGGTGCCATTTTTCTATAGTACAATACTCACTGGTGCCATTTTTCTACAGGTCAATGCTCGTCTTGAAATGGCACGTGTCTCCATAAAGTCTCGTAGTGATGCTTAGGTACTTTCTACATCTACATCTACATCCATACTCCGCAAGCCACCTGACGGTGTGTGGCGGAGGGTACCCTGAGTACCTCTATCGGTTCTCCCTTCTATTCCAGTCTCGTATTGTTCGTGGAAAAATGGTTGGTTCAAATGGCTCTGAGCACTATGGGACTCAACTGCTGTGGTCATTAGTCCCCTAGAACTTAGAACTACTTAAACCTAACTAACCTAAGGACATCACACACATCCATGCCCGAGGCAGGATTCGAACCTGCGACCGTAGCAGTCGCACGGTTCCGGACTGCGCGCCTAGAACCGCGAGACCACCGCGGCCGGCTGTTCGTGGAAAGAAGGATTGTCTGTATGCTTCTGTGTGGGCTCTAATCTCTCTGATTTTATCCTCATGGTCTCTTCGCGAGATATACGTAGGAGGGAGCAATATACTGCTGGACTCTTCGGTGAAGGTATGTTCTCGAAACTTTAACAAAAGCCCGTACCGAGCTACTGAGCGTCTCTCCTGCAGAGTCTTCCACTGGAGTTTATCTATCATCTTCGTAACCCTTTTGCGATTACTAAATGATCCTGTAACGAAGCGCGCTGCTCTCCGTTGGATCTTCTCTATCTCTTCTATCAACCCTATCTGGTACGGATCCCACACCGCTGAGCAGTATTCAAGCAGTGGGCGAACAAGCGTACTGTAACCTACTTCCTTTGTTTTTGGATTGCATTTCCTTAGGATTCTTCCAATGAATCTCAGTCTGGCTTCTGCTTTACCGACGATCAACTTTATATGATCATTCCATTTTAAATCACTCCTAATGCGTACTCCCAGATAATTTATGGAATTAACTGCTTCCAGTTGCTGACCTGCTATAATATAGCTAAATGATAAGGCTCTATCTTTCTATGTATTCGCAGCACATTACACTTGTCTACATTGAGATTCAATTGCCATTCCCTGCACCATGCGTCAATTCGCTGCAGATCCTCCTGCATTTCAGTACAATTTTCCATTGTTACAACCTCTCGAGACACCACAGCATCATCTGCAAAAAGCCTCAGTGAATTTCCGATGTCATCCACCAGGTCATTTATGTACATTGTGAACAGCAACGGTCCCATGACACTCCCCTGTGGCACACCTGAAATCACTCTTACTTCGGAAGACTTCTCTCCATTGAGAATGACATGCTGCGTTCTGTTATCTAGGAACTCCTCAATCCAATCACACAATTGGTCTGATAGTCCATATGATCTTACTTTGTTCATTAAACGACTGTGGGGAACTGTATCGAACGCCTTGCGAAAGTGAAGAAACACGGCATCTACCTGTGAACCCGTGTCTATGGCCCTCTGAGTCTCGTGGACGAATAGCGCGAGCTGGGTTTCACACGACCGTCTGTTTCGAAACCCATGCTGATTCCTACAGAGTAGATTTCTAGTCTCCTGGAAAGTCATTATACTCGAACATAATACGTGTTCCAAAATTCTACAACTGATCGATGTTAGAGATATAGGTCTATAGTTCTGCACATCTGTTCGACGTCCCTTCTTCAAAACGGGGATGACCTGTGCCCTTTTCCAATCCTTTGGAACGCTACGCTCTTCTAGAGACCTACGGTACACCGCTGTAAGAAGGGGGGCAAGTTCCTTCGCGTACTCTGTGTAAAATAGAACTGGTATCCCATCAGGTCCAGCGGCCTTTCCTCTTTTGAACGATTTTAATTGTTTCTCTATCCCTCTGTCGTCTATTTCGATATCTACCATTTTGTCATCTGTGCGACAATCTAGAGAAGGAACTACAGTGCAGTCTTCCTCTGTGAAACAGCTTTGGAAAAAGACATTTAGTATTTCGGCCAGCGAGCTCTGCAGACCTGTCCCCCATAGTACAAGTGTGGGACCAGCTCGGACGTCAATTCGATCCCATCCAGGATATCAATGACCAGTTACAACAGCTGTGGGACCGCTTGCCTCAGGAGAGAATACAACGGCTTCATAATACCCTCTCCAACTGAATCAGGCCAGAAGGGGTAAACTGTCAGCCTCAAAAGTGGTCTCATAATGCCAAGTACTTTGTAAATTTGACTCAGTTGTGCAAGCGTTTTATAAGTTAACATCTGGAATCTGTAAAATAATTGTCTCGTGGTAGTTTTATTACATCAGTCATTGAAAGACAAATGACGCAGAGTTATGGTGAAACGTATGATATTTCAGCTTCTTGTGGCGTGTAATTTCTTATGTCAGTAAAACATCTCTTGATGCGTTACAAATTTTTTCAGAGATTTTTTTTGAACTACTTTAAAAGTTTGTGAAAAATTGAGTTATAGTTTTTTTTTGCGTAAATGGCGACTCCTTAAATGTAATGACGTACTTATGCAAATTTATTTCAATAATATAAGATGTTGCTCATAAAAAGTGAAATTTTACCAGCGCCACAATTGTTACTCTTCTTCCTCGTAAGTCAATGTAAATGTACCAATCCATATTTTATAAAAAACGAACTACCAAAGTTTGAGTGAAACTTTCGCCATGCCAACGATATAATTACCATGGATGACTAAGGGCAACACAGCCATTGCAGATGCAAAGGCCAATGACGTACTTGGCAAGGTCCAGCGGAAGACATTAGCCATGTGCAGAATATAATATGAAAATATCTTCTAGCGAATATAAGTCAATGGTGTTGTATTATGGAAAGAGCACGACTAAAATTTTATAAAGCTGTCGCATTGCCAACTCTATTACATGGAAGTGCATCGTGGGTACTGAATAATAAGAAAAACAAATACAAGAAGTAGAAATGAGGTTTGTTACAGCGGCGAAGGGATTAAAAAGAATAGACAAAATGTGAAACGAAGGTATTCGATAGGAGCTAAAAAATATGGTGTGTAAAAGGAAAGCTGCATGAAAACAAAAAGAAATGGGATCAACATCTACAGCGAATGGATCCAGAGAGACTACGAAGTCAGATTAAAACCTTTAAACCAAAAGGGAAAAGAGATTCTGGCAGACACAGGAAAAGATGGGAATCGTAACACACCATAACAGGTTTAATAAGGAAAGTGGAGATGAAGAAGAAGAAGAAGAAGAAGAAGAGTGTTATTATTATGCCAGTGGTTACAGAAATGGAATTTGATTTCTGCGTTAACGCTGGTTGTAACTGCAGTTTTTAACAGGTGTCTTTAAACTGCAGAACATTATAGTACTCAAAATTTGCAAATGATATTTTTTGTGTGGAACTGAGATAAACGGTTGTCTTAACACCTTTTCCTATTTTGTGCTATGTGACCCATCTTGGCGACATTAGAGCTCTCGACTGTGGAGTTGACTACAGTAACCCGCAGGACGCTCATTAGTGTATGAAACTTTTATGCGCGGTCTATAAAATTTCTCGTCGCTTTAGCTCTGAAATTACGGTCGTTTGAAATTACACTGAAATTCAAGACGAGGCCTCGCAAGGTATCTCTTTACATCCGAAGCGGAGAAGAGCGTAGCGGGAAGGCTGCAGCTACTATGCAGTTGCCTACACGCAGCTTACGTACAGAACGAGAACACAAGACCTGACGCCGTATGCATGTCGGCATACTTAAGGGGGTAGCTCTATCGCTACATATACAGGGGTTATCCAGAAACAACAGCTGGATATATTGATAAGAGGAGCTGACGGTCAATAACACGTTACTTCATAGGTGGCGGTGATGTGGACGACCTACACCTGTCTTACGCCACTTTCAATGATTCTCATAAATTGCGTGAAAATAGTTATTCATACAATGCTACTGTGTCACGATCCAGCGAAGACCATGCGTCTCTAATAACAAAATCTTCAGGAAATTTCTCTGGAATGCTCCCGAATTTTCGTTTCTGTGAACTTCGGCTTCATCCTGTTGATAAGGCTTCGATGAAATTCTCAGACATAACAAAACTAAGCGGAAATACTATGAGCAGTTTTGTACAGTTTACTTTGGCATGGGTCAATACGAAGAGCAATGAATGACTTAATAGATTCAATACATCGTTTCGCTGAATAGAAGTGTACCCAAATAAAATGCAGCGCGAGTGATATGTATGACTTTATAAATTTGCATTTGCTATCGGCTTCTTTATATACCGGTTTCACATTGCTCCTGATTTGCCGTAATACCTCCGACTACGTAAGATAACCATGATTTCTAGGAAAGATGAGCCACACAGTGCGACAGTGAGATATCATTCATACTGCACAAGAGCTAAATAAAGAGCATATTTTTGCAAATTATATACCTAAATATAATGCATTTGTATACCACTCTTATTACAGTCTATAAGGCATAATAACTGTTAGCATAAACTCTTGAATAAACTTCCGATGAAATGAATAAATTTTCATTTTTTGTGTAATTTTGAGTATGCTCCTTTAGCTATCCTAATCGAGTGCTACATCATATATGTTTTAAAATTTTGTTACTTTATCATCTGATCTTATTGTTAACAAACCGTTTTATTGCAATAGGTATCTGACATTGAAAATACTGCTACAATTGTAAGGTTCTTTTATTTAGCACATATCAGGTTTTGGGCTCTTATACGCCCTTGAAGTGTTGTACTGAAAATAGCAAGAGACGGGAGATAATAGTTTTTACACGCAGCAATAGTACTAAAGGGACAAACTAAAAGTGGGGTCAATTTAAAACCTGCTAATTAAAAAGTCGACAACTAATCGATGCTTACATAGGATAAGACCTGAAACGAATTTTTCACGCTGTAAAATACGTTACGCGATGTGAAGTACCTTTGCCACTCTGGTTTACGTTTGCTTCCCCCTTAGCATACGTTACACCGTGCTCTGCGCTCGCTGTTAATACACCGCGTCCTCTTCTCGCCCACCGCGGCTCTCGGGGTCACAGCACGAAGTGTTGTGGTATTCATTGCATATTTCTTTACCTATTTTACTGTGTTGGGTCACTTTGTCTCTGACTTAGTTTTACAGCACCTAGACCGACAGGTGGTTTCTAAAATATTTTATGGAACTTTTTTAGTTTTTTGTGTGTACTGCCGCGTGTAAAATCTATTATATCCCATCTCTTGTTATTTTCAGTGTAAGACCTGAGGATGGACGTATAAGAGCCCGAAACAGGTCGTGTTCTAAATAAAAGAACCTTACAACTGTAGCGGTATTTTCAACCTTTGGCGTTAATGCTCATTTGCGGATGTTTCTCCGACAGGATTGTTTGCGATGGGTATTTTTAAATTACTTTGTATCATGCATTCTGCTCCTGCAGTCTGTTGCATTCTGTGTACGGTTAAGTGGGAATTTGTGTATATTATCAGGTATTGGTAATATACGTTCCATTACTAGTTTAATTTGGAGTCTTCTTTGAGTTTTTTGGTCTGTGGCGCAGAGTTCCGAATGTTTTGTAACCTAGATATGGGTACTACACCTACAAAGTTAGGAGAGAATACGATTGTGTCTTTTCATTAATCCATACCCACCGTGAAGTTCATATTTGACTATCCCGTGACAGTATAACTCATCCGACATACTGTGCACGAAATATGCAATCATTCCTTGGTTATGATTAATTTTAAGACAGTAGTGAATTATGCCGTGTCATGTGTTTCACATTTCCCTGAAGTTCCTCTGCATTCGGAACATTTGACGTATTTGCTCGAGGAATCGTTAATTTGGTAATTTTTTCATTGTTTTAGCGGAATGGAAGACACTACCATGAACCACTGTGGTGGTGCTAGTCTTTCTCTACACATCCATCCTTCGATGCGACATACTCTCAACGACAGACGCCTTTGCGTAGACTATGGTTATAGATGTCTTAATTTTGGTTGTTTAGGAAACGTTACAGCTTGAAAACCACCTCTATATCAGTCTGAAAATGCCTGTCGCGCAATGGTTTCCTCATCTTAGGAAAGAAGGGGAACTTACTGCTTGCTACGTCAGGAGAATACTGGAACTGAGGGACTGAGACAGTATATCATAGCGTAAGAAAGCACAATTTATGACCGTGTCGTGTACAGAATCAAGTGGAACACCATAGTGGAGCACCAACACCCCACTGGACAGCTTTCCGTGACGCTTCGTCTTCACAGCTTCGCATAATCTCAACAGACGACTTACGTAGTATGCCGCTGTGGAATTTTGACCTTTATTAGCATAATCTGTTTGCACAACATCATGGCAGGCCCAAAAAGCACTTGCTGTTTTCATGCTCCATGAGGGTTATCTGCGGGTGTGGTATCCGCATGTGCCCTCTACCCGCTTTCCTCCTCGCTCTCCTCTTGGGGTAACAGCTACACACCCAGCACTCGTCCCTGGCAACGTGGTGGCTGAAGAGATCATCTGGATTGGCTTGACACAGCTACAGCATTTCCACTGCTTCCTCATTTTGTGGGATTTCTGAATGGATGTGAGCAGTCGGAAAGCACTCGGCGGGCGATGTCTGTCACGTTCAAAATATGGAGAAAAATGTAGAAAACTAATTTTCAGTTTCTGCTCTATTGCCTCGGTTGTGATACATCCGTCTGATAGTCTAGGGGCAGACTCTTCTTCCTAAGCTTCATTAGCTTTAAATTTAATAAAAATACTAATAAAATACTTACTGAAGCCTAGCCATAACTTTAAAGTCTACTACGTTGAAAGTAGCTGACGCTACAAAATTACGTACCCAACTACCGATGATTAACTTTTAATAAAATACTTTATTCTTACAATAATCTCTCACAAAACTGTTGATTGGTGATCAGTACAAGTCATTATGATTAACTGATAAAAGAGCTTGAGCCTCCAGTATAGTAGAGAGCAACTCTCTATATAAATTAAATAAATTAACAAAGTAGTTGAAGAACACCAGACTGTATTCATAGCCATAGAACTACTGAATTACCTTCATCAATAAACTGATTACCAGTCACAACGATTCACTCTTCTAAATACTGATTAGCTGAGAAATTTAAATAAACTCCTGACGGCTCTGTCTCAGTTCAACTCTGTGCAAAATAATCAGTGTCTGAACAGTACCAGCATATTTCTAAGCCCCAAGAAACGAAAAATATTTCAGACAGGCGGCTGTACCACCGCTCATAACCATTCAGATGCTATATGCTATCTCCTAAAAAAAAAAAAAAAAAAAAAAAAAAAAAAAAAAAAAGAGAGAGAGAGAGAGAGAGCACTATGGTACTTAACTTCTGGGGTCATCAGTCCCCTAGAACTTAGAACTACTTCCAGCTAACTAACCTAAGGAAATCACACACATCCATGTACGAGGCAGGATTCGAACCTGAGACCGTAACGGTCGCGCTGTTCCAGACTGTAGCGCCTAGAACCGCTATCTCCTGCAGTTCGTCCAAAACTCTGCCGCCTTCCCATACTGAATGATCATAAGTAATCTGGCCGCCTATCTTAAAAAGACTACGTCATACCTTCCAGAAAACTGTCACCCGTCTCGAACTCTTGGCACCCCACCTATGAAAAATGTGGGCATTGACGACGCATAAGGGGCTCATGTGATCACTAGTCCTTCTTTACAACTTTCCACACACTAGTTTCCTTACATTCTGTTTGTGCCGTTAGCTACGTGCTAAAATTCCACACTATAAACATATCTAATAATAATTTTTACCTGCCATAATTTGCCTCCAAATCAAAGTTTAAATATTTACAATTTGTGCTTGCAATGGTGAAAATTGTTTATTCTTGTGGTACCTTCACTATTTATAGTAAAATTATGAATGGTACATCATTTTTCAAGGATTTTGTCTCCTCTTTCCATTTCTGTTATTAGAATTCATGTAGATTCAAGAAAATTTAAATTATGGGCAAAAGTTTGCAAATTTTAGATAAAACGATAAAAACAATCTATGAAAATAACAAATATAAACAACTAAATGGTGTATGAAGTGAATAGTAATCGCTGCAAACACATTCTGCCATGCTGTCAGTGCTTCTAAATGGCTCTGAGCACTATGGGACTCAACTGCTGAGGTCATTAGTCCCCTAGAACTTAGAACTAGTTAAACCTAACTAACCTAAGGACATCACACACATCCATGCCCGAGGCAGGATTCGAACCTGCGACCGTAGCGGTCTCGCGGTTCCAGACTGCAGCGCCAGAACCGCGCGGCCACTTCGGCCGGCTGTCAGTGCTTCTGTCTTCAGTTAAAAGGTATGTTGATTTTAATTAATTTTCCAACTAAAATTTCTCTCTCAGCCTATACCACTTAACTCCGTGTCAATTGACGGTAGATTATTGTTGTACACTTTCCCTTACGCAGTATTGACCTTTGGACACTGTTGGACACAGGCTACGAATTACTACACGATACTTCAGATTTTATTCTGGCTACACTAATGAAACGCTATGGTACTGTGACACCTGGATTTCAATGTGTACCAGGACTACAGACATTCGATTGCAAGCGAAGAAATTAATTATATAATTTTATTTCTTCGATGTGATAACGAAAACATTATGATTATCTCTTAAATTATAACACCTACGACTTTTTTCCTCACAAACAAAACACAAAATAACAGTAAAATTTCTGTCATATCTCGAAGTAATTTCACTAAAGCCTTACACATTTTTCACAGTGTCGACGCCTCATTCCACGTCTGCTGCGAACGAGTCTTTAGGAGTTTGGTTCCCCACCGGAAAACTGCTGATGCAATTTTGGCATGGCTAGTGAATGTGCGACCACAGAGAGTGTTTTTCATAACTGAAAACAGCCAAATGTCGCCAGGAGCGACGTCTAGTGAGTAGGAAGCATCAGAAATCACTTCATAGTTATACCCACGAGGAAACTGCAGCGTCGCTTTCGTCCTGTGCGCTGGTGTTTTGTCTTGGTGAAAATGCTCATATGCAGCCTTTGCTTGTCGTATACACGCAATGCTGGAAGATGGCTGTTCTTCAGAACATTTTGTAGAATGTACCTATCACTGTAGTACCATTTGGAAAGCAATGAGTAAGATTATGACATCGCTGTCCCAGAATATGGCCACCATCGCGTTCTCAGCACTGGCGCTTATCCGAAATTTTTGTGGTGGCGTGAGTGTGTGGGTTTCCACTGAACTGATTGAAAACCAGCATCCATATCTAGTCCACTGTCACAGTTGATGAAAAGAAAGTCACCGTGACACATGTGCAGCCTTGTGGTCGTCGCCCATCAGCATTCGTGGCACCCATTTGGAGGACACTTTTCCTATTTTCAGTTCTGCATGCAGGATTGTGTGCGTAGATTCCAGGCTTCCACACTCATTCCGGGATCCACGAAATTAGCTTTCTTCACTCGCTCGACCATGTATAAAATCAGCTGGTGGGAAGCCGAGATTGGTTTGTTATCACACGACGCTCTGCTTTCTTTGAACTGTCGCACCCGCGAACACACATTAGACACATCTATGACAGCATCTCCACATGTGTCACTCAATTGGCGATGAATTTCAATCGGTGTCGCTCTACGCAACTGGAAAAAGGACTGATCACAAGCTGTTCTTGCAATGAAACCGCCGCCATTTTAAGTATCACGAACAGGTCTCACTCTCGCCGCTGCCTCTAGAGTTGTGTGTACCATACAGTGCTGCCATCTCTCCCACACATTCACAACGAGTCAACGTACGTTTCAAAGGAAACCTCTTAATATAGGATGACTCAGGAGGAAAGGTACATACTTTGAGACGCGATAGTATTGGTGATTCGGAACAAAAAGCTTCATATGGGCATATGACCTATTGCGAATGGTTTCCTAGAAAGAACATGTTTAATATCACTTTTGTAATATTTTCTTTAATAATTCGAAAACCGTACACCCCAGCGAAAACGTGTCTCAGTACACAGTTAAACTAAATTAAATTTGCTACGAAAAAGATCCGGTCTATTTTTTGTCTTGGACTAACAGTTTGCGCGGAGAGATCGCGAGAATATTGAAAATCTCGCGCGACGCGCGTGCACTGTAGCTTAGGTACTTTGTGTAGGCCAGTTTGAGGTAGTTTTCCGATTTGACAGACCACAAGCGTTCTGTATCGAAATGCATCAAAATGTTCGTCTCAGCTTCCTCTATATTGCTGTGGTACCTCGTCAACAATGACAAAGAATAATACAGAAAATAAATAGAAATGTACATGTGTTCTATCTCGGAAACTATTCGGAACAGGGCATATGGGGAATTTGGCTGTGTTAAACTCCTTAAATACTTTTAAGACTTCTGTTTCAGAATATAAAATGGCAACTATTATTTCCACAGATTTAACATCCCACTGCTGTCTGTTAATCTTTATAATGTAGGTTAACACCATCTGGAAGTTCTAGGGAGGAAAAGAAATATGTAGTGTGAAATCTGCTTGCATAAAAAATGTCTGGACACAATGGGACTGACACGTTATTTAATGGCATACATTAGCAATTAATAGTTTATTTCACGTTGAAATTCACCAAAAGTTATAAAAATACAACTGGATACATGAACAACAACCATTCACTTACAAGTCGCAATTCAAAACATGTCAAAATAGATATCGGACCTTCCCTTCCATTCAGAGACGTAGCTACATGTCACTACAATAGCTTGAAGCACTCACGTGTGCAGAAAACAGCACAATCTCGTACTGACCCGTTTCCCTGCAGTTAGGGACAGGAAAATTTTCTGTAAACGATAACGCGAAATTGGATATTTTTATCGAAATATCACGAAAGCGATGGATTTTACGAAATAATGCGAAATCGGCGATTTTTATTCAATATCACAAAATTTGTCTTTTGGCATATAATAAATGTTAGAAATCTGAGAATGGCAGTTTACCAGTTTTCTTATCTGCTATTTTGAGAGTCGTGTATAATCTTTTAATGTATTTCTTACGTTACTATGATGTGATGTCAAATCTAATAGTGCAATTGGCAAAAAAAGCTACAAACTGGCAAAAAATACACCAAAGTTGCAGAAATAACAGAAAAAAGAAAGAAACATCGAAATCGGTGTAAAAAAATGAATATAGCGAAACAGTTTCACCAAGTTCGGCATAAAACAATGAATATGACGAAAAAATAAACTGAATTTGGCAAAAGATATCGAGTTTGGTAAAGAAACGAACGAGTTTGGCAGAAAAGGTAAAAGCGAAATTGGCAAAAAATATAACTCCTAATTCGGCAAAAAATAACGCCAAATTTGGCAAAATGCGGTCGCGCGGTTCCAGAATGCAGCGCCTAGAACCGCTCGGCCATCCCGGCCGGCAAAGTAACATCGAATCTGGCAAAAAAGGTACGAAACCGGCAAAGAAGTTAACACAGGGCCTGGGAAAGAAGAACACCCTACGTGGCAAAAACAAAATACCGAATTCAGCAAGAAATAACACCGAATTTGGCCAAAATAACACCGAAATTGGCCATAAAATAAAACGATTTCTTCCCGTCCCTACCTATAGTGGTTTATTTGCGGTTAAGACATTGTGACAAAGGATATTTGCTGATGCAGATGGAGATGTGTGGGTTTATCTTGAGAACGCTTTGGTAAACGTCCATTACAGCGGAAGAAAGAACCCGGTAGAGAGCTCGTAGAGCAACAAAGCGCCTCGGGTATGCAGAGCGCCACCCACGCACCGCCTCGTGCTGCAGCAGCTGTGGGGCTAGAGCTGCCGCCCACACGCTGCCTAGCCCGGGCCGGGCGGTGCCTCGCCGCCCACGCCGACACCTACGCCGACCGCAACCCACCGAGCGTGTATCGCGTGTTGCGTGGTCTGCGGTGCGCAGGCGCTGGCCACACGGCGGGGCGGCGTCCGGTTGCAGTGCATTCTCCGGTGCCGCGATACCGGCAGACGCGAAGACGGTAAAGATGTATCAAAGAAAGCGATCACGTTGCTCGGTACTTGTCCCAGGGCAAAACACAAGACACAGGTATCCGTTTCTGCGACAACATGGTTCATTTGACATAAAGAGATCTGTTTTCCAGATTGGTTTTGCAGCTACTGAATTTTCCCTCTCTAACGTTGGTAATTTTGCGCAGTATCACAAGTCATGCGACCACATCCTACAAAGTTGGGTAAGTATTATTAGGAAACTATTCCTCCATATTCGTCAAGTGCGAATCGTATGACTGGTTTCAAAGGGGACAGAAAGATACGTACCTAAAGACTGGAAAATTGCTCAAGTCACACCAATACCCAAAGAGGGAAGTAGGAGTAATCCGCTGAATTACAGTCCTATAACACTAACGTCGATTTGCAGTAGGGTTTTAGAACATATGCTATATTCGAACATTATGAAGTACCTCGAAGAAAGCGATTTATTGACATATAGTCAGCACGGATGCAGAAAATATCGCTCTTGTGAAACACAACTATCTCTTTATAATCATGAAGTAATAAGTGCTATCGACAGGGGATGTCAAGTTGATTCCATATTTTTAAATTTCCAGAAGGCTTTCGACACCGTTCCTCACAAGCGTCTTCTAATCAAACTGCGTGCCTAGGGGATATCGCCTCAGTTCTGCGACTGGATTCGTGATTTCCTGTCAGAAAGGTCACATTTCGTAGTAATAGACGGAAAGTCATGAGTAAAACGGAAGTAATATCCGGCGTTCCCCAAGGCAGTGTTATAGGCCCTCTATTGTTCGTGATCTATATTAACGACATAGGAGACAATCTGAGTACCCGTCTTAGATTGTTTGCGGATGATGCTGTCATTTACCGTCTTGTAAAGTCATCAGATGATCAAAACGACTTGCAAAATGATTTAGATAAGATATCTGTATGGTGCGAAAAGTGGCAATTGACCCTGAATAAAGAAAAGTGTGAAGTTATTTACATGAGTACTAAAAGAAATCAGTTAAATTTCGATTACGCGATAATTCACACAAATCTGAGGGCTGTAAATTGAACTAGATACTTAGGGATTACAATTACAAATAAACTAAATTGGAACGATCAAATAGATAATATTGTGGGTAGAGCGAACCAAAGACTTCGATTCATTGGCAGAACACTTAGAACGTGCAACAGGTCTACCAAAGAGACTGCTTACACTACGCTTGTCCGCCCTATTCTGGAGTACTGCTGTGCGGTGTGTGATCCACATCAGGTGGGACTGACGGATGACATCGAAAAAGTACAAAGAAGGACAGCTCGTTCTGTATTATCGCGAAATAGGGGAGATAGTGTCACAGACATGATACGTGAATTGGAGTGGCAATGATTAAAACAAAGGCGTTTTTCTTTGTGACGGGATCTTTTCACGAAACTTCAATCACCAGTTTTCTCCTCTGATTGCGAAAACATAATGTTGGCACCCACGTACATAGGGAGAAATGATCATCACGATAAAATAAGAGAAATCAGTGCTCGCACAGAAAAATTTAAGCGCTCGATTTTCCCGCGTGCCGTTCGAGGGTGGAACGGTAGAGAGACAGCATGAAGGTGGTTCATTGAACCCTCTGCCAGGCACTTTATTGTGAATAGCAGAGTAATCACATAGATGCAGATGTAGATGTTTCTGCTGCAGGTTATCCTCAAAAGTGCAGAGAATAACATCGAATAAGTGGACAATACAAAACTGAACTATCGACGATTAACGATGTATTAAGTAGTTTATGCCACAGGTATAAGTAAGAGCAACCTGATATATCTTTTATTACATCTGAAAGTTAGGAAATACAAGCTTGAACATAAATGCAGATGCTAACCACGTCCACGGGTGGCGCAGTTGCTTTCGACCACGAACGGCGTCTGTGCAACTACCTCAATGTAATGCAAGTATCAGTCGTGGTCAGGGCAGTGTTCTGTGCAGTTGGGAGTGCACTGTGTCGGAGCTAAGTGAGTTCGAAAGTGGCCAAATTGTTGGTGCTCGTATGGGGGGTGCCTCCGTAACGAAGTTTTTGTTCTTTCAAGAAGCACTGAACCGAAAATTTATAGCACATACAGAAAAAGCGGAAAACATCATCCGCTAAGTCACAACGATAACGAAAATGTGTGCTGAGTGATCGTGACAGACGGTCACTGAAGAGGATCGTATTGAAACGTAACTGGACGAGCGCCGCAAGAGTTGCTACAAAAGTACACTACTGGCCATTAAAATTGCTACACCACGAAGATGACGCGCTACAGATGCGAAATTTAACCGACAGGAAGAAGATGCTGTGATATGCAAATGATTAGCTTTTCAGAGCATTCACACAAGCTTGGCGCCCGTGGCGACACCTACAACGTGCTGACATGAGGCAAGTTTCCAACCGATTTCTCATATACAAACAGCAGTTGACCGGCGTTGCCTGGTGAAACGCTGTTGTGATGCCTCGTGTAAGGAGGAGAAATGCGTACTATCACGTTTCCGGATTGCAGCCTATCGCGATTGCGGTTTATCATATCGGGACATTATTTATCATATCGGGACATTGCTGCTCGCGTTGGTCGAGATCCAATGACTGTTAGCAGAATATGGAATCGGTTGGTTCAGGAGGGTAATACGGAACGCCGTGCTGGATACCAACGGCCTCGTATGACTAGCAGTCGAGATGACAGGCATCTTATCTGCATGGCTGTAACGGATCGTGCAGCCACGTCTCGATCCGTGATTCAACAGATGAGGACGTTTGCAAGACAACAACCATCTGCACGAACAGTTCGACGACGTTTGCAACAGCATGGACTATCAGCTCGGAGACCATGGCTGCGGTTACCCTTGACGCTGCATCACACACAGGAGTGCCTGCGATGGTGTACTCAACGACGAACCTGGTTGCACGAATGGCAAAACGTCATTTTTTCGGATGAATCCAGGTTCTGTTTGCAGCATCATGATGGTCGCATCCGTGTTTGGTGACATCGCGGTGAAAACACATTGGAAGCGTATATTCGTCATCGGCATACTGGCGTATCACCCGGGGTGATGGTATGGGTTGGTTACATGTCTCGGTCACCTCTTGTTCGCATTGATGGCACTTTGAACAGTGGACGTTATATTTCAGATGTATTCCGCCCCTTCGCTCTACCCTTCATTCGATCCGAGCTAAACCCTACATTTCAGCAGGATAACGCACGACCGCATGTTAAAGGTCCAGTACGGGCCATTCTGGATACAGAAAATGTTCGGACGCTGCCCTGGCCAGCACATTCTCCAGATCTCTCACCAATTGAAAACGTCTAGTCAATGGTGGCCGAGCAACCGGCTCGTCACAATACGTCAGTCACTAATTTTGATGTACTGTGGTATCGTGTTGAAGCTGCATGGGCAGCTGTACCTGTACACGCCACCCAAGCTCTGTTTCACTCAATGCCCAGGCGTATCAAGGTCGTTACTACGGCCAGAGGTGGTTGTTCTGGGTACTGATTTCTCAGGATCTATGCACCCAAATTGCGTGAAAATGTAGTAACATGTCAGTTCTAGTATTATATATTTGTCCAATGAATACCCGTTTATTATCTGCATTTCTTCTTGGTGTAGCAATTTTAATGGCCAGTAGTGTAACTGGACGACAGCCGCAAAAGTCTCTACAGAAGTAAATGTCGCAGTCGCGTACCTTTTCAGCATCAAAACAACACGAAGGTTCTTCCATAAGTAAGGGAATCGCAGGGTGAGACTCATTTCCAAAACTACACATCAGTGATGCAATAGCCGTAAGAGGAAAACGAGGTGCCGAGGCTACAAAATATGGACTATGGAGCAGTGGAAGAAAGTCATTTGTTTGGACGATTCTTGTTCCACGCTGTTTCCGTCTTCTGGCTGTGTTTACGTCCCAAAACTGAAACATGACGGAAGATCGGTGACTATTTGGGCAGCCATATCGTAATATTCCATGGGCTCCATGGTTACTCTGCAATGCTCCATATCTACCAAGGATTATATGACAGTTTTGGCTGAGCATGTCCATCCCGTGCGACAATATTTGCTCTCAAATGGTGATGATGTATTCCAACACGTAAAGGCCCCCGTTAACACAGCTCGCATCGCGTAAGACTGGTTTGTGAGATCGACGATTAACTGTCGCTTGTCCCCTGGCCACCACAGTCAACAGATAATATTATGCAGGCCTTGTGGAATACTTAGGAGAGAAGGATGCTTGATAGCTACTCAACACCATCATTGTTACCTGAACTTGCCGCCATTTAGCATGAAGAATGCTAGAAGATTCCCTTGAAAGCCGTACAGAACCTGTGTGTATCCATTCCGAGAAGGTTTTCATATTTTTGTCTGCCCCCTGTACTTACATACTCAGAGAGTCTTTAATTTGTTTCTAACAGACCCAAAGTATTATAACATAATTTACTAGCGACAAGTGCGATTTAATACAGTTCATTATCGATTTCGGCCGTTAGGGTTATCTTAAAATCCTCAAAACTGTATGAAGTCTGTGAATAAAAGTATACATTTCATTTTGATTTCAGGTAACAAAATAGCTTTTCAGCCATGGACGATTGCCTCAGCTTTAAAGTACTGCATGAATTTACATCACTGTATTTGATTCATACAGACCTGTTATTTTGGCGAGAAAATACTACAGGGCCATTTAAAGCGTAGTAGTAACTATTGTATTTTTTAGAATATTTCATTTAAGTCATGTCTAGTTGCGGACGCAGGTACGGCTTTTACCTGCTTGATTTTCTTGTCACACCATAATTAAGATCATTGTGCCGCTTTGTGCTTTGTTCACCATGAGGATGTGTGCACTGATGAATCTATAACACAGGTGGCCTCATTCAATCATTTTAACTACAATCTCTGTTTTGTGTAATGAACCACATAATATGTTTATCAAGCTGGGAGTAGGTATGGAAGACTTAAATATTCCAGTATCAGAATGAGAGCTTAACACAGCTTTGAAAGACTTGCGATACAAATTCGGAACGCGTAGATGACATTCCTCCGAAATTTCTAAAATCATTGGGGAAATGGCAGCCAAACGACTATTCAAGCTGGCGTGTAGAATTTGTGAAACTGCACACGTACCATCACAATTCGGAAAGATATCATTTATACAGTCCCAAAGGTACAAAGGCAGATAAGTGCGAGAACTATCTCACAATCTGCCTAACGGCTCACACTTCTAGAATGCTGACAAGAAAAATATACAGAAGAATAAAACAGAAAACTGAGGATATGTTAGGTGATGATCAGCTTGGCTTTAGGAAAGGTGTCGGCGGCAGAGAGGCAGTTCTGACTTTGCACTTGATAATGGAAACAAGACCGAAGAAAAATCAAAGTACGTTTAGATTTGTCGAGCTAAAAAAGCGTTCGAAAAATATGAGAAGGTTTCGGGGAAGAACGGGTAACATGCAGGTTGTCTCACGAAAGACGCCCGAGAGGGGTCTGCGGGTCGCGCGTTCAGTTTGCCGACTGTTGCGCTGCGTCTGCCGGTTTCGCTATGCGTAGTTCTCGGATACCAATACTTCGCGCGTGCCCTCTACACTGTGCAACTGAGTGTATTGGTGTTTTCTTTTTGAGTTTTTTAACAAGTTTAATGGCACCAAATATTGTTGGTAGAGGTCATTACTGTAACTGTGCCGAGTCCGCAGCTTTCTCTGCCCATATGTCGCTGGGCCCGATCCTCACACAGAAACACCGTGGGCATGTCTTCTGTACTGTGTGACGGAGTGTTCGCGTCTTGTGCTTTGAGTTTCCTGTCGTGTTTCCATTCGGTATGGTATACACGAAGGATCAGTGAATGTTTCTTGTGTTGAACTATGAAAAAACAGCATCGTGGAGTGTCGGCTAGAATCGATCCGAAAATTCCCCGGCGTGCTTGTTCCCAATGAATCGACGATACGCAGATTAGTGAAGAAATTTGAAAAGGCTGGATCTGTGTTAAACAAACGAAGGCCTAGAGAACCTAATGTTTTAACCTAAAATAAATTAAACGAGATAGGGGAGGCCTCAGAAAGAAGTCAGAGAAAATCTCTGCTCAATTGAAGACATAAAGTCTGAAAATGTGTCCGTGATCATATTTTTGGCACTTTATTTTACAGGTCCGTCTTGATCACATAAATTTTTATATTTCACTATGACCGGTTTCGGCCACTGCCATCTTCAGATCTGTTAAAAATACACAATAGTTACAGGACTTATAAAATGGAATGAATTGAGCACAAAATATGGATTGAGAGTAAACCGAAGAAAGGCGAAAATAATGAGAAATAGCACAAATTAATCTAGCGATAATCTTAAAATTAAAACTGGGGACCACAATATAGACGAAGAGAATAAATTTTGGCATCTTGGAAGCGAAATAACATATCGTGGACGAAGGAAGAACAGAGTGCCCACAGCATTCTCATCATGAAGCTGTAGGAGAAAGGGCAACAACTGATCACCGAGGAATTTCAAATAGGCGTTCTGGTTCATGTTCACAGTAGCCTAAATAGTCATCAAGAAATTCTCCAAACAGCAGTGCAATTGAGAAGTTACTTTATTTTATTTTCGCTTCCAGTTTCGGTAGTTCATTGCGACATCTTCAGGCCCCATAAGCACCTCTAAAAATGTTCGAAAGTGGCCTGCAGGGGCCATAAGTTAGTGGACCTCGTGATTTCATTCTCAGATGCTTCCTTCGAAGACTTGACAACAAGTCTTCGGAGGAAGTCAAGTCATCGAAGGAAGCACTTGAAGACGAATTCGCGACTTCCAGTAACATATGGCCCCGTGTGCCAATATCGATTGTTTTTGAGAGGTGCATATGGGGCCTGAAGACGGCATAATGAATTGCCGAAACTGGCAACGAAAATAAAATAACTTCACAATTGCACTGCTGTTTGGCGAATTCCTTTATTAAATATTTGACCATCCGCTGTTCCATGTCCACAATGGCTCAACAAACTAAATAAGTGTGCCCCGAGTTATGGTACTAAAGCGAAACAAGCGCTGTATCGTGTGTGAGATACAGATGCGAGCAAGTGTGCCGGTACTTACCCCAGTTCACTGCTACTAGCGCCACGTCATCTTGAAGCGTCTGCGCTTATCGCACAAGTATTGCACCATAATTAAGTATAAGATTAAAAGTCAAAATTTAAATTTCAGGATTTGTCAGTATATATGTTATTGTAATAACGTTTCAATATCAAGTCCTAAAGTAATTAAATCAATATTTTTCGTAAAAATACAGTTTTAAGAAAAAATAAGTGGCGCTAAATAAAAAGCCAGAAAGCCAGTATTTGGTCAGAATGTGCCTATGGAGGTCAAAATAAGTGGTGCAAGTTTCAAAGCAAAAGAATTAAAATTACAGCCAGAATCCAAGTTTTTAAGAAAAATTGAGGGTGCTAAATATTAAACCTAGAAATGTAAAAATTTGTTTTGTGCTTGAGTTCAATTTAACAATAATAACCAAGAGACCACGTTAAGCTACCTCTTATATTTTTTGAGTAATTTAATGAAAACCAAATTTGTAGCTAAGATATACCAATTTGTAGTAGATTAAGTACCTGTAATTTTAATAGTATAAAGATTTGGTTTCAGTATCTGATAAAACCTACCAAATAATCGAGCTACAACAAATTTTAGAAAAATATTATTAATAACAGCCACTACAAGATCTATTAAAGTTATAGTTTAGAGGTAACGATCTACCGTTAGTTCCATCATAAAAATTCTAGAAGACAAAGTTTTTATTCAGCGAGATGAAGCTTTTTCTGCACTTTCAATCAACTTACCTGAATGCGGGTATAAATAAAGAACATTCTAAATTAATTCATAACTTTGTTATTACAGATTAAGTGTCCGAGAAAGCGGTTGTTCGGCGGCTGCTGCCGTGTGCATAATGCAGATGACAACAGATGTTCCCTTGGCCGTCCGCTGCGGCACATATATAAATACAGCCCTAGAGGCAGGATGACGTCAGAGGCGGACTGTGACAAATCGCGTATTATTTGTAATAACTGTTAGTGAACTCGCGAGGACTGTATACCGCGTGAATTACAGATCCATGTGGCAAGTGCAGACTATTATTTCCAATTTTGTGACGATAATTTATTTTGAACGTTTATTTCAGCGTTAGTAGTCAGAGCGAAAGACAATTTGGTAGGAACTACCGTAGAGGTCGCCTCTGAACTGAAAATAGTGCTGTTTAGAATAGAAAGATTTATTTTCAATTGAACATAGTGACTTTCAAAGTGTTGTACGTGAGATACTTTACTCAATATATGTATGAACTAGAACTTTATTCCTAATTTATAATCATAGTCCTGATCCCACTAAGTAGAAAATAGAAACATTTCTTTCAGTGGGCTGGACCAAAATGTGGTCGTGCAGACTGGAAACTAAGGTTAGTAGGTTCTCTATCGCTTTCTTGGTGATCACAAAAATAGTTGCCAGGCTCGCGTGAGAAAGACGGAGAACAAAGACAACAATTATAAACAACCATCGCTAATATTAGACCCGACGCCCCACAATATGATGAACACCAGCAAAACTTCGCAGAACCATCTATTCTAAACAATGTACAGCGTTCTTTTAAGGAGGTGACCAACATTATCTGCTGTTTGCTTACATTTATCCTCGAGTATTCTACAAGAAAGAGGTGAGGCAGCAAGGACACATGAGCAAGGATGGAATGGATGATCATATCGGAAAGTAAATGCCTCGTACTCATCATTCCGGAAGTGAGCACTGGTACAGCTAAAGACTCGCGCCAAGTAATATAAAACAGTGATTTTTTTATTTTAGTTCCTGTGAACAAGTTTCGTTTCTAGTCACCGAGACTGTTGAATGAATGAAGTGTTGAATAAGTTGGGAGACGGAATGAATCATCTCCCATCGAAGAACTCATAGTAGTAATCTCCTAGACCCATTTCGGAACTCAAGCAACGATGTAGCCGGAAGGGTAAAAAATTCCGAGTTTTCCATTCTTCTCTTTCACTTTGTTCCACTGTGTAGTGCGTTTTTCATAAAAATTTGCTTTGAAACATTTTGTGTTTATAACGTTTCTTCTGAAAGTAATTAGATTCTGAATCAGTAAATAATTTATTACTCCACTACTTGTCCCGTTGGCTCACACCATCATCGTCAGGTGGAAAATTGCATAATTTGCATTTTTATTAGCAACTAACATAAACGCGTGTTTCCAGCAGCAAGAGCGTTGAAAAACTGACTGTCTCATTGATTTCCGACGAGATACAGACAAAGAGACGTTGCACAGCGCTGAAGGTTACACGTCGTTGTACTTAACTGTTCCATTTAATACTTGAGATCTGAAGTAGCTCCCACAATGCTATCCATTAAGGCTTACAGAGTTATTAGAATTTTGTTCTTTGAAAGCAAGTTAAAGGTGTAGCATTGCAATGAAAGCATTTACAAAAATTTTCTTTGTCTTTTACAACTCTTATCCGAGTGTACATGTCAATTATTCCCCATTTTATTAGCACTGTTAGCTCTTCCTCACTCCTTTATCCTTGTTATTATTGCACGATTTCTGTAAGCAATGGAGAGGGATGCATTAGTTCTTGGGACACGATGCAGAATATCTCATCTGGTTTAGTTTCTTTCTATATCCAGTGGTGCATACAATAATTCTTGCAACGCAATGATTTTGGGATTGTTGTGGCAACTGTTTATGACAATACTTGCAATTTAAATACGTCCAAACATCAATTTTAATTTGAAATGCTGCAAAGAAACTACTTTTATTAACCAACTGCTTTCTAGCCCTGTAGTTGTTTTGTGCCAGTACCATCAATCATATGATCTTAAGCTATCATTAATGTTAGAAACACGCCTGCAGCTGTGGTTTATGTAGCTGTATCGGTCAAAAGGTGACTGTTTTGAGAGCCACATCGCCATCCTTTATTTATTTGCTGGATTTATGTTAGTAGAATCATATAATGTTATTTACAGCTGCACTTCGTTAAACAAACAGTTCATTAATCTGTGTATTAAATGATACGCTTCCAAACTTCGTGTGTCTCTATGATCTGACACAAAAAATACTCGTATCTGCAGAATTTATATAAGGCGTTCAGGATTACACTATAGAGAAGTGTTATTAAAACACCTTAAACGTGTCGCTCTTCAGCAAGAAGGACGTCACTATGAAGAAGATGATATTCAAGGTACATGTACAAAGATACGTGTACACAGTGTCATGTTAGCTTTACCATTCACAGCTTGAATTACTTTAATGTAGAGTGTTTTATATGTAGTTATGTGTTAGTAGTAAGAGTAATTACGTGGTAATTTTATTTTAAAAAGGAAAGACCTGTGTTATGAAAATATCGTAAAAACAATGAAGCCAGATTTTAACGCTGTATATGAATTTCCTATTCCTGGATTAAAATCATTTACAGCTCTTAAACCTTCATAGCACTGCTTTTGTAATATGGGCTGGCACTGGCAAACTGTTATCCTACACTTTTTCTAAATAACGTTGCTACTACTTCTTAAAAATACTACAGTGCACTACGTGAACTTAATCTGCGTGCTCATCTAGACGAATTTACGTTTTAGTGCATATTACAATTGACATTACTACACAGAGCTTTTTTTTTTTACAATGAAGGTTCTGAAAACCTGTAGGATGAGTTTCATGAGTTAAAAGATGTTGAATCATTTCTACTTTGCTTTTTTTTTCAAAATCGCTTGTTGTTTTTATTTTCTATTTTCCATTTTGTGAGCCTTACATTGACTACAAAAGCTTTATTGACGTTTTCAGAATTTTTGGCCGTCTAATGTGCATCTACTGTGAAAAATCTATTTTATGGAAAGTTTCTTTTTTATTTCAAATAGTAAATGTAACTGAGATTTCTGATTTCAAACAGTAATTGTTATTCTACATAATGGATGAAAATTGTATTGGTAAATCCATGCTCAAAAAGATTTTTTGTGTCACAAATAACACACCTTATGTGGCACAGGTTGCTAATCTAATTCATTTCAAACCCTTCGTATCCTGTCTCGGTCAATAAGATCAACAGATGTGGGGATTGTGTTGGTAGGTTTATTTAACACATGGTGATGTTTTCTTTATGAAACACAGGAAGAGGAAACCACAAGTTGTGAGATCTGATGAGTGTGGCGACTGGCGCAACGATGTTTTATCTCCAGGGCGGCAAATTAGTGGAAGTTACAATAGGTCATCGAGACTGTTCTGTAGATTCTGACGAAAATTTGGAGTGCTGCCAGCCTGTTAAAAGACAGAGTCACGTCCGTAAGTGAAAGAGGGCCATTCTTGCAGCATGTCTATGAAAGTAACCTCTGAAACAAAAAACATAATTCTTCTGTTAGGAAATGAACAAAATTTTTTTGCAAAACCGCGTTCGTGCCCCATAGACGAGCAGAGAGTTTATGATCCTTAAATACCTGCGGTTCGCTTGTTTGAGTAACTTTTCATGAATCCGCTTTCTTCCTTTAGTTTAGCATAACATTACAGAAAGACTGTCACTATCCTTTGTAGGTGTTCTTAAGTTTGTGACTCAAGTACCACAATGTACAGAGTTCGTGGTTAGGTTTCCACTTGGGTTTATGTGAGACAGTTAAGAAACACGGGCGTAATTATTTCGCACTCTCTTCTTCTAGCAACGCTCTTCCATTCAGTTTTCGATTGCAAATACAAATCGTTTCTTGAATCTAATAATATTATTTCCTTATTGACATAACAGTGGATGGAATAAGTTGAAATTTCGCGCAAAAATTCGGCGAATGGCAACAACAGAGTGAAAATGAAGAAGAAGAAAGCAACTATACTTCTTGCTTGTGGTCATTTCTATAACCGCACTGTTGGTGATACCTACAATTCTGACAAGTGAAGAAACATAGTGATAACAGATTCTATTTACCGTTACCAACTGGAAAATGTGAACGCAAACATCACAGTGCTGGGGAAGTCACTGCTCGTGATTTGTAGCGTCGTTTACGGGGCTGATTGCGGCATTCTAGTTTAAACCAGAGACCTCGTCAACTCTACGACGCTCTTGGGTGAAAGAATTTTGACTAGCGCTATTACAATGGACTCGCATTCGGGAGGACGATGGTTCAATCCCGCGTCCGGCCATCCTGATTTAGGTTTTCCGTGATTTTGCTAAATCGCTTCAGGCAAATGCCGGGATGGTTCCTTTGAAAGAGCACGGCCGACTTCCTTCCCCGTCATTCCCTAATCCGATGAGACGGATGACCTCACTGTTTGGTCTCTTCCTCCAAAACAACCCCAACACCCAACTAACGATATTGAATGTAGAATTCTAGTGTCCCCCTAAAACGGTCAGGCGTCCACTGTATTGCGGAAGTAGCTACTCGGGCAGCAAAGTATGCATGATGTATCGATGTTTCTTGTGTATAAAATACGAGCAGTTACGTGTAGTTCATCAAGGGACAAAGTGTGAGTGTGAACTGAAGTTGTATGTGTGTCATGAAGAGGTAAAAGCATCACGGTATGTCATAACAAGAAAATGTAAACGTAATATTAATTATCTACAGAAATATGTGGGTATAGGTCCCAGAATTAGTGGTATTCATTAACGGCGACAAAACACTTACAATATTTTAAGTTAGAGTTGGTAGCAGTGAAATATAAAATTTCATATGGAATGCACGGCGAAAGAACAGACTTGATACAAAAGGTGTCGACGTATCTGTTGTCTTCCAGAATTACATAATGTCTAATGAGATAAATACTGTGTCAGTATGCGAGAAAATCTGAATGAAGATAGCGCCAAAGTGGTGGAACGCTTCTGAGAAAGTGTAAATTCTCAGACCTTGTAATTCCGCCAGGGAAGGCATAAATTTATCTACAGACTGGCAAACGCACGTGAAGGCTGAGACAGAGGAACTTGCGATGCTTTATTAAACTTTTATTTTGAAAATTATTTTAAGTAGTTTATGGCTCAGCGACGAAAACTTATTGAATCAGCTGGCCACGAAATGGCCTGAAATTTTTGATTCAGAGAATACAAAGATAGGGAAAACCATCATCGCGACTCTTGCACTATCATTGATATTACATCAAAATTTAAGAAAGGTAGATATCTTTGCTAAAGAAGTGCGACAGGAAAATTATTGGAAACTACCTCAGCAATGAGCAGCAGTCATTCGGCCCTCGGGAAGATAACGTGAAACCTTACTTACATGTTGTGAAATGAGTCAAGAACATTTAACTTACTCCAATATGTGGGGTATCCCCTTTATCTTGACCTCACCAGGAACATTCTGACCCATCTCATATTAGAAGTGGAGTAAAAGTTTGTGAAGGAAAGGGGAAGGCGGAAATTTCTGGGCAGATTTCGGTAGAATGGTGTACGAAATAATCTTGTAATTGTAAGGAAACTGTCACTACAATGGCCATGAAAACTGCTTAATTCATCATTTTGAACGGAGATATTATTTCTAGGTTAATGGATGATTTATAGATAATTTCTCGTTGATGATTTAAATAACGAAAAACTGCACCAGTTACTTCTTTTTTCATGCTTATTCTTATTTTCAAGTGCGATGTTTACAGGAGTATTTTGGTGCTTTCTGCATGTGTGATTTTCAGCCTCTCTTGTGTTACAATGTTTGTACTGCAATCGGAAAATCGGACAAAATGAATCCTGGAGTGTTTTTATATGCTAATGTTAGCAGTGGTAATTCTGTTTGTCTACTTACGAGTATTGTGCCTCCTCCATTACACAGAATGCTATACACACGCAAGCCATCACTTACACTGTTTGGTTTTTTAACCAAAACATGCCACAAAGATGAATTTATATTTACGACTACTCGCCACTCTGTTATCGATTACATTATATAAATAATACACGTAGTAGACCCTTTGGGGATCACATGAAGCTTCTACAGTTGTTGCTTCGGTTTTTCCATGAAACCTTCATTTTCTCGCTCATGGATTTCTTTCTTTAATCCGTCCACTTTGTAACGGTCTTTTTGGCTCTTGTCTCTGGCTGGACTTCACCACTTGCCTATTTTGCTTCTGTACATGTTACGATCTGCAGTTTCCTGATTGGTGAGTTGAGCATCAGTAAGGTCTCTTCGTACTTGTTCTGCCCCTGATATACCTTTAAGGTATTCAGTGGCTGTGAGTATCTGGCATGTGAGTCTATACTCAGGGAGTCTGTGTATGTGTCCATAGAAGTTAAGGCGTCTTTTTCTAATGTCAGCAGCAATATTTTAAATTTCCTCTGTAGCTTTTTTTGGTTTGCAGTCTATATCCAACTTCAGATTTTCGTGGTCCAAGGGTTTCCCTAATATATATATATATATATATATATATATATATATATATATATATATATATATATATGTGTGTGTGTGTGTCTGTGTGTGTGTATATAATGAAAATGTACATATTTACAAAAATTGCTGCAGCTACTACGCAGTAAAACATTTGAAAAGTTAATTGATTCACTACCCAGTTGGTAAATGAGATTTTTTTTTCGTTTTTTTTGTGGTGTACGAAAATTTCAAGTTGCCCCATTGAATTCATTGTATGTGATTTTTGGGTGTGGTGGAGTATCTTAAAATCTTCCGTGTTTTCGAACGGGTGTCTAGTGTTTTTATGTGTCTTGTTACCGCTGATTTTGTAAATTGGTTGCCTATAACTGTTGATGTGCTCAGTGTATCCAAATTAAAAATTCATGCCAGTGTGTCCTAGAGCAGGAATTTTTAAAGTAGATACAGTGAACACACCAACTGTTACACACACTTCTGACAGCGTACAAAGTCTTTGTGTAAGCATTGTTCGTAATATCTTTGTAGCACGTTCTGATTGCAATAACAAAGATGATCTGAATGTGTGTGAAATTCTGTGTAATGGAGGAACCAAGACAAACAGAAGTACTATTTATAAAATTAGGGTATAAAAACATTCCAAGATTCATTTGGTTCGATTTTCCGATTGCAGTACAACCAAAACCATCTCCATTGTAACAGAGGCAGAAAAACGCAAATGAAGACGTCACCAAAATATTCATGTAAATAAATGCTCTTGAAAGTATGGAACGCGTTGTGCTAAACATGAAAAAATAAGTATCTGGTGTAGTTTCTCATAATTTAAATCATGAATGGCACAGTTGCAGGCTTTTCTAAAACATCGATTATGACAAATGAAATGTCTCGTTCTTCATTTGCCGTGAAATACCGTGTCGCTTATCGTATTTGAGTTCATAGGATACTGACCGTAAGTATTCTTAAAGCATTAAAGAAAACAGTAAGGTTTTTCGTGTTTTGTTATTAGCTACTACAGATGCAGTTTTCTACCATAAAAAAGGTTTGGTGGAAGTGAGTGAACGTTGGATCTTCGGTATTCTATATGATATTGGGTAACAACCTGTGATAGCACCCGTTATTCGGCGACGGAATTTGTAATTGTAATGCACTGAGGGTGCATTAGGTAACAGACATCTCTAGGTGAAACATTGACAACACTGAGATAATTTAGTTTGAGTTAAGCTAACGCAACAAGGAAAGAAAGGGAAGTAACCAGTCACCTCTGAAAATACGGCGCAATGAACCGGCACATGCGTGATGAAGCTAAACGCAAACGAATTGTCTTCAGAATTACGTTCTTTCACAGTTCGAACTAGATCACCGCCTACCAGAAACAGTTTTCCAAGTATTGTGGACGGCTGCGTTTTTGATTGACGGAATTATTAACATTATTTGTTTGTCGTTTATCTTTTCTCTGTTTCAAGTCTCATGCTGTTGCGTGAAGAATTTTGGAACTGGCAGAGTAGATGTTGCTGAGTATAACGACAAATTAACCTGTCGAAGTAAGTATCTTTTCACACGAATTCATCTTCCATTCCCTAAGACAAAATCAGATTTGGAGAAACACATTCGAGTTTATGAAAATCATGTTAGACTTTGAGAAACTTTGGTGCAAACAAGTCAGCTATAACACGAAATTTTTGTCGCAATTGTTGAGCTTATTATATATTCATTTTGTTTGGAAACGCAGTTTAAATACTAAATGTAACGCTCTTTATAGCTACGTAACGGACGTTGGAAAATAGGTATTTCACGCATTGTGTGGATTCCTCAGTGAACAACGTCTGTGGTTCTCAACTTAAGGGCAGCTCCATGGTGACTGTTGGTCGATAGGACTCAATAAATCGAAGTAGAATGACCCCCGTTTCTGATGCAGTGAACTGAACAACACAGCGAACTCACCTGTATATGGATGAGACAGAGTCGACAACTGTCAATGCAACTTCTCCTAAGACTGGCTCATCAGAAGGGCGTGTTGTTTCAATGGCGATTCTGGTGTAATTCCAAAAACTTAAAATTTCTAATGCTTACTTGACAATTCGGCTACATTCCACTTGTAAGCTTACCGCCAACGGTTTCCACTGTGGAAAAAGGTAAGCTGGGAATCGGATGCACAAAGACTTTTGCCCCCTATTTTATCTAAGTTTAGTTGTTAATTCGTGGGGACGTTGCATGTCGTAACCCAGTAAAACATTTCTTGACTCACGAGTATTTATGGAAGTAAATAGTTCTCACGTAATTAAAAATAAGGACCCACACACGTAATGCTTAAAGATAAAATTTAAGCTGCTCGCAACGAATTAAAGATCCACAATGAATCCCAAAAAATAAGTTTAGCCATTAGCATGTAGTCACTATCATACAGATAATTTCTCCGAAGATAAGAATGGGAAATGGTATCACCTCAGGACTTGATAAAGGAACCATTCCAGCTCGCTCGTGATTTTTAGATGAGGTGACAAAAACCTGGTATCTCTTTGGTGAACTGTTTGGTACGCAGACTACAAAACAACAAGACTGATTACATGCGAAGTCTGCGGAACTCGATGCTGAGATATGAGCAGAGTTTCTCGACGAAGGCTATCCGCCCCAGTTAGCTGAGTGGTAAGCGCTGCGGAATGCCATGCGAAGGAGTCCGGGTTCGATTCCCGGCTGGGGCAGGAATTTTTCTCCGCTCAGGGACTGGGTGTTGTGTTGTCCTCATCATTTCATCCCCACCTCCGACGCGCAAGTCGCCAAATGTGGCGTCGAATGCAATAAGTACTTGCCCTCGGCGGCCAAACTTTCCCGAATGGGGGAATCCGGCCCACAGTGCCGTACGCTCATTTCCATTTTTCCACGAAAGCAAACAAAGGTCCTAAACTGAATAGTTATAAAAATTGTAGCCTTATTTCTAAATACCAGCAACATAAAGACGTAAGGGAGACACAGAATATGTAAATATAGCTGAAATAAATGTTGTCATACTGGCGTAAATTTGTTACTGCTACAAAAACAGAAGTGAACTTGGGTTTGGTATAACGGTGAAAGTTATTGTGAAACACCATGTATGCAAAGCGGTGGTTTTGAGTACGTTTTGATGTGTTCAGGAGCCAGTGGTAGTTGTGCTCACCCCACTTAATTTTTTTCTACGGGGGAATGCTGAAAAGTGGTATCTCCGAATTCTTTCTGTGGAAACTCTTACCGATTTTTGAATAAAACAAACATTGTTGACGTGCTACATCTTTATTCTTCATGTCTACGTATTTATTTCTCATCATTATCACCCTGGCGACGAACACATTTCTCCCAACGAGAGACCACTTCGTCAATGCCGTCACTGTAGAATGTTTGACTTTGTTGACAGAACCATAACCTCACCTCTGTTTGTACTGCTTCAGCAATATCAACGTGAAATCCTCGAACCTGTCCTTTATGTCTTGGAAACAGATGAAAGTCGGGAATGTATGGAGGATGATCGATGACGGTGGACTCAGGGAGTCGGATCATCGCAAATGTCGCATCGCTCGTCTGTGGTCCAGCATTATCTTTCTGAAGGAGAGGGTGCTTTATGTGGGGACGAACTCTTCGAATTCGAAACTCGATTACAGCTTGCTGTTTCTCACGTACCGACATAGTTCAGTTTCACACAGCCACGCTTCACGCTACAATTCGCAACCCTCTAGCGGCAGACTGCTGAAAAGATCTAAACATGAAGAATAAAGATGTAGAATGTTAACAACGTCTCTTTTATTTAAAAGGCTCAAAGAGTTTACTCGTAAAAATTGGGAGGCATTACTTTTCAACACGCCATCGTACCTTTCCCTCCTTTAGTGCAAGTGTATTTTGTGTTCTCCACAGGAGTTTCCGCCTTTCATTGTTAGATAAGCTGAAGATCTTTTGTCTTTCTTTGAAATTTTGGCGTTCACTACCTTTGCTCTACGCCAGGTATTCCTTCCGAATTGTAAGAATCTAAGTGCCTGTAAAGTACCCTTTGAATGATTCACTACTCAAATGAAAAACAAGTGTAGCAAATTAGTGATAAACAGATGCGTGAAGAACGGCTTCATTAAAATCTGACGTTGCGAGCTCCCACACCTGTGCGGTGGGATGGCAAGACACTTGGCTCAGAGCCAGACAGTCCGTCCCTTAATGGCGGAAGAAAGTTTAATCGCGAGCTAGAAGAAGAGAGGTGGCGACGTGAAGTCAGTTATCAGCAAACTTTGCACCAATGTTCGGAATTAAATTCCAAACCTTTCCTTAGTCTCTCATGGAGTGAGGGCATGTGACACCGTTGACGGTGATCCGTTCGTCAGATGGTCCACCTGGTGCCACGAAAAAGGAGTACCCTACGCGCTGTCTCCGGCTTTCACCTATTCCCTTCTCTCTTAATCGACAACAATAGAAAAAAGACTTATAAATGATCAGTCCTCCTTTTTTGCAGGTTGTATTTGGCAAATCCAGATTTCGTCTAGTGCCTAGCCATTATCAACGCACTATTTTCTAGCCTCAACACATGTCAGTTTCCTGACGTTCGGGCGTCAGTCACAGTTCTTTAAATAGTATTCCTTGTTTGGTGCAGTTCTTGTCAAAAAACTCTCAAACGCTTCTGAACCGGTGTTGAAAGGTTGCAGTGATGAGGACATGGGCTAGAATGGGTTGCCATTCTTAAAGACAAAGCCATTCGTTTAATGATAGGAGTGCCGCCGTGCCGTGGTACAGCAAAAGACGTGTTAGCTTATCCTCACCAAGAGGGAGTAGCGTACCTCAGCTGACAAGCATAGTGCAGTGTCGCGTCTGTGTTGTGTAATGATGAGAGAAAGGATAGTGTGAACCCGGTCCTGGCATATAGCTTGATCTCAAATAGCATCAAGAGGACCACTGCACTTAATGCTCTAATCCGATGGGCTGATCATAATTAGGGGCATGGGCCCTCGCTTCATGAGACACTGCGGAGAGGTTTGGAATTTTTTCTGTGACATCAACCCGAAGCCTATTGAGAAAAAACTTTACAACCCCCCCACCCCCACCCCCACCCCCACTCCAATCCTATTATCGGCCAAATTCTGGCGGTGAAAATTTCTTGAGTCAAAAAGAAAATTTTGTGAGACTTACAGCTTGTTATCCGACCACATCACCGAGTGTTCTTTTTTGGGGGGAGGGGGGGTGAGACACTACGAATGTAGTGTGTGAGAATGTGGGTCTCGCGGGAGGCGTGTGCGAGATAGTCCCTGCAGCCGCACTACTCTCTGTGCACTCAGTGGCTCAGATAGATAGAGTCTACCATATACGCAGGAGATCCCGGGTTCGAGTCCCGGTCGGGGCACACATTTTCACAAGTTCCCGCTGATATAAATCAACGCTTGTCAGCAGCTGAATGTATTAATATAATCCTAATTTCGTTACATAACCGAGTAGTTCATTCGCAACAGATGTATCGAGGAAACCTGAAAAGTCACAATGAAGAACTTATTTGTATATCTTAGAACAACACTTTCTAAATAATCTGAAGTATATTCCAAAGTAAATATTGGTTTAATAGAGCTGTTTCATCCTTTATATATATATACATATATATACATATATATATATATATATATATATAAGGCTCACCAGCCATTTGACCATCTTCTTGTGTGCGGATGCACAGCCGGCCGAAGTGGCCGTGCGGTTAAAGGCGCTGCAGTCTGGAACCGCAAGACCGCTACGGTCGCAGGTTCGAATCCTGCCTCGGGCATGGATGTTTGTGATGTCCTTAGGTTAGTTAGGTTTAACTAGTTCTAAGTTCTAGGGGACTAATGACCTCAGCAGTTGAGTCCCATAGTGCTCAGAGCCAGCGGATGCACAAACAGTGCCCGAACTCTTACGATAATGGGCGGGGGCACTAAAAATGTAGTGCGGGACAATACGTTGAGAATGAGTGTCTCGCAGGAGGCGGGCCAGGGATAAATCTTTGCAGTCGCACTATCCTCTGTATCCTCGGTGGCTCAGATGGATAGAGCGTCTGCCATGTAAGCTGGAGATCCCGGGTTCGAGCCCCGGTCGTGGCACACATGTTCATCTGTCCCCGTTGACATATGTCAACGTCTGTAACTAGCTAAGGGTTGTCATTCCATAGTAATTACTGTAGTTTTGGTGTCCCAGTTCCAGTAAACTTTTTCTACAATAAGTGACTGCAAACGTTACGAGTCCCTACATTCCGAGCCAAATTTGCTTGCTTGTCTGCTAGTGTGTGGAGAAAAACAGGAACATTTTTAAGTTACGTCCACCCAACGACGAGACTGTCAGAGACAGAGCATAACCTCTGATTGAACAAATATCAGTCAAGGGTGAGACGTGCCATTACAAAGTACGTATTCCAACATTCGCTTTTTTTTGTTGCTACAGGGGAAACATGCAAAACATAAATCCGGGTGCCAGGACAGGCATTTAAACACTGCTAAACTCTGTGTCTTGCTTGAAATGGAGAGATGATATTAACTTGCAGCACTGAAAGTGTTACAAGGATGTAGAGTGGACTCTCGCTCGCATTATTTTTCTATTCTTGAAATCGTTGCCGGGTACTGATTATAAGCAAAAATTTAATACTATGAGCCAGATTCGGTTTCGAACCCGGATCTCTGCTTTTAATGTGCTCTCCGCTCCCAGTCACGAAATCTGAAGTAAACATGAAGAACCTGCAGCAAGAAAAAATTTTGAGGCGGTCCGTCAGGCGCTCCTGGGTGACGTAATTGGTAGCGAATGAGACTCGGATCCCAGCCCTGTTCACTGTTTTAACTTGTCACATTTAATCGAAGTTGTATATACTTTTCTTACAACTGGTAATCTCCAATGTTTTATTGATCACCTCGAAAAAATATAGTTAGTTAATTATTTGTTGAAACTGAAGGGACGGTCCGCAGGATCTTGTAGTGTCCATAGTTGACAACACTGATAAGGACCAGTGTCACGTGCTGGAGAAGGGGGATTATTGGGTAAAATTCATTTTGTTACCATTGTTTGACTATCGTCGTAGCACAAAAAGGGTTTTACCCGCGATTATGTTGGAGAATTCTTCCTCCTGCTACTGGTGGACCACCGCCATTAGATAGAAGCAAAATGGACAGAGCGTGAAAGGGAGAATATTTACCAAAAGTATTAATGTCTGCACAGATAGCTTCTAGCTTTGCCCGTTTCGCTTCTGTCCAGTGACGGTGGCTCACCAAGAGCAGCAGAAAAAATTTCAACCAATGATTATTGTTCAGCAAAAACAAAATACAAAGGGGCCTGTGATCAGCACTCCGTTCTCCACGGCCTTTGTCAATTTTCGTGACCGGCGTCGTTGCTTCTCAGTCAAGCAGCTCCTCACTTGCTTCACAAGCGCTGAGTGCACCCCGCTTTGCCAACAGCACTCGGCAGACCTGGGCGGTGACGCATCCAAGTCCTAGCTGACGGTGCTTAACTTCGATGCCTGACAGGACCCGGTGTTATC
Source organism: Schistocerca nitens (assembly GCF_023898315.1). Lineage (NCBI taxonomy): Eukaryota > Metazoa > Arthropoda > Insecta > Orthoptera > Acrididae > Schistocerca > Schistocerca nitens. Next base: position 546,900,601 of record NC_064618.1, read on the forward strand.
AATGTGGCAAGAGCGTTAGCTTTTCTTCTCCAGCAACTGTGTGGGAAAATTCCTTTCTATCCAATGACGATTTACCACCAATGGTAGGCACAACATGTCTACCCAGTAATCCCAATTCTCCAGCATAAGCGTGGGAAATCTCCTCTTTACAAGAGAACGCGACCATGCACCTTGATCGAACGCCTTGCATGCCGTCTTGCTTTCGGCAGCTGTTTACCTTCCTCTACATGGATCCTCCACCATCCCATCACATTTCGATCCCTCCTCAACCACATCCAACACCTCTGCATGTCCTACACTGTCCGAAAACTAGGTTCCAAAAACCGTGTTGTCTCACCTCTGATCACCAACTAACTACGTACATCTTCGCACCTTAACAAACTCATCCTCACCATTCCCACACCTACACACTCCAACGCAGCTCTAACCAACCCCCTCTCGCAAACAATGAGATCCGCTCCGACACTTATCTCTCCTGCCAAATTGTTACCACTACCCTACTACATAGCAGACTCCTCGTCATCCTCTATCAATCCCATCTTGTGTCTTCGCAATACCCTCCATCTCCATAGTTTCCTACCTAACAGACCTCTACCTTTTCTACCTACACCCCTCAACCCTATGGAAAAATCTTCCTCCCGAAATACTTCTCTCCTACTAGGGGTCCTTCAGATTTTAAGTGAAAGTGCAGTGTTTCGGTGCTTTTTGTAAGACAGAAATGTGACAACGGCCACGAAAACCTTGTCATTTGTAGATAAATGTCTGCAAGCCTGGTTGCCCGCTCCGCAGTATCACAGAGCGTCACCAAAAGAACTAAGACAAAGTGGCGCCTCCCACTGATAAACTGGAGTAGGCACAAGGAGTTGTCATAAAGTTTTAATTATCAAAGCGGAAAATAAACGTACATAATTAACATTTTCCTCGTTGCCATATAGATGTCTGGAATCAGACAGAAATCCCCGCGCCACTGTGCCGCAGCACGCTGCTAGACGAGCCAAAACAAAATGGCGCTGCTCATTCACAAGCTAGAGACGGGCACACACAGAAGAAGCCCACTGTAACCGTGGCCGATATGTTCCACGCAAGCCGTCCTCTGTAGTTTTATGTTTCCGGCATACGTTAATGCACGAAGGGGTGCCTCGTCACTGCTGTCGAAAGGGGAACTGCACGTACAAGGGCTGTTTGGAAAGTAAGCTCCGATCGGTCGCGAAATAGAAACCACAGTGAAAATCAAAATTATTTTATTCACAACAGTTAACCACACCTTCCAGGTACCTCTCTAGTCGCCACTTCGACCTAAACATTTGTCGCGGCGTTCTACATACTTTGCACTACCCTCGTCACAGAACGCAACTGCCTGTGCTTTCCGCCAATTCTCTACGCTGGCGCCGCGCGGGTTTAGCCGAGCGGTCTAGGGGCGCTGCAGTCATGGACTGTGCGGCTGGTCCCGGCGGAGGTTCGAGTCCTCCCTCGGGCATGGATGTGTGTGTTCGTCCTTAGGATAATTTAGGTTAAGTAGTGTGTAAGCTTAGGGACTGATGACCTTAGCAGTTACGTCCCATAAGATTTCACACACATTTCAACATTTCTCTATGCTGGCCTGCCTTTCGTTGTTTGTGCCAAATGTTGTCTTTGTAGGCAGCGGTTCATGTGAGCAGAGATGAACATCGGAGAGAGCCAATTAAGGGCTGGCCGCGGTGGCCAAGCGGTTCTAGGCGCTTCAGTCCGGAACCACGCGGCTGCTACGATCGCAGGTTCGAATCCTGCCTCGGGCATGGATGTGTGTGATGACCTTTGGTTAGTTAGGTTTAAGTAGTTCTAAGTTTAGGGGACTGATGACCTCAGCTGTTAAGTCCCATAGTGCTTAGAGCCATTTTTTTTAGCCAATTAAGGGCTGTATTTTGGGTGATCACACAGTTCCCATCGAAAACGCTGCAAGAGTGTCTTCATTGTTCCTGCACAATGCGGCTGAGAGTTGTCTTGAAGAAAGAACCGATGAAATTTGTGTTATGTGGGCTGCACTGCTTCAGGCGAAATCTCTCACCAGATCCACATACTTGACGGGACACACTGTTGTTTTAGGCATTTCTAAGTGATCACTTTGCGTTCTGAACTGAAAAGAGCGACGTGAAACGATCGACAGGCACACCAAAGACACTGCACAACACATCTGTGCAAAGTTCCATCGGATTTTCACAGTGGTTTCCATTTCGCGCCAAATCGGATCTTACTTTCCGAATACGCCTCGCACAAGCGAACTTCCACCGAGCTGTGCCACAACCTGAGTGCGTTTTCCTCGTGATTCCACTCTGTCGCGAGGCAGTCTGTTTTTAGTTCGAGTCAGCTCTTACAGTCAAACAGGTAACAACTGCATTGTACTCCAGCGGATACTGATCTGTGGGCAATGCAGCTGAGGCCCGAAGGCTGTATTCACCATGTTTTCCAACGCGACGTCTATCTTCTGCGTATGATTTTTAGACGTACAGAGACACGTTTAAGAACCGAGGGAGGTTTCCAAGTACAACGTGTCGTGGAAAGACCAATCCGCGATGCATCCGTTGTCGTCCGGAATTAGGAGTATTTTGGAGCACGTCCAACGCACGGCAAGCATAGCTTAAATGAAAATAACGCGTACGCACATTGTAGCATAACCGAAAATGTTATCGTGTTATTGGACTGAGGGTGGTGGATATGTCGTGGTGGTTGCCTTCGATGGCCAGCGAGATAGTCTGATTTAATGGCCTTGGATTTTTTCTTGTGGGGTAATAGCAAAGCCAGGGTTTACGAAAGGGAGCCGGAAAAGCCAGATGTATTAAAAGAAAGAATATGTCATGCTTGCGCTTCAAAATCTGCATAAAAAATAAGAATTGTCCAAGCTAATACCGAGAGGCGCCTACATACAGGCATCCAACAAGGCGGATATGCATTTGTACATTTGTATTGTTAATAATGCAGTAATAAAGATATGTCAGACTACAACAAAGATTTAAAGGAACATCATTTATGATATTCATTATATTCGTTGTTCTTTATTGCAATCAAAGATACAATAGCTTATATATAATGCTGCCAATTATGAAGGACGAATTTCTACAATATGTGTTGTTAGTAAATTAGCTGTCATATATTGATATGCCTTGAAACAGATAATTAATATGCTTTGGCACTTGTGCGAATTGTTTTGGTCAGAGACAGTCATTCTTCAACACAGATGCCTGTCTAGAGCCCAGAAATCGAATTCTACAGCAAGCAAGTTTTCTAGAGACGAGCTGTACTCGTAGGATCAGTCATAGATGTAAAGTGTTGGTTTTGAAGCGCTGGTCTTAGTTTAGCAGGATCTCCTCTCTGTTGGTATGGAGTCCCCTTTACTGTTCTGCTTAGGCAAACCTCTAGGCACACACATATATTTATAATACTCAGAAAATTTTTATATCAACCGATGTTACTGGCTTCTATCATCAAATCTATTTCGTATGTCCGAAAAATCGTCTCTGCCCATCCAATCTCAAATTGTGGAAAGGGAGCTACTAGAGCAGAACTGTTCACATCGGCCAGAACGATGACCGCAATCTTGTTAATTAAAGCGCAGGCACCGCTACGTATGGCGTGTCCTCTTTTTTCTGAGATCAAGCGGCTGATAGTACCAGAAACTCTGTCGCTGCCCTCCCCCATGCATTAGCCTGATGAAGTACGATGCACGGACTACGCGCTAACGGGTGCGTCGGACTTGACGGACGTGAGCGGTTCAAAGCAGTTTGTTAGGAACGTGACCCAGTGGTTTTGAGGAAAAGTTGCTGTCCTACCGAGGTAAGTGTAATCCATTATTACTTGCACAGCAATAGATTCAGCCGTCGCAATGGTGACTGCCAAAGTAGTCAAGGTAAAGCTGACTTTGATATCAATATCCAAATGGAGGGGAGGAAGATCTAAGAAACATAAGGCATTTCTTTTGTAGAAAATGCAGACGCTGAAAAAGTTGATAGTCCGGACCTTGTATAATGGATTAAAACTTGCCAGCAGCTACAAAATACTTATCAGAACTAAAAGGGTGAACGTTGCCTTTGGCAGGCAATGTATTATCGACTGAGCCATCCAGGCACAAATCAATACCCGCCGAACGTCAGGGGTTGTTTCCAAAACCTGTCTTTCATTCTATTGCCAAACCATTACTCCATATTACCCGTTCCTCCAGCAATACTACTCCAGTAACATAAACGGCAGAGCTACACTGAAGTTTGCAAAGTAGTAGACAGGTAATGTAAGAATTCAGTTAGCAATGGAAGGTCACAAGTGTCCGCTGGACACGTCATTCGGTATATGTGTATGTATTTTAAACGGTCCCGCATCCACGTCTCACTAGAGCACTCATTCTCATCTGGCAGAAGTCCCAAAATAGCGCACACTATGTCGCAGAATGATTACGTACTGTGAGTGACATGTTTATTACTTATTTTGTACACTGCCAGACAAAAAAGTGAAGCACCCAAAAGAGGAGAAGAGAACGAAATAAAACGTCACGAGTTGAGAGGGTTTGTGATGTTATTGAAGTGATTACAAAATCCAATAAAATTGATGAAGAACTTCGAAGTATGAGCCTAGTTATCACTATGATGTTGTACGCCCTCTGCCCAGGATGCATACACTGAATTGTTTACGATAGATGTCATAAGCCATTATATCCTCTCCTTGTCGAAAAAATATGGCTAAGTCCAACGCGGACGAAGTCTGTGTTGAGTGACGATGACAGACGGTCATTGAAGAGTAATGCCACGAAAAGTAAGGGGCCGACTGTTACAAACCAGCCGGCCGGAGTGGGCGTGCGGTTCTAGGCGCTACAGTCTGGAACCGCGCGACCGCTACGGTCGCAGGTTCGAATCCTGCCTCGGGCATGGATGTACGAGGACTATCCACAAAGTACATTACGTTTTGGAATTAAAAATAAATAAATATTGTAAATTTTTTAAAATTATATACAGATGAAAGCCAGACTTAAAAACTACTTTTCTACATAGTTGCCATTTAAATTAAGACACTTGTCGTAGCGATGGACGAGCTTGGAATTTCCTTCGTCGTAAAATTCGGCCGCCTGCGCCTTCAACCACGTGGTTACCTCTTCTTGAAGCTGTGCGTCGTCATCAAAACGCTGCATAGCCAACCACTTCTTCATTGCTGGGAATAAGTGGAAGTCGCTCGGTGCCAAGTCGGGACTGTACGGCGGATGAGGAAACAACTCCAAATTAAAAGATTCCAGAACTTCATGAGTGGCATTTGTCGTGTGGGCCCGGGCGCTGTCGTGAATTAGCAAGATCTTTGAGCCCAACTTTCCCCTGCGTTTGTTTTAAATTGCTCTTCTGAGATTGTGCAGAGTTTGACAATACCTTTGAGAGTTTATTGCAGTGCCTCTTTCCAGGAAATCCACAAAAATCACATCTTTTCTGTCCCAAAAGAGGTAACCACGCGGTTGAAGGCGCAGGCGGCCGAATTTTACGACGAAGAAATTTCCAAGCTCGTCCATCGCTACGACAAGTGCCTTAATTTAAATGGCAACTATGTAGAAAAGTAGTATTTAAGTGTGGCTTTCTTCTGTATATAATAAAAAAAATTTCCAATACTTTATTTATTTTTAATTCCAAAACGTAATGTACTTTGTGGATAGCCCTCGTATGTGATGTCCTTTGGTTAGTTAGGTTTAAGTAATTCTAAGTTCTAGGGGACTGATGACCTCAGAAGTTAAGTCCCATAGTGCTTAGAGCAATTTGAACCATTTTTTTTTAAGATGAAGAGGTAGAGAAAGTATGTGAGGATGTTGAAAGGGACTAACAACGAATACTCTGTTCAAGAATCACCAGAGGAGGAGTTATACCTGGAAAAGACCGGGTGATACGGAAGATTTCAGTTAGATTACATCATGGTCAGACAGAGATTCTGACATCAGATACTGGATTTCAAGGCGTACCCAGGAGCAGAAAGAGACTCAGATCACAATCTAGTAGTGATAAAGAGTAGGCTGAAGTGCAAAAGACTAGTCACGAAGACCCAATACACAAAGAAGTGTGATACGGAAGTACTAAGAAATGACGAGACGCATTTGAAGTTCTCTAATGCTATATATACAGCAATAAGGAATACCTCAGTAGGCAGTACAGTTGAAGAGTAATGGACATCTCTAGAAAGGGCAATCACAGAAGTTGGAAAGGAAAACATAGGTACAAAGAAGGTAACTACGGAGAAACCATGGGTAACAGAAGAAATGCTCCACTTAATCGATGAAAGAAGGAAGTACAAAAATGCTCAGAGAGATTCAGGAATACAGAAATACAAGTCGCTGAGGAATGAAATAAATAGGAAGCGCAGGGAAGCTAAGACGAAATGGCTGCACGAAAAATGTGAAGAAATGATTATCGGAAGAACTGACTCAGCATACAGAAAAGTCAAAACAACCTTCGGTGACATTAAATCAAGGATGGTAACATTAAGAATGTAACATGAATTCCATAGTTAAAAGCAGAGGAGGGAGCGGATAGGTGTACACTGAAAACCTCTGTGAGGGGAAAGATTTGTCTAATGTGATACAAGAAGAAATAGAAGTCGAGTTAGAAGAGAAAGGGGATCCAGCATTAGAATCAGAATATAAGAGAGCTTTGGAGGACTTAAGATAAGTCAGAATTTCTAAAATCATTGGGGAATGTGGCAACAAAACGACTATTCACGTTGGTGAGTAGAATGTATGAGTCTGGATACAAACCATCTGACTCTCGGAAAAATATCATACACACAATTCTGAAGACCGCAAGAGCAGACATGTGCGAGCATTCACACAATCAGCTTGAAAGCTCATGCATACAAGTTGCTTACAAGAATAATATACAGAAGAATGGGAAAAATGACGGTCATCTTGGATTTAGGAAAGGCAAGGGCACCAGAGAAGCAATTAGGACGTTGTGGTTGATAATGAAAGCAAGACTACAGAAAAGTCAAGAAACGCTCATAGGATTTGTCGACATGGAAAAAGCGTTCGACAATGTAAAATGTTGCAAGATATTCGAAATCCTGAGAAAAATAGGGATAAGCTAGAGGGACAGACAGGTAATATACAATATGTACAAGAGCCAAGGGGGAGTAATAAGAACGAAGTGATCGGATTAAAAAGGGAGTAAGACAGGGAGGTAGTCTTTCGCCCCTACTGTTCAATTTGCTCATAGAAGAATCAATGATGGAAATAAAAGAAAGGTTCAGGAGTCGAATCAAAATTCAAGTTTAAACTATATCAGTCATACGATTCGCTGATAGTGTTGCTATCCTGAGTGAAAGCGAAGACGAATTACATAATGTGCTGAATGGAATGAACAGTCTAATGAGTACAGAATACGGAGTGAGAGTAAATCGAAGAAAGATCAAAGCATTGAGAAGTAGCAGCAATGAGAACAGCGAGAAAATTAACATTAGGTTCGATGGTCACGAAGTAGATGAAGTTAAGGAATTCTGCTACCTAGGCAGCAAAATAACCAGTGACGGACGGAGCAAGGAGGACATCAACAGCAGACTAGCACTGGCAAAAAGGGCATTCCGGGCCAAGAGAAGTCTACTAGTATAAAACACAGGCCTTGATTTGGGGAAGAAATTTTTGAGAATGTATGTTTGGAGCACAGATTTTACGGATGTGAAACATGGACTGTTGGAAAACCAGATCAGAAGAGAATCGAAGCATTTGAGATGTTCTGTTACAGGTGAATGCTGCAGATTAGGTGGACTGACAAGGTAAGGAATGAGGAAGCTCCATGCAGAATCGGAGAGGAAAGGAATATCTGGGAAACACTGACAAGTAGAAGGGACAGGATGATAGGATAGCTGTTAAGACATCAGTGACTAACTTCCATGGTAGGCCTACTAGAGGTAACTGTAGAGAGCAAAAATTGTAGAGTAAGACAGAGATTGGAGACATCCAACAAATAATTAAGGAGAGGAATACGTGGCGGGCCGCATCAAACCAGTCAGAAGACTGGTGACCCAAAAAAGAAAAAAAAAATACGTACCTTAAATAGTGCCAGAGAGTGTTTTCTTAGTCGCACTAATGACTCACAGAACTCAAATTCGGTGTATACTCTTGGTTGTTTATAACTGATCCACAAGGATGGTTCAAATGGTTCAAATGGCTCTGAGCACTATGGGACTTAACATCTATGGTCATCAGTCCCCTAGAACTTAGAACTACTTAAACCTAACTAACCTAAGGACAGCACACTACACCCAGCCATCACGAGGCAGAGAAAATCCCTGACCCTGCCGGGAATCGAACCCGGGAACCCGGGCGTGGGAAGCGAGAACGCTACCGCACGACCACGAGATGCGGGCATCCACAAGGATGACTCTTTGTGTTACAGAAAATGAATATACAAAAACATTTTGGGCTGTTTTGGCGTAAGGTGTCAAACATGAAATATTGTTTTTGGTCTAAAATTTAGAAATGCGTTTCGTTAAATACACCATATTTATTTTGTTGCTTTAGATACTAAGTAATCAACCTTTTAGTCAACGTCAGTAACTATAGCTACTGTGGTGGCACTAAACTGGGAGGTAGCAATTTCGAGTCCTGATGGAAGAGGTATTTCTATTACTAGTATTCGATTGGGTGTGCGATGTGAGAAGGGTAGCTTGCAGCTTTTCGTCTGCAAACTGTAACGCCTACGTTCTGAGCTTATTTCCAAACGTCTCTGTAGAGTCTCATTGAGACATGTGTCGTCTGTCAGTTAAAATCATCAGGCTTGAGCACCTTCCTGTTATTTTCCATACTAATCAGCAACAACAAAAACACACATTACGTTACAAAAACATGTGTCATAGCCATCCCTATAGCACAGATGTTAATAACGGGTGTAACTACAGTCCCTGGGACCGGCGGCAAGTTCCTAAAGCTAAAGCCAAAAAATTTGTGGATGTTGTTAACTGTTTCGAAATACAGGGCTGCTTAATGTTTAGTGTCTTAGCCTCAGCAGCGTCTTTAAGGACTAGATTAAAATGATGACTCGATTTTTTTCTTGCGCATCATTTTATATGCCACTCATGATGCATGCTCCCTCATATGGTTGGCCAAAACAATTGCCAACATCTTGTTCCTTTCGTGCTATAGATTTAATTATATTATGTTCGAAATTGATCTTTGAACTTGGTTAAAAAGGTAATGATATTCATATCTCAACCATATAATGATTTCCAAAACAATCTTTTATTTTTTAACATAGCGCAAGACTTGCCTTGACAGATTTTAGGAATTAGTCCACTTTTCCTTCCCACTTTAATTTTTCCTTGTTTCTTTCCTTTGTACGCCACAGACATCTTGTCCCAAGGGGCATTGTCCGGAGGCCACAGCCATTATCGATGGATACTTTCCTTAATTATGTGGTGGTTACTTCACGTCATACTCTTAAACAGTATGTCGGGACGTGACGCAGTTCTCGACAGTACAGTGGTCCCTGCAGGAGGCTAAACCGTTGCTTAGCATCAGGTTGAGGCGGAGCGACTGACGAACAACATGGAGGTGAGACATATGATAGTCCGTGGCGCGCAAAACACAGGCTACAAGTCGATCTCATCTTTCTGCGGACGCTTTACGTGCTTGCATGCCATCTGTGAGGCCTGGGTTTAGTTTTCGATGAACGCAAATTTTTAAGCAAAGATGCACGCCCCAATAGCATTTCCGTGAAGCATAGGATACGTAAGATCAAAAAATGTGTAGTGCTCAGTATCTGTAATCTGTGGATCATTGTTTTCAGTCTCATTTTGGTCATTATATTTTTTCGTTTTTTTCCGTGCAGTTTGAATACCTACTTCATTTAAGTATAAAAGTCATCAATTATATGCTAATTAACACACATCTTTTTTATGAAAGATGAAAGTTTATTTCTTTCTATTCACATGACACACACAAAATTGCAGTTTTCACTGCAAACAAAAGTTCATAATTAATGATTTTTATAAAAGATTATTAAGAAAGCTTGAGGGAAAAAATGAAAATGAAAATACTTTTTGTAAGGACTGTGTGCATCGTTTTACACCACAGTTGTGTTTTCTTACGAGCCAGAATGATAAGACCCGTAAAACAACGGGAAATAATAATTTTCACGGCATCTAGCACGCTGTACAAATGCTGAATTTTTATCGCGTTTCTCCTCCACTAACTTGATATTTTTTTTAAAAAAATGGCATTTGGACATGTATTAATTAGCATATATTTAACGAATTTCACGTTTAAATGACATAGATATTCGAAATGAAGAAAAAAATGAAAAAAATAACGATCGATACATGACTCGAACCACCGATTACCTTTCTCGACTTTTATTCATCTTAATGTATTTTATGTTTTCGAAAATGCTGTTAGGGCATACATCTTTGTTTAAAAATCTATAACGCACGGGAAGCGAACCCAGGCCAGCCACGTAGCAGCAAGCTTTGTACCACAGAGCTCTGCTGCGCACGGAAAATTATCTTAGCTTTGGTCTTTAAAATATTCTCAGAAAGCTTCAGAGCCAATTTTCTCGAGAGTATTTTGGAGTTTTATAGAACTGCTTTGCGAGAATGGTATTGTAACCGTGAACTTCACATACCATAAACGCAAAAACTTTAAAACATCCGATTGCCATGTGGTTTCCTTGTTAGCTTCACACCAGAGAGTGAGTGAATCTTCGAACTCGTGTCCGCCTTAGTATGGAAAACTACAGTGAGAAGATTAGATTACATCGCACACCTCTACAAAACATTTCTGTGTGTCCGTGACTTATCGGTTTATACCACCATTCAAGACAACTTATTTCAATCGAGAACATTATCCTACATGCACACACTGTGAAAAAAATTGGTACCTAGAAATACGATATGGTTTATGATCCCCTGACGGTATGCGCCACCTGGGTGATAGAAGATGTACTGATAATAGTTTCATTGTTATCCACCAACCGATAGCGTAGTAGCATAGCTGCCAGAACGCCATTTGAGTCTACCCCTTAATAGGGAATGCTCACATTGTGGAGCAAACGTGTGAAGCAAGCAGACAACCATGCCTTGGGGACGCACTCGTGTTTCCACCAGACAACTTAGCGAGTTTGAAAGGAGTCACATTGTGGCCTCCTGAGTGTCAGGATGGTCCCTTCGGAGAACTGCCACGCCAGTTAGACGTACTGCGTCAGGTGTGCAACGACGCTGGTATTAGTGGTCCCCGCCGGCCGGAGTGGCCGAGCGGTTCTAGGCGCTACAGTCTGGAACCGCGCTACCGCTACGGTCGCAGGTTCGAATCCTGCTTCGGGCGGATGTGTGTGATGTCGTTAGGTTAGTTAGGTTTAAGTAGTTCTAAGCTCTAGGGGACTGATGAGCTCAGAAGTTAAGTCCCATAGTGCTCAGAGCCATTTGAACCGTTAGTGGTCTCGTAGACGAGGTTCTGGACGCCCACGCAGCACAGACGCCCACCAGTATCGTCATTTTAAATGCGAACATTTTTAGGTTAGGCTTTACCGTGACTGTTATTGACATTAAATGAAACAACAAGTTTACTGTTACCAGTCACCGTCATTATGTAAGGGCAGCAGTGGCAGATCGTACAGCAACCACAGCTTGTGAGCCCAGACGTGTCAACACGAACTTTCGCGAGCATGTTATTATTAGTGGGACTGCGGGTAAGCCCCCCCCCCCCCCCCTCTAGCCCGTCGTCCACTCACGCCACAGCATCAACCTGTACGGCTCGACCGGTATAGTTAGAGGATCATTTGGAAGATGGAATGGCGTTCCTTGGTGTTCAGCGATGAAAGCTGATTCTGCCTGCACGCAAGTGATGGTTGTTTGCGTGTACTATATAGAACTGGTGAACACTGTCTCCAAGACTGCATGCGTCCAAAACACACTGACCCTAGCCCAGGACGTATGGTCTGGTGAGCGATAAGCTACAACTCTCGTTCAGACCAGCTTTTGTTTTTCTGGGCGGGACGCTGACGAGCGCTTTGTAAATGCAGAATACCATTCCAACAATAAAGCTTGAGCGATCTGGGAACCTCTAAAAGGGTGTACTAATTCTTTTTCTGTAGTTTATAAAGCTCAACACTACAGAAGAATTAACAGTAATACAATGTTGCGCGTATCTCAGTTTTTAAGTGTACTTATTGTCAATAAAGTTATTAATGTTTTATGTTTTTGTATCCGTCTGATTGTCTTTATTGGCCACATTCGTTACCGGCACTCCATTCACCAACTCTCTGATACATGTATGTTGGAGGTGTTCAACACAGCAGGTATATTTAGAGTAATTTGATTTTGCCAGCCAGTAATCCGGACTGTATATCACGGTTTGTCCGAGGTCGGTTTGTATTGAAGAAGCATGAATTTCACAAATCTTGTAATTGCAGATATATTGGAATACCATTTTACAAATTATACATTCTCCTACGAAGCCGCTATATCCAGTGATTTCTGTATGCATTCATATAGCTAGATAATGCTCGACAAATTCAGTATATCACCACAGTGTCTCGAGACACACATTTTCCATGCACGTATCGTAAGAAGTAATATATTTTTTAAGAATTTCTAACGCATTAAATATTTCATACTTTAAACTATATCTTTCTCAAAAACTAATTTGCCTTTTAAATCAAAGGTCTCTCATTTATGTTCAGAAGTTCATGTGTTCAAAAAAAAATGGTTCAAATGGCTCTGAGCACTATGGGACTCAACTGCTGAGGTCATTAGTCCCCTAGAACTTAGAACTAGTTAAACCTAACTAACCTAAGGACATCACACACATCCATGCCCGAGGCAGGATTCGAACCTGCGACCGTAGCGGTCTCGCGGTTCCAGTCATGTGTTCTTGCCAAGGATCTCCGTGTTGTCGAGTTTCGGTACGGCGCACAGTTTTAATCTACCAGGAAGTTTCATATCAGCGTACACTCGGCTCCCGAGTGAAAATTTCATTATCGAGACAATCCTGTCAGCCTTGATGTTGTTTCTTGATTTAGCAAAGTGCCACTCAGCGACTCTCTGGAGTACATCGGTTCCATTTTCCTGTAAGATATCACCAAGTTCTTTTGCGCATGTCTCACCACGAGCTATTTCATGAGGAATGGCAACTTCTACGAGCAACTGGTAGGCGTCGCCATGTGTAATCCCTCAGTCCAGTGGTGGCCAACTACTTCAAGGAACCTTTCGAAGTACAGGCACTGGACTTGGCACCTTATAAACCTAAGGTCTGAGGCAGATACGTCGATGAAGCCTTCGTTGTCTGGAGCCATAGTAAGGACCAGCTCAGTGACTTCCTAAGACACATGAACAGCGCCCATGCCAACATAAAATTTACTTTGGAAGCAGAAAAGGACAAGCAGCCATCCTTCCTAGATGTACTGGTCACGAGGGATGGTGAAAACCTGGGACACAGCGTGTGTCAAAACCCGAGACACATGGACCGGTACCAGACCAGACTGTCAGATCACCACCCGAACTAGAAAAGAGGCAGATTAATACGCTCGTAACGCGAGAAGGACGAATATGTGAGTCGCAGCACCCCAGAAGAGATGCAACATATGGAAAGCGTTCTGAGGAACAAGTTGCGTAAGAAGTGTCACAGAATCAAAATCTCCGTGTAATGACACATCGGAAAACGAAATGGGGCCTTTCTGCCATACATCCCTAGAGTGACGGACATAATCGGCCGTATATTGCGCAAAAACGGCGTAAAGACAAAGGAGATCAAAGTGTGTCTCAGACGGGCAAAGGAGAAAAGGGACCCAGTTGCAATGTCGGGAATATACCGTATACCATGTACAGGCGGAAGAGTCTATGTTGGAATGATTGTACGATCAGTCAACACCAGGATCACAAAACATAAGCGGAATTGCAAGTTGGGGTACGTAGAGAAATCGAACGCGGCAGTGCAAGCGCTGTGTGAGACTACATAGTACAATTCACCGCCACGGAAGTTCTTGCTGTAGAGAAAAGCTTTCACTCCCACTTGTTCAGAGAAGTTATAGAAGTACACAAACGTGACAACAGCTTCCACAAGAAAGAAGGAAAACTTCAAGGCGAACGGGTGAAGGATGCCCGTGCTGCAGCGAACGACCGTTGAACGCGGAAAAGCAATTGGACGTTGGATCGCCTGGTACTGCCGCGTTCTCGACTCCAGGCCTCCACCAGCAGCGGAGGGTGGAACTTTAACCTTTCCAGCCACCAGTGCAGCTGAAACGTCAGAAAAATCATCAGATGAACGTCGGACGAAGAAACCGAGACAGAAGCCAACAAGAGTTTGCCAACAAGTGGCCGTGAAAGGTTTAACAATTTTTGTCATAGCCTTGGCAGCAATATTTGTCCACGTCTAGTCCCTTACATTCTATAGATCTAATTAATTGATGTACGAGTCCTAATGCAGATTGATCTTTGACCTGGGTAAATGATCTGAAGGATTTCCTACGCCAGCTTTCGTTTCTTTAACATAGTGAAATACTTCACTTCGCTAATTGGATTTACAAATTTTTCCATTCTTGATTTTCATTTGAACTATACTTTTTTTCACTTTTTTTCAGGTGCCAGGGGTCCCCTATTCTCGACGACTCCAGGGCCTCGTCTCGGTTGTTCCTTCCTGGTTATATCCCTGACGTTACTTCGCGTAGCGGGCCGTAGATCCGGCCACAAAAACAGCTGACTTCGTCAGTTGATTAGGTGCACCCACGTTTCAGTTCAAAGCAGTGTACTTTATCACCTTACAGTGATCGCGGAAAACTTGACGGAGTCACCATCTCGGTTCTCAATAAAGGGCTGAATTTTGCTCCAGCTCCACAAAAGCTACCAGTGGCAGAGGTTTTCAGTGGAGCTGAACAAGCAGTGCGGCATCTTCCTTAAGAAGCGGCAGATGAGTTAAGGCTTGCTATTAGCCAGATTTTAGCGACAGGCAAGCTCCACAAGTCCAATATCAGCAGAGTGGAGGAACACGGACCGAAATCGTTGGAGAAGAATAAAAAAATTATTTGTCTTACCAGTCGACAAGGGGAGTGCTAATGTTATACTCAATGCCTCAGATTATCGTAAGAATATTGGCATGTTATTGGAAGATGACGTATACCAGATTCTCACGTCGGCACTTTGTAGGAAGACAAAGGAACTACTAAACGACTCTGGCTGCTCTGGCGACATTATTATGAAATGCCTGATGGAACAGCCATGGGTTCGCCATTCTCATCAGCCAGAAGTAATTTTTTTATGGAAGATTTTGAAGAACTAGCGTTGAACAGTGATCCCTCCTGCCCATCCTGTTTCTTCGGATATTGTTGATTTACTTTTAATCTGGCCACTAGCAGTGACACAGTGCAACACTTCATCGACCATTTGAATCTTATACACCTTAACACAAGAGTTACAGCGGAGATGGAGAAGGAGGAGAAGTTACCTTTCTTTTGCTCGAACGGAAATCAGATGGACGAATCTGTCGATTTGTGTATAGAAAGACGATGCATATAGGCTGTATCTCAACTCGTGTAACGTTGCGTATCCAGCCCAGCAAAGAGCTATGCTGAACACTGCAGTACACAGAGCCAGGTCTACTTCGGACAAGGAGAACCAACACAATGCCTAGCAACCCACAACTAGTAAGATAGGGAGAGTCCTAAACAGGCAAGGAATGAGACGAGTCATCCGGCCTCCCAGGAAAATTAAAAAACACTGTTGCGACCCGTTCGAGACAATCTCGACCTGAAAATACCAGGAACATTCATTTCGGACTTGGAAAAAATTGTATGGGCCTGTCTATACAAACTGTTGGCGAGAGATATGATTAATATCAGCTTAATCTTAAATATATGAATTTTGAGAATTCAGCAGTGGCTGAGCAGGGCCTGTACAAGATTTTGTTTGAACAAACGAGAATATCTGCTCACGCATCGAGCTAATGAGACTCTGTGATCAAGGAAGTAGCTGAAATTAGATTATGTGAAAATAACTTCAATAGAGACGCCGGCTATACACTTTCCAACGCGTCGAAGCGTGCACTTGATAAAGGAAGAGCATAGAGGAGGACTTCTCGCAGTTGCCTGATGCGACTGATGGTGCTGCAAGGGATGCCGAATAGAGGGCGCAAACAGTCTACGGAAGTAGAAGATGCCACTTCGTACGCGTCATTTCTGTGCTGTCTCAGGCCCACGAGAAAAAAAGGCCATGGCGCGATCTTCGCAGCACGTGACACTAGACGTCTTACGAGTGACAGAAGCCGCCTCGATCGGGGAGCGAGTTTAATAGTTCTTGACTAAGTGTTTAAACGCATGCGAGTTTAATAGTTCTTGACTAAGTGTTTAAACGCATGCAAGCTCTCGATAGCACACGACACACTTAGGCCCTTCAGTAGGTACCTTTTCAATTACACATTGATTTTCTGTGGGCCCTGTACAGAACAGAGCGTTAGCAAAGTGTGGCGAACAAGCCGACTAGCGTGGCGTCACAAGTTCGTTGCATTGACCGTATATCTCTTTGGCCCAGGTGTTGTCATCATGATGTAATCCAACCAATCAGATGGGATCCTCTGGGTATAAAAGTGGGAGCCTCACCAGTTTCGTGAGCTTATGAAACCCGTCTCTTCTCCCGAAATACTTGCTACGCAGTGCAAGTCCTTCAGGTTTTACGAGCAGTACTACAGTGGATTTTCTGAGAAGAATATGACCACTCGGCCACGTGTTTTTAAAATGTTTATATTTTCGTTTTTTAGCTGTCCATCTTTGTTTTTTGATTTAAAATAGAACGACCTTATTTTTCTATCATTCTCATTACATGTTTTTTAATCCTCTTCGTTGAACAGCGCAAAATTTTACTGCTGACAGCCTACCACCCGCCCATATGTGGCAAAGAGGATGAAATAACTATGAATGAAAAGAAAAACATTTTCATGATGTCAGAACCAAAACAACGATAATGGAGACAGTCATCGAAAGCTTGGTATTTTCTCCAAATTTGACGTGGCAAGGGAACGGAGAAATTTTTATGCGAGGACTCCATCGCGAAAGGCTTCACAGCCACAGTTTAACTTGCAAAACGGGAACAAACGATGTCTCATTTGGAGAGAAACAGGCGAGCTTCGTTGTTCACCAAAAAGTCTGCCACGTATGCCTTTCGATAAGACCACTTTTTCCGCTTATGCGCCATTACAGAGGAAGGTTGCAGGCAAGTTTGAGGCAAATTTCAAACTTCTACGACGCAGTGGGAGATAATTATGGTATTTCTAAAATGTGATTCTTTAATTGTGTTGCGGACTGTAAATAGTTTTGGAGCTCGTATCGGCATCGACCGGCATAGAAGAAGCTCAGCGTAGAGGATAGAGGGGTATTGAATATGTGCCATTTCAATCCCAGTGCATCTTTTGACGGGTCACGGCCCTTACCACACTCATCTTCCACGACTCAGACAGAGAGGCGAGTGCGGAGACCAAGGAACTCCAGACCACATTTTCTTCCAATGGGGGTCATTTAACACCGTTAGACAGCTCATTCTTGCAGCATCAGATCCGTACACGGCTATAAGCGACCACGAACTGGCATATGATTAACGCCATTTTAAATAAAATCTCGAACAGATTCTTCGTAAGATATAAAGAAAGCTGTTGTCCTAGACGTCCCAGAGTGACATATGTGCAGAACAGGACTGTGAGGAAGTGAAAGTGAAGTGACTAGCGACGTTATTGAGCGTGTACAGCTCATATTGCCGTAAGCTGTGCAGCGTGCAGTGTGTGTAGCGGTTAGCTTAGCTGTGTGTGTCGTGTTCCGGGTCGTGATGCTAAACCACCTTGCCAACACTTGTTACTTAGTGCTTATCAATTTCTGAAAGGTTCTCGAAATTTCTAATGTTTGTGAAGTTGGCATATTCTGGAATGTTCGATATATATCAATAGCAGCATTCTCCGTCCATAGCCGGCCGAAGTGGCCGTGCGGTTAAAGGCGCTGCAGTCTGGAACCGCAAGACCGCTACGGTCGCAGGTTCGAATCCTGCCTCGGGCATGGATGTTTGTGATGTCCTTAGGTTAGTTAGGTTTAACTAGTTCTAAGTTCTAGGGGACTAATGACCTCAGCAGTTGAGTCCCATAGTGCTCAGAGCCATTTGAACCATTTTTTTTCTCCGTCCATAAGTTCAGTTAAGTTGTGTACATTGGTGTTTGTAATAAACCTACTTTCAGTGCTAACTGTTGTACTGCGTTGACCACCCTGCATTAGGATTTGCGGTTGACTGTGGCTACAAAGTAACAATATCTTCATGGTCAGGGGTCCACATGGTCCTCAGCATTCACTCTCGAACGCTGTCCTAATACAAAAGGGAGTACCGTTACCATATCTAGCGTAGGTAAAATATTTAGATTTAGGTAAGTATACAGGGTGAGTCACTAACTGTTGCCACCAAGAATAACTCGAAAGTATGATAGTAGCTGAAACGTTTGCGGGACAAAAGTTGCATGGGAAAACGGGGGTCAAAATATGACGGTTTTCTGTTGCTAGGTGAGGTCGCTTCAGAGATATGAAGGTCAACTTTGTTTTTTTCTTTTTTAATGGGATGCTATAGTTTGGTACTTATTTTCTTATAGCGGCTATCGAGACGAATCCAATGATGTGTAACAGTAAGTTGTATGAAGGTCAACAAAGGTCAGAAAGGTAGCATGAACGTCCATTTACAGAAGGTTTTTCAATAAGTGCCTAAGTGATAAGGAATACCACTCAATCCATGATAAGAAGATTGTAGCACTGCATTGGTACCAATGGTCAACACTTCGAACACCTTCTGTAAATGGATGTTCATGCCTCCTTTTTTACCTTCGTTGACATTCAAAGACCTTATTTTTACGCATCATTGGATTCGTCTAGATAGCCGCTATCAGAAAATAAGTATCAAACTATAGTATCCCATTAAAAAAAAAAAAAAAAGCTGACCATATCTCTGACCCCACCTAGCAACAAGAAACCAACTTCATATTATCATATTATGGGCCCCATTGTCCCATGCAACATTTGTCCCACAAACTTTTCAGCTACTATCATACTTTCGGAGTTATTCTAGGTGGCAATAGTTAGTGATTCACCCTATAGATTTTATGGTTCAAATGGCTCTGAGCACTATGGGACTTAACATCTGTGGTCATCAGTCCCCTAGAACTTAGAACTACTTAAACCTAACTAACCTAAGGACATCACACACATCCATGCCCGAGGCAGGATTCGAATCTGCGACCGTAGCAGTCGCACGGTTCCGGACTGAGCGCCTAGAACCGCTAGACCACCGCGGCCGGCTAGATTTTATGTTCCGCTCTAATAACAATAGCTATATTTTGCACTCAGTTGGAACTTTACTGTGTATTCAGTTGCAACTCTACAATGCAGCGTAGTGTTCAACAGCGAACAATAACAACGGCCTTGCAGGAGGACACCTTCAGAGTCTAAACCACATCTGCAAGACCGTATTGAAGTGAAAAAAGCAAGAGAATGTAGGCAACTGATCGTGGGCTGTAGACTCGGCGTTTCGGAAGCCACAGCCCACAGCTGCTTTCTTTCCTCGTGGTATCTATTAGTTAGATAGGTTTAATTTTTTGCAGTGTTTGCATTTTTTCACATGAAGTAGTCATAAGGTGGACGCAAGACTAACAAAACTGTCATTCATGGTAAACTGAACTTGAACGAAACTGTTAAGAGCTGTTACGTGACGATGTAATCATGACCAGTTTCGCCGTGTTACAGCAACTTCTTCAGGTGGTCAGTAGTTTCACACAGGTTAGCAGACAGAGACGCTAATCCATGTGACATTTCTAGCCACCTGAAGAAGCTACCGTAACACGTCGAAACCGGTCATGATTAAATCATCACTTAACAGCTGTTTGCGTTTTTATTCAAGTCTAATGTACCATGAATACAACGGGTGTGGCTCCCCATATTGTAAAGAACTATCTTTCTTTCAGTTATTATTGTACTGTCAGCAACGGTGTATACACAGAATTTGAATGGATGCGACAATATCACTTGCTACTGTAATTATCATTGTTATTTGTGCAATTAATGGGATATAGGATCTCAAAGTAGCTACACGGCAGGCAATAAAATTCATACAGCAAGTAAATAAATAAATAAATTTAGATTCAGGCGGAAGGGCATGCGATATGCTATTTGTGTCATGCTCACTGAATCACTGTTTTTGAAAAAAAAGTGTATGATGTAGTCCTCATATTGAGTGGACCAAGGCACTGTACCACTAGCAAACTTTGTCAGCCACCCTGGTTGACGCGGTCTCCCTCACGATCTCGTCAATGATTTAATCAAACGTGGTAATCCATTCTGCGAAACTCGGTACTTTGGACTGTCATTTCATTGTGGACCGTATTCCTAAAGGTATTAGTTACTTTCCAACAGCAAAACTCATAGTAAGCTTGAAAGCCGATAAAAATTACAGAAACCTAATTTCATCGTATTCCTACGGCTATCACATCTCGTATGTAGCTATGTTTAAATCACATTGTGCCACATTTTACGAGAGTGGATTTCATATTTTGACGAAAGGGCTGAAATAAATTTGTATGGTGCGCTGGCTCTCCTAAGACGATTACACTAAAGTGTAAAATATAAAATTTTGTAGACGGTCTGAATTCCAGAGTAAGCTTCCAAGCTGGAGGTTCCATTGTGTCTCGGGGTGACCGACTGGTTCATGGCTAGATTTGTGATCAGCCAATGACATGTCATTTATACAACTTTTGTTCTTTCATTTCACCGTTTTATTGAAAGGGTATAAAGTTTTAAATTATTTGGAAAATGTTACCTAAACATCTAAGGCATTAAGTGGGCATGACCGTTTATTTTTATTTTTGTTTACATTTTTCTCTAATTTTGTTTTTATTTTCTTGTGTAACTTGCTTACGAGTGTAGGGTGATATTCATTAGCTGTAGTTCTTTGAGGATTTCTATTTCATTATGGTGGTTTTCATCATTCACTAATCTTTCACGCTTTGTGTATCCTACGTTGGAAATGAGGTTCATGACTCCCTGTTCCCCAAAAGAAAAGCACATTTTACCAAAAACATTTATAATTCTGGTGAAACGTTTGAGTGGAGTGAAAACAAGACTCAGCAGAAACTAAGCAGTGGTTTATTTTTCGAATTTTCATATCGAAACGAAGACTGAGAAATAGACAAATGGTGTATCAAAACGATCCGCGTGAAGTCTAGATTTGCAAAGAAAGATTTAATTGCTGGCAGATAATTAGGATAATTAAGAAAAACTTAATTAATTATTTGAGGAAAAAGTGTAATGTTTCACAAAGAACTGCTGCTGAAGATGTTAATTTCTTCGAGACCTAGCTACTTTGCGCGCAAGAAGTTACGTTGGTGAGATATTTAACTATGAATAAGGAAAAAATCGAAATGAAAATACTGAAATAAAATGGTCAGATGTTTAGTGAAATGATTCGTCCAAAGGTGAGAAATAAAGTAAATTACGGAAACATTTGAGGCACCTATGAATCATGCTCGAAACCATGTGCAGAAAGTGAGATGCCAACTCAGAATTTGAAGTTCAATGTTTAACTTATAATCTTAGAATTCTAAAAGAGGGTATTTGTCTGGTGGGTTATGTAGCACGTGCAGTCTCATTCGCTGTGCGTGAATTTCAACATCACTCAAAGGCACGTCAAATGTTTCTCTAGTCTATTTCAGTTCTTTCTTTTTTAGAAATTTGGAATTTGTAGATCTAAAATTTGTTTTTTATATATACGAATTCCAAACGTCTCAACTAAATTAGAACAAATAAAAAGGATCTCAAAATGGCTAGCAAGTCTAGAATATTGCACGCTATGTTCAAAACAAGAACCTTGTCCACGTCGATGGTTTGCGGCCTGACCGCCTGCATATATAAAACTTTCAAACCAGCTGCAGGCACCTACCAACAGGCTGACCGAATTTGCTACCAAAAAGAAATATGACATGGTTCGTGAGACCACAGGTAGAACCCGTAAACTAGAGGGAGGTAGTTAAGGGAAGACAGAAAGAGACCCTCCACTAAGAAAAAAATAACAGAAATCCTGACTTTGGAAACTTAAGCGGCAAGAAACGGCATTGGCGCCACATACAGCGTTGTGTAGATGTAGTCTGCAAATCTGAATCAACAATCATATCGCTAAATTAAATACTGATAATGGTAAGTGTAGACTTAGATTCCATGTGATGTAAATTAGAAGGTATTCAAAGAAGTTGTCAGAGTTTGTTGCTATCATAGTTATTAAATAAATCTAATAACACTTGCAGTTATACGAGGGAGTGCTGAAAAGTAATGTCTCAGAATTTTTTATGTGAAAACTCCGAAAGACTTTTAATAAAACATACGTTATTCACATTCTAAAACTTCATTCTTCACGCTTACAAATTTTTTTCTTAACGTAGTCACCCTGGCGACGAACACATTTCTCCCAACGAGAGACACTGTCACTGCAGAATGTTTGACTTTGGTGACGGAGTCACAACCTCACCTCTGCTTGCACCGCTTCATCACCATCACAATGAAGTCGTCGAACTTGTTCTTCACATTTTGGGAACAGATGAAAATCGGACGACGCCAAGTCGGAATTGTATGGAGGATGATCAGTGACAGAGAACCGAAGCCGTCGGGTTGTTGCATGTGCCGCAGCGCTCGTGTGTAGTGTGGGATTGGCAGGCTGAAGGAGAGGGTACTCAATGTGTGGACGAATTCGAAAGTCAGTTACAGCATGCTGTTCCTCACGCATCGACATTGTTTGGTTAGACACCGCCATGTTACACGCTGCAATTCGGAGCACTCTAGTGGCAGAGGGCTTCAAATATGCAAACGTGAAGAATAAAGACGCAGAATGTGAATAACGTCTGTTCTATTACAAAAGCTTTAAGACTAGATGTTTATATTTTATTAATAGGATTAAGTAGGAATAATTAATAATTGTCATGTTGGAAATAATTGTGATAGCAGGGAATGTCTGCACCAAAGTATTGTTGGCAGGAGAGACCGCACTTGATATAATTTTAAAAAGGGCGGGAGAGACCGCGTATGGATACATTTTAAGAAAAGAGCGGGAAAGACCGCGCATTGATACATTTTGTAATGGTAGCAGGGATTGTCTGCACCAGAAAGCATTGTTGGCGGGAGAGACCGCACTTCAGCATTCCTAGGAAGTCAGTAGTAAGCAAGATGTGAAGCGAGTCGGTAGCAGGTCTGAAGCGAGAGGTTGAGAGGAGCGGTGTGCCTGCCAGCCACCAGCTATGATTTACAAGAGATTATAAACGGATGTACAGAGACATCAGCTAACTATTATCATAAGAGGAACTAATATTATTGAAATGTTTTTGTTGAGAAACTCAAGACTATTGAAGGTATGTTTGCGCAATACTAGTTGTAAGGTTATTGTAAAAAGTAAGTCCTATCTGAACGTTTGTAAAATCATTTCATTCAGAACATATTTAATTTTTGCCAGCAATATTGCTTTACTGATTACAATCCATCCCAAAAACCACTAACGTAAAACTTTGCAAAATGTTATTGTTGTCAAGAAAAAGTTTAACTATGAATTACGTAACTTCAGTCAAATAATAAAAGAATAATGTCAGCTTTGCTATTAAAGAATAACGTCAGCTTTGGTAGTAAATACAGCCACTTATTATGTCGGTCCACGAGGAGCTAATATAGTATAGTAAAACAGAGTAAATATATTCATGTCGCAGTTCGATATAGCAGTCAGATGGTGATCCAGTAACAGTAAAAAAGGTAAGGAACAGTTTTGGGTTATTGCAGATAAAGACTGAGGGCCACGACGACGCACATTCTATGTTTCGTCGAAATAATCAGAAAATCACTTTTAATAAACAGCATTTAAATTTGTATGCGAAGATTGAGAAAGAGAATTAATTTCAAAGGGAACATTTCATTTGTTATTATTAAGCAAGAGATAGAAATCCTAAGGGAAGGTTTCATAGGTTATTGTAGAAGGGAAGGATGCGTAACAAGAGAGATACAGCGGAGACGGGAATGTTTCAACTATTAACGTAAAAAAATTCGAAGGCAGTGATTTTCAAATCATGAAACTCGAAGTTATGCTAAAGTGATGTAATATAATACCCGATTCATCTTAGAGAAGGGAACTGTTGGTGTGCATAAGGAATCATGCCCAAGCCGAGGTGATTTATGATACACTCCAGATATTAGGCAAGTATGATGGCTGGCACTGCCAAGCTGAAAATCCCTTACTTAGCTGCATCTAAACCACTGATATAAATAATTCGTTCGGTTGCGGCAAACGGAGTTTTATGTAACGGATGTACGCTACGCTACACGTGCCGCGCAGACTGTGACTTTTCCTGGCTGGCAGCATTTGGGTTTAATTTAACACTCGTTACATCCTGGTGCCATTTCTGTGGCGGCGCTGTTCCTTAAAGGAAACTCTCGTCAGAGGGAAAAACCCCGGGCGACTATTAAGCGCCACAGCCGCGAGACCGCATTAAGTCCTCGGCGCGGCACGGGGGCGGCGGCCAGAATGTCTCATTTGCGGGACGCCTCCGAGTCGAGTGTGCAACTATGCGCGCGCACCCGGCTAAAAGGCTGCGACTGCGTCACATTCCTGTGGCCGCCGTCTTGCTGCGCGAGCCGAGCATTTCCCAGTAACAAGTTAACTTTTAATTAGGTGTCCATTACTACTACGTTTTCTGTAAATTAAACAACTCATAGAATTAACCACTACGCAAGAAGTTGTGTGTCCAGATTGATGAAAGTTGTAGACAAAACGAATATGTGGCGGAACATAAATGAAAATCTCGTTGCCCACAAATAATTTATTTCCGAACTTGTAACTTATTTGAAACGTTTTTGAAATGTCTGTTCTATACAGGGTGGTCCATTGATAGTGACCGGGCCAAATATCTCACGAAATAAGCATCGAACGAAAAAACTACAAAGGTCAAATGGATATCAACAGCGTTTTTTTAAATAGGAACCCCCAATTTTTATTACATATTCATGTAGTACATAAAGAAATATGAACGTTTTAGTTGGACCACTTTTTTCGCTTTGTGATAGGTGGTGCTTTAATAGTCACAATCGTATAAGTACATGGTATCACGTAACGTTCAGCCAGTGTGGACGGTATTTGCTTCGTGATGCATTACCTGTGTCAAAATGGACCGTTTACCAATTGCGGAGCCGGCCGAAGTGGCCGTGCGGTTAAAGGCGCTGCAGTCTGGAACCGCAAGACCGCTACGGTCGCAGGTTCGAATCCTGCCTCGGGCATGGATGTGTGTGATGTCCTTAGGTTAGTTAGGTTTAACTAGTTCTAAGTTCTAGGGGACTAATGACCTCAGCAGTTGAGTCTCATAGTGCTCAGAGCCATTTGAACCATTTTTGAACCAATTGCGGAAAAGGTCGATATCGTGTTGACGTATGGCTATTGTGATCAAAATGCCCAGCGGGAGTGGGCTATGTATGCTGCTCGGCATCCTGGACGACATCATCCAAGTGTCCGGACCGTTCGCCGGGTAGTTACGTTCTTTAAGGAAACAGGAAGTGTTCAGCCACATGTGAAACGTCAACCACGACCTGCAACAAATGATGATGCCCAAGTAGGTGTTTTAGCTGCTGTCGCGGCTAATCCCCACATCAGTAGCAGACAAACTGAGCGAGAATCGGGAATCTCAAAAACGTCGGTGTTGAGAATGCTGCATCAACATCGATTGTACCCGTACCATATTTCTATGCACCAGGAATTGCATGGAGACGACTTCGAACGTCGTGTACAGTTCTGCCACTGGGCACAAGAGAAATTACGGGACGATGACAGATGTTTTGCAAGCGTTCTATTATGCGACGAAGCGTCATACACCAACAGCGGTAACTTAAACCGTCATAATATGCGCTATTGGTCAACGGAAAATCCACGATGGCTGCGACAAGTGCAACATCAGCGACCTTGGCGGGTTAATGTATGGTGCGGAATTATGGGAGGAAGGATAATTGGCCCCCATGTTATCGATGGCAATCTAAATGGTGCAATGTATGCTGATTTCCTACGTAATGTTCTACCGATGTTAGTACAAGATGTTTCACTGCATGACAGAATGACGATGTAGTTCCAACATGATGGATGTCTGCACGTAGCTGGCGTGCGGTTGAAGCGGTATTGAATAGCATATTTCATGACAGCTAGATTGGTCGTCAAAGCACCATAACATGGCCCGCACGTTCACCGAATCTGACGTCCCCATATTTCTTTCTGTGGGGAAAGTTGAAGGATATTTGTTATTGTGATCCATAGACAACGCCTGACAACATGCGTCAGCGCATTGTCAGTGCATGTGCGAACATTACAGAAGGCGAACTACTCGCTGTTGAGAGGAATGTCGTTACACTTATTGCCAAATACATTGAGGATGAGGGACATCATTTTGAGCATTTATTGTATTAATGTGGTATTTACAGGTAACCACGCTGTAACAGCATGCGTTCTCAGAAATGATAAGTTCACAAAGGCACATGTATCACATTGGAACAACCGAAATAAAATGTACAAACGTACCTACGTTGTGTATTTTAATTTAAAACACCTACCTGTTACCAACTGTTCGTCTAAAATTGTGAGCCCTATGTTTGTGACTATTACAGCGCCATCTATCACAAAGCGAAAAAAGTGGTCCAACTAAAACATTCATATTTCTTTACGTACTACACAAATATGTAATAAAAATGGGTGTTCCTATTAAAAAAACGCAGTTGATATCCGTTTGACCTATGGCAGCGCCATCTAGCGTGCCAACCATAGCTCCATCTGGTTTCCCCCTTCAAGCTAGACAAGTTTCGTTCATTGTAGTTTTTTCGTTTGACGCTTATTTCGTGAGATATTTGGCCCGGTCACTATCAATGGACCACCCTGTATAGGTACCTCACCATAAATATAAATTCTGCGTGTAATAACTGCCATACAACGATACAGTAAGTGGAACCATGTTTTTGTATACTCTTAACGATGATATGTACATCTATAACCACACTAAGGTATGTGGCGGATTTTTCGTCAGGTAGCACTATGCGTGTGTGTAGTCGTCTCCAAAAAATAAAGTTACGTAATTGTTATCTTGTTTACCCGTACACATCTGCAGTCCTGGTAAACACTGGAATCCCTGCGCCACATTGTCGTAGCACGACACTGTACGAAACAAAACAAAATGGTGCAATACATTGATTAAGTGGAGTGTTGTGTCGTAATTAGTTATTTGCATTTGATCCATGGGGCAGATTATTAGCAATTATCATTAATCCTCTTCTCAAAAGCATCAGAACAAACTCTCTTTGGTATTGGAAATCAGCCTAGACGCTCCACTCGTTGAACTGAAAGGATGTTAGAACTTTTCATAGTTTATTTATAGATTTTCAGAGTGTGGGCATCCATTCTGCCGTGTCCAGAAATTACTATAATAACAATCTTCGATGTCTATAAGGGTGCTCAAAAAGTTTCCGTTTGAAGGCGTTGCTGGAGCGCATATGCAACAGCGCGTATATAAGCAGAGACATGTAGGCAAGGGATTAGTGTGGCATTCGTCTTTTCGACCTGCTTGCTGTAAATGCGGAAATCTCAGCTATGGCGACGTCAATACCAAATACGTCCAAACAGGGCCAACGTGCTGTTATTCTTTTCTTGGCTGCCGAAGGACAAACACTGACAGACACCTATCGAATAATGATGAATGTGAATGCCGCAGCATGTCTGCAGAAAATCACCTTTGTGGAATGGTACGCGACAGGTAATGGTGCTGCTTCATGACAACGTACCTCTCCGAATCACGAATGTCAGAACGCAGAAGTCGCGCCATTCATCTCATGCGGGGGACTCGCGAGCACCCGCCCTACAGTTCATGAGCTCCCCTCGTGCGATTGCCGCGCCTTCGGTGCCTTAAAAAAGGCCTCGCAGTGTTGACGGTTTACGTCGGACGAGGAGGCGCAGCAGGCAGTACAGACTTCTTCAGGCAGCAGGACGAGTATCTGCAACCTGGTGCGTCTGGTGGGATGATTGCCTCAAAGCTCACTGCTGTTTTGCTTGACTGCCATACCGATTCCAGACTGTACGGCCTTCGAATGGAAACTGTTTGATCGCCGTTTATAGAACATGAGCCAAAACATATCACCAACTGCTTAACGGTGCGTTAGTCCACATTTCAAACGACATGCAGCTGCGATTCTCTGTGGCATGGGTTCGACAAACTCCTGGTAGGTTTCTGGAAGAGTGTGGCTCCAAGTGTGTACGCACATTTGTTAGTTTAATTACGACCACGGAGCCGAGCGGTTGCACCAGGGGTAGGCAGCAGGTTTTGTTTATACACAGGATTTAGTTTCCGGTTTCTTCTGACTTGCTTCTGCGAAGAACTGACTTGGATCTGTGTATTTTTCGGTCTTGAGTAATGCATACTAAACTATTCTCAATTTTTGCCCAATCTTTAGTGAATTTCCTTTGTGAGAGCTTAGTTTGGAGTGAGTTAATGTTTTATGCCACTGTTGTAACCTTTGCGGAAGACCTCTGTTACAACTAGGAGAGGTGCCACTGACGTGTTTACGCATCCCCTTCATCTATAACATCACAATACAGTCATCGAGTAGAGAGAAGCAAGTTCTGGAGTTCCCCAAGATATTATTAGAGGCCCTGTGCTGCTGCATATCTATATAAACGATTCAGGAGATAATCTGAGCAGCCGTATTCGGTTGTCTCCATATGCATCAAGAGATGCATCCGTTGTCTAGAGGTAGCGCCATTGATTATTAATCAAAACGTCGTCGGTCCTGGTTTCGAAATCCGATACCACTTAAATTTTGATTAATAATCAGCACTGGCGGCCGAAGGCTTCCGGTATAAGAAGTCACCCTCAACTGTTCGGAATAGTCCCTCATTCGTATCTCCGGGAGGGGACTACCAAGGGGCAGGTGACCATGAGAAAGAGATTGATTAACCAGCGAGAGGATAACGTGCCACGAGTCGTGGCGTGGAATATCAGTAGCTCGAAAATCTGAAAAGGGAAATTCGAAGGTTCAAACTAGGTATACTGTGGGTCAGTGAACTGAAATGGAAAGAAGACAAGGATTTCTGGTCAGAAGAGTGTAGGGTAATACCAACAGCAGCAGAAAATGGAATGACAGGAGTGCCATTCGTTATGAACAGGGAGATAAGGCAGAGAATATGTTACTGCGAACAGTTCACTGACAGGGTTGTTCTTATAAGAATCGACAACAAACCCCAACGAACACCGACAACGATAGTTCAGGTATACATGCTGACGTCGCATGCTGAAGACGAAGAGATAGAGAAAGTACGTAAGGAAATTGAAAGGATAGTACAGTACGTAAAGGAAGTAAAAATCTAATAGCCATGGGGGATTGGAATGCAGTTATGGGGGAAGGAGCAGAATAGAAGGTTACAAGATAATATGAGCTTGGGACAAGGAAGAAATAGCGCAAAGACTATTTGAGTTGTGTAATAAATTTCAGCTAGGAATAGCGAACACTCTGTTCAAGAATCACAAGAGGAGGAGGTATACTTGTAAAAGGCTAGGTGATACGCGAAGTTTTCTGTTAGATTACATCACATTCCGACAGAGATTTTGAGATTAGGCATACCCAGGAGCAGAAACAGACTCAGATAACAATGCAATAGTGATGAAGTGTAGACTGAAGTTGATGACATTAGTCACGAAGAATCAATACGCAAAAAAGGGTGATACGGAAGTACTAAGGGAATGACGAAATACGCTTGAATTTCTCTAAGACTGTAGATACAACAATAAAGGATAGTCCAGTAGGCAGCACAGTTGAAGAGGAACGGAATCTCTAAAAACGGCAATTACAAAAGTCGTAAAGGAAAACATAGGTACAAAGAACTGAGAAGGGACCATGGGCAACAGAAGAAATGCTTCAGTTGATCGATGAATGAAGGAAGTAAAAAAATGTTCAGAGAAATTCAGGAGTACAGAATTGGAAGTCGCTGAGGAATGAAATAAAAAGGAAGTGCAGGGAAGCTAAGACGAAATAGCTGCATGAAAAATGTGAAGACATCGGGAAAGAAATGATTGTCGAAAGGACTGAATCTGCATACAGAAAAGTCAAAACGACCTTCGGTGATATTAAAAGCAAGGGTGATAGTATTGAGAGTGCAACTAGAGTTCCACTGTTAAATGCAGAAGAGAGAGCAGATAGGTGGAAAGAGTACACTGAAGAAATATTTGTCTAATATGATAGAAGAAGAAACAGAAGTTGATATAGAAGAGGTAGGGGATCCAGTATTAGTATTTAAGAGGTCTTTGGAGGATTTAAGAGCAGATAGGGCAGGAGGGATAGATTGGGGGAAGTGACAAAAAAACGACTATTCACGTTGGTGTGTAGAATGAATGAGTATTTCGACAAACCATCTGACTTTCGGAAAAATATCATACACACAATTTCGAAGACTGCAAGAACTGACAAGTGCGAGAATTATCAATCACCTTAAAAGCTCATGCATGCAAGTTGCTTACGAGTATAATATACAGATGAATGGCAAAAATATTGATAGTGGGTTAGATGACGATTAGTTTGGCTTTAGGAAAGGCAAAGACACCAGAGAAGCAATTCTGACGTTGCGGTTGATAATCGAAGCAAGAATACAGAAAAATCAAGACACGTTCATAAGCTTTATCGACCTGGAAAAAGCGTTCGATAATGTAAAATGGTGAAAGATGTTCGAACTTTTGAGAAAAATAGGGATAAGCTAGAGGGAGGGACGGGTAATACACAATATGTACAAGAGCCAAGACGGAATAATAAGAGTGGACGACCAAGAACGTAGTGCTCGGATTAAAAAGGGTGTAAAACAGGGATGTAGTCTTTAATCCCTACTGTTCAATCTGTACATCGAAGAAGCAATGATGGAAAAAAGAAAGGTTCAGGAGTGGAATCAAAATTCAAGGTGAAACTACATCAATCATGTGATTCGCTGATGATGTTGCTATACTGAGTAAAAGTGAAGAAGAATTACACGATATGCTGAATGGAATGATCAATCTAATAAGTACAGAATATCGACTGAGAGTAAATCGAAGGAAGACGAAAGTAATGAAAAGTAGCAGAAATTAGAACAGCTAGAAACTTAACATTAGGATTTATTGTCAAGAAGTAGATGAAGTTAAGGAATTCTGCTACCTAGGTAGCAAACTAACCAATGACGGACGGAGCAAGGAGGACATCAAAAGCACACTATCACTGGCAAAAAAGGCATTCCACACCAAGAGAAGTCTACTACTATCAAGCATAGGCCTTGATTTGAGGAAGAAATTTCTGAGATTGTACGTTTTGAGCACAGAATTGTATGCATGTGTTACGTGAACTGTTGGAAAACCAGATCAGAAGAGAATTGGAGCATTTGAGACGTGGTGCTGCAGATGAATGTTGAAAATTAAGTCGACTGATAAGGTAAGGAATAAGGAAGTTCTGGGCAGAACCGGAGACGAAATGAATATATGGAAAACGCTGACAAGGAGAAGGGACAGAAACATAGGACATCTCTTAAGACTTCAAGGAATAATTTCCACGGTACTAGAGGGAACTGTAGAGGAAGACAGATACTGGAATACATCCAGCAAGTAATTGAGGACGTAGATGGCAAGTGCTATTCTGAGATGAGGAGGTTGCACAGAAGAGAAATTTGTGTCGGGCCTCATCAAACCAGTCAGAAGACTGACGATTGAAAACAAAAAAAAGGCCATCAGGAGGTCAAAGCTAATTGCAGAATGATTTAGACAAGATTTCAGTGTGTTACGAAAATCG
The DNA here is from genome assembly GCF_023898315.1 of Schistocerca nitens. Taxonomy (NCBI): domain Eukaryota; kingdom Metazoa; phylum Arthropoda; class Insecta; order Orthoptera; family Acrididae; genus Schistocerca; species Schistocerca nitens. Next base: position 546,932,424 of record NC_064618.1, read on the forward strand.
GCAGATGACCCTAAATAATGAAAAATTTTGATGTAATCCACATGATTGCTAAAAGAAACATGTTAAACTTCGTTTACACGATAAATCAAAGAAATCTAAAGCCATAAAATCAACTAAATACCTAGGAATTATAGCTACGAACAACTTAAATTGTAAAGAACATATGTAAATGTTGTGGGGAAGACGAACAAAAGACGGCTCTTTGTTGGCTGAAGGCTGTGCAGATGCGACAGATCTATGATAGGCGGCCACTGCTAGTAAACTCTGCTTGACGTGTAGGCAGCCCGGTCGCCATTCATGCCTGAAGGGCAGCAGCAGGGGTTGTGCTTCAGGTCACAAGATCTCTCACCCCCTCTCCCCTACCCTTAGGGGAGAGACCCGAAGCCTCTTTTGATCTTCTTCTTCTTTTACTTCAGATACTTCGGTTGGTGGACGAGATCCACCTCCATACTGGGCACCACGCCGACCTACATAGGGAGAAACAATCATCATAATTCAAATAAGGGAAACCAGAGTTCGCACGGAAAGATATAGGTATTTGTTTTTCCCGCGCGCTGATCAGGGGTGGAATAATAGAGAATAGATGTGAATGTGGTTCGATGAATCCTCTGTCAGGCACTTAAGTGTGATTTGCAATCCATGCGATGCGTATGAAGATGGACAGAAATGATTACAACGATGTTCCAGTAAGACTGTATTACAAGGAATCATGAACCTACAACTCCAGTTCTTGTACAATCATGATACTGCCCTGGCTGAGAACTATGTACACAACACGTCACTCTCCTGAAGTAAACACTATCCAGTGTTCTTTATCCCATAGCGACGAGGCTAAGACGTCATGGCTAAGGCGTCTGCTATACCTGTAGACAGCTTAGTAACTTCCTTTGTGTGACTGCGAAGAGTCTCGCTGAAGAAATTCACTGAAATTCGAAGAAAAACTGACATCCCGAGGTAACCGCAATGAGAGTGACTACGCTATTCGTTGTTGATGCTTACTGATATCACTCTTCCTCCTCTTAGGGTTCTGACGAGTGATACCACACTTCTCTCTAACTGGTTGCATATGATAGGCGGCCACTGCTAGTAAACTCTGCTTGACGTTGCTATAATACTACTGATTTAAACTTGATGTGTAGGCAACCCGGTCGCCATTCATGCCTGAAGGGCAGCAGGGGTTGTGCTTCAGGTCACAAGATCTCTCACCCCCTCTCCCCTACCCTTAGGGGAGAGACCCGAAGCCTCTTGTGATCTTCTTCTTCTTCTTCTTATTCTTCAGATACTTCGGTTGGTGGACGAGATCCACCTCCATACTGGGCACCACGCCATCCCTGCTGGCCTGCACCTCGATCGGTACTGGTGGTGCTGTGCATAGTCCCAGGAAACCATTCTTTCTTTCGATAACGCACCTCTGAATACGATATCTTGTCATCAACCTTGAAATGCCACCTTCTGATTTCGTACTCTCAGGCGATGGTACTGCCCTCTGAACGAGCTGCAGTTACGGACAGAAGTGTCCTCATTTTGCAGCCGTGAAGCGTCTCTGCTAGAGATGCTACCTACTGGGGAGAATTTTTGTAGGAAGAAGGAATTTTTATCAAGGTTTCCTCCCAACTGTAGTCAGCACTGAATTTCATCACCAAACCTTGAACGTCCACTTAAACATTCGGCGAACCCATTCTACTGTGATTGGAACTGCGTGCTGCGATGTTGTTGCATCCCGTGTGCTGTACAGAATGTCTCAAATTCGTTATCAGTAAATCTGTTCCATCATCCATAACAAGAGCCTTTCGAACACCTTTCACTGCAGAGATCTGCTTCAGAACATGAACCGTTTGCGCTGCCACAGTGTTACCCGCTTGACAACGTAGGGAAAGCTAGTGTAGGCATCCAACAGGATAAGCAAGTAATAGTCGCCTTAGTCAACGTGAGCTGCATCAGGGATCATGATATCTTATTCCAAGGAAAAGAAGATTTTGGCTTTTCGACAACGAGTAAGGGCGTGGTCGGGATCCTGATGGAAAAAACTTGATGCTCCTTCCAGCCTACTTGACTTATCCCGCACGGCATGGACCAAGCTTTATAAAATTTTGGGATCGCATCGGCTTACAAGGAGATATGGCCCTGGTAGCCCTTGGTGGTACCATTTGAGCCACAACAAATTGCTTGTATTTATTTCAGAGTTGTGTATATTCTTCGTTCCCGTCCGTTAAATGGATTTGGACTGAAGAATTCTGATGCCACTGCCAGGTGTATAAATGTCGAATATGTTCCTGATCGATGTACGTCTATAGAAATGAATACAGTCCGGATTTTCGCACTTGAATTTACAATCACTAGTCTAAATCCTCGCCAGACGTCATGGACTTCGAAGACCCCTAGAGGTCTCTGCACCATCGCGCCGTAAGCTGTGGCGGCGCGCGCCTCCTGGCTCGCGTTTAGAGTGAGGGAGCCACAGTGGAACACGTGGTTGCAGCGGCCAATAGCGTCCTGCCTCTCGCCTGTCTCTCGCTCAACCAGTCAATCTAACCTTGCGTACGTCTCAGGACATACCGCCTCGCCTTAGCCAGCGTATTTACTTTCGTGTTTTGTTAACGAGTGGACGTGGTTGTCTAGTTAGGTTTTCTTGACTCTGTTGTTTCGTTCTTGTTGTTGTTGTAAGGTCCTTCGTTGGTCGTGTCCGTCCTCTCCCGTTGTGTTGTGTTGCGAGCCCGCCGCGTTTTCCGTCACTTCAACCCCGCGACTACTCCGGTCGCCGTTACAACAACTAGAGAGTCCTTGAAGCATCGCTACCCATTGTTTGAAGGTATGTCCGAGTTCTTTTGTAAGTCCTATAAAGTGAATGGTGTCCTGCCGCGATGAAAATGACAGTGTCCAGTCCACCTTTCCTTAACTCCAGTATAACATAACACGTGTTTTTAAAAAAGAAACAATTGTTGCACGAAGCTGTAAACATGGGACCCAGAATTGGATAACAAGAAAGCACGTATAATAAGATCATGTGGCACGAAGTGTTGTTCGATTCTGGCGACGTAATTCGACCAATTTTCCTTCAACGTGTCAGAGACGGTGGCCCAGTTCTTCCAGCAATATGCAGTTCGTGCCACTAATGGATTACAGGAAGTATAAAATTTCCATCTTAACGTCACATTGATGCACCGTCTGAAATGAAACTGAAGAAGTCACAAATTCTGTAAAAAATTGAGATTAAGCAGTGCATAGGCGAAGAAAAGCTCTGACGGTAAAGATGGCACAAGAAGATGTTCCAGAGTTCTTGATGCAGTGGCGCCCAAGTAAATGTCGTGTTCCCTGAGTTCCGGAAGTCGTTCAATAAAGTTACACATTGCCATATGATGAACAAAATAAAGGCGAACGGAATAAAAAATGGCTCTGAGCACTATGGGACTTAACTTCTGAGGTCATCAGTCCCCTAGAACTTAGAACGACTTAAACCTAACTAACCTAAGGACATCACACACATCCATGCCCGGAGCAGGCTTCGAACCTGCGACCGTACCGGCCTCGCGGTTCCAGACTGTAGCGCCTATAACCTCTCGGTCACTCCGGCCGGCTGCGAAGGGAATATCAGACCTGTTACGTGACAGTAGAGTTTCGAGCAAACAGAACACATCATGTGTTTGCAGCTGTGAAAGTAACTTCGGGAGTACACCAAGAGAATGTTATGGGACTATTACTTTTGCAACACTAGATAAATGTATCGAAGTGGAGGAAGACCTGTAGAGTTCGGAAGCTTGGGTGCAGGGGTCGGTAGTTGACCCTCAACAAAAACACATGTCAAAAACACATGTGTTGGGCGTAATAGGCAGAAAGACCCATTACTGTATGATTATACGATTGCAGGACAGTCAAAGGAAAGAGTGACATCCATAAAATATCTAGGAGTATGCTTACGGAGCTATTTAAAGTGGAACGACCACACAAAGCTAATCACAGGTGAGGTAGATGCTAGACCGAGATTCACTGGATAGATCCTCAGGAAGCGTAGTCCAGCAAAAAAGAGGTAGCTAACACCAGCTTCGTTCCACCAATTATTGAATGTTATTCGCCAGTCTCCGATTCGTACCAGACAGGACTGACAGGAAATAAAGATGGTCCGAACAAGAGGAGCGCGTTTCGTTGCACGGTCAGTTAGTAAGCGCGAAAGCGTCAAAGAAATGCTCAGCCAATTCCAGTGGCAGACGCTGTAAGAGAGGGTCATACCTCACGGTATGGATCACTGTTAAAGTTACGAGAGCGTACATTTACAGAAGAGTCAACCAACCTAGTGCTTTCTCCTACTTATACATCGAGCAAACATCATGAACGTAAAATTAGTGATACTGCAGTTGACGCGAAGCTTACCAACAACCGTTCTCTTCGCAAACAATTCGCAGCTGGAACAGGGAAGGGGGAAACTGACACTGGTGCATATAGTACCTTCCGCTACTGCCCGGAAGGTGGCTTGCTGACTACAGGTGGTATATGGAAACGTAGGTTTGTCGGTATGGAGCTATAACCTGATAGCGCCCCAGATGTGTTCCATCGAGTTCAGGTCAGGCGAATTTGGTGGCCGAAACATAAACGTGAATCCATTCCCCAAACCTCTTTACCTCAATTCTTGCCTCGTGAAACTGGCAGTTGTCCGGCTGGAATATGCCACCGTCGTCGGGAGAAAGCCTGAAGGGGTGCAGGTGGTCTGCAATAATGTTTACGTGGTTCACAGGAGTCACTGTGCCTTCGAATATTAGCAAAGGTCCCATGGAAGCCTAGGTGAATACTGTCCCCATCGGCCTGAGTTTCGCCAGGGTGGATGAACTACGTTTATTATTAGACCATATGAGCGGCGCTACGCAGCTATCCAATCGAACGGCTGCTGCATTTTTCAAGCAGCCGTTCGGCTGGATGGTTGCGTATCGCCATTAACATCGCCTAAATAAGGAACGTGATTCATCCGCCCAAGCGAAACATTTCCACTGATCCACGGCCAAGTCCATATCATTCCGTACCTACAGCAGTAGTAACTGATGATGTCGTTGGGTCAGCGTGGGAACAACAGGGGGCTGTTGCGGAGCCCCATGTTCAACAGTGTGCGCAGACCGGCGTCGCGCTTTCACCATTATCATACTTCTACATCAGATTTACCACAAAGCGAGCAAGGCGCCAAACTTCAACCAGGTTCCACCGCGGCTCACGTCAGTAACACACTGACAGCGGACCAGTTTCACCGTTTCAAAGATTCTCTCAACGCTCTGCCATTGGTCATAGTCACTTATGTCAGTGGATTTCTCCATTGGCGGCCAGTACGGTCGACAGAATGATTTCCTATTCGTATCTGCACCGTTTACATACGTCCTTTCCTTAGCACGCAACGAGTCTCGTGGTGGGCAATGGTGATAATGTTAATCAGTGTAAGTACACGATGTGGAGGTTAAAGTGGAATACTTTGATACTTTGGGAGGGGTGGGGGAGTAATAATATGTATTAACTCCATGACGAATCAAAAGTCAGTCGGTTTAAGTATAGATTTCAGAGTAACGGCGCTTGCATATAAGCAACCGCACCGTGATAAGTCGTTATGCAGGCGACAGCATGCGCACCTACTATATTACAAATCGTCGCGCGTAAAAACGGGATTTACTCTTCCACCTGCTTAATCAAATGGAAGAAATCGGCTCCTTTTAGCTTTTGATGTGGCCTACTGTAAACTTGATGGGATTTATGGAGGCACCATTAGTTCATCGGCGGTTCCTCGGAAAACTCCAAAATAAGAATTTTTTGTTACTACATGTTCGCCGTCAAGAACGGACCAATGCCTAGTTGAGGATTACAAGACAATTACGCACAGCAAATGGCTGAAAGTTTTATGAGATATTTCTAAGAAAACAATCTCCAACAACCACGAAAATTTTCTTGATATATTTACTCCGTTTTCAAGATACAGAGGTTCCCAATCGCTCTACTTCTACAAGTAAAATCCGGTATAAAGCGAAATTTAAATAATAAATGACAGCAGCACATTGCTCAAATTTAACGGTATATTCTCTAGGCATTTATCTAGAATAGCTACATCCCCATTTTCAAAAATCTTTATCCGTTATCGAGAAACAACACAAACACTTAATTTTTGGGTACCAAAACTCAGCCACGGATTCCGAGGCGGATATGCACAGCAAATGGCTGTAACTTTTACGATGTCTTCCTAAGAATCCGATCTCGACCAACGCTGGAAATTTTCTTCATTTCTTGATACGCTTTCGAGATACAGAGGTTCAAAGTTACCCCACTTGTACATGTAAATACGCACGTAAAATCCGGTGTGAGACGATAACGTAGTTTATAAACTGACTTAGCACGGAGAAATATACTCCGTTATCCTCTGGGGACCCCATGTTGTAGTTCCGAAGCACATGCAAATTTTTTTTTGTCGTTAAAATACTGTCTGAGGAATAAAATTAGTTCTGAGTTATTTCAGTTTCACATAAGTAAACTGTCTAAATTTTACTGACCAATACATTTCTTTTCGTATGAGTCTCATGTCCTGCTGCAGCAGGAAAAAGAAGTGAACCTGCGGAAAAGTACTCCTATTGGAGCTCCAAAAATGCGAATATACTCCTGTTTATTTAAAAGACTGACTGAAAAATGGGGTACCAGCTGCAGCACTTTACCTTCCTCAGCATCTTTAAAAAGGTTTCCCAACAATTTTGGGATGTGAGAGAATAAGGCATTGGGAGTGGGAAAGAGACGGAAAAATAATAAATACTGGAAGGTAGTAGACATGGTTGGTTGTGTTATAGAAAGAGTGAAGGAGATAATGACAGTGTGTGTGTGTGTGTGTGTGTGTGTGTGTGTGTGTGAGAGAGAGAGAGAGAGAGAGAGAGAGAGAGAGAGAGTGGCAGTGAACGTAGTTGACAGTGACAGGGTATTGCTAGGAAATGAGTGAAGGAGACAGTGCTATGGAGAGGGGGGGAGGAATAAAGAAAAAGAGATAGTAGAAGTGGGCGAGGGCCAGTGATAATGGGAAACAGACTACATGATAATGACAACGAGGAAGAGAGAGAGAGTTATAGTGCGAGGAGACAGCAGCAGCAGGAAGGAAGGAATGAGATGTTAGTAACAAGAGAGAGTAACAAGAAGACAATGACAGTGAGCGGCAATGACAGAAAGACACAAAGGGATAATGACAATGAGTTGGTCTGAATGAGTGAGTGAGAAAGGATAACTTGGAATGGATGGGTGTGAGCGACGGACTAGTGGGTGTGTGAGTTAGTTAGGGGAGCATGTGGGAGTTTGGGGTGAGTTGCACGTTAAAAAAAACGAGTATGTTCGCATGTCAAAAATTTTCAGAGGTGGTGAGAAAGTTAGAATGAGGCAGCTGGAACCGCACTTTTCACTCAGAGCCTTTTAAATAAACAGGAACATAGTCACATTTTTTGTGCTCCCGAGGGAACATTTTTCGTCTGGATCATGCTGCGATGAAAGTAGCGATTATGGTCAGGGCTGGAGTAAAAAAAAGATTGTACAAAGTAATAATGCAATTAGATCCTGTAATGTTTCTGTCAATGTGGGTGGATGTAAAACGAGTTAAAACTATTAACGGGTCGCCTCACTGGTGTACTAAAACTTAACTCCTCCCGGTCAGGCCACGAAGGCCGAACGGTACCGACCGGCCGCAGTGTCATCCTCAGGCCACAGGCGTCACTGGATGCGGATATGGAGGCGCATGTGGTCAGCACACCGCTCTCCCGGCTGTATGTCAGTTTCCGAGACAGGAGCCGCTACTTCTCAAGTCGCTCCTCAGTTTGCCTCACAAGGGCTGATTGCACCCCGCTTGCCAACACCGGATGATCAGCCATCCAAGTACTACCCCGGCCCGACAGCGCTTAACTTCGGTGATCTGACCGGTGTAACCACTGCGGCAACGCCGTTAGCCTCACTGATATACGCAGATTCGATAATACGGCAAGGGTACGCAAACGACAAATGGATGTGCGGTAGTAATATGTAGCAATAATGTACCGTTAAGACAAGGGCAAAGACAGCGTGATTATGGAATATCTACAGACAGTGAATAGAGATTATTTGTACAACAAGCCATCCTGTTAGTAGGTTAGTTAAAATTACTGTTGATTGGTGTCTTTAATCAAAAGAAAGTAATGAAAAGTGCCTGCATACTTGTGAAGTGGTACTATAGGGAGCTCAATTAACCGTTGTGATAGTGGGTTTTGAACAGCGGGTGCACAAAAATATGAAAACACAATAAACTCAATACACTACCATGTCTAAAAATGGTTCAAATGGCTCTAAGCACTATGGGACTTAACATCTGAGGTCATCAGTCCCGTAGACTTAGAACTACTTAAACCTAACTAACATAAGGACATCACACACATCCATGCCCGAGGCAGGATTCGAACCTGCCACGGTAGCAGCAGCGCGGTTGCGTACTGAAGCGCCTAGAACCGCTCGGCCACAACGGAACAGCCAAGCCTAGAACAGTATAGGAAAACTCCTGCAGTCAAACCAGAGTCCACTCGGCTTGGAATGGATAAATGCAGCTCCTATATGGTTTTAAATTGAACTTATACTTTCCCTGCAGTACCAAGTTCAGGTTAACGACGATGAAGATGGATAGCAATCATGCTTCCCTTTCTCCAAAGTAGAGCACAAAAGCCAATAATGTCGAGCTCTGATGACAGTGGTGGTCATGGGAGATGCGACGTTCTTCCTCTGCTCACAGAGCCAATCGTGGACGATGCGCGCTGTGTGAACAGGGGATCCTGTCGTCATGTTGTATCAAGTGGGGTGGAACTGATCAGCAAAGAGATCACTTAATCCTTGGCAGTAATGTGACTTTGCGGAGTAACCATGGGGCCCATGAAACACCACGATGTGGTTGCCCAAATCACCAACAAGCCCCGCAACGTTTCGCTCTTGGGTCGCAAACATGGGCAGTAGATGAAAACAGTGACCAAAAAGACTCATCTGACCAAATAACTCTCTTCCATTGCTCCACAGTGCAGGTTTTGTGGCCCTGGTACCACGTTTTCCTGTTACATTTGAACCACTGACGAATGGTACTGAAATTCCAGCTCGCCATGCAATTCCCTCCTTCTGCAGCTCCCTTTGTTTTAATGCTGACCGGGTTTGTGAGAGCAACATTCAGTTCTGCAGAGACTCTTGGCCCCGTTGTCGTCTTATTTTTTGTCACAATCCTCTTCAATGACCGTCCATCACGATCACGCAAAACATACTTCAACGTCGTGACTTAGCGGAGGATGTTCTTCCTCTTTCCTTTCATGTGGTATAAATCTCCCATACGGAGGCTCTTGAAATACCACACTTCGCCTCTCTTGGTTGTGGAAGCACCAACCATACGACTGCCAACACTTTATCCATGTTCTAATTCACTTAGTTACGACATAGTGCACTCACAGCTACACCGAACACTGTTCTGACCTCGACTGACACCTGCGACGTATGTAGGACACTGCAAAGGTGCTGTTCGTGGTCAAATGCAAAAGCGCCACTTGCATGCTCAGTTAGAATCTGTATTTATATTCCAGCATGTATTTCTCGCAGTGTTTCCACGTTTTTGGCCAGCTCCTTGTAACCTCCCTCTCACATATCGACCTTAATGACAGTGAAAAATTAAACCGCGTGCACCTAATGGAAATTTTGGAAAAGCAATCGTCACTGAAGTTAATTTGTGAAAGGAAAAATGCAAATGAAATTGGTGGAAATTAATTTTGAAAAGGGGTAAAGTTAATGAAGAAAGTAAATGTGCGGTCGTTACGTTAACAATTGATTTTCGTTAATTAGATATTTGAGATTTGGGGAAAATTACGGTCGCCAGTCCCATGGACAACTACTATAATAACTGAAAATGAAAGAGTAATGCACATATATTTAGCACTAAAAGCGTGGCAACTGAAGGTTGACACGTGTTGTGTGAAAACTGAATGTTTGTCAGAAGTAATAAATTTCGCTACACTCTGACTTAATTTAGCAAAAGAATTAATAAAGCCGGAAAATCGAAAGTTAATTTAGTGACTGAAATTAATAGTGAACTTTGTTTCTGAAGCACTACGACATTCAATAAAATAAGGTTAGTCTTGGGCTACCTCAACAATCATTTAAAAAGCTACTTGAATCTACGCAATTTAGAAATAAGAGATTTAACTTTGAACCTGAATTAAATGATTCTGAACAATTAACAATAGTAAAATTTAGTACATACCAAGCTGAGCTGCAGTCACAGGTAAGCTAAAATATGGTAACAAAACTCGCACTCTTAATTTGTGCTTGTGTAATCTAAATATTGTAGCCAGCTATGAATACTTTAACTGAACTTTGAAATTAAAGCATTGGATCTGAATTATATTCCTTTAATACTGGCGTTTGAATTTCAACGACACTCGGGTTCATTCCGGAAAAGGAAGGGACCCTGCTTGGTAATGCAATTGGGGCAATGAGCAACAAAGGTTCATGCTACATTGCTGTAATTTTTTTGAGGTACATTGAACAGTTTGAAAAGCTGAGGTCTGCCACACAGTTCTAAAACTTTACGTGCTTCCAGTCTTTCTTGTTCGCTGATTGAAGGTTTAAAGCCGTCGATCAAGGAGGTGGCGACAGTCACTCATTGTCGGCCGTCGCTGTTGCAGAAGCTGGATGTTGGCGCGCCTTCTTCTCGACACGGTCACCAGGCGAAACGGGCTCTCGATGTACCACAGCTAATGCTTCCCGTCCGCGACACCGTGTCAGAAACTATCACAGCAAGTCGAGCGCAATTACATGCTGCCAAACCCCGAAAGCGCGGCAACTCGCGGGAGCGTCACACCACACCTGCTCCACCGCCCTACTCCAGTCAGACTCTCCTCCGCCCGCGCTCCACGCGGCCGCGTTCACGCTACCAATGATCCTAAACACTTTGGTTCTCCACACGATCTATCGATGTAATCATTCGATAGCATAGTTTTCCCTAGGCAAGACCCAGCTTAAAAATACAAATAGTATTTACAAAACAAACCAATTATACATCGACATATATATATATATATATATATATATATATATATATATATATATATATATATATATATCAAGTAACAAAATAAGGAAAAAAATTTATAGTACAATAGATGGAAATAGGGGGATATGCATTTTCGGTGTTACATCCTGTATGTATCTCATTTCCTGCCACAGGGACTTTTACATCCGGAGCGGGTAACTTTAAATAGTCATACGATTATCAGCTATAGTACCTCTTACGTGAGGAAGAAGTAATACCAGAAAGTGGATCTGGATAAGCCTTCATCAGCCAACAGTTTTGTTTAAACAGTTTCTAGCGAGTGCCAACCTCTAGCTGAAGTGTTCACATCAGAAAACGAACATTAACTCTGAATCTAAAATTTTGGTGTTTGACGTGGGGCGCGCAAACAAGAATTCCTGAGAAATTGCTCTCGCCGACGCGTCCTAGTCTCTAAGTTGTGCTTCTCTGTTCTGCGGCTGCTGACAACGATCACTCAGCCGTGTCCGGGATGGGGTTCGTGCCAGGGCCGCTGTGACGAGCACTGCCCAAGTTGCTGCTTCTCTTGAAAGTTTGAGGACAAACCGTATGTGCGTCACACGTGCTTCATAGGGCTGCTGGCGCCCATCACCATGATGAGAACTATCTTGCTACTGCTGACCTGACCTTTCACAGTGGTCTTCGATGTTAATAAACCAACTAAGGTGCTAAAATATTAACTTTCTGTCACCAGCTATACTGACTTAGGACTGCCATAGTGTTTCTCAATCGCTTTGTGAAATTTCTGGAAAGGTTGTTCCAACTAAAAATGTACAATTGCTTCCTCACCCTTAATTACCGAGCGATGTGGCGCAGTGGTTAGCATACTGGACTCGCATTCGGGAGGATGACGGTTCAAAACCGCGTTCAGCCATCCTGATTTAGGTTTTCCGTGACGTCCCCAAATCGCTTCAGGCAAATGCCGGGATGGTTCCGATACGAGCGACTTCCTTCCCCATCCTTCCCTAATCCGATGGGACCGATGACTTCGCTGTTTGGTCCCCTCCGCCAAATCAACCATCCAACCAATCACCCTTAATTGTTGACGATAAGTTCTCTCGCTGTTTAGTGTGCACACAAGCTGAAAGACAGCAAACTGTCACTAAATTTGGAGTGTCCCGTGAGTATTAATTGATATGGCGGTAACGTTCGTGAGTTCTCACGTTTGAACTGTGTGTATCACTACTTTTTGGTATCTATTATCCAAGCATTATCATACTGATTACAATGAATTCTTGTTTAAGAGGGAAGAGCATTAGTGCTTTTAACTGTCCAATGATGATAAACGTGGTAACAAGTCATAGTTAGATCGTGGGCCAACATACGCCTTTCAAGCCAAAGGTTTTCTTCATGGTCTACTGAAGAAATAATCAAAGATTGTAGTGGTACATCTGTTACAGGACACAGAAAGTCCACTGTCCTCCAATAGGTACCACGAAATCATATTTTTGTACGTTTAAATTTTTTTATGTAGCATATACGATTAAGGTAATTCAGAATATCAATCATCACTATCTCATTTTCCTACGACTTCAGAAAAGTTTTATGCTTTGTTATACGGGGCTTTCACAGAAACACATAATTTAGATTTGCACAGAACCACGTTCACCTCAAAATTTATTCTGCCTTTGTCAAGATTTAAGACATCTTTCTCACGAGAAAAATAATTTCACAAAAATTTCTTGCCCTGGGATAAATGACTACATAAATAGTCACATCAGGCCTAAAGAAACATAACTGTCTAGACGTAGCGTAACATTTGGTTCATATGATGTACTAAAATATGCCCTAATCACCATCCAGTAAGAAATTCTCAAGCAAACACTTGCTGACATATTTTAGTACTGGTCGAAAACACGACTCGCCTTTAGAGATAACTGAAGAAGGACGAAGATTCAACATAATGAGCATGATGGATGACTGGGTAAACGATTCTTCAGTAATTGCTGCCAGCTGCAACTATACAACATTTTCAATTTTTATTTACGTTTCGGCAAACAAAGTTTAGCCCCGTCCTCAATCACTACCGTACAAAAGTTTAACATAAGAATAGATTAATTTTTTCATTAGTATACAGGGCTGCAGTCTTTGTTTGGAGACAATGTTGCGTTATATACTGATGTGTTCTGCGAATATATGAAAAGACATTGACTGCATTGTTGGTGTAGTTTCTGTATTACCCTGTTCGTCGATGTATGGTTCGCGATATCAGACAAAACTGTGTGATGACTAATAAAGAGTAAATGTGAGATGATAACTTAAAATATCTTTACTATGGCGGATAAGTTAGATCTAAGACATTTTAAACTGTAGGTACCATTGCAATTGGTTGGGTGAATAACCTTACAGGCTGGAGGGAATGCTTACTATGTCCGAAATGACAGTGTGCAGTAAATCATTATGGCGTTGGCTTAGCAGTCGGTGTTTCCTTCACTTTTGGTGAAAGGTGGTATCATGACTAAAAATGTGGTGCCAGTAAAGTCAAAACATCTTTTTTTGAACAAACATATTTCGCATGTGTATCTGCAGACTGAAGCGACTAATGAAAATTTGTCCCGGCCTTGGTACAAATTTTCAGTCGTTGCTTCAGTCTGTGGATATATATCATAGATGTTTGAGATCTGAAAACGTCTCTCAGACCAATTCTCATAGGAAAGATCTCTCTACATAACAGAATAATTGAACAAGTGTCTCGCTTGAAACACATAGGCTCAGATTTTTGTACTTTCATCACTGCAACCCAGTCAGCAATCGTGATAATCTAATATATAAGAAACTATCAGCCTCGATTGCGGTAATGAACCAACCTTTACCTAGGTTTCAGTCCAAATAATTGAGCCTTCTTCAGAAGATATACCTGAATCTATAATTTGTCTAAGAGAGCATGGTCTAGAAATAAAGCTAAAACAGCCTGAATAGGCGTAGTCACATTTTAAAAATGCGGTACATAAGTACTAAGTCAACGCCAAGGCTTAAGCTCTGGCGTGCGCCTCGTCTCCATGGACGACAGAGCTTAAGTCTTGGTGTTGAGTTAGTACTTATGTACCGCATTTTTAAAATGTGACTACGCCTATTCAGGCTGTTTTAGCTTTATTTCTAGGCCATGCTCTCTTAGACAAATTATAGATTCAGGTATATCTTCTGAAGAAGGCTCAATTATTTGGGCTGAAACCTAGGTAACGGTTGGTTTCATTACCGCAATCGAGGCTGATAGTTTCTTATATATTACATAGGGTGAGACATAACTTACTTCAATGACTGTTATATGGATCACATCCTGTATAAATACCAGGCGATATGCGGAACTATTGCAGGAAAGAGACGAAAGGAACGAGCAAATTTCATAAAGTGATGTGAATGTTTTGTAAGTTTTACTGTACTTCTCAGAGACGATGGTGACGGTTACAAAACATCTCAGTAAGATACTGGGATAATAAATTAGATCCCTGAAAGGCTGTACGAGCCTGGATGTATTGAAAAATAAATAGAAGATAGAATCAGTGGAAATAAAGAAATAGAGCTGCATACCGCAATGGGACCTAAGACGGAAGAACAACAAGAAACTGTGGCGTACAGTAATGGTAAAAGCGACGCCGGGTGACCAAGGAAACATTGGCAAGAACTTCCACCGTGACGGAACATTCTTCCTGAAAGACGAAGACGAAGAAGGGGCAGAACATCAAACGTGCCGTTACAGCTAGCTTATCGCCATAGACAGAAGGTTAAACACGCTTCCCTGTTTAAACGGTTAGAACGCCATCAGGCAGCAACATACTTTGCAATCTGCATTCTTGTGCAGCGTACAGCTGCACAGAACAGCCGCGTGGTGTCATGGTGTCACGGGGTAGCAAACGGGAGCCGACTCTTCAGGAGAACAACAACACGCTGGAGCGCCCCGTACCCACCTCATTGTTTGTCCCGGAAGCGCGACAGGCAGGACGCCTGCCTGCCTGCCTCTCGTGTGTTCCTTGTGAGCGCTTTTTTTGACGGAAGATGGCGGCGGCGATATTAAAAGCAGAGCCTGCGATCGCCGACGGCGTGATTGCCGCCTGCGCAGAGAGGAACACCTGTTACCCCGCCAGCCTCTCATCCGGCCGCTTTAAAGCTTTTAACCCCAGCAGCCCGCTGAATGGAGACGAGCCGGGAGTGAACGCAAGCACCCACTTTCAAAATTTAACTGCCGCATCGCAGCCGAAGATAAGCAGATTACTGGTTGTCACTGGCGTTGCTTCACATATTCATCTCGGAAATGCTCTCTTCAACATTTTCGTTTATTTTTATTTTACTTTATTTTATTTTTACTTTTCAGTTTTTTAAAATATTAAACATATAGAAAGTCGGACTAAAGTACTGCACTGATGTAGAGCGTGCGGTCACGTGTTTACTTCAGATGTGCTGCAAACTGTGAAGATAGGGAAGAGAGGGACATGTTGAAACAAGGGTAAACTGCAACATCTACATTTTTTCATGATGTATCCCATCAGGTGCTGTCATCGTGTGGAGGCACGTTCATTTGAGTAGTATCCTCACTGTGATGGTCAGAGTTGGCGCGAGAAGACGCTTATCTTTGTGTTCTCTTTCTTTGATCAAAATCGTCATTCGTGGGTAAGTGTTTGTTCAGATGTGTGTGAATTTCTAAGGGACCAAACTGCTGAGGTCATCGGTCCCTAGACTTACACTACTTAAACTAACTCACGCTAAGGACAACACACACACCCATGCCTGAGGCAGGTCTCGGACCTCCGGCGAAGGGGGGCCGCGTGATTCGTGACATGGAGCCTCTAACCGCGCGGCCACTCCGCGCGGCAGAAACGTTGTATATATGATAACACGTTCGGTGACAAATATTAGATTTCACGAGTGATGATAGTTTGTTTTTGTAGCTTAACAAAATGAAAAATGATTTTAGTTCAATGTCATTGTCGGGCTATTTACTTGCGATTTATATGGCGGCGCGAAGCGGGGCATGTTGCCACACGGTTTTGCAACTTACCCCGCACTTGGTTATAGTTTTTAAGACTGTTATACAATATAATGTTTCTAATTTAGTTGTTCTTGTATTTTATTTTTATTCAATCCAAAGTTTTAGTTTCAGGTAAAGAAAATCATCATTACAGACGCAAAACTGAAAAAGGTTTGAAACCATTAAACATGATGCAGAAGGCAGCCACTTTGGTTCTGGAAAATGGAGGAAAGGGCGATTATTCTATTAGAAAAACTACAAAAGAATTTAATATTCGCTACTGTACCCTCTCTCTATTCATCTAAAAGGAAAAGGAAACAGACGTAAACGTTACTTGTGGATACACTAAACACATGAAAGTGTTTTCAAACAGTCAAGAAAAAATACTCAGCGATTATATCGTGAGATCCAGCGAAATTATGTTCGCGTTGCCCAAAGAGGAAGACGAAAACTGGGGTATCTTTGTGCAAAATAATTTAACTTGAAAATTCCATCACCTCGGGCATAAAAGCAATTAGCTTTCAGGATTTTTGAAGAGGAACAATAATCTTTCCATCAAGCAACCTGAAAGCATAAGTCTGGGAAGAATGACAGCATTTAATAGAAAAAATGTTGGGGAGTTTTTCCAAAAGTTAGGAGACGTTTACTCTCGGCACCTTCTTCCCCCTTCCAGAATTTAGAACTTGGATGAAACGGGTGTAACTACAGTGTTGAAGCCAAAGAGGATAGTTGCCCACAAAGGTGTGAAACAAGTTGGAATTGTGAGCTCTGCTGAACGAGGAGAACTGGTAACAGTAGCGGCTGCTGTATGTGCACAAGGGACATTCATTCCACCCATGATTATTTTTCCAAGAAACGGGCCGATTGGATGCATCGTTTCTGCCACAGGTTCTGGATGGATGGTGAAGCAATCTTCAGAAACATTTCTCGACAATTTTATTAAGCAAACCAGACCATCAAAAGAAGCTCCTGTCCTACTACTGCTGGACAACCATTCGCTTCATCTTAGTATAAAAGCCCTTAGTAAACGTGAGAACAGTGGTGTAGTGCTTCTACTGTTTCCTCCCCACTGTTCTCACAATTTACAGCCCCTTGATGTAAGTGTTTATGGTCCATTCAAGAAGATGTGCTCTAGGAGAATCGATGCCTGGTTAAAAGCAAATCCAGGAAAGACACTAACAGTTTATGATTTGCCTTTCATTATAAACAAAAGACTTCTCACCACTTTCCCACCAGAAAACATCACTTCAGGATTCTTAGAAACAACCATATTCCCATTTGACTCAGACAAACTCCAAGAAAGTGATTCTTCTGCATCATTTTTGACCGACAGGCTAATTCAAGAAGAAAAACTTTCAGATCCTCTGGCCAACTCCGAGAATGTGGCGAGTGCTGTTAATTCTGTTCCAGGTACTTCAGCAGAGAAACAGTTTCGCCCTGAACACATTCGCCCTTTCCCTAAAGCTGGACCAAGAAAGAGAGCAACCGTGGAAGGAAGAAGAGGACGTGTGTTATCTTAACAGACACGCCCGAAAAAAAGGCTCTAGAAAAAGAAAGGGAGGATAGAAATCACAAGATGGTGTCGAAGAACTGAAAGAGAAAAAAAAGGAGAGAAGGAAGCAACAACTAGCAGCAAAGTAAAATTTCAGTTTCATCAATCTTCCAAAGAAGAAGAAGAAGAAAATTATTGTTTGATCTGTGGTTATGTTTATGTAAAGGGAGAGGAATGCATACAGTGTACTAAATCCAAATTGTGGTCTCATTGGTCATGTGCAAATAATGAACCATTCTACGTGTGTGGAGACTGTGGACACAATTAAGACACTTCCGTCATATCAGATATTTCAAACTGAGTAAGCTCTTGTCAGTAAAATTTTGATATGTTGCCACGTGCCTCGTTGGTGGGGTAAATTGAAACACGTGTCAACATTGTTTCTGTACTTTATTGTAGCCATTATAATGGTATAATTGGACATTTTATTTGTGATTTATTCGCGTAATAGTAAGTAGTTTTTCACTACCGTTTTCAAATTTAAACATCTAGTAATAAAAAAATTAAAAAAAATTAATAACTTTTTTGTTGCAACGTTCCCCTATATCTCCTACAGTAGAAATTTTATCTTCGTGAGTGGGTCTTCAAGCACGAGTAAGACACGATATACACTATGTGATCAAAAGTATCCCGACATCCGAAAAACATACGTTTTTCATATTTGGTGCATGTGCTGCCACCTAGCGCCAGGTACTCTGTATCAGCGGCCTCAGTATTCATTAGACATCCACTGTTTCTGATGTGATAGTGAAGTGGAAACGTTAAGGGACACGTGCAGCACAAAAGCGTACAGGCCAACCTCGTCTGTTGACTGACAGAGACCGCCGACTGTTGAAGAGGTTCGTAGTGTGTAAGAGGCAGACATCTATCCAGATCATCACACAGGAATTCCAAACTGCATCAGGATGCACTACAAGTACTATGGCAGTTAGGCGGGAGGTGAGAAAACTTTGATTTTATGGTCGAGCGGCTGCTCATAAGCATTTACACTAGGTGTAAGGAGCGTAAACATTGCACGATTGAACTGTGGAAAAACGTAGTGTGGAGCGACGAATTACCGTACACTATGTGGCGATTCGATTCAGGGTGTGCGTATGGTGAATGTCCGGTGAACGTCATCTGCCAGCATGTGTAGTGCCAACAGTAAAATTCGGAGGAGGTGGTGTTAATGTTGTGGTCGTGTTTTTCATGGAGGGGTCTTGCATCCCTTGATGTTCTGCATGGCACTATCACTGCATAGGCCTACATTGATGTTTTAAGCACCTGCTTGCTTTCCACTGTTGAAGAGCAATTCGGGGACGGCGACTGCATCTTTCAACACGATCGAGCACCTGTTCATGATGTACGGCTTGTGGCAGAGTGCTTACACTACAGTAACACCCCTGTAATGGACTGGCCTGCACAGAGTCCTAGCCTGAATCCTATAGAACACCTTTGGGATGTTTTGGAACGCCGACTTCGTGTCAGGCCTCACCGGCCGATATTGATACATCTCCTCAGTGCAGCACTCCTTGAAGAATGGGCTGCCATTCCCCAAGAAACCTTCCAGCACCTGACTGAACGTATGTTTGCCAGAGTGGAAGCTGTCATCGGGGTTAAGGCTGGGCCAACACCATATTGAATTGCAGCATTACCGATGGAGGGTGCCACGAATTTGTCATTTTCAGCCACGTGTCCGGATATTTTTGATCACATAGTGTACACAGCAGAGAACAGCCCTTTACGCAGCTCCAGCAGGTTATCATCTTTACACATGTCTTTTAATTTCTCTTTAAGGTATTCATACATTCAGTTTGTAGAAACGGGAGGAAGCAACGCCAGCAGCGGCCGGTTCCTACGCCAACAAACGCATAGGAGATCTGCACCTGTAGCCAGTGAGTGGAAAAGAATAGGCACTCAGTGCACTGGTCAGAATTCTTCGACGCCGGTGGCTTCTTGTTATTCTAACACTGTAACGCCCCGAAAACCTTATTAGGTTGTCTGAGTATCCTCTCGCCGCTGATTATAAGCAGATGTTTATACTTTACTAATGTACAAAAGCTGTGAATTATCATATTTACCTTTTTCTTTAGATCTGGTCTGAGTAAAATGTAATTGCTTTTCGTAGGCCAATAAAACGTTTTCTGAGCATAGAAGCGTTACAGATATCCGCATAATTTGTGAAACTTCGGTTAGCCAGAGCTAAAGCCAGAAATGAGACATTTCTATTTTAGTGTAAAGGAAAATGTAACCAAGTACAGCAGCAAAATAGGCACCCAAATGTTTACTTTTGTTTGGGATTCAGACGCAGCTTTATGTCACGGGCTGAGCACTTAGGATGCATCATAAATCGACAGGAATTCTCAGTTAGATAACTAGACTGTTGACTAGTATACATAAGAAAAATAAATCTTCATTGTCTTCAGAAGGGTGAGGTACGACATTCTTTGGTCAAATTTTATGAGCATTTTATTACTGTAACGTCATTGTTATCTGGAGTTTACGCGGTAACTACTGGTTTCTCACAATTTATTCTCACAGCTGCTGGAGGACAAACGTGCGTATTTGATGAGATCGTTCCAAACAGAAATCTGAATCCGCCTTTTCGAAACCGTAAATCACCTGGAATACATTCACAAATGCGCCACCCCACACTCCACCCGGCAGCACCGCTTAATGGATCGAATATCAGACCGTCCTTTTCCCTGAATTAGAAAGACAGCCCAGAATTATGGCTTTCAGACGAAATAGCATCAGTCTGCTCCCTCCCATGGAGCAGAGGGAGAAACAGCCCTGAATTATGGCTTTCAACCGAAATAGTATTTGAATTACACTCCTGGAAATTGAAATAAGAACACCGTGAATTCATTGTCCCAGGAAGGGGAAACTTTATTGACACATTCCTGGGGTCAGATACATCACATGATCACACTGACAGAACCACAGGCACATAGACACAGGCAACAGAGCATGCACAATGTCGGCACTAGTACAGTGTATATCCACCTTTCGCAGCAATGCAGGCTGCTATTCTCCCATGGACACGATCGTAGAGATGCTGGATGTAGTCCTGCGGAACGGCTTGCCATGCCATTTCCACCTGGCGCCTCAGTTGGACCAGCGTTCGTGCTGGACGTGCAGACCGCGTGAGACGACGCTTCATCCAGTCCCAAACATGCTCAATGGGGGACAGATCCGGAGATCTTGCTGGCCAGGGTAGTTGACTTACACCTTCTAGAGCACGTTGGGTGGCACGGGATACATGCGGACGTGCATTGTCCTGTTGGAACAGCAAGTTCCCTTGCCGGTCTAGGAATGGTAGAACGATGGGTTCGATGACGGTTTGGATGTACCGTGCACTATTCAGTGTCCCCTCGACGATCACCAGTGGTGTACGGCCAGTGTAGGAGATCGCTCCCCACACCATGATGCCGGGTGTTGGCCCTGTGTGCCTCGGTAGTATGCAGTCCTGATTGTGGCGCTCACCTGCACGGCGCCAAACACGCATACGACCATCATTGGCACCAAGGCAGAAGCGACTCTCATCGCTGAAGACGACACGTCTCCATTCGTCCCTCCATTCACGCCTGTCGCGACACCACTGGAGGCGGGCTGCACGATGTTGGGGCGTGAGCGGAAGACGGCCTAACGGTGTGCGGGACCGTAGCCCAGCTTCATGGTGACGGTTGCGAATGGTCCTCGCCGATACCCCAGGAGCAACAGTGTCCCTAATTTGCTGGGAAGTGGCGGTGCGGTCCCCTACGGCACTGCGTAGGATCCTACGGTCTTGGCGTGCATCCGTGCGTCGCTGCGGTCCGGTCCCAGGTCGACGGGCACGTGCACCTTCCACCGACCACTGGCGACAACATCGATGTACTGTGGAGACCTCACGCCCCACGTGTTGAGCAATTCGGCGGTACGTCCACCCGGCCTCCCGCATGCCCACTATACGCCCTCGCTCAAAGTCTGTCAACTGCACGTACGGTTCACGTCCACGCTGTCGCGGCATGCTACCAGTGTTCAAGACTGCGATGGAGCTCCGTATGCCACGGCAAACTGGCTGACACTGACGGCGGCGGTGCACAAATGCTGCGCAGCTAGCGCCATTCGACGGCCAACACCGCGGTTCCTGGTGTGTCCGCTATGCCGTGCGTGTGATCATTGCTTGTACAGCCCTCTCGCAGTGTCCGGAGCAAGTATGGTGGGTCTGACACACCGGTGTCAATGTGTTCTTTTTTCCATTTCCAGGAGTGTATATCGTACGAAGCAATATATCTCCGAAATCACAACACTGTTTCTGCCGATGCCATCCCGACTGACATACTGCAACGCAGACAGATTCTGTTTTATTCAGATTTCTCTTTTATTTTCGTCTTTACATAAGAGGGAGAGTAAAAATTAATTTCATTTAGTTTTATCTCTCATTCAGTTTTACAAAGCTAGTGACCATCATCAAACAGATTTATTACAAAGAAGACTGACTAAGCTGTTACTGCATCATGACAGCAAAACCATATTGAATGGTCCGGACATCTTCGTTTCAACTTCTGTTGTGGTTCGGGCCTTGCCCAGTATTATATCGTGCTGCTGGTGTCACTGTAACTGCGGAGCTGCTCCCAACTTCACATCAGACAAGCGTCTGAGAACAGAACCACAGAAATGATTACAGTGCAATGTTTCAATACACACTTTTATTACAAGAACACAAACACTCAACCTCAAAATCGGTGTACATTCGAGGATTTCAGCAATCCTGGCAGAGACTAATTCCAATTGAACAATACCGTCTCTAACGTATTGTGAAGAATATCGAAGAACGTCAGTTCCTCTTCAGTCTGATGCACGGCGCAGCTAGAGCTGCAGCGGTTACTGCTAGGCGCGACTTACATGGGATCTCGGCGTGATACTACAGCTCGGCCCTATCGGATGCACATGGCGGGTGCCGTGCAACATAGAGGGCAGCTGGAGTACTGGCCATCTTCTCTCTCCACCTACTGCTGTGGGCGGTCGAGATTCATTTACATGCAGAGTTGATGTGTTGTCCTCAGTTGATAATGAGAACATAGCCTCCGTAATGAAAAAGTGCATCACATCGCTGCCAGATCTGGTACACAGGTTTACAGCGGGTAGTCCCTTCTGCAGTCACTATCACATCATTTCATAGTCTGCCAATCACAGTCCCTGATGCGCCTCTCCGCATGATATTTTCACGTCAGCTTTGATACACCATTTCCTATATTCAGATTCTATGGCGCTAGTTCTTCTATGCATACGAGGTGCAGTGAGTGAACGGAAAGTCCTCATGTTTCTGCCGCAACCGTGCTAACTGCATCCATGGTTGAATGGGAGTCACCATATAATCGGAGCTTCCTAATGGGTTTTTACGCGATGATCAAGTGAGTGTCCCATCGACAGTTTGGAGTGCATGCAAGTTTGCTATTTCCTCCTGGCGTGTCCAGTTTATGCTTGATTTTGTCACACAATGGGCAGGAGACATGTCGAGCCTTGAAAAAGTTCGTAACTGCTTCCATGTGATATGCGCACAGTAATTTTTGACGTTTCCTGGACTTATTTGTTCTTGATACAGAGCTGTTTGCATTCATCTTTCTCGTCCGTTACGAGTATTTGATTCGCTGAGTCCTGGACGGGAAACACTAGTTGCTAATACATATCATGTTCTACGATGTTTGCAGCTAAGAAGGCGGTCTCACGAGGAGCGTTACTTGCCCTGTCTTGTGTTTATACTGCGCAGTTAGCGCTCAGCGGCCTTTTATTCGAATAGGTTGATCACTGTAACTTTTGAAGGTACCCTGAAATTTATTTAACTTAGGGGAGCCGATAAACTCATGAGCAGAACTATTGATAATAGTCTTAGAAGACCCTGTATCAACATGGAATTGCGCATTTTTACCACAATGTTTTACGTTCTGTTATCGATGTTATCCTCAGCATTTTCAGGGTCGTCCTTCATTACAGTGTAGTTGACTTTCCTACGTTGTTTTGCAAGCGGATATCCGCTTTGCGTTCCATTTTCCAACAATGTAAACATCTCGTGACTTTGCTACAACAAGATTTTCTATCACGGGTAATGAAACATTGAGCAGAAGATTTTATTTTATCTTGGCGATCATTATTTGCATTTCCTACTAATGTCGCCACTGCTATACTGGTGTACTAGCTCCTACTGACGTACTCGTACATGCAGACACGGTCATCTCCCTTGACTAAAGCGTAGTCCATTCGACAGGGGTTTTGACTTGGCATCACAACACATTTGATTTTGTTTCTTTTTTTTAAAAAAAATAGAATTAGTAAAAATCTGAATTGCGTTACTTGCGTTCACCACCTGCAACGAATTAGGTATTTTAATTCACAAAGTACGATAGTCTTAAGGGCAGCATAACGTTAAGACATTTTATTTAAAAAAGGATCTTAATTTCATGTGCTACGCCAGCAAATGTGTGCTACCAATATCTCTTACGTTGTCCGCTCCGAGAAATAAAGAACAGTTGGTGTATTTTCAACTAATTGTCAGTAAGAGAGCGTTTGTTTTTGCAGAAGCCATACAGAGCCCAAAAGCTTCACGAAGACCCACATAACATGACGCATTACAAACCCATTCGGCCTGGTCAAAGGTCGTTGACGATGGTCCATACAGCACACAGAATGCATGCAGGAGAAATAATGATGCCGATCTCTCAAAGGCCGCCAATAACTCGGCCGAATATAAGACCAAAGCAGAAGCCCTCGGATTAAAAGTTACGCAAGGCAGGGATGCAGTCTTTCTCTTCTACTGTTCAAAGTGTACAGAGACGAACAATAACGATAATAAAAAAAGCGTTCAGGAATGGGATTACAATTCAGGTCGAAGGTATGTTAATGATAACATTCGATGATGATATTGCTATAGTGAGTGACACTATAGGTGAACAAAGATATATTGAAAACTACCAGCAGTCGAAGACGTGGGATGCAAATGCTACCCTGAGAAAGAGGAGTAAGCGAAGGGGAGGAAGTTGTGATGCCCCGCATCAAACCAGTCAGAAAACATACTACCCAAAAATGTTAGTCGGACGTGAGTCCAAAGCGCGTAGATCTCACCCAAATTTGTCCCTCATGTAGTCCACAGGATTGAGGTCAGGTGAGGTGGGAGGCTACGGTGACACTGATTTTTTTTTGGTCATCAGTCTTCTTCAACATCTGTGAGGCAATGATTTGTGCACAATAGCAATCCTGAAATGGGATGCCCTGCCAAGAGTCCCTACCTGAACCAAAGGAAAAAACATTTCGATGAGTAGGAACGTCGATTTCCTTGCAAACGCCAGCGTCCAACTTCATTATCTTCTCTAGTTTCGACTTTTAAGGAACAATCGACTACTGTTCCTCCAGAAACATAGATTAAGATATCCCTAGCAGAGTTCAAATGGTTCAAATGGCTCTGAGCACTATGGAACTTAACTTCTTAGGTCATCAGTCCCCTAGAACTTAGAACTACTTAAACCTCACTAACCTAAGGACATCACACACATCCATGCCCGAGGCAGGATTCGAACCTGCGACCGTAGCGATCGCGCGGTTCCAGACTGTAGCGCCTAGAACCGCTCGGCCACCCCGGCCGGCAGCAGAGTTCAAGCCGTCATAATGGTGAAGGATTGACACACCTCCTATTAACGTACGCTAATGAATGTACGGATACTTTTGATCAGGTAGTATATAATAAATGGGATTCCGGGTACATTCTTTTATTGAAGTAAGAAAGAGGTGGCTGGCAGTTCAAAAGTGTGTGCCACACTGGGGCGTGAACCTGGAAGCTTTGCATTTGATGGACGTGTGCTCTGCCAACTAAGTTATGAAAGTACAACTAAGGACCCGCACCCCCCCTCCCCCCAACAGCTTTACCTTTGCCAGTACATCATCTCCTGCCTTACAAACTTCATAGTTGTCCTTTGTACCGTGTGGGACCAGCAATCCTGGAAGAATGAATACTGCAGAGACATGGCGTAACCATAGCCCTTTCTTTTTGTCTGAGTCTTCAGCCTTCTGACTGGTATGACGAGGTCTGCCAATCTTCATCTCAGAGTAGGAATTGCAACCTACTTCCTCAATTATTTGCCGTATGTATTCCAATCTCTTCCTCTACAGTTTATGCCCTCTACAGCTTCCTCTAGTACCATGGAAACCATTTCCTGATATCTTAACAGATGTCCCATCATCCCGTCTCTTCTCCTTGTCAGTGATTCCATACATTCCTTTCCTCTCCGATTTTGCAAAGGACCTCCTCATTGCTTACCCTACCAAGCCACCTGATTTTCAACATTCGACTATAGTACCACATCTGAAATGCTTACATTCTCCTGTGTTCCAGTTTTCCCATAGTCCTAGTTTCACTACCATACAATGCTGTGTTCTAAACGTACATTCTCAGAAATTTCTTCCTCAAGTTAAGACTCTATTATGACGTCATTAGGGGCCGTTGGAGAGATGTATTGTCCTGATGAAAGTATATCTCGCCTGAGTGTTGCTATACGCAGACCAGGAAATACACATGACCGGACAATAGTTTTCAAAGCAACAATCCGGGCATTTAACTTAAGCAATTTAGGGCAACCGTGGAGAATCTAAATATGGCTGGCAGGGCGTGGATTTGAATGGCCTTACTTCCTCCCGAGTACGAGTCTAGTATCTGACCACTGCGCGACCCCTTTGGCACTCTTCAGTGTCATCCGCCGGAGAGAGGATATGGAAATCAGAAGCCTCCTTTCATACCCCATCGAGTGAATATTTCCTCTATCAGCATGTACTGGAAGCTTGGATCTTTTCACGCAGTTAACAACGTAGACGTATTTAGAGAGCCGTCAGCCCAGGCGACCCCAATTTGTGCCATGAGTGACCAGTCGCGAGCTTCCTGGGCCCTTAATAATCTTTGTCCCTTTGATGTTAGCAAAGTTGTTACGCATATACGGCGATGGCTGCAGTGCCCCAGAACGAGTAGGTGGTTCTCAGTTTCATTACTGTTCAGCGGTTGTCGCTGTTCAAAAATTAATCAGTGAGTTATCTGCTACTCTATTGCTCATATACCTGATCTTACATGTAGGATAGTCGCTGGCGTCCTCTCAATAACCTGTTTGGCGACAGGTTCTCTCTCGTCGGCGGGGTTACAATTGACGTGGTGGCACGAGGTGAGCCCAGTGACTGCAAGATTTGGAATTTCCCATGTGTCGGTCACTCACGCCCTGGTAATGAGTCATACCGTATGTGTTTCCTCCCAGTCCCGGGCTCGAATGCTTCCATGTACGAGTACGTCAGGAGGAGCTAGTACACCAGTATAGCAGTGGCGACATTAGTAGGAAATGCAAATAATGATCGCCAAGATAAAATAAAATCTTCTGCTCAATGTTTCATTAACCGTGATAGAAAATCTTGTTGTAGCAAGGTCACGAGATGTTTACATTGTTGGAAAATGGAACGCAAAGCGGATATCCGCTTGCAAAACAAAGTAGGAAAGTCAACTACACTGTAATGAAGGACGACCCTGAAAATGCTGAGGATAACATCGATAACAGAATGTAAAACATTGTGGTAAAATGTGCAAACTGATATACACTGGAACAGCTGCTTGCTTGTATTTTACTTGCTAATAAGGATATAATTTCGACTGGTGGCACAATATGTGTATACATGTGATACAAAGCACATTGAAATAGCGATCAGTTTTGAACATCCGTCATAAATCAGTCAGTATTATACTGCAAGCAACGGTCTATTAATGTTCTAGGCCTACACCGGAAGAGAAGCACTTGAACAACGCTAGACTTCCGTTAGCAAATCACGCGTGACACTGTGGGACGTCAGACAGTGTCTGAAAAGAAAAAAAGAAAAGAAAAATAAGAAACATTCCATCTTGAATTGCAGTTCGAAGAATTGGCTGGACAGTATTTTAGAGAATCGATAAAGTTGGTGTAGATTATCCACTCGACTCTAGTTCAGATTATTACTCGCAAGTACTCAAAAACTAAGTTACAAATGGCTCTGAGCACTATGTGACTTAACATCTGAGGTCATCAGTCCCCTAGAACTTAGAACTACTTAAACCTAACTAACCTAAGGACGTCACACACATCCATGCCCGAGGCAGGATTCGAACCTGCGACCGTAGCGATCGCGCGGTTCCAGACTGAAGCGCCTAGAATCACTCGGCCACTACGACCGACAAACTATATTACACTGAGACACCCATGACCAGTGTAAGTTTGTAAGTCGTAGGTCCCAGACCGCCGAAATCGTCACTGCCGACATGCAATAATCTATAGCTGACTGCAATTCGTTTTTTCAGCTGAATCTGCGATTGTATCAGTGACCATGAGGCAGCTGTAGATTTATATGTTCAGTAACCTACACAAAGCAGCAGTAGTATCATACCTCAAAGAGGAACCTGAAACTTTAGCTCAGGACATGACCATGTAGGCGAACTATGCCTCAAATTTAGAAGAGTAGTCGAGCATGCACTGAATAGATATGCAGGTAGTAAAACAGTTCATGATAGGAGGGACCACCATAGTATACAGTCACTGTAAAGAAACTTCTAAAGAAACAGAGACTACTACATAATACTTGAATAATGATAATTAAAACCAATGGCAGTATTATAATCCAACGACGTTTATTCGAAACATGCTACCAGTTTCGACGCTAAAAAGCATGATCTTCAGGTTCCAAGCGAGATCTGCCATAAACGTATAAATCACAATGACGAAGACCAACAGAGTCTTCTAATGGAAAAAGTACAACGTATTAAGCATTTACGTCAGCATATGCAACCGACAAAGTCGGGTGCAGGGGTGCCAAAATTGACTGGATTCCGTATCTTCCTAGCAGTAACAAGTCCACCAACGATCTGACTACTGCATAATAGGTGTAAAACAGAGGATAGGGTAACAACGCAAGGCAGCCAGGATCTCGCAGTTTCGCACTTCCATCGGTCTGGTCCAGTAAGCGTTGCACACCGTGGGAAGCAGAACGTGGATGATGGGGAGGTCATTGATGCAGCAAGACGTTGGCTCCGACGTCGACCGGTACAGCGGTACCATTGGGGTACACAGGCCTTCCCAGTAGGGTGCTGAAAGGCAGTCGCATTGAACGGAGATTATATTGAAAAGTAGGGTTTTATAGCCAAAAGAGTGGTGAATAATACTGTGTACTCGAATCCTGAATGGAACTAACCTGTTTCCGAAGAACGCGAACTAATAGGTGATGTTGAAGCAGAAGCAACGAAATAATCATGCCAAATTTAAAAGAACGCAAAATCCCAAAGATCGGCAAAGTTTTGCAGAAGTTCGAAATATAACCCGTACTTTAATGTGAGGGGCTTTAAATAATTTCCACAACGAAACTCTGTCTCGGAATCTGGCAGGAAACCCAAAGAGATTCTGATCATGCGTAAAGCACACCAGTGGCAAGACGCAATCAATACCTTCACTGCGCGATAACAACGGTGAAGTCACTGATGACAGTGCCACTAAAGCACAGTTACTAAACACCGTTTTCCGAAACTCCTTCACCAAAGAAGACGAAGTAAATATTTCTGAATTCAAATCGAGAACAACTGCCACCATGAGAAACATACTGCTGGTCCCGGCGGAGGTTCAAGTCCTCCCTCGGGCATGGGTGTGTGTGTTTGTCCTTAGCATAATTCCGGTTAAGTAGTGTGTAAGCTTAGGGACTGATGACCTTAGCAGTTAAGACCCATAAGATTTCAGACACATTTGAATATTTGAGAAACATAGTAGGTATCCTCGGTGTAGCATTGCAGCTTAAATTAATGAAGGCAAGGCCTCCGGCGCAGATTGTATACCAGTCAGGTTCCTCTCAGAGTATGCTGATACAATAGCTCCCTATGTAGCAATTATATATAACCGCTCGCTCACAGAAAGTTCCGTACTTAAGGACTGGAAAATTGCTCAAGCCACACCAATACCCAAAAAGGGAAATAGGAGTAATCCGCTGAATTACAGGCCCCAGGCTCATATTTTTACGTCGATTTGCAATAGGGTTTTGGAACATTTACTGTGTTCGAACATTATGAATTACCTCAAAGAAAACAATTTATTGACACATAGTCAGCACGGATTCAGAAAACATTGTTCTTGTGAAACACAACTAGCTCTTTATACTCATGAAGCAAATGAGTGCTATCGACAGGGGATGTCAAATTGATTCCATATTTTTAGATTTCCAGAAAGCTTTTGACACCGGTCCTCACAAGCGTCTTCTAACCAAACTGCGTGCCTATGGAATATCCGGGGTTCCCCAAGGAAGTGTTATACGCCCTCTATTGTTCCTGATCTATATTTACGACATAGGAGACAATCTGAGTAGCACTGTTAGATTGTTTGCAGATGATGCTGTCATTTACCGTCTCGTAAAGTCATCAGATGGCCAAAACGAATTGCAAAATGATTTAGATACGATATCTGTATGGTGAGAAAAGTAGAGATTGACCCTGATTAAGGAAAAGTGTCATGTTATTCACATGAGTACTAAAAGAAATCCGCTAAATTTCGATTGCGCGATAAGTTGCACAAATATTAATGCTATAAATTCAACTAAATACTTAGGGATTACAATTACAAATAACCTAAATTGGAACGATCACATAGACAATGTTAAGAATAGACCAAGCCAAAGACTACGATTCATTGGCATAACACTTAGAATGTGTAACAGGTCTACTAAAGTGACTGCTTACACCACGCTTGTCCACCCTATTCTTGAGTATTGCTGTGCGGTGCGGGATCCGCATCTGATGGGACTAATGGACGACATCGAAAAAGTTCAAAGAAGGGCGGCTTGTTTTGTGCTATCGCGAGATAGGGGAGATAGTGCCACAGACATGACACTTGAATTGGAGTGGCAACCATTAAAACATAGGTTGCGACGGGATCTTCTAATAAAATTTCAATCACCAGTTTTCTCCTTCGATTGCGAAAACATTCTCTTGGCACCCACCTACATATGGAGAAATTTTTATCACGATAAAATAAGATAAATCAGGGCTTCCACAGAAAAATTTAAGTGCTCGTTTTTCCCGCACGCCACTCGAGAGTGGAACGGTAGAGAGACATCTTGAAAGTGGTTCATTGAACCCTCTGTCAAGCACTTTATTGTGAATAGCAGATTAACCAAGTAGACGTAGATGTAGATGCAAAGAAGAGCATCACGGAAGGTCACAGATTCGTTTGACCTATGGAAGAGTGCCACTAAGATGCTGAAAAAATTAGCAGGCATTTGAAGATATACATGGTAAAAGCCTACCGAGAAAGGTTCTAGAACCAACTATAAGTGATGAACGTAGGAATATACTACAAAAACTTGGTTATCACTCTAATAAGGGTTGCGAAAACAAGATAAGGCTATTTATTAGAGCATCCACTGAGGTGCTTAAGCAGTAATTCTTTCCGCGCTACATGTGCGAGTAGAACGGGAAAAAGCCATAATAACTGATGAAATAGGACGTCTCTCTACCACGCACTTCACAGTGGTTTGCGGAGTATAGCTGTAGATGTAGTTATTGTCTTCTGTACTGTCCCCGTAGACAGCCTCCTGGCCTAAAAATGTATGGTATCTCAGTGTAAACGTAGACTTCCGCAGCCGTTGTCACAGTCAATAAAATTCTTCTGGGTTTGAGGCTGCATTGTCATCTGAAAAATTCTGACGTTTCGGCGCCTTCCTCAGGGTGTATCGCTAGCTGTTAGCAATACACCCTGAGGACGGCGGCTTGCAACAGTCGCGGCCATTGTCACAGTCAATAAAATACTTCTGGGTTTGAGGCTGAATTGTCATCTATAAAATTCCGACGTTTCGGCGCCTTCCTCAGGGTGTATTGCTAACTGTTAGCAATACGCCCTGAGGAAGGCGTCTTGCAACAGTCGCCGAAACGTCGGAATTTTACAGATGACAATGCGGCCTCAACCCAGAAGAATTTTATTGACTAAGGTATCTCAGTTTCTGTTCCGCACTGTTCCACAACCAACAGTTCAGCTAAGCCAGCTGGCAGTGTTTAATGTCCCATGGTGCCTACCTAGTCCTGAGATATAGACGGACGCATTCAATTGTTCCAAAGAAAATACATACCCCCGTCATTCTTACTCTTAATATGATAATCTCTCCACGACTGCCCTAATTTCCTGGATTCATCTACACAGACGGATTTGGGTAATTATATTTTTGCACACACTCAGAGGAAAGGCGAGGGAGGAAAAAAGAGGCATGAACTTCACTCAGTGCTTGCAACATATACAGTACAGAATTGGAACCCATATCTTGAGGCTTGTAAAACATCAGAACTCTCACAACTAAGAAATTTCTGGTTTGCAGCGATCCCATAAGCTATCTGCAATGAATAAATCACTGCTATTGACGAAACATTTGGTTCATGTTCTGTAACATCATTGACCAAACATTTGGCCGTACCAGAACTAATATAACATCTTGACACCAAGTCACGTGGGCATACAGTGAAATGAACTCGTAGACAAAATACACTCCTGGAAATGGAAAAAAGAACACATTGACACCGGTGTGTCAGACCCACCATACTTGCTCCTGACACTGCGAGAGGGCTGTACAAGCAATGATCACACGCACGGCACAGCGGACACACCAGGAACCGCGGTGTTGGCCGTCGAATGGCGCTAGCTGCGCAGCATTTGTGCACCGCCGCCGTCAGTGTCAGCCAGTTTGCCGTGGCATACGGAGCTCCATCGCAGTCTTGAACACTGGTAGCATGCCGCGACAGCGTGGACGTGAACCGTATGTGCAGTTGACGGACTTTGAGCGAGGGCGTATAGTGGGCATGCGGGAGGCCGGGTGGACGTACCGCCGAATTGCTCAACACGTGGGGCGTGAGGTCTCCACAGTACATCGATGTTGTCGCCAGTGGTCGGCGGAAGGTGCACGTGCCCGTCGACCTGGGACCGGACCGCAGCGACGCACGGATGCACGCCAAGACCGTAGGATCCTACGCAGTGCCGTAGGGGACCGCACCGCCACTTCCCAGCAAATTAGGGACACTGTTGCTCCTGGGGTATCGGCGAGGACCATTCGCAACCGTCTCCATAAAGCTGGGCTACGGTCCCGCACACCGTTAGGCCGTCTTCCGCTCACGCCCCAACATCGTGCAGCCCGCCTCCAGTGGTGCCGCGACAGGCGTGAATGGAGGGACGAATGGAGACGTGTCGTCTTCAGCGATGAGAGTCGCTTCTACCTTGGTGCCAATGATGGTCGTATGCGTGTTTGGCGCCGTGCAGGTGAGCGCCACAATCAGGACTGCATACGACCGAGGCACACAGGGCCAGCACCCGGCATCATGGTGTGGGGAGCGATCTCCTACACTGGCCGTACACCACTGGTGATCGTCGAGGGGACACTGAATAGTGCACGGTACATCCAAACCGTCATCGAACCCATCGTTCTACCATTCCTAGACCGGCAAGTGAACTTGCTGTTCCAACAGGACAATGCACGTCCGCATGTATCCCGTGCCACCCAACGTGCTCTAGAAGGTGTAAGTCAACTACCCTGGCCAGCAAGATCTCCGGATCTGTCCCCCATTGAGCATGTTTGGGACTGGATGAAGCGTCGTCTCACGCGGTCTGCACGTCCAGCACGAACGCTGGTCCAACTGAGGCGCCAGGTGGAAATGGCATGGCAAGCCGTTCCACAGGACTACATCCAGCATCTCTACGATCGTCTCCATGGGAGAATAGCAGCCTGCATTGCTGCGAAAGGTGGATATACACTGTACTAGTGCCGACATTGTGCGTGCTCTGTTGCCTGTGTCTATGTGCCTGTGGTTCTGTCAGTGTGATCATGTGATGTATCTGACCCCAGGAATGTGTCAATAAAGTTTCCCCTTCCTGGGACAATGAATTCACGGTGTTCTTATTTCAATTTCCAGGAGTGTAGCTAAAGAAGCACACACAGAAGAAGAAATTTCACTGTTGTCTATCGGAACTGTGACACCATACTTTTAGAACGTGGGATAAGTAATGACAGGCTGCCGCCATCCTCAAGAAACTGATAGCGATCAGTGAAACTGTTGAAGCATGGCACGCTTCTCTCCAGGCCTCATTTAAAGTACTGTCCTGAAAATTTAAGTAACGACGATAAGATGAAAGAACCTGGAGCAGAGTTTTCTTCTTTGCTCGTATGACACAACCGTCTCACCCGAACTTTCCAAATAAGCTATTTAGGACCATTAAACCCCAGTCATTCTCATATACGGCTGTGATTTTTGGCGTGTGTGTGTGTGTATGTGTGACGGCTCGATGGGGATGGTGGTTTTAGTCTGGTGGACACAGGTCGGCGTCCGTCGATCGCGACAACTCCGATTAGTAACTGTTGAAACGAACTCCTCGCTTTGTTTGGTTAGTTTCAGATATTATCTCCCTTTAACAGATATCCGCGTATCGACGGAGTAGCACACCGGAATGTATAAGCGGCCCTCGCTTATAATTGAAGCAATGGTGTTCGAAGGATGTCTGTCTTCTTTACTGCCACAAACAGCGACTGCACCACTCGGTACCGCAACAACTCCCTTTATCTGAAACAATAAAACAAATATCTTTTGCGTGTTCACGATGGGCTTATAAGCTTACGCGAAACTTGATAACAGTAGTTCTTTATGCTCGGTTTGCAAATGAATGTTCAGACGTAGATGATATGATATCTTGAATTATAAGTTACACCATTCAAGCCGATGCCACATTGTAGTACCGCTAGGATGTTGATTCGTGAAGTATTATAGCGTCGTTAAGGCGTCGCTACGGTGCTAATTCAACAACTTCTACGTAGTAAATCCAGAGATAAGGTATTCTCTAAACAACGTACAGAAGGCGTCGTTTTTCGATGTGAACTTACTGTTCCCTGTTAATAATGTCACTAAATCACTTTTTACTTCGTTATTTCACAGTTACACCGTAAAGTTCCATTAAATGATGTAGCCGACAAGAAGCATTAAAGTTATATCTGAGTTTATTGAACTTCTGAATTATTTAACCACTACACTTGAAAGCACACGAATCTGTCATTCAGGGAACTGAAGCTATTTGCATCAGCAATTCTGACATTGACTACAGCTTCCGACAACACGGCCTACCTGTGAATTCTTCACGATCGCGTGTAGGTGTTTCCTACTCAAGGCTGTTTGCAGAGTTTATGTCGGCTGTTGGTATGTTGCTGTATACTTCAATGTTCGTGACTATCACAGATGACGACGATTAAGTCCCAGAATTGATTAAGTATCACACGACTTATTTTTCCTTCCCGTATAATAAATGTTCTGCTATCTGACTAAACGATAACTGTTATTTTACATCTGTTCAGAATTCTGACTAGTACGTCAAGACGATGATGGAAGAGCTTTCAAACTCCAGATCTGTCTGAAACAATCTGATAGCGGTCAATAGGCGTACTGTTATCGCAGCGTCTACAAGAGAGCGAATTAACATCTCCATTGAAGTTCTACATTGTAGTCGCAGCCAACGTACAGCTCGATGCGGCTACAACTCTCTTTTTGGATAAATGTTATCTCTGATCATTTTATCTTGTCTGGGTGTTAATCTTCGTAAGGCATATATTCTGAATTCGTTATTTAGAGTTTCATGCTTCGCATCATCTGATAGTCTTTCATTTAATTCTTTCCTTGTAATAAACGTTGTTAGTTACATAGTATATCTGTTAGTCTAACTTTCAATAGTGTTAATATTTTGTTGCCAGTAGCTCCCGTCAAGGCCAGAATAACTAATTTCTTTTTATATCTTTTGCTACCAAAGGGATGTCATTAGGGGTTCTAGATATTTGGGGAGTTATAGCTTCTTCTTTGAATATTTCTGGACCGTCGCTAAAGAAAGAAAAACCTTCCTCAGTATCATGGTATATGAAAGTTAACAATATAGGAGTATACTAAAAAGAAAGAACGATGCACCACGAAGGGATTATCCGACTGGGGTGGAAAGCAGTAGATGTGATTTACATGTACAGACAAACAGATGATTACAATATCAGAAGAACTGAATGGTTTATTCAAAAGAAAGAGATTCACAAACGGCGTAAGTCAATAACGCGTTGGTCCACCACTGGCCCTTATGCAAACAGTTATTCGGTTGGAATTGATTCACAGTGTTCTTTGACGTCATACAGAGGGATATTGTGCCAAATTCTACCCGATTGTAGCGTTAGATTGTCAAAATACCGAGATGGTTGGAGGATCCTGTCCCTAATGCTCCAACGTTCTCAATTGAAGAGAAATCTGCCGAACTTGCTGACCAAGGATGGGTTTAGCAAGCACGAAGTCAAGTAACAGAAAGTCTCACCGTGTGCAGATACGTCTTTGCTGGTCATCGGAACTCAATGCGAAGCGAAAATCATCACTGAAGACAATTCTTCTCCCGTCAATGAGATTCCAGACCTAACACGTGTCTGGAGATGTCACGGACGGCGGTGGGATACCAACGTGGTTTCCGCCGCCATACGGCCCGTCATCCAGGAGTAAATGGTCTGGGGCGGTATTTGTTTTTGTAGTACGACGCCTTTGGTTGTCATGCGCTGCACCATTACAGTGCAGCGGTTCGTCGAGGATATTCTACGCCTCGTTTTGTTGCACTTATGGAAAGCCATCCTGGACTTATATTCCAGCCAGATAATGCCCGCCTGCAGACAGCGGAAGTTTCTGTTGCCTGTCTACATGCTTTCCGGGCCTTATCCTGGCAGCAAGGTCGCCGCATCTCTCCCCAACTGAGAACGTTTGAAGCATTATGGGCAGGGCTCTCCAACCATCTAGGCATTTCGACTATCTAACCCTCCAATTGGACAGAATTTAGCACAGTATCCCTCAGGAGGATATCCACCAACACTATCAGTCAGTGTCAAGCCGAATGACTGCTTGCTTAAGCTTCAGAGGTGAACCAACGCGTTATTGATGTGACCGAAGTGTGAAGATCTTTCTCTCGAAAAAAAAAAAGTCATCCAAT
The DNA here is from genome assembly GCF_023898315.1 of Schistocerca nitens. NCBI lineage: Eukaryota > Metazoa > Arthropoda > Insecta > Orthoptera > Acrididae > Schistocerca > Schistocerca nitens. Next base: position 546,969,011 of record NC_064618.1, read on the forward strand.
TTTCATAAAATTGTAATTTTTTGTCTGTACATGTGCATCACATCTACCGACTTCCTATAATTTTTCTTTGGTGTGTCGCGTTTTTGTCTTATAGTGTATCACAGGTGTCCAAGATATGTTGGATACACTAAACGCTGAGGATCCCTTGTTTAGGAATCGGTAGTTTCGACATCCCAAAGAGGACAGGAGCCTGTCGGAGCGTCGCCTCTGGTTTTATTTCAGTTTACTTAATGATAGTCATCCAGTTCTAAAAGTCGAAGGACATAAAATGGAGACAGTGGTTGAGAAGGGAGTGTGAGAGTGTTGTAGCCTATCACCAGTCTTATTCGATCTATATATTGATCAACCGAAAAGGAATCAAGGAAATTAAAGTTCAGACGATAAATGAAAACCATAAAGTTTGCCGGTAACATTGTATTTTTATCACAGAGGGCAAAGGAATTGGAAGATCAGGTGAACAGAAGGGATTAGTGATACAAGGCGAACATCAACAAAAGCAGCGACGAAGTGTAACCGAATTAAATCATGCGATGCTGAGCAAATTAAATTATTAAATGAGGCGCAGTGAATTTTAGAAGACTTTTGTTTCTGAGCAATAGTAAGATAACGTAAGTTGCAACAGAGAATATATAAAATACAGACTGGCGATAGAAATGGAATGTTTGAACCATACCAGAAGCAAGAACCACACTAGACTGAAATTGCGCTAGCCTAATTCTTTCTGCAGCTGCCGCCACAAGTCAGGCCGAAGACGGTTGTCGGACGGCACTGTGACTCTGTTTACGGGACAGCCGTCTCCGCCTGTGTGAAGTCCGCCTTCCTGCGAACCTACCTTCTTACTTTGTCGAGAGTGTGCATTCAGATTAGTGCGAAGGGAAGAAGTACTAGGCGCGACTATGGGGTACAGAGGAGACCCAAAGGCAGAGTGGGATCGGAAAGCGCTCTCTTAGGAACTCTTTGTTGGAATGTTCATGAACAGTGGCATATGTCGACATACGGTTTCCATAAACTGTCAACAGTAACACATTATAAAATACCAGTCAGCCTATAGGGTGGACTCTTCCGTCTCAGTAGAGTGCCGATGGAGGAAAAATAGTGAGATACAAAATAATATCGTTATTTTTATGTTTTCTGTCATTCTTCAATTGCTTCCTTGTCATTGTTATTTGTATCTTCTAGGAGATGTAGTTCACTATGCAACTAAATAAAAGGCTGTTCGTTTTTATGCCACACATATTTCATTCATTTTTATTTTCGAAACATCCTCAGTGGCTCGTATTATATGTTAGTTGTGTGCACACACTATCTGACCAAATGCGTCCAAACATCCTGATGTAATGCGGAATTGACCACCAGATGTCACTAGAGGCAACCCCGCAAGTATCAAGGGAGGTGGGGAGTACTGGAATTTCTGTAGCGAAGCAGAAACAGCAGCGTGGATCGGTCGGTAGAGCTCAGTGATTTCGGACTTAGGCTAGTACAGGGTGTCACACGGGTAACACATCATCAGGGACATTTCAAACACTCTAAAACTGAACAAGTCGACTGTTCGTTGAGTGTCAGTGAAGCGGAAACGTGAAGGAACAGCCACAGCTTCACCAGGACGAAGCAGGTCTCATTTATTGACGAACGGAGAGCGTCGAGAATTGTAGAGGGTGGTTGTAGAAAATCGTATGAAATCAGCGGAAGGAATCGCTCCTGAGTTTCAATGTGCTTCCAGCAGTCCAGCTAGCACATTTACATAGTGTAGGAAGTTAAGAAGACTGTGGTACAATGGTCGAGCATCTCCTCATATGTCACACATTTATGTAGTCTATTTTAAGCGACGCGTGAGGTGGTGTTAAGAGGGAAATTTAGGAAATTTGTGGAAAGCACTATGGAACCAAACAGCTGAGGTCATCGGTCCTTAGGCTTACGCACTACTTAATCTAACTTAAACTAACTTACGCGAAGGACAACAGACACAGCCATGGCCGACGGAGGACTCGAACCTCCGACGGGGGGAGCCGGGCGGACCGTGACAAGACACCTGAGACCGCACGGCTACCCGGCGCGGCTGTTAAGAAGGACGCCACTATACAATGCATGACTCGAAACGAGTGATTTGAGGTGATGAATCACATTTTGCATGGCAATCTGAGGGATTCTTGGTTTGACGAATACCTGGAGCACGATACCTGCCATTATGTGTAGTACCAAGAGCAATGTACGGATAAGCTATTGTCACTAGGGTACTGCATGCACTTATCGAACCCGCGTGAGTAGCACTCGTCTACGTCACTCTCTATGCACGCACGCGCTGCAGTACGTGGCTGTCAGTTCACTCACTCGCTACCACGGAGCGCTCGCTTACTGAGTGACTGGTGCCAGCTACGTGCCGTCGCCACGCGGGTAAGGAAACGTAGACTCTACCTACGCAGTTCCGACATAACGTAGCGGCACTAATGGGCCCGTCAAGCGTTCAGATGCATTTATAATTAGGGAATTTCTTTTTAGATGTCGATTTTACGTGTTTTCTACGGAGAAGGTGTGAGCTGTTGTAGACCAGAGAGTCACCAAGTATTACCACAGTATGACGAAAATTAAAGTGACAACCGACTATTGAATGTTATTGCTTGAGTAGTGGAACTGTATATTTCCGCAAAATCATAGCTGATGAATTAATTCTCACATTTAGTCAGCTGCTAAAACCGCACTGACGTTTAGACATCTTTTGAACGGAACAAATTAAAAATATTTATGTAGAAGAGTGTGACAACAGACTATAACTGCCAACTTAGTTTATAACTAACCCAAAAACTTTAATCCAGCTTCACCTTAGGCTTTCATGAGTAAAAAGAAGCACCATATCAAACAATGGAGTACCGATGCAATGCATTATAGGAGACGATGTATTTGGTATATCATAAAATGTATTGCGTCCTTATAGTTGAAGGAGTTTAACGAACAATGTAGGAACCTGTAAAAATCCACTGTTTCGGACTAGATGGTTTATAGAATTCGCTTCTGGCACTCAGGCAAATAAATGGAGAACGGAGATTTTCCATCGTCCAGTGGATGTTCGAGAAGAATTCGCAACTGTCATAGCAAGTGCATGCTGTGTTTTACAAAATAATGTGACTTAAGCGATGTCTGTCAATTTGAAGATACACTGTATATTCCTCCACAATTGGAAATTCCCCCAGGTCATCCAAGCTGTCGAAAGTCACAATGAAATTAGTTTCAGGAGGCAAGGAAGGCCTGGCTGCTTCGACAAGTTCGCGGACACTGAAGGCAGTCATATACGTTCTTCTTGAGGCAGCGTGCTCACAGCTGGCAGCGCGCATCTAGCTGGTGGTCGCAGCGGCACAGTGCGCGGGCTAGAGTGCACGTCATTCTTATACTGGCTCCCGCAGCCGGCCCTCCTGATGCGTTACAGTCCTCTCTATCGACACAACTCCCTTCAGCCGTCTCTGCACCTGCCAACTCGTCTTTCTCTCCCACTGCTAACACTACGAAAGAACTCAACGTAAGCAGCCAACGATGAGAGCCGACAAAAGCTCTCAATCTTCAGCATAAAAAAAAGTTCAAATGTGTGTGAAATCTTATGGGACTTAACTGCTAAGGTCATCAGTCCCTAAGCTTACACACTACTTAACTCAAATTATCCTAAGGTCAAACGCACACACTCAAGCCCGAGGGAGTACTCGAACCTCCGCCGGGACCAGCCGCACAGTCCATGACTGCAGCGCCCAAGACCGCTCGGCTAATCCCGCCCGGCCTTAAGCATCTTGATTTCTAACACCATCAGATATGTCTGTCTCCTTGATATAATTACGCAAATCGTGGTTGTAGTTCTACAGAATGAGAGAACCAAGCAAGAACTCAGTTGTTCCTAACGATTAATCCTAAAACTTTTATGGAATGCTGCTGAACGTCCAAAGTCACCCAAAGTGTTTTAGAATTAACTACGAATGAGTTTGCCATTAGAATACGGAATAGTTTTTCTATGTTTATGCAATTAGGTAGAGCTGCGAGATTCGAAAATTTCAGAAGAGACGCTGGGTTTGAGGATATAAAAAAGTTTGTAGTATTGCAGCACACTAAACGATTGGAAGACATTTTCCCCTATCTGTGCCAGCTGGAATCATTTCAGCAAAGTCTTATCCACGATTTAAAAACAAGTAGTTCACCTCTCTTTCTATCCATGATCCACGAACAGTTACAACAAAGTTGAGACATATAATAGCCAAAGAAATGTCAAAGAAATTGGGTCAAAAGTTTTGAATGACGTTTTAAGATGTGAAGAGATTTTATTTGGAATGTGATTTAAAAAGTGAAGTCAACGTGAAATCACAACGAATTATTTGCTAAAAATTACAGCGGAATTGATGATTTCTCAATTTTTGTTGAGGAAGATTATAAGCTGAAAGCCATACATCGAAGTCATGATTAAAGACGAATTCAGGAGTGCACTGCACGTGTGGAAAGTATTTTATTTGGTGTCACAACGGTAAATCTCCGTAAATCAAATAAAGATTCTGATGAGATGTTTCAATAGAAGAGTTGTTCTGAAAATTAATTTCAAAGAAACGAAAGGTACATTCGTTTAATAAATGACAATGAGTTAAAGCTATAAATGCAACTGTATTTCATATTCATCTATTATTCTTAACGCTTTTTCTTCACACGTGACGAATAAGTAGTTATATCCAAATAAGTGAATAAAGTTTCAAATAATATTTGTTATTCACGAATAACGAATAGTAATAAACAATATCTGTATTCGTTCTATGTCGTTCGCATAAATTTCGCCCAAGTCTGGTGCTAAGCAAATCGCGTAACGCGTGAGCAAACAGCAGATTCGCAACCTATGTGCAAGTGAGTGCAGGCACGTGAAATCCGCGCGGCTGCGCCAGCCACCGGTTTACACGCTCTCGTGCCGCTCTTATTACCATCAGTAATCTTTGGAAACTTTCGCCAACGTTCGCGAACCCTATTTGTGCTCTCCTTCGCACACCACAGGCACGTGGGGTCCACGCGTATAGACTACTAGGTTGCAGGGTTTTAGCTGTTACGATATTGGAGTGTTATTAGAGGTTATGGTTTATTTTCCCTTATGCGCTGAAGAAAATTCTACTTGTGAAAGGATATGATCACATTATACAGCACTGTGTACTGCGTACAGTAGAGGAACAGTTCTGAGACGACGAGTGTTCGCATTAGCGTGACTATGAGCCCAGAGATAAGGCAGCACCTGTGAGGCAGTGGTTTGTGCACAACGATCCTGAAATTGGATGCCCTGCCAAGAGTCCCGATCTGAAACCAAAGAAAAAAGCTTTTCGAGGAGTTGGAACGTCGATCTCACTCCATATGCCAGCGTCCAACTATATTATCTTCTCTAGTTTCGACTCTTAAGGAGGAATTGTCTGCTATTCCACCAGAGACATTGACTGAGAACGTCCCGAGCAGAGTTCAAGCCCTCACAATGGAGAAGCGCTGACACATCCCCTATTAATGTCCACTAATAGGTGTTCCCATACTTTTGATCAGGTAGTATATAATAAATGGGTTTCTGGGTATATTACTGTATTATAGTTTTGTCGTTTTCCTCTTATTAAAGTAAGAGAGAGGTGGCAGTTCAAATGTGTGTGCCAGACTGGGGCGTGAACCTGAAAGCTTTACGTTCAGTGGACGTTTGCTCCACCGAATGAGTTATCCATGTACCACTCAGGACCCCCCCCCCACCCACACACACAAACACAAACACAAACACAAACACACACACACACACACACACACACACACACAGCTTTACCTCCCCCAGTACCTCATCTCCTGCCTTCCAAACTTTTCATAGTTCTCCTTTGTATCCTGCGGGATCATCACTTCTGGAAGAATGGATACAGAGGAGACATGGCATAACCACATATTTTTTTGTTTGAGTCTTCCTCTCCTATGCCAACCTTTTCATCTCAGAGTAGCACTTGCAGCCTACATCCTCATTTATTTGCTGGATGTATTCCAGTCTCAGTCTTCATCTACAACTGCCTCTAATACCATGGAAGTTATTCCCTGCGTCTTAACAGATGTTGCACCATCCTGTCACTCATATCGAATGGGTTTGCTCTCAGTGTGATGTTTTAACAGATATACTACCGACCTGTCCCTCATAGCCTATGGGTTTGTTTCAGTACGATTTTTCACTTTGAAATGGAGTGCGCGCTGATTTAACAGTTTTTGAAAGATTAAGGTCGCAGGTCGTGTCTGGGTCTGGAACACAGTTGTAACCTGTCAGGAAGTTTCAGATTAGCGCCCATTCCACTGCAGAGTGAAAAGACACAATTTTTTCCACCGCATGTATCGCAAGATTAAATTGCTCTTTGCTTCTGCTTACTATTTTTTGGTTTCTTGTTATCACGTATGTTTCGCGCTGGAATTTTATCTGGCTGTTTTGCTTGCACCAGAATGTCCCATTAGAGCGTTTCCAAGCACATTTCTCCTACACACTTAAATTTTCCTAAAGATATTTTATAAAAACTCGTGTCTGTTGTGTGTTTTAACTACACTCCTGGAAATGGAAAAAAGAACACATTGACACCGGTGTGTCAGACCCACCATACTTGCTCCGGACACTGCGAGAGGGCTGTACAAGCAATGATCACACGCACGGCACAGCGGACACACCAGGAACCGCGGTGTTGGCCGTCGAATGGCGCTAGCTGCGCAGCATTTGTGTACCGCCGCCGTCAGTGTCAGCCAGTTTGCCGTGGCATACGGAGCTCCATCGCAGTCTTTAACACTGGTAGCATGCCGCGACAGCGTGGACGTGAACCGTATGTGCAGTTGACGGACTTTGAGCGAGGGCGTATAGAGGGCATGCGGGAGGCCGGGTGGACGTACCGCCGAATTGCTCAACACGTGGGGCGTGAGGTCTCCACAGTACATCGATGTTGTCGCCAGTGGTCGGCGGAAGGTGCACGTGCCCGTCGACCTGGGACCGGACCGCAGCGACGCACGGATGCACGCCAAGACCGTAGGATTCTACGCAGTGCCGTAGGGGACCGCACCGCCACTTGCCAGCAAATTAGGGACACTGTTGCTCCTGGGGTATCGGCGAGGACCATTCGCAACCGTCTCCATGAAGCTGGGCTACGGTCCCGCACACCGTTAGGCCGTCTTCCGCTCACGCCCCAACATCGTGCAGCCCGCCTCCAGTGGTGTCGCGACAGGCGTGAATGGAGGGACGAATGGAGACGTGTCGTCTTCAGCGATGAGAGTCGCTTCTGCCTTGGTGCCAATGATGGTCGTATGCGTGTTTGGCGCCGTGCAGGTGAGCGCCACAATCAGGACTGCATACGGCCGAGGCACACAGGGCCAACACCCGGCATCATGGTGTGGGGAGCGATCTCCTACACTGGCCGTACACCACTGGTGATCGTCGAGGGAACACTAAATAGTGCACGGTACATCCAAACCGTCATCGAACCCATCGTTCTACCATTCCTAGACCGGCAAGGGAACTTGCTGTTCCAACAGGACAATGCACGTCTGCATGTATCCCGTGCCACCCAACGTGCTCTAGAAGGTGTAAGTCAACTACCCTGGCCAGCAAGATCTCCGGATCTGTCCCCCATTGAGCATGTTTGGGACTGGATGAAGCGTCGTCTCACGCGGTCTGCACGTCCAGCACGAACGCTGGTCCAACTGAGGCGCCAGGTGGAAATGGCATGGCAAGCCGTTCCACAGGACTACATCCAGCATCTCTACGATCGTGTCCATGGGAGAATAGCAGCCTGCATTGCTGCGAAAGGTGGATATACACTGTACTAGTGCCGACATTGTGCATGCTCTGTTGCCTGTGTCTATGTGCCTGTGGTTCTGTCAGTGTGATCATGTGATGTATCTGACCCCAGGAATGTGTCAATAAAGTTTCCCCTTCCTGGGACAATGAATTCACGGTGTTCTTATTTCAATTTCCAGGAGTGTATTTATAGTGTCGCCAAATGTCGGTGTATGTTTCCGGCCGTCTTTTGTTTGAGTTATGGTGTGTGTGTGCATTTTGATATTAGTATGTTTTTTACGTAGGTGCGTATGGTATTATCTGTGGTCGGAGATGTTCTGAGCAAAGGGCAGAAAGTGAGAGGAGGAGATTACTTCTTTTCAGTGTTAGTCTTGGAGAGGTTAAATAGATTACTACTTATCTGGTTACATTCTTCGTCTCTGTTATTTGTGTTGTAGCTGACATGAGCAGTGACTTGTTTATTTGGTCATGTCATTTAATGGTCAAGTAATAGTTTTGACACAGAAAGAAAATTAGAATAAATCCCGCAATAAGTTCATGGGTTAACGGGTAAGAGTGACGCCTGAATTCGTTTCAATTGCCGTATCTATAACGAGGAGAGACGTGACAATAGGGGTAACAGTGGGTTATGCGTGAGTCTGAGCAAAGAGCGACAGTAGCGGACAGCTCCGGCCACCGCCAGCCATCGTGCACAGCAGTCGCAGCAGTTTCTGTACGCGAGTGCCGCCTTAGGATACAGATTTCCTTATCACGTTTAAGAGCTTTGTTTTAAATTCTCTTTCAGCAGTGAATAATACAGCTAGAGATTGATTTTGTCATTAAAGACTTGGCTTCTTTACATGCCAGGTAAGTACATCCTACACCGTGCGCGTGTGGTAGGTGCAGGTTTCAAAAGTTTTTACAGTTTTGTTTAAAGACCAGCGTGGCACCAACGTACTTTCACAAACGATTTTGGACACTCGCAGCTACAAAGGAATTATGTTCTATGGGTTTCATAATGTTTTGTATGAACTGGTAGGGAAGGTGTGTCCTCACGTCATAGTTCTGCGTTATGTCTCTTTGAGATACGGTGCCAGACATAGAGTACGGTGAACTGTTATACATATAAAGCAAGAGTATTAGGAACCACTGTTTTTATATAAAGCTTGTGTCTGTATTTGCTTTTACACTAAACAAACTCCATCCCAGGAATATTATTATTAAGGTTTCTTCCCTTACTGCCCATAGGTCAAACAGGGAGCGAACTAAGAGCTAAGACAAAATAGCTTGTCACATATCCCTCTGCGTTATTACGTCTGGCATACTGCCTAAATTTAATGTGCAAGCTACTTATTTTCATTTACTACAAAAGGTATTACATTTTCCTCTCGAAAACACACCGCTTGTATTGGAAACTCATCAATTGAATTAAGATTAAAATGTAGGTTTTTCTGTGAATAACTCAATGCAGCTTAGGTACGAAGATTCTTTTGCATCTCACTGGATACATACACAGATTGTTCTGTTCACACATGACAGGTAAGACCCTGCTACGCAGTGCTTCAATTAAAATAAAGACGGGGAGACGGCGATATGCGACTTCAACCTGGTAGCAAGTCGATCTATTTATTTATTTCGTATGGCTTTAAATACAGCATCAGATTACATCAGTACTGCAGCATCAGATTACATCTGGTGCATTGTGAGATAAAAGATGTATGGACAGTACATACTGATTATAAGATAAAATGCTAATAACGATAAATGTATATAACATCAACTCACATAGAATAAAATAATAACTAATGCACAATTCTATAAGGTGACCATGTAGTTGGCATTACTGCTCAAGGACGGATGTCCAGTCCTTTCAGCCAGGCGGTAGCAGCTCTCTTAAGCAAATGAAGGTCCTCGAAGGTGTCTTGGAGTTTCCTTAAAGGTCATGTGCTGTAGTGTCTGTTTGTTGTGTCCACAGTCACAGTCAGATCTATCAACCACGCTCCATTTATGCCTCCATGTGACAATTTCCATGCCCTATTCGGAACCGGTTGAGTGATATCCAGGATGTACTTGGTAGCTCAAATCCAGTGGGGCGTTGTATCGGATCTTTGATTAGATTATTTGAGTCTGGGTTGGAGGAAGACCGTTCTCGGCGCCAAGCATCATTAATGTTAAAATTGTATCTTACTAAACCCTTAGTCGAGATGAGGTCTTGATGGATAGGAAGTTGACGATTATCTAGGGATTTGTTCCACTCTTTTTTTCAGTGCTAGCTGTCTTCGTATGTGTAGAGGATGGATGTTGGACAGAACAGGGAGCCACTGGGTGTTGACGTGATGGCTCCTGATTTCACCCTCATAGTATTATTGAGTTGATTATCTACTGCTCTTGTGTAGGTGGTATATAACCACGTAGAACTGCAGTATTCTGCTGCTGAATAGACAGGAGCAAGGGCCGATGTCCTGAGGGTTATCACTTTCGTTCACCAGGCGTTTCCTGTCAGATTTTGGATTATGTTATTTCTAGTTCTTATTTTGCAGGCTGTCTTCTCCAAGTGGGCTCTGAAGGTGAGAGTGTGGTCAAGCGTTACTCCCAGGTATTTTGGTTGAGGGTTGTATCTCAACATTTGGTTTCTGAAAGAGGTTCTGGGTGCATAGTGTGCCTGCTTGTTGTTTAGGTGAAAGCAGGCTGTCTCTGTCTTTATGGCATTGGGTTCAAGTCCCCATACTTGGAAATATTCATCTATCTTTTTCATGTCGCTATCAAGAGTAATTTCTGAGGTATCGAAGTCGACAGATTGGCAATTAAATATATGTCGTGGCGTAAATGAACTTAGACTGGGTGTTTGGTAGGTCGCATATGTACATATTGAAGAGCAGAGGTGAAAGAACTGATCCCTAGGGAAGGCAGACATTGAGTTGGTAGTTGCAGCTTTTCTTGCCATTAAGACGTAATGCGATGTGTGTATTTGCCACCATGTTGTTAAGTAGTGTGGCCAGTTTTTACAAGGTATGTTGTGTAGGAATTTCAAGAGCATTCCTTGTCTGCGTACTGTGTCATGCGCAGACGATATATCAATAAATACAGCTGTGGATGTTCTTATTTTCTTCAAAGGCAATTTCAATATTTGTGGTTACTGCTAGTACCTGGTCGCTGCAGTTCCTTTTAGGTTTAAAGCTATCTTTTGTGACGAAGCACAAATCTGGACAGTAGACTACCCCACCTAGCAGATTGGAATGTGCCCCTGTCTTTGGGGTCATATATTAGAAAAGTATTCTGTGTCTACCCATTTGGATACTTCTTCGCCGTCTTGGTTGGTGTAGTTGTATCCCCATTATGTGCTGTGACAATTGAAGTCTCCCATGATTACTGCAAGGTGTTGGATATATAGCATTGTGTTGTCATTCCAAGCTTGGGCTGGAAGATTATAGATGTTTATAATTTCCATATTAGAAATTTTCATGCATGTGAAATACATGTTTCCTTCTGTAGTGGATACATATTCACTGTCTCGACGTTATTCCTGACATAGGTGGCAGTGCCATGTGTCGTATGATACATAGCAGAAGCTAGGGCGAAACCAGGTAGTTAGCATCTTAGTAGTGTCTCATCAGCACAGAGTGTTTCCTGAAGTAAAACTACATCAATAGAGTGATCATTCAGAATCTATAGTAGGTAATCTGCTTTTGAGCTACTTCTCCTTCTATGTTCAGTTGTAATATTTTCAAGCTATCTCCAATATCCCTCGTCAGCTGGTTCTGATAAGAACTGTCGGTTTTAGCATTTGCGTTTGTATTCATTATGCTGTACTTCTAGGAAGCTTGGAAATTGCAGACTATTTAGCCGTGACAAGTCACGTGGACCTGGATGCATCACGCGGAGACTGGTCTACTTTGCAGCTAGTCGATAAAGCGCTGAACCAATGCCGAGTTCGTCGTAAGGAAGTCGATAAGGCGCGGAACCGACTCCGAGTTCGTAGTAAGCAAGTCGATGAAGCGCTGAACCAACCCTGAGTTCGTAGTAAGCAAGTCGATAAAGTGCGGGGCCATTGCCGAGTTCGCAGTAAGCAAGTCGATAAAGCGCTGAAACAACGCCGATTTCGTAGTAAGCAAGTCGATAAAGCACGGGACCAATGCCGAGGTCGTAGTAAGCAAGTCGATAAAGCACGAAACCAACGCCGAGTTCGTTGTAAGCAAGTCGATAAAGCGCTGAACCAATTCCGAGTTCGTAGTAAGCAAGTCGATAAAGCGCGGGACCAACACTGAGTTTGTAGTAAGCAAGTCGATAAAGTGCGTGACCAACACCTAGTTCGTAGTAAGCAAGTCGATAAAGCACTGAACGAATGCCGAGTTCATAGTAAGCAAGTCGTTAAAGTGCGGAACCAACGCCGAGTTCGTTCTAAAAATGGTTCAAATGGCTCTGCGCACTATGGGACTTAACATCTGAGGTCATCAGTCCTCTAGAACTTAGAACTAATTAAACCAAACTAACCTAAGGACATCACACACATCCATGTCCGAGGCAGGATTCGAACCTGCGACCGTAGCAGTCGCGCGATTCCGGACTGAAGCGCCTAGAACCGCTTGACCACAACGGCCGGCGTTCGTTCTAAACAAGTCAATAAAGCGCGGAACCAACGCCGAGTTTGTAGTAAGCAAAATGATAACGCGTGGGACCAATGCCGAGTTAGTCGTAAGTAATGTACATTTAGGTGCCGTTGTGTTCAGATTCAAACACCACAGCGAAGTAATGAACACAATACTAAACGGAAAAGTGATGGAGTGCTTCATGTACAGTGTGCAAACTGGTTTAGAAGCCGCGCTTAAAGTGGCCGAGAAGCTAAGGTGTTTGCTCATCTACGTCTCGCCTCCTGCTGGGCCCTGCATAACCTCCTCACCACTTTTGGGAGAAAACGATATGGTCTATATGAGCACTATTAATAAATGCAAACTATTTGTCAGGCTTCAGGTTTCTGAAAAAGGGAATTTTGTAAGCATACACAGTGCCTGACAGAAAAGTGAAGCATGCAGAAGGGGAGGCGGAAACGAATCGAAACATCACTGTTTGAGAGGGTATGTGATGTAATTTCGTTGATTACAAAAACGAGTGAAATTTACAAAGACTGTTGCACGATGTGCCCACTTACCAATATGACGTTGCACTGCTTCTGGCTGGGTGCATGTACTGATTCGGCTGGAAGGTTGTCATAAATCTAATGTACCTCCTCCTGAGATAAGCTGGCGAGGAAGTGTTGTAGCTACTCGTAATCCTCGATAGCCTGGATTGTGGAACGGAGTTGAGCCGAACTGGTTGCATAGTTATTATATCGGCGACAGATGAGGGGGATGTTGCTGGCCGTAGGAATACCTCAGTGTCACGCAAACAGCTCTTAGAGACAAGTACGGTATGGTGACGATCATTGCTCTGTTGAAAACTGGCACCATAATATTGTCACACGAGAGGTAACACATGAGGTCGCACGGTGTCCATGACGTAGAGCTGTGCCGTCAGAGTTCCCTCAATGCACCAGATGAAGTCATATCCCATAGCTCGCCCCAGCATGACACCAGCAGTAACACCGCTGTGTCTTTAAAAAACATGGGAAAAGAGGAGCCACCAAACTCGTCCACGATGGTTGTCCAGGGTAATGCAGAACCGTGCTTCACCGCCGAACACAACGCGATACCATTCATCAGCAGTGCATGGTTCGCCGTCATGAGACCACTCGAAACGTAGATGTTTCTGCTGTGGTGTTCACGGCAGCAAACGCATGGGTCGGTAATTTCCTAGTCCGGACGCTGCTAGTCTTCGATCAGTGCTGGTGGATGACACAGAACATTGCAAGGGTCCATTGATTGTTCTCGAATGGCAAGCAGCTACAATCAGCTTGATGCACGATCCGGTGAGTCTCCCCTGTGATGTTCAGACGTGGTCAACAGTAACTGGACCACGAGTAGGTCCGCCCACACATTCCAATACAATGCAAAATCGAGCCACTACTGTCACATCCAAATGCCCTACAACTCTGCACACAGAACAATTCGACCAGGTGGCCAAATAGAGACTCGCAAAGAGGCCCTTTTCAAGTTCTGCCTGCTTCTGAATAACGCTGTCTCACGAGTACGCTACGTCTGCGAGTCCTCACAGCGATCGCTGGACATCTAACGCTGTTGAACTCCTTACGTAGCCTATCAGGCCTGGTAACAACACTAAACACGAGCAAAACAAATTCTCTCTGGTGGCCGTTCTAACTGCCACAGAGTATTGCAACTCTAATCATTTACACGGAATGTTCAGAAACAGTATGAAAAGCTTCTAAGAGTGTTGCAAGGAAGGTTGTGCTGTGAAATAACTGTCAAGAAAAAGATTCGATTTGTTGCTCCATTTACGACTTATTCTGCATTGAAGATAGCCAATCAGGTCATTGTGCACGCAAACTGAAGCACTTGCGCGCTTTAAAATGCGGTAATTCACATACGTCTGTAGGTCTTTTTCGGAAGTGATAAATTGAAGCCAGGTCAGCAAAAGCTAAGTTTATTTGATTTCAGGAAACCAAACGAAGAACATCTTTGGCGACACCGCCTCTGGCAGACTGCTTTAATTTGTGCGTGTGAAAATCTGATTGGCTAACTTCAACGCTATATATAGGAGTAACGCAGTGAATGTTATCAATTACTTATCAGCGTAGCCTCCCCTGCAACGCCCTGGAAAGCTTTTCAGGCTGTTCCCGACCACCCTGCGTACCCGCAGCTACTGTGTGCGTGTATTAAGCTACACTGCCATCCTACCATGTCTTCGTGCCCTTCACATTTTCTTTTGTCATGCAGTGTAACATAAATTTATATGTAAACACAAAAACAGTTAAAAGTTCAGGTTCAAAAACGTCAAATGAACTTTAATACATCAAAGTGTTCGACAAGGCTGCAGTCTATCACCCACTTTATTTAATTTATATGCTGACGACCTAGTTATGAAGCGGAAAGAGGAAATGCACTTAGGAATTAAAATGGGATCTAGAGTACCATTAAATTCTCTGTTATGTGTTGATCACCAGATAATTATACAGGAGGCGGAAGATAATTTGCAAAGAGCAGTATATAGATTGAGCCAAAGCGCAGGATATTTCAGTTTAACAATGTCATCAAAGGAGAGAATCCAGTCATATAGAAAATAATAATAAATGTTTCCCATTTAGAACAAGTATTCCACTTCAGTTATGTAGGATGTGGTATTAGTTTTAGCTGTGATAAAGACATTGAGAAAAAATTAATAAATGTCAAGTTATTTGCCGAACAATTGGAAGAATATTGGGAAGGAAAACAAGAAAAGAAACACAAATGAAATTGTATAAAGTTATGGCTGTACCTACCCTGGTATATTGTTCCGAATCAAGGACAGAAACAAAAAAAGAAAAATCACGTGTAAAAGCAGCAGAGATGAAGTTCCTGAGATACGTAAGAGACTGTAACAAAATGGACATAAAAGTTTTCTGGGTATGGTACCGCGTCGTATTGTACAAAAGCACTGTTGTAAAAAATAAACGTTTTGGCCACGGTTGCAGCGGCCTTCTTCTGGGTCTACTAGTGCTTTCTACCTATGCAGTGTCCCTTAGATTTTGTTATTACTCTTCGCTGCGCATGCCATTACGTCAGATAGTTCATTTCATTGATCACTTAAGGAGGAAGGAGAGGGAACTTTATTTTAATAGGTTACTGCGGTGGAGGGAGAGCATAACCTCTGTTGTCTATTGGCTCTTGTATTACGAGCAATGAGAATGAGAAGCTGGCTCATGTTTACCAAGTGCTGGACGACGGCCGCGCGGCGGCAGTTACTCGCTAGTAATGCTCGCGCCTCGTGTTGACAGCGCAGTCTGTTGGGCTCTTATTGCTGGCAGCCAAGATGGGGCAAGCCTGAGTCCATCCTCCATATTCATGCTGTTAGGGTGTTTAAGTATTTCTATGGCCTCTCTGATTTTGCTTTTCGTCATAACCGACTGCTTGGCCAACACACAGACTTCTCTGTCTTGCTGATGTTATACCACTGCATATTTGTTGTGTTGCCCTAAACGAATATAGCGCTTGGGTTCCCGAATGCGCGTTGCTATTGGCCTGCCAGTCTCGCCGATGTCTGCCTCTCCACATTCGCATTCCACCCTGTACCCATGTCACGGATTGCGCGGCCCCTTACGCCGCAGGTTCGAGTCCTCCCTCGGGCATGGGCGTGAGTGTTTTCTTAGTATAAGTTTAAGTAGTGTGTAAGTCTAGGGACCGATGACCGCAGCAGTTTGGCTCCTTAGGAATTCACAAACATTTGTAATGCACCCACCTTGTCCTTAGTGGAGCCTAGCACATCCTAGATCCTGCGACCACTATAGAAGACAGGCTACACCCCAACCCGACGAAGGTGTTTGCCTATTCTGCCAGTAACATTTTTCACATAAGGTAAGCAAAGCCTGTGTGTTGGCCAAGCAGCCGGTTATGACGAAACGCAAAATCAAAGAGGTCATCAAAATAAACACCCTAAGAACATGAATAGAGAGAATGGACTCAGGCTTGCCCCATCTTGGCTGCCAGAAATCAGAGCCCAACAGACCGCACTGTCAACACGAGGCGCGAGCATTACCGTCGAGTAACTGCCGCCGCTCGACCGACGACCAGCATTTAGTAAACAGGAGTCAACTTCTCATTCGCCGGTGACCACCAATCATGGCACGTAACACAAGAGCCAATAAACAACAGAGGTTACGCTCTCCCTCCACAACAGTAACCTATTAAAATAAAGTCCCCTCTCCTTCTTCCGTAAGTGACCAATGAAATGAACTATCTTTTTAAAATTATGACGTAATGGCATGCTCAGAGAACAGTAATAACAAAATCTAAGGGACACTGCATAGGTAGAAAGCACCAGCAGACCAGAAGAAGGCCGCTGCAACCGTGGTCGAAACGTTTATTTTCTCCAGCAGTAGTTTTATACAATACGACACTGTACCATACCCAGAAAACTTTTATGTCGACTGAGTCTTGTCGCGGAAGCCTACGCAATTATGTAATTAAATGTATAAAATAAGAATAAGATAAAATTTAAAAATCTTCTCAGTAATTGACAAGATAGAAGAGGATGGAATGAAATGGATTACATTGATAGAGTGAACAGAAAACAGATTTCCGTAAAAGATAATGAATTATCGGCCGACTGGAAAGAGAGAACTAGATAGACCTCGTAAAAGACGGATGGATGGACGATAGAGTTCAAAGGAAGCAGATAATGATGATGACGGTGGGATGTCTTTTCTGTAACTGTTTGTTGGGAGTACGGTTTGAATGGAAGGGAAACGTGGTACACAGACAAGAATACAAAATAAGCTTTTGAAATGCGGTGCTAAAAACGAATGTTTAAAATTGGATGATAGACTGAGTACATAGTAACGATATAATGAATCAAATTGACAAGAAAACTAAGTTATACGACAGTCGTTCTTATTAATTGTTTGACTGATGTTAAGAGAGAATTTGGGGGGAGGGGGAGTTTGGACGGCGGGAGGGGGAGAGCGTCAGTGCAGGCGGAAAAGAAGTAGGGTGAAGACGAGGGACGAGGATGAAGGGGAAGGCGGCCACTGTGTCTGCTACGCTGGCCAACTGGTTGGCCGCCTCTGAAGAGAGATTAGAGCTTCGCAGCCCCTTTCGAGCCCGGGCTCCGCCCGTCCGCAAACTCGGCCGGCAGGACTCTCGGTGTCGGTGTTGCGTGTCACCTGCTGTCCCTTATTAAAAGTGGCTCCCTCGCGACCCCTACGAATGGCACCGCGCACCGCGATGCCTTATTCATGTCGCCGCTCAATTTGACGCGCGAGCCGTGAGGCTATTCCAGGTTAGCAGCCTCGGGGGATTCTCCGAATGTCCCAAGCAATCGATGCCCTACCGCCGTCCCGTGCCTCTGAGTGAGTGGGTCGCCGCCAGTCTTCGACCCAAAAGTCCACGGTTAGTTCCTCAGTCGAATCTACAATTTCTTTTCCATCATTTGTCGCTTCTTTCACATCTGACAACGGTTTGCATACAAAGTGAATCCGAACACCACGTGCAAAATTCCGGCGGTTCTTTAAGGAGTCTCATGGTACAGGGTGACACAGAATAACGGGGATGTTTGAAATGAGTAGTGGCAGCCATGGGCAGGTGGCAGCACTGCGGGTTCGTTATAGTTAGCGAGTAAACAGTCCGCCATTTCAGTAATCATGGATCAGTGGAACGGACAACAGCGTGAGTTATCCATAAAAATGTTTTATAAAAACAATGATACCATCAGACTTCAAGAAGAATATAATAATTCCAATCCCAAAGAAAGCAGGTGCTGACAGATGTGAAAATTACCGAACTATCAGTTTGATAAGCCACGTCTGCAAAATACTAACACGAATTCTTTACAGACGAATGGAAAAACTGGTAGAAGCCGACCTCGGGGAAGATCAGTTTGGGTTCTGTAGAAACGTTGGAACACGTGAGGCAATACTGACCCTACGACTTATCTTAGAGAATAGATTAAGCAAAGACAAACCTAAATTTCTAGCATTTGTAGACTTAGCTTTTGACAATGTTGATTCGAATACTCTCTCTCTAATTCTGAAGGTGGCAGGGGTAAAATACAGGGAGCGAAAGGCTATTTACAATTTGTACAGAAAACAGATGGCAGTTACAAGAGTGGAGGGGCATGAAAGGGAAGTAGTAGTTGGGAAGGGAGTGAGACAGGGCTGTAGCCTATCCCCGATGTTATTCAATCTGTATATTGAGCAAGCAGTAAAGGAAACAAAAGAAAAATTCGGAGTAGGAGTTAAAATTCATGGAGAAGAAATAAAAACTTTGAGGTTCGCCGATGACATTGTAATTGTCAGAGACAGCAAAGGACCTGGAAGAGCAGCTGAACGAAATGGACAGTGAAGGTGGATATAAGATGAACACCAACAAAAGCAAAACGAGGATAATGGAACGTAGTCGAATTAAATCGGGTGATGCTGCGGGAATTAGATTAGGAAATGAGACGCTTAAAGTAGTAGATGAGTTTTGCTATTTGGGGAGCAAAATAACTCATGATGGTCGAAGTAGAGAGGATATAAAATGTAGACTGCTAATGGCAAGGAAAGCGTTTCTGAAGAAGAAAAATTTGTTAACATCGAGTATAGATTTAAAAGTCAGTAAGTCTTTTCTGAAAGTATTTGTATGGAGTGTAGCCATGTATGGAAGTGAAACGTGGACGATAGATAGTTTAGGCAAGAAGAGAATAGAAGCTTTCGAAATGTGGTACTACAGAAGAATGCTGAAGATTAGATGGGTAGATCACATAACTAATGAGGAGGTGTTGAACAGAATTGGGGAGAAGAGAAATTTGTGGCACAACATAACTAGAAGAAGGGATCGGTTGGTAGCACATATTCTGAGGCATCAAGGGATCACCAATTTAGTATTGGAGGGCAGCGTGGAGGGTAAAAATCGTAGAGGGAGACCAAGAGATAAATACACTAAACAGATTCAGAAGGATGTAGGTTGCAGTAGGTACTGGGAGATGAAGAAGCTTGCACAGTATAGAGCAGCATGGAGAGCTGCATCAAACCAGTCTCTGGACTGAAGACCACAACAACAGTTTGGTGGCAGCACAGAGGGAGTTTCGACGTTTTTATAATTTAGGATGTCGTTCCGTCGAAGCATGCGACAAAATGTTGGATTAATAACTTTGAAGAGACTGGATCTGTCCTCAAGTAGAAACCGACAGGACGACAGAACTTTGCGTACTCCAGCGAACATTGCGTTGTAGGCGAGTCTGTCTTACGGAGTCCAGGCATTGAATTCGTAAGGCAGCAGTGGTTGGAATGTCCCGGGAGTGAGTTCGCAGAGGTATTCATCTGCATCTAAAATTTCAACAAACTACAGATGGTGCAACAATTGGAGGACAATGATTACCGGTTACGATTAGGATTCTGTCAACAAATGATAGCAAAAATAAACAATGACGATGAATTTCTAAGCAAGCAGTGGATGTCAAATGAGGCGCATTTTCATCTCAATGCGAAGAAACAAAACTACCGTTACTGGGCAAACACAAACCCTAATGACGCTCATGAGCGGCCTTTACACGCTGGTGTGGGATTATCTGACCGTAGTTTTTCACAAATGAACAGGGAAACACAATAATTGTCAATGCCGATCGTTACGAACTTTCGTTATACCAGCATTGAACAACTTTCCAGACGCTCAAGAAGCCTGGTGTCAACAGGACGAAGTGACATCACACATTGCACGGCAATCAATGACATATGTGCGAGAATTGTTTGGCAACCGTGTGATCTCACGATTCGGTAACATACCTTGGCCCCCTAGATCGCCAGATTTATCCGTTTGTGATTTTTTTCTTGCGGGGCTACCTCAAGAGCAACGTCTACACTACTCGACCAAGAACCCTGGATGAGTTAAAGCAGAGAATTCGGGATGCAGTTCGCAGTATCCCAGCTGAGATGTTGCAGCCGTCAATGAGGAATCTCAGCGGCAGATTTCACGAATGTATTTATACAGGAAGACGCCATCAATGTTTCGTAAATGGCAAAATTGTAAGGTCTCAAGTACTACGAATGCAATTTCTTTCCTTCATCACTTGTAGTTTTATTGGGTTGTGGAAATGTTCCCGTTTTTCCGTGCCGCTCTGTATAAGGGAGGCGTGGGCTCTGGTGGATCGTTACAAAGTATTTACATTTCGTTTACTTTCTTAATCCCCAATGATCTTTGCGTCTGTATTGTACTGAAAACTTCTGCACACCTGTGAAATTTCGACGACGTGCGGTGTGTGTTCTGTTTGGAAGCGAACTTGTTCCATTCACTCACGGTGCTTACTGTTGACAACAGAAATGCTCCCTTTTCTTTTCAACCTTAAGCTCCCATTCAGTACTGCTCGGTTCCGTGTCGGATTTGTCTTTATGTTACATAGTTGTACGTTGACACACGGTGTGTACGCTCCTGAACAACTGAGAAATCCAGGAAACACGTGGGAATTTTTTCATCCAGGAAAAATCTGGAATTATTTTAGAATTCCGGATATTTTTCATTGCTTTAGTTCTCAGCTAATTTTTTGTAATTTGGAGTATTAAGAACTGAAACTAACAAAGAATTTTACTTTACCCAGCTACTACAGCATAGTACTGCAGCAGTAAAATATGAACGAGAGAATAAACCAAAACAAAAATTTAGTTTGCAAGGAACATGCACCATTTACAACAACAATATACAATGCGCACACAATCACCTGCCGGCAGCAAAATATGTCAAAGGCTTTGGGACGAAGGGTATGCAATACTTCCTAACAAGAAACTGCTTTCGATGAGCGTGACGTCACAGCTGTTTACATTTCTGACAGGTCGTTGGAAAATATTTCGAATGGTGGCTTGAGAAGCGTTATTTTCAAAGTAAATTTCCTTTTACACAAGATGAATTATGTTACGAGTGAGAATGTTCGATGAATTTCTTAAATCAATGAGCGTCTGACTCTCATTCAGAACGTAGCGCTTCGAGGATTAGGCACTTAGAAAAATTTCAGGCCCAGAAGATCAGTCATTTATGCCATTATTTAAAAATTTACCAGCACACTTATGTTTGCTATATCTTAAATGGTAACACATGCTAAAAAAGGCCACTGAAGCGCCAAAGAAACTGGTGTAGGCATGCCTATTCAAATTCAGAGATACGAGTATGTAAACAGGCACAATATGGCGCTGTGATCGGCGCTGGTTAGACTCTTCATTCCATTCAATAGGTCCTGCTGTTCTTCCTCACTTTCATTGAGAATAGCAACGTTGCAGGGGAATTTTATGATAGTTTCAGTCAGACTTCAGCCCCACACCTGAACTTTCCATTTGTTTCCGCGATTGCTTGTTCATACACACCGTAGATTGAACGGATGGGGCGAAACACTGCATTTAGGTCTGATACTGTTTCTAATACATCTTCGTCCTTGGTCTTCCATTCTTTCATTTACGTATTGATTCTTGTACATATTATATATTAACCTATTTCCCCGTAGCTTACACTTATTTTTCTGACAGTTTCTAACGCCTTACGCTATTTCATATATATTGTCAACCCTTTTGCTAGTTTGCCAAATGCTATGAAGGTGCCTTGGTTTCTCTTCCGTCTTGCCTCCATTATAAAGCGCAACGTCAGAAATACCTCTCTGGTGCCTTCACCTTTCCTAAGGCCAAATTGATAATCACTTAAACTATCCTCAATTTTCTATTCCACTCTTCTGTATATAATTCTTGTTATAAACTCGGGTGCACAAGCTTTTAAACTGGTTGTGCGATATTTCTTCCGCATATCTGCTCTTTCTATCTTAGGGACTGTGTGGATGACATTTTTTCGAGTGTCTGATGGTCTGTCTCCACTCTCCTAGATTCTACACATCAACCTGAATAGCCGTTTTGTTGTCACTTTCCCCAACGATTCTGAAGAAATATTAACTGTACCTTCCGCCTCCTTTGATCGCAAATCTTTCAAAGCCCCGTTAAACTCTCGACTTCTATTTCTTCTTTAATGCTGTCATCAGATAATTTCACCCCATTGCGGCCTTTAATGTACTCTTCCCACCTATCCGTATTCTCTGCTCAGTTTAATACTAGAATTCCTCAAGCGCTCTCGCTGTTGATGCCTTTGCTTCTAATTTCACTGAAGGTTTTGCAAACACAGACATAATGTCTTATGGGATAACAGCAATCAGTGATTTTATAATGTTACTTTAAAATCCGTCTTGATTGCAAATTTTTTTTTATTATTCATATGACCGGTTTCGGTTCATTCAGAACCATCTTCAGATCTGATATTTTAGTTACAGGAGTAACCCGTCCAAATCCAGCAACTTTCACATGCTACGTCACATGTGACGTAGCATGTGAAAGTTGCTGGATTTGGACGGGTTACTCCTGTAACTAAAATATCAGATCTGAAGATGGTTCTGAATGAACCGAAACCGGTCATATGAATAATAAAAAAAAAAAATTTGCAATCAAGACGGATTTTAAAGTAACATTCACTGAAGGTTGTTTTACGTTTTGGATGGTTTCACTCTTACCGAGGACCATTTACTTTTAAATTTGTTCAAATTTTACTGTAACCATTTGGCTTGGATTTCTTGCACTTACTGTTTATTACATTCGCTAGTGAGCGAAATCGCTGTGTTTCTTTCTATCCCTCGACATTTTTATACTTCCTTCTATCGTCGATAGACTGAAGTATTTCTTTTGTTATCACAGGTTTCTTCTTTAATGCGGAATATTTATCTGAAATATACCAATGTTTGTCAAATTTCTCTAAGTGTTAGTTCTGAAGTCACCCATTCCTCTATAAAGAAACTGGCTACTGTGGTATTCATTATCGCAGTAACAACAGCCTTAGAGAAATTCAAACGTACATAGTCATTCCTCAATATTTCAATATCCCTCTCCTTTCTACTTCGATTCTTACGGACGATTCTGTTAAATTTCAGTCAACTATTCATCATTACTAAATGTTGATTTGAGTCTATGTCTTCTTCGGCATACGTCTTATCATACAGTATCTGATTTCGGAATATTTATCTGAAATATACTGGGTAAATGAGTTCAAACGTTGGAGGAAGGCAAGTATATATTACTACCAAGAGGGCCATGTCTGGTATAACATTGTGGTAAACAAATCAATCTCACTCTCCGACATAACACCTAACTCAAATTCAGTTGCTGATGACCGTATCTTCGCACTTGAATATTGGTGGAGAAAGATAGGAAGTAAGGGA
Organism: Schistocerca nitens; assembly: GCF_023898315.1. NCBI lineage: Eukaryota > Metazoa > Arthropoda > Insecta > Orthoptera > Acrididae > Schistocerca > Schistocerca nitens. Next base: position 546,992,568 of record NC_064618.1, read on the forward strand.
GATTTTAAGGCCCCTTTAACAGCGAGTTTGGTAGAGATGAAGCATGAGCTCGAATTAGGGAAGACGTTAGAACGAAACTTTAACGGGTTGAGAAAAGCCAAAGGACAGCTAAATCAGCACGGTTGGATGGGCCATTTGAGCCCCGGAGGCCGAACGCGAGTCCAGCGTGTTTTCGTGGCCGCCACACCACACTCGATGCGCATTATTGACGAGAAGAGCTGGACGCCAGTGAAAATCAATGTAGTTGTCAACTCTGTGTACTCCACAAGCCTTAGTTCGATGTACGGCGACGTGCAGCTCCCATTGGGTTCACAGACTCTAATGCACAACGTATATAACATTCTTGTCATTATTAGTATGTGAAAAATATGACACCCTAAAAGTACGTTACGTTAACAGCGTGTAACGTCGCCGCTCACCTTTTGGGCCTCAATTTAGCCATAAGAGTGTGCAAAGTTTTATTTAGGCATGATATATCCAGCTGAACCTACATACTGATGTCTACATCCCGTAGAGCAGGGATGTTGACTGCTACGTTTCACCTGCTGTTACAATAGTCACAGACATTTTCTAAGATTAAAATCGGGTAATATAATGGCCATTCGAGATGCGGTCGATGCTCGAGCATCCATCAAATTAGAAAGGAATACGTTCGGCCCTATTAGCGCAACTGTTGTCATTTTTTAAGCTGTGAGTGCTTACAGCATACTCGTCCTGAAAATGTAGAAAAACTGCCCAGGCGTGAGAAGGACTCGCGCACTGAGCGTTCCGCACACACTTTAATTTGTGTACAGACATTCCATCCATTCCGGGAATCGTGAATCTCGACGACTTTTGCATCTTATCGACATTGATGCTGGCAAGATATCGGTCCCAGGGATTCCAAGACTTCCCAGAATGTTTTAATTTCAAATCTGAAGTCGGATAACAAATGGCAAAAGAAATATTTTTTCGTGCAATATAATTACAAATTAACGATTTTCTGATTTTTTTTCCTACACTTGTACTGCAAAACCTTCGTTCTTGCCAAATTTCATGATTCTACGTGAAGGGAAAGTACACATAAGCTTTTAATGAGTGAGTTTTCGAGTATCAAACTATGTAACCTAAATGGCCGTATCTTTTGGTTGCACTGGATTAGAGACTAATTACATCATATACCTTAAGTGTGTGATGCAAATATAGAATTCATATGTCTATCCGTTCCTCGGAAAAGGGGGTCGTAACAGGCGAACGGACAGACAGAGAGTCTGAAAAATGGAAAAAGAAATTTTTTAGTGTTATTAATTGCAAATTAACAATTTTCATATTTTTTTTTCCTTTGCTGTAGCGTGAAACATGGTCTCTTAACAAATTTCACGGATGTAAACGGGAAGGATCCTACAGATTTTGATGAGTGAGGTTGCGAATATCAAAACACGTTACATGATTCGCCGTATCTTTTGATTGCATTAACTTAGAAGCTAACGTTTGTTATACTACCAAGGGACTACAGACATTAGCACGTGACACAAATTTCGTTTTTATACAGTTCCTGAGAAGAAGAGATCTTAACGGACAGACGTACAGACAGTCTGATGACAAATGACAAAATATGTTTTTCGTGTGATATAATTAGAAATGACGTTTTCGTAGTTTTTTCCTTTGGTAAAAGTGTGAAAACTTGCTTCTTGGTAAATGTCATAATTCCAGAGTTACTGGATGTGCACAATAGAGAATTGTCAGACCATTTGCTTCGATAAGTGCCGAAGTGATAAGGAATAGCACTCAACCCATAACAAGAAGATTGCAGCAATGCAATGATACCAATGGTCATCACTTCGAACGCATTCTGTAAATGGACGTTCATGCCACCTTTGTGACCTTCGTTAACCTTCAAAGATCTTACTGTTGCACATCATTGGATTCGTCTCGATAGAGGCTATCAGAAAATAAGAACCAAACTATAGCATCCCATTTAGAAAAAAAAAAGTTGACCTTCATATCTACATCTACATCTACATCTACGTGATTACTCTGCAATTCACATTTAAGTGCTTGGCAGAGGGTTCATCGAACCACAATCATACTGTCTCTCTACCATTCCACTCCCGAACAGCGCGCGGGAAAAACGAACACCTAAACCTTTCTGTTTAAGCTCTGATTTCTCTTATTTCATTTTGATGATCATTCCTACCTATGTATTTTGGGCTCAACAAAATATTTTCGCATTCGGAAGAGAAAGTTGGTGACTGAAATTTCGTAAATAGATCTCTCCGCGACGAAAAACGTCTTTGCTTTAATGACTTCCATCTCAACTCGCGTATCATATCTGCCACACTCTCTCCCCTATTACGTGATAATACAAAACGAGCTGCCCTTTCTCGCACCCTTTCGATGTCCTCTGAAGTTGTTCGTAATTTTAATGCCCAGGTACTTAGTTGAATTGACAGCCTTGAGAATTGTACTATTTATCGAGTAACCGAATTCCAACGGATTTCTTTTGGAACTCATGTGGATTACCTCACACTTTTCGTTATTTAGCGTCAACTGCCACCTGCCACACCATACACCAATCTTTTCTAAATCGCTTTTCAACTGATACTGGTCTTCGGATGACCTTACTAGACGGTAAATTACAGCAACATCTGCGAACAACCTAAGAAAACTGCTCAGATTGTCACCCAGGTCATTTATATAGATCAGGAACAGCAGAGGTCCCAGGACGCTTCCCTGGGGAAGTTTTACTTGATGATTTGCAGTCTATTACTACGAACTGCGACCTTCCTGACAGGAAATCACGAATCCAGTCGCACAACTGAGACGATACCCCATAGGCCCGCAGCTTGATTAGAAGTCGCTTGTGAGAAACGGTGTCAAAAGCTTTCCGGAAATCTAGAAATACGGAATCAACTTGAGATCCCCTGTCGATAGCGGCCATTACTTCGTGCGAATAAAGAGCGATATATATCTCTGACGCGACCCAACCTACCAGCCAAAAACCAACATCATGTTACGGTCCCCGTTGTCCCATGCAACATTTGTCCCACAAACTTTTCAGCTGCTATCATACTTTTGGGGTTATTCTAGGTGGAAATAGTTAGTGACTCCCCCTGTGTTTTGAATGCATTGACCTACTAGCTAACGTTTATTATATCGCCAAAGTACCATGACAGAAATTTCTACTTAATACGTCTTCCAGGGAAGACGTGTTTTGAAAAGCCTGTCTTTCTACACACGACAGGTAGATATCATTTTTAATAAAGTGCAACGATCACAAAGTACTCCTCTAATCGGTAATCCAAAATATATGAAGATGACATATATGGGAAACATATGAGATAGAATTACTAATTTATTCAAAAATTCTGGAATAACAATAGCATCCACAACTGACAACACAAAAATTAAGACATACCATAAGTAAAGATAATGAAAAATTTATCAGATCAGGAGTGTATAAGATCCAATGTAGAGACTGTGAGAAAATATATATCGGCCAAACAGGTCGAAATTTTGCAGTAAGGTACAAAGAATATACGTCGGGTACCTCACGAACAAAATCTGTATTTGGCGATCACATAACATTTAATAACCATGCTGAGGGGACAGTAGAGCAGAATCTACAAGTTCTTCATTATGCAAATAAAGGCTTACTTATGAATATCTTAGGAGGAATCGAGATATATGCTCATTTGGAAACCAAATCATCAATGCTGCTCAATGAACAATTAGATTTCCGCGAAAAATATTTTTATGACCTTTCTGACGAAATTTTATAATGAAGATGCACCTACTCTTTTGTTTAAAAATTGGTTATACCCATGGCAAAAGCTATGTATGAAAAATATGCTATTCAACAAATAAATTTTTTTATTAAATTGAGATTGATTATTATAAAAACTATTAGGTCGATGAGTTTTAAATATTTAATCAGCGGTCTCATCAGTTATTCAGACATACGTAATCCGGAACGTACTCTTGTCTGCTACCCTACTGCTATAAAGAATGTCACTATGAAAACTACAGTTAAAGTAAGACGATTCTGCAACATCCATCAAAGATGCAATTGTGATGTAGGCGACTCGGTATAATCGATATCTACCACAACTCCAAGGACTTTTACATCTGTGATTGAACTGACACTGTAATAGTATTAAGGTTGCCCATAGAGGGCACAGCTATTACACATCGTATTTTACCGTTTTTATCTAAAATATAAATAAGTTTTACACATACCAACTATCTGTTAATCAGACATTTTAAATGAATCAGTTTTATGTCATTAGTGTATTTCGTACTTTTATACTTTGACGATAGCGTCATATTATGAATGCTGATTGGCAGTTGTGAAGTAGTGTGAGAGGAAGTAGGCGGAGCCTCTGCATATTTAAGCTCATGCTCAGCACTAATAACCATCAGTTGACTTCGTAGCAGCTGAGGAGAGCTCCGCCTACCATCCTCCAAGGAAGCCATTGGTATAATAAATTTTATTATATCTTGTTAAAATTTTGTCGTCATTAGACACATCTCATTTTATTTTAAGATTGGTCTCTAGTATTTTCTAAAATTAATTCACAGGTCTGAAGATGGTTATATAAATATAACCACAACCGGTCACCTATGTTATTGAGACATAAGGGTTGTGATCAAGACTGAACTTTAGTTAAAATATGTTTTATTCTTCACCTCAAAGGGTGCCTTCTGCTTTCCCCTCCTGGCCAATCCTGAGGCTTTAAAAAGCACTGCTACTGCTTTATGTGTAGCGGACACACCTCAAACAGAAAATACCTACGTGTCAATTCTCTCGATGGCCGCGAAACTGGTATGATGTGAGGTACATCTGTTTGGAAGATGTACAGCATACTATCTTGCACCAGCTCTCCCACTGCACTCCGCTTAACTGTATGCGATCACCATATCCGCAGCAGTGTACTCGTACATGTCGCACTGCTATCAACAATGTTAGTGCACACGAAGTTCGCAATAGGCTGTGTGAAGGCATGTAGCACGTGCGATGGAATGTTATTAGGCTCAGGTCGTCCATCCGCAGTCCACAGACGGCTAAAGGATTGCATAATTTCGTATTCCGACACCAAAATGGATCGGAACAAACCGTCACAGCCTTTCGTTCTCAGACTTCGATGCTCTCCAAAGCCCAAGCTGCAAATTTTTAGATTTGTGTTCCTGCATGAAAACGGTCCGCTTGCCTTCCTGCACCGCATACTAAGCGTTGTTGTTTTCTTAGGAGACCCTGTACATATATATATAGGGTGAGTCAAAAGCGCCTTTACAGCATTGGAATGGTACAGAAAGTTATTGAGATAACTTAGAGAATAGGTACATATGTCATTTTTTAGCAAACGACATCAAGTTTGAAACTTGCTGGCAGATTAAAACTATGAGCCGGACCGAGACTCGAACTCGGGACCTTTGCCTTTTGCCGGCAAGTGCTCTACCAACTGAGCTACTCAAGCACGACTCACGCCCCGACCTCACAGCTTTAATTCCGCCAGTACCTCGCCTTTCATTCTAGAACCTCAAGTTTGATTCACGTAGTGCGTCAGTACGCCATTCCGCCACCAGGAGCGCCAGCGCAGTCCACAGTTAAAATGGCTACTTTCACTGGTGCAGAGCGTGTTTACTGTGTATTCTGGTTTCATAAAACGAACTCTCCAACAACTATTCGGCGAAATTTTCTCACGGAATACGCTAAAGATCCTCCAAGCAGACATACAAGATACTCTTCGCATATTAACTTTTTGAGACACGTTGTTCAGTACGACATGATCAGTCACCAGCTCTCCCGCGTGTCGATGATTATTTTGAACAGGTTAGGCCGTTAGGGAGAGCTTTGCCCGCAGTCCGCAAAAATCAACGTGATGTGCATCTCGCGAGACTCACGTTCCACAAAACACTGTTTGGCGAGTACCGCGTAGACGTTTACACTTGAAGCCATACAGATTCAGAATGGCAAAGCACATTAGTGATGCAGGTAAGGTTGCTCGTGGAGAATTCCGTGCGGAAATTGTGGGCGACGAGACATTCCAGAAAACAATCTTCAGCGATGAGTCAACATTTCGTATCAGGGGCATGGTGAACACCAAAAACTGCAGAAGATGGGGCAGCAAAAATCCACTTGCAGCCCTGGAACACGTTCGTGACAGCCCTGAAGTTAATGTGTTTTGTGCCCTTAGCAAACTGAAAGTGTATGGCCTTCTCTTCTTCCCAGAGAAAACTGTCACTGGTATTGTGAATCCGGATATGCTTGAAAACTTTTTAATTCTACAGAAAGATGAAGATGACCGAGATGAGATGGTTTACTACCAGCAAGACGGAGCATCACGACATTTCCTCACGAAAGTTCGAGGTTTCCTTGATAAATGCTTCCCAGGTCGGTGGGTTGGTCGTGAAGAGCCACTTGGATGGCCATCTCGCATTCCATACTTGACCCCACCGCATTTCTTTTTCTGTGGTTTCATTTAAACACAATGTGTATGTTCCTTCCCTACCAAACAATTTAGTCGTTGCATAAATTACGCCCGATTTGCTGCATCGACTATAGGGAGAAACTGATTACAGATGGGATGTTTGTTGCATCAAAATTGGGAGTCACATCGAACCAAATTGACTCTTGGCCCTTTTACGTGAAATTTGAGGACTTTTTCCACAAAATGACAAATCTACCGATTCTGTAAGCTAACTCAATAAATTTCTACGTCATTCCAAAGTTGTAAAGTCATTTTTGCATCGCCCAATATTACATATATATGCATAAATACTGATGAGATGTTTTTCAGGACATTGTCTTAATTATCATTATTATATACAGGGTGTCCCAGCTATCATGCCCACCCAAAATATCTCTGGAACAATAACAGCTATTGGAAAACGACTTTCACCGGTATCAATGTAGGGCTGGGGCCCATGAATGTACATATTTGGAAACATTCTAAAGCGAAAGCATATGTGTTTTTAACACAGACTTTGTAAGTAGGCTGTTTAGGTTTTTTTATTGATAACGCCACCTCAGTATGAAAATCACCGGCTGTGCCGTGTGCAGTCTGTGGCTGCTTTGCATTGTTGTAATACTCAACCATTGTAGTGTTAGGCAGCTGGCTGTGAACAGCGCGTAGCGCTGGGCAGTTGGAGGTGAGCCGCCAGCAGTGGTGGATGTGGGGAGAGAGATGGCGGAGTTTTGTAATTTGTCATGAACTGCTATATATATGATGATATCAAGGTAAATACATTCTTTGTTCTCTATTAATATCTTTCATTTGCTAACTATCCCTATCAGTAGTTAGTGCCTTCCATAGTTTGAATCTTTTATTTAGCTGGCAGTAGTGGCGCTCGCTGTATTGCAGTAGCTTGAGCAGCGAAGATTTTTGTGAGGTAAGTGATTTGTGAAAGGTATAGTTTAATGTTAGTCAGGGCCATTCTTTTGTAGGGAATTTTGAAAGTCAGATTGCGTTGCGCTAACAAAATATTGTGTGTCAGTATAAGCACAGTCCTGTAAAAATGTTCAAAGGGGACGTTTCATATGTCGACCCTTAGCCTAGGATACCTCACTGGAATCTTCTGATTTTTTTTCTTGTAGTTTGTGTAATTAGTGTAGATTTTGTTTATTGCTAGCGCGTAATTGTAGAGAAATTTCCATTGTAGTTGTAGTTTTTTCATTGTTGTACAGTAAAACAGTTGTGGCATGCATGTAGATTTGCACCAAGTATTTCGCAGCTGCAATTAACTAGATATTATTTTCAGTGTTATGTTAATGTGTTCTCTTATTTTTGCTCTTGAAATTGTGTTTTTCTGTGTTGTCGTGTGAAACACTGTGACAATAATGGCGTGTGAAAAACGTAACACTAGGCTCCAAAGTAAATTGAGAAATGACAGCGAAGACGAAAGCAGTATGTTAGCGCCGCAGAATAATGAATTAACTAATGTTAATAGTAGTAATTTGGTAATTGCGCATAGGGAAATGGAGCGGGTTTCAAACAATGGCGTGGACAGTGAAACAATTAGTGAAGAGGGAAGCATTATCGATCGATCGGTCGGCAATAGCTCGCCTCAGGAAGCCGAAATGACACGACACGATCTCGCAAATACTGTAGATTCAGGTTCTGGGTCATCACCGTTTTCTCAAATGAGTCAAGACACATTTTCTGCTTGTCAAAATGTGAATGTTGCCGGTGAAAATGCACTGCCAAAAAGCATAGAGAAACAGATTCCAGACACTAATACATTATTATTGCAATTAATGCAACAAATGGAACAAAATCAGAGACAAACACAGCAAAAGCTACAAAAGTTAGACACAGTGGAACAAAATCTTAAAAAGTTAGACACAATGGAACAACATCAGAGACAAACACAGCAACAGTTAGATGCAATGGAACAAAATCTTCAAAAGTTAGACACCACACTTGAACAAACACGTGAGGATTTAACTAATGAGTTACATCACATTGAATCGAAATGTCAGAAAGTCTGTAACGACGTAAAAACACAAATTTGTGAGCATTTCCAACCTATTTTTTCGCGTCATGAAAATGCACTACAGAATCACGAAGCAGCCATAAAAGAACTGCAAACTACTGTTCATGAAAATCATGAGACCTTACAAGCTAAATTTGACTCAGTTGCATCTACCGATTCGGTTACGCAACTTGCAAAAACTCAGGAAAACTTGAAGGACACAGTAGATTCGATTTCAACACAAATGGACAATCTGAAACTTGGTTCAGAAAAACACACTGAGGAAATGTGTTCACTATCGGAGAAAGTAGCCGAACTTTCGGATCAGTTCACTAACTTGTCTACGAAGGTAGATGATAATTTGAACGACACAAAACCGGTAGTCTTTAATGACACAGAAGAGAACGAACAAATTAGGAAACTGAAACAAAATCTGAATCAACACCAAAGAGAAATCCGGGAAGTACAAGATCAGCTGACACAGGTAATACAAGAATTACGTATTTCAGAGGACACTCGCGCCCCAACACGGGAAGAGGGACATAGAAATACGGAACAACCACAAAATAATAACACAGGACACTTCGGAAATTATGAAAGAAATTGGCAAGGCACACCGAATTTTGAGATGGAACCGCCGACACGACGTAACAATGACCGATATGCGACTCGCCGACATGATGACTTTGACTATAAGCTGTTCATTACTACACGTAAATTCAAAACGTTTAAAAATTCTGCCAACGACATTCATCCACAAGCGTGGCTCCATCAATTCTCTCATTGTTTTCCCCCCAACTGGTCATTAGAACACAGATTAGAATTTATGTGTGGCTATTTAGAGAATGAACCAGCTGTAAGAATGCGTTCGGTCATTCATGATTGTCATAGTGAAGGAGAATTTTACCATGCCTTCCTCTCCGCATATTGGTCTCAAGCCACACAAGACCGAGTAAAACATGGCATCATAATGATGAAACATTTCGAACAATCTGAATTCTCCAGTCTTGTGAAATATTTTGAAGACATGTTGCACAAAAATCAGTACCTGTCAAACCCATACAGCCCCTCAGAACTCATCCGCATTTGCTTAATCAAATTACCTGAACATTTAAGACATATTATTTTGGCAGGACGTTGCAAAGACGACATTGAAGCTTTTCAGGGACTGTTACAAGAACTGGAAATTGACACTGACAATCGCGGAATGCAGGAGCACAACAATTACAGATCACATCCGTCGCAATTCCGCGATGAAAGAAATAATAACTGGACGCGACAAGGCTATTCTCACAACACAAATCGTGACCGAAACAGACACCACCCGTATGACAACCGTTGGCAGAGTAGTAATAGTTACAGAGAAAGATCGCATTTCCGAAGTAATGACTATCACAGAGACAATCAGAGAAACAGACAATATGGGAACCAAAACAATTATTATCAAGGGAGGCAGAATAACTTCAGATGCAACAGTTCGGCGCACAGTTACGATTCAGGGAGAAATTCTCCACCACGTGACGGACAAGGAAGAAACTACGGAACCTACCGACATGACGACAGACGATATATTCGTAACGACAGACCTGAATTGCATCAGAACTGGCGGGATTTAAACACGGCAGGGCCCTCTCGGCAAGGCGAATTTGTAGAAGTTCGGTCTCCGAATCCCATTAACGACGCGCGCCAACAAAGAGGCAGGCACTGACCCGCACAGCAGGCAGCCGCGTGCGCCAGCTGGCTCAGGGAAAAATAACATAGCGCTAACCTTGAAAAAAAAATTCCAGTATTCTTTACCGACTTATACCGCATTCTACACCACATTTCACACGTAAAACCGTTTATTGAGAGATAATGTGCTTTTTTAACTTGAGATTTTAATGCAACTTTTGGTTTATTTGAAAATACATTCTGAAATTAAAGTGCTTTCTGAGAGATATCAGATGACACAGAGGTTAGTTTATGTGACAGCTACACGATGTTATCACGACGCTACTAATGAGTGACAGTTTACAATGTTGCCTTTGAGGTGTTTTTGTTTTATATTTGCACAGTTTTCTGAATTCTTTTGGAAAGAAAAACATGTTTTATTAGTAACTTTTGTGGTATAGCTACAATGAGACAGCCTTTTCCGTAGCACAACAATACGTTACAGTACAGTACTTTCCTCATCACGGCAATAAGCGTAATAACTAAGATATCTATACGCAAAGCATTTCACTTTTGTGTATCATGAGGTAAGTACATTGACTTTTGTGGAACTCAGCTTTCGGAGGACGATATCTACGACACTTACACAGAGAGTATATTACAACAAGACGCACAGTTTAGCGCTACAGGACACGTATTTGAGTGATTAATTTTGTACTTAAAACATTTATTTTTAAAGATTTTTAAATTGCAAAGAAAGTTTTCCGAGAGATATTTCATTCCATTGCTGTAATCTGTAACACCTGAGGGTATAATTACATTAATCCTCAGGGGGGTACACGCTTACTTTGTGTACCATGTGTGTGGCAACCACAAGGAACCCTAGCTAATATGGTATTTGCTTATACAACTTTACACATCGGTACCATATTTCTCTAACACATAATTACACAGCTATCTGATCATTTAACTGAGACAGACAAACTTTTTTACTACATCAGTGACAGATGTTTACGTAATTATACCGTTGGATACCTTCATGTTTACGCAATTACACAGTTGGGTAACTTCACACTTATGAAATTGTATTTTGTCTGTACTTTGTGAACTGTTCATATTTTTTCGGAACCATTGTGATACTATGAGAACTTTGAATGATATATTTGGTAAGGGAGCATGATTTTAAAGTACGTTTGAGGTGGATAACACTTTTGAAATGAGCAGAGAATTTTTTTAGGTTTTAAAATATTCAGGAAGCAACGACGATTTTGAGATTTAGCTGAGGTTTTATAATGTTATGATGACGATGTGTATTACGCTGTTGCGGTATGTTTATGATAAAGAAGCTGATGCTATATGAGGAATTTGATTATGCTATGTATCTTATGATGAAGTATTGAAGAAGCGTCGACGAATTTGTATATGTGTAATAAGGTAAGGAGTAATGAGTAGCGGTTAGGAACTCTGCCTTGTGAAGACGTATGTTGGAAACCGAGAATCGTACTTTTAGAATTATGAAATGTGTGTAAATGCGTGAATGTATCACAATGCTGACGAATATTTTTTTTTGGACACTTACATTTATAGGATTTTGTTTCTACAGATTTGCAACGCTAATTCTTGACCTGTGAAATATTTAAGACTGCCATTGTAGTGGAAACTGTTGTCGTAAATATTTCCGTACGAAAGTTAAGTGACCACCTGCACGTAATGCGTCGCGGGCACCCACCTGGGCGACAGCCGCCCGAAAAAAAAAAAAAAGAAAAAAAAAAGCCATTAGCCTTCCAGCGGCACAGGTAAAAAAAAAAAAAAAAAAAAAAAAAAAGGGGAAGGCCATTATCCTCGCTATTGACGTTCCTTTAAAGAAAGCATCGCAACATTTCACGGCTATTGTCGTGCTAATTGAGAGAAATGCCATATGGCTAGTGAATGACGTTTCACGCCTTGCTTTGCCCATTTTGTTTAATATCTAGTTTCTAGCTGCACTGCAGCACTGGTTAAAATAAAATTTTATAGATGTACTAATTTAAATATTTTCTGTCTGCAGATCTATTAAATAATAATTTTGTAATCCACATTCTTTGAAAAAGGAGCTCTTGGAATGGAAAGAACAATAAGAAGGGACTAATAACAGGAACTGCATACATAATTTTCTTTTCTAGTATTTAGGAATCTTTTGTAGAATTAGTTTTTGTGGTGCACCACTTTAATTACATAGTCATTAAGATGTGAATATACATTTCCCTTGTCTGCATTGTTGTCTTTACTGTAATATTTTTTCTGCTTGAGCTTTGTCATGTATAGATATAAGTTTTATATTTTTTATTTTTTATATTTGCTGCTGCTGTTTGCCATGCATAGTGCCTTATATTAGTTGTAATATTGCAATTGCTTTGACAATTTCCATTTTTTTCATTGCTATTTGTATTAATTGTTTTGTGCTGCTGCATTGCCTCGTCCCTTAGCTTAGCATCTGAGCTCAGTAGATTTAAGTTAGCCTAAGAGGGGGTAGACTATATAAGAAACTGACTATGAAGAATAGGGAAAGAATGCATTGAGAGGTTATATGAAACAGAGTTGGCAAAAATGAGTATTGTGCACTGAGAAATAATTATTTTGAAAGAAATATGGTTAGAATACAGAAAAGAGGTACAGATAGGACTATTTGGGAATAATGATGAACGAAGGGAGATCTCCAAGAACAAAAAAGGTTTTGTTCACAAAATACTGCAGTACCAAAAGTTACACTGAAAACGAACCCTGTCCTTTCCATTGTGTTATCCCACTATGTGTTTGTGTTCCCTTGTGTATTTATGTTTTTCCTGTATTTATATGTATATCTGATAATACTTATGTTGTAGAACTTTTCTAATACTAAGCTACATTCACTATGATGAGGAATACTGTGATCCTCAAATATAATTTGCATTAATAATATGTTATTTTCTTTGTAAAGATGTTAGACTTTAGTAATTCTGCTCTGTTTTAATGCTCATGTGTGAAGTTGATGTTTCAAAAGCTATTCTGATCTTTTATGTATGTACTCATGTCATAATTCCTGTAACACTGACGTATATGTCTATTTCTATTCTTTTGTAAAGCCTGTTTCACTACAAATGTTATCTGTATTGTTATGTTCTGTAATGATGTATTTTGTACCTTTGTTATTTTGTTCTTATGTTGTAAATTTATAATTGTATAGACACCAGTTCTTCAAATTAAGTATATTTTGACTGCACACGTTTCTGTTGGTCATAGCATATGCACAATATGTGAGAAGTAGGGAGTGATAGTGTTTGCACGTGTGTTAATAATTCAGCAAGGGACTGGATAACAGCATTGCTTGTTCTAAGGATAATTCCAACAACTTTGTGAGTGCACAAGTGGTGGTTATGGACTTGTTATATTATCCGCAAGACTCTTCAATGGTGATTGTGTACCTGCACAGTCACAACAGATGGCTGCTGGCCATCTCTACAAGGACTACAGTGGGTCTGCGCCTCTGGTGGCCCACCAGTACCATTATCTCTACAAGGACTGCAGTGGGTCTGCACCTTTGATGACTCACCAATACCATTATTTCTACAAGGACTGCAGTGGGTCTGCACCTCTGGTGGCCCACCAATACCGTAATCTCTACCAGGACTACAGTGGGTCTGCTCTGTGATGACCTACCCACCAATACTCTTCAAAACTTCGACTGACTCCGCTGTGGGTTTGCTCTGTTGTGGACCAATACCTGTCTGCATGTCAAGAGTCAGCACTGTCTTTCCGTTGGAAGGACAACGATACTTCAAGACTGCATGGAAATCCATTACTTCCGTGTGCATTTTCTTTTACTGCTCAGACTTTGAGAAAAACACTGCAATGTGATGAATGATCAGGACTGTCTTTATGGACTGTGAGAGAATTTTAGCTTTTGACCAACATTGTATCAATAAGTGTGTGCATTTGATTTCTTTGTTATTGTAATTACGATTATGAAAAATTTTAACAAATATGTATTGGCCAGTGCCCAACAAAATTTGTCAAATTTTTTTGTGGGGAGCATGGGGGCTATGTAAGTAGGCTGTTTAGGTTTTTTTATTGATAACGCCACCTCAGTATGAAAATCACCGGCTGTGCCGTGTGCAGTCTGTGGCTGCTTTGCATTGTTGTAATACTCAACCATTGTAGTGTTAGGCAGCTGGCTGTGAACAGCGCGTAGCGCTGGGCAGTTGGAGGTGAGCCGCCAGCAGTGGTGGATGTGGGGAGAGAGATGGCGGAGTTTTGTAATTTGTCATGAACTGCTATATATATGATGATATCAAGGTAAATACATTCTTTGTTCTCTATTAATATCTTTCATTTGCTAACTATCCCTATCAGTAGTTAGTGCCTTCCATAGTTTGAATCTTTTATTTAGCTGGCAGTAGTGGCGCTCGCTGTATTGCAGTAGCTTGAGCAGCGAAGATTTTTGTGAGGTAAGTGATTTGTGAAAGGTATAGTTTAATGTTAGTCAGGGCCATTCTTTTGTAGGGAATTTTGAAAGTCAGATTGCGTTGCGCTAACAAAATATTGTGTGTCAGTATAAGCACAGTCCTGTAAAATTGTTCAAAGGGGACGTTTCAACTTATGTTTTTTGAAATGAACCTCCTATATTTTTTCTTCAGCAATCCATAGCATGCCAAAGCACATACACAATGGCGTTGATTGCATAGCAACATTCCCATTACATCCCGAGATATTGAGGCGCGAAGTTGACGCTTGAAACACCCGACATGCGCTGCTAGCGCACGTCCTGAGGTTCAGGCGTGAACCCCATGCTGCCCGTAATCGCGATGTGATTGACATGTGTAATCACTCCTCCATACTTGTCAAGAGGTCCGAAACGAAAAATACGGTCTGCTGCCATAAACTCTCATAAGCACATAATGGTTTCCCTCTTGTACGTTTTACGTGTCTACGTACACAATACGAACCAGTACCGATCGGTGCACACCCGTCAGGATGTCTTATTTATCCTGCACACCCAAAATAAGGTTTATCTAATGCGTTATATAACCCATTGTACCTGTCGCGCAGGGCCTGGCTCTACCTAGTCAAGTGTCGAACGTAGTTCCCACTACTGCCACAGTTGCCACTTCGCCTTGTTTATGATTTGCGACCTATGCAAACTCCTGTACTCCACCCTCCGAGCATCCCATTTGTTGTTGCTTTGGCGTGCAGTACACCGCTTGTCAGTGTAGTCGTGCATCAGAGTAGTCTAGTGACGGCACGGAGGTAGTACACATTGTGAATAAACGTTGTGTTGTGGAACTTATACTGTACAGTATAATGTACACACATGAAGATATGGTAGAAATGCTGCTGATCTATGGAGAATGTACGTTGACGGGAAATACGCTATGAGATTGCTTGTTTGTTGATAATACTGTTAGCGAACATTATGATTATTAAGTTAACATGTCTGTTTTCTACCCCACTCTACATACCTGTATTGTACCCTGTTGTAGGTGGACGAAATGCTGTTCAGGCAGAACGACTGTACAGAAGACGATTCCCTGACAAGCCATCGCCTTTGCGCAGGATGTTTGGTCGTCTCACATCTCGTCTACGTGAAACGGGAAGCTTAAATCCAAGACCTCGACATCGTCCTAGAACACGCACAGATGAACGTGCTGAAGTTGCTGTGCTCGCTACCATAGCTGTGAATCCTCAAATCAGCACACGTCAAATTGAACGTGAAGTTGGTGTGTCGAAATCAAGTGCACAGCGTATTCTTAAACGTCATAAGTTTCATCCTTACCATGTTCATTTACACCAGGATCTTCATGGAAATGACTTCCGCAATAGGGTAACATTTTTTCGGTGAGCTCAGCAAAAACTTCTGACTAATCCAAATTTTTTTTTGCAGATGTTCTCTTTACCGACGAGGCATCATTCTCCAACAAAGGAATTGTCAATATGAGGAACATGCATTATTGGTCCGCAGACAATCCAAAATGGCCCCGTCAGGTAGAGCACCAACGTCCGTGGAAAGTTAATGTTTGGTGTGGGATTACTGAAGATACCATTATCGGACCTTTCTTTATAAATGGCATCCAAATTGGCAGACAATACACCAGATTTATACGACACAATCTTCCTGTTCTCTTGGACACCGTACCTCTGAACCGGAGAATGGTCATGTGGTATCAGCTTGACGGATGCCCTGCACATAACGCTTTACGAGCACGACGACTTCTGAACCGTAAGTTCCCTGGTAGGTGGCTTGGACGAGGTGGCCCAGTTAGGTGGCCTGCCCGATCTCCGGACCTTACACCACTGGATTATTTTCTTTGGGGAGCAGTGAAGGATGCTGTTTAGCAACATGAACCAACAACACCAGAGGACATGTAGCAACGCATTATTGATGCTTGTACAGCCATCAAAGAGGAAACAGTAGCATGAAGTAGGGCATTCTTCATCCGCAGAGTGACCCTATGTATGCAAGCTAATGGGCATCATTTTGAGCATGAGATGTTAAAGCTATGTTTAGTATGTAGTGCTGGTATCACAGTGGAAGTTTCTACAAAGGGCCATTTTACCCAGTGATGTTAAGAAACATTTGTTTGCAACAATTTGTCATTTAACGCATTAGATAAACATAACATTGATAATTATGTGATAATAAAACTAATTGGTTAAACATGTTTACATTCATCTTCTATGTCCCACCTGAACTTCCCAAATCAAAACATTTTTACCTAAACAACGGTAAAATTTTTAGTCCACTTGCTCGTTTCACTAAAACCATCAACATGAATTTTACTATTACGAGTGAATGATTAACTGTCACTTGCGCTAGATCTACAGTAAAGTACAGTTTTAACGTTGAACGGCATTACCTTTTTAGTAACGGATTAACGATAAGCGAAGTTAACTTTGTGACTAACATTGCGGTACACAGATATGTTACAGAACCGCATCACCCCTAGCCTATGGGATAAATACCTGCTGGAATGTAAGACGTTAATGCAGGATGGCAGCAGACCGTATTATTCGTTTCGGACCTCTTGATAAGTATGGAAGTGTGATTACGCATGTCAATCACATCGCGATTACGGGCAGCATGGGTTCACGCCTGAGCCTCAGGACGTGCGCTAGCAGCGCATGTCGGGTGTTTCAAGCGTCAACTTCGCGTCTTAATATCTCGGGATGTAATGGGAATATTGCGATGCAATCAACGCCATTGTGTATGTGCTTTGGCATGCTATGGATTGCTGAAGAAAAAATATAGGAGGTCCATTTAAAAAAATATAAGTTAGTGTTAAAAAACACATATGCTTTCGTTTTAGAATGTTTCCAAATATGTACATTCCTGGGCCCCAGCGCTACATGGATACCGGTGAAAGTCGTTTTCCAATAGCTGTTATTGTTCCAGAAGTATTTTGGGTGGACAAGATAGCTGGGATACCCCGTATATAAACAGGATGCTACAGGGTGTTAGTGGTGTAAGTGCAGGTATTTATATTGATGACTGAGGGCAGTGTCCTGAACAACTTTACATCAATATCGACTTCATTTGCAAATTAGTAATTCAGCTATTACAATTAAAATGTATTTGGGTTGGTTAGTGCCTCCAAGTTGGTTCAAATGGTTCAAATGGCTCTGAGCACTATGCGACTCAACTTCTGAGGTCATTAGTCGCCTAGAACTTAGAACTCATTAAACCTAACTAACCTAAGGACATCACACACATCCATGACCGAGGCAGGATTCGAACCTGCGAGGGTGGTGGTCGCGCGGTTCCAGACTGAAGCGCCCAGAACCGCTCGGCCACACCGGCCGGCCTATCTCGCGCTTACATTAACTTATGATCTGCAATGGTAATCACTTAAATCTAGGAATTTCTTTGCTCCATATGGACATTCTGTAACAGAAGAACTCTTTTCGGAAAAAGAAGCCATTAAAGGAGAGCTAGTAAAATGAAAACAACATACGGCCTCACTAAGAACGTGTGTAAAAAGAGGTCTGAAGATCGTAAAAAACTGACCGAAACCGGAAACCACAAAAATGAAGGCCTCTTGCGGTCGAGATTGTTTACGTTCATTTTAAAGTACAGTATTAAAAAACCGCTGTTCACGAGAAATGTTCTCAAAAACTAGCAAACATAAATCAATATTCCTCAATGTTAAACTTAGACACTATTCTACTATAACCGACCCACAAGCATTTTGTGCTGCCGAATGTTTAGTTCTAAGCAAAAGGGGTATGGTAGAAGCATTGTAAATCAAAGAAAGAAAAATAATAAGGAATATTTTCGGATGAGCTAAAGAGCAGATACGGTGCATAAGATGTCGGAATATACTGTAAAAATTACAGCTGATTGGAAAAGGTAGAAAAGCTGTCTATGGCCACATACAAAGGATGAATCCCAACAGACTGACAGAAAGACTTCGGTAAATTAAAAATATATGTAAAGAAATTGAAAGTGACGTAGATGATCTCGAAATTATTCCACAAGACACTGGGGAACCATTGCCTCGGAAGATTCAAAAGGTTTCCATGAAAATCATAAGAAGACTGGAGCTACTTGGTCAGAAAAAAGAATAAAAAACAAGTAATGATGGGAAAAATGTGGAAGAAAATAAAAGAGAAATAGTTGAAATGAACCTAGTCCATTGTGACTCATAAGTAAAAGAAGAATGTATTTGCTAGGGAAAAATCTAAGGCAGTTTACATGATGCATTTTCCTGTAAGATTAAGAAAGGAATTTTTTTATCGTGGGTATTATTGACTTATCTCGCTGCTTGCGGATTCTGCTTGGTTTTCACTTAAAAGCGTTTCCTTTTGACCGTTAAGCGTTAAGGAGCAGACGCTCATTATTCTCTTTGGTTTGCGGTGCCGTGGCCCGAAACAGCAACACAACGACTTTTCAGCTGGTGCTGTGTGCAGCGTAACACCGCAGAACAATAAAAGAGCTGTACGAGTGTCGCGGGACACGGCCCGCACCTGCAGTATTCAGCGGTTGCCTGCACTGGCACGCTGCACACTGCGCCGATGGGCGCACGCCACGCTGTGGGGACCGCCACGCCGCCTGTTGCTGGGGCTTAGCCACTTCCACGGGCAACGCTTCTGCTTGCCACTCATTCTCACTGACGAGCTAACTGAATTTCGTCCATGCCGTTGTGTTTCCAGGCCACTGCGTATAATGTGTTCCTTGATTCCAAAATGCGTCTCCGTGATTTTCAAAGGCAGTGTTACTACATTAAGTATCGAGTTTTCAACAGATGGGGCAACCGTCATCAGGATTTGTATGTGTAGTACCTAAATTTATGTGTTATTCTTAGAGTTGTAAAACTACTTTAGGTTACCGTAGACTATCGTAAGTAAACGTAGACTGTGCTACTTTTCCAAGTAGCTGTAGTCGGTTAAGGTCGTACCCACGTTATCTGTACGTCATTCCACTCGGGCATTACTTCAGAATGATCGTTTTCTTTGCATATGCTATAAGTGTTTGGTAATATTTCCTGCTTTAACAGCGATCATATTCGGCTGCAAGCAGCTCTTCTTAGAGCAGTTGAGAAAGCAACAGTGGGAAGATGACGTAATGTGGTGTGAGGTACCGATGATAGATAGTTTGTTCGGTACGCGTATTGCGAGAAAGAGCACCTAAATTGTGCTCTTTCCGCGATGGGCTGATGCTTTCGGAAGTTGAGTTCCAAAATGATAATTTTCTGTTATTAATATTAGAAAAACTAATCAGTGTATTTACTTGCATTTCAAATCGAAGCATCTCTCAATAGCGTGATATCATTCCATTATTTCACAAGTACTAATAACCAGCAGAATAATAAACAACTGCTAAACGAAAAGGCAGACGAAGCACTTTGGTGATCAGATCGCTCCTAACTAGGATGGCGGGCGAAGTGGTTCGGCGTTATATTAGAGCTGGTTCGGCAGTCTCGGAGGACAGATATCTCCGCCGCAGTCGGCGTCAGGTTAAGATTTCATTATCAAGGTACGATTATTTGGACATGTAATGTAGAACAGTGTGATAGTAATTACGGAAATAAGCAGTTCATTATTTTGTTGAAGAGTGGAAATTATTAATGACTCTAAAGTGGAATGTAATTTTGCAGTTTCTCGTGTTCTACTAATAAAAAAGCTAGTGGCATCCCTTTTAAACAAACTGATTGAAAATTTAACTATTGCTAA
Source organism: Schistocerca nitens (assembly GCF_023898315.1). Taxonomy (NCBI): domain Eukaryota; kingdom Metazoa; phylum Arthropoda; class Insecta; order Orthoptera; family Acrididae; genus Schistocerca; species Schistocerca nitens. The sequence continues at coordinate 547,012,854 of NC_064618.1, forward strand.
AGTAACAGTTGCTCGCCAAGAGTTTATTAGAGCCTCAAGATAACGGATTCACGACCCACGTGCTGTTTTCTGCGCAGGGGACAACAACTGTAGAACACCGCTACTTGATGAACATTTATTAGAACTTACGCACTCCACTCAGGGCGGTGGAAGCAAATAGACACCTCGCATGTACTGCAATCTTAGTAAAAATGAGATCACTAACACGTCATTTATGGTAGGTAAGACAGAGGTGGTACGAAGGAGAGAAATTGTAGAAGGAAGGGTTCATTATACGCACATATATATGACCCTGTCTCTCTTCCTTTCTCTTTTCAACTTGTCGTAGTCTTACTAGATTACCTAAAAACCAGAAGTGGTGAACCGTCTAGAAAGTGAGTGAGGGTACATAAAGAGCCAGATAACCTACGAAACATTTTTTTTCTATATAGTTATCCACCTGTCTGATACTTAAAAATAAACAGTATGTATAGCAAAGCAAAAATTGTCAACGTTTAACGCGGATTACATTCGAAAACTGTTCATTTGTAACATGAAACTGCGGGGGCTTGTTACGAAAATAAAGAAAATAACACAGACATATGGTGTAGCGCTAGAAAACGCTATTTCCTCCACTAAAAGGTGAAATAAAAAACAAGCCCGGAAAACAAATAATAACAAACATCGCTTTAATACTTCGCCTAACTTATATAAAACTTACTTTCGTTATTCATAAACAATTTCCACATTTATCAATAATATCAGAAAACATTTGCCTTTGATCATGATGAAGATAACACCTGTACTTATATATATATATATATATATATATATATATATATATATATATATATATATATATATATATAATGTTTGTACATGTTAGATGTATGTACATAAAAAGTACTTGATTTGTGCAAAACAAACAACCAAACACACACACACACACACACACACACAGACACACACACACACACACACACACAAGACAAATAGTCGGTTCTCAGTTTCTGTCTTACGCATTCATTTATCTTTCTTTCCCTATCAGTGCTACCATTACTACCGGTAATCCTGTTACTTACTACGTGATTTATGTAGCGTACCAAAACTATAGAACAGTAGGTTTGGTAGAGTTCTCCGAACTTCCATCCATTAACAAACCAGCGTCTGCTTCATCATTCAGAATATTTCGAAATCAACATATCCACTGACATTGAACTTCGTGGGAGATTAACATGGGTAAATGCTTTACCGATTGAGTGAAAGTCGCGTTCTAGATGTGGCTAAGCCATTTATCTTCTAGGAGTGTTAGTCCTGATATGAGTGCAGGAAAACTGACTTTCGAAGGCAGAAGAGGGGTACTGGCGGATGAAGTGCAGTGAGGGCGGGTTGTGGGTTCTGCCTGGATTGCTCAGTCTGTTGGACATTTGGCCACGAGAGGCAAAGTTTCTGGTTTTTAGTCTCGATCCAGCAGACAATCAATTGCAGAGTGTAAATTGGAGTCGAGAACCTATCTGTCCCTTTCATCTCACGTTTTATGATGAATTTCTTTCCATCTTGATTCTATTCAGAACTTGCTGCATCACTCCTGCAAGACAGCAACCTGCAACAATCTCGCGTCCCACAGGTGGCAACTCTTCAGGCACTGTCTGCCGCAACATGCAAAAAGGCCTGCTAGGTGAACATCGATCCGCGCTCGTCTCGTTTGTTGGTAAATGTTCAAGACAAGAATAACACGCCGACTTGTTGTTCACAGCCATCACACACATCCATGGCCGAGGCAGGATTCGAACCTGCGACCGTAGCGGTCGCTCGGTTCCAGACTGTAGCGCCCAGAACCGCACGGCCACTCCGGCCGGCCGTGCCTCCAAGTACAGATGGTACAAACAAGCCACTAATGTTTATTTCACCTTGGGCAGTAGGCCAGGTACTGAAGTGTGGATGGTTGGATGGTTGGTTCAAATGGCTCTGACCACTATGAGACTTAACATCTTAGGTCATCAGTCCACTAGAGCTTAGAACTACTTAAACCTAACTAACCTAAGGACATCACACACATACATACATGCCCGAGGCAAGATTCGAACCTGCGACCGTAGCAGTCATGCGGTTCCGGACTGAAGCGCCTAGAACAGCACGGCCACCGCGGCCGGCAGGATGCTTGGACACGAGACGGATAGTGTATAGTGACAGGCATAGAGCACTACACGGGGCAGTTACGACTGTGCAGAAAATATCAGGTAGCACATTATGTGATGTGTTTGCAGAAACCTTAGAAGCATAGAAAAAAGATAACAACTAACAGACTGAAGTGAGTACATATTAAGGTACTAACGCTCAAAAATCGAAAAGGTCTCGCATCACCCCAGTTCCAAGAATTCCTGAAGACAGACATTGACTGTGAATATTGTACCACAGACACAGTCCGTTTGACTGTTCAGAGATGTCACTAAAACCACCCAAAGATGTAAACACCCATGCATGAGCAGCACCTATTAGACGGAGGGGGTCCGACAGCCGATCAGTTCCAGTCATTCCATTAGGAAGGAGATACACGGCTCATGTTGTCTGTAGTTCATCCATGCCTAGAGGGCCAATACCGTGGTTCGATCGTGACCGCATTGTTACTTTGTGCCAGGAAGGGCTCTCAAAAAGGGAAGTGTCCAGGCGGCTCCCAGTGAACCAAAGTGATGTTGTTCGGTCATGGAGGAGATACAGAGAGACAGGAACTGTCGATGACATGCCTCGTTCAGGCCGCCCAAGGGCTACTAATGCAGTGGATAACCGCTACCTACGGATTATGGTTCGGAGGAACCCTGACAGCAACGCCACCATGTTGAATAATTCTTTTCGTGCAGCCACAGGATGTCGTGTTACGACTCAAACTGTGCGCAATAGGCTGCATGATGCGCACTTCACTCCATACGTCCATGGCGAGGTCTATCTTTGCAACCATGACACCATGCAGTGCGGTACAGATGAGCCTAACAACATACCGAATGGACCGTTCTCTTCACCGATGAGTGTCGCATATGCCTTCAACCATACAACTGTCGAAGACGTGTTTGGAGGCAACCCGGTTAGGCTGAACGCCTTAGACACACTGTCCAGCGAGTGCAGTAAGGTGGCGGTCCCCTACTATTTTGGGGTGGCATTATGTGAGGCCGACTGCCGCTGGTGATCAGGAAGGCGACGTAGTGGCTGTGCGATGCGTGAATGCCATCCTCCGACCGATAGTGCAACCATACCGGCAACATATTGGTGAGGCTTTTGTCTTCATGGACGACAGTTCGCGCTTCCATCGTGCACATATTGTGAATGACTTCCTTCAGGATAAGGACATCGCTCGACTAGAGTGGCCAGCATGTTTTCCAGACGTGAACCCTATCGACCATGCCTGGGAGAGATTGAAAAGGGCTGTTTATGGACGACGTGACCCACCAACCACTCTGAGGGTTCTACGCCGAATCTTCGTTGAGGAGTGGGACAATCTGGACCAAAAGTGCCTTGTTGAACTTTTGGATAGTATGCCAAGGCGAATACAGGCATGCGTCAATCAAAGAGCACGTGCTACTGAGTATTAGAGGTACCTGTGTACAGCAATCTGGACCACCAGCTCTGAAGGTCTCGCTGTACGGTGGTACAACATGCCATGTGTGGTTTTCATGAGCAATAAAAAGAGCGGAAATGATGTTTATGTTGATCTCTATTCCAATTTTCTGTACAGGTTCCGGAATCGAGACGATGTAAAACTGTTTTTGATGTGTGAAGATTTACAGCAGTTTTGAAGAAGTTACAGAAATTAATGATAACATAGACAAATCGCTATTAGCCCAGAGATGCAAACTGCCGTGGCGAAAACAATAATAAAATACCGTGTTGGTTGATCGAAGAAACATAACAGTGAAGTTTCCGGATGCCTAGAACATGTTTGAGAGAGTACATTCTGACGGTGGAGCCGGAATAAATAACAAAACATCAATTTTACTTGTGCGTATGAAGTATAAAGTGTGAAGTATAGTATCAAACGATTTACAGATACCGCTCTTTTCATAATGGAGCGCATTTGCTATTGTGTACAGTTCATCACTAAATTATCGTCTTGTTGTTGTTGTTGTGGTCTTCAGTCCTGAGACTGGTTTGATGCAGCTCTCCATGCTGCTCTATACTGTGCAAGCTTCTTCATCTCCCAGTACCTACTGCAACCTACATCCTTCTGAATCTGTTTAGTGTATTCATCTCTTGGTCTCCCTCTTCGATTTTTACCCTCCACGCTGCCCTCCAATACTAAATTGGTGATCCCTTGATGCCTCAGAACATGTCCTACCAACCGATCCCTTCTTACAGTCAAGTTGTGCCTCAAACTTCTCTTCTCCCCAATCGTATTCAATACGCCCCCCCCCCCCCCAATTCGTTATGTGATCTTGTAAGGTGTCAGGCAAATCCAACACCTTCCATGAAAACCCTGACATGATAAGTAAATCCAGTAGTATGTCACATAGCTCCAAATAAATCGTGACATTAAATTAACCAAAGTAATACGAGTAACGAGTGAGCAAATGGAATACAACAGACTAACACAAGAATGCCTAAATGCATGTCATACCTTCCCACGTGAGACAGACTCAGTTCCGAGGGGAGAAACGAGAACAGAGGCCGAGAGCCGAACCGTGTTAAGCTGGAAGGCCCTACGATAAGGGACGGACACCCACGTCGCCAGCTAACCGCTAGGACCACACCCCAGCCGCAAGTTTTAGCGTGAGACTTTTTCGCGTGTCTGTTACGTCAGGACCACACCCCAGCCCATGTTAAAAACTAGAGCCCTCCAGAAGAACAGTATAGATCTTACGATAACACAAAAAGGGCCACCCCCCAGCCACAAGTTTTAGCGTGAGACTTTTTCGCGTCTCTGCTACGTCAGGACCACTCCCCAGCCCATGTTAAAAGATAGAGACCTCCAGAAGAACAGTATAGATCTTACTATAACGCTAAAAGGACCACACCAGCTGCAAGTTTTAGCGTGAGACTTTTTCGCGTCTCTGTTACGTTGCAAACTTTAAAAACATTGCCCCACCACGAAAAGTATAACGTTTCTCATTGGATAGACATAATTTTTGTAGGCGGAGCTTAAGGTTAACATTGAGACCCTGATTGGTCAGATGAAAACACAGCCAGATAGTTTTTTTAAACCAACTTCGGTAAATTGTAGTAAGGAGAAGTTAGGAGAGAGTTGCTTCCGAGACGGCGAGGTGAGTGGAGCTGTGCTGCCCGCCGCCCCCTGACGAACACCGACAAGGTAATGAACGCACGCGATGCCGCATAACAGCGCATAAAGCTTCACTCAGAACTGCAGTAGTCTCATCTGTTACACCCCCTGTTTGCGTAATACTAGTGTCGATCGTCAATTAAAGTTCATGGTGTTCACATTTGCCACTTGAAGTAAAAATCTGAAACGCGATGATTTTTCTGTTATATAGTTATTGAGAAGCCACATCATCCACTGTAATTTACAAGTTAGATAAGTAATTAAAGATAATTGAGGGTCACTGTAGGCCATTTTGATAGTTTTCTCTTTTGTGAAACTTAATTTAAACCTAGATTGTAGATGTGATATGGCATAGGTCATCCTTCGATCCATTGTAGAACTTGGAAACCCATTCAGGAAATATTCGTTCACATTTTTGTTGAACGCAGTATTAAAACATTTCCTTTTATCAATAGTGCAATTTATAAACAATGTTTTGTGAGTAGAATAAAATTTCCAATGGTATTCTTAACTGCTTTTTCGACGTTATTTTACCAGCTAACTAAAAATAGGAAAGCCTTGAACCCCTTCCACTAAATTTAGTTAGTATTAAGATTCTTTTGCAGGGAGTGCAGTGGAGCTGACGCTGAAATCATTAAGTATTTGGTTATATCATCGCTAGTCTCACTGAACTCTTCTGAACTCTACATGTCATGTATGGTCTGGCGACTCCTTACCAGCAACAGGTCCCAGGTTCAAACTAGTCAATTCGCTAAAAAACACGCTCAGAGTGTCGTTGCGCAAAAGTGGTAGGGAGACACAATATAGAACAAACAGACACCATGCAGAATGTTAGAGAATTGCGACCCTGCCAGGATGGTAAAATACCATGATTGATGGTCGACCACATGCCTAACTAGGTCAGAAAAATATCCTGTTGAAAAATTTTCGTAATAAAAAAATTTTTTTGAACGTTATAAATAGTCGAAAACAGTAGCTGCAGCGATAGATAGTAAGAAAGTATTCAATAAATGTGAGGCATTCTGGCAGAGACAATAGGATATTTAAGTTATGAATTTTAATGTTGTTAGAATTAAGTTTTCTCTCCAATGCAAGCCCACAGGTGGCGGATACATCGTTGACAAGTTGGTTCTGACCCAACATGTAAGTGAATTGATTGTCAAGTCGTGTGAACAAAACGTTTATGAAACGCATGAGATCGTATGAGCGCATGTTGACTCGAAGTAGGACGCGTAAATTGCTTTTAAAACAGAAAATAAGGGATTCGGAAAGATTAGCAGTGCAGATCGAGACCTTGACCGAATTGAGGTAGAGACCCAGCATGGAAATGGACAGAGAATAGAGGACAGTACAAAAGACGATGCAGTATCGCGCTAAATAGGACATATAACGCACCATAACGAGGATAATGTACGTCAAGGCATAGAAAACATAAGTCAGCATACGACAGAGGAGCAGGAAAGTAGAGAGACAGTCGATGAGGATTCTAACTTGCGTCTTGAATACGTAGAACCCATAGTACAAGTAATCAGAGCTCCCTCACCACAGAGTACAAGGAATGCGAGCAGAAACGTGTCACAGCACAGTTCAATGCAATCGGTGGCGAACCAACACTTGGGCGAAAACACAGAGCGTAGGACGTCGGAAGAAAACGCAATAGGACCCACAAATCTGGCCGAATTATTACAAATAATTACAGAAACCATGACAAGGCAAAATAAAGAAATTGCGAACCAAATTAAAATTCAAAATGCAGAAACGACCAAACAAATTGCAGAAACCACGAGACAAATGCGTGCGATTAAAGAACAAAACAAAGACGAGGCAAAAGAATCTCGAGAAGTGATAGGAAACTTAATAACAGGTCACAATCAATTGAGAACAGACACTGACAAGGTACAAGCGGACGTACAAACATTGCGTAATGACATTCAGGACGAGATCAAAACATTACGTAACAACACCCTGGGAGAAGTCAAGAAACTAGAGAAACAGATAAACGAAATTACTAGACAAGCAGCAGGTACAGCTCGTGAAGTTGTTGAAAACAGTGTGTTACACAAACGTATCACAAAAGCAGCGCTGAAAAGATATGATAACAGCATAGTCAAAATAGAAACGCAAACGCAGCGACAATTTCAGAAATTGCGAACAGAGTTGTTGCAAACCATTGAAGAGCGTAGTGAACAGGATCGAACAAGCACAGAGTCTGCAACCACATCCGTATCTGTAACAACACCGGAAAAACAAGCAATTAACGAATATATTACGCATTTGCGATTCCAATCACAGGCGGAAAGTAACATACGTGAAATCAGACAGCTTGCACAACAACAAACACGTTTCGAAATTCTTGATGAACAAACGTCATCACAAACACATGCGGAACCACAAATGTATGTTTCAAGACAGTTTGGATCGTGCAATGAAGCAGCAAGGTTAGCCAGACAAGATACCGAACCAATACCTGACGATGGAAAGCCAGGTTGCGATGAGTACAGTGCAATGCATTCAGCTACCCGTTCACAACCGATGGAAGAAAATTATTGCGTACCACTCCAACGATACTACGCAAGGGTAGGCGAAAGTTACAGTGGACAATATCCAATGGATCTACCACAACCCGAAAGAACGACGGGAGAAATGATCAGAAACAAAAGTGGCGAAGAATCGCGAATTTCATATGGAACTATGACGAAGTACGACAACGATCATTTCCTCACAGTCAGTAAATTTCAACATTTTCGAGAAGAAAACTCATTACATCCACGAACTTTTATTGATCAATTCCGAGTAGGATTACCAGAACACTGGACGCTAGCACACAAATTAGACTTTATATGTGCACGCATGTCAGGAACAGTCGCAGAAACTATGCAGAATGTTGCAGCAACATGCTGATCGTACGAAGATTTCAGAGAGAAGTTTCTCTCACGATATTGGTCCAGCGAAGCACAGAACAGAGTGAAGTACGAATTATTACAGAACCCATATTTTGAAAATTCAGGAGAGAAGAGTCCCGTGAAGTTTTTCGAATTAATGGCAAAGAAAAATCAATGCTTAGATATACCATACAGTGACGGAGAGTTGATTAAATTAAGCGCGATGAAGCTACCATTGAAATACCAGCAATCATTAGTAGGTCGCGGAGGCAATGACGTCGAAGCATTTAAAGGTATTCTAAGGGAACTAGAGTTCATATTTTCGGAAGGTGACGCAAGAAAAAGACGAAGCGTACGTGAAAACGAAAGCAAAAACCAGTGGATTCCACAAGACACAGTACGAAGAAACAATAATTACGAACCATGTGATAACTTCGCACCAAGAAACGACAATAGATTTCATCAAAGAACCGTTTATGGATTTAGAAGAGAATATGGCAATAACTATAATTCACCCAGGAACGGCAACAACTATTACAGAGGGAATAACGACAACCGGAACAGGTACTGGAGAACCAATAGACCGACAAATTATCAACAAATAAATCACTATCAACAAGCTGAACAAGTAAAGAGAATACAGATAGAAGAGGTGGAGGTAAGACCACCAAACCCCGAAAAACGTTCGAATTGACAGCTAAGCGCCCATGCCAAAGAGAATGACACACCGACCCAGGACAATTGCAGCACCTTGAACAGAGAAGTAAAAATCTTATCACGAGAAGCGAAGAAGGAAGAAACAAATCCGCAGGGACCAGATGAAAACGAAGACAAGAAAATAACAATATCGTGTTGGGACGAAATTAATTGGGAGAATACTGACGAGGAAGATGAATTACCAGAGGCATGCACAACGAATGTAGGAGGAAAGGACGAAGTAATGAGTATTGCAGAGCTATTTGAGATGGAAACCAGGGAAAGCGAATTCAAGGAGGATAATGCGCAGTCGACAGAAGTTGAAAATAAGTTACAAGTGGGCACACAACCCAACGTATATAATGAAGGAAGTTATGTAGCGATAATTAGAGCATTTAGATGCGATTATTGGAAGTAGCGACGAAGAAGGAGAAGATAGACGAGGATGAGGAAAAAGTAGAGGATGCTGAAGAAAGCGTAAATGAAGGAAGAAATAGAGAAGAGGAAATGAAAGAGAGATAAGTAGCAGTCGAAGCTTATCCTACAGAAAGTTCGAATTCACAAGGGAAATTCCTAAAAAGACTCATGTATAATTCAGTGGAGGATTCGTTGATGCAAGAAGAAGAAGAACAGAACAAACCCTTTCAAATTCAACCAATTGTGAAGGCCATGGTAAAGCATATCCCAGTCAATATTGTAATTGATAGCGGAAGTGAACTGACTGCGATCTCAGAAAATTTATTCATGCAGTGTAATGCCAATGAGGAATTGCCAGTTCTGAAAACACGTAAGATTAAAGTAAGAGGTCTTATTAGAAACAATGCTGCAGAAGTTACGAGAGAAACAAGGTTAACTCTTTCGCGTCAAGGTCAAAAGATCAAAGCCAACTTCGTGATTATACCTAAACTAACTGTAGATTTGATTATAGGTGCAGATTTTTTAAATGAGAGACGAGCGATAATAGATATGGGGAAAGGTAGCGTAACATTCGGGAATGTCACACTTCTCTTTGAGCAAAAGCTAAAATTAGAAGAAATACCAGTTATAAACAAACAATTAAGAATGACGCGAGATAAAGAGGATGAAGAATTAGAATGATATGCACAAAAGGGGGAATCGCCTCAACTCATGTTAGAAGTCCATAAAGAAATCGACGAAAATTTGCAAAAGGTTCAAGGTATTTCGGAACACAGTAAAAGAGAATTAGAGGGTATTCTATGAGATAAAGCAGAGTTATTTTTACCTAAGACTGGCAGTATTAAACACTTTCAGTACAAGTTGGAAGATTAATTTTATTACTGGTAAATAATCAGCACAATATTTCAAGATTATGTTGCAGATAAGATCGTCAGGAGAAAGAAGAATGAAGAGAGAGGAAGGTGGGAAAAAGAAAGTAGTTTCAATAAAAACAGAAACAAAAATAACACCAATAGTACCATAGATTAAGGTGAAGGGATAAAGCGTAGATAGTCTAACAGCATGAAATACTAAAATGCTATACACCATGACACTACACAAACTATAAAAAAAACGAATTTGAGGATTTTTGTAGAAGTTAAGACTAAAAAGATCTTAGAATTGTAACATGGAAAGGGCGCCGAAATTTGTAAACCTTTTTAAAAAGGCATAAAACAATGTAGGTACTAGACATACACTCCTGGAAATTGAAATAAGAACACCGTGAATTCATTGTCCCAGGAAGGGGAAACTTTATTGACACATTCCTGGGGTCAGATACATCACATGATCACACTGACAGAACCACAGGCACGTAGACACAGGCAACAGAGCATGCACAATGTCGGCACTAGTACAGTGTATATCCACCTTTCGCAGCAATGCAGGCTGCTATTCTCCCATGGAGACGATCGTAGAGATGCTGGATGTAGTCCTGTGGAACGGATTGCCATGCCATTTCCACCTGGCGCCTCAGTTGGACCAACGTTCGTGCCGGACGTGCAGACCGCGTGAGACGACGCTTCATCCAGTCCCAAACATGCTCAATGGGGGACAGATCCGGAGATCTTGCTGGCCAGGGTAGTTCACTTACACCTTCTAGAGCACGTTGGGTGGCACGGGATACATGCGGACGTGCATTGTCCTGTTGGAACAGCAAGTTCCCTTGCCGGTCTAGGAATGGTAGAACGATGGGTTCGATGACGGTTTGGATGTACCGTGCACTATTCAGTGTCCCCTCGACGATCACCAGTGGTGTACGGCCAGTGTAGGAGATCACTTCCCACACCATGATGCCGGGTGTTGGCCCTGTGTGCCTCGGTCGTATGCCAGTCCTGATTGTGGCGCTCACCTGCACGGCGCCAAACACGCATACGACCATCATTGGCACTAAGGCAGAAGCGACTCTCATCGCTGAAGACGACACGTCTCCATTTGTCCCTCCATTCACGCCTGTCGCGACACCACTGGAAGCGGGCTGCACGATGTTGGGGCGTGAGCGGAAGACGGCCTAACGGTGTGTCGCTGCGGTCCGGTCCCAGGTCGACGGGCACGTGCACCTTCCGCCGACCACTGGCGACAACATCGATGTACTGTGGAGACCTGACGCCCCACGTGTTGAGCAATTCGGCGGTATATCCACCCGGCGTCCCGCATGCCCACTATACACCCTCGCTCAAAGTCCGTCAACTGCACATACGGTTCACGTCCACGCTGTCGCGGCATGCTACCAATGTTAAAGACTGCGATGGAGCTCCGTATGCCACGGCAAACTGGCTGACACTGACGGCGGCGGTGCACAAATGCTGCGCAGCTAGCGCCATTCGACGGCCAACACCGCAGTTCCTGGTGTGTCCGCTGTGCCGTGCGTGTGATCATTGCTTGTACAGCCCTCTCGCAGTGTCCGGAGCAAGTATGGTGGGTCTGACACACCGGTGTCAATGTGTTCTTTTTTCCATTTCCAGGAGTGTATGTTAGATGATTATAAGTAAAACTTTTTGTAAGAACCATTGTAAAAACTCCAGCAAAGACCAGATGCAATGACCCACAAGTTGCAATGCGAGAAGTATCAAGAAAGAAAAGGACGTAATTAGCAAGACACGATTCCTACAGGGCAGAAGCATCGAAAGAAGGGAAAGGACAGCTAGACCAACAAAGGGAGCTTGTAAATCTACTGCTGAAGAAACCGGTGCAGGGACTGACATGCGAACACTGGACTTTCACGGCTCGTAAACCCTGGGACACCCCCACTCAGCGGAGTGAGCAAAAAATGGCCTGATGAGAAGACGGCTTGGGCAAGCCACCACTGGGAAAAAAAAAATGTGTAGTCACACTACTGTTATTAAACAGCACACTGATGCACGAAACTGAAGAAAACTTCCACAAAGTAAAAATGACATGCCCAAACAATTTATCAAACTGTTACTAAGAGGAGAATTTCAAAGCGACTAGTTATCAATAAATATTTCCATATCCCACCCAGAGAAGAACCAAGAAGCAAGTAAGATGCAGAGAAAAAATAGGCAGAACAGAAGCTGAAGATTCACAAGATTGAGACAAAGAAAGAAGATGGGTGAAGAATAGACGACATACCTTCCCAAATCCCTATCCTATTGTAAACTAGTCGTCTGCGAAGTATTACAACGACCGCTTTCAGCGACACATAACGATGACTTTCATGCATACAAAGTCAGTAAACCACGAGATTCTGCACTCACAGCTCCATGCCATTATGGGACCTCCACAACAGCAACACACACTTGCAAAGCCAACAAGGAGTGACAAACGAAGCTGTACATCAAATGCTTGCCCACATCAATCTCGCTCAAGTCCATCACCTTCGTAAAAAAAAAAAAAAAAAAAAAAAAATTTGGCAACCTCATGCTTAAACATACACAGTATTGTGTGAATGTGTGAAATCAAACAATGTGTGAAAAACTAAATAAGTTAATCACGCCAGACAGCTAATAAACTACAAAATAACAGTCATTGACTATGGACTTCAGTAAAAAAAAAGACTATCGATAAAAATAAGTCATTAGTTCTGAAATGGACAGTATATAAAGAACAAAAGTAGGGCATAATAAACACTAAAACTATATGCCACTTATTTTCTCCTCATAAAAATAAAAGAATAACTATGTTTTACTTATTTTCTCCTTATAAAAACAAAGAATAAAAAATTATCTTGTTGGATGTTTTCCCTTTTTTTAACATTTGTACCATTTGTTAGGATAATATCTCAATACTTGTGTATGTATATTTCTTTGTCAAAGCAATTCTTGGAAATAATTCTTATTTGTTAGTGTAACAATGTTGAAATGAGTGTCTAGAAACAAAAACACTTTACTTGTACTTGATATTTAGAGAATGTGTTAGGAATAGATTTTACTTAATTACTACATTTATAAAAAATATATTACTAAGAAAATCGATCTGAAAGACTCCTCACTTTCGATAACAAACTTCTTAAAAAACAAACTTCACACTTAAATAAAGAAAGAAAATAATTAAAAATTAATAATAGCATAAAAATATTCTTCTCTTGTCATTTTTGAGAATAATGTGGAACAATATAAAAATATAAATTAGTAATACAAACTAGCATAGAACCAGAATAACGTGGCTGAACAGTAGGCAACAAAATTTAGATAAAGGAATAATTTTTGAATGACTTAGACAACGATTCAATCATTGCCTAAATTCAGTGCAAAAATTAAGTTCGAAGGGTGGTGATACATAAGGTGTCAGGCAAATCCAACACCTTCCATGAAAACCCTGACATGATAAGCAAATCCAGTAGTATGTCACATAGCTCCAAATAAATTGTGACATTAAATTAACCAAAGTAATACGAGTAACGAGTGAGCAAATGGAATACCACAGACAACACAAGAATGCCTAAATGCATTTCATACCATCCCACCGTGAGACAGGCGCAGTTCCGAGGGGAGAAACGAGAACAGAAGCCGAGAGCAGAACCGTGTTAAGCTGGAAGGCCCTACGATAAGGGATGGACACCCACGTCTCCAGCTAACCGCTAGGACCACACCCAGCTGCAAGTTTTAGCGTGAGACTTTTTCGTGTGTCTGTTACGTCAGGACCACACCCCAGCCCATGTTAAAAACTAGAGCCCTCTGGAAGAACAGTATAGATCTTACGATAACACAAAAAGGGCCACCCCCCAGCCGCAGATTTTAGCATGAGACTTTTTCGTGTCTCTGCTACGTCAGGGCCAGCCCCCAGCCCATGTTAAAAGATAGAGCCCTCCAGAAGAACAGTATAGATCTTACGATAACGCTAAAAGGACCACACCAGCTGCAAATTTTAGCTTGAGACTTTTTCGCGTCTCTGTTATGTTGCAAACTTTAAAAACATTGCCCCATCACGAAAAGTATAACGTTTCTCATTGGATAGACATAATTTTTGTAGGTGGAGCTTAAGGTTAACATTGAGACCCTGATTGGTCAGATGAAAACACAGCCAGATAGTTTTTTTAAACCAACTTCGGTAAATTGTAGTAAGGAGAAGTTAGGAGAGAGTTGCTTCCGAGACGGCGAGGTGAGCGGAGCTGTGCTGCCCGCCACCCCCTGACGAACACCGACAAGATAATGAACGCACGCGATGCCGCATAACAGCGCATAAAGCTTCACTCAGAACTGCAGAAGTCTCATCTGTTACACCCCCTGTTTGGGTAATACTAGTGTCGATCGTCAATTAAAGCTCATGGTGTTCACATTTGCTACTTGAAGTAAAAATCTGTTATATAATGATTGAGAAGCCACATCAGCCACTGTAATTTACGACAAGTTAGATAAGTAATTAAAGATAATTGAGGGTCACTGTAGACCATTTTGATAGTTTTCTCTTTTGTGAAACTTGATTTAAACCTAGATTATAGATGTGATATGGCATAGGTCATCCTTCGATCCATCGTAGAACTTGGAAACCCATTCAGGGAATATTCGTTCACATTTTTGTTGAAAGCAGTTGGTTTTTACCATCCTGTATTAAAACATTTCCTTTTATCAATAGTGCAATTTATAAACAATGTTTTGTGAGTAGAATAAAATTTCCAATGGTAAACTTAACTGATTTTTCGACGTTATTTTACCAGCTAACTAAAAATAGGAAAGCCTTGAACCCCTTCCACTAAATTTAGTTAGTATTAAGATTCTTTTGCAGGGAGTGCAGTGGAGCTGACGCTGAAATCATTATGTATTTGGTTATATCATCGCTAGTCTCACTGAACTCTTCTGAACTCTACATGTCATGTGTGGTCTGGCGTCTCCTTACCAGCAACAGGTCCCAGGTTCAAACTAGTCAATTCCCTAAAAAACACGCTCAGAGCGTCGTTGCGCGAAAGTGGTAGGGAGACTCAATATAGAACAAACAGACACAACGCAGAATGTTAGAATCTACCCGTTATCGTCTTATACGCTGCAAAGTCTTACAAAACACATCTTTGGTAAAGGCTACCGGTCATTTCACTCTGTCATTGCTACTTCACAACATCATGGTAGTGCAGTCAACTTCAGTACTAATTGTAGGTCACTACTTGCCTTACACTGCTGCATGCTTCAGTGAGAGAGAGCGAGACGATGAGTAGGAAGCGACCTCAGTGGCATTATACTGAGGCCCGCCATACTCCGAGAAATGTAACGGGACAGCAGGAAGTTTCTTATGCACTGATTTTACAGTGGCGCCTTGATTTCTGATGTACGCAACCCTCCACACTAGACTTGCAATCACTCCGTTTCTGATACCCAGCGACGAGCTGTCACGCGGCACTGAGAGCTCTGATTGGAGAACGCGAGTCGCGAAGTGGCCGCCTTCCAGCGGCGACAGCTCGCTGCTGGGGCTCGGCGAGTCTGCAGAGAGGTCGCGACCCTGCGGCCAGCGGCAGCGGCAGCGGCGGTGCTGGCAGCTCGCCAGCGCCAGTCCAGCTCAGCTGCGGCCGCAACAGGTGTCGGCGGCCCACAGAGGGGCCGTGCGCGCGCCTTGGCACGCTGCCACGGCCGCCCCCGCCGCACGCCGCGCCACCTGCTGCTGGACAGACCTGTTGCCTCCACCCACTCCGTACGCTCCGTTTGCCACGCTATGCTCTGATTAAAATTCACACTACACACCTCGGAACTTGGTTCCTGCCACCAGCGCTCTCAACGTAATGCGTGAGCAGTCCAACATTGCCAGTGCGACTCAACAAAGCGTCATTGTGCCTGTGGGTAACGTTCTCCGCCGACTGTGCGCGAACCACTGCATCATCAAATAGAACGGGTTATGTGCTACGCCCCTCGCAGGATGCTCTTGACACGGTGCACACGTCTGTGTATATTTTAAAATAACGCCCTTATACTTATTTTTCATAGACATAACGAAGCAACGACTTATCTTAGAAAATAGATCGAGGAAAGGCAAACCTACGTTTCTAGCATTTGTAGACTTAGAGAAAGCTTTTGACAATGTTAACTGGAATACTCTCTTTCAAATTCTGAAGGTGGCAGGGGTAAAATACAGCGAGCGAAAGGCTATTTACAATTACTACAGAAACCAGATGCCAGTTATAAGAGTCAAGGTGCGCGAGAGGGTAGCAGTGGTTGGGAAGGGAGTGAGACAGGGTTGTAGCCTATTCCCGATGTTATTCAATCTGTATATTCAGCAAGTAGTAAAGGAAACAAAAGAAAAATTCGGAGTAGGAATTGAAATCCTCGGAGAAGAAATTAAAACTTTGACGTTCGCCGATGACATTGTAATTATGTCAGAGACAGCAAAGGACCTGGAAGAGCAGCTGAATGGAATGGACTGTGTCTTGATAGGAGGATATAAGATGAACATGAGCAAAAGCAAAACGAGGATAATGGAATTTAGTCGAATTAAATCGGATGGTGCTGAGGGTATTAGTTTAGGAAATTATACGCTTAAAGTAGTAAAGGAGTTTTGCTATTTGGGGAGCAAAATAGCTGAGGATGATCGTAGTAGAGAGGATATAAAATGTAGACTGGCAATGGCAAGGAAGGCGTTTCTGACGAAGAGTAAGTTGTTAACATCGAGTATAGATTTAAGTGTCAGGAAGTCGTTTCTGAAAGTATTTGTATGGAGTGTAGCCATGTATGGAAGTGAAACTTGGACGATAAATAGTTTAGACAAAAATAGAATAGAAGATTTCGAAATCTGGTGCTACAGAAGAATCCTGAAGATTAGATGGGTAGATCACATAACTAATGAGGAGGTATTGAGTAGAATTAGGGAGAAGAGAAATTTGTGGCACTACTTGACTAGAAGACAGGATCGGTTGATAGGACATTTTCTGAGGCATCAAGGTATTACCAATTTAGTATTGGAGGGCAGCGTGGAGGGTAAAAATTGAAGAGGGAGACCAAGAGATGAATACACTAAACAGATTCAGGAGGATGTATGTTGCAGTAGGTACTGGGAGATGAAGAAGCTTGCAGAGGATAGAGTAGCATGGAGAGCTGCATCAAACCAGTCTCAGAACTGAAGACCACAACAACAACAACGAAGCAAAATTTACTACATTCCTTGAACAAATTGTTTTATAGTGTAATCAGAGTTTAAATTATTTAATGATGGGAGAAACATTATATTAGTAGATAAATATTACTTATCTTGCTAAGTCGGTCTCAGTGTCTGGGTTGCCTTCTTTGTTTCTATATAAATGTTTAAAATATTTGATCCAGTACTTTTCAGACAAGTCACTGAAATTTTATCTTCCTCTTAAACACATTCATTTATCACTATGTTCCTGATACACTTTTTACAACAGCACTTCTTAAAAATACGTTGAGCAACAATCTTAACCTAGACAAAGAACATACTCGATCAGAGAATAACATGTACTAAACTCAATAATTGCTAAACCCACGGTAGAATTTGGCGCCAAAATTTTCCGTAAGTACTACGAACGCAGTTTCCAGTATTAATTAGCATTAGCATAGCTGCCTTAATTGAAATTGTCTCTCAGATTTACTTTATAAAATATTCTCTGAAAATAATTGTTTACGTGAAGATATTTGTATGCCTAATGGTAAATAACAAAGGTTACAAATTTCTACAACATGAAAAATAACAGCTTCATGTAATTTTATAAGATCGATTTAGTTACGTATAATAAAATTAGAAAAATTAATATTAAAGAAAAAACTTTTTTCATGAAAACTGAAGCGTAATAACATTGTCTTTACTGTAAACTTGTTTTTGATTATTTAAGTTGAAAATTGTGAGTGCTAATTTTCATGGTTCAAGATCGATATTGCGAAGTGGATCGATATGAATAATGAAAATGGCAATCAGATATGTTAGAAAATATCTTCAGATATGGAACATGTAAGTTAAGTATGAAAATTATCCCACGTCAGCCCAAAACTTCTACGAAATAGACATTTCGAAAGTTCCGACGAGAAAAGATTCATTACAACACCGTTATTGCTGAAGCATCGTTGACGTAGCTCATTGTTAACAACTTCTGTCGAGATGTTACTCTCTCAGGGTACGTCACGTCGCAGTCTCTCTATAGATGTATTACTGATCGTAAGCTTAAAGATTTTTCTGGCTCAGCGTATCTTACGTAGCTCGTAGGCCAAGTAAGTTCCACTACCTTCTTCACAGATCGCGCCTAACCACAACTCTATACGTCCGAAGACTAGTAAAATTGTTATTTAGACAAGTTCACTCCCCTCTAGCGGTCGAATTGTGGCCACTTAGTAGTATAAATGTTTTAAAAAATTATATTTTTGCGTTATTACGTGAGTTGAAACCAAATATCTTTTTCACAATCAGATCACTATGCTTTGGAAAATAATTATTAGATTCACAATTTATATCTCTTCTCGTAAACTCGATAAGTCAGAGATTAAACACCACTTTCTTTAGCGTCGTATGGTACGAGGGCTATCCACAAAGTACATTACGTTTTGGAATTAAAAATAAACAAAGTATTGGAATTTTTTTAATTATATACAGATGAAAGCCACACTTAAATACTACTTTTCTACATAGTTGCCATTTAAATTAGGGCACTTATCGTAGCGATGGACGAGCTTGAAAATTCCTTCGTCGTAAAATTCGGCCGCCTGCGCCTTCAACCACGTGGTTACCTCTTCTTGAAGCTGTGCGTCGTCATCAAAACGCTGCATAGCCAACCACTTCTTCATTGCTGGGAATAAGTGGAAGTCGCTCGGTGCCAGGTCGGCACTGTACGGTGGATGAGGAAACAACTCCCACTTAAAAGATTCGAGAACTTCACGAGTGGCATTTGCCGTGTGGACCCAGGCGTTGTCGCGAATCAGCAAGATCTTTGAGCCCAACTTTCCCCTGCGCTTGTTTTGTATTGCTCTTCTGAGGTTGTGCAGAGTTTGGCAATACCTTTGAGAGTTTATTGTAGTGCCTCTTTCCAGGAAATCCACAAAAATCGCACCTTTTCTGTCCCAAAAGACAGTCGCCATCACCTTCCTTGCCGACATTGTCTGCATGCATTTCTTGGGTTTTTGGGGGGAATTTGTGTGCACCCACTGCATTGACTGCAATTTTGTCTCGCAGTTCACATGCTTAACCCATGTTTCGTCACCAGTAATGATGAGATCGAGTAATGAGTCGCCATCTTTCTCGTAAGCGTCCAAAAACGTTAACTCTGCACCCATTAGCTGATTTTTGTGAATCTCTGTCAAGATTTTTGGTATCCATCTTGCACAAAACTTGTGGTAACCAAGCTTTTCGGTAATGATTTCGTGCAACAAACTTCGTGAAATTTGTGGAAAGCTCATAGAGAGTTCCGTTATTGTGAAATTACGGTTTTCACGGACCGCGGCATCGACTTTTTCGACAAGTTCGGCAGTCACTACTCGTATGCTTGGTCTTCCACTTCGCTCTTCGTCGTGAACGATAGTTCGGGCATTTTTAAATTTTATGACCCATTGACGCACTCCACCTTCAGTGATTGTGTTGTCCCCATGCACTTCACAAAGCTGCCGATAGATTTCTATCGGAGTACAGTTTTTGGCAGTCAGAAACCTTATTACAGCACGCACTTCACACTTCGCGGCATTTTAACTAACGCTGACATTTCAAAATGTCACAGTAATTCAACGGAGTACAGCACGAACTTCTCACTAGCACGGCAGGATGCCGACTGAGCGGAGGAATGCCATGACACCAAGATGGCCGCGCTAGCCCCGCCCCTAACAGACACAAACGAAAACGTAATGTACTTTGTGGCTAGCCCTCGTATATAAATTTTTATTCAGTAAATTTCACCGCTCTTCCTGATCTTCATACACACATCAGTATAAATAAACTGGAGATATCAATTTCCAAAATTCCTTAACACTTTTCTTTTTAGAAGGCACAAAACTTATTTCGTAGCACCATACGCAGATGACTACTACGTAAGTATTTCAGTGTACATCTGCCATCAAAATCGCTCTTTCAGCACAGCTAACATCAAACTCTGACATGGAACTGAAGTTACAACATTACATTTTCGTTTATGAAACATAATTTCATTGTCAAAAACATAGGCTACAGCATCTAACGAAAGCCTCCGGCATATTCTTCCTGCGCATGGCCGTCGGCTCTCCGACGTTTGCGTCCGACGACTTCAACATTCCGGCTCAAGTGGAAGATACCTTTCACTCCCGCTTAGCTGCTGCGCCACTCATGAAACGTAATAAACAAAACACACACACACACACACACACACACACACACACATACACACATTTATACACGATAAGTTCAGGCGGACACTTGCTATATGTCGTTGCTACGATAATTGATACAGTAAAAAGCCCTGTATCATGGCACTGTTACATACAGGAGCCACTGTGAAGATGCGGGAGCGGTACAAACGACATGAATTTTAGACAGTATCTCTCTCGTTTGACTATGGTACATGTCTACTGCCTTCCCACTTTCGTAACTTCTAGCGGTTCACTTTCCCACTTAAACAGAACTGAACACTATACGTGCAGGTAAACTGTAAGCTTCTATCCCAACGCCTGCAATTCTTTCACGAAACTCCACACGTTATTAATCACTATCATGAAGGGCTTGTAGCAACTGAATCCTCCATAACGTCGCCACAAAACACGCCAGATAGAAACAGGAGAAACACCTAACTCCCGACTCGTATCACAGTATACTTCTGTAGACAACGTGCAAAACACTGTAGAACGCAATGTGTGTCTTAAACGAGCCCAAGGGTCCGACTTGTGGATTTCCCATTACATTAACAGCCAGTGCCTTGGGACGGTTGGTGCCCCCGTTGAATGTTACCATCTGTGGAGGTGCAAGGTTGCACTCTCAACGAACTTCACGCCACGCTGTTTTAAGTGAAAAGTGCCTGCTTCAACGGAGAACGCAAAACGCCTTTTTCGCCGTCTTATCGCCACCTAGACTCGGCAAACGTTGGATAATAAGTGAGCGATAGAGAGATAGCTCCTAGCTGCACCTGCTTACTTACAAATGGCACCAAGGTATATTTTTATCTCCGATGTGTAAGTTAAAATTTATCCTATGTTTCAATTTTCTGTGTGTAGAAAATATGGCTTTTTAAGTGGAATAGATACGTTTTTAAACACTATGTACACTGGGAAGAGAGGGCGTTCATTTAATGCACGGCCAATGGATCATGGAAGGAACATACGGATCAAATAAGAAAGAAAATTAGCACTGGTGGAATATCACAGTGAGTGTGACAGTCCCACGAATCGCCCTTTCTGGCTAGGCAGTGCCTTACCAATCAAGATAAGGAATCGACACGAAAAGGCTCCCGTCGTCTTGGCTGCAAACACAGTCGGGTGACGCGCCGACATCGCTCGGGAAGCTGCTCCCTCAACGTGACAGAAAACAAAGAGTTCGAAGACAAGTAATGAACCGGGTAGTCTAGACAACCATCGTGGGACAAAATACTTCACCACCCTTAACGCCGATAGCAGTCAGTACAAATTAATATAAAAACTGTCATCAATAAACTTCTATGGTATTAAAGGGAGGTGAGGAGAGCAAAGACTGTAGAGGAGCACAGAGATTGCAGTATATTCAAGTAAGTGTTGAGGATATTGGGTGTTAAGTGCTTTCCTGAAATGAAGAAGTTGGCACAGGAGAGGAATCTGTAATGAGCCGCATCAAACCAGAGAAGGCTAATGCTGCTGTGGTTTTAAATCGGAAGACTGGTCTGCTCACTAATCTGTCGTGTTCCTGCCTCGTCATCTCTGTATAACAACTTCATTCTAGGTACGTTGTACTGGAAGAAAATAGACTTGTCGATGCAATGGTGGGTTCTTTTATTCTACTCCGGAAGGATGTGGAGTGGGTACTACACTACATAAAATATTAGTTCACTTTATTTTAAAACAGACAAGATGAATTACTTAACTTTGTTCAATCCAGTTTCACAGAAACGCCATGAGAATTTATAACTGTGTCTGAACATTAACGTACCACTTTATACTGAAAAAGATACAAGTCTCTTCATTCGAAGTATAGCTGACAATAATTTTTATGTAGGTTTATGATTAATTCAATGTTTGCACTGATAGCGTGGTAGAAAGACGGTGCTGTCGCCTTTGTTGATTATCGCGGACTGGGCTGAATGTACTGTGCTCGGCCGTAACTGAGAGGAAACAGCAGCATATCGAAACTCTCCTCGGCGTGCCTACTCCGGCGTCGCACATGCGTCGCTGCGGATGGAAGCGAATATCCTCACTTACGGTCGCGTAGCAAGGTACCAACCTTCCTTTGGCATTTCGCTCTTCGAACGACACCGCAACATCCATTTGTACCTGCTTACTGTAATGGAGCCTTGGTCCCACACTCCTCCCAACCATCTCTCCATTACCAAACTGACGACTCAGTGATGCCTTCTCTCGACGTTTATCACGAAAACATGATAATGTAGGCTGGCTGAAATAGCCAGACATTTCAAGCGTGTGTTGCAGGTACACCTGCACATCTCAGGTACACGTCCGAAATGATCCGCCCATTAACCATGCGTCCCCTATAGACGTGTCTATTTCGCAGAAGATAAGGTTCGGTGACAGCACTCGCCATGACTGCCGCGAGGATCGCTGCATGTGAACGGTACTATGCTTGGCTACTGACAATGATTATTTATAATTACGGGGATATTAACACATGTTTATGGATCACGAGAAGTACTTTTGTGGAATGTGTGTTACTGTTATTAGTCATTTAGAAATAGTGACACTCACTTGAAGGAAATCATAATTGAAGTCCTAATTATTTACAGAACGTGTCAGCACTATTCACGTGTTCCTCTAAGCACTTCACCCTCAGACTGACATAGCCACCTACCGAGACAGCGAGTTTCTATTCTCGAACGCTAGCCAGTAAGAGTCCAGAAAAAGCAACACTTTCTTACAAGAGCATGTGCTACACAGCGTGGGAGAGGAGAAACGTAATATTCAGTAGTTCCACATGTTAGATCTTGCACTCAATGCATGATCACGACTCAGTAGTGTTGTCAAGTTGATTTTATTGCATATTGCACAACATTACATTTTCCACATATGTGCTAAAAAATTCTTTTCTCTCTCGTTAGGTTTGGCACCTCTTTACATGTAGCACGAAATTTCAAAAACTCCTAATATCTTCTTTTCTGTTTTATTTATCATACACTTCTCACTTCCATATAATAAAACATTCCACATGAATTTCTTCAAGAAAGACTTACACTTAAGTTTATATTATATATGAACAACTTGTTTTCAAACGTTCTACTTATTACTATCAATCTCCATTTTGTATCCCCCTCTACTCGACCATCGCTCGGTTATTTTGTTGCCTAAACAGGGAAACACACATATTACTTTAAGCGTCTCATGTCACTATCTAATTCCCTCCGCTTCGGCTGATTTAATTGGATTGTGTTCCATTATTTTTAATAGTCATCAATATTCATCTTAGAACCTCTTTTTAAGTACACTATCCGTTCTGTTCAGACGGTCTTCCAAGTCGTTTGCTGTTTCTGACAGGATGACAGTGTTATAGTCAACTGTAAAAATTTTTATTACTTCTCCTTTAACACTAATTCCCTTTCCAAATTTTCCCTTCGTATCCTTTGCAGTTTTCTCATTGCACATACTGAATACCAAATCTTCTCAGCTACTGATTTCCCTGCAAGGCCTTGGGTATTCGGGTCAACTTGGTCAAAAGATTGATGACCTAAAAGAAACGAAAATATGTCAGTTCCCATTCCTGATACCAATCGAGACACAGTTCTATGAATTTATTGACAATATGATAAAATTACACTACATAATACTTGAACGAGGGGCGAAACTGATGATGAGTAACAGAAATGAGATTAGCGGTATACTTAACACCAAACGTGGGGACTACGAAGTGAGGAAATTCTGTTATCTTGTAAGCAAAGTATCCCATGACAGACGAAACAACGAGATTAGCAGAGGCAAAGAGAGTACACTTGGCCAAATGAAATCTACTTTGTATCAAGCATCAGCCTTATTTTAGAAAGAAATTTCCGACAATGTACGTTTGGAGCACATTATGGTATGTAATTGAATAGCTGACTCTGGAAAATTCACTACAGAAGATAATCGAAGCGATTGACATGTAGTATTATAGAGAGAGTTAGATGGTTTGACAAGGTAAGAAATGAGATGATTTCCTGGAGA
This sequence comes from Schistocerca nitens, assembly GCF_023898315.1. Taxonomy (NCBI): domain Eukaryota; kingdom Metazoa; phylum Arthropoda; class Insecta; order Orthoptera; family Acrididae; genus Schistocerca; species Schistocerca nitens. The sequence continues at coordinate 547,037,306 of NC_064618.1, forward strand.
ATCGACGATACGAGGAACATGTATAAAACATTGAGAAGAAGAAGGAACATGATGGTAGGCTTTGCGCTTAGAGAATAACTTCCACGGTATTTCAGGGAACTATAGAGGGTAAAAACTGTAGGGTAATACAGAGATTTGAATGTACCTAAGAAATAATTGAGAACATAGGGTGCAAATGCTCGTCTGAGATGAAGAGGTTGGCACAAGAAATGGTGGTGGACAGCATCAAATCAGTCAGGATACTGACGAGTGAAAAGTGGAAAAAAAGTGAACGTTGCACTGCCCCATCAGTAAAAGCAACCACGATAAAGGTCTCTTGCAGCAAATGATGAAAATTTGGGAATGTAAAACAAGATGACTAAGCCGTCACATACCTGGAAAAGTTTCGTTGCTGATAACGGCAGCCTAAGCACCTAACGAAATGATAGTTCACCTGCGGTTTTCGAATAGTGCAATGTACACGTCTAATCCGTTATCAGACTCTGGTGGCAAATGTTTTAGCGATAGCCAGACGCATCCAGGGGAAATAGAGTCTACCTGCGTGGGTTATCCGCTCACTGCTGTCCGAGCATTGACAGAGGCTCCGATGACAGCTAATTGCAACTCGACAAATATGCCTTGTATGGACTAAAAGGAGGGGTCGCTTAGTAGGATACGTCCTCAGTCATCATGTAATCGCCAGTTTCGTTACTATGGTAAGTGTGGGGGTTCAAAATTGTAGGAGAAGGGCAAGGCTCGAATACAATAAACCGGTTTAAACTGATGTATGTTGCAGTAGTACTGCGCAAGATGAAAACGCTTCCACAGAACAGACCAGTGTGGAGAGCTGCACCAAAGCAGTCTTCGGACTAAACACCATAGCAACAACAACAACAACAACAACAACAACAAAAACAATAAGTCCTTCTCGCGCGTTTTAAAGTTAAAAAGTTGGTAACTACTGGATTCTTCTCTCTGGTATTATGTGACAGTGCCATAAATTCTCAAAAATCATGTACACTGATTTTCGTAAGTAGTGCTTTACTTGCATATTAGTAATTTGTCTCAATAAATGATCACCAGATTCAATATTTTCCACCATTATGACGGAAGGAGCTTTTTATTTCGTGAAAGTTTGAAGATATCGTTACGGGTTTTCGGCAAATGATAGCACGCATAGTGGCATGTAATTTGCTGTGTGACCAGTTCACTCATTTATCAACCGAGTACGGGCTTATTTAAATGGAAGGATTTACTTCTATAACGGCATTGTGAAGATCTTGAAAAATTAGTGAAAACATGTAATGCTTGCTTACACTGGCGTTGAAACTTGTCGCAGAAGTATTCGAAAAACGTGCTAAAACTGGAAGGTGGGACGACCAGAACCGGTTGTTGCAGAGCAAACAACGCCAAGTGGAACTCTCAAGCCAGGATCCATCATTATGCGAAGCGAGAAGGTAGCCCGACGCTGCTAACAGGGGGAACCGCCTCCATAGGTTGCTCTCTGACACAGTCGAAACTACGGAGGACGACAGAAGGCTGAAAATAGATACCTGTTTTGACTTAAATCTCTGTTGATCCACCATGGACAGGGGAAATCGGCTGGTTAAGTAATTATCAATGTCAATGAAATTCACCAACAGCCGTGTAACTTAAGATGTTATTTTATTTTATTTTGAATGCTGAAACTAGAAGCCTTCAAAATAAAAAATAAAATAACATCTTAGGTTACACGGCTGTTAGTGAATTTCATTGACATTGACAGTATTTTGACTTAGATGCCAACACCCAATGGTTTCCGAGAAAACGACTGCTAAAGTTTCGGCACGACTTCAGCCTGCTTGCGCTGTGAAACAACTGAGTCGGTAGCGTAGTGGCTTAGAACATGGTTTCTAGTATTAGGGCCCCCTGTTCAAATCCAACCGTTTTTTTCTTTGTCGTTTGTTGTCGCGCAAGTATTTGGCATCAATAATTTTGGTGACATCGTGAAAGCAAAAGAAATAAGAATTTCTACTCTTTTTAAAATGAAGTTTATCATCACGTATCTTATATCATTAACAGTAATTGGAAATGAAAACCATATAAATTCTAGTATTTAAATTTTTGCTCTGATTTTTAACTTTCATACGTCAAAAGAACCAGTTCATTCCTCAGAGTGGTATCCATCACAAAAACATTCAAAGTATAAAAATTCGGAGCCCACGAGCACTTGAGGAGGCACGTATGTCACAGTCACATTTTTTGTTATGAATATAATTTGGAAAAGCAACTTTGTTAACGTTCCTAATACCTCACGATCTGGCGATAATTTCGCAACTAACCAAGCACATCGAAGCATTTTATCGAAGGTTGGAAACTGTAGTCGATGGCGGATCAAGGCGTATATTTTTATTGCTTCGTTTCTACCTGTGATTTACCTTTGTTGTGCGCTGAGACTACGCGCTTCTGTAATCAACGACAGCAATTATTCACCTGTCTATAAAACTATATGTCACAGGTGGACAGAACGACGTACACTTTGGCGGAATTACCTTTAAAAGAGACGTTGATATTTCGATTTCATCGATAAACAATCCATCATATGACAGATTTGAAATACTAGAATTTATACGTTTTTCATTTTCAGCCACTGTTATTAATCTATTTTAGCAAGATTTGAAATGCTACGCTGTGGAAAATTGCAACGCCGGCATTAACTAACGTTGTATCACGATACCCGCATTTTCAATAGGCGTTGAAAAGAGTACACCGCTCAATTTGTATCTTGCCCAGACGACATTTTCGTGACACACGATATCGATGTTATCGAGTGAAAGAATCTCTAGTGCAGGACAAAATGGTTCAAATGGCTCTGAGCACTATGGGACTTAACATCTGAGGTCATCAGTTCCCTAGAACTTAGAACTACTTAAACCTAACTAACCTAAGGACATCACACACATTCATGCCCGAGGCAGAATTCGAACCTGCGACTGTAGCGGTCGCGCGTTTCAGACTGAAGCGCCTAGAACGGCTCGGCCACACCTAGTGCAGAACAACAACCGAGTCAATAATATAGTGATTTAGAATACAGTTCCAAATCTCCAGATGACTCAGCTGGTCCCACCACCTAGAGGTCAGAATGCCTCCATAACTATCGGCCGGGAGCCTCATGACATACCGTTCGCCGAATGAAGTCTGTAGGCATCATACTGGCTGTTCTCTACTGTATTGGACTACAGATTGCTATACGGGCTATTAATTGCTGTGCTGATGACTGCTCTGTGATGAATTCCGTATTTTCTGGTACCATTCTTTCACTACCAAGTTTGCTAGCTCACGCCGATCAAGCTCGTTGAGGATTTTGTGAATTGTAACATTTTCGGCGTGTGTTTAATTACGCATTAATAAAAGTTGTTCGCGTTGATACACAGGAGCTAAATAAACATGTACAAAAGGTATTCAACCACGCAACAAAATTACGCGCTCCTCTGGGTATTACTATTTGCCGAAAGCCTCGTTTCTATGTCTTGCACTATTCACGAAATACAAGGGGTATTACGTCATACGCAGTCACCTTGAACGTTCAGAGAATCAAACAAAATCCAGCCGATGTTTTTAGAGCTCGGTAAATTTTCGTTTCTGCGGTACGGGTCGTGACCAGATGTTTCGCGGGCTGCATACCGCGCAGTGGCTGACGAGCGTCCTGCCGAACGCTGCAGTGCGCCTTCCGCACCTCAGGCAGTTGTCAACTCAGTACTGCATCGTCTGCCGCAATAGCTCCGAGACTGGTTTTATTCCTCGCGACAAGTGACTTAAGTACTACGGCGGCAACTACAACTCACAACTAAGAAACAGATGTGCTTTCTACCAATTCAGATGCGAGCAAGCAGTGTTAATTAGTGGACGTGGGGCCGTAGTGTGACGGAGTTATTGTGTCACAAGCCGCAGTGGTGCAACATCTCTGTATCATTTTCCAACATGTCTTGAAGAGAACTGTCTTCAAAGTTAATTCCATACAAATTGACTGCCGAACAAAAGCGATTCAAGAATACCTGACTCGACTGGAATTCGAAACACGGACAATTCTTTTCTGGGGAAAATCGTGACGAGTGACGAGACTTGGTTTTGCGATACGAACCTATCGGAAAACGACTAAGTGCGGAAGATATTACTGCTGACATTTAGAGTTTAACAGGAAAAAAAAAAAGAAAGACTGTTTTGCACTGTTGTGGGAACGTTACGTGCGTTGTACTTAGTTGGGGAGAAACTATGGAGGCTACATGTAGCATTAAAACGACCATCTTTTCACTCTTCACTATTCTTATGAATCCAGTCTCGAAACGTTTTGGAGGGGCAGGTATACATGCAGGGCACTGCTGCAAACAAATTACTGGCACATGCAAGCATCACCATTCGACTATCTTAATCTGTTGTAACTATCTATGAAAGGCAGAGCACTCTGGGTGGAAAAATAATCTGGATAAGACTAGCATGAGTCCAGTTCTAGTTTCTTCATATATAGAGATGGTGAAACGGCTTCGAACACTTGGATGAAACTACATAACTAATCTGCTATGCTATTGGAGCTTTGTGAGACACCAGAAGAGTATCTGGTGAATTTTATTTTATGGGCACCAGACCGTGGTCCGAGGTTTATTTCTATGTCAAACCTTTCGTCTCCTAATGCCGAGACATCATCAGAGGCTATAAAGACTCAGAGTTCAAAACTTAAACAAGCCCAGCAGGTCTAACGCTTCTATTGTGACGTCATCAGACCACTGTCTAAGATCGACACTTCTGTTATGGAATTTATGGTGGGGAGAGTTGGCGGTTTTTTCTTCATTTTGCACTAAGGCTCACAATTGTATAACAGAAACCTCTGTTCTTTCGTGCTAGAGATTTTTTGCGCTTTTAAATTTCTATGGCCTCTGTACATCCATCTCAATGGTCAATTTTGTAATCGACTGTTCAATTTCTAACCTACGTTATTTTACTGTTGTCCTTGCATACAGTTCATGTCACATTTTGAATTGTGAATTCGGACGTACTTCTCTGAAAAATGAGGGCAGTACCTCCCATAACGCTGGGGAGTAACGGATTCGTTGTAAATCATTCTTTATGGTGTAGGATGTTTGCCTGTCAGCGAAACCTGTAAACCTAAGTGAGAGAGACTGGGAACCTTCTCGGTAATACAGTGTTTCAATGTTGGAACGAGATCATAGAGTGTGCACTGTGGGCCAATGTAAAAGGGTCGCCTGATAGAAGGAATCACCTTTTTATTCACAAAGTTCATGACGGCCTGCGGATACGCAATGTCCAGGAGCTTAACTACATGAACAATGCACAGCAGCTTGGGTACAGGACGGTAGAGGTGCCGTTTTCTTCACCTCAAGTTGTTTTTTTCTTTTCATCTCGAGGGTTTTTTTCTATCACGAGTTAAAACCTACTCGAAGTGTTCAAAATAACCGTTTCCTGAAGTGAACAATTTTGGGAATTTCCTGTTATTATTTTCATAAATAAACATCGAAAAAAGATTGAAAAAGTCTAAGATTCCGACACAGACTTTTGCATTACACGTTTCAAGATACGTACAAAGTATCAAATAAAAGATGTAAATAAAGGAAAAATACGTGTGTCCATGGTTCGCTGCTATTCTCGAAAAGTAACGAAGGGTTTATACTACTGAAAATCACGAGTATTCTTCTATTGAGTCCAATTTTTTTGTAACTCTGCTCAAAAACCGTGTTGTAATCGAGGATCATACCACTGTTTGCCCATTACTAAAAGTCACTAAAGGGTGGAAACAGAGGATCGAGAACTATATTTTTCGAATTAAGTTGTCCGTTTCCAAGGTATGCAAGTAGAGAAAGACGTTACGTAGATACTGGCAGCACATCAGCTTCTTTCTGTTTTTATCATAAACTGTGAATGAATTATTGTATCAGCAATGACAGACCACATGTGGACGAGTTTTGCACACTGCACGTGCACGCGCGTCGTCTGATATGCCATGCCACACAGCAACAGCTAAATTATTGTCTCAACACTGCTGCACCGATTCTTTTGTCTTGTATTTGTTGCTCGTTTCTTACTGTCCTCGTTGTTATTAAAGCAGCACTAATCGTTTTTCCTATTTTGGATAATAAGATAGTACTTGAAAGCACTGACAATTTTACGAATAAACATTACTATTTATGTTTTATTGAAAAACATATGTTGTAGAACCGCTATTGCGGCAGATTGATACACAGGTTTCTTATCCAGTTATTAACAAAAAGCTTTTATATCCGAGACCAAGCAAATACCGAAAAATTCCAGTTATTCAGATCGAGAACTCCAATATCTTTTCCATCCGATCGGATTTTCCCATCCCTACATGGGACCTGTGGCATTAATGGAAAACATCGTGGCAACTGTGGACTGCACAAGCGTTATTGTGAACCACCTACATCACTCCATGCTTGACGTCTTTTCCGACAGTGATGGCTTCGTGCAGCGGGACAGCTGCCAATGTCACAAGGCCAGAATCGTGCTGCAATGGTTTGTGGAGGACGACATCGAAATGTTGGTGTCATGGTCACCGAATTCGCCTGATACGAATCTGATGGAACACATTTGCTACCACGAAGCACCGGTTCGTAATTTACGGGAACTACCTACCTGTGCGCAGACATCCCCGGAAACCTATCAATGACTTGCGTAATCCAAACCACGCAACGTTTCTGCTAGATTGCAATCCAGTTGTGGAGCAGAACGCTTTTAATCAGGTGGTCATACTGTTTTGTCTCGTTAGCGTGAGTGCGACTACGCGAACTGTCACAGATTGTTCATTACCAGGGAGTAAAGGATGCGCAATAACAAAGAGGCATTCGGAATTCGGTACATGATATTTTTTGGCCGACGGCGCTAACACTACTATTGGATGCCTGGAACTCTCGTACGGTGCTGAACAGTGTCTCAAAACTTACAAAACTTTTTCGAAAGCGGTTGAGAAGCGCTTGGTACTAGAGGAGGATTTTTTTACATATAACTGTGTACGGGGGCGTACTGAAAAGTAATGCTTCCGAATTTTTTATGAGAAAACTCTGAAACATTTTAAATAAAACAGACGTTACTATCATATTAGATCTTTATCATTCTGACAAAATGTTTGCAGCCCTCTGTCGCTAGAGGGCTCGGAATTCTAGCGTGTAACAAGGCACTTTGTAACGTAACTGTGTCATTGCGTGAGAAACAGCACGCTGTCAACCAGTTACGAATTCGAATAGCTAGTAAACGTATGGAGCACGATGCCAGATCATACACGAGCTCTGCGACATCTGCAACGATTCGGTGCCTTGGTTTCATTGTCATCGATCATTCTCCATAGAGTCCTGACTTGGCCGCTTCCAATTTTCATCATTTCTAAAACTTTAAGGACACCTTCGAGAACTTCACTCTGATAATGATGAAACGGTGCAAGCACCTCCTCAGGTATTGGGTGCGTGAAGAAAGTCAACATTACAGTGCGACGGCATCAAACAACTGGTCTGTCGTTGGGAGAGGTGCGTTCGTCGACAGGGTGACTGCGCTGAGAAATACTTACAGGGCGTTCGGAAATTCCCGTTACAGATTTCTACATCTTGTAGAGGGGACAGAGTACACAATATTTTGAATTGTAACTCAAGGGAAACTTACCGTTTCCGTGCTACAGCCGTTTTAAAACATGTTTGCTATGTTCATAGGCAACAGGCTGTCATGGCGGCACCTGCTTACGTCGGACTGCCTGATGCCATTTGATGTGTATCCTACCTCTGTGACCTGGTTCGAGCCGGCCGGTGTGGCCGAGCGGTTCCAGGCGCTTCAGTCTGGAACTACGCGACCGCTACGGTCGCAGGTTCGAATCCAGCCTCGGGCATGGATGTGTGTGATGTCCTTAGGTTAGTTAGGTTTAAGTAGTTCTAAGTTCTAGGGGACTGATGACCTCAGATGTTAAGTTCAATAGTGCTCAGAGCCATTTGAACCAATTTTGCCCTGGTTCGAGCCTCATACATGTGTCCGTGAATGTTAGAGCAGCATGAGTGCCCTTCTGAATGGTGAAGTTGCTCGTTGCCTTTACCAAAGCTGTTATCAACAGCGTATGAGTCCATCGCATAACATTTTCGCCACAATTGCGCAACGTCTTCGAGAAAGGGAAACTTCACCGTCAGCAGGCGTGACTGTGGTGTTCCAAGGAAATGCCGAACGCGCGAAGTGGAAGAGAAACCGTCAACGAGTACGCGAGCAGTTTCTTCGGCGATTAAAGAGTGGAACTGTGAAACAAGTGATGTACTGGATCACGGCTAATAAATTACTTGTAAAACTGGGCGCATTACCAACATGTTTTGAAATGGTTGCAGCACGAACATGGGCATGGGTTTCTATTCAAAATTCACCTAGATCCTTGAAGTTTGTAACCGGAATTTCCGAACACCTTGTATTTAGATTTGAAGTACAAAGAAGTAGAATGTTGTTTGTTTTATTTCAGAAGCTTTAAGGGTTTACTCATAAAAAATTCTGAGCTATTCCTTGCCAGGAAGTCCTACAGTCGTGCGAAAGATGAAATAAATCGGTGATCGAGACGTATGAGTGATGACACTGAGTATAAGATAGACCCAGTTTCAGCACTTACGAAGTTTCACGAGTACCAGTGATAGTGGGAGTTGAGACCAACGATAGCCGAGAGCAGAGCAGCAGCCCCAGGCCTGCCTACTCGCCCCGCGACCAGAGCGCGGTGGTCCTATTCTCGTCGGGCGAGGCAGCCTGCCGGCCGCCGGTCTGGGAGAGCCGGCCACGCCCGGCGCCGGCGTCGCCTCGCCTCGCCAGGCCACGCCCCGCGCACATCACTCACTGCCGCCAGACACGCGATGACTCCCACTACTGCTCGAGCCCCTTGACGAGTGTGGCCTGCGACACCAACATTTCGGTTGTATGGCCCTCCGCAGTTTTGAAGTACTAGACAAATGACTTTTTTACACGCTGTCTCCTTTAAACAAGATAAAGAATATTTATTCTTCACATAATCTCTCATTTCAGAATCATAAAGGTCTGCAGATAAATATGTCTTTATTGACTAATAGATAGTTCTTGGTTGTCTTGGTGGAGAGAATACACATGCAAAGGACAATATACATGCCAAACTGCTACGACATCTTAGCGAAAGAGGTAATCGCTGTCTCCGCCAAATCCTCAACAACTGCCTGGAAAAGTTCAACATTCCGAAGCTCTGGAAACAAGGTTATGTTGCCACTCTGATCCAGTCCGGAAAATCATCAGATGACTCGAAAAATTTTCGGCCAATATCTTTATTCTGCCAAAAGAAGGAAACCAGCGGAAATTGTTCCGCAGGAGCACAAAAAGAGCGAATATGTTCCTCTTCAAGACACCCTGACAGAAAAGTGGGGAACCAGCTTCCTCAATCCCCGTTCCGTCTTCCTCGCCAAAATTTTAGACTGCGAACTTATTTGCGCTCTTTTTGTACTGAAAGAGAGTAGAAGAGAGACAATGACGGCAGAAGAGAGAGGAGACAGTGACACTGTGAGAGAACGAAAGAGGAGAGAGTGATGGTGGGAGAGGGGAAGTGGCACTGAAACAGAAAGCGTTGGATGAAGGCAACAAAGTGGAAGTCAAAGAGGAGATAGTGATGGTCAGTGAGAGACAGTGACAATAAAAAAGAGCGGTAGATGGAGATAGTAGCAATGGGAGCAAAACAGAGAGACCATACACAGGCTTGGGGGATTTGGACGCCCCAGACCTGCGAACTTCAACACGTAGCTATAGTTGAGCATGCATTTTGCACCAAAACTTTAAACATCCCGATATAGAATATAAAATAATTTGAACCCCACAGATTTTTCGGACTGCCGAGGTATGGTGGAGGCAGTGGTTGTGGGATGTATTGTAAACACGGGAGCCAGTGTAAATGGTGGATATGACGCCATGGTAGTGAGAGAAAAAGGCAGAAGGAGTCAATGTAAGTGAAAGAGAAGGCAGTGTCCACTGGAGAGAAATAAACAAGTGAGAATAGTGACAAAGAAAGAAAGAAGCCTACATTTCGACCAGTCGTTGGTCGTTTGAGAGGGTTGGGGAAGACGACTTTTGTCAATTTTCCCCCTTGCCTACAATCACAAGTGAAAAAATTTGCCCCATTTTCCCTACACTCGTCCTAAAGTTTCCAGGCCTAGGGATGGAAACACAGAGCACATGGACATACACTCCTGGAAATGGAAAAAAGAACACATTGACACCGGTGTGTCAGACCCACCATACTTGCTCCGGACACTGCGAGAGGGCTGTACAAGCAATGATCACACGCACGGCACAGCGGACACACCAGGAACCGCGGTGTTGGCCGTCGAATGGCACTAGCTGCGCAGCATTTGTGCACCGCCGCCGTCAGTGTCAGCCAGTTTGCCGTGGCATACGGAGCTCCATCGCAGTCTTTAACACTGGTAGCATGCCGCGACAGCGTGGACGTGAACCGTATGTGCAGTTGACGGACTTTGAGCGAGGGCGTATAGTGGGCATGCGGGAGGCCGGGTGGACGTACCGCCGAATTGCTCAACACGTGGGGCGTGAGGTCTCCACAGTACATCGATGTTGTCGCCAGTGGTCGGCGGAAGGTGCACGTGCCCGTCGACCTGGGACCGGACCGCAGCGACGCACGGATGCACGCCAAGACCGTAGGATCCTACGCAGTGCCGTAGGGGACCGCACCGCCACTTCCCAGCAAATTAGGGACACTGTTGCTCCTGGGGTATCGGCGAGGACCATTCGCAACCGTCTCCATGAAGCTGGGCTACGGTCCCGCACACCGTTAGGCCGTCTTCCGCTCACGCCCCAACATCGTGCAGCCCGCCTCCAGTGGTGTCGCGACAGGCGTGAATGGAGGGACGAATGGAGACGTGTCGTCTTCAGCGATGAGAGTCGCTTCTGCCTTGGTGCCAATGATGGTCGTATGCGTGTTTGGCGCCGTGCAGGTGAGCGCCACAATCAGGACTGCATACGACCGAGGCACACAGGGCCAACACTCGGCATCATGGTGTGGGGAGCGATCTCCTACACTGGCCGTACACCACTGGTGATCGTCGAGGGGACACTGAATAGTGCACGGTACATCCAAACCGTCATCGAACCCATCGTTCTACCATTCCTAGACCGGCAAAGGAACTTGCTGTTCCAACAGGACAATGCACGTCCGCATGTATCCCGTGCCACCCAACGTGCTCTAGAAGGTGTAAGTCAACTACCATGGCCAGCAAGATCTCCGGATCTGTCCCCCATTGAGCATGTTTGGGACTGGATGAAGCGTCGTCTCACGCGGTTTGCACGTCCAGCACGAACGCTGGTCCAACTGAGGCGCCAGGTGGAAATGGCATGGCAAGCCGTTCCACAGGACTACATCCAGCATCTCTACGATCGTCTCCATGGGAGAATAGCAGCCTGCATTGCTGCGAAAGGTGGATATACACTGTACTAGTGCCGACATTGTGCATGCTCTGTTGCCTGTGTCTATGTGCCTGTGGTTCTGTCAGTGTGATCATGTGATGTATCTGACCCCAGGAATGTGTCAATAAAGTTTCCCCTTCCTGGGTCAATGAATTCACGGTGTTCTTATTTCAATTTCCAGGAGTGTATATGGAGAGGAAACAATGGTGGTTGAACGGAAAGGTAGCAGACCGTGAGAAATAAAGAGACAGTGGCAGAGAGAATGTGGAAATGACAATGTCAGTGAGACAGAGAGACAGTGAAAGTGCCAGAGAAGGAGACAATGGTGAGGAAGAGCGAAAGAAAGAGATGCAGGCAATGACAATGGGACAGAAAGACAGGAGAAAATGCCAGTGAGAGGAAAAAGAGACAGATATAGATAGCGACAGTGAGAGGGAGATGCTGAGTATGAAGGCTTCACTGCAAAGAGAAACTGGGTAAAAGGATTTAGAACGCTCTGTGTAAAAAGATTACAATATGTTCCCGAGACAAAATTTCTGGTGAGGAATATTGAGGCACCTGGTACCCCACTTTTCTCTTTTAGAGAGGCGCATATACGTCCTTTTTTGTGCTCTGACAGGAGTATTTCCCGCTGGTATTCTAATTATCCGAATAATACAGTGTGAGGTGTCGCTTGAGGTGTTTAGCAAACGCCTAAGATGCTACAGATCTGGTCCACAGTGAGCTGCAGGGAAGGGAAGCTCCTCACAAGATCATACAAACCTAAGAGAAACAATATCACGGAATGAATAACGCCTTATTAAATGAAGATATGGATACCATGCCATTAATGAAGGGATTCATCACTGAAACAATTTGCTTAATTGCCATAAGACATCAAATAAAAAGACTTACCCACTGAATCAAGTACAGAAACATTTAATAAGTAGACAAAATGTTGCAAATGTGGACACTAGCTTTGCATTCATAAAAGTACGATATAAAACTGCCACGAGTGCAGCTAATCACTGCAGAAAAGGTTAGTTATTTAAAGAAAGATCCCCAGAAAAGCAAGAATGGACACCAATAACTTTGCCAAAACTAATGATGGGTGCAACTAACTGAGTGTTAGATCTCTGAAATGAAACCCTGAAGCAGATTAAGTAGCTTTGCGTCCCATTGTCTTAGTAGCTGTATCGACGGCTCGTGCTCACCACTCCTAAGCTATGTGAGTGTAGACAGCTGCAGCAGTAGCTGTAAATTCTGAGTTCAGGTTGGCTTCTGGATGTGTTATAAGTTGGAGACATCCCTCACTGAAATGACCTGGGATAAGTGTCTTCCTTGATCTCTCTGCTGTAAGTATGTTCTGACTTTAGTCTCTGTAAATCAGCTGATTCTGCCAGGGGCAACGTCTTTCCACTCAACTGCAACAGATCTTGTGAGTTCTGATCAACAATAATTTTATAAACAAGATTAACAATTTCACAGTCTCACGAATTTTGTCATGGTTAACCAATAAGGTATGGCGGGAAGAAGGCAGAAAATTTCTTCCACTACACGACAGATTTTGAGCCATGACTAACCAAAAGCCTTGGACATATGGATGTATGGCAACTCATCCCTTCTACTAACATAATTACTATGAGCCTATTACAGAACCCCTTACTAGGATTTGCAGAAAACATTCTCCAGTGTCAATGCATGGTTCAATAGTTGGTCTCATGCTCTGAAGCCCTGTCTTTTCACCTGGCCTTCAGATCTTATATAGCTGCTTCTTGCACAGGGCAGATTTTATGGTATGCTGCTTGGCCTCTGCGTTGTTTCCGCTGTGTGGACACAGCAGACTGCTATTCCCTGTTCTATTGCTGCCAAGAGATAGGTTTCAGCACCAAACAGATTAATGAAGTCGGGGCCGCATTTTTTCGTCATGGGAAGAAAATGTGGAAGAGCAAAAGAAAAGGAAGATAATGGGGTTGAAGAACGAGGCGGAAGAAGATAAGAAGAATATGACGTTAAAATGGAGAGGGTATGTAGATGTACGTAAAGAAATCATGAGATTTGGATGGGATTATGTTGAACAACAGTTCCATAAGACTGGTACGGAGACGCTTGTGTTTTATTTTCATCTACTAGATGGAGATGGAGCTTATGTTGCGTTTGTCGTTTTATTTGTTATGGCTTTACATTGATCGGCGATGAAACACTGTAAAAGGGAACGCGTACTACTGTAAGCAACGCGAAATTTGGATTGCGTTATTCCAAGTTTTGAATTTTATCAGAAAAAATAATTATTGAAACACCCATGTTTTAATTCACTATAAATTCGTAATGATCTCACTAAACGAGTAAAAAGGCTAACAAACCATGGCAATTAAACAAGAGATTAGGTGATGAGGTGATGTCAGCAGGAGGGAGAAGGGCAAAAAGTCGTGCCTTGAGCAGTGTTAGTCTAGTTACGCCGCTAAACGCAAGCCAACTGCCACAACATGTAGACATGGGTACCCTCTACTGACTTCCATAGCCGCGTCACTGCGTAAACTGCATTGGAGTGCGGTCTACTGTACTCATTTATCGTGAAAGTCACGTATTAATTTGATGGAACTACACTGATGGCCAAAAAATCATAACAAGAAGGAGATGTGCGACAGAAACGAAAGTTGGCAGACTTATTACTAAATCTGAAAGATCATGTCTATTCATATTTCGCGCCGGTCAAATCAGGTTTGATGTAAATACAGGCTGTAACGGTCGTGAGATTCAACGTGGTGAACTGATGTCAGTTACTCGTAAGTATGCCTTTAAGGCGACAAAGACGCCATTATCAGCACCGCACTGGGTTTGAACTAAATCGTTTAATAGGGCTACGAGGATCTGGATGTTCCTTCCGCGATATTCCAGAAAAATTTGGCAGGAATGAGACCACTGTACATGATTTTTGGCAGCGGTGGTCACGAGAATGCACGGTCCCAAGAAGACCGGGTTTCGTGGCGCTACCGCGAGGGAAGACCATCTTTTCGGCGTATGGCTGTGGAGTATCGTGCTGCATCTGCGGCAGCAATCTGAAAAGCAGAAGTTAAAATCTTCTGCGTTGTTAGGATTCGTCATATTTCTTCTAAAATTATCGACGTTTCGACCCCTCAGCTAAAACACTGTCAGAGACGAGTGTCACGTCCTCTTATAAAGGGGAGTTTTCTCGCGTTCGTGCTGGAGAAGTGATAGTATTGGTTAAAATTTATATGGCTATCATTGGTGGGCCATAGTCATAGGCTAATATACCCGCTCTGATGCAGAAGAAGGGGCGTTGTTGGCTAATCTCCTGTGGATACCATTGGCGGCCCATCGTCATTGGATAGAAAGGCACTATTCCACACTTACGGTGGAGAAGGGTTATTGGTTGAAATTTCTGCTACTGCTATTGGTTGATCATCATCATTGGCTAGATTCGAAACGGAGAGAGCAAGAGAGGGCGAATGTTTGCCCAAAATATTATTGTCCGCCGCGGTGACTTGCAGCGCGTTTTTTATGTCGCTCGCACACCGCCGCCGCGTATTCTCTTCCTTGATGGCGTGGAGCCACGATGCCGGAAGCCTCTAGCCGTCCTTTCTATCGAAAGTAGATGCATTCTTGAAAATTTCAACCGCTTCTCTGACCTTTCTTCTATAAATATTTGTTTCCTTAGCCAGTATAAGTACGTTATTAAAATCGCTGTCAGAGCCACAGTTCTCATGATGTTCCGCTACTGCTGATTTTGCACTTTGTTTTAGTCGCATGTGCCGTCATGTTCCTTAATGCGGTCCTTATCAGTTCTTCCCGTTTCGCCTATATACACTTTGCCGCAGTCACATGTCACTTGATAGACGCCTGCATTGTGGTGGCAATCAGGTGCACCCGTTTTCCGTCGGAAAAAAATAATTTATTTTGTTTTGACTAAAGAAAAAAGTCTGAGTACCATTTTTCTTTAGAATTCGGCTTATGGGGGTCACAAACGGTAAACTAACGGAGTGAAAAGGTGGTTCCTCGTCATTCTTAGCGTTATAAATATTCCGCCTAAAAGCCCTGTCGATTGAATAACTATCATACCCATTTCTCTTCAATGTCCTTTTCAAAAAATTCAACTCCGATTCCAAGTTGTCGTTATCACTGATACGGAAGGCACGTGAAGACAGAGTGTTGAGTACTGCTCGCTTCTGGGCTGGGTGGTGGTACGAAGTGGCATCTTGATATCTGTTTGTGTTAGTCGGCTGTCTGTACAGTCTGTGACCTAGAGTGTTATCAGATCTTCTGTATACCAACACATCTAGGAATGGGAGACCGATCTCACTCTCAACCTCCAAGGTAAATTTGATTTTGGAGTGAATTCCATTTAAGAAAATGTGGAACGCAGGAAGTTCTTCTTCGCTGTGTGGCCTTTATAAGAGGACGCGACACTCATCTCTGACAGTGTTCCAGCAGTAATGGACACCAGAAGATCCTGAGGACGATCCTAGCAGAGGGGTCGAAACGTCGATAATTTTAGAAGAAATATGACGCTGCCTAATAACCCAGAAGATTTTAACTTCAGTGACAACGTCCACGAATGCCTGCAGACTTACATAATCTGAATAACAGTTGGAACCTCAACGACATAACGACCTGTAACAATTCGGTTACTTCAAGGACAGCTCCGAGCCAGACGCCCTGTAACGCGCATTCCACTGACCGCAAACTACCGTCATTTGCGACTTCAGTAGTGTCGCTTCGGTTCGGTTGTTTTGGGAAGGAGACCAGACAGCGAGAGCGGTAACATCGCATTAGGGAAGGATGGGGAAGGAAGTCGGCCGTGCCCTTTCAGAGGAACCATCCCGGCATTTGCCTGGAGTGACTTAGGAAAATCACTGAAAACCTAAATCAGGATGGCCGGACGCGGCATTGAACCGTTGTCCTCGCGAATGCGAGTCCAGTGTCTAACCACTGCGCCACCTCGCTCGGTCCAGTAGTGTCAAGCGGTAGCACATTGGAGGGCGTGATGGAGGTCTGTTGTGTTTTCTGATGAAAGCTGCTTGTTTCAGTGCCAGTGATGGCCGTGTGTTGGTTAGAAGGAAACCAGTTGAGGGCGTACAATCAACCTGTCTGCGTGCTAGAGATACTGGACCCACACCTGAAGTTGTCTTATGACAACAGGAGCACTCTCATGGTTATCCCACGCACCCTGACTGCAAATCTATGTCAATCTGCTGATTCTACCTCATCAACAGCATTCCATTGTGTGTTTTCTAACATAATAACGCTCGCCCATATGCCACCACTGTAACCCAACAGACTGTCGACATGTTGCCTTGGGCTGCATGATCACCAGATCCGTCTCCGATGGAGTACATATGGGATATCATCGAACGACAATTCTAGTGTCACCACAAAGAGCATTAACCGTTCCTGCATTGACCGACGAACTGCGACAGATATGGAACTCCAGCCCATAAACTGACATCCGGCACCTGTACAACACAACGCATGCACGTTCGTATGGTTGTATTCAGCATTCTGGCGGTTACACTGGCTATTAATGTACCCGCATTTCGCATTTGCAATGGCTTATCTCGCGCTTAATGCTTCAAATGGCTCTGAGCAGTATGGGACTCAATATCAGAGGTCATCAGTCCCCTAGAACTTTGAACTACTTAAACCTAACTAACCTAAGGACATCACACACATCCATGCCCGAGGCAGGATTCGAACCTGCGACCGTATCAGTCGCGCGGTTCCAGACTGAAGCGCCTAGAACCGCTCGGCCACACCGGCCGGCCTATCTCGCGCTTACATTAACTTATGATCTGCAATGGTAATCACTTAAATCTAGGAATTTCTTTGCTCCATATGGACATTCTGTAACAGAAGAACTCTTTTCGGAAAAAGAAGCCATTAAAGGAGAGTTAATAAAATGAAAACAACATACGGCCTCACTAAGAATGTGTATAAAAAGAGGTCTGAAGATCGTAAAAAACTGACCGAAATCGGAAACCACAAAAATGAAGGCCTCTTGCGGTCGAGATTGTTTACGTTCATTTTAAAGTACAGTATTAAAAAACCGCTGTTCACGAGAAATGTTCTCAAAAACTAGCAAACATAAATCAATATTCCTCAATGTTAAACTTAGACACTATTCTACTATAACTGACCCACAAGCATTTTGTGCTGCCGAATGCTTAGTTCTAAGCAAAAGGGGTATGGTAGAAGCATTGTAAATCAAAGAAAGAAAAATAATAAGGAATATTTTCGGATGAGCTAAAGAGCAGATACGGTGCATAAGACGTCGGAATATACTGTAAAAATTACAGCTGATTGGAAAAGGTAGAAAAGCTGTCTATGGCCACATACAAAGGATGAATCCCAACAGACTGACAGAAAGACTTCACTTACTTCGGTAAATTAAAAATATATGTAAAGAAATTGAAAGTGACGTAGATGATCTCGAAATTATTCCACAAGACACTGGGGAACCATTGCCTCGGAAGATTCAAAAGGTTTCCATGAAAATCATAAGAAGACTGGAGCTACTTGGTCAGAAAAAAGAATAAAAAACAAGTAATGATGGGAAAAATGTGGAAGAAAATAAAAGAGAAATAGTTGAAATGAACCTAGTCCATTGTGACTCATAAGTAAAAGAAGAATGTATTTGCTAGGGAAAAATCTAAGGCAGTTTATTTATTTATTTATTTATTTATTTATTTAACCTGATCAGATTAGGGCCATCAGGCCCTCTCTTACATCGGACCAGTGTTCGACACATGCAGCATTTCACACATCAGAGTTACATCATGAACATAGTTTAAATGAGAAAATTAGCTTACTCTAGTGACAATATGAATAAAGAGTAGTGACTAAGACCTAATAAAGTAAATGCGGAAGTATTTTTACAACAGTTGCTATACATACAGATTATGATAAAAGCAATAAAAATAACAGTAAAACAAAAAAAATCAAATAATAATGATAAACATGACTAAGACCTAATAAAGTAAATGCTGGCAGTATTTTTACATCAGGTGCTATACATACAGATTATGGTGAAAGCAATAATAATAACAGTAAAAAAAATCAAATAATAATGACAAACATGGGAAAGATTGGCAATAGTAATGAAGGTTTGTGCAGATGTACATTAATATCTTGGTGCGTAAAGTAGATGTTTACTAGTTTAGCGAGTTTTGGGTAAGGGAGGTTTAAGGAGGGGGGAAAGAGGGAACTAATGAGGTGAAGTGCACTCATGTACAGAGGAAGGCATTACTGTTGCTTAAGTAGATACGTCATTAACTGTTTTTTGAAGCCGGTCATGTTTTTAAGTTCTCTAACATAACGAGGGAGGTTATTCCAGAGTCGGGTTCCCGCTACTGTAAAGGACTTGGAGAAGGTGACCGAGCGATGCAGTGGAACGGAGAGGATTTTATTATGATGGGAACGTGTGTTTCTGTCATGTTGTTCCGACATGAGTGTTAGGGACGAGGAGAGATATGAGGGACAGTGTACATTTATAAGGCAGTAGATGAGACAGAGTGTATGGAAATCCCTGCGTTTGTCTGCACGCAGCCAGGACAATTTTGCATATGCTGGTGAAATGTGATCAAAAAGTCGAACGTCACAGATATATCGGACGCAGGCATTCGTGACCAGTTCTAGACGTCGGGAATTTTCCTGAGAGAGGCCTTGTAGGATAATATCGCTGTAGTCAATGATTGGGAGTATAAGCGTTTGTACTAATTTCTTTTTCAGATCGAAAGGGAAGAGTTTTTTATATTTTTGTAGGACATGAAGGGATGCTGATGCTTTTTTGCACACTGCAGTTACGTGCTCTGTCCAATTTAGATTTTCATCTATTACTACTCCCAAACTCTTTGCTGAGGGAGAGAATTTAATATTTGTTCCATTTAGGATAAGAGGTGGTACGGATTCCCGATGTTTTGGGCTAATGAGCTTAGAGTGACCAACAAGTACCGCTTGGGTTTTAGATGGGTTTAGTTTTAGACCTATGTCCTGTGCCCATTTTGACAGTGCATCGAGGTCAGTATTGAAATTTTCAATAGCTTTCTTGAGATTGCTTGGTTTCGTACTTAGATACAACTGAAGGTCATCAGCATACATATGGTATTTGCAATAGGTCAGGACCGGTGACACATCATTGATATAAAGAGAGAAGAGTATAGGACCTAATACTGAGCCTTGGGGAACGCCTGACACTACCTGCCGCCATTGTGATTTTATATTCCCAGACAGGACGCGTTGCTGACGAGACGTCATGTATGAGCGAAACCATTGCACTGCGCTTGGTGAGAAATTTAGACCGCTAAGTTTGGCTAGTAAGATGTCGAAGTCGACAGTATCAAATGCTTTGCTGAAATCTAAGAAGCAAATGATAGTCGCTTCTTGTCTGTCCATGGCAAGTTTCAGGTCATCTGTCACCTTTATCAGAGCGGATGTTGTGCTTCGATGTTTACGGAAACCTGATTGGTATTCGTCTAGTAGGTTGTTAGTAGTTAGGTAGTTGGTGAGCTGGTCATGAACTATATACTCTAAGGCCTTTGATAGTGCAGGAAGAAGGCAGATGGGGCGGTAGTCAGAGGGTGCTGTGGCGATGTCCTTTTTAGGCAGTGGCTTAATTTGTCCCAGTTTCCAGGCCTCAGGGAAAACACTTGTGATTAATGAATCGTTGACAATGTCTGTTATAGAGGGCAGTAGTTGGTCAATAATAAGTTTTACCATCTGGATAGTGATACCATCATGTCCAGTAGATGCTGATTTAATCCGCATTATGGCTTTCTTGACAGTACTGCAAGTGACGTGATGTAGATAGAATTTTTCTTTGCTACAGTCGTTCATCCCCATGAAGTAATCAATGATTCTCTGTTTTTTTTGCGGATCAATTTTGGTTACAGGTAATGTGAAGAATCGGTTTAGTTCTTCAGCTGGGACGATGGGATTTTCTGCAACTTTTATTTTGCCTAAACCGAGACTACGGAGATTTTTCCACAGGATAGCTGGTCTACATCTATTGTCAGCTAATGTACGGGCATGTCTGAGCTTAGCGTTTCTCACCTCTTGACTGACTTTGTTTCGTTTCTGCTTGTATACAGCGTGATTTTCAGGTGTAGGGTATATCTTGTATGCTCGATGTGCAGCATCTCTGAGATTCATGAGCTGTTTTAGTTCATCAGTCAGCCAAGGTGCAGGTTGCCTTTTTACTTTTCTGGTCTTTATTGGAGCATATTTGTCATATAGATGAGTAATTTTGTTAGTGAAATCGTGGAGTTTGTCGTTTATGTCCATGAGGGGAGTAGAGGTCATCCCCCAAACTATTTCTTGTGCCTCAGTTTCGAGTTCAGGCAAATTTATGCGTTTGAGGTCTCGGTATGTAGACAGTTTTTGTTTCTTTCTAGGGCATTCTAGTGAATACGTCATGGAAATGATGTCATGGGCAGACATGCCAGGCGCAGATATTTGAGAGGTGCGGATTATTCTGTTCGGAGATTTCGTTGCGAATATATCTATGAAAGTGTGACTGGTAGTCGTGTGATGAGTAGGTGCCAGCTGAAGTAGCGTCATATTTGAGGAAGAAAGCATCCTCTTAAATTTCCCAGTGGAAGGACTATTGCACAGAAAATTAATGTTAGTGTCACCAGCTATAATTACATGTTCATATGACGATTCGAGACTAGAGAGGGCAGTTTCGAAGCAGGCGAACCCACCTACTTTAGGAGGTTTGTAAAGGACACATATTAAGCACTTTCTGTTAAGTGATTTGATCTCTATGAACATATATTCCACTTGTTTATCCACATTGTTGTCGGATGTGTGTAGTACTGTAGGTGACAAATCAGAGCGTATGTACGCCCCTACTCCGCCCCCTCGTCTGTTGCATCTGTCGTGCCTGAGAAAGATATAGCCATCTAGGTTTATGGAAGTTGTAGGAATACTTGGTTTGAGCCAAGTCTCTGACAAAAGTATTACGTGTATATCAGCAGTTTGAAATATATATTTGAACTCGTCGAAGTGAGCTGGCAGAGACTGGACATTTGCATGTGCAATATGCAGCTTGGTGCGTTCGGGTGTTGATTGCCCGAGGAGGTTGCCGATCGATGTTTGCGGGTCGTGGTTGGCGGTGACAATAGGGTCTGGCATGAGGAATGTGGAAGGCGTGTGAAGGAGAGGGGGGTGAGGGAGTGTCCTCCCAGTTCTGTGCAGTGAAAGCGGCCGCGAGGGGGAGGGGGTAGGTCCCCGGGGAGACAGCGGGATCTGCGGCCAAGGTCAGCGAGGTCTGCAACGGTTCTGGAAGTAGCCGTGGGCTGGCAGGGGAAGGAAATTCGCTAAACCCAACGGGAGTAATCTGCACGTTATGACAGAGTGTGATATTAATTGCACTTATGAGGATAACAACTAAAGTATGATGGTGGGTTGCTAATTAAGGATGGAAGTGAGACTACCTTATGTAATAATTAACAAAATTACATGAGAAAAACAATTAAAAATGAAAATAGTTATGTGGAGACAAGTTGATGATACAAATAATAACAAATATTACACGAGAAAAAAGGAAATTCGCTAAACACAATGGGAGTAATCTGCACGTTATGACAGAGTGTGATATTAATTGCACTTATGGGAATAACAACTAAAGTATGATGGTGGGTTGCTAATTAAGGATGGAAGTGAGACTACCTTATGTAATAATTAACAAAATTACATGAGAAAAACAATTAAAAATGAAAATAGTTAGGTGGAGAAACGAAAAGTTGATAATACAAATAATAGCAAATATTACACGAGAAAAAATAACTAGAGATAAAAAAAAATAGTTATGTAGAGAAACGAACAATTTGATTACACATTAGTTACGATATGGTTGACAGTGTAAACAATATAAACATACAGGTTAGTGGCAGCAAGGTTAGACATGATTTAGCTTCTAAAGCACAGACTTTCGAGTTCATTAACACTGCAAATTGTTTTCTTCCCGTTTTCGGTCTTAACCATTATCCTGCCGTCATTTGTCCATACGTTATGTAGCCCAAATTTCGAAATCGCGCTCTTCAAAATGTTTAGTCTTTCAGAGGTCAGATCCTCGCGTACTGTCAGACCCGACTTCGCGAGATTCTTCTTTGCTCTGAAGATTTCAGATCTTTTCCTATACGACATAAATTTCACTATTATAGGTCTTGGTTTTGTAGAACCTGGCGACCTACGACCCACTCTATGACTTCTGTCAATGTCACTCAGAGTCACCTGCACGCCTAGCTTTTCTTGGACAAGGTTTATCACAAGTTCATCTGTGTTCTCTCTGCTGCTCTCTGGAATGCCGAACAGTCTGAGATTATTGCGTCGCTGATATTGTTCGAGCTCGTCCGTCTTCTCGATCAATTTCTGTTCGAGCAGTCGTGCTTTCTCCTCACTTGCTTTTAACGATGTGTCCAGCGCACGGATCTCGTTTGCACTCGCCTCAAGAGTTTTCTGTATTTTGTCCGTCACTGCTGCAGTGACAGCATCTGTGATGGTTTGAACAACGAGCCCGAGCGTCTCCTTAGCCTGCAGCGCGGCACTCACCTCAGCCTTCACGAGAGCGGCGATGTCAGCGATCCCGGGCGGAGCGGTCGCAACTCCCGGTGTAGACTCCACGCCTGCGCTGTCGCCGACCTGGCCGTTGGCTGCACTGCGCGTTGTTCGCCGATTTTCCATTTTTAGTGCGATTCCGTGTAATTGGTGCTCAGTATGTGATGTAAAATACGACACTCGGCAGTAGATATACGGCTTTAGTATATGTAGACTAGCCTAACTGCTTAAAACACCTCCAGATTTCACGTAAACTTGCGAGCCAAGCTAACGCACGTCACTCACTCGCCGCCATATATAATAAATGATGCATTTTCCTGTAAGATTAAGAAAGGAATTTTTTTATCGTGGGTATTATTGACTTATCTCGCTGCTTGCGGATTCTGCTTGGTTTTCACTTAAAAGCGTTTCCTTTTGACCGTTAAGCGTTAAGGAGCAGACGCTCATTATTCTCTTTGGTTTGCGGTGCCGTGGCCCGAAACAGCAACACAACGACTTTTCAGCTGGTGCTGTGTGCAGCGTAACACCGCAGAGCAATAAAAGAGCTGTACGAGTGTCGCGGGACACGGCCCGCACCTGCAGTATTCAGCGGTTGCCTGCACTGGCACGCTGCACACTGCGCCGATGGGCGCACGCCACGCTGTGGGGACCGCCACGCCGCCTGTTGCTGGGGCTTAGCCACTTCCACGGGCAACGCTTCTGCTTGCTACTCATTCTCACTGACGCGCTAACTGAATTTCGTCCATGCCGTTGTGTTTCCAGGCCACTGCGTATAATGTGTTCCTTGATTCCAAAATGCGTCTCCGTGATTTTCAAAGGCAGTGTTACTACATTAAGTATCGAATTTTCAACAGATGGGGCAACCGTCATCAGGATTTGTATGTGTAGTACCTAAATTTATGTGTTATTCTTAGAGTTGTAAAACTACTTTAGGTTACCGTAGACTATCGTAAGTAAACGTAGACTGTGCTACTTTTCCAAGTAGTTGTAGTCGGTTAAGGTCGTACCCACGTTATCTGTACGTCAGGTATGTTGCATTCCACTCGGGCATTACTTCAGAATGATCGCTTTCTTTGCATATGCTATAAGTGTTTGGTAATATTTCCTGCTTTAACAGCGATCATATTCGGCTGCAAGCAGCTCTTCTTAGAGCAGTTGAGAAAGCAACAGTGGGAAGATGACGTAATGTGGTGTGAGGTACCGATGATAGATAGTTTGTTCGGTACGCGTATTGCGAGAAAGAGCACCTAAATTGTGCTCTTTCCGCGATGGGCTGCTGCTTTCGGAAGTTGAGTTCCAAAATGATAATTTTCTGTTATTAATATTAGAAAAACTAATCAGTGTATATACTTGGATTTCAAATTGAAGCATCTCTCAATAGCGTGCTATCATTCCATTATTTCACAAGTACTAATAACCAGCAGAATAATAAACAACTGCTAAACGAAAAGGCAGACGAAGCACTTTGGTGATCAGATCGCTCCTAACTAGGATGGCGGGCGAAGTGGTTCGGCGTTATATTAGAGCTGGTTCGGCAGTCTCGGAGGACAGATATCTCCGCCGCAGTCGGTGTCAGGTTAAGATTTCATTATCAAGGTACGATTATTTGGACATGTAATGTAGAACAGTGTGATAGTAATTACGGAAATAAGCAGTTCATTATTTTGTTGAAGAGTGGAAATTATTAATGACTCTAAAGTGGAATGTAATTTTGCAGTTTCTCGTGTTCTACTAATAAAAAAGCTAGTGGCATCCCTTTTAAACAAACTGATTGAAAATTTAACTATTGCTAAAGTAACAATTGCTCGCCAAGAGTTTGTTAGAGCCTCAAGATAACGGATTCACGACCCACGTGCTGTTTTCTGCGCAGGGGACAACAACTGTAGAACACCGCTACTAGATGAACATTTATTAGAACTTACGCACTCCACTCAGGGCGGTGGAAACAAATAGACACCTCGCATGTACTGCAATCTTAGTAAAAATGAGATCACTAACACGTCATTTATGGTAGGTAAGACAGAGGTGGTACGAAGGAGAGAAATTGTAGAAGGAAGGGTTCATTATACGCACATATATATGACCCTGTCTCTCTTCCTCTCTCTTTTTCAGCTTGTCGTAGTCTTACTAGATTACCTAAAAACCAGAAGTGGTGAACCGTCTAGAAAGTGAGTGAGGGTACATAAAGAGCCAGATAACCTACGACACATTTTTTTCTATATAGTTATCCACCTGTCTGATACTTAAAAATAAACAGTATGTATAGCAAAGCAAAATTGTCAACTTTGAACGCGGATTACATTCGAAAACTGTTCATTTGTAACATGAAACTGCGGGGCGTTATTACGAAAATAAAGAAAACAACACAGACATATGGTGTAGCGCTAGAAAACACTATTTCCTCCACTAAAAGGTGAAATAAAAAACAAGCCCGGAAAACAAATAATAACAAACATCGCTTTAATACTTCGCCTAACTTATATAAAACTTACTTTCGTTATTCATAAACAATTTCCACATTTATCAATAATATCAGAAAACATTTGCCTTTGATCATGATGAAGATAACACCTGTACTTATATATATATATATATATATATATATATATATATATATATATATATATAATGTTTGTACATGTTAGATGTATGTACATAAAAAGTACTTGATTTGTGCAAAACAAATAACCAAACACACACACACACACACACACAAAAGACAAATAGTAGGTTCTCAGTTTCTGTCTTACGCATTCATTTATCTTTCTTTCCCTATCAGAGCTACCATTACTACCGGTAATCCTGTTACTTACTACGTGATTTATGTAGCGTACCAAAACTATAGAACAGTAATTTTGGTAGAGTGAACCCTTTTTATTTCGGTCATGTCCGACAGCTTTCTGTAGTTCTCCTAAATAATACGTGCTATCGTTCCCATTTCTGCGTAACTACTGCATCCTACATCCAGTTGATACTCGTTATTGTATTCACACTTGGTGCCCTCTACAACTTCTGTTGTTCTCCGAACTTCCATCCATTAACAAACCAGCGTCTGCTTCATCATTCAGAATATTTCGAAATCAAAATATCCACTGACATTGAAATTCGTGGGAGATTAACATGGGTAAATGCTTTACCGATTGAGTGAAAGTCGCGTTCTAGATGTGGCTAAGCCATTTATCTTCTAGGAGTGTTAGTCCTGATATGAGTGCAGGAAAACTGACTTTCGAAGGCAGAAGAGGGGTACTGACGGATGAAGTGCAGTGAGGGCGGGTTGTGGGTTCTGCCTGGATTGCTCAGTCTGTTAGACATTTGGCCACGAGAGGCAAAGTTTCTGGTTTTGAGTCTCGATCCAGCAGACAATCCATTGCAGAGTGTAAATTGGAGTCGAGAACTTATCTGTCCGTTTCATCTCACGTTTTATGATGAATTTCTTTCCATCTTGATTCTATTCAGAGCTTGCTGCATCACCCCTGCAAGACAGCAACCTGCAACAATCTCGCGTCCCACAGGTGGCAACTCTTCAGGCACTGTCTGCCGCAACATGCAAAAAGGCGTGCTAGGCAAACATCGATCCGCACTCGTCTCGTTTGTTGGTAAATGTTCCAGACAAGAATAACACGCCGACTTGTTGTTCACAGCCTGTGGCAGCCACCACGAGAGGCGCCACGTTTGCTGTCAGCAGAGCGCACTCCCACCACTCTGGTGCTGTGATCACGGCACTAGTTTCCTACACGATGTCACATGCCCTCTAGCAGCACCCACCGTATCTACATCTACATTTACAAGCCACCCAACGGTGTGTGGCGGAGGGCACTTTACGTGCCACTGTCATTACCTCCCTTTCCTGTTCCAGTCGTGTATGGTTCGCGGGAAGAACGACTGCCGGAAAGCCTCCGTGCGCGCTCGAATCTCTCTAATTTTACATTCGTGATCTCCTCGGGAGGTGTAAGTAGGGGGAAGCAATATATTCGATACCTCACCCAGAAACGCACCCTCTCGAAACCTGGACAGCAAGCTACACCGCGATGCAGAGCGCCTCTCTTGCAGAGTCTGCCACATGAGTTTGCTAAACATCTCCGTAACGCTATCACGCTTAGCAAATAACCCTGTGACGAAACGCGCCG
This sequence comes from Schistocerca nitens, assembly GCF_023898315.1. Taxonomy (NCBI): domain Eukaryota; kingdom Metazoa; phylum Arthropoda; class Insecta; order Orthoptera; family Acrididae; genus Schistocerca; species Schistocerca nitens. The sequence goes on from NC_064618.1 coordinate 547,064,413, forward strand.
CTCTTCTTTGGATCCTCTCTATCTCCTCCGTCAACCCGATCTGGTACCGATCCCACACTGATGAGCAATACTCAAGTATAGGTCGAACGAGTGTTTTGTAAGCCACCTCCTTTGTTGATGGACTACATTTTCTAATGACTCTCCCAATGAATCTCAACCTGGTAACCGCCTTACCAACAATTAATTTTATATGATCATTCCACTTCAAATCGTTCCGCACGCATACTCCTAGATATTTTACAGAAGTAACTGCTACCAGTGTTTGTTCCGCTATCATATAATCATACAATAAAGGATCCTTCTTTCTATGTATTCTCAATACATTACATTTGTATATGTTAAGGGTCAGTTGCCACTCCCTGCACCAAGTGCCTATCCGCTGCAGATCTTCCTGCATTTCGCTACAATTTTCTAATGCTGCAACTTCTCTGTATACTACAGCATCATCCGCGAAAAGCCGCATGGAACTTCCGACACTATCTACTAGGTCATTTAAATATATTGTGAAAAGCAATGGTCCCATAACACTTCCCTGTGCCACGCCAGAGGTTACTTCAAAGTCTGTAGACGTCTCTCCATTGAGAACAACATCCTGTGTTCTGTTTGCTAAAAACTCTTCAATCCAGCCACACAGCTGGTATGATATTCCGTAGGCTCTTACTTTGTTTATCAGGCGACAGTGCGGAACTGTATCGAACGCCTTCCGGAAGTCAAGGAAAATAGCATCTACCTGGGAGCCTGTATTTAATATTTTCTGGGTCTCATGAACAAATAAAGCGAGTTGGGTCTCACACGATCGCTGTTTCCGGAATCCATGTTGATTCCTACAGAGTAGATTCTGGGTTTCCAGAAACGACATGACACGCGAGCAAATAACATGTTCTAAAATTCTACAACAGATCGACGTCAGAGATATAGGTCTATAGTTTTGCGCATCTGCTCGACGACCCTTCTTGAAGACTGGGACTACCTGTGCTCTTTTCCAATCATTTGGAACCTTCCGTTCCTCTAGATACTTGCAGTACATGGCTGTTAGAAGGGGGCAAGTTCTTTCACGTACTCTGTGTAGAATCGAATTGGTATCCCATTAGGTCCAGTGGACTTTCCTCAGTTGAGCGATTCAAGTCGCTTTTCTATTCCTTGGACACTTATTTCGATGTCAGCCATTTTTTCGTATGTGCGAGGATTTAGAGAAGGAACTGCAGTGCGGTCTTCCTCTGTGAAACAGCTTTGGAAAAAGGTGTTTAGTATTTCAGCTTTACGCGTGTCATCCTCTGTTTCAATGCCATCATCATCCCGGAGTGTCTGGATATGCTGTTTCGAGCCACTTACTGATTTAACGTAAGACCAGAACTTCCTAGGATTTTCTGTCAAGTCGGTACATAGAATTTTACTTTCGAATTCACTGAACGTTTCACGCATAGCCCTCCTTACGCTAACTTTGACATCGTTTAGCTTCTGTTTGTCTGAGAGGTTTTGGCTGCGTTTAAACTTGGAGTGAAGCTCTCTTTGCTTTCGCAGTAGTTTCCTAACTTTGTTGTTGAACCACGGTGGGTTTTTCCCGTCCTTCACAGTTTTACTCAGCACGTACCTGTCTAAAACGCATCCGTCAGTAGCGGCAGTATTTACACCTGCGCCCAACGAAAGAACGGCACTTTACCTTACCATTTATCGTCCTATCCACCTCACTACTACCCTGGAATACCTTGGCCTCACTTCGACCGCCACCTCACCTGGGCCCTCCTTAGGATACAGCATAACTGACTCCGCCTCCTGACACTCCTGTCTGGCCAGACATGGGGACTGCTGCATCCTTCCACCATCTTTCACACCTACAAATCCTTGATACGCCCCATCCTTTGTTATGCCAGCATAATCTGGATTTGCGCACCTCCAAGATTCTATAAAGCCCTCCATATCCCTGAACGCCATGCACTCCACCTCGCCTTCCTTATCCGCCTCCCGTCCGCCACGTGAATCCTCTAAGACCTCATCCCCTTTCCACATCTTCTCCTTTTCCTGGAACATATCGACCCCCTGTACATCGTCCACAATCTTGATCCCCCCACCCCCTGGTGACTTCAACCCTCTCTACACACTGCCCGTTGCTGCGCTTTAATCACTGTACCCCGCCCTCTCTCCATCTCCACTCACCACTTCTTTCCAAACACAACTTCCAGCACCTATCCTTCCCCTATGACGAGCTTCGCCCTCATCTGTACCCCTACTACCAACTCTAACACCCCCCTCTTACTCCTCAGGGCACCCTCTCCCCTCCTTTTCGTTCCTCTGAGAGGATTTCCTCCCTCCTCCACCCCCTCCCTTTTCTGTGCACCCGTTCTGTTTCTCTGTGTTCCTTCCTGACTTGCCTTCCTCTCCATCTCCCACCATGCCTGTCTCCTGCCCCTTGGTGCGCCTGACAGACCCCTTTTTCTTTTCATCCCACCCTTCCCAGACCCCATCCCCAGTGCATCTTCCTATCCTCTCTTTTTTCCTCCTCTCGGCAGGTCACTCCCTGCAGTTTTCATTCTTTGATGTGTGTGCATCATCTCTTACAGTGTTTTTTTATTTTTTTAAAATATCCTCGTTCTCGATTGTTTTTATACTGTGGCCAACTTTTATCTTGTGCATATGACTTCAGTGTATTTTATGTTCTCCACGAATAGCCACCAGTGTTTTTTTATCTTTATACCGACTTTTTTTGATTGTCTCTGTATCAGTGTATATTTTAACCCACATTGTCTACCGTTTATTATGTTTTTATGTCCCCCTTTTTTCCCCTTTTTATGTACACTTTCCTCTTTCTTACTGTAATGTCACTCGGCTGAAGAGAGGCGGATTGTGTTGCCCATATGGGGCAGTGGAATGAAATTACAATAAAGAAAGAAAAGGAATAGCAGGTCGGTCTTAGCTATCGAACGAGTCATTCCTTCGAGTTCTCTGACTGATGGACCGCTACTGCGGTCGATGCCTGCTGTGCTTAGCTTCCAATCCCTGCCGATTTTAATTTGCCAGGAAGTTTCAAATTAGCATATACCATGTTACAGAGTGAAAGCGTCATTCTGGAACCTATATCATCTTTTAATCACATTTTATTATGAATTCCTTTTCTTTCAGATTACAATCAGAATCTCTTCGTTAGCTATACCATCAAGTAACAATATAAAATATAAGTGTAGAAAAGTGATGTCCGAAATTTTTATCCGCTATATATCCGCAAAACAAATTCTGCCAAAAAACTGAGGTCATAAATTTTCTCTAATTACTGCACTGTTTAATTTCTCCATTTTATTTCCACATAAGGGTAAACTCAAGACAAATGTTTTCTGAGAAAGCCTGCTTACTAAAATTTATAGTGCATTGCTCATCATAAATGACTTCGCTGCAGATATTATTATTTGTTTTTAACTCTCGTGTCAACCCAGTCACTTATTAGACTGCGTGAGGCTGTTTTTTATTTGAAACAAACACTGATTAGATACTTTAGCCCCATTGAGCATTATCGAAAAACTTCTGTAAGAAATTAAGTTATATTTTTCCATTTCCCTGCCTTTCACGATCCACATAATATAGCAGATCAACAGCGTACCACATTGCCATCGAATGGCGTAATATTATGCAACCATATATGCAAGATTCTATACCAAGAACGAAATATCTGCAACTTGTAGCATAATGTGCAGTTTATTAAAATTGCACGGCACCTATTTTGAGAAAATCATGTGATCAGTACTTTAAAACATAGAGCCTCGCATCTGTCATCTTAGGACGTTACGACAAGCAATAGGAATGAAGGACGACGTTATTTGTTAATATGCCGTACTGAGTGGAGGACGACAAATGGGAAACTATAATCTAATATTTGTGAGATATTACTTGGTAATTCTCAAAGGAACGAAATTAGTTAATCACTATTTCAAATAAATATCAGCTTGAACGCAGTAAAACAACTTCTTTCAAAGAATGTGATGCGAATGAGAACTCAGACACAAAAAGGCTGTAGATATGTGCTTCTTAACTTATACGTTGGTGGAATACTTGAAATCCAATTCGTCTGTTTCCCTGGAAACATGATGAGTCTCTATCGTATGACAGTGAACTGACACTAAATATTTATTATTCAAGCTGCCTGTTTGTGAATGAAACAGATTGGGGTTCAGATGGTTTGTTTACTGTTGCTTCCCTTCAAATCATCTCAAGATATCGCCAGGTTTGCTTCAGTAAGAACACAGTCGTCTCCTCCGATCGCAACATAACTCTCCATTTGTGGGGCGGCGAGTAAATAATCATAATGGTCGTTACTTTTATATGTCGTTATGAAAAGACTTAAATTTTCTGTGCTTTACACCTATCTTCGCCGTTTACAGAGCCTGATAACTATTTTTGCGGTCAGCCAGAAAGCGATGGAGGACATATTCACCATAATTTCCAGTGTGCTAGTCAACGCTACTCTTTGTGCTCACCGAAAGAATATGTTCTGCGGGATCAGGAACTAAGACTGTTTTGAGTTTAAACTGACTGATATATTCCATAAAAGTTCACACATACAAAATATCAGTCTTATGCTATCTAATATAACTATCGGAAACAGAATTATTAACGGTTCAGAGGCGACCTGGTCTATCGCTCTGACTTCTAATTACTCGCCTTAAAAGTGGAAAACAATCTTCCCATCTGCCACGCGGTTTAGTCAGTATTATGGGCGACACACAAACAGTTACGTCCGTGAAATCGAAGCGATTCAGACCGGTGTAAAGTTCTCGCGAGTTCGCTTCCTGCTTTTACCGAAAACGCATTCAAGTCTGCCCAGCTCTGACGTCATGCGAGGCATTACGCACGCATACGTTTGACTGACGCGAACACATTGCTATCTCGTTGCGAAGTATCTCCCTTCACTGCCTCTCTGGCCGTATTTATATATGGGCACAGCGGACCGCCAAACGGGACATCTCTTAGCAACCGCAGGCAGCAGTATCTAAATGGCTCCTTTCGCGGATGCGTATTAATTAATATCTCGGTCGTTTAACAATTTATAATCTTCTTAATTTATATATAAACAAAGATAAGTTTGCTGTAGTTATCGAAAAAAGTTTTAGCTTGACTGCATTTGAACTTTGCCCTCTAGAATTTTTAGAACGGAACCGACAGTAGAACATGACCTCTGAACTGTCCCTTTAAGATTCCAGGTAATTATTACTATTTACAATATAGTCTTAAAAGTTGGCACAGGTGTATGATTACATGAAAGTAATCGATTGCTATAAGTAGTGAACCGTGAATTTACTTTCAAAATCTTTTCTTAAAGAATTTACTTCATTTACTAGCGATTCATCAAGAACATTAACACATTTAAGCGTGGAAGTAGTTGCCAGGCAGTAACTGATGAAAATGAAATTACCTTTAACAAATGGGAATTTTATTCATCAAAGCCTTTTCAAAAACAGATTTAAAATTTATAAGCAGAAAAACACCCTCATAATATCAAGTTACAATTTTATTTAGAGGCAGGAAGAACAATATTGATAGTATGAGCCTTCGGGCTGAGAAGCTTGCCGCTCCCTTTCGAGACGGCCGTAGTCACGACCGCTCACAACAACCTCTGAAAGACTACACTGGTGCAAATCTGCAACACACCAAATTACTTTAAACTAAAAATTTTAACAACTCACACAAACACATTAAATATACACTTTCTATTACAAATACAAACGATACTTAGTCTATGATGAATGACATTTCATTCCAAATTTGGTTTTTAGTAAATAACTTGAGAAGCTAATAAAGATAGCTTACTGGGGACAGAGATATAAGGTTTTTACATGTAACTGATGTTACATAAGGATTTTCATCTTTCTGAGTCTAATATTTAGCGCCTTCAGTTTTTCCCATAAGTAACAGCTCTACCTCTGTGCTGCAGGGAATGCCTGAATTATGATACACCATTTCGAACGTCATGGAGTACTGATTTCCCACTAGTCATCGTGACATTTCATGACCGAGGTAGGTGTCATCGTTTCTAATTATAGGGCAGATGCTACCAGCATTTTTCGAAGTTAACGTAACATTTATCATCTTCCGAAGAATGACTGTCATACCGATATGTTGTATATCTGTTCGTCTAACCCTTTTTTTGCGAGAATTACAGCTGATATAAGAGGATTGTAATATATAACTATATGCATTCTTTAAAAGCAGTTCTTGAATATTCGTCAAATAAATGGTGACCTTGTTTGAATTCTGCAAATTAAGGTGACTGAATTTTTGTGGAATACTCCAAGGCAGTTGAACAAATATTTGAAATACTTAATATCAGCTATGCACATTTCGTATCTACTATTATAGCAGTCGCACTTGGAGTTAGAAATATTCCAGCATCTAATGCGTAAGTGTTTTGAATTCGAAGATCTTTCGTGAAGGAGCTGCTAAGAGCTGCAAAATCTGCCGAAATATCTCGTCTGTCCAGTTAACATACTCAGATCACTACTCGCTTGTTTAAGTCGTGCGTGTTATAACTGTGATTCATTTACGTAGAGCCATTTTGATGATTATGAATACAGACAGCTAACATTTTCCACATTTAAAATGTGTACATGGAGTTACAATCGCGAGATCATTTTGCCCAGTCATGGCACTGTGTAAAAGTATACTCCGTAACGTTCTGGAGGTCAGACCTGTACCTTCCAGGTCTTTACAATGATAGCCGCATGCTGCCTCTTTCCAGCTCAAAAACTCACTGTATATTCAAAAGTATCTAAAGCGTGACATGCGATTTTTTATTGTCACTGGTTGGTGTATTACTGAATCACACACTTTCCATAAATTAGGAAACCTGGAAGCATGTTCTGTGTTTGTTATCTTAAAAAATGGCTCTGAGCACTATGGGACTTAACATCTAAGGTCATCAGTCCCCTAGAACTTAGAACTACTTAAACCTAACTAACCTAAGGACATCACACACATCCATGCCCGAGGCAGGATTCGAACCTGCGACCGCAGCGATCGCGCGGTCCCGGACTGAAGCGCCTAGAACCGCTCGGCCACACCGGCCGGCCTGTTATCTTAAAGAGAGCAAGTTGGATTTATGACTAAATATGCTTCCGAAATGCGTGCGTGTTGCTACGAGAAAGAAATCGCTCTGCTACGTAGATCAGAACAGGTAAAATGTCTTAGGATCCTACAGTAGAAACAATGGTCTTATATTGTGGATTCATTTTCACGCCCTCCTTATTGAAGCACATTATGTGTATCGTTTACTATATAGGGAACTTGTTATAAGTTTCAATAAATATGTAGAACTGGTTTTATTTTTGTGCAGAAGCTGTCCGCTGTTACATTATTGTATTACAGCGCAAAGAGAGATTTTCAAAACACTGTGTTGTCAGCTACGAATATAGCAATCAATTCATCCATCACCCTAATGTTTATTTCAGAGCATTAAGGGAAATGGAGCCGTTTCACTATCCTGAGCACTAGAGTAGTAATGTGAAACCACCGACCTCTGACGTCAGTTACGTGTACAGGGGATGGGGTGGTGAGGGGGTGGGGGAGGGGGGCGGGGTGGGAAAGCGCGTCGATGCAACCAGAGCGGGAAATAACGTCAGCCCGCTGCCTGCTGCCCTGCGCTGCACTGGATCCGGTATTCCCCCTCTCAGATAAGTGCCGGCTACTGCCCGTGCTTCTAGAAATTAGCTATCTGTAAAAGTACCCACGTAAGGTCGCGCAGTACACCGAAACTAAGAATACTACCGCACAGCTGGTACAAAAATGGTATTTCACACATAATAACATGTTCTACCAATTCATAGGATTACTGGACTGTAAGTAATTCTCCTTTTCAATTTGCCGGAAGTACACTGCAAAATTTTCCACTTATTCGACATTATATTTAGACGGTAATTGTAGCTACATACATTGTAGCGCCGATTTTCCGAACGCCGGTCAACCGAACGACCGCTTAACCGAACTGTGTACTCGCTCGCACCTGTTACTCTCCCACCCTACCATCCATCACCCCCCTCACTCCCGAACCAAGTTTCTCACAGTAGTCGCCGTACTGGGCCACCGCTGGCGGAACATTGCTTCTAATGGGGCCTTCGCAAGGCGCTGCTGATCGGTCAAGCCGCCAGTCGCTGTGTTTCAACAATCAGCACACTTCTGTCGGCTTGGCACTGGCAGTAGAAGTAGCGACAATATCAAAGCTGTTCACAGCAACAGCTGCGCCAGCTTAGAGTTGAGGCTTGCCGCTCCGCGCAGTTTGAAGGATTGCGCGCCTCCAAGAAGAGCTTCTCACGGTGCAAACAGTCACCTTCTGTTCTCTGTTACGACCACTTGTGTGCTGCTCCGTGAAGAAGTGAACTTGACGATACAAAATGCTTAAACGTAAACGTGTTGTCCATTCTATGAGGTATAAGTACGAGATTATTAAAAGGTTAGAAGAAGGTGAATCTGCAACTACTTTATCCAATGAGTACAAGGTGGGGAAGTCGACAATTATCTGTAATGAAGAAAGTACGTGACTTAGCTGCTCGTAAGCGTGTAGGCTTGCTTAGACATTCCAAAATAAAGGATTTTTTTAAACGTTAATTTTGTATACTGTGTGTATTGTTCATGCAAAATGCGTATGTAATATGTATATATTTTTGTTTAATAAACTGTGCCACATACTATATATTCCTACTGAAGTTGCCTTTGTATGTTACTTTGTAATACTAAAAGAGATGTCTGTTTTTATGAATAAATTTACTGTACAGTACTTCTTTTTGGCAAATAAACATGTACAGTTCGATTATCCGAACAAACCAGTTTTCCGAACACCCATGTTCCCCAATTACTTCGGATAATCGACGCTCTACTGTATCTTGAGCGCCGTGTTCTAAATGACGGATTGTGAAGAGATGAACGTGTATGAATTTCTTGCTGCCGAATCACAAAAGCACTGCCAGTACTCATTTTTATTTTACTAGCCATAATGCATTTCGATAACTGGTATCTTCATTTTGTTAGTTTACAAGCTGTGTTATACGGCGTGGCACTATCGTTACTTCGGGAAGCACTGAAGAAAAGAGACGGTACGGATATGACCTCGAAGGATCAAAGGTTCACGTGAGAAATATTTATTACATTTGCACACATCTGAAAATAGTCATGAATTCATCGCTCACGAACCACATTGGATTACACTACTGGCCATTGAAACTGCTACACCAAGAAGAAATGCTGATGATAAACGGGTATTCATTGGACACATATATTATACTAGAACTGACATGTGATTACATTTTCATGCAATTTGGGTGCGTAGATCCTGAGAAATCAGTACCCAGAACATCCACCTATGGCCGTAATAACGGCCTTGATACGCCTGGGCATTTAGTTAAACAGAGCTTGGATGGAGTGTACAGGTACAGCTGCCCATGCAGCTTCAACACGATACCACAGTTCATCAAGCGTAGTAACTGGCGTATTGTGAAGAGCCAGTTGCTCGGCCACCATTTCCCAGATGTTTTCAATTGGTGGTAGATCTGGAGAATGTGCTGGCCAGGGTAGCAGTCGAACATTTTCTGTATCCAGAAAGGCCCGTACAGGACATGCAACATGCTGTCGTGCATTATCCTGCTGAAATGTATGGTTTCGCAGGGGTCGAATGAATGGTAGAGCCACGGGTCGTAACACATCTGAAACGTAACGTCCACTGTTGAAAGTGCCGTCAATGCGAACAAGAGGTGACCGAGACGTGTAACCAATGGCACCCCATTCCATCACGCCGGGTGATACGTCAGTATGGCGGTGACGAATACACGCTTCCAATGTGCATTCACCGCGATGTCGCCAAATACGGATGCGACCATCATGATGCTTTAAACAGAACCTGGATTCATCCGAAAAAATGACGTTTTGCCACTCGTGCACCCAGGTTCGTCGTTTATTACACCATCGCAGGCGCTCCTGTGATGCAGCGTCAAGGCTAACCGCAGCCGTGGTCTCCAAGCTTATAGTCCATACTGCTGTAAACGTCGTCGAACTGTTCGTGCAGACGGTTGTTGTCTTGCAAACGTCCCCATCTGTTGACTCAGGGATCGAGACGTGGCTGCACGATCCGTTACAGCCATGCGGATAAGATGCCTGTAATCTCGACTGTTAGTGATACGAGGCCGTTGGGATCCAGCACGGCGTTCCGTATTACCCTCCTGAACCCACCGATTCCATATTCTGCTAACAGTCATTGGATCTCGACCAACGCGAGCAGCAATGTCACGATACGATAAACCGCAATCGCGATAGGCTACAATCCGACCTTTATCAATGTCGGAAACGTGATGGTACGCATTTTCCTCCTTACACGAGGCATCACAACAATGTTTTACGAGGCATCGCCAGTCAACTGCTGTTTGTGTATGAGAAATCGGTTGGAAACTTTCCTCATGTCAGCACGTTGTAGGTGTCGCCACCGCGCCAACCTTGTGTGAATGCTCTGAAAAGCTAATCATTTACATATCACAGCATCTTCTTCCTGTCGGTTAAATTTCACGTCTGTAGCACGTCATCTTCGTGGTGTAGCATATTTAATGACCAGTAGTGTATAATAAACAACGAGGTCGAAATATGGCCGACTATCCACGTAAATGTAAGGGACCAATAAGTTCTATTGCGAGTGGGAACCGCTGTTTCTACTCTAGCCGCCATTTTATACATGAGGAGCAGCACGATGTTCAGTTTAATTCAGAGGTTGCCATCGAGTCGTTTCCTGCCAGGGGGTGTAAGTCAGCTGTAGCACGTCCTGTTGCAGATCCCCCATCTATCCTGCTGGAGAGACAGTGTATGCCACAGCGTGAGTGGAAATGCATCAGATAATGAAAAGACGACGAACCACGTGGAGATAAAAGATAAATGAGCAGTACTCCTATCGTGTTAGTGGTAACTGTGTCTCGTTTCAACAACGTTCTCTATAAAGTGTAGTATGGTATGAACAAAATGACCTTTAGAGTGGAAACCAAGTATATCTGGAATCTATGGGAAAGTATGTTGATTCCTACACAGGAGATTTTTCAGAACTGTCATAAAACGTGGGGTTAGGACGAGTTCCAAAATTATACAACAAACGACGTTAGCGATACATGAATACTGGTTTGTGTGTCTGTTTGACAAAACTCCTTGAAGACGGGAATGAGGTTATGACCTGTGTATTTTTCCAATTACTGGGAACTCTCTGCTTCTTCTGCGACCTGCGGTACACTGCCGCTAGAAGAAGAGCAAGTTTTATCGTGTACTCTCCCTAGGGGCACACTGGTACACTATGTGATCAAAAGTATCCGGACACCTGGCTGAAAATGACTTACAAGTTCGTCGGGCCTTCTGTCGGTAATGCTGGAATTCAATATGGATTTGGCCCACCCTTAGCCTTAATGACAGCTTCCACTCCCGCAGGCACGAAATCCATTCTCAATATGTTCAGGGTTGTAAAACGTGTTTCTATGCTCTCTACAGTGCCAACTTACCTGATGTTAGCATTCAGTCAGGTGCTGGAAGGTTTCTTGGGGATTGGCAGCCCAGTCTTCACTGAGTGCTGCATTGAGGATAGGTATCGATGTTGGTCGGAGAGACTTGGCAAGAAGTCGGCGTTCCAAAACATACGAAAGGTGTTCTATAGGATTTACGTCAGGACTCTGTGCAGGCCAGAACATTACAGGGAAGTTATTGTCGTGTAACCACACCGCTACAGTCCGTGCATTATGAACTGGTGCTCGATCGTGTTGAAAGATGCAATCGCCATCCCCGATGTGCTCTTCAACAGTGGGAAGCAAGAACGAGCTTAAAACATCAATGTAGGCTTGTATTGTGATAGTGTCACGCAAAACAAAAAAGGGTGCAAGACCCCTCCATAAAAAACACGACCACGCCATAACACCACCACCTCCGATTTTATATATACTAAGATGGTATCTGTTCTTTCGGACATCTTAGTATACCATCTTAGTATATATATAGTTAAGGCTCACCTGCCACTTGACCATCTTCTTCTTCTGTGCGAATGCACAAACAGTGCCCGAACTCTTATGGGAGTCGGCAACGTGCCGCGAGTAATGAGTATAATTGGCGGGGGCACTACGAATGTAGTGCGGAAAATACGTTGAGAATGTGGGTTTCACGGGAGGCGTTCCAGAGATAAATCCCTGCAGTCACGCTTTCCTCTGTGTCCTCGGTGGCTCGGATGGATAGAGCGTCTGCCATGTAAGCAGGAGATTCCGAGTTCAGGTCCCGGTCGGGGCACACATTTTCATCTGTCCCCGTTGACGTATGTCAACACCTTTAAGCAGCTAAGGGTGTTCATTTCATTGTAATTGCCTCCGATTTTACTCTTGGCACTACACACGCTGGAAGATGACCCACACCCTGCCAGTGGATCGCCACATTGTGTACCGTGATTCGTCACTCCATAAAACATTTTTCCACTGTTCAATCGTGCGATGTTTACGCTCCTTGCACCAAGCGAGACGTCGTTTGGCATTTACCGACGCTATGTGTGGCTTATGAGCGTCCGCTCCAACATGAAATCCAAGTTTTCTCACCTCCCGCCTAACTGTCATACTACTTGCAGTGGATCCTGGTACAGTCTGGAATTCCTGTGTGATGGTCTGGATAGATGTCTGCCTATTACACATTACGCCCCTCTTCAACTGTCAGCTGTCTCTGTCAGTCAACAGAGTCATGGACTGTGCGGCTGGTCCCGGCAGAGCTTCGAGTCCTTCCTCGGGCGTGGGTGTGTGTGTTTGTCCGTAGGGTAATTTAGGTTAAGTAGTGTGTAAGCTTAGGGACTGATGACCTTAGCAGTTAAGTCCCATAAAATTTCACACACATTTGAATATTTTTTTCAGTCGACAGACGAGGTCGGCCAGTACGCTTTTGTGCTGTACGTGTCCCTTCACGTTTCCACTTCACTATCACATGGGAAACAATGGACCTAGGGATGTTTAGGAGTGTGGAAATCTCGCGTACAGACGTATGACACAACTGACACCCAAGTGAGTTCCACGGAGCGCCCCATTCTGCTCTCTCACCATGTCCAATGGGTACTGAGGTCGCTGATATGGAGTACCTTGCAGTAGGTGGCATCACAATGCATATAATATGAAAAACGTATGTTTTTGAGGGTGTTCGGATACTTTTGATCACATAGAGTACCTCATCAAGTTCAGTCGTCTTTTCTTTTTTGAGCGTTTTCTATTCTTCGGTCACTTATTTCGATATCTGTCATTTTGATTTTCGTGCAACTATTTAAAGGAAGACTCACAGCGTGATCTTCCTCACTGTCAAACAACAAGTAAACAAGTAAAAGTTGAAGAAAGTGACGTCTTAATTTTATTGAGGAATCATATACAGATATATTTATAACTTTTTAACAGTGCCAGAAGCAATAAATATTTCTTTCTCTTTTAATTGCTTGTTTCTGGTTGTTATCACCTCTTTAAACCTTTTCTTATAGTAATGATAGACAGGAAATAAATGACGACAGAATAAAATAATTTTTTGAATGACTTCTTGTGGTTTTTGTTTCAGATGACCTTGCCTCCCCTGCAGTGATCCTGGAGATGTTATTTTTATGGCACATGAAGGTAAGTCGTCGAACATCTGTTTGCCAAAATACAGCGAATAAAGTATGGAAACAAGGGAAGCTTGCATTTGTCTACTCGGTCTTCCCTGTATTTTGTACAGTTATTGTTCAAGCTGTTAAAATGAAATTTAGTAAGTTCCTTGAAGCCGAGGAACGCCAAAATGCGCAGACCTTACTGAAACTTTTATTTTTTATAATAGCCATGCTGCAATGATTATGGAACACTCTGCCTCAGCTTCTGAAGACAGATAGGAAAGGCCATTAAAATGAAATGGTGTGGATACACGTGTCCCTTAGTGTATTTCCATGGAAAGATTCGCGTTGTTTCTTCACAGGTTGGATAGGTAAAAAATTGAGACCCTTGAATTATGATCAGTGAGAGACAGTATCCTAATTAATTTCTCATCTCAGATGTAAAATTATCGGCAACTTGATTGGCACAGTCAATTTACCATAAAATGGAGACGTATTTATAATTCCCATCTATAATAGTAAAAGAATTGACGTCAGACTATCGATTTTTGTCCGTGGTACCTTCCTTGGGTCTATCAGGAAAAGGGCAACGAAATATTGCTAATGAAAAATGCAGAACATGTATAATACACGAACGTAAAAAAATCTCAGTTCAAAGCTAGAGAAAGAGAAGGCAACGATCATTAGAGCGGATAAGGAGCATACAGCGTTAATTAAATGTGAAGAATACTATATTAGGAAGACTACGAAATAATAGTTCACAGGGACTCAGCTGAGAAGTGCCGACCTGATGCGTGTAGCAAAAATAGACAGCTTCCAATTTCTGCTTAACATACACGAAAAGAAATCACTTAAAAGACAAGTGCTAATCTTCTCCAGCTTGTATCTTATGTTTAAATACACAAAATTGATGTTCGTATTTGACAGATTGTGAATTAACTAACTAGATATTACCATTCCAAAACGTAACAACAAACATAAATTTCCTAAATTTTCAATTTTCAGGAAACGTAAATATACAAATCTAGTCATCAGTGCCAGTTCCTGCAGTCCACCACGATAAAAAAGTCACTTTTGAACGTCATTGGTGCATTGCCTTTTTCATTTACCCATGGCCGACAGCGAAATACCTAAAGAACTCAGTATTTTAAAGCACATTGTACTTCCAATGGCTTTTCTGCAGACGACATTACGCTCCAGTACAATAAGCTAAGAAAACAAAAAGTACGTGTCAGGTAACCGCACACTCGCTAGAAAAATAGAGGTAATAAAGACAGAATGGAAACCATTCCAGTGGACGTTCACAGTAATATGTCCCAGGAAACAGAGGAAAGCTTTGGAAAATTGAATGTAATATGGTCCCCAAGCTAACTATTAAACTAAAATTTCGCATAAAGCAGAGTATGAGAAGGTCATGCGATGAATTTGGTGGCTCAGGGATGTACAGGATTGATTATAACTATCTTCATAAACATTTTATTGGCTACTTTAACGTGTAGTTTGAAAAGAATGTGTCAATTAGGGTCTATCAGCTAACTGACCGCTTGGCTTAATATTTTGCTACGTACGCCTTCTAATAGGTAGAAAATGAGAAAGGTCGTGTTAAATGACACAGACACTTGCAAGGGAGTAATAAGTAATACTGCGAGCATGTTCTCACCTGACTGTGAGGCCATGGTAATCAATTTTAATCAGACATAGAGAAAATGAGTTCTGTTCCCTTGTTAAAATCTTTTTACCGTGTTGGCCCGAAAATTAGCCACCACCACGTGTAATCCGTACCCCTAAAGTGCGAAGAAGAAAATTGAAAAAGTGCGCGAAAATAAGCCGCACATTCGTACTTACATGTAAGACGTACGCTTGTACCGTAAACATTTGTTCCAGCATTGGATAAAACACATTGGCAACGTATTTTGTAGTATTTACTCTCATCATTATCAGTGATGGTATTCACTTCATCACTCTCACTCCTATCATTATCTTCATTCTCTTCCCTCAGTACTGCCATCCAGCGTATTCGAATTGCAGCATTTCTGGAACCACTTGATGATGGACTCTGATGATATGGAGGATCATGAAGCAAGAATCCACTCGCACAAAATGGTGACTGGTGGCTTCTTAATCTTACCAGATGGTGTAAGGAGCCAATCTCAATATATTTTTCGAATGTTGCCCTTGTTTGTTTTGTCTATGGGCACATCTAGTACTTGTAGTTTTGAAGCCATTCCTCCACAAGATCTGTCTTTTTGCAGCAAGTTTAACTTTTACTTCAGCAGTTAGATGTCCCTCAAAAGCATTCAAAATTAGCATGGCTCTCTTAGCAAGCAGTGCCCTAGGTGTGCGATTCCAAATAGCAGACAACTAGTCACCATCAGTTCCGTTGTCATCCAGCTCTTTTCTTGGCAACGAATCACTAAGCCCATAGGAAAGTTTTCCTTGGAGATGGTTTTTCTCTACATGATGAGATAAGTTGCTAGCTTTCCCCCATCGACTGTAACGGATAACATTACTGTTACTACATTTTTTTTGTTCCTGGTTTATTTTTGCCCCTTTCATGTCTACTATCGTATTGCTCGGCATGTCAAAAAATACTGGTGTTTTCTCAGCATTCGCCAGTCCGATGAAAAGGGTATGAGTGATACTTTCGCAATTGGACGTCGTAACGCTGGAAGGCGAGACGTCTTCTCTTGTGTAGATTCGCTCCTCCGTTACGCTCTTAAGAACAGGGTGTGAACGAGGCATTTGTTCCTCTTGCCATAACTATTTTTCACTAACTATTCTACAAAGAGTTCTCTGGTGCTGACCAGTCTGTACCATACCTACTCGTGCAACGGCCATGGGGCAAGCCGGCCGAAGTGGCCGTGCGGTTAAAGGCGCTGCAGTCTGGAACCGCAAGACCGCTACGGTCGCAGGTTCGAATCCTGCCTCGGGCATGGATGTTTGTGATGTCCTTAGGTTAGTTAGGTTTAACTAGTTCTAAGTTCTAGGGGACTAATGACCTCAGCAGTTGAGTCCCATAGTGCTCAGAGCCATTTGAACCATGGGGCAAGACGAAGCTGATGTTTGAATTCCTATGCTCACGAAGTAGTTATTATCACGACGGTCTGCCACCACACAGTTCGATGAACAACGAACTTTTCCACTCCTGGACTGTGAAGTACGATTGGCCAAAGTGTAAACTTCGTGTAGATGAGGACGCCAACTTCCCGTTTCCCTCGCCTCACTGGTGGGATGGTGGTTGCACGACTGTACTGGAAGAAGCTAGATACGTGTTTCTCTTCGGAGAGCCTCAGTAAAACTGAGATGGGCGGTACGATGACATTCCGGTGAGAAGCTCCGAGTGCAACAGGGGATTCTTCAATGCTGGCGGCCGATCCCGAGTGACAAGACTTCGAGGCAATGAGCTTGGATTCTTTAACAGGTGACGACGCTATCTCCATGCCGTGCGTCAAATTTAGTAACGGCTGCATCACATGAGATGAGTGTGTAAGGCCTCTGTGTAATTTGATACTAACTTCGGATTGTTCAAATCAGACTTCGTATGTAGGAGTGCACTTTGATTGCCTTCCATTGTCTGTTTCGTGAGGTTGGCGAAGCGTCTACATGAGGTAAATACACTCGTGCTCATAAATTAAGGATAATGCTGATATATAGTGGAAAAACGCTCTGGTGGGCGGTTTGCGGGTATAAATCAACTCGAGGTATGACTATGCGGTGCATTTGACCTGCGGTCGTCGCACGGTGGCGCTGGCAGCAGTCCACGTACGCAGAGGTGTGTTGGTGCATGTCAGAGTATGGTGCAGCGGGTAAGCGTGCAGATGTTTTCAGACGTGCTAATGGTGACTGTGTGTTGAAAATGGCTCAAAGAACACATATTGATGACGTTATGAGGAGTAGAATACTAGGGCGTCTGGAGGCTGGTCAAACACAGAAGGTCATAGCACGGGCCCTCCGTGTTCCACAAAGTGTGATCTCACGATTATGGCAACGATTCCAGCAGACATAAAGCGTTTCCAGGCGCTACAGCACTGAACGTCCACAGTTTACAACACCACAAGAAGACCGATATCTCGGCATTAGTGCCTGCAGATGGCCACGGAGTACTGCATGTAGCCTTGCTCGGGACCTTACCGCAGCCACTGGAACAGTTGTCTCCAGACACAGAGTCTGCAGACGACTGAACAGACATGGTTTATTCGCCCGGAGACCTGCAAGATGCATCCCACTGACTCCTTGTCACAGGAAAGCCCATAAAGCCTGGTGTCAAGAACACAATACATGGTCATTGGAACGATGATCCCAGATTATGTTCACGGACGAGTCCAGGTATAGTCTGAACAGTGATTCTCGCTGGGTTTTCATCTGGCGTGAACCAGCTACCAGATACCAGCCACTTAATGTCCTTGAAGGGGACCTGTATTGAGGTCGTGGTTTGATGGTATGGGGTGGGATTATGATTGGTGCACGTACACGCCTGCATGTCTTTGACAGAGGAACTGTAACAAGTCAGCTGTATCGGGACGTCATTTTGCACCAGTATGTCCGCCTTTTCAGGGATGCAGTGGGTCCCACCTTCCTCCTGATGGATGATAACGCACGGCCCCATTGAGCTGCCATCGTGGAGGAGTACCTTGAAACAGAAGATGTCAGGCGAATGGAGTGGCCTGCCTGTTCTCCAGACCTGAACCCCATCGAGCACATCCGGGATGCTCTCGGTCGACGTATCACTGCACGTCTTCAAACTCCTACAACACTTCAGGAGCTCCGACAGGCACTGGTGCAAGAATGGGAGGCTATACCCCAGCAGTTGCTCGACCACCTGATCCAGAACATGCCAACCCGTTGTGCGGCCTGTGTATGTGTGCATGGTGATCATATCCCATATTCATGTATCGGTACATGCGCCGGAAACAGTGGAGTTTTGTAGCACATGTGTTTCGGGACGGTTGTCTCATCACGAGATCTGTGTCGTGTGTGTTCCCTAAGTGCCTATGCTATTAGCGTCAGTTTTGTGTAGTGCCACGTTGTGTGGCACCACATTCTGCAATTATCCTTAATTTATGATCATGAGTGTAGTTATGTGGTATCTGACACTGATCATGATATTTCCCTCGGTGAAAATCAGCCAAGTCTATTTAAAGTTGTGTTGTGTACGTTGTTGAATAACTTACGACAAAACCAGTTTTCAGCAACTAGTTGATCATCCGTGAAATTGCAAGTAGACACGTTCCACATTGAATTATGAAATGTGTTGGCTTGTTAAAAGCTTGTTAAAAGCCTGCGAGTTTTAGTCACCTCCGAAACATTATAGGGCAGAAAAAGAATGTACTTTAAAAATGGATTAACAACAGTCTTAGCCGCAATAAAGTATTTGCAATGCTAACCGGTTTCGGTCCGAATGTGACCATCTTAAGATTGGTTGGTTAATTGATTTGGGGGAGGGGACCAAACAACCAAACAGCGAGGTCATCGGTCCCATCGGATTAGGGAAGGATGGGGAAGGAAGTCGGTCGTGTCTTTTCAAAGGAACCATCCAGATATTTGCCGTGAATCAGGGTGGCGGAACGCGGGTTGGAACCGTCTTCTTCCCGAAAACGAGTTCAGTGTGCTAACCACTGCGCCACTGCGTCACTCGGTCCATCTTACGACCATTTACACCCTGATGGTAAGCGGTGGCGGCGAACGGTGCAGGTGTCGTGGCTGTACGAACGCCATCTGCTGTTGGACTCACCACACGTACTCCGCTCAACGCCACCGCCTACCATAATGACATACATACTCTGAATAATGTAATGAAATAATAAACAACCAGCTGCATAAAAGAAATTTAATTTCTTTACCGGTTTCGGGCACTTAGCGCCTTCTTCAGAAGGTTATGCCTATCACATTATTTGCGAGTGTCAAGAGTGTGAAGAAGGGCGCTAAGTGTCCGAAACTGGTTAAGAGAAATTATTTCTTTTAGGCAACTGGTTGCTTATTATTTCATTATATATAACTACAGATTCTGAAGATGGATAAAATACTAAACTCTGAATAATGGTCACATTCTGACCAAAATCGGTTACTATTGCAAATAAATATTTTACTGTGATCAAGACCGTTTTAATCGATTTTTAAAATTAGCTAGACTGCTGATTTTCTCCATGAGAGATGTTCTCAAAAATTAAAGAATTGCAACAAGAAATCACTTCATGTGCTATCACTGAAGAGCTTCAGCTCATGACAATACTGCGTCTCTATACACTCTTGATGCTAGTTCGTTTGTTAGTTTGGTCTTCTCTGCATCATTTGTACGATTAATGATTATAATGAGGAGTGAGTCACTTTACATACACATTATACAGGCATATGTAAATATGGCTGAATGTTGATAATCCGTAATTCTGTTTTTAAATTACTTTTCTGCGTCAGTAATTCCTACCCATCACATTCTTCACATTACAAAATTAGAAAGTTTTCTGCAGAACAGGAGTTGTCAAGGAGAAACTTTTCCAGTTTGTTTTCAAATACAACTTTACTAAGGACAACTGAAATGTCGACTAACGAATGTCATTTTTTCTTCTTGTATTTGTGATTATGTGTATCGTTGTTCCTCTTGAACTGCAGTGGATTATTTACAAAAACTTAATCATGGAATAAATATAATATGAAGCAGTATTGAAAATGCCTAACTTCTTAAACAGGTTGTACGATGACTAGGTTGAGTATCACATATTATTCTTACAACACGTTTTTTAGTCATAAACACTTTTTTAAAATTGAGTTACCCCAGAACATTGTTCCAGATGACATCATTGACTGAAAATACTCAATGTATGTCAGTTTATAGGTTTGTCTCTCCGCAAGATTTGCTATGTTTCTAAGCGCAAATGTGGCTGAACTAAGTTGTTCCAAAATATTTTTCCAGTTTAAATTTTTATTAATATGGACACCTAAAATTTTTGAAGCGTCCATCCTAGTTATTATTTCCCCGCCATGTATTGTACTTATCTCTGGATGTGCAGAATTAGATATTTCGTGTTATTTTGAAACATAGTGAGACCGTTCGCAGAATACCAATTAATAATACTTTTAATAACTTTATTTACTATTTCTCTGCTGCTTTATATAAGTTTTTACTATTTATAATACTAGTGTCATTCGCGAAACAAACTAATTTTGCTTGTTGTATGTTAGACGAAATATTTACATACATGAAAAACAATAGACCATAGTTGACTGAAGATTGAGCTTTGTGGAACCTTATAACTGATTTCTCCCCAGTCGGAAGATACACATGTTGAATGTAGCCTTCTATTTGTGTTTCCTGATGTTTGATCTGCGCGCACCCTCGTGAAAAACTACTTCTTCATCATCATCATCATTTAAGACTGATTATGCCTTTCAGCGTTCAGTCTGGAGCATAGTCCCCCTTATAAAATTCCTCCTTGGTCCCCTATTCAGTGCTAACATTGGTGCCTCTTCTGATGTTAAGCCTATTACTTTAAAATCAACCGCATCCAGGTACCTTCTCCTTGGTCTACCCCGACTCCTGCTACCCTCTACTGCTGAACCCATGAGTCTCTTGGGTAACCTTTCTTCTCCCATGCGTGTAACATGACCCCACCATTTAAGCCTGTTCGCCCTGACTGCTGCATCTATAGAGTTCATTCCCAGTTTTTCTTTGATTTCCTCATTGTGGACACCCTCCTGCTATTGTTCCCATCTACTAATACCTGCAATCATCCTAGCTACTTTCATATCCGTAACCTCAACCTTGTTGATAAGGTAACCTGAATCCACCCAGCTTTCGCTCCCATACAACAAAGTTGGTCGAAAGATTGAACGGTGCACAGATAACTTAGTCTTGGTACTGACTTCATTCTTGCAGAAGAAAGTAGATCTTAGCTGAGCGCTCACTGCATTAACTTTGCTACACCTCGCTTCAAGTTCTTTCACTATGTTACCATCCTGTGAGAATATGCATCCTAAGTACTTCAAACCGTCCACCTGTTCTAACTTTGTTCCTCCTACTTGGCACTCAATCCGTTTATATCTCTTTCCCACTGACATTACTTTCCTTTTGGAGATGCTAATCTTCATACCATAGTCCTTAAATTTCTGATCTAGCTCTGAAATATTACTTTTCAAACTTTCAATCGAATCTGCCATCACAACTAAGTCATCCGCATATGCAAGACTGCTTATTTTGTGTTCACATATCTTAATCTCACCCAGCCAGTCTATTGTTTTCAACATATGATCCATAAATAATATGAACAACAGTGGAGACAGGTTGCAACCTTGTCTTACCCCTGAAACTACTCTGAACCATGAACTCAATTTACCGTCAACTCTAACTGCTGCCTGACTATCTATGTAAAGACCTTTAATTGCTTGCAAAAGTTTGCCCCCTATTCCATAATCTCGTAGAACAGGCAATAACTTCCTCCTAGGAACCCGGTCATATGCCTCTTCTAGATGTATAAAGCATAGATACAATTCCCTGTTCCACTCGTAACACTTCTCCATTATTTGCCGTAAGCTAAAGATCTGGTCCTGACAAACTCTAAGAGGCCTAAACCCACACTGATTTTCATCCGATTTCTCCTCAAATAATACTCGCACTTTCCTTTCAACAATACCTGAGAAGATTTTACCCACAACGCTGATTAAAGTACTACTTCATCGATACTAATTAATTTACAGACGCTAACTATTTTATTGGTGTGACCAACCGTTATCATACTTTCGTCTTGTGCACTTATTGCAGTGCGATGCCGTACATCAGATTTTTGTCTCCTCCTTTGTAGTTTTCTTCTTAAATTAGAGCAAAGCTTAGACTTTATGGCATTACTCGTCCGAGTTTACGAGAAAGCGAGTAGAGAAGCACGCCCCGAGCCGGACTTGGCAATTCGCCGTCGCGAGTTTGACGGGATGAGTGAGGGCGGGAAGCAATAAAACGAACGAACGCCAGGGCGTGGGACCGCGGCGCTACACGTGGCACTAATTACACGGCTGTCAGGGCAGACATGGCGGACGCTCGCGGGACGGCATCCACAGCCGTCTCTACCACTGGCGCGCTCTTCACTCTAGATGCCGTCGGTGTCGTCTGCCTGCAATGCAGTGCAGGTTTCACAGCGAGAGATGCACTGAGACGAAAAAAGTCACGGGATACCACGTAATATCGTGTCGGACCTCCTTTTGCCCGGTTTTGTGGAGCAACTTGGCATGGCATGGACTCAACAAGCCGTTTAAATTCCCCTACAGAAGAGTGAGCCGTGCTGCCTCTTTAGCCGTCCATCATTGTTAAAGTGTTGCCGCTACAGGATTTTGTGCACTAGCTCATATGTCGATTGAGAGCCTTAAATATTCGATGGAATTCATGTTGGGATCGAAATGACCAGAAAGTTCTTCAAACCAGTCGTGAACTATTGTGTCCCAGTGATACGACATCGTTGTTTGAGAACGTTGTAAGATGTCGTGATCTCCTGACCTTCATTGCTTACATATTCCGCCCTCACAATCATATTCTGCACATCAAGACGCTTCATTCTAACCCAAATTCGATAAGATAAAACCAATGTTGTATGAATTCATGTAAACCATATGCAAATAACTAGTAAACCGCAAGTGCACACAGAGATTGAAATACTCGAGGCTGGCGTTCACACACACACTCCAGACATGACGGTCACAGGAGCTTTTAGTTTGGGGAGGCAAACCGCATGCCAGGAGACCGGTCCCTTCAGAGGACCAGTCAACCTATCTACGTCGGACGGCGACCGCCCGTAGAGCAGACAGCGTTTGCCCGAGTGAATGGAAGAATGACCTTGTGTTTGGCTTAAAAGCAAATTCCGCTACATTGTGTGGGAGCGCCCAGCCTATGCATTCTTCTCAAACATAGCACACAGTTTCAGAAGTTTTCACAGGGAGACAGCAAACGCCAAACGCCGATGCTACAGATTCCCAGATTGGTAGCCTTAAGGGAAACGTCATTCTCCCATTTTAGAAGAGCAATGCTGATTGGCAGACGATATTCCTGACGCCTTGAGCTGAAGCAGTAATGGAAGAGACCGAAAGATATACCCCTTCACATCTGGCGTGGAGAGGGGCCATTCCATTGTCGCTCATGGAGCGAGAACACGTAACGAGAGCGTGTGAGCTCGTACCCAAAAGCGAGGAACAAGTCTCTCCTCAGTACTTCACTGGGAGAGCACCTCTGTCGAGAGCAAATCGGATTGCGACTCTATATTGAGTCCTTGCGATTAAGCGTTGTTCACTGTGTTGGCCACCACACTAATTGTGCGGTATGAACAGCCAGAGTTATAGTTAAACTCCTGCGAGCGAATTTTTGAGTGGCATAGTGGTGGACTGGTTATCTGACCGGTGTACAACGCCAATAGTTAGGCTAGGGGCGAATAGGAGTCCTTGACTTCATCAAGGCGTAGGGAGAGTTTGATTGGCGAAGGACAATCCAGATAGAATGGGAGTTATCTTCTTTGTCAGCAGTGAGTGGCGCAGACAGCATTCGTCGCAGCTTACGGTATTGTGCGCTACAGCTCTTGTGGGCCTCATATTTCCTCCACAACAGTACACTTCACTGCATTTCACACGTGACAGCCTCAACCGTACCTAGCAACATCTTAACGTATAATTATTCAAGTTGAGTAGGCGCGGCTCTCAGCCATTCTGCCAAGTCAATAACAATCTTAAACTTTGTATAGAAATTTCATTAGCGAATCCTATCCTTAAGAGGTAACTTCACATTCCGAAAAGAACCCGGAAATAACTTGTTCAGTTCATAACTAAAAGTGCCATTGCGATTTCTCAGAATTTTTGCAAAATAAATAATAATTTTCGTTAGTTTCATGTTTTTCTTACACTAACTAGCACTACTCCAGTACCCAAGTATCCCACTAGTTACGTAAGAAATTTTGTGAATTTTTGTGTCATTTCCTTACAGCAGACGACTCCAGAAGACTGAAAGTTTTTCAGGCATTTCTCTTTAGAACGTTAGGAGCGTCTGTCTGACTTCTGTAGTAGTGTGGGGGTGGAAATTGCATCTTGCAGGATCCACAGGGTAAAGGGTACATCTCAGATTAATCAGTTGCAGAATGACAGAATAGCACCCCACCGCTCACAGAACGTGAAGTCTATGAATGGCTGCAAATAGTCTCCGAGTAGCCGAACATAGCCATTTACAGTCAATGACCGGTTCAGATGCACCAAATGACACACTCCATTCCATGTAAACGCAGTCCACACCATTGTGGAGCCACCACCATCTTGCACAGTGCCTTGTTGACAAATTGGGTCCATGGTTTCGCGGGCCTGTGCCACACTCGAACGCTACCATCATCTCTAATCAAATGAAATCGGGACTCATCTGACCAGGCCACGGTTTTACAGTCGTCTAGGGTCCAACTAATACGGTCACGAGCCCAGGAGAGGCGCTGCGGGCGATGTCGTGTTGTTAGCAAAGGCGCTCGTGTCGGTCGTCTGTTGCCACAGACCATTAACGCCAAATTTCGCCACAGTATGCTAACGGATACGACAGTCGTACGTCCCACATTGATTCCTGCGGTTATTTCAGTCAGTGTTTCATGTCTGTTAACATCGACAGCTCTACGCAAGCACCGCTGCTCTTGGTCGTTAAGAAAGGCCGTCGGCCACTGCGATGTTTGTGGTGAGAGGCAATGCCTGAAATGTGGTATTACCGGCACACTCTTGAAGTTATCTATCTAAGGTATGCTGAATTCCCTAAAGATTTCCGATATGGAATATTAAAAGCATGTAGCACCAACTACCACTCCTAGTTCAAAGTATTTTAATTCCCGTCGTACGGCCATAATGACGTCGGAAACCTTTTCAGATAACTGACCTTATCAGAAATGACAGCCCCGCCAGTGCACTGCCCTTTTATACCTTGCATACGCGATACTGCCACCCTCTCTATATACAGGGCGTTTCAAACAGAATATACGTATTACAAAGTATTGTTTTGTCCAAACTATCGATCGCTGCGCCTCGGCTCGGCTATTGGAGAAACGAATACATAGTCTAGTTCATATTAATAGCCACTAGATGTCAATTGTCTTCTGTTTTGATTGTTAACTGTCATATGTTTAAAATGGCTACTTTCCAGCAGAAATCATTTTGTGTTCTCGAGTTTGCGAACTGCAATTCCGTCATTACAGTGCAAAGACGTTTCAGATTGAGGTACCAAATTGATCCTCCAAATGGGTGGAACATTCGCAAATGGTATCGACAGTTTCTAGATACAGGATGTGTATGTAAAGGAAAGAGTCCTGGCAGCCCTCATGTTCGTGAAGAAAATGTTGCACGAATTCAAACTGCTTTCCAACATAGTCCTTCAAAATCAACTCGTCGTGCCATTCAGGAGTTACAACTGCCTTCAACAACAATTTGGCGTGTTTTGAGACGTCGGTTGGTTATGAAGCCATACAAGTTACAGCCGTTACAAGCTCTGTGTCCTGATGACAAACGCAAATTTGTGGCATTTTCTAACGAGATTACTGATGCTGTAGTGTTGTTGCTTTGATTTGTTCTGATTACGGTGTTGATATTCAATAAAAGCGGGTTAAAAGCTGTGAGCTATGTGGGGAAGTTAACCTTGCATTACTGCGCAACTGTTTCACCAGGTATCCGGTCTAGCTTACGAAATTCCCAACCAGACTAACATTAATTATAATCTTTTAATAGTCATACGACAACCGGTGATTATATATATATATAAAGAGAATTGAAATAAAAAGAAATAAATCAGTTTATATTTGGAAATTTATTTTAACATTGATCATTGAAATTTCAGCATATTAAACTTGATTCATAACTAAACTGGTGCCTTATTTAGGATTGTGAAAATGTGAGATTGTAATCTTACGAAACACATCAAATATGGAGCCAAGATTGGGAGACTGCTTACAACACTGCATTCATAAAATAACACACGAAGAACGTTGAAACATATGAAAAAGGAAATTAACCACAACCAACCGATTCAATTTTCACCCAAAGAAGTTACGTTCGTAGCGCAATCCTGTCCGTCATGTAATTACCACACACTGGTATACTAAATTCATACTAACTCTATGTGAAATCTTCCCAAAAAGAATAGCTGAGGGCTACTTTGATGATTACACCACATGCTTCACGTGGTCAACTTGGTTTACACAAAGAGTGTAACTCCACAATAACTTTGATAATTAAAATAAATTAGATCGAAAAGCAATTTACAAAAGAAAAACCTCGAACTGGTTACTATCGTCTTACTATTAACCTGATGGGTCAAACAATTGTATAAGCACGTGGTACTGGTATCACAAAGTACACCCCACGTGGGTTGAACATAAAGAAAAGTTGCTATATTGAAAAATATTGCCAAGACGAGACGTTATAATCTCACGCACATTCGCATTGAAGATTGATGATGCTAGTTGGAGTTACTGATCAACACGTGGTTCCACTTTACTCACAAAGTAGTGACAAAGCAACTACCGGAATATGTTCTGAACTTCACACTCGAATTACGCTGCGTTGCAATTTAAGATAACATTAGATATTTTGGAGCTAAACCTGAAATAAAGGTGATTAAATTTTCAGTTAGGCTGATCTTAAGAAATCCATTGTCCTACGGACTTAGCAGACACGCGCTTAGCCGGAGATCTTATCACTTCAGACGCTCGCCGTGGACAGACTGCCGTGGTCCCTTCCTGAGGGTGGCTCACAAATACAAACGGAAGTGGCCAGAGGGGCAGCTTCCTATACCAACATGACAAGGGACGGACAGGACCATACTAAGAATAGAAACCTCTCTGCTTTTAGAAAGCGTAGCTACCTGTTCCGACGTTGGTCCTACTGTTCTCTAGCAGACAGGCTTGTCTGCTACCCTCAAGCACGCAGCTAGAAACACATTTGCTCATTCATCCTCTCACACAGAATGGAAGGGGGATGACAGTATCTTATCATATACAGTATATAAAAGAAAGCGGATGTAGGTTCCGTATGAGACTTTGTGACATGAATTACATATAAACTGTGTTTTAAAGTGTAGTAGTGTGACAGATCGTTCTTGTTTATGTGTAAAAGTAACACGTTCCACTACTCAGTCTCCTCCCAGATAGTCAGAAACGCCCCAGTAAATTTTGAAGAGGAATTTACGCCGTAAATGACAACAGATTTAAGAAATTAACATGAAAGGAATCCAACAGAGACTTTTCAATGCTATTGACAACGATAACACTTTCGCACAACGCATCGTGTTGAGTGATGACGCGACTTTCCATGTTAGTCCTCAGGTAAACAAACACAATGTTCGAATTTGGGGCCATTGAACATGTACGAGATTCGCCCAAAGTCAATGTGTTTTGAGCGATATCCCAATCATCTGTTTACGGCCCATTCTTCTTTGATCGAAACACGGTTCTACAGTCGCAGGTTCGAATCCTGCCTCAGGCATGGATGTGTATGCTGTCCTTAGGTTAGTTAGGTTTAAGTAGTTCTGAGTTCTAAGGGACTGATGACCTCAGAAGTTAAGTCCCATAGTGCTCAGAGCCATGTGAACCATTTGAAACATGGTTAACTGTCAGTAGTATCTCGCTATGTTACAAAACTGGTTGTTTCGGTGGCTGAACGAAGACAACTTCATTTTTAAAGGCGGGGCACCCCCTCACTGGAGTCACCAAGTGGGTTGGTCGTCAAGTAGCTGGCGTCTTAGGATGTCTCAGCTGGGCTCCACAGTCACCGGATATGACACCCTCTGGCTTCGTCCTGTGGACTTTCGTCAAGGACAATGTTTATGTACCACCACTTCCACAGAACCTGGAAGAGTTGAAGAGCGAGATCTGTACTGCCCTAGAATCAGTGACGAGCAATTTGAGTATCAATGTGATACTGTTCTTGTCACTGATGGAGGACATATTGAACATCTGTAATCTAAACTTGAGAGGTTCGTAAATAGGTGTGTAAAGATTGAGATTCGTATGTCTTAAATAAATATATGCATTCGAAATACTATATTATTGTAGCTCTTCAGGCTTTCCCGGCGAGATCTTGACATGTGGAATAATTGGGTCTACTGCTGGATGTTTGTGTCGCTCTGGTACAATATTTCGGTCACGTAACTCGTTGCCTTCTTCAGGTGCTACCTGAGACTGCCGTGTTGGATGATCTTGTACAGTATTTATGCCCAGAGGGCGCTGGGTGCTCTCTTTGCCGTCCGCGCCCGCCTGGCGCTGCTTGTAATGTGTTCTCTTCCCCGGTGCTCCCTCGGACGTCCGCGCCCGACTTGGGCGCCATCTGTGGCAGCTCTCTGAGGACTGTCGTGTGTCGGGCGTTCCGTTCGCGGTACGCGCCCGCCAGGTGCTGCTCCGAGGGAACACCGGGGAAGAGACAACACATTACAAGCAGCGCCAGGCGGGCGCGGACGGCAAAGAGAGCACCCAGCGCCCTCTGGGCATAAATACTGGACAAGATCATCCAACACGGCAGTCTCAGGTAGCACCTGAAGAAGGCAACGAGGTACGTGGCCGAAATATTGTGCCAGAGCGACACAAACATCCAGCAGTAGACCCGATTATTCCACATACTATATTATTGTTTAAACACCCTGTATATACATATCAATATACCATGACAGTTGTCGCCTCAGAATACACCTTATTAGAAGTATCAGGATACTCTTAAGTAATGCGGAGTTGACCACCAGAAGCCACTAGAGGAGGACTCACCATTAGAAAAGGAAGGTGGCAGTGTCGCCGTGTCAGCAAAGAAGCAGTAACAGCAGAATTGGTCGGTCAGGGGAGCTCAGTGAGCTCAAACGTGGTCCAGACCTCAGGTGTCACCTGACTGAAAAATCCGTCAGTGTCATTTCGCATCCTCTAGAGCTACCCAGGTCGACTGTCACTGATATAATAGTAAAGTGGAAACGCGAAGGAGCAGGCCCATCTCAGTACTGACAGACAGAGACCACCGATCATTGCGGAGGGTGATTGTAAGAAACCGCATGAAATCAGCGGAAGGAATAACTCGTGAGTTTCAAAGTGCTGTCAGCAATTTAGCTAGCACAAATGACTTGACATAGAGAGCTAAAAGGAATGGAGTCCAATGGTCCAGCAGCTCCTCATAAGCCACACCTGCTGAGTGACGCTTTAAGTGGTGGAAAGAGCGACGGCACAGGACAATGGATGACCGGGAGCCAGTAATGAATTGCGTTACACACTGTGGCAATCCAATGGAATGTTTTGGGTTTGGCGAAAGCCTGGAGAACGTTACCTTCCAGCACTGAAGTACCGAGGAGGTGGCCTCCCAGTATGGCTGTCTTTATTGTGGTAGTGTGTGGTTCCCTAACTGTGCTTAAGGAAATGTTAATGTGGAAGGATGCGAACACATTTTACAGCATCGTACTCATATACTACATCTACAAACATACTCCGCAGTCCACCATACAGTGCGTGGCGGAGGGTACGTCGTACCATAACTAACATCTTCTCTCCCTGTTCCACTCCCAAACAGAACAAGGGAAAAATCACTGCCCATATGCCTCTGTATGAGCTCTAATCTCTCTTATCTTTAATTTGTGGTCTTTCCGCGAAATGTATGTTGGCGGCAGTAAAACTGTACTGCAGTCAGCATCAAGTTCTGGTTCTCTAAATTTCTTCAGTAGCGATTCACGAAAAGAACGCCTCCTTTCCTCTAGAGACTCCCATCCGAGTTCTTGAAGCATTTCCGTAACACTCGCATGACGATCAAAGCTACCAGTAACAAATCTAGCAGCCCGCCTCTGAATTGCTTCTATGTCCTCCCTCAATCCGACCTGATGGGGATCCCAAACGCTCGAGCAGTACTCAAGAATAGGTCGTATTAGTGTTTTATAAGCGGTCTCCTTTACAGATGAACCACATCTTCTCAAAATTCTACCAATGAACCGAAGACGACTATCCGCCTTCCCCACAACTGCCATTACATGCACCTCCGATGAACACTCACCATCGAGACAACGTACTGGGTTCTATTACTTAAGAAGTCTTCGAGATACTCACATACTTGGGAACCAATCCCATATGCTCGTACCTTAGTTAGGACTCTGCAGTGGGGCACTGAGTCAAACGCTTTCCGGAAGTCAAGGAATATGGCATCCGTCTGATACCCTTCACCCATGGTTCGCAAGACATCATGTGAAAAAAGGGAGAGTTGCGTTTCGCAGGAGTGATGCTTTCTAAAGCCGTGCTGATGCATGGACAGCAACTTCTCTGGCTCTTGAGTGCGACAGAGGAACAGTTCAGAGACTATGGTTATTTGTAGCAGTATGACAATACACCGTATCATGAATCAGCTTCTGTGATGCTTCTGTGGACAATAACGTTCTCGAAGTGGACTCGTCTGCCCAGATCGCCGGCCTGAACCCAAAGGAGCACCATTTCACAGAGTTAGATAGCCGACTTCCGTCTAGTGTAACTACTTTCTCTGGTTTTGACTTTTGAGGGTGAATGGGCTACTATTCCTCCACAGACATTCCGACACCTCCCTGAATCTGTCTCCTGCAGACTTCAGGCAGACATAAAGGCAAAGGAAGGACGTTCCACATGTTACTACCTGCTAATAGATGGCCAGAGACTTTTAATAACATAGCGTACGAGTGAAAATTTTCAAATAACTATTCGAACGGAATACGAAGTCTTTCGAGGCGATGGATAAGTTCTAGGCTAAGTTGCCGCGTCTTATTCGAATGAAATCCCAGGCTTTCGTCGATAGGCTTCATCGTCCGGGGCTGTGTCTGTTGTTATTGTTGTTGGGGTTCCAGATCAAAGACTAATTTTAGTCAGCTCTCCACGCTATTCAGTTCTGTTCAACTTTGCAACCTACATAACTGAGTAATCTTGCCTTAGTCTTCATCTATATATTTTACCTGGCGCACTCCCGTCCGATACCAAATTGACGTGTCCTTGATGCCTCAGGAGGTGTAATATCAACCCACCCTACCTCTTTTTGTTCCGATTCTCTTCAGAACCTCCTAATTAGATAGCCGATCTACCACCATATTTTCAGTATTCTTCGTAGCAACACATTTTAGCAGCTTCTATCCCTTTCTTGTCTAAACTGCTAATACACGTTTCACTTCCATACAGGGCTACACTACATACAGTTGCCTTCAGG
This sequence comes from Schistocerca nitens, assembly GCF_023898315.1. Classification (NCBI taxonomy): domain Eukaryota; kingdom Metazoa; phylum Arthropoda; class Insecta; order Orthoptera; family Acrididae; genus Schistocerca; species Schistocerca nitens. The sequence continues at coordinate 547,096,151 of NC_064618.1, forward strand.
AAATACTTCTAATGCTGGAATTTATATTGAATGATAACAAATTCGTCTATTCAAAAACGCTTTTCTAGCTATTGCCAGCCTGTATGTTATATCCCCTGTAGTTTGCCTGCAGTAATTTATGTTGCGGCCCAAATAGTCGAATAGTTTAGGTCTCATTTCCTTAACAGATTCTTTCAGCGTCACCTGTTTTAATATGACCATTCTTTCACTTTTGTTGATATTCATCTCGTAAGGTATTTTCAAGAAACTATACATTCTGTTCAACTGCTGTCCCAAGTCCTTTCCAGTCTCTGACAGAATTCAAAGTTATCGGAAATTCCATTCCGAAATATCGCCTTGATGTCCCTGATTCAATAACATCGGAGACAATCTACAATCTCATATCACTCTCTTAATTACTGCTATTACTGCTTCCTTTTCAAACCGTACTTCCTTTCCACATAACTGTAGACAGATTTCTGTAGAAATTGTAGATAACTCTTCGCTCCCTGTATTTTACCCTTTCTACCTTCACAATTGCAAAGAGTCGGTCAACTCTGTAAAAAGCTTAATCTAAACCTGCAAATGTCATAAATTTAGTTTTGCCTTTGTTCAGCCTACCTTCTGAGATAGTTGGATCACTATGGCCTTGCTTGTTCCTACATTTCTCCTGACCGCAAACTGATCCTTCCCACGGTCGGGTTCTACTAGTTTTTCCATTATGCTGTACATAATTCGTGTTAGTATTTCCGACAAATGCTTATTAAATTGACGGTTCGGTAATATGCACACATGGCAGTACTTGCCTTTTTTGGAACAGGAATTATTACTTCTTCTTGAATTGTCAGAGTAGTTTGTTCAACTGACATCTTACATAGAAGATGGAACATTTTTTTCATGGCTGGTCCTCCGAAAAAAGTAATTATGAGACAACATCGTCTACTGCAGGGAACTTGCTTCTTTCAGAGCTCTGTCAAAGTCTTTTCGCAGTACATGCCAGATGGTCAGTAGTTCTAATGGAATGTTGTCTACTCCCGGGGCCTTGTTTCGGCTCAGGTCTTTCAGTGCTCTGTCAAACTCTTCACGCAGTATCGTATCTCCCATTTCATCTTCATCTACATTCTCTTCCATTTCTATAATATTGTCTTCAAGTACATCGCCCATGTATAGACCCTCTATATACTCCTTCCATCTTTCTGCTTTCCCTTCTTTGGTTAGAAATGGGTTTCCATTTGAGCTCTTGATATTCATACAAGTGGTTCCCTTTTCTCCAAAGGTCTCTTTAATTTTCCTGTAGCCAGTATCTATCTTACCCCTTACCATCTGGTGAGGAAGATGTATGAGACAGGCGAAGTACCCTCATACTTCAAGAAGAATATAATAATTCCAATCCCAAAGAAAGCAGGTGTTGACAGATGTGAAAATTACCGAACTATCAGTTTAATAAGTCACAGCTGCAAAATACTAACACGAATTCTGTACAGACGAATGGAAAAACTGGTAGAAGCCGACATCAGGGAAGATCAGTTTGGATTCCGTAGAAATACTGGAACACGTGAGGCAATACTGACTCGACGACTTATCTTAGAAGAAAGATTAAGGAAAGGTAAACCTACGTTTCTAGCGTTTGTAGACTTAGAGAAAGCTTTTGACAATGTTAACTGGAATACTCTCTTCCAAATTCTAAAGGTGGCAGGGGTAAAATACAGGGAGCGAAAGGCTATTTACAATTTGTACAGAAACCAGATGGCAGTTATAAGAGTCGAGGGGCATGAAAGGGAAGCAGCGGTTGGGAAGGGAGTGAGACAGGGTTCTAGCCTCTCCCCAATGTTATTCAATCTGTATATTGAGCAAGCAGTAAAGGAAACAAAAGAAAAATTCGGAGTAGGTATTAAAATCCATGGAGAAGAAATAAAAACTTTGAGGTTCGCCGATGACATTGTAATTCTGTCACAGACAGCAAAGGACTTGGATGAGCAGTTGAATGGAATGAACAGTGTCTTGAAAGGAGGATATAAGAAGAACATCAACAAAAGCAAAACGAGGATAATGGTATGTAGTCGAATTAAGTCGGGTGATGCTGAGGGAATTAGATTAGGAAATGAGACACTTAAAGTAGTAAAGGAGTTTTGCTATTTGGGGAGCAAAATAACTGATGATGTTCGAAGTATAGAAGATATAAAATGTAGACTGGCAATGGCAAGGAAAGCGTTTCTGAAGAAGTGAAATTTGTTAACATCGAGTATAGATTTAAGGGTCAGGAAGTCGATTCTGAAAGTATTTATATGGAGTGTAGCCATGTATGGAAGTGAAACATGGACGATAAATAGTTTGGACAGGAAGAGAATAGAAGCTTTCGAAATGCGGTGCTACAGAAGAATGCTGAAGATTAGATGCGTAGATCACATAACTAATGAGGAGGTATTGAACAGAATTGGGGAGAAGAGGAGTTTGTGGGACAACTGACGAGAAGAAGGGACCGGTTGGTAGGACATGTTCTGAGGCATCAAGGGATCACCAATTTAGCATTGGAGGGCAGCGTGGAGGGTAAAAATCGTAGATGGAGACCGAGAGATGAATACATTAAGCAGATTCAGAAGGATGTAGGTTGCAGCAGGTACGGGGAGATGAAGAAACTTGCACAGGATAGGGTAGCGTGGAGAGCTGCATCAAACCAGTCTCAGGACTGAAGACCACAACAACAACCACCTCTCATCTCATCTTCATTTACTTCCCCTTTTCTTTCTGTAATACGTCTTCATGGTTGTTTCTCTTATATAGACATTCTATGCATTATTTCTATATTTCAGCATTTTTCTTTGCTTAGCGCGGGCTTGCCATCAGAGCTCTAAATTGTCTCTTTTCTACAATAATACCATGAAGGCCGTTGAGTTTTTCTCGTCTGCTTACGACCGACAGAATGCCGCCAAAAGTGTCACTCATCCCCTCAGAAAACTGGCGAGTTTGTCACGTTTATGCCCAGAACACGAAAACATGTTTCAGTAATCAAGGATCCAGACCCTTGTTTCGAACTACTGCGGCTCTCTGATTGGAGAATCCACTGAAATTACACTGCGTAACAAATCCTTTCACAGAGCAATGCGTAGGCGTCCAGGAATTTGCATACGATTCACCTGTTTTTATAATGTTTTGGAATAGAAGTTTACTCCAGCAGCATTTTCCTGTTCTTCCTTGGCTGGATGATACTGTTTCTTATTCCTGCTTTGCTTGCTGAAATGACACGCCAAAGAACAATCTCTTGGGATAAGGACTAGTGAGAACTCCAGCAGCATTTTCCTCTTCTTCCTTGGCTGGATGATACTGTTTCTTATTCCTGCTTTGCTTGCTGAAATGACACGCCAAAGAATAATCTCTTGGGATAAGGACTAGTGAGAACAGCAGAGAGGTCCACAGCAAATCAGTACATTGACATCTGTTCTCCGCAGCCACGTAACAGTGTTTGGCGTAGGACTGTTCTGTTTTACCCTTCCCTATCCAATTTGCGAGCGGAGAATAGTGCGTGAGAAGAATGATTGCCGGTAAGTCTTGTATTAGTCTTAATTTCTCGGATCCTCTAGTTGAGATAATTTCTCGAGAAGTGTGACTTAGAAAGTAAAATGTTTCCGACTTTCCAGAACGTATCCTCTCAGAATTTCAATAGTGAACCTCTCCGTGATGCACAACGCCTCTGTTGCAGCGTGTGCCACGTGAGTTTGTTGAGCGTCTCCGTAACGCCCTTGCGCCAGCTAAACGATCCTGTGACGAAACGAGCCGTTCTTCGTTGGACACTGTCTACTAGTAACACAATATAATGCGGGTCCTAGACTGACGAAATTACTCGACAATCGGTCGAACAAGTGTTTCGTATGACGCTTCTTTCGTGGATGAAATACATTTTCGTAAGAGTTTTCTGCCGGGAATCCGATTTTTCTAAAATTAGTTTTTTATGTCCATTTCGCTGTAGATCGTCCTGGATAGTAGCTCCAAGGTATTTTTCTATGGTTACAGTATCAAGTGATTTGTCACCACTAGCGTAACGAGACTGTAGCGGCTTTCTTCTCCCACTGGTGCGGAATACGGTACATTTAGTTACGGTCATGGTCAAACACCATTACCTGTACCAACCATCGTTTTTCTGCTGGTCACCCTGAAGTTCGCTAGAGCCGTACGGCATTACTAGCTTCTTATAGAAAACCACATCATGTGCAACTAGCCTCCTGGAGCTAGTGAGGTTACCTCCTAGATCACTTACATATGTATTATAAATAATAACGGTCCTATAGCACTTATTTCGGGTATTCCTGAAATTTGCACTTGGCATTATTGTCCCATTAATAGCGACGTACTGAGTTCTGTCCGCCAGTTCTGAATGTACGAATGGTACACGGTTAGAAATATATTACAAACAAGTCATCCTTTAGCACAAACAGATGCAATTCCTTCATTTCGTAACTTGAGAAGATACGCCTTTCTTTTTTTCTTTTTTTTTTTTATATAGCGACTCGCCTACTTACTTGCTTGTATTTAATGCAACCGCCTTCCAATAGGACGCCACTTAGCCAGCCAGTGTGGCCGAGCTATTCTACGCGCTTCAGTCTGGAACCGCGGGACCGCTACGGTCGCAGGTTCGAATCCTGCCTCGGGCATGGATGTGTGTGATGTCCTTAGGTTAGTTAGGTTTAAGTAGTTCTAGGTTCTAGGGGACTGATGACCTCAGATGTTAAGTCCCATAGTGCTCAGAGCCATTTGAACCATTTTTGAGGACGCCACTTCGGCTGAGTGAGTGTGGAGCATGTGAGAGGTGCTGTTATTCCGCAACTGTACATTCAGTTGATGAAAGGCTGCTCCAGATGGTGATTTGGTGATATACAGGGTGAACACTAATAAAACCGACAAACTGCAGGGACAGATTCGAGACTAAAAATGGAGGAGGAAAGGTCCGGCGAACATGTGCCCAGAAACGTATCGTTGCCACGGTAGATGGCGTTGATGAATGAAAGTTCCTATGACCATGTGCCGTGTATTCATTGTGTGCTGCAGGCTATGTGATTGACGCCCCGTACTGTAAGCAGCTGCATGGTCCGGTATTCATGTTGGGAAAAAGCGGAGATGGTGTTTGTGTACGGCCAAGCAGATGGAAACAGTCTATACCAAAACAAGCACCCACAGAAACACCAACCACATCACACAACATTTCAAGTACTTTTTTGGCGGTTTCGTGATCAGACAGACGAAGGTGCAGGAAAGTGGCCACACGAAATTTGGGGGAGCGGATTCTACAGGATATTGGGACGAATCCTTGTTGAAGCGACAGGCAAGTGGTCTGTTACACGGTGTAAGACAAGTACGATTATATGTATCCTGCATGACAACCGCTACTATTACTATCACCTCAAACGATTAGAAGGACTATGAGCAGCGGGTTTTCGTCTGTGGGAAGCATTTTGACGATGGTTTTTGCACCAGACTATGAAAATTATGGGATTATTGTCCTCAGTCCTCTTTACCGACGAAGCAAACTTTACCAGAACCGGCATCATCAATCTGTATAATCATCATCTGTGGGCTACAGACAATTCTCGGGAAATGGTTGAGGTATCTCATCAGCATCTGTTCAGTATCAGTATGTGGACAGGTATTCATGGCCACTACATGCTTGGACAGGTTATTATTTCACAACGCCTTGATGGAGGAACGTACCTGTACTTCCTGCAGAATACTCTGCCTGGACTGCTTTAAAATATGTCTTTGGCAACACGACAGACTATGTGATTTGTGCATGACGGAGCACCATCCCACTTTTGCATTACAGTTCGCCTACACCTCAACAACATCTTCCCCGGACGTTGGACAGGGCGCGGAGGTCCTGTAGCATGACCTGCTAGACACCGGAATTAACCCCTTTGATTTTTATCTCTGGGGACATCTGAGAAGCGTTGTGTGTGCTGAAGCAGTTCCAGATGTGCAGACCCTTCAACAGCGTGTTCACGACACCTGTCACGCTATTCGGAGAGAGGCCGTAACGTGCGAAAGAGTGGGCCAATCCGTGATGAGACGTAAAAGGTGTGCATTACATCCCATGGACGCCACTTTGAACTTCCCTTGTGATGTTGATGCGATGCAGCTCTGTGTTGTGTTCCGGGACCATTTATTGTCGTTGCGCGTACGCTGTCCATTTCCGGACACGTGTTCATAGGACATTTTTTCCTACATTTCCAGTCAGGAATCCATCCCTGCAATTTTTGATTTTATTAATGTTCACCCTGTATACTGAAAGTCCACGACCGGTTTCGGCTTAAACATCCTTCCCATTATCAAACTACGTCCTCGTATGTGATGGCCTCTGGTACTATTCCCCAGGCTTCGTCCGAAATACCATCTACAGGGTGATTATTATTAAAATTCCAGTTTAAAAACATTTTAAAAACGAACCACTGCTCAGAATGAACTCAAATTTAAACTAAATATCATCGAAGAAGGCAGAAACGTTGTGGAAACAAAAAATTATGTTGAAAATCTCTCCAATAGGTGACGCTCTAAGCAACATAATACGAAAAATAAAAGACTCGGGGTACACGGTTCAATTTAGGATCGCGGGTTTCTGGTGAAGCGCGTTTACAAGAACAGTAGCTGTGTGCCAGCAACTCTGCAGAAATTGACATTAAAAGCTATGAAACAAGGCGTCGATCCGATGTCTACCAATGGTCTGGAGAAAATGATTAGGAAAGTTGAGAAGACAGATTCTTCTGAAGTGCAGTGTGGCAGAGGGAATAAAAAAATTCAAACAATTCAGCTGACGACAGTAGAAGGTATGGCCCAGCACTGCAGGAGGGGTCAAGTGGTGGTGTGCAAATATGCAGTGCACGGGGAATAGTCCGCACTTTGGACATGCCTGTGAACACGGTGCACAAAATTCTACGAAACATCCTGCGTTGCTATCGAAACAAAATTACCCATGTTTTACGGCAGGTTGAGCCTGCCAGTAAAACAAACGTTGTCTGTAGAATTTCTTGTTCGCACAGAAGTGGATAATGAATGGACATGGAACATTCCGTGGATATAGGAAGCCCATTTTCATCTCGTAGGACATGAGGACGTGTCAACCGGTCTCGCACATAAACCGGAAAAAAAAACTTGGAAATTTGTGGTAAGGTCTTATGGGAGAAAACTGCAGAGGTCATCGGTCCCTAAGCTTACACACTACTTAATCTAACTTACGCTAAGGACAACACACACACCGATGCCCGAGGGAGGACTCGAACCTCCAACGGGGGGAGCCGCAAGACAAGACGCCCTGAGACCGCGCGGCTACCCCGCGCAGCCATCAGCCGGTACCGCTTCATTCTGCTGAGGTAACTGCGGTGCGGATTGACGACATCATTTATAGGAGAACCTTTTTTTTCGAAGAGATAGGCCCTGCAATTCGTGTTAGCACTACCGTCAGCGGTAAACGCTATGAGAATCTTTCGTATACCGACGTCATTCCTACCCTTCAAAAGCGTGTATCTCTGGGCAGAATCAGCTTTATGCAAGATGGATCTCCTCCGCACATTGAACGGCCAGTAAAGCAGTTGCTGTAGAAGCGTTCTGGAAATGGCAGAGTTAGGAGCCTTAATTTCCCTACAGCCTGGCCGTCCTGATAACCTGATTTTAATACCTGTGACTTCCGGCTGTTGGGTTATCTGAAAGATGGTCTGTTCAATGCTCTGATTACAAACAAAGCTGATTTGAAGACCTGCATCGACCAACGCATTCCAAACGTGACACTTGAGACACTCCGACCTGTTGGGGAAAGCGCTGCTACTCGATTTTAACTTGTAGCAGGAAACGGTGGACAGAATATCGCACAGTTTATGACCGATTTATTTGTTGCTTCCTGTGTAGTTTTTGGTCCTAGGATAATTAAAGTCCGATTTCTCTTACCCGATGTGGAACCTACTGTAACAGAGCCACAACTATTGAATGGCTGACTTTTGCATATTGAACAGTACGATTGGTTTGATGTGAAACTCACACTATAGCCGTCGTATTGCGATTCATGTATCATTTGTAGCTGAAACCATCTATATTTGACGCTCACAGCGCCATCTAATGGGACATTATTGCTAAAAAAAATTTCATTTCTGTCGGTAACATTCCGTTTTCTGAGCAGCTGTTATTTCTTTTACATTTTGAAACTGGAACTTTACATCCTGTGCAATCCAGTCCGTCCACAACTGCTGTTTACAACTTGCAGCTCTTTTCCGTTGACTCATAGTGTATATCAACAACAGAAACGGCCTCTCATTACTTACATACAGGATTCGAACCACCTTACTTCGAACCTAGAGCAAGCACGCTACCGAGCGCATGCGTTTAGAGACTTCGACAATAGAAAGGGGTTCCATGGTGTAACGTACCTTCGACTGCTGTGAAGGCAGGTGTTGGTTAGTGATATAGTTGTACCAAACTCCATATTTAATTCCTTAATGATTTGCTTTTAGCATCAGTACGAGTGAGATTTTTCTTACCGTGTAATCTTCAGTGGTGTAAGATTAGTATTGTGGCAGTTGCTTTAAACAATACCCAAAAATAAGCAAACACAACTCCGGCATGGGGAAACAATGATAAATTAAGTTCACCGTGATGTTGGATTGTGGTGTAACAGCCAAGAAAAGCTTCTTTTTTTAAAATTACACATAAGTGTGAAAGTGGGGTGTAATGTCATTAACTAACAGCTCGCAAAAGTTAACTGTAGGCAATACAGGCTCCATATAAGCGATGTGGTTAACATTTGGAAGGTACTTTAGGTGCATCCGATCCAATTTATAGTGGCTGGTTCAGTAAGGTCAATGTAGTATAGTTTTTGACAAATTATCGGTAACTGCTTGTAGGCAGAATAGTTGCAGTGCTCCCTTTTGTTCTTCTCTCCCTTAGTGCACTGCGGAATGCCTTCTGAACGATTCGTTTATGACAAAAAAGCGGTCCATCAAGAGGAAGAACAGGTTTCACAAAGGTGCGCCCGCTATTACCTCTTCAATCACCCAGAAATTTTCTACCACATGCCAATAAATGCAGCCTTTGATGAAATCCATTGCTAGCTACAAAAAATTGCTTTGAGACCTATGAACTGTGCGGATTCGTTACACAAAATGAAAACGATTTTCGTAGGGAACGTTTCTCACTTCACACAAGGTACCGCCAATTAAGAACTTTTATACGAGATAGACAAAATAAAAATTGATTATGTCAACTTATTGTTGTAAAGATTTTAAAAGCTACGGAAAAATTATAAATACTCAAAGAAGAATGACTAATCCAGAAAATTATTATAATGGGAAATACTTAATATAAAAAACGGAGTTTCTTCTCGTGCGAAATACTGTCATACACACAGAGCGTACTTTATAATAAATATAATTCCCATAATCTTACTTATCTGAAGCGGCTGGCGATTTGTTGTCCTGCTCACGCACGTGAATGATTACAACTACATTTCACAGCTCCAGATCTACGAAAATGGAAATAAATTTTTCATAAAGATAGAAAATGTTGACGCATTGCATTCGTAAATGTGAATTTACTTGACAAATAAAATGTAACTTACTTTTAGTTTAGAATTTAGCAGAATTCGTCTCTTGGTAATGATTTTATTTTTAAATACACTAAAGGAGGAGACAATATGCATGCTTTCTTATAAATATTAAGAGCTGAGCAGCTATGTAAATAAAATAAATAAAATAAATTTTCGTATAAACAACAGCAATGAAATAGCTGAAGTAAAACAAACATAGAAATCTGAATTTGTTTTAACATCTGAGAAATATGGAATGTGATCGATTCTGCCATTAGACAATCAAACTTATTAATGGGCGAAATACGTCTTTAGAATTTTATCTGGAAAGCAGTGTTCCATACATGACAAGATATAACGGAGATAAGTGCAGATATTTCTATTGGTGGCAGGACGGTGAACTTAGCAACATAACATCATTACTCAATCAGTATTTACTTTATTTGCTGAAATTTAATGATAGCTATTAGGAATAGTATGTTTTTAGATTGGTTAATACCTCCAAGTACATGTGTCAAGAACAAGCCATTAATACTTACGTTCCCCTGGGCAGCAGGTCAGGTGTTGATGTGTGGACATGTGGACGCAAAACAGTTAGTCTATAAGGATAGGGGTAGTCACTTAGTGGTGCACTTACGACTACGCAGAAAGCAGCAAGTGTATGTATATAATTTATGTGTGTGGTGAAACGGTACAGCCAGTTCCGTTCCACTGTCACTTGGAATATTCGAGCTTGTTATTAACATTTCAGTCACACCGAAACTCATACTTTTACTGTTGTGTGGGCCTCTGGAGGAAAAATGAGTGAGAAAATATGTTTATTTCTTATGTATTAGTGCCCGTTAACCCACATTCCTTCCTTTACAACTTTTGTGAGAGTCTGGTTGAATGAATCAGTCTGTTTTGAAAGTTCCGCGAGGGAACAGAGAGTAACATCTGTATGCCTGAGCTGTACCAACCTTACAGCATTTTGGTAGTTAGGTAACAGTAAACGCAGGGTGAGTGAAACATGTATCATTTCCCTTAAACGTTGCTGAAGTGCAGTTGACAGCAATTAACAGTTCAGCCCTCCCCACCATTTTCCGGGAAACGCAAAAAAAGTGAAACTCCACGATCAGGCCCTGAAGACCACGTTGTAGTTGACCAACTACTGTATCATACTCAGTCATTAATCATCGGATGATCCGGGAAACATGTCCGGCCGAAATTGTGAATGGTCAAGCACTTTGCTTAGGGTACGCTTTAATATGTGGCAGTAACTCTCCTAAGCTTACTGGTATGCTTCAGTACTAGATAACTGTTTGAGTCATTTCAACATGTAGCTATTTTTAATCTGTTTCGGTTAGACGCGTAATTCAGTCGACGGTTATGCGATTATATTTCTTGGTTTTATTTATTCGAATTTTACGCATAAGGCGTGGTTTACTGTCTAAGTCTTTGTCCATGATAGAATGTAGCCATGTGTGTCTATAGATCCTCGCACATAGCCTCTCATGAGTTGTTTCGTTCCTAAATTAAAATATTTATTCACGGTTTACAGAAATCCTTCTCACAATATTCGGGTAATTTTGATGTGTTAAGCCGCATCTTTGATCATAGTCCTTTTACTGAAGTCATTACACGTGTCAGCACAGCCAAACTGATCCCAAGCTGATTAAATGAGAAGACTAATGCCTACAGCAACGGAATTTAATTATTTCGCGCTCCTCATCTTAGGAGTATTTTATACGAGAGAACGTTTTCCACTCGTGTTGCTCATAGCTGTGCAGATCAGACCGTGTAACGTGTGCTTCATCTTGACTGTAGCGAGTAATGATGTGTTTCACAATGTAGTGCAGAAAATTATGAGCGTACAAATGCCAACATGCGTAAAAATTCGTTCTCGTTTTTCATTTATAGACTTCAATGCTATTTCTTTTGTCGTCACGGTAACCGGTCGGTTACATGCTACTTTGGCCCTCCTCCTTCTCCATTGGGTTTTGTGATAGATCAGTAGCCGTAGAATGCCTATTTCTGAGAGTTTGTGCAAATTATTCCCTCTACCTTCGTTCCACGACAGCTGCGAACGTGATGCAAACCCTGTCTGTAATCGAAATCCCATGTCCATGATATTGTTTTATTCACTGCATTGAGGCCCGGTTTAGTTAAAATTGCGACATTACCCTTGTTAACAGAGTATTCGTATGTTGAAGACGTTTAAGTCTACCCTCGACAAGGATTCATGACGACCAAGTGTCACAAGATCGGATAATTCACAATTCTTTGTAATTACCGATCACCGTGATTTATTGACAACGCACACAAATGCAAACTTTATTCCTCCCCAATGATAAATGTACTCCAACAAAGTGACGAATGTTTTGGAAGGGAAATGAATTTAATTTATCTTGATGCGTATTAGGTAGGTTATTCCACGTACCACTGAGCTGGTGTGCTAATATTGTAGTGAAATATGTCACACAGAATCAATATTAACAGCATTCTTGAGCCGCTTCAGTGGAGTAGAGTCAAAAATTCTAGGTTCAGAGATCCCATGCAAGCCCAGTAGCTCATGAAAACAGGTGGGTAACGTGATAGGAATGGAATTTTGTTTAAAATACCCCCGTGTGCAGTGCCATCCCAGTATAATCACGAAGGTTTGATTTTCATTAAAACACCCCACTTCTATCCTGCGAACCAAACTTAGATTTTTTTATATCCGTCTCAAGTACCAAACATTATTAAACTTTCTTTCCTTTCATCAGTATATATACTAATGTGCGAGCGCATTATGACCACCTGATCAGTGGCGTGAGGATCTACCTATGTAATGCAACACAGTAGCCATTCCACGCGGAATGGATTCGGCAAGTCCACGTTTTGTTCAAATGGTTCAAATTGCTCTGAGCACTATGGGACTTAACTTCTGAGGTCATCAGTCCCCTAGAACTACTTAAACCTAACTAACCTAAGGACATCACACACATCAATGCCCGAGGCAGGGTTCGAAGCTGTGACCGTAGCGGTCTTGCAGCTCCAGACTGTAGCGCCTAGAACCGTTCGGCCAGTCGAGCCGGCCCACGTTTTGCTTCCGGAGGTGTGTGCCACTAGGTGTCTGCGAACAGATCACGCAATTCCCGTAAATTAAAGCTCGATGATTTGTAGGCAAGATGTGATCCATCGTGCTGTTATCAGCACTGCTATTCTAACCAAACTACTGTTGCTTGGATCTGGCCATGTGATACGAAAAATTATACTGGTGGAATATGTCATCGCCGTAGACGTAGATATCAAGCTTGAAGCAGATGGTGTGGAATGATTTTCACGCACTCCACAGCTATCATGGATTATAACCACAGGTCGCATGGAAGCTCATGTGGATGCTCCTCACAGAAAAATACGGCCCTTGTAGGCCTGCGTCCAGAGTGTGGTGCAAGTTTCGAGGATCCATGCGCCTGGACGACGGCATCTCAGAACTCGACCGTCGACCTGGTATAAAAGAAAAGTGATTCAGCAGATCAGAGAACACGTTCCCATTGATCCACGAAGCAATTTCGATGACTGCAAACGTAACTGGCGTTGTCGTTGGGCCAGAGTGGGAGAACGTGCAGGCAGGGAAATCAGGACGCGCTCAGTGTCAAGACACTTCAGCTGTCAAGTTATTAGCAGTAAATTTGCAGAGTGTTCGGAATAAAGTTCCTGAATTTACTGCCCTCCAGGAAGCGTGTAGCGCGCAAATTATTCTCGGGACTGAGACCTAGCTGAACCCTGAGATAGGAAGTTCTGAAATATTTAGTGAGGGTTGTAACGTGAATCTGAAAGACAGATTAGACACCGTAGGAGACAGTGTCTTCATTGCAGTTGACAAAAATACTGTGTCTACTGAGGTCGAAGTAGAGTGTGATTGTGAAGTTATCTGGACACGTTTAACAGGGCTAGGAGAAATAAAGTTAATTGTTGGGTGTTATTACCGGCCACCAGGTTCCACCGTGACAGTTCTAGAATCATTCAAAGGGAGTCTACACTGTATCGCAGAAGTACCCGGATCACGGAGGTGACTTCAAACTACCTAGCATAGACTGGGATGTCATTGGATTCATTACAGGTGGTACAGACAAGCCGTCGTGTGAATTACTTTTGAACACATTATCTGAAAACTGTCTTGAGCGGCTAAATCGACAGCCAACGCGTGATGGAAATATTGTAGATCTGGTAGCCACGAACAGACCAGACCTCATAGACGCTGTCAGTGTTGAGACAGGGATTAGTGATCATGATGTTGTCATTACGACTATAGTTACGAAAGTTAAAAAGTCGGTCAAGAAGGCTAGAAGAGTATTCTTACTAGAAACAGCAGATAAGCAGTTGTTAACATCCCACTTAGTAAATGAATCGACATCATTTAATACCGGTACGATGGACGTGGAAGAATTATGGGCAAATTTTAAACACATTGTAAATCACGCATTGGAGAAGTATGTGCCGAAAAAGTGGGTTACGGACGGAAAAGACCCACCGTGGTTTAACAGCGCAATTCGGAAAATGCTCAGGAAGCAAAGACAGTTGCACTCGCGATACAAGAAAGAAGTATACAACCACTGCCACCGTCATAGCTTAGCAAAAGATCTTGCTGAAAACCCAAGGAAATTCTCGTCTTACGTAAAATCGGTAAGCGGGTCGAAGGCTTTAAATCTAGAATTTGAGAAACCTATCACGCAGGAGGATCGTACTAACATACCGCCGTTTGAGTCTCGTATAGATTTCCGTATGGAGGACAAAGTGATAGACATCCCTTGGGTTGTGAAGCAGGTGAATGGGTTGAAAATAAATAAATCGCCAGGTCCTGATGGGATTCCAATTCGGTTTTACAGAGAGTACTCTACTGCATTGGATCCTTACTTAGCTCGCATTTATCGCGAATCTCTTGCCCAACGTAAAGTCCCGAGCGACTGGAAAAAAGCGCAGGTGACGCCTGTATATAAGAAGGGTACAAGAACGGATCCTCAAAATTACAGACCAATATCCTTAACATCGGTTTGTTGCAGGATTCTCGAACATATTCTCACTTCGAATATAATGAACTTCCTTGAGACAGAGAAGTTGCTGTTCGTGCATCAGCACGGCTTTAGAAAGCATCGCTCCTGAGAAACGCAACTCTCCCTTTTTTCACATGATATCTTGCGAACCATGGATGAAGGATATCATACGGATGCCATATTCCTTGACTTCCGGAAAGCGTTTGACTCGGTGCTCCATTGCAGACTCCTAACTAAGGTAGGAGTATATAGGATTGGTTCCCAAATATGTGAGTGGCTCGAAGACTTCTTAAGTAATAGAACCCAGTACGTTGTCTCGATGGTGAGTGTTCATCGGAGGTGAGGGTATCATCTGGAGTGCCCTAGGGAAGTGTGGTAGGTCCGCTGTTGTTTTCTACCTACATAAATGATCTTTTGGATAGGGTGGATAGCAATGTGCGGCTATTTGCTGATGATGATGTGGTGTACGGGAAGGTGTCGTCGTTGAGTGACTGCAGGAGGATACAAGATGACATGGACAGGATTTGTGATTGGTGTAAAGAATGGCAGCTAACTCTAAATATACACTCCTGGAAATGGAAAAAAGAACACATTGACACCGGTGTGTCAGACCCACCATACTTGCTCCGGACACTGCGAGAGGGCTGTACAAGCAATGATCACACGCACGGCACAGCGGACACACCAGTAACCGCGGTGTTGGCCGTCGAATGGCGCTAGCTGCGCAGCATTTGTGCACCGCCGCCGTCAGTGTCAGCCAGTTTGCCGTGGCATACGGAGCTCCATCGCAGTCTTTAACACTGGTAGCATGCCGCGACAGCGTGGACGTGAACCGTATGTGCAGTTGACGGACTTTGAGCGAGGGCGTATAGTGGGCATGCGGGAGGCCGGGTGGACGTACCGCCGAATTGCTCAACACGTGGGGCGTGAGGTCTCCACAGTACATCGATGTTTTCGCCAGTGGTCGGCGGAAGGTGCACGTGCCCGTCGACCTGGGACCGGACCGCAGCGACGCACGGATGCACGCCAAGACCGTAGGATCCTACGCAGTGCCGTAGGGGACCGCACCGCCACTTCCCAGCAAATTAGGGACACTGTTGCTCCTGGGGTATCGGCGAGGACCATTCGCAACCGTCTCCATGAAGCTGGGCTACGGTCCCGCACACCGTTAGGCCGTCTTCCGCTCACGCCCCAACATCGTGCAGCCCGCCTCCAGTGGTGTCGCGACAGGCGTGAATGGAGGGACGAATGGAGACGTGTCGTCTTCAGCGATGAGAGTCGCTTCTGCCTTGGTGCCAATGATGGTCGTATGCGTGTTTGGCGCCGTGCAGGTGAACGCCACAATCAGGACTGCATACGACCGAGGCACACAGGGCCAACACCCGGCATCATGGTGTGGGGAGCGATCTCCTACACTGGCCGTACACCACTGGTGATCGTCGAGGGGACACTGAATAGTGCACGGTACATCCAAACCGTCATCGAAGCCATCGTTCTACCATTCCTAGACCGGCAAGGGAACTTGCTGTTCCAACAGGACAATGCACGTCCGCATGTATCCCGTGCCACCCAACGTGCTCTAGAAGGTGTAAGTCAACTACCCTGGCCAGCAAGATCTCCGGATCTGTCCCCCATTGAGCATGTTTGGGACTGGATGAAGCGTCGTCTCACGCGGTCTGCACGTCCAACACGAACGCTGGTCCAACTGAGGCGCCAGGTGGAAATGGCATGGCAAGCCGTTCCACAGGACTACATCCAGCATCTCTACGATCGTCTCCATGGGAGAATAGCAGCCTGCATTGCTGCGAAAGGTGGATATACACTGTACTAGTGCCGACATTGTGCATGCTCTGTTGCCTGTGTCTATGTGCCTGTGGTTCTGTCAGTGTGATCATGTGATGTATCTGACCCCAGGAATGTGTCAATAAAGTTTCCCCTTGTTGGGACAATGAATTCACGGTGTTCTTATTTCAATTTCCAGGAGTGTAGATAACTGTAAATTAATGCAGATGAATAGGAAAAAGAATCCCGTAATGTTTGAATACTCCATTAGTAGTTTAGCGCTTGACACAGTCACGTCGATTAAATATTTGGGCGTAACATTGCAAAGCGATATGAAGTGGGACAAGCATGTAATGGCAGTTGTGGGGAAGGCGGATAGTCGTCTTCGGTTCATTGGTAGAATTTTGGGAAGATGTGGTTCATCTTTAAGGAGACCGCTTATAAAACACTAATACGACCTATTCTTGAGTACTGCTCGAGCGTTTGGGATCCCTATCAGTTCGGATTGAGGGAGGACATAGAAGCAATTCAGAGGCGGGCTGCTAGATTTGTTACTGGTAGGTTTGATCATCACGCGAGTGTTACGGAAATGCGCCAACTTATATTTCGCGGAAAGACCACAAAGATAAGATAAGAGAGATTAGGGCTCGTACAGAGGCATATAGGCAGTCATTTTTCCCTCGTTGTGTTTGGGAGTGGAACAGGGAGAGAAGATGCTAGATGTGGTAGTTGGTACCCTCCGCCACGCACCGTATGGTGGATTGCGGAGTATGTATGTAGATGTAGATGGTCTGCTACTGAGACGCTTATTCACCAATGCACGCCCAACGGAATGCTCCGAAATACTTGTGTCTGCATCAGCATTGTACTCTGTCGCCAGATCTGCCACAGACCACTGCATATCCTGATTTTCAGATTTCCTGATATTACACACGTCGTCCGCTACACATCTTTTCATCGTCCTTTCTCTACTATCCCTACAGGCTCACAATAGTTGCACGTGAAAAGCCTTCTATCTTCGTTTTCGAGCTGCTCGTTCCCAGGCGTCGGTCCATAACAGCCTCTGTTTGTCAATGTCGCTTATGTCACTGGATATGCAAATTTGTGGCCGTGTCGTCGCTTAAATAATTTCCCAATCCGTCTCTGGCCCTCTTACATAGTTTCCTCACCTTGTAAAGAGCTTTCAACGTCACCAGGCAGCCTAAGTCTCGTGGCGGGCAACTGCCTTTAAGTTGATGATCGACACTAGAAACTAATGTTAAGTGTATATTCCAGCTAGCTAGCTTATTTTTATGACATATACAATTTTCGCTACAGTGCCTCTGTTTACGACAGCGCAGATGTACTTACGTCCAATCTCCGATAAAATGGCACAGGTATTCAAGGAAACTAGTGTAGGGACTAGTTTTCATACAGACAGAACATTAGGTAAGAAAATCAGTCACAGCAGAGGTAGAATCAACCAGATTTCAAGATCTGGGGTCTACAGAATAGAATGTGGCACATGGGCAAAATATTATATTGGACAGACTGAGTGGGCCTTCAGTGGCAAGTTTAAAGAATATCTTATGCAGACATAGAGTAGTGCCTCTACTTTCAGCAAACATTTAAGTGGGAGTAAACATATAGTGAGCAACATAGATTCCACCATTACGATGATGCATACAGTGCCTCAAAGTAGAATTATGAGCATTCTTGAAGAAACAGAAATTTACAACAGCGTTAAATCATCCAGACGACTTGCTTAATAATCAAATTGAATTAAGAAATAAAAGATATTTAGATAATTTCCTGTTTATTTTATGCGCAGGTAATAGAAAGTAACACGGCATAGGGACACATTACCTTTCTCCATCGTTGTTAACTGTCCTAACATTTTGTACAGAAACGTATGTGTCTTACTATGCTCCCAATGTTTTCTATTGTATTGCTCTTTTATACACGATAACGAGGAAGAAACGTGTGCACTTCCATAAATTTTATTTTTGTAAATTCATATTATCCCCTACATTTTATCTTATCTTCAGAGTTTATCTTATTTAATCTGTTTTAGTAGTGCAACATAATATTGAGTAATTACTTTTTACAGTTTTCTCAAGAACATCTTAATCATTTGGAAATTGTATTATTACACGTACATACGTTTTTAAATAAGTACAGTTCCTATATCAGAGCTTGTTAGAAAGACAAATTGCTTATTTACGAGGAAGCGTTTTCTCATGTATTGTTTCATTTTGTTGTGCTGCGCTGTTAAGTGTTTCACGCTCAGTGATTTTCGTACCTTCTTCGTTTTTTCATCACTCGTCTTGTATACGCAAAGTAACATGTAATATTACTGTTGCCATGTTCTGCATGAGTATCCAAACAAGTGAAAGAGATTTAGAACAAATAACATGTGTTAGTACACCGCTCTGTTATAAATAATTTTTTCTACCCTGTTCCTTGTACGCTACGAAGATATAATCACATAGAAAGATGTACGCTGCCAACACATGTAAAATAATATTATGATATGAAGCTTAGAATTGTTATTACTGGAATGTATTACCTCTGGACTCTGACTTGTGAACGTATTGTCGCGTCAACGGCCTCAGTTTACAGGTAAAGAGTGTGTTAGAAGATTGATTTTTAATGATTTATGTGAAGAATGTTACCACTGGTAGCAGTCTGCGTAATTTACATCATTTCACGATGTACAGGCCTTCGCACATGTTTGATGTTAGTGAATTTCTACAGCGAAAAGAGTTAAGTTTGACGATGACTTGTATAATTAATGGAGGATTATGAAGTCCATGTGTTGATGCAAAATGTAAGTGATGTGTTTTTTAACCATTCTTATAATCTACTTTTGTCTACACTCTGTGTTTCATTCTTTTAGTGATCCTAGAAGGATTCAGTTTTTACCGATTCAGGTATAGAACTCTAAAAACAAACGCAGCAGTGGCAGACAAAAGTTAGAGTTCATAAACAGTTAATTGTGCAGATATGTAGCCATGGTACTGATGCCACAAAACATAAGTAAAGCAGACGGAATCGTATCATTCGAAGGGAGATGACTGGGGAAGAAAAATTTTTTCAGTCTGTCCACACCTCTTTGACGATGCTCACTCATACACCTAGACAAGAGTCGGCGTCAACGAACATGGCTGGTAAGCAACGTTTGCTCGCACCGTTAGCTGTTTGTAGCAGCACGTCGCGTCGCTCGGCAGCCGCAGACAAAGCATCGTGCCTCCCTCCCCTCTCCTGCTCACCACCTCCTCCCCTCCCCCCGCCCCCATCCCCACCCACGCTGATGAGTGTCGGCAGTGGTCCTGGAGGGTCTCTTCCGCCTTTCGCCTCGATTACAGCGGCGAGTGCAAACCAAAGCCCTGGGAGAAGCGTTTTATCCCTCCGCTACACAAGACCGTAATCTGCGTTCTTTCTTCCGTGCAGATACATCTGTTCGGGTGTTGTAGTTGAAGCAGACTATTACCTTTCCACGGACGGCATAGCTCCACTCAGCACACCGCGACAAAGCACTTCTAGACTTCTGTAATTACACTCCTTTTGCATGCAGATAGAAATATTAACAACTCTGGTGAAAGCATGCCATTGTACTATCTGAGACTCGTGAATCAGATTTACCCGCGACGCCCAATTTACAGGTGAACGGGGATAGAAATGAACATACGTTACTCTCTACGCCTTGGGTGTCCTAGAAAGAGCGCTTAGCTGATAAGCAACTACTAATAGAAAAGTAAGTCCAATATTACTCACAGCTGCAAACGGTCTTCACTGGAATCGGTAGCGCTTTGTCAATCGAAATCTCTCTACATATCGGTTGTCATTGATCAAGTAACTATAGACTAGCGCAGAACAGTAAAAAAACCGCAACGTTTTTGTGTCTTCCCCGCGACGCCGCAGCAATGATTGATACTCTGAGGTACTGCGGCTAGAAACCATCCATAGTTCCGCCCAACTTCGTAGACGGCACAAGACGAGACTACAATGGGCCCGTCCTCGGCGGACTTCTACCACTGCGCCACCTCACTTGTTGACATATAGTTGTGTTGGCAGAATGTGCCTCATTGTAGCTTATAGTGCCCGCATCAGCTAATTACTTTTTGTCGTCATTGTAGAAAAGCGTATTTGTTTGGCGCTACCTCACTTAGTAAAGTCATTTTCCTCGTCTCAGTATGACAGAAAATTTTTCTCTCAGGTATTGAAAGACGCAACAAAATCGTATTGTACTTTCAAAAACACTGATGGCTCAGATGATTCTCGTTTTATTTCCATACAGTCTCAAATTTAGATTGGTTGAGACAGTGATGACATCTCCAGCCTCATCCAGAAGGCTTCCATTATGACTTCTGATTCTACGTTGTCTTGTCGACACAATGCCTGTGTGTGATCTGAAGAGATATTACGGATTCAGAACACGTCACACTTATTTCGTCACAACTCTGTATCATGCGTGTTTTCTGTCCCGATAGGTGGGTTTTTCAAGGCCAAGTCCAACGTGTATTTCGGACATTTTGCTAGACTGGTAGGGGCCAACGTTCTACGTAATGCGTTGGATTGTTTTCGACGACCCCAAATGCTACTAATCTATTATGATGACCTCTAAATCGCAGACACCTTTAACCATATGACACCCGGAACAGTCAAGTTCGTTTTGTGTACAGCTTGAAACTTTTCGTCCTGTGTCAGTGCTTTTGATTAAGTTTTAGTGGTCTTTGATGTATATTTCATGCAGTCACCACTCTATTTCCTAAGTGTCGCATATCTATAAAGAAAAATGTAAGGAAACGTGGGTGAAAAGCAACATGTGTTTAAAAGGAAAGTAGGGACAGGAGGTACAACAGGATATCTACATTTCCCAGGATAGAGATTTATTAAAAGAAAAAAGACGTGTGCATGTGTTTTGTACATTCACAATTTTTTTTAACGACGTGAACTGGAGAAGCTTACAAAAACCTTGAAGAAAACGTGTGGACAGGAAAACTACACGGATTATAAATTAACCATATCTGAACCAGAAGGCTTCTATAACACAAAAGAGAGAATAGCAACTGGAAGAGATTAGGGAAAAGTGTAGGACAGGTTGCGTCTATCATCTAGAGCATTCAACATATATTTAGAAAATTTGAGTAAGCATTGTTTCCTAATGGGAATGGGAATAGGAATCAGAACATGGTGTCCGGGATTCGCAGACGATACGATACGTTAAGCAAGGGTATTAAAAGGACTCCAAGAAATTGTTCAAGAGTTCGCAACTACTGAAAAAGTTTATGGTATGTAAATACGGGTGAACAAAAAGAAAACAATAATAAGACGAGAAATGTGGCCATACTTAGCTGACTGGAGAGAACTGAAACATTAGCAAAATTTTAAGTAACTAAGAAATAGAACAAAAGGCAACAGCAGTTGCAAACACGTATTGTAATGGGCGATCAGAAAGTTTCCGCTTGAGGGCTTTGCTGCAGCATACATGCAATGTAGCGCGACTCCGGTGCGGCTATAAAAGCACCGACATATAAGCGAGAAGGTTAGTGTGGCATGTGCGAGTGGTAAACACGGAAACGCGAACTATGGCGATGGATTACTAGTTGCACCCAAACAGGACCAACGTTCTGTTATTCTTTTCTTGGATGCCTAAGGATAAACGCTTGGAGACATCCATCGGAGAATGAAGAATGTGTATGGGGCAGTATGTCTGCCGAAAACAGCCATTGTGGAATGGTGCTGCTGCTTCATGATGGCGAACGTCCCCATATCGCAAATGCCGTACCGCCGAAGTTACGCCAACGCAAGTGGGAGACACTCGAGCACCCGCCCTCTAGTCCTGATGTCTCCCTGTGCGATTATCAGGCCTTCGGTCCCTTAAAAAGCGCTCTCAAGGGTCGATGATTCCTGTTGAACGAGGATGTGCAGCAGGCAGGTACGGATTTCCTCACGCAGCAAGAAACGGTGTTTTACCAGACGAGTATCTTTAACCTGGTGCGTCCGAGAGATTATTGCCTCAAGGTGATTTTTTCTGATTGGCATATCGATTCTGGGCTGTGTGACCTTCGACGGGAAACTTGATCACCCCTTACAATTCGAGAAATGAAAGAGAAAAATTGCAATTTCGAAAGAAGTATTTGCTGCATGGATCAGTGTGAAGATGGGATTAAGGGAATGTTAGATGATGTAGTTTCTCCTACTTTATGGTGCTGAAACTTGGTCAGTGAGGAGGGAAGACAGAAACAGGTTGGAGGCTTTCGAAGTATGGTCATGACAAAGAAAGAAAATAGAGTTGGTTGAGTGAGTGAGTGAACTATGAAGATACGCTGAGGAGAGACAAAAGACGATTTATGGCTATATTTACATAAGTAGAAAAAGAAACTGGATTGGACAATTTACTAACAAAAAGTGAAACGTTTTTATAAACCGTTTCAGTGGGCTATGTGGGTTGGGGGGGGGGAGGGTTGGGGGGGGGGGGAGGGGCGGGAGATAGAGAAGGCAAAGACGGAGGACGACTCAGATTCTGAACGATGTGCTCAAAAGCTGCAAATAGTCTGAAGGGAGGTGATCGACGGCAAAAAAGAGTACGCATAAGAAGAAGACAGAACGTGAAACCAACGATTATTATCACGAAATATGATTAAACAAATACTGCAACGAAGTGTCTACACCTACAGGTACATGACCACTCGGCAGCTCTCGCTTAAGTGCTTGGCAGATGCTTTATGGAACCACCATCACATTGTTTCTCAGCCTTTCCACTCTAATAGCACGCGGGAAAAATAAACACTTAAATCTTCCCGTGAGAGCTCTGATTTGTCTTATTTTGTCACAATGATCGTTTCTCCCTCTGTAGATGGGCGTCAACAAAATATTTTCACATTCGGATGAGACAGTCGGTGATTGAAGTTTTGTGAAAATATCTCAAAGGAAAAACCTTTCTTTTAATGGTTGCCAGCTCAGCTCGCGTATCATATCCCTGACACGCTCTCCATTATTTCACGATAATGCAAAAGGAGTTGCCCTTCTTCGAACTTTATCGAAGTCCTCCGTCTGCCTGTTTGGTAAGGATCCTATACCGCACAGCAATACTCCAGAAGATATCGCAAAAGCGTGTGTAGACAGTCACTTTAGTAGACCTATTGCATCTTCTAAGTGTTCTGCCAATGAAACGTAGTCTTTGGTTCGCCTACCACACAACATTTCCTATGTGATGGTTGTTCGTAATTTTAATCCCTCACATTTACTTGAAACGAAAACCTTTCTATGTTTGATCGATAAAGGAAAATTTAATGGGTTTGTTTAGTATGCATGTAGAAGAACTCACATTTTTATTTTTTTGGGTTCAATTGCCATTTTTCGTACCATACAGATATTATGTCTAAGTAAATTTGTCATTGATTTTGTTCTTCTGGTGACTTTACTAGACGGTAAATCACAGCATCAACTGAAAATAATCTTCTGAGAGAGCTGCTCAGTCTTCTGTATCGTATATATAGATTAGGAACCGGAGACCGCCTGTAATACTACCCTGGGGAACCCCATCTACACTTTCTGGTAGGAATGACGAATATAATCGCACAACTGAGATAGTACCTCGTAGCCACGCAATTTAGTTGGAAGCTCCTTATAAGAAACAGTATCAACAGTCTTCTCGAAACCTAGAAATCAAATTGAGGTTCGCTGTTGACAGCACTAATTACTTCGTCTGACTTAAAAACCAGTTTTTTTTGTGTATATTGGTATGAACGATATGAGTCTATAATTCAGAGTATTAGTAGTTCACTGATGCTATATGTGTTTACATAGTTACATTTTTTCATTTGAAGATAATGAGTCGAGCTGTGAACGCTTGAAGGTGGAGTGCCAAGTGGAGAAATCGGAACATTTCCGACATATACTTCTGTTTGAGTTCAATAAAGGGTTGACACGCATGAAGGCAGCCAGAAACATTTGCGCCGTGTATGGGGATAATGCCATTGGACAGAGCACGGTAAGAAAGTGCTTGTCTCGTTTTCCTTTTTACGTTTCTGACATTAGTGACTCTACGTTCAGGAAAACCTTCGGGGTTTGATGAATATCGTTTAGACCAATTATAAACAATGAGCCACATCAGTGTACTCGATAATTGGCAAATATAATGAGCTGTGGTCATTCCACCATCGTCCGACATGTGCATGGAAATTGAGAAAGTTCAAAAATCGGGTGTAGGGGTACCGCATGCTCTAAGTCAAAATCACAAAATTCTGCAGGTGGCCATTCGTGCATCTCTGCTTACTAGTCATCAATTGGTTCGTGAACAACACCGACCTTTCCTATGCCGTATCGTTACTAGTTACGAGAAATGGTGTCTTTCTGCTAACATAAGGAAAAGAAAGGAATGGCTGGGCCCAAACAAAGCAGCATTTCCCCGTACAAAGACCTTCGTGCATCCACGAAAGATAATGTCATGTATCTGGTGAAACTACAAATTGCTTCCCTAAGGAGTAACCAGCACATTCATTGCCAACAACAGATTTCTTGTACAGGCGATCGAAGAACGACGATCAGGAAGTTGCATGAACTGATGGCACTTTACTATAACGCCAGCCCTCATTCTGCTAGACTGAGAAAAAGCCCTAAAGGGGGTTTGGGTTGGGAAATCATTCCGCTACCACCTTATTCATGTGATATTGCGCCCTCAGATTTTCACCTTCTCCGCTCTCTATCGAAAACATTCAAGGAACTTCCTTTCCTAAAACAGGACGACGAGTTCTTCGCCTCGAAATCACATGATTTTTACAGTCGCGGAATCGAAAAGTTACGCCAGCGTTGGCAAACAGTTGTATATAGCGAAGATGAATATATATTGATGATTAAACTCTGTCATGTGAATGCGTTGTGTTTATTAACCTTGTGGAAAAAAAGCAACGAACTTATGCACTAACCCTTATATGCTTGTATGTGTATTAGTGTGACCTACACAACTTTCCAGTCTTTAGATACGGTTCTTTCGACGACGAATGGCTATATACGATTGATAAGAATGGAACTATTTCATCAGCGTACCCCGAAAGGAACCTAACTGGTACACAACTGGACCAGAAGACTTGCCTTTATTAAATTACTTGAATTTCTTCGGTTCACTGAGGGTATATTCTTCTAAGCTGTTCTTCTTCGAAGTCTGTATTTTTTGGCGAAAGAATTTTGGATAACCGTGTTTTAGACCAGCTAACATGGTTCAAAATGGCTCAGAGCACTATGGGACTTAACATCTGAGGTCATCAGTCTCCTAGAAATTAGAACTACTTAAACCTAACTAACCTAAGGACATCACACGCATCCATGCCCGAGGCAGGATTCGAACCTGCGACCGTAGCGGTCGTGCGGTTCCAGACTGAAGCGCCTAGAACCGCTCGGCCACACTGACCGGCAAACCAGCTAACAATGACAATAGTACATCG
This sequence comes from Schistocerca nitens, assembly GCF_023898315.1. Taxonomy (NCBI): domain Eukaryota; kingdom Metazoa; phylum Arthropoda; class Insecta; order Orthoptera; family Acrididae; genus Schistocerca; species Schistocerca nitens. The sequence goes on from NC_064618.1 coordinate 547,121,908, forward strand.
TGTTAACTGATAACAAATGTTATTCTTCTAGGTCATTGACAGAGAAAGAGTAAAGATTAGTAGGAGGGAACAGCAAAAATAATGTAAACACTGTATCATGTTGCATGTTTTGGCTGGGATATCCCACGGGATCGGTTCAGCCGCCAGTCGGAAAGGGTGTTCTTCCTCTTGACACATCGCCCCCCCCCCTCCTTGCGGATAAGAGAGATTTGTTTAGTATGTCTATTTGTATAGTGAATACGAATGTAATGAATTGTAGTATTATGTTTTTGTTGTATGATAATGATGATGATGATGATTCTGATGATGATTATAGAGGGGAAATGGTGAAACCCAGTGCCATCATATAGTCTACTCCTCTCGAAGAGCACCGAGGGGGCCACCGATCTTAACGTTCATATCCGACATATGGATCACATTACATTAATACTTATCTATAGATCATGTGTACGACATTTCGTAATGATGTGGAAGTGTCAGTTTAACAAGTTTTCTTTACATAATACAATTTTTTTCAGTTTTACAATTATTACTTCATATCAATAATTTCATCTGTGGAGTAGAAGAAGTTATCATCCAGAAATTATTTTGATTTGTTGTTAAATAATGGTTGGCTAACTGTCAGACTTTTAATGCTATTTGGTAAGCGACCAAAGATTTTTGTGGCAGCATAATTCGCCCCTTTATGTGCCAAAGTAAAATTTAATCCACAATAGTGTAGTTAATCCTTTCTTCTAGTGTTATAGCTATGCACTTTGCTAATATTTTTGAAATGGAATGGGTTATTAATAACAAATTTCAAGTCAATGTATATATTGCGAAGTTACTGTGAATATCCTGAGTTCCTTAAATAGATGTCGGCAAGGTGATGGTGGTGGTGGTTTGGGCTCCAGCTATTATTTTGATTACTTACTTTTGTGAAATGAATACTTTACCTCTTAACGACAAATTATCCCAAAATATGAAGCCATATAAAAGCAGTGAATGAAAATAGACATAGTAGGCTAATTTACTGATACATTTATCACCAAAATTTGCAATAACTCAACAGCATAAGTAGTTGAGCCTAAAAGTTTCAACAGATCATCAACGTATTTCCTCCAATTCAATTTCTCATCAATGCACACCCCCAGAAATTTTGAATATTCCTCCTTAGCAACAGACTTCTGTTCCATGTCTATATTGATCATTGGTGTTACGCCTTTTACTGTACAGAACTGTATGTTGAGAGACCATTTGTAGAGAATCCCTCAATTTTCTGAAAGACATTATTTACAATATCCTCAGATAATTCTTGTTAGTTGGATGTGATTACTATACTTGTATCATCACCAAAAAGAACTAGCTTTTCATCTTCATGAATATAGAGTGACAACTAGTTAATACATATTATATTAAGACTGAAACCTGTGGGACACCATTATTGATACTTCCTCAGTTGGAGGACTCTGCTGATTATTGTAGACCATCTGTACTATTAATTTCAACCTTCTGCATTCTTTTAGTTAAATATGCACTGTCCCACTCATACCACAATACTTAAGCTCATCTAGAAGAATTGCATGATTCACACAGTCAAAAGTCTTTGAGAGATCACAAAAAAAAATCCCAACGCGTGATGTTTTGTTACTAAGAGCATTTAATATTTGATCAGTGAAGGCATATATAGTATTTTCTGTTGGAAAGCCTTTCTGAAAACCAAATTGACATTTACGATATTGCAGTGCCTGTGTTATTCTGATTACGACGCAAACTTCCTTTGGACATGCATGGCATTTTCTTAGTACTTCCTTTTTAAAATACTGAATACATTGCTTTTTCAAGAATTTTGGACAAAGCTGTCAGAAGTGAGATTGGGTAGTAGTTGTTAGCATCAGACCTATCCCCTTTTTTATGCAATGGTTTAACTATCTGGAAGAATGTCCTGTTTCAGTGAGCTACTGCAAACATAGCTGAGAAACCTACTTATCTGTCGGGAACAAGCTTTTAGTACTCTGTTGGAAATGCTAGCATTTCCTTGTGAGCTTTTACTTTTGAGAGGGGGTTATTAGTTTCCTAATTTCAGTAGGAGAGGTGGGTTGAATTTCAGTTTTATCAAACTGCATAGATACTGTCTCTTCCATACACAGCCTTGCATTTTCTAATGAACAGCTGGATCCTATTTTCTCTATAATATTTAAAAAATGATCATTAAAAATATTTTCTGTTTCTGACTTTTTGTTAACAAACTTTTCATTGAGTTTGATAGAAATACAATGTTTCTGATCCCTCAGTTGCCCTGTTCCCCTTTTAACAATTTTCCAAACTGTTTTAATTTTACTGTCAGAGGTACCAGTCCCAGACATAGTGCACATACTGCTGGACTTTTTAATAATGTTTCTTAACACAGTGCAGTAGTTTTTTTATAATGTTTGGCTTTTTCTGGATTATTACTCCTTTGAACTATACGATTCATTTTCCTTTTCTGTTTATAAGACATTTTGATCCTTTTACTATGTCATAGCGTTTTTAGATGGCTTCTTACAATTATGTTTCACTGTTTTCTTAGGGAAACTGTTTCCAAATGTACTCACAAAACTATCACAAAATTTTAAATTATGCTCAGGTTCCCTGCATTCCTCATCCCAATCTTACTGTTGCAAGCTATTCCTAAAATTTACAATTGTTAAATCGGTAATTGAACGCACTGTATGGAGCTATGTCATATGCTGTAAGTAGCTGTGCGCCATAATCAGGAAGACCATTCATAACAGGAAAAGGTTTTATGTGATGAAGTTTATCGTGGTCTATAAAAATATTATCTATCAGTGTGGTGCCTTTTTGTACTACCCGAGTAGGAAAGTCAACTGATGTCAAATTGAAAGAACCAAGTAATAGTTCAAGGACATGCTTTGTATCAGACTCTTTCAGAAAATCTACATCAAAATCTCCACAATCAATAATTTGCTTCCTTCTGTCACAGACAGCACCACAAAGAATCCAACTTTTTCAGATATAGATGAAAATTTCCCAATGGGGACCTATAAACATCTACAGTTACAAAAGTACCATCATTTAGTTTAAGGCCCATGCTTCTGTATGCTGCTGTACATAAAATTCTTTATCCCTAATGTTTTCATACTACCATAAATTTTAAAATACGTGGTAACTCCTCCCTTCTCCATAGTGTCTCTGCCTGCATGTGCTGAAAACCTATATCCACGTGCATTTACCTTTTCTGTATTTATGACTATATGATGCTCAGACAGGCATAGTACATCTATTCCACCCTCAGTTTCTAAATATTCTATACAAACGAGAAGCTCACCTACATTGTTTAATAATTCTGGAAATAATCTGCTTTGTCATAGCGAAGCCATTTCCATCAATATCGTTTCTTCCAAGAACGTTCAGTAAGGCGTGCAGGAACGCTTCTGTAAAAATTGGAAGGTAGAAGTAGTGTCAGGAAGTGAAGCTGTGACGGCTGACCGTGTATTATACTTGGATACCTCAGCCAGTACCAACATAAGCCTCATAAGGAAAGGCTTCTGCAACAGTTGTAACATGTGAAAGTTTCAAGATAGATTAGGGATTAATATCTCGTCGACGCGAAGTCACTGCCGATTGGTTTTGAGAAGGCTAGGGAAAAATATCGGCCGTATCTTTTTCAAAGTAACCACACCGGTATTTACCATAATCGATTTAGGAAAATCACGGAAAACCCAAATTTGGGCTGACGAGGGTATCAATTGCCATACTGTCGAATGTAAAAACAGTGTCTCCCTACTGTGCCATCTCACTTCATACAGGTTCTTTAAAAGTTGAAAGATTGTAACTCTAATTTGCTTTGCTGAATAGCGTAAGATTGTGACTTGAATTTGGTATGCTGAAATCGGGTGCTAATTAGACCATGAAAGCGGTTTAAAACTGTGAGCTGTCTTGGGAGGTTAACCGAGCGTTTACTGAGCCACTGTTTCAGCAGGTAACTAGTCTAGGTTTACCACCTTACCAATCAGACTAACATTGATTATAATCTTTTACAGTCATACAACAACCGGTAATATATCTATATAAAAGGAGAATTTAAATAAAAAGAAAGAAATCAGTTTATATTTGCAAATTTATTTTAAAGATTGTTCTTTGAAATTTCAGCATATTATACGTGAGTTATAACTGAGCTGGTGCCTTATTTACGATTGTGAAACTGTGAGATTGGAATATTACGGAACACATAAAATATGGAGTCAAGATTGGGAGACTGGATACAACACTGCATTCATAAAACAACACACAAAGAACATTGAAACGCATGCAAGAGAAAGTTAATCACTACAAACAGATTCAAATTTTTAGTTAAGGAATTTACTTTCGTAGCACAATCCTGTCCGTCTTGTAATTACCCTTCACGTGGTCAACTTGGTTTACAGAAAGCGTATAACTCCGCAATAATTTAGATAATAAAAATAAATTAGATCAAAAAGCAAATTACAAAACAAAAACCTCGAACTGGTTACTAACGTCTTACTACTAACCTGATGGGTCAAACAGTTATATAAGCACGTGGTACTGGTCTCACAAAGTACACGCCACGTGGGTTGAACATAAAGAGAAGTTGGTATATTCAAAATCTTTTCAAGACGATACGTTATAATCACACAAGCATTTGCATTTAAGATTGATCTTACTTAGAGTTACTGACCAACACGTGGTTCCACTTTACTCACAAAGTAGTAACAAAGCAACTACCGCAAATTAATCTGAACTGGACACGAGAATTACACTCCGCTGCAATTAAAGATAACCTTAGCTATTTTAAAGCTAACCCGAAATAAAATGATTAAATTCTCAGTTAAGCTGAACTTAACAAATCCATTGTCCTATGGACTTAACAGACACGCGCTTAGCCGGAGATCTTACCACTTCAGACGCTCGCTACCGCCAGACTGCTACTGCTGGACTGCCCTGCGCTACCACTGGACTCCAACTGCCGACTACCACTGAACTACCCAGCGTGCTCCTGAGAGTCGCTCACAAAGACCAACGGAAGGCGCCAGAGGGGCAGCTTCCTATACCAACATGACAGGGGACGGACCGGACCATACTAAGAATGGAAACCTCTCTGCTTTTAGGAAGCGTAGCTACCTGTTTCAACGTTGGTCCTACTGTTCTCTAGCAGACAGCCTTGTCTGCTACCCTCAAGCATGCAGCTACAAACACATTTGATCATTCATCCTCTCACACAGAAGGGAAGGGGGATGACAGTATCTTATCATATACAGTATATAACAGAAAGCGGATGTAGGTTCCGTATGAGACTGTGTGACATGAATTACATATAAGAATTACATATAAACTGTGCTTTAAAGTGTAGTAGTGTGACGGATCGTTCTTGTTTACGTGTAAAAGTAACACGTTCCACTACTCAGTCTCCTCCCAGATAGTCAGAAACGCCACAGTAAATTTAGAAGAGGAATTTATTTCTTAAAAGACAACAATTTTGAGAAATTAAACATGAAAGGAATCCAACAGAGACCTTTCATAACCCCAACGCTCCGGGAAAAGACTGTGCAGGGAATTTTCTGGCCATGCTAGGACATTCCCAAGCAGGCTTCTCACACCCTACTTAAACCAAAAGTGTAAAGAAAAAGGGAAAAGGTCACCAGCTACTTGCTAAAACACAATAATTTCAAACATCTTTACAATCTACCCATTTCAAAGAGAGAAAAATAAAAACACACAATCTGTGACACCTATTTAAAAGATCATGTAGACCTAAATCGGTCAGCAAGTAAAAACAATGGTTCCTGTGTCATTAATATGAAAACAATTTCTGGTTGTTACCCTTATGGAGTTCACCAGTATTTGCTCATTGCAAGAGCCAACTGATCACAGGCAAATTTATGACTGTTTATTAACAAGCAAAAGTTTCTGAAAATAGCAAAGGTGCCACAGCAATTAACAAAGAACATGAAATAACATCAGTATTATAAAGCAGAACTTTACCATGCACAATTCGCAAAAGCAAAAAATTGACAAGAAAAAAAAAACATGTTTTACAAAGTGGTTATCGCAAAAAAAATTCTATATCTTATAAAACTAATAATTTGTAGAATTAACGTAAATATGTGGCACTAATTTAATCATTCTACAATATTTCAGTTAGTCAGCAAACAATGAGCACTGTGTCATTATACTGAAACTACAATAATTGTGTGATTGTTACCCTTAAGGGGTTCCTCACAATAAATATGCCCCATGCAAAGGCTAATCGATCACAGCCCAATGAGAATGAATAGCAATCTGACTGATAAAGGAAGCAGTGCCACAGTAATGAATTTATGAAACAAAATATCACAAATCTAATACCTAACACAAGAACAAACATTGATCAATAAAACAGTACAATAGTCAACATCTAAAACAAAACACCAATAAATAAAACACCTGCAAAATACAATAGTCAAAGTTTAAAAAAATATAGAACACCTGCAAAATACAAGAGTCAGAGTTTAATAAACACCAATAAATCGAGTCCCTGCAAAACACACGAGTCAAAGTTTCTGTGACAGAAACACACGTATATGCATTGAACTAAGAACCGTATAATCACTGTTCACTTATACACTCACTAGTTCCACTGTTCCGTGGCACAATATAAGGGGAGGGGGAGGGGGTTCGTCGCCGCAGCTGTCAGTAGGGATTTTTGTCCATCTGTTGCGTGCGATCCCGCCGTCTCTGCCCTCTCATGAAGTTTCTCTTGTGTCACGTACATCTCGATTTTGTTCCATGTTTGTATTGTCAAATTCGTGTGGTATCCTCTATTGACATGCCGGGTTGATATTCTTGGGCAAGGATGACACTTAATGGCTCTTCTTTGTGTCACCCTTAGCGACCAGAGAACATCGAACCATGATTCACTGTCGCTTGACAGTAGGCATCCGTCAGGAAATGTCGATAGGCGTCGTTGACGTCTGCAAGTTTCTTTGGACAGTACCTGTAAAAAGGCTCCACGCCCTTTGTGTTGTTACACCGCAGCCGTCTCGTCACGGTCGCGTGCGTGAGGTGCGTTGCCAGGAGATGGATTTCCGCGCGGTGGACCGCTCGCCCATCTCAGGTCATTCCCTTCAGGAAGGGTCGCGCGGGGCAGCCGCCCATTAGCTACAGGTGCAAGGGAAAGTGTTTCCCGCGTCCTTTTGTTGTCGGCCGCGCTCCCGAAGTGGCCTGGCTGACAGCGTGTCCCGCTGGGAAACCCGCCAGTTTACAACTAGCTGGCTGCTCCCGCTGTCTCTTAAGAGTTTTGCCGGTTCGCTTTCACGTTCTCAACTGCATTCACAGAAATTTTTCATCATCCTTATGTGATTACACAATATCATACATAATACCACTTAGTATTGTCTTTCACAATTTTTAAGAACAAAGTTATATGAATCGACAATATAAAATTAAAAGTTAAATGACTTGACAATATAAAAAATAAAACTGAAATGACTTTACAATGTAAAAATAAAAATTAAATGAATTGACAATACAATATTTAAATCCACATCACTAATGTGGTTCACTTGTGTTTTAATAAATCAAATGCCACTTATTAATTCACTAAAATGAATAGGGTTATGCCTTGCGCAAGTATAGGTCAGGAGAGCATGGGGTTCACATGTTATTTACACACACACATGCACACCTGTTGTCTATTCTACAAACTAACTACCCGTAAACATGCATTACTCTAAATTCTACTTCTATCCACTACTAATTAATCCCACAAGCCACTTCAATGCTACTTCAACGAAGTGTTTACACCACTACCACATTGTTCTATTTCGTCCTCTTCTTGACGCTCGCCGCATATGTCTTGTCATATAATGAATATGGAGACTTTCCTTAAACATACACATTAAAAAGAACAATGGTTATTTACACGCAAAAACATTTATACCAGTTCGCACACCTGAAAAGAGACTCACAATTATACATTTATCATACTCATACATTCACACATGAAACAGTAAGAAAATTTCATCTAAAATTATGTTATGACAAGAATTAATCACACAGATGGCTCTGAGAAGGTTAAATTATTTGCATTATACAGGTTATATTACATTTTCTTACCCATTTTGCTTCGATTTCGTTCCTTCTTTACGTTACCTTTCGCTTTCAAATCAGTTATTTCGCCTGTGGTGGTTATTCTGGATTCATTTCTCATGAATGGCAAAATTGTGGTCTCCTCTATTCTGTAAAACAGTTTCATCTTTACATATTTGAACTTACAACAGACACAAAAGATCCGAATCCTCCTGTAGTTTAAATGACAAATGTTTTGCTTCATCCTTATTACCTTAAACCAAGCTTTCCTTCGTTCCCATAATCAAAATTATTTAATCATCCTCTACCTTCAAGAGGGAAACTTCCTCAGTACAAATCATATAAGCTGCAGTGCATCCCGCACCAGCGAAAACAGTAAGCTGCAATGCTCACAGCATCAGCAAAATCACATAAACGTCGCTTTTCTAGGACAAGTATTCACGCAGAATAATTTTTTAGGCTTTGGCTCAACATCAATCAAGACTACAAAAAGGATCCATATTTCCGTTCCATTCTCCATTTGCTGAAAAACTGCTCGTATTTGACTGCCACAATAATATTTCAAAGCTACGTAAATTACACAAACCACAATTCTTCTTTCACCTTAAAGGGAATCAATATACTTACGAAATCCACAGACAGCACTTTACGTACTCAGCTATAAAGAACAAAAAAGACATATATCATCAATATTAACATATCATCACATATTGGGAAGCCAATGGTTAAACAATCGTATTATCGCATCCTGTTTTCAAGATTCCAGATTTACTCATTCCTTTCTCAGAGTTCTCCTATCTTAAAATATTCATACAGCACGCATACTATAGTAAGAGATCCTCATTTATACTGACAGATATAGAATAGTAATAGATAGATAGTAGCACTGAAAGCAGAAAATCGGAAACAAGGCTACTAACAGCTGGGGACCTGGGTTTGCCAGACCCATAATATCCACAGATCGGATATTCCCCTGAGTTTTTGCAATTTCAGCAACGATCTTGCTTCTCTCAGGAGCGACTCTTTTCAATTGACACAAAAAAAAAAAGCATTTCACTTGTTCACAAGGAAACCTTTTATCTTTACGTTTGAATCAAACTAAATCCTAATTGCACAAGGAAAGAAAACAAATTAACAACATCACTTCAATCAATCACATAAAAATATCTTTATCTTTATTTTTACTAACATATTATTCAAAATTCATACGCCACAAATTTAAACTAATCAATTCATTCTCCTCTCTATAAATCCTGTGTACTCATTTGCCATGTCGCTCATTTGTTCCGATTGGCGCCTTCTGGGCTGATCATTTGTCATTGCCGGTTTCGTTCATTCCCATTTGTTGGATTATGTCTGGGGTTGGCCGGCCGAATTTCGACATCATGTGGGGCTCCGCCTACAATTCTACTCCCACCATCGTAGTAACGATGCTGGTTGCCGTACCTGTTGCGTTCACGATTCTGTCCACGTCCTCGATCATTTCTGTTGCTCCACCTGTGTTCGCGACTGTTACCCCAGTTTCTATACGGCCTGTCCCGATTATTGTTTCGTTCGCGTCGCGACGACCAGTCACGCCGTTGATTAGTAATACGGCCACGACTGCGATCGCGCTGCTGTGCCCCGTAATAACTTTGTGCCTGATTAGGCGGGCATTCTGGTGTATTGTATTCCAACTCTTGGAGAAGCGTTTTAAACGTTTCCACGTCCTCTTTGCATCGTCCCGCAAGAATGACGTGCCGCAAGTGCATCGGCAATTTGGTGATGCATATCCTAATTAGTTACGCAGGTCCGTATGGGTCGTATAAAAATTGATTTGCCTGCAGCATGTGGTCGAATAGGCGTGCAGGGCTGCCGAAACCAGACTGGTTCAAATTTGGCAGCATAATTATGCCATGTTTGACCCTATCTTGTGCCGCTTCCGACCAATAGGCGGACAGAAAGGCTTGTCGAAACTCCCGAGTGGAGTTGCAGTGACGCGCTGCCGACCTCATACGACTCGCCGGTTCGCCTTCCAAATAGCCACACATATACTCTATTTTATGTGAACTTGCCCAGTCGGGAGGAAGACAGAACTCAAATTGCTCGAGCCATGCTCGTGGATGTATGCCTTTTTGAGAATTACGGAATATCTCAAATTTTCTTACCGTAAGGAAATGTTTGAAATCAAATCCCCGCATTTCCTCCTGGCGAGGCCCTTGAATGTTTCTATTTGTCTCATGTCTGCCCCTTAAATTACATTCTTCCCTGTCGTCACAATCTCCCTCGTGGCCGGAGTCCCTCTCTGCACTGTTCGTACGGCTATTTTTATTGCTATTGGCGAGTTCGGAATCACATGCCATGCGGTTTTCCAGATGCGCCACGCGTTCTTGTAAATCGCCTGTTACAGCTTTGTGCTGTCTGTTTACTTCAAACTGTCCCTTCTGGAATTTAAGAAGCGAACACACTTCTTCGGTCTCTGCGACCGCTACCTGTGTGATATTGTTCTCGCTTTCCGTCAGCTTCATCGTGCCTACAATGTCCGCTAATGCCGCGATCTTCTCATCTATTTGTCTCTTGTCCTCCGCCCCAGTCTGCTTCAATTGTTCGACCTCCTGTTCCAACGCGTGGATCGCTAAACTGTTGTCCGCTATTGTGTTGCTAACGGCCATGGGACAATGCGTTTCAGCCTCTTGGACCCTCGAGAGTACCTGCTGACGATCTCTTTGGCATTGTTCTCTCAGCTCTTGGAAATTCCTAAGTAGCCGTTCTTCGCTTTCTTTAGATTCGGCCTCGCCACACCGCTTGCTCTGTTCTAGGGCTTGCAGACGGTCGTCGATTTGTTCAAATGTACGGCCTAATTCTTTCATAATGTCACTTTTTATTTCACTTGCCAGATTGTTTATTCTTTGTGAGATATCATCGGACACTCTCTGCATCGACTTGTCAACTTTATTTGTCTGCTGGATTAATTTTTTGTCTATTTGTTCGCCTAGCTCGCGGATCGATTTTTCGGATTCTTTTTGTTCTCGGAACAATTTTTTTGATAATTCTTTTTGTTCTCGGAACGATTTTTCTGATTTTTGCGTCATTTGTTCGCCTAGCTCGCGGATCGATTTTTCAGATTTCTCTGCGTTTTCTTTATTTTGTTGCAATAAGGCTTTCATGAATTCTGCCAAATCAATTTGGTTAGTTGGAGGCGAATTAATTTCTGGCTCTGATGTGAGCCCGTTCGTGCTGTTTTGCATTTTGTCTGAAGTATTCCCCATTGCATTTTCGGAACCGCCCGACGCGTTAATATTGGAAATCAAATTATCCCCTTGGTCCATGTTGCTTAAGTTGTCGGACCCCTTACTTTTAGCTTGGTTACGTGTCAGCATTAGTGCAGTTTACACCCAGTACGCAACACACTAATCACAATAAATGTGTCCCCCAAAAATTACGACAGTCACACGAAAGATACTCAACCTAGTACGCACTTTTTTACACGCAAAACAAATTTTTATCTCAGATCGAAACAGTGGAATTTACAAGCGAGAGAAAAAAAACACACACACACATATAAAACACACAAATATAGAAAACAAAACAAGACAAACAACGCAACGCCGATCAACAACGCCGTTAATCTTTTGAACGTCTGCTCGGAAACAACGCAAAAGTTGTTTGAGCGCTGTAGGGAAAAAAATTAAGATTATTCAACGCTTGCAATCTAACGTCTCAGAGATTCCAGAGTCTAGCGGAATCACAGAACAGGGTCGCCATGTGAAAGATTGTAACTCTAATTTGCTTTGCTGAATAGCATAAGATTGTGACTTGAATTTGGTATGCTGAAATCGGGTGCTAATTAGACCATGAAAGCGGTTTAAAACTGTGAGCTGTCTTGGGAGGTTAACCGAGCGTTTACTGAGCCACTGTTTCAGCAGGTAACTAGTCTAGGTTTACCACCTTACCAATCAGACTAACATTGATTATAATCTTTTACAGTCATACAACAACCGGTAATATATCTATATAAAAGGAGAATTTAAATAAAAAGAAAGAAATCAGTTTATATTTGCAAATTTATTTTAAAGATTGTTCTTTGAAATTTCAGCATATTATACGTGAGTTATAACTGAGCTGGTGTCTTATTTACGATTGTGAAACTGTGAGATTGGAATATTACGGAACACATAAAATATGGAGTCAAGATTGGGAGACTGGATACAACACTGCATTCATAAAACAACACACAAAGAACATTGAAACGCATGCAAGAGAAAGTTAATCACTACAAACAGATTCAAATTTTTAGTTAAGGAATTTACTTTCGTAGCACAATCCTGTCCGTCTTGTAATTACCCTTCACGTGGTCAACTTGGTTTACAGAAAGCGTATAACTCCGCAATAATTTAGATAATAAAAATAAATTAGATCAAAAAGCAAATTACAAAACAAAAACCTCGAACTGGTTACTAACGTCTTACTACTAACCTGATGGGTCAAACAGTTATATAAGCACGTGGTACTGGTCTCACAAAGTACACGCCACGTGGGTTGAACATAAAGAGAAGTTGGTATATTCAAAATCTTTTCAAGACGATACGTTATAATCACACAAGCATTTGCATTTAAGATTGATCTTACTTAGAGTTACTGACCAACACGTGGTTCCACTTTACTCACAAAGTAGTAACAAAGCAACTACCGCAAATTAATCTGAACTGGACACGAGAATTACACTCCGCTGCAATTAAAGATAACCTTAGCTATTTTAAAGCTAACCCGAAATAAAATGATTAAATTCTCAGTTAAGCTGAACTTAACAAATCCATTGTCCTATGGACTTAACAGACACGCGCTTAGCCGGAGATCTTACCACTTCAGACGCTCGCTACCGCCAGACTGCTACTGCTGGACTGCCCTGCGCTACCACTGGACTCCAACTGCCGACTACCACTGAACTACCCAGCGTGCTCCTGAGAGTCGCTCACAAAGACCAACGGAAGGCGCCAGAGGGGCAGCTTCCTATACCAACATGACAGGGGACGGACCGGACCATACTAAGAATGGAAACCTCTCTGCTTTTAGGAAGCGTAGCTACCTGTTTCAACGTTGGTCCTACTGTTCTCTAGCAGACAGCCTTGTCTGCTACCCTCAAGCATGCAGCTACAAACACATTTGATCATTCATCCTCTCACACAGAAGGGAAGGGGGATGACAGTATCTTATCATATACAGTATATAACAGAAAGCGGATGTAGGTTCCGTATGAGACTGTGTGACATGAATTACATATAAGAATTACATATAAACTGTGCTTTAAAGTGTAGTAGTGTGACGGATCGTTCTTGTTTACGTGTAAAAGTAACACGTTCCACTACTCAGTCTCCTCCCAGATAGTCAGAAACGCCACAGTAAATTTAGAAGAGGAATTTATTTCTTAAAAGACAACAATTTTGAGAAATTAAACATGAAAGGAATCCAACAGAGACCTTTCAAAGTCCACGCGCACTTTTGTAGATGTGCACCAACTTAACACATATCCCGTACCCACACGTTGTAGCTCACAAGTGTGTGCCACCAAGAACCTAAATCTCAGCACCAGTAAACGGTCAACGTGGAGCGAAGCAGCGCAGCGGGCAGTGCCTCAGAATCACATAAAACACAAACGTGATTGGATTTAGAGAGAGCTCGGCTTTAATTGACCCATTTCGAGGCACGGCCTCACGCGATCAGTTTGTAATTGTTTTCCGATGCTGTGTTTATGCGCGGTGATTCGCTATTTTAGCTCAATTTATATTTCATGTTCTTCGCCCAAAGCGTGTTTGTGATAAATTAAAAAGTCTTCAGGAGCAACTGAATACAATATCTTTCGGGCCATAATTGGCTTCTGTGGTGTGGAAAAGGTACGTAAAAGGCAGTAATGTAATATATATATATATATATATATATATATATATATATATATATATATATATATATATATATATATATGTGTCCCAATTTTCTCAGAAAGCCTCAAATGTGCTCGCCTTACATATTCCTACTTGAATCTGTACATAGACAGCTTTCTCTCATACAACTGCCTGATGTCGCAACGTACAAAATAAATGATAATTAAAAATGTCATAAACAGCGTCAGAGATTTCAACAGAGCAGTAAAACTATTGTATATCTTAATATCGTGCTTATCCTCACAATATACAATACACAATGAAGACAAAAATTTGATCAAGCAGTTTATCCAGCTACATTGAGGCTGGGCTAGAAAACGCGGTTTTAACAAGAAAATTGAAGATAGGTTAGTATTGGGAACTATCAACAAAATCTTTATCATTAACTGGAGATCTCAATTATTTTGTACAGACTTTTCCGTGTTGCTTCCGGGCCAGAAATAAATGCATTTGTCTCATAATGAGTACTCGTTAAACTTACTCTCGGAGAACTGCAGAGGGCTCCTGGAGCTTTAGAAATAGTACTGTAATGGCTTAATGCACTAAAAAGAACTTCGCAGCAAAAGATAGTTAAATCATTGTGTAAGGGATCGGAAACTGCGATACAGATTCATTAGACTGTAGTCTCTGGACACTATCGTGTATATATGACAGTTAACATTTCCCAATCCTGAAAACAGATCAGGCTCATATTCTGAGTGGAGCTCCTACCATGATCCACACAATCTGAGCATTCCTCGAAGAGAAATGAGAGACACTCACAAATCAGCGATGGACTACAGCGTCCCGGAAAAACTAACCGCTAATGTCATCCAATGTCATCGAAAGACGAAAGCCAGTTTTAGTTACTATTGTCATCGAGAGTCCTTTGTGATTCGAACGTGTGCCTTTTGTAAAAAAAAAAAGATGCTCAAAAAATGCATAGTGTATCAACTAGCAGTATACAGCAAGGGCAGAACATTTTTAGGGCCACATGCTGCACGCACATCAAAGCCCGAGCCGTTTTCCGCTGCAAGAGCAGTGACCTTTGCTATAAATGCCCTAGGGCACATTGGCTCACTCCTTTGTCATTTTTTGGGAGGTGGGGTAGTCCAGTTGACAACGTTGCTTTCTAAAATGCATTATCTACATACAAATAGTCCGACAGTTTCGTCAACGACGCACGGCCCGTTCTTATATGGATACTTGTGCCTCAATAGCGAAGCCTTTCTTCTTTGTAGCGAAATGCTTTATTCGGTGTATAAACATTCTAGTCTATTGTCAAACTATTCTACACAACTGATCGTAAAGTCAGTTGTTAAAAACAACTAGAAAAACCATAATCTCCATGTAATGTAAGGTTAACTGTGAAGTTATTTGATGAAAAGTCATTTTCTTGTAATATTTCTACTGAGATACTGCAAAACACAAAAATTTTCCACCTGAATTGTATTCAAGGTATTTATAAAAATCAATACACCAAAGAAATAGGCAATAATTTCTCCTCTGTGGATTAGATTTAGCAGCCATTATGAATTTTTGGAATGGGTGAAAACATACTCCCAACCTGCCTATTTTCCATAGAAATAAATAATTCCTCTGGTTCTTCATTGGTATCTAATTGCAACCGTATGACCGGTAACAATTATCACATTTATTAGAGCATACTGTCATATGTGGGTGTCGAAGGCAGACCACCTCATGTCGATACCTTAGTTACTATTCACATACTATATAGTCTTCACTGCCTCTCGTTCCTCTAGTTTCTGACTGATTATCTACTATGAGTCGGGCTAAGACTGGTTTATGAAATTTCCTGGAGCTTGTAGACAGTAGACGCGCTTTGAAATATGGTTCCACTGTCAGCAACGAATATATTCAGGGAGGCAATTATTGAACTGCCGGCCGGTGCGGCCGAGCGGTTCTAGGCGCTTCAGTCTGGAACCACGCGACCGCTACGGTCGCAGGTTCGAATTCTGCCTCGGGCATGGATGTGTGTGATGTCCTTAGGTTAGTTAGGTTTAAGTAGTTTTAAGTTCTAGGGGACTGATGACCTCAGATGTTAAGTCCCATAGTACTCTGAGCCATTTGAATTATTGAACTATATGAAATAAAATTGTCATAACTTCTGAAAGATTTACGTTTGAACATTCAAACTGCTCGGCTGGCCATGGGGCATAACGCGAATTAGTTTGCGCATGAGCACCATCCTTGTTTGGATTACCGACTTTCATTTGGATGGCTTCGTCAATAAAAAAAAAATTGCGCATTTGGGGGACAGAATCGGCGTTTCGCGATCAAGAAGTCTCTTCACCCTCAACTATTGAAGGTGTGGTGTGCAGTGCACAGTCACGGAATAATCGGTACGATATTCCTTGATGGCACTGTGACTGTCGAACAGTACGAGAAGGTTTCGGAAGATGATTTCATCCCCATTCTTCAAAATGACGGTAATTTTGACAAAATGTGGTTCATGCAAGACAGAGCTCGACCCCATAGAAGCAGGAGAGAGTTTGATATCCTGGAGGAGCACTTTGAGGACCGTATTCTGGCTCTGGGGTATCCAGAGGCTACAGGTATGGACCTCTATTGGCCGCCATATGCTCCTGATCTGAACACATGCGACTCCTTTTTGTAGGACTGTATTAAAAACAAGATGTACAGCAATAACCCCAAAACCATTGCTGAGCTGAAAACAGCCATTCAGTAGGTCATCGACAGCATCGATGTTCCGACATTTCAGCGGGTCACGCAAAATGTCGCTATTCGTCTGTGCCACATCATCACCACTGATGGTATGCATATCGAACATCTCATAACCGAAATCTGAATGTCTGTAGTGAAATTTAACTGCTGAATAAAGTGTGTGCACTCTGTAGTTTGTAACTATTTTACATTTCTTTTCATGTAGTTCAATAATTGCCACTCTGTACGTGGCCTACACTCGTCCCACACTATATATACATTTGGTTTCCCAGAGTATACTGTGACAAACATACGATTGTAATAGCTCAGCACAGAGTATGCAAACAACACGTTTGGCTGACTAGATATTATCAAAGTCTGCAGCCTTCCGTGGCCGTTGTCACTGAAGCTTTTGTGTTATAAGGCTGTTTCTTATTTTCTCTATAATAATCGACGTTTCGACCCCCCTACTGAGTTCTTCCTCAGGATCTTCGTAAACAATCTTGTAGCAGTAGTGGACACCGGAAGATCCTGAGAAAGATCTCAGCATAGGGGTCGAAACGTCGATTATTCTAGAGAAAATATGACGCGGCCTAATAATGCAGAAGATTTTAACTTCAGTGGCTAGATATTACTTGAGATGGCACGGCCCTTCTTTCACAATTCATTAAGTGCAGAAGGCTTCCAACCTGAGCAAATGTATTCGTGCAAATGCTAGGCAGACTGATTTTCTCGTTACATCTGACTGAACTGATCCATGCGACACACTGACATTGTTTCAGTCACACTTACAACTAATGAACACAATGAAATATATAAACAAATATGTATAAACAAGTTTTATAGGTGCTGCTGTAGTGGTGATTACTGATACGTAACTGTTGGCTACCGGAAATCCATGTAGGGACAAGTTACGCAAATATCTTTATGTAACTGTTATCAACGGAATTAGTGAAGAGAATGTGCAATTGCAGACTTGCGTTAAGTGATTTGTGTCGTAAGACTACAGATCGATCGTAATAATAAATATTAATTAGGCTGGAAGTTTATAACAGTATATACTGTAAAAGGAATTAAACGATTTGTAAAACTAATCAGTACTTTTATAAAATAAGGAATACACTAACTCAGCATGCAGTTTTAATCTGTAGTAGTTGACAGCTAAGCGGAAAGATACGTTGTGTTTCACAGCAACTACCTACATTTCAAACTCGAGAATTCCCGTAAATTAATATCGTTAATTATCACGCTGTTTTTCTATGCAGTATCCTTAGTCTGATGTTAGGTAAACAGATTTGCAACACAAACGGCGACAGACTGTTGATAGCTAAATACTTCCTACCATGGAGGGATAATAACGGGAGCTGTCATCATGTCACAATTTTGAAGCCGACGTCCATCGCATTATTTGTCCCAAACATTAGGTTCTGGTGGAAGGGTTTTGATAAAATCTGCCAGCCTGCGTCATTTAAAGGTTTGTTAATCGAACTGATTGTAGTCTAAAGTGTAAAAGAATCACATTTCATTCATAAGTGGATTCGTTCAAGCAGTATTTTCTTTTATATACACTCCTGGAAATTGAAATAAGAACACCGTGAATTCATTGTCCCAGGAAGGGGAAACTTTATTGACACATTCCTGGGGTCAGATACATCACATGATCACACTGACAGAACCACAGGCACATAGACACAGGCAACAGAGCATGCACAATGTCGGCACTAGTACAGTGTATATCCACCTTTCGCAGCAATGCAGGCTGCTATTCTCCCATGGAGACGATCGTAGAGATGCTGGATGTAGTCCTGTGGAACGGCTTGCCATGCCATTTCCACCTGGCGCCTCAGTTGGACCAGCGTTCGTGCTGGACGTGCAGACCGCGTGAGACGACGCTTCATCCAGTCCCAAACATGCTCAATGGGGGACAGATCCGGAGATCTTGCTGGCCAGGGTAGTTGACTTACACCTTCTAGAGCACGTTGGGTGGCACGGGATACATGCGGACGTGCATTGTCCTGTTGGAACAGCAAGTTCCCTTGCCGGTCTAGGAATGGTAGAACGATGGGTTCGATGACGGTTTGGATGTACCGTGCACTATTCAGTGTCCCCTCGACGATCACCAGTGGTGTACGACCAGTGTAGGAGATCGCTCCCCACACCATGATGCCGGGTGTTGGTCCTGTGTGCCTCGGTCGTATGCAGTCCTGATTGTGGCGCTCACCTGCACGGCGCCAAACACGCATACGACCATCATTGGCACCAAGGCAGAAGCGACTCTCATCGCTGAAGACGACACGTCTCCATTCGTCCCTCCATTCACGCCTGTCGCGACACCACTGGAGGCGGGCTGCACGATGTTGGGGCGTGAGCGGAAGACGGCCTAACGGTGTGCGGGACCGTAGCCCAGCTTCATGGAGACGGTTGCGAATGGTCCTCGCCGATACCCCAGGAGCAACAGTGTCCCTAATTTGCTGGGAAGTGGCGGTGCGGTCCCCTACGGCACTGCGTAGGATCCTACGGTCTTGGCGTGCATCCGTGCGTCGCTGCGGTCCGGTCCCAGGTCGACGGGCACGTGCACCTTCCGCCGACCACTGGCGACAACATCGATGTACTGTGGAGACCTCACGCCCCACGTGTTGAGCAATTCGGCGGTACGTCCACCCGGCCTCCCGCATGCCCACTATACGCCCTCGCTCAAAGTCCGTCAACTGCACATACGGTTCACGTCCACGCTGTCGCGGCATGCAACCAGTGTTAAAGACTGCGATGGAGCTCCGTATGCCACGGCAAACTGGCTGACACTGACGGCGGCGGTGCACAAATGCTGCGCAGCTAGCGCCATTCGACGGCCAACACCGCGGTTCCTGGTGTGTCCGCTGTGCCGTGCGTGTGATCATTGCTTGTACAGCCCTCTCGCAGTGTCCGGAGCAAGTATGGTGGGTCTGACACACCGGTGTCAATGTGTTCTTTTTTCCATTTCCAGGAGTGTACATAAATTTTAGTTGCGCTGTTTACTTTTACTGCAGTGATTTCATTGTCATTTTCTTATACAGCTGACTGTTATTCGTGAATGCGAATACATTTAATGCATAGCAAAATATGTCCTCAGCATTTTCTGGAAGAGGACATGGGCAGAACATGTCTCGTCAGTCGCTGTTAAGAAAAACGCTATATTACGAAAGCAGCCTCTTCATAGCACGCACCTCTCTTCTTGGTTATTCGAAATGTATAACAAAAAGAAAGTTATATTAACGAGGATAAACGTGTCATATTACTGAATCAAATATGCATTTAAGACCAGAAAAACGTCTGAAAATCCATTCCTCATTTATCCATCAGAGCACTGTAACTTTCTCTATTTAAAACAGCTGTTGCACGAATACAACAGAAATTTAGAACAAGTAGAAATCATAAACAGGAGTCTGCTAATGTTTTGGTGCATCTAACAAGGCGACGCTGGCTGCAAATCGACGTACAGCGTATGTCTGTTGCGCCCTGCATCATAGTCTCTGGAGTCGACGCTTAGCTACTGCAAGAATATTGCTGAACTGCTGATGAAATGGCGAAGGTGATTTTGTCGATTTCCAGAATATTCATCAAAACTGAAAATAAAGCATTACTGCGGCTCCGGTGTGCTGCTCCGTAACAGAAGGCATAGCAAATTAAAATTAAGGCTCTTTCGAAAGTTACGGGACCGAGTATGTTGGATTAATATCACGAACACGGCCAATAAAATATAGTTTGAAACAAAACTCTTCACAGTTCGGTGCACAGAACGCAGTCAGTCCATTTTCACTCGAAATGCTTTAGAACAACAAAATTCACTTTCTCTCTTTCGGCCCACAATGATCACGTAAATATTTCTTTTTGCTGCACGAGTGAACTACGATGTGACAGTGCTCTGGCACCCTGATTGCCGGGACTTCTACAAAGTTCGATGTGTCTTCAATATCTTCTTCCTTTAGTCATTTTATCTTCTAAAATGTTCTTGCATGAATCTCTTCTTCCTCCTCCTTCTGGCTTCTGCTCTTACGCTTCCTCATCTACGTCGTACAACAAATAAAATTAATAGTAATGAAGCAATCGCCTTCTAGGACCTTCCACGTTAGATTTGCATTCCCTCGTAAATAACGACTTTTCAGACTTGAAATTTCAGCTTCTGCTACCTTCCGAAATCTTCCTCCTTCCGACACTGACAAAACTGTTCCTTACCTTACAGTTTAATGAAACATTGCTCGATTTCAGCTCACACGCGATCGAGCATCTCCAACCTTATGAAAACCCTCCCATTCATCGCTTGTCTCTCCTCTTCTCTTATAAAAAAAAATAATACATAGATTACAGCCTACCGGGCCGAGCTTTCAGAAGTACAAAGAAAAGATACAAATAGCAAGCAAATAGCAATAGCAATTTACGTAATTTTTTTAATTTCATTTTTACGTAAGATCACCAAGTGACTCAATAAAGTTCAAAGAAAGGAAGCAAGATGGGTATAATTTTACATTGGTTCCTCAGAATTATTGAACTCGTGAAGCACTGTCACCAGGATACCAAAAGAGGGCCAAAATTTGTCCGCCACAGTACCTGCATATGATGGTCGGCTATATTGCGGGAAACAAGTGAGCTAGAAATGTTTTATCACATACAAAAAGTGAGATAGTCAGTTACTCCAGTATGCAGAGAGCATGAAAATTTTGACTGAAGGGTCCAGAGTTAAGTAAAACATAGGTTATGATTTAACTAGAAAATCCTAGAACCATTCATTCTCCATATAATTTATGGTTCATTCTGACTTTCATAAAAGTGCGAAAAACATGCATAATTTCTACTGGTGTTTACTACAAGCGATATTTACTATAATGATTATAGTTCCCCAAAGTGAGTGAAACAATATTATAACGTGCTTCTTTGACTTTTTATGGTTTTCAGTGTTTTATTTTGTTTACAACTGTAAAACTATCTTTCGTCCACTTTACGTCTCGTATACAGGGTGGTCCATTCATCTTGACTGGGCTAAATATCTCACGAAATAAGCATCAAACGAAAAAACTACAATGAACGAAACTAACTTCAAGGGGGAAACCAGATGGCGCTTTGGTTGGCCCTCTAGATGGCGATGCCATAAGTCAAACGGATATCAACTGCGTTTTTTTAAAATGGGAAGCTCCATTTTTTTATTACATATTCGTGTAGTACGTAATGAAATATGAATGTTTTAGTTGGACCACATTTTTCGCTTTGTGATAGATGGCGCTGTAATAGTCACAAACATATAGTTCACAATTTTAGACGAACAGTTGGTAACAGGTAGGTTTTTTAAATTAAAATACAGAACGTACGTACGTTTGAACATTTTAACATTTTATTTCCGTTGTTCCAATTTGATACATGTACCTTTGTGAACTTATCATTTCTGAGAACGCATGCTGTTACAGCGTGATTACCTGTAAATACCACATTAATGCAATAAATGCTCAAAATTATGTCCCTCAACCTCAGTGCATTTGGCAATACGTGTAACGACATTCCACATTCCTCTCAACAGCGAGTAGTTCGCGTTCCGTAACGTTCGCACATGCATTGACAATGCTCTGACTCATGTTGTCAGGCGTTATCTGTGGATCACGATAGCAAATATCGTTCAACTTTCCCCACAGAAAGAAATTTGGGGACGTCAGATCCGGTGAAAGTGCGGGCCATGGTATGGTGCTTCGACGACCACTCCACCTGTAATGAAATATGCTATTCAATACCGCTTCAACCACATGTGAGCTATGTGCCAGACATCCATCATGTTGGAAGTACATCGCCATTCTGTCATGCAATGAAACATCTTGTAGTAACATCGGTAGAACATTACGTAGGAAATCAGCATACATTGCACCATTTAGATTGCCATCGATAAAATAGGGGCCAATTGTCCTTCCTCCCATAATGCCTCACCATACATTAACCCGTCAAGGTCGCTGATGTTCCACTTGTCGCAGCCATCGTGGATTTTGCGTTGCCCAATTGTGCATATTATGCCGGTTTACGTTACCGCTGTTGGTGAATGACGCTTCGTCGCTAAATAGAACCCGTGCAAAAAATCTGTCATCGTCCCGTAATTTCTCTTGTGCCCAGTGGCAGAACTGTACACGACGTTCAAAGTCGTCGCCATGCAATTCCTGGTGCAGAGAAATACGGTACGGATGCAGTCGATGTTGATGTAGCATTCTCAACACCGACGTTTTTGAGATTCCCGATTCTCGCGCAATTTGACTGCTACTGATGTGCGGATTAGCCGCGACAGCAACTAAAACACCTACTTGGGCATCATCATTTGTTGCAGGTCGTGGTTGACGTTTCACACGTGGCTGAACACTTCCTGTTTCCTTAAATAACGTAACTATCCGTCGAACGGATAGGACACTTGGATGATGTCGTCCAGGATACCGAGCAGCATACATAGCACACGCTCGTTGGGCATTTTGATCACAATAGCCATACATAAACACGATATCGACCTTTTCCGCAATTGGTAAACGGTCAATTTTAACACGGGTAATGTATCACGAAGTAAATACCGTCCGCACTGGCGAAACGTTACGTGATACCAGGTACTTATACATTTGTGACTATTACAGCGCCATCTATCACAAAACGATAAAAGAAGTCCAAATAAAAGATTCATATTTCTTTACGTACTACGCGAATATGTAATAATAAATGGGGGTTCCTATTTAAAAAAAATAAAAAACGCAGTTGATATCCGTTTGACCTATGGCAGCCCCATCTAGCAGGACAACCATAGCGCCATCTGGTTTCCCCCTTCAAGCTAGACGAGGTTCGTTCTTTATAGTTTTTTCGTTTGATGCTTATTTCGTGAGATATTTGGCCCGGTCACTATCAGTGGACCACACTGTATACAGCAAACACGGAAAGCAACACAGTGCAATTCTTACTTGACAGCTGTAAAGTTATCTTTTTCGTTGGTACCATTTAGTATTAAAACTATGCCTGTATTTCTTTTTGTTTCTAATGCTTGGCTGAGATATTAGGATATCAGGTGTAGAACAACCTCTTGTCTTAACTATAACTTTCTCACGGAGAGACGTCAGTGAAAAATCCAGCTATTGAAGTTTGCTTATTATCACAGAACTTATTTCTTGGGGATGTAAGACCATCGTTAAACTATTCTGTAAAATAAAAGGAAAAGACAAGAATCAGATAGAATAGATGGAAAGCAGGGTCTGTATCATTAAGCGAACAACACGTGGCACCGTTGCAGGATTCTTATCTAACAACGTCGAGGGGCAACAAAAATTTGATTTTCAATATTTCATATAATTGCTGGCGAATTTAATAATTTAAAATGCTATCATTAAGATGTGTAATCTTTAAATGCGAACATTTTTAGGTTAGGCTTTACCGTGACTGTTACTGACATTAAATGAAACAACAAGTTCACTGTTACCAGTCACCGTTTTATTTATTTCCACGACGCGTTTCGAAGGTTTAAACCTCCATCATCGGGTGGATTTCCATTAGTAAGTATTTCATTTGTGTGTGTGTTGTGTTACGATTTTGGAGGAACTTGTCGCACTGCCTAGTGGAGAAACAAGACACTATTTCAGAATATGGTTTAGGATTACTTTTGACAAAAAAATTAAACTGATACCTAATGGTAAACATTAAATAAGTATACTAGAGTACCTTCAGTGGTCACAGGTTCCTTTTGCTGTCGTAACACATAACATGTATACTGCCACATTTGTAAACAAATATGGCGTCTGGAATCAGCTGGATGCAAGCAGAAGAGAAGACAATCGCAAAGTGCAAAGTGCAAAGAATATACATCGTAACAACATTATTGCAGAACAATTGTTTTAAGCATTTGGCGGTGTTTGTTTTGAGGTGTCAAATATTGTGTGTGTACTTCAGGTGGTATATAAATCCAATTCTGACAAGTTAAAACAGCTAAACATTCTTACTCGTTTATAAAATCAGTGAAATGTTAAAATGGCTTAAACTTCATACTTGTTGATAACAATTAGGTGAAATGTTACAGACTTTAATTACAGTGATCATATTGGCTACAACAGTAAAATCATACATACATTACACACTTTGACTGGGATTAATAAACAGATGTGAGGTGAGGGGCTGGAGGCAGAAGGAGAGGAAGAGAGAGAGAAGAAGTGTGTGTGTGTGTGTGGGGGGGGGGGGGGGGGGAGGAAAGAGTGTTTATATGAGAGCAAACATTTACGTGGCAAGGAGTGTTAAGATTGTATGTTGCATATATTAGCTACCTAAAGGTGATATAAAATATGCAGATAGATATACATTTGTGCCAGTAGCTGATGTACGTACAGTTTCAAGCTGACAAGGGGTACAAGCTGTTGGTGTGATGAATTATCTATGAATGAGGTCAATCTCTTGTACTCTTCGCGGCTGCGTGTGTGTGTGTGTGTGTGTGTGTGTGTGTGTGTGTGTGTGTGTGTGTGTGTGTGCGCGCGCGCATTTTTAAGAGTGTAGGCAGTTGCTGAAAACGGAGATGATACTATTGTAAGTATTGTCATTTTTGTCATTTAAGATGGACTCTGGTTGTTTCATTTGATGTTTGTATATTTGGAGTGTTTCAAGGATGTCTAGTTTTCTGCCTTTTGGTTGGATGTGTAGGATGCTAATACTTGTGTTGCTAACATGGTGTTTTGTTTCATGCAGGTGGGTAGCTATTGCTGATGTGTGATATTTTTTGTTTTTTAGTGCTGCCATGTGTTCCTTGAACCTAATCTCAAATGATCTGCCTGTCTGGCCTATGTAGAAGCAGTCACAGTCAAAACATTCAATTTTGTACACACCTGTGTGATTAAGTGGGTTTCGTGTGCCGATGTTGTGGGGTAACTTCTGTCCAATCTTGTTGTCTGTTGTAAAGGATATGCTTATGCCTTTTCGTTTGAAGACATTGGCAATCTGGTATGAAATGTTACCCAGAAAGGGGATTGTATGGAAGATGTTTTCTTTTTGTTTTTTGTGTTGATTCCTTTGCCATTATTGAGTGTTTTATGGTGTCTACTATGGAGCTGTTATAACCATTTTCAATAGCTGTTTGTTTTATTATTTCAATTTCTTGATCACATTTATCTTCTGAGAGTGGTAGTTGGATAGCTCTATTAATCATGTACCAGAATGCTGACATTTTGTGTGCTGCGGGGTGGCAAGAGGAGTTGTGAATTGTGGTATGTGTTGTGGTAGGCTTCCGATAAATTTCAAACTGATGTCTGTTATTCTTTATTCTAATGGTAAAGTCTAGGAAAATTATATTGTCATCTTTTTGGTGTTCAACTGTGAATTTTATGTTTTCATGGGAGTTGTTGAAAAACTGATTCAACTCACTGATGTCATCTTTAGAGCCTTTGATTAAAATTATGGTATCATCTACATATCTGTAGTAGTAGATGATATTTTTGAGGAGGTGGTGATTGGAATTCAGGATTTTGTCTTCTAGGTTACTTATAAATATTTCTGCTAGCAATCCGGATAGATTTGAGCCCATTGCCAGACCATCTGTTTGTTTATAGATTTTATTGTTAAATTTAAAATAGTTGTGTGAAAGTATGAATTCAAGCAGGTCCATCAGTTCATTAATGTGAGTTGAAGGGATTTTTTTGTGTTTATGTAGGTTATGTATTTTCCTGTGAAACAGAGTAGCGAGAACAAAAAGTTCGCTGCACTGGCCTACCGTGCCCTTTTGCTACTAACCGCTCCGCGTTCCCACCTCGCCACGCGACCTTACGACCCGGTTGAGCGGGGCGACGCACTGTAGCGAAGGACGTGGGAAGTACCCGCTTAACAAAGCGGCTGTCCGCGAGGCCCCATCGATCTATCGCTGAGCGGCTCGGTCGACCGGGCTGCCCCGGCGTCCTTTCATAATACGCGACCCTCGATCGATAGCCGCCGCGCCGGCCGGAGGCAGGCATGCGTGCAGTACGCGTCGCTGCCCAACTGTGCCACGTGCCCAGCGGCGCCGCGCCTCACTGATCACGGTTTTGGCGCCTTCTGCCAAAGCCGAGGCCCCACTCGCGGAAATGACTCACGCCCGAGAGGAAAACCGATTGGTTTTAAGTGCACTGGTCGATTCACTTAGACGGCGCTTGAAATTCTTTCCTCCATATCACCCGACTACGCCCAAGCTAAATGTCAGAGATCCGTCACGTGATGAATAAATATTTCCCTCTAACAGTAGCTGTGTGGTTCCAGAGTACACCAGCATCGTCTTCACTTTGTGCATTGAGATTGGCAACTGTTCGATCTGCATGGGTGAGCCTTACTCATAGCGTTCTTACTTAGGTCTTCCAACTTTTTTTTTCCATGTGGTACATACGAGTATCAACCAGACATTAGATCACCATCGCAACAGCAGATATGTCCACCTTTGTTACGGATTACAGCGGCGACGCGTCATGGCATGGAAGCAACGAGGCCTCAGTAGGTCGCTGGAGGGTGTTGGCACCACATCTTCACACCAAGTCACCCAATTCCCGCAAATTCCGGGGAGGGGGCGCTGAGCTCTGACGCCACGTTCAGTGACACCCCAGATGTGTTCAGTCGGGACCAGCACATCATTTCGAACTTGCCACTGCGTTCCTCCAAACACTTTTTCACACCCCTGGCCTTGTGACATTGCGCATTATCTTGCTGAAAAATGCTATTGCCGTCGGTACACATCATCATGAAGGGGTGTACTTGCTCCGCAACCAGTTCAAATGTGTGTGAAATCTTTTGGAACTTAATTCCTAGATCATCAGTCCCTAAGCTTACACACTACTTAACCTAAATTATCCTAAGGACAAACACATACACTCATGCCCGAGGGAGGACTCGAACCTCCGCCGGGATCAGCAGCAGAGTCCATGACTGCAGCGCCTTAGTCCGCTCGGCTAATCCAGCGCGGCCCGCAACCAGTTGACTGGTTGGTTGGTTTTGGGGGAAGAGACCAGACAGCGAAGTCATCGGGCTCATCGGATTACGGAAGGACAGGGAAGGAAATCGGCCGTGCCTTTTCAGAGGAACCATCCCGGCAGTTGCCTGGAGCGATTTAGGGAAATCACGGAAAACCTAAATCAGGATGGCCGGACGCGGGATTGAACCGTCGTCCTCCCGAATGCCCCGCAACCAGTGTGCGATACTCTTTGCCCGTCATGTTGCCTTACACAAGCTCCATTGGACCCATGGAGGCCCAGGCAAATTTTCCCCTGAGCATAATGGAGCCGCCACCAGCTTGTCTCCGTCCTGCAGTACAGGAATCAACGAGCTGTTCCGCTCGAAGACGAAGGATTAGCGCCTTACTGTAGGCATGGTAAAGAAGGTATCGGGAGTCACGAGACTATGCAACGCTCTGCGACTGCGCCAACATCTAGTACCGATGGTCACGTGCCCATTTCAGTCAGTTGCCGATGTCTTAGTGTAAACACTGGCACATGCGTGGGTCATCGGCTGCAGAGGTCCATCGTTAGGAGCATTCGGTGAACTGTGTGTCCAGACACACTTTGCCCAGGATTACAGTTCGCCACCTGTCCTGTTATCAGTCTGCCCAGCCCACGACTTCCGGCATGTGTAGTGAGGGGTGGCCGCCCACCTCACGACGTCTGGACGTGGTTTCACCACAAGTTGAAGACACTCGTCGCAACACTCCTCGAACACCCGGTAAGTCGTGCAGTTTCCGAAATACTTGCGCGGAACTTCCGGGTCATCAAAATCTGCCCCCAGTCAAACCCAGATAGCTCATGCGACTTCTCCATTCTACACACGGACAGCACACTCACTGAGGCTACATGCACCGTGTGTGTCTAAGTAGCAGTCATTCCTCGCCAGGTTGCGCTGCTGTCGCCTGGACGGGTTTATATAGCTAGTAAGTCGTGATCATAATGTTCTGACTGATCAGCGTATTTTATGGCTTGTAGTGGTAATTGCCACTCTGACACTCTTTCCATATAGCTGGCTGGCCTGTTTAACTCTACACTCATCTGTTACATCGTTTATTGGTTTACTTTTAATTCTCTACTAATGTCTATAGCTTTTATTTGCTCTAGTTTTGTACATCCTTATACAAGTCTTAGGTATTTTACTTCACATGCTCGAATTTTATTTTTCTGGGTAATGGGACGCGTCCGGGTCTCACTTTTCTAATTTTCACGACACCAGTTCGCGGAATATTTTGTTTCCATGTTCTAACTTTATACATGGTATCACCGTGATAATTATTGTGAAAGCTACATATCTAACGGTGGCTGCAACATCTAGATTTTTCTGTAAGGTGGACATATCATTGTGATTTTTGTAATTTTTTTATCGATGTGCACGTCAGAGAGCGAGTAAGTTATGTCACTGTTAAACAATCTTTGGTCCTGTGGTGCGACAGTCTTTGACTCTGGGCAGTCTAGTGCATTCTTTGTTGAAGTGTGACAGGTGATGGACGTACTCAATAGTGCTGTGTTGACTTGTGATTTTATCTGTTAGATGAAGGAAGGTTTATTGTAAAGGACAGCAAGGATGAATAAGATGTACGTGCATATATTGGAAAGCGAAGATAATATCAATTTTGAATAATATTTCTGTAGAGCAGAAATTTGAGGTAAGACTGCAGCAATGCACAGCTTATTTTTTAGAACAAGTATTGTCAGTTAGTTTACTTGCTCACAAGGGAACCTCCCCATCGCACCCCCCTCAGATTTAGTTATAAGTTGGCACAGTGGATAGGCCTTGATAAACTGAACACAGATCAATCGAGAAGACAAAGAAGTTGAGTGGAACTATGAAGAAAAAAAAAAAAAGCAAAATATATAAACTGAGTAGTCCATGCGCAAGATAGGCAACATCAAGGATAGTGTGAGCTAAGGAGTTCCGTGGTCCCGTGGTTAGTGTGAGCAGCTGCGGAACAAGAGGTCCTTGGTTAAAGTCTTCCCTCGAGTGAAAAGTTTACTTTCTTTATTTTCGCAAAGTTACGCTCTGTCCGTTCGTTCATTGCCGTCTCTGTTCACTGTAATAAGTTTAGTGTCTGTGTTTTGCGACCGCACCGCAAAACCGTGCCATTAGTGGACTAAAGGACGTGCCTCTCCAATGGTAACCGGAAACATTTCATCGCAAGGTCATAAGTCAGCCGATTTCTCCACAGGAAAACACGTCTGATATATTCTATACGACTCTGGTGACGGCATGTGCGTCACATGACAGGAATTTGTTGTCGACCCACCTAACTTGTACACTTGGCGAATGGGCAAAAAGATTCTTCTACCTTGCCCGATTTAGGTTTTTTTGTGGATGTGATAATCACTCCCAAAAAAGTGATGAAAACATAAGAGTCTGTCACATAAACTGCGACAAATGAATGGAACAGTTTCACAGTCGCACAGTTTTCCCTGTGCTCTGTCTAATCATATGTTTTTAACGTTTTCAAATTTTTCCGTGTGTAGACCGTCGAATCCTGCATATGTCCAAGCAAATCTGAACATGTCCTGGAATTTTGGAGGGTGAAGTTGATTATGTGTGAGTGCCTGAACTTTGATAATTGACACACGATCAGGTAAACAATACTGCTCTGTGTACCTGTGCAGCTTCGCAAAATAATTGTCTGAAAATAAAAAGTTAAACTTTTCACTCGAGGAAGACTTGAACCAAGGACCTCTCATTCCGCAGTTGCTCACCCTAACCACGGGACCGTGGCGCTTCTCACCTCAGAGTGTCCCTGATGTTGCCTATCTTGCGCATCAACTACTCAGTTTGTACATTTTGCTTATTTTTTCATAGTTCCACACAACTTCTTCCTGTTTTCTCGATTGATCTGTGTTCAGTTTTTCAAGGCCTATCAACTGTGGCAACTTATAACTAAATCTGAGGGGGGGGTGCGATGGGCAGGTTCCCTTGTCAGAGCTGAGAGAAAGACCACCCCACTTCCCTGAGTAATGCATTAAGATATCGACTGATGAAGATGTTTGGTTTTTATAGGAACTCTCGGTTAACACTGAACCCTTTCCAAATCCTTGTTCACTTTAAGCATAACACTGTTCGGACCAATGTTATGTGTGAAGATGACGCGAAATTTCTTTTTGAACACATGCATCATTCTATCATTGTTGCCTTGGAATATTATTTCATGGGAATAATTACTCTTCCCGTTCCACTGTTTAAACCTTTAATTATTACGCATTACCACATTGCACCATGTGGTATGCAATAGTTTGAATATTTATTTAGAAAAAGAGATTTAGCCTAGGCTTTGCCTGCTGGCTGTTTGCTGTTGTGCTTTCAAGAAATAGGCAACAATTTTGTCAAGACGCGAGGTACACAAAAATTTTAATTAGGACCAGATAATTGTTTTACTTCAGTTGCGCATTTTAACGTAAGGAAAAGTTCTATTGAGACCAGTTCCAGTTCAGTTCAAATTATGTTCTGTTCAAAGGTTAGGATAAGAGTTTTGTGTGGGATAACAGTTTTTGAGTGCATAGTTTTGGTAATATATACACTTTTTACAGGATGGGAGGTAAAGTTGGGCCGAATTTTATGTAGGGTACAGTATGTTTATGACATCCGTTGCTAGGATGGTGTGCACGTAACAGGGCAGCTACAGGTTTCGTTCTGCACAAAGTGTGGGACAAGACGCACTGCTGTGGTTGCTGTTTCCTCTGTGTTACGTACGTCAAAATGGCCGGTGTCGTTTGGGCAGTAGCATGCCGAGATGTGAAACGCGCACGCCGAAGCGCTTGCGAAGTACAGTTACGGAAATCAGTATTAGGGGAGAGTTCCACGAAGGTAATAGCACAATGTGTGAACCATACATGTATCGAATTTAATATGAAGGTAGTAGATAATATATGATATAAACAGTTATGACGGAATTACATAGTTCCTTTATCGTACACGTCTGGCAGTTACTGGTAACTGTGAATCAGCAACAAGTTGAGCAGAATAACGGTTTGTGGTCCCCGTGTTGCGCAAATATAGCCCTTTCTATACTTCAGATAATTTTCTACATTGCCCATATTTTTCGTTGTGTCGATATTGTGCGCTCAGTCTAACGAAATTATTAAGCACTACTTGGACTGCTCAACTTCTTGCCAATTTGATGATTAGAGTCCTATTTCGTTGTAGTTACCAGTTTTTGATTTTTCATCACATGGTAACTATTTTCCGCGTGGCACTGTCGCAGTCGTGGCTTATGTACACAGCACTCACGGTCACTAGCGGTGTCTGCTCCCCGTCTGCATGTATGCGCACACTAACACCGCACAGAACCGACTGACTTTTTACCGAGTTCCACCTGAGTCGATGTCTTGTTACATACTGTACTACTGACATCAAATGTGGTACCATCTGACTGCTTTTTTCGATAGACTTGTTTTCATACTGTTGCGTATAGACTGTGCAGAACTGTTCCAACCGACAATGCTAGCTTTCCTACAAATATCCATGCCTTTATACTGATTTCCGCTACTGTATAACTGCAACATTGTCACACTGCATCATGTTACTGTGCAATACCCAAGCTACCGTTTGCTAGCTGCAACATCATTCTGGAGAACACAGAAAAAGAACTCATATCTCAATCTAACATGATCGCATAATAGAAGAAGACTGCGAAAGCCATTCGATCATGACCACAATGGTACGTGAAAACTCGTGTGACAGATTTTCCGGAAAATCAAGGGACCATTGTAAATACAGATTGTGTTCTTCCTTACACACTTCAACTGTAAGAATTGCTTCTTTGATTTTCTAACGATGTGTATACGAACAGGAAGCTTAAAGGAAATTGCTATTACCGTTAGCCGAAGCTAGCTGGTAGAACATTGTAATATAACACCACCCCCCCCCCCCCCCCACACACACACACATCTGTGCATGGACCCTCTCACACGGGTTTCAATTCTCTCTTTTAAAATCGCAGGTGGTCCACTTCTGTCGCCATACTACGATCCACCCCGATCCGGAGCTCTATCTCGATGCACAACGATTATCTGTGGTCCCACAGTTTCGTTTCCTGGGTCTTTTCGACAGCAAGCTCACTTGACTGCTTTATATCAGACTTCTGAAAGTAGGATGTTTCCGTAAACTCAATGTCCTTCGCTTCCTTGCCCACACCTCTTGGGGTGCGGACCGCTCCATCCTTCTCCGCCGTTATCGTACTTCAGTGCTGTCTCGCTTGGACTATGGTTGTCAAGTTTAGGGTTCGGCTGCTCCTTCCACAATGCACCTGCTGCATCCAGTCCACCATCGTGGTATCCATTTGGCCACCGGTGCCTTCCCTACTAGCCCTGTTGATAGTCTCCTGGTTGAAGCTGGGATCCCTCCCCCTTTTATGTTCGGCGGTCCCAGCTTCTGATTTCTTATGCAATCGCTGTGCGTTCCTCTCCCACTCATCCTTCCTATTCTATCCTGTTCCCAGACCATGGACGTCACCCACCTGATTCTGGTTGCACTCCGCCTTGCGTCTCATCGCCGTGATTTTCAGCTTCCTTCTTTGTCTTCCACGCCCCCTCCCCGAAGCCCCGCTCCCCCCTTGGTTAGTTCCTCAGCCCCGAATTCGGATGGATCTCCGCCGAGGTCCGAAAGATTCCATTCCCCCGATGGTGTTCCGTTGCTTTTTCCGCAGAATCTAATGGGAGTTTCGGCATGCTGTTGTTTCTTACACCGATGGCTCTAAATCTGCTGATCGTGTGGGATATGGCTTCACGTCCTCTGTTGGCACGGAAAATCATCTCCTGCCACCTACAAGTAGGGTGTTTAAAGCGGAATTGATGGCAATTTCCCAGGTCCTTACCTTTATTACACAGTCCCAATACACTCGCGTTTTGTTATGTACGGACTCAATGAGTGGCCTTCTGGCTACTGACTGGTGTTTTTCCCGCCATCCCTTGGTCTCTGTCATCCATGACCATCTCGCTGATCTTCACCATGCTGCTTGTTCCGTTGAATTCCTTTGGGTCATTGGCCATGTGGGTATCCCAGGTAATGAGCTTGCTGATCGTTTGGCTGGGGGAGCAGTCACTTACCGCACATTCTCTGTAACCCTTCCTGCAGCGGATTTACGGCTTCACATCAAATCCCACTTCACACAATCATGGGCCAATTCTTGGAAGGCTACCTCCCTGTCTAATAAACTTTGTGCGATTAAGGTGACACCAGGCCTGTGGCGTTCTTCCTTCCGTCTCTCCCAAAAGGACTCTACCACACTGTGTCGTCTCCGCATCGGCCATACCAGGCTGACCCATGGTTTTCTTTTGCGTAATGAGCTACCCCCACTTTGTGGCTGTGGAGCCTTCCAGTCAGTAGCCCACATTTGGGTGGGATGCCCCCTTCTTTTGGCTCTGCATATTAAGTACAGACGTCGCCGCACTTTAATGTTGGCTGACGATTCCCGGATGTCGATCTGGCTCTCAGTTTCCTCCAGGAAAGTGGTTTTTATTCTCAGTTTTAAGGTTTTTAATCTCACTCTGGTGTTGGGGCAGGGCGGTGAGTTTGGGGTGTCTCCCACTGTAAGCTGTGTTTGGAGATTCTCGACTCCCCTACCTGGCCAAGATCCTCTTTTCCTCCACATTTACTTTGTTTATCACTTTTTTTATAACTGGTTAGTCTTTTTCCCATACGCCCTTCTACATTCTTGTGGTTGAACGCTTTTAAATAGCTGGTGGTCTTGCCTCTACTGCTTCAGAGGTGGGATATTTCCTGCATCTAGCATTGCCTTGGGGTCGCCCTCTTGCTGACTTCCATTTTGTTTTTACCATTGACGACACGACTGCACTTTTACGTTTTCCAGACTTTTCCGTTTTATCGTTCGGACCACATTTGAAACAAGGTACTGGTGACCTTGCTGTTTGGTCCCTTGAACTACAACCAACCAACCAAACACACACACACACACACACACACACACACACACACACACACACACACACACACACACACACGAGAATATAGACATGAGGAACAACTGAATCAAGAACTCCCACCCAGTAACGTGAAGCAATCCTCTGTCCTGATGCCGTCGCACAGTGGGCCACAATCCTGAAAACCTGGCCAAAATTACAAAATCTGCCCTAATATTGTTAAAGATGATTGTAATGGTGTTTCTGATCCTTCTGATAACGCATTTATATCAAAATTGAAAAATTCAAAATGGTTGACCTAATATTGTGAAAAGAATCTGGAAAAAATTAATGAAAGGGGCAAAAGATGTTTTCGTGGAAAGCTTACAATATTAATGGTGTGCAAAAATTTTATTACGAAACTGGCTCTATTACTGTCCTAATTACAGAAATTATGTATTAGTAAGATGCGTTGGAAATTTTCTAAGCGTTCCGAATCTTCTTTCTCTTGTACTGGCTGTTCTTAATCTTTATTTCCTTCTACATCTTCTTCCTCACCGACATTTGTATCTTCTACATGATCATCAGCATCCAATTCCCCGTAATGCTTGGCAGCAGATACCTAGAAGGCAACAACTTCTGACGACACATTTCTCGTTTTCCTTGGTTTCCGCGAAGAAGAAATATGTAACAGTAAAATATAATTTAAGACTAAATTTATCAAGGAAAGGCTTATGAATATGAAATATAATTATTTCATAATTATATTTAAAAAATATTTTTATACTTAGTAATTACATTTTTGTTCTGTAATATCTTATTAGCACTGTTATTTCCACAACAATCGTATGATCATTTGGGCGTACGAATATGTGTTTTATTCGTATTTTAGTAAAATATTCAACCACATTTTCTCAGAGTAATTAATGACAGTTTGCAACTGTCGCTTAAAAATGGATCAGAGCCGGAATTTCGGCTAGTAGCTGGATTTTAAGGCTGTTTCGTGACGATAATAGTACATACGTAAGTACAGAATGAAAAAAGAGAAATGTCGCGGAATCTAGAACTTTTTTCTTCGCTCGGGTTTCACATTTTTTCTTGCATTCTGTTAAGTTCATTAACAAAAACCAGTTCTTAATTAATGATTAAATAATGAAATAAGTGTTCGTAATGAACATACCTTCTGGAATAGCCTGCATTTAAAAATTTGTCTTATTTCACTCAATAAAAGTGTTTCAAACGAACGACATTCGAAACTTATTAACTCCTACCTTTGTACTATTTATGCCCCGTTTCTCGGGATTCT
Source organism: Schistocerca nitens (assembly GCF_023898315.1). Classification (NCBI taxonomy): domain Eukaryota; kingdom Metazoa; phylum Arthropoda; class Insecta; order Orthoptera; family Acrididae; genus Schistocerca; species Schistocerca nitens. The sequence goes on from NC_064618.1 coordinate 547,157,706, forward strand.
GACGCAATGAGCGTCTGCGATGCATCATTACGTGGGCTCCAAGAAACACGTAAACTGTTCCAGAGCTCTCCTGATCCTTGACAAATGAAGTACCGTACAACCTATAAACCACGTAGATTGATCGGTAGGTAGAACGAAACACTCACGTCAATCGACAGCGTCCCAAATGACATCTTGGGTTGTCGGGTGTTCTGCCGGATATCAGCGTCGTACTTGCACGATATTTCGGTCACGTAGCTCGTAACCTTCATCAGGTGCGACATGAGACTGCTCCTCGAGTGGATCTGGTCCAGTATTTATGCCTATGGCCTTCCCCCTCCACCAACGGCTGCAGGCGCTTCCTCTGTGGTCCGCGCCCATTCCCTGCGACCTGCTGGAGCGTTGCTGCTCCGTTTTCCGTCCGCTGCGGTTCTAGGTGTTCCCTCTGCGCTCCGTGCCCACCAAACCCGCTCCTGAGGGTTTCATCTACGGTCTGGGGTACCAAGCGTTCCCCCTGCGGTCCGCGCCCGCTCACGACGACCTGTTGGAGTGTTGCCGCTCCGTTTTTCGTCCACTGCGGCTCTGGATGTTCCCTCTGCGGTCCACGCCCACCAGTCCCACTTCTGGGTGTTCCATTTTCGGTCTGGTGCGCCTGGCAGTCCGTCAGGGGCTCGTTTTCCATCTCCATGTCTCTGGTTCTTCTGTTTGTGTAGTGTTGCAGCTGGCCCCGCTGCTCCTATAACAATTCCAGAGCCGGATCCCAGGCTCTGCTTAGCTGGTACCCTGTGTCACGGTTCATAAGAATGTCAGCCATTTTAATTTCTATCGATTCTCTTATAACACTGTCCCAAAATCTGGGTGTTTGTGCTAGAATCTTGGTATCCTCATACTTCATGGCATGATCTAGTTCTAGACAGTGTTCAGCAATGGCTGACTTAGTCACCTGTCTTAATCTAGTGTGCCTCTGATGTTCTTTGCACCTGATCTCCACAGTTCTTGTCGTCTGGCCAATGTAGGACATGCCACATTGACAAGTGTGTTTTCTGTCCATCCAACAAGATCAAGGGACTGCTGGGGAGTGTCAAAGACGACCTGGGGTTACAAAAACCAGGGATTTACAATATACCTTGTCAATGTGGCATGTCCTACATTGGCCAGACAAGAACTGTGGAGATGAGGTGCAAATAACATCAGAGGCACACTAGATTAAGACAGGTGACTAAGTCAGCCATTGCTGAACACTGTCTAGAACTAGATCATGCCATGAAGTATGAGGATACCAAGATTCTAGCACAAACACCCAGATTTTGGGACAGTGTTATAAGAGAATCGATAGAAATTAAAATGGCTGACGATCTAATGATCCGTGACACAGGGTACCAGCTAAGCAGAGCCTGGGATCCGGCTCCAGAATTGTTATAGGAGCAACGGGGCCAGCTGCAACACTACACGAACACAAGAACCAGAGACATGGAGATGGAAAACGAGCCCCTGACGGACTGCCAGGCGCACCAGACCGAAAATGGAACACCCAGAAGTGGGACTGGTGGGCGCGGACCGCAGGGGAACATCCAGAGCCGCAGCAGACGAAAAACGGAGCGGCAACGCTCCAACAGGTCGTGGTGAGTGGGCGCGGACCGCAGGGGGAACGCTTGGTACCCTACCTACCTACCTACCTTCTACCTTACGGGTCTGCCCTGACCCGTGCAGGAGCAGGCTAAGCAGTCTTCTGCTATTCCTGCGTAAACCTTACACTTTGGAAGTGCTGCCTCTCGTAATGGATTGGCCTCTAGGTTTTCTTGGATGTAGATGTCCTGTCTCTGTTGCGGAAGTAATCGCTTGGTACCCTAGACCGTAGATGAAACCCCCAGAAGCGGGTTTGGTGGGCGCGGACCGCAGAGGGAACACCTAGAACCGCAGCGGACGGAAAACTGAGCAGCAACGCTCCAGCAGGTCGCAGGGAATGGGCGCGGACCACAGAGGAATCGCCTGCAGCCGTTGGTGGAGGGGGAAGGCCATAGGCATAAATACTGGACCAGATCCACTCGAGGAGCAGTCTCAGGCCGCACCTAATGAGGCTTACGAGCTACGTGACCGAAATATCGTGCAAGTACGACGCTGATATCCGGCAGAACACCAGACAACCCAAGACGTCATTAGATCGCCGGGAAAGCCTGAAGAGTTACAGCGTCCCAAATGTTGTGAATAGCATTTTTTTTTTTTGGTTTTAGGGCGCAAAACTGCTATGGTCATTAGCGCCCGGTCCGTGACTTAGGAAACAGTAGAAAGCCGAAAATGGAAACCAGCAGCAATGGGAACGAAAGTCATAAAATTGGAGAAACTAAAAGCAGAAGGAAGGCTTAAAAATCCACTACAGAATGGGGTTGGTTCACCCCAAAAACGGCTTCAAATGACTGACGTCATTTCACTGGCACTAATAAACTCGAGAACGCGATCAGCTGAGCGCGTGTCATCTGCTAAAATCGACGATATATCAGGCGATAGCTGTAGACGGGAGCGTAACGGATTAAAATAGGGGCACTCAATTAAAAGGTGTCTTACCGTCCACAGCTGAGAGCAGTGGGGACAGAGTGGGGGAGGATCGCCGCTTCAAAGATGTTGATGGCTAAAAAGACAGTGCCCTATCCGGAGTCTAGTTAAAATTACCTCCTCCCGACGACGCGTTCTGGAGGAAGAGGTCCAAGCACAAGGAAGAGCTTTCACGTCCCGCAATTTATTATGGGGAAGTGTTGACCAATGCGCGTGCCATAAATGAACAACACGACGACATAAAACGCTCCGTAGATCGGCGAAAGGAATCGATTGAATTGCTGGCCGAAGAAGAGAGACTGCAGCCTTGGCTGCAATATCGGCCGCCTCATTTCCACAGATACCAACGTGTCCCGGGAGCCAGAGGAACGTCACCGAGACGCCCCCCAGGTGGAGCAAGCGCAGAAAGTCCTGAATCCAGTGGACCAGAGGGTGCACAGAGTAAAGAGCTTGGAGACTGAGGAGAGAGCTGAGAGAATCTGAGCAGATTACGTACTGTATCCGCTGATGGCGGATGTAGTGGACAGCCTGGAGAACAGCGTAAAGCTCTGCAGTATAAACCGAACACTGGTCGGGAACCCGAAAGTGATTTGGGGTGTCGCCAACAATATAGGCACTCCCTACACCTAACGATGTTTTCGAGCCGTCGGTGTAAATTAATGTGGCGTCCGTCATTTGTGCACATAGAGCAGCAAATGCCCGACGATAAACAAGTGAAGGGGTAGCATCCTTGGGAAATCGACAAAGATCACGGAGCAGGCAGATCCGGGGACGGAGCCAAGGCGCTGCTGTACCCCAAGTTGTCAAGAACGTTTTAGGAAAGCGGAAGGAAAGAGAATGGAGCAGTTGACAGAAGCGGACTCCCGGTGGTAGTAGGGAGGAGGGGCGGCCTGCATACCCTACATCAAAGGAGGCATCGAAAAAAATGTCATGGGCTGGATTAGCAGGCATGGAAGACAGATGGCTAGCATAACGACTCAGAAGGACTGCTCGCTGATTGGACAGCGGAGGTTCAGCAGTCTCAGCATAAAGGCTTTCCACTGGGCTGGTGTAAAAAGCTCCAGACACTAAACGTAATCCACGGTGGTGGATAGAGTCGAGACGCCGAAGAATAGACGGCCGAGCAGAGGAGTAGACTATGCTTCCATAGTCCAATTTCGAGCGCACTAAGGCGCGATAGAGGCGGAGAAGGACCACTCGGTCCGCTCCCCAGGAGGTACCATTCAGGACACGGAGGGTGTTGAGGGATCGCAGACAGCGAGCCGAAAGATAGGAAACGTGGGAGGACGAGCACAGTTTTCTGTCAAACATAAGACCCAAGAATTTAGCGACGTCTGAAAACGGAAGGTTGACAGGGCCTAGATGTAAGGAGGGCAGACGAAACTCCTTACGTCGCCAAAAATTAACACAAACGGTCTTACTGGGAGAAAAACGGAAGCCGGTTTCGATGCTCCAAGAGTGGAGGCGATCGAGACATCCTTGAAGACGTCGTTCAAGAAGGCTGGTCCGTTGAGAGCTGTAGTAGATCGCAAAATCGTCCACAAAGAGGGAGCCCGAGACATCAGGAAGGAGACAATCCATAATTGGATTTATGGCAATGGAAAACAGTACAACACTCAGCACCGAGCCCTGGGGTACCCCGTTTTCTTGGGAGAGAGTAGTGTTCACCCGCACTCTAAATGTGCGCTCCGCCATAAATTCGCGAAAAAAAAAAAAAAGGGGCAGCCGACCTCGAAAGCCCCAAGAGAACAGTGTGCGGAGAATGTCTGTCCTCCAACAGGTATCGTATGCTCTCTCCAGATCAAATATATTGCTACTGTTTGGCGTTTCCGGAGAAAATTGTTCATGATATAAGTGGAGAGAGCAACAAGATGGTCAACTGCAGAACGATGCTTTCGGAAACCGCATTGGGCAGGTGTTAAAAGACTGCGGGACTCCAGCCACCAAGCTAAACGGTAATTCACCATACGCTCCAAAACCTTACAGACACTACTCGTGAGAGAAATGGGACGATAGCTAGAGGGGAGATGTTTGTACTTTCCTGGTTTCGGAACAGGAACGACGATAGCTTCCCGCCATCGTCTGGGAAAAGTACTGTCGGTCCAAATTCGATTATAAAGGCGAAGGAGGTAACGCAGACTATGGTATGATAAATACAGCAACATTTGGATGTGGATACGATCCGGTCCTGGAGCAGAAGAGCGAGAAGAATAGAGTGCATGTTGGAGTTCCCGCATGGAGAAAACAGTATTGTAGCTTTCGCGATTTTGAGAGGAGAAAGCAAGAGGTCGCAATTCCGCTGCACGTTTCTTCAGGAGAAACGCTGGAGGGTAATTTGAAGAGCTCGAAATCTCAGCAAAGTGCTGACCCAATGAGTTAGAAATTGCGACGGGGTCCACTAATGTATCATGCGCGACAGTGAGACCAGAGACCGGGGAGAAACTAGGCGCGCCTGAGAACCGTCGAAGCCGACTCCAAACTTCCGAGGAGGGAGTAAAGGTGTTAAATGAGCTAGTAAAGAATTTCCAGCTTGCCTTCTTGCTATCGCGGATGACACGACGGCATCGCGCACGGAACTGCTTATAGCGGATACAGTTGGCCAAAGTAGGATGGTGGCGGAAAACGCGGAGAGCACGTCGCCGCTCACATATTGCGTCACGGCATGCCTCGTTCCACCAAGGAACTGGGGGGCGCCGGGGCAATTAGGAGGTGCGTGGTATTGAACGTTCCGCAGCTGTAAGAATAACGTCGGTAATATGTGTGACCTCATCGTCGACGCTGGGAAAGTGACGGTCATCGAATGTCGCTAGAGACGAAAAAAGTGTCCAATTGGCTTGGGCAAACTTCCAGCGTCGCGGGCGCATATATGGCAGTTGAGGCTGCAGTCCAAGGACACATGGAAAGTGGTCACTCGAGTGTGTATCGTCAAGGGCGAACCATTCGAAGCGCCGAGCTAGCGGAACAGTACCGACCACAAGGTCCAAATGAGATAAATTTGTCGTGGAGGCAGACAAAAATGTAGGGACCCCAGTGTTGAGGCAAACTAGATCCGCTTGGTGGAAGACGTCTAGCAATAGTGAGCCACGTGGACAAGGATGTGGAGATCCCCAAAGCGGGTGGTGGGCATTGAAGCCCCCAACCAGCAAATAGGGGGGTGGAAGCTGACCAAGAAGATGAAGGAGATCAGCTCGTGCCATTGGTGTGGACGATGGAATGTATACAGTACAAAGAGAGAACGTGTATCCAGAAAGGGAAAGACGGATGGCGACAGCTTGGAAGGAAGTGTTTAAGTGGATTGGGTGACAATGGAGAGTATCATGGAGAAGAATCATGAGTCCTCCATGGGCTGGAGTGCCTTCAACAGAGGGGAGATCATATCGGACAGTCTGAAAATGAGGGAGAACAAAGCGGTCATGGGGACGCAGCTTTGTTTCCTGAAGACAGAAGATGACTGGCAAGTAGGATCGTAAGAGGATCGACAATTCATCCCGATTGGCTCGAATGCCGCGCATATTCCAGTGGATAATGGACATAGGGTGAACAGAAAATGGAGGAATGTGACCAAGGTGGCTGTCAACTCAACGACTGCTCAGAGCATTCAGCCAAAGGCAGAAGATCCTGATCCATAGGTTGTTCAGGAGCAGCTCCTGCCACCAGCGATCGGCCGGTTGATCGGCCGCCAGCAGTGCGCCTCGGCGACATAGAAGACGGCCGAGGGCGATTTCCGCCAGGTTGGAAGTATGATGTTTAGATGAAGGAGGAACTGATGGTTGTGAAGTTGGGGTACGTAAAAAATCTTCACGAGTATGCTCTTTTTTCGAAGTCTTCGTGTCTGACTTTGGGGCTCGAGATTTAGCAGAGCCCGACGAAGGGTGAGCCAGAGAGTGGTGAGGTTGAACGGGCGATCTTTGCGCTGACGGATCTTACGACCATGGCACTAAAGGTGAGGTCGCAAGTCTGCGTGGCCGCCTCCTTTGTTGGCCGAGGAGAAGCAAGGACAGTGCTGTATTTTCCTGTCTGAGGCACGGTGGGCTGTCAACTGGCTAATAACTTTCGAGCAGCAAAGGTCGACACCTTTTCCTTCACTCTAATTTCCTGGATTAGCTTTTCGTCTTTAAAAATGGGGCAATCTCGAGAGGAAGCAGCGTGGTCACCCATACAATTGATGCAGCGAGGGGATGGAGGTGGACAAGCACCCTCATGGGCATCCTTGCCACACGTAACACACTTGGCCGGATTGGAACAGGACTGGCTGGTGTGATTGAACCACTGTCACCGATAGCAACGCGTAGGGTTTGGGACGTAAGGGCGAACGGAAATTATCTGACACCCTGCTTTGATTTTCGATGGGAGTTGAACTTTGTCAAATGTCAAGAAGACAGTGCGGGTTGAAATGATGTTTGTGTCAACCCTTTTCATAACTCTATGAACAGCCGTTACGCCCTGGTCAGACAGGTAGTGCTGAATTTCGTCGTCAGACAATCCATCGAGGGAGCGTGTATAAACGACTCCACGCGAGGAATTTAAAGTACGGTGCGTTTCCACTCGGACAGGGAAGGTGTGGAGAAGTGAAGTACGCAGCAATTTTTGTGCCTGGAGGGCACTGACCGTTTCTAACAATAAGGTGCCATTCCGTAATCTGGAACAAGACTTTACAGGACCTGCAATTGCGTCGAAACCTTTCTGGATAATGAAAGGGTTGACCGTGGAGAAGTCGTGACCTTCATCAGACCGAGATACAACAAGGAACTGTGGCAACGATGGAAAAACTGTCTGTGGCTGAGACTCAGTGAACTTACGCTTGTGAGCAGACATAGTGTAAGGTGAGGAAACCATTGCGGAAGAATCCCCCATGATTACCGGCGTCTCCGATGGCGCGCTCCTGCCTTGTGGGGGCCCTCTCTGAGGGCACTCCCACCTTAGGTGATTGTTCACACCTCAGGCCACACCTCCCGACAAACGGACGGAGGGACCAATCGGCACTTTCGGAAGGTATCAGCTCGGGTAATCACCCCTCCCTGGGCCTGGCCGTTACCAGGGGGTACGTACGTGTCCTACCTGTCTACCCGGGGCGGGGAATTACGCGTTACCCCGTCACTGGCTACGCACGAAAATGCGTGGGTCGGCCTTCAGACACGCACAGGGAGGAAGAAAGAGAAAGGGAAAACCAAAGAAAGGGAAAGGAAAGAAGAGGGGTCTCAAACGCCGCAGCGGAGAAAAGGGTAAAGAGAAGAGGTAAGGAAAAGAGAAGGACAAAGGAAGGATGAAGACATACAAGCAGAAAAGGCGAAGAATGTGTTAAATTGACGAGCGTCCGTCTCCGGACGTAGGCACAAACCATACTCCCTGAGGGGGAGAAAGGGAAGGAAAGAGCCAGAGGTGAGGGGAGGGGGAGGGCGAAGTTGGGGGATAGGGAAGGATGCGGAAAAGGAAGGTATGCAGCCCGGAATGGAATGAGGGCCACATTAGCTCGGGGTCCCGTGCTCGCTACGCACGTATCCACAAAAGAGTTGTGGACCCCCTGGGGAGCTGTGAATAGCATTGTGGTCGGGTTATCTAACGGCAAATCAAGCAATAACAAATCTGTTGAGTGACACTGAGGCTGCTCTGACAGAATTCAAGAGCGATGTTGTGCTGGATTGTCTTGCTGAAGGTACAAGGCACTGTAGGCTGTGTGCTTCAGGCAAAGAAAATCAGACAGTAGTTGATCTATCAATAGTTTGTTGGTTATGGAGTTAATACGAGCCCACACTAATTACGTAAATTCCCTTAACAACTTCCGTGGATATAACTGTCTTGCAGTGAATTATTGTTCAGGGATGGGGATCCACCGCTTCTTATGTTGATTGAGGTGTTTTTTAACTCCCATGAGCATCTTTCTCACGTGACAGCAACCTCTTTTCATGGAAGACTTTTAGAAGAGGGTACTTGATTCGGCCGATCTTGAACCAGAAGTCTTTTATAGTGTGGTCCCTTGGTGAAGAACTGTCAAGTATTTTCAGCATTTGAATTCAGTCCACCAGAACATCCAATTTAGATGAAAGTGGAGAATGGCGACTGTCTACCCTTTCTGGACGTCTTGGTCAGTCGGAAAGTGCATAGGGTCCTTTGGCCATTCTGTCTAGAGGAAGCCCACTCCTACGAACCTGTATTTGCACGGGTCTAGCTACCACCAGAAGTCATAAACTATCGGTGTCCTTCGAACATTGTTGCAACGGGCATATGTTGACTGACAGACAGCCAGCCTTGTAAAGGAGTTGGAGCACCTATTGTCTGTGTTCAAATACAATGGTTATTCTCCATGTCAGCTGAGCAAGGCTTTAAGGAGGAAGAAATGTGACCACCCGCAAGATCAAGAGGAGATGGAGCGGTTTAAGTCCACAGCGTACCTCCAAATGTCGGCCATATTTCGTCGTAACTGAGTGGCAGAATCCGAAGGAAACTACGTCAAGTAATCTTCTGCTCACCTACAAAAACTTGTGCTCTTCTCGGTTCAGTAAAAGATGATCTGGGATTGCGGATAGCTGGAATCTGCAAATACCTTGCCAGTGTGATAAACAGTATACTGAACATGACCTCCATACACTAGATATCAGAATCAAATTATTTTGACCTCCTGCTTCTACTGAAGTTCATAAATTGCTTCAAAAGTCTGTCTCAAAAAGTATTAAACTGAGATGAGCAGTGCTCCCACATCAGGCTGTGCAGGATTAGTTGGTGAAAGCCATCCTCCAGAAAACCTATTATGTCACTGTGAATAAGAGGTGGTTCTGAATTCCAATAGATTATAGTAAAGCTGAGGATACTTTTTAAAACAAAACAAAAACACGAAAACATTAAGCACACATAGGGAGCTAATAATGTAGATATAACGAAACAGATCGACATGGAAAATGACACACAATTTAAAACAATTTTAAGTAGTGGCCGGAGTTGTGTATTATGCTACATCTGGACCAACTTAAATTAGGTAGGATTTAGGTTACGACGAAGAAAGCAGTTTTCATCTGTGCGCAACTTCACTTGCAGGTCTCTGGTTTCTGCGTTTCTGCACTTCGGAGTGTATTGTGGGAGAAAACTCATTGCCCCTCTCCTCCCGCCCCCCCCCCCCCGCCCTTCCTTCCTTATTCCCACTCAAATCAATTATAAGGAGTCAACATAAAATATAAAAAAAACAGCTTTTATTCTTGTATTACATTTATAGGTGCACAAGGCGCCTACTCGCTGCAGCACTTGGCTGTCTTAGAAACTGAGCGCTCTGGCCTTTGTCCTCAGGCTGCATGTGCCCTGGAAAAAGGGGCCGCTTGGTGTCACTAGACGCACGCAACAGGTTACATTATTTGCCGACAGAGAGCAGATGATGCTCTACAGGTTCGTCTTGCTAGTTGCTAAAACTAGATATTGCTAGAAATGTCAAACGTGACTGAAAGGACTTTTAGCATAGGAGGGGATAGAGTGGGTCTCAGGCTCTGAGCTCTGCAGGCATGGCCTCAATTTAACAGCGAATTTATTATAAACAAAATCTTCTTGACAAGAGAACAGTGACAATGAAACAGAACTTACGACGTTTCAACATACTGATGGGGAATAACACCAGCAACTTGGAATATTAATTCTTTACTTTTATTCAGTATAATTCTCAGTCGTGATAACTGTCATTTCTTTGTGGTGATTAGTTTCGAACCATAACGTCCGTTGTCAAACCATGTAAATAACCAAATATTCTTATTCCTCGCCAGTCATCACTACTCAGATACATAATGATAATCTTTGTGCGAGCATACAATGTGAATTCTTTCGAATCCAACATAATTATTTGGTTAATCATGTGTGTGTGTGTTTGTCCTTAGGATACTTTAGGTTAAGTAGTCTATAAGCTTAGGGAGTCTCGTAAGATTTCACACACATTTGAATACATTTAAGGCCATGCTTGGAGAACGGATGTGATAGACACCAGTCAACACTACGAAATGTCAGTTATCGTAACTATTAAGGATACTGAAGGTAATAAAACGAGAATTTCATTTGCAGCCCTATCTCTGTATATAAAAGGCAATGTCCTGACTCATCATCGCGGAGCCCAAACCGCTCGGGATAGAAACTTTAAATATGGAATAGCTGTGGGTTTTATACGTGTAGGTGTCGTTTAAGAAGGAATTTATCGAAATTCCAACCCTAAGTGGGTGAAATAGGGGATGAAGGGTCTTGTGAAAAACGTGGCTATTAAGGCAGTTTTAAAGCTAGACCTACGAAAATTGGTATTTGGTTTCTGTCAGAAAAAGAAATACGTGTTTCTACATTGTTGGTAATTCAACCCTATGGGGATGAAATAGTGAGTGAAAGCTTTTTAAAAAAAATTATACATCTTGATTGACGAACTACTGAAGTATTTTATAAGCGAAATCTACACTCCTGGAAATTGAAATAAGAACACCGTGAATTCATTGTCCCAGGAAGGGGAAACTTTATTGACACATTCCTGGGGTCAGATACATCACATGATCACACTGACAGAACCACAGGCACATAGACACAGGCAACAGAGCATGCACAATGTCGGCACTAGTACAGTGTATATCCACCTTTCGCAGCAATGCAGGCTGCTATTCTCCCATGGAGACGATCGTAGAGATGCTGGATGTAGTCCTGTGGAACGGCTTGCCATGCCATTTCCACCTGGCGCCTCAGTTGGACCAGCGTTCGTGCTGGACGTGCAGACCGCGTGAGACGACGCTTCATCCAGTCCCAAACATGCTCAATGGGGGACAGATCCGGAGATCTTGCTGGCCAGGGTAGTTGACTTACACCTTCTAGAGCACGTTGGGTGGCACGGGATACATGCGGACGTGCATTGTCCTGTTGGAACAGCAAGTTCCCTTGCCGGTCTAGGAATGGTAGAACGATGGGTTCGATGACGGTTTGGATGTACCGTGCACTATTCAGTGTCCCCTCGACGATCACCAGTGGTGTACGGCCAGTGTAGGAGATCGCTCTCCACACCATGATGCCGGGTGTTGGCCCTGTGTGCCTCGGTCGTATGCAGTCCTGATTGTGGCGCTCACCTGCACGGCGCCAAACACGCATACGACCATCATTGGCACCAAGGCAGAAGCGACTCTCATCGCTGAAGACGACACGTCTCCATTCGTCCCTCCATTCACGCCTGTCGCGACACCACTGGAGGCGGGCTGCACGATGTTGGGGCATGAGCGGAAGACGGCCTAACGGTGTGCGGGACCGTAGCCCAGCTTCATGGAGACGGTTGCGAATGGTCCTCGCCGATACCCCAGGAGCAACAGTGTCCCTAATTTGCTGGGAAGTGGCGGTGCGGTCCCCTACGGCACTGCGTAGGATCCTACGGTCTTGGCGTGCATCCGTGCGTCGCTGCGGTCCGGTCCCAGGTCGACGGGCACGTGCACCTTCCGCCGACCACTGGCGACAACATCGATGTACTGTGGAGACCTCACGCCCCACGTGTTGAGCAATTCGGCGGTACGTCCACCCGGCCTCCCGCATGCCCACTATACGCCCTCGCTCAAAGTCCGTCAACTGCACATACGGTTCACGTCCACGCTGTCGCGGCATGCTACCCAGTGTTAAAGACTGCGATGGAGCTCCGTATGCCACGGCAAACTGGCTGACACTGACGGCGGCGGTGCACAAACGCTGCGCAGCTAGCGCCATTCGACGGCCAACACCGCGGTTCCTGGTGTGTCCGCTGTGCCGTGCGTGTGATCATTGCTTGTACAGCCCTCTCGCAGTGTCCGGAGCAAGTATGGTGGGTCTGACACACCGATGTCAATGTGTTCTTTTTTCCATTTCCAGGAGTGTATTAACACTGTTATTTGACTTCTCGGTAACAAGTAAAGAAATACATGTTTCACTGTTTTTGGAAATTTAACTCCTTAGGGGATGAAATAAGGGATGAAACGTTTTATGAGTATAATTACAAAAGCATTTTTAAAGCTAAACCTCTGAAAATTGGCGTTTGGCTTATCGTCTGGAGATGAAAAACTATGTGTTTCACGGTGTTTGGAAATAAGGTCAAACTGATTCACTGGTTGAACGTCGCTCAGCCAAAACCGTTAAGGAAAGAAACTTTAAGTTTAGAAAGGATGTGGATCTTATATTATAGGCATCTTAACAGGGCACTGTCTGAATTTCCATTCCGAAGGAGGTGAAATACAGGCTGAAAGGCTCTGTGAAGGTATGTGGCTACTAAGGGAATTTTGAAGCTAGAACTACGAAAAACGGTATTTGCTTTCTCAGAAAGAAAATTTAAAAAATGTTTCAGCATGTCGGAAAATTCAGCCACTCAGGACGTAAAATAGTGGTTGAAAGTGTTTCTGAAAAAAATTTTGCTAAAGGAGTACTAAAGTATTTTTAAGGTTTCATGTATGACACTTGATACTTGACTTCTCGGTTAGAAATTTAAGAAACTACTTGTTTCATTGTTTCTAGAAATTGAACCCCTAAGGGAATGCAATAGGGGTGAAAATTTTTAAGAAAATATTTAGTAACATTAAAAGAATTTAAAGCTAAAGTTACGAAAATTTATATTCCACTTCTCTGTTAGATATAAAGAAATATTTGTTAGGGGATGAAAGCTGCTATGGAAATACCTCCACAAGAACACAAAAGGCATGTTTAACAAAATCTTTGGACTCCAGCTACAGGAAACGCTTTTAGGTCGCAAGAACATTTGGTAAAGACCATACTTATATGGCCTTAATTACCGTGAGAAGCTTAGGTGTTGCTATTTGTGAACAGCACAAAAATTCAGTGTCTGCAGGCCATACAGCTTACACGAGCGAAGTAGCTGGTGCTAAGCTAGTATAGTCACAGAGAGCAGGGTTTAGACAAGAGAATGTCTCGAACACAATGGAACTGAATTAAAACCAACTTTGCCCCAGCACACAGACTCGGGCAACAACAATAATAATAATTACAATATGTGGCCCACAGCCACAGACGGGAGAGGACAATACATATTAACCATAGGACACTAGGACACATCACAAACTTAATTTAAATCAAACACATAACACGCTGCTCCCACACCAAATACTCTCTGTGACAAGCTACTGTCAACTATCTACATGACAACCTGCGCATACAGGGTGTTACAAAAAGGTACGGCCAAACTTTCAGGAAACATTCCTCACACACAAATAAAGAAAAGATGTTATGTGGACATGTGTCCGCAAACGCTTAATTTCCATGTTAGAGCTCATTTTAGTTTCGTCAGTATGTACTGTACTTCCTCGATTCACCACCAGTTGGCCCAATTGAAGGAAGGTAATGTTGACTTCGGCGCTTGTGTTGACATGCGACTCATTGCTCTACAGTACTGGCATCAAGCACATCAGTACGTAGCATCAACAGGTTAGTGCTCATCACGAACGTGGTTTTGCAGTCAGTGCAATGTTTACAAATGCGGAGTTGGAAGATGCCCATTTGATGTATGGATTAGCACGGGGCAATAGCCGTGGCGCGGTACGTTTGTATCGAGATAAATTTCCAGAACGAAGGTGTCCCGACACGAAGACGTTCGAAGCAATTGATCGGCGTCTTAGGGAGCATGGAACATTCCAGCCTATGACTCACGACTGGGGAGGACCTAGAACGACGAGGACACCTGCAATGGACGAGACAATTCTTCGTGCAGTTGACGATAACCCATATGTCAGCGTCAGAGAAGTTGCTGCTGTACAAGGTAACGTTGACCACGTCACTGTATGGAGAGTGCTACGGGAGAACCAGTTGTTTCCGTACCATGTACAGCGTGTGCAGGCACTATCAGCAGCTGACTGGCCTCCACGGGTACACTACTGCGAATGGTTCATCCAAAAATGTGTCAAGCCTAATTTCAGTGCAAATGTTCTCTTTACGGATGAGGCTTCACTCCAACGTGATGAAATTGTAAATTTTCACAATCAACATGTGTGGGCTGGCGAGAATCCGCACGCAATTGTGCAATCACGTCATCAACACAGATTTTCTGTGAACGTTTGGGTAGGCATTGTTGGTGATGTCTCGATTGGGCCCCATGTTCTTCCACCTACGCTCAATGGAGCACATTATAATGATTTCATACGGGATACTCTACCTGTGCTGCTAGAACATGTGCCTTTACAAGTACGACACTACATGCGGTTCATGCACGATGGAGCTCCTGCACATTTCAGTCGATGTGTTCGTACGCTTCTCAACAACAGATTCGGTGACCGATGGATTGGTAGAGGCGGACCAATTCCATGGCCTCCACGCTATCCTGACCTCAACCCTCTTGACTTTCATTTATGGGGGCATTTGAAAGCTCTTGTGTACGCAACCCCGGTACCAAATGTAGAGACTCTTCGTGCTCGTATTGTAGACGGCTGTGATACAATACGCCATTCTCCAGGGCTGCATCAGCGCATCAGGGATTCCATGCGATGGGAGGTGGATGCATGTATCCTCGCTAACGGAGGCCAATTTGAAAATTTCCTGTAACAAAGTGTTTGAAGTCACGCTGCTACGTTCTGTTGCTGTGTGTTTCCATTCCATGATTAATGTGAAGAGAAGTAATAAAATGTGCTCTAACATGGAAAGTAAGCGTTTCCGGACATATGTCCACATAACATATTTTCTTTCTTTGTGTGTGAGGAATGTTTCCTGGAAGTTTGGCCGTACCTTTTTGTAACACCCTGTATAGCTCACCATAATCTCCTTACAATAAAACGTATAAATGATCACTCTCACAGAGCAAAATAACAAGGTAGCTTCCCTTATACAAATGGCGTAAACCAAATCAATCTTACAACGTAATACAACAAGATCACCTTATTTACAACAGAACATACAAATCAATCACGCGTATGCCGTGTAATTAACAACAAAATGAAAATGGCTCTCGCCTTTAGAAAACACATTCACAAGCCCAGAATGCTATCACACAACAACACGTCGCACTGCAGCCACTGAGCGTTTAACAAATACACTTAATGCACCACTGTTACTCTGCATTGTACTCTATTGAATGAGTTGAACACCAAGATTTAACCGTGAGCCGCTAAAGAACGTAGGTCGATCTCTTCCGAAAATGATAAAGACCCTATCTCTTCCTCCAATGAAATCGCCATTCTCTGCTCCTAGCAAAGACACCAACCATTCCACCATGTTGTTTGTGTCCAAACAGGGCCACGCCACGCGCCGACTGTTAGCGACATCCCGTAGACAGCTCCTCGGCGCTCCATCTTGGAGGCCCAGCGTTCCTGGCCGTGCTCCAGACGACATCCACTCCTCCGTCACTGCTCCATCTACTAGCAACACAGCCGCAGCTGCAGTCAGCTGCAACAGTTGGCGGCCTTCTGTGTAGACTTGAGACGAGTCAGGCCAGCACCCCAATACTGCGCCAGCGGCTCGGTACGTCAGCAGCAGGTACCATGGCTTTTGGCGCAGACCGGTGACGTCGTTGCATTTCCTCCTTCACTGTCCGTACCTCCGAAGGCAGCCCCCCCCCCCCCCCCCCCTCAGTTACATCGGCCACTGCCCGAGCTGGGACGCGTCCCGCGCTGGCCGCTGGTGATGCTGCAGTTTTCCCGAACGCTGCCCACCGACGGTGGTGGCGCAGTGGTTAGCACACTGGACTCCTGTTCGAGAGGATGACTGTTCAAACCCGCTTCCGGCCATCCTGATTTAGGTTTTCAGTGATTTCCCTAGATCGCTTGAGGCAAATGCTGGGATGGTTGCTATGAAATTGCACGGCCGACTTCAGTCCCCATCCTTCCCTAATCCGATGGGACCAGTGACCCCGTTGTTTGCTCCCTCCCCCAAATCAACCAACTAACAACACTGCCTCGGCACTCCCGAGAAATGTGTCCACGCTGTCAGTGGAGTAGGTAATAGGCTCTGTTTCGCGCCGCCCCATCAAGGCTTCGGGTGATATTAGCTGGGCCACAAACACAACAGACAGCGCCTCCTAGCCATGCACTAGCCCGATAGCACTGATGCGTCAGGCCGGGCACGGCAGGAAGAAAGACATGCCGTGAGTTACCAGCTCACTGTACAAAGTCATCGTCATCCGAAGCAGTCGATATCGATGTTATGAGAAGAGCAGCGAGTTCAGTAGAATTATACTGATCAGCCTGAACATTATGACCAACGATCTACTGTCGATATAAACCCATCCAGGAGATAGCAGCGTCACCTGGCGAGGAATGTCTACTAATCAGTCACGCGCACGGTACGTGTAGTATCAATGAGTGTGCTGCCCGTGTGTAGAATGGGGAAGGCACGCGAAGTATCAGAGTTTGACCGAGGGCAGGTTGTGATGACTCGGAGGCTCGGCGAGAGCATTTCGGAAATTACACGACTTGTCGGATGTTCGAGGAGTGTTTTGATGAATGTCTCCAACACCTGGTGAAACCAAAGTGAAGCAACGCCCAGACGTCGTGAGGTTGGGCGGCCACACCTCACTACAGATGTCTGACGTCGTTGGCTGGCCAGACTGGTAAAACAGGACAGGCGGCGAACAGTCTCGGAACTAACATCACACTTTAATTCTGGACAGAGTACAAGTGTATCTGGACAGATAGTGCACCGAACACCCCTAACGATGGTCCTCTGCAGCCGACGACCCGTGCTTGTGCCAATGTTAACACCACTTCATCGCAACTACTACTGAAATGGGCACGCATCCATCGGCACTGGACGTTGGCGCAGTGGGAAAGCATTGCATGGTCCGATGAATCCCGATACCTTCTTCAGGCCAATGAGAGGGCTGAATCCGTCGTCTATCAGAGGAACAGATTCTTCACACTTGTACTGCAAGACAGAGACAACCTGGTGACTACTCCATTGTGTCATGGGTAACATTCACATTGACATCCATGGGTCCAGTGCAGCTCGTGCAAGGCTCCATGACGTCCCAGGAGTATCGTACACTGGTTGGCGACAGAGTTCCAGAAACTTGGCTTCTTTGATAAACATTCACAGAATGGTTTAAATAGTAATTAAAAACGTAATGCTCGAGACTGGTCACATTTTTTTATTGTTCAGCCTTGATACGGCCACTGTTTTGTTGCAGTGCGGACAATCTACTTTTTCCTACGATCTGCAACAGTCGACTGTGACCGCTTGCCATCAACCAGTTGCTGCCCACGACACTAAATTCGCAGAATAAAGGTTCACACGATGCACCCTTGACACGACATGACGTGTCCCTGAATGATACTCGTGGTTTAGTATCTCATACGTCGGGCATCCACCGTCTGACCCAGTATTAACCACAATGAACATCACGTTTTATTTCCATATTTTGTTCGACTCTCACGCCAGTAATTAATGAAACAAGGTACGTACATCATTCTACAGGTAAAGAACCATTTCATCATTCTTGCCACCTTCCACCCCAGACCCCGTTCATAGACCTCCTTAATCTTTGGCGCCAGTGTGACAAAGCGAGCAGGACAAGCCGTTTGCTGTTTGTGTGCGGTCTTAAAATGTGTGACAAAATCAACGATCCCGTCATGGGTAAAGTTATTGTAATAAGGTTTCTCAATGAAAAACAAGTCCATCATCTTGAAATTTACGGACATATAACAGAAGTTTACTGAAATATGATGAATGAAGCTTCAGTTTGAAAGTCATGCATCGTGTTTCACGGAAGACGGACTAATATTCATGATGAGGACCTATCAGGCCGACCTTCAGTTGTGACTGAAATCAATGACTGGGGAAAAATTCAACTGGACAAACTTTTCACTATTGATGGACTGAAACTGAGACACTCTGAAATTTCTTAATCAGTTTTTTATCAAAATGTTAGTGGTGATTTGTCTGTAGAAAGGTGTGTGCCATGTGGGTTCCTCTACTCTCGACAGATGAACACGGCAGTGGGAGCTACACCTACTTTTCTCACTCTAGTTTCTGAACCACATTGTTACTGGAGACGAGATCCAGTATAGGTTGCGCAGGATGCCGTGGCCTGTGCGCAGTGTCAATTGTTCAGAAGGTGAGGCCGATCTTTCGGCCTGCCGGCGACGACAGGATGGACGCGCAATCTTTCTCCAAGGATTTTACAGAAACTCTTCGGTAGAAAAATTTAACTTTTTATTTGTAGCTCCACATGGCAGGTTCATTATGACGAGCCCCTCCCCCCCGCCACGGGTTTCGTACATGGGCATAGTTTTTGTGAAATTTACGTGGAAGTAAGAGACTATGCGAAATTCAAAAATGTTTGCAATGAAAAAGCAGGCGTCGCTATGATTTTGCGTTTGGTGCATATTACATAAGATGTTTCCGAGTATAAAATTTAGTTAACATACTGAATGTTTCTTCAGACTTCGATGGAGCTCTCTACCTGTCACCCGTCTCGAGAAAATTGATCTGACATTGCGCACTCATTTGCAATTGCAGCGTGCCAGCCATAACTCCAGACTGAAATATCCACAACATTCCTATTTCATAAACGGTTTCAGATATCGAAATGAGATTTTGGCAAATGACATCACACAAAGAGATTATTACGCAGAACTTAATTATCTAACGTGTTATTCCACTAAATACAGACTTTTCCGATGAAATAATGTAATTTTTAAGAGCCATCGATATCTGGTGAAACGAGAAATGCTGTGGGTTTTGGAACAACATAAGTGATGTCATTACACGTTTATTTTGTACCAATGATGTGCTTTATCATACAGATGTTTACCTTACTTTCTTTGTTCTTCACTTAATTTACCACTTTTTCAGAATCCTCTCGCAATTGCGTCTGCAAAACAGGTGAGTTGAAACTGTGAAAACTCCGCTGAGTTTTGGAAAAAGAACAAATTTTAACATTGAAACAAGACAAATGTGTAGGTTTAACTCAAAATTCCCCATTCGTAACACTTCTCTGAAAGTTACAAGTGGTTAACAAACCAGGCGAAAATAAATCGCTTTATTTTCGGCGGAATTCTTTTCAGATACTAACCAAAGCACAGGTAACAGCTCCTTTTGAATGGTCACCATGCAGGTGTGGGTGCGAAGGGTACCCGCTTAGTATTTACAAAGAATGTGAGTGTAGGCTTCAGTTTAGAATGGCACTTCCGCTCCAGCACTAATCTTTTCCCCTACAGCGCCTGCCATCAGCCGCCACTCTCCCCATGCGTGACCTGGCATCTGTACATCTTCTGGCCAAAGTATTCTGCGTGCACTATACAGCAAAGAAGTTCTGAAAGAAAGCCCTGTTAATGGAAAGCAATCATTCTCGACCCCCAACAAAACAAAGGAGAGCCAAATAAATTCTGAACAGCAAAATGCTTATGGCCCATACTATTTTGCGATCCTAATACATTAATGAGGAACCCATTTACGCCGGAAAAAAATTACTTCTAATTTTGGTCACGAGATCAAAACATGGCACTGCGAGTGGAAGAAAGACGTATACAAATGTTCCCATGTATAATGGATTAGGAATGGGACGTGGCAAAAAAGGTCAAACAAATGAGAAAAGCATAACGTTGATTTTACACAATTTCTTCAGTATCAGCACTGTAGACGTCAACAAGATGCTGCATCCGTAAAATGACGTGATCAACAGTTTCTCGCAGCAGTTCTAGAGGAATCTGAGAAACATGTTCGTGTATACTGCCCTTATGACCAGGTAGAGACCAACCGTGTCCCCGGTAAGCGCCAAAAGGCACATGGATTCACACCTGCTGATCCTGCAGGCCATGCATCTTGAAAACCTCTTGAGATAAGACGTTCGTGGAAGGTTTCATCATGCAGATCTTTCATTGGACGAACTACATGAGGTGTTGCCCCAATTTTGCATGTAGACAGTGGTTTCCAGATAGTTGCGCTCTTTCAAAGCAGGAATCACTTGCTTTACAAGGAGCTTTCGATAACATGCAGATGTCACTGCGCACCAAGCGCGGTGGCGCAGTGGTTAGCATACTGGATTCGCATTCGGGAGGACGATGGTTCAAACCCGCGTCCGACCATCCAGATTCAGGATTTCCGTAAATCACTCGAGGCAAATGCCAGAAAGTTTCCTTTTAAAGAGCATGGCCGATTTCCTTCCCTATCCTTCTCTAACACGAGCTTGCGTCTTGTCTCTAATTATCTGAATGTCGACGGGACATTAAACCCAACCTTTCTTCCTTTCTTCCTTGATGTCACGGACCGACAATAAAGATGCTTGTGAATCTACACCACACGGTCACATACGGTGCCTGTAAAGCTTTTCGTGCAAACGAGTGGTGTAACAGACCCAAAATTCAACAGTTCTGTGTATTTCTCCGCACCCTGTAGTGTAAAACGTACCTCTTCACTCCATATAATATTTCCCCAGCATTAGGTCATCAGCTTCCATCCGTGCGAGAAACCAGGGAGCAATTTCAGAACGTTGCTGCGGATCAAATGGTTCAAATGGCTCTGAGAACTATCAGACTTAACATCTGAGGTCAACAGTCCCCTAAAACTTAGAACTACGTAAACCTAACTAACCTAAGGACATCTCACACATCCATGCCAGAGGCAGGATTCAAACCTGCGACCGTAGTTGTCGCGCGGCTCCAGACTGAAGCGCCAAGAACCGCTAGGCCACACCGGCCGGCTGCTGCGGATCATGAGGTTTCAGTTAATGCACTGTCTGCATCTTGTACAGCTACCAATATCAAATAAACCGCAAAACTTTCCGTACTGTTGATAATTGAGATGGAAAATTCTCGGACACTGCACGAGCACTACCAGCACTTGGAGCACATGCTGCATGGTCAGTTACGGTAACAGCAACCTCGTCAGTAATTTCCACCGAGATAGGACGCCTTCCTCTTCCAGGAGCCACACCAAGCTCGTCGGTGTTTTCGAATTTCATTACCGTCTTCTTTATATCATTTAATGACATTGGGCCTCTCCTCAGACCCTTCAGTCGGCGATACTCTCTCGACGAGCACTGTAATTGCTGCCGTTCACTTAAGTTTCACTAACAGCGAACATCTGTCTTCTCGAAAGCCTCCCTGTTCACACACGTTATGGCTTGTCAAACGATGGTGTGTTTGTCATACTGTGATACAGTGTACAGCACCATATCTGCAACGGATGGTCAAAATTGGAATTAATGTTTTTCCAAAATAAGTCTGTTCTGTATTAACGCATCAACATATCTATCAAGTTTTGCTATCACAGCCCACACTGGACCTCCCCCAGTAACTGCACTTTTAATTATAACCATCTGCTGTTAAACGGACGGACTCTGTAATGTTGCAGTTGTAGATTATGATGGGGATGTTGTACGGTTACGTAACATACCAATGAAGGAGAGCCTGAACTACTACGACACTCCCAACTTCAGCAAACAGCTGCACTGTAAACGTTCCCGAATGCATTTGTGCACTTCGTTTTGCTTTGTGCTGTGCTGTGTTGTGTTGTTTCTTCCTCGTTGTTTTCTTATTTTGAAATGAGAACTGCATGACGGGGTACGAGTACGGTCCTCACAGCAGCATAAGGGATCGGCGATCCGTAAACATTGTCAGTTATGGTGTCACGGGGCACAGAACATGGGCGTAGTCTGCCAGCAGTGGGAGAGAGGTGCGGCTTGTTCCCTAGCTCCACTTCTCTCCCCACGGGCAGTCTGAGCTCTCGTTTCTTTACTCTCTCTCTCTCTCTGCTGACTGCACCATCGTACAGTCCACACACTACGAGACCGCGCACACTGCTGCTCGGCGGCACTGTGTACCTCCACACCCCATAACGCTCTCCGTCACTCCGCTGCACTGTCGAAGGATCTGTTTCGGCAGTTTAATTGTTAAGTTTCTGAACATCTGCCTTGTAGCCCAGATTCGGTCCCGGGCGATTACGATATTGCTCCCAAATTTAAGGTTTTTTTTGGAACGGAAAACACTGTGGAAATGAGAGAGTATATTACGTTAACCGGGGACCTAGAAACGTCGGAGAGGCTCCGACCCGGCCGCAGCCGCAGTGGTCCACAACCACACGACGACTACTGCAGTCCACTTCACCCCTCCGCCGCCCCACACCGAACCCAGGGTTATTGTGCGGTTCGGCCTCCGGTAGACGACCCCCCCCCCCCCCCAGGGAACGTCTATACCAGAAGAGTGTAACCCCTATGTTTGCGTGGTAGAGTAATTATGGTGTACACGTACATGGAGAACTACTTTGCGCAGCAATCGCCGACATAGTGTAGCTGAGGCGGAATAAGGGGAACCAGCCCGCATTCGCCGAGGAAGATGGAAAACCGCCTAAAAACCATCCACAGACTGGCCGGCTCACCGGACCTCGACACAAATCCGCCGGGCGGATTAGTGCCGGGGACCGGCGCTCCTTCCCCCCGGAGAGAGGATGTTAGTGACTGATTCATCAGCTTAACATAATCTTCCTGTAGAGAAGGCATAGAAAAGCTCGTGGAGCGATACGAAAAATTTAAATTTGAAAGAAGACTACGTAGGAAAAAAACGTCGAAATATGATGTAAAATCAATTTTTTTATGTTTAATAAAAATGACTAGAGATATAGACGATCTTTATTTTTAGAATAATCCTCGTATAGCGACACATTAGGCACGTGGCATGCAGAACTCCTTCAGTCACCGCAGTGACAGAAACTATCTGCCTACAACATTACAGCAATATCTGATTGTAAGACACGAATCCAACAAATTAAATAGCAACATTGTCAAACCTTTAAGTCAAGAACGATATTAATTCTCTAAACCAGTGCTGTGTAGAGCACAATTCTTTTCAGCTGGACCTTCTTTCCTTTCATGAGTTGGCTTTTTCCACTGGTTTCTTTTATTAAATTTCAGGATGGCTTCCATACAAAATCGCAACAAATTTCTACGACAACACAAAATTAGAAACGTTCTGATATTATCGTACCAATACCCGGTTTCTCATTTGGTTTCACACTGTGCATTGACTGCCTAACGATTATCGAATAAGACACTTATGAGTCTACATGACTCAGAAATACCTACTCATAATTTTATGCCTAAATTATATCGCTTTTTTATCGCTGCCTACACATAAGCGTAAGTTGTAACACTACTTGTGTTTCTACTTGGTCATTACAATTAACGTTGCAGGTAATATCGCTTGTGTAATCTTTATCTGCCCTTCTTTATTGCCAAAGTTATCCGAAGTCAGCTACTACAGTGGATCTCAGCGCATCCCCCCTTCACAATCTGAGTCTTCCGGATGAAGTTTATCGTCGACAGCTTTCCTCGGGAATTCTTCGTAATTCCTCTCTATTGAGTCCTTCACTTACTCTCTTACGGGATGAAAATTTGTTCCACCAACGGGAATCCACCAGGCTACCTTTGAGTCGACGACCACTGCACAAGGGTGCAATTAGTGATCGTGGCTATATAACTTAGCGTCAGCACGTTATGTTCTTAAGAAGAAATGACTTGGGCCCAAAATAGATTTTCTTCTCTGCCTTCTTTTCATTCCCTTAGTTACCAATACAAGACAACACTACCTTAAAAAAAGCTTTCATTACAAAAGGGCAGATTCGGTTCAACATCCCGTCGATGACGCAAACATTAGAGGTGAAGCACATGCTCGGGTTAGAGAAGCACTACGCTGGAAATCGGCCACGATATCACAGGTACTATCCCGGTCTTTGTTGTTACTAATTTGGGGAAATCACAAAAAGCTCAAATATTGATAGCCAAGTGGAGATTTGAACCGTCGTGCTCCCCAAATCGAATCCACTGTGCTCCGTGATTTTGTAAGTATCCGTACAACACTACTTACAACCAGGCAAAAGGGTGACTAGTGATAAAAACGTTCTGGGCCTGAATTATAACTCAGATATTGCTTGATTTTAGGATAAATAATAACAGAATTTTGATACACCGCATTTTTAAGTCGGACGAAAAAGAACAAAATAGTTTTTCCTACCCCCATACAGACTCTTCGCCCCATGTAGACAGTCCTGAAAATGTATAACTGTGAATTTTAATGTCTATTAAAATAGTTGTAAGACTTAAAATGACAAACGTCGGGTGCATGCAGTAAATGACGTAAGGAAGTAAACTATTCATACATAAATTACTAACTAGCAAAATAGTGTGGGGGTGAGTTATTCATGCAACAGTTCCGTATTGCTTGTGCCCTACGTTTACCGTTTTAAATATTACAAGTATTTTCAAACCTACTGGAACATCACAATCTTAAATTTTAAGAACCATGTACAGGAAGGCCAAATTACGTTATACTTATCACTCTAATTTAAAAAAGTGCTGTATTAAAATTTAATTTTTATTTAAATAATTATGTTGGGCTTTTTAATCTTGCCTATGAAATTTCTCAGTCGATTTCAAACATTTTGATGAGATTGAATTTGCGACAGAGACATTGCATAATTTCAGGTTAATTTCAGTTCCTCTTCACTTGGCTCAATATATTCCCTCCTCCTAAGTATATCTCTCGAAAATATCGTGAAACTAAAAATTAGGTAAATTTCAGCTCATATGAGGGGTAACCAGAAATCGCTGTTTCCGTAAACCATTTGCGACTAGATCAGGAGAAGGGGAAATAGTAGTGGTACACAAGGTACCCTCCGCCATGCACCAGACAAGAAAGCCAGTTAATATTGCATTGACATCGAGTTCTGAGCTATATTTAAAAATTCAAGTGTCTAGCTCATTAGGAAATTCGTTTAATGTCAATTGCAAAATTCGTCCTGAACAAGCAGAAAGACGTAACACGTGGTGTGGTGAAATCGTCATCAGTGGCGACTGTAGACTTCTGGTATAAGGAGTCATTCTTGTTCTGCCAATGACCTTATCAAACGATGGAGGATTGGACAGTGTTTCAAGGCAACCTCTTGCCGTTGGGGAGCGGAACTGTCCTTAAAAAGTAGAAGAATGAGCAATCGTCAACGGCAAACGTGTATCTACATGACATGTTGCCAGTAATTGAGAAAGTATCTTTATGATCTCTTCATTGGCAAAATGTTCCAGATTAGTCTCGTATTCAAATCTCCAAGAGGGGCAGGAAGATAGAGTGGACAGTGAATTACTGTGAATAGTTCCACAATATGGTTGCTCTCATCATAAACGACATCGTGGCAGGAATGAGAGACGAGGAGACTTCTGTAATGAACTGCAGTAGGTAAAAGTGAAAAAACTGTTGAAGAATCGTAAGAGGAGGAGATGTACATGGGAAAGTTCTGGATACACGAAATATTCCAGATGGATTACGTCACATTCAGACTGAGTTTCCGAAATTAGGTATTGGATTGTAAGGCCTACCCAGGAGCAGACAGAGTCGGATGAGAATGTAGTAGTAATGAAGAGTAGACTGAAGTTTTAAGAGAATCCTCTGGAGGAATCATCTTGAAAAGAAGTGGAACACAGAAGTACCGAGGAATGCCGAAATGCCTTTGAAGTCCTCCAGTGCTGCAGGTACTGCGATAGTGCATAACACAGTAGGCAGTTCTACTGAAGAGGGATTGTCATCTTTAAAAAAGTAATAACAGAAAGTGGACGGACAAACTTAGGTGCAAGGAAGGTAACTGCGAAAAAACATGGGAAACAGAAGAAATTCTTCAATTTATCGACGAAAGAAGGCAGTACAACAATGTTTAGGAAAAGACTGGAACATATCAATATAAGTCACTCAGGAATGAAATAAGTAGGGAGTGCAGGAAAATACGAAGAATTCGAGAAAGAAATGGTAACCCCAAGGAGTGATTCAGCATATTAAAAAGTCAAAATAACATTCAGTGAAATTAAAAGAAAAACGTCAATATCAAGAGTGCAAAGGGATTTACACTGTTAAGTGCAGAGAACAGAGCTGATAGGTGGTAAGAGTACACTGAAGGAGTCAATGAGCTGAAAGAATTGTAGACTGGCTTCACAGAAGAAGTGGGAGTCGATGTGAGGGAGATAGGAGACCCAATATTGGAGTCGGAATTTAAAAGAGCTTTGCAAGACTTGGAATCAAATAAGGCAGAAGGACTAGCTAATATCCCTTCGACAATTCCAAAATCATTGAGGTAAGAGGCAACCAAACGAATATTCAGTTTGGCGTATTTCCAGCCATAAGACTAGAGGCATATCAACAGACTTTAGGAAAAATATCATCCACATAATCCCGAAAATAGAAGGGGCAAATACGTGACCAGCTTAACGTCCCACGCTTTCAAGTCGTTGACAAGAATAATATACAGACGAATGAAAAAAGGAGTCGAGGAGCTGTTAGATGATCAGTTTTTCTTTAGGGGAAGTAAAGGTATCAGTGGGGCAGTTGTGACGTTGCGTTTGATTATGGCCTTGAAAAAATCAAGACGCGTTCTTAGGATTAGTCGATCAAGAAAAAGCGTGTGACAGTGTAAAATGGCTTAATTTGTTCGACATTGTGAGAAGAGTAGGAGTAAGCTAAATTGTGAGAAGAATAGGAGTAAGTTATAAGGATAGATGGATTACATACAACACGTACAAGAATCAAGAGGGAGAATAGGAACACAAAGAACGAAATTGTGTAACGCAAAGATGCTTTCTTTCGCCACGACAGAAATAAGTTTCAAGAGTGAAATTAAAATTCAGGGTGAAAGAATAGCAATGATAAGATTAGCCGATGACACTACTATCCTCAGTGGAAGTGAGGAAGAATTAAAAGACATATTGCACGAAATAAGCACATAATATGGACAGAGTAATCTGCAGAAAGACTAAAATGAGTAGAACCGACAGAAAAGAGATTACTAATAAAATTAACATCAAAATTGGTGATCACGCAGTAAACGAAGTGTAGATAATCTACCTTAGAAGGAAAATACTGTATTAAGGAAGAAGCGAGAAGGACATAAAAAGCAGACCAGCACAGAAAAAGACAGTTTCCTGGTGAAAAGAAATCTAGCTGATCAAACACTGGCGTTAATCTGATGACGAAATTCTCGAGAATGTACGTTTTTGAGACAGCATTGTACGGTAGTGAAAAATGGTGTGTGGGAAAACCGGAAAAGGTAAACAATCGAAGCACAACATATGTTGTGGTGCAAAAGGATGATGAAAACTAGGTGGACTCAGAAGATAAGGCATGAGGAGGTTCTCCACAGAATCAGTGAAGAAACTAACATATGGATAGCCTTGATAAGAAGGCGAGACAGGATGGTAGGACATGTGTTAAGACATCAGGCAATAACTGCTATTAATGTAAAATTTCCAACACTAGTATTAGTTGAAAGTTGTGAAGCAAGATCGTCGGATAATTATCGTGGTGTAGATTTTATTAAAACCTGGTCGTACAATGCTTGCACTTGTGAAAACGGCAGCCAAAAAACTCTATAGGCTTTAGAAAATACATGCACAAGCAGTGTGTGTGTGTGTGAAGTACATATTTGTTTTTAGGCTTGCTATACTGTTAATACGAGTACTTAGAAGAAGAGAAAGCCATCTGATAACTCAGGATTCTCCCCCTCTTTCTGTGTGGCATTTAAATTCTATTGCATGGCTGTGGAGAGTAAAAGCCAGATAAATAAAGCGGAGATTTATGGAGCGAAACACTGCGCTGCGTGGGAGAGCGTGCAAATCCTGGCGAGCAGAGCGCGCTGTAACTCAGCGCCAGCAACAGGTAGCTGGCCGCTGGCGTACAGCCAGGGCTGGCGCTGTCCACACCTGCGCCCCCCCAGGGCTCCGTCTTCTCTCCACCGTACACCAGATACCTGCCGTGGCCGAGACCACTTCATAAAATCTGGGGCAGGCTACTCGACGTGGAGCGAGGCAGGCGAGCGGCTGCAGGACAAACAGAACTGTGGCGAAGGTTATCAAAACTGGGCATACTACACTGCTACATCACTTGTGAAATGCGGCATTTTGAATTACAGTGATGTTCAAAAATTAGGGACGAAAGTAACTTTCGCATTATGTGTCACTGTCAGGTAGTGTAGCTCGACGAAGCTTGGACCACACATAGAAGGAACTGCCACAGTATATTGATAATTTTTATTTTGGCTGGAGCCACAGTCTTGGTAAATTTTTTGGAAAATGCTGTCGCCATTTGACAGTAATGATTTTTATTTTATTGTTTTACAGTTCAAATTTCGGCCTTAGGCTAGTTTAAAGTACAAAAACTTAAATATGTCAAAAGACATCCAACTGGTATGAAAGACAGGTCCTTGTCGAAAAATCATATCTGCTCATAAAAGCCAGATGTCAGTAGTAAAAGTGAGAATACCTCTAATACGCCTAAATATATTGCACACCCTGCAGCACAGCTGTTGTATGAAACTGATAACCAATAACAGGTGTGGCGCATATGTGTTTATAGGTTAGCAGGTATGCTATAGGGTCCAGAAATGAAAGTCTGCAATATATTTAGACATTTTAGAGATTTTCACACTTTAAATAATAACAAATCTGGCATATATGACCAGATATGCTTTTTCGACAAGGTTTAGTATTTCTTACCAGCCTGTTGCCTTTTGACATATAAATAAGTTCCTGTGCTTTAAATTACCTAATGCAGAACTCTGGACCATATAACAACAATATAAAATTATTGCAGTCAAATGGCGACAGCATCATGCGAAACAAATAAAAAGTTACAGTATAGTACAGAAGGTAGCAAAGAAATAAGTAAGAGGCCAGCAGAAGTTCATTATGATCCCACGGATATTACTCCCTGTGGCAACATCAAGACTGAAATTAACTCGACATCCACGGAAAAAAATCGGTCCATTCAATATGACACTTTGTGCAGTTTGATTTGTGCCAAGGTTATTCTCCAGGCTTATGATGTGTTTGTAGACTGGCATGCGATGGCGACGTTGACGATACACACGTCGACGAGGCATAGTGCTTCAATGCTGTTGCAGATATAGCTCACAGCGGAATGATTCCGCTGGTCTGCGTTGGCCGCTTTTATACTGTGCGCATGACCTTGATTACATAAGAGCGCTGATAACGGACTCAGCAGCTGCGAGAGCCGGCGCGGGATCGTTCGATGTTAGAATGCGTCTGTACCTGGATTTGTAGAGGATGTGATCACCATGGACAGTAGTGCAAGCTCTGCAGCGTGTTCCCATGCTGGAAACAATGTTGGTAAGGAGTTCTCGTGGTAGGGCGTTCCATTCCTCTACCAGCGTGATTGCCAACTACTAGATGGGATTTAAGTCTGGGGTAGGGGCAGGCCAGTCCATTTGCCGAATATCTTCTCGTTCCAAGAGTTCGACTTGCGCTGTTCGATTCCGCTGTACACCGTCATCCATAAAAATGAAGTCAGAGCCGAATGCTGAAAAGTCGCATATATGGAAGCAAGAACACTGTTCTTGCTTCCCCACATGTGACTTCGCATGAGCGTCTTGACCTGCCGACCTTTGAACACTGTACAAAGATCTGGAGGTCAATAGGCTCATGCAACATTATGCCTTCACACAGCGTAACACCTGGACCACCAAAACGTTCATATTCGACAATGTTCCTGGTGCACTACATGTTCCCACCTCTTGCCATATGAACGTACGTCCAGCATTGTCAAACACGATCGTTTGTAATGTCGGGGGGACCAGCATGGAGCGTGGCGGCATCAGTGTAATTATTCCGTCCGAATAAAAGCGCCATTTCTGCTCGTCTCTTGCGTATTTCTCTTTCTTTCTTTCTTTCTTTCTGTACTAGTCTCTAGCAGTGCTTTTTATGTATGGTCCAAGGTTCTACTAGTCTGTGCTCCTTGTCACTGGCACATAATGCGAAACTTACTTTCGTCCTTGGTTTTACACACCAGGATATTTACAACTGCGATATACGAGATGCGTGAAGTCTTTTGGGGCCTAAAGTATACAAACAAATATTTAAGTCGATTCGAGGTGTGTGTTAGACACTTGTTCGCATGAGGTTGATTCTAAAAGTAAAAAAATGGTTTGATCTGAACGAACCTCGGAGTTTCTGACTACAAGTCCTAACATCACGAGAAACAGATTTTAGGTACCAATGCACTGTCTTTCTGTCGGAAGTCGCGTTACACTTCATCTCGATGGACGGAGCTGCACACATTATCCTGGTATACTTTTGTACTATTCGAAACAGAGAAGCGAGTGGTCCACACGTCGATTTATCGCTATCGAAGGAGGTGAAGCCAGTTACGGGGATCCCATGCCCAAGAGCAAAGGACGTCAATTAATATACTAACAGCAGAACGACGTCAGTCCAATAGGGTCTTCAGTGCACATACAGACAAGTGGCGGAACCTATAAACATACTCTCCTGTAGTATTTAGTAGGTGGAAGAAATAGTTACCTGTTTGCGCATGCGCACAGCATTTGCAAACATTACACAACTCTCAACAGGTATTCAGCCTTCGATCGCTTGCAGAACATTGCGGCATTAAGATAAACAAAATAAGAGACGTTTTGGGAAAGGAGACCATGGAGGAAAACTGCATATTTAAACTATACTTGCTTGCCTCTTCCGTCCTGTATACCGTTTGTTCATCAAAGACCAGCGCTATAATGTACACTGGTGTACAGAACGGCTGTCCACGTGTTCTATGTTCCCTCTAAAGACGGTGTTCTGTAAATTGTCCTTAGCTTCACTGTTCCTTAAAGTTTACCTACAAATTAGTCACATCTTAAGGTTTTTATTATTTTGTACTTGCGTTTGTAACTATTGATAGTAAAATATGATAGTAACTGTAATCAATAGCTATGCACAACGTCTGCTATAACTGAAATGACAGAATTTCAGAAACTTTCCTGGTCTCAAAAACAAAACAAAAAAAAAATAATTCAATTGGCTCTAAGCACTATGGGACTTAATATCTGAGGTCATCAGTCCCCTTGACTTAGAACTACTCAAACCTAACCTAAGGACATCACACACATCTATGCCCGAGGCAGGATTCGAACCTGCGGCGGTAGCAGCAGTGCGGTTCCGGACTGAAGCGCCTAGAACCGCTCGGCCACTGCAGCCGGCTTTCTTGATCTCCTACAGATATGATTTTATGTACATAGTCTGAAAATTTCTACTACGGTCCGGAATCGAATCCGGGTCTCCTGCTTATTAGGCAGATGTGCTAGTTACTAAATCACCTTGGCATAGCGGTTCACACAAACTGCACAGATTACGCTGACATCCTGCCTCCTCGCTGCAAATTCTCACTGCCGCCCTGCTCTACTTGAAATTCACCCTTACACATGAACAGAATTGCGGAGGGTCTCCATATTCTGGAATAGCACCTCAGCATCGAACGTAAATGGCGGATTCAGACTGAAACCCAGGTGAATGGTGCTTATGAAATGACACCATTTCAGAGACTTTTCTAGTCTCACACAGATACGATTTTCTGTATACAGACTGAAGCGGTGAGTGAAGGTTTGTACCAAGGCTGGGAATCGAACCCAGGTCTCCTGCTTATTAGGCAGATGCCCTAGCCACTAAGCGACCTTGGCGCGATGGTTCACACAACCAGAAAAGTCGCTGAAATTGTCATTTCATTTATATAAACACCTGCACCTGGGTTTCAGGCTGGATCCCCCATTTACATTCGATGCTGAGGTGCTATTCCAGGGCATGGAGAGCCACGACAAATCTCTTCATGTGTAAGGGGAAATTTAAAGTAGACAGTGGCAGCAGTGAGAATTTACTACGAGGAGGGAGCCGCGCCAAGGCAATCCATGCAGTCGTGTTAACCGCTGTATCAAGGTGGTCTAGTGGCTAGCGCACCTGCCTAGTAATCAGAAGCTCCGGAATCAATTTCCATTTTTCGTAAAAATTTTCAGTCGCTGGTTTAGTCTTTATGTATATAAAAGTCAAATTTCTATGCCAGGATTAGATACTGAGCGGAATATCTAGTTAGCTCACTGGAGCCAGGTGTTCAGGAACGAGGAACTGCTGTTGGCCAAGCGAACTTGCTGCCATCTCCCTGCACTTGCGATGTGGACAAGTATCTCCAGCGGATTGAGTCTTCTTTTGTTAAAAATAGTCCACTCATTAGGCTGTTCCGAAAATTTTGGGAATCATCACGGCGATTTGACTTCCAGTAGTTTCACTCTTCGTCTACACTCATATTGGTTCAGAAAAGTTATATGTATTAAAACACGATGATAAGCAAACAATATACAAGCCATACATATCCAAGATAGTATTTATACGTGCAGATAACTTACAATTCAACATGAAATTACTTTAATGAATTCAAGGCGTCTGTTTTATTTTGCGCTTCGATTTAGAAGAAATAACATGAGACAGTCAGTATTCTATGCCTGATGAGAATTGGGAACCAAACGGCTTCTATGGGGAGGGCAGCTCGCAGCTTAGATAAACACCGATGGCCTTTGAAATGCATGGATTTTATTCCCCGCAGACAAAGATCACTAGGAAGACCAAAGAGAAGGTACAGAGATGGAATCTGTGAGGACTTGCTACAGTCTGGCATACGGGGTAAGTGTCGTCAGAAAGCATGAAACGAAATCCAATGGAAGAGGAGCGCGTGGTCTTCTGAGACAGTTCCCCTAAAGTAAGCAAGTAAGTAAGGCTGATTAATCTATGCAGCTATTTTCAGTAAACTGAATCACTTTCATAATTGTTTCGACTAGCAACAATCAGCACAGAAGAACAAGAAAGCGAACCAGGAAAAGTGTAAACTGACCCACATTTTGAATGACTATCGATGACAAAGTTCGCTACAGTTGTAAAAATTATTGTATTTTCTAAAAATAAAGCACTATCTGGTTTCAGGACATACGTCTCATCTTCAGCTGAATATTAAAATGTGGGTTCACAAAGGATAGTTAGCTAAGGTTACAGTAGCTATGCCTTCTTTATGAACTCAAATTTTAACATTCCCCTTGCTGTGTCATCCGAATACGACACAGCTAGTGAAAAAGCACCACAGGCGCAAAGATGCCAGTTGGTGCCAAAGCCATAGAGACTCGCCACTGTCGCGAGTTCCAACAGCGCCACTGGCGGCGCTAAGGATACCGACTTCGCCTCGGCCAATTGCCGGTCGAGTACAATCCGCCAATAACCGGACAACGGACAGAAGCCTGCTTGGAAGATAGAAGTTCTTGCCCACTTTGTTAAAGAGCCTCGTCCAGGGCTGACTTAGACAGGGAACGTCGTTTAGGGGACTCTTAGAAGTAAACAGGCGGTTGCTGTAAATTGCATT
This sequence comes from Schistocerca nitens, assembly GCF_023898315.1. Lineage (NCBI taxonomy): Eukaryota > Metazoa > Arthropoda > Insecta > Orthoptera > Acrididae > Schistocerca > Schistocerca nitens. The sequence continues at coordinate 547,191,332 of NC_064618.1, forward strand.
TGCTACTGTGGGGGACTGAAAGAACCAGAGGTTGTAGAGGGTTTCAGTGGAAGCATTAGGAAACGAGTGACAAGAACAGGCGAAAGGAATATAGAAAAAGAATGGGTGCCTTTGAGAGATGAAATAGTGAAGGCAGCAGAGGATCAAGAAGGTAAGACGATAGCTAGTAGAAATCCATGGGTAACAGAAGAGATATTGAATTTAATCGATAAAAAGAGAAAATATAAAAATGCAATAAATGAAGCAGGCGAAAGGAATACATACATCTAAAAATGAGATTGACAGGATGGTCAAAATGGCTAAGCGGGAATGGCTAGAGGACAAATGTAAGGACCTAGAAGCATATATCACTAGGGGTAAGATAGATACTGCCTACATGAAAGAGACCTTTGGAGAAAAGACAACTACCTGTATGAATATCAAGAGCTCAAATGGAAAACTACTCCTAAGCAAAGAAGGGAAAGCACAAAGGTGGAAGGAGTATATAAAGGGTCTATACAAGGGAGATGAACTTAAAGGCAATATCATGGAAATGGAAGAGGACGTAGAGGAAGATGAGAAAGGAGATATGATACTGCGTGAATAATTTGACAAAGCCCTGAAAGAGCTAAACAGAAACAGGGCCCCGGAAGTAGACAACATTCCGTTAGAGTTACTGATAGCCTTGGGAGAGCCAGCCATGACAAAACTCTTCCATCTGGTGGCCAAGATTTACAAAACAGGAGAAACACCCTCAGACTCCAAGAAGAATAAAATAATCGCATTTCCAAAGAAAGCAGGTGCTGACAGATGTGAAAATTACCGACCTATCAGTTTAATAAGTCACAGCTGCAAAATACTAACACGAATCATTTACAGAATAATAGAAAACCTCGTAGAAGCCGACCTCTGGGAAAATCAGTTTGGATTCCGGAGAACTGTAGGAACACGCGAGGCAATACTGATCCTAAGACTTCTCATAGAACATAGGTTAATGAAAGGCAAACGTTTATAGCATTTGTAGACTTAAAGAAAGCTTTTGAAAATGTTGACTGGAATACTCTCCTTCAAGTTCTAAATGGGCAGGGGTAAAATACAGGGAGCAAGAAAATATTTACAGTTTGTACAGAAGCTAGAGGGCAGTTATGAGTCGAGAAGGGAGTGAGACAGGATTGTAGCCTATCCCCGATGTTATTCAATCTCTATATTGAGCAAGCAGTAAAGGATACAAAAGAAAAATTTGGAGTAGGAATTAAAGTCCAGGAGAACAAATAGAAACTTTGAGGTTTGCCGATGACAGTGCAGTTTTGGCAGAGGGAGCATAGGACTTTGAAGAGCAGTTGAACGGAATGGACAGTATCTTTAAAGGAGGATATAAGATGAACATCAACATAAGCAAAACGATGACAATGGAATGTAGTCCAATTAAATCAGGTGATGCTGAGGGAATTAGATTAGGAAGCGAGACACTTAAAGTAGTAGATGAGTTTTGTTATTTGGGAGCAAAATAACTGATGATCGTTGAAGTAGGGAAGATACGAAATGCAGACTGGCAATGGCAAGAAATGCGTTACTGAAGAAGAGAAATTTGTTAACGTCACGTGTGGATTTAAGGGTCAGGAGGTCCTTACAGAAGGTATTTGTATGGAGTGCAGCCATGTATGGAAATGAGATATGGACGATAAATAGTTTAGACCAGGAGAGAAGCTTTTGAAAGGGGGATGCTACAGGAGATGGGTAGATCATGTGACGGATGAGGAGGTACTGAATGGAATTGGGGAGAAGAGAAATTTGTGGTACAACCTGACCAAAAGAAGGGATCTGTTGGTAGGACACATTCTGAGTCATCAAGGAATGACCAATTTAGTACTGGAGGGAAGCATGTGGGCTAAAAATCGTAGAGGGGGACCAAGAGATGAATACACTAAGCAGATTCAGAGGGATGTAGGTTGCAGTAGTTACTCGGAGATGAAGAGGCTTGCACAGGATAGAGTAGCATGCAGAGCTGCATCAAACCAGTCTTCGGAGTGAAGATACAATAACTTCATGTACTGTGAAGTTGTCCTACCATTATTTGCACTTAGCCATTGAGGGCCTTTTCTGTGTTAATTGCAAGCAGTGTTGCAGACTTATTTATTCAGCAAGTCACGAAGATATAAGTAAACCTTTCTAACTCATTTGTGTGACTTTGTAACTAATTTGTTGGAGTGTTGTAGGACCTTCGTTCTCCTATTCTGTGACCTGACCCTTTGGCATAGCTGTGTGAAAGTCTTAGCGGTGTACTGCATCAGAAGCCGTTTCACGAACTCTGCCTACCGTAACAACAGTGGTAGCTCGGCTTCCACAGCAATAGCGACGAAGCCTTTACAAAACTGGCAACGAGGGTTTATAAAACACCTCAAGACGGCACATACAGGGTGTTTAACAGTTCATGTTAAATACTTAGAGATTGTAGGGGGGACTTAGTGGATGACGTTTTACACAGGAACCCATATCCGGAAACGTAACCCAGCGATACTACATAGCATCAATGTTACAGGCGCCGGCGCCTCTAAAAGTATGTACTGTATACAAAGGGCGATACCTTAATGACGTTACAAACTTTCTACGACGATGGAGAAAAAACATATCGCTGAACGAATGAGTCGAATACCTCTGTTAGTGGCTTACAGTACTGGTACTGTTATTGCTAAGATTTTACGGGAGGCCACTTTCACAGGTGGTAGTATGGACCAAAAGAAGAAAAAATATCCAGCAAACATGGGCCCTAAACTACGTATCTTAAGAAGTATGAGCACTTGTTCAGTAAAGATGGTTTCATGTTGGCGAAGATGAACCAGTGCTCATAGTTCCTCAGGTACGCATATTAAAGCCCATCTTGAAAGGACTTTTTTTCTCGATTTGGTACATATTTGAGACGCCCCGCTGAAGTCGCAGGTCAGGAGAGGTAGTTGGAATTGTGGAAAGAGGCCAAAATGAGCGGCTGTCAGTTACACTCGAACACATTTAACTTCATTTATTTGACCAAACGTTACCGTACCAATTCGTTAGCTTGGTTATCGGCTGAATAAGCCACACTATCTTATACCTTAATGGCACAACCACTTCAATTAAAAAAACGGCTAAAAGCCATTAACTCAAAATTCAGACGCCAAAAAGAATATTTAGAAGGCAGAAGGTCTCACGTTAAGTAAGTTCTATAATTTGGCTGAAGGCCCAAAAATCTAACACTTGAAAAGCAACAACCTTAATTTAAAAACGGCAGAAGGCCTATAACGTAAAACACAACTAAAATAATTTTATTACGTAGAAGGCCCAAGGCTTTATCTTTAAACAACGTATTAATCCGGCTGAAGGTCCAAACAATCTAACACTTGAAAAACAAGGAACTTGAATTTTAAAGTGGCTGAAGGCCCATGACTTAAAACACCACTAAAAACAAACTTTAATTCAAAACCATCGGCTATGAGCCATACAAATACACACAACAGAAAATAAAAAAAGTCAGTGTAGCTAACGGTGCTCAGAAGTTTCGGGGGTAAGCCACCACTTCAAATACTAACGTTCACTTGGGTGAGACAGGCAGACTGCCCAACCATTCTCGATCCGACGACAACCCAACCAACAGACAGTCAACGGACCCATCGACAAGGTAACTTGCGCTCCACTCGACCAGCACACAACTGGGAGGTCCATGCAAACGCAAAAGGCATAGACGCCCACAACAAAGCATACATTAAGCTGTCGAACTACACACCAAGCTGAACAGAGACAACACTGTGAGGAAAGGACACTGCCTAAATTTACGTCAACGGCCAGGGCAGGTAACCGGAACGTTAACGGCCACAAGGCAGAAAATCCTGCTGGTGCACTTCAATTGCAAATAACCAAATACAGTTAGACTCCACCGGACGGTGGCTAAACCTTCGCTAACTGGAACACACACGTTGTTGCTCGAGGGAATGTTCCAATAGACAATAACGAGAACCAAACGGCACAATGTGAACATTCGTGACTTGCTGGTAAATTAAATCAAAACTCAACTTTCGTGTCCAGGGTCGGTGAACCACTGACCTCGTAGCAATGGGAACAGCCCCACACATTCCGACACTGCGTTGAGACCCCCAGCGGGCCCTGCCAAACAACGCCTCGTGGAGATTTCCTCGCTGCTCCACGCCAACCGACCGACTCCACACATAATCACGGAGACAGCAGGCAGCGACTGTGCAATAACAAGGACGAATCACGAGTCGGCACACGCAGGCAATCCATAAGCGATCGACGGCCACCATACACGTCGTCAGACAAGACGACCGACCGACGACCAACCAAGGCGGTCCACACTCAAGTGATATGTAACGGCAATAGTCGGGCGAGTCATGGCTGTCCGGAACTCACTGCAGCCGCGCCCCGACTGAACTTCCGCCGCGTCCTAAGTCAAACACTGCGACGTCCGAACTGCAATGTTAGTGCCTCCCAACTCAATGGCTGATCCAAACTAACTCCGAACACACGACAACTGGGAAGTAATAGCAGTCAGCCAAGATAATACGCCACGGCTTATATATTGATAAGCACCACTGCCGCCGCTCACGTGGAGGCAAAGCAACCACTCAGTTACAACAGAAATCGAAACTAACATAACGAGGTGGCAGTATTGTAAAACAACACAAAAAAAACTAGGATGTAAGATAAGAGATGGCGCGAACACAACCACTCGTGGCTCAATTGATCACCGCTGGAAGTTGCCCACCCTGCAATCATAGCAACAACAGTACTACCAGTACATACGTTCCACTGTCAGAGGTATCAGATCGGTTATCGCTAATAACTTTCAACTCATTCATTTTCGGTACAGGGACCCTTCTCCATCACCCTAGAAAACTTATCATAATCGAATCAGCCTGTACGTACATACATTTACAGGCACAGGTGCCTGTAACTTCGACGCCCTGTACTGTCGATGGATGACGTTGCCGGGCATGGGTCCCCAGATAAAACTTGATCTGCTAAGTCCCCTCTACAACCTCTATAAGTGTGTAACATGAACTGTGAAACATCTTGTATGTGCTGAAACCGCGTTGTACTACATAGTAGTGGGAACCGAGATTCTGAATTCATTGTATTAGTCTTATATGGGACTTTGATTGAGTAGTCGCAGCTAACAACAGTTAAGTCTTAACTTGAACTTCAGAAATTAGTTGCAAAATTACCCGATTCGTAGCATGAATACGCAATTGAAAATTTAGTCACCTGTATTTGAAATAATAGCCCAGTCAACGAAGAAAAAAATGGCTCTGAGCACTATGGGACTTCATCAGTCCCCTAGAACTTAGGTTAGTTAGGTTTAAGTAGTTCTAAGTTCTAGGGGACTTATGACCTCAGCAGTTGAGTCCTATAGTGCTCAGAGCCATTTGAACCATTTGAACTTATGGTCATGCGGCTGTGTGTTTGCAAATTAGCGAACCATCCGGCTAACATACAAGCTAAAAATAACATTTTTTCTCAGATCACTCTAGACCAGGGGTTCCCAATAAAATTTCTCGAGGACCCTTCATCGAGCATGATTGATACCTTGTCATATTACGGTATCAAGTACCTAAAAAAGCCAAATTAAGTTTCTTTTTATACGATTTCTATTTTTGGTACTTAGAAAAAACATCGACATATTCATTATTGAAAAAATATTGAGCGGCCAAAACAAAAAATCTGTTATCATACGAAATATATTTAAAATAATTTTTATTCTAATAGCATCTAGCGGACCCCTGGGAGTCCGCGGACCACCTGTTGGGAACCACTGCTCTAGATTATCGTGTAATGTAATGCTAGACAGAGAGATGTGAACAGTCTATGGGACGAGATATCACTCATTTTCTGAAGGCCTTCGTCTATTTTCTACTCCGTATCATACTTATTACTACAAGTGATTCGGTGCTAGGCCTTTTTTCAGCTCGATCCGGCAGATTTTTGTCGAAAGACACCTTCGCCATCGCTAGTACTCATCGTAATGTATACTGGAGGAGGAATTGGAAGAGAGAATAAGTTCGATTGTGTATGGGATCTTTCACGCGGTAATGGTGAACCATGTCGTTAGACGTCAAAATGAGTGAGAAAAACTGCGTAATAATCACGTATAGTCTAGTCGTGTCGAAGATCGTCTGGTCACACAGATTCAGTCTGATACGTCCGTTTCCAGCAATCCATCGATTTACAGATTGTGTGCCCTCGAATAAATGTGCTACAAATTCGAGATCTCTCACCGGGTTCATATAGCAGATGGCCTGTATTAATGACTAATTGGGCCACTTCTCACTGAATTACTCACCCGTATCCGCTGTTAGAAACACAGAGTGAGGAGTGCAGTGTGACCTCACTCGGTACGACACACACCCCATCTACAGATCGCGAACGCTGCTGTTAATTTCCCTCGGGGCGGCAATCTGGCAGACCATGGCTAATTAGAAACTAATCACAGATTGGGAGTTCGCTGCGCTCGGTTCCATACGTACAAACAATTAACTGTGGATTTAATCAACGCTGTGGGTAAATCACGGCCCTTTTCGCTTGCTTGTAGTCGGAAATTATCGCAGAACGAATCTGACACGCACGTAGCGGTCGCCAGAAAACACTACTTGCCATTCATGCTTCATACGAGCACCTGTCACAAGCGCACCGACTGCCGCTCGCGACCCCCAAGCGTGGGAGCGACGTCGCAACTCACTCCGAATTTCGTGATTAGCAGCCAATACCCGACACCACAGGCCGTGTCTTGCCTACGTGAAGCGATCTGCTTTGCTACTGTTATCAGTGTAACACTCATCGAGCCGTAAAAATGATACGCCTAACAAACTGATCACAAACAATGGTTATTTATGGAAAATCAAAAATGATCTTCGATAACAGATGTGTGTTTCGGACCGGCAGGGTTAACATCGTGCATTACGAGGTGCGTGTCTGATAATGACTTACTTCACGAACTGAACGTTTGTATCTTTCTGACTGAAAGCTATAAAGTGTAGAAAAATATGCACTACCGGTCACAATAAAAGATTATTTGTCATACGACCGGTTTACAGCTTGCGCTCATCCTCAGGTGTTTATACATTCATGTACATGTTTATACTGTTGATGATCACTGTATAAATACAAAAAAAAAAATATTTGCTGGTGACTACACAGATAGAAGTGGGATAATTGTAGGTGGCAAGGCAGCATTTCATGAAAATATATCTGTGCTTGCATAAAGATTAAGTACCATCATTACATTTACGCTGTGGTGACAGTTTTGCCACTTATACACTTATTATCATTTTCATGTCCATATTTCAGTTTTACCAAGTATAGCTTCATATTTAATTATTACGATGTGCACTCGTGAAATATACTATGTTTACATGCAAACATGTGGGCTGTGGTCAAGGACTTAGATGTAGCAGATGTAAATATGTTGCTCATACAGAAACATGTAGGTTATGGTCAAAGATCTTAGCCACGGGAACTGCAAGGGTGTTGCATATATACAAACTTAAAAAGCTATTGTAGACTGAAGTTTTTTGATACACATTACGAAATTTTTGATTCTACACTGTTGTCAGAGAACATAGATGTAGTAGGTATAATAATGTTACACACATGAAATTTTGAAAGCTACTACACATTATACAATGACAAAGCTTGTGTTTACAATATGACTATTACAAATTGCGATAATGACACTCGGACTGTTGCATGACTGCTACACTGAATTTCAATAGAATATTACTTTGATATTATTCGATGTAGGAGTCATACAACAGTCAAAGTGTCATTATCGTAATTTGTAATAGTCATATTGTAAACACAAGCTGTAACTGTCATTGTATAATGTGTAGTAGTTTTCAAAATTTCATGTGTGTAACATTATTGTACCTCTGACAAAAGTGTGGATCAAACTAATTCTATATGTCATTTTTTAATTTGTAATAGCTTTTAGTAATTTCATATATATTACGTCATTGTACTTCCTAGATCTAAGTACTCCGACAAAAATTTGAATCAAAATATTTCATAATGTGCATCAAAAAACTTCAGTCTATAACAGCTTTTTAAGTTTCTATATATGCAACACCCTTGCACTTCCTGTGGCCAAGTCCTTTGACCATAAACCACATTTTTCTGTATGAGAAACATCTTTACATCTGCTACATGTAAGTCCTTTGACCACAGCCCACATGTTTGTATGTAGCCGGCCGGAGTGGCCGTGTGGTTCTAGGCGCTACAGTCTGGAACCGAGCGACCGCTACGGTCGCAGGTTCGAATCCTGCCTCGGGCATGGATGTGTGTGATGTCCGTAGGTTAGTTAGGTTTAATTAGTTCTAAGTTCTAGGCGACTGATGACCTCAGAAATTAAGTCGCATAGTGCTCAGAGCCATTTGAACCATTTTTTGTTTGTATGTAAACATAGTGTATTTCACGAGTGCACATCGTAATAATGAAATATGAAGCTGTACTTGGTAAAACTGAAATATGGACATGAAAATGATATTAAGTGTGTAACTAAGTGGCAAAACTGTCACCACAGCGTAACTGTAATACTGGTACTTAATCTTTATGTAAGTACAGATGTATTTTCGTCAAATGCTGCCTTGCCACCTACAATTGTCCCACTTGTATCTGTGTAGTCACCAGCAAATATTTTTTATAAATTTGTTATAAATATATCACATAATGGTAATAACAGTGGTCAGCGACTTTAATGGCAGATTTGGTTTCCTCTCCTGTTCGCGTCTCTCTGGGTAACAGGCGGAGACCATCTTTCCGCTCTGTGACCACTAGCCTACGGCCCAACTGCAGATAATTGGTCCATTTTCAGCCAATGTAGTGTCTTGTTAGGTACACAAACAACATTTTAACATTAGAAGAGTTACACGCATGAATATATCATTTTAAAACAGACGATCCTCCCTACAAGACTTGGCAATTAATGAAACCTAAAGTTACCAACGCTTTCTTTTTACATCTCTGCTCATGAAATGCTCACATAAAACGTGTATAAAACAGGAGGGTTCAGTGGCTTCTGACGCATTGCAACAGGCACTAATGATCGTATTTGACATTTCGGTAATAACTATTTTCGTAGCACGTGTTAGTATAGCAGTAGCAGCAGTAAGCGGGCCTGGCCAATCTGCCTGCGGTGGTCGTCTCGCATGGACGTGCCGTGTTTACGTCCCAGGAGCGCAGCGGCGGTCAAGCGAAACAAAAACACCGCCGGGGAGTACTACGACCTTCGGCGGAAGCATTTGTAAGTAAACGCACTCTGGGTACCTAGTGATCATGTAAGAACTTTAGAAGAATAAGATCAGACTTGGCTTCCAAGGTAGTTGCGCAAAACAGCACATAGCTAAGATCGACAACTGGCGTTTTGTGACACGAGATTTATCTGTCAAAATATTCAGGGTGTTTCACAATTCATGTTACACGCCTTTACAGGACGTGTGGGTGACTAGGTAGAGCGAGTTTTACATAGTTACCTATGTGTCAAAAGGTCATCCAGAGACGTCACAGAGTGTCAGTCTTAGGTGGCAGCGCCTGAAAATGTGAACGTATACAGGATGATTCCGTGACAATGTTACAAACTTTCAAGGATGATGGGGAAGAATAATTGTATCAATCTGAGGTAAGGATCCTTGTACCACAAACGAGCGAGTCGAAAGTTATAAGCTAAAACCATTCTGAAACTTCTGACAGTGGAATACATGTACCAGTACTATTCTTGCTAACATTGTAAGGTAGGGAACTTCCAGAAAATAAACGAAAAAGTCCAGTAAACATGGGCTCAAAAATGCATACCTTAAGAGCTATGAGCATTTGTCACTGGAGGAGATGGGTTTCACACGAGCAAAGATGAAAAAGTGCTCATCGTTTCTAAGGTATGCATTTCAGAGCTTGTGTTTACTGGACAGTTTTTCTTGTCTTGGTCCATACTACCTCCTCTGAAAGTTGCATACCTTATATTCTTAGCAACAACAGTACTGGTACATATATTCCACTGTCAGAGGCATCGCTTATAGCTTTCGACTCGTTCGTTTGTGGTACAGAAACCCTTACCTAGTAGGCTACTGATACATTTATTCTTCTCTATTATCCTTGAGTATGTAACATCATCATGGAACCACCCTGTACATGCATACATTTACAGACGCCGGCGCCTATAACTTTTTATGTTCCGTAGCGTCGTTGGATGAGGTTCATCATCTACAACCTCCAGAAGAGCGTAACATGAATTGTGGAACACCATGTGTGTGGATTTTAGTTTGATTTACTTAAAAACTCAGATCACACGTTAATGGCTAAGACTAACAATTAATGGTTAAGACTAAAGGAGAAGCTGATTTTGTGAACCCCTCAGGTGAAATTATCAGTGCATCAACATCACTGGCTGGACTGGGCGAACATATTCAGTCTTTATTGAGGGCTTATAGCAGTGTTCTCTAAATTAAGCAAGAGAAGTTAGGACGAATACCCACTTAAATGTTTTAACACTGTTCGAGGGGGCCTGCATTGATTTAGAAAAACATTTTCCTGTGTCACATCAATGTGAAAGGTTTTCGAGCCCTGACTATATATGTAGGTCAACCCAAAACGTATGCTGTATATGGGCAAACTGATCACTTATGGCGGCAACGCACCTGCGTTTGTACACCCTGCACCCTGCTCTCAGAGAGAAACATGGAAGGCACCTACATAAGAACGGTACCAACGAATGCTGCCGTCACTAACAATTCAGTCAGGCTAGTGAATCTGGCAAGCAAAACATTAGAGCAACAGACCACAGACCAAACACAGACACACAAGTCAAGAAAATTTAGGACAACCCACCAGCCCACCAGTGCACAGACGAACGAGTCATTGATGCAACAACCTCTGTTCCTTTTGACCACAATTAAAGCTGGGAGAATTTCAGCAAAAGACGTAAGACATTTCCTTTCATGACGTAAACGCGGGTTCCACTGAATCAATTGAAAAAAAAAAAAAACCAAATATGTGTGAAATCTTATGGCACTTAACTCCTAAGGTCATCAGTCCATAAGCTTACACACTAATTACACTAAATTAGCCTAAGGACAATCACACACACACACACACACACCCATGCCCGAGGAAGGACTCAAACCTCCGCCGGGACCAACCGCCCTAGACCGCTCGGCATCAATTGCATATCAATCCTCAATAGTCACTGGAACTCAAGAGTGTAATCCCACTAACACACAAAACGAAGTCATTAGACATTCTGTACAATGCTATGTCTGTCTCTCAACGTGATACATATCAGAGACAGTCGAAATCCAAACGAGCCCTGGCATCACATCACAGCAGCTTCCAAGGAGCAGGACTGAAAACAATCAAAAATTAGGGAATCAAGTAAAAACAAGCAGGAGACCTTCTGATGTCAGTAAAAAACGATACCAAGACAAATACAGCTATGAATACCCATTCACTAGCTGAACCGGACAGTAAAATTATCCCCCCTGACTTGCAATATGACACAAAGATTTCGTTTATTGATATGTTGCTTCACTGCATGGGTGTATTGTGTACTAAATGTCAAATGTAAAATAAAGGAGAGAAAGAAACTAGAGACCAGAGATCAAGTTATACATACAAATTTTCTAGACTGAATTGTTTCTTATCCCTTATGACGTACTTCGAACCGTAACCATCACCAAATCAAAATAGGTCCTTACCCTTAGATGTACCATATCACGTCGAACTGTAATAGACATTACAGTGAGTAACTTAAAGGACAGTTTTTGATGTGGTACAGTGCATCTAAAGGTAAGGATGAGAGATGGTAGGGCACTCTCACTTCTGATACGGTGTTATGCTTGTTAATGTTCTTAGGGATGATGACCTTTATTAATTGGTTGCTATAGTGGATATCACCTGCATTCATTCATATGCCGAAATGTTTGGCGGTAGTTAACGCTCTTCCTTGTGTGCTCTAGTGCAGGAATAGTGGTAAGCTTTACCTGCGTTCAAAGGAAGAGGGTGCTGATTTAAATGACTGTAGTAAAAGCGTACGGCGGCTGAGGACTGAAGAGAGCATTTTTTCTGCGAAACCTGGGTGAAAACTTTGCGAACTTCCCAGTTCCTCAGTTTCATTGTGTAGACACGTTGGATGGCGCCGGTTGGTCTGCGACCGCGTCCAGGTAGGCTGACTAGCGCCGAGGAGTCGCTGCTGCTATGGGCAGAACATTGATGACTGGCAGTAAAGCGGAGGATGGGCCCTTGTTAAACAGCAAGCTGATGACACAACTGTGTGTTTCTGTGAATTTCCGTGGGACAGGTCAGTGGCACCCAGATGTCCAGACCCTGCTAAAAACATATTTGTGAAGGCACAAGCGCGTTTTTGGCTGTTCTTTGGAAAGTTCAAAATGGACGCAACAGGGGACATAACGATCTTTTTTATGGAGGGCTGTGGTTCTATGCAGTTCATGCTTTTAGCAAAAGACACGGCATAAACGTGTGGGAAAGAGGCTGCGAAGCTGGATCTTTTTCTTTCCTCCCAATTAATTTTTTAAAGTCGCTGGTTGGTCAAATCTGGGTATGCAGAGCAAGGGGCAGTCTCTGAACTACGATTTCTGCGCTCCAGCTCATGATTGGCTTGGGCTAGATTGGGTGTAATCTAAGCATGTAAATGTGATATGCTACCGAGCTGGTGAGGAAAGCTGAGAGAGAGAGAAGATGACACTCTTGTACTGGCGCTTCACTAGTAAAGAACTGCAGGTCTTCACCGAAATGGTGGAACTTGTCTCCTTTGCTAGTGTGCCACTTAGATCCTGTGCCAGTCACCATCTGAACCATCAGAGGTACTGCTTCTAGCATCACACAGACAACCAGTGATGCGTGGGTGTACTTATTTGTTTTGAGTCGGCCGTCTAAACATTTGACGTACTCTGTCACGCATAGTTGTGGCACGGGGTAAAATTAGTTTGGCAGACCAGCAAATGGGTCCACCTGCATACTGGATTCCACTAAGGTTTTAGAGGCTCATAGGGAAGTACCTGCGTTCCGAATTAGCCTGTGAGACAGCGTACTTCAATTTTTTCGGGCGCTCGCCATTAATAGCAGATTGCTGCCGTCCATGACTCCAGTCGCCGAGCGCATCGTGGTGTGCTGTCCTTACCTGGTGAAGGGTAAAGTATTTGCTGCTACGGCGTGGAGCTCCGATATATGCTTCTCAGCACCCTGTTCTTCGGAAACATATTTTTCTTTATGGAATAGTAGAGTATAGATACCTGATAGTAGTGTAGTTTTTGGTCATATCACCGATCCACTTGTATGAAGTCAGATAAAGCAATTAGTTATGGTTAATGTCTGGCATTGCTCCCCAGCTGATCACTTTGTTCGCTATAGACCGCATATCACTGAAAGCGTTTGCCCAATAAAACAAGGTTTGTGTGCCGTTTCTTTAGCATTTTTTGTCTTCTGATGTTAAGAATGAATAAAGCTGTTATTTACCCGCAACTCCTACCAGTGTTCTGATTAACGTTACCTTTGCCATTTTTATTAAAGTCTCTTTTACAAGTGAAAGTCGTTGCAAGGATTTATTTCGATTTGGTGATGTCTATGGTAGATGTGCGTTATAAGGAATAACACATTGTGATCTAGATAAATTCTTTGTGTAACTGATAAGAATGATCGCCGAAGTCCATTACCTCTCTATGGACGAACTGAACTAACTTGTGAACGCTTTGTTGTCTGTATAACTAGAAATATTTCCTCGCAGATCTCACACGCTGTAGATTTGTAATGTTTGAGATTACAAGAACAGGAAGCTGTGAGCGCAAAGTCCATTTACTGAACCACTAAAGCAATTGCATGTTGGAAGATTAAAAAAAAAGTTACGAGATACAGGTAATTTTGAGGTATATCTGGTTACAAAGCTATTATTGTACACAAAATTAAAGAAATTTATGAAATTTTTTTAGTGTTACAAACCACACACCACACATCACAAACCACATACTTTCAGGCATTCGCGAGTAAACAGTCATTTTGATACAGATAAAACAATACTGTAGCATGTCGTGGAAGTTGGAAGAGGGTATTAGCTCTTATGGCAAACAGAGTTAATGGAAAAAATGATGATAGTTGTCAGAGTGCCCCCCTCCAGTGACACTGACGATTTTATCAAACCGTAGGGGTAGGTACTACATCAAGCATTTCAGAAAATGGTAAGGATTAAGCTTTTATCTTTGAGTTTGCACAGCAGCGTTATTTACAACTGTTTCTGTATATGTAGCCAATCTGTGGGTTTTCCCCTGAAACTTAGAGCCGAGTTGTTCGTCAGGGCCATGTTGGACCATGCCAGTTGTTTCTGAGAAGAGAGGCAGATTCAAAATGCTGAATTACAATGGTAGTTCATCAATTGTCTATGAAATGTGAAATGTTTTTTAGGTTGAGGAAAAATAGGGAATCATTTCTATACTTCCTCATACAATAAGATGAATGTAGGTCAAAAGTATCACAACGTTTGTATTTACATAACACAACTGACTCACTTATACCTTGCTATGTTCAATGATAATTAAATCCATAGAGGATCTTACGTAAAGAGTACATGCGGTTTACTTCTGACACGCAGCATTACATTTATCTATGATACTTGATGTTACTGGCGCTTAATTTCAATTTAATTACAGGAGTCAGAGGACCACCACACCACTGCTTCGTGAAGCAGATAACGCAAAGCACGTAGCGCTGCTCGAGGGAGTAATTTTGTATGTGGAATAGAGCGAGTGCTCTGTAAAGGTGGTAGAAACTTTCCGGGAACTGGAGAGCCGTTGGCTTTTTCTTTTCACCTCGCTCCTCTTTAATTTACAGTAGCCGCGGGGCAACGATGCAGCTCATGCCCTATAATTGCACCGCCGCCTTATTCCAAGACGCCTCTGCACCCCAACCCGCCACGCTCTTGTGGTCCCCTGGCGGTCGAAATTACAGGCGCCGCCGTTGGACAGTCTATTTGTGTTACTGTTCATTTTTGCACTGTGGTGCTGGAAGTTCTGTGTGGACAAACTGTGGCGTCTATGCAACTACAATTAACACCAACTGCTTAATGGATTCCCCACAATGAGTAACTACGCACATCAAAAAGTTTTCCATTACCCAGGTTTCCAGAACTCCTGCAGATAGACGTTGAGTGTGGATATTGTCTCACAGACACAGTCCCTTTGTTCAGAGATGTCACTAAACCCGCCCAAAGATGTAAACAACCATGCACGAGCAGCGCCTATTAGACGGAGGGGGTCCGACAGCCGATCAGGCATTCCACCAGGAAAGAGGTACACGGCTCGTGTTGTCTGTAGTTCAACCAAGCCTAGACAGTAGATACCGCGGTTCGATCGCATCCATATTGTTACTTTGTGCCAGGAAGTGCTCTCAACAAGGGATGTGTCCAGGCGTCTCAGAGGGAACCAAAGCGATCTTTTTCGGACATGAAGTAGATAGAAAGAGACAGAAACTGTCGATGACATGCCTCGCTCAGGCCGCCCAAGGGATACTACAGCAGTGGATGACCACTACCTACGGATTATGGCTCGGAGGAACCGACAGCAACACCACCATGTTGAATAATGCTTTTCATGCACCCATAGAACGTCGTGTTAAGACTCAAATTGTGCGCAATAGGCTGAATGACACGCAATTTCACTCCCGACGTCCATGGCGAGGTTCATCTTTGCTACCAAGACACCATGAAGCGCGGTACAGATGAGCCCATCAATATTCTGAATGCACCGTTCAGGATTGGCATCATGTTCTCTTCATCGATGAGTGTCGCGTATACCTTCAACCAGACAATAATCGGAGACGTGTTTGGAGGCAACCCGGTCAGGTTAAACGCCTTAGACAGACTGTCCAGCGAGTGCAGCAAGGTGGAGGTTCCCTACTATTTTGAGGTGGCATCATATGGGGACGACGTACGCCGCTGGTTGTCATGGAAGACGCCCTAACGGCTGTACGATACGTGAATGCCATCCTCCGACTGACAGTGCAATCATATCGGCAGTATATTGGTGAGGCATTTTTCATGGACGACAATTCGCGCCCCCCATCGTGTAAATCTTGTGAATGACTTCCTTCAGGATAACGACATAGCTCGATTAGAGTGGCCAGCATGCTCTCCAAACATGAACGCTATTGCACCTGAGATAGACTGAAAAGGGCTGTATATGGATGACGTGACCCACCAACCACTCTTAGGGATCTACGCCGAATCGCCATTGACGAATGGGACAATCTGGACCAATAGTGCCTTAATGAACTTGTGGATAGTATGCCACGATGAATACAGGCATACACCAATGCAAGAGGACGTGCTAATGGGTATTAGAGGCAATCTGGACCACCACCTCTGAAGGTCTCGCTGTACGGTGGTACAAAATGCAATGTGTGGTTTTCATGAGCAATACAAAGGAGGGAAATGATGTTTTAGATGATCTCTATTCCATTTTTCTGAACAAGTTCCGGAATTCTCGGAACCGAAGTGACGCAAAACATTTTTATGATATGTGTATTATTCGATAAAGAAAAGTTTGCCTTGAAAAGTGTGACGGTTCTGTCGTAGTTAAGAATGAATAAGACACAGGACATAGCAACAGCGAATAAATCTGCACCTATATCTACTTCTCCACTCCACTAGCCACCTTACGTTTTATTGTAGCGAAGATTTCTTTCACCACAATTATTTCCCCCCTTTACTGACTCATTTCTGAAACGTTCCCTGTAACAAGGACGGTCCACAAGCCTCCGCACTAATGTTTCCGATTTACTACCCTTGGTCATTCAGTTAGATGTATGGTTCAGATGGCTCTAAGCAATATGGGACTTAACATCTGAGGTCATCAATCCCCTAGACTTAGATCTACTTAAACCTAACTAACCTAAGGACATCACACACATCCATGCCCGAGGCAGAATTCGAGCCTGCGACCGTAGCAGCAGTGCGGTTCCGGACTGAAGCGCCTAGAACCGCTCGGCCGGCGGCTAGATGTATGTAAGGGAAAGTACTTGCTACCCGAGTTCAGAGATGTCACTAAACCCGCCCAAAGATGTAAACAACCATGCACGAGCAGCGCCTATTAGACGGAGAGGGTCCGACAGCCGATCAGGCATTCCACCAGGAAGGAGGTACACGGCTCGTGTTGTCTGTAGTTCAACCAAGCCTAGACAGTAGATACCGCGGTTCGATCGCGTCCATTTGTTACTTTGTGCCAGGAAGTGCTCTCAACAGTAAACCACACACAGAAGTACATTGCGTGTGAGATAGTATGGCGCCACTCCACGGGTAGCCGTTTTGCTTCAGATTCAAAATTGTGCAGCGATATTTCATCGACTGGGACGAAGTTCGACGACCAGACTGGAAAAACGGCAGCAATTCCGCACATATAGTCCATCGTTGCTCTTTAAACTGTGTGGAGCGCTGCGGGCACACGCCTTTGAGTACACCGACTGGTAGACGAATATGTCAGCACTACCACATATACGTCCAGTTGAGCGGCGAGGTGTTTGTACCTATCGATTACCTAGAATGAGACTGCCCGCACGTTGCATGTGTCACAGATGTGTGCGGCCGGACGGCAGACCGGAGATGGGACAGGTTTACGTTAGCTTGTTACGATGATGACAGATGCCCTGTCCAACGATTCACCGTGCTTTTGTTCACTGCCGGACCTCTGTAAAAATTCTGCGAGAGCCTATGAACATCGGCGATACTCTCGTTTTCCTTCAGAGGCAACAAGACAGCACTCTGCTTGGAACGCATCTCCGTTGCAGTCGAAACTCCACGAAACTATAGGAGCTGATGAAACTAGAATATTTTCCGGTGCCCCACAACAAATTCCGCATTTTTTCGACCGAAATTGGTCGAAAAATATGTTGCATTACTTATTAAACGCCCATCGTGTGTAAGCAGAGCAGGGGCCAATGGGGAATGATTATAGCGACGAAATGATCCGCAAGTGGAAAAATCCGCTGACATAAGAGACACTGGCAAAGCGCAGATTCATGTGGCCAAGCATCTGGGAATCGGCAAATCTGATCGGCTGTTCACTTTCTACTGACGTGAGCATCTGTGATAAGGTTGAAGGACGGTGAAACTACGAGTAGACTACATGGCACTGGACTTTTGCACCTCGTCTCAGAATGTGAAGGCTGAAAGCCTGCATGCTCTGTAAGCCTGATCTGACGGCAAAGTGCAAAGACAGTGTAGACACAAGTGTTTCGAAAGACACCGTACTGCGCGCATAGTTGAAGCTCAGCACTAGATGAACCCTACGTGTTCCCAAGTTGACCCAACGATATCGTCAATGGACTGTAGTGGATACAGTAACATCGATATTGGATCACGGGTTAAGAGAAAGTCTCGCTTCGTCGGGTGAATAAAATTTCCCGTTACACGGGGTCTACGGTCGCGTGCACATACTCAGTCATCCAGGTGAACGAATGCTCGAAACACACTGTGCCAAGGATGTAGACTGGTTGGGGCATTGTTATGGTATGTAGGACATTGATCTGGGATTGTATGGGAAATCGAAATCACCATGACAACTGTGGACTAAATGACCACTATTGGAGACGACCTGGATTCCTTCGAGCTTGATGCACTCCCCCAACGATACTGGCATCTCCCAGCTCAACTACTGTCGTCACACAAAGTACAGCTATAGTGATTTGAAGAGCACGACACTGAACTCATGTTGATATCTTGGGCACCAAATTCACGTACTCTGATCGCAATGGAAAACATCGGGGCACTGTCGGGCGCCAGCTCCGCGCCAACATACCACCGCCCCGTAATTTACGGGACTTTATTCAGAATGTGTGTAAATACCTTATCCCATACATCTGGAAACCTACCAATAACTTTTTGACTTCAAACCATGCAAAACATTGCTGTATTTACACTACTGGCCATTAAAATTGCTACACCAAGAAGAAATGCAGATGATAAATGGGTATTGATTGGACAAATATATTATATTAGAACTGACATGTGATCACATTTTCATGTAATTTGGGTGCATAGATCGTGAGAAATCAGTACTCAGAACAACCACCTCTGGCCGTAATAACGGCCTTGATATGCCTGGGCATTGAATCAAACAGAGCTTGGATAGCATGTACAGGTACAACTGCCCATGCAGCTTCAACACGGTACCACAGTTCATCAAGAGTAGTGAATAGCGTATTGTGACGAGCCAGTTGCTCGGTCACCATTGACCAGACGGTTTCAGTTGGTGAGAGATCTGGAGAATGTGCTGGCCAGGGCAGCAGTCGAACATTTTCTGTATTCAGAAAGGCCCGTACAGGACCTGCAACATGCGGTCGTGCATTATCCTGCTGAAATGTAGGGTTTCGCAGGGATCGAATGAAGGGTAGAGCCACGGTTCGTAACACATCTGAAATGTAACGTCCACTGTTCAAAGTGCCGTCAATGCGAACAAGAGATGACCAAGACGTGTAACCAATGGCACCCCATACCATCACGCCAGGTGATACGCCAGTATGGCGATGACGAATACACGCTTCCAATGTGCGTTCACCGCGATGTCGCGAAAAACGGATTCGACCATCATGATGCTGTGAACAGAACCTGGATTCATCCGAAAAAACTACGTTTTGCCATTCGTGCACCCAGGTTCGTCGTTGAGTACACCATCGCATACGCTCCTGTCTGTGATGCAGCGTCAAGGGTAACCGCAGCCATGGTCTCAGAGCTGATAGTCCATGCTGCTGCAAACGTCGTCGAACTGTTCGTGCAGATGGTTGTTGTCTTGCAAACGTCCCCATGTGTTGACTCAGGGATCGAGACGTGGCTGCACGATCCGTTAAAGCCATGCGGATAAGATGCCTGTCATCTTGACTGCTAGTGATACGAGGCCGTTGGGATCCAGCACGGCGTTCCGTATTACCCTCCTGAACCCACCGATTCCATATTCTCCTAACAGTCATTGGATCTCGACCAACGCGAGAAATAATGTCGCGATACGATAAACCGCAATCGCGACAGGCTACAATCCGACCTTTATCAAAGTCGGGAACGTGATGGTACGCATTTCTCCTCCTCACACGAGGCATCACAACAACGTTTCACCAGGCAACGCCGGTCAACTGCTGTTTGTGTATGAGAAATCGGTTGGAAACTTTCGTCATGTCAGCACGTTGTAGGTGTCGCCACCGGCACCAGCTTTGTGTGAATATTCTGAAAAGCTAATCATTTGCATATCACAGTACATTCTTCCTGTCGGTTAAATTTCGCGTCTGTAGCACGTCATCTTCGTGGTGTAGCAATTTTAATGGCCAGTAGTGTATTTCCAAAATTGAAACATCACGTTGTTAATTACGTGGTCGTAATGTTTTGGTCCGTCAGTTAATGTACATTTGTTGGACAATTATTTATAAATCTAAAATAAAGCTTAAAATCTATCGGACGATAACACTGACGTCGAAAATAGTTGCAGAATAACAGTAATTTCTAGCCGCTTGTGGTGGTTTTACGTCGAAATATATTTCTTAAAATATGAGGTGAACCACTTACAGAAGATTTAATGTGTGATCAGTGTATTTAGTTTAGTAGGTAGCGTGGACGCACATGGTAAGAATCGGAGTAAATCCTCTTGGAAGTTTTTGCTGACGGATCTCTCCTTTTAACTAGCCCTTTGTTTTCGAAACACGGAGAAGAAATGCGTAACAAGCAGTGATCTATAGACGAATGGAGGGGCGACTGCCGAGGGCAGAGACAGCCGAAGTGAGGGGCGTCCTTCGGCCCTTTGCCGGCACTAGAGCGCGGGGCCCAGACACGGCTGCCGGCGGTGCGATGGTTCCGGCGCTGGCCGCGGCGCCGGTGCGGCGCTGCGCTCGCCCCTTAATGACGCGCATTCAGCGGGCCGCGTCCATTAGGCCGCCTACAGCCCATTAGCGATAACAAACTGCCTGCCTGTCTGCAGCCGCGCCGCGCCCCACCCTTCCCAGGCAGACGTCTCTACTGTGCTCTCCTCAGACGCCTTCGCAAGCATACATCTAAGCGACACCAGTTATCACCGGATCAGTATAACGACCCCAGCGAGAGCAAAAATTTATTTCTAGGAACAACTCTACGGTAAGAATATTCTAAATGACCTTCAGTTCTTAAAAATAATGGGTCTGGCGTAACTTACGACACGATCTCCATTACGTATTCGATTACGGAACAATTTCAAATACACTCCTGGAAATTGAAATAAGAACACCGTGAATTCATTGTCCCAGGAAGGGGAATCTTTATTGACACATTCCTGGGGTCAGATACATCACATGATCACACTGACAGAACCACAGGCACATAGACACAGGCAACAGAGCATGCACAATGTCGGCACTAGTACAGTGTATATCCACCTTTCGCAGCAATGCAGGCTGCTATTCTCCCATGGAGACGATCGTAGAGATGCTGGATGTAGTCCTGTGGAACGGCTTGCCATGCCATTTCCACCTGGCGCCTCAGTTGGACCAGCGTTCGTGCTGGACGTGCAGACCGCGTGAGACGACGCTTCATCCAGTCCAAAACATGCTCAATAGGGGACAGATCCGGAGATCTTGCTGGCCAGGGTAGTTGACTTACACCTTCTAGAGCACGTTGGGTGGCACGGGATACATGCGGACGTGCATTGTCCTGTTGGAACAGCAAGTTCCCTTGCCAGTCTAGGAATGGTAGAACGATGGGTTCGATGACGGTTTGGATGTACCGTGCACTATTCAGTGTCCCCTCGACGATCACCAGTGGTGTACGGCCAGTGTAGGAGATCGCTCCCCACACCATGATGGCGGGTGTTGGCCCTGTGTGCCTCGGTCGTATGCAGTCCTGATTGTGGCGCTCACCTGCACGGCGCCAAACACGCATACGACCATCATTGGCACCAAGGCAGAAGCGACTCTCATCGCTGAAGACGACACGTCTCCATTCTTCCCTCCATTCACGCCTGTCGCGACACCACTGGAGGCGGGCTGCACGATGTTGGGGCGTGAGCGGAAGACGGCCTAACGGTCTGCGGGACCGTAGCCCAGCTTCATGGAGACGGTTGCGAATGGTCCTCGCCGATACCCCAGGAGCAACAGTGTCCCTAATTTGCTGGGAAGTGGCGGTGCGGTCCCCTACGGCACTGCGTACGATCCTACGGTCTTGGCGTGCATCCGTGCGTCGCTGCGGTCCGGTCCCAGGTCGACGGGCACGTGCACCTTCCGCCGACCACTGGCGACAACATCGATGTACTGTGGAGACCTCACGCCCCACGTGTTGAGCAATTCGGCGGTACGTCCACCCGGCCTCCCGCAAGCCCACTATACGCCCTCGCTCAAAGTCCGTCAACTGCACATACGGTTCACGTCCACGCTGTCGCGGCATGCTACCAGTGTTAAAGACTGCGATGGAGCTCCGTATGCCACGGCAAACTGGCTGACACTGACGGCGGCGGTGCACAAATGCTGCGCAGCTAGCGCCATTCGACGGCCAACACCGCGGTTCCTGGTGTGTCCGCTGTGCCGTGCGTGTGATCATTGCTTGTACAGCCCTCTCGCAGTGTCCGGAGCAAGTATGGTGGGTCTGACACACCGGTGTCAATGTGTTCTTTTCTATTTCCAGGAGTGTAGGTATCACACGAGTTAAAGAGAAGATAATAATCTCAAATATAAGACATCGCTATAAGTGCGGGTGGAAAACTGGTGAAACACACATTCAGCGGCGTAACTAGGCTAACTGGTTCCTTTGGCAATTTTAGATATTGCCTCCCGTCCACCAGCTGTGCTAAACTCTCCCCCGATTTTTTAAAACTTAATCCTCACCACAGCGAACGGCTCTTTCCATTCACCCGTGTTGGTTTCCTGTGTTTGAACCTGTCAATAAATAAAAATTGACGTGTGCCTTCTCTATTAACTGAATATTTTAGACAAGATTAAGTCTTAAACGTATTGGCTACCTGTTTCGACAAGATGTCACCAAATTTTCAATTCCAAACTCGAAACCAAACAAAGTATTTAATTTGAAAAGGCAATGAACTCATGCTTAAATGATTGGGAATAGTTAAATTCTATTGAGGTATGGCACCTAAAAATCGATCATTAGTTATTTTGTTCTTTGATAACAAGAAAACTTAAAGTTGCGCTTAGTATATTCCAACAAAAATAAAACCCTGTAAAATTCAATTTATTAAAAATCAATCTTTCTGACGGCTTTTCACAAAGATCGTGCCGTGAAAACTCGAACTTTTAGGCAAACAATTTTTCTATTCTATCATGACTGTGTTGAGATAACGCCTGGGAGGGCACAGCTAGGAGGAACACAAATACCAAAACAAACAGTTCACTCGAAGCAAACAAATACTAGAGGCTCGTAGAGAAGGCTAAATCTCTTTACACATGTAAAGCGAAGTAAGTAAATCATAAATGAGTATTTTTAACGTAAAGAATTGGAATATCTCCTTACACCCTAACAGTAAAATATAATAAAATGCACGTAGTTACAGTTCATGACACGAAACTGTTTTAAGCCTTTTTTCTATGAAAGTTGTTGAAATAAGTGTTTTCATAAAAATGAGGTAGCAGGACAACATAGAAATACCAATCACACTTTCACCGTAGTGAACTGCTGATATTTGTTTTATCAAAATGACTGACCTTATCTCATGATGATTTCCTGTCCTACATATCTCTCCACATTTGGCTGCCATCCAAACCCTACCTTTCTTCTTCTCTACCCCTCCCCCCCCCCCCCCCCCCCCCCTTCTTCGTCATCTGCGCCTCGTTCACTTGCCTTTCTCTTCTGCCAAACCACGTTTTCCTGCCCGTCACAAAACACTGCCGCCACTAAACCAGCGCTTGCACCGTTCACCTCCCACCTGACGTGCACCCAATATGCCACTGCATAACCTTAAGCCTGAAACGCATGGAACAAGTATTGAGGAAACTTGCTATGAATATGCTATCTTGAATCCTATCACAAAAATTATCGTTTCTTTTTTCTGGCGGGGGGGGGGGGGGGGGGGGAGGGCGGCTAAGGCACCCCGTAGCACCACTGGAAGTGGGCGTGGGGAGGAGGTGACACACTAAAAGAATCGGAAATGACAAACGACAGTGACATTTCCAAAAGCCTTCACAACTGTTGGCTGATTGCTGTCAGTTCATTGTTACGGTCCTTCTGGCAGGATAGTGTTCGTAACGGAGTTACTTGAATGTAAGTACCTCGGCCACGCTTGGTAATCAGCCAGCTGATCGTAAATAAATTAGGGAAGTCACCCGTCTCTTGCGTCCAACGGTGTCGTTTGTTTTGTAACTCCGCATTACACACACTTGTGACACACAAGAATGATGTACAGGACTGTGAATCGGAGCCACTATAGAAAGGGTCTTGGCTAGGCGGGGCGAACATTGGAGGGGCTGGACGAAAACATGGATGCTTGAATATAAATTCAGATGATACCGAAATCTGCAGATTTCGCTGTTACATTTGACCACGAACGGTACCTGTGCAATATCCACAGTACGTTGCAAGTGTCAGTCGCGGTCAGAATAGTGACTATGTGGATGTGAGTACATAATGTCCGAGCAAAGTGGCCTGTAACTGAAAAAGTTTCATGATCTTTCCGTTGGCAAAACACTCAGAAATAGTCCCCGACTCAGATCTCCTACAGCCATGGAGAGATGAGCATCAGATAAAGATTGAATAATCGAGGAAAGGATAACGTTTGCCGAGTCGAGGCGCGGACTTTCGGAAGTTTGAACGTGATAGAGAAGCTAGAAAATTTGAAAATGGAAACGCAAAGGTTCAATATAAATATAGTGGGGTTCAGTGAAGTGAAATGGAAAGAAGACAAGGATTTATGGTCAGACGAGTATGTGGTAGTATCAACACCAACAGAAAATGGTATAACGCGAGGAGGATTCGTCATGACTAGGAAGGTAGGGCAGATAGTTTGTTACTTTGAACAGTAGTGATAGCGTTTTTCCTATCAGAATCGACAGCAAATCAACACCGACGACGATAGTCCATGTGTACAGGCCAATTATGCAAGATGAACTTGAAAAGACAAAGTATATGAGCGTATGTCACGCGTAGTTCAGCACATAAAATTACAAAATACTCTGTTTAAGAAGCACAAGAGGAGGAGGTATTCTTAGAAAAGATCGGCAGATATGGGATGATTTCAGTTAGATTACATCATGGTCAGCCAGAGATTCCCAAATCAGACACTGGACTGTAAGACTCAGATCACAATTTAGTAGTTATGAAGAGTAGGCACAGGTTTAAGAGATTAGCCAGGAAGAATCAATTCGGAAAGAAGCGGGATGCAGGAGGTACTAAGTAATGACAGGATACGCTTGAAGTTCTTTACATCTATAGTTAATGCGATAAGGAAAAGTTCAGTAGGCAGTTTAGTTGAAGAGAAATTGACATCCCTAAAAAGGACAGAGAAGTTGGAAAGAAATCATCGGTACAAGGAAGGTAAGTGTGAAGAACCCATGGATAACAGAAGAAATGTTGCAGTTGATCGATGAAAGCAAGAAGTATAAAAAAGTTCTGGGAAATTTAAGAGTACAGAAATGCAAGTCGCTCAGAAATGAAATAAACATTTAAGTTCAAAAAATGGTTCAAATGGCTCTGAGCACTATGGGATTTAACATCTATGGTCATCAGTCCCCTAGAACTTAGAACTACTTAAACCTAATCAACCTAAGGACAGCACACAACACCCAGTCATCACGAGGCGGAGAAAATCCCTGACCCCGCCGGGAATCGAACCCGGGAACCCGGGCGTGGGAAGCGAAAACGCTACCGCACGACCACGAGCTGCGGACTAAACATTTAAGTGCAGGGAAGCTAAGGCGAAATGGCTGCATGAAAAACGCGAAGAAATCGAAAAAGGAATGATTGTCTGAAGGACTGACTCAGCGTACTACACATCCTTGAGTGAAATTAAAAGTAAGGGTGGTAACATAAAGAGTGCAATGAGAATTCCACCGTTAAATCCAGAGAGCAGCACGTGTTTGTGGAAAGAGCACATTGAGAGCCTCTATGACGGGAAAGATTTGCCTGATGTGATAGAAGAAACAGGAGACGATACAGAAGAGATAGGGCAACCATTATTAGAAACAGAATTTAAGAGCTTTGGAAGGCTTAAGATCAAGTAAGGATAAGGGATAGATAACGTTCTATCTAATTTCTAAAATCTTTGGGAAGGGTGGCAACAAAGAGATTATTTACGATGGAGTGTAAAATGTATGAGTCCGACGATGTACCATCTGATTTTCGAAAAAATGTCATCCATACAATTCCGAAGACACCAAGAGATGACAAGTGAGACAATTGTCACACAATCAGCTTAACAGCTCATGCATCCAAGTTGCTGACAAGAATAATATACAGAAGAATGGAAAAGAAAAGTGACGATCAGTTTCGCTTCAGCCAAGATACACATTTTGCGGTTGATAATGGAAGCAACTGTATAGAAAAATCATAACATATTCACAGGATCTGTCGACCTGGAAAAAGTGTTGGACAATGAAAAATGGTGCAAGATATTCGAAATAGTGAGGAAAATAGAAGTAAGCCATAAGGAGAGACGGGTAATATACAACATGTACAAGAGCCAAGAGGGAATGGTAGGAGTGGACGACCAAGGACGAAGTGTTAGGATTAAAAGGGGTGTAATACAGGGTTGTAGTCTTTTGCCCCAGCCGTTCAGTCTGTAACTCGAAGAAGCAATCATAGAAATAAGATTCAGGAGTGGAATAAACATAGACGGTGAATGTATATCAATAATAAGATTCGCTTATGACATTGGTATCCTCATTGAAAATGAAGACGAATTACACGATGAGTTGAATGGAATGAACGGCCTAATGAGTACAGAATACAGACTGGGAGTAAATCGAAGAAAGACGAGAGTAGTGAGAAGTGGCAGAAACGGGAGCAGCGAGAAACTTAACAACAGGATTGATGGTCACGAAGTACATGAAGCTAAGAAGTGTTGTTACTAGGCAGAAAAATAACCCATGACGGGCGGAGAAAGGAGAACGTAAAAAGCAACAAGGACTGGGAAAGAAGGGCATTCCTGGGCACGAGAAGTCTGCTAGTATCAAACATAGGTCTTACTTAGAGGGAGGAATTTCTGAAAATGTACGTTTGGAGCACAGCATTAGCATTGTATGGTACTGAAACATGGACTATGGGGAAACGGAACAGAAGAGAATCGAAGTCTTTGAGATGTGGTGCTACAGACGAATGTTGATAATTAGGTGAACTGACAACGTAAGGAATGAGGAGGCTCTGCGCGGAATTGGAGAGGAAAGGAAATTGTGGAAAACACTGACAAGAAGAAGGGCAGGATGGTAGGACATCTGTTATGACATTACGGAATAACTTTTATAGTGCTGGAGGGAAATGTAGAGGGTAAAACCCATAAAGGAAGACAGAGATTGGAATATATCCAACAAATAATTGAAGACACGGTTGCAAGTGCTACTCTCAGCTGAAGAGGGTGGCACAGGAGGGTAGTTTGAGGCGGGTCGCGTCAAACCATTCAAAAGACTGACGAGACAAAAAGTGAATTCGAACGTGTCCAAATTGTTGATGCTGTTACAATGGGTGCTTCCGTAACCAAGGGAACCGAAGTGTCTAGTGTTTCAAGAGGCATCGTATCGTAAGTTTACATCGCATATCGTATGCGAAGACACAACATGGAAGAAGGAATGTGTTCCATGACGGTGACGGACTGTCATTGAAGAGGATTGTGAAGAAAAATAAGAGGAAGACAGCTACAAAAGTCACTGCAGAGGTGAAAGTCCTATTCTTGAACCTTGTCAGCATCAAAACAACACGAAGGGAGCCCCAGAAGCAGAACAAGCTGGATTTTAAAAACCACACTTCAGTGGTGTAATTGGCCGTGAAGGTAAAACGTGGTGCAGCAGTGGAAGAATGTCATTTGGTCGGGTGAAACTCGTTTAACGCTGTTTTCAACCGCTGGTCGAGTTTACGTCGCAAGAAAGAAACATGGCGGTGTTCGATAATGATTTGGACAGGGTATACCACGGGCACCATGCTAGGTCACATTACTGCCAGGGATTGTGTCACCATTCTGGCTAAACGGACCGTCCCATCGTACACTGTCTAATGTAGGATGGTGATTATGAAGCCGACGGAGTCCCTGTTCACACAGCTCACTTCGTCCAGGACTGGTTCTGTGAGCAGTCTCTCCTGGCCGCCACCGTCACCAGATCTCAATATTAATCAGCCTCTGTGGTTACTTTGGAGAAAAGGGTGCGTGACTGTTATCCAACTCTATCATCATCCCCGAACTTGCCACTATTGTGCAAGAAGAAGGGTGTAAGATTCTTCTGAAAATCAAACAGGATCTCTACGAATATTATCGATTCCCTGACGACTGGAAGCTGTCACCGTGTTTCCTGCACTCGTTTAGGCAGGGTAACGTATTTATGGTCTTTTCATATTTTTGTCTGCCCCCTTCATGTAGCGTCACGCCGCTTCACGCGAGACAGTCTCACTGAGCGCGGTCGGACGTGCCAGGGTGGACTGTGCTAAGTGGCCGCAGAGCTGGATATAAACTAGAGGCGGCGGCGCCTCAGCTGCGAACGGCCGAAGAGCATGGGTAGGTCAGGCCTGGGGCCTGGACTGAGAGCATTTGCTCTGGCTCATTCGCGTTTAATACTTAACTTTGCGTAACTTCCTAAGGTGAACTTTGCAGTTAAGAGTAGAGTACTTGCAAGTATTTCGCTCAAACGAGCACTAATGATTGTTTCACGTTTTGCCTGCTTTATTTGTTTGTATTTCCTTCGTCGAGTTCCATGACTGCTAAAAATATTCGATTATCTATCACCACTTTTAGCTAAGTGAACCGACCTCAGCCCGTGTATTGTCATCCAGCGTCTAGACCGCTCGCTGGACGCGTCAGTGGTTAAAGTCCCGGTCTGTCACATACCAGTCTGCAGGACGTATTTGTCTTGACGTCACTGTCATTGGAATAAAAATAAGTGAAGATGCAGTAGTAACCATTATTTCCTACGCTGACGACATTACTGTAATAGGAAAGCAAAATATGACCTCCGATAGTTGATGTATACTAGTACGCCAGAAAACCTCGCAAAAAGTACGACTAGAAGTATCTAAAATCCAAACTGATTTCTTTTCAGGATAAATATGATGTTCAATCAGTGATACTTATCTGTGAGCCCCGTTTCAAACAGTTGTCACATTTTTGTTCATTAGAGCTTTGCGTAGGTTTCGACCAGGGAGTTACGTAAAATTAAAGGCATAACACAACGTTTGAACTATGTTTGTGGAACTACCAGCAGAATACGGTGATGTGAAGAGGCACAAAGTAAAAAAAAAAAAAGTATAAACAATGGAACGACAGTTTCTGACACATGATAGTGATGTGGATCCCGCTACAGAGGGAGCTGACAACATTCAAAGAAAGGAAACAAGATATCTATGAAAATGACGAAGAGGCGTTGGAAGACCTCAGGAAATGTAGTTGGAGAAACATTGGGAGTAATTCGTCGGATTAAGTTGGAGCAGACATTTTCCTTGCACTGTGAAGTGAAGAAGAAAAAGGAGAAGAAGAAGAAGAAGAAGAAGAAGAAGTAGTAAACAAAGAAGTAGAGGACGAAGAAGAAAACTTAGCTACAAGATAAAATGTTTTTCATTTTTTTTTTGTTTGTTTGTGTAGTTCCTTACTTGCTTCAAGAAATACGCTTCTTTTATTTATGAAGCATCTTTGTGGTCTGTTACATACGTTTTCTTTTATTTTTTACCAGAGGACGTACGTTTCTTTAGACAACCGTTAATCACTGTACATGTCGCCGGCCAATGTGGCCGAGCGGTTCTAGGCGCTTCAGTCTCGAACCGCGCGACCGCTACGGTCGCAGGTTCGAATCCTGCCTCGGGCATGGATGTGTGTGATGCCCTTAGGTTAGTTAGGTTTAAGTAGTTCTAAGTTTTAGGGGACTAATGACCTCAGCAGTTAAGTCCCATAGTGCTCAGAGCCATTTGAGCACTGTACATGTCAGCATCAGTTATTTTACAAAACCGATTTTGACATTTAAAAATATATCAGGATTGGGACGGAGGACTGTAACGATACAAGTATCTTTATAGCCATGAACAATAAACTTCCAACCATATATTTTTTTCCGTAATAACATTGCATTGTCACAGCTGGCAATGCTGAAGTACCTGTCATCTCTCATGAGTAAAGAGGTACAGCACAGGGCATGCCGTCTAGTGGTGTAACAGGAACTAATGTGGTGGAGTGGCAGTAACATAGGAAGTAACTGTAATCTGCTGTCAGCTCATGGCTAAAGTTGCAACTAACGATGCTGTAGACGTTCATAAACCATATTTGTAAGATACGCAAATCGATATTGTTTTATTTATTTCGTTGAAGGGATCATGTTGCCAAGAATATTGCGATGTTAAGCATTCCTCATTGTAGGAAGACATTGCTTTAGTATTAAGGAATATTGTGTAGGGAAAACCCCCCGGATATACTTCCTTTCCCAGTGACTATACTTCCAGAACATAGTATCCTAATTCAGACTAGGTAATGTGAAGACATAATGCGTCGGTGTTGTGTAAATTGACCTAATTATCAATAAGAGCCATGGAAGCCCTGATTTATTACAAAATTTATGCCAGATATGTTGTGGAGTAGTGGGTTCTGCAAAACTTCAAGATACGTGGTACTGGCTGTTAGTCCAAAGCATGAAGCAGTTTTATTCAGAGCCACAAAAGTGCAACCAGCAAAGTGCATTTTATAGTAGCATTTTCGATGGAGGCTTGGACATAGCTCACCACACAAATGGAGGACTTAAATTTATTTTTGTATGTGATTTTGAGTCATTTGGAATTCATACAGGAAAGCCATATTTGAGTTGTGAAAGCCATGCCCTATTCAGATTTTCAAGTTACATTATAATTATTTGAGTTATTCTAAAAGCAAATGCTTGTACAATGTTGTTATTTGTATGGATAGGAAGTGATCCTATTTTCCTTTGAAAGTGTTTGTTAAATTAATCATGTTTACACTGATAAAAGCTGGTAGAAATCTGAATATAAATATTTGTCAATTACTTAAATGAAGCTAATACATAAATTATAAACCAGCTAAATCGTGTTACACAATAAATGTTACATGTTGCTGATGGTGAACTTCAGAAGACTGCATTGAAAAGTAATTTGTGACTATTATTATTCTTATTAAAATCATTACGGTGGATTATAAGTTATGGAAATCCTCAAATAATGTGCACATGACGAAACAGTCCTCTGCTTATTCAAGGTTGGACTCAAGTGTTACCTCAAACAGAAAGTGTAATTCCCTGTCAGATGCTCAGAAGTGATCTAAATAACTTCAGCTTTGGTATGAAATAAATGTACATAGCTGTACAGTTACAAAATCTGCCAACACAATAAGTTAAACATCCTCTAAGCTTGGCAGGCTAGTTAAAATAATATATCAGCAATGTCCATAAACTGACTCACATTCAAAGTAATTGTTTGTGAGTGAGTGTATGAAAAAATGCTCGTTAGGCATTGATTTACATGAAGTATTCATGTTAGTTAACCGTTTCCCATCATCGTCATCTTAAAAGCGGTTCGTATGAAGTTAGGCAGGTTTCCTCTACTTTTTCAACTTTTATAGTCCTGTCTTCCTCAGTTGCGTGTAATATTACGGTATATTAATAATTTTTACTTATGGACCGTCTGACAGCAACTGAATAAAACACAGTTTTAGTGCCATACGTGTTTCGCCTTTATTTTCTGCAAGGCATCATCAGTGGCAGGTTGCGTGGACAATTTCCTACATATTACGCTCCTGCTGCATTTCTAGTGTTGTTCTTCTTCTTATAAACGCCAATTTGCGGTTTTTTTCCATTCCACAACACTATGCACTGAACGCTTGTTTTAAAGCAATGTTTTGGTTTCTGTTGCCGACTGTCAAATGTTTTTGCCCATAAGAAGAAGAACAACACCAGAAATGCAACAGGAGCGTAATATGTAGGAAATTGTCCACGCAACCTGCCACTGATGATGCCTTGCAGAAAATAAAGGCGAAACGCGTATGGCACTAAAATTGTGTTTTATTCAGTTGCTGTCAGACGGTCCATAAGTAAAAATTATTAATATACCGTAATATTCCTCTACTTTGTTTGCAATAACTATTTATTTCTGTATAATTTATCATGTGGTAATGTGCAAGCTCTGTATAATAAAGAAAGCGATCAGCAGTCTTAATACCAAGGAGCTGCTGCATACGATCGCTTCCCGTTTTTTTTTTTTTTTTTTGGTTGGATTGCCAAACATGTCATCTGAGCAATTAACATCCCTGATTAAGATGTTAGACTGGAGACATAGCAAGACAGAAAGGTAGGGAAGAGTAGAAGGAAGAATGTAAAACGCGTCTGGAAGTTTCGGTAACAAATTTTGCATGGCAGCTATTAGTGACGTCTATGTACTCTGCGAGAAGTGAATTCTGAACTTCTGAACTGCTTTCACTGCAAGACAGAAGACATTAGTTAATTGTTTCTCATTTTACAAACTACTGTACTGCTCTGGCGTGGCAAGGGATGTTATTTTTGCAACAGAGGTTAAAAAATACACTTGTGGTTTCAAGGAGAACGGAAATTAATATGATTATTAGGATCGAGTGTCTCGTGATTTTTTAACGTATGAACGCTACATTCACCACTGAAATTAACTAGGTCATGGAGCAAACACGGTTTAGTATCAATGTAGCTGGGATAGAAAGACGAAAGTATTAAGGAAAGGCAGAAACAAAATTAGTGACATACCGTACGGCGTAAAATCCGGGCACCACAGTGTAGATGAAGTTAAGAAATTCTACCGGCTTGGAATCAAAAGACATGACATACGAAGCAAGGAGGATATAAGAAGCAGACATTCACGTGCAAAGAGAGCGTTCTTCGCCGAAACACGTCAATTTCAAACATAGGCCTTAACTTCATAAAGAAATCTCATTGAATATACGGCTGTAACACAGCACTGTATTCATGTGAATCATGGGTTCTGGGAAAACAAAGAAGAAAATCGAAGCATTTGAGATGTTACGCTACAGAATGATGCTTAAAATTGAGCCAATATAAGACTTTGGGGAGATTCACCGTAATATCAGCGAGGAAAAGAATATATGGAAAATCCTATCTAGGAGGAGAAATAGGATGATATGCCATGTATTAAGACTTGGCGAATTAAATCCCTTTGTACTATAAACTGCTGCAGAATGCAAAAATTGTACCTGAAGAAACAAATTTAAATACACATGTAACAAATAATTGAGGAAGGCGAGTATAGATCCTACTCTGAGACATCAGAAGACTAAGGATCCAGAAACGAAAAGTACTCAAATAGTAATTAATGTAAAGGATTGTCTCTAATCATGTGTTGGCTGATATCTAATGTACGAAAGTATGAGTAGCATCTCCAATAAACATTATGAAGTGTCATTTAGATTAATTACAGGTCTTTCAAAAGTGTGTAAGCATACACTTCTGGCATGTTTAAATTAACTCTAACAGTTGGTAAACTGAAATATGAAGAGCAAGGACATATATAATGAACGTACACTCTGCTATGAATTTTCCAGTAATCTCCAGAGTGAGCTGCAGATATTATAAATCTAGAGTGGAAACATTAATTTTGTCATATATGTCAGGAAATCGACTACCACGTGATTTAAGGGACTATCACCATACTCAGAGGTAGTCTGCCAAATCAGAAAGAACATAAATTAGTGGTATCAAAATAAAATTACATTACTATATTTTAATGATTCAGCAAACAAAAATACTAATGTTGCAAGAACAATAATGACCTGCATTCTGAGACTATTATGGCCATCAGACTCAGTAAATTTCTCGTTAATGGTTTGTGTCTTATTCAAGAAATTTAACAATTTTACTAGCACTTGCTCTACAATGGAGGAATTTTAGAAGTACTTTCAGTTATGTTAGTTTCATGATGCATGGAAGATTTGTTAATGATATGGAATGAGTCATTTTCATTCATATCTGAATACTGTTACATGCTGACCATTTAAATCATTATTTTTTTAATACTGATGTGGATTAGTAATTCAAACCCACTACGTCTTATGTATTACATAAATGTGTATAGATCCTCTTCGACGTAGTAGGGGAGTGCATAAAAGTGAATCTTTTTCAGTTTGTTTTCAAATTTACTTCTGCTGTCTGTCAAACATTTTATTGTATTCATCAGATGATAAAAAAAATTGTGGCAGCATTGTGCACACCTTTTTGCACTAAAGACAACATTAATAATAATAATAAATGTAATTTTTTCTTCTAATTTTGTAAGTATGTACGCTACTATTCATTGTGTGTTATTTACACAATCTTCATGAGAGAATAAATATATTGTGGAGCAGCAGACAAAATGACAAACTGCCTATTGGCTTCTGTCTCGGGTTCTTCGGCCGACGTTCATCTAATGATTTTTCTGACGTTTCGCCAGCACGAGTGGCTGGCATTGTCAAAGCTTCACCCTCCATTGCCGGTGGTGAACTGGCAATGGAGGGTGAAGCTTTGACAATGCCAGCCACTCGTGCTGGCGAAACGTCAGAAAAATCATTAGATGAACGTCGGCCGAAGAACCCGAGACAGAAGCCAATAGGCAGTTTGTCAACAAGTGGCCACGAAAGCCTCAACAATTTAGCAGACAAAATGTCTAACTCCTTTAACATGTATGTACTAGATGCTCGTGGGTGCAACACATATTGCTTTTACATTACATTTCTAGCAATGAAAACTGTCTTTCTTAAAGGCGCTTCACCCTGGAAACACTGTGGAATGGAAATATACAAAATAGGATAACACAGTAATTTCTCTCCCTTCAATATTTGCAACGAAGTAAAAATGTAGCTGAAAACACTTGTTTCAGCATTTCAAAAATGTTTTTTCAGTTTAAATTCTTACTAATACGGACACTAAAATTTTTGAATTTTCCACTCTTTATTGTTTTCTTACCAGGTGTTACATTTGCTATTGGTATAGTGCCTGTAGATGGGTAGAACTGAACACGTTGTGTTTTTGAAATTGAGAGACCATTTCCCATAAAACACTCAATTATATTTTTAAGAGTATTATTTACCATATCTTCTGTGGTGTCTATATGCTTCGATTGATTGGATTACTAGTGTCATCTGCAACAACAACTAATTCTGCTTGTCGCATATTAGATGAAGGGTCGTTTACATATATGAGAAATAATAATGGACCTAACACTGAGCCTTGTGGAACACTGTGATTTCTCCACAGTTAGAAGAATATCAACTACATTTTTCTGCATTCTTTTGCTTAGACATGACGTAGTTCATTAGTTGAGTAAATCATCAATTCCATAGCCTGTCTACATATGTGAGAGTAATTTGTTTATAGGTAAGAGATGGGAATAAGGTAGTACTTCGTTCTGTATTTTAGTCCCCTTTCTGTAAATTCCTTCTTGTAATTACGTAACCAGCTCTATTGTTTTAATGTAGGACAAAAGAGTAAAACTCTAAAAAGCGTACAGTCAGTTTTTTTGTGAGCACAGCTGAAACAACGTCGAGTTAGGCAGTGGGGAGCAGGACAGAACAGAGACATGTAGAGCCACAGGTGCTCACGCCTCGCCACATGACACGCGCCGCACGCAGCGCCGCCTGTTGCTGCTGCACACAAAGAACTCGCGCAGCAACTCCGCGTTGCGTGGCCGCCAGCTGAGTCACCTGTCAGGAGAGCTGCTAAATTATTCCACTTCCTGCAAAGCAACTGCCTGCCGAGCTGCCGTCCCAGTGTATCGATTTAGCTCACGGGAAAAATTCCTCTCTCGCCAGCTTCTAGAGCCGCACCAAATTCTCTGGAGGGGGAAGAAAAACAATGTGGCACGTAGACTCTAGCAAGGTTTAGCAAGTAGCCATACGTCGGAAATGCACAGCTGTACAGCTAGTGACAAGAGCGCAGAAGTTTGCCCGGTCAGGCAACTTGTTTGGATGTGTCCAGTGCTGCGGTTTTGGCCGAGCAAGCTGCTGTCGCATTCGTCAGAATAAATGTATTTTGATACTCTTTATACTTAAGCCGAATTTCAGGAACATTACGAAAAGGCTGTAAGTTAACAGGGAGGATAAAGTATTGTTACTGATATGCTTAAGTGTGTTGCAGTGTGAAAGATTTTTCAATCAGACTGCTGATTTTTCCACCAGAACGACGGAAGGTAAATAGTAGTTTTTAAAACATAATTAAGGGATTTTTGTCCTTAACGATTTGCGAAATAATAACGTGTCTATCTTTTCGTGCTGTATGTTGAGCACCTGGGGAGGAAAGCAACACGGCCGCGTTTACCTCGTTGGCAGAGGACCATCACTGTGCCCATCAGAGCGACATATTAAGCCGACAGTCAGAGACCACCAGAAGACATCGCTGCTTTGTTCTCGTTTACTGCCATCATTATTATTATTAGTGGTTCTTTATTGCTTTTCTATCCTTTCGCTGTACTAACAACTCTCTTGTACACATTTACGCAAAATACGCACGAAAAGTATCGATGTTAAAGTGCTGGACAGGTCATACATTAACAGTGAGTGTGTAGACTCAAGCTTTACAGTAGTACTGGAATAATTGCAAACACATCACAAAAACTGCAGTCAACGTAGGCATGTATTCTCGCATGCAAAGAATTATAAAGGTCCCGAATGGCATCATGCTATAGAATCTTGCATGTTTGTTGCAGTGGTTCTTGCAGGCCCTGGAGAACGAGGGAGTTCCCTCTTCATCATGTCCAATTCGTGTTCAACTTACGAGAGATCTGGTGATCCTGCCAGCCAGGCCAGTTGTTATACACCGTGAGGAACACGTTGCGTTGCGGCAGTCGTATGTGGTCGTGCACTGTCCTGCTGAAAAAGCGCATCACATTCCTGTCGAAGAAATGGCATTAGCACGGGGATAACAGCCAGTGCAATGTGACGGGCACTGGTTGCTGCTTTGCTCTCCAGAAACACCAAATATGAGTTGTAACTGAGGGGCCCCGCACCATGAAGACTGGGATGGACCTGTGCTTCTTGGGCATATACACTCTAGAAAAGACAACTCAACAGGCCTGCATCGTACACATGTACGTCCATCGCTCACACACGGATGGAAGCTAATCTCGTCACTGAAGATAACAGAACGTCACTCCACTCTCCAGTCGACACTTTCACGACACCAGAGTAGCCATGCTTAGCATGGCTCAAAAGAGGAAAGCCGCTGGACCTGATGGGATACCATTTCGATTTTACACAGAGTACGCGAAGGAACTTGTCCCCCTTCTTGCAGCGGTGTACCGTAGGTCTCTAGAAGATGGTAGCGTTCCAAAGGAATGGAAAAGGGCACAGGTCACCCCCGTTTTTAAGAAGGGACGTCGAACAGATGTGCAGAACTATAGACCTATATCTCTAACGTCGATCAGTTGTAGAATTTTGGAACACGTATTATGTTCGAGTATAATGACTTTCCTGGAGACTAGAAATCTACTGTGTAGGAATCAGCATGGGTTTCGAAAAAGACGGTCGTGTGAAACCCAGCTCGCACTATTCGTCCACGAGACTCAGAGGGCCATACACACGGGTTCCCAGGTAGATGCCGTGTTGCTTGACTTCCGCAAGGCGTTCGATACAGTTCCCCACAGTCGTTTAATGAACAAAGTAAGAGCATAAGGACTATCAGACCAGTTGTGTGATCGGATTGAAGAGTTCCTAAAAAACAGAACGCAGCATGTCATTCTCAATGGGGAGAAGTCTTCCGAAGTAAGAGTGATTTCAGGTGTGCCGCAGGGGAGTGTCGTAGGACCGTTGCTGTTCACAATATACATAAATGACCTTGTGGATAACATCGGAATTTCACTGAGGCTTTTTGCGGATGATGCTGCGGTATATCGAGAGGTTGTAACAATGGTAAATTGTACTGAAATGCAGGAGGATCTGCAAGGAATTGAGGCATAGTGCAAGGAATGGCAATTGAATCTCAATGTAGACAAGGTTAATGTGCTGCGAATACTAGAAAGATCCTTTATCATTTAGCTACAATATAGCAGGTCAGCAACTGGAAGCAGTTAATTCCATAAATTATTTGGCAGTAGGTATTAGGAGTGTTTTATAATGGAATGATCATATATAATTGGTCGTCGGTAAAGCAGACGCCAGACTGAGATTCATTCGAAGAATCCTAAGGAAATTCAATCCGAAAACAAAGGAATTAGGTTACAGTACACTTGTTCGCCCACTGCTTGAATATTGCTCACCAGTGTGGGATCCGTACCAGATAGCGTTGATAGAAGAGATAGGAAAGATAAAACGGAGAGCAGCGCGCTTCGTTACAGGATCATTTAGCAATCGCGAAAGCGTTACGGAGTAGAAGAATTTGCAGGAGAGTCGCTCAGTAGCTCGGTGCGGGGTTTTGTTGAAGTTTCGAGATCATACCTTCACCGAGGAGTCAAGCAGTATATTGCTCCCTCCTAAGTATATCTCGCGAAGAGACCATGAGGATAAAATCAGAGAGATTAGAACCCACACAGAGGCATACCGACAGTCTTTCTTTCCACGAACAATACGAGACTGGAATAGAAGGGAGAACCGACAGAGGTACTTAAAGTACCGTCCGCAACGTACCGTCAGGTGGCTTGCGGAGTACGGATGTAGATATAGATGTCATGGAGTCAGTGGCAACCTGGCTAGAGATAGGAGTGAACTTAAACCTGTTGCAAGCAGCCGGTTCCCAATGGTCCCTAATGATCCAGCAGATGCAACGTGTCTCCGGGTTTAGTCTGTAAATTTTTTTTAGACGGCCACCGTTTATCTCAGAGTGCGTCGATCTTGACGTGCTTCTCCACTACGTGGACGTCCAGAAGCTGATAGACAGGAGTTGGCCACTGTTGAATGCACCGACACAGCACCGGTACTTTGTACCCAAAATGTGCAGCAATCTATCGATAAGTCCATCCAACTCGCCACAGGCCCACAACGCGACCCCATTCAAATGGCCGGAGCTATTCAACAGCGTATTTTATCACTATGTCGTAGACAGCAACTACTGCTCATCGTAGCAGAATGCTATTGGAGAGCGCATGAGGTACAGTTTGTCCGTAACATTTTCTTCGTTAGTTATTCTTAGCGAATCCTTAATAAAGGATAAGTAAATAGGAGGTGTTTATAAATTACAGAGCGCAGCTATACAGTTGCATTCAAAAAACTGTGACTGACGCCCGAACAACAGGGAACTGACATGCATTGAGACTAGAAAGTAGTGTACTGTCAATGGATTTGCCAAATAAAACCTGCAAAAAAAAAATAAATAAAACAAATAGACGAATGATCGCTGCGCTCTATAATTGATAAATCATACCACAGTCGCTGAGTTCACCCAGTTTCCTAATGGAAGGAAACCTGATGAAATAGGAGGTAGTTCACTACAGCAAGTGCTTCATTTCCGCACTCGCAGTAAGGTGCGTCACGAAGACAGACGATACAAATGACTTGGTAAATTCCCTTGTTTTTGCCTAACCTTATTGAACTGGGGATCCTTCTTTTGCTGTAGTTTGTTTCGTGGAACCAAGGTTTCTATGGGATTGTTGTTTTAACTGCTACTTACTGCCCTTTATTTGCCTTAATGAATTCCAGACTTCTGGCCAAAGTTGGTTAATGTTGGATTTGACAATGTTATAAAATGTTGTAGGAGGTAATTTTATACTTAAATGTGTCCCTATTGCTGTTGTTTCCTTTGCAAGTTCATCCACTTTCTCATGTTTCCTAATTCCGTTGTGTGCTTTCACCCAAGTCATCTCTGAGCTTTCCTTTTCTGTTACATTTAATGCACTGTTCCATTATCCTGATGCAAAGATACTTTCTAGTCTCTTGTTGACCGGGGATTCAAAGCACACATAGAATCTGTGACTATTAAAATTTTGTTTCTAACAATGTGCACAGTGTACTTTAGTGCTCCAAGGATGGCGAATGAATCCGCAGTAAAAACTGAAGTGAAGTGTTTTCTGGTAACTGATATTTTCTATACTCTCCTTGATACGGGCAGTAAAAGGCGCATTCTCCATAGTCATTTAAAGATCGTTCGGATCCTTCAGTGTAGATAAATATCTGGCCGTGGTACCAAACTGCTGTGGTCATCGGTCCTTAGGCATACACACTACTTAATGTAACTTAAACTAGCTTACGTTAAGGACCACACACACACACACACACACACACACACACACACACACACACACACCGTGGCAAGTCACCTTAGACCGCGCGGCTACTCTGCGTGGCGAACAATTGGTTATCAGCTTTTTACAAGCCGATTATGTAATTTTCGGAAACTGTATGAACTGAAAATATTTGAAAATTCGATGAAACGCTATTTTTTTGTTTGAAATTTGATGTAGTTGTGGGATTATTGGGGAAAAGACTTCCCTCTCTGTGTGGAAAGGATAGCAATTTCATTAGAACATAATGGACACCGTGCGCTACACAAATCCAATATGTGAGAAAGGTCACCTACTTTATCACTTAGCGTTGCTGACCTTTCGCGACCGAGCCGTCCATCTTTCCGGTATTACATTCCTGTCTTAGTGTGTATTGTCCGGTTCGCATCAGCAGCTAAACTTATTACATCACCAGGCTGGTTTCATGTCTTCCCTGTCACCATTAATTTAGCGTGAAAATATATGGAATTTTCTTGTTTTGGTTTTACCCTATTTACACAGTACGAAAACATTCATGACTCATCCACATTTCACTCTTCCCAGATACGCATCAAACATAGGATTTCTAGCAAGTTTTGTGAGAATTTTGTTAAGCAAACGCACTTTAAGTATGACTCTGTTTCGTTGATTGTGTGGCTAAATTCTTTCCTTACGTGCCAAGTATTTCAGACCAATTGTTTTAATCTTTTCTGGGGGTTAAACATTTCATGTTTCGTATACCTTAGACTTCCATGCCTCTTTCTGGCCTTTGAGAAGGCGAATTTCTCGCGAAAGTTAGCTTCAAATTACTATTGCATATGGAGATCCACAAAACATCCAGACGGAGGGCACCCGCTATAAAAACTTCGGATATTTCTCCTATGTTGATACAGTACAGGTTTATCATTGTACATTTACTTTAGCCGTTGTTGAAAACTGGGCGAGGGTTATGGTAAAAGTAGAGAACGTTCATTTGCCCAGACTTTTTATTCAAGACAGTGATAGAATACCTGTTTTTCGGCATATTTTGATATCTTGACTACTTTCTACGTAGTTGCCATTGAAATTTAAACATCTGTCGTCCTTCACAAACTTTCCCATGTCTTCTGCGTGCTTAACTGCCGCCAAGTTGTTGAAACAGACACTAACGTCGTCCTACAGTTTGTTGTCATATCAATAGTGCTTTCCGCCAAAAAAATTCTCAAGTTTGCGAAAAATGTGGTATCACATATCGATACCACCCTACTGGCATCTTTAGATTGGCAATGGAATTAAGTTTCCGCCAGAGATGGATAGCGTCCGCGAAGGATCTGGCGCACCCAGTGGTGCATGCCCACTGAGCCACGCCTCCAGCGGCTCTGGACAAGGAACGGCCTGTGCCGCCGCGATAATGGACGGCTGGCGGCAGCCATACAGTCCACCTGCACTTGGAGCCTCATCACTACGACAACGAGCCTTCATTCAACACTCATGCTCATAAATTAAGGATAATTGCAGAATGCGGTGCCACACAACGTGGCACTACACAAAACTTGCACTAATAGCATAAGCACATAGGAAACACACACGGCACAGATCTGTAAGTCCACGGTATTGGTGATAAGTTGAGAAAACCGTCCCGAAACACATGTGCTACAAAACGTCTCTGTTTCCTGCGCATGTACCCCGACATCAATATGGGATATGATCACCATGCACACGTACACAGACCGCACAACGGGTTGGCGTACTCTGGATCAGGTGGTCGAGCAGCTGCTGGGGTATAGCCTCCTGAAATGTCGTAGGGGTTTGAAGACGTGCAGTGATACGTCGACCGAGTGGATCCCAGACGTGCTCGATGGGGTTTAGGTCTGTAAAACAGGCAGGCCACTCCATTCGCCTGATATCTTCTGTTTCAAGGTAATCCCCCACGATGGCAGCTCAGTGGGGCCGTGCGTTATCATCCATCAGGAGGAAGGTGGGACCCACTGCATCCCTGAAAAGGCTGACATACTGGTGCAAAATGACGTCCCGATACACCTGACTTGTTACAGTATCTCTGTCAAACACATGCAGGGGTGTATGTGCACCAATGATAATCCCACCCCACACCATCAAACCACGACCTCCATATAGGTCTCTTTCAAGGACATTAAGGTGTTGGTATCTGGTATCTGGTTCACGCTAGATGAAAACCCGGCTAGAATCACAGTTCAGACTATACCTGGACTCGTCCGTCAACATAACCTGGGACCACTGTTCTAATGACCATGCACTGTGTTCTTGACAACAGGATTTACAAGCTCTCCTGTGACCAGGGGTCAGTGGAATGCACCTCGCAGGTCTCCGGGCGAATGAATCATGTCTGTTCAGTCGTCTGTAGACTGTGTGTCTGGAGACAACTGTTCCAGTGGTTGCGGTAAGGTCCCGAGCAAGGCTACCTGCAGTACTCCGAGGCCGTCGGCGGGCACTGATGGTGAGATATCGGTCTTCTTGTGCTGTTGTACACTAAGGACGTCCCGTACTGTAGCGCCTGGACACGTTTCCTGTCTGCTGGAATCGTTGCCATAATCGTGAGATCACACTTTGTGGCACACGGAAGGCCCGTGCTACGACCTGCTATGTTTCACCAGCCTCCAGTCGCCCTAGTTTTCCCACATACCGTCATAAATATGTTCTTTGAGCCATTTTCAACACACAGTCACCATTAGCACGTCTGAAAACGTCTGCACTCTTACTCGATGCACCGTACTCTGACATGCTCCAACACGCCTCTGCGTATGTGGACTGCCGCCAGCGCCACCGTGCGACGACCGCAGGTCAAATGCACCGCATGGTCATACCCCGATATAAGCCCACAAACCTCCCACCAGAGCGTTGTTTCACCATGTATCAGCATTATCCTTAATTTATGAGCATGAGTGTAGTTACTGTCGTACGAGTGGACTGTAATTCTTGCTGCATTATTTGGAACGGGTCTTCGTACACTTGGAGAAATACAATTTAAGTATTTCTTGTATTAACTTGTTTGCTAAGCATTTCGGTTCCTGTCCAGCTTTCCTACGACGATCGTTGCCACACTATTCTGCAGCCCATCTCTCCTTAATGTTGTGTATGAAGTGATACAGAACAAAAAAATTCACTCCACGCCAAGTCTGCGTTCTGAGGTGGATGTTCACACTTGAACTAGAGAAGAAAATCTTCCTTAACGCAACAGGATGCGGGTGAGAGTAACAATGAAGAAGTACAGTGCCGCTGGACGTCAGTACACGCCGGGTTGAGCGCCACAATCCATTGGGTTTATGGTTTCTCCTCTAGGCTGAAATGGCTCTGAGCACTATGGGAATTAAGTTGTGAGGTCATCAGTCCCCTAGACCGTAGAACTACTTGAACCTAACTAACCTAAGGACATCACACACATCCATGCCCGAGGCAGGATTCGAACCTGCGACCGTAGCGGTTGCGCGGTTCCAGACTGCAGCGCCTAGAACCGCTGGGCCACCCCAGCCGGCTCTCCTCTAGGCATAAAGTCGACGAGTAGGGAGTCTTTTCAACCGCAAAACACCGTGGGCCTAAAATTTTTGGTGATCTGAGTTTGCCTGGCATTTTTCAGTTTTTTAGGGATTGTGAATGACACCATTCTATAGACTTGAGTTTTGTTTCTTTGCTTTTATGCGAAACCTAAGTCTCGTCATGTGACTTTGCTGCTAACTGTTCCGCTCGTTCATTATTACTGCTCTCCTTTTATTATAATCTGATGACCGGATGTGTGGAATTCGT
This sequence comes from Schistocerca nitens, assembly GCF_023898315.1. Classification (NCBI taxonomy): domain Eukaryota; kingdom Metazoa; phylum Arthropoda; class Insecta; order Orthoptera; family Acrididae; genus Schistocerca; species Schistocerca nitens. The sequence continues at coordinate 547,235,385 of NC_064618.1, forward strand.
TTATCACAGTGGATTTGGATGACACAATGAGTTCAAACTTCCTGGCAGATTAAAACTGTGTGCCCGACCGAGACTCGAACTCGGGACCTTTGCCTTTCGCGGGCAATTGCTCTACCATCTGAGCTACCGAAGCACGACTCACGCCCGGTACTCACAGCTTTTACTTCTGCCAGTATCTCGTCTCCTACCTTCCAAACTTTACATAAGCTCTCCTGCGAACCTTGCAGAACTAGCACTCATGAAAGAAAGGATATTGCGGAGACATGGCTTAGCCACAGCCTGGGGATGTTTCCAGAATGCGATTTTCACTCTGCAGCGGAGTGTGCGCTGATATGAAACTTCCTGGCAGATTAAAACTGTGTGCCCGACCGAGACTCGAACTCGGGTCCTTTGCCTTTCGCGGACAAGTGCTCTACCATCTGAGCTACCGAAGCACGACTCACGCCCGGTACTCACAGCTTTTACTCCTCCCAGTATCTCGTCTCCTACCTTCCAAACTTTACATAAGCTCTCCTGCGAACCTTGCAGAACTAGCACTCCTGAAAGAAAGGATATTGCGGAGAAAGCTGTGAGTACCGGGCGTGAGTCGTGCTTCGGTAGCTCAGATGGTAGAGCACTTGCTCGCGAAAGGCAAAGGTCCCGAGATCGAGTCTCGGTCGGGCACACAGTTTTAATCTGCCAGGAATTTTCATATCAGCACACACTCCGCTGCAGAGTGAAAATCGCATTCTGGACACAATGAGTTATTTTATACTTTGTTGAAAGGTATTACAGTAAGAATATCGTGCCACTAAAATGACTGTTTAACAAAATTCCCTACTTAAGAATTACTGTTCAATATTCCTCAATGTTGACTGGAATACTCTCTTTCACATTCTAAAGGTGGCAGGGGTAAAATACAGGGAGCGAAAGGCTATTTACAATTTGTACAGAAACCAGATGGCAGTTATAAGAGTCGAGGGGCATGAAAGGGAAGCAGTGGTTGGGAAGGGAGTGAGACAGGGTTGTAGCCTCTCCCAGATGTTATTCAATCTGTATATTGAGCAAGCAGTAAAGGAAACAAAAGAAAAATTCGGAGTAGGTATTAAAATTCATGGAGAAGAAGTAAAAACTTTGAGGTTCGACGATGACATTGTAATTCTGTCAGAGACAGCAAAGGACTTGGAAGAGCAGTAGAACGGAATGGACAGTGTCTTGAAAGGAGGATATAAGATGAACATCAACAAAAGCAAAACGAGGATAATGGAATGTAGTCAAATTAAATCGGGTGATGCTGAGGGAATTAGATTAGGAAATGAGACACTTAAAGTAGTAAAGGAGTTTTGCTATTTAGGGAGTAAAGTAACTGATGATGGTCGAAGTAGAGAGGATATAAAATGTAGACTGGCAATGGCAAGGAAATTGTTTCTGAAGAAGAGAAATTTGTTAACATCGAGTATAGATTTAAGTGTCAGGAAGTCGTTTCTGAAAGTATTTGTATGGAGTGTAGCCATGTATGGAAGTGAAACATGGACGATAACTAGTATGGACAAGAAGAGAATAGAAGCTTTCGAAATGTGGTGCTACAGAAGAATGCTGAAGATAAGGTGGGTAGATCACGTAACTAATGAGGAGGTATTGAATAGGATTGGGGAGAAGAGAAGTTTGTGGCACAACTTGACTAGAAGAAGGGATTGGTTGGTAGGACATGTTCTGAGGCATCAAGGGATCACAAATTTAGCATTGGAGGGCAGCGTGGAGGGTAAAAATCATAGAGGGAGACCAAGAGATGAATACACTAAGCAGATTCAGAAGGATGTAGGTTGCAGTAGGTACTGGGAGATGAAGAAGCTTGCACAGGATAGAGTTGCATGGAGAGCTGCATCAAACCAGTCTCAGGACTGAAGACCACAACAACAATAACATTCCTCCAACAAGCGACCGTAAAATTCAGTACCCTGCTAATAAGTACTTTCGTGAACTTCCGCCGTCCACATTTGAACGTTACACATTAACAACTAAGGCGCTGGCAAACGCTCAAAAACGAGCAACCGTAAAATTGAAAAAAAACTGAAACTTCCTGGCAGATTGAAACCGTATGGCGGACCGAGACTTGAACTCGGGACCTTTGTCTTCGCGAATAAGTGCTCTACCAAGTGAGCTTTTTTTATGATCTGATATTGTTTGATATTTTCGTGGCGGACGTCCCATGACACCCGTTAAAGTTCACCGTCGATCCGTTCCCTCAGTTTTTATTTATTTTTTATTTATTTATTTATTTTTTTTATTATAGAGGGCAGCTGACCCTCTGACCAAGGACGCTAAGATCCCGTACCGGCTGCTATCCCAACATGACTCGCGACCCGTCCTCACAGCTTTATTTTTGCTGTACCCCGTCTGCTACCTTTCAAACTCCAAAGAAGCTATTCTGCTCCAAATACTTCATACTTCGTGAGTTAATTTTATCACAGATTTTAAAATCACATAAATAAACACTAAAGAACTGTTTTTGCTCGCAGTTAACGTGATGCTTATGAAGGCAGTGGCGGCAATGGCGGGGTGAGATTGAGCGGCTCGTCATATCGCTGGAAGAAAAGAGTCGAAGAGCAGACGGTTGACGATAGCGGATGCAGTAGTTCTAGTGAAACTAGCTGCTACCCGGCGCTTTGCTGCGTCAGAGCAAATAATTGTGGAAATATCGTTAGAAATTTGAAAGAGCTACATTGTTTGATTAGGAATTATAGGAAGAATGATTTTTTTGTGGTAGATAACGAGTACACTTATTGAAACTGAATTATATGTCGAGGAGAAGTATAAATGACATTCATTTTGTTTTGTTCACTTTAGTGTTAAAGTGCTTTAGAGTGGACTATATTTTTTGTTTGTCCGTCTTCAGCAAAAATAAGCAAACAAATAAATTTCTTGGCTGTCCGACTAGTGAGCACGCAACATGCAACTGGTCATGTGAAAATCATGGATTTTCTAGATTCAATCCGCACACTTGAAGTGATTGACGTTGTGACATGTTGATGGTCATTGAGAATTAATTTCGAATAGGTCGGTGGGAATGAAGCGAATAATTGGTATGAGCTCATCTTCTACTTTCGACGTTCCATTAAGAACGGTTTCCCCGATGACATTCGGCATCAGTTTCTTCACAGCGAGTCTTGTTCCAGTACACAATCTGGGTGCACTAATATTCCTTAAGAAAATAATTTGCACTCCCCCTTTAGCAACAATTTGTGCGGTAGTACAGTACAAAGATCCAACGAATGGAAAAACTCGATTGGATAATTAACAACTTCGTCCCCATTCACGACGCTGTGAATGGATTCGTAGGTAACAGAATCGCTTACAATTTGTTCTTGAATTGCACGGTCGAGTGCATTGACGTTGGTGCTTTTTGCTGCCAAAATAGCACGTCCACAAAGGCATTTATGATTTTATAATTGTTGACAATTTGCGGCAAAACTTTCTGAATGAGTTGTTCGATGGATGGCACAGTGACGCAGAAGTACACTGGGAGGTAAATACATTTTGCGGTAGTATCAAGTGGTGCTATTCCTTCACCAAAGTTCAATAGCTGTTTTGAAAATGTGGCTGCCGACGCATCGCGCTGAAATTGTACACGAGTATTTCTTTAATGTGAGTTTTCCCTGCTGTTTCCAAAATTGCGATGCTTTAAGGCAAGCATTAAGCTCATCAGCTGGTGTCGATGTAGCTACCACTGGAAAAGTTTCTCTTAAGCCGTCAGATAGTAAAATGTGAGCACCACCAAACGTGTGTGCATTTGATCGTCAATCTTCGATCAAGCACGCACTTATGAGCCATGATGCATATGTCCCAGACAATGACTTTGCAAATTTTCATACCTTTAGCTATGCCAGATTCTTCTCAAATGTTACATGTTGCAGCTTCCGAGAAATGCATATTCATTGCCAATGTGAGCGCCGAATACCCTGTCGCTCAACCATCTAATTAGGTAGCCGCAATACATGATGAAGCAAGAGTCAAAACAGTTTTGAGGTCGAATGTGAGCCAATAGCAAACCGAGAAACATTTTTCCAGTGCCGCCAGGCGCATCAAGAAAGAACAGATCACCTTTTCCATTTGGCAAGGCATTTGTTCAAATGTTTGAAATGGCTCTAAGCATATGGAACTTAACATCTGAGGTCATCAGTCCCCTAGACTTAGAACTACTTAAACCTAAGGACATCACACACATCCATGCCTGAGGCAGGATTCGAACCTGCGACCGTAGCAGCAGCGCGGCTCCGGACTGAAGCGTCCAGAATCGCTCCGTCATCGCGGCCGGCACGGCATTTGGAATGGTGTCGTAAGCCAGTTTTTGTCCCACAAGCAGAAGTTATTCGTTTGCCTCAACAAATGCATGCAGATCGTTAGCACTGCACTGCTGTTGTCTCGCTAAATTGCCATCAGAAATTGCAGAATGATCTGGCGCAGTCATGCCAAGATGAATGAGTTCTTTGTTGTTGATGGTTAAGCCTATATCCTCGATTAAGTTCAGAGCTTGATGGAAAATATTGTCCGAATAATCGATGGAATTGTCATAGCTAACGGTACGAACACGATGCAAAATGACCTCTCTCATATCTTTTCTAATTTTTTTACCACAAATTTTTCGTGTAGGATGGTGAATACGTTTCAAAATGATGGCGAATAATGTTCGAATTTGTCGCGGTTGACAGCTGGCACATGCGTCCGTCAACGTTGTTTCCCAGTGTCAGTCATTTTACAGCAAATGAAAATTTTGGCAAACTTTTCTGTACGTCTACCAATCTACAGCACCAACCGTTCTCAGATTTGCAAATGAAGTAGGACTTTTGACGTGAACAAACAGCACTCTGAAATAGCAACACTCGCCATTATTTACCGAGCGGGGTAGCGCGGTAGTTAGCACACTGGTCTCGCATTCGTGAGGACGACGGTTCAAACCCGCGTCCGGCTATCCTGATTTAGGTTTTCTGTGATTTCCACAAATCGCGTAAGGCAAATGCCGGGATAATCCCTTCGAAAGGACACGCGCGCTTTCCTTCTCCATCCTTCTTCTAACCCGATCTTGTTCTCCCTCTCTAATGACCTCGTTGTCGGCAGGACATTAAAACACTACTCCCCTCCTCGGCTCGGCATTATGTGCATGTACAGTTTCAATACGGCCCTAAGCATCGCACGAATACAGATTTTTATAGGCTTCAACAAGCATGCCTTGCTTACGTCGTTGAAATTTCTTGGATGTTGCATTCCATTTATAGTACTTCGAGACTTTGCATACAATAATGTCTTGGAAAATACATGTACTTCACACAGCGCAAAAAATGCATTGCTATGAATCCACAGTCTCCTTGTATGGTAGATAACAAATGCACGAGACAGTATCTCAGAGATTTAGTACATGAAACACGCACTGGTGATGACGGACGTTCACAATACAGACGCCGAAAACCAGAAGATAGACGTCGTACAATAACAATCAGAATGAAAAATGCTGACGTTGAAATCGATAACAGATGGATTGTACCATATTCTCTTTTGTTATCGAAAACATTCGAAGCTCAGATCAACGTCGAATATAGTCACACCAAGTTTTGTTTATTGATAACTTGATACCAATGTCTGAGTTTAATTTGTGCAATACTGAACATGATCACTATGTGATCGAAAATAGATTCTGCTATTAATGAAACATCAATATTACGGCCAACGCTGACCTTCCTTTTAATTTAACATAAATGGTCGCTGTGCACACAGCACTCCATGGCCTATAATGAAACTTACTCAGTCTAGTGAGCACCGAGTTCTATAGCCCCGTGCAATAAAATTCTCTATGCAAATAATGAAATACGTTTTCCGTAACTTTTGAGTCGCAACGGATGTAATCTTGATATTCTGTTCTGTCCACAAAATATTCAATACAAAATATTCAATTTTGACTCAGCGGAGTGCAATTCCGGCCATAAAATAGCTTCACACAAGTAATGTCAGTAGGTTATTGGCAACATAGGTTCCAAAATTTAACTTCTCTGTGTCAGGATTACATAACACACAAAATATTACAAATCTGGTATACCTAATCAAGCTATAAATTAAATCTGATGGAAAACACTTGGTGCCTACATTCAAGGGTCAGCACTGTAAAATCCACATTGCGTTGCTGCATACTTAAAACTAAACATACAAAATTTCATTACCTTACGAAACTGTATTATGCTGCGTCCATAGGCCAACAACTAAATTCTCATCGCTACCCACTAGCTTTAAGTCTTACATCCTACCTTTAACAGAATGCAACGGCAACTGCGCGCGCCCCTACTTACAATTTATTCTGCCACTCAAGCAACATCTTTGGTTAGTGGTGTCAAAGATACAATCTCTTCTACACGTGGTAACCATTTCAGGTCATTTTTCATGAAATATATTGTAAAATCAGGCTCCACGTACAAGAGGACCCCTCACACATTCAATTCGACAGCTTAGCATCTGACACGCTGATCTCCCCACTCGTAAAAAAAATGTTGAATAAATTGATTAGAATGAAGAAAGATATGTGACGAAGCAGATCTTCCAGACTGAAACTGCAGACAAGGAAATTACTCACTGAAGAAACCTGAGCATTAAGCTAAAAGAAGACTCTGTCTTACCCTGCCTGATAGAGAAATTTTCACCTCGCATTTTTACCAGCTGTGAACCACTAAATTCACATTCTCTAGGGCAGTGTTCCACAACAGTTCATTACTCACGGTAATCCAGACTGGCCTAGACTCAACACAGCACACCAAAATGTGTGTCCCCTCAAAATCGTGTGTATCTTAACGTAACTACGTACGGGAATAGTACATTAGCTGCCATCTCGGATGTAGTACATTCACTGCTTTTAACCAAACAAAATGTATTCAAAGGCACTCCGAAAAATATTGATTTCAATATTCTCTCTCTTTTCAAATCTGCCAGTTCCTCTTGTAAGCCTAAAGCCAAATTATTCGGGAGATGTTTAAAATCAAGGAATGAGTAACGAATACAGCCAAAATTTTCAATACTCTCAAAAATGGTTTTTTTGAATTTCTGCTGCAAGAATACTAAATGTTCTTTAATTAAGTTCATCAACACTTAATTATTGTCAGTAAGGGGTCATAATTTGTAAAATCTCACACGATCGATTTTCAACCTTCTGTACTCACAAATTTAACTTATTAATAAATCGTTGAATATTGTCCATACTAGTTAGAGCATTTTATTTTTGACCTTGCATTTTTTCTGTTCAGTTCATTTAAATGTAAGAAAATATCAGAGAGATAAGCCAACTTAGATACCTATTCATCATATGAAAATAAATCCACATACTCATGCCCCTCGTTAGTAAAAATACAAGTCTCTCATCTCTAAGTTTAAATATTCACGTTAGCACTCTACCTCTAGATAACCAGCGAACTTCTTTCTACGTGTAGCAAAAATTTAGTGTGGTGTGATCCCATTTCTTGACACAAAACATTAAAAAGCCGCACATCTGGGGACCATGAATTGATGTACATGGCTTTTACTACTTCTCCCATCAGAATTTTCAAAGGAGATGGCAATGACTAAACAACATTGGCTTCGCGGTGAATGAGACAATAGTCAGTTCGTAAGTTCGGATTCGCTTCGTGTACTTTATATTCATAAGAAATATCCACACGAAATATCCACACGAAATATTTCTTCACCCGTTGCTCGTTCGGGTAGGATTTTATTTATTTTCTTCTTCTTCTGCTTTTACGGCCTCATTGGACCACTTCAGTCAATCATTTCTGGTCCTCTTCTTTGGTATTTTCCCCTTCCGAATGGCCCAGTATCTCTTCATTCGTTCCGATGCTTCTCGTCGTTCCTTATCTGTAAATACCCTTTTCATTGTATGTCGTTTGTCAATTTTTGGTTTAAATCTTATTTCTGTGTCCCTCAACTTCTTTAAATTTGGCGTTTTGTTCTGCAAATCATCCAGAGTTATTTCCAGTTCTTCCATATCCTCTCTTATTTCCTTAAGCCATCCTCCTTGTTGTTTCAAATTCCAGAGTTTCTCAATAATTTTCCTTGATAATCTGGTTTCTGATGTCCTCAGAATGTGACCACAAAAAGAGATCCTTTCCTTTCGTATAGTATCACTGATGGGCTCCAGTTCTCTGTATACCACTTCATTTGGAACTATCCGCCATTGCCCAGCTTTTTGATATTTCTTATTTATGCATGTTCTAGCAATTCTTCTCTCTACTTTTAAAATTTTGTCAATTCTGTTTTTCTGGGTGACTTTAAAAAGTTTCACTTCCGTATGTAACCTCTGGTTGAACCACCGTCTTGTAATGTTTTAATTTTGTTTTAATTGATAGACATTTTTTATTGTACGTAGACCATGTTAGTTTTTGAGCTTTTATCATTTTATTAGTTCTTGCTCGCCATGCAGGTTTCTCGTCCAATTTATGTGTTATAATTTCACCCAGGTATTTAAATTGTTTCACTATTTTAATTTCCCTATTGTTCACTGTGATGTGATCTATTACAAGTGGATCCGTTACCATTATTTCAGTCTTTTCAAATGATATCTGGAGTCCTAATTTTTGTGCTATATTTTGTAAGCTTGTTATTTGTTTCGTGGCTTCCTGAATATTATTAGCTAGTAATGCTAGGTCATCAGCAAATCCCAAGCAATTTAGGTTTATTTTATCTTTCTTAGTTCCAATTTTAATATTCATAGGATTTTCCTTGTACCATTCTCTCATTACATATTCAAGAGCACAATTGAATAGCAATGGTGATAAACAATCTCCCTGTCTCAACCCTGTTTTAATCGTAAATGGTTCAGATATTTCTCCTCTAAATTTTACTTTGGATTTGGTGTTTGTTAAGGTCAACTGTATCATTTTTATTAATTTAGGATGAAGTCCAAAATTCCTTAATATTTTCATCATTGAAGATCTATGGATGCAATCATATGCCTTTTTGAAATCTACAAAGGTTATGACTAGTTGTTTTTGCCTTCTTTTGTAGACATCCATAACTAACTTCAAGGTGATTATCTGTTCTGGGCAGCTTCTCCAGGGTCTAAATCCTCCTTGATATTCTCCCAGTTCCAGTTCTAGTTGATCTTTACAGCGGTTGTATAGTATTCTTGACATGATCTTATACGTGCAGTCCAAAAGGGAAATTCCTCTATAGTTGTCTGGATTTGATTTTTCTCCTTTCTTATGTAATGGATGTATTGTAGCAGTAGTCCAATTTTCTGGTAATTTCTCTTCATTCCAGATTTTTACTATGCATTGGTGTAATGCTATCTTTACTGGTTCTGCTGCATATTTCCAAAGTTCAGCAAACGTTTGATCTTCTCCACTTGCTTTGTAGTTTTTGAGTTCTTTCTAAGCTCTGTAGACCTCATTAATAGTAGGTGGATTTATATTTTCTGCTGGTGTTTTAATTGGGGTTTCTGTGTTTATCTGAAGAAGTTCTGGGGGATCTTCACAATTTAGTAACTTGTTAAATGTTTCTGCTAGAATTTCTGTATTTTTACTATTGCTATGGGCTAGGTTATTATCTTTATCTTTTAACATTAATGTTGGAGGATCATATCTTTGTAATTGTCTGCCAAATATTTTGTAATAGTCTCTTGAGTTTGTTTTTTCACTATTTGTTTCTATCATTAGAAGTATATCTTTTTGGTACTGACGTTTAACTCTCCTTATTATTTTTTGTGTTGTCTTCCTTTGTTTTGTGAGTTCCAAATATGATTTTTCTGTTTTTTCATTTTGATGCCATAACCAGGCTTGGTGTCGATCCAACACTGCTTCATCACATTCATCGTTCCACCACTGGTGTTTTTTCCTTGGATTTATAGGGGCAACTTGTTCAGCTATTTGTTTCAATTTGGGAATTATTTCTTCCAGATCATCTGTTATTTTTATATCCCTGGTTTGTGCTTCATAATCCTCATTTTGTATCAGTTTATGAGGGTCATAGGTTCTCTTCTTCTTCTGGTGGGATTTTTTCTTTGCTAATGGGGTTAATTTAATTTTAATTTTTATCATGTAATGATCTGATCCGGTATCTGTCCCTCTCAGTACTTTCACATTGTATATTTCCTTGTGGTAATTCTTATCCATGCAGACATGTTCCAGTTGCCATTCTCCTTTTTTCCAGTCTGGATGTTTCCAAGTTTTTAGTTTACTTGGTCTTCTCTTAAAATACGTCGACTTTGAGATCATGTCATGGTTTCTGCAAAATTCCACTAGTCTTATGCCATTTTTGTTTGTTCTTCTTTGTGCTGTCCATTTCCCTATTATGTCTCTATATCTCTTTTCCCTTCCTAACTGGGCATTGAAGTCTCCAATTAAAATTTTGATGTGATTTTTATTAATGTTATTCGTCGTTTGATCTGAGAGCTCCCCCAATTTTTCTACCTCTTCTCTGTGTTCTTTTTTATTATTTTTATCATTTGTCGGGGCATGGGCATTTATTATTGTGTACATTTTATTTGCAGCTTTTAGAGTTAATGTTGAGAGCCTGGGAGATTGTGCTTTAAATTCTATTATGGACTCTATTATTTTCAGACTCGCCACGAATCCTGTTCCAAATTGTGGACACTGTTTCATGACTCTTTTTCCTGGTATTCCCTTATAAATCCTATATCCTTGTGATTCTATCGGCTCCTGATCAGTATTTCTCATTTCTTGAAGTCCGGTTATGAGAATCCCCTTGCGATCCATTTCATCCGTCAGAATTTTGAGTTTGCCTGGTTGTATGAGGGAATTTATATTGTGTGTCGCAATGTAGTTTATTTGTCCTGTCTTGAGTTTTGGTCGTCTGTCCGTTTTGGGTATTTTCAGATGCTCCGACTCATCCAAGTTATCTTTCAGGTGACTGCCCACCGTATCCGAGTGCAGTCTTCCTTGGTTATTGCCAAGCGCTGGATTATTCCTTGAAAGATTTCCTTCCATGTTTGACTTTCAAAGGTAGTCAACCTTGTATGGAGCAAGCTCCATGTTACAACTACGGTTGTTAGCCGTAGAGGTTGTTTAGTGTTTGGTCCGCGAGAGCTATTTTATTTCGTTCAAGTCCGCTGGTAAACCGGTGAGGACCCCCCTATCCGCCACCTGGGACGCGCCACGTCGGAGTATCACCTCTCCGCCTGCTACGACACCGTAGTAGGTTCGTGGTTTATTTATTTTATTTTATTTTATTTTATTTTTCCTCCTTCAAATTGTATTCGATATCACTGAACATGTAATTAACTCGCCGGCTGGTTGTGTCAGCAGAGAGAGAGAGAGAGAGAGAGATTTTTTTTAAATTTCAGTGGCAACCCATAAACCAGGGACTATTTTTACCATTTTTTTCACATGTGGCCAAGACAACCTTCCCGCTATTTTGAGTTTTTTTAATCCTTACCACAATGTCGACTACTTTATAGCTGTACTTTCTGAGAATCACGTACCGACGTAGTCATGAGGGTCACTTGTTTTTTATTCTGTTTCAAAACCGACGAAATGAATTAACATCTTTGCTTACTGCAGAAGTTTTTTTTTTTTTTTCAATGCACTGGGGACCGTAGCATCACAACTGAGTTTTTCACCACACACAACATACCCCAGGATTGGGCACGTTTTGAGAACACACACAAAACCCCAAGATAAATACATATCACTGTATTGCCTTTGAAGTAGTTTGTTTCTTTTTACGGGCTCGATGGTTTCACTACAGTATACATCGAAAGAAAAAGTAGTTTAATAACACTGAAATATAAAATAATGTTGTAACAGTCACAATATTCATACCACTACAGAGCACAGCCATAAAGTCCACGATGGAATAACAAAATTGTTGAAATACTGTATTGTTGTCTGACAATGTGCGGATCCTTTTCCGGCAAAGGAAAAGAGCAATAAAATTTAAGAAGCAGCCACAAACTGGAACAAATATCGAAACTAAGGTAATAAAATTAATAAGAGAGGAATATTTTTGCTGGACTTTGAGGAGAAGCAAATAGTCAGCTGTACACAAAAGATGCGATGTTTCAAAATACTCTCTATAGTAGCATAGACGGTGCAGGGGCTTAAATTTAATTTCGTTGAAAATACACCCTAAGGCGAAAGAAACGAGGCACTGCGAAGGAGTTACACGAATTGGACGGAAATCGATATTTGTGATGTACCCGTACAAACAAATGACTAAAATTTCAGAAAAAAATGGATGAATTATCAAGAGAAAGTGCTTGACAAATTGAGCACATCAATAACACGTCGGGTCACCAGTGACCCTTATGCAGGCAGTTATTCGGCATGGCAGTGACTGATAGAACTGCGTCGGAGGTTCGAATCCTGCCTCGGGCATGGATGTGTGTGATGTCCTTAGGTTAGTTAGGTTTAAGCAGTTCTAAGTTCTAGGGGACTGATGACCACAGTAGTTAAGTCCCATAGAGCTCAGAGCCATTTTTTTTAGAGTTCCTGCTGCTTGTCTTACCGGTTGCAATACCCTACTTTGGCTAAGGTCGCCGGATACCTGCTCAGTTAAGAACTTCTGAAGCACTAAGGACAGCGCCATCCAACAAGTTTGGGGTTTTGACTACCTAACGCTCCAATTGTACAGAATTTGGCACGATATCCCTCAGGAGGACATTCAAAAACTCTGCCAATCAATGCCAAGCCGAATAACCGCTTGCATGAGGTCCAGAAGTGGGCCAACGCGTTGTTGACTTGCTGAATCTGTGAAGCTCTTTCTCGTGATTAAATTAGTCATTTATCTGAAACTTTAAACCTTTATTTGTCTGCACGTGCAAATAAGATCTACTGATTTCCGTCCCATCCGCATAATTCCATCTTGGTGCGGCGTAGATTGTGTAGCAGTTATCCCCACGTATTAAGTAATAAAAGAATAAATAAGCACCTTGAAACGGTACAGTAGTTTCCGCTCCGTAAGCAGGAGGTTTCGCTGCTCGCCCGCAACGGCAAATCCAAACGGAGGCGGCTCCGCCGCCAATTTCATTGCACGACGCGGCCTGCAGCGGGTGCAACAGAACCCATATGGACGGGTGAAATGAAATGTCAGGCTTCATAATACGTATTTATGTGTGTCGTGTATTATGCATTTCTTGTACGTGAATGTGAATCTGCACATGAACTTTCCTAATCCTCCTCACACCTTTCCATAAAGCGTGGCCAAACCTTAGTTGGGAAGTAGTTCTGTAGTACAGTAGCGCCAACCGTACTCCTGGGTAGGGGATCAGAGAGACAGCACAGGCAGGTAAAAGTCAAAGACTTCGCAGTGTCACAAGATTTGGGGTGGAGAGGTTGGTCACGGCCAAGTGGTTCGACCATCCTCTCCACCGGGGCCCAGCAAGACCTCCGGGTGCCCGCGATATTCTGGGAGTGTTACAGAAGACGCTTAAGTGACCAGACGTGACCTCAGCGCGTCTGTTTCGATGTTCACGCTTAGAAGAGGGGTATTTGAATATTTGCACCAATTCTTTTATTTCCAGCTTCGGATTGTGTAAGGAAATCAATGTTCCCGTTTAATTTCGGAAAGTTGACCCCCTGTGTTAATGTATCTGGTCCCCAGTTTGCCCCATGTAAAATATTGCGAGATTTTGGTGGTGTACATTTGGCCAACGCAATTCCGTCTTTCCCGTTGAAATGTGCGTTCAGATTAGTGTATAATATACCCGAGCTATAAATTGTAAAATTGTAATATCTGTAACCTGGAACAATTGCTGCAATCGCTGTAAAGTCGAGTGATAATGTTTAAAATAAATAGGTAATCAGTTGTCATCAATCTTTAACATGCCCTAAAAATCACAAAGGAGTCAAGTTAAAGGAATTCATTTAAAATAAAAGATATAGAATGCAGGGACCCACAAATGAGCGTCTGAGCCCTCCACTACAGATGATGTCAACGGAATTCGTCAAAAAACGTCGGGTGAAAAAGGACGCAATGACGGTACGTGAGCACTAACGCTTGGTGGAGCAGGTAGGCACCAGCGAAGTCTGGACGGGAAGTGAGAGACCAAGGGTATGGTCCAGAACAGGCCAGGGGCTGAGGCGGCAGCTGCGAGCAGTGGCAGGCCGGCCGCGATCAGCTGTCGCCGAGTCTCCGGAGCAGCAATCGATAGGCGCGGGTCGCCAGCCTCGCCTGCCGTGTCCGGCCGCCCGCCGCCCGCCGCGCGTCTCTCGCAGTCTGCGCAGCGAGCAGTACAGGCGGGCCGGACACCCGCTACTTGACCTGCGTCTGCTTGCCGCACTCGGCGCAGTTTGACAGGTCGCTAGAGCACGCCCGTGTCTCGTTTCTCACTATTTGGTAGCTCGTTTTACTCCTGGTGTTGGATGAAAGTTTTACCAATATTATTTCGTACGCAAATGGAATAGCTAATTCACAGTATAAAATTAAAACCATGTGGTCAGTCGAGAAGGAAGTGTCCGGTCAGCAGCTCAAGATAGACCATATAAAGTCAGTTTGTAGTAAAAATATTTCTGTTACTGACAAGTCAGGTATATGTACAATATTTAACAATCACTTTCTGTGCATTGCTGGTGAACTAAATCAAAACTTAATTTCTACAATGCATCATACACTACTGGCCATTAAAATTGCTACACCAAGAATATGACGTGCTACAGACGCGAAATTTAACCGACAGGAAGAAGATGCTGTGATATGCAAATGATCAGCTTTTCAGAGCATTCACACAAGGTTGGCGCCGGGGCGACACCTTCAACGTCCTGACATGAGGAAAGTTTCCAACCGATCGCGGTTGCGGTTTATCGTATCGCGACATTGCTGTTAGCAGAATATGGAATAGATGGGTTCAGGAGCGTAATACGGAACGCTGTGATGGATCCCAACGGCCTCGTATCACTAACAGTCGAGATGACAGGCGTCTTATCCGCATGGCTGTAACGGATCGTGCAGCCACGTCTCGACCCCTGAGTCAACACATGGGGACGTTTGCAAGACAACAACCATCTGCACGAACAGTTCGACGACGTTTGCAGCAGCATGGACTACCAGCTCGGAGATCATGGCTGCGGTTACCCGTAACGCTGCATCACTGAAAGGAGCGCCTGCGATGGTGTACTCAACGACGAACCTTGGTGCACCACTGGCAAAACGTCATTTTTTCGGATGAATCCAGGTTCTGTTTACAGCATCATGATGGTCGCATCCGTGTTTGGTGACATCGCGGTGAACGCACATTGGAAGCGTGTATTCGTCATCGCCATACTGGCGAATCACCTGGCGTGATGGTATGGGGCGCCATTGGTTACACGTCTCGGTCATCTCTTGTTCGCATTGACGGCACTTTGAACAGTGGACGTTACATTTCAGATGTGTTACGAACCGTGGCTCTACCCTTCATTCGATCCCTGCGAAACCCTACATTTCAGCAGGATAATGCACGACCGCATGTTGCAGGTCCTGTACGGGCCTTTCTGGATACAGAAAATGTTTGACTGCTGCCCTGGCCAGCACATTCTCCAGATCTCTCACCAACTGAAAACGTCTGGTCAATGGTGGCCGAGCAACTGGCTCGTCACAATACGCCAGTCACTACTCTTGATGAACTGTGGTATCGTGTTGAAGTCGAATGGGCAGCTGTACCTGTACACGCCATCCAAGCTCTGTTTGACTCAATGCCCAGCCGTATCAAGGCCGTTATTACGACCAGAGGTGGTTGTTCTGGGTACTGATTTCTCAGGATCTATGTACCCAAATTGCGTGAAAATGTAATCAAATGTCGGTACTAGTATAATATGTTTGTCCAATGAATACCCGTTTATCATCTGCATTTCTTTTTGGTGTAGCAATTTTAATGGCCAGTAGTGTATAACTCTCTTGGAAAATACCTTTCCGAGATTGATATACTCCTATGTGATATTGACAAGCGGAAGATTGAGTCAGTAATGAAATCACTGAAAACTAAGGACTCTCTTGAATATGAGATATATTAAAGTACTGTGCTGCTGTGTTAGCCCTGTACTTCGCCAGATTTGTAATTTTTCCTTTAAGAATGGCCAGTTTCCTGAACGATTACTCAGTAGTAAAGCCGCTCCATAATAAGGGAGAAAGGCATCAAGTAGACAATTTTAGACCTATTTTTATGCCAACAGTGTTTGCTAAAGTTATTACGAAGGCTGTGTATGTACAGATAATTGACCATTTCATTTCACATAATTCGCTATCAAATGTACAGTTCGGTGTTAGAAGTGAGTTAACAAATGAAAATGGTATATTCTCTTTTCTCTGTGAGGTACAGCATGGAGTAAACAAAAGTTTCGAATGCTGGGCATATTTTTTGTTTGTTTAAGTAAGGCTTCTGATTGTCTTGATCACAAAATATTGCTCCAGAAATTTGACCTTTTTGGAATACGGGGAGAAGCTCACAATTGGTTCACCTCTTTTACTTTAACAACGGACAGCAAAATCTCATTATTCAGTGTTGAGAATGGGTATGATTTGGTGTTTGAGTGGGGTGCCCTAGCGATCAGTGCCAGGGCAACTCCTGTTCCTAATTTATATAAATAATATGCCCTCTAGTGTGACAGGTAATTCTAAAATATTTCTGTTTGCTGACAACAGTAGGTTGGTAGTAAAGGATATTGTGTGAAACATTGGCTCGGTTTCAAATAGTGCAGTTTATGACATTTGTTCATGGTTTGCAGAAAATAAACTAATGCTAAATCACTGTAAGACTCAGTTTTTACAGTTTCTAATACACAATTCAACAAAACCCGACGTTTTATTTTCCCAGAATGGGCCTATGATTAGTGAAACGGAACAGTTCAATTTTCTAGGTGTTCAGATAGATATTAAACTGTCATGTAAAACCCACGTTCAGGATCTTGTTCGAAGACTTAATGTTGCAGTTTTACCCATTCAAACGGTATCTGAAGTAAGTGATACTTCGACACGAAAGGTAGTCTACTTTGCTCATTTTCATTCGCTTATGACGTACAGTATTACATTTTGGGTTAACTCTTCCCATTCTCAAAGGATATTTTTGGCTCAGAAACAAACGGATCTGGCAGTAAGTGGTGTAAGATCGCGAACCTCTTGTCGACCACTGTTCATTAGTCCGGGCATTCTGACGTTGGCCTCTCAATATATATACATATTCTTTACTGTCGTTTCTTGTTAACAATATCAGCTTCCCAAGAAGCAGCATTCACTCAGTTAATACTGAGTAGAAACCCAATCGACATTTGGATCGCACTTTCTTTAAGAGTCGAGAAAGGTGTGCAGTATACTGCTGCATCCATTTTCAATAAGCTATCACAAGAATTCAAAAATCTTAGCAGTAATCCACGTGCTTTCAAATCGAAACTGAAAATTTTCCTCAGGGGCCACTCCTTCTACTCTATCGAGGAGTTCCTTGTAAAATTAAATTGATTCCTGTGTTATATCATTGATTGCGTTTATGTTAACTTTTTATGGGTTCGTAAACATTTTATTTTATCTGTTATTAGTTTTATGTTGTAACTTCATGTACTGATACGTTCCATGGCCTTGGAGATTTGCTCCTCAGTTTGGTCCTACGGGACAAGACGTGTAAAATAAAAAAAATAGACAAAGAAAGCAGAGATACTAACGTTTTGCCATTATCAAACTGTGCACCAATATCGCTGTACAAGAGCTACGTTCATCCCTTATTTTCACAACTGGCGACAATATAGGACGAGTAGCCAAAACGTTTTAATTAACGCCGAAAAATGTGAAGTTACGTAATTTATTGGTTGCTTGTTTGCTTGTAGGTACATGGTTCACACAGAAACCACCGCGCCACAACTGTGTAGTGCGCTGATAGAGTTGTTGTTGTTGTTGTGGTCTTCAGTCCTGAGACTGGTTTGATGCAGCTCTCCATGCTACTCTATCCTGTGCAAGCTTCTTCATCTCCCAGTACCTACTGCAACCTACATCCTTCTGAATCTGCTTAGTGTATTGATCTCTTGGTCTCCCTCTACGATTTTTACCCTCCACGCTGCCCTCCAATGCTAAATTTGTGATCCCTTGATGCCTCAAAACATGTTCTACCAACCGATCCCTTCTTCTAGTCAAGTTGTGCCACAAACTTCTCTTCTCCCCAATCCTATTCAATACCTCCTCATTAGTTATGTGATCTACCCATCTAATCTTCAGCATTCTTCTGTAGCACCACATTTCGAAAGCTTCTATTCTCTTCTTGTCCAAACTGGTTATCGTCCATGTTTCACTTCCATACATGGCTACACTCCATACAAATACTTTCAGAAACGACTTCCTGACACTTAAATCTATACTCGATGTTAACAAATTTCTCTTCTTCATAAACGATTTCCTTGCCATTGCCAGTCTACATTTTATATCCTCTCTACTTCGACCATCATCAGTTATTTTACTCCCTAAATAGCAAAACTCCTTTACTACTTTAAGTGTCTCATTTCCTAATCTAATTCCCTCAGCATCACCCGATTTAATTTGACTACATTCCATTATCCTCGTTTTGCTTTTGTTGATGTTCATCTTATATCCTCCTTTCAAGACACTGTCCATTCCGTTCAACTGCTCTTCCAAGTCCTTTGCTGTCTCTGACAGAATTACAATGTCATCGGCGAACCTCAAAGTTTTTACTTCTTCTCCATGAATTTTAATACCTACTCCGAATTTTTCTTTTGTTTCCTTTACTGCTTGCTCAATATACAGATTGAATAACATCGGGGAGAGGCTACAACCCTGTCTCACTCCTTTCCCAACCACTGCTTCCCTTTCATGCCCCTCGACTCTTATAACTGCCATCTGGTTTCTGTACAAATTGTAAATAGCCTTTCGCTCCCTGTATTTTACCCCTGCCACCTTCAGAATTTGAAAGAGAGTATTCCAGTTAACGTTGTCAAAAGCTTTCTCTAAGTCTACAAATGCTAGAAACGTAGGTTTGCCTTTTCTTAATCTTTCTTCTAAGATAAGTCGTAAGGTTAGTATTGCCTCACGTGTTCCAACATTTCTACGGAATCCAAACTGATCTTCCCCGAGGTCCGCTTCTACCAGTTTTTCCATTCGTCTGTAAAGAATTCGCGTTAGTATTTTGCAGCTGTGACTTATTAAACTGATAGTTCGGTAATTTTCACATCTGTCAACACCTGCTTTCTTTGGTATTGGAATTATTATATTCTTCTTGAAGTCTGTGGGTATTTCGCCTGTCTCATACATCTTGCTCACCAGATAGTAGAGTTTTGTCATGACTGGCTCTCCCAAGGCCATCAGTAGTTCTAATGGAATGTTGTCTACTCCCGGGGCCTTGTTTCGACTCAGGTCTTTCAGTGCTCTGTCAAACTCTTCACGCAGTATCTTATCTCCCATTTCATCTTCATCTACATCCTCTTCCATTTTCGTAATACTGTCCTCAAGTACATCGCCCTTGTATAAACCCTCTATATACTCCTTCCACCTTTCTGCCTTCCCTTCTTTGCTTAGAACTGGGTTGCCATCTGAGCTCTTGATATTCATACAAGTGGTTCTCTTCTCTCCAAAGGTCTCTTTAATTTTCCTGTAGGCAGTATCTATCTTACCCCTAGTGAGACAAGCCTCTACATCCTTACATTTGTCCTCTAGCCATCCCTGCTTAGCCATTTTGCACTTTCTGTCGATCTCATTTTTGAGACGTTTGTATTCCCTTTTGCCTGCTTCATTTACTGCATTTTTATATTTTCTCCTTTCATCAATTAAATTCAATATTTCTTCTGTTACCCAAGGATTTCTATTAGCCCTCGTCTTTTTACCTACTTGATCATCTGCTGCCTTCACTACTTCATCCCTCAGAGCTACCCACTCTTCTTCTACTGTATTTCTTTCCCCCATTCCTGTCAATTGTTCCCTTATGCTCTCCCTGAAACTCTCTACAACCTCTGGTTCTTTCAGTTTATCCAGGTCCCATCTCCTTAAATTACCACCTTTTTGCAGTTTCTTCAGTTTTAATCTACAGGTCATAATCAATAGATTGTGGTCAGAATCCACATCTGCCCCTGGAAATGTCTTACAATTTAAAACCTGGTTCCTAAATCTCTGTCTTACCATTATATAATCTATCTGATAGAGTTGGCAAAGGAGAAGGGCGCTGCGGTTCTCCTCTTTATCAGTGGCTTCGCCATTTTCTTTTTGCTCTCCTAGCTGTACGCTACAGGGTCGTAGAGCGGAGATTGTCTTGTGAAGCACCCACATGCAAACAAACAAGCAACCGATGAATTACGTCACTTTTTTCGAAATGGTAATTAAACATATACAGTCGATAGTCCTGGGGTATATTGAGTCTCACCTTGATCTACGACAATGATTTACGCTGAAGTAATTAATCAAAATTTGCTCTTGCATGGGAATTCGAACCCAGGTCTCCTGTTCACTAGACGGATGCGCTATACACTGCATCAGACTGGCATAAAGCTAATCCACCTGTACAGACTACTACCCTAGTACATCGCCCTCACGATTGGCTTGAGGTGTTAATTGGAATTCGTATAAGCGAGGGAAACGTACTAGGGTAGCCTGTGCGGGTGTGTAAATTATAGTGACAGTGTGGCGCAGGGTATAGAGCATGTGCCTAGTAAAGGTAGAGACATGGGTTCGAATCCCAGAGCAGGTACGAATTTAGTTCATTACTTCAGCCTACATCTTTTCAAGATAATTAAATGTCATGCCAAATTATTCGTTGATAGCAAATTTCACGACAGCTACAATGGATACCCAATTGTGAGAGGTGAAACTTTGAGCTGGACCTGGACTCGAACGCTTATTTCCCGCTTATCGCGAGTGGTCGCCTCATCCACTTCGTGTATCTGTGCACAGTCCTGGCCCGCTCCAAGCCTGTCACTGTTGTCTTCCTTGTATCCTATACTTACGTACGTCCCCCTTTAAGCTCGCAACATTACTTGATTCCCGCTTATGGAGAACGCCGTTGCCCTGAAGAATCGAGACCATTTTCATCGTACTATTCTCCTTCTCAACTTATGATACTTACATGTGATTTTACGATCAACAGCTGTATCAAATATTGTTCCATATCATTCGCTGAGTGTCACAATTTGGTAACACATGCATTCTGTTGGAGCCGATGACATCCAGTTCGCATTCAGTGAAAAGTTTGGAATAATATTTTACGCAGCTGCTGGTCGTCAAATTATACGTAAGTAAAACATTACGGTTAACCCTGGTAGGCAGTACATGTTGTTTCACGCGCCGGCCGCGGTGGTCTAGCGGTTCTGGCGCTGCAGTCCGGAACCGCGGGACTGCTACGGTCGCAGGTTCGAATCCTGCCTCGGGCATGGGTGTGTGTGATGTCCTTAGGTTAGTTAGGTTTAAGTAGTTCTAAGTTCTAGGGGACTTATGACCTAAGATGTTGAGTCCCATAGTGCTCAGAGCCATTTGAACCATTTTTTTTTTTTGTTTCACACCTTTAGAGTAAGAAATATGAAGATGGTAGATGACACTAACATGAATATTGTCATCTAAATAACCAGCAGGGAATCGGATTCGAATATTTCAAGCAGTACGAGGTCTTGAATGACCAGCCCATGTGTAAGAAGTACTACTATCTTTGATGTAAAGTATCAACATTGTACTTCTTACTCTCATGTTTCATAAGAAAAAACATGCCTACCTGTTGACCGATGTTCGTGGGGCTATCTTACATACCAAAAAGGAATCATGTGACATTTCTACTGTGAAGTATATTATTGTTTCAGTTCTTATCTCACTACGGCAGCAAAGCATCGATTAATAATAAATGAAAATGTAAACTGGGCTCATCACGTAGTTATAATGTGCAAGAAAGCGTCAGCGTCTCCCCATGTCGTACATAAATGTGAAAAGGTCTTCCCGTTTGACCTGAAAAACTTGCACAACAGTCTGTACTTACAGTTAGATAACAGCGATGTTATCCTGCAAGGTCTTCCGCAGGAATGCTTACGGCTCTAGGAACTGACGAACATCTCTGACACTAAACTTTTTCAGTATATTCAAGTTCTTTATTAGCAGTTATTCTGGCTAGGACAAACAAGCGCAGAGGTTTCCTCACACACTGTCTCCTCTGCCATCTTGTCAGCGTGTACAATCCCACATCTCTCTCTCCCCGACCTTAAAAGGTTCAAATGGCTCTGAGCACTATGGGACTTAACACCTGAGGTCATCAGTCCCCTAGAACTTAGAAGTACTTAAACCTAACTAACCTAAGGACATCACACACATCCATGCCCGAGGCAGGATTCGAACCTGCGACCATAGCGGTCGCGCGGTTCCAGACTGTAGCGCCTAGAACCGCTCGGCCACACTGGCCGGCTCGACTCTTGTCTGAAGAACAAAGCGGAAACACTCGTACCCATCGGAGCCAAATCCTTTCCGTGCCAGTCTATTACACAACCGCTTCCTCGAAGTTCTTTCAGTACCAGGAAGCAGACTCTTGAATGATTTGCCTCACTATATCAGAACTGAATAACATCTACAGCTTCAAAAGCCAGTTAATGACGTAAGTACTGAAACAAGAATAGTCTACCTTTGTCCTGTGTGCACACGTTACTCAAATGCAACTAAGCCATATCGTTTTCCGCTGATACATTCCCTTCATCATTTCCCAAAGTCATTAGCTAGTAAAGTGAACCTAAATTCCTCTCCCTCAGAATTCGTTAAATCAGAAAAGGTCATTTTTGTACACCTTTAAGCACGTTTTGTATTTGTTACTAACACTATTATTATTATTATTATTATTATTATTATTATTATTATTATTACACATGTTAGAGGCCTTTTATCAGACCACGCGAAACATTCATGACTACTTATTCTTCCAGTACTCCTTCATTCGTTCACTAAAGGCTCTCTTCCTATCTTCAGTCCACTTTGGCCTTTGGGCTTTAGGTGCTGTTTTCCCTGACATCACTTCCCACTTGTACACCTTGTGTCCGTAGACGCCTTTGTCCATGACGTCCGCTGAATCTGAGCTCTTTCCAGATCAATTTTGACTTGTCATCAAGGGCGTAGTGGTCTGGACGTACCTGAGGATTCTGTTGGTGAGTCTGGTCTGTGGGAATCTGCTGATGTGTCCACAAAATTTTAGGCGCCTCTTTCTAATGTCCGCTGCCATGTTGGAGAACTTTTCTGTGGTGTCCCTGGAATGAAGCCTATATCCTTCGTCCGTGAGTTTTAGGCCAATAATTTTCTTAATGATTTTTCTTTCATGTGTGGGAATGTTCTCAGAGTCGGCCTCTGTATGTAACATCAGTGTTTCACTGGCGTATAGCATCTCAGGTTTGATCACAGTGTTGTTGTGACGAATTTTGGTGCAGGAGAACAAACATTTCTTGTTGTAAATATCCTGTGTTTTGTATAAGGCTCTCTCTATTTTCAATAACTCAGTGTTCTGGGCAATTTTATCCTTTCTTGTCCGTTTGAGCACTTCACCTAGTGTGTGACCCTGTTGATCTTGCCATACTTTGTGTTCAAATTTGGTATGTTTAATTTCGTGCAGAACAACTCAGTTTTCTGAAAGGAGATCTGTAGCCCTACTTTTTCTGCGCACTCTTCGAGTACTTCTGTCTGTCTGATTGCTGTGGTTTCGTTATCTGTGAGTAGTGCCAGATCGTCTGCGAAGGCTAGACAGCTGACCTCCAGCTTGTTCTTGGGTCGTCCAAGACGCACTGGCTTCCAGTGACCTTGTATTAGCTGCTCTTTCTTCCATTCCTTCATGACCTTATCCAGCGCTAGGTTGAAGAGGAGCGGTGAGAGTCCGTCACCTTGGCGAACGCCTGTCTTGATCTCAAAGGGTTCTGAAATTTCCCCCTTGAACTTCACCTTAGATGTCGTGTCTCTCAGTGTCTGATCAGTCGCAGTGTCTTGCCGTCCAAACCTTGTTCATATAGATGAACAATGACTGGTGGTCAATGGAGTCATATGCCTTCTTGAAGTCAATGATGGTGCATATGACTTGTCTGTTCCTGAGGGCATTGATTTTCAGGGCAGTCTTCAGTTGAAGATTTGTTCTGCACAGGAGCGACCACGGTGGAAGCCCGTCTGGTATTCGCCGATCTTATGTTCCAGTTGCTTGCGTGTCCTTTTGAGTAGACACGCTGAGAATACCTTGTATGTGACTTGTATTAGTGAGATGCCCCTGTAATTTTTGATATCTGTGGGGTCACCCTTCTTGTGCAGAGGGTGGATCGGTGCACATTACCAGTCGTCTGGCAACTTTTCTGACCTCCATATGTCTGTGATTATCGGTGTGAGTTCTCTGAGTGAGTTTGGTCCAAAGTTTTTCAGTAGTTCAGCCACTATGCCGTCTTCAGCAGATGTGCTGTTGTTTTTGAGGCTGAGTATGTGCCTGTGGACGTCTTGTGTCAGCGCTAGTGAGTCTATGTGTCTGTAGGTTCTTCGTCTGGGAATCTCTCTGTGGGTTCTGGGCAATTGAGAAGTTCTAAGAAGTACTGTGCCAGCACTTTGCAGTTCTCCCTATCCGTCAGTACCAATTTTCCGTCACTGTTTCTAAAGCAGAGGTTTGGTGGTGTGTATCCTCGGATATGCTCTGTAAACGTCCTGTAGAAGAACCCTTGCGTTGTAGTTGCGGAATTTGTCCTCTATAGAGTCTTGTTGTTCTTTCAGGTGTTTCCTCTTGGATTGTCTAATAGTAACTAAGGCTACCAGTTTCAGTATTTCACTTTGCCATCTTGAGGCCACTGCATAATAAGAGTATACATGTAGTGTTCATCAGGGAATATAAAGCAAGCTTACAGAAAGTGATGGGTAATCATAAAAGCGCTTAACGCTACACTTGAAACTAGTGACGTTAAACCAAATCTCTGTGTACATCCATCACGATAGACAAAAACATATATACATATCTGTTAGTGGCGCTAAACCAAACCAAGGTCCTGCCCATAATGCTGCAAATGTTCTCTAATGGGGAAAGATCCAAGGGTCTTGCTTGCGAAGGCAGGGTTTCGCGAGCACGAAACAAGCAATAGTAAGTCTCACAGTCTGCAGGGCGGGCTTTATCTTGTTAAAATGAGCCCAGGATGGCTTGCCATGAAAGCCAACAAAACGAGGGCAGGAGGGGGGGGAGGGGAAGGGAATGTTGTCGATGTATCTCTGTGCTGTAAGGGTGACGCAGATGACAACCAAATTTCTATGAAATGAAACGGCATCCGTTGTTGTCAGGCCGTATGATGGGCGACAGGTAGCATCGCACAGCTGCAGCTGCAATGGGCGTCTCCAGACACGTTTGTTGCCTGGAATCTTACTGACTGGAGTGTAATTGTCTTTATTGGTGCGTCCCTCTTCGAACTGAGGCCCAATGACCAGCGAAGCTGAGTCTGGAGACCCCCCAGACAGTGGTTGGATACCAACGTGACTGTCGCCCGCCATACGGCTGGCACATTGCGAGAGTTTCACCTGTTTGTCTTCGTACTTGCGAAACCCTACCTTGGCCAACAGGGTCGCCGGATCTCTTCTCAATTGAACACATTTGGAACATTATGGGCAGGGTCCTCCAGCCAGTTCGGCATGTTGACGATCTAATGGGGCAATTGGATATAATTTGGCACGATATCCCTCACGAGGGCATCCAACAAATCTGTCTATCATTGTAAAGCCCAATAACTGGTGCATAAGGGCCATAGGTGGACGAAAGCGTTATTGACTTGCTCAATTTGTGAAGCTCTTTCTCTTGAACAAACCATACAATTTTTCTGTAATTGTAATCATTTCTTTATCTCTACATATACAGTCGTGCTCAAAAGTATCCGAACGATCTGAACTGCATTTCGCCTGATTCGCATGCAACCCACACAACGCAGCTGTCTAGCAGGTGCTCTAATCGCTCCTCGGTACAGTCGTTTGACTATTGAAAATGGTTCGAACAAGTCACCACTAGAAAACGCTGCTCTGTATCGCAATAACTCAGGATGTAAAGTAATACCACGATAACACTAATATCAGGGAACACCTTATGACAGATAAGACTGTCCTTAAGGTTTGTAAGTTCACATTTATTGCAATAAATAACACACGTGAAATGTTACCACTCTCATTATTACGTCACATAGGAAATGCACGTAGTAAGTTCGACGTAGTCATGATTTCCTCTTCAAAGTAACATACCGTTCTCATTATTTACACAAAACGACATTAAAAATTTAAGTTATTCACGAGCAGCTAGTTGAGAATGTGTATGAACTTCAAATGACACGACGAACCGTCTCGTTGTGCATATGGATTCAAAACCAGGTCATGTTGACTAAGCAAAGATTTCGTGACTGATGGAAACTAACACTCATTCCTGACTAGGCATACAGGGAGTGATATACCTCGATTTTAGACACTATCAGTTAGGAAATATTAACTTTAAATTACATAACGTAAACATTTTAACGTACGCAAATTCCTATCCAGCATCTATTGTCCCTGTTAACGAACTACGAGAGATGGTAAATATTGCTTCTTCCAAGTAACTTACTTGAAATGCCGTGAGGTAAAGCTTTGCGTTGGACAGGGATTCGAACCCAGGACCTAATCGGATTGATATCGAAGCACAATCAAATGTGACATATCGGACTTTCCCGGCAGTAGCTAGATGTTTTAACTGAGATGACGAGACGAAACATTAATTTTTTCTTTCCCAGGACTCCAACCCGGCACCTATCGTTGTTATATTCTAGAGAAAAGGAACGTCAAATATGGGTTTGTTACGCCAGAAGCGACATGTGAGAATGTTTTAACTAGAAATAATATAACGAAGAGTTCAGTCCTGACTGGGAATCGAACCCCACACATATGGTTGTTGACTACACACAAAGAGACGTCAGCTACCGAAGTTTTCTCCACCAGCAGCTCGGAATAACATCCTCGAACTTACAGTGATCTCGCAAATAGTTCTGTGTCTCACTGGGAGTCAAAAACGTCGGATATCGTTAATGTTGACAACGAATAAAAATACACTAAAAATCAAAATTATTATCCACCAGCTGATAGGTATTCTCATGCTAGAGCTTGATAATACATAATGAAACCTTTAGTGCCGGGCCAGGATTCGAACCCATTCACGCGCAATATGTGCAGATGTTGAGGAATCTGCAGTTTTGAACCAGCAACAAATTGTAGTCGTGCTATATCGTCACGAATTCCGCGTTAAGGGCGGTGTGAGTTGCATTCCCAGTTCAGAACCAATTTTATCGACACACAGAAGCTCAAATAAAAGATGGAATAAGTGTTCTGTGATCCTACGTAGCGTTTGTTTCGTCACTAGAAATAAATAACTAGTATAAGAAAGGTTACTGGTGATAGGGTTTCTAGATGTCGCCACTCCCGACTTTATTGTGGTTCAACCTAACGTCTACTTGGTAGATACGGAATATCACGATTAATGTGAAGTTCAGACCACAATGCCATTATACCTTCTTCACTTGGCGTAGCCATAAGAGAATAGGATCTGTCTCTACCTATCAAAAATCGTTGGCAGAAGCTGGAATCGATCCCAGACCACACGAATGGGAACTTAGCATCAATTAAACAGACTACCGACCCATCTTCTCTCTAATTCATTCTTATATCGTAACGCCGTTGCGCCACGCTGGATGAGAATTCTTACACACAGGCTCCCTGTAGTGGTTTGCAGCATGTTCAGCACATTCATTTACTTGGTTGACCGAATCGCCATGAACTAGCTGCCTCGGCTACCCACTGCATACATTCTACTCTATTTTGTAATCACCCAAATACAATCCTGCAACTGCTACCTACACAGAGCTGCCAACAGAGTAGGATGCAGGAATTTAATTATGAAGTGTTCCTTTTTACTTGAGCTACTCTAAAGCGCTATCTGTTGGTTGAAAACGTCGTGCAGTGCAGAAGAAAAGCTGTAACTGTCTGTCTCTTAGAAGTCTAGATCCGGCCATATTAATTATCTCACAGCACTGTGGAATGCGAAAGGTGTGGAGGAATTGTTGGCTTCTGGAGCTGCTGCAACGAGATGTAAGCTAGTAGGGTAAGCGTCGTGCACTGTAGGTACGATGATACGAGTTTCGATTATTCGGTCAGAGGGTTAGCTGCCTTCGGTAATAAAAAAACTGAGTTAATCGATCAACAACGAACTTAAACGGGTTCTTGCGACGTCCGCTCCGAGCAGATACAACGAACAAAAATGAACAAAATGAGATTAGTTTAAAAAAAAGAATACATTCACTGCTAAATTTTTGTGAAACGCGATTCTGCTATGTGCTGAAGTTATCAATATAATGGAATTTTGAACATAATTCCTGTGGTGTCACCGCCAGACACCACACTTGCTAGGTGGTAGCCTTTAAATCGGCCGCGGTCCGTTAGTATACGTCGGACCCGCGTGTCGCCACCTTCAGTGATTGCAGACCGAGCGCCGCCACACGGCAGGTCTAGAGAGACTTCCTAGCACTCGCCCCAGTTGTACAGCCGACTTTGCTAGCGATGTTACATTGACAATTACGCTCTCATTTGCTGAGACGATAGTTAACATAGCCTTCAGCTACGTCATTTGCTACGACCTAGCAAGGCGCCATTACCAGTTTATATTGAGATGGAAATTATGTACAGTCAAGAGAGATGTTCACCAATTGTGGATTAAAGTTATGTATTCTACCAGTTACCTCCTGTTTTGCTAGTCTTATTTCTCTGACCTGTTCCAGACCTCACGCCAGTCTGCGTGTAATTAAACGCGTGCATTTCGGCCTCCTCTAGCAACACACAGCAATTCCCTTCACTTCTAAACCCAAAGTAGTCGCATGTGGAAAAAGGGCTAACTTCTGCGACATTTTGTTCTTTTCATGTCTAATAGACGGCCAGGCAGCAGATGCATCTCGAAACTTTAGTGTTATGTATGGGGAGAGCGCATCGTGCCAAAATACATCAGCGATGTATTTTCTACATTAGCCGTCGTGTGGTAGTGGCTTTTCATTCTTCTTCAAAACTTCTTTGACAGCTTTAACTCGGAACAAGTTTTCTACATGCATGTAATCAATAAACTGCATGTGCATCGTCAGACTTATAGATAACACCAGAGAATTTGCATATATCATTGATGATTAATTTCTCTCTCATGTTTACTATTGTTTTAACAACACTAAAGGAAACCTTACGAAAATTGTGCACTGTATTGTAAGAAATAAAAGTACTCACGATAACATTACGACGAAAGTCCGTTTTAAACAAAACTGAGTATCTGTACACAAGCGTTCCTCTATTGGCACGAATTAGTAAAATACTACTCACTTAGATTTCGATTGGGTCTTTGTTTAATTGGTATGCTGTGTCATACTCAAGAGTAATGCAAATTTGGCAGCTCATATATAAAGTTATGTATTCCTAAAATCTCAAAATTTACTTGTCAGCAGCGGAAAGAGGCGTTAACTGTTGTGCAGCATTGTAAGTTTTTCACCATTTCACTATGAGCCGAAAGTATTTTCTTGCGATTTTCTTATCAATGTTTGATGTGACTGCTTGTAACTCTTTCAAAGAAGGAATAAAAACATTAAGTCAGATATATAGTGTAACTGCGAACCATAAGACACTTTTTCACAGATCAGCACATTACCACAGAGCTACAAAGATGTGTAAACCTTTGCTTCCTCTTACGAGGCAAATAGTGGCTAGAACTCGTAAACCGCTATTTAAAGGACGAGATTAGTTGCGATTTCCACGTGCAACGACTTTACTGGGCTGAAAACCATGAATTTACAATCTTTTGTTACACCTCAAGCGACAATAACTCAGATTATTCAATGGAAATGACTTGAAAACTCAAGTGAATTTTGAGGCTTAATTCCGTGCACACCAGGAAGTAACTCGTCGATCACAGAGTTGCCAAACATATCTTGCCTTGTTGCCAAATCTCAGTTGCAGTACTAGCAGGAAGAAGACGAACCGATGTGATCGTACAGCGGGCTGGGAAGTGACCATAGCTGGTGTCTCAAAGACGCGGCTGCTACAGCGTGGAATACGCAATGCATCTGATTCGCATCTCTGTAACTAGGTTAAGGGACTGGAGCGCAGTTACTAATAATACTCAGAACTGACTGCAAACTAAGCATCATAAATCAGTAACTCTTATAATTGTTTTATATTTCTTTCGTAAGTGTACTCAGAAATAAGAAACTCATTCACTGACGTTTTCTTGCCTCGCCGATAGTCGAGCACAACAGACAAAAAAATAAAAAAAATGTGTGTGTGTGTGTGTGTGTGTGTGTGTGTGAGAGAGAGAGAGAGAGAGAGAGAGAGAGAAATAAAGAAGAATGAGAGAGAGAATAAAAAATTGTTGTAAAGAAATTGAATCATGGTATGTAAAGAAATCTTTCATTAAAATGACACGTTCCACATAATTACGAAATGTATTATTCATGATCTATGGAACAAGTATTAATCTAATCAAATATAATCTAATATAATCATATCATATTGCTGACTAGCCATGAAGAGTCATGAATTACTGAAATTTTCACCAATATCAGTAACCAAATCTAAACTTGAAAATAAAAGACGATAGTTTTTCTAATAAACCATGACTCATATAAAAACCCTTTCGTCCCTGTTAACTAACCACGAAACATGTCTGATATACCTCCATTCAGAAGTTACAAAGATGAAGCGCATGATGTGAAGTTCTGTGTCGTATCGGCTTTTCTTACCAGCTGCTAGGTGTTTGAATCTAAAACAAGGATACAAATTTTTGTGCCTGAGCGACAATCGAACAGCACACCTGTCGTCTTTCTTTATCATCCACGAATATAGCTTAAGTATCAGTTGGTTACTCACCAACAGTAAGATATGTGCTTGTCTGACCAAAAATAACATCTATTGCGATGGTTGGGAACACATGAACAGACTTTAAAAACGCACGTTAATTTCCCTAGCAGGCCGGTGTGCACTTGATGGGGCTTGAAATGAAATTATGAATATTTTTGTACTGGATCAGGATTTGGACCCACGTACTTACCTTTGGAGGAGACCTAGAGAAGTTTGCAGTCTTGGGAAAAAGAACGAAATGATTGAACTATACAGTTCCGAGAGATTCAGATCCTCGGAAGAGGAGATACGAATTCGAATCACAGTCCAGCACCAATTTTTTCAACGTTTATAGTTCAAACAAGTAAAAGTCAAATACGAGCCCTGTTCCTTTAAATGGCTATCGGTTCATCTAATAAAATAACATTTTCTAATGTTGGTAAGTTTACTGGCAACAGTATTTCTGTTTACCATGACTTCCACCTATATCATTTCACAACGTAAACCGGCTCTGCCCAGTTGGTAATGAAGGAACGTGATGTTTAATGCGGATTCTGGATTATAACGTCTTTCTCTTGAGGTTACCAGCGGTAAAATAAATCTGTTTGTGCCTCTTAAAAGTAAATGCCTGAACCCACGCATTGCACCTGTGATAGTTCGTTCCACCAGACCATTGTGGCCACATTTCCCAGCCACAGGGGTGTGCTGTAACAGATGATGTGCTTAGCTTAAAAAATTAGTCACGGTGGAAAAAACGCAAGTCTATTAAATGGTTGAGGAGAAGCAAGTTCCTGACGCGGAGATTATGCTATTCTCATGTCAGCAAGATGTAAAGTCTCTTCTAGGCATCATAGCTTCGATGTGAAGCCATTTTGAAATATTTACTAATTCAGCTAATTTCTTAGTTCGCGAAAATCCTCTGTGAAGTGTGAAGTTGCCGCATAATTCGATTATTACCGTCATTATTACTATCATTTTCTTCATACCGCTGCTGGAACACATGTGCTTGAAGATCATTTAATGCCTTTTGGTCATTAAAGAAGTAGTTGCCCAAGAACAAGTTCTTTCCCTGTCTACGGAATCCTTTTAATGTTAATATCTAACATCAGCAATTACTCGTAGATTAAAACTAAAGTAATTGATGAAGGCGTTACTTGATAACAAAAACGCGCTGCCTTTCTTCATTTACATGCGCCTAGAAATGGTTGTCGAATACTGCCAAACCAAAAGCTAAGGGATCTTACTGCCTTCCGATATACGTCGCTGTCAGTTCTTCCATATGATTTGGTCGACGTGACGTGTTTCAATTTGTGTATGACAGATTGTTTTAGAAGATCAATTGTTTTCCTTTTCAATAAACAGGATTTTCATTCTAACCTATCCAAGTTCAAAATTTTCGCAATATTGGTTCAAATTTAATATTCGTTTCTACAGGGTGTTTCAAAAATGACCGGTATATTTGAAACGGCAATAAAAACTAAACGAGCAGCGATAGAAATACACCGTTTGTTGCAATATGCTTGGGACAACTGTACATTTTCAAGCGGACAAACTTTCGAAATTACAGTAGTTACAATTTTCAACAACAGATGGCGCTGCAAGTGATGTGAACGATATAGAAGACAACGCAGTCTGTGGGTGCGCCATTCTGTACGTCGTCTTTCTGCTGTAAGCGTGTGCTGTTCACAACGTGCAAGTGTGCTGTAGACAACATGGTTTATTCCTTAGAACAGAGGATTTTTCTGGTGTTGGAATTCCACCGCCTAGAACACAGTGTTTTTGCAACAAGACGAAGTTTTCAACGGAGGTTTAATGTAACCAAAGGACCGAAAAGCGATACAATAAAGGATCTGTTTGAAAAATTTCAACGGACTGGGAACGTGACGGATGAACGTGCTGGAAAGGTAGGGCGACCGCGTACGGCAACCACAGAGGGCAACGCGCAGCTAGTGCAGCAGGTGACCCAACAGCGGCCTCAGGTTTCCGTTCGCCGTGTTGCAGCTGCGGTCCAAATGACGCCAACGTCCACGTATCGTCTCATGCGCCAGAGTTTACACCTCTATCCATACAAAATTCAAACGCGGCAACCCCTCAGCGCCGCTACCATTGCTGCACGAGAGACATTCGCTAACGATATAGTGCACAGGATTGATGACGGCGATATGCATGTGGGCAGCATTTGGTTTACTGACGAAGCTTATTTTTACCTGGACGGCTTCGTCAATAAACAGAACTGGCGCATATGGGGAACCGAAAAGCCCCATGTTGCAGTCCCATCGTCCCTGCATCCTCAAAAAGTACTGGTCTGGGCCGCCATTTCTTCCAAAGGAATCATTGGCCCATTTTTCAGATCCGAAACGATTACTGCATCACGCTATCTGGACATTCTTCGTGAATTTGTGGCGGTACAAACTGCCTTAGACGACACTGCGAACACCTTGTGGTTTATGCAAGATGGTGCCCGGCCACATCGCACGGCCGACGTCTTTAATTTCCTGAATGAATATTTCGATGATCGTGTGATTGCTTTGGGCTATTCGAAACATACAGGAGGCGGCGTGGATTGGCCTCCCTATTCGCCAGACATGAACCCCTGTGACTTCTTTCTGTGGGGACACTTGAAAGACCAGGTGTACCACCAGAATCCAGAAACAATTGAACAGGTGAAGCAGTACATCTCATCTGCATGTGAAGCCATCCCGCCAGACACGTTGTCAAAGGTTTCGGGTAATTTCATTCAGAGACTACGCCATATTATTGCTAGGCATGGTGGATATGTGGAAAATATCGTACTATAGAGTTTCCCAGACCGCAGCGCCATCTGTTGTTGAAAATTGTAACTACTGTAATTTCGAAAGTTTGTCTGCCTGAAAATGTACTGTTGTCCCAAGCATATTGCAACAAACGGTGTATTTCTATCGCTGCTCGTTTAGTTTTTATTGTCGTTTCAAATATACCGGTCATTTTTGAAACACCCTGTGTATTGTAGGAAAGTATTTCGCAGTTGGAAAACCCGTATCCGACTCATTGACCTTACACTTCGTCGCTGACCATAATTCTAGCTCAGAGTAACACCAGTTTAAGTAACCTAATGTAGCGAAGACTGTTTGCCAGTGCTCTTTCTCACCGAAAAATACGCAATTCACTCATTGGGCTCAATAAGTACACTGTAACAGTAATTTCTGTGTGTATGCAATGAATACGGATGGTAGAATGTAGTGGTACTCCCTCTTCCACTTCTGTATACAATGTGCTTGACCTAAACGGGCCCTTTATCATTACAGGCTCTGGGCAGTGCAACATGATACTGACAACAGTAATGTGCTTATACTGACAACCTCACTGTCCGTTTTACCTGATTTTGTAATCATTTAAATAAAACATGACCTTCCAGTGGGAGACATTTCGTCCCCCTTTCCCTTCTGTGAATTTTGTCAGTAAGCTTTTTGCCTTCCAACCAGCGAAATGCGGCAGAGTACGGCAGGTAAACGATTCACAAACCACGATTTAGTGCCGTTAAGACGTATTATTTAAACATTGTCGTAGCTGAGGGAATCTAGTTTCTTCTTAAATCGTCTTATGCGGCAACGTTCACAGATATCTCAAACAGGAGAAGCTCTTTATCCAGGTACGAAGGTTGTAAAACAAACTTCCCACTGTTTGTGTCAGGTTGATCTTTTCGTCCGATAGCACTGCATAAGTATTTTGTCTAAGAGGAATCACAAGTAGTGTTCCTGTAGCTGTGAGAATCATTGGTTGAAAACGAGTTTAACACCAATGGGTACAGTACTGCTAAATATTCCAAATGATTATCAACTTACGTCTGAGTTCATCCACAAACTTAGGCGTCTTTATAATATTGAGTGGGCATTGGAAGGTGTTTACACACACGTATACAATACTATGAATACTTCGAACGCTATAGTTAACGTTGCTATCATAAACTAATTTTTCATACATTGCTGTGTGGGGAGCAGGGGGAAAGAGTCACCACAAACTTCCGATTTGTAAATAAGTCGCACAAGGAGAGAGTCTGACATGTGCGCTACCGATTTTGATCAAATATTGCATGGACCTTTCTGATAGACACTCCATAGCTTTTGAAAAAAATCGAGGCCAAAGCTGAGGACGGACAATCGTATTTGCAATGCTGTACACCGAAAGAGGGACTACAACAAAAATGTTTTATGAGTCCGTTTTGGTTCTACGTGGTGGCAAAGTGGTAAAGGGGAAAACTACGAACACAAAGGTCTCGGGTCGGATCTCTGGTCAGTCACACGACTTTTATGTGCCATTTTACACTTATTTCCCCTCGGGCAGTGTTTGTTGATGTGAAAAAAGCCGAGTTGCACTGTGGTCCGAAAGCCACGTTAAACTGTAGGTTTCCCTATTATCTGGCTAGGTAAATCAACTCAAAGGTCGGTAGAAAGCAAAGGCATACCGCTACCAACACGACCGTGCCTATTAAAGCACTGTGCTCTTCAAACCAGTCTTCCGACTGATGACTACTTTAATTTACTATGGGTTCCAAAGTTAATGATCTTCGAGGTATTAAAATGCTTGTTTTTCATGCTGTAGCTTTGATACCAATAAACGTAGATAACCGGCCGAGCACTGTCACCGTGCGAGTTGTCAAGCTGGTAGGTGACGATGCTGTCGACCCCATTTACAATCTTGGTCATGGCTATGTTTCAGTCGAATACCTCTATGTGCCTTTCTGTGTATTTCAAGATATACATTTATACACTTGGTACGCATCCAAATTGATATCTGATAGAGCTGTATTTAGCAACATGAATCAGATATATTTTCCGAGCCATATATCGGACAACATGTCAGTGCAGTGAAATTTCTTTTGTGTGTTGCGCATGGTGCAAGACATATTTGTGTTTGTCTTGCTTCTGTGATAGGTTTTACCCCACTGAACGCGAGCAACCACACGAACAGACTATCATAATTGGAATTACGCAATAATAGACTTGAAAGGTGTATTTTTACATTATGTATCCCAATGAAAATACTGTAAATAGATTATATGCTACTTGCTATTACTCCCGCTTCTCGATGCTTTCCTCAAAAAATAAAAATAAAAAGAAAATGAGAGAGAGAGAGACAGAGGGAGAAAAAAGAAATGTATTTCAAATATCAGCTCGGTGACGCCATGTTCGTCTCGTGATGTAAAGCAAGGATTGTTGATAGGTAATATCTCGTTATACTAGCGATATCTATGGCTACATGTTTCTTTCTTTTCTCTCTGCAAACAACCAGAATTCAGTAACAAAGTGGTAAGAACACCTATGCAGTGCACCAATTAAACAATCAGCCTTTCTTGGTTATTTTGTTAATCGTTAAAAATTGTCTGTAATGCAGTAAACATCCTTGATTACTGATTTGTTATTACTACCATTGTTATTCGTCACCTCACAACAGATTTCCTATCTCTCACTGCTGCCGATGGACGTTACGAATGGATCAGAATGAATGAAATGTGGGATGTTTCGTCATGGAGAATATACACATTTATCTCGGCGTCGTGTGTTCAGGGTAATATGAAAATCTCAGTAAGAGAAGGCGACAACAGGATGCCGGTGGTTCAGGCAATAAAACCCAGCTATTTCTGTCGACTTAATACCATGACGACAGACAAACTGGGGTCTCAGTGTATTTTGATTATAATTCGTTAGCTTCTTGCGACCTCGTTCTAATACCTTGTGGGAACAGGCATGATATTTTGTTTTTTGAACACTGAGAAATAACACACAAATATAGTAAATGGAAGGATACAAAGAAACAATCAGACTCGTAGGTGTGGATCCAGTTCATCATTGGAAGACTAAACAAGAGGGAAACATTACGAAAGCAATGAATACGCTGCTTAGTATACATTATTTGTATACACTCCTGGAAATTGAAATAAGAACACCGTGAATTCATTGTCCCAGGAAGGGGAAACTTTATTGACACATTCCTGGGGTCAGATACATCACATGATCACACTGACAGAACCACAGGCACATAGACACAGGCAACAGAGCATGCACAATTTCGGCACTGGTACAGTGTATATCCAACTTTCGCAGCAATGCAGGCTGCTATTCTCCCATGGAGACGATCGTAGAGATGCTGGATGTAGTCCTGTGGCACGGCTTGCCATGCCATTTCCACCTGGCGCCTCAGTTGGACCAGCGTTCGTGCTGGACGTGCAGACCGCGTGAGACGACGCTTCATCCAGTCCCAAACATGCTCAATGGGGGACAGATCCGGAGATCTTGCTGGCCAGGGTAGCTGACTTACACCTTCTAGAGCACGTTGGGTGGCACGGGATACATGCGGACGTGCATTGTCCTGTTGGAACAGCAAGTTCCCTTGCCGGTCTAGGAATGGTAGAGCGATGGGTTCGATGACGGTTTGGATGTACCGTGCACTATTCAGTGTCCCCTCGACGATCACCAGTGGTGTACGGCCAGTGTAGGAGATCGCTCCCCACACCATGATGCCGGGTGTTGGCCCTGTGTGCCTCGGTCGTATGCAGTCCTGATTGTGGCGCTCACCTGCACGGCGCCAAACACGCATACGACCATCATTGGCACCAAGGCAGAAGCGACTCTCATCGCTGAAGACGACACGTCTCCATTCGTCCCTCCATTCACGCCTGTCGCGTCACCACTGGAGGCGGGCTGCACGATGTTGGGGCGTGAGCGGAAGACGGCCTAACGGTGTGCGGGACCGTAGCCCAGCTTCATGGAGACGGTTGCGTATGGTCCTCGCCGATACCCCAGGAGCAACAGTGTCCCTAATTTGCTGGGAAGTGGCAATGCGGTCCCCTACGGCACTGCGTAGGATCCTACGGTCTTGGCGTGCATCCGTGCGTCGCTGCGGTCCCGTCCCAGGTCGACGGGCACGTGCACCTTCCGCCGACCACTGGCGACAACATCGATGTACTGTGGAGACCTCACGCCCCACGTGTTGAGCAATTCGGCGGTACGTCCACCCGGCCTCCCGCATGCCCACTATACGCCCTCGCTCAAAGTCCGTCAACTGCACATACGGTTCACGTCCACGCTGTCGCGGCATGCTACCAGTGTTAAAGACTGCGATGGAGCTCCGTATGCCACG
Source organism: Schistocerca nitens (assembly GCF_023898315.1). Classification (NCBI taxonomy): domain Eukaryota; kingdom Metazoa; phylum Arthropoda; class Insecta; order Orthoptera; family Acrididae; genus Schistocerca; species Schistocerca nitens. The sequence continues at coordinate 547,273,260 of NC_064618.1, forward strand.
GCAAACTGGCTGACACTGACGGCGGCGGTGCACAAATGCTGCGCAGCTAGCGCCATTCGACGGCCAACACCGCGGTTCCTGGTGTGTCCGCTGTGCCGTGCGTGTGATCATTGCTTGTACAGCCCTCTCGCAGTGTCCGGAGCAAGTATGGTGGGTCTGACACACCGGTGTCAATGTGTTCTTTTTTCCATTTCCAGGAGTGTTGATCCGAAAATGAAAAAGCGCAGATCTGATGAATTGATAATTATGTGGCACATAATAATTAGCTAACTGTGTTTCTTATAGCTTCCATTCGCACCAACATTTTTCTACATTCTCGTGCAATTCATGAAATTCTACTTGTATTTTCACAAGACTGCACATAGATGCAATCGATTTTGAGGTGTAAAGTATTTGTTATCTTACTTTTCGTGGCAGGTAGGCAAACTTGGTTTCCAAAGACTTTTTATTGTACTGAAATAATATTTTGTCACAAAGTAACGAGGTAAGTGTTTTATTCGTATGTATTTTGTGGAAAACTGTAATCGTGATGGAAGACTATGCACCTGAATGTTTGACATAACTGGTAGGAGAAAATGCTGCATATTAACCAAACCCCGCGCCTCCTCTCCGTATTCTCCTATGACATGAGCACGGGATTCTCCTCGCATACTGCTACAGAGCTGTTCCTAGCACAGCTGAGAATTGGCAACATCGTCACAAACATTTGGCAACACTGTGACAGTGCAATCACTTCCGCGTATGGTACTGAATTGACTCGCTAAATTCACGTGATATTCCCTTTCCATTTGAATTACTCGTGGTATATAATCCTCACATAAACTAAGACACTGAGACAGGAAAATCAATTTTTTGGCTAAAGAAATGCTTTTCTTCACACAGTGATGACTTTAATGAGCGACAAATACCATGATGAGAGTGGCGTGCTAGCAGAAGTGTGTCTGTAGCCCCGTGGTACCTCCCGTGTCTCCTGTCGCATTAGCTCAAAGAGTCGTCAGTTCTAACCGTGGTAGAGGCCAGTGTGTGCGAGCACTTTTGTTTTATTCATTTTATGGAGGTGAGAATTTCCAGAAAAAATTCTGCAACGAAATCGGAAGAAAACTTTTACACATCAAGTCCTCTTGGTAGCTCGACTCAGTAAGTTGTGTTAATGGTCATAGATCTCGGCTTTCTGTCTGCCAAGCTGCTTCACAATACAAGCGTCTCTGAAGAAATTCGAATCGACCATCAACGATACGAATTTCAATATTCATCACTCAAGACTCATATGCCAGGGTAATAAGTATGAAGGAAATGAACATCTTGATTACTATAGGGCCTCTATGCTAAATTTCCACAATAGCAATTATGAACTCCCTGCAGACATTCGCTGACAGCGGCTCTCGCAACTTACTTTTTCTCTGGGTAGCTTCAAACATGGGCAATTACCAATGTGACAGAAAGCGAAATATATTGTAGATTCACTTGAATTACACTCATAGCTTCAGCACCGAGAAAAAAGCGGCGAAAAAATTTTGTCGATATGTGCTTTCGGTTGCAAGACGTCGTATTAGCTAGTCTAGGTTTTACCTCAAGACTACAGTGGTCTTCAAGACTCATGTACTCAGACTGAAGTAAAGACTTCGTCTGGGAAGCGCTGCAGTCTACAACGTTGCCAGATCGACCATACTGACGGACATAGATTTCTGAGGGGAGCACGACCGTATTGTCTACCTTACGTGAACGACTCGGAGGTCAATTTTTTGTCCAAGACCGAATCTACAACACATATTGCACGCTGAAGACACAGAAGAATTAAAAAAAAAAAAAAATAAGTTTACGACTGCAACGTTAACTATAGCGTTCGAAGTATTCATAGTATTGTATACGTGTGTGTAAACGCCTTCCAATGCCCACTCAAGGAAGATAAGGATACACAGTCTAGCTTCAATATTATAAAGACGTCTAAGTTTGTGAATGAACTCAACCTTAAGTTGATAATCATGTGGAATATACGCAGTACTGTACCCATTGGTGTTAAGCTCGTTTTCAACCAATGATTCTCACAGCTACAGGAACACTACTTGTGATTCCTCTTAGACAAAATACTTATGCAGTGCTATCGGACGAAAAGATCAACCTGACACAAACAGTGGGAAGTTTGTTTTACAACCTTCGTACCTGGATAAAGAGCTTTTCCTATTCGAGATATCTGTGAACGTTGCCGCATAAGACGATTTAAGAAGAAACAAAATTCCCTCAGCTACGACAATGTTTAAAGAAATCGTCTTAACGGCACTAAATCGTGGTTTGTGAATCGTTTACCTGCCGTACTCTGCCGCATTTCGCTGGTTGGAAGGCAAAAAGCTTACTGACAAAACTCACAGAAGGGAAAGGGGGACGAAATGTCTCCCACTGGAAGGTCATGTTTTATTTAAATGATTACAAAATCAGGTAAAACGGACAGTGAGGTTGTCAGTATAAGCACATTACTGTTGTCAGTATCATGTTGCACTGCCCAGAGCCTGTAATGATAAAGGGCCCGTTTAGGTCAAGCACATTGTATACAGAAGTGGAAGAGGGAGTACCACTACATTCTACCATCCGTATTCATTGCATACACACAGAAATTACTGTTACAGTGTACTTATTGAGCCCAATGAGTGAATTGCGTATTTTCCGGTGAGAAAGAGCACTGGCAAACAGTCTTCGCTACATTAGGTTACTTAAACTGGTGTCACTCTGAGCTAGAATTATGGTCAGCGACTAATTGTAAGGTCAATGAGTCGGATGCGGGTTTTCCAACTGCGAAATACTTTCCAAAATATAGAAACGATTATTAAATTTGAACCAATATTGCGAAAATTTTGAACTTGGATAGGTTAGAAAGAAAATCCTTCTGTTTATTGAAAAGGAAAACAATTGATCTTCTAAAACATTCTGTCATACACAAATTGAAACACGTCACGTCGACCAAATCATATGGAAGACTGACAGCGACGTATATCGGAGGGCGGTAAGGTCCCTTAGCTTTTGGTTTGGCAGTATTCGACAACCATTTCTAGGCGCATGTAAATGAAGAAAGGCAGCGCGTTTTTGTTATCAAGTAACGCCTTCATCAATTACTTTAGTTTTAATCTACGAGTAATTGCTGATGTTTGATATTAACATGAAAAGGATTCCGTAGACATGGAAAGAACTTGTTCTTGGGCAACTACTTCTTTAATGACCAAAAGGCATTAAATGATCTTCAAGCACATGTGTTCCAGCAGCGGTATGAAGAAAATGATAGTAATAATGACGGTAATAATCGAATTATGCGGTAACTTCACACTTCACAGTGGATTTTCGCGAACTAAGAAATTAGCTGAACTAGTGAAAATTCCAAAATGGCTTCACATCGAGGCTATGATGCCTAGAAGAGATTTTACTTGTGTACAGATACTCAGTTTTATAAAAACAGATTTTCGTCGTAAGGTTATCGTGGGTACTTTTATTTTATTTCTTATAATACAGTGTACAATTTTCGTAAGATTTCTTTCAGTGTTGTTAAGAGAATAGTAAACATGAGAGAGAAATGAATCATCAATGATACATGCGAATTCTCTGATGTTATCTATAACAGTCTGACGATGCACATGCAGTTTATTGATTACATGCATGTAGAAAACTTGTTCCGAGTTAAAGCTGTCAAAGAAGGTTTGAAGAAGAATGAAAAGCCACTACCACACGACTTCTAATGTAGAAAATACATCGCTGATGTATTTTGGCACGATGCGCTCTCCCCATACATAACACTAAAGTTTCGAGATGCATCTGCTGCCTGGCCATCTATTAAACCTGAAAAGAACAAAATGTCGCAGAAGTTAGCCCTTTTTCCACATGTGACTATTTTCGGTTGAGAACTGAAGGGAATTATGTTCAAAGTTCCATTAGATTGATAACTTCAGCAGATAGCAGAATCGCGTTTCAAAAAATTGTAGCAGTGAATGTACTCGAACTCGCATCATCGTACCTACAGTGCACGACGCTTACCCTTACCCTACTAGCTTACGTCTCGTTGCAGTAGCTCCAGAAGCCAACAACAATTCCTCCAGAACTTTCGCATTCCACAGTGCTGTGAGATAATTGATATGGCCAGATCTAGACTTCTAAGAGACAGACAGTTACAGCTTTTCTTTTGCACTGCACGACGTTTTCAACAAACAGATTGCGCTATAGAGTAGCTCAAGTAAAAAGGAACACATCATAATTAAATTCCTGCATCCTACACTATTGGCAGCTCTGTGTAAGTGGCAGTTACAGGATTGTATTTGGGTGATTACAAAATAGAGTAGAATGTTTGCAGTGGGTAGCCGAGGCAGCTATTTCATGGCTATTCGGTCAACCAAGTAAATGAATGTACTGAACATGCTGCAAACCACTACAGGGAACCTGTGTGTCAGAATTCTCATCCAGTGTGGAGCAACGGCGTTACGATAGAAGCATAAGGCAGACAGAAAATGGTTCGGTGGTCTGTTTGCTTGATATTGAGTTCCCATTCTCGTAGTCAGGGTTCGATTCCAGCTTCTGCTAACGATTTTTGATAGGTAGAGACAGATTCCATTCTCATATGGCTACGCCAAGTGAAGAAGGCATAATGACATTGTGGTCAGAACTTCACATTAATCGTGATATTCCTTATCTACCAAGTAGACGTTAGGTTGAACCACAATAAAGTCAGGAGTGGCGACATCTAGAAACCCTATCACCAGTAACCTTTCTTATACTAGTTATTTATTTCTAATGATGAAATAAACGCTACGTAGGATCACAGAACACTTATTCCATCTTTTATTTGAGCTTCTGTGTGTCGATAAAATTGGTTCTGAACTGGGAATGCAACTCACACCGCCTTTAACGCGGAATTTGATCTCTTCGTGACAGTACAGCTCGACTATAATTTGTTGTTGGTTCAAATCTGTAGATTCCTCAACATCTGCACATATTGCGCGTGAATGGGTTCGAATCCTGGCCCGGCACTAAAGTTTTCATTATGTATTATCAAGATCTAGCATGAGAATACCTATCTGTTGGTGGATAATAATTTTGATTTTTAGTGTATTTTTATTCGTTGTCAACATTAACGATATCCGACGTTTTTGACTCCCAGTGAGACACAGAACTATTTGCGAGATCACTGTAAATTCGAGGATGTTATTCCGAGCTGCTGGTGGAGAAAACTTCGGTAGCTACGTCTCTTTGTGTGTAGTAAACAACGATGTGTGGGGTTCGATTCCCAGTCAGGACTGATCTCTTCGTCATATTATTTCTAGTTCAGCATGCTCACATGTCGCTGCTGGCTTAACAAACCCATATTTAACGTTCGTTTTCTCTAGAATATAACAGCGATAGGTGCCGGGTTGGAGTCTTGGGAAGGAAAAATCAATGTTTCGTCTAGTCATCTCAGTTAAAACATCTAGCTACTGCCGGGGAAGTCCGATATGTCACAGTTGATTGTGCTTCGATATCAATCCGATTAGGTCCTGGGTTCGAATCCCTGTCCAACGCAAAGCTTTACCTCACGGCATTTCAAGTAAGTTACTTGGAAGAAGCAATATTTACCATCTCTCGTAGTTCATTAACAGGGACAATAGATGCTGGGTAGGAATTTGCGTACGTTAAAATGTTTGTTATGTAATTTAAAGTTGATATTTCCTAACTGATAGTGTCTAAAATCGAGGTATATCACTCTCTGTATGCCTAGTCAGGAATGAGTGTTAGTTTCCATCAGTCACAAAATCTTTGCTTAGTCTGCTTGACCTGGTTTTGAATCCATATGCACAACGAGACAGTTCGTGGAGTCATTTGAAGTTCATACACATTCTCAACTAGCTGCTCGTGAATAACTTGAATTTTTAATATCATGTTTTGTTAAATAATATGAACGGTATGTTACTTTGAAAAAGGAATCATGACTACGACGAACTTACTACGTGCATTACCTATCTGACGTAATAACGAGAGTGGTAACATTTCAGGTATGTCATTTATCGCAGTAATGTGTGAGCTTACAAACCTTAAGGACAGTCTTATCTGTCATAAGGTGTTTCCTGATATTTTTGGTATCGTGGTATTACTTTTCATCTTGAGTTATTGCGATAAAGAGCAGTGTTTCCTAGTGGTGACTTATTGGAACCATTTTAGTGAAACGACTGTACCGAGGAGCGATTAGATCACCTGCTAGACAGCTACGTTATGTGGGTTGCTTGCGAATCAGGCGAAATGCAATTCAGGTCGTTCGGATACTTTTGAGCACGACTGTACATCATATCTAACAATTTACGTCCCATTTTGATAAGTCCTTCGTGGTGCGTCTTTTTTTTTCTTAAAAATTTGGAAATTTGTGGTAAGTTCTATGGGACCAAACTTCTGTGGTCATCAGTCCCTAGACGAACACACTACTTAACCTAACTTAAACTAACGACAACACACACACACACACACACACACACACACACACACACACACACGGTTAACTCGTGCGGCTCTTAGAATGTATTATTATTCTGCTGCTTGTACGAGCAGACACGAACACGCACGCACGCACGCACTCACGCATGCGTTTCGTAATTGGTCGATGCGTTTCGTCTGCAGCGACGGAGTACGCGCAGATGGGAAGGTAGGTGTATAAACAGATAGGACAGAAGTTACAGATCTGTCGAATTATGACGGACATTAAGCTCAGGTTGACAATCACCCACGATGAGGCATAATCACTGTTCTGTCTTTTATGCAATTTTTTGTCCTGATCGAAGACTCCGCGTCCTGGTCTCTATGGGCCACCATGTCATCCTCTGTCAATAACGTCTTTAGATGGAGTATGAAGGGGCATGGGGTCAACAGACCTCTCGCCCGGCCGTAGTCGATTATCTTGACCTCAGAGCCGCTATGTCCCATTAAAGTAGCTTTTCGGCATTATGAGGCTGAATTCACCCTTTCCAGACCTGGAAATATCGGGTCCTCTTCCTAGCAGCAGGGCACGCTGAACACAGCTCCGGATGTAGACCGACACCTTAGGCGGAGCAGGAGATGGAGGGAGGATGACATTAGTGTTTAACGAGATCATTAGGGACGGAGCACAAACTCGGTTTCAGGAAGGATGGGAAAGGAAATCGGCCGTGACCTTTTAAAGGAACCATCCCGGTATTTGCCTGAAGATATTTAGTGAAATCACAGAAAACCTACATCAGGCCGGCCGGATGCGGGTTTCAACCGTCGTCCCACCGAACGCGATTCCGTCATCTTAGAAGAGCTGTTGTAATTCTCAGTTTTCACCCCTCAACCTCAATCGCAAAGTACATAAAACTATATACACTCCTGGAAATTGAAATAAGAACACCGTGAATTCATTGTCCCAGGAAGGGGAAACTTTATTGACACATTCCTGGGGTCAGATACATCACATGATCACACTGACAGAACCACAGGCACATAGACACAGGCAACAGAGCATGCACAATTTCGGCACTGGTACAGTGTATATCCACCTTTCGCAGCAATGCAGGCTGCTATTCTCCCATGGAGACGATCGTAGAGATGCTGGATGTAGTCCTGTGGCACGGCTTGCCGTGCCATTTCCACCTGGCGCCTCAGTTGGACCAGCGTTCGTGCTGGACGTGCAGACCGCGTGAGACGACGCTTCATCCAGTCCCAAACATGCTCAATGGGGGACAGATCCGGAGATCTTGCTCGCCAGGGTAGCTGACTTACACCTTCTAGAGCACGTTGGGTGGCACGGGATACATGCGGACGTGCATTGTCCTGTTGGAACAGCAAGTTCCCTTGCCGGTCTAGGAATGGTAGAGCGATGGGTTCGATGACGGTTTGGATGTACCGTGCACTATTCAGTGTCCCCTCGACGATCACCAGTGGTGTACGGCCAGTGTAGGAGATCGCTCCCCACACCATGATGCCGGGTGTTGGCCCTGTGTGCCTCGGTCGTATGCAGTCCTGATTGTGGCGCTCACCTGCACGGCGCCAAACACGCATACGACCATCATTGGCACCAAGGCAGAAGCGACTCTCATCGCTGAAGACGACACGTCTCCATTCGTCCCTCCATTCACGCCTGTCGCGACACCACTGGAGGCGGGCTGCACGATGTTGGGGCGTGAGCGGAAGACGGCCTAACGGTGTGCGGGACCGTAGCCCAGCTTCATGGAGACGGTTGCGAATGGTCCTCGCCGATACCCCAGGAGCAACAGTGTCCCTAATTTGCTGGGAAGTGGCGGTGCGGTCCCCTACGGCACTGCGTAGGATCCTACGGTCTTGGCGTGCATCCGTGCGTCGCTGCGGTCCCGTCCCAGGTCGACGGGCACGTGCACCTTCCGCCGACCACTGGCGACAACATCGATGTACTGTGGAGACCTCACGCCCCACGTGTTGAGCAATTCGGCGGTACGTCCACCCGGTCTCCCGCATGCCCACGATACGCCCTCGCTCAAAGTCCGTCAGCTGCACATACGGTTCACGTCCACGCTGTCGCGGCATGCTACCAGTGTTAAAGACTGCGATGGAGCTCCGTATGCCACGGCAAACTGGCTGAGACTGACGGCGGCGGTGCACAAATGCTGCGCAGCTAGCGCCATTCGACGGCCAACACCGCGGTTCCTGGCGTGTCCGCTGTGCCGTGCGTGTGATCATTGCTTGTACAGCCCTCTCGCAGTGTCCGGAGCAAGTATGGTGGGTCTGACACACCGGTGTCAATGTGTTCTTTTTTCCATTTCCAGGAGTGTGTTTGGTAAAAAATGAATATTACTAAAACATTCTTCGTAGTTAATTTCTATGATCAACTTAAAGGAAAATCCAGGACCATTAAAAATGAGTATCTTACCATAAATCTCTGATCAGTTAAGATAAGTAACACAAATTTATAAAGTATATATAAATGATGTGGCTAACAGCATAGCTTGTAACATCAGAATGTGGCTATAGAGAACGGATAAACGCTTAAATAAAACGAAACGAAATGAATAGTTTTTGACTCGCAACTCTCGTACAACCGCTGTTTTATCGTTCCAAGAGCATCAAACAGAAAGCCAAATATATTTTAAATTCTTAGGGCTGAAGATACACGGAAAGCTTCCTCATAAATAACACGTTCCATATCTAGAGCAGAAGATAAATGCTGATGTCTCCAGTGTGAGAATAGTCTCTACTGAAACGCAGAGTCTTGTTTATTGTGCTTACTTTCATCCTTCTGTATCTTTTGGTATCATATTAAGAGGCAGTTCTGTGCTCTGTCAGCCGGCCGCTGTGGCCGAGCGGTTCTAGGCCCTTCAGTCCGGAACCGCACTGCTGTTACGATCGCAGGTTTGAATCCTGCCTCGGGCTTGGATGTGTGTGGTGTCGTTAGGTTAGTTAGGTTTAAGTAGTTCTAAGTCTAGAGGACTGATGACCTAAGATGTTAAGTCCCATAGTGCTCAGAGGCATTTTTTTGTGCTCTGCCCAAAAAATTCTTGGCCCATAAACGGGCGGTCAGACTGATCTCTCGAGGGCATTCCTGATCGAGAGTAGCCAATTGGTATCAAACATAGGCCTTGATTTCAGAAAGAAATTTCTTGGAATGTACGTTCGGACCACGGTATTATATGGCAGTGAAACATGGACTGTGGGAAAGCTGGTGCAGAGGAGAATTGAAGCCTTTGAAATGTGATTCTACAGAAAATTACGTGGACCGATAAGGCAAGGAATGAGGAGATTCTGCGGAGAACTGGCGATGAAAGAAATATATGGGAAACACCGACAACAAGAAGGGACAGGACGGTAGGACGTCTGTTAAGGCATTTACGAATAACTTTCATAATACTAGACGAATCTGTAGAGGGCAAAAACTGTAGAGGATGACAGACTTTGGAAAACATCTAGTGAATAATTGAGGACGTAGGTAGAGGTTGGCATAGGTGAGGAATTCGTGGCGGACGGCGTCAAACGTCAAAGACTGACAACTATAAAAGAAGCAGCGACCGTATTCCAAGTAATCGCTGATACATGCGGCTCGTGGTTTGTTACTTCAGTCTGCATGGTCAAGACAATGACGGCACCCTCCTCTGTCTATGATGTCATTCTGCTTTATTGGTGTTTTATACACTCAACTCTTACGATTAGTTGAAATTATCTCCTCCTTTTGACCGCATTACCTGTAAGATCTGCAGGTCTTCTTCGTTGGCATTCCATCCCGCTGTTGTGTGTTGACCTACTTTGCTCGCCTTACTAAAGGAAGACTTGTAAACTTCTAATCCATTCTCAAGCCTATTATTTCGTGGCGTTTAGAATAAAAATAATACGTAGCGGACAAGCGGAGAGAGTTATAAGAAGTAGACTAACATCAGCACAGAGACCATTCCTCGTCAAAGGAATTGTACTAGAAAGCGTAGATCTTATTATGAGAAAGAAATTTGTGAAAATATACGTCTGAAGTTCAGCATTGTACAGAAATGAATCATGGAAATGGGAAAATCAGAAAACATGAGAACCAAAGCATTTGGCCTATGGTGTTACAAACGGTGTTGAAAAGTAAGTGGACTGATAAGAAACTAAGAGGCTTCCGTTGAATCGGAAAGGAAAGAAGTATGTGGGAAAATTAACTAGAAGAAAAGACGTGATGGTAAGACCTATTACGAAATCAGGAAATAGTTTCCATGGCACTGAAGGGCGAAAATTACGAGGGGATACAGTCGTTAGAGTGTACCGGGCAGTAACTAGGACCTATTAGTATTGGAACAAGTCGGACGTGGAAAGAATGACAGAGCATTGGAAATCGTGAAGGACTGCTTCAAGCCGGCCAGTGTTGCCGAGCGGTTCTAGGCGCTTCAGTCTGGAACCGCGCGACCGCCATGGTCGCAGGTTCGAATCCTGCCTTCGGCATGGATGTGTGTGATGTCCATAGGTTAGTTACGTTTAAGTAGTTCTGTGTTCTAGGGGACTGATGACCTCAGATGTCAAGTCCCATAGTGCTCAGAGCCATTTGACTGCTTCAAGCCAATCAGAAGACGCATGAGTACAAGAAAGTGTCATTTTATGTTTGTCTTTCAGTCAGTAGCTGTATGGCCACCCTTACTGTCGTCACGAGAGTCCCAACATATGAAGCGCGTTGAAAATAAACGATACGAAACAACATTGTGGGTCTAATTACAGTCTTTCTTCAAAAATAATCATCAGAGGTATGAGCACAACTATCCCGCTGCTTCATGACCCGAAGGATTTCCAATTCACAGAATTCCTGTCCTCCACTGTGTCCTTCAGTTCGTCGCCCGAGTTGAAGCGCTACCGTTTGAGATGTTAGCGGACCAAACATATGGAAGTGGCACGGCGAAATGTCAGGTTTGTAGGACGGATGCTCAAGAAGCTTCCACTTGAACTTGGCCATTACACTTTGTGTAACCCTGGAGACGTGAAAGCGAGCATTATTGTGGAACAGGATCACTCCCTTAGTGAGCAGCCCAGTCGTTTTGCTCTCGATGGCCTTCGTAGGCTACGGACTGTCTCACACTATACATGAAGTTACTCATTTTTCCGTGTTCGAGGAATTCGATAAGCATCGTACTTCGGACTCGAAAAAAACGGTGAGCATCACCTTGTCTGCAGAGGGTACAAATTTCAATTTTTTAGGGCGATGTGACGACGGTAAATTCGCGTCCCTACCTGTCATAGCAAATTTCAACCGGCTTGGTTATTACGTCGTTTCGTGCCTTTTCATTTGAACACTCCTTAACAACCACGTATTCGCCTCCAATTTATACAATGTACTATACAAATGCCTTTCCACAGTAAAACCACTCAGACTCGTGATCCATCAAAGCGCTGTAACTAAGGTTTCAATATGTGTAACCACTGCCATATCTCGAGTTATAATTTCTTATGAGAAACGTGACTGCGTCTATTCTCTGGGTAAATAGAAACTTCGTAGTAAAGCAAGCGAAACTCGACGGTGCAATAAACTGGGAGACTGGGGAAGTAAAGCCAACTCGTACAGCAGTTAAAAAGCTGCTGGCCGAGGGACTGCAAGAGTTTAGAAGGGAATGCGTCTCGCGGGTCCTGCGTCGCCTCTCGCCTCTGCCAGCAGGTGTTTCGAGCGGTCGTAAAGCTGCGGCCACCTTTATGGCCAGGAGCAGCGGTCAGCGGAACCGCACCGCGTCACTCGGCTATCTCGCGTGACGCCACGTCACGCTGAAACACGGCGCCGAGACCCTCCGCTGGAAAAGCCTGCGCCTTTGTTACAGGCCGCTTGTTTCGTCTGTTGTACGAATTTCTCCAAAACCCACGTCCTCTGGCATTTCAGGCTGCCATCTCGCTACGTTTTAATGTTGCTCTAGCAGTTTCTACTTTCATTATTACCAGTAAGCCGTGCCGTTGACTTCATCAGTGAATACGATGCGATGCACTGGTTAATAATGTGGAACGAGCGGGGCTCAAATCTTTGTCCGGAAATCTGATGTTACTGAGGAGCAAAAGAAGAAAGACACCGTTTCAGTTGCTGTTACATGCAGTTATCACTGAGGTGTTACAGCACTACAGATCTAGAGCAGCTGTTTATGTAATACCACCTTAGCGCCCGATTCTTCTCTCGCGTAGACTGTATCGCCTGCAGAAACTGTTTTTGTTTTTATTTAATCGAATTTTTATGTTGGTCACAATTTGCAAAGCCTTCTAAGCTTTTCACGCTAATTAAGGCCATATAAGCATGGTCTTTTCCGAAAGCACTTCTGACCAGAAAGCTTTTGTTAATCATGCCATTCGCATTCTTGTGGAGATATTTCCATAGCAACTTCCATCCCCTAAAAAATATTTCTTTATACCTAACCCAGAAGTGAAATACCCATTTTCATAAAATTATCTTTCATATATAATTAATATAATGAAATATTTTCTTAAATTCTCATCCGCTACTGCACTTCCTTGAGGGTTGAATTTCCAGATACAATGAAACATTATTTTTTTATTTATTTCCAACCGAGAAGTCAAACACCAATTTTCATAGCTGTAGCTTTAAAAATCCTTTAGTAGTTCTTCAGTAGTTATTTATTTTAAAAAAATCACACACTATTTTTATCACACAGTATTTTACCCCCTTAGCCGTTGAATTTCCAAAAATGTTGAAACGCGTATTGTTTTATTTCTGACTGAGAAACCAGACAGAATTTTTCGTAGCTCTAGCTTCAAAATTCCCTTAATAGTGGCATACTTTCAAAAAGCCTTTCATCCGTTATTGCACCCGCTTAGGAGTGGAATTTCGGACACCAACTTCTTCAACGATGCCTACAGTACACGATCCACACCCTTTCCAAACTTGAAGTTCCTTACCCATTTGGGCTGGGCGATGAAGAGTTAGTGAATCAGTCTGACCATATTTCACCATCTTAGGGCTTGAATTTACAAAAAAAAAAAAAAAAACAAAAAAAAACCAGTGAAACACGTAATATTACATCTCTAACGGAGAATCCAAACATCAATTTCCAAAGATTTAGCTTTTAAAAATGCTTTCACAATCAAATTTTTCATAAAACGTTTCACCCCATACTTCTCATTCTTAGGAGTTGAATTTCCAAAAACAGTGACATGTGTATGTTTTATTTCTAACAGAGAAGCCAAATAGAAATTTTCAAAGATTTAGCTTCAAAAATTCTTACACGCTGAAATATTTCCATAAAAACTTTCAATACCTGTCTCACTCCCATAGGGATTGAATTTCCCAAAAAAAGTGAAACATGTATTTTTTTATTTCTGACTGAGAAGACAAAATTTTCGTAGACTTAGTGGTAAAAAGGTTTTCATAATAAAATATTTTCGTAAAAAGTCTCAGACTTATTTTACCCACTTATGGCTTCAATTTTCAAAAACACTCACCCATGTTTTAATGTGTCAAATAGCGAAGTTCATAGATGTAGGATTAAAAGTACTTTAGTAGGTCCTTAGTAATTATATAGTTTCAAAAAGAGCTTTCATCCATTGTTTCGCCTCCATAGGGGTAAATTTCCAAAAATGTTGAAACACATAGTTGCCTTAATAGCGACATTTTTCAGAAAAACCCTTCATCCCCTGTTTCGCACCCTTAGGGTTGTAATTTTGAAACATCCCCTCTTAAACAAAGCTTGCAGTATAAGATCCATAGGCAGTGTAAGATCCACAGCTTCTCCAAATTTCAAGTTTGTATCCTTGGCGGTTTGGGCTGAGCATGTTGAGTCAGTCAGTCAGTGGGGAAATTTCCTTTTATATGTAGAACCTACATTGCTGATTTTACTTCAGGATGGGGTTTGCTCTCGGATAATGAATATTTTCTGATGTATATATGCAGACTGAAGCTCTAGCGACTGTACTCCGCAACGGTCGAGAAGCAAATCTCTGCCTCTCCCATTGCTTAGAACCTTCCAAAGGAACAGCCGTTCCCTCTGATGTTCTTGAATAAATCTATCATGGCCCAGCAGTGTTTACCGTGCCAATCATGTTTTCTAGCAGGGAGTCAGATCTTCCTCAACCAATCACTACAGAGCACTACACATTCTGTTCTCCGGAAAAACAGCACACAATGCCTGGAGGTCCTGCAGCCAAATCTCAGTGCATTTCACAAAATGAGGGATGCTTCCTAGTGGAAAAAAAGTTGCGCCTCGTCCATAAAACGAGTTAGTGGGCCCCATTTTGGCGAGGCGTTGCGGCATCTAAGAGACGCGACATCCGGAGAAATTTCTCGTCCCATCTCACAAGGTACGCTGTTGTTGTAATAAATACATTAGCCGTGCGCCAGCCCGACACTGCCTTACTGGACCCGCACATGGGATAGGGAGACCAGACTCCCGCATTACGTGCACTTACTAATAAAGCAGTTTGGCCGGCGCCAGGATGCCTGGCGCCACCAGTTTCTAAAGAAGTGTCACTTTGCATTCAGCTACGGTGTTCCCACCCTTTTTCTTGGCCGATAGCGGAACAAGGTCTTCCGCCAGAATGGCGCCCATAAACCACTACCCTCTAGGGCCCATGGCCAGTTTTGGTGACCACAGAGGAATCCGTGAACACGCTTGCTGCTCGGGGAAAGTTCTAAAGTTGCCCCTAATGCAATGGTCACCTACAGCGTCCATAAATCTGTCTCTACAGCCGAGTTCGATTCTACTACTGCTACTCAAGTCATGCAAGTACTGTGAAATGAATCAGTGGTTTACCCTAACCTAATAGTCCATCAGATTAATATCACTCAGGGAAAATTTAGATACACCAAAGGCGAATGAAATAGTATGACAATCACCGAAACAAAATGAAAGGGAAGTGCCTGACGGGTATTACCACGACAGTGGCCTACCTGGTAGGCACCACAATCTTTCAATACCTTAAGAGCTATGAATCCTTATTCAGTAGAAGAGACGTGTTTCACAGTAGTCATGGTGAACAAGCCCATGCATACTAATTTTTTCTTGATTTGGTCCATACTACCACCTCTAAAAATATCGAAAGCAAACACAGTGCAGTGAAAGACATTTGTTTCAAGCTATTGGGGATGAATGTTAGATGTGATGGTAAGTTCCTATGGGACCAAACTGCTGAGGTAATCGGTCCCTAGGCTTACACGATACTTAATCCAACTTAAAGTAACTTACACTAAGGACAACACACAGACCCATCCCCGAGTGGGGACTCGAACCTCCGACGGGGGGAGCCATGCCAACCATGGCAAGGCGCCTTAGACTGTATGGCTACCTCGTGTGGCGAAGATGATGAATGCTCTTAGCTCTTACGGTGTGCATTTTAGATTCCATGTTTGCTAGACTCTTTTGCTTCGAATTATCGTTCCAGTCATTTCCGTGAATATTGACCATTCCTGCTGGCACACCCTGTCCTTACAGGATGTTCATTTCAACAAAAGACATTGAAATATCTCGGAAAATACAAATCGGATAAAAAAAGTTATCATTCCAATTTGTTTGTCTCCAAGGAGGATATCCAATGATACCCCACTCGACCTGCCACCCCGCCCCACGCGTGGGTGGTGGAGGGCAAGTTTGAAATCTTCAATGGGAGCCCCTGCTTTTTATTGCAGATTACGAATCTACAGCTAAATCGATGTACGTCCTATCTGAGGCATTTTCTTCGTTTCACCACAGATGGCACTGTAATCTGAGGAATAGAAATGGGTACACAATCGTACTTTACGACATGCTACTCAATGGCCTTTGAATCTCCAATCGCATGTGGGATCTCTTCTTCATGCTTTGAGGGAAAGCCAAGCCAGTATTTCATAACTTCTAACTGGTAACCTCATTAACAATGTTGTATACCTCTGACATATCAGACAGGTGACTACTCGACACGTCACCGTGGCTGTGTAGCGAACTTCGACGTATCATAACAGGCAGTACACTGCAACCGGGGCTCGCATTTCATGCAGACGTAGAACACATAACTGCTCTAAACACTACAATCCTTGCGCAGTGTTCACTGCTTGCACACCTGCCTATCTTTTGTACAACAGATGTACAAGTGAATGTCGAATGCTGCAACCATAGAAGAAAAAAAATTGAAATGATCTTTATTTGCGGAAAATGTAGGAGAAATGTTGAGGCTGCTGATGCTGAACCTTTTTCCAGTGAAACCTCGCTCTCAGCGGCTCTTTTACAACGGTGTGAACACCTTTATGTCTGATGGCAGCGTTAAGAATGGCAAAAGGAAATGAAGCAAACGTGTTACACGAGAAGCTAATGAAATAGCTGTACTAGTAGCAGTGGACCACAATCCACGGAGAAGCGCCTGGCAATTACACTGCGATCCAGATATGTCCGTTGGTAATACTGTCACAATACTGCATCGTCAGAAGTATCATCCACACCACTTGCCACTGCATAAGGAACTTCCTTCATGACAGCGATTTCCATAACCGATAACCGGGTAGTGTTTTGTGAATCGGCATATCAACAAATGAAAATGACACACCCCCCCCCCCCCCCCGTTCCTTGCCGAGGTACTGTATTCTGATGAGCAGCAATTTGCTTGAAAATGCTCTGAGACATTTCGGCCATTTGGAAGCACCTTTATGTCTTGACCATACTTTTATTTTTCAACAATCTTACGCGATTCGACTTTCCGTCAGTTTCAAAGGCAGTAATATGTCAGTCGTGTAAAATTCTTCATTACATACATTGTATCACGGCAACATTCGCGATCATGAGACAAGTGCACAATGTATCGAATGAACAGTTTTATATGGCGGAAAGTCGAATCGCGTACGATTGTTGAAAAATAAAAATGTGGTCAAGACAAAAGAAATATTATTTTCAGATGAGCTTAAATTCAAAAACCATGGTAACGTTGACCGGCGTAACATGTATTATTGAAGTGTAGACAATCCCCACCGCTTATGGCAAGTCCTTCCTTGGTCGGTTTACATCGTCATGGAGAACAAACTCATTGGTCCGTATTTTATCGTTGATACGTTGAATGGACGCCAATATCGAACGTTTGTGGAACAGAAACTACCGGTAATAGTGCAAGAGGTTGTCCTGGGCGTTCGACAACGTATGTGGTATCAGCATGACGGTTGGCCAGCGCATTACGCAATTGAATCATGGGAGGCATTAGACCATGTTTATACTGATCGGTGGATCGGGAGAAGTAGTCCTATTAATTGGCCAGCTAGATCGTCGGATTTGAAGTCACCGGATTTCTTACTGTGCGGATATTCAAAAGGTAAGGTGTACCAACAAGTGCCATCAGGCCGTGAAGACATGGTCGACCGCACCAGAAACGCTTCTGCTCACATTGTAGCAGTTATGCTTCTGTCCTGTGTACAGCCGTTTGAAATGCGGCCACTAATTGTACTGAAGTTGGCAGCACTAAATTTGAACATTTAATATAATCAGAAAAGTAGAGAAGCTTTCACCTCGAGCCATGGCCACAGTGGCGCGTCGTGTAGTCCCCTGTTCGTGATGTCGGAGGGTTCAGCGTTGTGAAAGGGAATCGCAATTAGAAGTTATGAAATGCTGGCCTGTCCTACCCACGCAGCAAGGAGGTGGGATCCCACTAGCCATTGGATATACATTGAAGCGCCAAAGTAACTGGTATACACATGCGTATTCAAATACAAAGATATGTAAACAGGCAGAATACTGCGCTAAGGTGGGCAACGCCTAAATAAGACAACGAGTGTCCGGCGGACTTGTTGGATCGCTTACTGCTGCTTCAATGGCAGTTTATCAAGATTTAAGTCAGTTTCAACGTGGTGTTGTGGACGGCGCACGAGCGAAGGGACACAGCATCTCCGAGGTAACAATGAAGTGGAGATTTTCCTGTACTACCATTTCACGGGTGCATCGTGAATATCAGGAATCTGTTAAAACATCAAATCTCAGGCATCGCGGAGACTACGACAACGTGACAGAAGAGCAACCCTTCCGCAAATTGCTGAAAATTTCAATGTGGGCCATCGACAAGTGTCAGGTGCGATTCATTCAACGAAACATCGATATGGCCTTTCGGAGCCGAAGGCTCAATCGTGTACCCTAGATGACTCCACGACACAACGCTTTACGTCTCGCCTGGACCCGTCAACGCCGACATTGGACTGTTGATGACTGGAAACAATTTGCCTGGTCGAACGAATCTCGTTTCATTTTGCGTGGAGCGGATGGACGTGTACGAGCATGGAGACAACCGCATGGATCCATGGACCCTGCATATCATCATAGGACTGTACAAGCTGATGGAGGCTCTGTAATGGTGTGGGGCGTATGCAGTTGAAGTGACATGGGACCCCTGTTAAGTCTAGATACGACAGACGACAAGTACGTAAGCATCTTGTCTGATCACCTGCATCCATTCATGTCCATTGTGCATTCTGACGGACTTGAGCAATTCCAGCGGGACAATTCGACCCCCACACGTCCACAATTGCCACAGAGTGGTTCCAGGAACAGTCTTCTGAGTTTGAACCCTTCTGCTTGAGCATATCTGGAATGCCTTGCAATGTGCTGTTCAGAAGAGATCTCCACCCCATCGTACTCTAATAAATTTATGGACAGCCCTGCAGGTGTCAGGTCTCTCCAGCAGTACTTCGGACGTAAGTCGAGTCCATGCAGCGTCATGGTCCGGCACTTCAGCGTCCTAGCGGGGGCCCCACAAGGTATTAGGCAGGTGTACTGGTTTCCTTGGCTCTTCAGCGTAGAATGGCCATTGAGTAGCATGTCATAAATTACGACTGTGTACCCTTTTCTGTTCCTCTGATTACAGCGCCATCAGTGGCGAAACGAAGAAAATGCTTCAGACAAACCTAATCGTAATCTGCAATAAGATACGGATGTTGTCCCCCCCCCCCCCCCACCACCACCACCACGACCACACACGCACGGGGTGGGGTGTTGGGTCGGGTAGATTGTGGTATCATTGGATGTCCCCCACCGAGACAAACAAATTGGAATTATAACTTTCGTTGATTCGATGAGTAGTTCTCAAGATATTTCAATGTCTTCAGTTAAAATGAACACTGGTAACGACAGGGGCAATATCTTCCGTAGGACATTTCCAGTAATAAATCAGCTTTTTCTCTCACAATTAAAATTTATTAGCTTCACCGTGATTCCGGAGTTAATTTTCTCAATTTTGAAAGTAGAGTCATTTGTAGTGGTTATCATAAGCATAAGGAGGGGGGGGGGGGGGGAGGGCGGGCGATTTCATTACGAGTGAGGGTGTCGAAAGTTAGAAGAATGGATAACTGAAGTTGCCATTCCCTCTCCATCGAACTCAAAATGTTTCACAAACACAAGTTCTTCATATTAGCAAAGTTTTATGTCCTTTTCAAATTAGGCCTCTTCCCACTTCTATTTGCTTATATTTGGTCCAGAAGACCTGCGTAATTTCAACAATATTACTAAATTCCAATCACGAACAACAGCCAAGACGAGAAACGAGAAACATAGAAGTAGATATCCTCGGTGTAACAAAGCAGCTTAAATCACTTAGTAAATGCAAGGTCTCCGGTCCAGATTGTATACCAGTCAGGTTCCTCTTAGAGAATGCTTATAAATAGTTCCATATTTGCCAATTATATACAACCACTCGCTCACAGAAAGATCCGTACCTAAAGACTGGAAAATTGCTCCAGTCACACCAATACCCAGAAAGGGAAGCAGAAGTAATCATCTGAATTACAGGCGTATATCACTAACGTCGATTTGCAGTAGGGTTTTAGAACATATACTGTATTCGAACATTATGAAGTACCTCGAAGAAAACGATTTATTGACATATAGTCAGCACGGATTCAGAAAATATCGTTCTTGTGAAACACAACTAGCTCTTTATACACATGAAGTAATAAGTGCTATCGATAGGGGATGTCAAATTGATTCCATATTTTTAGATTTCCAGAAGGCTTTCGACACCGTTCCTCACAAGCGTCTTCTAACCAACCTGCGTGCCTACGGAGTATCGCCTCAGTTGTGCGACTGGATTCGTGATTTCCTGTCCGAAAGGTCACAGTTCGTAGTAACAGACGGAAAGTCATCGAGTAAAACAGAAGTAATATCCGGCGTTCCCCAAGCAAGTGTTATAAGCCCTCTACTGTTCCTGATCTATATCAACGACATTGGAGACAATCTGAGTAGCTGTTTTAGATTGTTTGCAGATGATGCTGTTATTTACCGTCTTCTAAAGTCATCAGATGATCAAAACGACTTGCAAAATGATTTAGATAAGATGTCTGTATGGTGCGAAAAGTGGCAATTGACCCTGAATAAAGAAAACTGTCAAGTTATTCACATAAGTACTAAAAGAAATTTCGATTAAAAATAAGTCACACAAATCTGGGGACTGTAAATTCAACTAAATACTTAGGGATTACAATTACAAATAACCTAAATTGGAACGATCACATAGATAATATTGTAGGTAGACCAAACCAAAGACTGCGATTCATTGGCAGAACACTTAGAAGGTGCCACAGGTCTAACAAAGAGACTGCTGCCGGCCGCGGTGGCCATGCGGTTCTAGGCGCTGTAGTCCGGAACCGCGCGACTGCTACAGTCGCAGGTTCGAATCCTGCCTCGGGCATGGTTGTGTGTGATGTTCTTAGGTTAGTTAGGTTTAAGTAGTTCTAAGTTCTAGGGGACTGATGACCTCAGATGTTAAGTCCCACAGTGCTCAGAGCCAATTGAACCAAAAGAGACTGCTTACACTACACTTGTCCGCCCTATTCTGGAGTATTGCTGTGCGGTGTGGAATCCGCATCAGGTGGGACTGACGGATGACACCGTAAAATTGCAAAGAAGGGAAGCTCGTTCTGTATGATCTCGAAATAGGGGAATAGTGTCACAGATATGATACGTGAATTGTAGTGGCAATCATTAAAACAAAGGCGCTTTCCGTTGCAACGGGATCTTCTCATGAAATTTCAATCACCAGTTTTCTCTTCCGATTGCGAAAACATTTTGTTGGCACCCGCCTACAAAGGGAGAAATGATCATCACGAAAAATAAGAAAAAGAATTTAAGTGCTCGTTTTTCCCGCGTACCGTTCGAGAGTGGAACGGTAGAGGGACAGCATGAAGGTGGTTCATTGAACCCTCTGCCAGGCATTTATTTTGAATAGCAGAGTAATCTCGTGGATGTAGAACGGAGCGCAAGGGTACAGCAGCTCCCCATAAGCCCCAAAACTTTTGTAGTCACTGCTAAGCTATGACCACCGCCTTGCCGCAATGGATACACCGGTTCCCGCCAGATCACCGAAGTTAAGCGCTGTCGGGCGTGGCCGGCATTTAGGTGACCATCTGGGCGCCTTGCGCTGTTGCCATTTTTCGGGGTGCACTCAGCCTCGTGATGCAAAGTGAGGAGCTACTCGACCGAATAGTAGCGGCTCCGGTCACAGAAAACCATCATAACGACCGGGAGAGCGGTGTGCTAACAACACGCCCCTCCTATCTGCATCCTAATCTGAGCATGACACGGTGGTCGGATGGTCGAGATGGGCCACTTGTGGCCTAAAGACGGAGTGCTGGTGCTAAGCGATGCTTAACGTGGTGTAAAGAGCGACTCTACTGGAGAGCGGATGAATGGAAACGGCGCTTTGGAGCGATGGATCACGGTACGCCCTGTGACAATCCGATGGACTGGTTTGGGTTTGATGAATGCTTGGAGAACGTTAACTGCCATCATGTGTAATGCCAACAGTGAAATAGGTTGTGTTACGGTACGGAGGTGTTCTTCGTGGTTAGGGCGTGGTCCCCTAACTGCGCTTAAGGAAACGTTTAATGCGGAAGGAGATGAACAAAGCATTGTGTACTGCGTACAGCATAGGCACAGTTCGGAGACGATGATGTGTCAGCATGACAATGTTACCTGTCATAAAACAGCATCTGTGAGTTAGTGAAGTTTGTGTTATTTAAAAACCTTTAGGACTTTTCACATAAAAGTTTCTAAGGCATTACTTTTCAGCACGCCCTCGTACATGCTCTTAATAACACCAGCTGACATTAAATATGTTGTATTTCATTCATGCTGAACAGAACTTGAAAACCGAGCGAGGTGGCGCAGTGGTTAGACACTGGACTCGCATTCGGGAGGACGACGGTTCAATCCCGCGTCCGGCCATCCTGATTTAGGTTTTCCGTGATTTCCCTACATCACTCCAGGCAAATGCCGGGATGGTTCCTCTGAAAGGGCACGGCCGACTTCCTTCCCCATCCTTCCCTAATTCGATGAGACCGATGACCACGCTGTCTGGTCTCCTTCCCCAAACAACCAACCAACCAACCAGAACTTGAAAACAAAACATTAAAAGCCGATAAAATTTTTCGTGAAATGAATAGGGCGGACAAGTCCAAAGTATCTAAAATTAAGCAAATATATTAAACATTTGCCATGCCATTAAATGTGCTCGAGGTCACGGCTAGCAAATGAGGTCCTGATAGAATTTCGAGCATAATTCTTTTTCGGCGATCAGCTCCTCTCAGCATATCAGCCGACTGATATGCTTAGTTTGGAGTGACGTTTAAAATAGTTTATTACTTTTTATCTTTGTCCAAGTAATTCAGTTACGAAGTAATAACTACCTGCAGTGACGTGGGTAGCGTGGTAGCTCACTTTCTACGGGTACCACAAGATTCATCCCTGCGTTTTTTGTAGCATTTTTACTAAATGAAAGACCACATCCCACACTTAGGTAAGTGCCGTAGTTTGCGCGTTTAGAGAAAGTCGTTGTGAACGGTAGATCACCCCCTCGGGAGAACATGGGAACGGCCGGGTCGATGGATTGTTCAATCGGTTCCAGCAGGTCAGGTACGTCACTTAGGACGGAGTGGTGAGGGCTGTGGCGGGTAGAGGGGAGCGGCCGATGTCAGTTTTACGACGCGCATCGAGCGGACTGCTCGCGTGACTCCGCCGCCTGTTTGCGCTGTGCCCGTCCTCTGCTCGCAGGGCCTTCGTCACGACTTGCCGTTACAGTCGAGCGTATCTTACTGAAGACGCTGATGAGAGTCGCGGGGCTGAATTCTACACAGGGTGTCACAAAATTCTAGGGTTGCAATTATGCACATGATAGTGGATTCCGAACTGATTACTTTGGGATACGTCGTCTAAAATGAGTAATACGTGTCTGTGAACTGCTTGCGTTACATAATACCTGCATGCCGCATCGACCTAGAAACACAATACCCAATTGTCTACGATAAAAAATGAAATGATCGTATGGCATTCCTGGCCGGAAGACCCCATCCGGTGAAGTTCGGTCGCTAAGTGCGAGTCTTATTGCAGTCGACGTCACACTGGGCGAGTTGCGTGCCGGTGATGAGGAGGACAACACAACAACCAGTCCACGAGCGGAGAAAATCTCCAACCCGACCGGGACTCGAACTGGGTCTCGCTGCGTGGGAGGCAATCACGTCACCACCCAGCTAAGCAAGCGGACAATTGTCTATGATATGTTCATGTATAAGGTATCACCCCTCTCCCACGTGATGTACTACTAGCCCGCCTCGTCTGTTGACTAACTAATGTTCAAGTTCGTCATTGGTTTTGATTACTGCTTCGACTTTGTGCTATTGACCGTTACATGAAGTATCAGTCATTGTTGTCTTTTCATCACTCACATTTCTTTCTTGTCGTCTGGTGGGCCTAAGACAAATATAGTAATTCATTAAAGATTCTCTTCTCCAGTGTGAGAACACTATTAACGTAAAAAGAACAGTTATTTATTGGTCGAAAATAAGTTACGCTAAAATTAACATACTCAACAGTCTACTATGGTCGCGATTATTATCAGAAGTTTCATACTTCTATTGTATCGTGTTAAACAAATTCATTTCTTTCCGTTCTACTCACGCCGTAAAGTTTTTACAGTCTCCAACACGAGCCTCGGAAACCATTATCTGTAACTATGCACGAATACAAGACTCAGTTCCGTCCACGCACTTCTAATGTCAGCCAACCACGACCTTCCCAACAGAATAACACAGCTCACGACTTGAGCTCTGTAGAAACGTGAGTGTATTCGTGCACCAGAGGTCCTCCGGCTTCTTACGCTGGTGTAAAAGTTGATATTGACTATACAGTAGTTGAATCGGAGAAGAAAGATACCTGGCATTCGTGATGGGCTGCAGCGCGAAGGTTTTTTCTGTCGTAAAAGTGTTTTCAGCTGCCACAGCAGCAGTGTTGGAAAAGGTAAATATCCATGTGACATTCTCGTCTCGGACATGTACCTCAACCAATCAAATAACGCGATTCTGAACGCATCTCAATGTCAATGTGTGAGATCATCAGCAGAAACTATCAACTTTTGTGCTGGAACAGTACAAAATCAACTAATGTAAAGCTATTTGCTGCCACCGGATGTGAATGGGGTGTATTATCTCTGTTAATTAGAAATGTACTATCACAGTTGTTACATAACGAAAACCTTCTTATTAAGAGACGTACTAGCCTTATTGTGGTAGTCTTATTTTCCTACTTAAACGAGATCTTTATAAATTCCCACACACACGTTTAGCGCGGATCCGAGTGGTATAGTTTTCAATAAAAATTCATTCTGCAGAAAAAAGGCTTAATAGCCCGAAAATCCATTGGCAGTATAAACATACTAGTAGAAAAAACTATTTAGTTTTCATCTAATGTATTTATGGCTTTCGGGTAGGAAAGTTGGAGACGTAGCTGAGAGATGTGGAACACTGACTCGCAGTTGCTCTGGAAAACAGCAAGTGTTTTAGTGTAGCTACTGGGCAAATCGATGTTACTTTACTCAATTTTCTTAGTAAAGGTTTCTTACATGAGGCTGGATCGTAGAAAAGAACAATTAAGGGTGTCAAGAATGCATTACTCTCAAAATCATTGCTGTGATGGAGTAGGAACGTTTGAAAGACAAATGGATTAGGACACTCTCTAACATGTGAACCAATACATAAAAGATGACGGAGGTTTGAACCGCGTTGCGTTGGGATGTAGTAAATATGGAGTTGGGTCGTTTGGGGAAGGAGACCAGACAGCGAGGTCATCGGTCTCATCGGATTAGGGAAGGATGGGGAACGAAGTCGGCCGTGCCCTTTCAGAGGAAGCATCCCGGCATTTGCCTGGAGTGATTTAGGGACATCACGGAAAACCTAAATCAGGATGGCCGGACGCGGGATTGAAACGTCGTCCGCCCGAATGCGAGTCCAGTGTCAAACCACTGCGCCACCTCGCTCGTTGTAGTAAATATGCTCCATACGAAGATAAACTGCAGACAAACCTCACACAACTGGAAATCACCTAGCCAATAGCCATTAGAAATCTAATGAGTTAGAATAATCCTTAAAATAAACAGTTAAGTACCGCATTAAATGCAAGAAGCGGACACAAATCTCTGACGTAACAAGACACATTTCGACAGCTGTTTCATGCTGTGGAGGACCCGCCAGGGTAGCTGAGAGCGCTAACGCGCTGCTTCCTGGACTCGGGTAGGCGCGCCGGCCCCGTGTCGAATCCGCTCGGCGGATTATCGACGAGGGCCGATGTGCTGGCCAGCCTGGATGTGATTTTTGCCGGCCAGTGTGGCCGAGCGGTTCTAGGCGCTTCAGTCTGGAACCGCGCGACCGCTTCGGTCGCAGGTTCGAATCCTGCCTCGGGCATGGATGTGTGTGGTGTCCTTAGGTTAGTTAGGTTTAAGTAGTTCTAAGTTCTAGGGGACTGATGACCTCAGATGTTAAGTCCCATAGTGCTCAGAGCCATTTGAACCATGCTGTGGAAAATGGTTCAAATGGCTCTAAGTACTATGGGACTTAACTGATGAGGTCGTCAGTCCCCTAAAAATTAGAACTATTTAAATCTAACTAACCTAAGGACATCACACACATCCATGCCCGAGGCAGGATGCGAACCTGCGACCGTACCGGTCGCGCGGTTCCAGACTGTAGCGCCTAGAATCGCTCGGCCACTCTGGCCGGCCACGATATGGAATTGTGACCGCAGAGTGTGTATATTTAATCAGTTGCATCACTTCTGACTGTTTCCTCTGTAGCATAAGAACTGTCAATATTTATTCCTTATATTATCAATTTCCTTTTAGTTTTTGTTTGCCCAACTATTTTATTTTTGTATGAGATAATGTGATTGCAAAAGAAAATTTTAGTGACAGAATCTGCGACGTGCTATGTTTATTCATAAGCAGTGAGTCCATAGCTTTCGTGTTGTACGTGTTCAATGAGTGAAGAGATGGTTTCCGGAGCAACCAAAAATGTGCTCTACTTACATGCAACACTGTTGCGAGTCTTAGTCGTGTTGCACCTTTCATGGTGATGTTTTGCTGGAAGGTGATTAAATTGAAGTAGGAAACCACAATTAATCATTTTCAGTTCTCAGTTGTTATTGTTCGCTTTCTTTTTCAATTGTTGATACACAAAAATGTACCGATTGCATAGCCTTAATTAACCGTATCAGACATTTTGTCAAACGTTCACGTCACTTCTGTGCTTGTTTCATAATTTTACTTGTAACACCCGCGTCTTTCTTGCACTCTAGACATTTTATCCCAGAAGTTAATTTCATCAATACTTGCATAGAGTCTCACGTCTCACGTCTTCCGTCGTCGTTACCTTCAGTGCTACCGTGCGACTGACGCTGATTTAGCTGCCCTTCGCTTGGTTGCATCACAAGCTGAGCAGCACGCAGGAATTGACCAACATAACATGTGTCTTTCACGTGTTCGTCAAAGACGTGTAGTATTTAAGTGGGTAATCGGTTTTCTTTATAGTAAATTTAAAAATAGCTGAAGCAAAGGAGCACTCAGCTAAGGGGCGAATTTAGATATTTTTTGACATGTAAAGAATTTTCATCTGCCCATTAAGAAAATCGTGAGGGGTCATCTGAGATCTCCGAGGCAATGATCCTCTTACACAGTGAAGTTTATAAATTTCTAGATTAACTTTATACTTGAGATTTAACAGTCTTAAATAACCCTAAAGGCACTTGCTGTAATATCGTTAGCAGGAAGTCAATAGAATTTTTTAAAAAAATGTACCACAGAAACGAAGACAGTCTAAAAGAGGATGCAGAGAGTACATAGTAGTAAATTTTTTCCTTGAACTTCTACGCAATGCTAAAATACGCAGTACACACGGTGTGAGACTATGGAAGGCAGGAGAAACGCACGCAATATTTCTATATCTACATCTACATGCCTACTCTGCAACTCACACTTAAGTGCTTGGCAAAGGGTTCAGCGAACCACTTTCAGACTATTTGTCTACTGTTCCGTTCCTGTTGCCACCCCAACTCGCGAATCACATCTGTGACACTCGCGCGCGCATATCTGGTACAGATTCCATACTACGCAGGAAAACTCTTCCAAAAGAGGACAGACAACAGTAGTGTAGGCAGCTCCACAACATTTGCTCTGTGATCGTTCCAATGTGAATTATTCGTAATTACAATACCGAGGTTTTTAGTTAAATGGACAGCCTTTAGACTTATGTTATGTATCGTGTAACCGAAATTTAACGGATTCCTTTTGATACTTATATACATGGCTTCACAATTTCCATTATTTAGCGTTAAATTCCATATTACCATCATACGGATACCTTATCTAAATCATTTCGCAATTGCTTTTCATCTTCTGATGACTTTAGTAGCCGGCCGTTGTGACCGAGCGGCCCGCATCTCGTGGTCGTGCGGTAGCGTTCTCGCTTCCCACGCCCGGGTTCCCGGGTTCGATTCCCGGCGGGGTCAGGGATTTTCTCTGCCTCGTGATGGCTGGGTGTTGTGTGCTGTCCTTAGGTTTAAGTAGTTCTAAGTTCTAGGGGACTGATGACCATAGATGTTAAGTCCCATAGTGCTCAGAGCCATTTGAACCATTTTTTTGACCGAGCGGTTCTAGGAGCTTCAGTCCGGAATCGCGCTGCTGCCACGGTAGCAGGTTCGAATCCTGCCTCGGGCATGGATGTGTGTGAGGTACTTAGGTTAATTAGGTTTAAGTAGTTTCTAAGTCTAGGGGACTGATGACCTCAGATGTTAAGTCCCATAGTGCCTAGAGCCATTTGAACCATTTTTTTGACTTTAGTAGACAGTAAATGCATCATGCAAACTAAGAGGCCTGCTGAGATTGTTTCCTAAATCGTTTATATAATTAGTAACAGCTAAGGTTATATAGTACTTCTTTGGGGAACCCTAGATACCAATTTCCTTTTTTACTCGTTGATTTACATCGATTGCTGAGAAATTATGACAGAAAATCACGAATGCAGTCGAACCACTGAGACGATGCTAGATAGGCACGCTTTTCGATTAGAACTCGCTTGTGAGGATCGATGTCAAAAGTGTTTTTGAAATCTAGAAGTATGGAATTAATGTGAGACCCACCCTGTAGAAAGCACTCATTACTTCAAGTGAATAAAGAGCTAGTTGTTTTTCACAAAAACGATATTTTCTCAATCCGCGCTGACTATTTGCCCATAAATCATTTTCTTCAACGTAAATCATAATGTTGGAACACAGTATATGTTCCAAAATCACACTGCAAATCGACGTTAGCCGTATGGCTGTGTAATTCGTCGGATTACTTCTTTTTCCTTCCTTGAGTGATTGTGTGACCTGCACAACTTTCGAGTCTTTAATTAAGGATCTTTCATCGAGCGGACGGTCGCATATGATTGCTAGATACGCAGCTATGAAATCAGCATACTCTCCAAAGAAGCTAATTGGTACACCACATGGACTGGAGGGCGTCTTTATTAAGTAATTTAAGCTGCTGCGCTACACCAAGGATATCTACTTCTAAGTTATTCATGGAGTCAGCAGTTCTTGATTCAGATTCTGAAATACTTATTTAGTCTCCGTTGGTGAACGAAATGCAGGAAACCACTGAGATTGGTAACATTGGCATTGCTATGGAGTATTAAATTTTCCGTAGAGGCTATCAGCGAAGCGATGTAAGAACGGGATGCCGCGAACAGAAATCTTAGGGAGGGAGGTCTGGGCAAGACTGGATGCGTCATAGGCAGAGTGCATCGCTCCCAACACCGAAGGTCAAAGCCCCGAACGGGGATACGCGGGCGAGGGTTGAACTCCACGGACTCAGAAACCACTCGCGGTGGAGGGACGAGAAACAATCACATTGACGGCGTCTGTCACTGCACCACCCAGTTGCCGTCTGAGATACCTTCCTGAAAAATATTTATCGTACAGCCCTGGTTCTTTGAACGCGCTTATAATATGGGTAGAATTTGTACTCATAGAAAATGGAATTCATTATAAACTACGACGAATTATTTGTATCCAACAAACAATTTCGTTGCTGCTGTTTCAATATATCTACTGTCGTACTTGCAACTGGAAAGTATTAGACCATGAAGCACGTGTCCAATATTTATCAAAGTTTGTGGAGATGTTCCCCTCATAAGACATATTAAATCAATTTCTATTTCATTAGGAACTGATATGCATTATCAACATCAGCGTGGTGCGACCTGCTGTAGCACAGATATAATCATTTGTATTCACTGTGTCACTGAAGTAAACAGTTTCTGGATGTTGCCTTGAGGAATTTCTGCCTTTCCTGCAACAGATGTCATGTCAGTTGAAGATTACTGGCTAGAGGCTGATAGAGGGGTTGGACAAAAATATGGGAACACCGCTAGATATGTTTACTAGAACATAAAGTCTGCAGATGACGCTGTTGTATTTGACCACAAACGGCACCTGTGTACTGTACTCAATAGGATGCAAGTGTCAATCGTGTTCGGAAAAGTATTCTTTGTAGGTGTACGTGAACTATGTCGGAGCTAAGTGAGTCCGGATGTGGGCAAATTGTTGGCGCTCGTATGGTGGGTGCTTACGTAATCAAGTCAGATAAAGTGTTTGGTGTTGCAAAAGGCACGGTGTCGAAGATTTACACCGCAAAGGCTCCAGCAAAGGCGGAAAAACATCATTCGCTAACTCACAATGCGGACGAAAGTGTGTGTCAAGTGATCGTGACTGATGTTCAATGGAGAGGATTGTGAAGAAAAATAAGAGGGCGAAGCTGTAGAACAGAATGTCGCAGATGCGAACATTGTGAGCACCAAAACAACACTGTGTCTCCAGAAGCAGGGATTTACAGGGGAATTCCAAAACAACTCGCCAGTGATACAAATGCCCGTAGCAGGAAAAGTTATAAAACCTGGCCTATGGAGCAATGGAAGAAAGTCATGTGGGCAGATGAATCTTGCGTCGCACTGTTTCCATTTCTGGTATAAACCCAATGTTATAGTGTACACTCGGTTGTGTGTATGAGTGGCTCCCGATGTCGTTTCCGTAACGGAAATATCACGCTTTTAAATACACAGCAGCCGTGCCGTTGACTACCTACACCTAAAGAATACATTAGATGAGGTAGTCGTCATGAATCTAGCTTAAAAATGTGTTCAAATGTATATTAATTCCTAAGGCTGAGGTCATCGGTCCCTAGACTTTCATACTATTTAAACTAGCTTACATTAAGGACAACACAAACACCCATGCCTGAGGGAGGACTCGAACCTCCGGCGGGAGCGGCAACCTAGCTTAATTAGGAGATTGATAATGCTGAATCGATGGCCTACTATAATGAATACAACTAGATACCGTAATATTATTTATTTTCAAGCAACACAGAAATGAAATAAACGCATAAAATCAATACAAAATGTTAAATCCTACGCTTAATCTAACTCTGAGACTGGGAGCACATTTGTCACTTCCTTCAATATCGCGCCGCCGTTTATTAGACGGTCACCCTAAGTTGGTTTATACTGATTAGCCCCGTGAAATAGAAGGCCTCCATCCTGAATGGCGCCGACAGTAAAGAGTTCAGAGAACAATTAAATGGGACGCAACATATTTACTGTGAATGTTTCCCTGTTTGCTAAGCCACGGTGCCTGTATCGCTGATTAAGTTGCTGGAGACGTGGTACCGCAGGGTCGATCTGCTCTGTGCCGTCGGTCACCGTGCAGAGGATGTACGTTGCGTACCTGTAAATTCCGTGTACAAAATGGGCGTAACATATCTCCCACAAACTCTTAGAGCCGAAACTGCTTCATTACGACACAGAACACTAGTTGATATTTCTGTTAGCTCATAAACCAGGAGCAGAAACTGACAAGTATTCATTCGTAAAAAAGCACTGCATTATGCATTCCACCGTATTAAAAGGATGCCTCCTTCTCTTGTACGATGTTATCGGTCTCCATCCCCAGGCTGCCAGCCTCTGGCTGTTTCTTAGCTGCAGGAATGCGTGTAGCCTCAATTCACTGGCCCTGCCACAGGGAGACTGCCCGTAGTGCTAAGAAGCTGATGCCACCTCTATTTTCTATACAGCGATAAAATATCCGTCTCTGTCGAACACGACACGTCTGCTTTTGCGAAACGGCTTTGTGACGATCGCCAGGAATGCGAAACCGTCACTACTCCCTACTGCCAGCTTTCAGCTTAAATTAATTCCCGAGCATGCAACACTATGGATAATAGCAACTATCGAATAAAATACGTAAACGGAATGGTACCGGATTGCATGTATAGAGGCAAAACACTGCCGCTTTACACTGGCAGAGTTTACGTCCGATGAGCGAATCATGGGGCGTGTTGGATGGTGAATTTGTGAGCCATATCCATGGGGACAATGGTTACTCTGAAATGTCGCATTACAACTAAGGGCTATATAGCCATTTTGGCTGATCAGATCTACATCATGGTACAGTGTTTATTCCCCACTGATGACGCTCTGTTCTAAGACGACAGGGCCCCCATTCACACAGGTCGCATCGCCCACGACTGGTTTTGTGAACACGAGGAAGAATTCTTGGACTCTCACCCCCCCCCCCCCCAACCACCATGCCAGCACGATCATCAGAGCTTAATATTATTTAGTTTTTGTGGTCAACTTTCGGGGAGACGTGTGCGTGATCTTATCCACCCCACCATCGTTAGTTGATCACGCCACTATTTTGAAGGAAAAATGATATAAGACTTCCCTAAAAACCGTACGGGAACCTGTATATATTCATTCTGAGTCGATTGGAAGTTGTTCGGAATGCCAAGGTTTTTCATACACCGGTGTTTGGTGTTCGCAAGTTTTTGTTCAGCCCCTATGTTTGTGCTGTGATTACCGTAGGACAGTGGAGGTCCCTCTATGCTCGACAGACGGCCTCCAAGCTGCAGGAATTTCCTCACTGTGGGCGAGAGGCGAGGGTATCATGAAAGGAATCCGCTGCTAACGCCACCGGTGTCGACGATCTAGTGACAGGAGCAACCGTGAGCATTCTAGCCGGGGGCAGCGAAACAAGTGGACAAGTTAGAGCAACTGCTCGAGGAAGACGCCTTGTGTCTGGCGAATTAGCGGGAGGCAGCGGCGCCAAATGCACGGAGGGCGGACCGGCCGTTGCTGCCCTGATGCCTGCCAAGTCAGCAGATCGGGTGCATGGGTAGTGACAATGCCTTGAGCTGTGCACCACTGACTCAGGACTTTCCAAGCGAAACATTTATATTTGACAGTCCTCTGCTTTGTTGTTTTGAAACTGAATTGTCTGACTGCGCCATCAGGTGGTACATGTGGAATACTATGTATCTCAATTCACATACTTCAGTGTATTTGAGGTATAGTACTGGTTTCCTGTTGAAGTTCTTGAAAACACTGCTTATTTAAAAAAAATTCTTAAACTGAAATTTAGTCTATGTGGATAGCTAGTATTTTTTGTCCACAAAGAAAACGGAGCTAGAGCTTAATTGGCTTAATTGTGTCTAATACACTCCTGGAAATTGAAATAAGAACACCGTGAATTCATTGTCCCAGGAAGGGGAAACTTAATTGACACATTCCTGGGGTCAGATACATCACATGATCACACTGACAGAACCACAGGCACATAGACACAGGCAACAGAGCATGCATAATGTCGGCACTAGTACAGTGTATATCCACCTTTCGCAGCAATGTAGGCTGCTATTCTCCCATGGAGACGATCGTAGAGATGCTGGATGTAGTCCTGTGGAACGGCTTGCCATGCCATTTCCACCTGGCGCCTCAGTTGGACCAGCGTTTGTGCTGGACGTGCAGACCGCGTGAGACGACGCTTCATCCAGTCCCAAACATGCTCAATGGGGGACAGATCCGGAGATCTTGCTGGCCAGGGTAGTTGACTTACACCTTCTAGAGCACGTTGGGTGGCACGGGATACATGCGGACGTGCATTGTCCTGTTGGAACAGCAAGTTCCCTTGCCGGTCTAGGAATGGTAGAACGATGGGTTCGATGACGGTTTGGATGTACCGTGCACTATTCAGTGTCCCCTCGACGATCACCAGTGGTGTACGGCCAGTGTAGGAGATCGCTCCCCACACCATGATGCCGGGTGTTGGCCCTGTGTGCCTCGGTCGTATGCAGTCCTGATTGTGGCGCTCACCTGCACGGCGCCAAACAGGCATACGACCATCATTGGCACCAAGGCAGAAGCGACTCTCATCGCTGAAGACGACACGTCTCCATTCGTCCCTCCATTCACGCCTGTCGCGACACCACTGGAGGCGGGCTGCACGATGTTGGGGCGTGAGCGGAAGACGGCCTAACGGTGTGCGGGACCGTAGCCCAGCTTCATGGAGACGGTTGCGAATGGTCCTCGCCGATACCCCAGGAGCAACAGTGTCCCTAATTTGCTGGGAAGTGGCGGTGCGGTCCCCTACGGCACTGCGTACGATCCTACGGTCTTGGCGTGCATCCGTGCGTCGCTGCGGTCCGGTCCCAGGTCGACGGGCACGTGCACCTTCCGCCGACCACTGGCGACAACATCGATGTACTGTGGAGACCTCACGCCCCACGTGTTGAGCAATTCGGCGGTACGTCCACCCGGCCTCCCGCATGCCCACTATACGCCCTCGCTCAAAGTCCGTCAACTGCACATACGGTTCACGTCCACGCTGTCGCGGCATGCTACCAGTGTTAAAGACTGCGATGGAGCTCCGTATGCCACGGCAAACTGGCTGACACTGACGGCGGCGGTGCACAAATGCTGCGCAGCTAGCGCCATTCGACGGCCAACACCGCGGTTCCTGGTGTGTCCGCTGTGCCGTGCGTGTGATCATTGCTTGTACAGCCCTCTCGCAGTGTCCGGAGCAAGTATGGTGGGTCTGACACACCGGTGTCAATGTGTTCTTTTTTCCATTTCCAGGAGTGTAGTAACAACGTCGTGTTAACTGCTAAAATATATTTGCGCTCCCATAAACCCCCAGTCGCTTCCATTCCGCAGTCAATTGCTGCTGCAATCATATGTAAGATATCTTCCCCTTGCATCCAAGACATGCTCTGTGGGTGAAATATTACAGTACTGGGCCAGCCAGTCAAAATTCCGGACAGTTCGCAAGACGTTTGTGATGTGAAGAACACTGTTGAGGGTATTGCGTCATCCTGCTGGAATATAGAATTTCGTTGTTTGGTCTTGAAGGATGGTCCGCAGCTCGTGGTCGTGCGGTAGCGTTCTCGCTTCCCGCGCCCGGGTTCCCGGGTTCGATTCCCGGCGGGGTCAGGGATTTCTCTGCCTCGTGATGACTGGGAGTTGTGTGCTGTCCTCAGGTTAGTTAGGTTTAAGTAGTTCTAAGTTCTAGGGGACTGATGACCTGAGACGTTAAGTCCCATAGTGCTCAGAGCCACTTGAACCACTCTTGAAGGATACGAGAGCAGAGTATACCATTCTTGCTACACACTGGTGAACGTTCAGCGTCCAGAAAGTATCAAATTAGTCCTTTTTCACATCTAACAGCTCTTCACTCAATGATATCAGGAACCGGAGACGAGTGACGGTCTGGGTGAACAGCAATCTGCGCTGTTTGCTGATAACGCTGTGGAGTGCAGAAAGGTGTCGTGGTTGAATGACTGTACAAGGATACCAGAAGACTCAGAGAAAATTTCTAGTTGGTATGATGAATGACAGATAGCTCTAAATGAAGTAAAATGTAAGTGAATATACATGAGTAGGAAAAACAATTCCGTGTTGTTCGAATACAGCATTATTAATGTCCTGCTTGACAGAATCATGTGGATTAAATATCTAGGCTTACGCTGCAAAGCGATGTGAAATGGAAGGAGCGCACAAGCGTGGTAATAGACAAGACGAATGTTTCACTTCGGTTTATTGGGAGAATTTAAGTAAAGCGTGGTTCATATGTAAAGAAGACCACGAATATCACACTTGTGCTACCCATTATTGAGTACTGTTAGAATGTTTCGGATCCCCATCGTTTAGGAATAAAGGAAGATATCGAAGCATTCCAGAGGCGGGCTGCTGGATTTGTTACCGGTAGGTTCTATCAACACGCGTGAATCACGGAGATGCTTCTTGAACTCAAGTGGGAATCCCTGGAGGGATGACGACGTTCATTTGTCAAAACGCTGTCGAGAAAGTTTAGAGAACAGGCTTTTTTAGCTGACTGCATAACAATTATATAGTCGCCAATGTACATTTCGCATAAGGAGTACACAGAGAAGAGAAATTACATGTACGTACTCGCATAGATCGTTATTTGCCCGCGCTCTATTTGCAAGTGGATCAGGAAAGGAAGTGACTGGCAGTAGCACGAAGTCGGCACCATTACGGATTACTGATGTAAATGTAGCTTCAAAAATCGCTGCTTCCTGTGACCTTTCACCATGTCGTGTACGGACACGTTTGTGTCGACCTGACAGCAACATACAGAAATGAACCTCATCGCAGAACACCACTGAATCTCACTCAGTATCTCATGTTGTCTCATTTTCTACACAACACGACTCTCAGTTGTCTGTGGATGATGTCAGCGGCAAACGACACGTGCCGACTGAGGATCTCAACCAAGGTTCCAGGAACCAGTTCCCGGCTGTTTCTGGTGATACCGCATGTAACCTCAGTCCGGATTTCGGCTAGTGTCATCCGTCTATGCCTTAGAGTCAGTCTCACAATCCTATGATCTTCTCGTAGTGCAGTCCTTTTGGAAAAAGCTACTTATAACCGCGTTGTTGTCTTCAGTCACCAGTTCTTCTGCAGTAATTACACTACAGCCAACTGTATATGTGATCTGTCGGTTTGGTTCTCCCATGTCCCTCATGCCAATGATTGTGGTATTTGAGCATTAGCGCCACATTATCGTTTCCGTTGTGTGCATGGCAACATGTAAATGTGTCTTTATTTACATTATCCAGTTACGTTAATATGAGCACATGTCAAAAGCGTGAACAAAGAACTTTTGCAGCGTGGACCGCTGCAAGATGTCCAGGAAGAGAGTCAGGGAGGTTCTGGAAGGTACCTACAGGGATGTGGAGCCATGTCGACTATAGGGCCGTGGCCAGCTGCGCCAGGTTTCTCAGTTGAGGATCTATGGAGCGGAGAGCCCGATGGAGGTGTTCCCACAGATTCTCGATTGGGTTTCAATCTGGAGAGTTTGTTCGCCAGGGTAGTACGGTAGACGCATTCTGGTGTTCTTCGAGCCACGCACGTACACTGCGAGCTGTGTGTGACGCTGCATTGTCCTGCAGGTAGGTGCTACCGTGCAGAGGAAAAACAAACTGGTTGTAGGGGTGAACATGGCCCCAAGGATAGATGCATACTACCGTTGATCCATTGGGCCTTCCAGAATGACGAGGGACTGCCCTCCGACCCTGACACTCCCGAGTATTATTGCAGGTTGTTTGCTTTCAGACATTCCTCTGTCCGATTTATCTGAAAACGCCACCTGTCGCCACTCGGTGGACGTCCAGTTGTACCGAGCGAGGTGGCGCAGTGGTTAGCACACTGGACTCGCATTCGGGAGGACGACGGTTCAATCCCGTCTCCAGCCATCCTGATTTAGGTTTTCCGTGATTTCCCTAAATCGTTTCAGGCAAATGCCGGGATGGCTCCTTTGAAAGCGCACGGCCGATTTCCTTCCCACTCCTTTCCTAACCCGAGCTTTCGCTCCGTCTCGTTGTCGACGGGACGTTAAACACTAACCACCACCACCACCGTCCAGTTGCGGTATCTGCGTGCAAATCCAGCCTTCATCGACGGTGAACAGCAATCAGCATGGGAGCATGAATCGGGCGCCTCCTGCGGAGGCTCATACACAGCAAAGTCCGCTGAAGTGTCGTTGAGGAGACACCGTTCGTAGGCCCATGGTTCATCTGGGCGGTCAGTTGCTCAACAGTTGCACGTCTATTCGCCTTTAGACGTCTCCGCAGGCGTCGTTAACCAACACCGACTCAAAGGAAGGCCTCGGCGCTTGGTGGTGACGTCACGTCAGCTAGGCACGGCGAACGCCAGGTCTGTTGCAGGCAGAAACGCCTGGGCGTGCTAATCACTATAAATCTCTTATTTTTGGACAAAATGTTTGGTATTGTTTTGGATTCTACAGTTTTATTTAGATGAAAGATTTTCTTACTATCGTAAAGCTACAAATGAAGATCATAGTTCTGTATTACTGAATCCTGTCGAAACAAACGTAGATCAATATGAGATGCTTTGCCCCATTGCAAGCTTCGGAAATTTTACATTCAAGTAACTATATTTACTTGATCCATTTTGTTATCGAACCCCCTTACAATTAACTCGTTACTTTTATTTATTTATTTATTTTCGTTTGACATCGTCACTGGAAATGTGAACTAATTTACATGTGTAAATGTCCAACTGTTGCCAGTCATTACATTACAGTCGTTTTCAACGAAAGGAATTCCAAACAGGAAACAAAATAGCTTCATACACCGAAAATACTGCTGAGCTTAAACTTTTTTAAACATGCACATTCAAAAAAATAAATATTCCTCTCTTGCAACTGAAAGGAGAGACTTTATAAGATAAAAAAAATTTATTTGATAAAACAAGTATCTCTCTTTTACCTCTTCTTCTGTCCCCCACCCCTCTCCTAACGTGTACAATCGCAAGATATTTCATTAACATTCAGTGCTCCTCACCCCATAGTCAACCAAGATACCTAAAGAAGAGCACCAATATGTTCACAGTTTCTTGTAAAAGCAACCCAGCACAAACGTAATTTCCTCAGATTTAGAAATAAGGTAAAGAAGCACGAATTCTGTTGCTGCTGGACCATGAAGTTGTTTTTGTATGTCAATCCTTAAAACAGGTGGAAATTTATGTTCAGGAGTACACTATTTGTTAAGACGTGTAATGAATTGCACAATTAATTGATTGCAGAAATCTCTCAGAACAAAGTGTGTTGGTCAACTACCGCCAATAGTTTCACATTTTCCTATGTCAGAGAGGGAGACACCACCATTATGAGTATGCGTGCAACAGACCTGGCGTTCGCCGTGCCTAGCTGACGTGACGTCACGAACAAGCGCCAAGGCCTTCCTTTGAGTCGGTGTTGCGTTAACCCCTATCGCCTGTGGCCAATGTTGCACCACAGCTGCCTTGGCGCCAGTTTTGGATAGTGCCATTTTGCCATGCACGGAATACTTAACAAAGGCGGCACGCGAACAGTGTACCAACTAAACCGTTTCGAAAGGTAATGACCATTCCGTTTGGGAATTTCGCATTACGACAACGACTGGTCGGTTTTCCGCGTCTCCTCACAGG
Source organism: Schistocerca nitens (assembly GCF_023898315.1). NCBI lineage: Eukaryota > Metazoa > Arthropoda > Insecta > Orthoptera > Acrididae > Schistocerca > Schistocerca nitens. Next base: position 547,312,264 of record NC_064618.1, read on the forward strand.
CATTTTTATATCCACCACTGCTAGTGCTGTCATCTGCTGGCTAAGAGTCGTTACTGCACTATGTACGTCTTTTCTTAGGGCGTACTTGCCATCCACACGCCATATAAAGCGGCGCTCAGTATTGAGACACTCTTATACAGCGCAGGAGCTGACCACAGTCAGCTGACTAATACATTACCGTAGATAGAAAATGTAGCCACATGAAGAGGGCCGTGATAGTCTGAACCGCGAATGGCACAAAAATAAACCTTAAAAGTGCTTGTGGCTGGATGCGTTCTTCACCAACAAGCCAACAGCCACAGAGTTCAACAAGATCCAGCGCGGATAGAATAATCGTTACTATTAAGCGGGTGCAGGTGTTTCTCAGTATTGCTGATCGTCTTACGATTTCTTCCTTCCGATAACGCGAATCTAGCCTCTGAAAAGTTTGTAAAGGCTGACTAAATAGTTCGCTTAGTAAGCATGAGTTTTTCAGCAAGATGGTAATCCAGCTACTTTGGCAGACAGTACAGGAGTGGCGTTGTGCATCAATGTGTGGTTTACTGTAAAAATTCCAAGAGTCTGCGCTCCTAGAACAGTCAACCACTGCACTGCGTTATCCAAAATATATCTCGTGAAAAGACTACAAAAGCAAAATATGTGATATTTAATTTTATACCAAAAGTCGTTCTTCACGCGTACCATTCGCGACTGGAATAGGAAACGGGGTAAATGACAGCGCTTTACAAATTAACCTCCGCCACACCCGTAAGCTGCATTGCGGAGTACTGGTGTAGATATAAAAGGAGAAGTATATGACTCTACACTAACCAAAGAGCGTCACAAATCCGATCTTGTTGTTAAAATGCAAATTATAAGCACAGTTGGAAATAATTTCTTTCCCTTGCCCACTCATTACCAGGTGCAACAACGTATACTCTCATGTGGTAAAGAAATTCTCATACCTGGAAGCAACACGAATATCAACTGAACCGTTAGTGAAATTAAGAAATACTATGTAATCTATGGCTTTCTGTAGTCGCACACAGTATCCACTAAACGGTGCCTGTAGCGTAGAACACGGATAACGAATAAATCAAATGCCACAGAGCCAATTTGACTCCTGCACAAAACATGGAAAGTATTCCGCTGCATCGTGTTGTCACACATGCTATGCAAAGTGTAACATGTACTTGACGGTTTGCAGTAGTTACCGCAGCAGCAACAGCAAAAGCAACAGGCTGTCGCTGGCTGGCTGCCAACCGCCCGCAGGGCCTCTGCACGAGTTTGCGACGAACCCAACCAAACACTTCACCGCTTCGAATATTGTCCCAGGCGAACGTTTTACCACATTGCTGTGAAATACGTGATATTATGTTTAAAGAGCTTATCTTGTTCACAAAGAAAGAAATTTGTGCATTCAAAATCTTGCAATCTTCACTACTGGTTTTTCTGAATCCACAGCGGTAATACGAAAGATCGCTTATCTCTAAATTTGACGGTTTCAAATAATAAGAGAAAGCAGGCTGTAGCCTGTAACGTTGTGCGTATCTAGGCGAGATAATCTGCCGCCTATAACTGGTACAAGGTTGATGAATGTATTGCACGGCTGGCGCTAGTGGGCGCAGGGCGCGCTGCGGTCAGCCCAGCTAATTGAGCGTTTCCGCGCCAGGCCAGATCAGTGCAGAAACAATGAGCCCAGCGCCGGTAACGGGTAATTCGCAGAGCTGGGAATTTGGTCGGCTGACGTTCACATTGCCTTTGTGGAGAATGTGCTGCAAGAAATGGCGGAGTGTCAGAAGCTCTTAAAGAGGGCTAAATTACAGCTCTTTGAGATTCGACATTAAGCAGAATGAAATATCAATAGCAATCTGAATACATCTGCGATTTCAGAAAAATGAGACACATCCAGTGAGACAACAATATCTCAATATTTTTAAAACCACACAAGTTGATATGTCACAGCGAACAAACATTTTTATAATGACCCTCTGAAATAATAACTTCTAATCGCTTCAGGCGATTTCAACAAAGGGTATCTCAGACGATATCATTGCACTAAAGCTATCATCCCTGAAAGCTATGTGCCTGCATCTATTTTATTTATTGATTTGCGGTCTAAGGCGCTGCAGTCATGGACTGTGCGCCTGCTCCCGGCGGAGGTTTGAGTCCTCCCTTGGGCATGGGTGTGTGTGTTTGTCCTTAGGATAATTTAGGTTAAGTAGAGTGTAAGCTTAGGGACTGATGACCTTAGGAGTTAAGTCCCATAACATTTCACACACATTTGAACATTTTTATTAACTTGCGACGTCTTATACATCTTTTCCATTATGCATATGTTTGTCAGAACATCGTATTCTCCACATTTAATAAATGCACCATGAACACCTCGTATACCTGTGTCTTTATTTAATGAATAGTTCACTATTTTGCCAGTAACTTTATTTAGATGTGGACTGCAAGCGCTATTGAAAACTGTGCTAACTTGAAAGTGGTCTGTCGCATGTGTTAGCGGACACCAACTTTGTAAAAGAACGCCAATAGGCACTTCTAACAAGCAGGCCTAAATTGTTTAAACAATATTTAATGACAATTCGTTTTCATTTAACGTGAGCGCAATTGGCAAGAATGCTAGCTTCTTTATGAATTAACTATTACTCATATTTATTGTAAATTGTCTGAATGTTACCGAATATTTATAACATCCTTTTATTTAAATATTATTGTAACCTATTAGTTTAGTGCGAGAAAGCGGTGAAGTGAGTCAAATCATGTCTGTAGAGGTAGTGAACGAGGTATTTTTGTTGGGGATGGCCTTCAGCGAATGAGAGATGGACAGTGGCGGAATACTGCTCGAGTCAATGGATTGTCGAGTACTGGAATACGGCAGACCTGCCTATGGTAACGAGCGTGATTCAGTCGTATAGGTGATTGATTGGAACGGCCGCTATGAGACTATGACTTTTACGGATTTGACATAGAGTTCTTGAAGAATACAGACCTGCCTGAGGTAACGCGTGTGATTCGGTAATCACAGCGGGACTTCATATTTCGAGAGGTCTGAAAATGCTCCAGCATAGGACTCAACTTATTCGGCTTTTATCACGGAACTGACGAGAGAGCTTGAGTTACTATTCTTTGTATCGCGTGTGATAATTTGTGAATCATGATGCTGAACTCTGAACTGTTTTGTGAGCACGAAATGGACGTAGTGTTTTCGTATCTTCGATGACTATTTAGTCTTAGGAATTTGCTACCATTCTCGCAACGCTCTCAACATCTTTACTGCATTTAACAAGGATATTTTCTGTCTGTATTTTAACTGAATATCTTAGGACCACTTCCCGTTTATTTGATTTGTTCTTTCTTGAATAAACATTATTCAACGTAATTATCCATCGTCTGCAATATTTACAGACTTTAGAATAAACCTTTGTTATTAAATTATTCATCTAACTTTTATTTTCTATTTCTGTGTATTTTATTAACTCGCAATTCCAGCCAATGCAGAGAATATTTGACTACAGGATCACTGCTAAAAGTTATCATCTGCAGCGAATTAGATGCGTGACATGAAAGCAGACGTGCGCGGCTCGACGCTATGACTACATCGAGCTATTCTTTTAAACAGAGCAGTGCGTATGGATTGCTGCTTGGAAAAGGAGCTACACTGAGCAGTAATCGTTAGGTACCGTCGTAAGCTTAACGTTTTGTCGTTGTCAGTATCATGAGAGTGGAACATTAAGCTTGGAAAAGAAGCTTCGTTGATGTGTTTTTGAAATTAAAACTTTATTGACTTGCAGCTGTTTAGTGTAGCGATAGGAAACATGAAATGAAATGCCGGCCGGTGTAGCCGAGCGGTTCTAGGCGCTTCAGTCTGGAACCGCGCGACCGCTCCGGTCGCAGGTTCGAATCCTGCCTCGGGCATGGATGTGTGTGCTGTCCTTAGGTTAGTTAGGTTTAAGTAGTTCTAAGTTCTGGGGGACCGATGACCGCAGATGTTAAGTCCCATAGAGCTCAGAGCCAAGCCATGAAATGAAATAGCTACTGGTTGACTTGAACTCAATTCATCTAGAATGCGTGTTCAGTCACCACGTTCAACGAAAGCATGGGACAAATAAGTCACGTGAGGTAGCGAAATTACTAAAATGCAGTGCGCGTCTTAGACCAGAAAATGGACTACAGATGGTGACGTGACATAGATGGTTCAAATGGTTCAAATGGCTCTGAGCACTATGGGACTTAACTTCTAAGGTCATTAGTCCCCTAGAACGTAGAACTACTTAAACCTAACTAACCTAAGGACATCACACACATCCATGCCCGAGGCAGCATTCGAACCTGCGACCGTAGCAGTCACGCGGCTCCAGACTGTAGCGCCTTTAACCGCTTGGCCACTCCGGCCGGCGACATAGATGAAATCGAATGCACACATAATGAAAGATAGCAGAGCGGAGGAAGAGAGTCCTATACCCTATGACTGCTTCGGTCATTTGCTTATTTCTTAAATCGGACGTGCGTTTCGAGATTATCAGGTAACGACACAAACAAGTATTAAGTTCATCTTGCAGTATTGCTATCAAGTGGAAGTTATGGATAATAACATCAAGAAGTCATTACATGTGTAACAAGTAATGTAAAATCAAATGAAAGTCACTGCATATCGTTCTGTCATGGAATGGAATGGAATACCAGTCACCAGCGCCTATGAAACTGTCATACCTGATGCGTTGCACGCGATGGTGACAGAAAAATGAAGGGAAAGAAATTTAAATTGTAATTTACTTCAATGAATATAAAACTTGAAACGTTAATGTGTTTCACAAAGAAGTTTTCCCCCTTAATTAAGAGTGGTTTTGCCGGCCGGAGTGGCCAAGCGGTTCCAGGCGCTAAAGTCCGGAACCGTTCGACCGCTACGGTCGCAGGTTCGAATCCTGCCTCGGGCATGGATATGTGTGATGTCCTTAGGTTAGTTCGGTTTAAGTAGGTCTAAGTTCTAGGGGACTGATGACCACAGCAGTTGAGTCCCATAGTGCTCAGAGCCATTTCAACCATAAGAGTGGTTTAAAATGGATCTAAGCTTTCAGGACTGCCAAGTTATGCCTACGTTTAATAGGTTTATTTGTGTGATGCAGTTTCGTACAGTCGCCGCAATGATCAAATGGTAGTGATACGAAGCTATAGCCTCCGCACTGCTGCTGTTGCAATTCGCTTTCCTGAAAAACTTAATTAAGTTTATCTCTCCCGTCAATCATACGTGACCACCAACACTCGTAGCACACTCTGGGATGTATGTAAGTAATCGTCCCAGTTTTGGGGCAGAAAATATTAGTAAATTCCAATTCCAATCCAAAGATAGCCTACTGCGATGGAACTAGTCTGCGTGCAGGATCGAACTAACACTCAAAGTTGCAGAAACGAATGTCTAATAGTGCGTTAAATTGAGGCACAAATTTCCAATGTTGTTAAAGTGATGAAACTGCTCACTTTTGAATATATATTTATTGATGCGATAGTTCTCTGTGACAGAAGAACCACTTTCGTATTTCTATTCACAAGATATCTGCCTTCAGCTTTTAAATAAACTGAATTCTCTAATTTGGTAATGGCTGCCTTTCAACAATGTAATTAGATCCGCTCCGACAATACATCTTTCTACGCCATTATCTCAAGCCGTAGTAAAAAGTTTTATTAATCCAGTGTCAAGGACGATATATCAGCAAAGTGGAACATCGCCTACACAGAGTTTATTCTCACAGTCACTGATTTTCGTTGCCGCAAATACGTTAATTCTCAAGCGTGCACAGCGCAGAGTTTGTTAAACTATAGTCTCTGCCGTAAAACACTGTCGCCACAGCTGGCATACTTAACGCATCCCAAAATTAGCGCATTTCCCCTCTCTTAGGCCCATTTTTGTCATGAGAACACTATTCTTGGAAATCTTTATAAACTCAAAAAGAGAAACTTTTTAAAATCTAAGACAAGACTTCAAGAGCAGTCTGTGACATAAAGAACACATGGGGCCTTGCAATTTTTTTTTGTCTTTGGGACGGCTAAAATTATTTCTAATTAAACGTGCCAATATAGCACGTATCGTCGACTTTGAAAATATAATTCTTCATTTAGTGAAGACGCAGCAGAGCACTTTTTGTGAAATTTTTCCGACAAATATTTACCCGTGTGCCACGTCTCATTGAAGTTTCAGAAAATTAGAGGTTTGCAACTCTCGTCTGCTTAAGCTATTGAAAATGCTGTCTTTGATATTTTAATACCTATCTATGTACGTAGCCTTTAATTCAGGATAACGTCGTTAACAGCTGTTGAATACAGTGGGAGACATTGGAGTTCTTATTATACTCGTATTTATCAAAATTTTAACAATATTTACTTTACTTGATCTACTTTTTAAAGGCTTCCATTTCTTACACAAGTGTTTTATTTGTATGCTGGGATGTCCGTTACTTTCCAATACCGCATAAAATTATTCCTGCTTACATCGACAAATGTTTTGCGTCTTTTATGTATCACTTATTGTATAGTATTCGATCTTACCTGTCCACGTCTAGTCTGACTCTCAACACTGATAATTTTTTAAATAACTTTGAGCGTTCTTTTCCATTATTCTCACATATAACTTATAGCGAGTTCCTAAAACTTAAACATCTGTAATTTTTATGACAACTTTTGTTACCTTCCGCGAACAAGGTAATGTTTGCCGTTTCCCACGATTCAGATGTTTTATACATTCGTCTGACTTCATTAACTATGTTCTGTAGCTTCCTGCGTAGCGTCATCGGTCGTAATTTTATTAAATTTACGTTCATATTATCGTGCAGTTGCTTTTTATTCCCTTCAACGAACAACTGAAGCTATGATATTGTAATGAAGTCCCCTTCCACAAATTCATTATCTTCATATTGGGACTTCTTACTTTTTCTGCAGATCACCGCTGCCTTTTCAATATTTGACTCGTTGATATTTACGTATCACATCTGTCAATATTTGCACATGGAGAATTATTTTAGTTTGGACAGGGGGACTGACTAATTGTATTATTACTGTTAAGTACGCATCAAGCGGCAAAGGGCAACGGGATACACAGTCCTCCCTATTGAAGAAACAGATAATCATAGAGCTTTAACTCATAATATTTAACATTAGATAACTGTTTGTAATGAAATACTCAACCTGTGAAGAAATAGTTAAGCATCATGGGCCGGTGGTAATAACTATGAATGACACCATTACTTAAAAATAAATTGTTTCTTATCCATTACGGATATTTTAGAACCCGTGACTGTTAATTAAATGTAAATAAGTTGCATAAAACTGCAACCAGTCACTTTTTTGAATAGTTATGTTTTATTCCATGAAACGGTTTTCGAACTTTTTCAGGTTCATCTTCAGATGGTTTCTGGAAGTTACATCATTATTTGTAGCGTAATGCTGGGTGCTGGCTTGCGACAGTATGGGCGGCTTTTTTCGTTAGTGTCCATCTGTCTGCCTTCATTATGATGGCCATTTGCTATATCACTTCACACACTTTTATACAGTCTATATTAATTTACACTCTGACAGCGAAAGCTTGCCAGCATCCAGCATGTGCTATACAACTGTGTGGCCTTTTTTTTTTTTTTTTGTTACAAGCCACATCTCCTGTAATGATGCGGATAGTCCGCATCTCGTGGTCGTGCGGTAGCGTTCTCGCTTCCCACGCCCGGGTTCCCGGGTTCGATTCCCGGCGGGGTCAGGGATTTTCTCTGCCTCGTGATGACTGGGTGTTGTGTGCTGTCCTTGGGTTAGTTAGGTTTAAGTAGTTCTAAGTTCTAGGGGACTGATGACCATAGATGTTAAGTCCCATAGTAAAAAAAAAAAAAAAAAGTTGCGGATATTCAACAACGTAACTACGGTGCTTCGAGCGATTCCACAATAAGTGCTTGGCAACAGCTTCCAGCACCTTTATAGTCGGCTTTAAAAGTGTGTTGTAGCTACTGGTGATTACTTAGAAGGTCATTAAAGATATTTTGATTATAGCTCTTGTTTCCTTTATTTTCTGAGACCATTCGCCGAACTATTCGGAAGTACCTTATAGTAATATACAGATGACGACATTATCAAAAGACAGGAAGAGATGCACGAAAGATTCAAATCATTCGAAAAACAAATACTTTTAAAATGGTATAGAGGTAACGAATGCTCGTAGTTCTATCCCTCACTCTGTCACCTTTTTTCCGCTCACCCCCATAGCCGTTCCTTTCAACAGCTCTTTAAGTGTTCCTTACGTCTATCTGACTACAACTGTGACGTATGATAACTTTGCATCAATATCTATTTCCCTTATACTTTCATTCTTCTCAGAAGTTTTCTTTCACATTTTTCATCGCTTTGAACAGAAATAAGTAGTTCTTCAACTTCTCCCGGCGTATTTCTTGCTCGAACCGTCCACGGGTGCACTGCAGGTCCATAGTGTCCTACGGGAACAATATCTCTATACCATTTTAAAAGTATTTGTTTTTCGAATGATTTGAATCTTTCGTGCATCTCTTCCTGTCTTTTGATAATGTCATCTGTATATTGGCAGGTGACGCCATCACCTGACAATGGAGACTTATATTGTGCCCGTTGGACACTATGGACCGGCAGTACACTCGTGGACTATTCGAGCAAAAAAAAAGTAACTTTATGGTGCATGACAGAAAATACAAACTTTCATACTGCGCACTGTGCAGTGCTGTTGTCGTACATATATTATTTGAGTAGAACCTGCGATGCATTTCACTAGGCAGCATTTATTCGTACAGCATTTAGGATGAGCTTCCGCGCTAAATATCATAGATCCCTTTGATCATTTATTCAAATGGTTCAAATGGCTCAAATGGCTCTGAGCACAATGGGACTTAACATCTGAGGTCATCGGTCCCCCAGAACTTAGAACTAGTTAAACTTAACTAACCTAAGGATACCACACACATCCATGCCCGAGGCAGGATTGGAACCTGCGACCGTAGCGGTCGCGCGGTTCCAGACTGAAGCGCCTAGAACCGCTCCGCCACACCGACCGGCGATCATTTATTCACATTTTCTTTTGTTCTATTCTGCGTTGTTTGCCATCCAGAGTTACAGAGCAGAAAATTGGAACCGAAACAACTTCTGCAAGTATAGGCGCCGTAAACATATCTTTATAGACTCGAATATTTTACCCAAATCCGACAACAGGCCAGAAGAACAAAAAGCGCACAAATGAGATTATTTCTGAAGAGAAATGGGTCAAAAAGTAGTGGATATGAAGAGAAATTAAGACAGCTGCTAAGAAATAAATCTAACTTAAACGAGAAATTATGAAATACAGAATAAAAAATGGAAAGAAAGAATGGAGTCACAATACCGTCGTTGCTGGGGTACGAAACAAAACAAAGAAAGGAAGGTTGGAAGACAGAGGAAAAGGTGATTTGTACAAGGTATTTGGGGGATAACAGAATTACTCTGATGTACGATAATGTGTTGCACATATCAACTGTCATTATCTGTTAAAGGGTTTGCATTTACTACGAACGAGTGAGTCGGTTTAACACGCCCCTACCACGGGGAAAGAGATGGATGCGTGCGACTTGGGAGCGTCACCCTCCGACATGGTCCGCCACTCGGCTCGCTTCCGCCTTACACAGATACACACTTTGGATGTTTGCTCTGGCTCCTCCACCAACTTCACGCCGAAGCGAACTGCGAGGCGTCTGGAATGTGGCTGCGAGGGCGGCGCTCGCTTCGGTGTGGCGGCAGCGAATACACTTCGTAGTAGATAGTGACGAGGTAGTCGAATGGCCCTAACAACCGATTCGCCAGTCGATTGCTTTTTCTTTCGGTCTAATGAAACAATCGAATGGAACTATCCTTTGTGGCAGTGTCAGCTATATGAATGTTTCACCTACTGTCTGGGTTTGAGTGATTTCATTTAATGTGAGACAACCGACTGACACAAGCTTCTCACAGTTGTAACAGTTATATTAATGTTTTCACTCAGTCCCCGACTTTTCGGTTATACATGAGCCACGACTGGGGTTGTCAACTTTTTTAGAGGCAAATAACGTATCTTATTTCAGGGAGAGATGAATAAAAGTACATTTCTAAAAACGACGTATTTTCAAAATATAGATTTCATGGAATATTCCTCCGGCTCTTGGAGGAACATAGACACATTAATACCTTGAATACAACATGTCTATGTTCCACAATAATATTTATTAGTTAGTTATGAACCGGCTTTCGGCTTCTTAGGCCATCGTCAGATAACTTAATGTTGAACAGGTAGTCGACACAACTTCAGCGGTAATTCATAGCTGTACAAAGAATGCTGTACAAGGATATGTGATATTTTATGACCATATCGATACAAAAGACAAGCATGATGCAATACATAAAGATGCACTCAACGAATAAATCTTACATTACAGTATATTCGAATATTAAAACTATATGAGCGTATAAAATAGAAATTCTATGCCATTCTATGAACAGTTTCGAGGTCCTCCATCAATCTTTTTTTTGTAAAAATCCCATACCGCACAGCATGACTGTAGCAGAGGACGGACAAACATAGTGTAGGCTGTTCTTTTAGTAGATTTGTTGTTCTGCGTGTACTACCAAAGTTTAGTATACAACGGACAACATGTCTTCCACTAGTCATCGTAACATTTGATGAACGTGGTAGACTTCATTTGTAACTCTAGGTCAAGCCAGGCGCCGCAACACCTTTCGTCTACAATATTTCAACGTTTTCGTAACACGTATCATCACCGGGCGAATGACTACATTATGCACTTGTTGTGTTCCAATAAGTCCAACCTTACTTTTACGAGCATTACATCTTAAATATGTAGGTGCGTTGGAATATATAAATAAATAAATAACTACATATATGGTTAAAAAGCAACTATTGAAATTTCATCGTTCTTGGAATACTGAAAACTGAGGTGACTGAAATCCTGTAGCATAATTTGAGTTGGACGAACATGTGACATGCTTAGTATCTGCTACTAGGTCTACTGCAGTCGCACGTGGAGTTAGAAATATTCCAGCATCGAACACGAAAGTGTTTTCAGTTTGAATATCTATCGTAAAGGAACTGCTACCAGCTGTATCCTCTATCAAAATATCTCATATGTTGAGTGAGCATACTCAAATTAATACTCAGTTGTTTATGTAATGAGTGACAGTAATTGCGATTCATTTATACAGAGCAATTTTTGTCTGTGCTGACACCCAGCTAACATTTTCCACATTTAGAGCCAGTCTGTAGTTCCTACACAGAGTCGCAGTTGCAAAATCATTTTTTAAAGCCATGATACTCGTAAACGTTGACTGCATGACATACCGAAGCACAGTAGGTCCATCTACACCTTCCAGATAGTTAACGTGCAAAAGTAATAGCAAGGACCGTGCCACGCTTCTCAGGGACGTCTTTGGAACCATATGCTGCATTTTGTTCGTTGAAAAATTCCCTTGTAATTCAAGAGGATCTAAACCACGTCATTTAGACTATTGTTAATTTTCACCGGTACACGTTCAAATATTATTGAATCACACACTTTCCAGTAATCAGAAATTCTGAAAGTTTTTTTGGAGGGAGGCAAATTTTTCTTTGTGTGGTAATGCTCTTAGGTGCTTTCGTAATGATCTTAGATGCAATATTTCTAGATGTAGCCATTTTCAAAACAGACTTTCTACACTTGGCCTCATTTTATGAACTAAAATAACTAATTACCAAATAATTTCGAGTGCAATAAAGAGTAAAATAATCATTCAATAATTACCATGAAAAATAACAATATTCAATGATACAATGGAATAGAGCGAATGAACCACACCATGCGTTCCGGTGGTTGCGAGCTACTCCGCTCTGCTACACTGACTTGCTGATATTTTTATAGCGATGCCCAATAGTTGGCTGCAGCTGTGTATGATGAAAAGGTTGAACATTCACAACTGTAAATCTCAGGTGTCGGTTGCGAAAAAATACGTCTGTTGCAGTGAGACACAGTAAAAGTTAATGTACACAACTGTAGCCAGAGGGTATGAAAGGGTTAAAACGATAAACTCAAAATCTGTGGCTGTTGCGACTGAGAAGAAATTATTCTGTAGTGTAGATTACAACGGAGACTATGTCTTAGGATTATATGTTAGATACATTCACCATATACACTGGATCTATATTGGGCCCACCTTACTGAAGATTCTTATGTGCATCAATCATTACACAGGATGTTTGGGTATAAGTGCTAGAACTTTTGTTGGAGACTGGGATCAGGGTACTGGGCAACACTACATCATTATTTACTTCATTTGCAGACTTATTGTAGTTATCAGAAGTAGTATGTTTCTAGATTTGGTAATATCTCCAGGTACATGTGATAAGAGTAAACCATTAATGCTTGTTTTCCCCTGCGCAGCAATCAGGTATTGAAGTGTGGACACGTGGACGCAAAATGTTTAGCCTATACTGACAGGTGTAGTCTACTTCATGATTAGCTACGACTGTGCAGAAAACATCAGGTAATCAATTATATGATGTGTTTGCCGGAAGAGGGTTAGACACACAGAAGAAACAACAAACACACTGAAATGGGTAGATAATAAGGTACCAATGATCACACTATTTGTACTTACACCTCTAATACCCTGTATAAGAAACTTGCTATATTTTCCAATAAAGAAGTAGTACTTTTTTTCTGCTGAAGCTGTTGGCTGTTAAACATTACTGTATTATACTACAGTACTTTGCACTGAGAGATTTTCTGTATACTGTGTTGTCAACTATAGCTATCGCTTTATCATTCTGACCAATTGGAAATAGAGCCAATACACAATCTGCTCTTTTCATTCGACACTGAAGTGGTAATGTGAAACTACCGACTTCTGACGGCAGTCGCATGTATACATGCGCATCAGAACAATTAGAGCGGGAACTAATGCCAGTCCCATTGAATCCTTTTTTCCTGCGCAAGTAGACTCGCCAGCTACCGCCGTTGCAGCGAAAAGTTCAATTATCTGCAAAAATCGTACACTAGGGAGAGTTCTACAGCAGCTTTTTATAGCGGTATAAAACTGTATTTCATAGAAAAGAACAAGCCATATTAATTTAAAGAATTTTTTATTTATTTATAGTGCAGCTAATTCAGTCTTTACAAGGTGTAGCGTCTTTAACTTAAGTTAACAAATACAAATCCAATCGCTGTGTCCATGCCTCTCTGCTGTCCACTTCCTGTCGAAATCTGTAAATTTCTTTGGTTTTTTGTCCCAGCAGTCGAGTGGTCTGCCTGGGTTTCGCCTTTCTCTAGAACTCCACTCTAGTACCGCCTTTGCCTATCAGCCGTCATTTTTTCCTGTAACATCACTTGCCCATTTCCATTTTAGAGCTTGTACCCTTTCTACAACCTCCTGAACTCTTGTTATTGCTTTTATGTCTTCACTTATTTTCCACTTATCCGACGTAATTGAATAATTGTACTACTGACATCGATCTCCTTGTTCTGAATGACGTTTTGTGAGGTACATCTTCTCCATGGAGTAAGAAAAGAGGGGAGTTGTCTTTATGTCAGAAACTTGAAGCCGACGTTTGCCATCCTATGTCGCCCAAAAATTAGGGTCATCACATTTATCCCTTCATGGTTCACCTTGGTGATACTTCCCCGTGACGTCACTCTCACGTGCCCAGTCTCGACCATTGGGAATAATATAACTGTTGTGACTGACAATTGGCAATTTTTCACAACACAACTTTTATTGATGTAAGTTCACAAGGTTGATGACTGAACATACAAACGAAAGGTAACAATAACGAAAAAGTTCACTTCTTATTTTGCACAAAGGTTCGTGGTAACACACACACACACACACACACACACACACACACACACTAGTAACGGTCCAATTCCGAGACGAAGACGTAATCTTCGACGGTTGCAATACACGAGGTCGGCATCCGGCGTGAACTGAACTTCGGACCTGGTTCTATCCCCTAAATAGGTGTCTCAAGCCAAACGGATTTCGGCGTAGTGATACTTTCTGCAGGCCATGGCTCGAGCTCCCATTGCAGGAAGTAGTGCTCGGAATGTCTGTTTCCATTATCTTGTGTCTAAATAGCCGGTGTTTACCATGGTGCTTTTGGGTACGCCTTTGGGCATAGACAACCTCTTCCACTGTGGTGTAATATGGGTTGCCGACCCTGAGGGGGGCTACCTTGGCTTCGGTATAAAAATAACTATCGACCTGCGGGATCGTATCCAAATTAACATCTGGTGCTTTGATTGTGTGGAGACTTAGTTGTTTCATAAAAAACTTACATTTCAATATTCGTGCAACTTGGGTGACATGCTTTAGATACGATAGCATGCCATGCTTCTTTCCTCACTGCGCAAGTTTATGGACTGACAAAGAACTCGCAGGTGCGTTTTAGTCAAATGTGCATTAAAAATGTTGTCTGTATAAGCTGAAAATGTAACGATCAGAAAGCAGTACCACTAAACAATCAAGCATAGGTTTCAGATTTCCAGCTTTATTTCTTATAGGCACAAATACAGTAAAAGCGGAATTACACGATTACGAAAACGCCGTTTTCACATCATAACTTTCTCTTCTTGGTTATTAGAAATATATCAAAAACAAAGACGTTTCATTCATAAGGCCAAATGTGTCGTATTAATAGAGGAAACACGCATTTAACAACAGAAAACCGTTCGAAATTGCCTTCCTGACTATTAATTTTTAGTATTTAAAAGAGCTGCTGCGTGTACAGGACAGAAACAGTGAAAAAGAAGCAACTGTAACCAGTAGTCTGCTAATGTTTTGCACCATTTAAGATGGCCGCAGGCCTTGCCCTATCTGGCTTCTAAACAATGTACAGCGTAAGTCTATAGGGCCATCTCCTTCCTTCTTTTACCTCCATTGTCTTCTCTGGCAACTCTCTCGTGTTTGACGAAACTGAGAGGTCACAACGAAAGACGATTGTACGTCAATGTTTACTTATGACAATCAAATTCACAGATGTTAAGGAAGAACCACAATTAAAGCCAATAAAATATTAAAAAGGTTATCACTTTAACTAAAGAACTTATTCGTAACTAAACATAAGAAGTGACTCATCTACTGTAGAAAGCTACGAAATGCAAACAGTACTGATGGAAAAGTATTTGACTGACAATTTGGCAACAGCATTCAACAAATAATAAAAACTGGATAGCATTGCAATTGCTATAGATGGCTAAAACATATAAACAGTTAATACTTATCAAGTACTTTTGAAATGTCCGACAGCGAATGTCATTCGGAATTAATTCTCGCAGGCATCTGTTATCACGGCTAATTGGTTGCTTCAAAAATAATGTTTCTGTGTTCCTTTAAAACTGTGGTGTCTCATTTGAGTACCTTATTGTTTAGTAAGTTTGAGAGAGAGCGTACGTGTTGTGTGTATGTCAATTACGCTTACCTCTGACAAATATGAAGTAAAAAAATTGTATCAAAATTTTTGTGAGGACGACGGCGTTTTTACAAGAACCATTATTCTGTACTTGGTTTATTTCAATTAGAATAAAAACCCTAGATCTGCGAGGTTTGCTCAAAACATTCCGGAACTTCTCCACAAAATTTTTCTACTCTAACCTTTTGCTTATTGTCCATGGTCTTCTTCGAAATACTCTTTTCCACAGTTAATACACCACTCCCATTGCCGTTTCCACTTCCGGAAGGAGATTTGTTACGGTTCTTGCTGGATCGCGTGAAGCGCCGTTTGCGAATTTTCTTTTTTCTCCTTTATCGTTGCAGATCTTCGTCCTTTCAACAGGGTTTTCAACTTTGGAAATAAAAATTTCCGCAGGAACCAGGTCTGGAGAATATAGAGAGGGATGAATATGTGGGTGCGTTATCGTGATCCAGAAGCCACGAAATGTTTCGCCACATCGCAGGCCGTTTGCTTCTGACATTTTCTCGCAGGCTTCGCAACACATCCCGATTGTACCATTAACGGTTTGTCCTTGTGGCACGAATTCATGATGAACTAATCCTTCAAAGTTAAATAAAAGAAATCAGCACGGCTTTGACATTTGACGTGACCTGGCGAGCTTTTTTTGGTCTTGGAGAACCTTTCCCGGCCCCGTTGTGGAAATTCAACCTTGGTCCCAACATCGTAACCGTAGACCCACGTCTCATCACCAGTTGTGATTCTGTTAGCGAACATTTGCGCGATCCAAAATCTCTCCACAGACTGCGAGAAAGACTTTCAGTCATGAGCCGTGGGACGAACTTGGCGGCAACACGACGCACTGAAAGATGTTGTGTCAGGATTTCATGACATAATCCAACTGAAATATTACAGTCTTCTGCAATCTCTCAGAGAGTCAGTCTTCGTTTGGCAGGCACAATTTCGTTGACCTTCCTGACATGAGCGTCGTCGGCAGACGTCGAAGGGCGTCCTGAACGGAGGTCATCTTTAATTTTCTACTGACCATTTTTACATCGTGTGAACCATTCGTAACGCTGAGTACGGCTTAATGATTCATCACCTGGGCTTTCTGAATCTTTTGGTGTGTTTCTGTAAAAGTTCCCCTGAGGTTCATAAAAAATTTAAGGCAGACTCATTGCTCCTCTAACTCTGCCATCTCGAAATTCGCAAACTGTGCTGCACAATGTTCTACTCAATAGCACTGAAAAATAAGTAACAGACATATAACAGTGAAACTTCCAGCAGTTACACATTAAACATAGGAGTGTGCAGGGATACCAACCGCATTTCGCTTTAACACACCGTTGGTGGGAAATTACAAATGTTCCGAAATTTTTGGAACAGACCTTGTATAGCAAGTACAGTCTGATACAGATACTAAATTTCGTTTTATTAAATCATTATGCAACAAAATAGCTTACATTAACCCCAATGCACTAAAGGAGGGAAAATGTTAAACTGCTACTAAATCATCACAGATTCTACTACTCCAAATTCTATTCAAAGGCAGAAGTGTTTATAAGTTATGTACTAGTCAATAATGTAAGGTGTCAGAACAAATGGTCAGATTCGCACGTTACATGAGACCTTTACAAATCGCAATGAGAAGGTGAAGATGCCACCTAACGTAAATCGATAGTTATGAGAACATTTGCCTATCAATATGTAATGCAAAAAGGGATGGCAGTCAATTGACAGTAATTAACACACCATTCCTACTCAATGCATGTCTTTGAGCGGAAGGTAGAACAGGAAATGCGAGTCGCGTCGCTTTTAGTTTTGAAAAGCCAGCTCCACAATGGTGTAGCGAAACTGCGTTGCGGGGGTTACGCCGGAGACCACTTAAAGGGGTGGCAGGAAAGAGGACAGCTACCCCAGGCCAGGTGATTCGAGCTGGAGGGCCGCCTGTAGCGAGGGCATCGGTACAAGAGCAGAGAAGAAGCTTTAGAAACTACGTTTCGAAATTCCAACTGGACACGAACAAAATCAAGTGACGCATTTTCGTCCAGCGAGTGCGACACAGAGAAAGGTCAATGTACTTTAGGCGTCTAGAACGGGCACAAAACGTCCGATTGGCGGAAACTCACTAGGAAGGAGAAAACTACTGAAGTTTCGACGCAGTTTGATAGAAGGGACGTTGCGATTGGTAGAGGGTGTTTCTAGAAAAGAAGAGGAATGCTTCTCTTGGTCGAAAAAAGCCGTGACGTGAATAAGGAACCCAAGTGGAGGGAGGTAGTTCTGCCATGAGAGGACAAGAGAGAAATTTTGTTGGAGACTCTTCTCTGAACTATCGTCAAGTGCAGAATGGAGCGCTTAACGCTCCGTACGACGCAGTGAAAAATTTGGTGTGGACACTGTGTTCACAGCGGCTGCACTCCAGCTAAATTTAGCTGTAGCAACGTTTAGCTCCAACTGTGGAGAAACGAACCAGCCAAATTCGCGAGAACTGAGAGGGCACTATAATACGCATGCTGCTCCAACCATGCGCGTGTATATCGCCACAAAATAAGACTAGGGATGAGTACATGTTTTCTCGCGTAACGAGAAACATAGGGTAAGCTTCTGGTGGAAAGTTCAGGAAAGACCAGATTAGTTTTATAGGAATTTCAGTGGGAGAGAGCGGCCTTGAAGACAGCAGCACGTCACAGCTTAAGGTAAATACCGTGTACAGGCGTAAACTTTGTTGGTTGACCAGCTTGCGTCCACTGTAAACTCGAGCGGCCTTCGGTAGCCTTGCGCTCATATTTGTCACTCGACTAACAATCCACCATAGACTTGAGTGTAATCCTAAGTAGTACCGAACTTTGAATCGGAATCGGACGATTTTCGTAGTACTGACCAACATCATAACGTATGTGTAAGACCAATTTTGTAAAGAAACATCCAATTAAACTTTCATAATATTGTGTTTAAGATTAATGTTCTTTCAGAGAGTTAATATTTAACATTATTGTGTATAAACTTATTTCACTTTTTGATGTTGGTAAGTGTCGTTATTCATTGCTCTGTTTTTATGTTGGCGAGTTGAAAACTGTGTGAAAAGCTGTAATGTGGTGAGAAATGTTGCGACATTAAACTTGTCACTTCACCTCACACAGTTGTTCTTAATTCATGAATAAGCAAGAATAAACAACTAAACCCCCGCAACCTTACAATTACACTTGCTAGATCTCCAATGATACGCTACATACAAAATTACTGCAAAATGTCCTATTTCCTCTTTACTAAATTCTCCATTGCCCGTGTCTGTATCTGTTTCTACAAGCAAATAATCCAATATGTTAGTGTCAAAATCAAACCCAGTACTATCCGTATCGTACTACTTTCAGTAGCAGAAGACGAAATTAACACTGAAGATGTCCAATGTGACATGAAAAAACACTCCTCTATATAAGATGCCACAGTAAGACAAATTCTAAGTGATAAAACAAATATGCCGACTATTATAAAACAGGCACACCATTACTGAACATTTGTAATATTTACGACCGGAGCAGCAGTGTCAGCAAACTGCTGGACTCAGGCAATAACTAATTCAGCCATTGTTGACAACAATATTTGTCATGAAGGTACTCAATAGCACGTGTCGCTCATGTGTTCACATCGGTGGAAACCGCGAAGACATACCAACTGCTGTCGTAAATTTTCGAGGGTTTAGTAACGAAAATTCTTCTTGCTGCATATCTACATTTCGCAGAAATCCTATAAAATTTCCCTCCAGTCTGGCCCGGAAAATATCAGCTGACTGCACAGGACTGTGGAATTATTTGAGTGGGAACTTCCGAAAATTCGCAGCACGTCCAATGTAACACTCGGTCATGTGAGCCCAATATGTCTGAAAGTGTCCGTGATTCAGCTTCAACCAACGAGTCATTGTAAACGTCGGCAAGCGGAGGGGAAAAGGATGGTTACGCTTTCCCTACAGAAAAGTTTAGAGTCAGCGGCGTCAGAGCGCCGGAGTTTGTGAGGACTACTTTAGCAAACTGGATTACGCGAAACCCGCCGGCGACCGACGACCGGCAAACGGCGGGCGCGCGCGGTTGCTGGCAGTTGCTGCCGAAGCACCGCCGACACTTGTCGCGGCTTCTCTGTGTGCGCGGCTCAGCCCGTATTTGTTATTCTGCCGTCTTATTGGATTCTCGCTTCTCCATCGCGGCAGTGTAGCGCGCTACAAATGATTCTTTGTTTGCCGATTTCAGATTTGTCGTTCGTACCACTGTTAACAGAAATATACACAAGATTCGTATAATAACTTTAGACTCGTGTAAGAATTACGTTGAGTTAATCAGTGTGCACCTGACTTGACCTATTAGATTACTCGTGTAGATCTTCCGACAAAAATAGCTATACTGACTTATTTCCTTCATTTGGGAAAAGACTGGATTACAGAAAAAAATCAGGAACTTCCGAAATAAGTTTATCGGAAGTTTGTCTTCCCTGGTGCGTTTCTGCAGTATCATCTTCGACTAAAACCATGACAGTATTGGAGAAAGTGCCATTGTGACATTCGTTTCGATAGTTCACAAAGAACCTGACACTAGTGAAACAAGTGAGAAGCTGAAAGACTTGTCAAAAATTCTCCGAGTAGCTAATAAATTTGATGATATTCTGAAGGATACTTCCTTGAATAATTGAGGATGAAACCTAGCAAATACCACATGCACGAGTACTCTACCAGCAGTGAGATACTTCAAAGATTCCCGTCAAACAGGAGCTTTGGATTGCAGATAATTACGTAACTTCTGTTTCACAAACGTACACAACATTTGCTGAATTTTATTTTCGAATAAGAATCACATTGTGTTAATCATTGTGTTCCTGAAATGACCCGCTGGTATAAACTAACCTACCCACAAGATTTACCGTCTCGGAAGTTTCCAAACAACAAGAGTACGTACCCACTATTCTCTCAACAGATGCGAAAAATCGCGAAGAGTGGACTTCAGGGAAAATCTAAAATTTCTGGTTCGAGTGACCTGCAGTGATATGGTGTATTTAAGCAATACCAATGTTGGCTGCATTGTCATCGACTAACGTGGAAGATCCTCGAGGAATCTGCCGTGAATGACAATGAACTGCTGAGCGAGAAGGGGAGTTCGCTGTTGTACGACTCATTACCAATTTTCCGTGAAAAGTTTCCGATAACACTCAGAAGCACGTTTGTTTTAACGTTCTAAAAAGAAAATTAGCAAGTACCTCAGCCAGGAGTGCATAACGTAACAACAGGCTGGTGATGTACATGTTTCAGTGAAGTAGGATCTCTGACCAGGTACTTTGTAATTTAAGCTCTAGTTGGCTTTCTTAACAGTAAGTGCCGTTTAGCTAGCTCCTACACAAAAATTGTGTAACAATTATAGTGACTCTAAAGTGTGGCGATATATCAGAAGGAAACGAGAATTGTGTAGCCAAACAGTAGACTTGAGAGTGGTCATTCACAAGCTTTTCCAAACAGATGCCTTCAGCTCGTTTCTGCCCGTTTTATCAAGCAGTATTTCAAAGCTGTACTACGCGTTTTTATAATTTCTAAGATGATATCTAAAATGAAATTGAAATACATGTCTCTCTCTACTGTGTGAACAGCGCCGGCTGAAGAAAAATATCTCAAGTGTTCATGAATTTTGTTCTCGACATGGCCTCCAACAAATGTTCGCTAGAGGACTACGACCTCCTGTTTCCTCCCCCATACTACGCAGTGTTTCCGCTTTGTTGCCTCTTCAACAAAGAATGTATACTCCAAAAGCTTTTAAGCATCGAGACCCTCTCTGCGGATACGACCTCCGCAGATGCTGTTTGGTTCCATCAGCCAGGTAAGTGATGATTCCCGATTTGTTATCGTACCAAAACGAATGTTCAGATTCAGCTATACCTTCGTATTGACCAACTGGTATCGCGTATCATGTTTAGTTCCCGTAACTTTCTTTTTTTTTCCATTTCCGAGCAATCCTTCATGTCCTTCTCATTTTACCTTTTTCTCTTTTCTATTCAAAGTTTTTTTTCTGTGTCGGTAACGTTCTGAATTGCTGCTCCTTTATTTGAAACAGTTTGTATCTGTTGTTTCTGATTCTTCGATATTCCTTCTTTCCCGATATTTTCCTACGTCTGAAATCCTGACTAAGAGTGGTTTCTTTTTCCTGAAATGCAAGAAATTTTGTATTGTTAACCTGTTTTATTTTTTTTAAAACTCATCACATATTCCTAAAACAAGCTACCTCTTCTGAGGTGAAACACTTCCGCTGGCCACCAAACTCCCCAGATATGAACATTATTGAGCATATCTGGGATGTCTTGCAACGTGCTGTTCAGAAAAGGTCTCCACCCCCTGGTTCCTTTAGGGATTTATTGTCAGTCCTGCAGGATTCATAGTGTCAATTTCCTCCAGCACTGCTTCAGACATTAGTCGAGTCCATGCCGCGTCGTGTTGCGGCACTTCTGAGTGCTTGCGTGGGCTCTCCATGATATAAGACAGGTGTACCTGTATCTTGGCTTTTCAGTGTATCTCACAGCTATGACTTATTTAAGCAAATAATTGATACTTGGTCCTCTCTGTGTTTATCTTTTAACTTTTTTTAAAAAGTACAACAACTGTCATTTTCTGAGCACTTTGATCTAGTAACTATTCACAATTATCACTCCACTATTATTTCTTTTTATCCATGGTTGCGCCTAAAGTTTTCGCTGCTTTAGTAGTTTTCTTTTGGAGTATGTGCCAATTTTATAGCTTAGAATTTTAACTATTGTATCTGTGTTCCAGGAATCTCTTATCTAAATGTACTCTTCTGTGGTATCTCTGCCAAACACAAAATAAAGTAATTGTTTTTAATTATTTAGTTTGTTTTGTGCTCCGCATTGATATTACCGGACAGTGCATTTGGCTAAGACATACATGAGTCGTATACGCAGTAACTGAAACTAAGTTACAGTATTACTGTTTGAAACGAACTTTAAAGGTATTCAGCCACTCTTTGGCATCACCAGCTAACGCACACGAATCCACTTTGAATAGTCATTGGTTGCTCCTTCGGCAAAGATCCACTTCAGTAGACCTCATCCACATCTTATAGCGCTAACTAGAATAACGTCTGATGTCGACCTCAGGTTTAGGGTAATTTATAGCCTCTTACTCGCTTAGTTGGATCACCAGTCACGGTAGAGCTATGAATCTTTTTCGTCTGTCAGCGGCTGTAGTGTTCAGATGAGGAAACTATAGAAACTATCGTATTATTAAGCCGGTATTCCTACGAATGGTTTATAACATTGTTTGCGACGTTTATAGTAGTCTGAGATGACGAACATCTATGTACTCTAGCACTAGAGGCAATGGTGAAGGTGTAACTAACAATCCCAGAGATTATTTTCATTTATTCGTTTAACCGTAAAGTATGTCCATCTTCCTGACATGTGCTCTCCCCGCACCTTTATATTATAGTAAATTAATTTCCGAATGTGTCATATAACAAACATTTCAATAAATAAACCCATGATTCAGTAACTAGGCTTACAATATGTACACTCAAAATCATAAAATTTCCCATAATAATTCGTATGAGAATAGCTTTATTTTAAAAATCAATAGTTCTAGCAATCATCTGTACTTCTTGTTATCTAGACGAATGCTGGAATCATACCTCGCTTTAAAAATAATTGTCATAGTCCAATGAGAAGCATTCAACTGGAAAAAACATCATTTCCCTTTCTACGACATATGAAAAGTGATACGCCTTTTTCTAATTATTGAAGATATTTATTGAGGAGAAACATTAGATATGTAATTTTAACAGACATTAATATGGTTTCTTGGGTGATCATTTTACAAAAGTTAAAAGCAGTATCCAAATTGAGAAATTATCTATTTCATAGGCGTTGTCGTACAAGAAAACAACTCTACAAAATGAGTTGTTCGAAACAGATACGATTACTGCGAGTTTTGCAGGAAGTTATAAGAAAGTTCCCGTGTTGTACAGCAAGTAGTTGATTTGCTTTCGTTTCTAGATATGACGATATCTCTCTTATACCGTGTTACTTCATTTGACTAGCCAACTGATATTTAAAATCTTCGAAGCTTTCTTTTGATGGACACGTTAAACATTTAAGAGAGGCTTAGGAACTTCAATTTAATATATACAGTGTTTGGTGTGGTTATTAGTTCATCTATGTAATACAGTATATTTTACAGATGTATGTCGAATTATTCACCCATCGGAGTTTTTATGCTATCACAATTACTTAAACAATCAGAGGCACTTCTCCGTGTTGGGAAGGGGTAACTTCACTATCATGTGTCACACACTGCTTATAAAAGAAAGTCTACTTCGCAAAAGACGTCGTTAATCTACCCCATAGCGTTATAAGTCCACTTCCTGTAGTCGTTTAAAATTCTAATAGTGAATGACATTCTCGAATTAAGAACAGAGTATATGGAACAACAAGATTAGGTTTAAACGCCTCGTCGATGATGGAACAACAGCTCGGATTGGGGATGTCTTTCAAAGCTACCATCCCGGCACTCTTCTTAAGGAAATTGCGCGAGCCGGAAATTGGATGTACGAAACAGGAAAAGGGAGCCAAACGGGAATCGAATCCGCGCATCGTTTTAACGATAGCCGGGCTGGTATACAAGCCAGTTTGAGTATGGGTTTTAGACGGTTTTCCACGGATGTTTAGGCAGATATGCTGGTCCTCAATCTCTGTCTCAGGACACACGTATTACAATATAGTAACATAGAATACACCACTCACAAACGGATGGCGCACACGAGTTTCCTCTCAGAGATTATAGAGACAGAGAGAAACGGAGGACCTAATTCGGGTGGCAGGACAGGAATATTCACTGGTGTCCTCCAGAATACGTGTATTGTGTCCTACCATTATCACCTCCTTGTTCGGCAACGTTAGTTGTTTTAAAGGGGCAGGAAGTGTACCGCCTGTCTGTTGGGAACATAGAGCTTACGACCCCTTCGTTGGATTAGAGAAGATTGAGGTGTGTGCTGTTACCGCTATACCTCTTCCGTTTTCGCCAACAACATTAACGCACTGCTTCTCTCCACGAGCAGTCACCAGTCACCCGCAAAATCGCTTTTCTCTCAGCATGCAATCTCCATTTTATCAAGACAGATTTTTTAGGCTCTTACAGTGGTGTGCTGTACACGAGCATGGTGCGGGGATTTCAGCATGGGCCCGAAACTGCTGACAAGCACCTGCAAACAAATAAATAATAATTACGGAACTTAATGTGGTAATAATTTCTGGTAGTCTCTTCGGATTTTCTACCTGGTCCTAAAATCCACATTACTCGATACTTCGGCGATCCATGTGTCCGCCATCTTCAGGAGACACGCGCCTACTGCTTAGTCTCGCTAAAAACTGTTTTGTTGACTTTCGTGGTATGAGCCCCATCGCCCTTGGGAATTTACGAGGATGGGAGACACGTGTAAGGGCTTTATTTCAATCCAGAACATACTCCTGAAAGCAACAAGCATGTGTGGGCCTCGGGGGCCCTTTCCGGACTTTTCTTGGTGCGCGTCAATTGGACTTCCCAGACCCTAAGGACACAGGCAATCCGATGCTAATTCGTGGCGGTGAAGGACTAAGCCCTAATGAAACGGGACGAGGCAGCTGAAGTTGAAGTTAACGCGGGCAGGACATCTGACCTCGCCAGAAACAGCACCGTCTGCTCACGGGACGCGCTGATTAACGTGATTTACGCTCTCAGCGCACTTCGGTGGCCGTTATCGGCTTTATTTGGCTCGCAAAACACAAAGTTCCTTTACTGAAATGGACGCTCGTAAAATGGTTGCGTTAAATCTGTTAGAGATTGTCGGAGAAGAGCGGAGGAAATCACGAAGAAGATTGTGGACTCATCGGTGCCTTCACCAGCGAATGCTACAGAATACTGCAAAATGATCTGAGATACATGCTAGTAGAAGTTATTCGATAACTTAATTTAATTTTCATTCAGTTTTCAGTTACAACTGAATATAGCTAAATTACAGTGTCTAATGTCAGTTTGTGCCCACATAATACCCATATTCTCAATGTTGCACTGACTAGCAGCACTCGGCAAGACAAAACGCAAGCTAGCCCATAAACCCAGAGAGAGGAAAGTATATTTTACTGAAGGTTTCAGAAGAGCAAAAGCTTCCAGCGCCTAACCTGTGTTTACTTTCAGACACAAGACAGTAATCACTTTCATACTTCTGGCCACATGGGAAACATTCTAGTCGTTGGCCTTTGGAACAAGAATTCTAGCAACCTACATTATTTATAATTAATAACTTCGACCTTTGAGACAATACATCTATTAAACGAACAAGCAAGGCCGAGCATCTTTTGAAAAACAAAAAATTAACAAGAAAAGAATTGGAAGGAAATGGGCGCGCACCAGCTATCTTTTTCTTCACTACTCGTTAAGTTCACGACGTTATGAGTTGCACTACATCTTCGACATAGCAAGTAACCCTCGGTGCATGGCATACTGTGTCTAAAGATTGTATCTACAAATGTTGTTATTTGATATTTACTATGCAAATTGTACCAAAGGGCGCGCTTTTGATAAATCATCATTGTGCCGTAGTACTGAAACGGTATAGTTCCGAAGCACACAAGTTAGAACACTAAAATTATCAACTACTTTACGTACCGACATGTACTTTCTTGTCTCTATATTATAACAAATCTTAGCTAGAACGACGCGTTTTAGAGACATTCTCAATTTGTTTATGTTTTGAAAGAGCTTATCTTCACACTATGTACTCTATGAGAAAGAAAACCCATCATATACGATGTTTAACGCCACACAGTATGGCGGCTTCTACTATCTGCGTGTTACGTAAAAAGATGTCCCATCTCATTGCCCACTTTTCCTTCCCCGAACCAAAAATCTGACATGCCAGATTCTTATTTCACCTCCGCACTGCAGTGGAACGTGGAATTCCGCGTTGTGACGTCACTAGCTCTCATCCCCGTGTGTTTTCACGTAACGTGGGAGGACGGGTGAAGTCATAGCGGTGGCCTAGATGCAAGAGCTTATGACGGTGCCCAACAATCTTCGTAAAGGATTTTTATATCTAAAGTCTGAAGCGGCGAGTGAAATTTTGTACCATGCCCGTGAACTGAACCGGGTCTCCTCCTTACTATGCAGGTGCCTCAGCCGCTTAGCCGCCTTGGCACAACGGCTCACACAGCTGCACGGCTTACAGTGGCACGCCTCCCTACTCGATCCAAATTCTCACTGCCGCCCCGGTCTACTTTAAATTCCCCCCTACACGCGTAGAATTTCCGAGGCTCTCCATGTTCTGGAATAGCACCTCAGGGTCGAACGTAAATGGGGAATCCAGCCTGAGATCCAGTGCAACAGCTTATACAGAGACTTTACTGGCCTCATACATGTATGATTTTATGAATGTAGAATGAAAGGGCGAGCGAAAATTTGTCAGTCGGGGATCGGACAAGGGTCTCCTGCTAGCTAAGCAGCTGCGTTACCCACAAGCCACACTTGCACAATGGTTCGCACAACTGCACGGATTACCCTGGCACGCCTCCCTCCTCGAGTAAATTCTCACCCATTAATGTTCAATGCTGAGTTGCTATTCCAGAGTATTGAGAGCCTCGGCAATGCTGTTCTCGTGTAAGGGGGGAATTTAAAGTAGACTGGGGCGTCAGTGATAATTTGGATGGAGGAAGGAAGCGTGCCAGGGTAGTGGTTGCAGTTGTGTGAACCGTTGTGCCAAGACGGCTTAGCGGCCAATGGAACTGTCTAGTAAGCACGAGACCTGGCGTAGGTCCGCGGTCTTGCTACAAATTTTCATTCACCGCTTCAGAGTACATACATAAAATGATATCTGTAACAGACCAATCAAGTCTCTGAAATTGCGTCGTTTCCTTCGTAAAGAGGGTGTCACCTTTCTTGCAAATCGTTTCCCTAATAGTGTCTGAGTGGGAGGCTGCACGGAGGTCCCGCATCCGCTATCACGGTGGTGTCTGAAGGAACCGGCGAAGGACCTTATTTTCCACGACCTGAAAACGACTGAGCTGGATGGCTGACGAGTTGCTCCAAGCGGTGTTACCGTATAAAAGGGCTGGGAGAACAGTGGCTCTGTAGAGACGAAGTTTCGGGTGCAGTGCGAGTCCGTCCATGAAGATGGAGGTGGGCGAGTGCTCGTGGCTTGTGGAGTCCTTTTACCGTTTTACTGCTATGTGCCTACGAAATAAAAATAGTTTTGTGTCGAAGACAAAGCACAGGTACTAGACGCGGGACGACCAAGAGATCCTGTTGCCGTATACATGGAGCTGACCAGGTGCGTCTCTTCTTACGAAAACAGACTACTGCGATTTCATTTGCATTTAACGTGACTCTTTGTCCTGCACCAGGTGACGACTGCTTCAGCTGCCTCTGCAGCCGGGCGGCGTTCACAAAGTGTTGGCAGTCACTAGCAAAACGGCCTTATCATCTGCAAATTGCGCTCACGCCGGACTTCAAGAGCAGCTCGTTAATGTAAATGTTGAACAAGAGATGTGAATGAACCGACTCTTGCGGAGTAAGGCTTATTGGCTTATCTTGCCCCGTCATTGGTGACGACCATGGACCTTCCTTGCAAGGAACTATCCACTAGGCGGACGTAGCAGTCGGGGATGGTGATCTGGGTAGCCGTCTTCTGTATCTGCTTCTCCAGCCACACCCCATCGTATGCCTTCTCTCCGTCCAAAAATGTGGACGCTAAGGACTGTGACAAGTTGAAGTTAGCCATGACGTGCTCAAACAGCCGTAGAAGCTGCTGGGGATGCGCACCATTGATGTCTTCTTCCGCTGAAAAGGGAAGAAACTAATCTGGAGACATGTACTGAGGATTATCATCAAGAGAACCGATGGTTTTCTTAGCATTCGCTTCAGGCTTTCATTCCGGATGCCATCAATTCCAGGCGTGAAAGTGCTTTTGCTATTAGCGAGGATCTTCTTGAACGCCACAGGCGTTGAGGCGCGTCGCGCTAATAGGTGGGTGTCGTCGGAATTCCTCAAGAAAATGAAGCGTGTCGAATTCCTCAAAACGTTTCTTCGTTAATAGCTCCTGTTGCGGAGGGGTATTTAGCCGCTCATGCTTCTAGTATCTGGATGGGTTTGTAAAGTAAACCATATGCCGACGGCAGGGCCTGTCACAGTTTCTGGGGCCTGCAGATGGCCCATAGCAGCTACCATTCCTATTTTTGTTGGAAGGATTGTATGTAATTTTCCCATTTCTCATAATTCCATTCGAGGAGCCAGCTGCGAAGTTGCCTCTGCAACCTATGCGTCTGACGTCTGTCCAGAAGGCTACGATGAGTCTGCCACCTGCACCTGCAGCGATTTTTTTGATGCCTTATCTCCTGCGGTAGCGGTGGAAGCACATCGGTGGGCTGTTCGAGGAGACCATGGTTGTCGCGGATCGCTTCATGGTCGCCTGGAATTTGGAAGCCAAGCAGTCCACTGCCAAGATAACACCCTCCTCAGACCACAGGGAGAATGACGTTCGAACTGCATTGGTAACGAAGTTAGGATTCCTCGTTGACTGTTTTCATAGTCTAATCTGCGGGAGAGATGCTGAATATCCGGAGGGTGACCAGAATGGTGTGGTGCTCAGAAGTCATGTAGTTGACGGTGACTACGTCGAGTGTGGCTGGCACATTTGGGGTGAGAACAGCAACGAGGCCATCCAACTGATTGTGCTTGTTGAATGGTATGTATGTCACTCGCAAAGGTAGACTGGCATACTGCAAACATTCTGATGCGGCCTGTCCACCTAGGAGCACACCATATTCCGTACACGGCAAGTTTCTCCTTCCTTGAGATGAGTTTCGTTCACGAGGAGGACATCGACAATGCAGGTGGCCAGGAAGGTCTCAATCAATGATTTCTTGATTTTAATGCCATTTGCATTCCATACTGGAACGACCAAGTCGTTGATTGGAATGCGACAGTGGGCCATTTAAGCAAAACGAGACACAATGCTCTCCAGTGGGGCCATGAGTATACTAGTGGTGTCTGTTGCAACACGTTTCTTCGATACAGCCACTTTGATTTCGTAATTGTGTCGCACTTGTTGGTAGAGGTCAAAAGAGAAGTAATTTGCTTGACAGAGCAGCCGCCAATGAGAACTCATATAGGGCACTGCTCATTGGCGTTAGCGAAGGATCGAGTTGACTGCCACTGCCTTTGTGCCTCTTGCTCTCCACGTAAGGCATCCTGGGCCGTCGGTGAGTTTGGAAGCTTTGGAGACTTACGGAATGTGAACATACTGCAGGTACGAGGCAGTGGTCCTGGTAACTGGTTTCGCGAAGGGTTTAAGCCGCTTTTAGCACTCTGGACAGCCTTTACAGCTCGCTTGGTGTCCTGTGATGCCACAACGGGCACAGGTGGCCTTCTCCATTGGAGGTGGCCTGCACTGCGCACAGGCGCGTGGCCCCGAGCACTTGACACAACGTTGTAGCACGTGGCAATATTTCGCTGTATGGCGAAGGCGCATGTAATTTTCGTATTTGGGCGCCCTATCATTTGCCTTGTAATTTTCAAGACGCAAGCGGTTGTCCAGGTAGACCGTGTTAAATTTTTTTGCTATTTGTTTAGGAGGCAACAAAAGTAGGCGTCGACTATAGCTTCTTCGTGGACGGTTCACGCTTGCTGTATTGGTGAACATTGGTAAGTTAG
Source organism: Schistocerca nitens (assembly GCF_023898315.1). Taxonomy (NCBI): domain Eukaryota; kingdom Metazoa; phylum Arthropoda; class Insecta; order Orthoptera; family Acrididae; genus Schistocerca; species Schistocerca nitens. The sequence continues at coordinate 547,342,407 of NC_064618.1, forward strand.
TAAGCCTTTGTTATGAGTCCGTGGCACAATTCCAACAAGCTTTTAATCACCGCCTTCAAGCACCTTTCCTCTGGAAGTTGGTGCGTACGGTAGCGTAACGGATGTTGTTCCTGGAAGGCATTTGTACTCCTGTAGTCAGGCATCGAGTCAAAATGGTACCTCGCGTGCCCCCTTGTAAATCGGTCGGAAGGCGTCAACAGTGATGCTTCTGAGGACGCATTCAGTTGTAAGTAATTTGTGGTATACTACAGCACCGATGGCAGTGATCTGCTCGTCGCAGAGAGGTTGTGGGTTGGACGTCTATGTCTCTGCAGCAGCGAGAGCCTAGAAGGTATTCTGAGAAGGCACCGCAAATGGTGACTGGCCCTGCGTACTGTTCTTGCAGACGCAATCGGTTCAGATGTTTGGGCACAGTGACGTTTGTTCGGATTCCTGATCACGACTGTGAAACCGCTGTCGTTCGCCGTTCCTTGAAGGAGGGGGTTTTCTTAAGTGCCATCAGTTGATTGGTGGAGGGGAGTCTTCATCCGGTACGTCGTTGTAAGAGACCGCTGGAGACGAGTTCTCGTCCGACGACCCACATGGTTCTCCTGACGGAGAATTGTCGTCAGATTCGCCCGACGAAGGGTGGCTATGTTTCAGATGTCTCGAATGAGTTGTTGGTCAGATCTGGAGATGTGGAGAGGTGGCGGCTTGTCCCGAGATTGGCGGGGGGGGGGGGGGGCTACTATCGTCTTCATGCCTGTTCTCTGCCATGAACTTTGCCGACAAGACACGTGAGGGACACCTGCCACAACAGGCGCCCTGACCTTGAAAAATCCCTACGTTAACACCTTAAGTTGAGGCTAGTCGTGTACTTTTGCCTAACCCTAATGCGTCCTAACCCTAGCGTATGACAAATTTACTTTACATACGCCTTTTATATGGAGAAATGCCTATTGACATGAACAAACTAAAAGCGTGGTAAATCAGAATGCCAGTGGTGTTTGTTACAGGGTTCTAGTGCGAGTCGTTTACGAGATATGGTATTGTGAAGAGCTGCCACACCGACATTTGTACAGATCTGTGGTATGCCGACTCTGACCAGTAACGAGGCAACTGGCCATTGCAGGTTGAGTTCAAGATGGCCGGCCAGTGTGGCCGAGCGGTTCTGGGCGCTTCAGTTTGGAACCGCACGACTGCTACGGTCGCAGGTTCGAATCCTGCCTCGGGCGTGGATGTCTGTGAAGTCCTTAGGTTGTTAGGTTTAGGTAGTTCTAAGTTCTAGGGGACTGATGACCTCAGATGTTAAATCCCATAGTGCTCAGAGCCATTTGAACCATTTTTGAGTTGAAGATGACCACCGACAGCGGCAGTGCACGCTTCCAATTTGGTATGGAACAACTGCTGCACACGTTCTAGCATTTCAGCGGAGATGTCTGAGCAGGCTGCATTAGCACGTCGTTGCATATTATAAGGTGTAACTGGTATGCCCTTGTAGACAGCATCTTTCGGCTTTCCTCTAAGGGAAAAGATTACAGCTGTCAAATCCGGGGAACGGGACGGTGAAGGTACAGGTCCTCTGCGTCCAGTCCAGCCATTCGGAGGCAATTCATCAATACATACCGTAGTACTTCGTGTACTGGAGTCTGGACAGCCATCATGTTGGTACCACAGGTGCTTCCTAGTCTGTAGAGGTCCGTCTTCTAGCATCCGTGGAAGATGGTCTGCTAGGAGGCTGCAATACTTGTGTGCGTTCAGTGTTCTGTCTATCCAAACATGAGGCTATGAGCTGATGGTTCATTATCCCACACCGGACTTTTACACTCCATGCACGCTGATGTTCCACCTGACGAGGCCAATGAAGATTGTCACTACACCAATAGTGTATGATTCGGCAGTATACCTGGCCATGATTGGTAAATAAGACTTCATCACTAAATAAGATACATTAAGCAGCTTTCTCAATGCATATGCACAGAAGTTGACACCATGCTCATAATCGTTCCCATGCAGCTCTTGATGGAGAAAGATGTGACAAGGATGGAACCTTTGTGGATGGAGAATGCGTAGGACACTTGCCTGTCTCATGCCACTTCCGTGTGCCACTGCGCGGGAGCTGACGTGCAGTTCAACTGCAACAGCAGCAGGAACATTATTTCTCCCCTTTTATGTCGTCATTTGTTTCCTTCTGTTACGTTGTCTGGGTGTTGCACTACCACTTTGGCGTAGCTTGTTGAAAAGGTTGATAAATAATTGCCGATGTGGTTAACGTCTATTAGTATATCTTACCGCATACACCGTAGAATAACGAAGGGCATATCTAAAAAGGACGGTCACAGAGGTTTAACGGACAACTCTGCGTAAAAAAATGACAGATAACTGCAAAAAGACATTGGGTAACGAAAAATATACATCAATTGATCGAAGAGAGAAGAAGTACAAACGTGCTGAGTAAAGGGCAGGAACACAGAAATGTTAAGTCACTTAGAAATGAAGTAATTAGGAAGTACAAGGAATAATATGAATAAATCGAAAGACGAATGGTCATAGGAAGAACAGATTCAGCACTTAAAGTCTAAAGAACTGTCAGGAAGCATCAACTTGGACGGAAGTGGGATACTGAAGTGCTAATGACTGATATAGTGTAAGCTGTCAAAACAATCCTGTTAGTAGAACACAAGCAATTGATTGTAAACGTATGGTAACATATTTGTCCATTTCCTACAGTTATGCCAGGAAAAAACCGTCCATGTTGGGAAATTGTTTTTGGAATAATAGGCACTGGACATTGCACCCGGATTATACTTGACTTGTGTAAACATGACGCACAGTAGACTGCGAGTGTTCATTAAACAGGCTAAAAAAGTTTCTAAAGCCAAGATCGCATAAATATATCTTCATTTAAAAACAAACGGTTTCAACAGAATTTGTTGTAATCTTTTATAATGATCTGTTTCTTATCCACATGACAACTTGCTGTGAGGTCGAATTTAAAATGAACACGTGTCATAAGAAAAAATTTAAGACCTGAAGACGAGAACCAAGTCTGTCGAAACCGGTTGTTTTTAAATAAAATAACAGTTATACGATGTTGGTTTAGAAAGTCTTTAGCAAGTAAAACATGTCGCTCTCCTGTCTTCTCAAACTGAGAACAATCAGTCATTAAACACGATGAAGATTCCACTCCATTCCCTCCCTCAACAAAGGTGCACTTATGTAAGCAATCTGTTTTTGTTATTTACCGCTGCGCGTATTGACATCGGGTGCGTGAGTCGCAAACCCATAGGCAACTATGGCCTGCGTGGCTGATTCATTGTAATACTCCGACCGTCGACAGTCGTCGATTACCTGTGCAGACGTTATTACAACTTCGTTAAACGTCAGGCTAGAAGGGAGATTCACTGTCGCTGAGCTATGCGATATCCATTTAATTTATGGCGTTGCGAGGGCAGCTGCACGAGTTTGTAGAGAACGCTTCCCACGACGACTTCCTGCACAATCGACGTTTGTTGCTGTTCACCAAAGATTTGTACGATCATAATTCTCTACTTTTACTCGATTATTTTGCAATTCATTCGTAACGAAGTACAATAGCTAGCTTTAATTTACTTTTTTACATTTCATTCTGTATGTTAAACGTATTGTCCGTTCTGATATGCTTTGATTTTATTATCAAAGAAATCATGACGGAATAGAACTCACGACGACGCATTTAATTTGCATAGATTTAGAGATACTGGCTCTTTACTGCCCCGTGCAGAAGGCAGATGTCTACATCGGGAAGAAAGTACACTGGAAGCTGAGGAACTAATTCTGGACCGCATCCAGGAAGATCCGAGCTGCCAAGTGGGTGTATCGCACACTGTCGATCGTCGCACTTTGTGACACCAACGTCCAGGACGATGGATAGGATGTTTAGGTCCACGTCGATGGCCAACACGCAGTCCCGATTTAAATCCACTGTATTTTTACTTTTGGGGCCATATGAAGAAACTTATTTATGCTCAGCAAGTAAATAATGTGGACGAACTAACGCAGAGGATTTTCCATGCTGCCGGTACCTAAAGAGAAATGTGCTCGCGTATGAACGAGTGCGACGAAACTCGGTTCGCTGTAATGAAGCATGTGTCGAATCGAATGGTAGTCATTTTGAACACTTATTGTAGTTTTGGTGTAAGAGGAAATAAGGTAATGTTGGTTTCATTTTCGTTACGGTACCGTTGTACAAAAGGAAAATAATCTGAATTTAATCTTCGTTACGGTATTGTTCTAAAAAGAGGACAGTTGATTGTAATTAATGCACAACTAATTACGTGGCCGCCTCCCATGCAAGCGGACCCGGTTTCGATTCGCGGCCGCGTTGGAGATTTTCTCCGCTCGGGGACTGGGTGGTGTGTAGTCCTCATCATCATTTCATCCTCATCAACGGCGTGCAAGTCGCCCAATGTGGCGTCGAATGAAATAAGACTTGCATTTGGCAGCCGAACTTCCCCGGATAGGGGAAGCGATGCCGTACGCTCATTCATTTTTTTTTTTTTTGCGTGGTAATTGGTTGATTTTATACCATGACTTTCGTTATGCTAATATTGTACTTAATTCAATGTTTACGTAAAATGAATTATACGTTCTTGGCTACCCAATGACTGTTCAAATTGCTTGTTTCGGTAGAACCTCTCCGCTACGCCGCGTCGTTGTAGACAACCAACGTTTACGTTGCTCTGTTTCGTCCTTTACTTCTCTCTGGCCGCCGCGTCGATGCCGGTAATACACAAGCAAGGTCGTTGACAATGTAAACAGAAACGCATGTAATATCAATTTTACAAATATCTGTGTTTTAGGAGGACAAAAATAAAGAACATGACACAACGACATTTCATTAGACTATTCTGGTCAAGCACACCCAGACGTACCGTCTGGACAATTTTGGCAGATTATACCGTTCATACCCTGTATAGAAGGGAAAGCAATCTTCGGTGAAATCAGACGCAAAGGTGCCGTAGAGAGTGCAGAAGTTCCGCTGTTGAAAGGAGAGAACAGATACGTATAAAGAATGCACTGAAGGCCTGGAAGAGTAGAAAATGTCCGATGACGTGACAGAAGAAGAAATAGAAGTCGATTTGCATGGAATAGGAGATTCATTACTGTGGTTGGAGTTCAACAGTGCTTTGGAAGACTTGCAACCCAATAAGGCCGGAGGCTTAGATAATATTTATTTGAAATTTCTAAAATCTTTGGGGGGAATCAAGAAGGAACAGTAGGAATGTAAGATCAAGAACGAGGTGCTCTTATAAAAGGGGGTAAGATAGGGATGCGGCCTTTCTCTCTTACTGTTCCCAGTGCAGTATTCACGTAAACATAATGGTATTATAAACGTAACCCATAGTGAAACTACAGAGGGTAACGTAATCCGTCCACTTGCAGGAACTGACGTAAACAAATACGAACGCAAGGAAAATGCACACCGCTCACTGAATCAACTACCTTCAGTTGAATGTTATGCAGTACAAAGTAAGTCAACGAAGATAAGGTAAAAATACTATTAATGTATGGACAATGAGAGTGAAGCATCGTAAATAAGAAAACATTATTGCAGTTACTTTTTATTAACTTACAGCCCCCAAGTATGAGTAGCATTTCCACATTCTCTCCGTTGGTGTGCATTGTACTCACACAAACCTTTAACTAAAGACGGTTTACTGAAAGGCTCGTGTGCATTTTCCTTGCGTTTTCATCTGTTTACTTTCAACTCCAGCAAGTGGACGAGTTACGTATCCAGGATACTTGCGCTGTATACTAGTACAGGAGAGCCAAAGCTTTATGTTCAATTTTTAAAAAGTTCATCTTTACATGAATGGCACATTGTGATAAGCTTGTGAACGGAGGCTGAGGAGAGGAAGTGGATTTCCGAATATAAAGCATACGGCGCTATTGTAAAAACGGGTACTGCTGTTCATTTCTTTCTAAAGAACAAAGTTACAGCAAAGACAAACATGGTGTTTAGTGTCCCCTGATAGGTAAACAACTTTTTCTTAATAAATGTTTTGTTTTGCTTCTGGAATAGATGTTATTTTGATTGAGTAAGATAAATTTGTCAAGGGAAAAAAGCGTGATGGGCAATATGCTGCCACTGACTTTGTAGCCGTTAGTCGTGAGCAGCGGCCGCGCGGTTTGAGGCGTCATGTCACGGATTGCGCCTGTGTCAGCAACAAGCCAAGTGAAGTTGTTAAGAGAATGGCTAAGCCTTTATTTGGATCTGGTCGCGTCGCAATATTACGGCAGATAACTGGTTTACTGATTTTGAACTCATCGACAATTTGAAAACAAAAAAGCTGTCATTTGTTGAAACTGACAGAAAAAAATAAAAGGTAATTGCCATCAGAATTTGTTGAAGTAAAAGGGAATGAACGATACAGCAGCATGTTTGGCTTTAATGATGGGAAGGTTTTGGTTTCCTACATACCACGCCAGAACAAAAATGTGATTCTTGTATCTTCGTTGCATAATGACGCTGCTATTGATACCGAATGTGGAGAGAAAAATAAACCACAGATTGTTACTTTGTACAACTCAACAAAAGGTGGTGTTGATACTGTAGATCAGATGTGTGCTACTTACAGTGTCAGCGGAAACACAAAGCACTGGCCAATGATAATTTTTTTCACAATTCTGAATGTGGGTGGTATCAACTCACAGGTAATTTATCCTGAAAATCAACTGGAGAAAATGCGTAGAAGAGTGTACCTAAAATCACTGGCACATCAACTTGTTCTTGGACAGCTACACAGAAGAAGTATGAAAAAGGTTGGAATACCCTCCAGCCTGCAAATTCAGCTCAAAAGGTTTAGAAGATAGAGAGGAATCACCACGTTTCCCACGTCCAAGAAGACGTAGATGCACCACCTGCACTACAGAAACGGGTTGCAGAAGGATGTCAAACTATGAATGTAAAAACTGCCATAAAGCAATCTGCTTATCCCACGCAAATATGGTCTGCCAACTTTGCTTTTCTGTGTGCCAATGTGTTCCTTCTGGTAATTCTGAGTTAGCGTGAAAGATAGCAGTATCAAAGAAGTGGCTTACAATTGGAGTTTTTTTCTTAAATTTACTGTTTATTTAAATTTATGCACTAAAAACTGTAACTGTTTGTTGGTGGTTTCAAAATTTCAGTCCTTCAATTTTGTTACTTTTGTGGTTAATAAAAATTTTTTTCATCCTCTTTCGTGTGTTCTGTCTCTACACATTCCCATGAAAGTAACTGATTACGTTTAGGATACTAAAGTTGAGAATCTAAGATAACAGGCGATTTCAAAGTCTGTGCCTGTCAGGCTCATTGCCCCCGAACTCAGGAGTCCCAGAATTGCGCCTGACCGAGGGTTAATAAAGCTATACGCCCGTCCATCCCGTAAACAGTGTGATTTGCGAGTCAGTTATTTAGTCAACTGTCGCTGGAGCGCGCTGCGACCGTATATTACGTTGAGCCATGCGTACCGACGCTAGCGAGAAGGACAGACCGTGGAGCGTACGTCACACCACGTGACACTGCAGGTCTTACCAGTGCTAGCAGCCGTCTTCGGCGGGAACGAGTAACTATTTCGGACGAGTTAAAAATTCTTGATTGTACGTTTAAATGCATGGAAGCTCTCGATAGCACACTACACAATTAAGATTTTTCAGTTACATAATGATTCCCCTGGGCCCTGCACGGAGCCGAGATTCGCGAAGTCGAGCGGACAAACAGACTTGTGTGACGTCAAAGGTTCGTTGCATGGCCCGTATATGTCGTTGGCCCCCACACGTACCGTACGCACAAGTCGCATCGTCTCTGAGCGGTCAGCGACACGCTGAACTCGGCACGTTCACATGTGTTCCGATGGCTTTAGAACTGTATTATCTGCCGACTGTAGACGCAGCCTGTGCTCCACTGGCCCACTCCAGTGACCGCCAGCCGCGGCCAACAGCGTTTGCCCCACTTGGTGTGCCTCCCTTTGTACAGCCGGGCGCTTCTACCTCCCTCTGCTCCTCTCGCCGAACTGGAGCACCCGCTGGCTGGAATGGCTGCCTCACGGTCGCCCATTGCAGTGGCGCCCGAGTTTCGTTCGTCGTTCACGGCCGCGTTAAAAACATTGCGCAGTAATCTCACATTAGTTAAAATAAAACAGACGAAAACGAAAATTGATGGTAACAGTCGACAACATCCTGTACGCAATGAATCCCGAATGTTTCAAATGACTCTGAGCACTATGGTACTTAACATCTGAGGTCATCAGTCCCCTAAACTTAGAACTACTTAAACCTAACTAAGCTAAGGACATCACACACATCCATGCGCGGGGCAGGATTCGAACCTGCCACCGTAGCAGCAGCGCGGCTCCGGATTGAAGTGTCTAGAACAGCTCGGCCACAGCGGCCGGCTGTTAATTGTACAGTGCAAACTAATCACATTTATTCATACGAAATAATGGACTTTCAATGCACCCGACTGCAAATCCCACTGATTATTGCAGGCAAAAAGTTAAGATAGAAAATAGTCACGAATAGGACGACTGTGCAGCAGTTATTCTTATGCAACCCCTTGAGATATTTGTATAACGAAACAGACCTTCTTTTAAAATTTTGTAAGAGATAATAACATATGAAACGTGAAACCTTATAACCACATGGTGGTCACTCATATCTGAAACTTTATCTCATATACATTATCTTATTACCCGACTTTCCCTTACAGGATGAATCACCTAAGGTATACACTTCAGTTATTGCGGAAATGGAAACTGATATTGTTATGTGGTCTTCATAGAATGGACTGGTAGTTAGAGGCTCGTATTGTTAGCCAATCAACAGATTGCAATAATACTTAGTGTATGTTCTGTCAAAAATACTCTTTTTAAAGAGAAAGATGCCTACTGACGTTAGCAAACTAAATGTAGGGTAAACTAGAATGTCAGTGTTGTTTGTTGCAGGGTTCTAGTGCGAGTCGTTTACGAAATATGGTATTTTGAAACGTTCCCGCGCCGACATCTAAACAATATCTTGTATAGCACACAGCAAAGAGCGATAAAGTGCGTCCACTAGTTATGTGAATTCTCACGAGTAACGAAACAATTGACCATCACAGGTTACGTTCAAAATGGCAGCGACAATACACGCTTACAGTCTGGTATAGAACAACTACTGCACATCACCAAATAAGATTCGTGAGAGGTCTACAGCATCCTGCCTTAACGCCCGTGCACAGAAGTTAACACGATTCTCATAATAGTTTCCATGGAACTACTGACGGAGAGAGATGTGGTAGGGATGGGACCGACGTCGTTGGAGAATGCATAGGATACTTGCCTGACTCATGCCACTTCCTCGTGCGATTGATCAAGATCTAACGTGCGTATTAGCTGCAGCAGCAGGAACATTAATTTCCTCTTCTGTCGTCACTTGTTTCCTTCTGTTATGTTTTCTATGTGTTACGCTACCACTTTCACGTAACTGGTTGCCGGCCGGTGTGGCCGTGCGGTTGAAGGCGCTTCAGTCTGGAACCGCGTGACCGCTACGGTCGCAGGTTCGAATCCTGCCTCGGGCATGGATGTGTGTGATGTCCTTAGGTTAGTTAGGTTTAATTAGTTCTAAGTTCTAGGCGACTGATGACATCAGAAGTTAAGTCGCATAGTGCTCAGAGCCATTTGAACGTAACTGGTTGAAGAGACTGATAAATAGTTGCCGAGATGACTGACGTCTATTGGGGTATCTTGCCGCATACAAGAAGGAACTGCATTCTCCCAACAGTGTCCACACACCACGAGCAACAGCTTTTTCTGCATAGGTAAATCCCATCGTCCACTCACAAGCTACTGCTTGGACTGTCGCATACTGACTAGCAAGTCGTAATGTGTTCAAGAAACACACAAGCACACTTTAAGCAAACACAACTACACCGTACCTAGCAACATCGCAGGATGAATAGCAGAAACAAACGTCAGTGTGAAACTGCAACAAACACCACTGACATTCTTACTTACCCTACTTTTAGTCTGTGAATGTCAGTAGGCACGGTTCCATTTGAAAAAGCGTTTGTTTGCACAAAAATACACTTTACCTGTGTTTTTTTAATCTGCTTATTAGCTAATAATACGAGCTCCTTACTATCATTCACTCTGTGAAAACTACACATCAATAACACTTTCCATTTCCGCTACATTTGCGGTGGAAGTTCTACGTGATTATTAGTGTCCGGATTATATGCCCCATAAAAACCTTAAAATATGAATGCAAATATGCATGAAAAATTCTTAAAAATGCATGAAAAGTGTCGAAATATGCAAGATCAACTAATAAAAAACCATTATGTTATTTCCCGCATTATATCTCAAAGTCGAACCTGTCCGTATAAATTACGAGGAAGAGCGCCGGCCACGCGAAAAATCGGTACGTTTAGAACGCTAATACCATTTTCTGAATACATTATGGTAGAGGTTTTGCACGCTTTGTGGTTCTTTAGTGGATGCAGAAGCAAGGGACACATGAGGCTTGTGGATAGAGGATTCAGATAGTAATTTATTCTACATCGAAAATCAAATAGTGAAATACAGCGTGTTTGAAAAAGAACTCCCTAGTTTTAATGTATCCTAGAATCTGTACAAAGTGACATACACTACTCTAGTTTGTTGTGTTTAGTTACCAACTCTCCAAGTTTGTCTCCCCTGCTTGACCTTGAGGCGGCACCAGTGCTGTTTTCTTTCCTCTGTTCCCTCAGTTTCCTCTGTTCCCAGGCGTGGCTGCAGTGCAGTGCAGTGCAGAGCAATGAGGCTACATTTCATGTCAGTGGAACAGTTAATCGTCATAACTGCAGAATTTGGGGGCAGAGCATCCACATGAAGTTATTCAGCATCAACGTGAGTCGCCCAAAGTTAATGTCTGCTGCTGTTTGATGGAAGATCGAGTGACTGATTCTTTTAGTGCTTTTAGAAAAAGTAATAAACGTGGACGTTTACTGTTACATGTTGACAGAGTACGTCTTTCCCCAAATGGACGATATTGAGCCTGAAAAGGGGCTTGTGTTTTTCCAACAAGATGGCGCTCCACCTCATTACAGTAACCATGTGCATGCGGCCTCTTTCTATGAAGGTGGATAGGCAGAGCTGGTCCAATACCTTGGCCACCACGAAGCCCAGACTTAATCCCACAAGACTTTTCTTTCGGGGCCACGTAAAAAATATTGTTTACAGTGAAAAGATCAGAGACATCAATCATTTACGGGAAAGAGTCGTCGCCGTGGTTGGGACAGTTACACATGAAATGTTGGAGAGTACGTGGCGAGAACTGGAATATTGTCTCGATGTGTGCTGGGCAACAAGCGGATCCCACGTTGACGTCTATTAACATTAAAAAAAACTTGAAGGAATTCTCTTTATGATATCTACTCATTGATGTAGTTTTTCATTCATTTCCCCATTAAATTTATACTTAAAACTAGGGAGTTCTTTTTCAAATACGCTGTGTTTAACTGTCTGCTGTACTTGGACGTCAGTTGCTAACAGTAGATTTGAATGTCGAAGTGTTCAGATGGAAAGATTCAAAATTCAGTCAGTATCAAATGCACTGACTCTTTCGTAGATGACGAGTCCTGACCGCTATGAAAGTCTGTGTATGTTATGAAATGGCAGACACACAAAATGGGGCTCCGTGCGTCAATGTTTGAACTTCAACAGCCGCTGGAGCTCCGTAGAGGGGGCGCTTGGATATGATTGGCATCGGCGTTCGTGGCAGCGCCTTCATCCCGCGCTGGCGGTTGTAGGAAACGCGGCGGCGTGACTGGCGGCGCGCGTATTTCAGTGCGGCCGACCGGATGGCGGCCGATATTGCACGATTAAGATCACGTGAGCCTGTGGCCAGGTCACCACTGAAACTACGAAACATAGCTGCTCGGTGTCGTGAAAGAGTTCTCTGGGGAGTGCAATGGCACTCTGTTGTCTTCAGTGATGAGAGTAGATTCTGTCTGTATGAAAGTGATTGCACATACGCATGTATGGCGTAGACCTGGTGGTCTGCTTGTTCCAAAGCGCATTTGCCCACGACACACAGGTCCCATCCCACACTTCATAGTGACGGAGAACATCAGTTGCAACTCGCGGTCACATCTGGTGTTCCTGCAGGGTAGATGAACCAGTGCACGCTACATTCCACAGTCTGTTATCCCCGTGATGCTGCTATTTCTTCAACAGGAAGGTCATGTGCTTTTTCAGCAGGACACCTGAACGCCCATATACGGCTGCCACTACGCAATGTACACTTCTTGGTGTACAACAACTCGCCTTGCCGGCAAATTCACCAGATCTCTCGCCATTTGAACACGTGCTAGACGTCATGTATGAATGCATGGTTTCGCGGCGATATGAATTGTTAAAATTTTCTCGGGCTTCCAGCCGCGTCAGGTGGTTAAAATCCCACGAGCTTTCGACCGAGCTCTCCTCAGTCACTGTCAAATGGTATGACTGACTCAGTCAGTCTCACCTCTAGACAATGACTGACGAGAGCTCGATCGAAAGCTCGTGGGATTTTAACCACCTGACGCGGCTGGAAGCCCGAGAAAATTTTATTTACGTGTGGGACGTAATAAAGCGGGAACTTATTCGTTTTCCACGGGGTGCAGGAGCCATTGCCGTATTGTAACAGAATGCCCAAGATATATGGGGAAATCTATTGAAGAATGCCATTCGGCGCCTTTATGATCGCTTGCATGCGAGAATACACTCCTCCATTGCCGCCAGATTGGGGTGCACTGTGTACTGACGCGACATTTCGGCACCCTTTACTGTGACGAGTGTGTTTCATTTGATCTGAATCTGTTATAGTCCTACAATTATGAACGATCTGTCGCATCACTTGTCAATAAAATGACCTTGTCTTTGAGCGGGTTGCATTTCTTTCCGCCAGGGCATTATAAATTTGGAAATTTGTGGTAAGTCCTTTGGGACCAAACTGCTAAACTCATCGGTCCCTAAGCTCACACACTACTTAACCTAACTTAAACCAACTTACGCTAAGGGCGACACATACACCCATGACCGAGGCAGCACTCGAACCTCCGACGGAGCAGCCGCGCGGACCGTGACAAGGCGCCTGAAACCGCGAGGCTACCCCGCGCGGCAGGTATAGTAACTGAATGCACATTAAGTAAAATGATTTACTAAAAACTTGTAATACTAATTTTACTTAATGGTGTTAAGCCAAGCAAATTAATTTTTAGTAAATTGTGAAATAAATCGCAAATCGTGGGTGCACACGAAGGAAATGTCTCGCTTTATACCCATAAACCCCTACCCCCAACCACCAATAAGATTGTGATGCCACTGCCACCTACAGATCAACGACTCCAAAGGCTATGGGTAAGATACCAATGTCAGTCAGTTTCGATTAGCTTTGTATGACGACACCTCCATCGTACCGTTACACTTTCTCCCATTGGTTCTAGAGGCGTCTGACATCGACAGTACTTTCTCCAGGCTTTCCAGAGTTATTCCTACAAGGCATTCCATGCCAAACTTATCCTCATTCTCAGGCTGCGGCTGTCCTAGTCCTATTAGGAGATAAGTCATAAGCTTACCCAGTTTGGTTCAAAGTGTTAAAGGTGTTCAAGAGTTAACAATTTCTCATCTCAACGTCACGAAACGAAGCGCCACATATATCTGATAGAGGAACGGTGATCGAATCCGCGTCCAGCTAACGTGACAGTTTTTGAAGTACCGTAGACCAACCTAGGTAAAAATCACGATGGTTGATTCTGTAGAGCCGTTCAAATGATCTCGATGATCGAACGAGTAATTGTGATTTCCCTTTGTTTATTTTCCTTCATTTTGTTTTGCTGTCTATGGAACTACCACTGTTAGTAGGTTCATTTTTATTCAGTACTACTAAATATTGGAATATAGTGTTAACGGAATGGACTGAAGTTGAAATTTGTGTTTGGGTTACACTACACCACAATACTTTTACTTATCCAGTTTAGACACATTATACCATCGTGGAGATAAATTCAGTTCTTCTAAAAGACGGTAACCCTTTTTTGTTACATCAACGTCTTAGGGTTGAAGATGTGTTTTACGTGGTTACAGATTTTGAATTCACTACTGCATTTATTTTTATTGTCGCTAATACAGTGTTATGCGCATGAAAGAGTAACTGAAACGGTTTTATTGAATTTTTATGAACAATTAAGTAACAAACATGTAACTAGATTGCTCCGCCTATTCATTATGCAGAAATTGACAAGTATTTTGAGACAAGCAATGTGGTTCCTCGTCAAAACTCTAAACATCGATTTACGCAGAGAAAAGTACGAGCAGCAGGTAGTAGCTTTGTGTGTGACGAGTAACCGCTGTTAAGGATTGAGGCGTTATCAAAGGTGTAAGCAATGGGTTTCCCCCATATTCACAGTTTTATAGTTTATTTCTTACTGATATTTCTGGTCCTCTTTCGCAGAGGATTTATCGAATTTTCAGCAATAAACTACGTTTAACTGTGTATGAACACATTCTTTAATGGAAGATTATAACATTAGCGATTTCGTTATTTCTTTCATCGCAATTGTTTTCCCATCGATAATATTTCACTTTTACTGATAAGCGTTGTTTGTTGATGACCATATTCCTGATGTTAGTGTTGATATACATAGCAAAACATTCAAAATCTGTTGCAGTGTTTCTAGTAACTTCCACTATTTCGTCTGAGAGGAACCTGGAGAGATAGAGCTTAATAGAAAGATATATGTCTGCTATACGACTCTAGTCCAATTTCAATATGTTGTTTGTTACAGGTGAGTTGCAAGAACATCCGGAGAGCAGTGAGATAACTTTCCTGCCAGTTAAAAAAGGTAGAGTGTTGTATCTTGTAATTATTATACAGTAACAAATTACAATGTAATTCCACAAGAATATCAAACTTGTGAACGACATCAACCTGGAAAAACTTCCCGTATCCTAATTTTCCCTGGAGCCCTAAAAACCTCCTACCTCTTCCTACTGACCCCTTTGCCTCACTTTGTGTTCAGCAAAATCTTGAAATACATCCTCATTCACCGCACACGTAAAAGTCTAAACCAGCACCTATTCTTCTCGTCAACCAGTGTGGTATTCGTCCTAATTCCTCCGAAGACGATTTCTTGAACTTAAGGGCTATGACCGTACACAGTACAAGATTTGCCCGAGAGTTTGCACCAAGTATAACGCTATACTCACATACTAGTGTTACCCTCTGGGAGGATTTTTATATTTGACCGTGTGATTACCTAAATGACAAAGGGTATCGAGCATTAATTTCGTGTAAGTGGCAATTAATAGAAAGACTTAACAGGCTTTACTTTGGAGAGGATACAAGTAATGAAGTTCATGTGAAAGAAACAACAATCTGTCGCCAGCCTAATTAGACACAAGAATTTGAAATATTGTATTCAAAAGGAATTTATATATGATTTTGCAAAAGTGATTTTCATTAATTCTCTCCTTGAATAGTGCACTGGATACTCACGACTACAGGGCGAACTAAGTAGTGGATAGCAGTAGTTATCATTTGCAAAAATCAGCAATCACAGGAAGACCAAGGTACTTTACACATAATAATAATAATAATAATAGTTACTACAGCAATCATTAATCAACTCTGTCCTGAGATGTTACCACAGTACACACTGGACTAAAGTTGGGTATGAAGAGTCTTGATTTATCTAAGATATACATACCACAAATGAAATTAAATAATCATACGTAGATACTTTCTCCTCTCATTATTAGAATGTCACAGATTTCTTTTAATAACAATGAAATTCCTAATTATGATTTAATTGAGAAAAGATTACTGTGGGGACCCATAAACTGTTACTTTTTCTACAGGAAACCTCTGAAATAAACAAACTGCAATTTACTCAACTACTAAGCTTAATTAACCATATAAAGTACATCATGGTAATAATCAATGCAAAATTACGTTTCATATAAGTTCAAATTATATGCCCTTTTCATCACCTGTGAAGCAGGTATTTTTACATTAACACTTACACACTTTGGCACTGATCTTTTGCACATTTAAACCAAAACCAAACTATCATTTAGTTAGAAAGAGGATGCTCGGATTTCTGCACACTTGGGATAGGATCCTGCATCGGTTCATGACTAGGATAATGTCAGGGTTCAAACACAGGTTTATAGCACCCGAATTATTATTTGGGAAAAACACTCACACAAATGTACTGGTCCATGCTATTGTACAGCCGGCCGCGGTGGCTGTGCGGTTCTAGGCACTTCAGTCCGGAACCGTGTGATTGCTGCGGTCGCAGGTTCGAATCCTGCCCCGGCCATGGATGTGTGTGATGTCCTTAGGTTAGTTAGGTTTAAGTCGTTCTAAGTTCTAGGGGACTGATGACCTCAGATGTTGAGTCCCATAGTGCTCAGAGCCATTTGAACCATTTGCTATTGTACATATTTGTATTCCTGTAGTTGGCGGAGCAGTGGCGCAATAGTGGTGGCAAGCAATGTGGCGGCTAACTGGTTCCACGCTCTTGAAGTTCAATGTGCTGTACCAATTCTTCTTGGCGACGTAATTTCCTCATTTTAGAGCCATTCCATAATGACAAGAGCATCATCCGACAGCCGACTCCTCATCCGAGCAAGTTTTCAATATAGATTAGCTTCCAAATGCCTTACTTGGCACCCTCGATATTAACCGTACATCGGCTAGCCACTGACTGCCGAGCGTTCTCACCCGATAGCCGCCCAGATCGACCGCCAAAGCCACCTTTTACCGTGCGCCAAGCCACTTCCGTAGCGGAGGGGGTTCCCTACATCTTTTATACTACACAATACAACTTCCCTAAGCATGAACCAGCATTCAAAGTACAATTTCTCTTTTATGAGCAGACATGAATATTAAATTCCATTATTTTTAAATATCCTTTAGCTATAACCATAAATATATTATGAACTTCAACTTTCTCTCTGACAATAAAGAACAACCACTTCATAGTTACATACACACAGTTGCATAGTATACCCTACTTTCAATCGATATTGGTGTTACAACAGTTCCAGTTTCCTTAACGAACTCCCGACTTAAACACTTCCAATAAACAACATCCTCCTTATTGCACCATTCCTATCTCAACATCTATCCTGTTTAACTATAAACAGCTCCCATTCTCGGATATTCCACCCCACTACAAATATGCCAGACGTTCTGTCCTTCTCTAAGTACTCTACACTGTTGATGTGATTAGACTCTCTCATCCTGTCTAATCTTTCAGTATGTCGTCACCTGTTCTATACCACACGTACCAAATATCACAATGATCCATTCAGTTTCATCGCAACTAATTTACCTGCTGGTGCAATGAATGGTTCCTCAAGAGCAACGACTCAAGGGCCCAGGGAATATTATGGTGTACTACCTATAGCTTCCACCTCTACAACTGCCACTTATCTTTTACAATCTTCCCTTCTGATTTACTAACACACGGAGTTTAGAGTGGAGATCTAGTCATGGGTATATTTACCTGTTATCTCTTATGCCAAACTCACTTCGAAGTCCTACCACTACGTCCAAATCCTCGAACGTCACGTAGTCCACCCCTCCTTCTGACTGTATTTACCTTCATCCACTCCAACCCTGTATCAGTTTATGGATTTTCCCCTCTCACATCTCAGAAATTGAACTCCTTCGGACTTCCAACACTACGTGCAAACTTGTTACCAACTGCTGATTATCAAATATCGTACTCTGTCACGCTAGTACCAACATATCCCGTCAACTTAACACTTACATGCTTTCCACATCCTATCCCAACTGCCACCACCTGATCAGGCAGTCCGTCCAGATTTACGAGAACGGTCCGTTTGCTCTCCATTTCAAAGCTCTTCTTGTCCATATTCTCCTGCCTTCCTTTCCTTTCGGTTTGGGGTCCTCATTCTCATCGATTCTATACCACAAACTTTCCAAAACACTCTCCAACATCAACGCTGCTAACTCACTGCTCCCTTCCTGCAACTTAACACAGTGATGTTGAGTGTCCCGTTTCTTATAGACTACTGTCATTTTTTATTTTAATTATAGTGCTTTACTAAAAAAATTCATTTCGCAGTTGTTGACATTAATATTTTAAAAATATTTCCATATTGTTTAATTAAAGTGTTTGAGCTGCACTTTCGGATGAAGAACGGCAGTGTACCTCTGCAAGCCTACAATATCAATAAAGTAACAACAACAAAGGGGAAAAATTGAGAGGTAGAGAAGAACAGTCTGCATTAGCTGTTGAAATGTGGAAATATGGCCTCTTAATTTGGCTAGGGAGGAAAACGAGGAAGGGCAAGACCAATGGCAATATGGCACAGTTCGTTCACTGGTAGAACACACAAATTTATTTTTCAAAGACTGATTTACATTGAACACAGTTAATAATGTAATTAAACGATTAATTTGAATATTGAACAATAATCAGCTATGGCAAAAAATGTCAATTATAGCTCGCACGCAATTATTCTTTGCCTGCCTATAAGAGAATAACGATACAAACTTCAAGCCAAATTTAAACAACCATAAAAATTACCAAAACATCATGAGCATAAGACACCAATAAAAAGTTTAATAAAACTGAAAGGGTCACATAATAGTCCACAGCCAAAAAGTTCTTATACCAAAATACGAAGTGGCCAAAGTAGGAGATTGAGAACCTCACAGAACAGAAATGACAGCATGGCTTACAGCGTTCCACAACAATATACAAATAATTAAAATTTTCCTTTAAATAAGAATGACGGCTGTTATCTCAACCACTAGTACAATGTTTAAATAACTTATAGAAGCAATAAGGTTATAAAAAGGTAGCCTCTCTTAATTAACAAATAGAATGACTCAGAATCGCTCTAAAATTGAAATTTAACTCTAAACAGAACCATTAAAGGCCAAAGCCGCGCTTGGAAAAAAAAAGTTCAAATGTATGTGAAATCTAAGCTTACACACTACTTAACCTAAATTATCCTAAGGAGAAACACACACATCCGTGCCCGAGGGAGGACTCGAACCTCCGCCGGGACCAGCCACACAGTCAATGACTGCAGCGACCCTGACCGCTCGGCTAATCCCGCGCGGTTGTAGGAAGACGGTTTGCGTTCATAATGAATTAACTGAGAGTGAGATACTCAAGACTCAGAACGACTTTCTTCTTACTGTTCCTCTTTTTTATCTGCAGACTGGGTTTCGTTTAGCTCAGAACCGACTTTTATCTCCTCTCAGACGGAACGTACTCTCATTTACCTCAAAGCTACAACGTAACTTCCGTGCAGTAGTTGTCTGGGATGACTGACATTTTAGTGTCCAACAGCGTACCCACGATCTGTAATAAGAGAGTGGGAGGTGAATAGATGGGGGAGGTAACTCACGTCCATTTCGCTGTGAATGGCGTAAAAATTTGATTTCACGAAAAACATGTGTGGGTACTCGGGCGCTGCTCAGTACCGTGTTCCACCTTGCTTCAGACTAGTACTGAATGCATACGTATCTCTGTGTGGTGGAACAGGCCGTACAGATTATTTTTTCAAGTGTGCGGGGGAGGGGTGGGTGGAGGGGGAGGGGGGGCAGGAGCATATACTGTTACCTTTGTGTGTTACCTGCAGCATATATTTCGTTGTATGCTAAACACAACGAAAATCAAGGATATGTAAAGCTAGTCGCCATTTGAAAGTTGCAAGTTCCATTCAAGGCCCAGTTCATAGCAATCTATAAAAAGGGTAGAAAATCGGACGCACATAATTACCGGCGAATTTCACTGACATCCATTTGTTGTAGAATCATGGAACATGTTTTGTGTTCAGACATAAGACCTTTCTAGACTCTGAGAAGCTCACCTGCAGAAAACTGCACCGTTTTAGGAAACAGCGGTCATGCGAGACACAGCTGGCATGACATACAACAGGCTCTAGATACCGGCTCCCAGGTTGATGTCATATTTATCGACTTTCGAAAGACGTTCGACTCAGTTTCGCACTGTCGCTTGCTCCAAAAAGTGCGCGCTTACGGTCTATCCGATGACATATGCGGTCGGATATAAAGTTTTCTAACAGACAGGGAGCAGTATGTCGTCCTGAACGGGGTGACTTCAACAGAAACAAGCTTAACTTCAGGTGTGCCCCAGGGCAGCGTAATAGGACCTCTGGTTCTTACGATTTACATATACGCTCTGTTTGGTGGTATTGTCAGTGGCCTTAGACTATTTGCCGATGATGCTGTTGTCTACAGGAAAGTAGTATCACACGAAAGTTGTGAACAAATCAATGAGGATATGCAGAAAATAAATGCGTGGTGTAATGACTGGCAGTTATCTCTCAATATTAGTAAGTGTAACCTACTGCGTATAACTAGACGAATATCCCCATTAATGTACAAGTACAAAATAAATGCCCAGTCTTTGGAAACGGTAACCTCCGTCAAGTATCTATTCGAAATGATCTCAAATGGAATGATCAGATTACACAAGTAACGGGTAAGGCGAACTCTAGATTGTGGGTAATTGGTAGAATCCTGAAGCGATGCAGTCCTTCAACAAAGGAAATAGTTTACAATACGTTAGTTCGTCCAGTCTTGGAGTATTGTTCGTCTGTATGGGACCCTTACCAGTTGGGTCTGATTCAAGAGACTGAGAATGTACAAAGAAGAGCGGCAAGATTCGTGACTGGTACATTTAGCCATCGCGAGAGCGTTACAAATCTCATAGAAAGTTTGAAGTGGGACACACTTGCAGATAGACGGCGTGCTAAACAGAAAGCGATGCTCACTAAATTCCGAAATCTGATTTTCGCCGAGGATGTAGAGCATATATTATTACCAGAAACTTTCAAATCGCGCAATGATTACGATTCAAAGATAAGGAAAATAAGAGCTCGTACTGAGGCGTTCAGACAGTCGTTTTTCCCTCGCGTGATCCGCGAGTGGAACAGTGGGGGGGGGGGGGGGGGGATATGACTTTGGCACTAATTGTTCCCTCCGCCACACACCGTTTGGTGGCTAGCGTAGTATATATGTGGATGTAGATGGAGAAAATGGAAACGTACAAAATAGCCGTCATGTAGGTAACATAGCCTCACAGGTTTCCTCTCTGTCCTACCCCGTCATGAACCACGGACCTTGCCGTTGGAGGCTTGCGTGCCTCAGCGATACAGATAGCCGTACCGTAGGTACAACCACAACGGAGGCGTATCTGTTGAGAGGCCAGACAAACGTGTGGTTCCTGAAGAGGGGCAGCAGCCTTTTCAGTAGCTGCAAGGGCAACAGTCTGGATGATTGAACGGCCTTGCTGTGCTGGTACTGCGAACGGCTGAAAGCAAGGGGAAACTACGGCCGTAATTTTTCCCGAGGGCATGCAGCTTTACTGTATGATTAAATGATGATGTCGTCCTCTTGGGTAAAATATTCCGGAGGTAAAATAGTCCCCCATTCGTATCTCCGGGCGGGGACTACTCAAGAGGATGTCGTTATCAGGAGAAAGAAAACTGGCGTTCTACTGATCGGAGCGTGGAATGTCAGGTCCCTTAATCGGGCAGGTAGGTTAGAAAATTTGAAAAGGGAAATGGATAGGTTAAATTTAGATATAGTGGGAATTAGTGAAGTTCGGTGTCAGGAGGAACAAGACTTCTGGTCAGGTGACTACAGGGTTATAAACACAAAGTCAAATAGGGGTAATGCAGGAGTAGGTTTAATAATGAATAGGAAAATAGGAACGCGGCTAAGCTACTACAAACAGCTTAGTGAACGCATTATTGTGGCCAAGATAGATACGAAGCCCACACCTACTACAGTAGTACAAGTTTATATGCCAACTAGCTCTGCAGATGACGAAGAAATTGAAGAAATGTATGAGGAAATAAAAGAAATTATTCAGATAGTGAAGGGAGACGAAAATTTAATAGTCATGGGTGACTGGAATTCGAGTGTAGGAAAAGGGAGAGAAGGAAACGTAGTAGGTGAATATGGATTGGGGCTAAGAAATGAAAGAGGAAGCCGCCTGGTAGAATTTTGCACAGAGCACAACTTAATCATAGCTAACACTTGGTTTAAGAATCATGATAGAAGGTTGTTTACATGGAAGAATCCTGTACTAAAATGTATCAGATAGATTATATAATGGTAAGACAGAGATTTAGGAACCAGGTTTTAAATTGAAAGACATTTCCAGGGCAGATGTGGACTCTGACCACAATCTATTGGTTATGACCTGTAGATTAAAACTGAAGAAACTGCAAAAAGGTGGGAATTTAAGGAGATGGGACCTGGATAAACTGAAGGAACCAGAGGTTGTACAGAGTTTCAGGGAGAGCATAAGGAAACAATTGACAGGAATGGGGGAAAGAAATACAGTAGAAGAAGAATGGGTAGCTTTGAGGGATGAAGTAGTGAAGGCAGCAGAGGATCAAGTAGGTAGAAAGACGAGGGCTAATAGAAATCCTTGGGTAACAGAAGAAATATTGAATTTAATTGATGAAAGGAGAAAATATAAAAATGCAGTAAATGAAGCAGGCAAAAAGGAATACAAACGTCTCAAAAATGAGATCGCCAGGAAGTGCAAAATGGCTAAGCAGGGATGGCTAGGGGACAAATGTAAGGATGTAGAGGCTTATCATACTAGGGGTGAGATAGATACTGCCTACAGGAAAATTAAAGAGACCTTTGGAGATAAGAGAACCACTTGTATGAACATCAAGAGCTCAGATGGAAACCCAGTTCTAAGCAAAGAAGGGAAAGCAGAAAGGTGGAAGGAGTATATAGAGGGTCTATACAAGGGCGATGTACTTGAGGACAATCTTATGGAAATGGAAGAGGATGTAGATGAAGATGAAATGGGAGATACGATACTGCGTGAAGAGTTTGACAGAGCACTGAATGACCTGAGTCGAAACACGGACCCCGGAGTAGACAACATTCCATTGGAACTACTGGCGGCCTTGGGAGAACCAGTCCTGACAAAACTCTACCATCTGGTGAGCAATATGTATGAAACAGGCGAAATACCCTCAGACTTCAAGAAGAATATAATAATTCCAATCCTAAAGAAAGCAGGTGTTGACAGATGTGAGAATTACCGAACAATCAGTTTAATAAGCCACAGCTGCAAAATAATAACACGAATTATTTACAGACGAATGGAAAAACTTGTAGAAGCCGACCTCCGGGAAGATCAGTTTGGATTCCGTAGAAATACTGGAACACGTGAGGCAATACTGACCTTACGACTTATCTTAGAAGAAAGATTAAGGAAAGGCAATCCTACGTTTCTAGCATTTGTAGACTTAGAGAAAGCTTTTGACAATGTTGACTGGAATACTCTCTTTCAAATTCTAAAGGTGGCAGGGGTAAAATACAGGGAGCGAAAGGCTATTTACAATTTGTACAGAAACCAGATGGCAGTTATAAGAGTCGAGGGACATGAAAGGGAAGCAGTGGTTGGGAAGGGAGTAAGACAGGGTTGTAGCCTCTCCCCGATGTTATTCAATCTGTATATTGAGCAAGCAGTAAAGGAAACAAAAGAAAAATTCGGAGTAGGTATTAAAATCCATGGAGAAGAAATAAAAACTTTGAGGTTCGCCGATGACATTGTAATACTGTCAGAGACAGCAAAGGACTTGGAAGAGCAGTTGAACGGAATGGATGGTGTCTTGAAGGGAGGATATAAGATGAACATCAACAAAAGCAAAACGAGGATAATGGAATGTAGTCGAATTAAGTCGGGTGATGTTGAGGGTATTAGATTAGGAAATGAGACACTTAAAGTAGTAAAGGAGTTTTGCTATTTGGGGAGCAAAAGAACTGATGATGGTCGAAGTAGAGAGGATATAAAATGTAGACTGGCAATGGAAAGGAAAGCGTTTCTGAAGAAGAGAAATTTGTTAACATCGAGTATAGATTTAAGTGTCAGGAAGTCATTTCTGAAAGCATTTGTATGGAGTGTAGCCATGTATGGAAGTGAAACATGGACGGTAAATAGTTTGGACAAGAAGAGAATAGAAGCTTTCGAAATGTGGTGCTACAGAAGAATGCTGAAGATTAGATGGGTAGATCACATAACTAATGAGGAGGTATTGAATAGGATTGGGGAGAAGAGGCGTTTGTGGCACAACTTAACCAGAAGAGGGGATCGGTTGGTAGGACATGTTCTGAGGCATCAAGGGATCACCAATTTAGTATTGGAGGGCAGCGTGGAGGGTAAAAATCGTAGGGGGAGACCAAGAGATGAATACACTAAGCAGATTCAGAAGGATGTAGGTTGCAGTAGGTACTGGGAGATGAAGAAGCTTGCACAGGATAGAGTAGCACGGAGAGCTGCATCAAACCAGTCTCAGGACTGAAGACCACAACAACAACAACCTACCTTATACTACTTTCAATTTGTTTATCCACCTGTCATTATTCTAGAATGCATATATGTGGACTGAAGCGACGAATGAAAAATTGTGCCAGGGCTGCGATTCAAACCCAGGCCTCCTGCTCAGTAGGTGAATGAGCTAACCACTACGCCAACCTAGGACAATGGCTTTGCACACTCATGCATCAGCCCAGTTGGTTTTCCCCCAAACTCGAACAGACTTTTAGTTGCGGGAATACAAAGTGGGCTGATGCATGAGTGGGAATTTGGATTAAGGAGGGAGGCGTGCTAGTGTAGTCCATGCAGTACTACAAAGCCACTGTGCCTGGGTGGCCCAGTGGTTAGCGCATCTGCGTAGTGAAATCCGCCCTACCTTATGCCCCCACTGACGACGCAAGACATACCCCCACCCTTCTACTACTTCGGGAACTTTTACATTGAATACAGCTATGTCCGTATCGCAGTACCACCGACGAAACAGGCGTCGGCGCGGGATATATATCATGTCCTACAGCAGAGGCGCCCACCAAACATCACGGAGACCAAAAGCCCTCAGGTTAATTGGAAGGTGGTGTGGAAGACGATTCACGCGGTTACACTGGCCACAGACGTCCGACCCACATGGTAAATCACAGTCAATGGTAAACAGATCACTCGATAACGCCTCCACAAGATAAACATGGCGGAATCGCCTCTATGTGTAGACTGCGGGATGCCAGACACGGACGAACACCGTCTCACATGTGGCGCGGCGGAAGACGTATGGCGCTTGGTGTGGCAAATTTTGTCGTATTTTCTGCGAGTGACTCCGGAACACTTTACACCTCGGTTTCTACTATTTCCGGATCAACAGTATTTCCCGCGCACCAAGACCAACGCTGTCACGTGGATCCGTGCGCATGCGGTTCACTACTTATTTCACGATGAACCTAAAGATGTATTCGACTTTTGGAGCTACCTACAAGAACTTCATTGCAAGATCGTACGGAAGCCAAAATACAGACAGTATTTTTCTAATTACTTAGGGAGTGCCCTACGCGACCATCCACGTAGATGGATCATGAAAAGGTAGGAGAAGACATCCATTGAGTGAGCTGACAAGACTAAGTTCGATTCTCGGTGGAAAACATACGACATACGTGAAGAAGCACCTGGATGATGAAGCGTAAGGAGAGTAGCGACACACCCTCCTGCAGCATGTACGCAGCACTTTTTGTTTTCCCCATATACATTACCTCGGTGTAGGAACGTGTCGAGATATTGCTTTCTTTACTCAGAGCACGATGCGGTGCTATGTACATTTATTTTTGTTGTGGTAAAAAGTAAAACCAAATTAAGAATATATTAAAAACAATAAATAAAAATAAATAAATAAATAAAAATTCCCACAAAAGATTTCCCCTTACCATCCCTGATTCCTTGACGGGCGAGGGAAAAAAAGTGAGCAGGAGACCTGGGTTCGAATCCCAGCATTGGTACAAATTTTCATTCATCGCTTCAGTCTACATATATGCACCGCAGACGTTTGAGACCTGAAAACGCCACTGAAATCATAGACTTTCATTTATTTTAGAAGGATGGTTCGACATCTATGCGCACCCTACCTTATAACATAAAGGAGAGATGGTTGAGTTAATAGCGCTGTTTCCTGTCTCTCAGAGCCTGTCTCTAGGTTGCAAGGTAGAATGAGGCAGCTGGACAGAGTCGTGAGCCCTGTGCCCAGCTGTAGTGAGCAGGGCAGGATTGGCGCCTCGCCCGACCTTGCCTTGGCGCGGCGCACCGCTCACCCAATAGCCGGCAATTCTCTTAGCACCAGCCGCCGGTAACTGGGGCGTTCGTAATGGAGATCGACGACAGCGCTGGGATCGCCTGGGCAAAGCGGGATACTCACCGACCGCAAAGTACAGTCGTCCCAAGCACCAGCTCACCGCTTCTGTTGGCTGTCCGATACGGTGATTGCAGCCAAGGCTTAACGCAGCAGTATTCAGTAGAGTGGATGGTGTAGTACAGATGTTATGTCTAAGGGATGTCCTACCCCGTTTTAGCTTGCTTTCTATACAAGCAAGGTGTGACCTAAAACGTCTGTAAGTAGTATCATAAAACAAATACGACAGTAGATGAAAATAAAATTTCTTTATTCGCCTTCAAAGAAATCACCGACGCTTATAATACCTACGTATGAAAATAATTCCAAGTTGTATACAGGAATGCGAAAGTCTTATTGTTAAATGAAAAGAACCATGTTTACCGTTTGATCTATCAGTAATTTAGGTGGCCAATAAAGACACTGAGATGTAGATTGTTTAGTTGTCAAGTTCTTTTGTGGCGCTGAGTTATACGGGATAGTGAGAAACAGTCTGCGAAGCGTTTAAAAGTGTTGCAGGGGAGGTTTCGCTGAGAAAAAATTATTCAGGAAAAAAAAAATGATAAGTTACGCCGTTTCTTAGTTATTTAGCCTTGAAGTTAGCCAATCGGGTAGTCGCGCCAAACTTGAACTTCAAACCGAACAAACATGTACTTTTACTCACCTATATTAAATGTGTCAGTTTCAGAAAAGGCACATTTTGTCTGGCAATTAGCATTTAAACAAGTGGCAACTCACGAACCTACAGATTTCTGTGAATTACCGCATTTTGGCGCTAGTGTGTGCTTGAATTTGCTCGAGCAAAGAGCTGATTGGCTAACTTCAACGCTAAGTAACTCAGTAACGCGCAATGTATCGAATTTTTTCCTCGTGCAGCACCATTTCTAGCTTTTCAGACTGTTTCTGGTCACCTTGTATACAATGAGAGTAATGTCTTGATAGGAAGAAATTATCTTGAACGCTGATGCAATCCGGTAAGTCACTGACAGTAGTATTGCTTAGTAACGTAGTAAGGCCCATGTAATTGTCTCACTGCAGCCTTTCTTACTAAGGTTGATACGAGTCTGTAGATTCGCTGAATCTCGGGGTGAAGCTCTGAGTGCAGTTGTTTAAAACGATGCTCTGGCCAATCAGAGACGCAGACAGTGAAGTCATATGAATTTACCATCCTCTGGTGGCGTGTATGGGTGGCGACCCCATCAAAGATCGTGAGTCATGGAAGAGCGAGATCGCCCGGCAATGTGTTGACGGGAGATTGGGGAGGCTGTATCCCTCACAGCTGTGAGGCGTGCGGCGCGCTGAGTGCGGTCGACCAAGTGGCCATCGATATGTCACTGACCAGTTTCTATACATAGAAAAGCCTTTCATTTTCTATCTGCTACCCCGCATTTTTATCACATTTTGATTCATTGTGAATACTCGCCTTTCTATGTGATTTAGTAACTAAAAAAGAAAATCGTAACTTTTTTAAAAAAATGTGATTTAATATTTGTTAGCCAACATTTCCATTTGAAAACAAATATACAACTCAAAAGAAGTTATCGCTGAGAATAGACCCAACAGCTTCCTTATCAACAGACTGCTGCACTACACAATCTTTTCTAGCTTGCTGAGAATTGTGTCGTACCTCTTCAGGAAATTGATGTCTCACACTGACCGTCAAACTCTGTACAAAGAAAACCGAAAAGGACCGGTCCGTAAACTCTACTTGTAAGATTTCCTCTTGCGCCTACTTTTACAGTCCGGGAGCCAAACATTTACCCTATTCCCTGACCCATTCGAAGGAGGTCTAATTTCTTTGATCTATCCCATTCGGTCTTTTCGTGAACTGAATGTGTGAGGAGGTTCTCTGACTCTGCGCTCTCAAGGATGCGGTAGTAAACCTTTCCATAAGGGACAACACCCCTCTTCTACCATTTTCAACTGATATTTGACCAGTATCTCCGTACTGACCCCACGATTACTAAACAAATTCTTGACGAAACGTGCCGATCTTTCTCGTGTCTTCTCCTCTGCTAGTTCCATCTGGTAAGGGTCCTAAAGTGATTAGCAATACGCAAGAATCAATAGAATTAGTGCTTTACAAGACGCTTCTTTCGTGAATAAATTACATTTAGTTCGTATATTTCCGACGATTCTGTCTGTATCAGTTTTTCCTACAACTAATTTTGTGTTTTTTTTTTTTTTTTTTCACTGTAAGTCGTCCCGAATATAATACGCCAAGATATTTCACGGAAGTTGTTTTCAGAATGTATCAAACAGTAATGAGTGAATATTTCTGAGACAAAAGTAAGTCTGATTGCACCACATCGAGACACCATGGTCTCAGGACAGCGCCACTGCATCGTAAGTGACCACGTACTATTTACTCTTTTGGTATAGAATTTTAAATGCGACATAACCCTGCGAATCTTACATATGTGTAGAACATGAAATAAAATACGGATAAAATTACTAGTAGTAAGCGAAATATATAGCGACAGGTTTATACAAAGAGGACTAGACTGTAATACTGATGGGATACTTGCAAGACATATTGGATCAAAGCAAGACAAAAAAGTAAAGAAATGATTAGAAAAAAAATTACGTGAAGTAAGACAACATTTTGTTGGTGATAGTAACTGTTCGTCATAAAAATACTGTTATTCTCAATCATTACTTTCAACCTTATCCGGTACACGTACAGGCGTATAGGCGTACACGTATAGGCGTAAGAAAACCACAGGAGTGGGACTGAAGAGGAAAAGGGACTGACTTTAAAAATAAACGTAACTCGGAAACACGTGAGGCAAAGTGATCTCAACTTGATACATGTCTAATTACTTGCGGGAAAAAAGTGTAGGTTCAAGAAACGCTTACCAGTTCTAAGTAAAGAGTTAATGGTGCGAAGAGTGTAACGGTTCCTGTCAGCTCGTTGCATATCAGTTGGAAAGAGCTTCGCGGAATCATGTAGAAGGAACTACAAGTGCAAGAAATGTGCTGGTTTTTTTTCTGCCTGTTTGGTTGAAAGTGGGAGGGATCATGAGAACGGTAACTTGGGTCACGTTTCGTGTTAAATCAACCTTGTTGCGCATTTGTAGATTACACGTTACAATATGTGCATTGTACTTAAACATTTAAAAACAAGTAAGCACTTTCTTTTCACGCTATTTGTAGGTTGGTTTCTTTCGTCGGTACGTCAAAAGGTTTTTATAAATAGCGTTACTTTCGGGTAAACAGCTAATAGAAAACAAAACCTTGCAACGGTGAGTGATGGGGCTCAACTGAAGCGAATCCACGTACCTCGTTACTGCCTGCCTGGGTAAGGTTTTTACTCTAACAGCTTTTAATCCGCGTTTCGCACACGTTTAGGACAATGCCACAGAGGTTCACCACATCCGCTTCGGCGAAACTTGAAAGCACAAAGAATAGAGTTTACAGCTTTCGCTGGCCGGGACGCTTCATCGAGAAAAGGTGATAATATGGATTCGGTAAAATCATATAGTAGTAGAATAATTTCCTCTATTCATAGTCAATAAATGGCTTGGCTTCATTGTCATCACAACGGACCCTCTTGTCACAAAAAGAGCTTCAGCATTGATACTGTTGTACATCGATTGATTTTACGTATATAACAACGTTATATATCTGAAAAACGAGGTTACATAGTAATACATAAGGCAAAAGAAAAAGGGCTCTGAGCACTATGGGACTTAACATCTGAGGCCATCAGTCCCGTAGAACTTAGAACTACTTAAACCTAACTAACCTAAGCACATCACACACATCCATGCCCGAGGCAGGATTCGAACCTGCGCCGTAGCAGTCACGCGGTTCCGGAGCAAAAGAAAAGCTAAGTTCATTAGACGTAAACTTCAGTATTAGTCCAGACGGAAGGAATGTTGCCCACTATGAGCAAGGGTATTTCACGTAATCTACGAACTAGTTTCTAACAGCCGCAAATGTGGCGCCTCTTCTGGAAAATGTATGAAGTAAATGAGATTTGTTGGGATATTATTTCGTCAAAAAATTACAGTAACCTTGATTTGCAGTGTGTCTTTATTTCGTAGTAAAAGCCACACCTTTTTGAGATTTCTTACATTTCCGAGATGGTGTTTAGATCGAGACACGTTACTCCACTGCTTGAATTGCTGCGAGTGAATCGAGTAACAGTGAGTTGTACAGTCGTCATTTTCACACGTTTGGCGCCTCGTTCAGAATCAATCAGTCAATATATTTGTTGGCAACGGCTATCTCGTATTTTGCATATTTTCTTTAAAATATCAATTTCAGCGTTTAGAATGGCAAATTTTACAATTTTTAGTAGTAGATGCATTTCTTGTTTATTTTAGTATCTTTTCTGTGTATGTAATACAAAATCCTGTCTCAATCGGTTTCGGACACGTGATAAAGTTTTAAGAGTTTTAGTCGGTGTTAGAGCTCCCTGGAGAGATGGGAACTGTACATAAAAGCAAGTTTATTGGCAGCTCTAAAATTGGAAGACTATCGACAACTTCCGTAAATAACTGTCAGAAAATGTAATTGAAGAAGGCAGCAAATTATATATCTCCTCTGTCCCTGCCGCTGTCTCCTCACTGCTCAAACCTTCGCCGCCTTCATCGGAATAAATTGACTGCGAACAGCTTGTTGCGCTAAGGTCTCAGAGGGATTGCTAACTAAATTGGCAGAACGTCCGCCATAGATATCTTCACTGCACCTCGTAGGGCTTATGCCTAATGGGGCAGATTATATTAGGTCACCGAGAGTCACGCTCAGCAATTAATAGCGTTGCATCCACTAGTTCTTTCTCACGTCATAGTTTTCATAAGCCAGTCAAAACGCACGGAAAAAAATCTAAAATCGCGAAGCGTGATGTAATTCTGACTTTTTGGTATGTTACTAGGATCAATTATGATAATGCGAATCCATGTTCGCAGCTTCGAAAAACCTGTTCTCAAACAGTGCCTTTTCCGATAATAGTTGTTTCTGTCTTTTGTGAAGTACATGAAATGTATAACAATTTAACTCCAACCGTAGCTCTATACGTCTGGTAGTTTCCGAGACATGGTACTTCAAATGTTGCCCATTTTTACCAAAAATTAAATCAAAAAACAAGTTTTGCTCTAGTTTCGGGTTGAGTATCAGCATAACAACGCATCGTACGAGAAAAGGTATGAGAATTGAAACTGTTATAAATTTTCTTGTCCTTTATTTAAGCGCAAAACGAAGTCGACAAGCCCAATAGTTCTCTTGAAACCTTTCGATAGCAAAATATCAGAATATATAATTTTTGAAGAAATGAGTTTAAACGCTGCTAATAAAAAAATATGGGTAGTCAAGGAAAGGAAGATAATAGCATCGTGTGCAAGGTTCGATTGTATGTATACATGAATTACACGTATTAGAAAAATTTGGAAATTCTGGTGGACCGCCAGAAGTGTGGACAAATAAAGTAAGTTCTCGCTTCTCTATATTGTTGTAATACCGCCCCATTTATCACACCAGTAGGTCCCTTATTAAAGTTTTGTTGCCCATTGCCACGCCCTGTTAACTTTCCAACCTCACTCGGTTCTCTGCTCTGAGTTCCTCAGGGATTGCGTCAGCTGTTTGTTTCATATGTCAAAGAGCACTTGAGGAACATCAAATAACAGTGGCGAAAACAGGTGTGTGAAGCGTGGCCTTAAAGAGGATCAAGAGTTTTTACAAACGGTACAAGCAGTTACTGTGCATGACTGTGACAGCTGGTACAAAGAAAGAGCAACCCTGCAAAAGAGCGGATGAGAATGGTGAAGTACGCAACAGAGATTATCTTATTCGCTCTCAAGGTGATAACAGCCGGAGTATTTTCGATCTGATTATGTCTTGCGGGAAACTGCTTCCACCTTACACACGATATTTCGTCCAGAAAAGTAGGAAAATATGTAAATGTTATTTCAAAATACGTCGACTAGCCTCGTCTGCCATCACGATTGATGAAATCGGAGTATTACTGGAGTCTGATCCTCGCCTTTTATGACGGATGCGGCATTTGTGAGGCTCAGGAGAAATTAGTATCTTCTGAAATCAGTAATCTGGATACATAAATTCTTCGTGCGTCAAATCCACTACTCGGTGCGATCCGTGAAAGCTTCCCTTGCTCCCTTGCTCCCCTGCTTCCCTGTCATGAATCACAAACAAACTATGACTCAGCTAGCGACATTCAACTCAAAATTATATGTTTTCACACATTCGTTGTAGAAGTAGATGTTGAGTAGTCATCAAAACAAGCCGGAAACAGCTTTCCGGGAAGTATTGGTGTTAGATTGTGTTTTGGTTCTGTGTGCAAGTAAAAGCATAAGGTTGTATGTAAAGTAGCCTCAAGTTATCAACGGAAGTGAAACTTCCGTTCTTCGTAATATGGAGTACCATGGGCCGGATACTGACATGTAATAAACGCTATGTTGACAACCAGATAAACGTTGTAACCAGAAGCTATTCATGGTAACTCAGCACCTCCCCCCTCCTCTGAAACGTGCTGATGATGAGGCCCCATACTCCTTGACAGGGCGTAGGGGACGACGCGGGAGACTCGCACCGACGTATTAGGCAAGGTCCTAGCGGAGGTGGTTTGCGATGGCCTTCCTCTGACCGTAATCGGGATGAATGATGATGATGAGGACGACACAACAACACCCAGTCATCTCGAGCAAGATAAAAATCCCTGACCTCCCCTTGCTCGGGAAGCGAGAACGCTACAACGAGACCACGAGCTGCGGACTCCGAAACATGGTAGAGTAAAGCAGTTATTCTCATCATTCTTAACTTGGGTACGCAGGTGTATCACGCGCCAAGACACTCCCATTCTGGTAAGCATGTGACCGATTATTTAGTGATAATACCTTTGCCGCTGAAATACCTTATCGGGAGTCAGTATTTTATAACGACAGACATCTATCACATTAGTATTCATGTTCTTGTCTCATTGCTATTTCGTCGTTTCCTATATCTCTCAGACATGGATGATTCCTTCGAAGGAAGCAAGGAAGATAATGGTTTAACGTTCTATCCAGACTGTGTTATTAGAGACGAAACAAGAGCTCGGACTGAGGGCGGATGAAAAAGATTCGGCAGTGTCATTTTCGCATGAATCATTCCGTTAAGCAATTTAGTGAAACCATGGTCTAAATCTGGTTGGGCAGATGTGAATTAAAGCTGGCGTACTCACGAATTCCGAGTCCAGTGCGCCAATTTGTTTGGTCGGTTCATATGAAATGGCAACTTCCGGCTTCTTTCACGTCCGTTCCGAGCCTGTGCGTCTTTTCTAATGACCACGCTGTGATTAAAAAATGGTTCAAATGGCTCTGAGCACTATGGGACTTAACATCTGAGGTCATCAGTCCCCTAGACGTAGAACTACTTAAACCTAGCTAAACTAAGGATATCACATACATTCATGCCCGAGGCAGGATTCGAACCTGCGACCGTAGCAGCAGCGCGGTTCCGGACTGAAGCGCTTAGAACCGCTCGGCCACAGCGGCCGGCTCCACGCTGTGGTGTCCGTAGCTCGTGGAGTAGTGGTTCAGTCGGCCTCTGGCTATGGTGAGGCGCACACGCCTTGTTTGCGTCTCCCCTGTAGCGCTGCTTCCGAGTGGGCGCGCGTTTGTTTACTTCCGCGTAGCGCCTTGTGTTAGAGTCCGACTTCATTGACCATAATGACATTTTTTTACCACCAGGCCACAATTCAGTTAAGTTCTTCTTTAGATCACGAACGAACGAAAGCCTATGGCTCTGAGCACTACGGTTCAAATGGCTCTGAGTACTATGCGACCTAACTTCTGAGGTCATCAGGCGCCTAGAACGTAGAACTAATTAAACGGAACTAACCTAAGGACATCACACACATCCATGCCCGAGGCAGGATTCGAACCTGCCAACGTAGCGGTCGCTCGGCTCCAGACTGTAGCGCCTAGAACCGCACGGGCACTCCGGCCGGCGAAGGCGTATGAAGGTGAACGTTTTATACTGGATGAAGTGCGTCTCCCGCCACAAGAAATTCTCGGAATACAATTTTCAATGCTTAGTACTACTATGTACATAAAGCTCGCCAATGACGAGCTGTGCGCCAACGTTGTGCAGCGCCATGCTAACGATCTAAAGTTTTGATACTCTGGCGGACGTAAAGGGACTGTAGTGGTTGATCACGTTTTGGCCTCCGAATGTTGCGGGTTTGCGAACTCCCATTTGAGTACCGTCGGACACTGTGGTGGCCGCTTTTAAACCTTACAGCAACGTCGTCAGTCACGTGGCTGAAACGTGGATGACGCTCGAAACGTACCGTGTCCTCATTGGTTCAAATGGTTCAAATGGCTCTGAGCACTATGGGACTCAACTGCTGGGGTCATAAGTCCCCTAGAACTTAGAACTACTTAAACCGAACTAACCTAAGGACAACACACACATCCATGCCCGAGGCAGGATTCGAACCTGCGACCGTAGCGGTCGCGCGGTTCCAGACTGTAGCACCAGAACCGCTCGGCCACGAGCTCCTCATTGGTGCCCGTCAAATAAAAATTGAACTTGGTTATTGCCGGCTGCAGCGCTGCCGTCATGGCCAGCCACGCACCTGTTCAGGTTGTGGCCAGGAAGGCCATGTCCGTTCTCAATGCCTCCGACATAGACTGGTTCAGACGCCTATCGGAGACATCACTCCTCCTGCGTCGCCCACTGTGTTACCTCTGTTTTACGCGTCTGCTCAGGAGCTGCCTGCTACGCCCCCTATGAATCAGTCAGTACCCGTGTCGGCTCCCCTCGACGACGCGATGAACGTTTCGCCTGCCTCTGCTACACCCCTGCCGGAGGCAATACAAATGAACGACGACCGTCAGCAGGCACAAACTGTCTGTCCCGATCCCAGGGTTGTTGATTATGGAGCTGTACCTACCTCTGCCTTTCTGCCATCTGACCACATGTCAGACGATAGCCGCCCGCCACCCGACACGGAACAGTAGTGAGGAAGCAACGGAAGCCGAGGAAACGGAAACGACAACGCCGTACCCCTTCTGATGACTGCGTCCATCGGATGTGTGCACAGAATGATGCCCCTGCTACTGATGGTGCGCTTTCCTCTGACGCCCTGACACCTGACAACGTGACATCCTTCCCTGGCTGCATCTCAAATCAGCCACCTCCGGACA
Organism: Schistocerca nitens; assembly: GCF_023898315.1. Taxonomy (NCBI): domain Eukaryota; kingdom Metazoa; phylum Arthropoda; class Insecta; order Orthoptera; family Acrididae; genus Schistocerca; species Schistocerca nitens. The sequence goes on from NC_064618.1 coordinate 547,377,790, forward strand.
GCGATCTTCCCCAACCTGCGTCTGATGACACGTCTATATCCTGGTCGGACGACATCGATGCAGAGGATGGACATTCTGGTGGTGTACAGTACGATGGATGCCCTTAGTGGGGTCGTCTCCTTCCCGATCACAGTTATGTGCCTTCCCCGTGTTCGAATCGTCTCTCCTCCTTACGATGGCAGCTTTCCAGACTTATCACATAGCAACGGTCAGTGCCAACACTATCCGCGCACGCCACAAACTGGCTTTACTCCATGACAAGCTGTATGCCACGACGTTGCCGTAGTTCTTCTTCAGAAGGTGCATGTTGCAACTTTCTGTGCACCCCATAGTTTTACAGCCACATGCTTCCCCTACTGGTAGTTGGGTGGCGATCCTCTTACGTGACGGTAGCCTCGCTGATGCAGTTGCCTATCGGGGATTCTCAATGTCTGTGCGCCATCTGGTTCGAGTCGCCGCCATGAACGTTCCATATTCTTCTCATAGTCACGTCTGTCTTCCTGGGTCGGCGGGATGCATTGATCATGGGAGGCGATTTCAACTGCACTCAGGCGCCCAAAGACCAACTATCACGTCACTCTCCGTTCTCCAGCGTCCTAGCCTAGTGGATTCTTGGGAGCATATTCATGCCGATCGTCCGGAACTTACAAATTTCACTAGTCATTCTTCCAGACACCTCGATCGCGTTCACATATCCCGCGATATTGTCAGTGCGGTACAGGCTGCTGAAGTCTGGCCCACTGCGTTCTCTGACATGAAGCACATATCTGCGCCATCAGTCTCTGCCGCCAGAGGGTATGGCGCGGCCGTGTACCATGGAAACTGAACACAATCCATCTTACTTCACCCGACTGCCGACAGCTCATCGAGACCACGTGGGCAGCCTGTCGTAGACGCCGTGATGCCGATCAGTGTGCCCTGCCATGGTGGGTGCTCTGTGCAAAGCCTGCTCTCCGCAAAACTTTGATTGGTTACGGAAGGGACGTTGCGGCGTGGCGGCGACGGACTCAGGAATTCTGTTTCACCATTCTCCGGGAATGTACTCTGATGTCGTATTCGCCAGAGCGCCAGGCGATGGCGAATCGTACCAAGGCACCACTCACGTCCCCCTCTCGTCACCACCTTGAAGGAGCTATGTTCAGGGCGCGCATACACGATGAGTTGGTGCAAGAGCGTTCAGCTGTGTATCGTGTCATAGCGGAACGACGCCAACGTCCTAGCAATTTGATTAATGTACTTACGACTGATGATTGGCAGCGTTTTTATACCCAACCGTATATCGGATCTGCCCTTCATGCACATTATATTACGCTGTACCCTGAACAACGTCATCGCCCTGCCAACATCACGGCGGTCTCAAGACTCTCCTTTGGCTCGGTTCCCGTGGATGCGGCGATGGATCTGATTGCTAACATCACGAAGTCGATGACGCTATCCAGGCGGGCACCATGAATAGGTCGCCTGGCCCTGATGGCTTCCCACTGGAGTTTTAGAGGACTTTTGTCCCCTTCAGGGGCTAACGGGGACGAATATTTCTCAGGACCTTATGTGACCTTCCATGGTTTCCTCGATGGTTATTCCCAACCACAAGCCTCAGGGTACCTCACGAATATGCGACTACCGCCTCTTGACGTTGCTGCGCGGCCTAAACGTACAGCTCGTTACGTGGTTTCCCCTATCAAACTTCTTTGGGACGTACCAATAACATCAGCACTGCCCTCTGCCGCTATCGGGACATAATCGCTCTTCTCACGCACGTCGTATGCCTGGACTTTTGGCAGCTCTTTACTTCAGCCAGGCGTTCTATCGCGTCAATCACGACTTCCTGGTAGGAGTACTCCGCATTATGGGCTACCTTGACACGACCATCGACGTCGTAATGCGTCTGCTTGGTAGAGCTACGTCTCGTGTACTCTACAATGGAGGTCTTACTCCTCCCATCTCGATCCATCGATCAGTGTGTCAAGGCTGCCCGCTCTCTGCACTGTTGTATGCATTCTCCATGGAACCGTTGCTATACGGACTCCGTCAATGCCTCTCTGGGATATCGGTAACCATGTATTCAGCTGCACTGCATATGCAGACGATGTCGTCATTGTTCTTCGTAGCGGTGCTGAGATCAAGGAGTCACTGGCATGAGTTACCACTTAGGGCGAAGCTTCTGGTAGCTGCCTTAACGTCCGCAAATCGAGCGCCATGTCTATAGGCGCGGGACTTCATGTGGACACTGTTGCTCCTTTGCGTGTAGCTGAGACTTTCCGATGCTTAGGACTCGATTTCGCAAGTGATTTGTGGCGGACAATTGCCCTCAACTACTGACGTCTACTTTTCCAACTGCGAGCTGGGCTCTTAGATTACCGTTTACGAGCACACAGTACGTAAATGTATATTTGGTGTCACGTATTCCCCACGTGGCACAGAAACTTCCTATTCTGCCATCCATGGCCCGCCTCTGCTCGCTATTCAAGATAAGGTACGAACCCTCACCCTCCCGCGGAGCAGGGTCGGTTTAGGTGCCTGACAGAGCAGTAGCCCTTTTCATTCGCTCTCACATGACGTTGTGGCGCCGTAGTCCTACATGTCTTACCAGCATATTGCTTGAGGTCCTTGCACCACACACTCTCGCAGCACCTATCCAACTTTCAGAAGTCCCGCCAGCCTTCTTTTACTGCCGCCTCTTTTTCGTTGAACCGAGCTACGTCCGTACTGTGATACTGCCGGTGCAATTGACATCCAGGAAGGCGATCTATGGTTTCCTTCAGCAGCACAGGTCACCGAATGTGGTTGAGGGGAAGTTTCCCAACGTCGACTGGCGTGCTGTTTGGCGATCGGTGGGCACTCCTTACCTTGACCCAGTTTGCGTGGTACCTTGCTGTCAATTGGAAGCAAGTATGCCGGTCACGCCCTCACAGGAATCACCTCGCAGATAACCCGTTGTGTATCGACTGTCATGTTATGGACACAGACGAGCACCGCCTGGTGTGCAGATCGGCGAGAGGTGTCTGGTTCTTGGTGCGACACAAGTTGTCCCCAATTACCCGTACGACTCCTCATCAGATACCAACTCAAGTGCTCCTCTTCCTGGACGCAGGATACTCCCCTTAAAAAAAGACAAACTCTGTGAGGTGGATTTCTGAACACGCAGCACACTACTTGTTTGCTGATGGCGAGAAATGTATCCTTGACTTTCGGCTGATTCTTAATGAATGCCACTGTGCAACTGTCCACAATCCAAAATGCGGACAATTCTTCTCCAGTTTCCTCTGCAGTGTCTTCCTTAAACCTCCCCAGTGCTGGGGTGTTCCTCTCATGAAGAGTTGATCCTCCCCCTCTTCCACTTTTAGAACCGATATATTCACTGGTAATCGGAACGTTCTTCTTAGTGTGACGTCTTGTTATACCCTTCTCCTCGCGTGCCGCCGGTTTCCTGATATTCTCGGTGGTATCAATGACAAAAATAAATAAAAATAAAAAAACACGAAAAGAAAAATAAATAAATAAACGCTGTTCATTGTACCTCCACTCCACGTTCCTTATGCTTGGTTCCTGGACGGTAGGAACGGGACATCGTGGCCACGCCTCGGGTTGCAACCCCCGCCCACTATGCCCCCAGAAGTACTGAGTTCGCTTCCCCACCAGCTCTGAGAATTTCTTCGTAGGGGGACTGGGTGTTCGTGTTGTCCCGTTCATTACATTGGAAAGATATGCTCCAGGGCCGGCCGGAGTGGCCGTGCGGTTCTAGGCGCTACAGTCTGGATCCGAGCGACCGCTACGGTCGCAGGTTCGAATCCTGCCTCGGGCATGGATGTGTGTGATGTCCTTAGGTTAGTTAGGTTTAATTAGTTCCAAGTTCTAGGCGACTGATGACCTCAGAAGTTAAGTCGCATAGTGCTCAGAGCCATATGCTCCAGGTGGTGACCGAAAAACCCCAGCTCCGAGCCAATAATGCAATACGATCATTTCATTTTCCACCACGTTGTGGACGGGACGTTAAACGCTAATCATCTTCTTTGTTTCCACTAACGCGTAGCCCATCAATCTTATTTTAGTAATGCGTTTTTCTAACTTCATTGCAGGGTCACTCTTCCTATAGTCCAGTTTCCGGTTTTTTACTAATTCCCCTGATTTTCAGCAACCTGCTCTGCTCGCTACATGTCAGATATTCCATCGTTTTTGGACCGTGTACCTCGGATATTTATAATTTATGTTCCGATATTTCGGCTGACAACCTTTCAGCCATTCTAAAGGTGAGCGGCTTACAAGTCTCTTTACACATTGTGGAATAAACCCGCCTGCTTCAGAGATAACTCTCTCGTTACAAGAGCGTCAGTCATAGATTAAACTTGATGCGTCTAAGAGTAAAACAAAGCAAGCGCGAATCCACAGTGCTAACGAAGTACGTTGTCTATACATAAGGATGGCATGAAAACTTAAAATATTTCTTTTGAGAGTGTAGACTTGAAATGGTTTCCATGATTTTTCGAGCTGGGAACCCTCATCTCGGTTGAGGAGGTTGTCTGCTGATTTTGTTTCCACAGCTTCTTTGACTACTTAATCCCAGCAGGATAAGGCTGTCGCCATCCTCTTGACTTTCCCGTACACCACGGTATGGTCAGCGGAAATATAATGTTCAGGCAGTGCTGAATTATAAGGCTGTAGAAGACGGGTTTGTATTGCTGATGTTCAATGCAATGTTTGTTTACACTGCGTATTGTTTTACTATGTATCTTTTACCACACTCTCGTGGAATTTCGTATACATCCGCCTTCTGTAAAAGCAGACGATCCTTCACAAATCCCAGAAGAGCTTCCGCCTTGGTCGATGGAAAGAAAAACTCATTCACTACATACTTCTTCATTGTTATTGCAACTTCTGAAGAGATATTTTCCGCATACAGTAGAAAGGCCATAGACTTTATATCACTTTTTTCTTGCTCTTCTTTGGATTGATTTGGCGTACGCGCTTGCAGAGCTCTCTTAATCTGATGTTTTGTAGATACATTCTCGTGGAATATTTCTTCGAAATGTATCACTTCGCACTATAGGCCATCAATATCTGACGCCTGTGTAACGTCTGTGTAAAGTCTGATGCACAGTCACAATTTATGAAGCGTGGTGACGGCTAGACACCTGCAAATATAAATCTGTATGAGTGGGTTTACGGTAAATGCTGTGTCCAAAAAACTCATCTTCCTTACGTCGAACCAACATGTCTAGAGAAGGTAGACGGCCATTCAGTTTCCGTTCCAGTGTGAATACTTTCGTGAATGGAATTTAGTTGTACAAGAAACTCGAGCAATTTGTCGTCGCCATATCGGAACATGAATTAAAAATATCATGGATGCACGCCTAAAAATGATGGAATATTCGATCCGCTGCGAAAACTTCAAGAAACAAATTACATGTCTGATGTTTCTGTTTTGTCACATCACCAATGATTCACGTTCATACAACTGTGTCGTCCAGAGATTCAATTTCAGAAACTTATTTATCAGTTCCTTGTAAACACTAGATACCGAAAAAGCTACTCCACGGAAGAAAGCATTCTTCACTTGTGCCGTCCCACTTCTGTCTTGCAATGGCAAAGTTTATCTCTCTTTCTAGGAATCAGTATTCCTTCGTTTCTCCTACAGTGTGAACGCTAACTATTTTCGTCATTTCATGTGAACCATTAAAAACTAAAACTTTTAGTTGTCACTGATTACAGCCCTGTTGAAGACACATCTGATTGTAATATTTAAGTTGCGACAACAGTTAACTCCGCAAGCCCAACGGGAAACAGACCCAGGAGTCTCAAAATGAAACGATGAGCTAGTACTGCTGCAGGGGTAAGCGAAAATAAGGGGGCTCCAATGATTATAAACACTTAGTGTGATGGAGATTGTCTAACAGAGGATCGTTCTTGCTTTGTACATGTTTCTACAGTTAGTATAATCTGAAACAACTCTGAACCTTACTTAAATATCAAACCACTAATCCCTGAAAACAAAACAAGCGTTAACAGAGCATTTGAAGAGAGCTAATCCGTAGGGTATTCTGATCGCGTTGCAGCATTTACAATCAGTCTGTTGTACGAGTACCCACTTAAAATAGCTGAAAAATCACGTAATATTTATTAACATTCATGGCGTCGTGAAACAAACAAAATATTTGTGAGTGGCGGTGCAATAAAGCAGGGCAACAAATCATAGTCTGGCCTATTGAAGACCGTGAGCTTACATGCGTAAGCACATGGTTGAGGGGAAAAGAGGAACATTCTGAAAAACAGCGATAGATAACTATCATTTTTTAGTATTTTAAACATAGCTGCACAACAGCAACGGTTCCACATAATAAAATTATAAACAGCCGACCAGTTGCAATGGATAAAGAATTCTTTACCTAGGTTTCGACAAATATAAATTTGTCTTCTTCAGAAGGTGGCCTAAGAACAATGAACATCATAGCTTACATCATAAAAGTATGAAACTTAAGTCAAGAATAGATTTTAAAACAAATTAGAGTGCTCTTGCAATACAGAAATATGAGAACGACGACTGGTACTTACAATTTTACATTACGAGTAGTAAGGACTAATGTACCATCGCCGTTTTTACAAAGGTCGGTATAGATCCATTTGTCAAAAATGAGATATAGCCCTAGAATTAGGGTTTGTCACGTAAATATAAATTAGTACATGGATCTTGCAGAGCTCACAACCGACTGAGTGTAATCGGCGAGCGTAGTTACTCTGAGACCAGGGCAGGTGGCGCTAATGGTTCAAATGGTTCAAATGGCTCTGAGCACTATGGGACTCAACTGCTGAGGTCATTAGTCCCCTAGAACTTAGAACTAGTTAAACCTAACTAACCTAAGGACATCACAAACATCCATGCCCGAGGCAGGATTCGAACCTGCGACCGTAGCGGTCTCGCGGTTCCAGACTGCAGCGCCTTTAACCGCATGGCCACTTCGGCCGGCGTGACGCTAATGGCGAGAAACATGTGCCAATTGGCGTACAAAGGCAACGTGTAAATTATCAGTATTAATAACGTCCTTAGATAAAGTAACAATAAACAGAAGGAAGGCGTTTAACACTCCCGTTATAACAGTATGGGAACATTGGTACAAATATTGTAATTATACATCAAAAAGGCAGGTGGCGCTTACGCTGAGAAACTTACGCCCAGTGGCATATACAGACAAAATATAAAAATTACAGAACAGCTTAATTCCCGTCGCTCCGCAATCTTCCTCTCCCTGGACCTCGAACGTGCATATGACCGCGTATGGCATTCCGGTCTCCTGTTCAAACTCCAGACCTTCGCCCTTCCCATTAACTACGTCCGTCTGATCGGCTCCTCTCTCTCCCGCCGTCCTTCCTATGTCACCATCCATAACACCGATTCCTACACCTTTTTCCCCTCTGCCGGTGTGCCCCAAGGCTCCGTCCTCTCCCCCCTTCTGTACCTTTTGTACACGGCGGACATGCCGCCGCCGTCAGCCCCCGTCCACCTTCTCCAGTTTGCCGATGACACCGCCTTCCTTGCCCTTGCCCCCACCCTACAGCGCTCCCAACACCTTCTCCAATCCCATCTTGACCGGTTCACCGCTTGGTGCAACCAGTGGTTGCTCAAGGTCAATCCCTCCAAAACCCAGGCGATCATTGTAGGCAAAACCACCCCTTCCTTCCACCTCCTTGATTTCTATCTCACCATCTATGGCCGTCCTATCGCCCTCACTCCCACCCTTAAGTACCTTGGTGTCACCCTCGACCGTCGCCTCTCCTGGACTCCCCACCTCCAGACAATCCAAGCCAAGGCACGCTCCCGACTCAGTCTCCTCAAGCTCCTCTCCGGCCGTACGTGGGGTCTGGACCCCTCCACCATCCTCCACACCTATAAGTCCCTCATCCGCCCTATCCTTTGTTATGCTCATCCGGCTTGGATCTCCGCCCCCCCCCCCTACCTTTTATAAATCCCTCCAAATCCTTGAACGTCATGCTCTCCGCCTCGCCCATCGCTTCCGTCTCCCCTCCCCCACACGGATCCTGTACGATCTCATCCCCTTCCCCCACCTCCTCCTTTTCCTTGAAAGGATCCGGATCCTGTACACCTCCCGCAAACTCGATCCTCCTCACCCGCTCGTCTCCCCGATCCTCTTCCACCCCCACCCGCTGCCGCGCCTGTATTCGCACGTCCCACCCGGTCTCCATCTCTCCACCCTCCTTACCCTCTCCCAAGGTGGCTTCCGCCAGCTACCCCTCCCTGATGATGCCCTCCTCCCCTCCATCTACCCCTCCTACCAGCTTTGATCCTCCCGCCCTCCTCCTGTGCTTGCTCCTCTGGGCACTCTCCCTCCCTTCTCTCCCTTTTCCCTTCCACCTCCTTTTCTCCCCACTCCTCCCCCAGGCCTCCCCTCCCCTGTCCCTCTCCTCCTGCCCCCGTCTCCTCAGCCATTGGCATCCTTTTTCTCCCCTCTCCCCCACCTCCCCCTGTTCCCCTCTTGGCAGGTCCCCGGACTCGCACACGCTCAGTGGACATTCGCGCGCCGGAGATCACCGCCATCAGTGTTTCGTGTTTGCCGTCATGTTTAGTGTTCAGTGTTCACCGTCACACTCCATCGTTCACCAGTGCCATCGACATCTTCCGTGTTTGTGCCTCGTGTCAACAGTTTGTAGTGTGCATTGTCTTCGAGTGTGAACGGCCTCATGTTTTTTTATGTTTATGTGTCTACTGTTTTTCTCCCGCCGTTTTGTTCCAACCCATGTGTCTTCTCTGTTTTATCATTGTACTATCTTTGGCTGAAGAGCGGCGTATTGTGCTGCTGCCAGCCTACCTGTTATACTGGTATCAAAATCACAATAACGAAAAAAAAAATTACATTACTATATTAGTGAAGCCCACAAACGGTATATATGTCAGAACTTTAAAATTGACAATAATGGCTCTTAGGACAGAATTACGAACCCTGGTACACAATCCAGTTAGTACACATTCGCAGGGAACTAAAGTTTTAGAGCCAGACAATATCACATAAGGGCCGATGTAGTGGCAACCATACATCGTGAGAAAACCACATTACATAAAGGGTAGTGAGCTTAAAGCATTGAATGTGCATCATAGCTTCCTGAGGAAATAGAACACAAAGGTTACCAGCATTAATGTTATACCATAAACAGTACAGGTTTAAAGCCTTCGAAAAATTGTCTACAAGCAAGGTTCAACTGGTCGTTCAGTATATTACCGTACTTGAGCTCTAGATGTCTGAAAATTTGTAACTCTTCCCACAGATCTAATCTACGCCCTTTGACTTCTCTGTGTAGGATAACAGTGTCTTCTAACTGTTTAGGCGTGTGACCGGCTATCAAGAGGTGTTCAGAAAAAGTAGAGCTATGTATATTCGCTCCTTTTTTACCTAATAGGTGTTCTTTATATCTTGTTTTCACAGCTCAGCCTGTTTGACCAATATACACTCCTGGAAATGGAAAAAAGAACACATTGACACCGGTGTGTCAGACCCACCATACTTGCTCCGGACACTGCGAGAGGGCTGTACAAGCAATGATCACACGCACGGCACAGCGGACACACCAGGAACCGCGGTGTTGGCCGTCGAATGGCGCTAGCTGCGCAGCATTTGTGCACCGCCGCCGTCAGTGTCAGCCAGTTTGCCGTGGCATACGGAGCTCCATCGCAGTCTTTAACACTGGTAGCATGCCGCGACAGCGTGGACGTGAACCGTATGTGCAGTTGACGGACTTTGAGCGAGGGCGTATAGTGGGCATGCGGCAGGCCGGGTGGACGTACCGCCGAATTGCTCAACACGTGGGGCGTGAGGTCTCCACAGTACATCGATGTTGTCGCCAGTGGTCGGCGGAAGGTGCACGTGCCCGTCGACCTAGGACCGGACCGCAGCGACGCATGGATGCACGCCAAGACCGTAGGATCCTACGCAGTGCCGTAGGGGCCCGCACCGCCACTTCCCAGCAAATTAGGGACACTGTTGCTCCTGGGGTATCGGCGAGGACCATTCGCAACCGTCTCCATGAAGCTGCGCTACGGTCCCGCACACCGTTAGGCCGTCTTCCGCTCACGCCCCAACATCGTGCAGCCCGCCTCCAGTGGTGTCGCGACAGTCGTGAATGGAGGGACAAATGGAGACGTGTCGTCTTCAGCGATGAGAGTCGCTTCTGCCTTGGTGCCAATGATGGTCGTATGCGTGTTTGGCGCCGTGCAGGTGAGCGCCACAATCAGGACTGCATACGACCGAGGCACACAGGGCCAACACCCGGCATCATGGTGTGGGGAGCGATCTCCTACACTGGCCGTACACCACTGGTGATCGTCGAGGGGACACTGAATAGTGCTCGGTACATCCAAACCGTCATCGAACCCATCGTTCTACCATTCCTAGACCGGCAAGGGAACTTGTTGTTCCAACAGGACAATGCACGTCCGCATGTATCCCGTGCCACCCAACGTGCTCTAGAAGGTGTAAGTCAACTACCCTGGCCAGCAAGATCTCCGGATCTGTCCCCCATTGAGCATGTTTGGGACTGGATGAAGCGTCGTCTCACGCGGTCTGCACGTCCAGCACGAACGCTGGTCCAACTGAGGCGCCAGGTGGAAATGGCATGGCAAGCCGTTCCACAGGACTACATCCAGCATCTCTACGATCGTCTCCATGGGAGAATAGCAGCCTGCATTGCTGCGAAAGGTGGATATACACTGTACTAGTGCCGACATTGTGCATGCTCTGTTGCCTGTGTCTATGTGCCTGTGGTTCTGTCAGTGTGATCATGTGATGTATCTGACCCCAGGAATGTGTCAATAAAGTTTCCCCTTCCTGGGACAATGAATTCACGGTGTTCTTATTTCAATTTCCAGGAGTGTAATATGAAGGACAGTTATTACAGGTTAGTTTGTAAACACCTGAATTGGAAAACCAATCGCCGGCAATCTCTACTGAATGTACAAGATTTCTTTTTAAACTGTTATCTGTAGAGAAGGAGACGTTACAGTTATATTTTTTCCTTAGAAGACGTTTTATCCTACACGATATATTACCCATGAAAGGAATGGAAATAAATTTTTTAGCTTCTTTACTATCAGTGGGGAGGTTGTTGCTCAAAGTCGAACAGTTTTGGGAAGTTTTCTTACTGAACAAGTAATCAATCATATTCTGATTGTACCCATTACTAACCGCAATCGCTTTGATGACATTCAATTCTTTTTGTTGATCGGCAGGTGATAAAGGAGTAGCTACCATACGGTGAATGGCAGAATGAAAAAACGCCAGTTTATGAGCTTTTGGATGAGTTAGTCAGCAGGGATGACATTACGTGAATACGTTTCCTTACGGAAGATATTGAAATTGAAGGAACTATTCTGTATAGAAATTGTTAAATCGAGAAAGTTAAGTTCACCTTTTTCATTCTGAAGTTCTTTTGTGAAGGAAATCTTTTCATGTAAACCATTGAAAGTGTTGAAAAGAAGCTCTAACTCAAGATCAGTACCGTCAAAAGCAATGATAATGTCGTCAACATAACGTGCATAATAGCGGATTTTGTGGAAACCACTTCCTTTACGGAATAAGCAGACGTATCCTGAAAATCACTGATTAACAACGAAATTCAAACTAATTAAAGAAACAGGTCACTTTACAAGGTACTTTAAATACTGATATCAAAGAACTGAACTGACTTATTGCTGACTAAGAGGAGATTTTAGTATCTTTAATTATCGTGGATGGCATTTTAATTTATGGGTCCACGTCAAAACTCACTTCAATCAAAAAACTAAGTTCCATTTTCAATCGGAATGCCAAATAAAACCAAAAGATTCACCATGCCTAAGTGCGACAATGAAAATACAAATATGTTCAATATGAATGCAGCAAGGTGTTGCTTAAACCAATGGCAGGTACCGATATCACTAATAGATTTGCAGCAACATAAAGTGAAACACCAATCGCGTGGCCGAGCGGAACCAAGACAAGAGCAAGAGGTTGGTTGGTTTTTGGGGGAAGAGACCAAACAGCGAGGTCATCGGTCTCATCGGATTAGGGAAGGAAGTCGGCCGTGCCCTTTCAGAGAAACCATCCCGGCATTTGCCTGGAGCGATTTAGGGAAATCACGGAAAACCTAAATCAGGATGGCCGGACGCGGGATTGAACAAGAGCAAGAGCACCAGAGGCTTTCAGCGCGGCGAGTTCAAAGTTAGGCCAAAAAGCTATGCAAGACAATGCACGTTGATACCACTGTCTCTACGTGCGTGCTTCTTTGGACAAAACAGAATAGTGTCATATTAATGAATCAATGAAATGAGTCGAGGGGAAATGCAGACACATTTCAACAGCAGGAACTAATGGACGGAATTTAATATTTCAGGCGTTAAGAGTTCTTGAATGAGCAGTGCCTATGAACCACATCTTTGCGAGGTGCTTATGTTTCTGCATGAACTTTGGCTAACTTGTTAAAGGAACACACACACTTATGTGACATGTACACAGTGATATTTTCCGGTAAATTTGCATGAAATGGTTTGTGTAGATGTTTTTTTTTTTTCCAATGTGCTCATGTGAAATCATTGGTGTATGGATTATGAAATTACGCGGAGTCGCTGGTGAACAGGTTTTCTTCCTATGGGGTTGCGTGAAGTCGTTGGTGTAGAGATTTCTTTCCTATGGGATTATGTAATGTACGAACCCACAGTGAAAAGTAGGATATCAGAGTGTAGCAAAGTGTTCAGCATTATATGTACGAGTACTGGGACTGGCGGTCGTCACACTGAACAGTTGCCATTATATCACTGAAAAACTAAGTATCCATCTCTGACCATTAGTTCAGAATACCATCCTATTTGTGCTGGCCGCGGTGGTCTCGCGGTTCTAGGCGCACAGTCCGGAACCGTGCGACTGCTACGGTCGCAGGTTCGAATCCTGCCTCGGGCATGGATGTGTGTGATGTCCTTAGGTTAGTTAGGTTTAAGTAGTTCTAAGTTCTATGGGACTGATGACCACAGCAGTTGAGTCCCATAGTGCTCAGAACCATTTGAACCATCCTATTTGTGTAATTTCGATTATAAATGTTTTGGTCTTGGTAAAGGACAATGGTCTTTCAGATTTCAAGCTTCGCGGTATATATAGCAAAACAGATCTGAATTGAAAACGCAATACATAAATATTTTCTGAAATAAAGGCTTATCAGTACCTCTGCGGACCTGATCATACAGTCTACCATAGTTACTAGTGAATGGCACACGTGAACATTCATACTAACATAAATTTGTTTGTATTTTACCTTTTCACGACTAAATCTCTGAATCATTTTCGATGAAATTTTGTAAGGGGATAACTTGGGCCCTGAAGAAGTAGAAAGACTATTTTATAAAAATAAATAAATAAAAATGTCGACCCCTAAGAGGGTGAAATAGGGAATGGCACATCTCTTTTTCCCCTTCAGTGAACATAAACCACGTTGAAAATTACCATATTTGTCGCATAAGGTACAAGTTGTACAATGCATAGCTACTTCAACAGCACGATGTATAGAGCGCACTGCTGCCTATTCCCTTCCGCACGCACCACTCGGCAACGACGCTGGGCGTGCCGTCGCATAATGCAATGGGGCAGTTGGAGGGGCGGGGGGGGGGGATTATTTACGTCACGAGCTACTATTACCCAAACAGGCAGACACGTGAGAGCAGCTTGTGTTACTGCACATACAATAGCTAGCTTACTCATCATCATTCATCATAGCAAAACTACTGATACGCGAGTGGAGCTGTAGGTAACATCTAGTATAGAATAACAGGAGCCGAACCATTCCATTTGATATGGATCCACAAACGAGCCTTTTATGAGGTAATTGTAAATGTGTAATTACGATTCGCCATTCACTTTAGTATCTAATGTGGCCCTATCTGCTGTCATATCCAACGCAAGCAAAATTTTGCTCTATATCCTGAACCAGCGTTTGAAGTCATGTATTCAGCCTCACATATCCACAGAACAAGCAGTGTTTGCTGAAGGAAAAGGGACTCGTGAACAGATTCTCACCGTATGATAAATCATAGAGAAAGCTCCGTGTTCATGTCTTCATCTGCTGTCTTAACTATAGGAAAGCCTTTGACTGTGTTGTCTGGGAAATGTTGTGACAGTTGCTTGCAAAGTTCGGTGTCCCACCACTCTTGACAGCACTGATCAGAAGTCTATACAAGGCAAGTGCTTGTATGTCTGATTACTTGAGTGCATCAAAAGTGTCACACAGGTTGTATTCTATCCCTCCAACAGTACAACATCTACGGAGAGCATGTCATTAGAAATGCTCTTTATGGTTGGACTAAAGGCATCTTCATTGCTAGCCGAACGATTAAGATCCTCATATTAGCTGACTATACTGCGCTTTTAGCCAGCAACAAAGGCGATCTTGCTGAGCTATTAGAGAAAGTAGAGGACATTAGTCTATCATATTGTTTGGACCTAAGTCTCAACGAGTCCAAACTCATGATAACTGACTGAGGAGTACTGGTCCAACTCACAGGTTACTTAAAGGAATTCGAAGTCGTGGATTCTTTCATCTATCTTGGGTCCACCGTCTGTGACACGTGAAGCTGTGAAGACGAGATAAGAAGACTAATCACGCCAGGGGGAGTGGTTATGAAGCAGCTCACCAAGATCTGGCAGAACAAAGAAATAACAAACACCACAAAGGTCCGGCTTCTTGAAACACCCATGTTTTCCGACTTCTTTTATGGTTGCGAAACATGAACCCTTAATGCCAGCCGGCCGTGGTTCTAGGCGCTGCAGTCCGGAACCTCGGGACTGCTACGGTCGCAGGTTCGAATCCTGCCTCGGGCATGGGTGTGTGTGATGTCCTTAGATTAGTTAGGTTTAGGTAGTTCTATGTTCTAGGGGACTGATGACCTAAGATGTTAAGTCCGATAGTGTTCACAGAGCCTTAATGAGAGAGACAAAATAATGCATCGATGGCTCTGAACTTCAGTGCTGGTGGAGAAAGCTCCGCATAAAATGGACTCAAAGAAGAACGAATGTGTCTATTATTGAGCAACCAGGATCTCCAGGCGTCTTCCTTCTCATGTCATCAAAACAGTTCTCTAGTTCTTTGGCCACATTGTAAGAATAGAAACCAATAGAAAATCATCATAGAAGAGAATATCGAGGGGAAGAGACTGAGAGGAAGAGAAGCGAGCAGATGGATGGATCAAATCAATAAGATCTTGAGTATAAGAAGTTCTAAGAGAAGCTGGTAACCGTCCGAGATGGAGACACTTGGTTCATGGCGTCACAACGCTCAGAAATGAGCACAGTGACTTGTAATGATGATGAGTACAAACGTATTTGAAACGCAAACTTTTCTCTTAAATCTCCATTCGATGAGGCTCAATTTACATCCATGGCCTACTGTAACAAGAAATACAATGCTACTTCAGCACGTTTAAATTTTCTTGACACTGGCATATTCTAAAGGAGGTCTTCCACATGACATCCTCACATTCAGACGCAACACTGCACTCATCTCTACAATAAGTTACGAATTCTTTCAAATTCATTTATATGAAGTTATAAATATTGATAAGAATGTACCATTCGCTGCTCCAGTTATTCTTGTCAACAAGAATACTGTACACTTTTGAGCTGAACCGAGACAGAAAGAGCCAGAGGTTTAAAATAAGGTGAGGTCAGGTAATAAACTTGGCACATACAAAGTACATCTTGGAATATACTGGGGTGTTTAACGCTGCCCCATCTTGAACGTAAAATGTTGTCCAGTCAAGAGGCATGGGTGAAATTTAAGTCCAATTAGAGAGGGGCTTAATCGGAAAGTTTATATTTCAGATACATTAATAGCAGGTAGGACAATGTCCATCCTGAAGTCAATGACAGCTAGTAACCACACACTCCAGCAATTATCTCGTAAACAGTCCGTTAACTGCAACGTTTATGCCAGTTTTCGCTTGCTTTCAACCGTGTCAGTTTCTGCTATTAATTACAATACATCTTACACGAATCCATGTTCCATGCACTTGTAAGTTTCTCGCTGGTTCGGTATTGCACGTTTGAGCATACGAGTCGCTTACTTTGCAGTGAGACAAAGGGGACGGAAGAGAAAGGGTGGTAATTGCGAGGAGCGGCTTTCACTGTTTAAGAGCAGCGCCGTCCCCTACAGCGCGCCCCCTGCGCCCACCCCTGCCCAGGCGAGGAGGGGCGAGGCGAGCCCTTTGCCACCCTCAGAGTGTCCGGCCGCTAACGAAGGCGTGCCGATAGCATCGCCTTTGTCACCGGAATAGCCGGCCGGCGGGGCGCCGCTGCACGCGGCAGATATTCGCGAGCTACGCCGACAGCGCACGCCACACGCCACTGCAGCCCCGCCTTCACTTATCTCGACGCCTAAAGAGTCGCGCTGGGAATAGCTGGCCTCTGTTACCGACCAGCCACCGAGTCCTGCAAAGCTGCCTCTATTTGGCGGAGACTGGACTGCGACAATGGTGGCGCTGCTGGAAGATTATTATTACAGTACGTTGTTATAGCTACTATAAGATTTTCTCCCGGCTCGAGTCTTGCTTTCCTCTCTGGCACGTATAATGGTATATGATTTCCAATGGAATGGTTAGTGTCTCGGAAAGTGGTTAAACAGGAATATCAACAAAAATAAGACAACACTAATAGAATGTAGTCGAATGAAACCTGACGATTCTGAGAGAGTTAAATTAGGAACTGAGACACTAAAGTATTAGATTTAGGCAGCAAAATAACGGACAACGAACGAAGTAGAGGGATATAAAATGCACTCTGAAACCTGTCGCCCCCCCCCCCAAAAAAAAGAGAGAATTTAATATTTGAAGAAATACTTCAGAGACAAGATCACATTTAAATATTAATTTTGAATTTATGGACGGATTCAGCACTACTTTTCTGCCAGCTTCGGATCTTCAATACGACATAGATAAGCACTGAATTTGTAAACGAGTTTTCTATGTCTGTAGTAATGGTTCAAATGCCTCTGAGTACTATGGGACTTGACATCTGAGGTCATCAGTCCCCTAGAACGTAAAACTACTTAAACCTAACTAACCTAAGGACTTCATACACATCCATGCCCTGGGCAGGATTCGAACCTGCGACTGTAGCAGTCGCTTGGTCCTGGACTGAAGCGTCTAGAACCGCTCGGCCACTGTGGGCGGTTGTCTGAACCTCCTCAGACCTTATCTGCACAAACCAGTCTAATTTCTTATAATGGCGGGACAGCACTACAAAATCCTGTACCACAGCACCTGCTCGCTCCCCACCAATAAACAAGTTTTAATGCATACCCTATCCCAACACAAACTACATACATTTAGCCTTAATGAAACATTCCTTAAACCCTATCACACCATCCAAACCTCTCCTTATATCTTCTACTGCACAGATAGCCCCCTTCCCCTGACTGCAACATGAACATCCCTGTTTGGTCATAAGCCTTATACAATAATTCCACCAAAAACCTTACCATTACCCTCTTTTTCCAAACCCTAACCATTAGCTCTGCAACTAATCTAACCACTCCACAGCTCATGATTTACTCACCCACACAGATCATACCATTTCCATCTATATTACTGCTGCAGGCCTCAACATACATAGTAAATCCCCCATAGACCTCCAACAGTGGCTTCAGTTTACCGACTCCCTACAAGGTGACATTGTTCTAATCCCACATCACACCCATCCTGAATGCATATCACACCCCCAGTGTCATCCTCGTATCTCTCAACCTCCTTTGACATCTCACTGTATTAGACGTTGATCCAACTGGGTGACCATCTGCCTGTAGTCCTCACATTCCCCTACACCATACCTCATACCCATGCACCATATCCAATCCTCCATCCAAGAGTTATCCAAAAATACTTCTGGGCCAACTTATAAAAACCATCCACAGACTGTCCGGCACGCCCGACCTCGTTAGACCGCGCTGATAACCGGGCGCGCACAAGGCAGTAAGTGGAAGCGCAATGTACCCAATATTAAAAACGTATGTTTTTGGGGGCGGTTTCCCATCGGCCTTGGCGAATGCGGGCTGGTTCCTATTATTCCGCCTCAGTTACACTATGTTGGCGATTGCTGTGCACATACTTTCTCCACATACGCGCATACCACAATTACTCTACCACGCTAACATTTCGGTAACACTCGTCTTGGTGTGTGTGTGTGTGGGGGGGGGGGGGGGGGGGAGGGTGTCTACTGGGGACCGACAGCACAATAACCATGGATTCGGTTTGGGGCGGCGGTGGTGGGGTGATTGGACTGCTGTAGCCTGTTCCGGCGAGGAGGAAGCCTCTCTGTCGTTTCTGGGTCTCCAGTTCTGTACCATACAATATTGGCAGGTACTCCTTATCAGCGAAGTCAGTAGTCATTAGATTTCGTGAGAGAGCAGAATGGCTACAGTCTGGAACCGTGTACCGCCACGGTCGCAGGTTCGAATCCTGCCTCGGGCATGGATGTGTCTGATGTCCTTACGTTAGTTAGGTGTAAATTATTCTAAGTCTAGGGGACTGATGACCTCAGATCTTAAGTCCCATTGTACTTAGAGCCATTTTAACCATTTTTAGTTAGGCTGGAGTTGAGAAAACTTGGATTTCATGGTCGAGCGGCTGCTCATAAGCCACACATCACGCCGGTAAAAGCCAGAAGACAGCTCGCTTCGTGTAAGGAGCGTGAACATGGGACTACTGAACAGTGGAAAACGTTGTGTGGAGTGACGAATCACCGTACACAATGTGGCAATCCGATGGCAGGGTGTGGGTATGGCGAATACCCAGTGAACGTCATCTGCCAGCGTGTGTAGTGCCAACGGTAAAATTCGGAGGCGGTGGCGTTATTGTGTGGTCGTGTTTTTCATGGAGCGAGCTTGCACCCCTTGTTTTGCGTGGCACTACCATAGAAAAGACCTACGTTGATGTCTTAAGCACCTTCTTGCTTCCCACTGTTAAAGAGCAATTCGTGTGTGGCGATTGCATCTTTCGACATGGTAGAGCACCTCTCCACAATGCACGGCCTGTGGCGGAGTGGTTACACGACAATAACATCCCTGTAATGGACTGGCCTGCACAGAGTCCTGACCTGAATCCTATAGAAGACCTTTGCGATGTTTTGAAACGCTAACTTCATGCCAGGCCTCACCGGCCGACATCGATACCTCTCCTCAGAGCAGCACTCCATGAAGAATGGGCTGCAATCTCCAAGAAACCTTCCAGCACGTGATTGAACGTATGCTTGCGAGAGTGGAAGCTGTCATCAAGGCTAAGGGTGGGTCAACACCATATTGAATTCCAGCATTATCGATGGAGTACGCCACGAACTTTTAAGTAATTTTCAGTCCAGTCAGATGTCCGGATACTTTTAATCACATAGTGTATCTGCTTGTTTCCCCGGAATGTTTTTCGCCAATAATTCTGTCAGTATTTTAAGAAATAGCCAAATATAGGGCAACAATGTACGTTTACTCTGATCACCTGCTTCATTTTACTTTTTCTCTACATTTTGAGTTTTCAAAATACCAATAGTTAGTTAGTTTCATGCTCCATGTATGATTTTCACGATAAATAGCAATGATGTGGAACGAGTCATTTTATATTAATGTTTTTTTTTCTTTTTTGTAAATATGGTTGCGTTCTGATTATTTACCTTTTTTGTTTTAAAGACAGACAGATGTTAGTCAATAATACCTACTCGTCAACACGTACACATTGCAATAATAGATAATCTTCTGCGAAATAGAATGAGTTGTCAAAGAGAAACGTTTTCAGTTTATTTTCAAATTTTTCTTTGCTGTCTGTCAGGCATTTTATTATATCACTAGCTATGTGATTAAAACATTTGATTGAAGCACTGTGATCTCCTGTTTGTGCTACAGACAACCTTAGAGTGGAGTAATGAATGCTATTTTTTCTTTTGGTATTGTAATTATGTACGTCATTGTTCCTGTTGAAGTGTAGAGGAAGGCCAACGAACGTCATGAGGGAATAATATACTGTGAAGCGCGCGCGCGCGCGCACACACACACACACACACACACACACACACACACACACACACACACACACCAAACTCACACACCTGTGACCGCTGTCTCCGACTGTTCTACCCAGAAACTTTTTAAAGAGGAGAGAACGTGAACAGTGACTAATTATCTGACTGGAAGAAATTAGGGCATGAGATACTGCACGAACAATCAGTGCTCTCACGTAGCTATGTGTTGTGCGGAGATGAGACTTGATACAGTATGCCTCTGATGTCTGAGCGATCGCGGTTGGGCACACAGTGAAAAACACAGAAAGAAGAGAAAGAATGGACACCGAGTAAGACTTCAGAGAACAGCAACGGAGGTAACCATCACTGGTTTGTGGGAGGAAAGAAAAACCCTTAGGCAAAATAAAAAAATGGGGTTTCCAGGTAGGAATATCAACAAAATTTGCTGATTCTGGCTACAGCGGCCAGAGACGGCGTCACGTGTGCGAAATTTCTGTGTGTGCGATTATATGAATGTGTGTTTCTGTTTTTCTTCCTTCCTAAATAAGGGTTTGGCCGAAACTTATGTGAACATTCTTTTCGTCTTGCCTGTCTGCTGCTAGACCTGTTCAAATTTTCAAATGTGTGTGAAATCTTATGGGACTTACCTGCTAAGATCATCAGGCCCGTAAGCTTACACACTACTTAACCTAAATTATCCTAACGACAAATACACACAACCATGCCCGAGAGAGGACTCGAACCTCCACCGGGATCAGCCGCACAGTCCATGACTACAGCACCCTAGACCGCTCAGCTAATGCCGCGCGGCTGCTAGGCCTGTCTTCATTACAGTGACTAGCAATCTGCTCTTTTCACGACATATGTGGTACTTTAATATGTACTTTCCATTCCACTCTTTGTTATCCTACGAAGCAGTAGTCAAAATATCTAACGCCTTAGACGGATGTCTACACGATGATCGTTGGTGAGCACTGCGTCATATTATAACATCACGTTTTTGAGCAATGTATATCTTCTTTCAAAAAGATAAGTTACCCCATAACATTATTCCATATGCTCCACTTTTGAATGGAATATGATTTCTTTGAACTTTTGATTACTATTGGATCCGTTATTATACCCGTAAATGACGTAACCTGGAATTTTTGGTGAAACAACTACATCTGCAAACAATCAGAGCACCAGATGCTATTTGGGATGCGACAACGAAAATAGACAGATATCCCCCCCCCCCCAATGGTCGGAACTGGGTATGGGCAGGTCACAGTGGCGTCACGGGGAGTATCCCATCATTGAGCCGTAGACGTATAAATGGGATGAACCTAATGTTTTGGGCAGTGTAAGATGGTGGATGTCGGTTTCAGGTTTATGATGTAAGGGAAGCTATCTTCTTTTTTACCTCCATGGTTGGACAGAACTATTATTCTGACAATCTTCGACTGTGACGCCATAGTTAGACTGCATCAGTAACCCAAAAGTGATGAAATAAGAGAGTACCCTCCGTCCTGCCAGCTACATGCTAACTGAATTTTTATAAATACTTATTATTATAATTATTATTATGTCCTCTGCAATGCAATGAAATTAGCATTTGAATAAACCGAGAAAATTCGAATTTACGACGAAAATTTGAATTCCTCAGCGATTTCTGAATTCCCGCCAATAGACGGCTGTGTCGGATGGGGTGGGCTGCGGAGGGAGGGCTGAGTATTTTCCAGAGGAAGGGGTCGGAGGAGGAGGAGGGGGAGGTATGGGAGGTTTCTCAGAAGAGTGGTTATCCCCAGGGAGTCAAAAAGCTTATTGCTTAAGAGAATTACGTCATCAGTTTAATTAATTAGCATATCAATTTGGTATCAAAAGTGACGTCGTATTCTCTTTGCCACTGATGTTCATTATAAAACTAAGATATGTGAGTAATTAAAACGAAATTACACAACAAGCTGAAGGGCAACAGGTAAATAGCAAATAAAATTAAAATACAAATTGAAAATGTTGGCGTGCTCCCAACACAAGCGAGAGATTATAATCACAGTCACTTTCTATAATGCCCTCACAGTCAGTATCTATAGAATCATTCATTTCCTTCTATGGTGTCTCTGGAATGTTCTTCCTGGGCAACATTTATGATGCTGTACCATTGTGTTGTGCAGTTTTTAGCCTTCCTCATCCTATTCCTGCACTCCTGCCCTGCATCTTGTTTTCTTCCGTGTCTTTAGAGACTTTATCCTTTGCTATGGCGTCCATGCATCCCTCATGAACAATGGACCTTGCCGTTGGTAGGGAGGCTTGCGTGCCTCGGCGATACAGATGGCCGTACCGTAGGTGCAACCACAACGGATGGGTATCTGTTGAGAGGCCAGACAAACGTGTGGTTCCTGAAGATGGGCAGCAGCCTCTTCAGTACTTGCAGGGGCAACAGTCTGGATGATTGACTCATCTGGCCTTGTAACACCAACCAAAACGGCCTTGCTGTGCTGGTACTGCGAACGGCTAAAAGCAAGGGGAAACTACAGCCGCAATTCTTCCCGAGGGCATGCAGCGTTACTGTATGGTTAAATGATGATGGCGTCCTCTTGGGTAAAATATTCCGGAGTTAAAATAGTCCCCCATTCGTATCTCCGGGCGGGGAATACTCAAGAGGACGTCGTTATCAGGAGAAAGAAAACTGGCGTTCTATGGATCGGAGCGTGGAATGTCAGGTCCCTTAATAGTGCAGGTAGGTTAGAAAATTTAAAAAGAGAAATGGATAGGTTAAAGTTAGATATAGTGGAAATTAGTGAAGTTCGGTGGCAGGAGGAACAAGACTTTTGGTCAGGTGAATATAGGGTTATACATACAAAATCACATAGGGGTAATGCAGGAGTAGGTTTAATAATGAATAAAAAAATAGGAGTGCAGGTAAGCTACTACAAACAGCTTAGTGAACGCATTATTGTGGCCAAGATAGACACGAAGCCCATGCCTACTACAGTAGTACAAGTTTATATGCCAACTAGTTCTGCAGATGATGAAGAAATCGATGAAATGTATGATGAGATAAAAGAAATTATTCAGGTAGTGATGACTGAGTGTTATGTGCTGTCCTTAGGTTAGTTAGGTTTA
Organism: Schistocerca nitens; assembly: GCF_023898315.1. Taxonomy (NCBI): domain Eukaryota; kingdom Metazoa; phylum Arthropoda; class Insecta; order Orthoptera; family Acrididae; genus Schistocerca; species Schistocerca nitens. Next base: position 547,400,910 of record NC_064618.1, read on the forward strand.
AGTAGTTCTAAGTTCTAGGGGACTGATGACCATAGATGTAAAGTCCCGTAGTGCTCAGAGCCATTTGAACCATTTTTTGAATTAGGTAGTGAAGGGAGACGAAAATTTAATAGTCATGGGTGACTGGAATTCGAGATTAGGTAAAGGGAGAGAAGGAAACATAGTAGGTGAATACGGATTGGGGGGGTAAGAAATGAAAGAGGAAGCCGTCTGGTAGAATTTTGCACAGAGCATATCTTAGTCATCGCTAACACTTGGTTCAAGAATCATAAAAGAAGGTTGTATACACGGAAGAATCCAGGAGATACTAGACGGTGGTTCATATGGCTCTGAGTACTATGCGACTTAACTTCTGAGGTCATCAGTCACCTAGAACGTAGAACTAATTAAACCTAACTAACCTAAGGATATCACACACATCCACGCCCGAGGCAGGATTCGAACCTGCGACCGTGGCGGTCGCTCGGTTCCAGACTGCAGCGCCTAGAACCTCACATACTAGAATGTATCAGATAGATTATATAATGGTAAGACAGAGATTTAGGAACCAGGTTTTAAGTTGTAAGACATTTCCAGGGGTAGATGTGGACTCTGACCAAAATCTAACGGTTATGAACTACTGTTGATTAAAACGGAAGAAACTGCATAAAGGTGGGAATTTAAGGAGATGGGACCTTGATAAACTGACTAAAGCAGAGGTTGTGCAGAGTTTCAGGGAGAGCATAAGGGAACAATTGATAGGAATGGGGGAAAGAAGTACAGTAGAAGAAGACTGGGTAGCTCTGAGGGATGAAGTAGTGAAGGCAGCAGAGGATCAAGTAGGTAAAAAGACGAGGACTAATAGAAATCCTTGGGTAACAGAAGAAATATTGAATTTAATTGATGAAAGGAGAAAATACAAAAATGCAGTAAATGAAGCAAGCAAAAAGGAATACAAACGTCTCAAAAATGAGATCGACAGGAAGTGCAAAATGGCTAAGCAGGGATGGTTAGAGGACAAATGTAAGGATGTAGAGGTTTATCTCACTAGGGACAAGATAGACACTGCATACAGGAAAATTAAAGAGACCTTTGGAGAAAAGAGAGCCACTTGTATGGATATGAACAGCTCAGATGGAAACTCAGTTCTAAGCAAAGAAGGGAAATCAGAAAGGTGGAAGGAGTATATAGAGGGTTTATACAAGGGCGATGTACTTGAGGACAATATTATGGAAATGGAAGAGGTTTTAGATGAAGATGAAATGGGAGAGTTTGACAGTGCACTGAAAGACCTGAGTCAAAACAAGGCCCCCGGAGTAGACAACATTCCATTGGAACTACTGGCGGCCTTGGGAGAGCCCATCCTGACAAAACTCTACCAGCTGGTGAGCAAGATGTATGAGACAGGCGAAATACCCTCAGACTTCAAGAAGAATATAATAATTCCAATCCCAAAGAAAGCCTGTGTTGACAGATGTGAAAATTACCGAACTATCAGAGTAATAAGTCACAGCTGCAAAATACTAACGCGAATTCTTTACAGACGAATGGAAAAACTGGTAGAAGCCAACCTCGGGAAAGATCATTTTGGATTCCATAGAAATGTTGGAACACGTGAGGCAATGCTGATCTTACAACTTATCTTAGAAGAAAGATTAAGGAAAGTCAAACCTACGTTTCTAATAGTTATAGACTTAGAGAAATCTTTTGACAATATTGACTGGAATACTCTCTTCCAAATTCTAAAAGTGGCAGGGGTAAAATACAGGGAGCGAAAGGCGATTTACAATTTGTACAGAAACCAGATGGCAGTTGTAAGAGTCGAGGGACATGAAAGGGAAGCAGTGGTTGGGAAGGGAGTGAGACACTGTTGTAGTCTCTCCAATGTTATTCAATCTGTATATTGAGCAAGCAGCAAAGGAAACAAAAGAAAAATTCGGAGTAGGTATTAAAATCCATGGAGAAGATATAAAAACTTTGAGGTTCGCTGATGACATTGTGATTCTGTCAGAGACAGCAAAGGACTTGGAAGAGCAGTTGAACGGAATGGACAGTGTCTTGAAAGGAGGATATAAGATGAACATCAACAAAAGCAAAAAGAGGATAATGGAATGTAGTCGAATTAAGTCGGGTGATGATGAGGGGATTAGGAAATGAGACACTTAAAGTAATAAAGGAGTTTTGCTATTTGGGGAGCAAAATAACTGATGATGGTCGAAGTAGAGAGGATATAAAATGTAGACTGGCAATGGCAACGAAAGCGTTTCTGAAGAAGAGAACATCGAGTATAGATTTAAGTGTCAGGGTTTCTGAAAGTATTTGTATGGAGTGTAGCCATGTATGGAAGTGAAACATGGACGACAAACAGTTTAGACAAGAAGAGGATAGAAGCTTTCGAAATGTGGTGCTACAGAAGAATGCTGAAGATTAGATGGGTAGATCACATAACTAATGAGGAGGTATTGAATAAAATTGGGGAGAATAGGAGTTTGTGGCACAACTTGACAAGAAAGGATCGGTTGGTCAGGCATATTCTTAGGTGTCAAGGGATGACAGATTTAGCATTGGAGGGCGGCATGGAGGGTGAAAATCGTAGAGGGAGACCAAGAAATGAATACACTAAGCAGATTCAGAAGGATGTAGGTTGCAGTAAGTACTGGGAGATGAAAAAGCTTGCACAGGATAGAGTAGCATGGAGAGCTGCATCAAACAAGTCTCAAGACTGAAGACCTCAACAACAATGGCATCCATGGATTTAATTAAAAAAAATGTTATCTGGTTTCATTTCCAGTGTGGAAAACGTTTTGCTGACCTGCTTGACTGCTTCTATAATGTTTTGGGAAACAAATACACGACTAAATTGTTTCTTTGCATTTTCAGAGGGTCCAAAATCTTTGTCACATTCCCTATATGTACAGTCAGCTTCAAGTTCCTGATGATCTGTTGTTTCAATAAGGTGATTTTGCCTCAAGATATACAAGCAGTATTTCAAAATCTGGCCTATTTATATATTAAATATTACTATAGATATTCTTAGAAGCATAAACATTACGCTATTCAAAATAATACATACCCGAATCTTCATTAAAGATAGCAGCAATACTCTTTCTGTTCGCCATTTCACTTATACTAATTATATTACAAATGCAATCCAGGCATTGACTTACGGCTCAAACTTTATCTTCAAAGAATCGGCACTATGTAGGAAATCGCTTGTACTTTTTTAATCAGAAGAGATCGACATTTTAGGTTTCCAAATGTGTAATTAGATCATTTTTTTGTGAAATGTCACTTATACAACTTTTTATGAAAAAGGTATGTCTCCTTATTTCTACATTCACGTCAATGCTCATAGTACATGTACCTTTATTTAAAAATTGAATTCCACCTAGAACAGAATTCAGATCCCCCAAGGAAGGAGCAAGCACTATGCCTCAGAGCGATACAGCTTGCCATAAAAAGCTACCTTCTTTTAGCGTCTTAAACAGAGACAGGAAACTGCACAGTTGATTTTGTCAAGAATTTTTGAGTTGCATCGAATTGCTTTGGGTAGAGGTATATTTGAGTTCTCAACTTCGAGTACCATAAAAATATGAAATCAGAAAAATCCGACCGTCGTGTCATCCCCTTGTGAGTGTCTACGCACAAACAAATCGATAGTGATGACGCACGCAGAACGGGGGCTCTCATGAGAAGGCGATGTGGAGCCACTGCTGTGTCCAGTGTTATCATTGGGCACGCCGCCGTCCACGTGCTTCTTTCTGGTGGCGCACCAAGTGAAGCCGCCAACATAACCCCCATGTTTATAGTCAATGGTATCCGGACATTGTCGTAATGTCCGCGTGTAAACTTTTGTTGCTGCAAAGATGGCCGTTTCCTCAATTAAGGTAGTGACATGGGGTGTAATAACCGGAAAGTCCGAGCTAACAACAGGAGTATGTCTGTCCTCGAGCGCTAGCCGTCTGGGACCTTTCAGATCCCACACGGCGTTGAACGCGGCCTTCCGCAACCCATTGATTCCATATTCGCGACAGTCGAGAGATTGTGAACTGAAACTTTACGGAAGAATAAACTGCGTTCTCGAAAGGCCATGATCTTTACGCTGTAGAATACCGACTCGTACTGGCAGACATTTCTCTGTTTAACACGAGGCGTAACACGATCTCCTTACGAATAACCAATATTAGAATATGGTTTCTTATTGAGAACAGGCTACGTAACCATTCCTTGCAACACAGTGTCGATGGATTTACTCCTGCCCACTGTGAGTACTTGCGCTGAAATGTTTATTATATGAACTTCCAATACACACACACAAACACACACACACACACACACACACATCACAGACTATTGGAAAGTAGCATTAAAAAGAGAACATGCATGCCTCGAAAGGAAAACGCGACTAAGTAGTTTGGATGAGCACCTAGGGGTAGTCCCAAGCAACAGTGCACTACATTATTATATTTACGTTTTATTACTGGAGGCAAAATCGCAAGTGCTTTGAATGTCATCAGACATTTTTCCAAAAGAGCAGAGGGCTTTCAGGACAAAATATAATCTACATTGACGGGACAAAATGCTGCGACTACTGATATGTATGTGGAGACTAAAGCGACGTACGAAAATTTGTACCGAGGCTGGGATTCGAACGCAGGTCTTCTCCTCACTAAGCCGATACGCTTAACAGTAGGTCACCCTCATACAGTGGCTTTGCACAATTCCACAGACTACCGTAGCACGCCTTTCTCCTCAGTCCAAATTCCCTTTCACTCCTCAGTCCACTTGGTATTCCCCAAAATCTGAACAGCATTGCAGTGGCTCTCCTACTGTGTTGCAATACCACATTAGCATCGAACGAAATAGTTACGATAGTATTCGTTTCAATCCGTTGTTGACCGGCTGATACAGCAAATGGTTTTCATGGTTATATTAAAAATGAAATATTTGCGGTTGCCAAATTGTTTTTATTTAAAAATAACGCTTGTCATCGTGATTAGGCATCATCAGATTACGCGAATCTGTCGAGTGAAGTACACTGCGTCCATTATCAGAGCTCAGCGTTAGGCACATACACATAAAACTGCCTGGATGAAAATCTGATCGTCAGTATAAGTAAAAGGAACTGTGGGAGCCTTTGAATTATTACAGCAGCAAGTAGAACACAGCGTGGAGCCACGAGTAGATGCTGTCCTGGAAGCCAAATATCGTCGCTCAAGCCTGCATGCATATATCATAGAGGTTTGAGACTTGCAAACGTACGTAGTTCCATTTACTACGACCACCGTCCGCAGCGAGCCTTCATACCGCCAGTTGGCGTCGCCGATACGTGATGACACTGTGAGTAACGTGTGCTGATCAGCCAGAAAATTATGATCCGCGACCTACTATCGATGTAAACTCGCCTAGGCGATAGCAGCGTCACCTGGCGAGGAATGGCTGCTCGTCAGACACACGCACGGTCATGTAGTATCAGTGAGCGTACAATTCGCGTGTAGAATAGGGAAGGCGCGCGACCTATCTGCGTTTTACCGAGGACAGATTTTGATGACGCGGAGGGTCGGCAGAAGGATTTCGGAAACTGCGCGATTTGTCGGGAGTGCTCTGCTGAGTGTCTTCAACATGTGGCGAAACCAAGGTTAAACCACATCCATACATCATCGGGTTGGGCGGCCACCACTCACTAAAGATGTCGGACATCGTAGGCTCGGCAGACTGGTACAACAGGACAGGCGACGAACTGTGGCGGAAGTAACATCAGACTTTAACGCTGGACAGAGAAAAAATGTGTCTGAACACAAAGCGCTCCGAATCCCAAAGGCCGGCCGGGATGGCCGAGCGGTTCTAGGCGCTACAGTCTGGAACTGCGCGACCGCTACGGTCGCAGGTTCGAATCCTGCCTCGGGCATGGATGTGTGTGATGTCCTTAGGCTAGTTAGGTTTAAGTAGTTCTAAGTTCTAGGGGACTGATGACCAAAGAAGTTAAGTCCCATAGTGCTCAGAGCCATTTGAACCATTTGAATCCCAAAGTACTTCAAACACTCCTAATGAGTGGGCTCCACAACCGACGACTCATACATGAGCCAATGTTTACACTACGACATCGGCAACTAAGACTGAAATGGGCACTTGATCATCGGCACTGGGCATTGGCGCAGTGCCAGATCGTTGCATGGTCTGATGACTCCAGGCGCTTTCTTCCTCAAGCCAATGGGAGGACGCGAATCCCACGGGGACACCTCCTGGTCACCTGGGTAGAAGACAAAATGACGGCGGATCCATTATGCTCTGTGGAACATTAACATGGGCATCTAAGGGTCCAAAGGAGCTCATGCAAGGCATCGTGACGGCAACGGAGGACTGTACACTGGTTGCAAACCGCGTACACCCTTTCATAATGATCATGTTTCCCAAAAGTAGTTGCATTTTTAAACAAGATAATGCGCCATGTCATAATGTTGTTTGTTTGTGCTCTCTTTAGATTAGTTCAGACGTTCCTTGCACAACAGTTTTTAAAATGGATAGGGACTGCAACTGCTGTGTTCGGATGCAGGCTGAGTTGGCATCCCTTCGCTCCCAGCTTCAGGCAGTGTTGGCTTCGGTCTCACAGCTAGAGGCTGTTGCCAATGGGCATCACTGTGGGGGTCCGGATGGGGGTTTTTCAGGGGCGGCCAGCTCGTCCCACGCATCCCCCGATCGGACTACGACTGTGGCTTCCCAGGATACTGCCCACATTGAGGCTGATCCCTCACCTGTGGTAGAGTGGGAGGTCGTCTCGAGGTGTGGCAGGGGGCGAAAGACATTCCAGAGGGCTGAACGGAAGGTCTCTCCGGTTTGTCTGACGAACTGGTTTCAGGCTCTGTCTCAGGCTGATACTGATCTTCGGCCGGACATGGCTGCTTGTCCTGTTCCAGAGGTTGCCCCTCAGTTTGCAAGATCCGGGCGGTCGCAGAGGGTGGGCTTACTGCTAGTTGGGAGCTCCAACGTCAGGCGCGTAATGGGGCCACTTAGGGATATGGCAGCAATAGAGGGGAAGAAAACCAATGTGCACTCCGTGTGCATACTGGGGGGAGTCATTCCAGATGTGGAAAGGGTCCTTCCGGATGCCATGAAGGGTACAGGGTGCACCCATCTGCAGGTGGTCGCTCATGTCGGCACCAATGATGTGTGTCGCTATGGATCGGAGGAAATCCTCTCTGGCTTCCGGCGGCTATCTGATTTGGTGAAGACTGCCAGTCTCGCTAGCGGGATGAAAGCAGAGCTCACCATCTGCAGCATCGTCGACAGGACTGACAGCGCACCTTTGGTACAGAGCCGAGTGGAGGGTCTAAATCAGAGGCTGAGATGGTTCTGCGACCAAGTGGGTTGCAGATTCCTTGACTTGCGCTATAGGGTGGTGGGGTTTCGGGTTCCGCTGGATAGGTCAGGAGTCCACTATACGCAGCAAGCGGCTACACGGGTAGCAGGGGTTGTGTGGCGTGGACTGGGCGGTTTTTTAGGTTAGATGACCTTGGGCAAGTACAGAAAGGGCAACAGCCTCAAAGGGTGCGGGGCAAAGTCAGGACAGGCGGGGGCCAAGCAGCAATCGGTATTGTAATTGTAAACTGTCGAATCTGCATTGGTAAAGTACAGGAACTTCACGCGTTGATAGAAAGCACCGAAGCTGAAATCGTTATAGGTACAGAAAGCTGGCTGAAGCCAGAGATAAATTCTGCCGCAATTTTTACAAAGGCACAGACGGTGTTTAGAAAGGATAGATTGCATGCAACCGGTGGTGGTGTGTTTGTCGCTGTTAGTAGTAGTTTATCCTGTAGTGAAGTAGAAGTGGATAGTTCCTGTGAATTATTATGGGTGGAGGTTACACTCAACAACCGAGCCAGGTTAATAGTTGGCTCCTTTTACCGACCTCCCGACTCAGCAGCATTAGTGGCAGAACAACTGAGAGAAAATTTGGAATACATTTCACATAAATTTTCTCAGCATGTTATAGTCTTAGGTGGAGATTTCAATTTACCATATATAGACTGGGACACTCAGATGTTTAGGACAGGTGGTAGGGACAGAGCATCGAGTGACATTATACTGAGTGCACTATCCGAAAATTACCTCGAGCAATTAAACAGAGAACCGACTCGTGGAGATAACATCTTGGACCTACTGATAACAAACAGACCCGAACTTTTCGACTCTGTAAGTGCAGAACAGGGAATCAGTGATCATAAGGCCGTTGCAGCATCCCTGAATATGGAAGTTAATAGGAATATAAAAAAAGCGAGGAAGGTTTATCTGTTTAGCGAGAGTAATAGAAGGCAGATTTCAGACTACCTAACAGATCAAAACGAAAATTTCTGTTCCGACACTGACAATGTTGAGTGTTTATGGAAAAATTTCAAGGCAATCGTAAAATGCGTTTTAGACAGGTACGTGCCGAGTAAAACTGTGAGGGACGGGAAAAACCCACCGTGGTTCAAAAACAAAGTTAGGAAACTACTGCGTAAGCAAAGAGAGCTTCATCCAAGTGTAAACGCAGCCAAAACCCCTCAGACAAACAGAAGCTAAACGATGTCAAAGTTAGCGTAAGGAGGGCTAAGCATGAAGCGTTCAGTGAATTCGAAAGTAAAATTCTATGTACCGACTTGACAGAAAAACCTAGGAAGTTCTGGTCTTACGTTAAATCAGTAAGTGGCTCGAAATAGCATATCCAGACAGTCCGGGATGATGATGGCATTGAAACAGAGGATGACACGCGTAAAGCTGAAATACTAAACATCTTTTTCGAAAGCTGTTTCACAGAGGAAGACTGCACTGCAGTTCCTTCTCTAAACCCTCGCACAAACGAAAAAAATGGCTGACATCGAAATAAGTGTCCAAGGAATAGAAAAGCAACTGGAATCACTCAACAGAGGAAAGTCCACTGGACATGACGTGATACCAATTCGATTCTACACAGAGCACGCGAAAGAACTTGCCCCCCTTCTAACAGCCGTGTACCGCAAGTCTCTAGAGGAACGGAAGGTTCCAAATGATTGGAAAAGAGCGCAGGTAGTCCCAGTCTTCAAGAAGGGTCGTCGAGCAGATGCGCAAAACTATAGACCTATATCACTGACGTCGATCTGTTGTAGAATTTTAGAACATGTTTTTTGCTCGCGTATCATGTCGTTTTTGGAAACCCAGAATCTACTCTGTAGGAATCAACATAGATTCCGGAAACAGCGATCGTGTGAGACCCAACTCGCTTTATTTGTTCATGAGAACAGAAAATATTAGATACAGGCTCGCAGGTAGATGCTATTTTCCTTGACTTCCGGAAGGCGTTCGATACAGTTCCTCACTGTCGCCTGATAAACAAAGTAAGAGCCTACGGAATATCAGACCAGCTGTGTGGCTGGATTGAAGAGTTTTTAGCAAACAGAACACAGCATGTTGTTATCAATGGAGAGACGTCTACAGACGTTAAAGTAACCTCTGGCGTGCCACAGGGGAGTGTTATGGGACCACTGCTTTTCACGATACATATAAATGACTTAGTAAATAGTGTCGGAAGTTCCATGCGGCTTTTCTCGGATGATGCTGTAGTATACAGAGAAGTTGCAGCATTAGAAAATTGTAGCGAAATGCAGGAGGATCTGCAGCGGATAGGCACTTGGTGCAGGGAGTGGCAACTGACCCTTAACATAGACAAATGTAATGTATTGCGAATACATAGAAAGAAGGATCCTTTATTGTATGATTATATGATAGCGGAACAAACACTGGTAGCAGTTAAGTCTGTAAAATATCTGGGAGTATGCGTGCGGAACTATTTGAAGTGGAATGATCATATAAAATTAATTGTTGGTAAGGCGGGTACCAGGTTGAGATTCATTGGGAGAGTCCTTAGAAAATGTAGTCCATCAACAAAGGAGGTGGCTTAAAAAACACTCGTTCGACCTATACTTGAGTATTGCTCATCAGTGTGGGATCCGTACCAGATCGGGTTGACTGAGGAGATAGAGAAGATCCAAAGAAGAGCGGTGCGTTTCGTCACAGGGTTATTTGGTAACCGTGATAGCGTTACGGAGATGTTTGGCAATCTCAAGTGGCAGACTCTGCAAGAGAGTCGCTCTGCATCGCGGTGTAGCTTGCTCGCCAGGTTTCGAGAAGGTGTGTTTCTGGATGAGGTATCGAATATATTGCTTTCCCCTACATATACTTACCGAGGAGATCACGAATGTAAAATTAGAGATTCGAGCGCGCACGGAGGCTTTCAGACAGTCGTTCTTCCCGCGAACCATACGCGACTGGAACAGGAAAGGGAGGTAATGACAGTGGCACGTAAAGTGCCCTCCGCCACACACCGTTGGGTGGCTTGCGGAGTATAAATGTAGATGTAGATGTAGAATCCCAGGAGTGTGATGGACTCGTTCTAGGAACACAGTGGCGAGGTGCAATTAATGTGCTGGTCCTCCAACTCGACAGATCTGAGCTTGATGGAACACATCTAGGATGTAATTAAACGCGGCGTCAGAGCTCATCGCCGCACGCCCCGGAATTGACGAGAATTAGGAGACTTGTGTGTGCAGGTGTGGTGCCAATTCCCTCCAAGGCCTGCCAAGGCCTCATTGCTTCCGCGCCACGACGCGTCGCCGCTGTCATCCATGTCAAAGGAGGATATACCGGCTATTAGGTAGGTGGTCATTATATTCTGGCTGATCAGTGTATATAAGCAAAGGAGATTCGAATGGGGAATCACTGAGCATATCAGAAGGAACTTTAACCGTTCGGTCAACAGCCACAGTCTTGTTGGACATTGAGCGTTTCTGTGGAACCTTTGGAAGGAAAAGATGAACAAGAAAATTCAGGATCGGAATGTTACACCAGAATAAATGTAAGCTTCCTCCACAGCAGATGTTGTTTCGGTGCACGTTGAAGGACAGCGTACAGAAATCGAAACTCCAAATGGCAGGCTATCACAGGAATCAAGTTTGCCCTTTATTTCATTAACAATAAATAAAAACGATATTCCCAGTGCTCCACATGTGCAAATCGCCAAATTCGCGGGTGATGGAGACGCAAGACAAACATACGTCGTCTTAAGAACCAGTTATATTTCACTAGCATTGTGCCGAAAGAATAAAGCCAGACTGAAAGCAGAGGAGACAACTTCAGTCTACTCCTGCAAGATAAGGCCTGTATTCGTGACATGTTACGACTACAAAACGGTAACATCTCATGGAGTCCCGCTGTCCGGAACCTGTGGGTAAAACGTGGCCAACGAACAAGTGAGAAAACTACGAACAAATCGCTAGCGATGACAAAGAAACTTATCTCACTTTTCCTGAGCAGTGAGCAAAAAGTCTGTACTAGACTATGCAGGAGACTATTGAAAATACTCTATGGCAGTACTGTCTGAGGCTTAATGATTAAAACGCATCTTAGTGAAATGCTAATAGACCAAAAGAAACATATTACATGGATTCTGAAAGGGAGCAAATACTCGAGAATGCGAGACCTCCACCACGATTCCCAAGTGGATATACTACAGGCAGCAATTCAGAAGAGATCAATTAATCTACGTAATGAGATCGACCAGGTACGTGGAACCATCAGTCAGCTAGAACACACAGGTGCAACGAATCCCCGTCCCTGGCACGGAGCCTAACTTCATAAGAAGTTAGTACACATGCCACGACATAATTTTAGAACAAATCGAAGGTAGGTTTATAGACGTCGCTCTTGAAATCCTTCCCCGTAGTGAAATAAAGTGAACATAGGCCTCACCGCTTGCACACAGTTATGTAGTGACGGTCGTCTGGAGGCGATGTAACTCCGTATTAAAAAATTTAAAAAGTGAAATAAAATGGTGAGTCATTCTAGCGACGAATGGACCCAGAAAACGGGGAATCCACTAACATAACCGACTTTGACAAAGGAAACCTACCAAGACTTGTCGAATCCACGCCAAGTTACAGTGTTCCGTTCCGTTAATTAGTAGGAGACACACAGAAATGTTGACTCCTAGCACACTCGGACGCAGTGAAGATGTACACTACGTGATAAAAAGTATCCGGACACCTGGCTGAAAATGACTTAAAAGTTCGTGGGGCCCTCCATTGGTAACGCAAGAATTCAGTATGGTGTTGGCCCACCCTTAGCCTTGGCTTACACTCTCGCAGCCATACGTTCAATCACGTGCTGGAAGGTTTCTTGGGGAATGGCAGCCCATTCTTCACGGAGTTCTGCATTGGGAAGAGGTATCGACGTCGATCGGTGAGGCCTGGCACGAAATCGGCTTTCCAAATTATCCCAAAGGTGTTCTATAGGATTCACGTCAGGACTCTGTGCAGGCCAGTCGGTTACAGGGATGTTATTGTCGTGTAACCACTCCCGCAGAGGCCGTGTATTATGAACAGGTGCTCGATCGTGTCGAAAGATGCAATCGCCATCCCCGAATTGCTCTTCAACAGTGGGAAGCAAGGAGGTGCTTAAAACATCAATGTGGGCCTGTGCTGTGATAGTGCCACTCAAAACAACAAAGGGTGCAACTCCCCTCCATGAAAAACATGACCACATCATAACACCACCGCCTCCGAATTTTACTGTTGACACTATACACGCTGGCAGATGATGATCACCGGACATTGGCCATACTCGCACCCTGCCATTGGATCGCCACATTATGTGCTGTGATTCGTCATTCCACACAACGTTTTTCCACTATTCAGTCGTCCAATGTTTACGCTCCTTATACCAAGCGAGGCGTAGTTTGGCATTTACTCGCATGATATGTGGCTTATGAGCAGCCACTCGACCATGAAATCCAAGTTTTCTCAACTCCTGCGAAACTATCATAGTACGTGGAGTGGATCAAGATGCAGTTTGGAGTTCCTGTGTGATGGTCTGGATAGATGTCTGCCTATTACACATTACGGTCCTCTTCAACTGTCGGCGGTCTCTGTCAGTCAACAGACGAGGTCGGCCTGTACGCTTTTGTGATGTACGTGTCCCTTCACGTTTCCACCCCACTATCACATCGGAAACAGTCGACCTAGGGATGTTAAGGAATGTGGAAATCTCTCGTGCAGACGTATGATACAACTGACACCCAATCACCTGACCACGTTCGAAGTCCGTGAGTTCCGCGGAGCGCCCCATTCAGTTCTCTCACGATGTATAACGACTACTGAGGTCGCTGATATGGAGACCGGGCAGTAGGTGGCAGCATAATTCACCTAATATTGCACCTAATATGAAGAACGTGTGTTTCTGTCGGTGTCCTGATACTTTTAATTGCATAGTGTATTTTTGTGCTACTGCGACTGAGTAGCCAGTCGACACCGGACAGCCATTAATGAATATGCGTCATCATTTGACTGAAACTTTGTTATATGTGTTACCTTGGGGAAAAATACAAATACACTGTTATACGTGTTGCCACGGGGAGAGATAATGGCATACGCCTTCATCACAGTCCACGCCGTTCAGTGCTTCTGTCTTAGCGGCAGTTTGATTAAAAAAAGGAATCAGTTGACAAGACATCCTGACGCATCAAGGAGTCGTCATTTTGATATTGGTGGGAAGTGTGTGGGGGAGGTGGAGTGGTGACAATTGCAGAGGAAGACCAAGGCATGACTGCACTAAGCACACTAAGCAGGTCCAGATGGATGCAGGTCGCAGCACTATGTGGAAACGAAGAGGCTTGCACACCACAGGATGACGTGGAGAACTGCGTCAAACCAGGCCAGACTGAGGACAATACACTATTTATAATGGACAGCCAGATGAAAACGAGACAGATGGACAAAAGTGATTAAACTCCTCATTATTTCAGAAGTAATCTCCATAATTGTTAATACTGTGAGACATGGCGTCAATACCTTATGGAAAAATGTCTGCGGTTGCCTATGAAACAGTGATTGTACTCACGCGTATGCACTTCTTCGTCCGAAACAACTCGACGGCCACGAATGTCTTTCTTCAGGGCTCCACAAATACGGAAACCGCATGGGAAGAGATCGGGACTGTATGAAGGATGTATAAGGGCTTCCTAGCGGAGCTTCTGCAGCGTACTCGAAACTTATGGACGGGCCCACATCTTGCCAAGTTTGTTTTGACTACACTGGAGTAATAAACAATTTACTTTCTTTCCATCTGTCATGATTTTTATTTAATTGACCCCTACACATAATGATCCATTCCTCGACCGAGTAGCTTTGGACCATGTGGTCCTATGGAATCTGACAACATAAAAAATAATGGTTCAGAATTTTGACATAAGTAACAAATACATTTCGTAAGAGACTAAGGTAGCAGATTGCAGGATCCTACTATCGTCCCAACGAACCGAATGCAACCTGTTTTCCGGTGACGGAATTCGTCTAATTTCATACCGCTATATTTTACTGTTTCTGTGCCTGAATATAATGATTCAAGATATTTATTAATGACATTCAGAACTGTATATTCCGATTCCGCTGCTAATTGTATCAAGTTCAGACTTCCGCAGGTAATTTGCTGTCGATGATTTGCATAATCATATTACCTGCGGAAGGATGAGACTATAGTTTATATTATCCAAGTCACTAACAAGCAGTACAATATACTTCCTTTCCCAGATGCCCTCCTCACGGATTCCCATGCGCGAGAAGGTCACGTGAAGCTACTCATAGAATTCGGTAAGTTTTGCAACATCCGCCTCTCACTATGTTATATTTTCTCGTCTCTGGCATATTTTTTAGTGCTGGGACTGCTCGATATGTAATTTGTGGATCTCGTCAGCGCTCTTCGTGCGCGCCAAGTCTGAAATCGACACTGTTTTTGCCGCCATTGCACTGTCTGCCTTCGTAAATGCTCTGAGGACGCAAGAGTGGATTTACAGAAGCATTGTCATTTAACAGGTATCAAAATTATGCTAGTCAGCAGTAGAATGTAGAGTCACTGCTCTGTTAAAAATTTGATTAAAATAAATATCAACATATCTTGATTTTAAAAAGCTATGTCTTATCTTAGACAAAGCTAAAGCTCACGTACATCAAGCGCAATCTGACAGCAACGTTCTAGATGGAAGTTACCTCAGTAGTTCACACTCATCAATAGCGCAAAGGTAAATAGCAGACACAGCGATAGGAATTTGGACATGGTTAGGTTATGTTAGGTTAGGTTAGAAGTGATTATAAAAAACCACATTCCAGCAATAGTAAATGTGATTTGGCATCTCGACCTACAGTCAGTCGCTGTGCTGTATCGATGTGAGCCCACATTTTTAATAACAGTGAAATATGAAACATCGAACATAAGCACCTCTGTAGAATCGAGACGGCGTCTCTGGCAGTTTCATCAGCGCCTCACTTGCCTTATTTATTGAAAAGTGCACGCAGAGACCGGAATACGTAATTTTCAGAATAGTGTATACTATCTTTGAAGTGAATGTCCTATGCGATAATCATAGAATCAATCAGTCAGTGCAGCTAAGGGTTATCTAGAGCAATGTGCGACCGTAAAATGTTTGCAAAGTATCAGTCGCTCTAATATAGTTAAGTAAAAAATAAATGACCACAGAATTCTAAATTTAAAAAAAATGTTTAGATATCATTCCATGTAACTGACTTGAGGAATCAAATGAACAGATTAATATACGCCTTCATATTACACAAACGACACATGTTAAGTTCAAATGGTTCAAATGGCTCTGAGCACTATGGGACTTAACATCTGTGGTCATTAGTCCCCTAGAGCTTAGAACTACTTAAACCTAACTAACCTAAAGACATCACACACATCCATGCCCGAGGCAGGATTCGAACCTGCGACCGGAGCGGTCACGCGGTTCCAGACTGAAGCGCCTAGACCGCACGGCCACACCGGCCGGCACATGTTAAGTAAACTGCAAACAATGTACTACTCGTATGAACAAATTTTCCATACACAACACAAAGCATTTACATATTAAGTTAAACTGTCCCTAAGTGTGAGTGAACAGGATGTAATAATCGTAGCTACTGACCTCACGAAGACACAAAAGTTTATAACGGGAGTGGAACGTAAGTTCACTCACGCTGTTCATATGAAATTCGCAACGCGAATTAGTGAATCTTTAGCCACGAAATATAAACGTCACACAACGGATAACCCCAGTAACGAAAACCATATTATCAAGCAGCAAACCAGCGACAAGCCAAGCCGCATCCACATTCAACACCAAACGTAACTCCCCCAAATGTATCCTCGCCTCGCTGAGTCCACACCAGACAAGCGTCCGTATTCGGAAGCTATATTCCAGCATGATTCTTTGTTTATTGACAACGCTTTCGTTGGTCCAGATTCCCGGAAAGTTGCGCCATGAGTTCTACAAACCTAACAGAGAAATCCTTCCAAAGATAGGGAGCGTTTGTTGTCGACACTTTGCAGCAATGCTACAACTATTCCGTGAAGTAGCGAAAATATAAAAAGCGTAGAACTGAGCGTTGAAAGTAGCGATTTATAGCCAACTTTCCACTGTTCTTGCCGGCCGCGGTGGTCTCGCGGTTCTAGGCGCGCAGTCCGGAACCGTGCGACTGCTACGGTCGCAGGTTCGAATCCTGCCTCGGGCATGGATGTGTGTGATGTCCTTAGGTTGGTTAGGTTTAAGTAGTTCTAAGTTCTAGGGGACTGATAACCACAGCAGTTGAGTCCCATAGTGCTCAGAGCCATTTGAACCAGCCATCCACTGTTCTTCATAATACTAGATGCACTGATGCTAACACTAAGCGAAACAGCGCAACTTTTTCTCGCTATTCTTTCTAAGATTCTCCGTGGTTTCCCTTAGTCAGTCAATGTGAATATTAGGACTAGCACGAGCACTTGTCTTTCGCAACCTTGTCCCATTCGAGCTGTCCTCCGTCTCCAATGATTTCGTCGTTGACGGATATTAAATCCTAATTTCCCTCCCTTTATTGCAATCAGTTCGCGAGACCTCAAGAGAAAAACATATTTGAAACTGACTACGAAGTACCTATTAAAATTAGAACTCATTTCCAAGTTATCCAACAAAACGCTGCACAGTTTACACGGATGGCAGCTGGAAACAAACTTTTAACAGATTTTGTGAACGATACATAACTTTTTTCTTTTGAGTCGTATTTATTGGATCTCCCATAAACAGATGAAAATGTGAATGGGAGAGCGGAAAAGGTTGCTAGGCTTCTGTCTGCTGCACTCTCACTTCATCCAATGACGTAGTTAGCGGTAGGGATGCCTACTTGCTGTAGCATTACTGAGAAATAGGAGGAAAAGAGTGGGACGGGCTTACGGAGGTGTACTGCGACGGCTGCGGAGGTTCAGTGCGATAAACACAATCAATGTCGGGTCTGCAGCGCTTTTCGGGATTAAATGGCCAGTAATTGAGCACAAATTGGCTTCATTCACTTAGTAGAGGCAACCGATACCTGTTTTAATAATGACAATAGTAATTCAATATGAACGCCTCCAGTTACAGTTTAACTACGTCGTTTAAAATTACCTTGAGCAAGGGCCGTGTGATAGCATTAATTAGCGGAGATCGAAGTAATCTTCTGATGTATTTTTTGTTTCGACGATAATTTGCAGAAACAGATTACCTTGCCAATCAAATATATAATGCCTAATTACCAAATGCAAACCTTTCGATTTACCGGTTCTTCTCGTATTACGGCTCGCTACTCAGTGTCACTGTTCCACTACTCAAAAGACATTATGCATTTGGGTTGTTATACATCAATTTGTATGCACTTTGGTGTGTTATATTCAGATTCTAGATTTCAAAATGCTCTAGCATTCAAGATTTTTGAATTGTAAGGGCTTTTACAGTATTTCGATGTTTATTGTTCTTTTGTTTAGTATTTTTTTCTTTTCTTTTTATCGCACCTGAGCGTTAGAAGATTACAGATCATCACTAGGTAGCAGGTACGATAAAGAACTGGTAAACAAACGAAGATCATTGTTGTCACATTTTTCAAATACCAAAGAAGAGTATAGTTGAATTTACGTCGTGAACTAATGTAAACCTTATATTGACGCCATGTTCACACATACATATTAAGTAGTTCTGGATATGTATTTCTTGTTCGTTTTAATTCTGTCAGTATTCGCCAGTACTGTTTTCGATTCTGCTATATATCTTCGAAGCCAACTGCCTTGCCGCAGTGATAGCACCGGTTCCCGTCATATCACCGAAGTTTATTGCTACCGGCTTTGGCTAGTACTTGGACGGGTCTGCTGAGTGCTGTTGGCAAGTGGGCTGCACTTAGCCCTTTGAGGCCAATTGATGAGCTCCTTCACGGACAAGTAGCGGCCCCGCTCACGAAAACTGACAACGGCAGGGAGAGTGGTGTGCTGATCACATGACCCTTCGTATCCGCAGCCGGAGGAGGACTTAGGATGACGCGGCGACCGGTCGGTACCGTTGGACCTTCCATGCCTTTTATGACGGTGTTTGTTTACCTGTTTATGTATCTTTGGGTTACGAAGTGATAGAGAAAACCTGATTTCACCAGTACGTAAATCCACTCAGTAACAAACTACATACAGAAAAAAGTTTAAATTTGTTGACTAGTGTTATTTGTGCTGTCGGGCCCAGGGCACACAGTGAACCCCGTTCCGGGTCCTTCCAACGTAGCATACCATGAGTTGAACAGAGGACATCCACGTCGGCAGCTAGTACACTAAGCATTAACCACGGAGGGAAACAAATACAATATTTCGAAAATAGTTCTCCACCTGCATACAGATTGTTCATTTCAATGTTGATTCGCACCTTCTTTCAAGCATTTTCCATCTAACAACAATTTGAAATATCTGATTGGCGTTCACAGTTTTGCGATGCTGTATGATGTCTCATGTAAAAAATAAAAATTTGATAGTTCAAATCGTTGAAATGGCTCTGAGCACTATGGGACTTAACTGCTGGGGTCATCAGTCCCCTAGAACTTAGAACTACTTCAACCTAACTAATCTAAGGACATCACACACATCCATGCCCGAGGCAGGATTCGAACCTACGACCGTAGCGGTCCCGCGGTTCCGGACTGTAGCGCCTAGAACCTCTCGGCCACTCCGGCAGACAAAATTTGGGTGTGGTAGATATGACTATATGCTGTGGGTCTGCTAGATGTTATTATGTGCTGCGAGGCTTTTATAACAGGAAAATTACTTTTTCTTTTAAAAACATATCTCTTAACTGCTAAGTCAATTATTCCGATGAAAATATGTTTAACTGAAGAGAAGTACTTCTTAATGAAATTTATTTCACTACCGAAAAGTAACAAGAAAATAAAAAAACTAGTAATGCGGTATTATATGCGGAAATTAATTCTTCGGTGAAGGCACTACACGCTCTGATGTCCTACATATCACGTCAGCGAGTCACATAAGTCTTAAAACTGGACCTGGGAACAGGGAATAGCGTTACATATCACATTTTTTTTCCTGAAGTTCATTTTTCTTAGTTATTGGTGACGAGGAACTACCAGACAGTTGAACTCCCAGGCAAACTTTGCGAGTGAGTGAGTGGGCATGACAGTAAGAAAAACACGTTAATTATGTGGAAAAATAGTTTTAGAGCTTGCTTTCATTCTATGAGCGAACATGCATTAACGAGCTGGAACTGTTGTATGGCCCGAACCACACCTAAAATAACTTTGCACGTTCCGCATTGTGGTGCCGCAGCTGTGAATAATGTAAGGTATTTGTACAACACTCACTGGAAACGTTCAGGTTGCCTGTATTATAAAGTAACAGAGACGTTCATTAGTAATTGTTATAAGGACAGTCTGCTTAAGCAGGTTCCCCTACAACTCTCTACATAATAAAATTGGTCAAGAAATTTGCATCTTAGGTTGTCGCTGAGTTAATGGAATCGAGCCAGTGGACTCTCTTGAAGAATCCGTTTTAAGCCTTCATCCGGTTACAAACCAGAGCACTGCGATCTCTTACGACAAAGACGCATTTCAGGTGAAGAATTATGGAACATGTTTTATGCTCGATAATTATGACGTTTTTGGAGAAGGAAAATCTCCTCTATAAAAATCAACATGGATTCCGCAAACAGAGATCCTGCGAAACTCAGCACCCTCTGTTTCTACATGAGATCCACAGTGCCGCAGACAATGGCGCTCTGATTGATACAGTGTTCCTTGACTTCAGGAAGCCATTTGACACCTTCCGCTCTGCCGTTTATTGAAATAAATACAAGCTGATCGAGTATCGGAGCAGATTTGCGACTGGATTCAAGACTTTTTTGCAGACAGAACTCAACACGTCGCTCTTTACGGAACAAAATCGACAGATGTGAAGGTAATTTCCGGTGTACCCCAAGGAAGTGTGATAGGACAGTTACTGTTAACAATATATTAAATGATTCAGGAGAAGGCGTAGGATCCTCTCTGGGCTATCGCAGTTAACAAAGTAGCAACGCCAGAAAATACTAGCTATGTGCAGAATGACCTCCAGAGAATTTATGCATGGTGCAGGCTCTGGCAGATGAAGCTGAACGTAAATAAATGTAACACATTGCGCTTACATAGGAAAAGAAATCCGCTATTGTACAGCTACACTATTGATGACAAACCGCTGGAAGCAGTATCTACCGTAAAATATGCAGGAGTAACTGTCCAGAGCGACCTTAAGTGAAATGACCATGTAAAACAAATAGTGAGAAAAGTAGATGCCAGACTCAGATTCATAGAATCTTAAGGAGATGTAACTCATCCACAAAGGAAGTGCCTTATAAGGTGCTTGTTCGATCCACTCTTGCGTATTTTTCATCTATCTGGGATCCCTGCCAGATAGGACTGATAGAAGAGAGAGAGAAGATCCAAAGAAAAGCGCCACGTTTCGTCACGGGATCGTTTAGTCGGTACGAGAGCGTTACGGAGATACTCAATAAACTCCATTGGTAGAAGCTACAAGAGGGGCGTTGTGTATCACGGAGAGATTTACTAGTGAAATTTCGAGAGAACTCTTTCCGGGAAGAGTCGGGCAACATGTTACTACATACGTCTCGCGTAATGACCATGGGAGGAAAATTCGAGAAATCAGAGCCAATTCAGAGGCTTACCGACAATCATTCTTCCCGCGCGCTGTTCGCGAGTGGAACAGTGTTTGAGGCCTCAGTTAGTGGTACAAAAAGTACCCTCCGCCACACAGCATTCGGTGACTTGCGGTATATGATGTAGATGTAGTTACCTTAAATGGCGCCATTAGCAAATATTAATGATAATTTGACAAAACAGTACACCAGATTTTGTCGTTGGTGAACAAAGGGTAAAGTCAACGCAGCCGTGGCCAACACCTCGGTTCAATTGGCGTAGTGACAGTTACGATGGGGCCCTGCACCTAGCAAACTTTTATTTTAACTGAATGAGGCAGATCCATGCGGATCTGTTACCATCTAATGATGAAGCTCCTCACAATCAACAACCCTACCATCAACTTCAGTACTAGTGGAAGAGGTAGTCAGTACGACACTTACTGTTTACAAATTGTCCAGTACCCTAACGCACCTTCCGTCCACTTACCATTCACTCTGATGTGGTGGTCCAGGTGAACTGTCTCTGCAGTCAGCAGTGTCATAGCTCCCACGACACATCAGAGCTACATGAGATCTCACTCCTGACCTCCAAATTGCATCAGTACCACCAGCGAAGTCAGCGGTCAGAGGTGTCACGCCATTACACGTCGCAGCTTTCCAGACGTTATCTGCATTGCTGGCAATTACAACTGCAACACTTTGAAGTCTCCTAGCAATAAATCACAACTTTTTCATGAAGTGTGGTATAAAAGTGGTTTTCATTTCAGCGCTAGTGCAAGGAGTAGGTTGCGATAAAGGAAAACGTCTATCTGCACATGCTGGAGTTCGACAGCGATAGATTCTTTGCCTATCAACTCTGTGGTATATCCCTCAGTCCGAAAAGCCTTCGGAAGGCCCAACGGTACTGACCGGCCGCCGTGTCATCCTGAACGGGTAGGCATCATCGGACGCAAATATGGAGGAGCATGTGGTCAGCACACTGCTGTCCCAACCGGTGTCAGTTTTCGAGACCGGAGCTGTTACTTCTCAAACAACTGGCTCCTCAATAGGTCTCACAAGGTCTGAGTGGACACTGCTTGCCAACAGCGTTCGGCAGACGCGAACGGTGACCCATCTAAGTGATAGTCCAGCCCAACAGTGCTTAACTTGGGTTATCTGACGGGAACCGGTGCTTTCACTGAGGCAAGGTATATAGTCCTATAGTAATGCCGTTCCGTTGTTCGATATCCCGTGTCTGTCGTACCAATGTGGAATCTAGGGGCACAGGAGAGACATTCTCAACGCCACAGAGGATCTCATAGATGCCACGCGACGCCCAAGAGAACAGACATACTGTTTGTACAGGCGAGCAGGATCGCACTGCCACGTCACGATCTTGTGTCTGGAAATGCGCTTGCTTCCAGCAAGACCAATATCCGCACGGATAGTGTGAAGGCGTTTGTCACACCATGAACTGTTACCAACGAGATCGTTATTGATTTTCTTTGACCTGGTAACAGAGAGAGGGGCGCCGGAAGTGGTGCGCCTGGTGTCAACGATGGACACAGGAAAGGCACTACTTCGTTTTTTTCAGACGAGTCCCGGATCTGCGTGCATCTGCGTCTATATCTACGCTTCGTAAGCCGCTTTATAGTGTGTGATGAAGGTTACTTTGTGTACTAGTGAGCAAAATTGCGACAGAATGTGACCATCGCCTATGTTCGCCATCAACATGCAATAACCACTCACAGATGGCATCACTAGCTGTGGAGGGTACATAAAGTGTATCGGGGGGACACGGAAAATAGTGCAGCCGTTGTCGTAATGCGGAAATGCAGCTATTAATATGACGTCCAAAAGGGAATGGTTTTTTGGCAAAGGGTGGGAGCATTTTGGAAATGGCTCAGTTTGAATACCGTTCGCTTGCCTCCGTGGTTAAAGTACTATCACGAACCGGTGCCGAGATAGCTGTGGCGCACCATGGGCCATAGATGACAGGAGTGAGCGACGGCTGCGGAAATCTGTACGGGCCACTAGACGTGTAACTGTTGAGCAACTTATTGCCCAGATGAAGGAAGGGGCTACCAACAGTGTCTCCTCAACAACCATACTGCTAAAGTGGCTGCGTATGGGCTTCCGCAGCAGGCGACTAGTTCATGGAGCTATGCTGACTGCTGTCCATCGGTGAAGACTGGAATTTGACGCCAATTCCGCAATTCGACGTCAACTTAGTGTCAACACTTGAGTTTTTCAGATGAATCGCGTTTGATGCTCCTTCCAACAGATGGACGTTGGCGTGTACGAAAGTCTGAGAGCTAACACCTTGCATCGAGGAGGGAACGTTATGGTCTGGGAAATGTTTTCGTGGCACTTCTGGGTGATCTCGTCTTTATGGCAGACACAATAGATCAGCACAAGTATGCATCTATCCTTGAGGACGATATCCATCGCTGCGTGCAGTTCGTATTGCTTTGGCACGATGGCGTCTACCTGCAGAGCAATGCAACGTGCCACACAGCTCGCAGTGTAGTGCGTGGTTCGAAGAGCACCAGGATGAGTTTAGCTGACTACCCTGGCCACCAGATTTCGGATTTAAACCCAATAAAGAATCTGTCGGACCACCTCGACGAGAGTGTTTATGGTATGGATCCTCAACAGAGAAACCTGGCGCAGCTGGCCACGGCACTGCAGTCGGCGTTGCTCCACGTCCATGTTGGTATCTTCCAGAACCTCACTGACTCCCTTCCCGCACGTCTTACTATCGATAGTTGGTCACTCGAATGTGACTGGACAGTGTAGTTACCAGAGAGCTCAACAGTAAGAAGCATAAAAAAAAATTCAAATGTGTGCGAAATCTTATGGGATTCAACTGCTAAGGTCATCAGTCCCTAAGCTTACACACTACTTAACCTAAACTATCCTAAGGACAAACACACACACACACACACACACACACACACACACACACACACACACACACACACACACACATATGCCCGAGGGAGGACTCAACCTCCGCCGGGACCACCCGCACAGTCCATGACTGCAGCGCATGAGACCGCTCGGCTAATCCCGCGCCGCTAAGAAGCATCAAATGAAGACTTACAAAATGAACTGCTTATTGTTCATTTTAGTGTCAAGAATGAAATTAGCACGCACAGTTTGCTGTGGTTTCTGAGGCTTATCACTCTCTTTGCTGGCGCGGAAACTCTTGTTTTCTGTCTGAGTAAATTATTGGTATTTTTAAAGATGTTATCCTTTCATTTATTCTTTCTATACATCTTGTTAACAATTTATTTCCAAGTAAACTCTAAGAAAAAAAGGCGACGCACCACGAACGAATTTTCTGAATGGGACGGACATCGGTAGATGTGATGTACATGTACAGGGGAAAAAAAAAGATTACACCTTCAGAAAAATTGGATGATTTCTTCGAGAGAGAAAGCGTCACAAATTGAGCCAGTCAATAACGAGTGGTCCATCTCTGGCCCTTATGCAAGCAGTTATTCGGCTTGGCATTGATTCACAGGATTGTTGGCATCCTCTGAGGGATATCGTGCCAAATGGTGCCCAACTTGCGAGTTCAATCGTTAAACTATCGTGTGCGTTGGAGGGCTCTGTCCATAATGGTCCAAACGTTCTCTGTTGTGGAGAGATCCGGCGACCTTGCTGATCAAGTTACGGTTTGGAAAACACGAATACAAGCAGTAGAAACTCTCGCTCTCGCCTTGTGCGGGTGGGAATTAATTTGCTGAAGTGTAACCCCAGAATGGCTTGCCGTGGAGGGCAACAAATGAGGTGCAGAATACCGTTGACGTACCGCTATGCTGTACGGGTGCCACGGATGATAACCGAAGGGTCACTGCTGTGAAATGCAGTAGCACCCCAGACCATTATTCGTGGTTGTGGGGCAGCATGGGAACGACAGTCAGGCTGGTAGCCTAGGCTGTCGGGGACTTCTCCAGAAACGTCTTCGCTAGTTACTGGGATCAGTTCGAAGCAGGGAGCGTCACTGACAACAGTTCTACTTCAGTCTACAAGATCCCATGCCCGGCAGCACTGCGAACGGGCTTGTTCGTGTACAGAGGTCCATGGTAGGCGGCGCAGCCCCTTTCTGTGAGTCGCTTATTAACGGTCCTTGTGGTCACTGACGCACCAGTTGCATGTCGGATCAATGATAATGATGAATCCGTGACTCTAAGTGCCTCTGACGACTCCTCGGTCCTCAAGTTCTGTCCTCACTCTGTATACCCTGGCATCGACATGTTCGCTGTTTCCTATCCTTGCCAGACTGCGCGGACAAATTACGCTGCAGCGTGGTACATTCATCCATCGGCCGCCAAAATTAACAATTTTGCATTTTTCATACCTGCATGAATATGAATTTGTGACCAATTTGCGTAACTCCTTCGTAGTGCGTCGCCTTTTTTTCTTTTTTTTTTCTTTTTCTTTTTTTGCGGTAAAATGTATTTCACTGTCGTGCGTCGTAATAAAATTGTGATCATTAGATCTTCATTAGATAATGTAGCTTTACGGTTTATGCAATGAGTCACAAAAGTAGTGTATTGGATTGTAGCGCAGGAATTTTTGATGAAATAATGAAACAAAAATCTGACATGAACTCTGCAAGAAAAATGTTCATTGCGTAACGTTGCGCCGCTTTTTAATGTAAATTAGCTTAAAACAGCTCTCATGACCAGTTCTTCACTCAGCTATGCAATCTGTGGCTAATCAAATAATGAAGCTTTAATTTCCTTAACACAAAACAGAATACAAGCCAGTGGACGCTTCTCCAGCATCTTCTTCCTTTGGAAAGTTATTCCGCGGTACTCCGAATGAAATTCTAGCTACACCCACAGGCTCGGAACAGCAAACTCACTTCGGTCAGTTAAGGGATAGTAGCAGGAGGACAGGATGTGGCCGGGAGCACGCGCCTCCTGTTGCGGAAGTAAACTGGACGCACGCGTGTGTTCGCCCCACGTCATTAACTAGAGTTGCTGGCTCTGTTCAAATGTAACCGTGCAGTGTTCTTTGAAGAGAGGCTAACGAACAAATACCCTAGGGCCTAGAGGACAAGTAGTACCAGTCCACCTAAGAGAGCCAGCCACACACATAAGTGTGCGACAGTCTGCCCAGCATAGGTAAAAAAGTTTTATAGTTACCGACTTTGTAAAACCAAGGCTACTGCCCTCAAAATAAAAATGTAAATGTAATGCGGAACCGATTTACGCCGAAAAATACAAGAGTCATTCGCAAAGTAAGGAATGATCGGTCGCGAAATGGAAAACACAGTGAAAATCTGATGAAGCTTCGCACACATGCGTTGGGTACTGCATCTAGTACGCCCGTCAATCGCATCATGTCGCTCTTTTCAGTTCTAAGATCACAGTGAGAACGTAAAGATGGCTAGAAATTAGCGTCTCCCGCCGAGTATGAAGGCCTGGCGAATGATTTCATCTGAAACTATGCAATCCGCATAAAAAAAAAACTGTCATGCGGTTCGTTCTACACGACAATTCTCGGCCACACTCTGCAGGGGCAATGAAGATGCTCCTGCAGCGTTTTCGATGGGAAGTATTTGATCACCCACAATACAGGCCATAATTGGCAACCCCTGAGGTTCGTCTCTGCTCAAATGAACCGCTGGCTACGAAGACAATATGGTTCAAATGGTTCAAATGGCTCTGAGCACTATGGGACTCAACTGCTGAGGTCATTAGTCCCCTAGAACTTAGAACTAGTTAAACCTAACTAACCTAAGGACATCACAAACATCCATGCCCGAAGCAGGATTCGAACCTGCGACCGCAGCGGACGAAGACAATATTTTGACACAGACAACGAGCTGCAGTCTAGAGTAGAAAATTTTCGAAAAGCACTGGCGGCTGTCTTCTATAACGAGGGTACTGAAAAGTTGGTACAACGCTACGACAGATGTCTAAGTCTGAGCGGCGACTGTGTAGAGAAGTAGCTGGAAGGTGTAGCTAATCGTTGCAAATAAAACTGTGGTTTCCATTTCACGACCTATCGTTCCTTACTTTCCGAATAGCCCTCGTATTAGTACAAATTTTGGCCACCAGGTGCAAATCTGACACTATACATGGTTTGTATGACGGTATGACATCACAGCTATCAAGAAGAGGGACCGCGCTTGTTGGTGAAATTGTTTAATATGAACGGCAGCAATTACAGTACTGCATTGAGAGAGTATCGCCATCTGAAAACAAGGTCTGACGAGAAGGCCAATCCCATTAAATGATGTAAAGGAGATGATAATAAAATTCGGAAACACAGTTCATCTTGGTGTGGCACCTGGAAGAGTAGGGCGTCTTGTCCTGGTGCAAGTCGTTGACGCCGTTGCCACTGCTGTAACGGACCATGCAGCACGTGCCCTGGGAAGTGCTGGTGCTAGTGTTCGTGCGGTATAACGAGGACTGCCCACTCCATGGTGAGCAGCAAGGGAAGTTTTGTTGTCTATTTTAAACTGGTACCCGCACAAGATCCAGACGATGCAGCAACTGAAACCTCCTGATCCGCAGCAACGTTCTGAATTTGCTTTTCGGTTACTGGGACGGATCGAAGTTGATTACATGTGACCAGGCAATAGTCTATGGAGCGACGAGGCACATTTTACACTAGAGGGTGCAATAAATACACACAACTGCTGAATCTGGGGTACTGTTAAACGTATTGTGCAAGAAGAGCCATTGCCGTCGCCTTATATGAGTGTGTGGTGTGAATTCACAAGCACATTTATTCTCGGTCCGTACTTTTTGACCAGCTTGTGCTTCCTGCTTTGGAAGAGCGCAACTGTTTGGAAACCACTGTTTTCATGCAAGATGGAGCTACATCTCATGCCGTTCTCCCTGTTAAAGATATTCTTAATTCGACCTTCCACGCAAGTTATCTCCAGAGGTTTTTCAGATGCATAGCTAGCAAGATCACCTGATCTGAATCCATGTGACTTTCGGCTCTGGGGATATCTTCATTGCACCCTCTGTGCCAAGGACACGTTCGGTCTCTATTTGATTTGAAGGCCGGTACATAAGAACACGTTGCTGAGATTTCACCGGAACTGCCGCGAGAAATTTCTAATCACATCGTTTTGCGGTTCTAATCACATCGTTTTGCGGATGCAACGTCTCGGCGACGTCCCTGGTGCTCATAGTGAACAAGTTGTGTAAGCGGGGGTTAATTATAAAATCAATGTTGTGCCCTTCTCACTTGCTTGACTTTTCTGCCCACGTCCCGATCTTAATCTATTACAAATGGAAACATTTGTGTAAGTCTTTCATGTATCCACAGTGCCAGATTTACACCTGGTGGTCAAAACTGGAACTAAGTTTTTCCAGCGTAAGTCTGTTCTGCATTACCACATTATAATATCTATCGAGTTTCGCTGACACACGATAATTACGGTCCACACTGTACCTCTGTGCGTAGCTGCACTTTAATTACAACCACCTCTTATTAAGAAAATATTCTAATAAATTTGATTCGATTCTATCCTGCTCTAATAGTAATAAAGAAACTTAAGAACTGTCCTCAACTTCAAAGATGATTTAAACACGGCAGTGCTTTACTAGACAAGATGAAATTGAAGGCGGTATGCCCTCGTCGTCCATATGTTTCCTTGACTGACTGACTCAATCAGTTATAGCTGACTTCCAAATCAAGATGCAACTTGGCATTTTTCACATACGAGTATTCAAATCACTGTAGGAAATGAAAGACGCGATAAATTGCTGAAAAAAATCGCAAGATCGACTTAGGTTTGAATACCTCAAACGTAAATGCATATTAACAGTGACATATTAGCCGCATCTATGCTCTTCAAATTATTAGATTATAGGTTAGATGCTTATTATTATATGTGTCCATGAAAAATCATCCTAACGACTTCATTTATAATAGAGGATACCGTGAAGCAGTTGTTTGCATAACGTCGATATAAACCCATTTAATAGCTAAGTTATACATTTCCTATCGGCAACTTATGAGTACAAGATCCATGTACAGAAAAATATTCAATAAAGTTATAAATTGATATAAGTTTTTTAAAGGAATGTAATGTATAGGGACTTGCTTTAACGAATGACAAAATTTTGTACACCACGTCACATAAATACCAAGGAGTACCAGCGGAAACAGGTAAGGAAACATAACCAACACTTATGGTCAGTCGTTGTTAAGACAAGCGGTGGGCTTTTGCTCATTGATGGCATGTAAGAATATTGTTAGTAAAGCAAATAAATGCACAGTGCGTCCCAAACAGCACTAAATGCGCTACGTGTCAGGTCAGGGTGAATTTGGGAGAGTTCACACGTCCAAGAATAAACCATCAAAGTCACGCGCGTCTTTCCAGACGGAATAAAACCAACGAAAAGAGGTGCGCGCGTAATGTCACCGTAAAGTAATTGGAAAATAAATCTTCAGTATGTTCTGCAAATGATGCCTATGAGTTTCACGTAAGCCGCACTGTGTCATCCGATCCGGAAAGAAGTGCTCCGTAGGGACGTGATTAAAAGATAACAGAGAGGAGTTCATTAGATCCGCAATGTCTCAGCCGTGTTCCTATCTACGTTGTGAGTATATTGCAGTATCTTGGTGATCTTTATAGCGTAATGTCATGACCCTTCTTTCCTGGATAAAACGTTTGGAAGTGTTGAAGTTGGCTAGACAAATGCTGCTGGTTGACAAAGACAGTAATATTAGGAGAATAGAATGGGACTGAAGGCATCTTTTCAGTTTTTTTGTCTGTAGCTCTGAAACGCGGAAAACGTTAGTCATACTTAAAAACTAGACAAAAAGAATCGACATCTGGCCTTAATTCCACGAGTTTATCTAAAAATTTACGCAAAATAATTGCTCAGAACATAGGACTGAGCCAGGAGTTTCCGTTTCGTTACACGTTGTGTTCTGGTGGTCCGCAGAAGACTGTGGCAAACGTCCAGGACTGTGTGTTCCACTCACAGCAGAAGTGTTACTGTAGAGGCTATTTATTGCCTGTACAATAAGAAAGCCTGTCTCATAGAGACTGAACTACGACTGAATGGAGAAACATGCTTTACTCAAATGAATCTCGCTCCAGTTGGCAGTATGATGCTCACTGCGTATCCAACTGGAGAGTAAGTGGTAGCCATAAGAACGCCATTGAATGAGCCCAGCTTATTGGTGGTGGGACTTAGGTGACTGAGGCTTCATGTTGGGTAGACCTGTGTAGCTTCACCTCTTCGAGGCTTCATCTCGGGTAGCCCTGTGTAGCTTGACGTCTTCGTTGGTAGTCTACTAACATTGACCAGAGGTACAGAGATGTAATGCGACCACAAGCGCAACTATTCAGAGATACAGTTGCTCAAGATGTGTCCATGGACGATATTACTCATGTGTATCGAGTGACATAATAGACGAAGATACCGACCGAATGGATGACTAGTGAACTCTCTAGATTGAAATCCTACAGACCATTTTTGAGATGTGTTGGAGAAACGAAGTACAGCCTGTAACCCTGCGCCTTCCTAATTGTGCCCGAACACTCAAACTCAACACCCCAGCAGTGAGACAACTGCACAAAGTAGGAATTGTTTTGCTCACGCGAAATGTTTCTCGCGAACGGTGGAGATGATGTGTGACCGAACAAAAGTAAACATGTGACCTCTCAGGTTTTCTCAGCGTGACTCATTAACAGAATGCTCTAGAGTGTTCTGCCAAGTTATTTCCATTTTATACACAACATTTCGACAACCGACACAACCATTTTCTTCAGTTTTGCTGTTATTTGTATACGCTGCCTGGACTCCAACAAGGCTGCGCTGGATTCCAGGCAACGAGTACAAATAACAGCAAAACTGAAGAAAATGGCTGCGTCGGTTGTCGGAATGTTGTGTATAAAATGGAAATGACTTTGCAGAATATTCGAGAGCACGCTACTAAAATTACACTTGCGTGTTTTTGTCGTTGAGAATGTCACATACCAGTGTAAAATCTCCTAAAAAGTATTTTTTTAAAGAGCTCAGAATATTTTAATATTTTAGTAGATAGTTACATATTCGAACAACAAATTGTAGGCTGGAACGACAGTGAAGGTATATTTAAGACAGGTTAATAAATGCGTTCTGAAATACACAGCTGCATTAGTATATTTTATTAAAGATGATCGATTTCGTTCTAGGATCAGACCATCATTGCGTCCACTGCGCCAAAGAAGGAAAAAGATGCATATACAAAGTGTGTAACCATCCATCACCAAAGAGGACGCAGTGACAGCCATAAATAAGAGGTCAGACTCAGGTTGCAAGAGGGAAGATGGGACTTCCGGGGACACCACGGTACCTTTGTCCTGGGATTTACAATTCTTCTTCTTCTCGTTCATAGGTTGAGGATGACAGGGCATGGAGGAAGAGCAACCGAAAGAGAGCGAGGGACCTTGGACCGCGCAGACTGCGTGTTCCATGACCAAGCTGTGGTAGCAGACCTCTGGCCTGAGAGACACCAGGGGGAACCTCAGTGTAAGATAAACGATCAATGGATCTTCTTTCTCATAAGCCGGAAAATCTAGTGAGTGTGGAGAATGACGGTCATGACAGCTAACACACAGGGGTAGTAGAACACAGGGGATCCCCTCATGGAGTGGGTATCCACATTCACCACACAGAAGGCTCGCGATACGTTGCGAAGACATGTACCTGAAACGTAAGCACCGAAAGCACCTGATGGGTAGCAGGACGTACGGCTTCACGTCACACCGATAACACGTAACCTTAACCTTCTCTGCGGGTTCCTCCCTCAAAAGCCAGAATAAAGGTGCCTGTACTGGTGCGACTGTCCTTACGACTTTTCTCTGCACGCGCTGAACAAAATGTATGGCCCATCGTTCCGGGTTGGCACAGAGTTCCTCATAAACTTGAATGATGACGTTCCTATGAAAAATGGCTCCTTGAACAATATCAAAAAGCTGGTGAGGCCTAATGGACACTGGAACGCCGACAAGATGATCACAAACACAAAGGGGTGCAGATTGGGAGGCATAAGTTTTGATCAACAGGAAACTCGACCGCTTCTTATTGAAAGACTCCACTTCGCCAAATTTGTCTTCGGTATTTTCCACGGAAAGTAAAAGCTCTGGCTGTGAATGTGTCCACATCCGTCCTAGTACAGATCAGATAGTGGGGAAGAGTGTTCCACTGCAGCCAGTAGGTCTTGCCTTCCTCCCAGGATGTAGCCAGGGAAGGGACGGCCATAGGGTCATAAGTAGCAGTCAATGATCCATTAACGACCAAAGAGACGGTCGTAGAAGAATGGCCAGATTTTTGTAGCTTGGTGCGTTACATACGCAAAGAATCCTCCCTAATACCACACATATCCCATAGACGCCATCCAGCCACAGCAAGGACTGTCTGGCATGGTGGCTGTTGCGAGGAGTTCTGATGTTCCAAAATGACAAGCAAGCACTCGTAGGCGTATATGGGGAGGCAACAGCTCGGGTATCAGAAGTGTGATCCCTGTGTTGTCAGGGGGCTCAGCCAGTGTGGTACATGACAACCCCACCACATGGACTAGCTACACTTGCTGCTGACCAAGCGGGGCAGAGGGGGGCTACGGCAGGGAGGAAGTGGAGAAGGAAGGAGGCAGAAGACTCCCTGCCGTAGGCGCTAGGGAGGAAGTTCTTCGCCAAATGGTTCAGACTGGTGAGAGAAAACATAGAAATGGAGGTCAAACACCAAAGGGGGACCAAAAATGGCAAGAAGGTAGGATGAAAAAGAAAAGGCAAAATTAACAAAAACGGCAAGGAATATAGGAAAACAAGGGAAATAGCCAGGTCGTAATAAGCAAGCACACCAAGGGAGGAAGGATGGGGCAGAGGGGAAGGAGTGTGGAAGGGGAAGGGAGGGGCACAGGGAAAGAAATGCAGCGCGGGAAGGAAGGATGGGCTGCAACGGCTCAGGGGTCTGTGCCACGCACGGATTCACGAAAGAACCGTGGGCCCCCTCCGGGGAGGAGGGGTGGGGTCTGTCAGTCTGTAGAACAGGCTGTACATTAAACCTTCATTTTGCATATTATCTTTACCGACCATCCAGCCGTTCAGGCAGAGCACTCGCTAAGGAAGTGAGTATTGGGGAATCCATGCTTAGCGAATATTGTGACTTGTTTAGTTTCCCCGCTTGTAAATGCATGTACATGAAAAGGGATGTCTTGGAAAGTAGTTTCCCTGCTTGTAAATGCATGTACGTGAAAAGTGATGTTTTGGAAGGTACTGAATTAATGGGGATGTACAATGTTTTACAAGACAGCTTACTGATGAGTACAACATTCATATAAAGTTTCCTCAGGAGGCTGAAGACTAAAATGTCTTACACCAGAATTTTATTTTTTCAATACTGTCTCCAAGAGGTATCCTTAACACGCACACAAACTACTCATATAAAGACAGCGCTTAGCAGAATAAAATATTCTTGGCAACTTACTAGGTGGAACAGAGTGTACCTGCGATGGGGTAGGATTTCACAAAGTGACTACATTAGCTTTTAGGGACTTTACATAGTGTAGCCTTAGCCCTAATGTGGTGGTTCCATAAGGGAAACTGGCATCTACAGCTCTCTAAAGAGACCAGTACTGCGGGATTCTCTTCACAACATCTGGCACTTACGGGGTACTGTTGATACAGCACTTCGTGTTACACGAGCTCTAAATTTGAGGTCATTCAAGCCACTCTCTCTCCATGCTTCCATTTGCGCAAACATTCGTGAATTTTTCACAGTAATAACCTCTAAAACTGCCTCAAATTCAGAAGACGCAACTAATGCACCTCGCAGTCTTACACGAAGTAGAGTTTTGAGTGTGTGCAGATCTGCCGCGCCCCTAATCACGTCCGCTGGAAGTACGCCGTGGGGAAACATGTCGGCGACGCCGGGCGCCCACTTGAGGCATGTTCCAAGCGCCCCCTGGGACGGCGAGTGGCGCCGGCTAATCCTGCTCGCGATGCGTTGAGTGCCTGAGTGGCCCTAAGTGCTCAGCCAGACAAGGCGCTGCTGCTACAGATTACTCCCTCCTCCCGCCGTTTCTCCCTTCTTTGCAGCAAACGTGTTCCCCGCTGGGGCTCAGTAAGTAGTCCTGCGCTCCATTTCGCATTAATGAGGTCAATGGCTGCTTATTTAGAGAACAGTTCGCCTTATCCAGTATTAGAAAACTGCAGATTTTGCCAGGAAAAAACAATTCGCGTTTTGCAAAGACCTGTTGTTGCTTTTAAGACATATGATTGAAAACACAGGAAAATCACTTAACATTCTACAAGCTCAGGCCTTAAATAGGAAAATAGGATGTTTTGGAGACGACAAATCTTCAGCCATTACAACTGGTGTCCGTGAACAGATCAGCCCAACGCTCTCAGACTAATATTGCTGTACTGCAATGACTGTGGGACAAGATGATTAAAATATCATCCTGATGCAACCTATGTTCAACAAAAAAAGGGCGCATAGGGCTTGCGCTCTGATTATTCTGTAAAAACTTGATTATTTGTATACACAGTTGCCGGCCGGTGTGGTCGAGCGGTTCTAGGCGCTTCAGTCTGGAACCGCGGGACCGCTACGGTCGCAGGTTCGAATCCTGCCTCGGGCATGGATGTGTATAATGTTTAAGTAGTTCTACGTTCTAGCGGACTGACGACCTCAGATGTTAAGTTCCTTAGTGCTCAGAGCCATTTGAACCATTTTTTATATACACAGTTCATCTGTCTCGGGAATCGAGAATGTCGTCGACCTCTGCCCGTTATCGCTTTCGATACTTTTTAATTTTAAATTTAAATTTTGTTGCGTAATTTCGCATTTGATATTTTAATTCCCGAGGAAAACAGGGTTTTAACGGATGGACAGACTGACAGTCTTTTGCTTCTTGCCGAATTTCATGTTTCTAGGACAGCAGGAGGTGCCCTATGGATTTAAATGAGTGAATTTGCGAGCTTCAAAATATGTGACATAAATGAACATTTCTTAAAATTTCAACCCAATACGTTTACCCGTTCCTGAGGTAAATGATTCTTAACAGTCGGACAGGAAGACAGACATAGGGGATAAAAAAACCCTGACACAAGTACATATCAATCATTTTCAGATTTTTTGCTTTACTTGTAATGCGGAACCTTACTTCTTGCCAAATTTCATGGTTCGAGGTCAACGGGAAATACTCTATAGGTTTTTATGAGAGTTAGGGAGTATCAAAATCCGTGACATAAATGACCTTATCTGTCGATTGCATTGATTTAGAAGCTTTCCAAGATGCTATTCCAGGCGGAATATACTGAACGCAAAAATGAAGATTTGACCCAGTCTGACTAGCCCCTGAAGCAGATCTTAGGATCTCTTAATGGTGATATGATCTCCTCCTGCTTGCTATTTAACATATAAATTACAACATAAAGAGAAGGGAAGGGAACTAGTAACTACAAAATGATAAATTTTGTTTCTGCTTATCCATGTATTGTAGATTAAAACCCCTTTATATATTACAAATCTTTATGTATCAATGTCCAATGGACATAAAGAGACACAAATGAATTTCCCAACTAATATTAGTGATCAATTGCCCAAATCTGCCGCTTTTTATGGCTACGCGACCTAATATAAATAGCGGGAGATGACCGACATCATCTGCGTACCGAACACTAGAAGACACTATTTTTCAAAGATGATCTACAGTGGTGTGCAACCTCAGTGGAAATGAAAGTTACGTGATCTCAACTGTTTAGCTTTATAGCCTTCATAAGCTGATGCAATTAGCAATATCACCGTATGCACTGCGTCCAGTGTGTCGGAGTGATGGTTCTCGTACACGTCTGCGATGACGGAAGAACTCCAGCCATAAAACACAAAAAACAACTTATTCAAACACTAAGACGGCAGAAGACGGTCCTCTGACTAGCATAATCTAATAACGTCTTCTCGTCTCTGTGTTCTACAGACGAGAAACGTGAACTCCCAGCCACAAGGACGGAGTTCAGATGTCTCAACGTGAGTATAGGGAGAACAGTGCTCTCAGTCACTGAACGCTGCGTACTCAACGTCTTCTCGTCTCTGTGTTCTACAGACGAGAAACGTGAACTCCCAGCCACAAGGACGGAGTTCAGATGTCTCAACGTGAGTATAGGGAGAACAGTGCTCTCAGTCACTGAACGCTGCGTACTCAACGACACTCCCTACCCAGAGGCGAAGTCGAGAATCGTATAAGTTCGCAACAGTACAGTGCCTAACCGTCTTAACTATAAAATCCGCTGAGAACAAAGACAGAAAGTCCGTCCGTAGCAACAAAGTTGATACTGAGCGACCGTCAGAGATGAGTGCTCAAAACGGAAGACCTCATTCTCTCCACCGCTCGCTTCCCAGCAAAGCTCGGCTCCCCTCCCTCGTAACTGCAGAATCATATTCTCGAAACCACGGAATATTCTCCCTCTCTACAGATTCTTCCGAACGCCGACCAACCACATTTTAGTCTTTTATCGTCCAGCGCGGAATGTTTGTGAAGAAATACCTATCCCCGTAAATTAGGAATTCATACAATGGTACGCATCTCAGAGTAAAAATCCTCGGAAATAACCCAGCCTGCGTAATTTCCGAGGTAACGCTTTCTCATTGCTCTCTGTTGCGGTCAAGATTTTCAGAGTTTCCAGAGTTTTATCCAGTTATCCCTCCGGTCCCGCTACAACGCCGGCCGGCCACGACTTTATTGCGCTTCAGCGCTCAGGTGCCCCAACCGTCTGTCTTGGCTACTTCCTATGTCAAGCAGGACCAACACACCTGTGCGGGCTTTTCTACCCAGGGCATGAGTTACGCCTGCCGTTTCATTTCCACTGACGTTCCAACCACTTCTAGTATAGGCAATCATTCATTACGCTGTTTTGGTAATAAAGACACTCCGTCAGCTTTCATGCAATGAATGTTAACAACTATTTACAAATGACACCTAATTCCGGTGGTAAATCACGGCAAAGTATGTAGTTGAGTGTTTGTAAGGTGCGAAATGATAGCCATCTTAGAGCTTAAAGTTTTTACACTGACCAGGGACCGAAGACATTAGTATGTGATATAAATTTCAGCTTGATATGTCTACCCATCCCTGAGAAAAAGGTTTATTAACAGACAGATAGACAAAAAGACGATCCTATAATGGTGCCATTTTTACCGAAAGAGGCAAATGCGAAAATGGTATGACTACATGATGACTATTAGGTATGTGTAATGGGAGTGGAACTTTGAAGTTGAACTTTTAAAAAGTACATCATATTCGCCATAGACTGTGGAACTGATTTATATCTCAATTTCAGTTTCGGCCTATGCTCAATTCTCAAGGGGATGTTGCAAAAGATTTTGCTTCAGCATATGTCAAACTTTAATATCTTCCCACATAGCGTCTGACAAATGTTGAAGCAAAATCTTTTATAATACCACTAAAGAGCGAAATTGCAATCGTGAGCCGGCCGTTGTGGCCGAGTGGTTCTAGGCGCTTCAGTCTGGAACCGCGTGACTGCTACGGTCGCAGGTTCGAACCCTGCCTCAGGCATGGATGTGTGAGATGTCCTTAGGTTAGTTAGGTTTAAGTAGTTCTAAGTTCTAGGGGACTGATGACCTCAGATGTCAAGTCCCATAGTGCATTTCAACATTTTTTTTTTTTTTTTTTTTTTGTAATCGTGAAATAAATAACTTCTACAGTCAACGGCGAATATGAAGTCCTCTAAAAAGTTCTACGGGAGCGTGAACCCCGACCATGAGAAGTTTTAACTGGCACATCGCAACACATCATTCCTGGAGGACGTTCACGTGCAGCTTATCGTCATCTTTCGGACTTTGACACTTCAGAAGGGATGATGATGACACGGAATCATTACAACAGTTCGCCACGTTGAGTGGGCAAGGGTCCTCCCAGAAGGGCTGCATCCCAGATGATCGTCGTACTGCGCGACTGCCTCTGACGAATAGATGAATCCCAACAGCTGAAATCCGGACAGGGGTTACAGCCAGCGTTTCACTACGAGCCATAGGAAACAGATCAGTGGAATGTGGATTGAGATCCCGACCTGGAATGTGTCATTTACCACTAACACTGTACCACAGACAACATAGTCTTGCATGGTGTAGATTAGAATTTCATGCTTATGCGAGCGTATTTACCGTATTTTTCATTACAGAATAAAACTATTCCTACAGATGAAAAACATACTGAGGTGAGGAAAGACCTGGGATGCCTCCTAATACTGTATCGGAGCTCTTTCTCTCCCGCGGTATGAACTCGACGAGTTATTGGAAGTCCCCTAAACAAAAATTGAGCCATGCTGCCTCTATAGCCGTCGATAACTGGGAAAGTGTTCCCAGTACAGGATTTTGTGCAAGAACTGACCTCTCGATTATGTCTCATAAATGTTCCATGAGATTCGTGACGGGCAATCTGGGTGGCCAAATCACTCGCTCGAATCACCCAGAATGTCCTTTAGACCAACCGCGAACAATTGCGGATAGGCGACATGGCGGACTGTCAGCCATAAAAATTCCATCTTTGTTTGGGAATATGAAGTCCACCAATGGCTGCAAGTGGTCTCCCAGTAGCTGAACATCCAGAGGACCCAGGCCCTTCCATGTAAACTCAACCTGTAGTATTATGGAGCCATGACCAGTGTGCACAGTTGCTTGTTGACGACTTGGGTACACTCAAAACCTACCATCATCTTTTACCAATTGAAATCGGGACTGGCCTGAACAGGCCACGGTTTTCCCGTCGTCTAGGATGCAGCCGATATGGTCATGAGCCGAGGAGAGGCGCTGCAGGCCATGTCGAGCTGATAGCAAAGGCACTCGTGTCAGTCGTCTGCTGCCATAGCCCATTAACGCCAAACTTGGCCACACTGTCCCAACGGATAGGTTCGTCTAACATACCACATTGGTTTTTGCGCTTATTTTATGCAGTGCTGTTCGTCTGTTAGCACCGCTGCTATCGGTGGATAAGTGAAGGCCGTCGGCTTCTGCGTTGCTAGTGTTGAGAGGTAATGCCTGAAATTTGATATTCTCGGCACACTCTTGACTCTGTGGATCTCGGAATATTGAATTCCCTAACGATTTACGAACTGGAATGTCCCATGCATCCAGCTCTAACTACCATTCTGCGTTAAAAGTCTGTTAATTCCCTTCATGCAGCTATAATCGCGGCGCAAATCTTTTCAAATGAATCACCAGAATACAGATGAGAGCTCTGCCAGTGAACTGCCGTTTTATACCTCGTGTACGTGATACTACCGACATCTGTATATGCGCATATCGCTATCCCATCCCTTATGTCATGTCATATCGTGTCATTGTAGTGTGGCTATTGGATGTAAGGTTACTGGAACATTTCAAGTAGAGGTCATAACACGGCATGCACAGAGGAAGTGAACGTGCGGCTTATTGCCTTTCTTTCGTTTTCAGAAAATTTCGATCATTTTCACGAGGGACATGGGAGCATCACACCGACAGATCACACATGGAGCTGGCTGCAGTGCAAGGACTTCACATACAGTGGTGACGAGATGCGCTGAGGACAACAGCGCGACAAGGATACTTCCTGAAATACTACACCGCTAGAAGATGTTAGGACTGTTCGACTCTCCGATGATTATAAGGATGAAAATTCCTGAAATCCGGACAGACATTACAGGCAAGGCATCACCACGTACAGTGAAACAGATTGGAAGTCGGCTTCAGATCTCGTCAACCGATAACACGATACTACCAACATCAGAGCCAGTCACCTATGACAATGATTGGCCCTGTGTGGTGTTAAGCGTGTCTCACTTGTGTCTGTGGGAGTGAGACCGATGTCAACGTGTCTTTAGACGACCTGGTCACTGCAAACAGTCATTCTAGAGGAAGATAACTATCCAAATCCTGAAATCCTGATATGGGTAGCTACTGGATATGACACCAGGACTGCTTTGGTAATCGGCGAACGGAAGCTAAATGCGTGCTGCTATGTGGCAAGAATGGTAAATCATTTTGCTACACCGTTTATGCCCACAGTTCCAAATGATACATTCCAGCAAGATAACGAAAGATTCAATACTGCCGTTCCCAGTAACGCCTTATATGCGATTAATTTTACGTGATTGTTCAACTTTTAAAACGACTGTGAGCGTACTGATAGATATTTTATGGATTTGACTGTTCCCAGTGATTGTTTTGCAATCACGTAATCGTTCACTAAATGGATTTTCTGTCTGTTTATGTGCAATACGTTACATTTGTTTGTGATGAGAGTCAACTGTCAATATCTGCACGAAGCACTGATCCTCTGCAGGTATTGCTGCATTTCGGTTCAATTCTCAGGCGTTGCGGTTTCTCTGTTTGCAGCAACATCCATCCTCAAAAAGCCTCATGGAACCTCCGACATTTTCCATTAGGTCATTTATACACTCTAAGATAAAGGAAACGACGCACCACGAAGTCATTGTCCGAATGGGATGGTTATCGGTAGATGTGTACAAATATAGACGAAAAAAACAAAATACCAGAAAAACTGGATGATTTATTGAAGAGAAGGAGTTTTACAAATTGAGGAAGCCAATGACGCGTTGGTCCACATCTGGCCCTTATGCAAACAGTTATTCGGCTTGCCACTGACTGATAGAGTTGTTGGATGTCCTCCTGACGCATATTGTGCCAAACTCTGTCGAACTGACACGTGAGAAGGTCAAAATTCCGGAATTGTTAGAGAGCCCAGCCCACAATGCTTTATTGCGCTCCACTGGGTGGCTTTGCTGCCCAAGGTAGGGTTTGGCAAGCACCAAGACAAGCAGCAGAAACACTATAACGCTTGGAACGGTTTAACTTAACAGCTGTTTTGTTTAGCCTTTCAATCTAAACGGGGTGGAAGGGCTTGACCCAATCAGGTGAACATTTCAATTCCAATGGGTTTATTAACTACCCAAAATAATCTCAGATACAATTTGACAGGCGCCACTCGAGCAAGATTATTTAAGAGACATTCATTACATAAATCATAAGCAAATTAATAAATAACTTTAACAAACACTTCTAGTTAAGACACATTATTTAAGACCCTTTCAATTTCAATTTTAACATTATATGTAGCTCGCGATTTCCCACCAAATTGACAGAAGCCACTAAGACTGGATTTAACCATAACTTTAACATTACATGTAAAACAACAGTTGACATACATCCTCAGATTTAACACGAAAGCTTAAAACGTATTTATTAAACTTGAAACAATTAGTAAATGATTGATACTCTCTCCATAGCTTGACTTGTTAATACATTTGCTATATTAGAAGCGTTTCGTTGAAATCAATTTATGTTCATATTAACATTCTCTTTGATTTGTAAGAGCCCTTTGTGAGTGTTTGTGATTGTGTAATTTCACTAGAGTGACGACTGGTATGTGAAAATATCAATTTAAGCTCAAAACTAAACAGAACATAATTAAGACCCTTACCTAAAGAGACCAGTTTGCGTTCATACTGCTGGTTGTATAGATTGTGTGATTGTTGTTACTTATATATTAAGTATATTCGTTGCTCTGAATCGTTGACAGTCCAGTGATTGTCAACATGTTCGTGACGGCTATGGTCACTAAGGTATTCCCGGATACTTCTATTGGCTTCTGGTCCTCCCTAGATTGGACTTTAATCCGATGACATGGCGACGCCCAGTTCTAAAATTTTCAAGTGCTTCGTCACACTTAGTCTCACTCTTGCAGATTCACTCTGACACTTAGTGGAGCAAAATAAATATCCCTTTTACTACCGCCTACCATAGGTATGAGCTATAATGGGTTTATTTTGTCTCTAGAAGTATAAACATCACGAAATTAATTCCAGAAACTAGATCTCAGAACACTAGCGTTGTATAGCTGGGACAACCAGGTAGACTGGTGTGACGCATTTGCGTGCGGAACGTTACGATTCCACAATAAGGGATTTCATCAAGTGTAACCAAATATCCACAACACCTTTATCACTGCATTTTCTGAGACACAATCTACACTCCTGGAAATTGAAATAAGAACACCGTGAATTCATTGTCCCAGGAAGGGGAAACTTTATTGACACATTCCTGGGGTCAGATACATCACATGATCACACTGACAGAACCACAGGCACATAGACACAGGCAACAGAGCATGCACAATGTCGGCACTAGTACAGTGTATATCCACCTTTCGCAGCAATGCAGGCTGCTATTCTCCCATGGAGACGATCGTAGAGATGCTGGATGTAGTCCTGTGGAACGGCTTGCCATGCCATTTCCACCTGGCGCCTCAGTTGGACCAGCGTTCGTGCTGGACGTGCAGACCGCGTGAGACGACGCTTCATCCAGCCCCAAACATGCTCAATGGGGGACAGATCCGGAGATCTTGCTGGCCAGGGTAGTTGACTTACACCTTCTAGAGCACGTTGGGTGGCACGGGATACATGCGGACGTGCATTGTCCTGTTGGAACAGCAAGTTCCCTTGCCGGTCTAGGAATGGTGGAACGATGGGTTCGATGACGGTTTGGATGTACCGTGCACTATTCAGTGTCCCCTCGACGATCACCAGTGGTGTACGGCCAGTGTAGGAGATCGCTCCCCACACCATGATGCCGGGTGTTGGCCCTGTGTGCCTCGGTCGTATGCAGTCCTGATTGTGGCGCTCACCTGCACGGCGCCAAACACGCATACGACCATCATTGGCACCAAGGCAGAAGCGACTCTCATCGCTGAAGACGACACGTCTCCATTCGTCCCTCCATTCACGCCTGTCGCGACACCACTGGAGGCGGGCTGCACGATGTTGGGGCGTGAGCGGAAGACGGCCTAACGGTGTGCGGGACCGTAGCCCAGCTTCATGGAGACGGTTGCGAATGGTCCTCGCCGATACCCCAGGAGCAACAGTGTCCCTAATTTGCTGGGAAGTGGCGGTGCGGTCCCCTACGGCACTGCGTAGGATCCTACGGTCTTGGCGTGCATCCGTGCGTCGCTGCGGTCCGGTACCAGGTCGACGGGCACGTGCACCTTCCGCCGACCACTGGCGACAACATCGATGTACTGTGGAGACCTCACGCCCCACGTGTTGAGCAATTCGGCGGTACGTCCACCCGGCCTCCCGCATGCCCACTATACGCCCTCGCTCAAAGTCCGTCAACTGCACATACGGTTCACGTCCACGCTGTCGCGGCATGCTACCAGTGTTAAAGACTGCGATGGAGCTCCGTATGCCACGGCAAACTGGCTGACACTGACGGCGGCGGTGCACAAATGCTGCGCAGCTAGCGCCATTCGACGGCCAACACCGCGGTTCCTGGTGTGTCCGCTGTGCCGTGCCTGTGATCATTGCTTGTACAGTCCTCTCGCAGTGTCCGGAGCAAGTATGGTGGGTCTGACACACCGGTGTCAATGTGTTCTTTTTTCCATTTCCAGGAGTGTATGAAGTATTAGACAGCTTCACTTGTCACTCGTAACTACGCTAACTACTGACTGTCTACGTTTCTTGCACCTGTATACATGGGTGCCTACGGCACATCTTTATTCAGCCCGTCAGAATTAGCTCATTTCTGGATCACACGGAAAATGATAATGGTGTCGCACATATCCACAGTATATATGTTAGAGGGGTACATCG
This sequence comes from Schistocerca nitens, assembly GCF_023898315.1. Taxonomy (NCBI): domain Eukaryota; kingdom Metazoa; phylum Arthropoda; class Insecta; order Orthoptera; family Acrididae; genus Schistocerca; species Schistocerca nitens. The sequence continues at coordinate 547,444,529 of NC_064618.1, forward strand.
AAGCAAACAGACCACATCGTAACAAGTTTTTGTACGTTCATCCTCCTGACTGATGTTCTACAGGACTTCATAAGATCGCTTACACCTGCAGCCGTCGCTTTTATGTTACTTTACTACATTGAAACCAGTTTCGGTGAGTCAATACACCACCTTCAGGCCTTACCTAAGGTTGAGGGGGTGAAGGTCAATAGTATACACGATCCCATCACTGGCCAACGACTATGAAATGGCTCCGTAGAGTACTGTAAAAGTGATATTGTTTCTACAACTACTGATGGCTGCAGACACAACATCACTCTCAAAGTTTAACTGAACATTTTGAAGTTGTCCTGGCGTACTGAATAATTGGTGGTATTTCGGGATTGCATTTGGAGATCGTTTACATACCAACAATATTTTTCAGCTGGAAGTCTGTCATTCATCTTCAAGCCGGCCGTTTAAGACTGATATAGACTTTCCACGACGCTGTGTTTGTTAGCGCATTGTGTGTTTGGCGACCAGGTACCCTATGTAAAACTTTTTTTGAAACGATCTTCCCGATAAGACAAACTACGACAAAATGATATAAAATATACTATTGTAATGACGAAGAAAGCTTATTCACTAATATAGAATAAATACACGAAGCTCCCGATTGGCTAAAACTATCGACCTCAATGGTGCATTCAATATGCCGCACATATTCTGCTAATACTTTGCGTAAATACCACAAACTTTTGACAGTTCTGAATGCACCGTCCGTCCCACAGGAAATGTAATTTCTGTGAAAGGAAATAAGACGTTGCTCATCTTTAGTTTACGTTACATTTTATCCAAAAGAGGCTTGCGTCTTGTAAGTCAGTACACAACTGGAAGCGCTGGAAAAATCGTTCGAAACAATTGTGATATTCAGCCCCTGAAAAGCCTGCTGTGCTATACTCGTAGGTTTCTGGAACTAAAGTTGTGTCAAAACGCTTTCCTATACATGCAAATTTCAGTTTTGTGAATAACCAGATGTCACACGCAGACAAATCAGGAGAATAAGGAGGTTTTTACAGGAACCCCAGTTAGAGTTGCGACGATGCTAAAAGCCAGTTAGGTATACACATTATAAGAAAACATTATGAAACGTCTACCTCATTTAAGTCTGTGTACATGATAGCCAAATGTACGAGTAAAGGAATAATTTTTATTGAAAAAGCACAACAACAAAGAAAATACCATTCAGTCTCTGAAACTAACAAATGAACTTTCTACTAATCTATTATCAGAAAATCAATCTGACTCGTCTTTACACGATAGCCGGAATGTTTCGAGGACTTCGGTGTCACACATATACCTGAGGTTACACTGTATAGGGGGGTGATTCAGCTGCCCCTGCCGCCGTCGTTTTATACAACCCGCAAAGTTGTAGCTGGCGTTGATAAACGAAGCGCAAGATTTACATATTCTCTCGCTCGCTATGCGCAAACTATTACTTCCACAGAAAAACGAACAGGACCATTTTGCAGGAAATTTTACGTAGTTGAATTTTGTACTAGAATTCGTTTCCGCTAGAGGTCGTAGTTTTAGAGTTATTCGAGAAAAACGCACAAAAAAGGGCCTCCAACTCACCCCCTCCCTGACCGAGACCCTTCCAGTCAGGATTTCTAGTATGCTGTTCTAGGCACTCCCTCCTACCACTGTACAAATACTTGCACCTGCAGGAATGATTTTCCACAATCGACATTTTTTGATCTTCACTGATTGGCCTTATTACTCCACCTGCTTAGCCGAGCAATCACAAATTGTAAAATTGACATTTGTGTATAATTTAACTAGCAATTTTATGAATTTAACAGCATAAAATAATCAATTACATCGTTGTTTTCGTTAGGCCTTCTGACAACAAACTATTGTGCTTGTCACGGTTAAGTTGGATGGAATTGTCAACGTCATTAGTTTTAGCATAACGTTTACAAAAGTTGTTTTTCGTTCGTTACCGTCATAGCTACGTTCAAATGAATGGCGTTAACGAGGTGGCCGACTAAGCTGGTGGCGTAACAGCTCAATCAGTAGAGAGTAAACAACGTTCAATAACGGAAATACTGTAGTTCGAACTCCATTACAAACTTAGTTTGTGGTCTGTACATCGCACCAGAATTGAAAACACTTGTTTACTTCTCAGTATGTATGCAGTGTACTACGAACTCCTACAGCTGCGAGTGTCTAACAGCAAACGAAGCACGTGCTTCTGATCCACAATTCGTTGCACCAAGAAGAATAATTCACTTCAAAATTTCTTAGTTGACAGCCTGTATGCAGAAGCGTGCTTATTAGCTCAAGTGCGATTCGTGATAGCAACAACACATAGTCCGCTTCATCGGCGGAAATTGTACATTTGATACACGTCTTTCATTCGAGTCGGTATGTAGCGTCCCGCATATTATTTCAACTGCAAGCAGTAATGCTACCCGGTGAACGAAGCACTGATGAATGCGTTAAACCACTGTTCACAACACCATGTAGAACAGTTTATTTGAAACTTATTTATCAAATGGTTCAAATGGCTCTGAGCACTATGGGACTCAACTGCTGAGGTCATTAGTCCCCTAGAACTTAGAACTAGTTAAACCTAACTAACCTAAGGACATCACAAACATCCATGCCCGAGGCAGGATTCGAACCTGCGACCGTAGCGGTCTTGCGGTTCCAGACTGCAGCGCCTTTAACCGCACGGCCACTTCGGCCGGCCCCTTATTTAACACTGTACGTGGAATTTCTTATGTCCGTTCAGCGGGAACTTGCAAAATAGTAACCACGGCACAGGTCTCGTATAAACCTTCAAACCACAGTCAATAAAATTCTTCTGGGCTGTTGACCGCATAGTCAATATATACCACTGTCCTACGTTTCGGCCACCTTTATAAGTAGCCTTCCTCAGGACTTTGTGCTGAGCTCAATAGCCCAAAAGAATTTTATTGACAGTGACAACGGCCGCGGTAGCCTACCCTTAAACCTTCAAACCACAGTTCATGGCACCGCGGAAAATCGGCCACTTCACAACGGTGTTCTGATCTCACGGTATGTTCATAGCACAAGTATTTTGCATAATAGATTCAAATGGCTCTGAGCACTATGGGACTCAACTTCTGAGGTCATCAGTCCCCTAGAACTTAGAACTACTTAAACCTAACTAACCTAAGGACATCACACACATCCACGCCCGAGGCAGGATTCGAACCTGCGACCGTAGTGGTCTCGTGGTTCCAGACTGTAGCGCCTAGAACCACACGGCCACTCCGGCCGGCATTTCGCATAATAATTACAGAAATATTTGCTTGACGGTAAACGCATAATCACAGTTAATTGTCCACCTGCCATTGTGTGTTTCGATCACTCCTCAACAACAAAGGGTCTCGACTCTTCTAACCAGACAGCTGTTACCACTTCACATAGACCTATCGATGCATTAAGAAGCTCGTCTCTTTCGCGTTTCATAAATCACAATCTTTTAAACTTTTCACACAAATATACAGAATTATGCCCACAGAAATATTTTATGTTAGATAGCGTGTATAGAAGAAAACAAAACCTGACTGATACTGCTGCAGTTCTCTCTTGGATATGAAACGGAACAAGAAGAAAAAGACAGTGGAAGTATCTTCACATAGTGTCGTAAACTGAATTATTAACTATGCCAGAAACCCAAAAATAGAAATAAGTCGTATTTTATTAATGGTGAATCCCTACAATTTCCTATTTAAATTTAAACTACTTACATGACTCGTAAACTTCAATATCTATGTAATAAAAATATTCCGGTTCTTGATAAAATTTTGACCCTTGAATAAACGACAACGCGATATGACTTGATGACAATATTCGTTAGTAGGCAGGAGCTTCAGGGAGCAACGGAAAATAGAAGGGGGTTTTGCACATGTGTGAAGTAATTCAAAAGTATGACTAAAACATTCGATCAATCCAACATCATCTAAAAGTGTGAATGCGTTCTCCCTTACAGAGAAGATGCGTGCGCTGAAGGTATACTGCACTTTGTATGGCCTAACACCTGTCCATGAGAAGCATGAATCACAAAAGCCAGTCTCAACATATATAGAATGGCAGCACGTCTCTTGAAGTTCTCAGCAGCTCAAACCCACTTCATATTTGCCGTAATATATATGCAAAAGAAAATAAATGTTTACTTTCCGATGGTAGTTTAATGACTACAGCAATTGCGCTGAAAGCAGAACTTACTCAGGGATTTGTGCTCGGATCAACTACGAAGTCAAAAGATAATGAGCACATGTGAACGAAAAAGTAATAATTTGTAAATGGCCTCTAAATGAAAAATAATTAAAGACAATTTGAAATGTCTTCCGGTTGCCGGAAAATACAGACACAAAAATTCAGCAACAAGATCACATCTTTCCTCCAAGGAACCACGTAGCAACAGTGCCACATATTATCAAGAACAGTACAAAAAGGTACCACATGTAACGTCATATCCCAGTGATAATATTAAAAAGTGGGGAAGTAACGTGAATCATGACATACATTCACGACCGAATTCATGAAAGGCCGATAATAATCCTTGTGCATGGAACAAATCCTCGATAGAAACAATCGTATTAGACCTTTGTGGCAAGAAAAACACATATGTAGAGCTTAAAATCAAGTAGTACACTGCCGGAGAAATACTAGGACGACGTGGATTTTGATCCAATGAATGCAGATTCCACCTGGAGGACAATAGATATACTGATAACCGTTACATCAGCATCCACCAACCGACAGGATAGTGGTGTAGCTACCAGAAAACCATCTGTGTCGTCCCTTTAATAGGGAACACTCACAGACAGAGTTCAGTGTGGTGCAAACGTGTCGAGGAAGCAGAAAACCATGCCATGGAGACGCACTCATTCTTTCTACATCCAACTGAGCAAGTTTGAAAAGGGCCAAATTGTGAGTTCCGAGTGGCGGGATGGCACTTTCAGAGATTTGCCGCACATGTCGGACGTGTTGCATCAGTTGTGCAACGTTGCTGGTATCAATGCTCACCTGAACATTCTCACACCAGTAGATGAGGTTCAAAATATCTACAAAGACAATTTGAGCAACTGCTTTTCATGGAGAGTACTGAATTAGAGAAGAAATGGTTAATAATGGCGAAATCATTGACCAAGTTGTGGAGCTTTCATTACAACCAGTGCATTAAATCGCTTGTCACAACACTAAACTTACTAGTTGTATGGGAACATTACAGTAAACATTAAATCTCTGAGTACGAAACGAAAAATTATTCAAGTAACGTAAGGTAATTGCGGTACCAGGTCTGGTGTATGTAGGTCACCTATGTGTCAGCCACATCAAGACACAGAGGCAATACAAACCAAATGAAATACCTGTAATAAATAGCATATTATCCGTTTTTTGAACAATACACTGAGCTAATCATTGAATAATGTGTTCAGTACACTGGAAGTATATCACGACGTAGATAATCTTTTAAAGAACATCTTGGTTGCCTTTTATTAGAATATTATTCATCCATCAAGTCCTTTAACAGTTTCAACCTTACAGTCATTGTAGTCATTATTAAATGGAATGTTGAAAAACTTGTGCTTCAGCAAACGTCGCAACTTTAAAAAATATGTGACACGTATGTATGTCTTAATCACGTCCATATGCTGCGTATTTAACGTTGCGGTTTATGTAAAAACTGGCAGCACCTAAAGTGCATATTTGAATCTAGTACAGTCAGAAAACCATAATAGCAAGAATTTTACTTCTACTTTATAGAAAAACTCTTCAAGTTTTTCTAATTTGGAAAAGTACTTCTTAAATTATAAGTCTGAACGTTCTTAGTTAATTGTTTCTGGCCGAAAGCACTTCCAGAGTTTCAGATCAAGGAGAAACTCTCAAACAGCACCCCGGAACAGGAAGGAAGAGAGAAAGTAGGTTCGCTTGGCCGGGCAAAAGATTATGACAGCACTTTGAGAAGAAACTTAAAGTTCTGCCGCAAGATTACACAGTGAAATTACATGGCGGTTTCCACAAACAACATACTTGCTGGCACTAGGTCCTTGATGTCAGGGGAAAATTATCCAGCCGCTGCTGAAAGTTTTTATCCAACTAATATCAAAGTGCTTCTTTACAGTCGAAATCAGTACCACTACGTGATAAAGTTTGAACTGAGTAATAGAAATTTCTCAGCTAGGGTACCCATACTTCCAAGTATTAAGGCGGTGATTTGTTTATTTATTTATTTTAATGCGCGGACACATGGGAAGCCGGCCGCGGTGGCCATGCGGTTCTAGGCGCTGTAGTCCGGAACCGCGTGACTGCTACGGTCGCAGGTTCGAATCCTGCCTCGGGCATGGATGTGTGTGATGTCCTTATGTTAGTTAGGTTTAAGTAGTTCTAAGTTCTAGGGGACTGATGACCTCAGATGTCAAGTCACATAGTGCTCAGAGCCATTTTTTGGACACATGGGAAAAACAGGATGCTGAGAGATTTGTGATTAGTTACTCGCTAGAATTAAGTGCTTCAGAGGTTGTGTTTTTTATCTTGGTCACCACAAAACCTTTTTTCCAGAAGCAAAATGAAAAATATATCAAGCAAAAGTTTTTTAGCTATCGGGGGAACATTAATAACCAGCACGTCATTTCTTGTAATCAGTACCGCTACGAAGATATGAACAGCAGTAAATCTTTTGTAAATGGCATCATATATTTTCTGCTTGATAGTTCACTTCATGTCCTCAAAGCCTGCTCACAAGCGCATCACATGAACATGATGTTACTAAAAACATAACACAAAACTGACTGGCACTCACATGTACCAGAACAAATTGGAAGTATCTAAGGTAACGTAAGTCGTAAACCTGCTGGGGCTGACAATAAACCAACAGAAATTCAAGTAAAATACACATTATTCATTCCGTAAACAGTCTTCGGTTGAAAGTATTGTGTGAGTATAGTATACATCAACGACGAGAACATGTATATCCTTCTGATTTATAGACTGTAATTTGGCAGATCAGTAATTGCAATAATGATCCCCATTTACAATACGGGTACATGAAACATAGTTCTGTAGTACTTTTAAACGACATTTTACGTACTCTAAAGGCAGTCTTTGAATAAAAACTGCATCTTCGTTACTTTTATTGCGGTTATAGTAATTATTTGGCTTAGTGGCCTAGATACCGATATCCTGACAAGGAAACTCCTTCCCGACGGATGGTCTCTTCTCTGATCGCATAGCTTCAGGAAAAGGGAAGTTCAGTCCAAGGCAACGCAATCGTCTTACAACTCATTCAGACAAACCTACAAAGTAACTGTTCCGTTTCGTTGCGATGAATCCACACGTGAGTCCATGGCACATTGAACAGGATTCTGGCATTCCTAAGATCTGTGTACGTCACATTCTATCAAGTCACCAGTTTCGTTCTTGTCATGGACACCTACACCACGAACTGGATGAGAATGATTTTCAGAATCGTGTACTTTTTGGTCATTGGGCACAGCAGTAAAACAAAAAACAGTTAACACAAAGAACGTGTGTCACTGGTCCAGCGAAAACCCATGATAGATAAACGGAAGATCAGCAACAATGGAGAGTTGATGTTTGGCAAGGGATGCCTCTTACTAGAATTATTGGCACTTATTTCATCAACGGTAACCTAAACGGCAAAGTGTATGTCAACTTTCACGGTTGAGTTCTTTCTCTTTTTGTGGAAGAAGTTCCTGAATGCTTATTCAGGATAAATCACCCAAATGTTGCACCGCAAATGCTGCGTAAATGGGAAGAACAGACTGCTAGTCAGAATTCGTATTGCTGGCCAATCAACGATTGTAATAAAACTTAGTGTGTTTTCTGTGCAAACAAACACTTTTTGCAGAAAAACTTGTAGGTAGGGCATCCACAGCTACGGGTAATCATCTTGGGTGTTAATAAGCTACTTCATCTATATTTATTCCTGAAGATGTGGTCTTCTAGTGCGAGTTGTTCACGAGATATTGTATTTTGGGAAGTTTCCATAGCGACACATGTTTGTGCCACCCAACCAGCCTACTTGCCATGTACGATGTTGTTCTGTTTCCTTACAGTGTGCTTGAGTGTTCCTTGGGTTCATTGCGACTCGTCAGTCAGTTCAAAATGGTTCAAATGGCTCTGAGCACTATGGGACTCAACTGCTGTGGTCATCAGTCCCCTAGAACTTAGGACTACTTAAACCTAACTAACCTAAGGACATCACACACATCCATGCCCGAGGCAGGATTCGAACCTGCGACCGTAGCAGTCGCACGGTTCCGGACTGCGCGCCTAGAACCGCGAGACCACCGCGGCCGGCCGTCAGTCAGTGTGTGGCAGTCCAAGCAGTAGGTCGTGAGTGGACGGTGAGATATAGCAGTGTAGAAAAAGCCGACATGCTCACGGTGTATGGAGACAGTATTAAGAATACAAGTCGTTCTTGTACGATGTATGCGGCAAGGTATCGCAATTGATGTCAACCATCTCGGCATTTGTTTACCAACTCTTCAAACAGTTATTATAAAGTGATAGTGCAACGCCTAGACGACGTAACAGAAGGAAACATGTTGATAGGGGGAAATTACTGTTCTTGCTACTGTTGCGGCTCATCCTAACGTTAGCTCCCGGGCTATCGCACGAGCGAGTGGCACGAGTTAGGTAAGTGTCTTACGCTGTCCCCATCAACATAAGTTCCATCCCTATCTCATCTCGCTCCATCAAGAGTTGCACGGAAACGATTATGAGAACCGTGTTAACTTCTGTGCATGGGCATTAAGGCAGTATACTCCAGGTGTCTCATGAATCTTGGTTATTGATGAAGCCAGCCACATTTACCAATCATGGCCAAGTAAAGTGCCGAAAAATGCGCTGTCGGCAGTCCCCGTTAGCTTCGTCAGGTGAAACGTGAGCGTCCATGGAGTGTAAACGTGTGGTGTGGGATAGTGAACTATCACCTCACAGGCCCGTTTTTCAAAGACAGAACACTGAACGTGCACAAGTATTGCAGCCTCCTAACATACCATCTTGCACGGATGCTAGAAAACTTTCCTCTGTAGATTAGGAGGGCCTATGGTACAAACATGATGGCTGTCCTTCCCATAGTGCACAAAGTACTTCAACATGTCTACACGAATTGTTTCCAAATCGTTGAATTGGACGCAGAGGACCTGCACCTTGGCTGGCCCGTTCACCGCATCTGACACTCGTAAACTTTTTTCGTGGGGAAAGCTGAAAGACGCCGTCTACAAGGACTTACCAACTATACCCGATGACATGCAACGACGCATTAATGCAGCCTGCTCGCACATTTACGCTGAAATGCCAGCAGTGTGCAGCAGTCGTTCCTTACCAGACTGGACACGTGTATGGCCGCTGGAGCGGTGATTTTGAGCACAACCTGTGACGGTCAACTGTCTCGTCACTGGTCAGAGTTCACATAATTAGTGCATGCACTTGTGTTGTTCTCTAGTCTGTGCTACCACAGGCATTGTACAAGTATCGGCGTGGGAAATCTTCCGAATATGGTATCTCGTATACGACTCTCACCAGAATCCTGCAACGAAAACCACTGACATTCTCATTTAACATACTTTTTGTTTTTTAATGTTAATTGACTTCGTTGCATTTGAAAAAAGAGAGTCTTCGGTATTAATAAATCGCTACATCTGTATTTACTCCTTTATTTTTAGATCGCTACCGGTTTCATGGCACTAAAGGCCACATCTTCAATGCGACGAATCCGGTAGAGTTCTAAAAATAAAGCATTTAATACAGCTGAAGCGGTTTTGTGGTTGCCCTACTTACAAGGTTATTTAACTATGTTTGCACGAAAAATACACCATGTAAGTGTTATTACAATCCGTTGATAGGCTAACATTAAGTGCCCCTGACTGTCAATCCATTCTGTTAAAAATGCGCATCAGTAGCACTATTTGTCTGCACAATATTTGCTGTGCATGTTTTAGGCGATTCACCCCGTACGGCACCAACACGATGGATGTTCAGCGTGGAAATGCCCTGCGTGCACGTCGACTTCTGAGCAGAAGGCATTTTGCCACATGTATTGGTCGAGGAGATACAGTTGACAGACATGCTCGGTCTCCTGACTTATCTCCTCTACAATTTTTTTCTTTTGTGGTGTATACAATACACTGATGAGCCAAAACATTATGACCACCATCCACTGCGACGTTGGATGCCGCTAGGTGGCGTTGCGGACACGCGACGCGGTAACAAAAGTATGTAAGCGGAATAGACACGGACGGGGGAATCATCCTAGCGAAGATGTCGTCTGAAAACGGGGAAATCCATTGAGATAAGCGACTTTGACAAAGGGCGGATTACTATTATGCAGAACGTAGGAACAAGTATCTCGAAAACTTAAATGTTTATTTGACACAACAACGGTGGAGCCATAGTCACGGTACATAAAAGTTTTTCTTAAAAAAAGGGGTTACATTAAAGGTTTCCACGAACTACGTCGTCATTTTCAAATGTAAAACATCAGTTAGAGAATATATAATGGGAATTATGACCATAAATCTGACAATTAAGGCCAGGAAAACGAGGCAATGGTGGTACAACCAAGTCACTACAAGTTATGCCATGCTTGCCCAGCGGCTCATTCCATGTCCTAATGTAGAATAGATAAAAACTGCAAGAAGATAAAAATTGTCAAAAATTCCTGAAAAGTGTCCTGCTATGCCACAACGATACAAATTCACAAGTCGCAATTGTATCACAGCAGTGTAGCACAGCAAGCTTCCATATTGAATGCAGCACATACTTTTACTACGTCTCTCATTCAGGACTGACAGACTAGTGTCTCAGCGTGTCAGTCCTACATGTCGATCAATGGAAACGTGTCGGCACTTCGGATGAAATACATTTTTGTCACACAAGGTCGAGGGTTGTCTCCAAAAACGCCACCACCTGCATTCCTGCATCTCTTCATGCTTGACATCTTCCCCGATGGCGATGTCATCTGTCAGCAGTATAGTTATCCGTGTCTCGGAGCCACAGCCGTGATACTGTGATTTGAGGAACATTGTAGTGAACTCACGTTGATGTCTCGGCGACCAAATTCGCCTGATGTAAATCCTATAGAACCCATCTGGGTCGCTGTCGGGCATACGCAAATCAGCGGCCCGTTATTTACGCGAATTATATGACCTGAACGTAGACATCTAATGTCACATACCTCCTCAAACCTACCAGCCAACTGTCGGATCCATTATACGCAGAATGAGTGATGCATTTCATACCAAAGACGGAAAAACAAGCTATTAAGGAGGCGGTCAAAATGCTTTGGTTCATCGGTGTATGTTGTCTATCGAAATTTCAAAAACTCCAGAAAATATGCAGGAACGTATCGTGCATGTTGCACTTCAGCAGGCAACAGTGGATGAATTCTTTCATCAGACACATGGATCAGAGCACCATTCTTCACGGGTGTCACTTTTATCACGTCTGTTTTACCTTCTTTTGTGTCCACAATGGATTATAGTACTACAAAATGGTTTTAATTGTCCCAGTTCCTGTTTCTGCTGTTGAATGCTGTGTTTATAGAAATATCTGATACGTTTTGTATTGGCTATGAGGAAGGCAGATGGATTACAGAATAAAAAATGTTGGTGCTATTTAAAAAAAGGCGTACGGCTGTTTATATTTCCGTGACGAACAAAGATACGGGAGAGATAACCATGTTGGGTTCTGTTGCCCTGGTAGCCACACGACATTCTCTTGATACTTCCTTTTATCTTGCTTTGAACCAAAATTTATTTGCGGTTGTGTGTCAAATAATTAATAGGAGCTGTCATTAATGTTTGTGATGCAGATGCTGTCTGTTATTCTGAGCCAGTCTCATTTGTGTATAAAGAACGGCGCCGCGGTCGTGCTAAGACGAATCTATTGACGACAAACAAACGTTCTTTCTTTCCTAAATTTTTAGATGACTTTCTCAGGATGTCATCGAAGTGGTTAACAGACGTGGAGACTTCGTAAATTAATTGTGATCGTCATCGTTGAAATTCTACTGTAATACTCTCAGTTCCGAATGGTAAATGGATGACCAATAGAGGTCAAGATGCCTATTTGTCTAAGCATGATTTTCTTAAAATCTTCGTCGAGAGGTAATTGTACACAGGTATCTGCCAGATCTACAGTATTTTTAACAAATAGTCGACTTCAGATAGTTTGGCTGAAACTTCTCCTGAAAAAGGAATTGGGTAAATATCTACCTTACACTGAGCCTATACTGAGGATGTGAAATCGTCACCGACTCTTAACGTTGCCTTGGGCACAAGCCATCAAAGATGTGGTCCATTGATCTGATGAATCAGGAGTGAAGTCTTGTTGTTCTTGTAATCTTTATAGGTTATCCCGCGAGGCAAAAGGGGATTGTTCAAGGTCTACAGAAACGTAGTAGCTTAATTGTAATGGGAACTTCGAAATTATCAGCAAAATCAGTTCCGGGTTCTGAAAGGGGACTGTAATTTGGGCAAAGTGTTTGCAAGTCTGCGATTGTAATGTCTTAACAAATCAAATTGACTGTGTGAATTTTGAATCCAAACAGAGATATATAATCTAATGAAACACAGCATACTTCACAGTTCCTAGTATGGGGCTTTAGGGGTTACAAAGGGGGCATACTTGATGAATTCCTATAATGAGCCCAAGTGCGAAAATGTACCGTTTGGATATAAAGTAAGTTTGATGATCAAATCACTTTCAGATCTCTCGCTTCACGGTATCAGCTTGCTGACAAGAATAATATACTGAAAAATAGAGAAGGAAACTGAGTATCTGTTGAAGGGCGATCAGTTTGGGTTTAAGAGTGGCAAAGGCATCCGAGAGGCATTTCTGACATTGCGTTTCATAATGGAAGCAAGACTTACAAAAAAATTAAAAAAATTAAAAAAATATGTTTAAAATGGCTCTGAGCACTATGGGAATTAACATCTGAGGTCATCAGTCCCCTAGGACTTAGAACTACTTAAACCTAACTAACCTAAGGACATCACACACATCGACGCCCGAGGCAGGATTCGAACCTGTGACCGTAGCAGTCGCGCGGTTCCCGACTGAAGCAGCCACAGTGGCCGGCTACAAAAAATCAAGACATGTTGCAGTAGTACTGGATAGTCTATAAATAGGACTCTCATATCACCGGCGCATTTGTATTTGAAAAAGGCCACAGCCCGAAATTGGGCAGTAACGTAATACAACACACGATGCAATAAAGAATTTGACAGCGTATGCTGCGTACTTAAAGTGGTTTTATCATTCATAAATTACGTTAAGGCTGTGAACTCATACGTGAAGCACTTAAAATACTCTACGCCCGTGAGACGCTTTGGCTGTGCAGGGGAAGAGCAGGCAATAAGAAAGGCATAAGGCTAGGAAGAGCACGCTGGCTGCGTCAGCCGAGCAGAAAATGGCGCCAGCAATGACGGCGGCGACCTTTCGCTGACATTTGCGGCACGTGCGCTCCAGCTGTGGACCTACTAGCTACTAGCCGCACTCTATTTTCCACAGCATCTGCTGGGAGGTGCCAGAAGCATTCCTCGGCGGTACTCGTAAACGCTACGTTCGTATCACTCAAGTGTAAAATTACGACCTCGCATCCGCGATCCTGCTTTCTACATCTACAGGCGTAGATAGTCGGCAACCCACCATTCGGTACATAGCTACGGGTATCTTACACTGAAGCTACTTATTCCCTATCTCATTCCACTCGCAAATGGAGCGAGGGAAGAACGACTGTCTATATAGCTCCGTACCCCCCCCCCTCCCCCCACGAGTTCTCTTATCTCCTAGGTCCTTATACGAGGTGTATGTTGCTGGCAGTAGGATCATTCTGCAGTCTATCACGAATGCTGGTTCTCTGACGTTTCTCAATCATATTTCGCGGAAAGAGTGTCCTCTTCTCTCCAGCGATTTCCATTTGAATTCACGTAACATTTTTGTAATACTTGCATGCTGATCGAACCTACCGGTAACAAATCTAACAGCGCGCTTCTGAACTCCTTCAATGTCTTCCTTTAATCCGCCCTGGTGAGGACCCCAAACACTCTAGCAGTGCTCAAGAACGGGTCGCATAAGCGTTCTGTGCACTATCTCCTTTATAGTGTAACGCTTTCCTAGAACTGACCCAGTAAACCGAAGTCCACCAGGCATCTTCCCTACAACAGACCTTTCGTTTTCGTTCCACCTCTTGTCACAATGCTACGTTGCGCCTAGTTATTTAATCGTCAAGACGCACAGCATTAATACTGTATTCAAACATTATACAATAGTTTTTCCTACATATTTGCATTAATTTACATTTTTCCACATTTAGGCGAAGCTGACATACATCATACATTTTTTCCAAGTCATCCTCTGTGCTTCTGCACTCACTGAAAGGCTACGCTGTTCCGTGCCCCATGGCGTCATAAGCAAATAGTCAGAAACTGATACATTATCCATCAATTTATTCGTGTAACATATAGAGGACTAGACGGGTCCTATCACTCTTCTCCTGACAACATTTTTGTCTCCGGTTAAATCTCGCCGCCCCGACGGACAACGTACCGGGTCAATTACCTAAACGTACTGGGTCCCATTACCTAAAAATTCTTCAAGCTATTCAAATGTATGACAACATATTTCGTATGCTCGGACCTTCGTCAACAAGTCTCCAACGTAGGAGTGCGTCAAAGGCTTTAGGGAAATCTAGGAATGTGGAATCTGCATGTTGCCGTTCACCTGTGGTTCGTATGAAATCGTGCGAGTAAAGGGCAGTCAAAGTTTCACACCAACGGGATTTGTAAGTCCGTGTTGATCTGTGGACGGGAAATTTATTATACTGAATTTAGAATATTTTAAGGAATTTTGTAGCAAACTGATTGAAGATACTGGTACCTAATTTTGCAGATAGGATATTTTACCCTTTTATATACAAGGTGATTACAATTAAAGTTAAACTTTCAAATCACTGTAGAAATAACTCCACTGATCAGAATGACGTCAAATTGCAACGGAATGTTACCGAAGAAGGGAGAAAAATGGTTCAAATGGCTCTGAGCACTTTGGTACCAACAGCTATGGTCATCAGTCCCCTAGAACTTAGAACTACCTAAACCTAACTAACCTAAGGACATCACACAACACCCAGTCATCACGAGGCAGAGAAAATCCCTGACCCCGCCGGGAATCGAACCCGGGAACCCGGGCTCGGCAACCGAGAACGCTACCGCACGACCACGAGCTGCGGACGAAGAAGGGAGAAAACGTATGGCAGAAGAAAAATAAATAATTACAAAATGTAGCAATAGATGGTGCTGTAAGCATCATAATTTAATAGTGGTCAACTACAAATGACGAATGAATCATACAACAATCCCTAAGGTGTAGGTTTGACGTTAAACAAACTATACTACTCAGTGTGCATGGATGTACAGGTGTGATACTGTTAGTTACGTAAGCCCATTCATCACGGAATGATCATATGACATTGTATGGCCAAAAAGCACATAAAAAGCACCAATCAAAATCAAATCGGATTATTATTTTCCTTGTGACTGGTGCAAAACATGTACAATATGCTGTCCACTGTTTTCGGCAGCAAGTTGAAATAGAGAAACAGCATGATCCACAACTGATCGAAGTGTTTCCGAGGTCACATTCAGAATGTGTTGCGCAATGCGTGCCTTGAATGCAGGTAAGTTTGCAATTTGAACTCTGAACACATCTTAGGACAGCCCCACAACCAGAAGTCACACGGATTAAGATCAGGTGATCGGGAAGGCCAGGCTGTAGGGAAATGGTGAGTGATATTCTAGCATTTCCGAAACGGCGCTTCAGCAGCTGCTTAAATGGATTTTCAATGTGCAGAGGTGCGCCATCTTGCATAAAAATGATCCCATCCACACATCCACGCTGTTGGAAAGCTAGAATGACGTGATTGCGCAAAAGACACTCATAGAGCTTACCAGTGACGGTACAGGTAACAGTACCAGAAGCACCTGTCTCTCCGAAAAAATATGACCCTATGATAAATAATGAAGTAAGCCCGCACCACACGGTGACCTTTTCAGGATGAAGTGGTACAGGTTGATTTGCGTATGGATTTTTCGTTGCTTATATTCGACAATTCTTTGTATTGACATATCCAGTCAAATGGAAGTGGGCTTCGTCTGTCCACAATATCTTCCACGGCCTGTTATTGTCCATTCCATGAGAGCAAGACATTCTAAAGCAAAGGTTTCTCTTGCTGGCAGGTGAACAGGAAGCAACTCGTGCACATGGGTAATTTTGAATTGATAGCAAAGAAGGATGTTACGTAGGATTTTACGCGCCGTGCTCACGGGTATGTCCAATATTCGGGCAATTCTCCGTGCACTACACGTTCGCACACCGTCACTCGTCTCCTCCTGCACTGCTGTGGCCACTGCTTCCACTGACGTCGAATCATTTCGTTTCCTCCCTCTACCAGCTTTCTCACCAAAAGAAACCGTCTTTTCGTTTTTCCGAATCAGTTTCTCCAGACCCACGGCAGTCATCAGACCAATGCCTTTTTTTAACTCTTCAGTTTACGGAACTTCTGCAGAGCGGCGTGTGCACAGTCATCATTCTTGTGATACAGCTTTACAAGCAGAGCGCTATCCTGCCTTGAGACAGTCATGGCGGATGTCGCAGACGCGAAAGTAGAAAAGCCGTGTACCTGGCGTGTTTGTACCAACTTCAATGGGTTGTGCGCATGACAGGTGTTTTCATTTACATGTCTGACACATACGGCGCCATCTATTGATCAATTTTCACACTATTCTTTTTCTTCTACTATACGTTTTCCCCATTCTCCGATAATATTCCCTTGTAATTTGATGTCATTCTGATCAGCGGTGTTATTTCTACAGCGTTTTAGAAGTTGAACTTTAATTATAATCAACCTGTACTTGACCCTCCACAAGACAGCAATGCAACTTGGCTAATTTAACTAAAATACAGCAGTAGTCTTTTTTTTTTGTTCGGAATTATATATATATAATACATCAATACCGTTTTTCAGAGGTAAATTTACTTTATCTTAAAAGGGTCCACCACTGGAATTTCAGCTTTGGCAACTATCAAGTGAAGTTTTGACAAGTGCTGAAGTAGGAAAGTATTCCGTTTGAAGGTGCCCAAAGGCAAAAACTTAGACCTGGGTGATTTGCAAATAAAGAAATTTTAACAGTCAACTGCCACAATGAAGTCCTTTTAAACAGACTGCAGCAAGCTCGTTTCTTCGCTGCCCATACGGTGGCGATTTACTAACGAGGGTTGCCCAGAAAGTAATCCAACGCATTATTTTCTTCAGCAGTTCTTTATTGAACATAATGAGAATTACACGCACGAAAGAATAGTGTTTTATCTATACACCCTATTTTTCCACGTAATCTCCATCCCGTTCTATGGCCTTCCTCCAGCGCGAAACAAGGCGTGTATGCCCTGTCGGTACCAATCCTTTTCCTGGTGGCGGAGTCAATGCTTCACTCTATGAATCACCTCCTCATTGTCCTCAAAATGTCTTCCACGAATGGCATCCCCTAATGGCCCAAACAAGTGAAGGTCAGGGCTGTCAGGTGTGACAGCCGTGGACGGTCTCCCTGACCGCTGCAAATCGTGGAGCCCCGCCGAACCGCCTTCTGTTGATTCACCCTCCGTGTCAGCGACTAACTGTACTTCTGTCGACAGCAGATGCTCCATAGACTTTGCACATGCTTTTGTGAATATTCCCCACGGTTTCTTTCCCTGCAGTGAGAAATTTAATGACGGCACGTTGCTTGTAACGTACATCACCTACAAACGCCATTTTGAAACTGTGGTGCAGCTACGCTATCCGTTGGAAGTGACGGTAACTTGAAGCGCTCACTCAGGAGACTTCAAATAATACATAAGTAACGTTCCTCATCTGCAGCATTGCTTTCGGCTGAGAAAAAAAAATGCGGTGCATTACTTTTTGCGCATCCCTTGAACATAGTGACTCGATGTGCTGTCCGTTAAGATCAACAGGTGCTGGCCGAAACCAATCCGTTGCGTTTTGAGGTCTCTCAGAAGCCTGGTGATCATGTTGCCCGATTGTCAGGTTTACTGTCATTTCGATAGGAGGTAAAACACGAAATCCGACACTGTTACGTTCGCAATATTTCTTGCTACGTAAGTGTATGCCAGGGAAAGATGACAAGACGAGGAAATGTATAAAGCTGTTGAAGTATCATATTGGAGTCGTCTCTGGAATACAAAATAGCATGCCTCGTTATTTCTCCTACAGGATCCAAACTAAATTGAGGGTCAGAAAGGGTTTTCCCATTTGAAAATGTGCCTTTAATAATGCACAAATGCTGCAGCAGAGTGTGGCGCGACTGTAGACGCAACGTCTGAGCAGTTACAGACAGGTATGCAGTGACTACCGCAGCATGCAGAGAGTTAACGAACTTTAAATATTGGATGGTAATCGGTGCAAGAGGCATGTTGAAAAACGGCAAGTCCTTTGGATTATGTTCCTTTCACTTCATTTATTCAGTCATACAGACAAACACAATTTGGGCACATTCATGTAGTTCGGAAGGCACTGTGATCTATAAGGTGTTGATCGATAAGAGGGTTGGCAATGCTTTAGTACTGAATTCATTGGTAGCTAATTGAAACGAGTAATTTGAGGTGACAGGACTGATCTTACGTTTTGTCAGGCAGCTACAGCTGCTGCCGAGTGAAGAGAAGTTCACTGGGCAGAGATGGTAGAAAAGCCGCTTTACTGGTGGCAGGTCGGAGGACAAGGATGGATGTGTAAGCAAGTACACACATAAAAAAAAAATTGCGTCACTTCACTTCCCAGAACTCCTGAAGATAGACGTTGACTGTAGGGAATTGTATCACAGACACAGCCCCCTTGACTGTTCAGAGATGTCATTAAACTAGCCCTTGGATGTAAACAACCATCCCATGAGCAGCGCCTATTAGACGGAGGGGTTCCGACAGCCGATCAGTTCCAGTCATTCCATCAGCAAGGAGGTACACGGCTCGTGTTGTCTGTAGTTCAACCATAACTAGATGGTCAATACCGCGGTTCGATCGCGTCTTCATTGTTAGTTTGTGCCAGGAAGGGCTCTCTACAAGGGAAGTGTCCAGGCGTCTCGGAGTGAACCAAAACGATGTTGTTCGGAGATGGAGGAGATACAGAGAGACAGGAACTGTCGATGAAATGCCTCGTTCAGGCCGGCCAAGGGCTACTACTGCAGTGGATGACCGCTACCTACGGATTATGGCTCGGAGGAACCCTGACAGCAACGCCACCATGTTGAATAATGCTTCTTGTGCAGCCACAGGACGTCCTGTTACGACTCAAACTGTGCGCAATAGGCTGCATGATGCGCAACGTCACTCCCGACGGCCATGGCGAAGTCCATCTTTGCAGCGCGGTAAGATGGACCCAACAACATGCCGAATGGACCGCTCAGGTTTGGCATCACGTTCTCTTCACCGATGAGTGTCGCATATACCTTCAACAAGACAAACGTCGGAGACTTGTTTAGAGGCAACCTGGTGAGTCTGAACGCCTTAGACACACTGTACAGTGAGTGCAGCAAGGTGGAGGTTCCCTGTTATTTTGGGGTGACATTATGGGGGACCGACGTACGCCGCTGGTGGTCATGAAAGGCCCCGTAACGGCTGTACGGTACGTGAATACCATCCTCCGACCAATAGTGCAGTCGTATCGGCAGCATATTGGCGAGGCATTCGTCTTAATGGTAGACAATTCGCAACCCCATCGTGCACGTCTTGCTAATGACTTCCTTCAGGATAACGACATCGCTCGACTAAAGTGGCCAGTATGTTTTCCAGACATGAACCCAATCAAGCATGCCTCGGATAGATTGAAAAGGGCTGTTTATGGAAGACGTGACCCACCAACCACTCTGAGGGATCCACGCAATCGCCGTTGAGGAGTGAGACAACCTGGACCAACAGTGCCTTTATGAACTTGGCGATAGCATGCCACGACGAATACAGGCATGCATCAAAGCAAAAGGACGTGCTACTGGGTATTAGAGGTACTGGTGTGTACAGTAATCTGGACCACTACCTCTGAACGTCTCGCTGTATGGTGGTACAATATGCAATGTGTGGTTTTCATGAGCAATAAAAAGGGCGGAAATGATGTTTATGTTGATCTCTATTCCAATTTTCTGTACACATGCGGACTACCTAGGCACACCTCCCAGCCGACTCAGATTCCCACGTAGCGCCACGTATCCGCAGTCCCGTCCATGTATGTCCTCCTTGCTCGCTACTTTGAGAGTCCCCCAGGGGCGTTATCGTGCATCCGCCCTGGGGGTGGCGGATTCGTTGCCCATCGAGGTGAATCAGTTATCTGAATGCCTGGTCTCTCTCTTCTTTCGGACATGTCCGAAAGACCAGACACCACGCATTCACATAATATATGCAAGTTATATACTGGATAAAGTCAGAAGCTTCTTGAGTCTGTTCGCGGATGACGGTGGTATTTATACGAAACGCAAAAAAATTGGAGGAAGACTTCCAGAGGATTGACCGTTAATGAAGGCACTATCAGTTGGGCCTTAACACAAACAAATGTAGCCTATTGTGCATAAGTCGGCTGAAAGGCCGATTATTGAGCTATTACAGGCTGGCGGTTAAGTACTGGGAGGAGTACCAACCATAAAATGCTGGAAGTATGCGTCCGAAGTGGCCTCATAAAACTAGTTGTAAGAAAAGCAGGAGCCAAAGACACTCAATGGAAGGATCGTAAGGAAATGTTCGGCTACAAGAGAGGTACCATACGAACCCTCGTTAGACCAATTCTAGAGTTCTGTTTGTCAGTCTGAGATTAATAGGGAAGGTTCCAAGAAGAACAACACGATTTGCCACGGGTTGGACCTATAGGCACGAAAGTGTCGCGTAGGTGCTTACTAATCTCTGTTTTCTGGTCCTGCACGAGAGGCGTTGTGCTTTACGAACAAATTTATTGTTAACCTTAAAAGAGCGTATATTGCAAGAAAAGTGAAGTAACATATGACTTCCACTTTCGTTTTGTGAAATGATCGTGAGGAGAAGGAGAAATTCAACCTCTTATGGAGGTTTACCACCACTTGCTCTTCTCGCACACCACTTGCGAGATAAAAGATGAGGAAATGACAAGGGTAACCAAATTACCTACTGCTATGTAAACGTGGCGTTAGTGGTATAGATTTAAAGGTAGATATAACTTGTTGACTTCTCTTCCACTCAAAATTCTGCCCACTGAATGACCCGGGTTATGACACGGAGCGTAAGCCGAAGATCATAGCAAGCAAAGAGGTTACTAACTTGTACACACCATCATCCATTAACAGGGAACGACACGAAGTCGTAACCGACAATGAGTTGGCATCTTAATTTAAGCACAAAGACAGGCTACATAACTGCCTTGTACGCTACCATAATACCAACAGAGTGAATAGTGAATTTATCTTCGGGAACATAAACGTTTCTCTCGTGCAATACAGTTCTTCACGTTGATTATCTACGGCACGATTTTCAATCCCACTTGAGAATAGGATGATGTAACAGCAACTGCAGCGGCTTGTCGTTCAGTAATCAACGTAATCGAATCACGACCATCAAAGGCTTTGTATGGCAGGAAGCAGGTGCTGCAAGCAAAAATAAATTTAATGCTGTAAGCGAAGTCTACGACAAGTCTCTGAAATGACGTACTTGGCGTTACGTGAACACGCTACAAAGCGCTACCCGCAGCAGCTCGAAAGGCAGTCGCCTAAAACAGAGCAATAAGGGCAAATTACTGTCATCAAAACGGCCTGCCGGCACTTCGCCAACATTTATCCTAAGGTCTTCAGAAAGGAATAGCTCGGCGAAAACTCAATTCATCGATTTTCTCGGGTCATTATTGGGATGTGTAATTGACAGTCCTCAAACCAGTCACAAAGGGCTATCACAAGGAAACGAAAACACAGGCTTGTCGTTTTCAAGGATTCATTACACATATCCCCAAAAACAGTTCCACAAAATCTTTTACAAAACTGGCCTTCCAATAGCCACCAATAACGAATATAATTAAAAACTTTATACAGTCTTTACAAGAGGGTATGACATGAAACAAGTGAAGTACAGGTCCTTCCTTTTAACTAAATAACAAATAGCCCAAAAAATATAGATGACAAGCATAATTTCCCACACATTTAACAGGAATTTACCGGGACTACATCCCCGTTGGTAAAACAAGCAACAGTACAGAATATTAAATAACAAATTTTAAGTAAATGAGGAAATTTACCAACGGGAACCTTAGACCAATAAACAGGTCATAGAACAACGGAACTCCACCAATTATAAAGTGACTGAACTCACTCGTGAAATCCGTTCCACGTATAACAACTATATTTTAGGCCGCAAAGACAGTTACCTTAATGAAGTTATAATTTTTCTACTGTCCCGCCGGTCGGAGTGGCTGTGCGGTTCTATGCGCTACAGTCTGGAGCCGAGCGACCGCTACGGTCGCAGGTTCGAATCCTGCCTCGGGCATGGATGTGTGTGATGTCCTTAGGTTAGTTAGGTTTAATTAGTTCTAAGTTCTAGGCGACTGATGACCTCAGAAGTCGCATAGTGCTCAGAGCCATTTGAACCATCAACTGTCTCCGTTGATATTTATCAACGCCTGTAAGCAGCGAAAGGTCTACATTTCATTATAACTTCATTCTTCAAGAGCTGCAAGATCACCAATGATATCTGTACAGATACCAGCTTCATATAGTTATCTTAATAGTCAGTTTAAGTTCCACGCAGCACCGTTCACACCCCAACGGATGACTCACCGTAACACAAGAGTGACCAAACTGCTAGGAACAGGGGGACGCATCTTGGCGCAGCCCGTACACAATAACGAGAGGAATCTCCAATAACACAAGAGAGAATACTCAACCTGTGTCAACTACTGGGGCGAGCAGCGACTCTGATAGGAAACAGCCAAGTAGCGCCGAGCGTCAACCAAAACAAAGCAGGCTGAGCTAACGGCGTCCGAACATATTTCGAACAAGACGCCGCTTTCTGTATTGGTCAATCCGCAACTGATTGTCCCGCCGCTCGTGGTATACTGTAACATTAAAGAAAAAGGAAAAAAAAGAAAGACAGAACACAAACCCTCTTACATCAGGGTTATGACCCCCCCCCCGTCTTTAAATTTAACACTCTTCATACATGCAAGACCTCAAACAAATAGCATGGTAAATATTTACTTCTTACAGCTCACAATTCTTTACTCTTGCAGGCAGACCCCAATAACAAGTATAAAGTCTGGAGAAGTTAACGGCCTCCCGAACCAAGAGCATAAAACTCGTAATACAAGACACTAAAGTCACAGCCCCTTCAAACTAAGACCACAGAATAAATCATAAGATGCTCAATTAACATTACAAGCACATTGTCTTAACACCTAACGTGGCCTACGCACTATCCTAGAATAACTCATGCAGCCGTGAAGGCTTGGTACTCCCGGCACTGAGCAGTGTTTTACGCTCTTAACACCACTACTCAGCATATACCGGAACCAAGAGTGGGTTCCTCATTCCCGCCACGGCGGGGATAATCACATGCAAATCACTGTTTCCGGCTCTGAACACAAATTACGATCAGATTGGTCACAGCACACAACTTCAAAGAAATAGCATATGCCCACCGTTAATAGCAGCAAACGACGAGAATCCACATAGAATACATAGGCATCCAGCATCAGGCAGTACAATGCACACACTTGCTAGTGCATTGGAGGCCATCACCACCAGCCCGCCGCCGACACACTCCCCAAACCATAACACAGCGCCGCGAGCAACCAAAGCTCCTCCGTAAAGGTCACTCCAAGACTCGCCAACACAACACATGCCCAAGCAACGGGTAAGTACGACCACTAGGGCCCCGGAGCGGAAAACCAAGAGACCATAGCCGGAAGCGCCCCGCTTAAATAGCGGCCAGAAGAGGAAAACCAAAGAAAAAGCGCGCATGCCACCTCGAACGGGATTACTGCCCCTACTAGATAAGAGAATCACTGGCGCCAGGGACTCCCCCACGGCTCAATTATTTATCCAGGCACATCGTCAGCCTTCTCTCGTCTGCAGAAGATACCAAGTAGTTGAGATCTGCGTAAACATAAGTAAAGCGAGAATGCACAGCGATAGGTCAGTGGAGTAGAATATACCAACAGCAAGAATAAACAAATTCATTACAGCGTACAGTTGTTTTTAATGTGTAAGGTTCGTTCAAAGAAACTATAGCTCTTTGTCAGTGACTAAGCTATTATCTGTCTTGCCATTTCTTCCATTTGATATCAGTCCATCAACGTATGTTGCAATGGGTCAGTGGAGTTTGAAAAATATGAAAGCGTTTTGATTAGGTAATAGTGACGAACTGTGCCTGGCTGTCTGAGCCGTTAATACAGTTGTCTGCTAAAGAGGAAGATCTGTGTTTCGAGTCCCGGTCCGACATGGATATTTAATTTGTCAGCTAGTTTCTCTGCACAGCAGACCGAAAGAACAAGTATTCGTTCATCACTAACTTTCAGTGTTCAAGTGACGAATCAGTTCAGCATTTATAAAGAAAAGTTGTTTTCGTTAAGAAAACTATTACTGCAACCAAAGATATTCGCAAAGCCTTTTTTTCGCAGTTATGTCTCCAAAAACAAGACAAGATTGTGATGATAATAAGATATAGAAGTTTTTCAAAGTCAGTACGCTATTATAATGGCATATAAACAGAACACGTGGGGATGTAAGGAAACCTTGGCCTCACTGTCAACAGTTTTTAGAGACATAGGCCCCTGCTGCGACCACCGTCCGCGCCTGTGACTAAGCGGTGACGCCGCAGACTACTGTGCACTGAGGTAACAAAAGTCATAGGATACATCCTGATATCGTGTCGGACCTCCTTTAGCCCGGGGAAGGGCAGCAACTCGACGTGGCATGAACTCAAGTCGTTGGAAGTTCCCAGTAGAAATATTGAGCCATGCTGCCTCTATAGCCGTCCATAATTGCGAAAGTGTTGCCTGTGCACGATACTGTGCACGAACTGACCTCTCGATCATATCCCATAAATGTTCGATGGGATTCAAGTTAGGCGATGTGGGTCGCCAAAGCATTCGCTCGAATTGTCCAGAATGTCCTTCAGGCCAATCGCGAACAATTGTGACCCAGTGACATGGCGCATTGTCATTCACAAAAATTTCTTTATTGCTCGGGAACATAAACAAGTAGCTGAACTTATAACCATTTCCAATCAACTATCGGTTCAGTTGGCCCAGAGGACACAATCCGTTCCATGGAAATACAGCCCACACCACTTTGGATCCACCACCAGCTTGCACAGTGCTTTGTTGACAAATTCGGTCCATGGATTCGTGGGGTCTGCGTCACGATCGAACCCTACCAACAGCTCTTACCAACTGTAATCGTGACTCACCTGACCAGGACACTGTTTTCCAGGCATCATCCTACCACTATGGTCACGAGCCCAAGAGAGGTGCTGTAGGAGATATCGTGCTAGAAGCAAAGGCACTTGCGTCGGTCTTCTGTTGTCGTAGCCCATTAATGGTAAATTTCACCGCACTGTCCTAAACGACACGTCCGTTGTATATCCAACATTGATTCTGTGTTTATTTCACGCAGTGTCGTTCGCCTATTAGCACTGACAACTCTATGCACACGGCTCTCCTCTCGGACGTTAAGTGGAGGCCGTCGGCCACTGCATTGTCCATCGTGAGGGCTAATGCCTGACATTTGGTAGTCTCGGCACACTCTTGCGCTGTGGATCTCGGAATATTGAATTTACAAACGATTTACGAAATGGAATGTCCCATGCATCCAGCACCAGCTACCATCCCGCGATCGCAATCTGATAATTCGTGTCGTACGCCCATAGTGACCTCGGAAACCTTTTCACATGAATCACCTGAGTACAAATGACAGCGCCGCCAGTGAATTGCCCTTTTACACCTTATGTATGTGATACTACCGCCATCTTTATATGTGCATACCGCTGACCCAAGACATTTGTGATCTCACTGTACATTCATATTAGAGCCGCCAAAGAACTGTTGTACAGTAAACATAGTGTCCTGAAACGCTGAAGCCGGCCGGAGTGGCCGTGCAGTTCTAAGCGCTGCAGTCTGGAGCCGAGCGACCGCTGCGGTCGCAGGTTCGAATCCTGCCTCGGGCATGGATGTGTGTGATGTCCTTAGGTTAGTTAGGTTTAATTAGTTCTAAGTTCTAGGCGACTGATGACCTCAGAAGTTAAGTCGCATAGTGCTCAGAGCCATTTTGAAACTCTGAAGTTCTTCAGGATGAATGTTATCCAATGTTAAACTGACGATCTTAGAGATTTTGGTGTTTTCTGATGAAACTGCGGTCAACAACGAACGGCGTTAGAAAACTATAATTCAATGGTTATGTGTACATCATATACACTACGCTTTCCCTGTGTCACTTTGGAAACATCTTTCAATTCGAGGTTGTTATTATAAAATTATTGATTTACATTAAATATTGTGAAAACCTCTTTATGCTAACGACTCTCCGTTTTCAGGCCTCAGTTTTGATAATTTAATGTGATGTAGAGTGCATATTTGATAGGGATGTGCGGTTTTGGAGTGGTTAGCTCGGAGTGCTATGGGACTTAACATCTGAGGTCATCAGTCGCCTACAACTTAGAACTACTTAAACCTAACTAACCTAAGGAATCAGACACATCCATGCCCGAGGCGGGATTCGAACCTGCGACCGTAGCGGTCGTGCTGTTCCAGACTGTAGCGCCTAGAACCGCTTGGCCACCCCGGCGGGCTTTGGAGTGGTATAATCGAACTCAAGTTTTTTGTGTATCCGTGTGTCCTTTCAACGCACGTAGAAGATCCAGTCGAGGTTTTGTTTCTTTTTTTACATCCTGTGCTTTTGTTGTGCAGACTAGGTTGATACTTCTCGCTCGGTTTCACTCAAGAACGCATCGACGAATGATATAAAGTCCTCAACACGTAGAAGAGACCCAAATGGGAACACTTTCAGTGATTTAGTTAGTTGGATGGAGCACGTTTGGCCAGGGTGAAAGCAGCCACTGTCGGGTTGAGAGCGTGAGCTCCGACCGCCGCCCTCACCATCAAATGACTGCTGAGTGCTGAGCAACTCGCAGGGCAGTCAGTGCGTTACTCTGCGCTCTGCCAAGGCAGCCAAGAATTATGGGTGGAATGAGTAAATTCTCATGAAGCTATATGGTGGATTTAAGCTCTAGAAGAACCGATAGTTTCGCGTATAGCTGAAACGTTTCAACAATTTCAAACTGTTTCTCGTGTAATGTCGGCGTGTATTGCTGTATGGCGAGTAGATTCTTTTCTGAATTTAGGAACCTTATCTGCACTTTTTCGTTTTATAAGAATCCACATTAGGGTCAATTTTTAAAATGATTTTTACAACTTCAACGCCGATATAATCCTATGTTGATTTCGGCCTCTGAAAGTAAATGGTGGGGGAAGGACTTTGATCTATTGCTTGGTTCAAATGGCTCTGAGCACTATGAGTTAGAACTACTTAAATCTAACTAACCTACGGACATCACACACGTCCATGCCCGAGGCAGGATTCGAACCTGCGACCGTAGCAGCAGCGCGGTTCGGGACTGAAGCGCTTAGAACCGCTCGGCCACAACGGCCGGCGATGTATTGCTGCTAAATGAGAATACACAGTTAACGTACAGGAAGCGTTATTTCAGAATACATCTGCAGCCTACTACTCCACACAGGATGTTTTCTTCGTGTAATCAGTTGCCACCCCACTGAAAGCATTTGTTTCACAGAGCTGCAATTGAGCAGTTGTTTTTCAGGAAAAATACCGGAAAGAGCCGGCCGGTAGGCAAGTAAAGATACTCCTCTGTTTCAGTCTTTTTCAAATGATGTACCATCCATCTAAGTTGGACCTGCAGACAGGGATAAACGAGAGTTTCATTCACGTAACTATGATCAAAGAAATAGGACCGCGCGAATCCCCGCAAGCAGTTAGGGAGTTTTGAGGACTTTTGTACTATCGCAGTTGTCTGTGTGTGTGTGTGTGTGTGTGTGTGTGTGTGTGTGTGTGTGTTTGTGTGTGTGTGTGTGTGTGTGTGTGTGAGAGAGAGAGAGAGAGAGAGAGAGAGAGGGAGAGAGAGAGAGAGATAGAGAGAGAGAGAGTGTGTGTGTTTTGGTGAGAGAGAACTGGATAAATAATAGTAAAGTCAGAATGAATCTAACACTGTAGAGGGGAAAGTATGCTGTTGTGGAACCTTTCATTTTGCAGACAATATAATCATAGTTTTAATTTGCTACGAAATTTTGGAACAGCACACAGAAAGTGAAAGATTCCGTTTGGAAAAAGCTCGTAGGCAGTTACTAAGACATTTTACACAGTACCGCTCCTCTCACGAGGATTACTTCAGCAGTGTGTCCAGGAGCGCTTCTGAGAAATCTAAAAGGCAGGAGAGAGGCACTAACGGACGAAAGTAGTGCGATACGCCCTAAGTCGTGCCTTGATAGCCCAATAGGGAAAAGCTTTGCTCCGAAAGTCGAGGGTCCAAGTCAAGCTATGGTTCCTTATATTTTATTTTATCGCTACCGTCGTCTCTATCCTTCAGTGTCGATGAATAGCGATGTGAGTGAGTGTCTAGATAGAGGCATTGCTTTTTCATGTTTCTTTCTGAGAAAGATATGCAAATGAAGTAGACCAATCACTGTGGAACTCACTGGTGCAGATCTAAACGTGGTGGACTTGCTTTAAAGAGCGTTGCATATCCATGGCTAAAATTTCATGACCCGCGATTCATGACAAATATCTGTAGAAAATGTCTTCTGCCAGTGTGCTTTTTTTAAAAATACTTTGAGGATTACAGTAGAAATATATGAACATCGGACACACAAAGGTTGCTTGCATCACGTCTGTCATGTAAACTAAAACCTAAACGCCGTCCGATCAGGTCTTGGGACCCTAGCGGTACGAACTAATCGTTGTGTCACCCTCAGCTTACAGACGTCACTGGACGCCGATATGGAGGGGCGTGTGGTCAGCACACCGCTCTCCCGGCTGTTGTCAGTTTTCGTGATCGAGGCTACTTCTCAGTCAAGTAGCTCCTCAATTTGCCTCGCAAGGGTTGAGTGCGCCCCACTTGCCCATAGCGCTCGGCAGGCCTGACGGTCGCCCATCCAAGTGCTAGCCAAGCGCTTAACTACGATGATCCGAAGAGAACAGGTGTTACCGCTGCGAGAAGGCCGTTGGCCACTTCTCTCAATACAGTAAGGCAAATTAGATGAGAAGACAGAAGGCTGGAGTTCTTACTGAGAAAATTGCTGTGTTTGTAATTTACTGCAAGATTTCACGTGAAATATAGGCAAGGTTTTGTAATTTCAGTAATCCCGTGTCAATCATCTTTGCTTGGGAGCAATATGTTACGCCTCGCTGAAACCAGAGGTGCTAGGTGTATGTTTAAGACATGCCATAGCTATACTTACCACACATTTAATGCTGTGATATTAATATTTTTGCCGAATATGTATGGAGAGAATCTTCTGTAAATACAGGCAAGAAGAAAAGTTTTTAGCCTGGGAGCGAAAAATGTAGTTTTTAGTTCAGAAAAGTGAAAAGCGCTTATCGTAGTAGTATCAGTTTTAGACTGAATAGATTTCATCCTTGAGATGCGACTCTACAGAATGTATAAAATACCTATCTGAGGTGTCCGTAACTTATTAGTATACTCAAGACTTTTCCTTATGGAATTCAGGCCACCCCATACATATTTTTTATCTAACTGGCACATGTGCATTATTACCTACTTATCATTTCCACTTGTAACATAATCAATAAGAAGAATCGTAGGAATCTATGCCTACAACCTTTCCAGGAGATGAAATATAATTCGCTTTGGCCACCTACTTCCATCCATTGCTTTGAGTGTAGTATCTTTTCTATCGTGTTTTAGTAGATCCATGGTAGTACATAAAATCAATATTATTCTTACGAAAGAGTTCTAAACAGCGCTTACACAGCTTATGCAGCCCATATACAGGGTGTTTCAAAAATGACCGGTATATTTGAAACGGCAATAAAAACTAAACGAGCAGCGATAGAAATACACCGTTTGTTGCAATATGCTTGGGACAACAGTACATTTTCAGGCGGACAAACTTTTGAAATTACAGTAGTTACAATTTTCAACAACAGATGGCGCTGCAAGTGATGTGAAAGATATAGAAGACAACGCAGTCTGTGGGTGCGCCATTCTGTACGTCGTCTTTCTGCTGTAAGCGTGTGCTGTTCACAACGTGCAAGTGTGCTGTAGACAACATGGTTTATTCCTTAGAACAGAGGATTTTTCTGGTGTTGGAATTCCACCGCCTAGAACACAGTGTTGTTGCAACAAGACGAAGTTTTCAACGGAGGTTTAATGTAACCAAAGGACCGAAAAGCGATACAATAAAGGATCTGTTTGAAAAATTTCAACGGACTGGGAACGTGACGGATGAACGTGCTGGAAAGGTAGGGCGACCGCGTACGGCAACCACAGACGGCAACGCGCAGCTAGTGCAGCAGGTGATCCAACAGCGGCCTCGGGTTTCCGTTCGCCGTGTTGCAGCTGCGGTCCAAATGACGCCAACGTCCACGTATCGTCTCATGCGCCAGAGTTTACACCTCTATCCATACAAAATTCAAACGCGGCAACCCCTCAGCGCCGCTACCATTGCTGCACGAGAGACATTCGCTAACGATATAGTGCACAGGATTGATGACGGCGATATGCATGTGGGCAGCATTTGGTTTACTGACGAAGCTTATTTTTACCTGGACGGCTTCGTCAATAAACAGAACTGGCGCATATGGGGAACCGAAAAGCCCCATGTTGCAGTCCCATCGTCCCTGCATCCTCAAAATGTACTGGTCTGGGCCGTCATGTCTTCCAAAGGAATCATTGGCCCATTTTTCAGATCCGAAACGATTACTGCATCACGCTATCTGGACTTTGTTCGTGAATTTGTGGCGGCACAAACTGCCTTAGACGACACTGCGAACACCTCGTGGTTTATGCAAGATGGTGCCCGGCCGCATCGCACGGCCGACGTCTTTAATTTCTTGAATGAATATTTCGATGATCGTGTGATTGCTTTGGGCTATCCGAAACATACAGGAGGCGGCGTGGATTGGTCTCCCTATTCGCCAGACATGAACCCCTGTGACTTCTTTCTGTGGGGACACTTGAAAGACCAAGTGTACCGCCAGAATCCAGAAACAATTGAACAGCTGAAGCAGTACATCTCATCTGCATGTGAAGCCATTCCGCCAGACACGTTGTCAAAGGTTTCGGGTAATTTCATTCAGAGACTACGCCATATTATTGCTACGCATGGTGGATATGTGGAAAATATCGTACTATAGAGTTTCCCAGACCGCAGCGCCATCTGTTGTTGAAAATTGTAACTACTGTAATTTCGAAAGTTTGTCTGCCTGAAAATGTACTGTTGTCCCAAGCATATTGCAACAAACGGTGTATTTCTATCGCTGCTCGTTTAGTTTTTATTGCCGTTTCAAATATACCGGTCATTTTTGAAACACCCTGTATAATGCTGATTATCGTAACCGTTTGTTAGCTATTCTGACTGAGTGTTGTTGATCCTTGTGTTCTCTCACCGAATCATTTTGACAATCTCTATAACTGAGATTTAATTTTTCGTTCACTATTAATGAGAATGTCTTGCAGCGAGTCGAGTACTCTGCCATAGCCGTCGGTCTATTATGTCGAAGCATCTAACCAGATTGCGACATTCCACACTCTTAGTACAGTAGAAGAGCTTCAAAAATCTGCAGTGGTTGAAACTTACTAAGTGGATGCTCGAATGTGTAATATTCCGTTTTCCATTACTTAAGCATAGTCGAGAAAGGAGATCTTATTTCCCGATAAGGATATCAAGTGAATTATAGAACTATGAAGAAGTTGTGAACAAAGTATTTGGAATTCGGCCATGAGCATAACATGTAATCCGAAATGCTCAGAGAAAAGAGAAATTCAGTTGAAACTACAAGGTTATTGTTATCAAATGGTTCAAATGGCTCTGAGAACTATGGGACTCAACTGCTGAGGTCATTAGTCCCCTAGAACTTAGAACTAGTTAAACCTAACTAACCTAAGGACATCACAAACATCCATGCCCGAGGCAGGATTCGAACCTGCGACCGTAGCGGTCTTGCGGTTCCAGACTGCAGCGCCTTTAACCGCACGGCCACTTCGGCCGGCGTTATTGTTATCAGATACATTTATTTCCACTGCGCGTTTCAGAAGTTTAAACTTTCATCATCAGTTAGATTCATGTCAGTCAAAAAGATATGTTATTTGTAGTGTGTGCGACTTTGATGTAATCTGCTGTGTCGTGTTCACAACGCACAGCCCATCATACACATTTTGTTTACGCTGAAGTAAATGCGTGTGCAAACAGTAAACCTGTGGTTTCAGCTTATATCAAAAACAGTCGCGGTGGAGCTTAACTTAAAATGGTCGCATTTAAAGAGAGAAATTCGTTTCCGTATTTGCTTTTGGGCAGCTTTCAACGAATGTGGCAGTCCTGTTGCTGGAAGTTCACTCATACACTGTCTAAAATGGAAAGCATTACACCATGAACACCTTCACCCAACGCCACCAAACTGATTCTCCAGTATTTCCATGCTGTGGGATATGTTGATTAACATTTCACCTATTTTCAGTACAGATAAAAGTCATAGCTACAAATGAAGAATAGTGTGAAGTGGAACTTTTCAGGTGGAACTCGCAACGCAACATACCCAGAGGACACGCATATGCAGCTTTTCGTTATCTTTCGGGCTGTGAGAAAGACCGAATGGTTGGCATAAGGGACATGGAAGTATCATGCTGAGAATTGGCTGTGCGGAGAATTGGCTGGAGTGTAACCACTCAGTTTGGGTTAGGATAACAGCGTGATAACAAGAGTAGGCACGGATCCTTCCTCGAGGGCTACACCACGAGATGATGACAGGACTGTTCGAATGGCTCTAATGGATAGGCAGATCACATCAGCTGAAACCCGGGTAGGGATTACAGGCAGAGTGTCAACACGAAATGTCGGGAACAGATTACTGGTAGCTGGGTTGAGACAGGGAGTTGCCAAATGTCACTTACCACTGGCACCACACCAAAGACAACATAGGCTTGTGTTGTGCAGAGCCATAGTCAGATACAGACGCGGGAAACGTTTGGTTTTCCGCGGGCCTGATTCACATACTTAAACTCGCCCGCCGCTCCTACCGCATAAAGTCAAGACTACAGCGTCCCTGAGGTTTATGCTTGTGGGTAACGCACCCCTATGAATGGCATCCCTTTCCAGACAGGCCATGCCAGCAAATTATGCCTCAACACACGCGTTTTTGAGAGTACATTCATTCTGTTTTCAAACAGAACTTCTTCCGCAGGCTGGATTGAATTCTAACGAGGGTCGGATGCTGCCTACCAGTAGTCAAATGGGACGTTGGGTGGCATTCTGTTGTGTTCAGTGATGAGTCTCGCTTCTACTTTTGGTAGTCAGAACGACGTCAACATGTCTGTGGACGAACTCGTCACAGGTTGCAGGAAGCGCCGGTTCTCGTGACCTAGACTTCTCCAACCCCTGGAGTCGGCGAGTAGGTAGTTATTAGGTGTGACAACCAGGCTGATGCGGTAGCTGTCGAAGAGAGGCTTGATGCTCGGCTGTATCTGGTAAGAATGATACATCTCGTTGTAGTGTCCTTCATGACCACCGTACCAAACGGCACGTTTTAGCAACAAAATGCAAGCCCCAGAACTGTGTCTGACACCAAAAAAGCTTTGAGGAATCTGTGGATCCCTGACTGATCTTCGTGGTCCCCTAATTTGACACTCATAGAGCATGCATGGGATGCGCTGGAAGACGTTTACTTACGTACTCGCTTCCCGCGCCCGGGTTCCCGGGTTCGATTCCCGGCGGGGTCAGGGATTTTCTCTGCCTCGTGATGACTGGGTGTTGTGTGATGTCCTTAGGTTAGTTAGGTTTAAGTAGTTCTAAGTTTTAGGGGACTGATGACCATAGCTGTTAAGTCCCATAGTGCTCAGAGCCATTTGAACCATTTGAACCACTTCCGTACCAACCTCCGGCAAACAGTTTTCATGAACTGACACAGCGTATGTTCATGTGTCAAGAAATTACACAGAATGACATTTGGAGGCTGTTTAGTTCCATGACACAACGAATGTTTTGTATCCTGCATGGAAGGCGGTGTGTGGGTCTGCTCCTGAAAATTGAAAGGTAGGCCGAAGGTAGGAAGCTAGGAGGAGCAGGTGAGATAGAACTCTCGGCACTGCAGTGTGAACTAAAACCACTTTTACTTAGTTTTGCGTACAAGTAGTGAAATAGAAACAATGTTGCTAGGTCGTCTCCTCGGAATCAGATGGGCTGAATCCGGAGCGACGCTCGTAGAGCTCCACAGCGCCGGCTAGAGAGAGCTGTCGTCGATGTCTCGTAGTGCCAACTTATGAACTTGCACCTATGCCGTGGCATCGTTGCTATCGATACCACAAAATGTAACAGAGTAACCATGTCCGTGGAAGACGTTCATCGTACTGTTTTTGATGATGGGCGTCGCTTCCGAATGGCATGAAACTTTAATTATGTAGTGCCCGGTATGTGATCATTATCGGACTGGTGCTCTGCGGTGTACCATTTTACATTTTCGTCAGTTTTGTTAATCTTCATGTAGAAGGGAGGCACCGTACTTCCTGATGTGGCTGTCGTGTCGGCTATTTCATACATCTTTGGCAGCAGATTGTCCAGCACCAAATCAAACACCTGGAGTTCAGTTATGTATTTATTCCGGACCTCTATTAGTCCACCTCCTCCTCCCTCCCCCTCTCTGTCCATCTCCTCCACTCCTCTGTCACCTCCTCCTTCCCTCTCTCTCTATCCATCTATCTCCTCCACTCCTCTCTTTGTCGACCTCCTCCACTGCCCCACTCTGTCCATCTCCTCCCCCACTCTCTGTGTCCACCTGCTCCCCCCTCTCCCTGTCCATCTAACCATTCCCTCCAGTCCATCTGATCACTCCCCCTCTGTCTACTTTCCCCCCTCTGTCCATCCCCTCCTCCACCCACTCTATACACATCTACTCCTCCCCCCTCACTCTGTTCATCTCCTCCCTGCTCCCTGTGTCCCTCTTGCTGTTCATCTCCTCTTCCCTCCTCTGTCCGGCCGTCTCCCTCTTTTCTTTCTCTGTGCATATCCTCCTCCCCTCCTCTCTGTCCATTTCGCCTTTCTCCAATCACCTATTCCCCCCTCCTACCTATCTTCTGCTTCCCCCTCTCTGTCTGTCCATGTCCTCCTCCCCCCATCTCTTTCCGCGTTATCTCTCCTTCGCCAAAAGGAGCTTGGTGTTTCTTACTCTCACAGTATTTGTTTCCACATTGTAACTAATTTGAGTGAAGTCGTTCCAGGGTTTTAGGAAGAGCATTTTACCCGTGGACTGGTCCGCGTACGCAAACACGAAATACATTTGACATGTATTTAAAATATTTTGCGCGTATTTGCACACATATTTCACCTCCATCTCTAGCGAAGTACGCCCTGCAGTTTCATTTTCATGCAGCTCATTGTTTATGACGTATCTCCTGAACTATATGTTACACAATAATTTTGCAGGTGCATCCAGTGGTACATGCGTCTACTATCTACAAAATGTGTTGTGATAAATTGGAACGCCGTGACTGGTGCCGCAGTTTTTCACGCATTTCAGTATTTAATGTCATATCTCGTGTACTATGTGTCGAATAGTGACATGTTTTTGTAGGTACACTCGGTGGCACTATGTGGATACTGAGGTGCCAGTCTCTCACCACTGGACTACATCGCTCGGTCCATCTTTACAGAGATGCGTCACGTTTGAATTAAATCACCCATTTTGAACTGATGAATATTTGCGATCAGACGCGCTACGAATCATAAACTCTGGATGAGTTTGTATTGCTTATAAACCACCTAAATGAAAACATTACGATGGTACAGTTTATCCATTTGAACGTGCATTATACAACACGACCGCTTTAAAGAGCCGTCTGTACGAATCTGGCACGTATGCCGAGTGCCCACCGGTAAGCGTGTAAACGACTGCACTACTAGAGGCAATTAAAATCAATGGCGCCAGAAATCGGAAGACCGGCTGTGGGCTGGCTGCTAGAGTTTACAGAGGGGAGGGGTGGGTGGCGGTGGGGGAGGGTTGCGGTGCGCGGCTATTTTAGTCCAGGGCGGCACTCCATCAGGCAGGGCAGGGCAGCCATCTGATACGGCGCCGTGCAAATACCGGCCCAGACCGGGGCACTGCAGGCGGCTAATTCTGCAGGGTCACAGCCAAGGGTGCCCTTTGCAGATACTGCCCGACTACAGTTACATCACCCCAACTACTGTTTCCCAGCGTTCCGCTTCTTGCCCCGTAGCAAAGAATCTTCCCTTCTACTCCCACGCATCAGTAAGGTCTGAAATGCTCATTATTTCTTCTATATTAACCCTAACTTCGCTTATTAAATTAGATCAGGAGGTTCTTGGAATTGACAGCCTGTTCGTAAGTTTCTGCCCTTATTCACGATCTAACAGGAAATATGCTTCACGTAAAATTGGAAAATCTTCTTTGCATTGCCGAAAGGATGTTATACTTCCCCCATGGGTGTAACAGTTTCTCTTTAGCTGCCCCCAATTGTGGCTTTACACCACTATCAAATATTTACAAACGTAGAATTCACACTTATTAATAGGTCAGGAAAATAATGGGGAGACAGTAACTGTTTGAAGTGAAAGCTAGAGTGTTTGCAAAGACGCACATACTTAGAAACAGCTGGTGCCCAGTCAGAGGACAAACTTAAGTACAACCACTCCTCTAGGGTTGTGTTCCGTTGCACAAAATCTAAACAGATCGCCGTTACACTCATTACATATAATGCGGCAAACTTTAATATTGACTGTATGAAATTACTGAACGTGCATTCCGTCACTGTATGCCGTCATTTATGACTTTACAAAATATGTTCATGATCATATCTTATTCCGTCTTCAAGATCAAAAAAACCATGGTGACGCCGCGCAGATTAAATTGTGAATGGACAAAATAGAAACAAGTTACATTCATGGCTACAAGTTCGCCTAGCGCGCCTAGATGTAGTTCAAAATACATATTTAATTTCATCAGTTTGTCAGATTTTAGTCCTATTTCCTTAATGCTGAATCTTAACCCTCAGATGTTCGTCTGTGAATTTGACAGCCTCTAAATTTAGTTCAACATAGGATTATTACTGGAAGTATTACTTCACATGTGCACTTATTTTCTGTATGTTGTTGACCTCATAATCTCTCGCCTACATTAACGACGAAAATCATTCGAAACATCTTCAAACGGTTCATTTGAATGAGGCACATACAAGTATGTATTAGCGAAACTCTCACTGTTCCCCTTATAATCTTACAGTCATATAACACAGTACCGTCTTCAAAAGGCAATGGTAGTATGGTGCTCCCACAACAGAAAAAACATTACCCATATTACTTGAACATGACTTCTGACCCACTGCAATTTCATAACGTTGCGGTCACGCTGTTGTGATTAGCTTATTTACCTACATGCTATATCTTAATCAGTTACTACGTTGCGGATAGTAGGCAGGAAGGCAGATGAAAGTCCCGCCGACATCGTGGTCGTTAGAGGTGCAGCACAGCTCAGCTACAATAATATAAGTGGATCAATCGTAGTGCTCGTTTGCGGGAGCCCATCATCCATTTGATTAAATTAATTTGAAGAAACCTGAGCAATACCATGTGGTGAAGCTTCTTGGTGTTGGAGTGGTGCTTCAGATTATGTGTGTACATATACTTTAAAAAAGTGCATCATACAGTCTTCGTTGCTGCATGATCACAAGCACTCAACACTGGAACATAACGGCGCGGCTTTTCCATCGACACCACCCCAAGGAAATTTCATCACATGGGAAAACAAAAAGTGAAAGCTAATGTAAAATGTATCTTAACCTGAAACAGCCGTCTGAAATGAACCTTTTGGTTCGAAACCGGTAGCGGCGTTATTTAAATAAATAAATAACATTGTGAAAAGTGGTTGGTTGCTGTTGTCTTCTCTGTAAGAGTCAGCCTATAAGTCAAAATGAATTGAAAACTGTCTCTCTAAATGAAACATATACCGACAGAAAGTCACTACAGTTGTAAACATAGTTGAAAAGAACAATTATCGTTTGGAAGATCCCAAACGGCTGCCACACGTATGACAGTAGTCCGTGATTATAGAAGCCGCAGGGTCGTTCATATTTACGACTGCTAGAGCCTCCTCGCTTCTCCTCCTCCCTTTACTGTTCGCCCCGTAATCCTCTTTCCTGCGTCCAGTGAATTATTTCTCAAGCGCGCCGGCTTCTCCCGTCTTATCCCATGTAGCTGAGCAGGGCACTGAGCCGT
The DNA here is from genome assembly GCF_023898315.1 of Schistocerca nitens. Lineage (NCBI taxonomy): Eukaryota > Metazoa > Arthropoda > Insecta > Orthoptera > Acrididae > Schistocerca > Schistocerca nitens. The sequence goes on from NC_064618.1 coordinate 547,483,071, forward strand.
TGTCATACTTCCGCTGAACTCTCATTCTGTCTCAGCCACAGCCTCTTATACTGAACTCAATGACGCGTAACATCGTACGTATTCGCTTATCACCCAAGCAGCACAATATTGCGTACAAGTATCTGCACTTGTGAGGTTCCATGCCTGATAACAGTTCTAGAAATATGCTCGTGTTAACGGATCTGAGAAATTCACGAAATAATCGTACGATGACTACACTGTGCGGGTTAGTCTGTGGCGGAATAAGATGGAAACACGTTGTAATCTCATGTGACTACAGTACGGAATCGCTCAAAGCGATTGTGTTTCTACCCACGATTTTCGAACACTGTCGTCAGAGGTTCTCCAATGGGGTTTGCAGGAATGGCACAAATGGGGAACAAAGGACAGTGGCCGATCCTGCGAAAAGCTATACACATGGAATGAATAAAATGCGCGGAAATGAAATGAATGACTCGATAAGGATGAAATAAATGAAGATGCAGTGACTTGACGTAGGATGTTAGTGCAAACCATTGAGACACAGTATCTGAACAAAACTATCTGGACACTTATTTCTGGACATTAATACGGGGTGAGTCCACCTTTCGCGTTTATGACAACTTGAAAACGCCTGGGGACACTTTCTGAAGTTCTGCTTAGAAATGGCAGTCCATTTTTCACGAACCGGCACCAGAGAAGGTAGTGGTGTTGGGAAATCGACGTTCTGACTCATCCCAAACGCGATGCAATTCGTTCAGATCCATTTCACAAAAGGCATCAGCCGTAAACCATTGCCTCAAAGATGCTGCTTTATGTTAGCGTCGATTGTCATGCTGATAAAATCATGGCCTCCTTACTATTGTACGCTATTCGCTTAGCTGTAAAACGTGCTTATATACTTCCGCATTTACTGAGCGCGATTAGGTGGTAACAGTCCAACCACGAAGAACACCTCCGTACAGTAACACAACCCACTCCGTACTTCACTGTTAGCGTTACTCGTGATGGCGGGTAAGGTACTGCTGGCATTCACCAAATGCAAGCCCATCCATTGGACTGCAACACGACGCAGCGTGATTCATCACTCCAAATCATTCGTTCCCAGTCATCCGCTGTCTAGTGGAGTGACACTCAAACCAATTAAAACATTACTTAGTACTGGCCACAGAAATGTGTGGCTTATGAGGATTTACTAGGCCATTGTACCCCATTCCTTTTAACTCCCTATGCACAGACATTGCGCTTACTAGACTGTTGGTAACACTGGAACTCTCGAGTTATTTATTCCGCTGATATCGTGCTATTTTCACAACGTTTCACCATGCTCGACGGTGCCTGACCTTCAGTACAAAGGATCTGGCTGGTCTTAGTTTAGCTGTATTCGTTCCCTCACGTTTCCACTTCGCAGTCACATCACCAACAGTCGCCAGCATTTAAAACGGCTGAAATACCCCGATGGATACGTTACACAGGTAACGACCAGTGACTACTTCACGTTTTAGGTCGCCTGAGACAAAAAAAGCTGTGAGCACACTCCACTTCTGTCGACTTCAGTTGCGTATAATACTACGGTATGTTGATAATTTTTCCTTTTGGACCGTCTGATTACAACTAAATGAAACAGTTTTTGTGCTACACGCGTTTCGCCTTTATTCTTTGTAATGCATCTTCAGTGGAAGTTTTCGTGGGTGTTGTTCCACATGTTGTGTATTTGTTCCGTTTTTGGCGTTGTTCTTCTTCCTATAAGTACCATTTGAAACTTTGTTTTTCAGTGGTAACAGCATTAGGAACAATGCAATAACATCCAAACAAGTGCTCAGTTCCTAGTGCTATGTAGTCTGAAAAGTAAAATTTCGTATGAAAATTATAATAAGGGCAGCGCCAAAAACTGAACTGAAACACAACGTGTAGAGCAACATCCACGAAACGTGCCACTGAAGATGCCCTGAAAAGAATAAAGACGAAACACGTATGGCCCAATATTTTGTTTCATTCAATTGTAATTAAACGTTCCAAAAGTAAATTTTATCAGAATACCGTAAACCTGTGAGCATTGGTGTCACCCTTCTCTTCTTACACATGCATTAGCCCCTATTATTCCTATTTGGTATTAGTCCCACACAGGTCAGCAGTTATTGTAAGATGGAACACAAAAGTGATCTGTAAACTGTCTTCTTTGTAGACTCACTGCATTTTCCCAGCATTCTGACAATGAAACGGTCTAGCTCGTACCTTACCTACGACTAAGCCTTTATGTTCCTTCCACTTCATAACCTTACAGACTGTTATTCCCAATTATTTGTATGAGTTGACTCATTCATATTATGTCCCACTGAGTTGTAGTCATACTACAGTTTTCTGTTATGTTATATGTTGTGCTAAGAGCACAGTTTTACTTTTCTGAATAGTTAAAATAAGTTGCCAGTCTTTGCACCACTTTGGCTGGATTCACTCTCACTCGGTAGTAATACCGCTTTTTCCAGATAGTACTTCATTATAGATAACTGCATCATGTACAAAAAAGTATGAGGTTACTACTGTCTGCCAAGACATTAATATACCGTATCAATAATAAGGGTCCCAATATACTACATTCGTGCACGTCTGACGTTACATCAACTCTTCTTTCAAGATATGCTGCAGCTTCCCTACCAAGAATCCTCGGTCCAGTCATATATTTTGTTTGGTTCCCTATATGAACCTACTTTTATTAATTCTTTGTTTGTTACAGAGTCAAAAGCTTTTTGCAATTCTAGAAATACTGCATCTACCTGACTGCCTCGATGCATCATTTTCATGATGCCGTGTGAGGAAAGAGCAAGCTGGGTTTCGCATGGTAAATGTGTTCAGAAACTATGCTGGTTGGCATGAAGGCCATTCTGTCTAACATATCTTATTAGGTACGATCTTAGTATTTTGCAACAGATCGGACAATTTCGGTGGACTGTGCTTTTTGGATCGCTTCTGCTATCCTTCTCGTGGAAGGATGTGACCTGTGTTTACTTCCAACTACGGGGGGCGTTTTTTTTTTCTTTTTTTTTCCATGGCCTGTGATATATTGATACATTATCGTCAAAATTGGAGCTATCTCACCTGCGAATTCCGTATAGAATCTGAAAAGGATTTCTCTGGGCTGTGGTTCCTTGTTAAATATTAGCGACTTTAGCTGTTTCTCAACGCTACTGTCACTAATATCTATATCGCTACTCTTTACAGTACTTCTGCTTCTTCCTTAGTAATAGACATTTGAAAACTGAGGTCAGCATTTCTGCTTTTGCCTTGATACCCTCAGTTTCAGTTCCTGTGTCGTCTACGAGTATGTGGACATTAACTTTGTTGCCGGTTGCGGCCTTTACATACGACCAGAATTTCTTTGGTTTTGTAAGAAAGCTTTCGCTAAGATTCTGTTACGCTTCACGTATTGCCTTCTTGACAGCCAAACGCGTTTCATCCAGTATATATCTGTACCCCTGTGTTTTGTTTTACACTGATATACATCTACACGCTACAAATTACCTTACGGTGTGTGGTGGAAAGTACTTCTAGTAGCAGTATCTCTTCCCCCTTTCCTGTTTCATTTACGAATGGCGCGTGGGAAAAATCACTGCCGGTAAGGCTTCATATCACATCTAATGTCACTAATTTATTGTCGTGATCATTTTGCAGGACTGTGTGGGAAGAAGTAATATCTTGCCCGAGTCATCTTGGATCGTAAGTTCTCGAAATTCAAGTAGTAAATTTCTCCGTGATACACAGCTTTGTCACTGGGGTTTGTTTACCATCACAGTACCATTCTCGAGCCGAGCAAACTATCCAGTGACAAAACAATACTCTTTTATTGTGTCTTCACTATCTCTTTTATTATGCAAAAGTTGCCGCTTTTTAGATGCATTTTACAGTGACTGTATGGCATGTAGGAAGTCTCTCATCATGTTCTTCTAGGTATATATCTATCCAATGTATGATAAACTATTCATTTAAACTTGTGCTACAATTCTTTTACATGTTCGTACCTAGAAGTAATTGTTTTGAATTCATCTTTGAGATGTAATACAACTGCTTTGAATCTACTTTATTGAATATTTATATCTTCCTATTTCTTTTCTCTTTGAGAAAAGATATGTCTCCTTCTCTAGTTTACCGAGTATGTGTATCTTCCTAATTCAGAAATCATCTTTTTACAACTTCAAGGTCACTAAAAACTTCCTTCAGGATAACAACATCGCTCGACTGGAGTGGCCAGCATGTTCCCCAAACGTGAACCCTATCGACCATGCGTGAGATAGATTGAAAAGGGCTGTTTATGGACGACGTGACCCACCAATCACTCAGAGGGATCTGCGCTGAATCGCCGTTGAGGAGTGGGACAATCTGGACCAATAGTGCCTTGATGAACTTGTGGATAGTACGCCACGACAAATAAAAGCATGCATCAATGCAAGAGGACGTGCTACTGGGTATTAGAGGTACCGGTGTTTACAGCAGTCTGGACCACTACCTCTGAAGATATCGCTGTATGGTGGTAAAACATGCAATGTGTCGTTTTCATGAGCAATAAAAAGGGCCGAAACGATGTTTATGTTGATCTGTATTCCAATTTTCTGTACAGGTCCCGGAACTCTCGGAACCTAGATGATGAAAAACTTTTTTTGATGTGTGTATATGTGATTCTGATGGTCGATAGAAAGCTCCCATTACTTGAGGCTCATCGCTGATATTGAGTCTTGTCAAAAATATCTTGCATGCAGCTTCAATTTCTATCTCGGTAGATTTCTGATTCTTATCTGGAATACAACCCTTTTATTTCCCATTAGCTTATTCTATAGCCAAGGGCCTTGCCGCAGTAGTAACACCGGTTCCCGTCAGATCACTGCTGTTAGGTTGGTTAGCACTTGGATGGGTGACCATCTGGTCTGCCGAGCGCTGTTGGCAAGCTGGGTGCACTCAGCCCTTGTGAGGCAAACTGAGGAGCTACTTGATTGAGAAGTAGCGGCTCCGGTATCGTAAACTGACATAAGACTGGGAGAGCGGTGTGCTGCCCACATGCGCCCCCCCCCACCCCCTCACCCCTCCGCCCACCATCCAGCGACGCCTGTGGCCTGAGGATGGCACGGCGGCCGGTCGGTAGCGTTGGGCTATCGGGGCCTGTTCGGGATGGGTTTTTCGGGAGGAGCTTATCCTATAGATACACGCTTAGATATACCCAACAATCTTTCTAGTGTCAGTAGCTACATATTACATGAGCTCCAATGACTTTCAGGGCTCCTTGAAACTCGGGAACTTTGTTACGGATCCTTCTGCGGTTGATCACCAGAATTTTAGTTGTTTCATCTGTGTCGGTCATTTCTTTAGATGTTACACTAGTACTTCGTGATGTTCGACAGGTGTTATTATCTAGATTAGATGAGGAGTTGCCAGAGTTAAAAACCTTGGTGTGCACTCTACTTACACACACACACACACACACACACACACACACACACACACACACACACATACTCACACCTAGTTAGCAGCCTCTGATGTGTAGTGCACCACTGACTCATGTGGGGGACTACAATTCTCAGACCTATGTCGACAGTCTGGGATGTCACTGCCTGGACTTTGACGTTCAAGCCTTACACTAGGACACCGATCAGTTCCGGGGAGAAGGCTCCAGATTGCTTCACTGAACCTGTCTGGCGTCTCTAATGGCCTCGTTCTCGATGGGACGTCAAACCTTGATTTTCCTTCTTTCTGAAACTTTATGAACAATGCTGATCTTTTCGGCCGGCCGGAGTGGCCGTGCGGTTCTAGGCGCTACAGTCTGGAACCGAGCGACCGCTACGGTCGCAGGTTCGAATCCTGCCTTGGGCATGGATGTGTGTGATGTCCTTAGGTTAGTGAGGTTTAATTAGTTCTAAGTTCTAGTCGACTGATGACTTCAGAAGTTAAGTCGCATAGTGCTCAGAGCCATTTGAACCATTTTTTTGATCTTGTCAATCCTCTCTGATAATCGCCGGAATGATGCAAGTACGACCTCGGGCCCAAGACGACACCCATCGTTTGTTCCAACAAGCGCCACAACTGGAAGCTGTTTGCAACTTGTTCGCTCAACAGTGAAAGACAGCACCTCAGAGTTGTTGGTTAGGGGATGGTGTAATATAGTGAGTTCGTCCTGCTTCCTCCCTCTGCTGGACCGGGACTCTAGACCTACCACTGGCATGCCACTCACAGTCCAGCCTCCTGACAAAGACGAGGATGAAATAAAATTTAATGTAAAATTCCGATCGCAGGAGGCTGGACAGAGCTGTAGTTGTTGCTCCTGCACGCGTTGTTGGTCAGAGACAAGCCTCTGCTCTACGTCTCGAACTTAATTTAAGGTTATGCTCATAAACAGATTTGAATAATAATGTCGAAAACAGAGCTAACGTACGACAATATACACTACCAATATACACTGCTGTTGAATGGGGAAACTAAATAGCCGGACTGGGTGGACGAACGGTTCTAGGCGCTACAGTCTGTAACCGCGCGACCGCTACGGTCGCAGGTTCGAATCCTGCCTTGGGCATGGGTGTGTGTGATGTCCTTAGGTTAGTTAGGTTTAAGTAGTTCTAAGTTCTGGGGGACTGATGACCTCAGAAGTTAAGTCCTCGGGCAGACAATTTAAATAATCTGACAGCTACTCCTTTTATCCTTTTTATTGTCACCCAGCCCTGGAACAGCAAGCGGCATCGCCCGAGTTGTCAGGACTGCAGGTGGGCAAGTATCCGCAATACTACATCAAGGTTCTACGGCGATCAGCTCGCTCCCCGCTTTAATCCTGTTCAACATGCATGAGTGCCTCTACGTCGAAGGACTGCACCCCTAATACTGACACAATGGTGCAATATTGCCCTTTGCAGGTCGCCTGTCCGGTAGCGGAAGTCGTTACCGGAAGCCATACACGACGTCTTCGTGCGCATTACGGAGAGACATGCACACTATACTGCTATGCGAGGGCAACACACCCTTTCTGGATGACCCCAGCGATGGGAGATCACCCTCAATAAATTAAAAGCAAGGTCCTCGGTACCAGTATACCTTCAGTATGCAGGAGTTCCATGCATTCCACGTTACACATATCAGTGACATTTCTGCACCAAGAGGAAGAACCAGTAACTTTATTTAAGAGTGTGCGGAAAGTGGAAACATTAAACCCTTACACTTAGCGTGGGCAGCGCTAGGAAAGACACTTTGGTCGTCGGACCCGGAACAAAGAGGATAGCGAACACACTCGCGCTACTAGAAATCAGGAGTATCTGCTGCTGATACTACGTTCGAACTGTTCGTTTAGTTTACAATTTTTCTGGCAATTAGCTCCAGTAAAGTCTGTTGTAATGAAATGTACATAACTGAGGTGCACGTTAAATGACTTCAAGCAGCAATACTTAAACTTTGGACGGGTTCACTAACCAGACATTGTTAAATAAAAATAAAGAATCAGCTCAAAGAGCGACCATTAAACAAATATCCACTTCTAATAAGATTGTGTGTAACAGTGTAATGCTCTTACGTAAATGAAAGTTTACAAGCATTAAAAAACTTCCTGGCAGATTAAAACTGTGTGCCCAACCGAGACTCGAACTCGGGACTTTTGCCTTTCGCGGGCAAGTGCTCTACCATCTGAGCTACCGAAGCACGACTCACGCCCGGTACTCACAGCTTTACTTCTGCTAGTATCTCGTCTCCTACCTTCCAAACTTTACAGAAGCTCTCCTGCGAACCAGCAGAACTAGCACTCCTGAAAGAAAGGATATTGCGGAGACATGGCTTAGCCACAGGAGTGCTAGTTCTGCTGGTTCGCAGGAGAGCTTCTGTAAAGTTTGGAAGGTAGGAGACGAGATACTGGCAGAAGTAAAGCTGTGAGTAGCGGGTGTGAGTCGTGCTTCGGTAGCTCAGATGGTAGAGCACTTGCCCGTGAAAGGCAAAGGTCCCGAGTTCAAGTCTCGGTTGGTCACACAGTTTTAATCTGCCAGGAAGTTTCATATCAGCGCACACTCCACTGCAGAGTGAAAATCTCATTCTGGTTTACAAGCATTAATTGTCACATGTTGTTCCTTTCAGAAAAAGGAATATCGTCTTTAGGTTTTGAACAAAAATAGAAAACTACGTAAAGTAACATCTGCAGCTAAGTGGTTACTCTCCAAATCATATTTATGTGCCTGGTAGATGTTACATCGAACCGCCTTAAAGCTATTTCTTTACCGTTCCGCTCTTGAACAGTACGCGGGGAAACTAACATTTAAATCTTTCAGTGCAGGCTATGATTTCTCTTATTTTATGGTGGTATCATTTCGCCCTATGTAGACAGGTACCAAAAAAATATTTTCACTCTTAGAGGAAAAAGCCGCTGAAATTTCAAAAGAATGTTATGCCGAAAAGCAAAATGCCTCTGTTTTAATTATTGTCACCCCAATCCGCATATCACATCCGTGGCACTTTCTTTCCTATTTCAAGACAGCACTAAACGAACCGGCCTCCTTTGAACTTTTACTATATCCTTCGTCAAACCTATCTGATGCGAATCCAATACCACGCAGCAGTATTCTAAAAGAGGACGGACAAGCGTAGTGTAGGCAATGTCTTTAGTAGACCTGTTACATTTTCTAAGTGTTCTGCCAGTAAACAGCAATGTTCGGTTTGCTTTCCCCACTACATTATCTATGTTATCGATCCAATTTAAGTTATTAGTAATTGTAATCCCAAGTATTTAGTTCAGTTTAGGGTTATTAGATTCGTGTGATTTATCGTGTAACTAAAATTTAGCGGATTCCTTTTAGTACTCACGTGGATGACTTCACGCTTTTCATTATTTGGAGTCAATTTCCACTTTTCATTCCTTACAGATATGTCTTCGTCAATAAACGATTTTCTTCAAGGTAACCTATAATATTCGAACAAAATCCTACTGAAAATCGTCGTTAGCAATGTGGGTCTGTAATTCAGCGGGTTACCCCTATTTCCGCTCTTGGGTACTGGTGTGATGTATACAACTTTCCAGTCTTTAGCTATGGATCTCTCAACGAGCGAGCGGATGCATATGTTGCTAAGTACAGTATATAGCTCTTGTAACAACATTCTCTGAAGGGAACATGACTGGTTTCCAGTCATCAGTTTATTTCAGTAAATTGAAGCTAAATAGTAATACAGGTCTATGCAAAAGAAACAAGCCACGTGGTGTCAATTTAGTCTGCTGTGTCTTAGACAGGAACTCAGGATCAAAATCTTAAATAAACCAGATGTAATAAATATTCTAGAAGGGAGGGGGGAGGTTGCAGCGTTTTCGTCACATTGTCTCCAGGCCACCTTGTATTGCGCAAATTATTGTCGTGTCCAGTGTTGTCTCGTGGATTTTAGTTTACATGGATGTACATATTCTGTAACCTGTAAATACTTGGGCACACAGGATTAAAAGTGTGTAATAGTAATACACACAATGGCAGAACGAGAAATAATGGACATAGTAGTAGCTACCATGGATCCACCTGATGCAGCTTAGACCCAAGCATTGATGAAAGTGGAAGCAAAGTAAAATTCTGGCTGGCAAGAGAAACAACCGATGTTTCCAGAGTCTGACACTTAGCTAATGACTAATACATAGTCGGAACACGGTCCTCGGTCCTTTCTATATTTGAGTTTCTGTCTCTATTTTTTCCTGGCAGTAACTGAGTCTGTAATTGTTTAGTCTCCAAGTCTGAATTAAGTGTATAAATAAAGAATTAATCTTGAAAATGTTAACTTTTAATTCTCCCAACATTAACAATTATTTTTTAGTCCTGTGTTGTATTCTAGACAGCGGATCAATAAATTCTGCACCAAATAAAACGCATAAGGGCACTGGCACTGACTATTCCTCTTAGCATACGTTGGGAATGGCATGCATGCCCTGATATCGTACCTATGGATTCACCTATAACGAGGACATAATCAGTATTACGTTCAAGTAAAACAAAAAATACGTAAATAAATGAGATACATGTTAGAGCCACCATGACGAATACAAACGTCAAGATGGCGTTTCTAGGATGCCTCTAAACCTCATTTGTGATCAAAAAAGGAGTCAGACAAGGCAATGAGCTGTCTGCGATGCTTTTCAACTGTGTTCTTGTAAAGGTCATCAGGACCCGGCGGACGATATTGTTGGGAATCGATTATAGCTCAATGAAAACTGGAACTAAATCCAAGGGAGTCGTGGTAGACTGTCTAGTTTTTATGAATGACTTTTCCAGTCTGGCCTGCAGGTATCATTTGAAAAAATAAGAAGTAAATACACAGAAGTAATGACCAACATCAAAGATGCCCCCACGAAACTCCGTACGAAATACACAGAAACCAGTAGAATAGAAAAATTTAAGTACCTGCACGAGATCTTTCTGAAAACGGACTGGACGACGATACACTTAAGGGACGAATACGTAGACGCTGCCAAATGTCGTGCACAATCTACAATAAAAAATGTCTTTCACAAACACCAAGATACGTCGCTATGAAAAGGTTCTGAAGCAGTAGTTATGTATGCAGCTAAAACATTGCTCAAATGCAAATAAAGGCTTCCTCGAAGAACTGGAGAGAAAAGAGCGAAAAGTCGTTAAGGCTATCATGGGATCCCATTACAAGAATGGCATCCACCAAAACATTACGAAGATGGAAGTCTATGCCCAAAAAAGAAAAAAAAATACTGACTCCCTCCACAAAAGAAGTGTACGATTTTAGAGTCACCTCAAACGAAAAGACGGGAGCGGGCTGACCGAGAACACAAACCAAAAAATCAAAGGTCTCCAGTCCTGCAAATCAAATGTGAAGACGCCTGTAACACGGATCTCTTCCATAAGAGAAAACTGGCGAACGGGTCACAGTGAGATGAACAAGTAAAAAGAAGGCACAGTGGCCCTTCGACAGAACATCGTTAACAAGCCTACTCACAAAGAGTGAAGAAAACCGGGGCTTCAGAGAAAGCCAAGTTCTCTGCCAAATGTAAGATGACTTAACATGATCCTAGAAGGGACCAGAAAAATAATAATTGTAATAAAATATCTTTATCTGATTTAGAAGAGTCAAAAGATTAGCGGTAAGTATCGGTTTTGAATTGTATACAGAATGGTAGACTTTATAGAGCAACTGATAGAATGCGTTGTGAAAAAAAAGAGGACAATTTTACCAGTACAAAACAGAGAGCCCGAGAACTCTGCGGAAGTTCATGGTGAAAGACCTAACTGAAAGCAACATTCGAAGTTGGGACACAGAAATACTGCGTAATCTGAGTGATTAATGTTTACTTTCATCTGAAGATCTTCTATGCTTGATGCAAGATTTGGATAAGATTGTTAATTAAGCGGCAATATTTTATCGCATTTTTTAATTGAAGAAAACATTTAATAAATTGGAGGCACATGTAAATTCTCTGTAGCTCTACGTAGACTATATAGACTACTTTTTTGAGACTATATAAATATTTTTTCCATTTTATTATGTTGTTTTATTAATTTTATTTAGTACTAAATGTCAACACATTCAAATAATATGTCTTATCACAAATGTTTCAATGTATTTGCATTATCGTTGTCATAGACTTTCCAACAGCAGACTTCACGACCCGTGACGTCAGGGTTGTGTTTCCCAACACAAATATTTTAGCCGTGGCTTTTCTAACGATCAAAGGGAGCTCAACAGTGGGGTTGGAAATTCCCAGGCGCAATGCTGTTTGGTCGGAAGAGCCAAGGTACCTGCGGCGCCAATAAAAGCGTCTGACTAAAAGCTGTCAAAGTCCACGTGGCCGATTAAAGAGGACCTGTCATCTATTTCCGGAACTGAAAGATCGAGTGGCAGGGTGGTGATGAAAGCTGATTGGTGACATGGCGGCATGGCACGGTAACGATTTGAATTGTGGTAAAATATTATTTAATACTGAGTAAACAGTGAACTGTTTTTATGTGTGGATGAACTAAGACGGTTTTCGCGTGTGCAATGGACGCTGATCGGAGGTCGACTGGTGAAACTACGCGTGTGAACAATATCAGGATTGAACATTTTGCACTCTGATCAGAATGTACCAACACACGAATGTAGTGCTTGCTCCACATCCCTCTCTACAATTTTTCTAGTGTTGGTAAAATATCAGTCACACAGGTTCTCATTCATTCAGTGCATTAACCATGGTGCGCAGATACTGATTTCTAACGTAGCAAATAAATATTTTTGTAAAGTGAACAGATTTTCAAATCGCCATTGTGTTGTGTTCTCACGAACCTATCATAAATGTGGTTTGATCTGACTGGTCAGCAATCGCAGCCCGCGCGATATTTGAAATTGACAGCTGATGTACACACGTTTGAGGTTGGTTTGTTTACAATGTTACGCGAGTTGCACGGGTTTGGGAGGTCAGCGTATACCGACTGGTTAAATGTATGTCTGAATCTGTGTATACTTAGTATTCAACAGCATTCGCATTACGTAGTCGAGTCACATTAATATGATCACCGCCCATGTTCGATGTCAACAGGCAATAAAATCTCACAGACGGCAAGTGACAGTAATAGCATTCGAGGGCATATAAGGCGTGTCGGGGGAACGCGGGAAACAGTGGAGCGTTGTAATGCGGAAACGGAGCGATTTATCTGAAAGGGCGTGATACCTGGCTTTGAGTACGTTCCACAGCCTCGCTGGCTCTCTTGCAGCATGTCCGCGCAGCAGATGGTGGTTTATTCATACTTCGGACAGGCAGCCACATTAATGTGAACCGTGTACATTTAATGTCAAACACCGGTGTCAGTTCTGTTTTCTTTATTCTGCTTTTTGCATGTACGAGTGTAAAGGAAGAGTTCATGAATGCAGCTTTATTGCTTTTGAGCTGCACAGTGAATTTAATTTAACTGTTTTTGGCTTAGAATACCACATTTAAAATTAATCACTGTTAACTAACCACTCGCACTGAAGTTAAATCAGTGTAGTATAACGAGTTTATTTCACAACTTCAGTGCACGGTAATGTACACTGAATGTAAGTCGACTATTCCCGGTATGTTATAGAAACCATGGAGAATTAACTTGTGACACTGTTTTTCAAGATCGATTCCGCATTTGGCGAATGCACACCAAAAGCATCGGTGAAAACTGATTTGTCAGCTATGTATGGAAAGCCTTAAAGAGAATCCAAGCGATTTTCTGCGCCAGTTTGTCAGCATGCGTGAGGTGAGCATCCATCACATCCTACCAGCCGAACAGCGACCAAACCAGTGATGAGGAAGGCGGTGCTGCTACACCGAAAGTAATCAGCTCCATTTCATTTTTCAGAAAGGCTGGGGCCATGTGCACCATGCTCTCAAAATGATCACACTTGTTGCCCACCTTTCAGAGGGTGAAAGAATAACTGGCGAATACTACGCCAGGCCTGTGCACAAGCAAGCTAAAAAATACGACAGGCAGAACTATAAATAAACATCTAAATAAATAAAACATACTGTAAAGCTTACTACACGGTCCAATTAAATTAATGTAAGGACCACTTATGTTCGATGTCAATGCGCAGTAACCACTCGCAGTGAATGGTATATAAAATGTGTCAGGGGTACGCGGAAAACAGAGCTGTCGTCATAATGCGGAGACGGAACGATTCCCCTAACGTCCAGAAGAGCTTTCAGGCAAAAGGAGAAGCACTTCCGAATCAGCCGCCCTGTTTAAAAATACCGCGAATGGCAAAATGGCGCCGGCCTCGGTGGCCGAGCTGTTCTAGGTACTTTAGTTCGGAACCGCTCGACTGCTGCAGGTTCGAATCCTGCCTCGGGCATGGATACGTGTGATGTCCTTAGGTTAGTTCGGTTTAAGTAGTTCTAAGTTCTAGGAGACTGATGACCTCAGATGTTAAGTCCCATAGTGCTAAGAGCCATTCGAACCATTTAGCAAAATGGCGTTATCCAAAACCGGCGGCGAGGCAACTTTGATGTTCCACAGGCCATAGATGACAGGCGTGAAAGAGGATTCCGTAGCTGTGTACAGACGAACAGACATGTACCTGTTGAGCAACTAACCGCTCAGATGAACCAGGGGGCTACTAACAGTTTCTCCTACAATGACTGTTCAGCGAACGTTGCTGCTTATGGACCTGGTCCATGCACCCATTTGACCGCTGTTCATCATCGACGAATGCTGTAATTTGCACGCCAATACTGCAACTACACGTCCTCTGAGCGGTTACAGGTGGCCTTTCCAGATGAATCACTTTTGATGATGCATCAGACAGATGGTCAGTGGCACGTATGGCGTGATACTTCTGGAAGAGAAACCCCGCACCAAGGAGGGACCGTTATGGTGTGGAGAATGGTTTTGAGGCGTTTCTGTCTGAACTCGTCTTTGTGGATGGCACAATGGATCAACACAAGTATGCATTTATTCTTCTGGATCACTTCCACTCCCACATGCAGTTTGTTTTTTCTCGGTACGATGGCATCTACCAACAGGACAATGCAATGTAGCGCTTACAGCTACCACATTTTGGGAGAGTAGATTGCTATGTTTCACCTGCCGTTCTAAATAGTCCCATACCCAGATCAGGTAATGTAGCGAGCCAGTTGGGGGATAGCGTGTAACCAGGAACATATGGTGGTTGTTGTTGTGGTGGTTGGGATGTTTAGGGGGGGACTAAACAGCTAAGGTCATCAGTCCCCCATTCCAAAAACAGGCGAGACACAAAGTTGCGGAGCAGGGAAAACCCCAAGGGGGAGGAGACACCCCCCCCCCCTCCAGGCACTGAAAGAACACAAATGCGGCAATGAACACTACAGACAAGAAGAGTACAGATGAACACCAGACAGAAAGAAACAGAAGAAAAGAAGATGGCCGGAGACTGGTTGACCGATCACGAGAACAAAAAAAAAAGGAAAGAGTCAACCATCCGACAACACTATAATCTGCAACCAAATATGAGAGACTCGAGGACAAGAGACACAGAAAGGGAAAGGTGCAGGACCTCCCTAAATGGAACTATAAAAATGACTACCACGGATAAAATTTAAAATGTCGTCAGCCATGGAGGCATCATCGCATAAAACCAAAGGCAAAGTGCCCGGGAGATTAAAAGACTGCCGGAGGGTGTGCAGTCGGGGACACTCCAACAAAATGTGGGCGACCGTCAACCGGGACCCACACCGACACAGGGGGGGGGGATCCTCCTGACGCAAAAGATGGCCGTGCGTCAGGTAGGTATGGCCGATGCGGAGCCGACACAGGACGACAGAGTCCCTGCGAGAAGCCCGCAGGGAGGAGCGCCACACATTGGTCGTCTCCTTAACAGCCCGCAGTTTATTCGGGGATGTCAGGCCACGCCACTCATCAACCCACATCCCAAGCACCTTATGGCGCAACACCAACTGCTGATCACGAGCCGGGAGGCCAATCTCCAAAGCTGGGGCGTCGATCGCCCCTTTGGCCAGCCTGTCGACAAGTTCGTTCCCCGGGATGCCAACGTGACCTGGCGTCCAAACAAAGACCACCGAACGACCAGAGAGGGTAATGGCGGAAACAGACTCCTGAATAGAGGATACCAGAGGAGAAGAGGTATAGCAGCGGTCGGTGTCCTGGTGGCTGCTCAGGGAGTCACTGCAGATGACGATGGACGTACCTAAGCAGGAACGCATATGCTCAAGAGTGCGCAATATGGCCACCAGCTCTGCAGTAAAAATACTGCAGCCAGCCGGCAAGGAGCGCTGTTCAACATGGGCAGCGTGAGCAAAAGCGTAGGCAGTGCGACCATCAACCAGGGAACCATCAGTGTAGACAGTCTCACAGCCTGAAAATGAGGCGAGGAGCGCAAGAAAACGGCGATGGAGGGCCACAGGCGGAACCGAGTCCTTGGGTCCCTGTGCCAAGTCCAGACGGACGGACGGCCGGGGCAAACACCAGGGAGGCATAGGTGCACGGACCCGGAAGGGAGGCAGAAGAGGGAATCACCCCAGTTCTGACAGCAGGGACTGGATGCGGACAGCTATGGAAAGCCCAGACCGAGGTCGCCGTTTGGGCAGATGGAGGACCATGGCAGGGAAAAGCAGGCGATGATTGGGATGGCCCGGCGAGCAATGCACATGGACAGCATAGTCGGCGAGCAGTCGATGGCGGCGAATCCGCAGCGGGGGAACCCCGGCCTCTACCAGTAGACTATCCACGGGGCTCGTACGGAAAGCGCCAGTTGCAAGCTGAACCCCACAGTGGTGTATGGGGTCCAACAACGTCAACACTGAGGGTGATGCAGACCCATAGGCCAGGCTCCCATAATCAAGCCTGGACTGCACAAGGGCTCTGTACAATCGCAACAGTGTGCAGCGATCTGCACCCCAAGATGTGTGACTCAGGCAGTGGAGGGCGTTGAGATGCCGCCAGCACTTTTGCTTCAGCTGAGTAATATGAGGAACCCATATGAGCCGGGCATCAAAGACGAGTCCTAAGAAGCAGCTAGTGTCCACCACTTCAAGGAGGTGGCCGTCGAGGTAAAGTTCAGGATGAGGGTGGACCGTCCGACGCCTGTAGAAGTGTATAACTCGAGTCTTGGCTGCAGAGCACTGAAAACCATGAGTCAGAGCCCATGATGCTGCCTTGCGAACGGCGACTTGCAGCCTGCGTTCGGCGACGCCTGTAGTCATTGAGGTAAATGAGATGCAGAAGTCGTCGGCATACAAAGAAGGAGACACCGACGACCCCACGGCTGCAGCCAGATCATTAATGGCCACTAGAAATAAGGAGACGCTCAACACCGAGCCCTGCGGGACCCCATTTTCCTGTATATAAGATGAACTAGAGGCGGCACCGACTTGCACCCGGAAAGAGCGGCGCAATAAAAAGGTTTGAAGAAAAGCCGGGAGCTGACCACGAAGACCACACTCATGCAACG
The DNA here is from genome assembly GCF_023898315.1 of Schistocerca nitens. NCBI lineage: Eukaryota > Metazoa > Arthropoda > Insecta > Orthoptera > Acrididae > Schistocerca > Schistocerca nitens. The sequence continues at coordinate 547,499,952 of NC_064618.1, forward strand.
TAGCAAGGATGTGATGCCTCCATGTGGTGTCATACGCCTTCCGCAGATCAAAAAATACAGCAACGAGATGCTGACGTCGGGCAAAGGCCGTATGGATAGCAGATTCCAGCCGCACCAAATTGTCCGCAGCAGACCGGCCCCGACGGAAGCCACCCTGGGATGGAGCGAGGAGACCGCGCGACTCAAGGACCCAACACAAACGCTGCCCCACCATACGTTCGAGCAATTTGCACAAAACGTTGGTGAGGGTAATGGGACGATAGCTGTCCACCGCCAGTGGGTCAGCACTGGGCATCAAGATGGAGACAATAACACCCTCTCGCCATTGCAACGGGAACACGCCCTCGCTCCAAATGCGGTTAAAGATGGTGAGGATGTGTCTCTGGCAGTCCCTGGAGAGATGCTTCAGCATCTGCGCGTGGATGCAGTCTGGTCCTGGTGCTGTATCAGGACAATCGGCGAGGGCAGCGAGGAATTCCCTCTCGCTGAAAGGAGCATTGTATTTTTCAGAACGACGCGTGTGGAATGATAACGGCGTCTGCTCGGATCACTCCTTTAGAGAGCAAAAGGCAGGGGGGTAAGTTGCAGTCGCAGAGCTTGTAGCAAAGTGCGTGGCAAGGTGTTCAGCAATGACGGCACTGTCCGTGCAAACAGCGCCGTCCAGGGAGATCCCAGGGACACCCATAGGGGACCGGTATCCATAAATCCGCCGGATCCGGGACCACACGAGCGAGGGACAGACACGAGAGCCCAATGATGAGACATACCTCTCCCAGCACTTCTGCTTACGCTGTGCAATAAGACGACGGGCCAAGGCACGGAGCCTCTTAAAGGCAATGAGGGTCTCCAGAGACGGGTGCCGCCTATGACGCTGGAGAGACCGCCTACGGTCGCGAATAGCCTCAGCAATCTCCAGTGACCAGCAGGGTACAGCCTTCCTCCGGGGGAGACCAGAAGAGTGGGGGATGGCAGCCTCGGCCGCAGAAATGATTGACGTGGTCAAGACACGGACCACCTCGTCAATGTCACCCTGAGGGGGAGACGCAATGGCGGCAGCGGAAGTAAAAGCCGGCCAGTCAGCCCTGTTGAGAGCCCAGCAGGGCAGTCACGCAGAAGAATGACACTGGGGCAGTGACAAATAGATGGGAAAATGGTCACTACCACACAGGTCAGGATGCACTCTCCAGTGGAGGGATGGGACAAGTCCAGGACTGCAAAGAGAGAGATCGATGGCCGAGAACGAGCCATGGGCCACACTGAAATGCGTGAGAGCACCGGTGTTCAAGAGGCTAAGGTCGAGCTGAGCCAACACATGCTCCACGGCACGACTGCGGTCATCGGAGACAGTCCCACCCCATAGAGGGTTGCGGGCATTGAAATCGCCCATAAGCAGCAATGGTGGCGGGAGTTGAGCCAGCAGCGCAGCCAAGACATGTTGGGGGAGCTCCCCATCCGGAGGAATGTAAACAGAGCAAACAGTAATAGGCGGCGAGAGCTCAACCCTGGCAGCGACTGCCTCTAAAGGCGTCAGAAGGGGTACTGGCGAGCTACAGACAGAGTGGTTAACAAAGAGGCAAACCCCACCTGACACTCGTTGACAGGCAGCACGGTTCTTATAGTATCCCCGATAACTGCGAAGGGCGGGGGTCCGCATTGCTGGAAACCAAGTTTCCTGCAGAGCAATGCAGAGAACTTGGGGAAACACTCAGAAGCATCCGGAGCTCAGGCAGGTGGCGGAAATAACCGCCGCAGTTCCACTGGAGAATGGAAGCAGGAAGGGACTTGGAGGGCGTGAAGGCGACTAAGAGGCAGACGGCGCCTCAGAGCCAACTGCCGCCACTGGGGGAGAGTCAGCTGTGTCCATAGGAAAGGCCCCCGAGGGTTCCGTGAGGGCGAGATCCGCGGCAGAGGCGAGGATCTCCACCTCATCCCCGGAGCCAGAACTATTTATAGCAGGCGGTACTGAAACCGCTGGAACGTCCTCCTTCTTGTACACGTTCTGTTCCTTCTTCTTGCGTCTGTCCTTAGGGTTAGAGGGCTGGGAGAGCTTCTCTGAAGGAGTGTCGGAAGCTGACGCAGAAGCCCTACGACCAGCAGGTGGCGGAACCTTCAACCACTGGCTGACATCCAGCTGGGTAGGAGAAGAAATGGAGGAAGGGAGAGCCCCGAGGGACCCCTTCCGCAAGAGAGGAACCGGCAGAGGCAACGCCGGCGGAGAAGGAGGGGCAGGGATCGGGCCCCCCGGTTTTGGAGCAGATGTCACTCCCGAAGTAAGCGTGGGGGGAGGGACAGAAGAGGGTTTGCCCCTAACTGCTAAGGGGGCAACAGAGGAAGGCTTGGCCCCAGACACGAGGGGGGCAGACAGAGATGCACGGCCCTGAGGGCCCACAGAAGGCGGCACAGATGAGGCGACAACCGCCGCTCGCGAGGGCGACGATAACGTGGCTGCAGCATAAGATGTTCGAAGGGAAGCAGGATACAACCTTTCATATTTCAGTTTTGCCTGTCGATAAGTAAGCCGGTCCAGGGTCTTAAATTCCATTATCTTCCGCTCCTTATGAAGAATGGGGCAATCCGGCGAGCATGGAGAGTGGTGCTGCCCACAGTTGACACATACAGGCGGAGGCGCACATGGAGAATCGGGATGAGAGGGGCGTCCGCAATCTCGACATGTGGCGCTGGATGGTCAACGGGAGGACATATGCCCAAACTTCCAGCACTGGAAGCACCGCATCGGGGGAGGGATGTATAGCTTGACGTCACAATGGTAAACCATTACCTTGACCTTCTCGGGCAAGACATCACCCTCGAAGGCCGAGATAAAGGCACTGGTGGCCACCCTGTTAGTCTTGGGTCCTCTATGTACATGAGGGACAAAATGTACACCACGTCGTTCCAAGTCGGCTCTCAGCTCGTCGTCGGATTGTAACAATAGGGCTCGATGGTAAATAATCCCCTGGACCATATTTAAGCTACTGTGGGGAGCGACGGTAACAGGGAAGTCACCCAGCTTATCACACAAGAGCAACGCTCGTGATTGGGCTGGGGAGGACGTCTTGAGGAGGATGGACCCATTCCTCATTTTAGACAACCCCGCCACTTCCCCAAACTTATCCTCCAGGTGTTCCACAAAAAACTGAGGCTTCGTCGTAAGAAAGGAGTCACTATCAGTTCTGCTGCAGACAAGGTATTGTGGGACGTAAGGCTCCCGCCTGGCACTAGATCGGCGTCCCTCCCACGAGGGGAACGACTGAGGGTCGTACTGCGCAGCATCAAAGTCAACCCTGCCTCGCTTAGAGACGCTGGTGGGTGTGATTTATTGCGCTTCATTGCGCCACATCCGCCCAGATGCCACCTACTCCGAACGAGGGCTCTCCCAAGGGCGCCACCCAGCCAAAGAAACGGGTACCTGGCCGATATCCTGTTGCCCGGAGTCCCCGTGCCCCAGACAAGATGGGCACATACTCCTTGGCATGCGTGGGGAGGAAACAGCTCTGGCATCTGTAGTGCGATCCCTGCGTGGTCAGGGGGCTACCACCAAGAGGTACATGACGACCCCACCACAACGGACTGGCTACCGTGCTGGATTTTAGGTGTTGAAAGGGTCCACAGTTGCCAGGGACGCTAAGAAGGGGATTGTGCACAAGACGAGAAGGAGGAAACCCAGAAGACGTTGGGTGTAAATCCCGCCACACGACAATAGGTAGTATGCAAGATGGTGGTGCATGACGGACCAATAGAAAAACACCATGTAAGGCGTCCTTCCCCAAATGGCACGCACTAACAACGGAAATTTGGAAAAATGGAGGTCAAACCCAAAGGGGGACCATCACATTAAGGCCGATACGTTTGAGACTCCTTTTAGTCGCCTCTTACGACAGGCAGGAATACCGCGGGCCTATTCTTACCCCCGAACCCGCAGGGGGTCCAGGAACATATGCACACAGTCTTGTGAACATGTTCGTTGCCGTCTTGGAAGATAGGAGCCCTATTGGTTACTTTTGATGAAGATGCGGAAGCCATCGAGAATGTTGAAATAAACCTGCCGTTCACGTTCACGGTAAACAAAATGACTGGTGGCAAACTATTGAACAACAAACATCCACAAAACAACATAGAAACACCTCCAGCATAAACTATACCCTTCACACGCTGCACGTTAAATACCTCACTGGGCCATTGGTGCACGGCGCTTGCATCATTTGAAGAGAGGAGAATCACGACCACCCTACACGCCTCTAATCAGCCACTGTCCCGTTTTTGTGTCGTTTGGCCGATCAAAGACCTGCAGCTTAAGGTGCTGCTGTGTGCAATTGTTTCTTCGTTGGTCCTCATTCCAAATATCCTTTCCATGCAGTTCCCTTCGCAATATTCGCTCATAAACCAGAGGTTCAAAATACCGCTTCAGTTGTAAAGTTCTTTTCTTTTCACACGACCGGTTTCGGGCTCTTATACGCCCACCTTCAGGTGTCGTAACTTGGTTCTGTGACCCCTGAGCGCCGCGGTGGATGTGTAATAGGCGCGGTGTGCTACCTATGAGTGCAGAACAGGGAGTCGCTCATAAATTGGTTGATATGGACTTGCATTCACTGGTACTAAGGTTGTTCGTAAAATAAAGTTGCCAATTATTTTTCGCAATGAAAAACAAGTTTATTAACATTGAATAATACATGTGTGAGTCTTAGACTTTTACCTGTTTTTCGACGTAATCGCCTTTGAAATTAATGCATTTTTGCATGCGGTGTACCGTCTTCTGTATGCCTAGATTAGAGAACTCTCTCCTCACGTCATGAAGGTAGCTTACAATTTCTTCTTTCAGCTCCTCTTCAGTTGTGAAATGCATTCCGCCTAGGTGTTTCTTCAATTCAGGGAAGAGATGGAAGTCAGTTTATTGATGAGATTAGTTGTGACAAGGACGATGTGTGAACGAGCATTGTACTGACGGACACGCAATCCCTACGTGAGCATTCCTCTCTTGTTTTGAATTGCGCGGCGAATATTCTTCAACGTTTCACAGCAGTCTTCGACATTGCTTGCTGTACCGTCAGGCAGGAATTCTCACAATCATATCTCTTTCCTGTCCCAAAACAACTGCTAAGCACACAATTCGCTGTAACCTTAGAGAAATTTTTATATTATGTTCTTTATATTATTTTTAAAAAAATGCATTAACGGCTGTATACCAGTAACATTGTAATACTGAGGAGTGTTTTGGTGTTGGATTCAGAAGCATCCGACTCACCTTACATGTCAAGACGCTGGTTTACTCTGTACTGTTAATGAAATAAAGAAATAAATAAATAAAAAAGTGGGCCGGCCGGATTGGCCGAGCGGTTCTAGGCGCTACAGTCTGGAACGGCGTGACAGCTACGGTCGCAGGTTCGAATCCTGCCTCAGGCATGGATGTGTGTGATGTCCTTAGGTTAGTTAGGTTTAAGTAGTTCTAAGTTCTAGGGGATGATGACCTCAGAAGTTAAGTCCCATAATGCTCAAAGCCATTTGAACCATTTTTTTTAAAATAAAAATTTCCGAAAACAAGAATTCCTTGCCATCAGTTGCATAGGCTTGAAGGAATTCGCTGGCTGCTTGCTCACATTTGCGTTTGTGGTCTTCCGTAAGCATTCTTGGGATCCACCTTGCACAAACCTTGGCACGCCCTAAATGGTCTACCAAAATTTTGTCAATGCTGGTCTTGCTGACCTCAGGGATCGTCTTGCACAGCTCCCGAACTGCCACTCTTCGATCTTTCAGCACTGCTTCTGCCACTTACGCAATCATTTTGTCCGAAACAGAAGGCTGTCCAGAACCTTGTTCGTCATGGACGTCAGTGCGCCCGTCTTTGAATTCGCTGCACCATTTGTGCACATACTTCACGCTCGTGCACTTTTCCACTTTTCTCCACAGACTTCACACAGCTGGGAACGAATGTCCACCTGTGCAGTCTTTTTTGCATACAAAAAACGAATCACAAAGAGTAATTTGCAACTGGCGTGAGACGCGAGTGGTAGCACCATCTTTAACGACTGCCAAGCCAAGACAGCGTCGCGAACAACTCGACGGGGCGGGAAATAGGAGAGGGAGAGGGAGAGGGAGAGGGAGAAGAGAAGCTATACGCCGGTGTTGCCGCACCTCGACTAACAGCGATCCTCGCGACTGTAGGATCTTGTGAACCTTATTTCATCGAGAAACCTCATAGTAATAATAAATCCCGTCTGAAACCGGCTATCATTTACAAGACGTAACACCCGTCTCCACCCACTGTCTATTAGGTTATTTGTATGACTGCGCTATGTTACATGGCTGCGTTTAGTACATCACCAGTAAACACGTGACTCTTTAAGCAACCGAACTCCCATGCATAAAACAGCTTCAAAGTTATGATTACAAATAAGTATGAATTACTGTTTTAAATAGAGTCCAACAATTGCTCACCATCAGTTGCGTAGGCCTGAAGGAATTCGCTGGCCGCTTCCATACGTTTCTGTTTGTATGTGAGGTTTGCTGTAAGTATGTAAGCGAGAAAAAGTTCAACAAATGTTTGAAATTATGCTTAATGTTCGTTAAATGTCGCTAAATGCTCTCACTATGAAACACTAGATGAATACAGAATGAGTAATTTGCACTACATTTTAAACAAAAACTAGTATTTCACAAATGTAAATGTTTATGACATGTCTGCTCAGCTACATGTCGTGCATCATAATTCTGCAGTTACATTCAATCTTACATGTAAATAGTGTCTGCAAAGTGTGTTACTAATAGAGTTGCTAGTTAAGTAGTAATATAAAAGCACCACTAGTGCTGAAGTTTTACTACATGTACAGCAGAAATGTAGTATGCGATAAACTTTTGTCCTTTCATCTTTTTGTGTGGGGGGTGTCAGCGGAGAAAATTTTCGAAGAGGTTTGAAATTATGTGTCTGTTTGCTGGAATTCGCTCAGTGCTTTCTCAGATATTGGCTGAATAAATTCCAGGCATTTGCGCGCCATCAGTTATGATGCATCGCATGAAAAGCACAGTTTCTAACACTAATACTTGTTCTATTACATTCAGCTTTTAACACATCATGGAACTGGATTATGACAGCAGTTTTAAATTTCTGAATTGGGTCAATCAATGCGATATATTGGAAATGATATTTTATTTCCCTAGAAGCCATTCACTAGGCAACCTGCAATTGTATTAGTGTATTGTATAGTATTGTATTGTATGTTAACTGGAGGCCTAGGCACGACGGAGAGGCTCTGTCGCCACCGCAGCGTCAGTGGTCGACACCCCCACGACGACTACCGCAGTCCACTTCATCCCTTCCACCGTCCCACACCGAACCACTCTTTCAGGGTTACTGTGCGGTTCGGACCCGTTGGACCCCCCCCCCCCCCCAGGCCAGGGAACGTCTCACACCATACGAGTGTAACCCCTATGTTTGCGTGGTAGAGTAATGGTGGTGTATGCATACGTGGAGAACTTGTTTGCGCAGCAATCGCCGACAGAAGTGTAGCTAAGGCGGAATAAGGGGAACCAGCCCGCATTCGCCGAGGCAGATGGAAAACCGCCTAAAAACCATCCACCGACTGGCTGGCTCACCGGACCCCGACAGAAGTCCGCCGGGCGGATTCGTGTTGGGGACCAGGCGCTCCTTCCCAATGCGGAAAGTCGTGCATTAGACCGCACGGTTAACTGGGTGGTCATGTATTAGTGTACTATTTCCACGGATTCTGGAATAGTTGTTCAGTAATGTAAATCCCTATAGTTGATTCGACGTAAACTGATAGTTGCAGCCGGCTGGGCTCGGCAGTTTCGCGCGCCTGCCTCAACCAGTAGTGTAACGCAATTTTGTAAACTTCTCTGTAGCAATGCCCCACTCTTGTCACAGCTATATAAACGGCTATTGTTTAAGCCTGCAACCGATGGACTTTTAAACTGAAAGCTGGCAACAGCGCTGCGAGCTGTCAGCGACCTCCTTATGCCATCTCGGCTATAGTAGGTACTTTGGGCAGTCCGTGTTGATACACAATAAGGCAAACTCACCCACGGTGTGGTCATAGGCCGCCCAAACACAATAGCTCCCCTGTCATGCTCTCAGGTGTCCACTTCGACCACTGTTACTGCACAGACTTCTTGCAAGCGACTAGCATATACACAGCACTTCCTTGCCTGGATTACATCCGCGGTGGAGGTTCAAATGGTTCAAATGGCTCTGAGCACTATGAGACTTAACATCTGAGGTCATCAGTCCCCTAGAACTGAGAACTACTTAAACCTAACTAACCTAAGGACATCACACACATCCATGCCCGAGGCAGGATTGCGGGGGAGGTCCACACGACCATGTGCAGCGCTCTACGGCTAACGGTGAGGGTTTTCTTTTTCTTTTTTCAAAAAAAAATAGAGATTGACCAATATTTTGAGAAGTGAGCTTATTCTAAGCACAAAATGTTGAATGATCTAACATATTCGCAGATGTGGCACACATTTGCCTCCCTCTACTTCCACTCCCAAAAAACCACGTTTTTGAGAGACGTTTTCCAGCCTTTCCGGTATCATATTTCGAAGCGACCATCTGCACACTGGGAAAAACAAAGTCTTTTAGTGTGAACCAACACAACATGACAAAATAATCGCAGGTTTTGAATTATAAACCTCGGCCCTCCACAGGCCGGAGGACAGAACTCGTACCTGCCGCTCCTGAGCGGACACTCGCGCCGCCGCTATCTGGGGTCGGCCACGGCTGCGGCTGCAATCTGTATGCTAATGCCTGTCGTCCACCACCCTGCTAAAGCGGCTCTGCAGGCAGGGCCGGCCGCAGGGGACGAACCGGCCGACGCCCACGCGATTCGCAAGCAGCTTACGATCTACTGGAAAATATCTCGGCAACCTTTTAGCACTCACGTTGTCAAAATATCAGTGTTTGTGGGTCGCACATGTTGCCAACTTAATACTTTACAGGTGTTGAATAAATATTAAATTAAAATGCCACAACTTTATCTTTTCGTAGCATCGTTGTCAGAAATTATCTTAAATTAAGCGTCTGCATGCTGATTATACATCATAATAATCAGATTTGGGTTAACAATTAGGCGATATATTGGAAATGTAGATACGAAGCCCACGCCTACCACAGTAGTTCAACCTTATATGTCAGCTAGCTCCGCAGATGATGAAGAGATCGAAGAAATGTATGTTGAGATAAAAGACATTTTTCAAATAGTTAAGGGAGTCGAAAATTTAATAGTTATGCGGGGCTGGAATTTGATAGTAGGAAAAGGAAGAGAAGGAAATGTAGCAGGTGAATATGGATTGGGGGTAAGGACTGAAAGAGGTAGCCGGCTGGTAGAATTTTGCACGGTGGGAAACTTAATAATAACACTTGGTTTAAGAATCGTGAAAGAAGGTTGTATACGTGGAAGTGACCTGGAGACACTGGAAGGTTTCAGATTGATTACATAATGGTAAGACAGAGATTTAGGAACCAGGTTATAAATTGTAAGACATTTTTAGGTGCAAATGTGGGCTCGGACCACAATTTATTGGTTATGAATTGTAGATTAGAACTAAAGAAATTGCAGAAAGGTAGGAATTTAAGGAAATGGGACCTGGATAAACTGAAAGAACCAGAGGTTGTAGAGAGATTCAGAGAGAGCATTAGAAAACAATTGCCACGAGCAGGGGAAAGTAATAGAGTTGAAGAAGACTGGATCGCTTTGAGAGATGAAACAGTGAAGACAGCAGAGGATCAAGTAGATAAAAAGACGAGAGCTAGTAGAAGTCCTTGGGTAACACAATACATATTGAATTTAATCGATGATAGGAGAAAATATAAAAATGCATTAAATGAAGCAGGCGAAAAGGAATACAAACGTCTCAAAAATGAGATCGACAGGAAATGCACAATGGCTAAGCGGGAATGGCTAGAGGACAAATGTCAGGATTTAGAAGCATATAAAGCCCCGGGGGGAGGGGGGGGGGGCAAGATAGATACTGACTACAGAAAAATTAAATGGTTCAAATGGCTCTGAGCACTATGGGATTTAACTGCTGTGGTCATCAGTCCCCTAGAACTTAGAACTACTTAAACCTAACTAACCTAAGGACATCACACACATCCATGCCCGAGGCAGGATTCGAACCTGCGACCGTAGCGGTCGCGCGGTTCCAGACTGTAGCGCCTACAACCGCTTGGCCAATCCGGCCGGCTAGAAAAATTAAGAACACCTTTGGAGAAAAGAGAGCCACCTGTATGAATATCAAGAGCTCACATCGTAAACCAGTCCTAAGCAAAGAAGGGAAAGCAGGAAGGTGGAAGGAGTAAGGACGATGTACTTGAGGACAATGTTATGGAAATGGAAGAGGACGTGGATGAAGACGAGATGGGATATATGATACTGCATGAAGAATTTGAGAGAGCACTGAAAGACCTAAGTAAAAACAAGGCCCCGGGAGTAGACAACATTCCGTTAGAACTACTGTTAGCCTTGGGAGAGCCAGCCACCAAACTCGACCATCTGTGGGCAAGATACATGAGATAGGTGAAATACCCTCAGACTTCAAGAAGAACATAGTAATTCCAATGTCAAAGAAAGCAAGTGCTGACTGGAGTGAAAATTACCGAACTATCAGTTTAATACATCACGGCTGTAAAACACTAACACGAATTCTTTACAAACGAATGGAAAAACTGTTAGAAGCTGACCTCGGAGAAGATAAGTTTGGATTCCGTAGAAATGGAAGAACACGCGAGGCAATACTGACGCTACGACTTATCTTAGAAGCTAGGTTAAGGAAGGCAAACCTACGTTTATAGCATTGATAGACTCAGAGAAAGCTTTTGACAATGCTGACTGCAATATTCTCTTTCAAATTCTGAAGGTGTCATGGGAGTGAAAGGCTATATACAATTTGTACAGAGACCAGATGGCAGTTATAAAAGACGAGGGGAACGAAAGGGCTGCAATTGTTGAGAAGGGAGTGAGACAGTATTGTAGCCTATACCCGATGTTATTCAATCTGTACGTTGAACAAGCAGTAAAGGAAACCACAGAAATATGTGGAGTAGGAATTAAAATCCAGGGAGAAGAAGTAAAAACTTTGAAGTTTGCCGATAACTCTGTAATTCTGTCAGCGACAGGAAAGGACTTGAAAGAACAGTTGAACGGAAGGGACAGTGTCTTGAAAGGTCGAAATAAGATTAACATCAACAAAAGAAAGACGAAGATAATGAATGTAGTCGAACTAAATCAGGGAATTAGATTATGAAATGAGACACTTAAGTAGTTTATGGGTTTTGCTATTTGGGGAGCAAAATAACTGATGAGGGTTGAAGTAGAGAGAATATAAAATTTAGACTGGCTATGACAGCGAAAATGTTTCTGAAGAAGAGAAATCGCATAGAATTAAGTGTCAGGAATTCTTTTCTAAAAGTATTCGTGTGGAGTGTAGCCATGTGTAGATGTGAAACATGGACAATTAACAGTTTAGATAAGAAGAGAATAGAAGCTTTTGAAATTAGGCACTACAGAAGAATACTGAAGATTGGGTGGACAGATCACGTAACCAATGGAGAGGTATTGAATAGGATTGGGGAGAAGAGGAATTTGTGGCAGAACTTGATTAGAAGAAGGGATCTGTTGGTAGGACACGTTCTGAGGCGTCAAGGGGTCACCAGTTTAGTACTGGAGGGAAGCGTGTGATGTAAAAATCGTAGAGGGAGACCAAGAGACGAATGGACTGTGCAGATTCAAAAGGATGTACGTTACAGTAGTTACTCGGAGATGAAGAGGATTGCACAGGATAGAGTAGCATGGAAAGCTGCATCAAATCACTCATCGGACTGAAGACCACAACAACAACAAACAGCAACATTGGAAATGAAATTTTATTTCTCCTGGAAGCCATTAACTAGGCAATCTGCAAGTGGATTGTGGTACCTTACCTCTGGTTTCGGAATAGTCGTTTAGGAACATGGCAGAGAATGCATCTACTACATTCTCTGCCAAGCACAATGCAGTGCATGAGAGAGGATACTAAGCACCGTACGACATGTTATGGTTCCTCCCCTTCCAATTCAGGTGGAGCGCAGGAAGACTGCTTAAACATCTCTGTGCTCGCTATAATTAGTTTAATATTTTCTTCACAGTCCCTACGGGATTGATACGTAGGGGACTGAAGAATATATCTAGATGAGATGCTTCACCTAACACTGGCTCATAATATTTCGTGTATAGGCTTCTGCAAGATAATATGTGTCTATCTGCAAGATATGTCAATTCAGATTTTTCAACTTGCGCGCATTCGTGTCGTCCTTCTTTCTATACGTTCAATACCCTCTTTTATTCTTACTTGGTAAGGGTCATGCATATATTTTAAGATGGAGTTCAGAAGTGATTTGTAAGCAGTGTCCTCTGTAGACTGTTTTCCGAGTAACCAATGAATGAACCAGAGACTACAACTTGCCTTACCTGCAACCTAAAAACTGTTACGCCCACATATTCGTATGAATGGACTCATTCCAGTTTTGACTCACTGGCATTGTAGTCATAGGACGCTACATTTTTATGAAGTGCACAGTTTTGTACTTCCGTTGATCTGAAGCAAGTTGCCAATCTTTGCACCACTTTGAAATTTAGTAAGACCAGACGAGATATTTGTGCAGGTTTCTTTCGGTACAAATAACATCATCTGCAAAAAGTCTGTGGTTGATGTTAGTATTGACTACCAGTTCTTTAATACACAATATGAGGAACAAGGGTCACACTACTCTCTCTGGGGCACACCCGAAGTTAATCCTATTTCTGTCGACGGCTCTCCATCCAAGATGACATGCTGTGTCGACCCCACAGAGACACCCTCAGTCCAGTAACAAATTTTGTTTGATACTCCGTACAATCCTACTTTCGTCAGTAAAAGTCAAATGCTTTTCGGATGTCAAGAAATACTGTATCCCAACCACATCCTTGAGCCATGGCTCTAAGCATGTCACGCAAGAAAAGGACGAGCTGGCTTTCACATGACCACTGTTTTCGGAATCCATGCTGGTTGTGGGACATAGGACATCATTCTTTTCGTGATACCTCATCAAAAAATACGAATACACCGCCATTTGACTATATATTACTGTATTTTTCTTCTGTACAATCTAGATTTCGGCTTTCATGCCATTATCGAGCTAATGTTTTTAGACCATTATCAATACTGATATCAATGTTAAGCAAATGTGTCGAACTGCGTTTCTGTCATCCTATACAGAGCAGTACAGTACAGTACACAGCAAAATGGTGTTAATAGTCGAAGAACATTCTACTCTGTAATGGCATTAAAGCCGAAATCTAGATTGTACAGAAGAAATGTACAGTCAAACGGCGGTGTATTCTTTCAAAAAATATTGTATGTCTGTGGCTCAGCACCACCATAACATTTACACCTCAATATGTTCGAACTCAGAATATGTTCTACGATTCTGCATCAGAAAAAGGAAGATTAAAGTCCCATCGATTCTACAATACAAGGACATCAATGAGAATGGACGATAGTTTTGTCGATGATTTCTGTTACCCTATTCGTAGACAACTGAGAGCTGCGCAGTTTTCTATTCGGGGAATTTGATGGTGAAAGGAGGGGCTAACTCAGGCGGAAATGTTGTATACGATATATCGAATGAAGATATTCCATCGGGCCCTGGAGCCTTGTTTGATTTTTGTGATTTCTGTTATTTCTTAACGCCACTGACTCTAATATCAATATCACGCATATTCGCAGTGGTGTGTGAAGTAAACTAGCGTTGCACTTCTGTATTTTACTTGATAAAAGAATATCTGAAAACAATGCGCAGCATTTCCGCTATTGATTCACTACCCTCAGTTTCAGTTTTTATGTAATCTATGAATGTCCGGACACTAACTTTGGTGCCGCCTTACATATGGTGAGATTTTCTTTCGGTTTTTTGAAACATATTCCGATAAGATTCTGCTACTTTACTTATTGAAGATTTCACACATTGTACTCTTGACAATCAAGTGCACTTCATTCAGCATCTCTCTACTTATAGCGCTAATCTGTTTTGTTTTACACCCAAAATGTGTAGTAATTTAGTGAAGCAAATATATTGAATCATTTAAATCGCAATTTGATTTAAGAAGAACAAACAACACAAGAACAAGAAACTTACACAGCATAAACAATACTATGACTCTTTCATTGTGACAAAATTAGCACTTCAGTATGTGCATTAAGCAATATCATAGAAAGCACGCTTCCTTGCCGTGAACTATTCCGTAGTAACACCAGACTGTGTCGTTATTCTTCAAGTCAACACAGAATTTTCTTTTCGATGGTAAGATTAATACTAATTTGGTAAGATCGGCATTCTCATTTTGGAAGTCCGCTTGGTAGGATGCCGTGTCGAAATGTGCCGTTTTCGGCTGTTAGCTCAAAGAATATCACACTTACTATTTTCTTATCCTTTTATCCGTCCTCTGTAAGCTGGTAAATATTAAGAATTTATCCAATACATGACTTAACACTCATGAAAATTACTGGGTCAACTATACGTTCGAGTTCCAACAATGGCTCCAAATAAGTCAAGATTATCAGTTCAAATATTTTTGTAGATGCCACAGAAGTCATGTTAGTACAGCGGTATTAAGAGGCTAAGGCTCTTTACCAGATTTTTTTAATGTGGTTCCTCGTTCTAGAAATCTGTAAAAGTCCGACATATTTATTGAATATTGTGATTTACTAAGCTTTGGTCTTTGGTTCAAAAAGATTTACCTGCTCGAGAAGATATCACGAACAACCACCAAATGTACACTAAAGAGCCAAATAAACTGGTACACCTGCCAAATATCCTGTAAGGCCCCCGCGAGCACGCAGAAGTGCCGCAACACGACGTGCAAAGGACTCGACTAATGTCTGAAGTAGTGGTGGAGGGAATTGACACCATGAATCCTGCACTGCTGTCCATATATCCGTAAGAGTACGAGGGGGTGGAGATTTCTTCTGAACAGCACGTTGTAAGGCATCCCAGATACGCTCAATAATGTTCATGTCTGGGGACTTTGGTGGCCAGCTGAAGTGTTTAAACTCAGAAGAGTCTTCCCAGAACCACTAAGTAGCAATTCTGGATGTGTGGTGTGTCGCATTGTCATGCGAGAATTGCCAAAGTCCGTCGGAATTTACAATGGACATGAATTCATGCAGGTGATCAGACAGGATGCTTATGTACGTGTCGCCTGTCAGAGTCTTATCTAGACGTATCAGGGGTCCTACACCACTCAACTGCACACGCGTCCACCATCACAGATCCTCCACCAGCTTGAAAAGTCCCTGCTGATATGCAGGTCCATGGATTCATGGGGTTGTCTCCATACCCGTACACGTCCATCGACTCGATACAATTTGGAACGAGACCCGTCCGATCAGGCAGTATGTCCAGACATCAGCAGTCCGATGTCGGTGCTGACGCGCAGGCTAGGGGTAAAGCTGTGTGTCGTGGAGTCATCAAGGATCCTTCACCAGCTTGAAAAATCCCCTGCTGATATGCAGGTCCATGGATTCATGGGGTTGTCTCCATACCCGTACACGTGGCGTTACCAGGCCACTAGATGCCACCTTACCAGATGGGATTGACGGAGGACATCGAAAGGCTGCAGAAAAGGGCAGCTCGTTTTGTATTATCACGTAGTAGGGGAGAGAGTGTGGCAGATATGATACGGGAATTGGGTTGGAAGTCATTACAGCAAAGACGTTTTTCGTCGCGGCGAGATCTATTTACGAAATTTCAGTCACCAACTTTCTCTTCCGAATGCGAAAATATTTTGTTGAGCCCAACCTACATAGGTAGGAATGATCATCAAAATAAAATAAGAGAAATCAGAGCTCGAACAGAAAGGTTTAGGTGTTCGTTTTTCCCGCGCGCTGTTCGGGAGTGGAATGGTATAGTATGATTGTGGTTCGACGAACCCTCTGCCAAGCACTTAAATGTGAATTGCAGAGTAGTCATGTAGATGTATATGTAGTTGTAGATGTAGATATACGAGTGGGCCTTCGGCTCCGAACGCCCATATATGGAGTTTCGTTGAATGGTTCTCACGCTGACACTTGTTGATGGCCCAGCACTGTAATCTTCAGCAATTTGCGGAAGGCTTGCAGTTCTGACACGTTGAACGATTCTCTTCAGTGGTCGTTGATCCCGTTCTTGCAGGATCTTTTTCTGGTCACAGCGATGTCGGAGATTTGATGTTTTACCGGATTCCTGATATTCACGGTACACGAGTGGTCGTACGGGAAAATCCTCACTTCATCGCTACCTCGGAGATGCTGTGTCCCATCGCTCGTGCGCCGACTATAACACCACTTTCAAACGCAGTTAAATCTTCATAAACTGCCATTGTAACCGCAGTAACCGAGCTAACGACTGCGCCAGACACTTATTCTCTTATTAAGGCGTTGCCGACCGCAGCGCCGTACTCGGCCTATTTACGTATCTCTGTATTTGAATACGCATGCCTATACCAGTTTCTTTGGTGCTTCAGTGTAAAAGGGAATGAGAACAATGAAAATCTATGCTACCCTGGGACTCGAGCTCGGATTTCCCGCTTTTCGCGAGTGGTCGCCTTAACCGTTTTGGATATTCGTGCACGAATGATGGCCAGACCCAAATTTCCCGTTCCTATGTCACAACCTGTACTCCTACACACATTATGCAATTCCCGTACATCAAGGACGTTTTGAGTGAAAGTTGTTACGTGGTATCGGAGGATAAATACGGGGGACTGGTGACCTCAGATGTTAAGTCCGAGAGTGCTTGGAGCCATTTGGATAAATACGATATAACAGTGCCTGTGTTGCAAGGAACAACGTTGCAATGGAAGAGGCACCGCCGCGACTGCAGCTGTTATAAAAAGCATCCGTGTCCGAAGGAACGCTGTATCGTTCTGCTTAACAACACAGGCATTGCAATATTGTAAGGACGATACATATGCATCCTCGAGATCACTCTCTTGTATACCTGTCATATAGGTTGAGTTTTTGCACTTTCTTTAGGATGTAACACCTCCGTTTATTTATCCCGACGTGATCTGATCGAATAGCAGCCCAATAATTATTATTAATGTGACCGTGTACCTAATGGGGCTGGCAATCGGAATTGACTGCTACGGAAGTTGTTACTTTCCAGTTCGTCCTTCTCAATACTGTAATAATGAAATGTCTGGTAACAAGAAAAACACCAACACAGTTTCACTAATTACGAACCTATATTCGTCTCAAAAACACAAAAAAAGGAGGAGACAGCCACTGCCTTCGTCATACATATCTAATTACGGCTAATCTCAGCACAGGCTTCTTCATTTTCCATTATCATCACACGCTAATCCATCACTGCATCCAACACTGCAATCCAACACTGCAATCCAAGGTGATGCCGGCGCGGTAGACGCGAAACCAAAATATCGGCACTAGAAATGTCACTGACCACTTCCGTAATGATACTTCTTCACTTTCCCGGTATTATTTCTAGTACAAAGGGGTCCAACCACGGCAATGGCGACTCCCTTCTCCGTTAAAGCCTTGCATTATAACAACTGGGCTCCACACACCTCTACCCGCAACATGGCACACGCTCAACTCCACACTCGCTCTCGCAACACGACACAATCGATTGTTCGCCCTATCGACCTATGCCGCGTGCAAATTTATAGTAAGGGCCTAAGACCCCTTACATCACCGCCCTCGAAAACTTCTTTGGAGCCTCTGGCGTAAAAGAATCGGCAAAGAAATTAAATATTATTACATCTGAACAAAACACACAGTGTAAATAATTAATGAAATTACAATTCACCAAATAATCCCTCGACTCCGGTAGTGGGCTGCCTCCACTATAATTTTCTACAAAAGGTTATTACATCTCACAAACATGGCATTGTCCAAATCACAATTTTTTATCAAGCAGCAATAATCCTCTATAGTCCATATTGAATGTCACACACAACATACAATCAAAAATTATTACGTGAACACATGACATATGAGTTATTATATTACAAATTAGTTGTTACAGGTTTTACACCCATTCTCAGGTAATCGTCGATATGAAATATGAAGTTCTAGTTATAATACATCATAAAATACAATGCAAATAAACATTCCCCTTTTTCAAATGTCCGTTTAACAACTAAATGTTCTAAACATGTCTTAGTAGGTTTATTCTGGTCCTTGTCGCTCTCACTCCTGACCGGACCTCATCTGGAGTGTCATTCAGTTTTCCGGTCTCTCCGCCTCTTCTATATGCACTGTGTCATTCATTCGCCTATCCCTTCCTCTCTCATGATCTCTTGCTTCTTCACTCCTTCTCCAGTCATTTCTCCATTGCCGTTCACCACCACGGTTCCTATACTTATGGCCACCACCTCTTCCTCTATAATCAGACGAATTATTAAAATGATTCATTTGGTCACTACTTCCCTCTCGGTTTTGATCATTAGCTTAATTGTGTTCCTGTGATCGAACAGATTCCAACTGTTCCAGTATCTCCATCAAGGCCTCCCTATCTTTAATTAGGCTCCCGGATACAGTTTCTGGCATTCTCCGGCTCAATCTTCTTTTTATCGCTGATATCATTATGTCATCACTCAGGGGTTGTTCCAAGGTCTCGTTCAATTCCCACAAATCTTCGGCAAACTCTCTCAACGTTCCTCTCCATGTATTAAGTGACTTGCGGTGTAGTAGGTCCTCAAGTGCTGCACACTGATGACTTTTGGACCAGTATTTCTTCAAGAATTCCCTTTCAAACTGATCAAAACCAGTAGTCCCTTCCTTCTTCCTGACTCCCCAAGTGAAGGCCTCACCTTCCATCCTATCTATTGCAAATTGAATCTTGTCTGCGTCTTTGAAATGTGCTGGGAAAACTCCTTTTAACCATTTCATAAATATCATTGGGTGCAACCCTCCTTTCAGTTTAAACTTCTGCCCTGTATTATTCTGGACGTACCGATTATCACTGCTCATCAAGGTAACGACTCTACCTTCCCCAACGGTTAAAGTGGCATTGCTAATTCGTTTGTCAATTTCTTCTGTCTTGCTCTCCAATTGTTGCACTCCCTGTTGTAATTGCCTGACCTCCATTGCAACCCTCTTGTTATCCTCTTCTCGTTGCACGGCTATAGCATTTCTGAGATTGACAGCCAGTTGGTTTTGCCTATCTCCTATCCCCTTAACGGCATTATTGCATTGTTTCTTCATCTGCGTCACCTCGGCGATTCGATGATTGCAATTTGTTTCCACTTCGGTGATCCTTTCTCCCAATTTGGCTTTAGTCTCTTCAATATCGTCTTCTATCTTTTTTGTTAACTTTCCTTCCATCTTCTCCACGTCTCCCTGGATTTGGTCTATGCCCTTCTGTAGCTTACTCTCTCTCTCGTTGATGTCCATCTTCAGTCGTTCTTGTAACTCCTGCATTTCCTTCTTCACATTATATTCTATCTTCATTTACGATGTTTTGATCTCTTGTGCTAGAGTGTCCTTAAATGATTTTTCTAAGCTTTCTTTGGTTTCTTGTAAATCTTTCTTTAATGATTTGTGGAATATTTCTTCCCTCACTTTTGTTGCCTTGGTTTCCTTTAGCAAGTCTGCTAACATCGACCATATATCCTCACCCTCTGAAACTGGCTTATCTCTCGTCGTTTGCCCCGGTGTCTTGGGGTAACTAGTTAAATGTGCTAATGGGCTTTCTAATGACAATCCATAATTACTGATTCCTGAATCATCTCTGTCTTCCCGTCCTATCCCTTTCCTTTGAGCTACTGCCTCACAAACCTCCTGCTTATCTTCGGTAGACATGTTTGGTTTATTTTTAATGCACAGGCAAGTAATATAAAATAACCTTTAGTAACCCAAAACACTCCTAATTACCGCGAAACTAATCAAACAGTAACTGCAGTATCTTCAGTTAATCCCAAAATTGATACAATACGTATGAGTACTGAACATAACGACTCTCAAAACCTAATAATTTCAAATATCAATTTTCACATACACAGTTTATGTAAAATGTTTTAAATAAGACAAATCACACCATTCATTAAATCTATAAATGTAAAATCCCCAAAAACAATGAGCATACCTGTATAATCACCATTTAGACAGCGCAGCATGCATCAATAAGTATGCTATATTTCAGAGTATGTTTCGCAAACTTTTCGGAAATTACTGTAATTGGGCACTTCTCCTAAGGTGAAACACAGTTGAAAACTGTTTATTTATCGTGAAGACAGTATACTGCAATTTAATGTTATGCTAACCAGTTGTCTTCACTCATCAACTGACGTTACCATGAGTCGCGCTGTTTTGACGTTTGAAGTGGGCGTGGCGCTGTACTGCCGCCGGAGCCGCATGAAGTCGCGCTGAAGATCTGTGGCGAGTCGTCGTAGTTCTCAGTCGGCCGCTCCGTGGCGCTGCAGGCGGGCATAGTTTGTAGTTCGGCCACTAGATGCCGGGTTGGCGCTCGGTGTCTCGAAGTCGCGCTGATCGCTGTCAGTGTAGTGCGTCTTCGCCTGACCAACTCCTTGCACAGGTAGTTGCGATGTAGTGCGTCTTCGCCTGACCAACTCCTTGCACAGGTAGTTGCGATGACGTGTGAAATCACCTCGTGGATTGAAGCTCTTTGGCGCAGCTGCTGCACGGGTCTGCGTGACTTCATTCAACAATTGCGTCGCCACATAAATTGTCGCCTACGTAACAGTTTATGGGTCCACATGAATTTTCTCGATTTTCATTATTCAAAAAGCAATTTCGATCATAACATTACTATTAAGCACTTCTTTAAAGCTTTCGTGACGAATTCTTGGCTCGTTTTGTTGTGGTAATGTTCACACGTGTCTGTCTTTGGTGTTCACTTTTCACAGCTTTTCGCGCTGATTTACGCGTTTGCACATTATAACACAGTCTATCGACACTATTACTCTTATCTAATATGGCGAGAAAAAAAAACAGTTTATTCACAATCGTAAGATGCTATTACTTCATATTGTTCAAGATGCATTGTTACTCGTCGCGATTTTAAAGTTTATACTCTGTCTTCATCCGAAATTGAAAAATATTTTCTCGCGTTAAGCAAGATAAAATTACCTATTGTTCTTTACGATTCGTCCGAAGATTGCACTTGTCCTTTCATGGTAAGCCAAGGTGTAACACCTCCGTTTATTTATCCTGACCTGATCTGATCGAATAGCAGCCCAATAATTATTATTAATGTGACTGTGTACCTAATGGGGCTGGCAATCGGAATTGACTGCTACGGAAGTTGTTACTTTCCAGTTCGTCCTTCTCAATACTGTAATAATGAAATGTCTGGTAACAAGAAAAACACCAACACAGTTTCACTAATTACGAACCTATATTCGTCTCAAAAACACAAAAAAGGAGGAGACAGCCACTGCCTTCGTCATACATATCTAATTACGGCTAATCTCAGCACAGGCTTCTTCATTTTCCATTATCATCACACGCTAATCCATCACTGCATCCAACACTGCAATCCAACACTGCAATCCAAGGTGATGCCGGCGCGGTAGACGCGAAACCAAAATATCGGCACTAGAAATGTCACTGACCACTTCCGTAATGATACTTCTTCACTTTCCCGGTATTATTTCTAGCACAAAGGGGTCCAACCACGGCAATGGCGACTCCCTTCTCCGTTAAAGCCTTGCATTACAACAACTGGGCTCCACACACCTCTACCCGCAACATGGTACACGCTCAACTCCACACTCGCTCTCGCAACACGACACAATCGATTGTTCGCCCTATCGACCTATGCCGCGTGCAAATTTATAGTAAGGGCCTAAGACCCCTTACAAGGACCATTAAGTATTGACTGTTTTCCTTATTCTCTTACAGGTGTCCTTGTTGTTGTGCATTTTGTTTCATCTTCGCTTATGGTTTCATTTTTCGCTAACGTCATTCTGCCTATTTTATATAATAAAGGCACAGTATGCACTTTTTTGTGTGATTATATCGTAGAAGATGGAAATCCTACATTTTGCTCCAGTTGATGGAAGTTGTTATTTCAGTTATGTTAGTGTGTATTTGTTGGTTTGCGGGTTTCGTTTAATTATCTTGTGCTTTACACCCATTCCGTTGCTAGTGGATGATCTGAAACACATGCAATGACACCAAACGTTTGTGCGATCAAGACTTTAGCACAATTATTTGAGTGCTGGAAAGAATTACCAGGGTTCCTACAAAAATTTTGTTTTTCATGTCACTATTGTTTAAAATTAATTGCAAACAGTTTTAAATTTATGACTGCCTGGCAAAAATACCTCGCACTCTGCTGTACTTTGGTTGTGACGCGCTGAGAAGGTACGAGTACTATGCAGTGATGCATATTTGTAACCTGCCAAATAGCAATAAATAACGCATAAAGATAAATAATGGCACATCATTTCAATCACAAGAAAATTTTATTCCATCGTTCATCACAGTCACCAGAAGTAACCAGATGCCTATATAATCGCTTCTGCTTCCATTGTCGACTTCCGCTATCCTCCAGAATGTGTGCGTTTGCTTCTGCGGCAGCCTGTACTTGTTGAGCTGAAGGTACAGACTGTGACTGGTTTTATCGGTTTCACGAAAGCTCCGGCACTCCCGCTGATTAATAAGTGTGTCAATATGTCACTGCCATTTCCGGGTCACCCTCAGCCGAACGGTTCAGGCGATCTGATCGCATCAGCTCGCCTGTGTAATGACGAACAGAGAGTGCCTGTTGTATGTGCTTACGTGTGTGTGTGTGTGTGTGTGTGTGTGTGTGTGTGTGTGTGATGGCAGCTGTCTCGGCTTGCCGTCAGTTAATCACTTCGGGCGAATTTGTTGACGTCCTGGCAGGCGATGCGGCAAGCGCGTGGCCCAGTAACTCGGCAGTGGGCTGATCGACGTGCTAATGTAATGGTCGCCGCTGCGCATCCGCCAGCGACGCGTACAACCATCCATCAGCCGCCAAAATGAGTGCTGATTTTCGTAATTAACATAAGCGATCAGAGATTTCATTATGCCGCTGCATCAGGTAGAAGTCACATCAACTGTGTGATGCAATTTGTAACGTTGTTTCACGTGGGAGTGAATAATGGTACAGCTATAAATCTCTACCACACACTCTGCGTGGCTCGCGGGGAACGGGGTGCAGAGAGATTTCCACCGACACAGATGATCTCTAAAAGTATGGCGTCATTAAGCCGAAATGGTGCTGACGAGATACCTAGAGACGAAGTCCTAGTGCTACAAAATTTTCTAAGCACATTAATCTTATGAAACTACCCCTTTGAATGTAAAGAAAGACTGTGCTAGTAAACGTCTACGTTATTTGATTTTCAAACAGCTAAGCAAAACTCAACGTACTCAAACAGTTCTCTCTTTACTTATTCTGATCATCACTAAACTGACACACAATATTTTTTTAGCGCAACGCAATCTGACTTTCAATAATCCCTACAAAAGAATGGCCCTGAATAACAATAACCTATACCTTCCATGAATCACTTACCTCACAAAAATTTTCGGTACTCGAACTACTGCAATACAGCGATCGCCAATACTGCAAGCTAAATAAAGGATTCTAACTACTGAAGGCAGTAACTACTGATAGGCATAGTTAGCAAATGAAAGATTTTCATAGAGAACAAACAATGTATTTACCTTAATAGTGTTCAAAAGTCATATATATATATATATGGATGTGGGAAGAGAGATGGCAGAGTTTTGAGAGCGGACGATATATATATATATGAGTTCATCACATCCAGTCTTACAAATTTCCTTTTTTCTGACGGACACACGCCCAGATCGTCCGCTCTCAAAACTCTGCCATCTCTCTTCCCACATCCACCACTGCTGGCGGCTCACCTCCAACTGCGCAACGCTACGCGCTGTTCCCATCCAACTGCCAAATTATGACAATAGCGAATATTCCAACAATGCCAACCAGCCACAGACTGCACACAGTACAGTCAGTGATTTTCATACAGAGCACTACGTGGCGTTACCAACATAAAACCTAAACAGTCTACTTACAATCTACAATCGGAAGTCGACGGTACAGAAAGTAAGGCAAGCAACATTATGGTATGGCTGTTTTCGGGTAGTGAATCACTGTAACAAAATGGATATCTAATGTAACAATGAACCGAAAATGGCCGGGAATACGTAAAAATTATGTTGCATTGACCTTTCAGGTAAGACAAAATCGAGGAAAACGACATAAAAATTGTCTTAATGGTGAGGAACCCTGATTCGCTGGTATTCGAATAAATAGAAAAAGCTTTTCACACTAATACGTCCAATGACTGATTCAAAAAAATGGTTCAAATGGCTCTGAGCACTATGGGACTCAACTGCTGAGGTCATTAGTCCCCTATAACTTAGAACTAGTTAAACCTAACTAACCTAAGGACATCACAAACATCCATGCCCGAGGCAGGAGTCGAACCTGCGACCGTAGCGGTCTTGCGGTTCCAGACTGCAGCGCCTTTAACCGCACGGCCACTTCGGCCGGCTGACTGATTCAGTACGATACGCTTGTTGTAGTAACACGTCGCTTAAATACTGCAAATACTAAACTAGAGCACTTGCCCGCGAAAAGCAAAGGTCCCGAGTTCGAGTCTCGGTGCGGCACACAGTTTTAATCTGCCAGGAAGTTTCAGTACTAAACATGTTCGAATATACGGACAAATATTTAGAAAAGTTCCACTTAAAAGTACTGGAAGGAATATACTGTAACATGGGCAAAGAAAAAGATCTACATCTACATCTGCAACATACTCCGCTAGCCACTGTATGGTGCGTGACGGAGGATACCTTGTACCTCTGCAAGACACTTCCTTTCCTCTTACACTCGCAACAGGTCGAAGAAAAAACGACTGTCTACAGGGTGTGGAACAAAAAGACTCTAATGAACTTGTGTCCGGAAATGCATGGTTTCCATGTTAGAGACCATTTATTCAGTCATACTTTGTTACAGAGATTGCTGTCTAATACGCGCTGTACCACGCAGCCAAAGTTACAGTATGTCTTGAAAATGATTTGCATGTGCCCTAACATATGCGTGTACACGCTGTAGGATGTTCTGTCTCACACACATCGCCCAGGCTGCATCTGAACAGTGTCAAATACGCTGCTCCAGTGTCTCCACATCTGGAATGGGCTCCGCCATACTCGATACTTTTGAAATGGCCCATAACCAGAAATCGAATGGGTTGAGATGAGGTGAACGGGCAGGCCATGCAACTGGACCCTCTCGTCCAATCCAGCGACCAGGGAAGACATGATTGAGACGCGTCCGGATGTTAACGACGAAGTGGGCTGGGAGCGCCATCATGTAGAAGCTCTCGATTAGAATACGTAACCATTATGTAGAACGCTCTATCACATCCGCTACATGGTGAGTCACCAAGAGAAGTGAATCGGACGCTAAATTACCAATTATTATGGCAGGAGAGGGCGTCATGACGTATGAGGGACAGTACCACCCTCTAGGAGGAAACCATAAATACTTTTACTGTGGCCGCATGGTACAGCGCGTATTAGACAGCAGTGTCTGCAACGAAGTACAATTGAATAAATAGTCTCTAGCAACGAAACCATGCATTTGCAGACATTAGTTCATTACACATTTTTTGTTCCGTATCCGTCATCGATGAATCCCTAGAGTTTGTACATATTCCTCCGTACAAGCCCTAATTGCTATTATCATATCTTCGTGGTCCTTACGCCAAACGTACGTTGACGGGAGAGAATCAATTTGCAGTCAAATGCCACTTTCAAATGTCGGTTCTCAAAACTTTCCCAATAGCAGTAGGGGACACCAAAAGATCCTGAGGAAGATCCCAGCAGAAGGGTCGAAACGTCGAACATTTTAGAAGAAACATGACGCGGCCTAATAACCCAGAAGATTTTAACTTCAGTTTCCCAATAGCGTTTATGTCACCTGTCCAGGGATTCCCATTCGGATCCTCGAAGCATTTCAGTAACACGAGAACCATAAAGAAAGCAAAGAACGTTTCGCCGTACCAAGATATTATTTAGTAATAGCATAGAAACTGAATATACACGTTTTGGCACATACTTTGGCTACTTTTCTACATTGTCGCGTTAGACATTAAGGCACTTGTCGTACCTTGGCATCAGTTTGTTTATAACCTCTTCATACCACGTGGCCGCTTGGCTATTCAACCAGGTCACAAGCATCCATCGGGCCTTCTTCATATGCGAAGCGTTTACCAACAACGTGCTCTTTCAGTTTTGAAAACAGAACGACATCTGACAGTGCCAAGTCCGGACTGTAGGGATCATGCTCGAAGATGTCCTACCGGAATTTGTCACGCAGCAAGGCTAGCGCCTGCTGGGCATTATGCAGAAGTGCATTTCCGTGCAACAGAAGAACTCCACGAGACATTGCCTCTTCGGTGATTCTGAAGTGCCCGATGAAGATGTTCAAGAGTAGAACAGTACGCATCACTGTTGAATGTTACAAAATAACAAATTGACAATTAGGACCCCTCCAGTGTCCCAGAATACAGAAGTCATCATTTTTTCAGCATTTTTTGAGTTGACGCAGTTTGTCTGAACTTGAGTGTCTTCTGTGGTGACTGTGGATGACACCATTCAATAGACTGTCGCTTCACTGAGTGGGTGTACGAGAAACTCATATTTCGTTTCCTGTAACAATATGGTCAGTGAACATGTTGCCACCACTTTCGTAACGCTCCACGAACGCTAATGCAGCACCCATTCTCGCAGCTTTCTGGTCATCCTTAAGCATGCGTGGCACCCAACGTGCAAAGATTTTGTGGTACCCGAAGTGCTGAGTGACGATTTCGTGCACATTTGAACGAAACACTTCCTGACACTATTCATGGACTTCGCTAAACGTGAATCGTCGAGTCCTTCGAATGATGACATCCAACTTCTTTTTCAGCGCATCTGTGGTGATGGAAGACTCCCTGATCTCCCTTGATGAACATCTGTCCACCCAGTCTTAAACATTGAGCACCACTTTCGGACCCTGGCTGCATTTATTACACCTTCGCCTTAAATGGTAACACGTCTACGGTGACTGTCACAAGGTCTAACATTTTCCGCCTGCAGAAAACACCTCTCACCTCACTGCAGGAGGGATTTGCAATTGCCACAGCCATGATCAGCTATTTCTGCACTTAGCATGTGATGAACACCGGTTTACAATCGCATTGTGGCAACTGTCCGCATCACAATGAACACTAGGAACCAATGAGCGGCTGCCCCAATACAGGTGCGCGGAGTGTGTGTGCAAATGATGTTTCCTTTTTGCATGGCACTCGAACTTGCATGTTGATGGAACCTATCTGTTACAATATCTGAATATTAGGCAGATATTACAAGATATTTTCTGAAACTAAATGACGTAAGAAAGAAAGTCCGTAGCCAAATTTGATTATTGATCGCATTTTCGTTGTGAAAAGCAGTTTAATTACAGAACTAATTTCTTGAAAACTTGCTTGTGATTAATGAAAGTGGTTTAAAAGATCGATGTATGAACCATACGTGAATTAGGATGTAACAATGAGGAAAACAACTGCAGCAAAAACTTCATACATTTATTAACTAAATTTTTATCCAAACGAATTACGTAGAGAGAGAGAGAGAGAGAGAGAGAGAGAGAGAGAGAGAGAGATTGAACAAGTTATGACCGTCTGCGGCGAGAACATCCTTTTGTAGCCAGAATGTTCAATACAAATCATTGAGACATTTGGTGTGACGTTGTCCCACGTTGGCGAACTGCATATCGTGATCAGATGGTGATGTACTTCCTCGACAACATGGAGACTAGAACGCACGGTAGGAATCGCAAGATGTATGTGCTTAGTGCGCAGTCTGCAGGGGGTAGGCTACAAACCAATTCAACTATGGAAGATTAATAATAAACAGCATCCAAAACACATATACGAGCGAGCCTGAGTACATCACGAAAAACTAATTCACAAGAAAATGCCTTTTAGTAAACAGTCTGTATGAAAGGTATGGCATACGAATTCAAATGCCTCTTGTAATAGAAAGCAACATACAAAGCACATGTGACTGTCCGACACACAGTTCGTTGCACTGCAGGAAATAATTCGTTTCAAAAACGTCTTTTAGTTCACAATATTTTTGAGGTATTCTGTATATTAATTGGCTCTGAGCACTATGCGACTTAACTTCTGAGGTCATCAGTCGCCTAGAACTTAGAACTAATTAAACCTAACTAACCTAAGGACATCACACACATCCATGCCCGAGGCAGGATTCGAATCTGCGACCGTAGCGGTCACGCGGTTCCAGACTGAAACGCCTAGAACCGCACGGCCACACCGGCCGGCTGTATATTAATTACTTTGTGGTCTGGGTATATATGAAGTATGATAATATATGTATGGGTATATATAAAGTATGATAATAATATCCAGTGCACATTCGAATGCCTAAATCACAGTTCACAGCACCTCATATAACAGTTTATTTAAAACGCCTCAATGCTCTACGTGACCTTCCATATGTCGGGTTAGCGGGAACTCGATAAATAGTAAGCAGCATAAAAGTCACGTGAAAACGAGCAAACCACAGCTCGTTTCACAATGAAAAACCGTCCACTTAAAAAAGGTGCTTTGATCTCACGATCTGTTCATTACTATAATTCAGGATACATTACCCACTTGTCATTCTGTGTTTCACACCTAAATGAAAGCACATGCTCTTACAGTGTTTGTTTCAGGCACCGTGTCGCACGACAACGATTCTCTACACCTTTGTCCAGCCTATTTTCTCACCGCTTCACATAGCGACCTATCGATGTACTACGTATCCCGTCTCTCATACAAAGTATCACATAAATTACAATCATTTAAACTTTTCTCATAAATACACATAAATTACAATCATTTAAACTTTTCTCGTAAATATATAACTTTTGGAAATTGCCGTAAATACTTTGGTCAAAACCAACAAAATATTACATAACAGCACAAAATGAGAAGTACGATAGAAGGAAACACCAAACTTACACTACTGCAATTTTTTCTTCGATGTGAAAGGATTATAGAAAAAGAGGAAAATAATTTCATATCGCATTATAGTAGTAGCTTCATATCACATATATTACGAATATGAAGTTGCTACAACGTCTCACTTCGTGTTACCGTACTTTCTCTTCATAAGAAGTTCTCTAATGGTGTGATTAATAAGAGAGTCTTGGAACATCACTCAACTATCTAAGAAATACAGATAATATTTCAGTACTACAATTTCAATTGTGACATGACCTGATCTGTCGTCATAAGAAGCATGTCAGGTAGATCAGATAACAGGCTATATGAATACTAAGAATGTGGATAACAGATGCTTGCTTACATGTGTTCCAGTTGTTGTTTTTATTCTTCCTTTGCCCGTATGAATGTTTGTGAGGAAAGACTAAATGCTTAATAGTGAACGCCATTAACACGACTACATTCAAATATGAAAATGAACATTTCAGAGGACATCGAACAAACTGTACAATCACACCTGTACATTACGTACTTTTTCAGTCACAAGTAGATATTTTCTATAAGCAAAGATGTCACATTCTTTCTGTCTAAGCAAAGAAAACGTATGGGAACCGCCGCAAGTTACGTGTAAACCGAATAAATTAAATATGACGTAGACTTATCATTAAAAGGTTATGAAATGTCTCTATAGAGCCTTTATTGTTGACGAAATAGTACAACATATAGCTATGGATGAGGGGCTGTGACGTATATTTTCTCAAGTTGTCTGTATGCTTCAGGAATATATTTTATGTATTAAAGGGAGGAAGGAAGAAACATTTTAAAGTTCCGTCCAAAATGGGGTAAGTAGAGACTGACTGATGCTGTGCTAATTTTCTTAGGATTTCGTGATGTCCTGTGTGTGTAGCATTAGTAGTAATACGAAATTAACGTCTAACGCCGTCGTTCAAATGGTTCAAATGGCTATGAGTACTATGGGACTTAACATCTGAGGTCATCAGCCCCTAGAACTTAGAACTACTTAAACCTAACTAACCTAAAGACGTCACACACATCCATGCCCGAGGCAGGATTCTAACCTGCGTCCGTAGTGGTCGCGCGGTTCTAGACTGAAGCGCCCAGAACCGCTCGGCCACACCGGCTGGCCTAAAACGTCGTCGTGTTAGTATATAATTGTTGTACCCCGAATTTAACTAATAATCACTACAGCTAAAAGAGTGTATGCTGAGCCAGTCTCACCTTTACAGACCTCCTATAGACTGTCCAACAAAAGTTTATAATAGTGCCACATTTTCAATCAAATAAATGGCATTCCGGGAAAACAAATACTACATTTATATTCAGATAGATGCTTGCGAGAAATGTGTCACACTTAAAAATGCTTTGGATTAAAATATGAGGACAAACAAAGTGAATATTTTGAAAGAATGGTCTCGGCAGAATGCACTGAAGTTCTCACCTAAGATTCCTTCTCAAGCTTTGAAAGAGATTCAGTGGAAAACAACGGAACTGTGAAAGTACAGAATGTAACCAAAAAATGTAGGCGATGATAGATCATTACTTTGTGCCGGTCAAAAAAAGATTTGCGCAGATTAGAAAAAGTGCTTATGTCTGGGTCATACTGATCAAGCCCTTGGCGTTATTATTTTAATAAAATATTTCAACTCTCTAGGAATTCTAAAGGCCCTACGACTTCCAACGTATTGATTTTCCAGCCAGACACTGACACAAGCCAACCGTAGTGATATGTGCACGTATAGTTAAGTGCCTCAAAATCCACTAGCATCACTTTCACAAACGAGCAAAGCTGCTGTCCTATTTGCGTATGAATGTCGATCCTATGTCTTTCGTAAAGCAATATTTACGTGTTTTTCAGTTGCGGGTGTAACACAATATCTATTTTATACAGATGATTATTTCATTTAGAAACAGTTCCGTGGTTGCACTTTGTTAAATGAAGAAATGTAAGTACCTCTTCTTACATTGTGAACTCATGACATGACAGCGGTTCGTTTCAACTACTTGGAAGACGTCACCCACACAGATACATCGAAATAATAATTTGAAAGTAAAATAAGAAGAGTGGCCGAAATCTTTTCTGCTCTGAGTGGAGTGTCACAGCGATCCTTGTTACTGTGAATAAAAGCTCAGAGTTGCAACATTTGCTTGAAGATGCCAAGAGAAAGAGAGAGACTCTTCCAGAGGACGGATCATTTCGTCTCCATTACTCAGCTGACAATCTGATACGACGCCATTGCTTTCAGAGAGCGAGTAAGCCTTCGGTAGCGCATAAAGAGGCTCGTATTTCTTGAGGGCTTCGGGAATTGCCCCGAACTAACTGCGGCGCTCATAAAGGAGAGACATCTCGTGGCATCGCAGAGAATCTTCTACAGGCTGCCTCAACAAGACACCCACATCTAGCAGATCTTGCAAATCAACGTCCATGTTCTTCAAATCCTTTAAACCGCAGGGTATTTTTCATTGTGACTTCACACTGGTTCTGAATATCAAGGTAAAATCACAAAAGTAGCATTAAGTCAAAAGAATTATTTGACAAATGTGAAGACACTTAACCCAACTGAGGAATACATGACAAGTCATAAATAAAACATTAAAGTAAACTGCAATAAAAATCTGTTAATATATTTGAATAACGATACTAAATGAGTCAGTCTGGCATAGTTTGGCAACAGAGCGTGAATAGCATGTGTAGCTTTTTGTAATATTGTTGATGATCGTGTGTAATCAGCTCACGCGATACGAACGCCATTCTTTATACGAAACATGTTTTGCCAATACAGTAGTCTGACAAAGAGGACTGCAAACAGCGACAGCATTCCAAGTGCATTTCGTACGGATGTTTCATGAGACACTAGCTTGTAGTTACATCCATATTTTTTACAAATCACTATAAAGTGTGTGGCAGAGAATACTATTAATTCTGCCAAATGGTGAAATGTGACTTATTCGGAAAGTCCTTTACTAATCTGCATACACACTAAAACAGTTTATTTTTATTTATTTGAGATACATATTTCATAGATAAAGTATGGCGTGATAACGCATGGATGTGGAACGAGTCAAAGCAGATACAATATAGAAATCATATAATACAATACATACTGGTATATTACACATGGTAGACAAATGATTCAAAATTGGTACAATACAATAATATAATCAAGATAATAAACAATACAGTAAAAAAATACAATAGTCATAAAAAAACAATACAGATAACAATGACAAAGGAAATAATCTGAGTTACTACTCAAATTACTTATCTCTGTTGAAGAATTCATCTAAAGAGTAGAAACATTTTTCCAATAGAAATTCCTTTAGCTTTTCTTTGAATAGCATTTTATTTTCTTTAAGACACTTTATATTACTCGGGAGTGCGTTAAAGATTTTTGTACTTGTGTACTTTACCCCTTTTTGCACCAGAGAGAGATTTTTCCGTTTGCAGTGCATATCACCTTTCCGCCTTGTGTTATAATGATGGTATGCCTTATTTGTTTCATATTCAGAGGAATTGAGAAGAGTGAAAGCCATGGGTGTGAGGAGATATTGTGAGGTAGTGGTTAATATACCTAACTGTTTAAAGAGATTTCGACATGAGGTTCTTGGAGGGACACTACATATAATTCGGACTACTTTTTTCTGGCTTACAAAAAATTTTTTTTTTAAAGTGGTGAGTTGCCCCAAAAGATTATTCCATAGCACATCACTGAATGAAAGTAGCCAAAATACACAAACTTTGATACGTTGATGTCTCCAATTTTGGAGATTATTCGGATGGCAAATGTTGCTGAGCTAAGATTTTTTAGTGTTTGCTGTATGTAGAATCCCCAGTTGAGCTGGTTACCTATGTGAACGCCTAGGAACTTTGCGCACTGAACGCTCTGCAACTGTTGGCTCTCGTGTGCAATGTTAATCTCTTCTGAGCTTATGTAACTGAATTGTAACTGCATGTAATTTGTTTTACTGAGGTTTATTGCTAGAGAATTTGCCGTGAACCAGTTCAGAGCATTTGCAAGTGCTTGGTTGGCATTTAACTCTACGTCAGTGGAGGTTTTGCTGGCTGTCACTATACTTGTGTCATCGGCAAAAATTTTGATATTGCTAGCATTATTTGAGGACAGGGGTAGGTCATTAATATATATAATAAATGGGAGGGGACCAAGGACTGACCCTTGTGGAACTCCATGATGTACTGTTCCCCAGTCAGACTCTACCTATCCTACTTGTAGATTGTTAACATCTAATACTATTTTTTGTTGTCTGTCTTCTAGATATAATCTGAGCCAGTTACCCATTTGTCCACGGGTTCCATATTGGGCTGCTTTTCCTAAAAGTATTGTGTGATCGACGCAGTCAAATGCCTTAGACAGGTCACAGAATATGCCAACGGGTAATTTTTTCTTGTCAAGGCATTCTGAAACGTTTATTTAAGTGCGTAAATTGCTTTGGATGTAGATATGCCTGATCTGAAACCAAATTACTAATTAGTGCAAATTTTTCAATGTGATTGACAATCCTGACGTATATTAATTTTTCAAAGACTTTAGAAAATGCTGTTACAAGAAAGATAGGACGATAGTTGGAAACATCTGTGGGATCACCTATTTTGTAGAGGGGCTTCACAGTAACATACTTCATGGTGTCAGGGAAGATACCTTGATTTAGAGAGGAATTGAATATATGAGCTAGAACTTTAGAGAGTTGATTACAGCTGGCTTTTAGCAGTTTGCTGGAAATATTGTCTACACCCGACGAATTTTTACTTTTTAGAGACACTGTGGTTGTTTTTACTTCTTGCACGGTTATGGGGGCCATACCTATCATGTCTATAGAGTTAGGGAAAAGTTCTTTCAGAG
This sequence comes from Schistocerca nitens, assembly GCF_023898315.1. Lineage (NCBI taxonomy): Eukaryota > Metazoa > Arthropoda > Insecta > Orthoptera > Acrididae > Schistocerca > Schistocerca nitens. The sequence goes on from NC_064618.1 coordinate 547,533,877, forward strand.
TTGTTATTGCCTTTTCTGAAGAGCCTTTGCATGCTGTTTTCTCACCAACAGTTAGAAACTGATCATTAAAGATTTTAGCTACAATATATTGATTTTGAACTAGCTTACCTTCATTCTTAAGAGCAATATTTTGGGTCTTGTTGGGGTAATTTGCACCAGTCTCATTTCGTATCACTTCCCACGTAGTTTTGGTTTTATTAGTGGAGTTATTAATTTTTGAGCATAGATACATACTTCTTGATTTCAGAATGACTTTGTTCAATATTTTACAGTATTATAAAAAATACTGTAAAATATTGAACAAAGTCATCCTGAAATCAAGAAATATGTAAAAGGTTAAGGTCATCTGATTTTTTGAGGCAATGTACAATTCTCTTTCTTTTGCAAGAAATCCTAATTCCAGTGGTAATCCAAGGCTTGTTGGTGGATTTTTTAATATAGGTTTTATATATTCTTTTTGGGAAGGTACTTTCAAATATTAGAGCCACTTCATTACTGAAAGGTTGTATTTGGAATTGGCATTTTTACATTATATACTGGACTCCAGTCTACGTTTTGGGGATGTGATTTAATGATCTCAATAGTTTCATCAGTAGATTTCCTAGTAATTTTCCAGTTGGGACCACTATTAATCTCACAAATACTTGAACATAGCGTCTTGCTATGAACTTTATACGGCACACACACGGTAAATCACTTCGAATTTATGCCATCTTCAGGTAGTCTTGTCCTCATAGTAATCTGTGATACATCTTCGTGGTGTCTGCGGCAAGGACACAGCGTATTGAAGACAGGGCCACGCTCCTACTTCTTTGACTGCATAATAACGGCAGATATTAGCGCATGTTGTAGCCCTTAGTTGTGTTTATCCTCTTGATTGCAAAACGCAGTCTGTAAGTAGATGAATGATAATGTAACCACACATCTGGAGCCGATAAATATTATTTCGCCTCTGGGCTGTTAACGCCCCTTCTCTCCATGTTGTCTGACAGCTCATGTCTCAATATTCTTCGACTAAGTTTTTTAGTTTTATGCTCTTATTTGACAGTCTATCACATGAAATGCAGATGACCAGAGCTGTGAAAGGAAGATGCGACGCAGCAGGGTGATGAAGACAAGGTCAGGTGAAAATGAAATCTCATTCGTTGGACTGAAAAACACAGAGGAGGTTCAGATTGGCGGCCAACGGATAATTAGGAGACAAACAGTGGCTAGTTCGAGTTGACGGAAGCGGGATGGTGCCACAGTGTGAAACTGCGTTGCTAGCTGCCCATGGAAATGAAATGGAAAAAAGTTTTGGGGCGTTCTGTTGAAAATGTAAAGGATGTAGCACATCTTATGGTGGAACGGCGTTACCATATCAGTGAAAGCAGACGTTGGAGTGCCCATCGAGGACTTCGCAATCATCATCTTTCATAAGAAGCCCTGTATTGTTCGTCTAGGGGACCTGGACTTCGTGTCGTGATGAGCTTCGTTAACAAACTGTTCTCAGAAGAGATCAACAATGTAGCTTTCAAAATGTATATCTAGATCACTATCTTGTGGAATGTCACTTGTACTCTCAGCGCCTGAATTGGTTTGCTGATGTTGTGACATACTATGTCCTACTATTTCATTTGATGTCCACTGGGTTACCCGAGAGAGCTAATGCGCTGCTTCCTGGACTCGAGTAGGCGCGCTGGCCCCCGATCGAATCTTCCCGGCGGATTACTGACGAGGGACCGGTGTGCCAGCCAGCCTGGATGTGGTTTTTGGCGGTTTTCCACATCCCACTAGGTGAATACTGGGCTAGTCGCCACGTCCTGCCTCAGTTACACAACTCGCAGTGCGTTTTGTAACACTTATACCAATTAGGAGTAGGTTTATTTTATGCAACTGTGTATCTGCAATTTATGAAGCGTGTATTCTGTGTTGTTTAAACTCCTTGGTGTATGGCAAGAAAATTCGTTTCGTAATGTATATATGAAAAAAGCAAAAGAATATGTTGAAATTTTAAATTATTATAATATGAATATGTTTATAAAAAAAGAGTATGTTCAAACCTGGTTCATGCTTAGGGCACTTGTATTTGTAACATGTAAACGCTGTAGGGAAGTCGCTCCGCAACGAAAGTGGCAAGGCGCTATGTAAAAGGTGGGTTTGGCTGTCGATCTGAGCGGCTCCTTTGTGTGAACTACACGCAGGATGTGGCTAGCCTTAGCACAGTACACCTCGGCGGTGCTAAGTGAGGCAATTGGAAGCTGCATTATAAGGGGTTTGCCTCGGATGTGGATCTGGCTATTATTTGGTGTTCGCGTCAGAACAGAATGGCTCTAATATGTGGAAAATCCGACTCCAAGATCCGCGAGTACAGTTATCCGCCATTGCGCCTGCCACCAATCTTCGCCACTGCTTCACAAACTTCATAATTCAGTTAAGTAATGTATATGGGTATGGAGCAGTTGATTTGTGTGATGTTTCAATAATAATCACATAAAACATAAATTCGTGTCCAGACTCGTATTTTCAACCCTGATCACGAACCTACGCAGGGTCCGCACCTAAGTGCTGCTAAAACCGAGTATCCTGATTTAAATGAACAGTTCTTGCTTTCATGTGATTAAAAGTGATTTTTTGCCTAAAGTGAAATGAGTATTAAAAGCTAAAGTAAGAGTAACATTTTGATGCTTTGTTAATGAACTACTCCACGTGATTACAAAATATAGTTTTGTAGGATTACAGTGCAAGATTACGTAAATATTATTCCAACGAATACCTGCTTCACTGGTCATTAAAGTTCAAGTACATATAAATCTTTAATGAACAGATTTACGGTAGTATTGTTTGAAGAAAAATTATGCACACTTTTAAAGAAGGTGTATTTTTGGTACCCATCATGAAAGGTTCCTTTTTTGAAGTTAATTGAGTTGTGTGTTGTATTTTATTGTCTTGCAAAGTAATTTAAGTGAATGATTAGCTTTTAGAGTTAGTCTTTACCATTGCAATAATTAAAGATTTTTGACTAATGAAAGCCCCTTATATTCTCCACCTACTAATAAAAAATTGAACTATTACTGCAACTAAGGAAAACTGCTAAATGTAGATGAGTTTAAACAGTGTATTTGTAATGTTAATCATCTTTATTTGTGTTTTTCATGTCAGTCAAGGCAGAAGCCCCTTACGTCCAAATTTAGTTCTGCTCTTCATGCAGTGACTTTTAGTATTTGATTAAGTAATGCTCTTGAGTGTGGCTGTCATTAATATGAACTTGGTGCAAATTTGCTCCCCGTAATTTACTGGTCTGTGTGTTATTGGTAACTGCTGCTACACACGGTACAGAGTGCACTGTGTCACGTTGTATATTTGTATCCTGTTTGCAATTCAAAGGGAAATCTCAACAAAAGTAACTTCAATAACTAAATCCAAAATTCTCAAATATATATTTCAGAATTAATGTGCCTAATTGGGCTGACGACCGTTCAATCTTTTTCATTCGTTTATGATTTTACCACTTTCGTTAACTCCCAAGGTTAAAGCCCGTTCGGTTTTTCTGTTAATTTCACCAAAGTTGAAATTATAGTCCGACACCCTTGTCCATTAGACACATGCGCGGTCAAACTTCAAAATCCTCTCAGAGGGTAACATTAGCGTGTTTCACGGCACGTTAGTGTTATATGTGAGTTTTCCCGTAACAGGACTAAAGGTTCGGTTATTAGAAAAGAGTGTTATAATTTGTAAAACGTTCGCACTATATCATGGCTTACGCTAGATGCAGACAGCTGTGGTACGCCAGTTCCATCCCGAGGGGGGGGGGGGGGGGGGGGGGCGACAGTAAGGGCATCCGCCCACCCTCTGACACTAACATCGTCAAATCCATAGTAACAAGGCCGACCACGAATTGAATGTGGGACAAAGGCCCAAAGCAATTGATGACTCTTTCATTTGATACTGTTCGTTTGATCGTTGCATTTATTAATACAGTAAAAATAAGGAGTTCTATGAGACAACAGGGTAGTAGACTCCAAGGATATGTTCCATGGTTTAGCGGGGAAGGATTTCTTACTTGGCACTGGCACATTGGCTTTATGACCAAGTGATCAGATTGTTCACTCATGCTGATAAATTGAGGATAATGGCAGAATGTGGTGCCACACAACGTGGTACTGCACAAAACTGGTGCTAATAGCGTAGGCACATAGGGAACACACACGACGTAGATCTGTAAGTCCATGGTATTGGTGATAAGTTGAGAAAACCGTCCCGAAACACATGTGCTACAAAATGGCACTGTTTCCTGCGCATGTACCCCGACATCAATATGGGATATGATCACCATGCACACGTACATAGGCCGCACAATGGTTGGCATACTCTGGATCAGGTGGTCGAGCAGCTGCTGGGGTATAGTCTCCCATTCTTGCACCAGTGCCTGTCGGAGCTCCTGAAGTGTCTTAGGGGTTTGAAGACGTGCAGCGATACGTCGACCGAGAGTATCCCATACGTGCTCAATGGTGTTTAGGTCTGGAGAACAGGCAGGCCACTCCATTCGCCTGATATCTTCAGTTTCAAGGTACTCCTCCACGATGGCAGCTCAGTGGGGCCCTGCGTTATCATCTGGTGCAAAATGACGTCCCGACACACCTGACCTGTTACAATTCCTCTGTCAAAGACATGCAGGGGTGTACGTGCACCAAACATAATCCCACCGCACACCATCAAACCACGACCTCCATATAGGTCCCTTTGAGAGACATTAATGGGTTGGTATCTGCTTCCTGGTTCACGCCGGATGAAAACCCGATGACAGTCACTATTCAGACTATAACTGGACTCGTCCGTGAACATAACCTGGGACCACTGTTCCAATGACCATGTACTGTGTTCTTGACACCAGGATTTACGGGCTCTCCTGTGACCAGGGGTCAGTGGAATGCACCTTGCAGGTCTCCGGTCGAATAAACCATGCCTGTTCAGTCGTCTGTAGACTGTGTGTCTGGAGACAACTGTTCCAGTGGCTGCGGTGAGGGCCTGAGCAAGGCTACCTGCAGCACTCCGCGGCCGTCTGTGGGCGCTAATGGTGAAATATCGGTCTTTTTGTGATGTTGCACACTATGAACGTCCCGTACTGTAGCGCCTGGATACGTTTCCTGTGTGCTGGAATCGTTGCCATAATCTTGAGATCATACTTTCTGCACTTGGAGGGCCCGTGCTACGACCTGCTGTATTTAACCAGCATCCAGTCGCTCTAGTATTGTACCCCTCATTACGTCATCAATATGTGTTCTTTGAGCCATTTTCAACACACAGTCACCATTAGCACGTCTGAAAACGTCTGCACACTTACTCGCTGCACCGTACTCTGACGTGCACCTACACACCTCTGCGTATGTATACTGCTGCCAGCGCCACCGTCCGACGACTGCAGGTCAAATGCACCGCATGGTCATACCCCGAGGTGATTTAAACCCACAAACCACCCACCAGAGCGTTGTTTCATCATGTATCAGCGTTATCCTTAATTTATGATCATGAGTGTTCATCAAACGTTTTATGAGCACCATGCCTTGCAGTCAACAAACATGTCTTTAACATTTAATTAAGTGTGATCTGGGGTAACTTTCCCCGGTGTATCTTATTATTTTGAGACAAAGGTAGGTATTTACAGGAGTTCTGTAATACATTTTGTTACCAGACGTTGCACTCAGTACGTTGGCCCTGAGCTGCCTCATTGCATACAAAAAGTTGACAAATATAGTAATTATCGCTATCTGCAAGTAAATAAAATTTTGTTGCAGCTGTTACATTATTGAAGAAATTTTGTGTTAATTTTGTGTGTGACAGTGAAACACAGTGAAATGTGGTGCTGTGACACAGTCTACACCTGTCAGTTGGCCGGTCTAAGGCGCTGCAGCCATGGACTGTGCGACTGGTCCCGGCGAAGGTTCGAGTCCTCCCTCGGGCATGGGTGTGTGTGTTTGTCCTTAGGATAATTTAGGTTAAGTAGTGTGTAAGCTTATGGACTGATGACCTTAGCAGTTAAGTCCAATAAGATTTCACACACATTTGAACTTTTTTTTTCTGTCAGTTGGCACAGGCAGTAAATGATATTCTTGAAGTAGTTAGGAACTTAATTCAGGGCATTAGTGCGAAGTCTGGTTATCAAAAATAAGATAAAAGCAAAAACAGCTCCTCATACAACTGATCGGAGCTAAATGGAGTAAGATTAGCGCTTGGCTATGAAGCTATTATACACGAACCGATATCGTGGGTTGGACAAATGCAGCGAAAGAAACCGACTCCAAAGGCTCCGCCGTAGTACTTGCTTTGATAGATTCAGGGAAACCATGGAAAATCTGAATGTGGATATGAACGCGTAGGATTCAGCGGCTTCTGTCAATTTAATTAACCCTCTATTGCCCAAATTATTATTTCCTGTAGAAAAAAATATTTATTTGCACAGAATGTTAGAGAATAATGTATTTAACACATATCAGGTGAATTTTTGTTTTTGAAAAAAATTATTTTTTAAAAATAGTTCTGTGACTCTGAGGTCACAGTGGGCAGTTACATTGTTTGTGTATAAAGCAGCCATATTGTAACACTCAAGTCACACTGGTCAAGAAAGAAATAACGATCCAAATGCGAAATATAACGATAAAATTTGACGTGACTTCAGAGTCACGGTGGGCAGTAGAGGGTTAAATCCGCGTGAGAGTACCGAAATAACCGATGCTTCGGCTTTTTCTCAGTAGTCTCCCTCGGGACATAGATTTAATTTATTTTAGTATTATAGTATTTTAACACAAAGTATCTGATCAGGTGAACATCCGTAACTGAGGAATAATATTAATAGAACAAAATATCCGCTCCAGTTTCCAGTAATTTCTTATTTATGGCACTACCGGTTTCGAAGCCTAACGCTTAATCTCTAGGTGCCCCTAAATAATTAGTAGTTTAAGTGTTCTGTGTGAAGATAAAGTACTGGTTCAACGGACGGGAAGACCGCTCCTCCCGGACGCACATACCACTTCTTAACAACTTCACGATCTACCCATACATAACAAGTCAGGTGCTGGTAATTAAGTTTTGTTCTAACAACGGGAAGCAAAATGATCATTTCCGGAACACACAACAGAATACGAAGGTGAGTTAGTGACTACAGTCTACAAATTTCCACCGTCCGTGTCTTTATCTCGACACAACTGATCTCATTTCAGTTTTTTAGTTGTAAAGCAAAGGTGTTCGTGGCAAAGCGGAACCAGTAGCGAGTCAGTTTGCGGTTCAGCGATGTGAGGGACAGCCGGATTAAATTCGCGCGCCGGACACACGACCGTCGGTCTGGAACACCGGCCAACTCTTGTATCATTTTCACGCGATTTCCCGCACTAGTCCAGGGGCGTACCGAGCTCCTACCTCATTTCTACACCAGAAACTCACTGCAGAAACATCTGAGACGCAAAAACAGGTCAGACGAGATTTACACGTACAGATGTACTAAGTCATTTTGAGTCTCACCTTTATCTACGATAATGATATAGACCGAAGTGATGAATTAAAATTTGTGCCAACAGTGGTATTAGAACTTGCGTCTTCTGCTTACTTTGCGGATGCAGTACCCGTTATGCCAAACTCACACCGCACAGACTACCAGAGTATGTCTCCCTCCATGATGCAAATTACAACTCACGCCTCAGCCCATTGCTATTCGAGTTCTGAACTCGCACCAGTACTTCCGAAGCTCTCCGACATTGGAATAGCACCTTAGCAATCAGCGAAATGCGCTTAATCCTGCCTGTACCTCAATATAGGTGAAATATTACTCATATACAGTTGATGTCAGTCAGACATATTCAGCCTCACCTCTGTCTGCATTAATGATGTAGACCGAAGCAATGAATTAATCTTTGTACCAGCGCCGAGATTCGAACCCGGGACTCCTGTTACCTTCTCTTTTTTCTCTCTTCATTTTGTTCCTCATTGTTCTTGGCATTCGGTCTGGGGAGACGTCACATTGATGCCCGTTGAAGTTCTTAGCTGAATATTTCACTCAGTTTTTCTATTTTTTTATTTTCTTTTTATTACACAGGGCAGCCAGCCCTCTGACCAAACACACTGAGCTACTATGCCAGCTGTACTACACAGATGCACTAGCTGTTACGGTACACTGGCACCGTGGCCGCCACAGCTGCACTAGCTACTCTAGTAGGTCTCCCTCCCTGATACAAATTCCGACTCGCACCTCCGTCCATTGCAATTCCCATGGGTTATAATTTGTATCAGGGAGGGATACTTAATGGGACAGTCCGAACAGTTCTGCTAGCTGCCGTGCCAGTGTGGCATAACAACTTGCGCATCTGGCTAGTAACAACCTGAATCCTGGTACGAATTGTAATTCATCACTTCAGCTTACATTATTATAATAGAAATTTGCATGATTCACAGCTAGAAGCCAAACAGCCCGCACGCCAAAACCAGGATCTGGGAAGGGGCGCTCGCCCCCAGATTGAACCTGCCTGACGGGTTAACAATTCTGCCAGCCTGGATGTGATTTTAGACGGTTTCTCACACCTGACTAGGTAAATACCGGGTTGGTACCCTTGTTTCGCTTCAGATAAATGATTTACATACATACTGAAAACGTTCTCAGAACCCTTCCAGAGGTATAGGGAGGTGTGGGGAGGGTTGGTGATATGAAGGGGATCCTTCAACTCTTCTATCATTAACATTTCCAAACCCAAATTAACATGCCCACCTCTTGAACGTACTGGAGAAATCCATGAAAAAGATGATGAAACATAACTGGATGTGGAACCCCATATTCCCCTAAATCCTACAATAAATAATAAAGTGGCAACCGGAAGAGCATCCGATCTCAGAAATAAATTAATTGAATAAAAGCTCTTTCCCAGCATTTGTGGGTGGCAGAAGGTGATTTAACGCAAGGAAACAGAGAGGAATTCGTTAATTGCAGAAAATCACTGCAAGAGATCTGGGGAAGAGACGTTAAAAGGCACTGTTCCGAAATGTATTAGCTCTGCAGTGGAAGGTGAACCACGTTCGTGCACTCTGTTACAGTAACACATGAAGCGCCGCGGTGTCCTAGCATGTGAGGATAAAGCAGCCGCCAACTGAATATCTTGGGTGAGTTGCAACGTAGCTTTGTGAGAGGTGAGTGGCGCAAAGGCGGCTTTTGAAGGTGTCGACAGTAATTATGCGCGGAACAATACGCGGCGCTGTGATCCCGGCGCCGCCTTTGTCTGCACGCGGTCACGCCGGCACTTGCAGTCCGATGCGGCGCTAGCTTCCCCTCCACTCCCCCCCCCCCCCCCCCCAAACGCTCCACTAGAAACCCACTACGCTCCTCATCACGAGATCACGTACCGTGCAGACTCAGCACGTAACGAGTTTTCATTTCATCCTGCCAAACATCTCGAGTGTTATGCTCGTTATAAAACATCATTAGAATTTAGAGTAGACCGAAGAAAGACACAGGTAATGAGACGTAGAAGAAATCAGATTATTGATAAACTTTGAAACGGGGGACCACGAAGCAGGAATCCTGCGTCCTTAGGAGGAAAATAACACATGATGAACGAAGCAAGAAGGACACATAAAGAAGACTGGCACTGGCAAAAAGGATATCTGGATGGCCGGACGCTGATTTGAACCTCGTTCTCCCGAATACGAGTACTTGTGCTGTACCATCGCGAAACCTCGCTCGACAAACAGTGGCTTGATCGTCAGGAAACGCCACAGAAGTACACTGAGGTGACAAAAATCATGGGATGCCTATTAATACCGTGTCGGACTTCCTTTCGCCCGGCATTGTACAGAACTCGACGTGGTATATATTCAACAATGCCTTGGAGGTCCCCTACAGAAATACTGAGCCGTGCTGCCTCTATAGCCGTCCATAATTTCCAAAGTGTTGCCGGTGCAGGAGTTTTTCCACGAACTGACCTCTCGATTATGTCCAATAAATGTTCGATGAGATTCATGACGGGCGATGTGCGTGGCTCGAATTGTCCAGAACGTTCTTCAAACCAGTCGCGAACAACTGTCGCCCGGTGACATGGCGATTGTTATCCACAAAAGTTGTCCAAGAATGGTTGCAAGTGGTCTCCAAGCAGCCGAACATAACTATTCCCACTGAATTTTCTTATTATGAGAGTACTGAAGGGCGATGTGTTTTAATTGTTAAAAACCATTCAACAGCCAAGACCGTTCTTAAAATATTTCTTTACTTAAGACAATAGGTTTCAACAGATTTTGTGTCATCTTCAGCTCTTAAAATTTTCGTTGTAAACGTATTCATTTTATGCTGAACCTCATGCACTAAACGTCAGATGGATAAAAACCAGCACGTTATAAAGTTCTGCGATGACAGACCTTTATAATAAGCTGGTTTTTATCCATTGGACGTCTTGTGGTCCAGGTTCAGCGTGAAATGAACATGATTTACAACATAAAGTTTTAGACCTGTAGATGACAGCAAAATCTGTTGTCTTAAATAAAAAGTGTTTTATGCAATTTAGGTTGTTGGCCGGCCGGGGTGGCCAAGCGGTTAAAGGCGCTACAGTCTGGAACCGCGCGACCGCTACGGTCGCAGGTTCGAATCCTGCCTCGGGCATGGATGTGTGTGATGTCCTTAGGTTAGTTAGGTTTAAGCAGTTCTAAGTTCTAGGGGACTGATGACCTTAGAAGTTAAGTCCCATAGTGCTCAGAGCCATTTGGCTGTTGAATAGTTTCTAATAACCATTTCCAGCCAATGATCGGTTCAGTTGGAGCAGGGGATCCAGTCCATTCCATGTAAATACAGTCCACATCATTGTGGAGCGGCACCAGCTTGCACAGTGCCTTGTTGACAACTTAGGTCGATGACTTCATGGCATCTGCGCTACACTCGAACCTTACGATCAGCTCTTACCACCTAAAACGGGGACTCAATAGGGATAGGCCACGGTTTTCCAGTCGTCTGAGGTCCAACCGATATGGTCACAAGCCCAGGAGAGTTCGCTGCACGCGATGTCGTGCTGTTAGCAAAGGCAGTCGGGTCGATTGTACGCGGCCCTAGCCCATTGGCGCCAGATTTCACCGCAATGTTCTAACGGAAACGTTAATCGGTTATTTCTCGCGTATTGCTTATCTGTTAGCACTGACAACGCAAATGCCGCTGTTCTCGGTCGTTAAGTGAAGGCCTCGGCTACTGCGTTGTCTGTGGTGAGACGTAATGCCTGAAATTTGGTATTCTCGGCATACTTTTGACACTGTGGAACTCGAAATACTGAATTCCCTAATGTTTCTGAAATGGAATGTCCCATGCGTCCAGCTCCACCCACCATTCCGCGTTCGAAGTCTGTTAATCCCGTCAGTCGGCCGTAATCGCTTGACATGAATCACCTGAGTGCAAATGACAGCTCGAGCAAGTATCGTCTCACGGGAAATTGCCCTGAACAGATGCTACTGGTTTACCTGTGTGTATTGCCTGCCCTTTAGTGTAGCATTGTTCAGTTATTGCTTCTGCAGTTGGAATGTCTGTGTGATGCCATGAAATAGATTTGATTGGCATGTCAGATTCTTGTGGCCTTATTGCCTGTCAAGGACAGCCACAATAAATGATAGCTCCGCCTGTTCACTGCTGTTTTATATCTTTGTATGCGATACTACCGCCATTTGTATATCTGCATATTGCTATGCCACGACTTTTCACACCTCATCGTAGTGGTACATGACAACTAGAAGGTGCAAATTTTTTTTTTTTCTGTTCAGACACTAGTTACACAGAGAACACAATTTGTAACTCACTGCCACGAATATGTCAGCACTAAGAAAAGTCTGCCAAAACCATAAAAAGTAGACCAAAGGTGACTGGAAGACAGTAAAATCACCCTATGTGTCATCTGTCAAGATGTTCTCAGTGATTAACAAGGTTAATGCTAAGCAAATGTTAGGAAAAGTGGAAGCGTTTCCTGCAATTTGTTACAAGTACTGTTACTCTAAGGAAAAAAAATTACACGCATATGTATTAAGAGATTATTTTAAATTCCCAAATAAACTTCATGGTTGTATCTCAGCTTTCCTCTGACCGCTATACACGAGAACTACACTGTGTGCTGGTTAATCCGCTCCTTCCATTTCATCTTCATATCTATATGGCAACAACGTGCTGGTATACAGCACAATTGTGACAGTTGGTAAGTATCCCATTAAATGCCATAAGCATCCACGTAAGTGAGTCTCTCTTTGTGTTGCGGAAATAATGGTTAGGCGGCATCCACGCTTTTGTCTAGAAATTTTCTGAACGTTCCTTCAATTAAAGCAATGCGTTACAACAAAAAATTTTAGATCTCGTAATATACTTTCAGACAAGGTTCCCTTAAAGAACTGAAATACCATGTTTGCAAGCCAGCAAACCTAAGTACCTTTGAAACGGCACGGTCGACTTCGTTCCCCGTTCTTCCCTAGTCCGAGAACGTACTTCGAATCTAATGAAGATATCGTAGGTAGTATGTTGATCCTTAATCTCCTTTCCTTTTCTGATGCAATTCACATTACAGTTGACACACACCTCTCGCTGCATCAAGTACGGCAATGATCATTCAAGTAACACGTGCCTTTAACTTGTGAATATATGTTACGTGTGCTTTCATGTCAAAAACGTAAAGTCAGTGGTTATCACCCAAGATCTGCATCTTCTAATCTGCGTGTGACTGCTAATTTTGGTGATCACAATGTAAGAAAGTACTTTGCATTTTCACATTTGTTAATGTTATATGGAACTGTCGTTTGCCGGCCGGGGTGGCCGAGCGGTTCTAGGCGCTACAGTCTGGAACTGCGAATCCTGCCTCGGGCATGGATGTGTGTGATGTCCTTAGGTTAGTTAGGTTTAAGTAGTTCTAAGTTCTAGGGGACTGATGACCTCAGAAGTTACGTCCCATAGTGCTCAGAGCCATTTTTGAACAGTCGTTTGGGACAATTCCACGCCTACATGTGATGTAAACATTATGCTAAACGTGAATAACAATAATAAGTGGCGTACATTAAAGTGATTCTTTTTAGAAGGTCCGCATCTCGTGGTCGTGCGGTAGCGTTCTCGCTTCCCACGCCCGGGTTCCCGGGTTCGATTCCCGGCGGGGTCAGGGATTTTCACTGCCTCGTGATGACTGTGTGTTGTGTGCTGTCCTTAGGTTAGTTATGTTTAAGTATTCTAAGTTCTAGGGGACTGATGACCATAGATGTTAAGTCCCATAGTGCTCAGAGCCAACCTTTCTAGAAGCAAACATTTTCAATTGTCCCCGTTGACTTATATCAACGCCTGTATGCAGCTAGGGGTATTCATTTCACCCTAATTTATAAATAACATAACAGTCGCTGATTGCGCCGACTTTCCGAATGGAAGGTAACCTGCATTTCAGCAGTGATAGTTACACTTCGAATTTTTACTACACGACACCGTCGCTGTTCCATCCAATGCATAATATTATGTTTCGCGCGTCTTTGTACGGGATGTTGCTGCTTTGTCTGGGCTCAACCATTTCTCTTTTTTTCTCTTGTGATAGTACGAGACGTATTCCGAAAGTAAGGTCTGATCGGTCGCGAAATGGAAACCACAGTAAAGATCAGGAGTGCTTTATTTGCAATAGTTAGCCACGCCTTGCAACAACGTCTCTACATAGTCGCCTCTCCATCTGAGACATTTGTCGTAGCGATGTACCCTCGTCATAGAAGGGAGCGGCCTGCACTTTTCGCCGATTCTCAACGGTCATCTGCAGTTCGTTGTCTGTGCCAAAACGTTGACTTCATAGCCAGCGCTTCATGTCATCAGAGATGAAAATCAGAGGGAGCAAAGTCCGTTTTCCCAACGAAAACGCTGTAGGGCCGTCCTCATTTCCCCTGCAGATTGCGGCCGAGAACTATCACGAAGAAGGAAATGCATGACATATGTTCTGTGGGCTGCATCAAATCAGGCGAAATCTCTCATGGGCATTCATACTTGGCGGGAGAAACTGTTTTCTAGGCATCTTTACGTGCGCACAGCGCCCTCAGAAATGAAAAACCAGGCGTGATACGATCGACGGGCATACTAGAGACACTGTCCAACATAAATACGCAAAACTTTATCGGATTTCCACTGCGGTTTCCACTGCGCGATCGATCGGACCTTACTTTCGGAATACGCCTCGCAATGGCAAGGAAAGCGTTTCTGAAGAAGAGAAATTTGTTAACATCGAGTATTGATTTAAGTGTCAAGAAGTCGTTTGTGACAGTATTTGTATGGAGTGTAGCCATGTATGGAAGTGAAACATGGACGATAGATAGTTTAGACAAGAAGAGAATAGAAGCTTTCGAAATGTGGTGCTACAGAAGAATGCTGAAGATTAGGTGGGCAGATCACATAACTAATGAGGAGGTATTGAATAGAATTGGGGAGAAGAGGAGTTTGTGGCACAACTTGACTAGAAGAAGGGATCGGTTGGTAGGACATGTTCTGAGGCATCAAGGGATCACCAATTTGGTACTGGAGGGCAGCGTGGCGGGTAAAAATCGTAGAGGGAGACCAAGAGATGAATACACTAAGCAGATTCAGAAGGATGTAAGCTGCAGTAGGTACTGGGAGATGAAGAAGCTTGTACAGGATAGAGTAGCATTGAGAGCTGCGTCAAACCAGTCTCAGGACTGAAGACCACAACAACAGCAACAACATACAGACCCCATCTCTTATCACCAGTAACGATACAGAATAGGAATGGTAGGTGTTCTGCACGAGCCAACTGATGAAGAACAGGCAGAGATGCAAATATGGCCACATGTTGGTTTTTGCGATTTTGGCTCAGAGCATGCAGTACCCATACACCCAACTATTAAACTTTCCCCATTGCATGCCAATGTGGTACGATGATGGAATGATCACAGTTCATCACATTTTCCAGTTCTCAAATATACTGACGTGGATTATTGTGATTAATGCGTTTAAACGATCTTCGTCAAACACCTAAGTCTTCCTAACGCGGAGTATCACTAATGTTAAAACGATCCTCCTTAAAATCATAAAACCTATTTCTTGCTCTGATTTTTCCAGTGGAATTATCAGCATACACGACGCAAATCTTTCTAGCTGCTTCCACTGCTGTCACCTCTCCATTGAACTAAAACGGAAGATTATGTCGGAAATGACGACAGTATGTAAACTCACATAAAATAATGACAATCGATAAATACACCCATAGCAACCGGAATACCAACATGCAAAACAAAAACGCTACGAATTTATACACCAACCTAATACATACAATAATGAGCCCTGTTGTTTAGTGCACACGACCGTTGTCAGAAGCCGATACCACGAACGGATGTCAGCTCTAGTATTCATTCAACAGTCGAAGTGCCGAAAATTAATTAAATTGTGATAACAATGCAATCTGTCCAGTGTGTCACAGACCTGAATACTCGACTTCGTACAAGTCGAGAGAGCTTATATGTGGGTACGAGAGCCTGCAAAGTTAGAGCCGAGTGCTAGCAGTTCGCGCAGATAGGGGCCGCAGCCAGCCCTGTACTGATGGGCGCGCTGCGTCAGCTCGTTTGCAGCGCGTATCTGGGCCGGGCGTGTCCTGCTCCCTGTGGAGCAAATCCTGCCTCAGCGCCACGCCTCGCGGCCGCCCCCGAGCGACGACAAACTCGTTCCGCTATACGCGTGAGCCGCACTGCCTATCACCACCTCGGCGCTAGGCGCGACAGCTTATTTCGTGCCTCTGCAGGCGGAGGTCCCTTGTAGCTGCCGGCGCTCTAGAACGCTCAGATACGCTGGTGGAAAAGTTGCTGACAGAGGGCTCAAGTCACTGCGGGCGATGGCAGCCTCCTTCAACCGTAGATGGATAATGTTAATAAAAAGGTAACTTCGCTAATCGTTAATCCGTTACTAGAAAAATTACTTCGTTTAACGTTAAGGAGCTACTTTACAGGACATTTATCGAAAGTCAAAGTTATTCATTAATCGTTAACTCGTAATGGTAAACTTTATGTTGTAGGTGTAATGAAATAAGGAAGTAAATCAAACGTACACTATGTGATCAAAAATATCAGCACACCCCCAAAAACATACGTTTTTTATATTAGGTACATTGTGCTGCCACCTACACCCAGGTAGTCCATGTCAGCGACTATATCACATCGTGAGAGCAGAACGGGGCGCTCCGTGGAACTCACGGACTTCGAACGTGGTCAGGTGATTGGGTGTCACTTGTGTCATATGTTTGTACGCAATATTTACACACTCCTAAACATCCCTAGGCTCACAGTTTCCGATGTGATAGTGAAGTGGAAACGTGACGGTACACGTACCGTACAAAAGCGTACAGGCCGACCTCGTCTGTTGGCTGACAGAGACCGCCGACATTTGAAGAGGGTCGTAATGTGTAATAGGCAGACATCTATCCAGACTATCACACAGGAGTTCCAAACTGTATCAGGATCCACTGCAGATACTATGACAGTTAGGCGGGAGATGAGAAAACACGGTAAAAGACAAGCGACGCCATGCTTGGTCGATTGAACAGTGGGAACGTTGTGTGGAGTGATGAATCACGGTACACAATGTGGCGATTCGATGGCAGGGTATGGATATCGCGAATGCCCTGTGAACATCATCTGCCAACGTGTGTAGTGCCAACAGTAAAATTCGGTGGCGGTCGTGTTATGGTGTGGTTCTGTTTTTCCTGGAGGGGGCTTGCACCGCCTGTTGTTTTGCGTGCACTATCACAGCACAGGCCTACATTGATATATTAAGAACCTACTTGCTTACCGCTGCTGAAGAGAAATTCGGGAATGGCGATTGCATGTTTGAACACAATCGAGCTCCTGTTCATAATGCACGGCCTGTGGCGGACTGGTTACATCATTATAACATCCCTGTCATGGACTGGCCTGCACAGAGTGCTGACCTGAATCCTATAGAACACGTTTGCGATGTTTTGAAACGCCGACTTCGTGCCAGGCCTCACCGACCGACACCGATACCTCACCTCAGTGCAGCACTCCGTGAAGAATGGGCTGCCATTCCCCAAGAAACCTTCCAGCACCTGTTTGAACGTATGCCTGCGAGAGTGGAAGTTGTCATCGAAGCAAAGGGTAGGCAAACACCATATCGATTTCCAGCATTTCCAATGGAGGGCGCCACGAATTTGTAAGTCATTTTCAAGCAGGTGTCCGGATACTTTTGATCGCATAGTGTATTACCGTTGCTTAAATAAAAATGTTTTAATTTAAGACGTTTAAATGAGATATAAAAAATAAATAAAAACATGTTAATCGCTTATTCTGTTAGTTTTATAGTTATTTAGTTACCGATGTTAAATCACAGGAGGATCAAATTACAGGAAAATAAGACAGCATCTGACATAAGGAGCATATTTCCATTCATGAACAACATGTTGAAGTTATCCGATAGCGAGGCTCCTTTATGCGACAAAATGTCTTTCCCTACAGAAAAAAGTCGTTCAACTACAGCACACGAGGGTATATGGGT
This sequence comes from Schistocerca nitens, assembly GCF_023898315.1. Classification (NCBI taxonomy): domain Eukaryota; kingdom Metazoa; phylum Arthropoda; class Insecta; order Orthoptera; family Acrididae; genus Schistocerca; species Schistocerca nitens. The sequence continues at coordinate 547,551,377 of NC_064618.1, forward strand.
GTTATATACAACAAATAAATTTCAAAAAAGCTGTTTCCCAATAAATACCAAACCGTTGAATGAGTGTTTTGATTTCGTGTCCAGCCAAATTTTGGCAACGCTCTTGGCTTTACTTTCTACAGACACATTGCTACTAGGCTTCTCTTTAGAGCGACAGACATAAAAATATCTTCATCTCCGTTGTTGTTGCTTCCGCCACCGCCGCTTAAAGTATCTCTGAACTTTCGGCGGCTTCCTGTCTCAAAGACTCGTCTACAACTTTTTCCATTTGTTTCCTTATTACTTCCACTCGACTGTTATCATACATTTCTAGCCATATCAACCGGAACTTTGAACGAAAAGCTACAGTAGTCTAGCATTATTCGTCGTCTAATAGAGATCTGAAGTTTTTATCTATGCCACTTAATAAAGCAATGGCTAATGCTGTGCGATTCACAAAACTCCTAGCATTTATATTCTTCAGTTTAAATACAATTCCCGCAACTGTCGTTGTTTCAAATTGTTAAGGCTCGAGGTGTGAGCACTAGTTGTTGATTTCATAGCAGGCACAGTTTACGATAGAAAAGTATTCGCTCTTCCGATCTGGATACAAAATTAACGAAATCACTTTAATGCGGCCGCGGATTTTCATCAGTCGTAGAGCTAGAATCTGATACATAACTTCGTTTCTGTAGTCAATCGACTAACAAAAAGTAGTACATAACGTGAACTCAGTAAACAAGCAACAATAAACAGCCAACACCCAGCTGTTCTATTTCGCACTAGATTGTTTGTATCAACCGTGCGCACCCCCGAAGTACCCGCACATATACATGACCTGAGATAGAACATGAGTTCCGTGGGAGGCGCAGCGTCATTTTGCCATTAATAGGAGTGTATCATAATTTGCCATTTGTCTTATTAACGTTGCTTTTTCTGTATTCTAACTGTCGCACTCCATAATAAAATCTGCTCATACGTAGGAAACCTACTTTTGTCTTCGAATCGAGCAAGAATTTCTGAACAAATAGACCGTAGGTTTGCGTCTGATCCATAAGTCGCTCTTGGTAAACACTTAAGGTCTAAATCGGGGAACCAGACAGTACAGTACAACCTCACTTATTCGAACCAATTGCGGGGAGTCCCAGATCGAATTATTGAAAATCCTACGTATACATATGTTTTCTAATAGTCATCTAAAAATTTAATTATAGATATAGCACATAGTGCGATTAGTAGTTAAATGAAAACTATGCCAGAGAAGAAGAAAGAAATGTTCATTTAATCAATCCAGCATCAATTGACAGATCAACGAGATGAGTAGTAGTATAGAATAAATTCAATAACTCTTTCACAAGTTCAGCCTTCAATTTTAACTTTTCAGTTTGAGAATTTTCGAACTTCAGATCAGGAAGATTCTGAATTACATTTATTACCCTAGGTTTTACACGGTTCCCAATTACGAATGATTTTAAGCGGTGCGAGCCATCAGCATTACCACACAAAAAAGTCTGTGATTCACTCTTTACTCACTGTACGTCTAGGTATATATCTATTTCGTATGGCTAATAGAATACAGCAGTAAGTAAGAAGTAACACAAACAACGTATAAAAACAATGAATGGTCAATGTTACAGGCAACAAACAATTATTAGATATAAAAGGGAAGTAAAACACAAAATACACAAAAATACATAGAAATTATAGTAATAGTATCTAGTAATAGGTTTTTCAGAAGGAGAAGAGTAGACCAGACTCATGGTTGTATGTCCAAGTCCCTCAGCCAGCCAGAAGCATCTCCCTCCAGGAGGTGCAGCTCCTCCATTGTGCCAGGGAATCTCCTCGTAGGGCAGTCCATTGCGATATGATGTAGAGTTTGTGGATTCCCACAGTCGCAGTTGGGTGAGTCAGTCTGTTCCCATTTGTGCTTCCAGTAATTACATCTACCATAGCCTGTTCGGATACGATTTAAAGTTGTCCAAGATGTTCTGGGAAGACCGAAGCCCTCGGGCCGTACGGTTGGGTCCGAGACTAAGTTAAGGTGATCAGGGTTAGACATATCCCATTCCCGACGCCAGGCTTCGTCGATATCATAATTGTGCTCGATCAGCTGTTGCCCTAATCTCCATGATGGCATACGGGACTTGAGCCTGTGGCTGGGATTCTTGCAGTTTTCGTGTAAGGGTAGGTCACGGTTGTTAGCGCACTTTTACCATTCCCTTTTCAGTGCAGATCTTCGCCTTAGATGAGGTGGGGCTATGTTAGCCAGTACCGGGAGCCATTGATGGGGCGTCGGTTTAATAGTGCCTGAGATGAGCCTCATGGTGTCGTTTAGCTGGGTGTCCACCGTTGCTGTGTGAGTGCTGTTTAGCCAGACCGGAGCGCAGTATTCAGCCACCGAATATACTAGTGCAAGAGCAGATGTTCTGAGAACTGTGGCGCTTGCTCCCCAGCTACTTCCAGTGAGTTTGTGTAGGACATTATTTCTGGTTTTGATTTTTGCTGCGCATTTGTATAAGGGCTCCTTGTACGTCAGAGATCGATCCCATGTAATTCCCAGATACTTTGGGAGGGGATTGTAGTTAAGCAGTTGGCCTCTGAACTCTACGTGGGGTGCATAATTTGCCTGTCTGTTGTTGAGGTGGAAACAGGAGACTTGGGTTTTAGAAGTATTAGGTCTGAGCCTCCATGTTTCGAAATATTCATCCATTTTGATAAGGTCTTCCTCAATGATTCTTTCGGAATTGTGGAAGTCTTGATGTTGATATGTGAGAGCAATATTGTCTGCATAGATAAACGTCTTAGAAGATGTCTCTGGTAGGTCTGATGTATATATATTAAAAAGTAATGGGGGCTAGCACGGATCCTTGGGGCAGGCCATCATTTAACCTACATTTCTTGCTTATCTCTCCATCTAGGTGTACTTCAAAAAATCTATTTGAAAGCATATTGTTGGTTAGGGTAGCCGTTTTCTTGCAAGGAATAATGCGTTGGAGTTTAAGAATCATTGCCTCCCTCCACACTGTGTCATATGCTGGCGATAGATCTATGAACACGGCGACTGTCTTTTTCTTCCTTTGAAATCCACTCTCAATATGTGTGGTAAGAGATAATACTTGATCACAGCAGCTCCGACCGGGTCTAAATCCGGCTTGTTCAATAGGAATGAAATTCTCAGCAATGGATTTTATTCTGTTGAGAATAAGTCTCTCCAATAGTTTGTAGCATACACTTAGAAGAGCTATAGGTCTATAGTCCTCTGGGAGCTTTCCATCTTTGCCAGGCTTAAGAATGGTGACGATGTTGGTTTGTTTAAATAGTGGTGGTAGTGTTTCCGATCGTTGGATGTCATTGTAAAACTGAGTTACCCACAGTAGAGCTCGAGGTCCTAGGTGCCGTAAGAACTCGGGGTAGACCTCATCTAAACCAGCCGCTTTACCCATTTTCATTTCTTTCAGTGCTTCTGTGATCTCTAGGATGGTAAAGGTTTTTGAGAAATTGTTGTCGGGTGTGGATTGTCGGAGCTTGGTTCTCAGTTCTTTCTTTACTTTCATAGTCTTATCCTTGTTGCTGCGTGGTGTTTTTCTCGTAAGGTTAAATATTCTGTTTGCTACCTCTTTGGGGTGTATGTTGCCATCCATACAGGTTTTAATGGAGATTTCACCTAGGTTTTTAAGAAGGCACCAGGCTTTCTTGCTGGAGTGCTTGAAGTCCATATTTTTCATGAGAGTGTGCCACTTTTCTCGTCTTGCTGAGTCCAGGCATTGGAGAAGCTCGTCCGCAATTTCAGGATCGTTGTTTTGCGAATATGCATTATATAGGTCTATGCATTCTTGGCTCCAGCCGGGAATATAAGTTTTCCTGTAGCCTCTGGGAATGTGTTTTTTGGCAATGGCTAGGAGTAATCCCACAAAGCGGTTGTAGTTCTTCGATGCGGGTAGGATCCATTGGATGTTGTGGTCCATTTCGGCGGTAAAGGCTTCCCAGTTGGCTTTGCCAAAATTCCATCGAGGTTTAGGTGTAGATCTCACTATTGGAATCTGTATACCAACATGTAGCAGGACTGGCCTGTGCTGGCTACGAGGAAAATCAGGCAAGATCTGTTTATTGCAGCGTAATGGTAGCTTTTTGGCGTCTCTGGAAATAAAGCACAGATCGGGGTTGTAGTCTCTTTTTCCATCTAGCCGAGTGGAAAGCCCCTTTATCCTTTAGATCATGAATCAAGAAGACGTTTTCTATTTCCGCCCATTTCATTACTCCCTCCCCATCCTCATTGGTGTTGTTATATCCCCACTGGGTACTGTGGCTGTTGAAATCGCCCATTATCACTGTAGGATGTTGTATGTTGGAAATAGCAGAGTCATTCCATGACTGAGTTGGGGGTTTGTAGAGGTTGATGACTTCAATATCAGCAATTTTTGTTCTTATGACGTAGGCGCTTGGGTCAGTGTGTGTTTTTATATCGTGGACCTGGTCAGTGTTGTTTTTAAAGTAGGTCGCAGTGCCATAGTTAGCGTGGTAAGTTGCTGCAGCAAGGGAATAGCCTGGAAGTTTGCATCTATTTTTCAACTGCTTTTCGTCGGCGCAATGTGTTTCCTGGAGCAAGACAGCATCCACTGAATGGTTGTCCAGGACTTTACGTCTAGGTATTGAACTGTCTTTCGAGCTAACCGGTGTATTGTCGGCTATGGACTTTCAAAATTAGTCAGTTTCATCTGCGTTATGGACTTGTGCCAAAGAAGCATCTTCCTCTTCTAACACAGTCCTTAAATCTTTCCAACATCTGCGCTTGAAAGTAGTCCACAAATTCTTCTATTGGAGATACTGGGTTGATTACGAAACCTCAACAGCGATTCAGTACTAACCTTTAAACTTGTTCGACGTAGTTTATCTGCCCGGATTTCCCTTGTAGCCTGCAGTTCGACTCTTCTTACACGAACTCTGACAGAGCGTTGTTGTTTGTACCAAGTGTATACAGTATCATAAGTGGTGGTCTTTTTTGTCCAGTTGAGGGTTTACATTTTCCAGCTAGTTCGTCTTGCTTCAGCTAAATTCTAAAGATTATTTCGATTTTCCTTAACGTCGTAAACAGTCGGCTTAGCAATGCCAAACACTGTTACAACATTCTAGGCAGAAGCATCGGATTGGATTTTATGAACCACTTTCATTTTACCTTCTTGATGTAGTAATTGATATGTATTCTTTACATTCATATTGCTTGCTGTAGTGCGTATCAATAAATTATTAACCTTTAAGGCGATCATAGGGATGGAATTTATTCCAACTCGTCATCTGATCTTCAGCAAACGAAATGAAAAGGTTCTAACTTTTTTGCATACTTGTGGCCAACGATAAAAAAAATACATTACTGATTGTAATTAACCATGGCTGAAAGAATGAAGAGCTGATGTTTCTAGTATTTTACAATAACTCGGCTTGGAGCAAATGACGTCCGCTACAATAAGATGGCGTTCCTTTTGGAGATGCAAACTATTCAGATTAGTGAAGTCCGAATTCGTGAGAGTTTACTATTTTTCGGAATCTGTTCCCTCTAAAGAACCCTGTTTCATCAAGTGCTACACCAGTTTCATTTATGCCACCTATTACTCCCGTTTTCAGAGCGGAGTTTGTGTGACAAAAACAGAATTCTGACTTCACAAGTGATATACTTCTGGATTTCACATCGTTCAGAAGGCCTAGCTCCGAAGAGCTGCGACAGTTACTAGAAGAACCGAAATAGCTCTACCGATTCACGTGTGTCCACGGCGATGTAGCATATACAGATAAATGACAAAATACCCAGTACTCCCTCTTAGGGTTTGAATCTCGATTAATTCTTTCTTGATGGACATCACGATTGCTAACGAAGGTTCCTCCAGATATAATTATATAGCCCCAATAGTTTTAGCTGAGCCTCAAGTTGTTGCAAATAGGACACGTACCTACACCTACACGAAACACCGAATACTGATTTTTACACCCTCAGTGGCTGAATTTTGCAGAATGGTTTTTTAGTTGGGCGCCTACCTTACATAAATTTCATGTTTCTAAGACCAGTAGTTTAAAGTGGAAATTGATACTCCAAGAAATTTTTGAACACTTCTTTCATTCCGCAGAAGATGAATTTTAAGATCTCCTTTCTTAGCGGGCATGTAAGTCACAGCAATGCTTTATATTTGGCGTAAATTCTTATACTGTACCATGTCGTACACCACGAAACTACGTTAATACTCATATTAGACCTAAGGGGTGGAATTTGACAGTATTTTTTCTAACTGGGAGTCATTAATAAATAATAAATATTCTCATCAAATATACCGCTTCTGTCTCCAAGGTTTAAAAACCGTCGGACTATCAATTTCTTCTTTTATACAGTGTGGATGACCCGAAACTTCCAGACGCGCGTCACAAATGGAAGGTGCTATTGATGTGATGTGAAATGAAGCGTAACCAAAGCCCCACTGTTGCAGCCCACATGCGGATTTGATTAATCATTAGAATGTGTATTTATTATAGCAAGTCGCATTTATTAGATATTAATGTCAATTGAGATTACAAAATGATCTGCACCTTAAGAAAAAATGTTAAAAACCAAATGCTTTGAATTGTGAACAAGGACAAAAAAGAGAATTAGCCTTGCAAGGGAGTGTTGAAATTGTAGACCAGCAGCTTCAGTACAAGTTTCCTGTCTGTCATGTATTGCAAAGGTTGGCGCATACGTTCCACAACTTAATCAAAAATTTTACGCAGAAAGTAGAAATATGTCTTTTCATATCATATGTTCTAGCCGGTATGTCCCTGTAAACAGGTTTGCCCAGAGAGAAAAATTGGTAGAGCGTCAAATCTACAGAAAGGGCAAGCCAAAGGTATGGTCCAAACCAACGACATAGTAACAATAATATGTAGTACCAGCATGGAGGCTATCCATCATGATACAGTGCATGACGTACTACGGTTTGTCATCACCGATTGTCTCCAAGCCGTTGAACTGGACGAGGGAGACCTGTACGTTGACAAGCCGGTTCAACAGATTTCAATGTCTTCTCTTGGGAAACCAAAAGAAGACAATCTTTACAAGGACGTAACGACTACACCAGATGATATAAAACGACGTATTTTCCGATAAAATACTGGAGCACTTGTATCAGTCTTTACATGACAGACTGAAATCTCGTACTGAAGCAAGTCATCGGCATTTTGAACTCGACGTTTGAAAGCTAAATCTCTTTCTTCTTCGCAGTTCAAAGCATTTATTTATTAACTTTTTAGCCGGCCGAGCAGTTCTAGGCACTTCAGTCCCGAACCGCGCTGCTGCTACGATCGCAGGTTCGAATCCTGCCTCAGGCATGGATGTGTGTGATGTCCTTAGGTTAGTTAGGTTTAAGTAGTCCTAAGTATAGAGGACCGATGATCTCAGATGTTAAGTCCCATAGGGCTTAGAGCCATTTGAACCATTAACTTTTTTTCCTTAAGTTAGTGCTGATCATAGAGCAGACAGCTTGCGGTATTTGCTAGTGTCCCGCAGAAAACACGATTGACGCCCTAATTTACTATACTTTCCTTATATTAACCATAGTGGACACTGTTCCCTAAAAAGAAATGCCAGTAGCTAAAATATATACACGTTCTAGTGATTATTAAAATCTATGTGTGGGTTGTAGCTGTGGTAAAATTATGACTAACGTTCTCTGATTTGAGTAATCAGAGCTGTGCAGAAATAACAATGAATCGCGATAGAAAACTGAGCGGTCGTAATGAGAAGGCTGGTAAAGTGAATAATCTGACTGCAAGAATTCTGAACAGTATAAACTGCCTGAATAATGAACTTTGATATAAAACCTATGATAATAAGTTTTGCAAAACTGAGCCCAGATCCCAGAACTAAAACTGTTACAAAACACAGAAAAATCTGTCTGTGAATGACATAAGTTGGCCCCGATTGAATAAAAAAAAAGCATCAAAATATTTAGTCCTTACCTCTATTCTGCCCAAATCTGGATAACGCATTGCAGTACTGCTCTGTCTTGCACGCCCATATGCTAAAGCTGCAAACTACTAATCTCCACAGAAAAACTCGTGAGGTGCAATGAGTTCTCTGTTAGTTGCAAATCGAAGTATTTTCGGAACACACTTGGTTCCTTTTCTGTTTTTGAAAAAACCATGATCAGTTAAAAATTTTAAGAGAAAGGTAGGTGACAAATGGCGTTGCAATAATAAATGAGAGGCTGCACAATAATTACTCTATAATGCCTCTTCATGTAAATAAAAGACTCCATTACACTTCCTCCTTCCCAGATCAGTTACCATTACGTAATCATCTTAATTAAACGCGTCGATAAATTGAGACTTTACGTTAGAAACATAACGTTATAACTGATTCCTCACTTTAACACAGCTAACCACTATCTGCTACTTCGTCTACCCGCACACCAAAGAAGATAACTTAACCCTGCGATACAGCTTTACAACATCGCTGCTCGCTCACAATCGATTCAGATACCAAACTTATACAAGACACCTATCAACTTCATTTCTGTGAATACAATACCTCCAATTTCTGTGGTAAAGTTATACATCGTATACGGTGTGTCCCAGAAGGTACAGTCAATATTCAGGGATATGACAGGAATGATTATTCGAAGCAAAAATGTAAGAGGTGGGACCTAAAATGCATATCTTAAAATCTATGATCATTTGTTCAGTAGAAGAGGTTTTTCACAGCAGCGAAGATGCAAGTGCTCGTAGCCCTTAAGGTATATATTTAGAGCCCATGTTTACTAGACGTTTTTGCTTCAGATTTTCGTTCTTGTCATATCTCTGAATATCGACCATTCCTCCTGGGGCACTCTATGTTTAGATTAACAAAGCAAAAGCTAACAGCGTAGGTTTTGGCTTCTGACAAGACGTCGAGCCTCGTCTAGTAGTGCTTGCTCAATCATTTATTACCGAAACCTCAGGCAAAAGCTAACCTACCACTTCAATGAAAGCGGTAACCGAACGGTTGTACAGGACTACAACGACGTTGCTTTGCACTGTCTGTTCGTACGTGACATGAAAGCCGGTTTCTTTCAGCAGTGATGTCCATTATTCTGTTCAGTACTGGCACAGTAGCCGCCGATTGACAGTCTTTTGTCTGACGTGTCCCGTGCGCAGCGACATACTGGCAAGCACAGAGCCGATACGTCACTTCAAAAGGCGGGCGCCGCTGTGGGCAGCCAGGAATCCTAGCGCGCTTTTAGATTGCCCGATAACGCTCTACCCCTCTCTTCGAACGGTTTTATTTCTCTTGTTCATCTCTCTCATTCCACAACGGGCAGAGATGAGACAGTCTTTACGGAGATCAACAGGATTTTACATTTCCTGTAGTTGTATTAATATGAATTGAGGAGAGTAACATATGGGTGCGTTATCCAAAAATATTTGTGTTTACATCCTCATGAATTAACCTACCTAGTGTTTTATTTCCAAAAACTTGTTTCTGTTTGCAAGTTTAAATGTTGACAGTAGTAATACCCGCACTATCACAATAATTTTGGTGAATTTTTATTTAATCGCGAGTAGTAAAACAGGTATGGCAGCACACTTCACTTTCGTAAAATTTAGGTACAGTTTAGATATTTGTTCTTTCTAAATGACAATTTTAAATATCACAAAGTCTTTCCGTCTGTGCGAACCACACTTATAGGGGTCTGCCAAATACACTCCCAGTCATGCATGTATATACAAAAATACAAATAATAATGAATGTGAAAAATACTTTTTTAAGATACAGCACTGTTTAAAAATTTTTATTTATTTCAGTGAAAATTCTGGTGATGACTATGTCATGCGTTATTCTTCGGAAAAGAAATAAATCTGCCTTGTGAAAACTGTTACGTAATTATCTCACGCTGTTTTTATCAAAGTAATGTTACGACAATTAAATCGAAATTTTTCTGTAATAATCGTTTGACATTTTGCAAAACGGGTTAGTCACTTTTGTAATTTCATAGGTTGAAAGAAGGAATGAGACATTTTAATCATTCTTGCTTGAGGAGCATCTGTTTACTTGTAAGGCAATATTACCTTATTTGAATTTGAAATTTGTGGCAAGGTCTTATGGAACCAAACTGCTGAGGTCATCGGTCCCTAAGCTTGCGCACTACCTAATCTAACTTAAACTAAAGACAACACACACACCCATGCCGAGGGAGGAGTCTAACCTCAGACGGATGGGGCCGCGAGCATCGTGACAAGGTGCCACAGACCGTGCGGCTACCCCGCGCGGCGTTACCTTCTTTCCGCGGACGTTTATCAGACCATCATTACTGTTAGTGATATACTTTATGATATTGCCTTTTAATCAACATTCGTCGGCCGCTGTGGCCGAACGGTTCGAGGTGCTTCAGTCCGCAACCGCATTGCTGCTACGGTCGCAGGTTCGAATCCTACAAAACCTAACATGTTAAGTCCCGTAGTGCTTAGAGCCATTTGAACCACGTTGAATGAACATTCACTGCTCTTCAGCACTGTATATGGCTGAATTGCAACACTAGCCGCACGTTTAAGATATCCAACCAATAAATCAACATAAACTGAAAATGTGCTGGAAAGCCATGTCAGGTCGAAGTTGAATTAATGTAGTCTGACACAAAATTGCTTTTCAACTCAAGCCTCATTCAATAATTTAAAAAAATTCAACGTACTGAGACATACCAATCAAAAATATTACTATACTTAGTATAAGTCCTACATTGTGGTAGGTACAAACATTGTATTCGAAGCACTGAATAAAGAATGAGCTTTCTGAAGAAAGAGCAGAAATGTCATGCTACATGCAGTTTTCCAATAAACGTCGATATAGATCAGTCAGTATCCCATACTTGGCGTAAATTACGTCAACCATATCACCTTGTACAACATCTTGATAGTTTTGCTGAACAGTATAGGCTCGTATTTCAAATGTGTCCACATGAGCCATGAGCCATGAGCCAATAACGAACACAATCACAGTTAAATCCTTAAGTTCCCACGTATTACGTTTTGCTTTAGACCGCACACGTTAATGTTTTCGTGTATTTGAACGCTTTTATACCGTAATCTCAGTTCACACTTTACGTTCACCTTGCAGGCGAGTCCAAATATCAAAAGTTCGCTTCTACTTTGTTCTACAATTTGCTTTCTAACAGTTAAATGATATCGACAATAAACTGATCTTCAAGAGAAATCTCTCACACAGAAATACCTTTGAGTCAATATCCTTACATAATATACCCAAATTATTACAATTTTTTGAAACATGTATACGCATGTAAAATAAATCTAAAAAAATTGAAATATTACGGAAGTTATTACTGTGCCTACCAACAGATAGCACGAAAGTATTAACACAGTCTACATTAACGCTCTCAGTGGCAATAAAGCCATTCGTCATTTAACGTCACATGTTTTTAATTTTTTTCTACTTAATTTACGAAACAGTTGCCATATTTTTGCGTCCCAAGTGTCAGTAATTTTTTCAAGAGACCTGAATAATTGTAAAATAAATGTAAACAAAACGAAAATTCATGACTGAAATGACATAAGCAACAAATTCGTCATGATGAAATATCCTCGAAATATTTCGTGTAACTGCAGCTTATCCTAGTGAAAGCAAGAGAATATAAACACAGCACTTCATCCCAACGAAGGATTTGTTTCTGTTGCTCATTGTTCTTATGACTGGCACTTTCTTTGATTCACAACAATTTTTCACAAAATCTAAAAAATTCTCATTTCTATAATATTTGTTTCATATAATTACTTCTTCTTCAAAAGACGACTGTGTTGAAAAATTCTGACATTTGCGGTTCTGATACCGTAAAAATTGTAGAATCGGTTGCTTTCGAGGTGAGCAACAGTTTTAATGTTTTTGTCTTTTTATTATCATGCCGATGTAGTGGTTTTCTCTTCAGCTAAATTTTTGGTAGCTTATTTTGTACTATAGATAAAGCAAGTACTGCATTTCATATCATCATCATATTTAAAGCATTTATAAACTGGATTGTTTCGAAGTGTAATGAGAAAAATATGACATTATAATGTAGATATACGACTTCCTTCTGCAGCACGTAATCGCTGCTGTTTACTATTGCTTATTCTTAACCAAAAACTCAGTCGTCAGTAAGTGGTTGAGATTACAAAATATCGTAACTAAACTCCTGCAATATACTGTTATATACCTCTTGTGTTCCGTAGGACCGCTGCAGAGTGGCAGATTGGACGTACTCCTTTTGTTATTGATACAATGTATTACGCTACATACGCTACATTTGTACAAACCATGTTACAAATAAATATAAACGATACTATCCACATTCATCGATATCTTATTCAACAGAGGAACTTAGTCTCTGCTTGGCGTGCTACTGTCACAGTGTATAACAGAAGTGAGCAGGAGTGCCGGAACTGTACGTGTGTAGACTATAGAACTATGCTAGTAGACAACTTGAAGCATCCAAGGTGCTCCAGCCACTAACACATGGCGTGAGAATGTACTTCCCTGCTTACAGCCGGGGCGATACTTTGGTTTAGCAGGTTCAAAAAATTATGAGAAAAAATTACAGCGAGTAAAAAATCTTATAGGCCTTTCGGTCCACTTCTGTAGCTGAGTGGTCAGAGTAGGTGGATGCCATGCAAAGTACCTGGTTCGATTCCTGGTATTGTCAAATGGGGAGCTACTTGAATGGAAAGTATCTGCTCCACTGCCTGGAAAGTCGTCAAAACGGCCGGAAGAGCGGTTTGGTGACCACATAGTCCTCCATACCGCATCAGCAAGGTATAGGATGACACGGCGGCTGGTCGAAATCCCTTTGGCATTCAAGGCCTGGACGAGGAGTTCATTAGGCACGTTTGTGCAGTGTGCTGCATCGTTTAACAGTGCAGGTCGGAAATGCTGGTCCCTGAAACTGTAAACTTTGAAGCAGGATCACTTTCAACTCATAAGGCATTTTGTCATCGTCAGTCGCTACTGAAACTTTTAAAATTTACTTAATTCTCTATGTCACTGATGATGGCCGTAAATCAGAAACCGGTTATCATTCCCCCTCAGATAAATTCAAATATGACCAAGACTGCGAACTCTGCAGTTTCTTTGGCTATAAAAGTCACCTTTGTATTCCGAAGGTAAAAGTGACTTCATTTCATACTCATCAAGTCCTTCGTAAGGGAATTATCAGAAATCATTTCAATTTGTTTTTAAAAATGGATATTTCTTGCTGTAATACATGAGACTCACATCCGTAGTCTATCGGAATCGTCTTTGGCTATTAATTATAACATCACAGAAATTGGGTTAATCCCAACAGGTACTTCAATTTTGGATAACAGTTAACCTACTACGAGTTGGAGCGTAGAGTATCAGAAGTATGAATGTAGGAGGGAAGCTATAAAATCTGAAAAAGGTAATGCAAAGGCTCCATCCAGATATAGTGAAAGAAATGGATGGACGATAAGGATTCCTGGGTAAACGAATATAGGGCAATGCCAACAGTAGCAGAAAATAGTATAACAAGAGTAGAGTTCGTTGTGTATAGGAAGGTGAGGCAGAGTGAGCTACTGTGAACAGTTCAGTGATTAGGTATTTCTCATCACAATAGACAGTAGACCAACGCCAATAACAACAGTTCAGGTGCACAGGGTGGCCAGAAACAGTCTGAAAAGATTGTAGTGGGTTTTGTAGGATAGGTTGTTCTGGAAAATAATTGTTAAGAAAACAAATCGATACGTTGTGTCGTTCATAGTTAATTAGCATTGAAGTTAGCTAATCAGACCGTTGGAGGCGCAGATTCAAGCGGCCGACCAGGGTGACACAGAGTAACGGAAATGCTTGAAATGAGTATTAGCAGCCATGGACAGGTGGCAGCACTGCGGAGTAGTGACAGTTAGCGAGTAAACAGTCCGCCATTTCAGTAATCATGGATCAGTGGAACGGGCAAGAGCGTGCGTTAGCCATAAAAATGTTTTATAAAAACAATAATAGTTTGTTAGCGGCGCAGAGGGAGTTTCGAGGTTTTTATAATTTACGACGTCATGACGCCGTTCCGTCAAAGCACGCGATAAAATGTTGCATTAATTTTGAAGGGACTGGATCTGCGTTCAAGAAGAAACCAACAGGACGACCAAGAAGTGTGCGTTCTCCAGCGAACATTGATGTTGTGCGCGAGTCTGTCTTGCGGAGCCCACGGCGTTCAATTCGCAAGCAAGCAGCAGTGGTTGGAACGTCCAGGGAGAGTGTTCGCAGAATTCTTCATTTTGATTTAAAACTTAATCTGTCCAAACTACAGGTTGTGCAACGATTGAAGGACAATGATTACCGGTTACGATTAGGATTCTGTCAACAAATGATAACAAAATTAAATAATGATGATGACTTTCCACACAAGTTGTGGATGTCAGATGAGGCACATCTCACAGATTATGAGAATAAACAACTGCCGTTACTGGGCAAACACGGATCATAATGACGTTCGTGAGAGCCCCTTACACGCTAGTAACGTGACAGTACGGTGTAGTGTTTCATCATATGAGATTTTTTTTCGTAAATGAACAGGGAAACAACTGGCAATACCGATCATTACGTGGAGATGTTATGGACTTTCGTTACACCTGCATTGAACAACTTTCCAAATGTTCATGAAGCCTGGTTTCAACAGGACGGACCGACATCACACACTGCACGGCAATCAGTGGCATATGTACGAGAATTGTTTGCAAACCGTGTGACCTCACGATTCTGTAACATTCCCTGGCCCCCTAGATCGCCAGATTTATCAGTTCGCGTTTTTTTCTTGCCGGGCTACCTCAAAAGCATAGTCTACACGACTCGACCAAGAGCCCTGGGTGAGTTAAAACAGAGAATTCTGGATGCAATTCACGGTATTCCAGCTGAGATGTTGTAGCGATCAACGATAAATCTCAATAGCAGATTTCACGAATGCATTCACCTAAAGGAAGTAATTTTTAAAAAATGATAAATGCCATCAATGTTTTTTAAATGGCAAAATTGTAAGGTCTCAATTACTACGAATGCAATTTCTTTCCTTCATCACTTCTAGTTTTATTGGATAGTGGAAATGTTCCCGTTTTTCTGTGTTTCTCTGAGCCGGTTTCCTAAAACAGAAGAGGAGAGCGATTTTGATGCTCGTCATGGGACGGTAGTAAGCATCGAATCCGAGCCAAAGGCTGAACAGTCTCGTGCGGTGTCGTCTACGCTACGAGAACAACTGACACTAATTGTATCCGGCGGGCCGCTGGAATCTGGGCGCGCAACGGTCACATTGGCTAATTTCAATGCTAACTAACTCGGAAACGGTGCAACTATTGAATTTTTTTCTTAACAATTATTTGTCAGTGGAACCTACCCTGCAACACCCTTACAAGCTTCCCGGACTGTTTTCGACCATCTGCATATGCCGACGTCACAAACAGAATACGACAAGGTAGAGAAATATACAAGGATATTTAACTTGTAATTTAGTATGCAAATGGAGATGGTAATAGAATAAGCATGGGGAAATGAAACGCAGTAACGGGGGAAAGAACGGGAGACAGAGCTACAAGAAAATATGGGCTTGGTAACAGGAATGAGAGAGAAGAACAACTGAATCCTGCAATAAATTTCAACTAGTAATAGCAAATACACTGTTCAAAACGGTAAGAGGAGGAAACATGCTTGGAAAAGATCTGGAGGCACAGGAAGAGTCCAACTAGATTACATTAAGGTTATAAAGAGATTCTGAAACCAGATAGTACGCTGTAAAGCACATCCCGAAGCAGATATAGACTCGGCTCACAATTTAGCAACAATTAAAGTTCAAGAGAATCGTTCAGAAGAATCATTGTGGAAATAAGTTGGATAGGTACTAAAATACTCAGGAATGATGAGATGCATTTTGAATTTCCTTAAGGCTGTAGATCCTGCTATAAGGAATGCCAAAGTATGCAGTTCAGTTAAAGAGGAATGCGTATCTGCAACAGGAGCAATCATAGGAGCTGGACAGACAAATATAGGTACAAGGACGATAACAGAAGAAATGCTTCAGTTAATCGATTCGAAGAAATACGTGTAAGCCGAGAGCGGCAACATGGGAATTCCACTGTTAAGCTACAGGTAGAGATGTTCAAATGTGTGTGAAATCTTATGGGACTTAACTGCTAAGGTCATCAGTCCCTAAGCTTACACACTACGTAACCTAAATTCTCCTATGGACAAACACGCACACCCATGCCCGAGGCAGTACTCGAACCTCTGCCGGGACCAGCCGCACAGTCTATGACTGCAGCGCCTGAGACCGCTCGGCTATTCCCGCGCGGCTACAGGTAGAGAAACCACTGGCAACTTTAATGCTGTTGCATCGGTCTGTCGTAAAAACCTTATGTAGAACACCTTTTTTGTATCTGTGTCGTCTCGTTTGCCCATGATGCCTCGTTCATTCTGTCTTCCTTTAAAAACCAAATCCCACTGACAGAATACCGAGCGAGCTGGCGCAGTGGCTAGCGCACTAGACTCGTATTCGTGAGGACGACGGTTCAATCCCGCGTCCGGCCATCCTGATTTAGGTTTTCCGTGATTTCCCTAAAACGCTTCAGGCAAATGCCGGGATGGTTCCTTTGAAAGGGCACGGCCGACTTCCTTGCCTGTCCTTCCCTCATCCGACGAGACCGATGACCTCGCTGTCTAGTCTCTTCCCCCAAACAATCCAATCCAATCCACTGACAGAAGAATTCTTGTTAGAGTGTCCTAGCAAGCACTGAAGTCCATTTATGTGCGGTAATATCTGTGAAGTTTCCTCACAGTTGGCATTTCTTTGTATTGTTCGTACCATTGTAGAAATTGCTGCCTAATAGCAATACATCCTTGTCATCGATGTGCTATTTGTTGTGTTCACTTAGCACCTCCTCGATCGGGACAGGTGGTTGAATTTCACTCCACTCGGTATTCTTTGGTTGTTTGCACAGTATCCGATAACTCACTTGCTTGCACGTTCCATCACCTTTTCTATCAGCACAGTCACTGCTTTCCTCTTCTCAGTAACAGTATATTTTATGAAGTTAACAGTAAGATGTCACAGCTGATCTCAAAGGCATTTTCGCAGTTACTTTTCGCGTTCGTACTGCGAGTTGACAACTATAGTTTTAAAGCTAACATAGGCTACCATAGACTATTGTAAGTACGTGTAGGCTACAGTAGTTTTTCTAGTGACTCGTCAGTGGCATTGCGGGTGTTGCACACCTATCAGGCGTTACTCCATTTCTATTGCTTTGTTTGTGTCTGCTATCGGTGTCTTATTTGATTCTCCTAGAAACCGAAAGCAGCGAACCATCTAGAAACTCACTGTGGATATATAACTAACCACATAACCTACAGAACGTCTTTGTTTAACATCGTTAGTTAAAAATAAACTGTCTTTATAGCAAAATAGAAATTTTCATTGTTTAATTCAGGTTTTATTCGAAAATGGTTGGTTTATAATGTGGAACAGAGGGATGTTGTAGTAAAAATAATAAAATACAGGTTTCTCATATAGCGCTAGAAAACGTAATTTCCTCGAAAAAAAGGTAAAATTAACATAAAATACAAAACAAAAACATATCAAACGTCGCTTCAGTACTTCGTTACTTTATTGAGCTTGTACAAAACACATTTCTGTTATTGCTAAACACTTTAGCATTTGTCAATTATAACAGGACACTCTTGCCTTTTATCATTATCAACAATGGGTTCTGTTGAGTACAAAATACCAACAATAATTATATATTTGTGCATTTAAAATGTACTTGCATCAAAAGTAATTATTTTGTTTACACAAAACGCAGAAGTTTTGAGGGCAACTTGTTTTACTTATAAAATACAATTTATATTTTGTAAGGATATAAAATCCACATTGAACTAACAATACACGATGTGTGGTTCTAATTATGTGGGGAACAAAAGAGAACTCGGCTCCCAGTCCTGCTCTCACACATTTATTTATATTTATTTTCCTATCAGTGCTACCACTACTACCTATAATCCCACAATTTACTACGTCCAGTACGTAATGCACCAAACGTAGCTGTATCTAGTCACGCGACCAAGTTGGCTTGCACTGTGCCCCCATCTGCAGTTATCTTCGTGGACTAATGACATAACATACTTGGTATTATGATGTACAACTGACTGTTTTGTTGTCCACAAATGTTGGTTTGTTGGCGTACGAGAAGAGAACCATTGTAGTCTAGTTGCGCGAGTGTAGATTCGGCCGACTCAACGGCGATGCTATCGCGCCAGCGGCACAGATTCCCAGGGTCCACGTGCGGGGTGAACGCCCCTTCTAATCGACTGCCAGGGTCCGCCACCCCCACTCACATCTGACCCATAGCCGCTATCTCCCAAGTTCGCGCACCAAAGCAGCAAAGTCAGGAGTTACACTCCCAGCTTAAAGTGTAATACCGCAGACCGTGTAACAGGTGCAGTCTTTTTGCTCTTGGTCTAAAAACACTCTTCTATGACAGTGAATAAACTTATCTATATTGCACTTTTTATTCCTTTTCTTGAAAAGAAAGGACTGTTAGGGTCCAACATCCAGCCGACAAAGAGGTCACTAGACATGGCTCTTTCTTACGAGCGTAACAGCGATACACCCATTAACACCTCACCCGCTCACCCATACTTGCCTAGTTTTTGCGTAAAATGATATTTCTTTGAAGCTTTTTGTGTTCCTACTGACCACAGCGCACTGCTTGCAATCTTTGCTCGTCCGACATAACCAAACGAAGTCCTTTAGTGAACATTCTGGAAAATGTAGGAGGAAAACCAGAGGAAAAGCGGTGACTAAAACTAAAGACTTTGACACTAGAATTTCGTTATTATTTTATTCCCTGCAGATGTAATACGACATGTGCGCTCAGGTACTGAAAAGCTTACTACTTTCTTTTTGTTTTATACAGTAATTTTTCTCACTTCTTTGCGCCATTCTTTCGTACGTTATACGTTACTGATACTCTAACTTCGCCATTAGTCATTCTAACGTTTATCGTTACTTTATTTTGTGTTCATATTTTCGTGTCACGAAAACTTTATTTTTGTGCCATTTGCACACTTCAAACAAGAGTTTAGTTTACAGATGCTTTCCTGTTGTTACCGCGCTCTTGATAATAGTACCTCTACACTTACAATTTTCAGTAGGATACTGTGACCAAAGGTATCCCATAATTAATGGTTGTGTGTGTGTGTGTGTGTGTGTGTGTGTGCGTATGTATTTTTCTTCACAGCAGAGCATCCCGAAAGTTCTGAATGAAATTTTTGTTCACTAAGTCAATGTATTCACGAGGTATATTTTTTTTTCCTTCCATTTGCATGTTCAAATTTCAGCTTCCTTAGGCAATTTCATCTTAGTCCCAAGAAATTATATTTGTGTGTAATTTCATAACAACTACTTAATATGTTCCTTTCTCGAGAATGTATTCAACATGCATTTATTATTGTGAACCCAATCAGTTCTGTAACATTCTCTTTCGACTCGAAGTTATTTCGTAACCTGACGATTTTGCTCAGTGGAAAGCTACATGCTGAGCTCTATCTCATAGGAAGTCCTCTGACTGATCCGACATGGTAAGCTCGTATGTTGTTCCTGTGGCAACAGCGCCGAAGTGTATGGAACGCCTGTAGGACGTCAACGAACGCGGTCTCAGTTGCGCGCTGGTAACTACTGCTTCGTGCAGAGGAGAGTTTTGGGCTCCTTAAATACACTCCTGGAAATGGAAAAAAGAACACATTGACACCGGTGTGTCAGACCCACCATACTTGCTCCGGACACTGCGAGAGGGCTGTACACGCAATGATCACACGCACGGCACAGCGGACACACCAGGAACCGCGGTGTTGGCCGTCGAATGGCGCTAGCTGCGCAGCATTTGTGCACCGCCGCCGTCAGTGTCAGCCAGTTTGCCGTGGCATACGGAGCTCCATCGCAGTCTTTAACACTGGTAGCATGCCGCGACAGCGTGGACGTGAACCGTATGTGCAGTTGACGGACTTTGAGCGAGGGCGTATAGTGGGCATGCGGGAGGCCGGGTGGACGTACCGCCGAATTGCTCAACACGTGGGGCGTGAGGTCTCCACAGTACATCGATGTTGTCGCCAGTGGTCGGCGGAAGGTGCACGTGCCCGTCGACCTGGGACCGGACCGCAGCGACGCACGGATGCACGCCAAGACCGTAGGATTCTACGCAGTGCCGTAGGGGACCGCACCGCCACTTCCCAGCAAATTAGGGACACTGTTGCTCCTGGGGTATCGCCGAGGACCATTCGCAACCGTCTCCATGAAGCTGGGCTACGGTCCCGCACACCGTTAGGCCGTCTTCCGCTCACGCCCCAACATCGTGCAGCCCGCCTCCAGTGGTGTCGCGACAGGCGTGAATGGAGGGACGAATGGAGACGTGTCGTCTTCAGCGATGAGAGTCGCTTCTGCCTTGGTGCCAATGATGGTCGTATGCGTGTTTGGCGCCGTGCAGGTGAGCGTCACAATCAGGACTGCATACGACCGAGGCACACAGGGCCAACACCCGGCATCATGGTGTGGGGAGCGATCTCCTACACTGGCCGTACACCACTGGTGATCGTCGAGGGGACACTGAATAGTGCACGGTACATCCAAACCGTCATCGAACCCATCGTTCTACCATTCCTAGACCGGCAAGGGAACTTGCTGTTCCAACAGGACAATGCACGTCCGCATGTATCCCGTGCCACCCAACGTGCTCTAGAAGGTGTAAGTCAACTACCCTGGCCAGCAAGATCTCCGGATCTGTCTCCCATTGAGCATGTTTGGGACTGGATGAAGCGTCGTCTCACGCGGTCTGCACGTCCAGCACGAACGCTGGTCCAACTGAGGCGCCAGGTGGAAATGGCATGGCAAGCCGTTCCACAGGACTACATCCAGCATCTCTACGATCGTCTCCATGGGAGAATAGCAGCCTGCATTGCAGCGAAAGGTGGATATACACTGTACTAGTGCCGACATTGTGCATGCTCTGTTGCCTGTGTCTATGTACCTGTGGTTCTGTCAGTGTGATCATGTGATGTATGTGACCCCAGGAATGTGTCAATAAAGTTTCCCCTTCCTGGGACAATGAATTCACGGTGTTCTTATTTCAAATTCCAGGAGTGTATAATATTCGAGCGTAATACGTGTTCTATAGCTATGAATCAGATTGGCATCAGCGGTACTGCTTTATAGTAATGCCCGTCTGTCCGATGACCGATCTCGAAAAAGGTAATAATCTGTGTCTTTTTAAAAACGCTTAGAACGCTTTATTCCGTCAAAGATGTACAATACACTAATTATGCGAGGGGGATAGCTTTTTCTCATAATTTAGATGAGATCCTGCTAGTGTCGCATCTGTTTCGGACGCCTCTCATGGAAGATTGTAGTTGATTATGAAACATTCTGAGAGAATTAAGACTGGGTGCCGAACTAGGACTTGAACATGGGACTCTTGCCAGTCGCCGGCAGGTACTCTACCGACTGAGCGATACAAGCTCACGGCTTTACTCATACCACTGCCTCTGCTCCTAGGAACGGGAAGCTTCGGTGGCTCTATCGGTAGACGACATTTCCGCGAAAGTCAAAAGTCCAGGTTCGAATCATTGTCCGTCTGAGAGTTTTAATTCTGTCAGGAAGTTTTTAATCGATACATAATCGGCTGCAGAGTTAAAATTCCTTCTGAATACAATCCAATGAACTTGGCTAAGCTATTTTTCCGCCACATTCTTTCTTCCAAGAGTTCTCGTACAGTTAGATAAGCAAGAGAACTTCTGTGGACTTTTGGAGGTAGGAGAAAAATGTACTGGAGGA
The DNA here is from genome assembly GCF_023898315.1 of Schistocerca nitens. Lineage (NCBI taxonomy): Eukaryota > Metazoa > Arthropoda > Insecta > Orthoptera > Acrididae > Schistocerca > Schistocerca nitens. The sequence goes on from NC_064618.1 coordinate 547,573,213, forward strand.
AATGAAGCTGTGTGTGTGGTTGGGTGGAGGGGGGGGGGGGCGTGATTCATGCTTGGGTAGTTTATTCGGCGGTGCACTTGTCCGCGGAAGGTAAGGGGCCCAAGTTCGAGTTATCGTTCAGCACACGGTTTTAATCTGCCAGAAAGTTTCGAATCGGCGAATATCCCACTGCAAGTGAAAGTTCATCGTGGGTAGCTGATCTCCATTTTTCTGATCACTTAGGCCAATATCTGTAACTTCGGCATTTGTTAACCTATTGAAATAATAAACCGTAGTACGATCTTCCTCAGTGAAACTATTTTCAGAAGACGGAATTTAATACCATACTACACTACTGGCCATTAAAATTGCTACACCACGAAGATGACGTACTACAGACGCGAAATTTAACCGACAGAAAGAAGATGCTGTGATATACAAATGGTTGGAGCATTCACACAAGGTTGGCGCCAGTGGCGACACCTACAACGTGCTGACATGAGGAAAGTTTCCAACGATTTCTCATACACAAATAGCAGTTGACCAGCGTTGCCTGGTGAGACGTTGTTGTGATGCCTCGTGTAAGGAGGAGAAATGCGTACCACCATGTTTCCGATTTTGATAAAGGTCGGATTGTTACCTATTACGATTGCAGATTATCGTATCGCGACATTGCTGCTCCGGTTGGTTGAGATCCAATGACTGTTAGCAGAATATGGAATCGGTGGATTCAGGAGGTTAATACGGATCGCCGTGCTGGATCCCAATGGCCTCGTATCACTAGCAATCGAGATGACAGACATCTTATCCGCATGGCTGTAACGGATCGTGCAGCCACGTCTCGATCCCTGAGTCAACAGATGGAGAAGTTTGCAAGACAACAACCATCTGAATGTACAGTTCGACGTCGTTTGCAGCAGCATGGACTATCAGCTCGGAGACCATGGCTGCAGTTACCCTTGATGCTACATCACAGACAGGAGCGCCTGCGATGGTGTACTCAACGACGAAATTGGGTGCACGAATGGCAAAGCGTCATTTTTTCAGATGAATCCTGGTTTTGTTTACAGCATCATGATGGTCGCATCCGTGTTTGGCGACATCACGATGAACGTACATTGGAAGCGTGTATACGTCATCGCCATACTAGCGTATCACCCGGCGCGATGGTATGGGGTGCCATTGGTTACACGCCTCGGTCACCTTTTGTTCGCATTGACGGCACTTTGAACAGTGGACGTTACGTTTCAGATGTGTTACGACCCGTGGCTCTACCCTTCATTCGATCCCTGTGAAACCCTACATTTCAGCAGGACAATGCACGATCGCATTTTGCAGGTCATTTACGGGCCTTTCTGGATACAGAAAATGTTCGACTGCTGCCCTGGCTAGCACATTCTCCAGATCTCTGACCAACTGAAAACTTCTGGTCAATGGTGACCGAGCAACTGGCTCGTCACAATACGCCAGTCACTACTGTTGATGAACTGTGGTATCGTGTTGAAGCAGCATGGGCAGCTGTGCCTGTGCACGCCTTCCAAGCTCCGTTTAACTCAATGCCCAGGCGTGTCTAGGCCGTTATTACGGCCAGAGGTGGTTGTTCTGGGTACTGATTTCTCAGGATGTATGCACCCAAATTGCGTGAAAATGTAATCACATTTCAGTTCTAGTATATAATATATTTGTCCAATGAATACTCGTTTATCATCTGCATTTCTTCTCGGTGTAGCAATTTTAATGGCCAGTAGTGTATTTCTCACCTTTATACATAAGATTCTTCCTTCTGTATCAGTATACATTACTTCATGCACATTTTTGCTTCGTTCTGGTTTTGATTGCCAATGAAACTTCAATTCGTTTCAGTCTGTGATGAACATGTCGCTGTTTTTGTGGTAACTTTCTGATGGAGTTAAAGTTCCACAGTCGGACTGTCCCGTGCCCCGCAACACTGCTCAGGAAACACACACACACACACACACACACACACACACACAGCTCTAGAGCATATGATGCAATACTCTTGGATTTTGGACACTGACATTCTTCATTTTCAGATATGTGTCTTTGATGTTGATTGTTCAAGTAATTTTCAGTCTGGCTCTTTTTGCAGTTGCTGTGCAGAAATACTTTATTCTCATTCCTTTTACCTCCTAGAGTAATTTCTGGCGTATTTCGGCTTCTGACACAACTCACAGGTTCTTAGTTCTTTTCTTACTACTACGGTAATTCCTTTACAAAAATAATATATCACCAGGAGAGATAACACGTTATTCACAGAAGTCAGTTCTCTAGCTCGTTGCTCACGATAATTTTCGAATGAGAAGAACGATCTGTCGCAGTACGTAGTGTAATTAACCTGACCCGACAACCGTGCACGGAAATGTAAGCGTCTCCGTTTAAGAGAAAGTTAAACTGAAGCTAACGGAAATACAATAACATAAGAGAAGTTAAGCTTTGACGGGTGCTATTACAAATGTTGTAACTAAGCATATCTCGCCAGGTGTGTATATATACAGAAATCACTGTTCGCCATATAATATCGGAAAACAAAGCATTTTCGAAGGGCACAACAGGATTTAACGAGACTGTATTAAATTATTCAACAAATTAACCTCTCATTCACAGGATAATGATAGGTGACTCTGGACTAAAACTAACCTCTTACGTGGGACTAATCACATGCCTCTGCATGCTGTTTTGAATACGCATCGGATTTTTCTAAATACGATAGTTGAGCAAAAAACAAAAAAAAATGCAGCTTATCACTTTCTGAATGTCTTTGTGGCATGATAATACGTGGTATTTCCGGTAAGACTGGCAAACAAAATGGCAGTTTCTTGATTGAACAATGGAGGACATCCTTAATGAAGCAAAAATTACGTGCTTGTGTAAGCTAGAGAAAAGCTGATATTGCGAATATCTTTATGATAGTAAGGCGTTACCGTCTGAATTCATCATAGGGGATCAGACTGTTCTTGTTCGGAACAAGATTGTTCAATCACAAAAAACCATCACACAGAACCGTCCACAAATTTGAGAAAAAGTTGGGATTTACTGCATAGCAGCTACTGGGCAAATCATTCATTACTGGTTAAAAATTATCACCAACGTAATGTGAATAACCTGGAACATTAATGCCCAGACCATCTAGCTATGGATTTTACCTGTTTCTATGGGAAAGAAACAAATGAATGGACTTCGGTTTCTAGGGAATCGACGATATATGCATTGTAGTGTCTGTAGGCTCTGTCTGGTAAAGGGCTTCAGATGTGTTCTTAATAACTGCATGATCTTCATCACATGTACAGGGTGTCACGGAAATGTTGCGACCAACTTCGAGTGGTTGTAGAGAGCCTCTCGAAGAATATATCGAATTTAGGAACCTGGGTCTGGAAACGTCATCCAACGACGCTACATTGTGTCGAAGTTATAGGCGCTGGTGCCTGCCATTAGGCCACCCGTTCAGCAGCAAACGTGACTTTGTACGCTGATGGACCGCAGGCGCAACATATCGCAATGTTGTTCGTAATTCAGTGGTCGGGACTGATGACCACGATCGCCAGTGGAGAAGACGGAGGTAGCTGCTGCGTAGACAGGCTTTGTCTCCTGTGAATGGTGGATGACGGTTTCGGACAAGGGTTTCCATCTGCAGGACATTTTTCTCCTATTTTAGAGGGTTCCAGGAGACAAATAAACGGAAGAAGTATTTATTAGCGTCATTAAACAGTCACGTTGGCTAAAGCTCTGAAGGGAGAAGTTATTAGATGTACTGACTTTTATAGTGGGCAACTATACACAGAAGAGCCAAAGAAATGGGTTCACCTGCCTAATATCCGAGAGCATCTGAAGTGCCACAACACGACGTGGCAAGGACTCTACAAATGTCTGAAGTAGTGCTGAAGGGAGTACACACCATGAATCCTGCATAGCTGCCCATAAATCCGTAAGAGTACGAGGTTGTGGAGATTTCTTCTGAACAGCACGTTGCAAGGCATCCCAGACATGCTCAATAATGTTCGTGTCTGTGGCGTTTGGTGGCCAGCGGAAGTGTTTACACTCACAACAGTGTTCCTGGAACCACTCTGTAGCAATTCTGGACGTGTGGGGTGTCCTATTATCCTGGGGGAATTGCCCAAGTCCGTTGGAATGCACAATGGACATGAATTGTTGCAGGTGATCAGACAGGCTGCTTACATGCGTGTCACCCGTCAGAGTTGTATCTAGAAGTATCAGAGGTCCCATGTCACTCCAACTCCACACACTCAACACCACTACAGTATCCACCAACTTTAACAGTCCCCTGCTGACATGCAGGATCCATGGGTTCATGAGGTTGCCTCCATACTCGTACACGTCCATTCGCTCGATACAATTTGAAACGATACTCTTCCGACCAGGCAACATGTTTCCAGTCATGAACAGTCCATTGTCGGTGTTGCAGGGCTCAGGTGAGGCATAAAGCTTTGTGTCGTGCGGTCACACGATGGTACAAGCGTCGACCTTCGGCTCCGAAAGGCCACATCGATGATGTTTCGTTGAATGGTTCTTACGCTGACACTTTTTGATGGCCCAGCATTGAGATCTTCAGCAATTTGCGGAAGGGTTGCAGTTCTGACACGTTGAACGATTCTCTTCAGTCGTAGTTGGTCCCGTTCTTGCAGGATCTTTTTCCGGCCGCAGCGATGTCGGAGATTTGATTTTCTACCGTATTCCTGATATTCACAGTAAAATAGTGTAATGGTCGTACGGGAAAATCCTCACTTTATCGCTACCTCGGAGATGCTGTGTCCCATAGCTCGTGCGCCGACTATAACACCACGTTCAACCTCACTTAAATCTTGATAACCTGCCATTGTAGCAACAATTACCGATCTAACAACTTTTTGTCTTACACAGGCGTTGCCGACCACAGCGCCGTATTCTGCCTGTTTGCATATCTCTGTATTTGAATACGCATGCTTATACCAGTTTCTTTGGCGCTTCCGTGTAAGAAGAAGAGTGACCAACACTTGGAATGAAACTACTCTTGCGGGAGGAACAACGGCGCTAAACGCGAGAGGGCGTGAACGGACGAGTGACGGCAGGCAGGGAGAAGCATGAGTCATTGTTTCTATGAGACTAATAGTAGGAGAACGTGGAGCCAGGTAACAACCAACACTGCAGGGCAATTTTTCTCTGAGAACGAATGGCGTAGGTGGAGTAGAGGCGTGTCGCTGGTTGCAGGACGGGGCTGGAAAGGGCAACAGGTGAGTGCCTCGTAACTCTCACCGTGTCCACCGGCGCGCTCTACATTGGACGCAGCAGAAATACTGCCTTCCTCTACCTGACGCAGGTGCCTTACACGTGATTCAGTATCTCGCCTAATACAGTATTACGCGCAACCTCAAGTATCTGTCGTGGCAGATAGTACGTCTCATTTTTTGATTGTTAGTATTCCGAACAATGCCGGTTTGTATATTAATGCTTCTCTAAATTTAAATTGCTAGTACGTAAAAGACGGAATATGTCTGTGAAATATGGCAGCCCATTCTTCGTCTATTCTTAATACGCTATCTGATCAAGAATATATAAACTCCTACTAAAGACATTAACATCGGCTGCGTCCATCCTTTCCCTTTTTGACGGCTTGAATTCTGCTGGAGACACTTTCAGTGAGGTGTCCGGATGACTGTGAAGAAATGGCAGCCCATTCTTCGTCTAGAGCCGAAACTGGAGGAGGTAGAGATGTTGGACATTAGGGTCTGGAGCAAAGTCGATTTTCTGATTTACCCCAGAACTATCCCATCGGTTGCACCTCGGGACACTGGGCAAGCTAGCCCATTTAAGGAATGTTACTGTCTACAAACCATTGACTTACAGATATTGCTTTATGGCAGGATGCACCGTCATTCTGACGCAAACAAGCATCGTCTTCGAACTGTTCCTGTGTCGTATGCAGTACGCAATGCTGTAAAAAGTATTCATACGCTTCTGTATTTATCGTTTGCTTAAACACAGTGCAGGTACCACACGTTAACCACGAAGAATACAAGATACAAGATGACTTGGACAGGATTTGGGATTGGTGTAAAGAATGGCAGCTAACTCTAAATATAGATAAATGTTAATTAATGCAGATGAATAGGAAAAATAATCCCGTAATGTTTGAATATTCCATTAGTAGTGTAGCGCTTGACACAGTCATGTTGATTAAATATTTGGGCGTAACATTGCAGAGCGGTATGAAGGGGGGGGGGGGGGAGGGAGGGGGCAAGCATGTAATGGCAGTTGTGGGGAAGGCGGATAATCGTCTTCGGTTCATTGGTAGAATTTTGGGAAGATGTGGTTCATCTGTAAAGGAGACAGCTTATAAAACACTAACACGACCTATTCTTGAGTACTGCTCGAGCGTTTGGGATCTCTATCAGGTCGGATTGAGGGAGGACATAGAAGCAATTCAGAGGCGGGCTGCTGGATTTTTTAATGGTAGGTTTGATTATCATGCGAGTGTTACGGAAATGCTTCAGGAACTCGGGTGGGAGTCTCTGGAGGAAAGGAGGCGTTATTTTCGTGAATCGCTACTGAGGAAATTTGGAGAACCAGCATTTGAGGCTGACTGCAGTACAACTGTACTGCCGCCAACTTATATTTCGCGCAAAGACCACAAAGATAAGAGAGATTAGGGCTCGTACAGACGCATATGTGCAGTCATTTTTCCCTCGTTCTGTTTGGGAGTGGAACAGTGAGAGAAGCTGCTAGTTCTGGTACGAGGTACCTCCGCCATGCACCGTATGGTGGATTGCGGAGTATGTATCTAGATGTAGAAGAACACCCCTACATCGTAATACCACCTCCTCCTTTACTTCGTTGTTGGCACTACAAATGATGACAAGTCATGTTCTCGAGGCATTCACCAAACCCAAACTATTCCACTGGATTTCCACAGGGTAATCCACTGTCGAGTTGCGTCATCCTTTACACCATAGGTGTCACTTGGCACTGACTACCAAAAATGTGTGTGTTTTAGAAGCTGCTCAATCAACAGTCATTCTTTCTAACTCCATAAGTGTGCCAGTTGGACTGTTGGTAGTGCTATGGAGCTCACGAACCACTCCTTCTGCTGATTTCACGCGAATTTTTACAACCGCAATATTCGACGGTCCTTGAGTGGCAGTAAACAAAATCTGCCTGGTCTTGGTTTAGTTGTGCTTGTTCCTTCTCATTTCCACTTCACAATTACATCACCAACAGTCGAGTTGGGCAGCTATAGAAGGATTGAAATGTCCCTGATGGATTTGTTACTCGAATGACATCCAATGACTAGTCCACGTTCGCTGTCTTTGAGCTGTCCTGACCGACCCATTCTGCTGCTCTGCTGAAACATTATTCCTTTTACACCGGCAGGTTTACCTCATGTGACATCCACTGGGAAATTCCGCATCACATTGAGGTTCTCCCCCTTTCTTAGATCTGATAGTCTACGTAATCTCAGCTACTAACGTAACGCGCAGAGTTTACAAGTTACGACATGGTCGCGGATAAAAACAATGATCCAGGAAGTCCAGAATGAATTTATTTTATTTCCGTCAATGATCACAAAACTTTTGGTCATTAGACTACCGGTTTCGGTGAGCGATGACCATCCTCAGACCTATTTTATAACTAATACGATAAAGCCATTGTGACGATGTCACTATGGCTTTATTATATTAGGATTTATTGCAAAACAGATCTGAAGATGGCCATTGCTGACTGAAACCAGTAGTCTAAGGACAGAAAGTTTTGTGATCACTGGGGAAAATAAAAGAAATTCATTCTTTATAGAGTGAGCCGTCGTCACTACTAGCGCGTCTACAAAGACACGATTTAAAGTTAATCACACAGCTAAGAATACCTGTTGTTTATTTTTAACAGTAATCCAACGGAATATGGGCGATATTTAATGACTGTTGGAGAGGATATTACGCAACTATACAAAATAGAACATGACAAGGTTCCCCCCCAAAACATGTTTGAATTAACTATGTAAGGTTTTAAAAATCAATACAATAAATAATACTCTTAAATTACTGAACACGCCGCTGAATAGCAACGCTGTCAGATTACACAACACAGTTATATCAGATAGCTCCTAAAGCAGCAAATGTAAAAAACCACTAACAGAGGAGTGTCAACACATCCATACATATCAATCGTAAAACGTAATCATAGTTTAAACGGAATGTAAATCGCGCTCTGGACAAGTAGGTGCCGAGTAACAGAAGTATGGACGGAAAAGACCCACCGTGGTTTCACAACAAAATTCGGGAAAGTGTTGCGGAAGCAAATACTAGCACTCTTGTTTCAACAGAGAACGAGCAAATGACAACAGGCAGTAAAAAGATTGCTCCGCGAAACGTGCAACTACCATTGCCATACCTTACCAAAAGTTGTTACCGAGAACCCGAGAAAATTCTGGTTCTGCGTAAAATCGCGAAGCGTATCGAAGACTTCTATTCAGCCACTCGTCGACAAGTCTGGGGTGGCAATAGAAGACAGCAAAACGAAAGCTGAAGTCTTCAATTCAGCGTTTAAGAAATATTTCACGTTGGAGAATCGTGTTGTCATTTGGCCATCACGGATGGAGGTCATGAAATAGGCATCCCTAGACTAGAGAAGCAACTGAAAGAGTTAAATAAGTCGCTACATCCGAATGGAATCCCAATGCGGTTTTGCAAAGAATAGTCCACGGCACTGACGGCCTAGAAAAATTTCCAAGAGGCTGGAGAAAAGTGCAGTTGAATCATGTGTATAATGAGAGTGAAAGAACGGATCCGCGAAATTACAGACCAGTATCCATGCTATTGGTTTGCTACAGAATGCTTGAACACCTTCTGAGTTCAAATACAATAAATTTGCTTGAGACGGTAAAACTGATGTCCATAAACCAGCACAGTTTTAAAATGCATCGCTCGTGCGAAACTCAGCTTGCACTTTTATTACATGATATCCTAAGAACTACGGACGAAAGGCACAAGCAGATTTCCGAAAAGCATTTCAGACGGTATCCCATTTCAGACAGTTAACGAGGGTACGAGTATAAGGAATAGGTTCGCTGATACGTGAGTGGCTCGAAGATCTCTTAAGGCAAGTAATAGAACCCAGTACGTTGTCCTCGACGGCGGGTGTTCATCAGAGACAAGGGCATCGTCATGAGTGCTCCAGAGGAATGTGATAGGACGGCTATTATTCTCTATGTACGTAAATTATCGACGGGGTGTGCAGCAAAATGCCCGTGTTAGCTGATGGTGCTGTGGTGTATGGGAAGGTGTCGTGGTTGAGTGACAGTAGAAGGATACTTAAAGAATAGCTTTAAATGTAGAAAAATGTAAGTTAATGCAGAATGAGTAGAATTCCATAATGTCCGATTATAGAATTAGCAGTGTGCTCCTTGACACAGTCACATCTATTAAATATCGGGACGTAACGCAGCAAAGCGATATGAAATTGATAAAGTATGTAAGGATTGTTGTAGAGAAGTCAAATGGTCAGCTTCGGTTCATTGGAAGAATGTTTCATTTGTGAAGGACACCGCTATAGAACACTAGTGCGACCCGTTCTTGAGTACTACTCTAGTGTTTGGGTTCCTCGCCAGGCCTGATAAAAGGAAGACATCGAAACAGTTTAGAGGCGGACTGCTAGATTTGTTACCGCTAGGTTCGATCAACGCTAGAGTATTACGGAGTTGTTGTTGTTGTGGTCTTCAGTCCTGAGACTGGTTTGATGCAGCTCTCCATGCTACTCTATCCTGTGCAAGCTTCTTCATCTCCCAGTACCTACTGCAACCTATATCCTTCTGAATCTGCTTAGTGTATTCATCTCTTGGTCTCCCTCTACGATTTTTACCCTCCACGCTGCCCTCCAATACTAAATTGGTGATCCCTTGATGCCTCAGAACATGTCCTACCAACCGATCCCGTCTTCTGGTCAAGTTGTGCCACAAACTTCTCTTCTCCCCAATCCTATTCAGTACTTCCTCATTAGTTATGTGATCTACCCATCTAATCTTCAGCATTCTTCTGTAGCACCACATTTCGAAAGCTTCTATTCTCTTCTTGTCCAAACTATTTATCGTCCATTATTCACTTCCATACATGGCTACACTCCATACAAATACTTTCAGAAATGACTTCCTGACACTTAAATCTATACTCGATGTTAACAAATTTCTCTTCTTCAGAAACGCTTTCCTTGCCATTGCCAGTCTACATTTTATATCCTACAGGCTACAACCCTGTCTTACTCCCTTCCCAACCACTGCTTCCCTTTCATGTCCCTCGACTCTTATAACTGCCATCTGGTTTCTGTACAAATTGTAAATAGCCTTTCGCTCCCTGTATTTTACCCCTGCCACCTTTAGAATTTGAAAGAGAGTACTCCAGTCAACATTGTCAAAAGCTTTCTCTAAGTCTACAAATGCTAGAAACGTAGGTTTGCCTTTCCTTAATCTTTCTTCTAAGATAAGTCGTAAGGTCAGTATTGCCGCACGTGTTCCAGTGTTTCTACGGAATCCAAACTGATCTTCCCCGAGGTTGGCTTCTATTAGTTTTTCCATTCGTCTGTAAAGAATTCGTGTTAGTATTTTGCAGCTGTGACTTATTAAACTGATGGTTCGGTAATTTTCACATCTGTCAACACCTGCTTTCTTTGGGATTGGAATTATTATATTCTTCTTGAAGTCTGAGGGTATTTCGCCTGTTTCATACATCTTGCTCACCAGATGGTAGAGTTTTGTCAGGACTGGCTCTCCCAAGGCCGTCAGTAGTTCCAATGGAATGTTGTCTACTCCGGGGGCCTTGTTTCGACTCAGGTCTTTCAGTGCTCTGTCAAACTCTTCACGCAGTATCGTATCTCCCATTTCATCTTCATCTACATCCTCTTCCATTTCCATAATATTGTCCTCAAGTACATCGCCCTTGTATTACGGAGATGCTTTAGGAACTCAGATGGGAATCCTTCGAGGGATGAAAATTTAGGGAACCGGCAAATGCAGCTGATTGCAGAACGATTCAGCTGTCACCGACGTATATTTCGCGTAATTACGAGGGGAGAGAAGTTACGGTTCGTACGGAGGCATTAAATAGTCGTTCTTCCCTCGCTCTATTTGCAAGTGGAAGGGGAAAGGAAATGAATTGTAGTGGTACATGGTACCCTCCGACACGCACCGTACGATGACTTTCAGAGTATGTACGTAGATGTAGTTGTTAATGTAATCACTGATAGCACTTAAGGACAACTCAAATGCAACTGCGCGACTACAGGCCACTAGTTTTGCGGGAGGTAATTTAAGCTTCCGAGTGACACAGTATATAAAACAAACTAGATTCTATGCAAGTATGTTCTGATAAGTATGTGAAAACTGTCAAATTTAACTCTTAAGAAGTGTTAACGGCAATAATGCTTACTTAATTACCGAACAGCGACGAACTGAATTTAATGAACAGCGACAAAGGAATCAGATCGAGCACATGGTTTTAATTGAACGCCAAATGTATTACCCATAACGATCGATTCTAATAAGCCATCCACGTTCACAAGTAAGTTCCCTCTTACACGAAGTTACAGAAACAATTTAGATGTGTTACCAATTAAGACGTGGCTAAGCAGATGCAATCGGCAGCTCTAACCCCATAATTATGAGTAGGACTGAGTCTTCGCTCATCAAACGGCTGGCACGTTCTACTGTATCAGGCTGGGCGTCGTTAGGACACTCGCCGCAGTATGTAGCCCTGTAAACTCGCGCACGTCTGTTCTACAAGACAACGCATCTCGCCAACCTGTGCGCCGTCCAGTGCAACCTTCGGTGACAACAATCAAAATTCGAAGACAACGACAATGTCTGTTCGACCATTCGGTTCAGTCGCAAATTTGAAAGCGTTTGCAAACACGTGGTGAATGTTTCATTCACAATTCTACATTTTAACTTTAGAAAATAAATACGTAGTTATTACGACTTAGCATCTAATTATTATTAATGGAATCAAATGATGAAAGCATCCATGAGACACCTCTAATGGCTAAGTAAACATTACGTGTAGCTGAATCGACTTTACTGGTTAAAAAATGCATTAAAAGAGCCGTGATGTCACACGTTCTTTCCGCTGTCATACTACGATCGATATTAAAGAATCTGTAACTCTACTCTCTTCGATTTTAGTTATTTGCTCATAACTTTATAAAATCAATGTTTACAGTTCACTTGTCTGTTCTGCACAGCTCTGATGTACTTTCTTTTGTCTCGCCTTACATTTGGAGGCAGAGTAATATGTCTCCTACACATTCCCAACTGGGAACAACCCTTTCACCTCACTTCCAGTTATGTGGGATTTGGCTGTTGGGTTCTGTGAAAAGACTGTTTCCAGTACAGAAAAAAATATCTCCAATAGAGACAACTGTACTCTGATTTAATAAAATAGACAACGAGAATATTCTGGAATTAGTATTTGTGTAATAAGAATGCAATTACTTTATTGATATAGGAGTAACAAGACAACTAAAACATTCTTCATTATGCATATAACTTTGAAAAAGCTGTCAAGATATATAAGGAGATATAGAGTATTAGTTCCACTATCAGGCCTAGGAAATATATAGGGTGCCAGTCCATGAGCTATCAATGTTGGCAGCTTCGTGGATGATTGAATTTCTTCTTCTTTTGCCATTTACAGATTAGGCCTTTCGAATTGTTCTAGCCTCAGCTCCATATTTTAACTAGCCGTTCTATGTCACTCTTCTCCCAAGTTTAGTATTGTAAGGCCATCTTTGGAATCTTTGTTTCCTCCATTTCTTCCGGATGTTCCTTCCCATTTTGTTTATGTTCTTCTATTTTGTGGTTTACTGCAAAAATATTCAGTTCAAGTGTAATGTTCTCATTAGGAATTCTGTCCAATGGATTGCGTCCTTTGACTGCTTGTAAAAATTTCAGCAGCCTGAACATGGCTGAAATCTTTCCTCTTCAAAACTCAGGATTCACTACCATAAGTAGAAGAATTACAGCCACCACCTTACAGAATCTCATTTTTTTGTCTTTTCCTGCAATTTGTAATGTTCTATTGTAGTGCCATACATACTCTGATACGTCTGTAGTTCGCTGTCTACATCCTCACCATCGTTAAAAGTAATGTAGCTCCCTAGGCAATTGAAGTGCGGAAACCAATTCTGATCGTCGATTACAGTTTTGCCTCGTACTTGGTATTTCCCATTGAATGCCATTCTCTCAGATTTATTTACTGCAATCTTAAAATTATTGTACGTGCCGATTAGTTTAAAAGATGGATTTATTTGCGTAATTCGTCGTCAGAATTGCCATAAATACAATATTCATCAGCATATAGCAGTATGTTAACATATTTATTCTTGTGTACATGGACTCTTTCTTTCTTTCCATTTAGGGATAACATCGTCTATATAAATATTAAAAAGAGTAGTCGATTAATTACATCCTTGCCTCAGACTTTCGTTAATTAAAAGCTTTTCCCTGTATAATTATATATGTCAAGTATAATATAAGATCCATTATACAGACTCTTGGTGCAAATTATTAAGTGATTTGTGTATCCACGTTTTGACATAATTCCCATGGGCCCTTTCTATCCACCATGAAACCCAGATACAATGGCAAAGTAAGTTCTCTTCTTTCCTGCATTATTTGTCGCACAGGAATTATATTATCGCTATATGATCTTTCCCTTATGGAGCCACTTTGTTCTTCTAGAAGTAGTACTTCTGTAATAGTCTTTAACCTGTTATCTGATGCAACTGAGTATATTTTGAACGCAATGTTTTACATGCTGACACCTCTATATCCTAAAGTTTTGCTGCGATCACCTTTCGTGATAACACTTTTGCTATAAACCAGTCTTCCATAATTCTAGTGTTTAGCCAGCAGATATTGGTTCGATGTAAATTTCTTAAGTTAAGCAATAATTCTCATGTTTAAACAAGACTGTATGAATTTTCGTTTTTTAATTATATCTTCCATTTCTTGTAAGATAATTAAATCCATGTTAATATAATCTGTTAAACCTGCGGGAAAAAAACTGTACTCACTTTTAGAGATTTCCAACTCACTCAAAATTTATTGTTACAACAGTGCATATGGAGTACATGAAATGAATACATTGACAGATCAGTGGCACAACCGGTTGTTAGGTACCATCTATCGACGCATACTGAAACACCCACATTGCTACGTGGTGTAGCCTCCACAGGCGGCAACTCGGGCACTGACTCTGGCATCCAGTCGATCGTACAGATGGCGAATACTCTCTTGGCATACGTTGTGCCACGCCTGCTCGACCTGCTCCCTTAGTTCTGTAAGAGTTGTTGTATGATGAGTCGCACGAGTCACGTCTCGTCCCATATATCCCACATTTACTTGATTGGAGACAAGCCCGGAGATCGTGCTGGCCAGAGAAGTTGCTGTACATTTTGCAGAGCACGTTGAGTTTCACAGGCAGCGTGTGGGCGAGCATTATCCTGCTGGAACAACACATCACCTTCCTGTTGCAAGAACAGCAAAAGAATGAGTCTAGCAACATTCTGCATGTACGGAGCGCTGGGTTAGCGTCCCCTCCAGAAACACCAAAGATGAACGGAAGTTGTAGCCATAAGGCCTGGCGAGCTGTGCACGTCGATGCTGTGGCATGAGCGGAAGACGAGCGTCAGGTGTGCGTGCCCGTAGTCCCATTGCTAACAACTGGTTTGCAACAGGTCGTGTTCACACGTCTAGCCTCAGAAGCTGTCTTATCTGTGCTGTGGTGACTGTACGATCTGCCTGCCACTGCTGCCCTTACAATAAGACGATCCTGGCGGTCGCCTTTGCTGCGAGGAAATCCAGACTCTCATCTACGGGAGTGACAATGTTCACGTGATCACTGATACCAGCACCGTTGCACAACTGACGCAGCGCGTCCAACTCGTGTGCCGGTTCTCCGAAAGGACCATTCCGCCATTCGGAAGGCCTCAATTGGACCACTCTCAAACTCGCTCAGTTGGTTGTAGGAAGCACGAGTACGTCTCCGTGGCATGGATGTCTGCTTGCTTCACAGTTAACAGCACACTGAGCCTTCTGGCTCTGAGCATTCCCTATTAAAGAGTAGATACAGATTGCACTCCAGTAGCTCTGTCATTACCCTATCTGTTGGCGGACGACGTTGAAATCATTATCAGTAAATCCATTATCCCCCAGGTGGAATGTGCTGTCATCGAATCAAAATGGTCAGTTTTTTCCGGTAGTGTATTTTCGTAATTCCGTCGGGCTATACCACAGAGTCTTGTAATGTTTTGCCCATTGTTCCCGTTTTATTACATTTATTTGCGCTATATCTTTCTCAGATCTATTTAAGTGTGTTAATATTTTGAAAGCGATGCCTTGGCTGTCACATACATCAGATTCTACCTCTGCGACAAATCGATCCTAACTATCTCGATGAGTATTAGAAGCTGTTGCCTTCCAGTACGGAGTTGGCTAGCCAAAGGCTAGAGGAAGACAACCTCGATTAAAAATTACCCAGTCCTCCAGCTTGGGGCTTGTGCAACTGGGTTGGTAGCTCCTCGTGTAAAAACCTCATTATTCATCAGAGTCATTATTGAACCATGACCATAAAAAAACATGACAAAACCCTTACAGTCGGTGACTGACCATTTTATTTAATTTTTCATTTTTCGGTCGTAATTCTTCTGACACCAATGACGCCTGTGGGCTGAGGATAACACGGCGGCCGGTTGGTACCGTTGGGTCTGCATGGCCTGTTCCGGCGCAGTTTCGTTTTTTTTTCTTTTTTTTTTACAGTTTCCTCTGCATTGAGCTCGCTTAAAATATTATATCAGTTCTGAGTACAAATTACTGAATAAGGTATGGACAATATTTAACTCTCCTCTGAAGAGCAACGACATTGGAAAGAAAATCTGAATAGTAATCGCATTGTATGATGGTGCTAAGTTAGGTTACATCAGCTGAAGATGGGCGGTGGTGTTCGTCGTTTTAACTGGCAAAAACGTTGACCCCAGAACTAAATCCAATGGCTCTCAGGTTGCACACCAGTTGACTCCCCACTTTGCTCTGCTGTCGTCGGCTACTGCAGCCCCCTAAATACCCGGAAGCAGCAAGATACTGATCTAGATGTAACTCCTCTTACGTGACAGACGCACACTACGAAATAGAGCGGCAAAAGTTGAGCCCTCCGTTAAGTCAGCCGTGCAGCCTCCTGCGCAAGCACGAGCCACTTCTCGTCCCATTATATCCCAGATTTGCTTGATTGACCCTGCTGTACCCGTGGAGCATTATTGGCTGGAGCACTACTGTCTTGGGTAAAACGGCCATTTAGTGGAAGTCTTTCTATTTGACGCCACTTGACGACTTTCGCGTCGATCACAGGCAGAAGAAGAGGCAGTACGACCACGTATCCGACCATCCTGCCCCTTCTTATAGTTAATGTTTCCCGCACATTCCTTCTCGCTGCTACTGTGGAGGGTTTCCTCATTTCCTATCTTATCCGTCAACGTATTTTTCAGCATGCTACTGTATCACTACACCTAAAACGCTTCGAGACTGTCCTTTTTCTCATTTTTCACATTCCACGAATCCCTTCCGTATAATACTTTGCTCCATACCTTTTTCCTCAAACTGAGTAGACTTCTTTTAGTGAGGATAGTCCTCCTTGCTTACCTAATGTGCTTCTTCTATCCTCCTTGTTCCGTACGTCATGCGTTATTTTGCTTCCAAGGTAGCAGAATTCATTCGCTTCATCAACTACGTAAATCGTATCATTTTTCCTTTGACAGTTCAAATGGTTCAAATGGCTCTAACCACTATGGGACTTAACATCTGAGGTCATCAGTCCCCTAGACTGAGAACTTCTTAAACCTAACTAACATGAGGGCATCACGCACATCCATTGGCCGAGGCAGGATTCGAACTTGCGATCGCAGCAGCAACGCGTTTCCCGATTGAAGCGCCTAGAACCACTCCGCCACAGCGGCCGGTCTTTGACAGTTCACACTTACAGAACACTTTACACTAATAAACGGAATACAATATTAACCATGTCAAAGAATGAGCAACAGGACTATTTTTTTTCTTTAAATAATCGATTTAAACCGCAAGCCTCAAGCAAGAAATCAGTACCAAATACAAATTATAATGCAATAATGTAAGTCATTTCTTAATTAAACCAATTTGGCCTTGGAATGATTAAAAGAACTACTTCCCCCAAAACTTTAAGAACAAATCACTACTTACGGATCTTAAAAGGGATTTTAAAAATAAATTTAAATTAATTTGAATAGTAATCAGACTACCCTTTGAAAGAAACATCTGCAGCTGCCATTACTAAATCACAAGTTCAAATACTCAGTTTTCAGAACAGACCAACAACGAAAGTTAAATGCCAACAGTTATGATCCAGCAAGGTTTTCTTTAACGTGCATGGAATGAATGCAAAACGGAAGTGGTGGTAAAATAATTAGAAAAACACCTCAAACATTGACCAAGTAAGCTCAAAATTTCCAAATATTAGCACAATAAGTACAAGCGTGAAATAGTCGGAATTACAAAATCTGAAGGTTAATCATAAATAGGAGAAAATTGCCCAATTCAGACGAGACAAAAAATATTTGGCGGAAGATATTAACATAATAGCTTATAAATAATAGTGTTGGCTAAACAAACTTAATAAATGCTGCTAGTGCGAACACCTCCACTAAGGTAATGTCGGGCAGCCACAAACATTCCCGAAAAGTACAGTGCCGGTGTGAAACAGCAACAGGTCCCCATGGCCAAGCGCCGCTCCCAAATAGCGAACCCATAACTCGTAAAACTAAGAGGTGTTAGCAAACGCCACTCAGGTGAAACACGAGCTAAAGGAAACAAGCTAAGAAGGTGTAATTCGCCCGCACCTTAATAACTTAATGGCATAAAACCTTCAAAATCACCATAATAATCAAACAGTAACGTTACTCAAAATTGCACAGAGCAAATACCGCTTAATAACATAAAACAGTAATAATATGGCGTAATAAACGTCTCCCGAAAACAACTTCACTGAATAGGGTGAAATCTTTAACCTCAGAAAGTTACTTGAAATAGAGTAACAGTGAATAAGTTATCTAGACTATGCAGCCAGAGACTTGTTTGCACCAAGCTAAAATTTCTACGAGGAACAGGAGCTTACCTATACGAGGTGGTACTTAATTTCTAGCACTTAACAAGTAAGGCTCTCTACCGTGGCACTTAGATTTCAGAATGACCTAAAACACAATTTGAACAGCAACCATTAGGCTGACAATTTCCCTTAAAATGATTAAGAGATGACACAAAAAATCCAAGAAAATATCCCAAGGCGTTATAAACAACCACTTAATAAACCAGATTTACCACAGAGCTTATGAACATTTCAATTTGAATAGACATGCCTATACAAGCTTCCTTGGCGCTTCAGTGTATATTGAATTGGAGAATGTACGCCGTTGTGTTACAGTTATAAACAGTGTTTTGTGAATAGCAGATTGCATTTACTGAGTGACTTCATTATCGCGAATGCGTTGTAGAAGTTCAAGTCGAGCAGCTCTGGTTTATTTATGATTAAACATTATTACGAGGAAGTGATAGTTTACTTACTCAATGGCCGGGAGATTACTCTTTTACTTCAGTTAATTTTTCCGTACTGTTGGTTAACACCTTTTTCTCTCGACTCTTCTGACCAGTCAGACTGCAGAGTGACAAGTAACGGCTTGTTAATTATTATTAGAATCGGAATAATTACAGCTGTTACAGTTAAAGCTCCATTTTTGTGTGGTTCCTCCGTAAGACGGAAACGGCATCTTGAAGCACTCAGGTTTCCTCAGTATGGTTAGCTGATTAAGCAACTGCTCCCGAAGAACATAACCGGGATTGGCAGCTCTCTCTAATGCCCGCGACGCTGTCATTAGCATGCAGCATTTCCGAACGGGAGCGGCTGATGAACTGCTGCATCTTACGTCCTCTGAGTCGCTACCACAGAGCACTCCGTGTGCCTAGCGTTCATCTCTAAGGCTCCAGTCGAATTACACTGTGTCGCTACGTGCTCTAATGGGTTTTCTCTATTTTCCCACTGTTGAATGTCGATTCATAGTGGAAAGTAACGATATGGAACGGAAGTCAGACTCACTGACAGACTATGGTGTTTCACACTACATGGAGCGTCAGCCTCACTTCGCTTAACCCAGTACCAAACCGTGAAAGCGAGGCTATGATATACCATCCACGTTACAAAAAAACGCAACATAGTAACATAATTCAGGAACTAGCAATTATACAGTTTATTAATGAACAAAGCAAACTTCGAAATGGATCTTCTTGCCAAGCATTGCATAGTAAATTTTCCACACTGCTGGGTAGTGGAAAAACAGGAACAATCTCATTAAACATTGCAAAACATGAACATTTATTTGCCCAAGAAAATATAAACACATGAAACAATATTTAGAAGGAAACACACACTGCCTTTTTACCTGTCTTTCTTAATAACAACTAACGTCGACGAAAGTTATACTTTTCTCCTTCAGTAAAGCTAACGGTTCTTTTATGAAAATTGATTCCTCTGTTTCTGTTCTTATGTATGCACGGTGTAGGTTTTTCTCCGTCCTGGTACTGAAAATCTTAAACAATGTTTTGCATTCAGGTATTTGCCTCTGTGGGAAGACATTCAGAGGATAAAATATTCGAATCCTCACAGAACTTTCAGAAAGTGTCGCGAAAACAAAGCAAACGATAGAATAGACATTGAGGAGGGACAGAAGTTCAAAATCCATTGCTGTAACATTAATGAGCGTGACGAGCAGACGTCAGTTTCCGATTTTAATACACGATGCCACTGTCCCCCGACCTATTCTAATGTCGAAGTATTCTTCTCGAGAATCGTTCATAGCGTCGTCCTGTTGTGTATCGTTGACATCCTGTGTGAATGCCACCATTTGAAATACATCGTGCAGTGTTTTGACGTTCCCTTCCGTGGTATCCAGGGTAAATCGCCCTTTCCTCTCGTTGGATTGTCCATTGTAGGTTCGCCAGCCCCCGTGGTGTGCCGTTATAAAATTGTGGCTGCACTAAATCTCCTTCATGCCACACTGTTCATCTGCCAAACGAGGTCTCCCAGAAATACTTAGGATAGGCATTTCTACGTTTTGCTGACATGTTGTCGCATAAGTTTTCTAGAAAGGAGATGCTATAGGAAGGGCGTTGGTTGGGGCGTTGACCGTAAATGTTACGTTGACTCACGAGATATCACGTGAGCTCGCGTGACGAACTACGAGGCGCGGCAGTGGATTGGGGGTGACCATCTATGGTCATACACGTGGCCCTGCAGGGCGGTGTCTGGAAGCGCCAACGTGGAAAGGACGGCATGGTCTGCTGCACAGTATAAAGGCAGAAGCGGCGTAGCGCGTGGGACAATTGAGCACCGGCTGTGTTTTGGGAGGGACGTCTGTGTAGGTGAGCCCTGGTGCCTGGCTCTGCTCGCGCTCGTACTTAACCACTTACCTCCCTCCATGGGATTTTGCAATCAGGAGTAGTGTACTTCATTCATTATCCAATTCTTGCTCAGACGAGCAATCAAAACATTGTAGTTACTCAAATCTTGCCTTTGTTCGATTATTTTCTGACTGAGTTCCATAACTCTCTCAAACTTCCAGTTAGAAATTCCACGTTAGCTAACTGGACGGGCCTTCTCCAGTCTCCAGTGTCACTGACCGTCTAGGGGGATCCTGTTCAGTCTATTTAACATGTATCTCATTGCAGCCTGACTGTGATTCTGCAGGTAGTTTGAGATTGCATTTAAGATCGTGTCACTTGTTGTGGGTTTTCTGTATATGTCAAATGTGTGTTTGTTATTGTTTTTTCTTATGATTATGTCTAAAAAGTTGAGTAAGTTTTCTTGTTCTTCGTCTGTTGTGAACTTTAAGTTTTTGGGTACAATATATTTTATGTCTTTGTGTAGTTGCTGTATTCTATTTTTAGCTTCTTCTACTATGCATATTATGTCACCCATGTATCTGTACCAGTAGATGGCCACACGAATGAAGAATATTCTTCCAGCTTTAACCCAATTTTAATTAATCTGGATGACGGATCTGATATACTATCTACCCATTTTAGGAGTTTATGGACAATACATATCAGGAACTTTCTTCCAAATACTTCACTGGCCAACAGATGGTCGACATTTCCATCTCAATCGCACCATACTCCCTTTCTACCACGTTCAACGCTCTCACGGCTTACGTGACAGCTAAGTTGCTTCCAATTCTCCTCTGACTTAAAAACGCTCCAATACTTGAATGGCTAGCGTCCATTGTAATTATTAAATCCTTTCCAAAGTCCGGGTACTTAGTATGAGCGGGCTAATCAGCTTTACTCTCAAATGCTGAAAAGCATTTTCTTGCTCGACACCCCAGGCGTAACGCATTTCTTTCTTTTAAAAATGGTTCAAATGTTTCTGAGCACTATGGGACTTAACTTCTGACATCATCAGTCCCCTAGAACGTAGAACTACTTAAACCTAACTAACCTAAGGACATCACACACATCAATGCCCGAGGCAGGATTCGAACCTGCGACCGTAGCGGTCGCGTGGTTCCAGACTGTAGCGCCTAGAACCGCTCGGCCACTCCGGCCGGCTTTCTTTCTTTAATAATTCATGTTGCGTGTTCACGATTCTACTGAAGTTGCTTATAAAACGATGCTTTAATTGCATCGTTGTTTTGGGCTGCGGATACTCCTCTACAATCTTAATCTGCTGTGGAACTGACCTCAAGCCCTGAGCCTATAAAATATGACCCAAATAGCGCAATTCCTTCCGCAAAAACGCGCACTTGTCCACTTGTAGCTTTAAATTGTGGAGTCCAAGGTTTTTTGAACACTTTGCGTCAGCTGTGCATTATGTTCCTGTAAGAAGGTGGTAAATGTTACCACGTCATCCAAATAGATGAACAATTTCTTACCTTGTAGAGCTGTCGAGACGTTTTCATTAACTTCCGAAATGTACTAGGAGCCGTTTTAAGACCCATGGGGATTCATTTGTACTGTTAATGCGCATACGATGTAGTGAAAGCCGTCTTTTCACGATACTGTTTGTCTAATAAGACTTCAAATGGTTCAAATGGCTCTGAGTACTATGGGACTTAACATCTGAGGTCAGCAGTCCCCTAGAACTTAGAACTACTTAAACCTAACTAACCTAAGGACATCACAAACATCCATGCCCGAGGCAGGATTCGAACCTGCGACCGTAGTGGTCGCGCGGTTCCAGACTGAAGCGCCTAGAACCGCTTGGCTACAACGGCCGGCTAATAAGACTTAATAGAGCCCTTAGCTAAGTCGAGGGTCGGGAAGTATTTTTTCCGCTCCTAGACCATCAAGTATTTTTTATTTTGTTATTAATGGATACCCCGACTTCAGGAAGATCTCGTTAAGTCGCCTATAGTCCACAACTATTCGCCTCTGCCGCGCGGGATTAGCCGAGCAGTCAAGGGCGCTGCAGTCATGGACTGTGCGGCTAGTCCCGGCGGAGGTTCGAGTCCTCCCTCGGGCATGGGTGTGTGTTTGTTTGTTCTTAAGATAATTTCGGTTAAGTAGTGTGTAAGCTTCGGGACTGATGACTTTAGCAGTTAAGTCCCATAAGACTTCACACACATTTGAACATTTTTTTTTACTCGCCACTTTTGCTTTCCACTGGCATCTATCTTTTTCGGAATTAAAATCAAGGGAAAATTCCAACGACTTTTATTTGGTACGGTAATGTCATCCTCTAACATTATTTGAATTTTCGGCTGGAAGACCTCCTTTTGTACTTACGGTATTCTGTAGGTTCGCGAACAAACCACCCGACCGTCTGCTTCCGGCAGCAGTTTAATATCATGCCTGATACTAACTGTGTAAGATAATACATCTCCAGGCGATTTGAAAACATTGCTGTACATGGTGCATAACTATAATTGCTGCTTTCTCTTCCGCATTTAAATGACTCGTGAGAATGTTCTCCTTTAGTGCACTTATTCTTGATTTCAGCTGTGACCTGGTTCTTCTGACAGTGTTCACACTGAATGATTGCCGCAACAATGTCCGCTCCGGAACTGCAACTGCTACCTCCCATGGCAGTCTACTGACACACTCTCATCTGTAGTGTTCAGCACACTCGTTAGTCGTTGCTTCTGACTCTACTTTTAGTAATGCATGCCCTTGGTGATTTCCTGTTTCGGATTGATAGCCTGCCTCATTTTACTCGCCTCTATTTTTACTCGACTCACCCGTTCCTCCCGTGACCTGTTGTTCATGCTGAAACAAATTATTTGCGCTCTTTTTGCTTTTTTCTGTCACTGCTTGTTGCCTGCCTCTTCGAGTTCTGAAAGTTAACGAGCTTCTGCTTGTGTTCAATCTCGCCTTTCCACATGTTTCTCGCTTTGTGCTTAAGCGTCTCCCGCTAGAGCCATCTATTTTCTTTGAATGAACTACGCGGAGCTCACCGTCAGATTCTGTCTTCCTTTCCTTACACGCCTTTCGCTCAGCGTCGGAGGTTTGAAACGGAATTCCCTTTTTTGTACCTGCACAATCGTATTACCAAGTTTCCGACTTCTACACTATGTGATCAAAAGAATCCTGACACCACAAAAACATACATTTTTCATATTAGGTGCATTATGATGCCACCAACTGCCAGGTACTCCATATCAGCGACCTCAGTAGTCATTAGACATCGTGAGAGAGCAGAATGGGGCGCTCCGCGGAACTCACGGACTTCGAACGTGGTCAGGTGATTGGATGTGACTTGTGTGAGACGTCTGTGCGCGAGATTTCCACACTCCTAAACATCCCTAGCTCCACTGTTTCCGATATGATAGTGAAGTGGAAACGTGAAGGGACACGTATAGCACAAAAGCGAACAGGACGACCTCGTCTGTCGACTGACAGAGACCGCCGAGAGCTAAAGAGGGCAGTCATGTGTAATAGGCAGACATCTATCCACACCATCACACAGGAATTCCAAACTGCGTAAGGATCCACTGCACGTACTGTAACAGTCAAGTGGGATGCAAGAAAACTTTGATTTCATCGTCGTGCGGCTGGTCATAAGCCACACATCACGCCGGTAAACGCCAAACGACGGCTCGTTTGGTGTAGGAAGCGTGAACATTGGACGATTGAACACTGGAAAAACGTTGTGTGGAGTGACGAATCACGGTACGCAATGTGGCGATCAGATGGGAGGGTGTGGGAGTGCCGAATTCCCAGTGAACGTCGTCTGCAACGTGTGTGGTGCCAACAGTAAAATTCGGAGGCGGTGGTGTTATGGTGTGGTCATGTTTTTCACGGAGAGGGCTTGCACCCCTTGTTGTTTTGCGTGGCACTATCACAGCACAGGCCTACATTGATGTTTTAAGCACCTTCTTGCTTCGCAATGTTGAAGAGCAATATTCGGCAATGGCGATTGCATCTTTGAACATGATCAAGCACCTGTTCACAATGCACGGCCTGTGACAGAGTGGTTACACGACAATAACATCCCTGTAATCGGCTGGCCTGCACAGAGTCCTGACCTGAATCCTATAGAACACATTTGGGAAGTTTTGGAACGCCAACTTCGTGCCAGGCCTCCCCGACCGACATCGATAACTCTCCTCAGTGCAGCACTCCGCAAAGAATGGGCTGCCGTTCGCCAAGAAACCTTCCAGCACCTGATTGAACGTATGCCTGTGAGAGTGGAAGCTGTCATAAAGGCTAACGGTGGGCCAACACCATATTGAATTCCAGCATTACCGATGGAGAGCGCCACGAACTTGTAAGTCACTTTGACCGAGGTGTCCGGATACTTTTGGTCACATAGTGCAGTACCAATCAGCATCGAGTGGAGCTCACACTCTTGGTCTGTCTTCATTCTTATCCCTTCCCCGGAGATCCACAGGCTTCCGGTGGCATAACTGATTACGACTCCATGTTGTTTGATAAAGTCTCAGCTCACTAGCACGTGAAATGGAAGATCCACTTTCTCCCCAGTTATAGTATGTGGAAACGATGCCTCACCTGCATTACGTTTCTCGTTTATAATCCGAGGGTTACAGTCTCCTCTGTCCTTGCCACCATATTAGCAATTCCTCGAATCCTAATATGTTCGGCTTCTTATTACACTATCCGCGGTTTTTCAAGCTACATAACCTAACTAGGCTTATCTGCGCATCGCTATCTACGAGACATATCAGGCAATTAGTATTGCAGTCGTGATACTCAAATTGTATAAAGTCAATTTTTATTTTCGCAGTCGACTGTTAACATCTTTCCAAGTAAGACGTAAGGTGACAGTTTTTTTACAGCTTCACTTAGTTTTCTTAACTTTTATTTCTCCTACGTGCATTGTATGTCCAGCGTTTTTTGACAGTCTCTCGTATAATGGTCGTTCTGCTTTTATCTGCACGACACTCTCGCGCCATATAACGTGGTTTCCTACGCGTGAAACAGTTGGTGGCTTTCTTTGCGGTCTGCGGCACCGCACCATCACTTCAGAGGATCATCTTTTCTCGGGACGAGGCTATCGAGCTCTCCCTATCTCTACAGCCTCTGCTACTGTTATTTGCTCACCTGGCACCTCGCACGTTCTGTCATCGTAAATCCCTTGGATAAACACTGCGTAGCTTAATTTCCAAATGAGAGCAAGGCTGCCTTCTTGTGTCGATTCTTGCATTGTACCCCTGATTTCTTCCCTGAAATGGTGCTGCATGGTATGCAACCTCGAGCCTCACTCAGCTATACTTTACCACGTTCTTGCCGACTTTCAAACATCTGATATGCGTAGAAGACAAGTGATCTTTTAGTAGCTTACATTTCTACTAATACGGCACGAACTACGTGCCAAGCGGCGCTTAGATGTCTCACTAATAATTTGCTATATGCTGACCCATCTATTTTAGTTACAACAAATTTCAACAGGGTCTCATGCTCATCTGGGTCTGTAAGTTCAAATGCAATATCACAATTGTCAAGAAACATATTTAGTGTGTTCTTAGTGCCATCCAACGATTATTAATTTTCGCACATCCGCTAAACTAACAAATTGCCCGCTTTATACATCTACATGATTACTCTGCAATTCACATTTGAGTGCTTGGCAGAGGATTCATCGAACCACAATCATACTATCTCTCTGCCATTCCACTCCCGAACAGCACGTGGGAAAAACGAACACCTAAACCTTTCTGTTCGAGCTCTGATTTCTCTTATTTTATTTTGATGATCATTCCTACCTATGTGGGTTGGGCTCAACAAAATATTTTCGCATTCGGAAGAGAAAGTTGGTGACTGAAATTTCGTAAATAGATCTCGCCGCGACGAAAAACGTGTTTGCTTTAATGACTTCCATCCCAACTCGCGCATCATATCTTCCACACTCTCTCCCCTATTACGTGATAATACAAAACGAGCTGCCCTTTTTTACACCCTTTCGATGTCATCCGTCAATCCCACCTGGTAAGGATCCCACACCGCGCACCAATATTCTAACAGAGGACGAACGAGTGTAGTGTAAGCTGTCTCTTTAGTGGGCTTGTTGCATCTTCTAAATGTCCTGCCAATGACACGCAACCTTTGGCTCGCCTTCCCCACAATATTATCTATGTGGTCTTTCCAACTGAAGTTGTTCGTGATTTTAACACCCAGGAACTTAGTTGAATTGACAGCCTTGAGAATTGTACTATTTATCGAGTAATCGAATTCCAACGGATTTCTTTTGAAACTCATGTGGATCACCTCACACTTTTCGTTATTTAGCGTCAACTGCCACCTGCCACACCATACAGCGATCTTTTCTAAATCGCTTTGCAACTGATACAGCATCATCTGTGAACAACCTAAGAGAACTGCTCAGATTGTCACCCAGGTCATTTATATAGATCAGGAAGAGCAGAGGTCCCAGGACGCTTCCCTGGGGAACAACCGATATCACTTCAGTTTTACTCGATGATTTGCCGTCTATTACTACGAACTGCGACCTTCCTGACAGGAAATCACGAATCCAGTCGCACAACTGAGACGATACCCCATAGGCCCGCAGCTTGATTAGAAGTCCCTTGTGAGGAACGGTGTCAAAAGCTTTCCGGAAATCTAGAAATACGGAATCAACTTGAGATCCCCTGTCGATAGCGGCCATTACTTCGTGCGAATAAAGAGCTAGCTGCGATGCACAAGAACGATGTTTTCTGAAACCATGCTGATTACGTATCAATAGATCGTTCCCTTCGAGGTGATTCATAATGTTTGAATACAGCGTGACTCAGAGCCTGCGTCAGAAACATTATCCCCATCTCGTCGCAAGTCTGCTAGTCTTTAAACTGGCCATTGGAATGCCGACCGCTGCCGTTGCTTTTGACCGCCCTCTGCTGCGAAGCGTTGCCCTTGCGCCGCCGTTCGTCGTCGCAGCCGCCGCCCCTGCCGGTGTCTGCCTCCGCAGTCCCACGCTGCCGCCACGACCTGGTGCGTCTGCCTGCCCTGTGGCCGCTGCTGGCTGTCCGCACGCCGTCTGTTAGCCGCGCAGCTGCCTACCCTCGCCGGTGCTGCTGCACCGCGTCTGCGTGGTCTGCGACCCCGTGCTGTTACCTGCTTCCGATGCTACTCAAAAATGGCTCTGAGCACTGAGGGACTTAACCTCTGAGGTCATCAGTCCCCTAGAACTTAGAACTACTTAAACCTAACTAACCTAAGGACATCACACACATCCATGCCCGAGGCAGGATTCGAACCTGCGACCGTAGCAGTCTCCCGGATGCTACTGCTGGCTGCCTCTCGCACCGTCATACGCGACCTCTCGCCGCTGTCCGCAACTGTCGCTGCCGATGCGCCGCCTCTGCATGTCGTCAGCGACTCCACGCTGCCCGCCGTCGCCGCAGGCTGTCCTCGCGCCCTAGTCCGCTGCTACAGAGGCTGCACCGTCCCCGCCGCCTCCCGGGATGACCACTCCGTCCCCAGTAACCGTATCTCTGCTGCGCTGGCTCCGGCCTCTTTTTCTGTCTTTTACAGGCGCCGTCCGTTCCTTGGCGCTAGATAGGAACCGACTTCTTCTTTTTCTTCTCGGGAGTTACCCATTATACAACAAACAGTATT
Organism: Schistocerca nitens; assembly: GCF_023898315.1. Classification (NCBI taxonomy): domain Eukaryota; kingdom Metazoa; phylum Arthropoda; class Insecta; order Orthoptera; family Acrididae; genus Schistocerca; species Schistocerca nitens. Next base: position 547,601,330 of record NC_064618.1, read on the forward strand.
AAAAATGAACACAAAGAAACAACTGTAGATAAACTAAACAGAAAAATAAAGACACAAATAATGAAAAAAACCAAACCAAACCACACCAACACATACAATCTGCACAACTACAATAAAACTGCTTACAGTGACATACCACAACAAATTCACACATAAAATAGGTAACACAGTCAAAAAACACGGCTTATACATTGCTTACAAAACAAAAATTCAATACAAAGCACATCCGAAAACTGAAATCAAAACCAGACAGATACCAACAATCTGGTAACTGTCAGCTTAGTTGCAGAGATTCTGAAAAGACATGCACTGGAATGACTGGCAAGACATCCGACACAAGATATAAACAACACGTACGAGACATGCACTGGAATGACTCTCAAGACATTCGACACAAGATATAAACAAGACGTACGAGCATTTAAATACCGTAAAAAAAATCAATATTTGCAGGTCATCTAAAAAAAGAACACCGTAGACCATGCAATATTCAAAAAGGTATGAACATCAGGAGAATCAGTTACTACAGCCGTCTCCTCCCTTTCCAAAAAAATTTCCACACGAAGCATTAACACAAAATAAATAGTTACTTAGTGACCATATAAATGTTGGAAACCAGACTCTACATAAAATAGTTGATGAAATTTCATGAAAAGAAAAGAGCCTCTTCCATCCTTCACCCTCTCCCAGTCTCCCTCCACCCTCTCCCAATTTGCCGGCCGCTGTGGCCGAGTGGTTCTAGGCGCATCAGTCTGGAACCGTGCTCCTGCAACGGTCACAGCTTCGAATCCTGCCTCGGGCATGGATGTGTGTGATGTCCTTACGTTAGTTAGTTTTAAGTAGTTCTGTCTAGGGGACTGATGACCTCAGATGTTAAGTCCCATAGTGCTTAGAGCCATTTGAACCATTTTAAACCTCTCCCAATTTCATTTCACTTCTTGCTCGTCACCTTCTCCTCCAGCTCACATTCCATCACACTACTGTACACTTATGAAAAAACACGCGATTTTTTTAGTTCAACGACAGAACAAAAATATCTCAAGAGCTAGAGGAATATGACTATCAGATCCTGCACAGGAGGAGCAAACGAGATGAAGTCGCCGACGCACTCTCGCGAGAGGTCAGGGCAGCGGTGCGCGACTGGAAGGTGCCAGTAGGCTAGGTCAAGACACGGCGCGTCGGGAAGCCACCGGCAGGCGGCGACAGTGGGGCTGTTGGCGCGCGCGAGCAGGGGGCAGGCGCGGCTGACGGGGACACAGGACACAAAAGAAGCTGATCCGCGAACGTAAAAGATGTTAGTCAGGAATGCGAAAACTGAATCAAGGATACAGAAAAATATATGCGGAAACGAAAGACAGCTGAGTGGGGAAAGATGGAAGAGATAAGTGCGACTGAAAAATCCGTAATATTAGAACAGTTTCACGATTCTTCCACTGAAGGACACCAGGGCAAAGGAAGAACCTATGAGCGAATAAAAAAGTACCGAGTATGGAACGACATGAAGAAAGATATAGAAGAATATATTGGGAAATGCGAAAGTTGTCAAAAGAACAAGCTTAACAGAAAACATGTAAAGATGCCTTTAGAGATCATTGAAGACGACTGAGCACATTTTCTAAAAGTGTGACATTGACGTAGCACTTCCATTAAACCAGACGGACAGAGGCGTCAAGTATATTCTTACGTTTCAGGATGCGCTGCCGAAGTTTATGGTAGCTGAACCCATTGAAAGGCAAGATTCCGAACAGTAAGGAGAGTGGTAGTTGACAACGTAATAATGTGGTATGGAATACCGTCAGTATTGCTAAGTGACATGGAAAGTAATTTTGATGAGTGAGACTACGCAAAGGGTATGTAAACTACTGCGAATCGAACGGACGGAGCACTAGAGAGTTCACATCTAACATTAACGGAGATGTTGCGACGCTATTTAAATACAGCACAGACAAATTGAGACAGTTTGGTTTCATTCGCGGAGGCTGTGTGTAATACAACACCGCATGGTGCGGCAGGTTAATCGTGAATCGTTCTTTGGAAGAACGTGTAACTTTCCAGGGGTACTACAGAAAAACCCAGCTGGAGTGAGGTATAATTGTGATGATTATGTGGCAGAGCTAAAGGGGCGCATGCAAGAAATGCACCGATATGCAAGAACTCAGAATGCCCAATTTAAGATAAAAAATAAGGAGTATAACAATAGGATCCAGAATACAAACGAATTTCTACGTGGGGAAGAGGTTCTGTTTGTTTGATGAGAGCGTACGACGAGGCAGGTCACCTAAGTTAGATACACAATGGCAACATCCGCATAGGTGGTACGAACAAAGGAGCCTAAAGCTGTTATAAGTACGAAACGAAATAAATTTGTCACATTTCATGCAAACAGACTAAAGTAATTTTTCTTATTCCAACAATATCATACTGCTTCGTCGGTGTTAGCCTGCTGCTCATTTGGGCTGAGCACACCAGACGAGAACCATACAGACAAGTAATGAAGCTCCAGTGGTCACCTGAACTGTATTATGACAATATGAATTGAATAACAATTTACAGTGTAACGTGGAAAATTGTGTTATTTTAATTTAAGGGAACTGAGAGAGATATTTGAGCGCACTGAGGTTCTGGCGAGCCAAGCAATCGATAATGTAATAACAGAATGGCATTATTGAATATTTGTGCATCAGAGCGCAACATTGCAGAATAACCGTTAAAATGGCACGTAGTAAATATAGATTGGGCAGTTGGCGTGGCATGAGTCCCGTATAAAGATATGAAGAACCTCAAACTTCGTGGGCGAGGTTAGTAAGGTACTGTTGGGAACCCTAGACGAGGATGACGACATATACTTCAAGGCGAAGATAGATGTCTTAGAAGGTGAACAGAAACAGCTATTCAGACTTCTGAAGGAGCAAGTGACAATAGTTAAAGCAACCCCGGCTAATTTTAATCAAACAGTAAGCTCCATGAGAAAAATGAAGAAATTAGCACGCGTGGACTGAAGAAATTAAGCCGGCACATAGTAGAATTTGAGAAGGTTACAGCGAACCGTAATTTTGATCACTGCTAACAAACAGCTGATGCAACTGACGGGCGTTTTCAGTGAGTTAGAACTGGAATACGATATGTTAATATCAGCGATATCATCGCTCAGAAACGTATTCCGGTGCCGCACCTGATCAGTGCAGTTCATATCGTAAACTATCTAGAACTTATAAAAGATGACATCAAAGACAAGCGATTCCCCGTCGACATGATATCTGATAGCAATTAGTCAGAATCGTTGATCTGTATGTTTTCATTGCTGGAAACGTCTTAAGTTAGAGTTAAATGTCCCCCTAGTAGAGAATGACGTGTATAATTTCTACAAAATACTGCCGCTACCGTCAGAAGTGGAAGGAACGAGACATCCATTTACGTATGTTGCCCGACAGAAAAATGTACTGCTAATTGATGACGCGAAACGTCAAAATGCGTAGTTAAGTAACGAGCAGTTAAAGTGTAAGAAGGCGGATCTGAGTCTCAGAATATGCAAGCAAGTATTTGTACTTTTGTTCACGTATGATCATGAAAAGTGTGAGGCTAAGATGCTGCAACAAGTGCGAGAAGTTCCGAAGCACAAGCTAATAGTGTTAAACGAAAGTTTGTGGACACCATTAAGTAATAATGAATGGTTGTTGCCCCGGTAGAGAAGGCCATTGCCATCATCTGTCATAATGAAAGTCCCATAGATATCATGCTCCGAGATAAGTGTCGTGGGTATATGGCTCAGATGGTGATACAGTCTGAAAATATAATACGAACAAATGACCCCAGTAGTGATATTGCCAAACTTAAGCATGGAAATAGACTGCTGCGTAGGGATAATGAGAGGAAGAGTATCAGTGAACTTAAGCTGGAACTGCGAAGACAACCTACAATTAGGAAGTTAGATGACCTAGCAGCTGCAGACATAACTTGGATGAGCTACAAAATGAGACTGAATACCAGAAGAGAAATGCCTTCAGCAACTTCTCATTAAGGCATTCCTCTTCTTGTGGTCTCATGGGCTCTGGTGTAGTAATTATAGTAATATTATGTTGTCTATGCAGACATCGTAAATGTTGCCGATACTATTTTATATTTGTATGCAAAACAGTTGGTAACGATTGTTATACAAGAATGTGTGTTAAAAACTCTATCATAAATCAGTGCCCAGAGAGGGCACTGTTCTACGAGAAGCACATCTGAAGACAGTGGAGAGATATTTTTTGTCAGATCTCTAGTGCCCGCTACACATGTTAGAAGTGAAGTTAGAAGAGGTGTATAGCGATGTGTTAAGACAAAAGTGGACAAATGCTGAAGAATGACAACACTAGTAAAAGTGAGAGAAAACTAATGTAAAGTGTTTTCTCTTTCACGAACTGAAATTGTAATTATGTTGTGAAATGTACATCAATGTATCAAGTGTAATTCATTGTAAAGTTGACCGTAAAATAGTGTGTACACCCATCCTACCAGAAAAGACAATTGGTAGGATAACACGAAATGTCCCATACTGTGAAATAAATTGTATCATATTCCAGGTATTAGAAACTGTAAAAGTGATATTATGTGCGAAATGTTAAATTTATATGTGTTTGTGTTGTGGACCGTTGTAAAGCAATTATGTGCATGTTTTGAACATTATTATAAAAAGCAAACGAGTATGTTTCACAATTAATGGAATAACATTTGAGAAAAACCTTGTATAACAATCTGCAGTCGTTGAGGACAGTGTCTAAAGATTTTTTCCCATTTGCAGGATGGGCGTGGATGTATAGCAAAACCGTAGATATAAGTTCAGAATATAAATAAAGAATTACATAAGATATTAATTAGTATTGTCTGTTATACTGATTGTGGCGTGCAACCGTTGAAACATAAGAATAATTACGCAGTTCAGTTGTCTTGCCGGGAAGACGGCTCCTTCTTTGTTCTGGAAGCCGTCCTGATCGGAAACATATCTGGCATCGCTGCAGATAATTATTTGGCACACCGCCATTATTACATATACTGGGACTCAATCTCACTAGGCGTACTCATAGATGCACACAGCAACAGAATTAATGTAAGTGTCTATGTTGTTTAATTTAGTATAATATTTTGTGAATACTGTGATAGTATTTAATCTTTTGCTTCATTTATGTTGCAAGCTATTGCTCCATTTAAACGGCATCTTGGCAAGGATAAACGTACCGTGTTACAGATTATATCTCAGGTCCTGTAAGAACCAAAGCTTTGGAATTATTCGAACAACGAAGTCCGATAAAGAAAATTCACTCACGGTCCAAATTACAATGAAGGGACCATACGCAAAAAGCCATTGTCAAGCGCGCAAAGTTTGTATAAACCGATCACATATTATTATCATTAATTATTATTAAATGCTTGTTTTTTGATATACTCAAACCTGACAGGAAAAGCCACTATAAATCAAAGAGAACAGCAACCAGAACGAATAAGCTTTCTAGAAAGTACTCAGAGTACTAGGGAAACGATACAGGAAGGGCATTGGTTTGGGCGTTGGCCAGAAATGTTACGTAGACTCACAAGGTATCATGTGAGCTCACATGTCAGGCCGCTAGTTGAGACAGTGCGTTGGCAGTGGCCATATATGCTCATACACGAGGCCCCGCAGGGTGGTATCCGGAAGCACCAATGTTGGAGGGGTGGCGTGCGTGGCCTGCCGCACAGCATAAAGGCAGAGGCGAAGTAGCCCATGGGACGCACTGATAAGTTCCCTCTGTAGTTACAATCAAGAGAATTCAGGATCAAACCCCCCCCCCCCCAAATCACAAATTACATGAAAACACGTAAACCCACAACATAATCCCAGGTAAACCCAGGAGAAACAGACACTCCTCTCACGAGCAACGGGACCCTAGAAAAAAGCGAGGACCATTACCCCTCCCTTCCAAAGGGCAGAAGCAAATCTCGTAAAGACAAAACTCTTCACCAAAATCAGCCTTCAAGTAAGGCTTACAGTATGATATATATATATATATATATATATATATATATATATATATATATATATATATAAAACCCGTAGTGAACTTCAGTGCAGACAGCAGTCCAGGACGGAAGCCTGTGTAGGTCAGGCCGGAACCTGGAGTTATTGTTCTCGCGTTGGTTCTGCTCATGCTCATACCTAGTCACGTACCTCCCTCCATGGGATTTGGCAATCAGAAAGAGCGTACTTTGATTCAAGTCGTCATCCAATTTTTGCTCAGACGAGCAATTAAACATTGTAATTACTCAGCTCTTGCTTTTGTTCGATTATTTCCCGACTGAGTTCCAGAAGTCTTTCAAACTTCCAGTTAGCCATCTCCACGGTAGCTGACTGGACGGACCTTCTCCGTCTTCAATGTCATTGAGAGTCTAGTTTGCTCACTGGACGTGACAACGTGTTTCTGACCAATAAGAAAGTTCCCGCTATTTTCTTGCAGTGTCTTTGGTGCAATCCAATCGCAAAACTATTTAGATATCGTATCTGTAAGATGTGAAAAGGGGCAATTCTCTCTAAATAATGAAAAGCGAGAGGTCATCCACTTGAGTACCTAAAGGAATGTTCACAGCCCTTAGATTTGTGTGATTTATCGTGTAACCGAAATTTAACCGAAATTTAGCTGCAAATTTAGGTTACACGATAAATCACTGCAACGGTAGAGAAATAGCTTGATGGTGGTTCGACGAACTCTTTGCCAGGCCTTAATTATGAATTTCGGAGTAATCAAATGGTTCTGAGCACTATGGGACTCAACTGCTGTGGTCATCAGTCCCCTAGAACTTAGAACTACTTAAACCTAACTAACCTAAGGACATCACACACATCCATGCCCGAGGCAGGATTCGAACCTGCGACCGTAGCAGTCGCACGGTTCCGGACTGCGCGCCTAGAACCGCGAGACCACCGCGGCCGCCTCGGAGTAATCATTTAGATGTAGATATAGATGTAGTTATTCCGCCCTTCTACAGTTGTGACCCAGAACAATGGTATCAGCTTTTGTTCTTCAGAACCAAGCAACAAATATTTCTTGGCTAAAATGTGTTGTGGAAAAACTCTCAAGAACAAATTGAATGGTGAGCTCTTCGTTGCCTGGAACCTACTGCAGAATGGAAGAAACATACTACAATATTTGTAATGTATGGTGAAATTATACGGTCGCTGAACAGAGATCTTCAGAATAAACATTAATTTTTGTCTGGAAAGTTTCTCAGTATACAGCAGCCATTTAATGATATTGAAAAGAAACTTCCTGCCACTGAAGACTTAATTGTTAGACATCCATTTAGGAAGGAAATACATGTCTTGAGGGGTAATTTATGTGATTAAATATAACGTATAAATGTTTTAATGAAGGAGTCACTTTTTTGCCAACTTTTCATTGCCATACTAGTGATGTTTGAGCTTCGTGGTTGCGGATTAAAGTACTCGAAGAAGTACAGCAACCAGCGGCTTTTACATAACTTCCATTATGCCAAGGAGCGTTCTGGACTTTCACGCATCTTCGATTGGCTTAATACAGGATGAGTCAAAAGGACTTCACAAATTTAGAATGATTTAAAAATTTTGTGAAATAACTTACATAATCGATAGATATGTCATTTTGTAGCAAACAACCTCAAGTTTGATTAACGTAGTGCATCAGTAACCCATTTCTCCGCCAGGAGCGCCACCATACTGCACAATTAAAATGGGTACTTTCACTGTTGCGGAGCGTACTCGCTGTGTGTTATGGTTTCATGAAACTAACTCTGCAGCAACTTTTCGGCGTGAATTTCGCACTGAATATCCTAAAGAATCTCCAAGCAGGCCAACGATTTCTTTCCTGACAGCCCGTAATTTAATGTGTTTTGTGCTCTTAGCAAACTGAAAGTGTACGGTCCTTTCTTCTTCATGGAGAAAACTGTCACTGGTATTGTGTATCTGAATATTCTTGAAAACTTTTTAATTCCACAGATCGATGAAGATGACCGATGAGGGATGGTTTTTCACAGCAAGACATTGCGCCGCCTCATTTCCTCACGGAAGTTGGAGGTTTCCTCGATAATAGCTTCCCAGCTCGGTGGGTTGGCCATGAGGGGCAAACCGGAGTTAATTCTTTGGCGTTTCACTAAGGACCGTGTGTATGTTCATCCCCTACCAAACAATTCAGCCTACCTGAAATACCGAATTTACGCTGCTGTTGCACAAGTGACACCCAATTTGCTGCTACGAGTGGGAGAAGAAATTGATTACCATTAGAATGTTTGCCACATGAGGAATGGTAGTCACATCGCATCGCAATGACACTTGACACTTTTATGTAAAACTTGAGGTTGTTTGCTACAAAATGACACATATACCAATTCTGTAAGAAATCTGAATAACTTTCTTTATCATTCCAAAGTTGTAAAGTCCTTTTTGACTTACCCTGTACACATTCAACAATACCTTGTTTTCTTCTGCTGCATTTTGTACGCTGCAGCTGCCTTTTATTCTGTAACTTGTACTTACAGTTTTCGCCTTTATATGCACAACACATACACCGCTAGCTTCACTGATGCAGCGCAGCGTTCGCCATGTAAACGACTCGGCGAATTCTGCGACTTAGTGAAGCTAAAAGTGTGTTTGCCATGGATACAAATGCGGAAAAAGGAGCTACAAGTAGCAGAATTAAAGGAAGACGTAACGTTCAAAACGGAGTGATATAAACATAATACAGATGGAGATTTATTGAGCCAGTTGAGGACAGATTACATCCCGAATCGAGTCTTGGAATAAATAAGACTTTTATACAAAAAGTGATTGGTTTCTGTTTTTCTTCAAGTAAATCTTTTCATAAAACTCAACAGCCAAATCCGGGATATCTGGAAGTGGTGTGAAAGGGTTCTGTTTGTTAATGTTTAGGAGGAGATTTAAAGTTCTGAAAACTGTGATCGGAACTAGAGGATCATCGACTCTATTTTTTGTTTCTGTTGTTCATTGACTCAGCAAAAATAAAAATAAAACTGTGTGTGTGTATGTGTATTTGTGTGTGTGTGTGTGTGTGTGTGTGTGTGTGTGTGTGTGTGTGTGTGTGTGTTGGTGGTGCTGGCCTTTTGCAAAACCTTGGATACAACTACACATTAAAGTAAAATACGACTTAGCTGTCACCATTGCCAAGCTTGGATCCTCCGTATCCCGTTGACGAGAGTAGAAAAGGGAAAGAAGAGAGCCATCAAAGGCACTGTATTTCATTAGTACCCCTTGACGAGAGATGAAGAGCTGCGTGATGGTTGCTGTCAATTACAGTTCTAGCCTATAACGATTTTCTATGAAATAATGAAATTTGTGTGTCCATAATGCGAAGAGTAAGAAAAAGTTTTTGCCTATGAAAACAGCGAAAATGTAGTAAGCGGTGAAATTCTTTTCTTTCCTCACTTTGTGGGGGTTGTCAGCGTTAAAAAGTTTCGTTAAGGTTTGAAATTTTGGATGAAGTTTATGCGAGTCACTAAGTGCTTCCATTCTCAAATACTGGATCAATAATGTCTGGTTGTTTGCTCATCGTTGGCTACACTTCTTTTTCACTCCCAGCCCTAACCCTTCGATAGGTAGGCGGTTGCCGCTTCCCCCTCCCCACCCCAACAATTACTTCTATACAGTAAATGGTATGTGCATCAAGTTTGGTTGGAATCGATGCAACGATATAGGAAGACATGCGGAACATACATACATACACACATACACTTTTTAATATATGTGGCTTATAAACAATATACACTAAAAGATAAATAACCTGTGTCCGTCCAAACATTTATTTGAGTATCGTCTAAAATCTTGAAGTAGATCGGTCAGGTACTTTTCGAGATTTCTGCTAACAACTTTTCCCCTTACGTATATTCTTCTGACGTTTATGTGGGTGTCACCTAAAAATTTGAAATAAATAGGTCAGTTACCACTTTATATAATATATATACACTTATATACCATATATATTAAAAATAAGCGGTCTATGACCGTCAGAAAGATTATTAGAGAATCGTGTAAAAATTTGAAGTAACTTGCTCATGGACTTTTCGAGATGTTTGGGAAAAACATTAAACATTCTGTTGTCTTCATACATCAGTATACATTTTAAATACATATTTATACACCACATATATTTTAAAAAATATGAGGCCTATGTCTATCCAAAAGTTTTTTAATAAGTCGTGTAGAAAGTTGAAGTAAATCGGTGAAGAACTTTAGCGATATTTGCTAATAACGTTGCCCCTTTATATAGTACAAATACATTTGTATATCACATATATTAAAAAGTGTAGCCTTTGTCCGACCAAAGGTTTATTGGAGTGTGGTGCAAAAATGTGAAGCAAATCAATCAAGTACTTTTCGAAATTTTTGATAACAAAGTTAAACAACGACATACCATTATATAGCACTTCATGTAGAGTAGGAAAATAGTTACAGTTAAGGCTTACGCAGTATAAATAAAATATACTTGCAGCTTACTGAAACAGTTTACTTTTGTGAAATATAGTAAAACATTAACAAACGAGATTTATAACACATTTGGAAGAAAATAACTTGGAGAAAGGCGCTGTCTACATTGTTTATTTGGGTTGCGTAACCAAATACGTGTTTAACGTTATTTGGCTACCATGGCGAATACATAGTCGATATTGGGTGAAGTAAGGGTAATGACAGCTCTCATTACACATCGTTTGCTATAGCTGGCGTGAGCATTCAGATGGGCGGAACAGAATTTTCATCACCAACACAAATGACTGTGGTACAGCGGAAAGCTTTCCCGTAATTACCTTGTAGATTTTGCTTATCATTACTATACTACTCCAGACAAGTATTGTTCAAAAGCGTCATGGATTCTGTACATTTTTGCATTCGATGTGTGGATAAACTTGTACCTTGTAGATTTTGAAATACCATTACTATACTACTCCAGATAAGTATTGTTCAAAAGCGTCATGGATTCTGTACACTTTTGCATTCGATGTGTGGATCAACTTGGCTTGGCGATAAGAGATAAAATCAAGGATCTTTTGTTCATTTGCGACTAGCATCAAAAATCAGTCGTAGCGTATTCTGTGTTATAGGAAGAGAAGAGGTAGCCATGGCTGCTTTTTGCATTAGTATTGCACTAATTCTCTGTTTTAATTATTTTATTTAATGATTACTGTGCGGCGACATTGCGCAACGACTTCCTAGTATGACAGAGAGAGAGTATTCCGAAAACTTCAAATTTCGAGCTATTACATGCACCAGATTGGTGATTTATCGAAATTTGAAATATTTTTTAGGGATTAAATTTTTCAATTTTGTTCGTCCGCTTGCGAAACTAAAATATTAATTGCACGTAAACTTTCTCATCGTCATAAGTGCTATTAGTACAGTTTATTATTGTGCCTACTTTAAAATAAATATAATGGGTTGGAGAGCTGGATGTCTGCAAATTAATCAATCCATCATCAATCCGTCACCTCGATTTGTTACTGGGCGATTTAAAGTCTTCTATCGTTCAAAACAGAAGATGGTTTCATAGCATGTTGTTCCTGATTACGACTTTATGTGTACATTGCACGCTTTGAATTGCGATGTGAATATGTTGCTCGTACTCTGCTTCGTTGTCGCTCGCGTATTGGGTGAAGTAATGATTCCATATTTGTGATTTTTGGTTCATATAACGCAGAACGTGGTTTCATCACATAGAGTTCTGTGGGCATTTCTTCCTGCCTACGAATCCATGTGAATCGCTCGATTTAAATGCGTTGTAAGGACATTTCTTTTATTTTATTTTTGTTCACATCTGTTACCCGTACTTTCTCGCATTTGATGGAGAACACCAAACACCATGTTACCAGCTTCTGACAGAGTTGATATTCAACTATATTACACCTCGTCGTGGAGCGAGTATCTATTTCTGCTTTGAATGGTGTTTCTTCTTGCCACTGAGTACATAGTTATTGTGCCAGCCAGGTACTACTATGCACCAAAAATGTTCTACATCGAAGTGCATACTTGTACATGGGACTGCATCAGATAGTGTGAACATTCTTACATCATACTAAATGCTACTCCCTTTAGTAAACTCTAGTTATACAGAATTCACTAGCGGATCCAATCATCAAGGCATGAGATTATGTATTATTTGCTTCTAAATTTTCGTTGTAGTAGGACGATGATTGTAACATACTGATTTCTGTTAGTATTCATTGTTGTGGTATCTGTTAATAAAATGTGAACATATTTGTGCAATTACTCTTGCATTTTTAGCATCTGCAAAATAGAATGCCATAGTCACTACCACTACATGGTATACTCAGTGGCTAGAAACAGCGCCATTCAAAGCAGAAATACGTACTTATCCCGTAACAAGATGGATTAAAGTTCGATACCAATTCTGTCAAAAGCTGCTAACATCTGAGCGATGTACTTAAAACATATTATAATCGAGCGGTTCACATGCGGAACCGTAAGCAGGAACAAATGAACATAAGCCCACAGAAGGCTATGCGGCAAATACGGGATCATTTACGTCTCACAATATTATAGATGTATCCCAGAATAAAGCATAATACAGCTAAGAAGGCAATACTCACAAGAAGCCATAATGCGATACACAACGTGCTGAAACCAGTTTTTGTGTCATCTCATGTCAGACGATTTTTTGATATGTGCTAAGATGCAATTATTTCCACTTGATAATAGCCACAGGTCGAAACTGTAATACTGCCTTTTACAAATAAATAATTTTACAATCATAAGGCTACCACGACGTCATTTACAAAATTTTACATGACTGGGAACCCGGCTGCGAGAAGTTAACCGTAGTTTTTTATAGACATTTCCAAATATGTCAGTTTGCAAGGTCACTAAAACGTTTCGGTTTCCAGGCTCACTCACTTATATTTTGGTGTTCTGCAACGTACAGTGCAATATGCTGGCGCCACAGATATTCATACTCTATGTCTATGGAGGCAAAAATAAGGGTAGTTGTCATGACATCAAAATCTTAAAGCCGACGTCCGCCATATTAATGCTCCTGAAACATTACCTTCAACCGTTTTTGTTCTGGCCAGAATAGGAATCACAGAATACACTGCGTTCACGCTCACAGTGAGACTAAACTTTCGAACAGAAAAGCCACAATATTGAGCACACTTCATCAGGTCTTTGTTGGAAGGTGTTTCGTCATATGTGTAAAACACAGATTTCCCAGAAGAAAACGAATTAATACTGAATGAATTAAATGATGGTTGCCTGAAGTAATATGGTTCATTGGTTGAAATATTCGGAAGTGGAAGATTCTTCTGGTAATCGGTACAGATTGCTTTCTTATATCACAGATTTTATGGACAAATGTTATTAATATCGTAAAGAGACTTTTAACAGGTTTTTCACATGCTTCTAATACGAAGCTGTCCTTGTCCAACCCGATCTTCTCCCCAGCTAGAGTGACGCCGTCGTCGACGGGACGCTGATCTCTACTCTTGCTTTAATTCTGCTTCTTCCATAGTCAAACTGACCACACCTGCATCCCTCAGCACGTAGTTCACTTTAAATCGTGAGATGTTGTTTCTATTTATTCCGAGTTTGTTCAAATGGCTCTGAGCACTATGGGACTCAACTGCTGAGGTCATTAGTCCCCTAGAACTTAGAACTAGTTAAACCTAACTAACCTAAGGACATCACAAACATCCATGCCCGAGGCAGGATTCGAACCTGCGACCGTAGCGGTCTTGCGGTTCCAGACTGCAGCGCCTTTAACCGCACGGCCACTTCGGCCGGCTATTCCGAGTTTGTATCTGAATTGGATCTTCCTTGTTTTTTAGCCGTAAATCAAGCTTAGAACAGTTGGCTCTTAATTTATCACACACTGCACATAGTTCTGGGGTACCGAAAACTTACATTACAGTTCGTCACAAAAATCAGTCGATATTGCTCGTATGAGACAGGGTTCGGGGATTTTTCTCTGAATATAACAGGTGTAATATTAAATTCGTCTGGTAAATGTAGCCGTTTCCTGCCAATAATGCTATAATTTGACTTGGGGCCTTTCAGTTGATGAACTTTAGATACAGCTTTCCACCTTTAAGTCTGTTTTGGTCTTTTTTTGAGTCCTCAGTCTTCTGACTGGTTTGATGCGGCCCGCCACGGATTCCTGTCCTTTGCCAACCGTTCATCCCAAAGTAGCACTTGCAAACTATGTCCTGAATTATTTGCTGCGTGTATTCCAATCTCTCTTTTCCTCTACAATTTTTTCCCTCTACAGTTCCCTCTAGTACCATGCACGTCATTCCGTGATGTTTTAATAGATGACCTATCATCCTAACGCTTCTCCTTTCCACATATGCCTTTCCCCTCCAATTCTGCGCAGAACTTCTTCATTCCTTACCTTATCAGTCCATCTAATTTTCAATATTCGTCTGTAGCACCACATCTCAAATGCTTCGATTCTCTTCTTTTCTGGTTTTCCCCAGTTCATGTTTCACTACCATACAACACTGTGCTCCGAACGTACATTCTCAGAACGTTCTTCCTCAAATTAAGGCCTTTATTTCATCCGAGTAGACTTCACTTGGCCAGGAATTCCCTTTTTGCCAGTGCTAGTCTGCTTTTGATGTTCTCCTTGCTCCGTCCGTCATGGGTTATTGTGCTGCTGCGGTAGCAGAATTCCTTAACTTCATCTAATTTTTGGGCATCAGTCCTGATGTTTAGTTTCTCGCTCTTCTTATTCCTGCTACTTCTCATTGCTTTCGTTTCTCTTCTACACTACTGGCCATTAAAACTGCTACAACACGAAGATGACCTGCTACAGACGCGAAATTTAACCGAAAGGAAGAAGATGCTGTGATATGCAAATGATTAGCTTCTCAGAGCATTCACACAAGATTGGCGCCGGTGGTGACACCAACAACGTGCTGACAAGAGAAAAGTTTCCAACCGATTTCTCATACACAAACAGCAGTTGACCGACGTTGTCTGGTGCCTCGTGTAATGAGGAGAAATGCGTACGATCACGTTTCCTACTTTAATAAGGGTCGGACTGTAGCCTATCGCGATTGCGGTTTATCCGTATCGCAACATTGCTGCTCGCGTTGGTCGAGATCCAATGACTGTTAGCAGAATATGGAATCAGTGGGTTCAGGAGGGTAACACGGAGCGCCGTGCTGGATCCCAACGGCTTCGTATCACTAGCAGTCGAGATGACAGGCATCTTATCTGCATGGCTCTAACGGATCGTGCAGCCACGTCTCGATCCCTGAATCAACAGATGGAGACGTTTGCAAGACAACAACCATCTGCACGAACAGTTCGACTACGTTTGCAGCAGCATCGACTATCAGCTCGGAGACCATGGCTGCGGTTACCCTTGACGCTGCATCACAGACAGGAGTGCCTGCGATGGTGTACTCAACGACGAACCTGGATGCACGACTGGCAAAACGTCATTTTTTCAGATGAATCCAGGTTCTGTTTACAGCATCATGATGGTCCCATCCGTGTTTGGCGACATCGCGGTGAACGCACATTGGACGCGTGTATTCGTCATCGGCATACTGGCGTATCACCCGGCCTGATTGTATGGGGTGCCATTGGTTACAGGTCTCGGTCACCTCTTGGTCACATTGACGGCTCTTTGAACAGTGGACGCTACATTGCAGATGTGTTACGACCCGTGGCTCTACCCTTCATTCGATCTCTGCGAAACCCTACGTTTCAGCAGGATAATGCACGACCGCTTGTTGCAGGTCCTGTACGGGCCTTCCTGTATACAGAAAATGTTCGACTGCCGCGCTGACCAGCACATTCTCCAGATCTCTCACCAACTGAAAACGTCTTGTCAATGGTGGCCGAGCAACTGGCTCGTCACAATACGCCAGTCACTACTGTTGATGAACTGTGGTATCGTGTTGAAGCTGTATGGGCAGCTGTACCTGTACACGCCATCCAAGCTCTGTTTGACTCAATGCTCAGGCGTATCAAGGCCGTTATTACAGCCAGATGTGGTTGTTCTGGGTACTGGTTTCTCAGGATCCACTCATCCAAATTGGCTCTGAGCATTATGGGGACTTAACATCTGTGGTCATCAGTCCCCTAGAACTTAGAACTACTTAAACCTAACTAACCTAAGAACATCACACACATCCATGCCCGAGGCAGGATTCGAACCTGCGACCGTAGCAGTCGCGCGCTTCCGGACTGAGCACCTGAACCGCTAGACCATCGCGGCCGGCTTCATCCAAATTGCCTGAAAATGTAATCACATGTCAGTTCTAGTATAATATATCTGTCCAGTGAATACCCGTTTATCATCTGCATTTCTTCTTGGTGTAGCAATTTTAATGGCCAGTAGTGTATTTACTTTCAGTCTATTCTGTCCTCAATAGGCTGTTCATTTCATTCAGCATATCATGTAACTCTTCTACACTTTCACTTAGGAGGGCACGTTACGTTTTCCTCTGGTCTCGACATTCTTTTATATTAGGGATACAAAAGAAATGGAAACAGAGATAAGTTCCTTCTCAACCTACAGGAATTTTGCCTGGATTTTCTGTAGTCTCCTGGGTTACGTGTTGGTAGCCGTACTCTGGCGGCAGCGAAATATTTAGAGGGAAAGTGATATTTGTTACAAGGCTGAATTCTATTCCTGCGTTGGCCTAGAATAACGTATTTTTCTTTTTTACATTTCTGAGTTCCTGTTTCAGCAAACGAATTCTGTAACCTCACCGCTCCGGTAAAAGTGCTCCTCCGCTCCCTTTCCGCCCATATCCAACGCTTCTTCTGAAGTGCGATCCTATTGGCATTCGTCCGACGTCAATGGTTTGTTTGTCTTGTTTTCTGGTCCTTTGCAGTCGGAGCATTGACAGTGTTACTTGCAAAATAAATTGACTTTTTCGCACTTCAAGTATGTTAACAGAAGTTCTGATACGATGGGCTTTGACAAGAGCGATATTAAGAGACTCTTTTTGAATGGGCCACCACCATTACGGCTGACGCAAAGAAAGCAGCGCTTGGCCCAGAGAACATGACTCAGCGTGGCGCCTACTTTGGCGACTTTGCTACCCACTGTCATTTGAAGAAATTACTTCGAGTTGCGTCGTTGGTTCAGTGGCAAACCCTCGCCTGTGCCGGGTGGCCGAGGTCGATTCCCAGCCGATGTTTGTGTTTTTTGTTGTATTCGCAGCTAGCTAAATATCCTAGGTAGCTTACACCTACTACTTACAGTCCATTCGCAGCTGGCTAGGAGGAAACCTGACAGATTGTACAACAACAACAACAACTACTACTACTACTACTACTACTACTACTATTACAGAGTTTAAAATGCAGTACAGCAGAAACTACGAATTTGTTTTATGTTTGTTGACAACATGCAACATCCGTTCTGGAAACCGTATCAATAGAGCTGTTGAACAGTAGAGAATTGAGACCAACTTACGAGTATTTACCTGTGTTGTCATGTGCTTCGTCTGTAGTAACCAGCACCTTTTTAAAGAGTGATAAAACATCTGCTGTCGATGCTATGCAACGTCAAAAATGCTGTTTAATTGACGTACCCGAACGTCATGTTTATGTTCGTATCTTAATACGCACCATACAGATACTGGAAAAGTCATGACATGCAGCTTAATCTGGACTTTTCTTTGGTCTTCTTCGTATCACAGAATTTCGCTTATAAGTACAGTCAGGTGAGTTTTGTGTACCATAGAAAGTCACTTGATTGATTTCCTTCTTTAAACTATCCATTTCTAAAAATGGAATATATTGACAGCATCTCAATAGTAAGCACTTACAATCGTCACCTACGACTTGACTCATGGTCTGTAATCTTTTGGTAACAGTTACACATGAGAATTTCTGCTCAACGTAACGAGAAAATCTCTTTTTCCAACCTATTTTGGATTGACTATGTGGCTCAATTTGCTATAGGTTTTTGCTTTATTACTAAATAATGTAACAGTTCGAACTTCGTATACATTGTGGGAGTGACTGGCAAGTATTGCTGAAAAGAGTTACAACATTATAAGATAAAATATAGACGGAAAATAGAAAAGCTCTAAGTAGACAATGGATGTTGATTGTTCTTCCTCAGTACCGAGTGATCCGTGATCGTTTTTCTCAACAACATAAAAACTTCAGCGCATATTTTCGAACACATTGATCATTTATACAGAAAACAAACCTTGCCACATTAAAGTACTACTGTTCCTCTATAAAATGCTCTACGAAATTAATATTAAGTTCTGATAGACCTTGGTCGTTATTCCTGTGTATCTTTCATAACAATTCTTATTATGCACAGTTAGGTGCACGACTGTACCTGACAAGTACACTATACCATACTGGATCTCCTGTGCGGATGGATGAATGAATAAATAAAAGCTACAGTTGTATGGCATGCTAGTATTATTGTTGGTTAATCACAAAGCTTGGTGTAAGTTAATCAACTTTGAAAACCTCAAAATGAAATTCAAAAAGTAAAATCAAGCGGGTAATTCCTGAAAAACTGACATTGAGAGGTGCTGATAAGAAATATTCCGCGAAATGTAGCAAATAGGCTACTGTTAAAAATTTAGAGTGAAAACCAAGTGTGAAACTACACGCTATTAATTAAATCGTTATGGAAACATTCTTCAAAAACCTGTTTAAGAAGCATTTGAATATTACAGAGTTTAGGCTATCATTATTAAAAAGTGGGTTACGGTATTTACTTGTTGAAGCAAAATGTCCTTTGTACAGAGTGTAGACTGTTAAGCTCATTCCTTTATTCACAATGCGCTCTTTCGCAGTAACTAATATTGGAGGTATTAGTTTAAATACTCATTAATACCATCAGAACTTCCAGTGGTGACATTTATTGAAATGCAAATTGCTGGAACATGCTTTCAAAAATGCTTTTATCTTATTTTGCTATTATTGGCCAGAAACTGAATTACATTTCATAGAAAAGATTTCAGAATGAGAAGATACGTAAACTACAATGACACAGACGTACTTACGACCTATTAAAACGGGAAATGAGTTCTGCCTGGAGATATACCACCATGCAGTTCCGCTCCATCGCCATTCCAAGAATCAACATCATCATGTCATGACAGCATGTCTTGCTCAGTTCTTTCCTCATTGCACACATCTATGGGCTAACGAAGAAAACGTAGTTAAGTTTTTTTGCAAACGTGAACATTAAACATGATGTGCATATGATCTGAATTTTGAAAATGTAACGAGTAAGAATGAGCACCAAAAAGCAAACAAGCATTGTTTTCGGAGTTCTGGAGTCATCAGCCATCGACGCAAAGTGAAATGTATAGACGAAAACAAAGTTACATTTACGGTGCAAATTCATCGTACTGCGGGTTCAAATTCGCATTTAACTTTTGAAAATGCCTTGCTGACACTATGTTATTAGCGTAAGCACTGTAATATTTACTGCTTAAAACAACAGTGGCGTGCACACGACAGAAATTACGAACAAAAAGCAGTCGCAGTCAATCTCCATGTAAACAGTAGTCTGCTAATGTTTTGGAGCATCTAACATAGCGGTGCTGGCTTTAAAATGAAACACAACGTCAAACTGTAGCGCTATCGTCCATTATTTTTACCTCCACGGGCTATGGAAAAGTTTTACAGGGTCTTTCGGCAAAGATGGAGCTCATACAACGTCTACCGATGTACCTGCCAGCACAGTCAAATATGTTAGATGTTCAGATACTTCTCTTCAGCCTAGTTTGAACCATCGGTGCCTAAAACCCGTTTAGACGAGCGGCTTCCTCGTCAAAATCGACTGCTCAAAGTGCGTGCAGCTTTAGTGCCTATGTGTAAATCAGCAACCAATAACGACGCGAGTGTGTCTAAAACGTCAGTGATCTATAGATTGTACCGCGTGGAGCCCAAAATTTCCGAGTATGCTGCACACTGCGCATACGCAGGAACAACGGACTTGGGGGCGTCTGCTAACATTGAAAATTAACTTATTCTAGCCGAGCTCACTCCTATTATGGAAATGGATATTTTACTTTCGTATCTCCTTAATCTTTATCGTGTTGTTTCCTCTATTTTCATCGCACACTGAAAAGTTACACAAGGTCCTGATTTTTTTCTGCTAGTGTTCTCTAACAAGATAAATGAAATATCGTAATCCAAAAAGATATTTACTTAGTAGAGAGCAAAAGCCCACACTACGCGGAAATAAGAACGTAAATAGATAAAGTGTTTTAATGAAAATTATTACAACTGTGAAAAGATCAGAGTTATTTGAATAGAAAATACTGTTCCATGTTATTTGGCACAAAGTAAGAAAACAACATATTAAAGATAAAGCAAAAAGACGCTCTTTACTGCGTTCTGGATATTGTTTCATGTGTTTCCACTTTTCAAGTATGTATTTTCTCGACCAAATAAATGTCTTTCGGCATGCTTGGATGACACTTTTCCTATTCTTTCAGTTCTCAGAAATGTGAAGAATTTACCACACGAGCTTTTACAAGAACTTCCATTATGAATTCTGCTGTGAACATTGATAAACTCTATTATCATTGCTTGTTCCGATATTTTGCTATTATATTTCTGCTTTTTAGTAAAAAGGATAGTCACCCATAACCTCACTTTCATCGTTAAGATGCCAAACTGAACAGCAGACAGCTCGCACTACACATTAAATTTTTGCGCTGACGTGTAAACGAAAATGACCACTCGAAACAGACGAGATTCATTACTGGCATAAAACGCAATGGGTGCGCCGCTGCAGTAGACTCACTTGTCTCTAATAGTCAACTGAGACAAGAAAGAGGATCGTGTAAAACAGGCTTAAACTTGCTGCAAGTGTACGTAGCGTCGTGTAACAGAATTCAATAGAGATGAAATTTCAGGCCAGCATTTATCGTTCAATCTCATCGTCATGCATGGTGAGTAATTCCTTAGACATTCGCCATGGAACAGTCTCTGAATAAACGTGTCAACATTTACTGCAGGGCTACTACAAGAACTTTGTAAAGAATGTTGTTGGCGCATGTATGTAATTAAAACGTAATGTATAAAAAAGAAAAGTAAACTAATAGTTTTTAAATGTAAGGCAAAAAAGTAGTCAATTACCTGCTAAAATGAAAATATGTTTTATAACAAATTCGAGAGACCATCATGCAAATATTTTGAGTAAAGTATACTCCCCCATTTAACAAGGGTACGGGGTAATTTTTATTTTCAGTGTGCTCAATACTAAACTTTGAGCAGACATGTGAAGAATTTCTAAACTAGACATCTTCTACAATCTCTACAGAATGTCTCTTTCTTCAATTTTCCCCTCCGTTGCCCCTCGGGTGTGTTCTTTAAATCTTTTTATAAAGTAGACTCTCTGTTGCACGTACTGTTTCTGACAACCAGTACACTTGATATTATATACTGTTGATTTAGAATATTTACTTTGGAATCCGTCAACAGTTTGTTTTAATTTATCCGGAATGAAATTTTCACTCTGCAGTGCAGTGTGCGCTGATATGAAACTTCCTCGCAGATTACAACTGTGTTTTAACTTATGTTGAAGGTCATTGTTGTCTTTATATTATCTTTCCAATAACAACATAGCAGTCTTATACTGTTGTGAGCAGTTATAAAATTCTGCTCCTCTTCTTAGATATTTACCAGTCACGAACTCTTTTTTTCATAACGGGGTGGCTCAGAAGTACTGTTTAACGGCATGAGTGATTCCGGCTGCAAGTCTATGGCTTCGATGTTGTTGTACCCACAGTCTTACAAGCAAACCTGTAAAGGGATAGATGTCAATTTTGATCGAATTTGAGTATGTTGTAGTGTAGAGCAAAATAAGAGATACAGATTTTTATATGTGCCCATACGGCCGATAAGAAAGTGAAACCACCCCCACCCCCACCCCCACCCCCTCACCGAAAAATAAGTTTAATATTTCTGAATGAATAGCACTGAAACGCAAACAGATACAAAAATGTCTTTAAACAGAATTTCTATGGTTTTTTTATGTTGTTA
Source organism: Schistocerca nitens (assembly GCF_023898315.1). Taxonomy (NCBI): domain Eukaryota; kingdom Metazoa; phylum Arthropoda; class Insecta; order Orthoptera; family Acrididae; genus Schistocerca; species Schistocerca nitens. Next base: position 547,623,330 of record NC_064618.1, read on the forward strand.
AAACAGTGCTTCCAGATTTGTAGAAAGTCATTTTTTTAGATCGCCTTATCCCCACTCACACTATTGTGTTTTTCATTTCGACAGCTGCCTAATAGCAAGACGCATAGGATCGTTAATACCAAATTCAGTCATATAAGTTTATGAGGAAGTGGTATTCCAAATATCCATTTGTCAAAAATGAGCTAGAAATATCTCTATATCGTTGTTCGTACACCCAATATGCGTCTGCTTCAGTGCCAATTTCCGTGTTGGGTAGTTTATTAGTCTTTCCCAGATATAGATATTCTAAACATATATTGTTCTACACATTTTTTCTTTTAATTTTATGAAATATAACACATCTTGTGTTGCATTTTGTTTTCTTTCTCCAGTTTCTTGTTTTTTTTTCGAGTTTTAACCTTTCCAGATTTGATATATTTGTATCTGACACTGTTTGCACATTATTGTCGTAACATTATTGTAAAGCTGTACAATAATGAAGAAGTGCAGAATTGTTCAGGTAAAAAAAAAATGCTGAATGTATTTTGATTTTGCGCACTCTTTATCAAATGATTGTAATTTCATGACAGAAGTCGCACACAGGATGACAGTTTTTAAACAAAAGTGAACAGGTTTCTCTCACTTGGTGGTTTCTGTCCAGTATAACGAGTCTTGTACCATACATGTTTAAAAAGATTGACAAATATGGAAGAAGAAAACTTATTCTGAATGACAGACTGAATTTTTAAAACGTTACTTCTTAAATGTAGGTTGATTTCATAATTATATAATATAATTATGTCCGAAAAAGTTTCAAGAATTTTTTCCACAGCCGAAATGTACGAGTATATTCGTCTAATGGCTGAATCATACCGATCTTTCCGGCAGGAGTCATTAAAATATTCTCCTCTTTCCCATGTTTATCAATGGTGTTCAATATTTTTTTTTTATTTTTTCAAGTCTATGAATCCAAACAAAGAAAAAAGATTATTCATTCATATTATGTATTTAAAACTGTACAAGCCATTTCCTTTGGGCTACAATGTCAATTTACCAGATGTGGGCGTGAACAAATGGATATTATCTGTAATGTATAAATCGAGGTGTGTTCAGAGAGTAAAAACAAATATCCCGAATGTAAAAAGAAACCACAACTACAACAGAAGATATTTGAAGCGGACACTAATCAAGCACGCGTACTTCGATATAGAGATATTTGTAGCTCATTTCTTTGGAATACACTTCATAAAATATGATTGAATTTAGTATTAACGACGTTATGGTTTTGCTTTTAGTGAAATGTCGAAACAAATAGGAAATTGTGAGGGTGGAGGAGATTTAGAAAAAATGACTTTTTTGGCAAATTTAGGTTGGGTTGGGTTGTTTGGGGAAGGAGACCAGACAGCAGGGTCATCGGTCTCATCGGACTAGATAAGGATGGGAAAGGAAGTCAGCTGTGCCCTTTCAAAGGAACCATCCCGGCATTAACCTGGAGCGATTTAGGGGAATCACGGAAAACCTAAATCAGGATGGCCGGACGCGGGATTGAACCGTCGTCCTCCCGAATGCGAGTCCAGTGTCTAACCACTGCGCCACCTCGCTCGATCCAAGGGCAAATTTGGATGCACCGTTGTAAATCACGTTTAAAACCACAGAACCTTTGTGTGGAGCTTCTTTTTAAATAGCTGTTACCTTTTCAACGGTATTCATTCAGAAATATTAATCTCAATTTTTGTTTTCATGGGCGTTTTACACCCCTTAAATGTTTTATGTGTTTTATGGCCACGTATAAAGAAATGTGTCTCTTATTTTTCTCTCCACTAGAACATAATCAAAGCCGATCAGAATCGAAGTCTGTCCCTTGGATAGGTTTACTTGTTAGAAGATACAGAAAGGTCATGTTCTCTCAGACCAATTATTTATCAATGTAGTTGGATTTCTACGATTTTGCCAGTGTGTGGCAGTGCTCAATGAGAGACATACCGAGTATTATAATCAATTGAGGTTCACCTTTAGAACGTTCTGAACAATATGAAAGTATAATTTGATCATGTAGGTCGCCAGACCTGAGCCCAATGTGGTTCTGGTGATATAAAGCGTACGTACAGGCTTTCTAATGCCATCTGTTTGCGTTTTAGAGCGGTAACCCCACTTTTAATCTTAGTACTTCGTTCTTGGTCTTCCATTTTTGTTGCTGCCTCTTGGGTCCTGTATATATTGTTTATCATCCGTCCTTCCCTATAGCTCACTCCTATTTTTCGTAGAATTTGGAGCATCTTGTCCTGTTTTACACTGTCGAAACTTCTTTCCGGACCACGTAGCCTATGAAAGTGACTTGATTTTTCTTATATCTTGTTTCCGTTATCAATCACAACGTCAGAACAGCCTCTCCGTGCTATTACCTTTCCGAAATCCAAACTGATCGTCATTTAAAAGATCTTCAATTTTCTTTTCCATTCTTCAGCGTATTATTCTCGTCGCCTTATTGTGCGATAGTGCCCGGAATTATCTGCCCTTGGTATCCTGGAGATTGTGTGGATGGTTATTTCCCGAAAGTCTGATGGTATGCTTCCAGTTTTATGCATTCTACACACCAACTTTAACATTTGCTTGGGTGCCACTTCACCCAATGATTTCAGAAATTTCGGAGGAATGATACCTATCCCTTCTGCCTCATCTGACCTCAAGTTTTCCAAAGTTCTGCTAAACTTCGGCTCTTAACACTCGATCCACTACGTCTTCAATATCGACTCCCGTTTCTACCTTAATCCCATCAGGCAAGTCCTCCCCCATCGTAGAGGCCTTTTGTGTACTCTTTCCACCTATCCGTTCTCTCCTCTGCTCTTACCAGGGATTTTCCATTGCACTCTTAATACTGACGTCCTTGCTTTTAATTTCGCCGAAGGATGTTTTGGCTTTTCTATATTCTGGATCAGTCCTTCCGATAATCATTTCTTTTTCGATTTTTTCACATCTCCCTGGAGCCGTTTCGCATTATCTCCCCTGAATATCCTATTTATTCTATTCCTGAGGACTTTTATTTCTGTGTTCCAGAATTTCCTCGCAAAATTTTGTTCTTCCTTCTTTCGTCGATTAATTGAAGTATTTCTTCCGTTACCCAAGATTTTTTCGCCGTTACCTATCATGTACCTACGTTTGTCTTTTCAAATTCTGTGACTGTTCTTTTGAGAGATATCCATTTTCTCCAACTGAACTGTCTACTGTGACGTTTATTATCGTAGTATTTATAGTCTCTGAGTCATAGTGTTTTTAGCCTCTGACAACTTTAAACGCATCTCATCATTCCTCAGAACTTCAGTACCCCACTTCTTTGGAAATCGACTCTTCCTTACGAATCTCTCAAACTTCAGCCCACTCTTAATCAACCCTAGATTGTGATCCGAATCTGCATCTGCTCCTAACTGTGCCTTAAAATCCAATATCTGATTTCGGAATATCTGTCTTACCATGATGTAATCTATCTGGAATCCGTAACATACCCTGGCCTTTGCCAAGTATACCTTCTCTCCTCGTAATTTTTGAAGAGCGTATTCGCTATTACTGACTGAAATTTACGCATAACTCAATTAGTCTTTCTGCCCTCTGATTCTACTACCAAGCCCATATTCTCCCACAACGCTTTCTTCTTTGCCTTGCCCTACTAGTGTGTTACACTCCCCCATGATTAACAGATTATCATCTCCTTTTACATACTGAAATACGCGTTCAGTATCCTCATCTACTTTCTCTGTCTCTTCATCATCTGCTTGTGACGTCGGCATATATACTGGAAATATTTTTGTTGGCGTTTGTTGGTATTCGATTCTGTTACGAATAATCCTGTCTTCACGCTGTCCTACTGTCTGCCCTACTATCCTAATCATGGAATTCTCTGTTGCACCACTTCTGCTGTTGTTGATGTTACGCTATATTCGCTTAGCCAGAAATCCTTGATTTCTTTCCTTTGCCACTTCACTTAACCCACTGTATCTACACTGAGCTTCTGCATTTTCGTTCCCAGATTTTCTATCTTCCCTACCGAGTACGAATACTGACTCGAACTATTTTACACTTCCGTTGGTCATTCAGTCTTTTTCTCATACTCACTTGGTCACCTTCCCCTTGACAGTAACCTTACGGAGATCCGAATGGAATACTGCTCCGGAATCTTTTGCCATTGGGGAGACCATCAGGCCAATATTTCAATTAAAGGCCACAAGTACTGTGGAAACAAACTGACTGTCTTTCATGCATTGGTTTCATTGCCTTATCCATCCTCATGCTGTTGATCATTTAGGGTCAATCTCCCAACCCAAGTGAAAGAGTGTGCCCTGAATCTCTGTTCGCTCCTCCTGCATCTCTGGCAAAGCCGTCGACGGAAAGAGGGTGATCCACGTATCGGAAGTTTTCAGCCGCCATTGGCGATGATGGCGATGATATTTTGTCCAAAATATATGCAGTGGCTCGGTTCGAATTCGGGACTCAGGATGTTTGAGTCAGAGAAGGAAAAGTTTTATAAAATACTGACTCGTCAGAGACAAGTAGATTCAGAAGGATTAACCAAAGATAAATGCAAAACGGAGATGAAGTTCAGTCTCAGTGAAAATGGCTTACTAACGTTACCAAATAATATTCATGCTCTATGTTGATCATAATCAAAAGACTACACAACACAAAAGTCGGTAACGAGCGAAGCTGTATCCAGAAATAATTAAAAGCTGCAACACGTAATGGAGCTGCCTCTTGTGCAGACACCGTTCCGCGAAGGCAACACTAGGGGCGAGTTCTTTTAAAGGTATGGCGCTGGCTACGGATAGCGCGATTTTTCGCTTCATTGAAAAACTCGAACAGCTTCTAAACGGGCGCGCGTCCAGTGCGAGGGTTTTAATTACGCTCGGAATGAGGAGAAATGCACGTAGAAAGAGGGACACTTGAAATCAGGCAGGAGAAGAACCAGAGAAAGAGACAGAAGAATGGAGGCAATTAGAAGTCGGGGTGGGAGCGCCGTGTCGTTCGCAGACGTCGATAGGCGGCGCTGGCAGCAGTGGCCGCTAATTTGGCGGCTGTCGCTGCAAGAATTCTAGGCAGGAGTCTAGGGAGCTCTAAGCGGGGTGAGTACGTTCGTTCCCCCTCTCGAGGTCCGCCCGTGCCCCCGTGTGCCGGACACCCCCCCCCCCCCCCAATTACGCCAATGAAAAAGAGCAGATTCTGGAGACGATGTAGTACCAAATTAAAGTAACTCCTGACTTTTTCACATTTACATCACTAAAAGACTAAAACGGTCATCCGGTCAGTTCCAGTTGTAGGTTGCCTAGCTACCGGCTTTCAGGAGTAGCGAAACGATTCTCTGTTTTTGATATACGAGTAACTGCAGACCGAATTTAGAAATGTACAAGAAGTACAATTTTACGTTAAAGGTTTAACACAATTTAGTCAACTGTGTAAGTACTGAACTAAACATATTTGTTGTCAATTTGTATGTTCTCTTGAATAACTCGAAAAGTGTACCCTATGGAAAAAAACGTGTCGCAGTACAAAATTAAACGACATTAAATTTCCTGCAGAAATGTCCTATTCTTTTTTCTCTATAACTAATCGTTTGCGCGAAGAGGGCGCGAAAATACAAAAAATCTCGGGCGACGTGCATGCGCTGTAAGTACTTTATGTAGTCCAATTTGAGGTTTCCAGACTTGATAGCCCACAAGTGTCCCTTATCAAACTGATTGTCTCAACTTCCTCTTCACTACTCTGGTACGTTGTAAATTATGACAGTGTTTGAATGATACAGAAAGTAAATAATAATGTACATTAAATGTGTTCTACCTCGTTAACTATTCGGAACAGGGCATACGTACGTAGTACGGAGATTTTATTCAGAATCACTAATATCACCACCCCTCAATGCACGTACCTTTCCTCCTGACTCACTCTCTATTTCTTGATGCAGTGTAACTCGTGGCGTGTAAATTACCCTGATTGTATTCATCCACTATTTGAGAACGAAAGCGCTTAGCAACTTCCGCCAGTCTTTTGGTACCTTTTTCTGGCTAATATGTGCCATACCCCCACACCCCGTTTTACAAAATAATGGAAGGAAAAAAGTGTATCGCTTACGACATTCTCGCTGGCCATGTAAATCTTCAGCATTTACCAGGACGTTATAATTCTTTATTTGATTACTACTAATTCTGTTCGCTATCCATTTTGCAGATATTATCGACGTATAATACTGAATATACCTACAAATTTATATCACTGTACTGCGCGGAGTTTGCTTTTATAACTATTGATATGATCAAGTCTAAAATAAACGAAACTTGCCTCAAAAGGCAAAGGTTCCGAGTTCGAGTCTCGGTCCGGCACACAGTTTTAATCTGTCAGGAAGTTTCATTCAGCGCACACTCTGCTGCAAAGTGAAAATTTCATTCTGGAAACATCTCTAAAATAAAAGGTCTGACATTATCCGCTATTTGCTTAAGAGGTGGAAATGACCATATAACGGACAGTCAAATGAAAATCGAACACCCGCCGCAACGGGACAATGGAATGGCTCCATTCAAACGTAATCACCACACATGATAAGAAATATATCCCACTGGGAGGAGAGACGTACAGTTCCAGTTTCGTAGACGAATTCACAGCCGCACCTACTCTTGTACTTCCTCATCCGACTGATAAGTCACCAAAGATGTGAAAATCGCGCGGTGAAAGATCAGGGCTGTACGGATGAGAACGCCCGTCCCGACATTGCCGATCGAAAAGAAGGCTACACCTCAGCGATTTGCTTGGGAAATACTTCAACATTCTCCCTGCAGCCCTGATCTTCTATCGTATGATTTTCACATCTTTGGCAACCTGAAGAAAGACATACGTGGAATTTGTTCAAATGGTTCAAATGGCTCTGAGCACTATGGGACTCAACTGCTGAGGTTATTAGTCCCCTAGAACTTAGAACTAGTTAAATCTAACTAACCTAAGGACATCACAAACATCCATGCCCGAGGCAGGATTCGAACCTGCGACCGTAGCGGTCTTGCGGTTCCAGACTGCAGCGCCTTTAACCGCACGGCCAGTGGAATTTGTCTTCAGTCTATTGGGGAAGAGCAAGAATGGGTGCAGCTGTGGATCCGTCAGCTGCCGACCGCGTTCCACGAAACAGGAGTTGACTGTCTCGTCACCCAGTGAGATAGAAGTCTTATCACGTGTGGTGATTACTTTTGAATGGTGCCGTTCCATGGTCCCACTGATGCAAGTATTCGTTTACCATTTGACTGCCCCTCATATAAAGGGGCTATCAACTGTTTTACGTTACCAGCTTTGGTTTCAAATTTTTCAGAAATCTATAGGTGGACAGTGCGAAAGTAACAGAATCAACATAATTAGGGTTTTGTGCCATTAACCATCAAGACGTTAGATGCTGAATTTGAAACTTATTACTTCGTGAAAGTGACTGGTTACTTCCTTTCTCTGTTACCGACGAATGATGTTCGTCAGCTGAAGGTAAAAATTTCTTTAGGCAGTTAATAAATTAAGATACGCATATTGTGTGAAATTCGTTCGTATGTGCACGTAACCAGGAGGCTGGGCGCCGCGTTTCTACAAGGTGAGATGACTGACAGCTGGTGGTGGCCATACTACACTCGCTGGGTAGGCAGTTGTTCCATGGAGGATTGCGCCCCTTCTCAGAAACACACAGAGCTGCAAAGAATTCTGAAGGTCGCCACAATGAATGGTGACGCCACGAGGACAGTTGAAGGGCTCATTATGTCTTTACCCTATCATGTGAAAAGACTGATCTATTAATGTATTGAATATTATTGGTTAACTACATGAAAGCCTCATAAGAATTGTTTTCGGTTGTAATATCGACTTAATATATGAAGTTTTATGATGAAGTAATCCCTCTTATTTCGTAGAGTCGAGAGATAGTTTGGATTTGTGAGATTTTCTGTCTGTGGAGACGAAGTCATGCGACAAGAGTAATCACGGCACAGAGGAATCGCAAGCTGAAAAGCGGGCTCGGTGATGGTGCTAGTGACCCTGTACTTCCTCTCCTCAGCTTCATTTCCTTTCTGAGATTAGCTGAGGCAGAATTAAGGAAACACTTTAGTGCCTAACGTAAGATATTTAAGGCATTAACTTCCTATAGTAATCAAACATTTGAAGCTGCTTTTTACACGATTCCTGCAAGAATCGTTGGTGGGAAGGATGGAGATTACTGGTGTATCCTATTCCTGATAACCATTGTAATCTGGAACTTATCATCCGAAAAGAGTATCACAGAAATAGTATGAACAGGTATTGGGTGACCACGCTTACAACTTACGCACTTCTTTATTTCGTGAACAGTTTATGATATCGAAACAATGTTTCCATCAAATGATAGTAGTCAGAGGGGTACGTAATTTAGATGTATGGGTAACACTCTTAATGGCCATTCTAAAGCTCATGAAAAGATTAGTTCAGTGGTACAACGCTCGTTAATATTGGCGATGAAACTTTCAGATTAAATATGCTGAAGTTGAAAGATAAGTCAACCGGAGTCTGCTATTGCAGTGTAAATACCGCCAAGCTGCGCTCTTATGTTAGGCTTCGTCGTTGCATCCAACGAGAAGACAGATCCATACCATTGAAGTAAAACGTATTTCCACTGCGCCCTACTTGATTCGACATCGGTACAAGATTACCTACGACTGTTGTAAGTGGAACGATATATCAATTTCTGACTGATCAGAGGAGGCCTAGGAACACGATGAAGCAAACGTCTTTTGTATATTATTATTATTATTATTATTATTATTATTATTATTATTATTATTTGGGTCATCAGTCTTCTGACTGGTTTGATGCGGCCCGCCACTAATTCCTCTCCTGTGCCAACCTCTTCATCTCAGAATAGCACTTGCAACCTACATCCTCAAATATTTGCTGTATGTATTCCAATCTATGTCTTCCTGTACCGTTTTTTTCCCTCTACAGCTCCCTCTAGTACCATAGAATAATCGAAAAGCTAGATACAACAACAGAGCCTGTCATACATGAGAATATGCAACTTAACTTCACTTACTTATTTCTATGTTCCCGAAGTTGGCTGTTACAGTTTGCTTATGGTAAAAAGAGTCAGGCCTGGTGATGTAGTGGTATGGTGGATCCCTGGAAACTGAAATGTCACGAGATCAAATATCGATCAGTCCATGGATATTTCAGTCTACCTTTAACCTAGCCTTCACCTCCCAGTGATCTGAAGATACGCCTTGATCGAGTCGTTCAGATTCCAAGTTAAACTGTAGGTCCCCTTTCCCAGTACAATTATTTGAGTACTTTAGGAACACGCAAGTCTCCGAGGAAGAATATTGTTGAAAGGCACCAGGTCGTTGAACCACACGGATTTATTGTGATGGTAAAAGTGGCTGTAGCTAAATGTTTTGGCAGGTTTTCTATATGGGTTTTCTATATGGGTTTTTCAGCTTAAATTTCCATCAGTATGCATACTCAAGAACATTCTGCTCGGTTTATCATTTTTGGTGGAACACTACGTCAGTACGAGGTAGTGTGTTTCTTACAGCACATAAAACCAAATTCTAAACGTAATCCATTTGCGAAATAATTCTAACAGATAAAAAGTTTACTGTTTTAGCTGCTGATGCTCCTTTAGCAGGTAAGACAATAATTCTTGAATAATTTTATTCAAATAAAACGGTAGATCATTAACAGAGAACAACAATAGCAATGGGCCCATCATCTAATCTTGCGGAACACCCACTGTGATTTCGCCCCACGCAAAACATGTGATACGCCTGTTCGTAAAGCTCTAACATTATAGCGTAAATTTCTGCCCCCTCTTTCTCAAATAAAAACAAACGCAGGCATCTGATTAATCATATATCCAGTAAAATCTTAATTTATATTTTAAAATTTTTAAAAAATTGTCTGGAAAGCGACCTTGTAATAAAAATATATCTGAACCATTTACGGTGGAATATTCGCCAGAGCAGGCTTTCTGTTTTTACATTTGAGCTGGTCTGTGTGGAACGTGAGCTAACAATCAAAATAATTTTCGCGTGTTGAGACTCAGGTCTCCCGTTAGTTTTTAAATCCTGCCAGTATCTCCCGACCGCTCTGTCAAGGCTCTCTTTCTTTCGTCTTTCCGTCTTCTGTATACACTTTCTGAATCCCCCGCAGTTTCATACCATTTGTTTCAGTTCATACCAGTTTTCGATTGTGTTTTCTGGGGCACCTACTTTTTGTAAATCTCTTTGCGTTCTCTAAATCATATGGGTTTTGTTTTCTTTATATTTGTAAAATGATACTTCTTTTTAGACAGCCTGTCGTTGTTCATTCCGTATTTGTGCCTATTTTACTCATATGTAATCACACACGAGGTAAAATCATGGGCTCCATTAAATAATGTTTAGTGAGCATTTTATCCTTTATAACGAGGTAGAAATTAATTTGTGCGTAGTTTTAGTTATTAATATTAAGGATTCAAATGTTGAATCAACCTTATAGTAACAAATTCGAAATAAAATGGTAATTTACGTTGTCGTGACTGTGAGGATGATCATTAATGATCGGAACTGAAATCAAAATAAGGTGCTTCGTCGTAGCAGTGTCGGTGTGTTCAACATAACCTTGTGCAGATGGAGGTGCTGAACCAGATGTTTGGCTACGATATTTCAAAATACGAACAACTTCCTGATATGATATGATATGCTTCCTTAACCTTCTGTAATGTTAATAAATACTTTACTTATCTAGTAAGAGACAGAAGATCGAAGGCAATGGCTTTGACAGTCACTGGTACGCATTTAATGCGGCGTGTAATACTGAAGCCTTGTGGGACTGACTGCTCCGCAGCAGTTTCGGTACAGCTCTACGTCAACCGCGGTGTATGGTCGTCACAGATGAGAGAAAATTAAAGAGAAAATACAACAGCGGGGCTGTGTCCATCACGTATCGAGAAGCGAGTAATCGTTTTTTGTCCGCTCGCTTCTCAATAAACGAGATTTCATGTGCCATCCATACGGCACCCAGCATTAAAGTTTGCTTTGACGTCACAGTTTCAATTATGGACGCTAAAAACAGAAACGTAGCTTTCAAAACCGATGACTAGATTATGAATAACAGTCTGTACCGATTTAGAACACTGCCACAATAATGTCAATAATGACATGTGATTCACAGTTGTGCATATACGTCATAAATATGAAATGTCGTAGCCAGCCTTTATAACTAACTTCCTCGCTCCCACTACATTAACATTGTCGTAATAGAATGCAAATTCTGGCATGAGAACTTAAGCAAAACTGATTTTCCTGTCTGCATTACTGTCTGTTTTTCATGCAAATACAACTGCATTATGAAGATCAAAGAACTTAGAGTACTCAGTATCTAATAAGCCTGTCAGTGTCTCTTTATCTTTTACAACTTATATTTTGCGGCTATCAGATTCAAGTTTCAAGATTCAAGTGCCTTTCTGTTTGAACACGCTTTGTTAGGAAATAAACCTAACCACATGACTAATACGAATAGGAATCTCTTACGCGTTGCAAATATTAAATTTATTTAATTAGATAATGAAAATGTCACTTTGAAATGATAACAGTATAAGTCAAATTACTTTGGTTTATTGATCTTTTTGCAAGTAACACACTTCCCTAACAACGCTTACGCTCATCCAGTGTCGTTTAACAGTTATCTTCGTTTCTCATTCAGACTGAAGCAATCATTGCGATGTTGCATTTCCACATTAATGAAACAGGTAATCACTGTCAACGGAAGCCTTTTCATTTACGTTCAACTAACAATACGTTTCTCCAGGACAATTACTGATTCTCAAACATGACGTTGTATCAACCACAAATCTCTTAATTAATCCCGAGTTCCTTTCGCGAAATAACTGAATTGCTTTTCTTCTACAAACTGACGTAACACTTTTCAACAATTAATTCCACTTACTACCAAAGTCTGCACATTGCTTATACGCGGCACACGAAAGCCCAACACCGACTCTTCTCCCCATGCCAAGACGTCGCGTGGGACGTTGAAGTCATTATACGGATGACAGTGTTTTCACAGAAAACAAGCGCCCTCGACTCCGAAAGTTCCAGAAGCCAGCCATAAGTCATGAGTACGATATCTAAGCGTTATGACATCAAATATAGCAGTACTTCTTGCAAGTACTGTGACACCATCCATTAAAATAGGTCAGTAGATCGATGTATCAGTAGTGATCTGACTACCCGCAAACACATAACAGTATTACTTTCAAACATCTTCTTCCTATAACTAACCCTGTTTTAAGTATCTGTCTCTACTGATTTTTCACACCGCTAGACACGACTCGTGTGTCACGCTAGGAAGCAACTCCGTCAAAAACCGCCAGATGTCCTTCATTTGTGCTGCTAAATGTCTGGCTTCGAAATATGTTTAATGTGCTGTATACATATTGTAATATCCACGCCTATATGTTATTCAAAATAAAATTCACGACGTCATTGTATGTGGAATGTGACTGAACTTTGATCGTATCCTCGTTATATTGGTAAAAGGGACTTCATCGTTAATAAAATAATAAATAATTATTGTCAACGACATAATTTAATATTTTGTAAAAAATTATATCTCAGACAATACCCATGTAAAAAGATGACAATCTCAATATTTTGCTACCTATGAGTTTTGTAGTAAAATCCTTCTTCTTGTTCGAACTGTTGTACTGATAAGTTGTGATTGATGTCTCGTAACACAGAGGTCAGTAAAAGACTGCACTAAATTATTGTTGTGTTGCTCACTGATATTTGAAAGTAGAGACTGTGTGTTACTGAAATCAATCTTTTCGGCTCAGCTAAGAAAGAGCGCAGCCATTAGCGCTATTGATCTACAGTGCAGTTTATTGGTAAATACTGAATATTAATGTGTCACGAAACATTTAGAAATATTTTCAAATGTTAATGCATATCGTGACGGCGAGAAAACATTTAATATCTATTATTTATTACGAGTAAAATACAGCCTGAAGCAGAATCAATAAGTGACTGTCTTGTGTTAGCCGCCATCTTAGTGAAATATTGCAGCGGCAGTTTTAAATTGATTTTCTATACATACTTAAATATTATTGGCTATGATTGCAATAATAATTGTGTACTAGTGACCGAGGGCCCACTCTGACCTAATAAATTCCCGTTAGACAGTGAACATATTGTACTTCTATGAATGCAAACAGCATCTTACGTGATATAAATTCTTATCTACTGATGTATGAAGTCCGGTAATTTCGCAACAACTTTTAAAAAATATTTCGACAGGAAAATACATTAGTCCAGAATGAGATTTTCACTCTGCAGCGGAGTGTGCGCTGATATGAAACTTCCTGGCAGATTAAAACTGTCTTCCCGCGAAAGGCGAAGGTCCCGAGTTCGAGTCTCGGTCCGGTACACAGTTTTAATCTGCCAGGAAGTTACAAACACATTAGTGTTGTGTACGTGTGGTGTTGTGTGACAAAACTGTTCATTTTGCTTAAAGAAAAGTGTTGCCACCTCGAGATAACAGTAACGTTAATTTTTATAAACGATCTGCAATTAGCAAAGAGTCTTTTAAACAACGGCACTGAAATTACTAAAAACCATTACTCTTGTTTAGTTCAGATTACTTATCATACATTTAGATTGTTTGTTGGCTATAAATGATTACTTATGTGAAAGGTCTTAGTGACATTTACACTGTTTGACAGACAACATTGCTACACTTTCCCAGGTGGGAATTTCTGTAACAAAATAACGTTCATTAACCGGGAAAAACGGTGATTAAATAAATCCTCATGCTACATTAATAGTAAGTAATTAGTTTTATTGTAATCTTGCCTAAATTGTACAACACACGCAATTACACAACACTGCACAATATGCATGTGTATATTATTGTGCCAGCGTCAAAGAAGTGTGTTTAGACAAATAATTCTTCGTGCTTAGCTCCTTCGAAATTTCCCTTTTCAGAATACAGACAACTTCCACCTGTGTACATGTATGGATAAGTACTTCACTCAATTTGAGGTGTGAAACAATTGGAAATTTTATTGGAACTGTTATCACAGAGGTTGGAAAGTACAATTAGGTAACTATGAGGCACCTTGTGTAACCGAAGAAACACTTCAGTTGATTGAGGAAAGAAAGAAGTAGAAAAACATACAGTGAAGTCAAAACTACCTTTGTTGAAATGAGAAACAAAGGAGTGAACATGAAGAGTGCAAAAGGAATTCCATTGATAACCGCGGGGAAGAGAGCGGGTAGGTGAACAGACTACATAGAAGGACTCTACGGACGAGAGAAACTGTCTGCTGTCGTGATAAAAGAAGAAATGGCAGTCGACTGAGATCAAATGAGGCACAAGGGATTCGAAATTCTTAAAAATTGTGGGTGAAGGTATAACAAAACGACTATTCAAGTTGGCGCGTAGAATCTGTGAGGCTGGAGAAATATCATAAGATATTGGGAGAAGTATTATCCTCAGATACGGAAGGTAGTATGGGACAGCTATCCAGCTAACGTACAATCAGATTAACAGCTCATGCATCAAATTTGCTGACAAGAATAAAAATAAAAGAATGGAAAAGAAAATTCAGGAACTGTTAGATGACGACAAGTGTGGCATTAGTAGAGGTAAAGGTGCTAGTGAGACAAATACTCTTTATAATGTTAGCAATACTTCGGAAAAATAAATTTCGTACCATTTGTCCACCTAGAAAAAGCCTTTGTCAAGGAAAAATAGTGCAAGATGTTTCAAATTCTCAGAACAATGAATGTAAGCTATAGCGAAAGACGGGTGATATCGTACAGTATAAACAAGCACCATATGGAAGAATAAGAATGGAAGACCAAGAACGAGGCGCTCCGATTAAAAAGTATTACAAAAGTTGCAAGACACGGATGGAGTCTTCCTCCCGTATCGTTCAATCTGTACATTGGAGTGCCGGCCGGTGTGGCCGTGCGGTTAAAGGCGCTTCAGTCTGGAACCGCGTGACCGCTATGGTCGCAGGTTCGAATCCTGCTTCAGGCATGGATGTGTGTGATGTCCTTAGGTTAGTTAGGTTTAAGTAGTTCTAAGTTCTAGGGGACTGATGACCACAGAAGTTAAGTCCCACAGTGCTCAGAGCCATTTTTTTGTACATTGAAGTAGCAACGACGGAAATAAAAGTAAGTTTCAGGAGGCGATGTAAATTTCAGGGTGATGGATATCAGTGATAAGATTCCCTGATAACATAGCTATTTTCCAGGAAAGTGAGAAAGAAAAGCAAGACCTGTTGAATGAAACAAACACTCCATTGAGCACAGAAGATGGACTGAGATACCAAAGACAGAAGGTAATGAGGAGTAGCAGAAATGCGGTTAGGGATAAAGTTAACACCAGAATTGGGGAGTTTTAAGAACACAAAGTGAGGAAATTCTCTTACCTTGGAAGAAAAATTACGAGTGATGTAAGAAGAAGCAAACAAGCACAGGAAAAGAGAGCATTCCTCATTAAAGGAAGTGTGTCAATATTAAACGCAGGCCTTCTTTCAGTAAGAAATTTCTGGGAATGTACGAATAAATTAATTTATGAAAGTGAATTATGGATTGTTGAAAAATCGGAAAAGCATAGGATGGAAGCGTTTGAGATGTTGCAGGAAGATACTTAGTAGATTCAGAAAATATGAGGAGGTTATGCACAGAACCTGAGAAGAAAAAATACATGGAAAGTATTAACTAGAAGGAGAGGGAGCCATAGAAGGCAGAAACTCTAGAGGAACACAGTGATTGGAACATAAACGACAAATAATTTAATACGTGGGTTGTAAGTTTTGCTCTGAGATTGAGAGGTTGGCAAAAGAAAGAGAATCGTAGTGGGCCGCAGAAAACAAATATGAAGACTGCTGAGACAAGATAAAGGGAGTGTTATTTTCTTATTACTAAAAATACAATCAACAAGTCAGTGATTAATATGTGGAGTGATTTTGCAAAGTATCGGTACGTCTCCCCTGTTTGAGCAGCGTAGACTTTCCTTTAGTAAAAACCAGTAACCCCTAACCCCAACCGCGATTCTTTAGAGAATCTAGCTCCCATTCATTAATCTGCTTCATAGTCTGATTACTTTACCGATGTGTTAATGCGTTAAATATTTGACGTATGCATATGAAAAGTTTTCGTTTCAATACGCGAAACGTAATTACACTGAGGTGCTAAAAGTCATGGTATAGAGACATGCACATACATAAATGATGGCAGTATAGTGTACACAAAGTATAAAAGGACAGTGCATTGACTGAGCTTTCATTTGTACTCAGGTGATTGATCTGAGAAGGTCTCCGACGTGATTATGGCCGTACGACCATAGTAGGCTTTGCGTGTTGAATGGTAGTTGGAGCTAGGCGTACAGGACATTCCATTTCGGAAACCGTTAGCGACTTCAATATTTCAACATCCACAGTGCGAGTGTGCCGAGTGTGTTGAGAACACCAGATTTCAGGCGTTACCTTTCACCACGCACAACGCAGTGGTCGACGGCCTTCACTTAACGACCGAGCGCAGCGGGGTTTGGGTAGTTGTCGGTACTAGCAGACAAGAAACACTCCGCGAGATACATGCAGAAACCAACGTCGAACGTACGATGAACTTATCCGCTAGAACAGTGCTGTGAAACATGTCGTTAATGGGCTGTGGCAGCAGACGTCCGACCCGAGTGCCTTTTCTAACAGCACTACTCGTACATCAATTGCAGTGCCTCTCCTGGACTCGTGACCATAACGGTTGGACGACAGACGGCTGTAAAATCGTGGCCTGGTCAGATGAGTCCCAATTTCGGTTGATAAGGGCTGATAGTAGGGTTCGACTGTGGCGCAGACCCCGCCAAGTCATGGACCCAAGTTGTCAATAAGGTACTGTGCAAACTGGTGGTGACTCCATAATGGTGTAAGCTCTGTTTACATGGAATGGACTCGGTGCTCTGGTCAAACTGAACCGATCATCGACTATAAATGGTTATGTTCGGCTACCTGAAGTCCATTTCCAGCAAAGCACGGACCTCATGTTCCCAGACAACGATGGACAGTGCGCCTTGTCACCTGCCCACAGTTGTTCGAGATTGGTTTGAAGAACTTTCTGGACATTTCTGGCGAATGATTTGGCCATCCAGATCGCCTTACATGAATCCCATCGAACATTTATGGGACATAATCGAGAGCTCAATTCGTCCACAAAATCCTGCACCGGCAAAACTTTCGCAGTTACGGGCGGCTATATAGGCAGCGTTGTTCCATTTCTGCAGTGGACTTACGACGATTTGTTGCGTCCATACCACGTCGAGTTGCTGCACTACGCCGCGCAAAAGGAGGTCCGACATGATATTAGGAGGTGTCCCATGAGTTTTGTGAGCTCAGTGTATGTTGATCTCATTATTTTCAGGCGTTTCAGTGAAAGTATAGACTCTCTAATTCGTGCTCCGTTTTAAGAACAGCTAGTCTTCCACATCATATATCCTTAATTATATATATCTTACAAATATGTAGTTTTTGGAGTTGAGTTTAGTATATATGGATACTATTTGCAAAATGCGTTGCAAGTAGAGTTTGTAGCAAAGTAAGTTATATTGCGTGTAATATAGTGAGCGAAAAAGTTTTCGCTTTCATTATTTTGTGTGAGGGGAAAGGGAGGGGGTGGGGAGGGGGAATTCGGCAAGAGGAAGTTCCGGAAAGGTTTTAAGTTATTTATAAAGTTTGTTACAAGGCACTAAATGCTTCAATGCTGAATGCATAAAGTCTGGGTAATTTGCTCGCCTTTTATTACGCTGTTTTAAGACATATACACAGTTTCTGACTTTAATACTTGACCTACTGTTAAACTGCAGCGTACGATTGTACCTCTTAACGAGGAGTTTATAATAGTGTTTTATGTTTTTAAATTCGAAGAATAATTATATGAAATTCTGAAATCAAATTTTTGGTACCGCTGAAAGTGGTTATATACGCAATCTGCGACTAGCACCGGGGGCTCAATTAGCTGTTTAGTAATGTGTTCTTATGCAGTCAGTATGTAACACTATTATCGGTATTACCTATACTGACACTATCTAACTTCTTTGTCTGTCTTAACTTAATGTGACTTTTGTATAGCCATGCTCTTTGATGTTAATATAGAGGTAAATGTTTTTTTCGTTATTTGTGATAATTTATGTAATTGTAAATAATTTACGGATGCAATTTAAAAAGTACTGTGCTGTAAGAGAATGTAAAGAGCTAAAAATATAATTGTAATACTGGTTCAAACATAGGTTTGCAATCATATAAAACCTGGAGGGAAGTACCTTCGCAACGGAACTGGCTAGGCGGGAATAGAAATGGTAGATCTGTCGGTCGAACTGCAAGGCATGAGTCAGTTGGCGGCTAGCAGGGAAAGAGAGGGCATCTTGTGTACTGAAAGAGGTAAGGAGAACTTCAAGATTAGATAATATAGCTTCGGATGCCGAAGTAACGGGCCTTATTTTTCATTGTATACGTTTGTTAGGTCTTTACTATGAAAATCGCACATTAAGAAGAGAACTTTCAGAGCTTGTTACACAAGAACATACTTTTGCCGCGCTTTTTTCAATAGCGCAGGAGATTGACGCTGCACCACATTCATCTCACATTATCAGTTGAGTACTGCAAAACTGCATGGACCAGTTATATGGCTTCGCTTTCAGTAAAAATTTAATGTTCTGTGAACTTTGTGTTGAGCCACCGTATTTTATCCTTAGTCATTTACCTAGACAGGACCCTATCCCAAGTGCTATATTGAATCCAAGTATTCTATCTTGCTGAATTGAAAAGTAATTATTTTCCTTAACAGAAGTTAACAAACTTTGTGGTGTTGTAAAGTACATAATTATTTAGTGTGTATAAGTTTTGAAATACTCCACGTAGTTTTCAATAATGGGCAGTTAAAATATTCAGTTCAAAGATCCTTTTAATTGAAATAACAGTGTTTATAATTTCATGTGTTATGCAGTTAGCATTGTTTCCCACATGTGTTGTGAATAAAATGTTTAATCACGATCTGAACCTACCGATAAATTAGTTTCTGGGTCCCCAGGCCAGTTGTTGTACCAAATTTAAACGGTAATTTAAATAAGCAACTGGCTGCAAATATTCAAACTATACTAGGATATAAACAAAAGATAAAATTACTTCATATTTATTTCAATAGTAGTAATTTCCTATAATTAAACTAATAAAAGAACCTCTTGTCCAAGTCAGTCGTGCTCCGCCATTTTCAAGCTTTTTACCTATACTTATCATTATCTTCCTATTGTAATGTACAGATTGTAAGCGTTATTGAGAGCCAGTGGTTGCCTAAACGCATTAATAGTCCTCCATTGTAGTTCAGACCATATCACTGGTACATTACTTGCTAAATTCTGTTACTGTCTGGTATCTTAACAGTGAAATAGGAGTTCAGTACCAAGTAAAGCCAACCCCAATAGTTTAATTTCTTTATGAACCGTGACGGTACTGAGTACAACTTTGTCTAAACAGGTTGGCGACAGTTTACTTGGTTCCTAAAGGAACCTTGGTTCGATTTCCGTTTACTTTGCTACTTTGCTTCTTTAAGTAAAAACCGTTAAGGAAACAAATTTAGAACGACACCTTTCCATTACATACAGTCACGGTCACAAAACGAAAATCCTTTCACAGAGCTGACACTATCGGCACATTACTACTTTAATAGCAGTCGGTAATATTATAAGTCGTATAGTATACTTTTAGAAGTTTCAGCTACGGCAATCAGTGACGTGCCGTCGCAGCCCCTTCCGTCAGCGGCGAAGCGGTGGCGGTTTTCTATAGTGTTCATGTTTTTCCAGTCTCCTTCTGCTAACCGACAGTGGTCGACACTGTGCTGCTCTCAAAGAAAAGTAGCTCTTTTAGTTTTGCGAGCTTCCGCACTTCATTATTTCGTTACTTTAGTTCGCCAATGAGGAACCACTCCAAAATTTTTTAGTATTAGTAAACATGTTTTCTGTCTCTTGGTGAGGCTGTCTTCTGTGGCAGCATTATCAAACTAGCTTAACTTTTATGTAGCCTCTGAGGTATAAGCTTCGTGATCAAAAGTATGCGGACACTTAGCAGTGGATATTAATATTGCTTACATTCGCCCTTCGCCTTTATGACGGCTTGAACTCTGCTAGGGAGACTTTCAGTGAGATGTCTGAATGTCTGCTGAGGAATGGCAGCCCATTTTTCTTCTAGAGCCGAAACCGGAGAAGGTAGCGATGTTGGACACTGGGGTCTGGAGCGATGTTCTAATCATCCCGATCTTTTATTAGTCTCAGGGCGGTACTCTGCGTGGTTCAGAATATTTCAGGAATGTTATTATCAGCACTCAAGGGAATGAAAAAATTATGATGAAAGAATAGAAATTATTCAGATAGTTAACGTAAACAAAAATTTAATTATGATGGGGAATTGAATTCGATGGTAGGAAAAGGAAGAGAATAAAATAAAAGGTGAATATGGACTGGGAAAAAGAAATGACAGAAGAAGCCGCCTGCTAGAATTTCGCACAGAGTATAATACAATCATCGCTAACGGTTGGTTTGAGAATCATGAAAGAAGGTCGTGCGCTTACAAGAGTCCTGGAAAAATTTAGGTTGATTGTATAAGGCTAAGACAGAGATTTCTTAACTAGATTTTAAATTTTAAGGTATTTATAGTGGCAAATGTGCATTCTGGATTGAGAATTGTGAATTTATTGCCCATGAACTGTAGATTAAAACTGAAGAAATTACAAAAAGGTAGGGAAGTAAGGAGATGGGACCTGGATGAGTTGAAAGAGCTAGAGGTTTCTGAGAGTTTCAGAGGGAGGATTACGCAACGATTGGTTAAACAGGGGAAAGGAATGCAGTAGAAAACGAATGGGTAGCATTCAGAAGCGAAATAGTGAAGGCAGCAGAGGTTCAAAAAGTAAAAACCCAAGGCCTAGTAGAAAACCTTGGATAACACAAGAGAAATTGAATTTAATTGATAAAGGGAGAAAACATAAAAATGCAGTAAATGAAGCAGGCGAATGGGAATATAAACGTCAAAAAATTAGATTAGTTAAGCAGGAATCGCTAAAGGACAAATGTTAGGATTTAGAAGTATATATCACTAGGGAAAGATAGGTAGCATCTACAGTAAAATTAAATAGGCCTTAGGATAAAGGAGAAGCAGCTATAAAATATGAAGAGCTCTGACGGACAACCCATCATAAGCAAAGAAAGGAAAGCTGAAAGGTGGAAGTAGTATACACAGGGTTTATACAAAGGTGATGTACTTGAGAGCAATATTATACAAATGAAAGAGGGCGTAGATAAAGTTGAGGTGGGAGGTATGATAATACAAGAAGAATTTGACAGAGGACGGAGCACTGAAAGATCTAAGTCGAAACAGGGCCCTGGGAGTAGATGACATTCCATCAGAACTACTGATAGCCTTTGGAGAACTCACCATGACAGAAGTCTTCCATCTGGTGTGCGAGATTGCGAGCTAACATCCCATAGATGTTCGGGCTCACGTGCGGTTCCTCTTCGTCGAAATGTCTTGGCTCAAACTCGTCTAGGGGTTGAACCGCACGTGTCGCATTAAACGCCCTAAATTAGACACTTGTGACCCTTTGAGCAAATTGTCTGGATGATGGCGAGTCTGTGAAATACAAAGTTAACATAACATATAATAACAGTAATAATAATATCAGGAACTAAATTAATGACTCATAAAAGATGTACGCCGCACAGTTGCGATTTGGCTAGAATAATGTTTATTCAGAAAGCAAATTAATAGCGAAACTGGTCGTATTTAGAGTTACTGTTACACTCGAGCGCATATCCATTTGACACAGTTCGATCATTCACAATCTCATGGCGAAACATAAGTACGATACTCCACACGAAAAGTCAGAGTTCACACCAGGCGCACGGCTGCTCACCGCTCAGAGACTGAGTCCCGCGACACCACACAACGCGAAATTTTCTGTTTCACTTCCTAACTGCCTAAAGACCAACTGCCCGCTTTCGCGTCTCAATCCGAACTGTACCCTTTGATGTCTCCAGCCGAACTGTACTCTTTGGTGTCTAGACCAGAACTGTCTCTGCCCGTCTCCGGCTGCGTTTCCCGTGCGCCAAATATCCTCGCTCAACTGACTAGGGCAGTTCCCTTTTCTGAAACCGTCCATCTGATTGGCTACAACTTATTCTAGATTCCACCTTCACGTTCTAAATAAAGTAACAATAATATCCATTACATAATAAACGTTAAATTCTTTTACATAAAACCAATCCAATTTCCTTCTTAGCTTTGAATGTCACGGTCAGTAGCCTTTCTGATAAATAAATAAAGAACAAAAGTAACTATTATGAACTAAACTTTACAACAAATATTCTATTACCTAATGATTCAATAAGGTATCATTCTGTCATCGGTCAGTGTGTTTTGTGTGGAGAAAATGATGATCTGATGCTTAACTGAAAATACTGATAATTTAAATTTACTATATCTTTCAAACAAATAAATTTACAGAGTTGATATTTTCAACATTTGTCATTGTAATGATGCGCTTCTATATGAAATGTCGGTCGTCAAGATCGGCGAAAGCATTCAGATTTTAGCATTTTGGTCTTTGTTACAAAATTTGTGAATTTCATTTTCACAGTAAATCCTAAACGATTATAGATATGATCAATATTCAAGTTTTATTGGGATCACCATGAAAATTTATGAAGGATGGCAGATCAAAATTACTGTGGCTTAATTCCCTGCATTACTACAGAGTTAAATAGTTTTCATAAATGTTTCCCTTTATGGCAGATCTTAGGTCCTCCATATTTAACACTCCTACGTCTCCTTGGCCACAAAGGTTTCTTCTGGGTTTCCGTATGACGTAGGTTCTCGTCTGTCCCACTCGCACACTACAGCGCTTAGGTCTCAATAGACAATAGACGCCTGTCAGTTTCCCCATCTCGTGTGAATCTGCGCACTTTGTGGCACGTGGTCCTGGACGACAGGGTTCATTTCACAATTCCTGTAGGCTGACTCTTTCGGCCATATATTTATATGAGAGCGCAATGCTCTTTAACTCTCAAGATGAATGAGACAGGTGAAATACCCTCAGACTTCAAGAAGAAAACGTGAAAAAAGTTGGTTCTGACAGACGTAAATATTATTGAATTATGAGCTTATTAAGTCATGCTTGCAAAATACTAACACGAATTCTTCACAGAAGAGTGGAGAAACTGGTAGAATCCGACCTCGGGGAAGATCAGTTTGGATTCCAGAGAAATGTAGGAACACGTGTAGCAACACTGACCGTTCAAGTTATTTTAGGTTAAGGAAAGGCAAACTTACGTTTATAGCATTTGTAGACTTAGAGAAAGCTTTTGACAATGCTGACTGGAATACCCTCTTTGAAATTCTAAAGGTAGCAGGTGTAAAATAAGCGGAGCGAAAGGCTATTTGCAGCTTGTACAAAAACCAGACGTCAGTTACAAGAGTTGATAGGCACGATAGGGAAACAGTGGTTGAGAAGGGAGTTAGACAGCACTGAAGACCCTATGTACAGATATTATGCTAGCGAGATGGCTGGTAGCCTTTTTAACTCATGAGCGATTCATTCAGTTGATTTCATGCGATTTTTACTGGTGTGTCCTGAGTGGTAGGCTTCACTCAGTAAACGATGTACCACGTAAGTGACGCTTTACTAACACAGCACATTAAGAGTACGATTCAGCACAATGTAAATTCTGAATAGTGTAACTGATATGCGTCCCCATGAGCTGGTATGAATGTTGCAAAGCGAAGAGTCTCTCATGATCTGTATGTGACGCGAGTCGTGATGGTAACTGCTAGGTACGAGTTCACATAGAACAATATCGGTTCCGGAGGCACTGAATCTGGGAAAGGCCAGCATCAGACACGCCAAGGCTCCGAAGGTGATGGCTAGTGGATCGGTCCGGATGCAGTTCTGTACCTCCCATGGATGGTCGCTGACATGCCAAGTTCAGAGACGGTCAGCATCGGAAGTGGCGGAGGGGCGAAGGCTACGACTGGGAGATCAGTGTGACGCGGCGAGCGAGAGCTGCAATTGATGGGCTGGTATGTGCAGCTGGCTTAAGCTTAGAGCTTGTGCATAAGTGTGAGATTTTGCGCTGCCTGCTTGCTGCTTACTTTTTTTTCTAGTGTGTGTGTATGTGTGTGTGTGTGTGTGTGTGTGTGTGTGTCTGTCTGTGTGTGTGTGTGTGTGTGAGTGCGCGCGCGCGCGCGCGCGCACGTGTGAGTGATTGTGTGGGAAGGGGTGCGGATGGTTTGAATTCCTATGATCTAAGGTGTCCACTATATCATCTCAGGTTGGGCAGGATAGGATTTCTTTCTTCGCTTTGGCGAGGTTGTGGAGAGCCTCTGAGGTCCGTAAACCTACCACCACTGGTAGTATTAATGAACTGAAAGCGTTAATTTTGCAGAGTAAGCATGCGCAGGATTCTGCAGCGGCGTCAAGCCCTCCGCCACTCCCATGTCTCCCAAGTGTCAGTTCTGTTGGTATCTCTTCGTTGGTATCGCTTCATTAGTGGTGTCCATGTGTGGAGTTCTGCTGTACTGGTGTAGAGGTGCGCACTCAGTATCCCGAGAAGGCAAGTATTCTGTAGGATCTGTATCTAACCTCCACATTGAGCTGCCATGGAGAATCTTCGCCAAAACGATGAGTTTGGTGACCGTGCCTAAATCGACACTATTTAAGAAAGGCATCTTGTCTCGTCATAGCCATGATCTTGGTGCATAGGTCCTTGACGTAGTTGTGAAAAAAGAGGAGGACGCCAAGGTACCAAATGCAGGGGCTCCACAAAAAGTCATTGTCTTGCATCCTGGGGTGATCTAGCCACGATGGCCTATTTTTGCTGACGTGCAATGCCACTGTCTTGTAAGGGTTAAGCTTCACCTTATTGTGATGACACCAATCGTTGGTCAACTCCAAATGCCACTGAAGTTGTCGTATACTGGTCGCACGGAGTGGACCCATGATGAAAAAGGCGGCACCATCAGCGAATTGGAACAGCTGGACATCAGGGGCCGTAAGCACGTCGTCGACATAAAGGGCGAACAGCATCGGTGATAATACTTAGCCTTGGTCGGCATGGCAGTTTCTGCATCCAGTCCCCTGTCGGCAACCCCCGCAATCATGTGCATGTTGGAAAGAAAGCTGGCGAGCAGTCTTTGGTAACCGTCAGGTAGTGCCGTCTATTCTTATATCTTCCACAGAAGTTTCTCACGACACCATGTCACACGCACATTCAGTGTCAAGGAAGCGCGTGGCTATCAACCGAGTTAAGTTTAAGTTAGTAGTGATGTTTGGCGTCAGACGGAGTAGTTGCAATTCGATGGACACCTTCTCTTGAAATCCGAATTTCTCGGGACGGATGGTGTCGCCTGCAGCTAGAAGTTCTCCAGTGCGCTCCAGTAGCTTGCTCGGAGTAAGTATATTGGACGGCTGTCTTGGCATAGGTGCGGTCCTTCACCTTCTTGGAAATCGGGAGCCTCCTCGCAGTCGAGCAACATCTCATATAGACAGCCAGTGGAAGGATGTCCGCAGGTTGAATGATGCGCACGTGACTCGCGGATGTAAAGAAGTGCCGCAACTGCCGCGTCACTGTTGCCTCTGGCAATTTGTGACGAGATTGGCGCCTCTGGCGACGCCTGCTGCAGAATGACTTTTGTGCAGACGTGCTTGCATTTGTCGACTGTGCTATTGAGAAACCCAGGATGGGGACCCAGTATGCTATAGAATTGCTCGGCGAGTACCGACTTCGATGGAGGAGCGCCTGAAACAAGACTAACCGCTGGTCTCGGGTGTTGGCCGGATACTGACGTTTACGATTACCCTCAAAAACGCTCGACGGTCCGTTTCAGTCAGTAAGTAAGGTCTGCGTGATCTTCGTTTAGCTGTGGTTATTTAAATTCCACTTCACAATCACATCACCAACAGCCTATGGGTCTTTACAAGGGCTAATATGTCCCAGGTATATTTGCCACTTAGGCGACATCCACTGACTAGTCCATGTTGGAAGTCACTAAGCTCTCCTGCCCGACCCGTTCTGCAGTTGCTGCGTTTGAACAGACAACAAAAAATATTATAGTGGCGTGTCCGCCTATCGTGACGTATAATACTCAGTTCTACATTACATAGTGGTGTCTGCATATTTTTCATCAGATAACGTACATCATCTTTCACAGGGCGCCATATTTTCTTAATTTTAGTAGTTCGCATGAGGATCTGTTTGAATCCAGCCTTACCATCCGATACATCTTACTGGTGGCTGCCATCATCATCAAGTTGTTGTGATCATTGCTGAATGTCATGACCCAACGAACCGAGAGTCTGCATCCTACCTCCTTTTAGAACCTGCTGAATAGGTAGACCAGAGATATGAATATGACCGATCCAAATGCTCGCTGCTCTCCTCATCGGTCTCGTGCTCTCGATCTATCCTTCCACGATTTTCTCCATCTTTCCTCACAATATGGAGAATTTTTGGGTTCACACGAGAAGAGGACAGCCTGAAGACATCGAGTTGCTCAATAACTGAGGCATTTTTTCTTCTTTCAGTCCATTTTATGGGCAGCATCTGTTCCAGCACCAAAACTCAAATTCCTCAATGCGCTGCCTGCTCTGACCTTAAGGACCCATGTTTCGCAACAATAATAGAAGGAATATGCGTCTGTTTCAACAATCCGTATCTTTGTGCTGTTCGTAATCACTCTTTCTGCCAGATCTTGGTGAGCCTTTACAGTGCTACTCGCCCAAGCATAATCCGTCTTTATAGCACATCTTAACAAGTTCCCATGTCGCAGGTGGTGGACCCAAGGTAGAAGAAAGTTTCCACGACTTCCAGTTCCTTTAAGCGATATGTGAAGGCTGTAACCTAACTTTAGTTTTATAACATTGTTGACAAACTACAATCTGCGGCGCCGGACCTGAAGGTGATCTGCAGCGCGGATTCAGACCGATAGTCGGTTATAGGAAGTTGTGACCCAGTTAGTGTTTATTTAAATTTGATTTTAATGAGACTCTGGAATTCACACAGGTAGATTTTGACGTTACAATAAAATACAGTCTTAGTGCGCTCTACAATATACAGGGTGTTTCTGTAAGAGCGTGCAAAAATTTAACAGGACTGAGAGGATGCTCCACTGTAAAAACTGGTAGGGAACGTGGGGTGGGGGAAGTCATCTTATGGAGATAATTGGAATAAAAGCTCATTACTGGGTATTTTACTTTTTTATTTATATTAACTGCAGTTATTTGCAAATACCATCATTGACACAATAAACCTACCGTTTGTACCGTATCTTCCAAATGTACTGAAACTGACGGGCATCAACCTCTTTGCAAACATGACATCGGCGAACAAGATTCTGACGCACCCTGACAAATATCCCTGGTGTGTTTCGAATCATGTGATAGGAATCTACAATTCTGGCAACTAATTCCATCTCCGTATCAGTTGGGGGTCTTCTACACAAATGACTTTAAATATCCCCATAGGAAATAATCGAGGGGATTCGGGTCAGGTGACCTCACGGGTCATGGAATAGGACCTCCCATTCCAATCCAGCGACAGGAAATACAACACTGAGGTGGTTGCGGACATCCTCACAGATGCGGTGGACCGTCATGCTGTATCCATATCCACTTACGAACACTCAAGGGTACGTTCTCCAGCAATTCATGTAAAACTTCGCACGAACCTCAAGAACAGGTGACCATTCAGACGTCCAGGTAGAATTCCTAGTAATCAGGCTCGTCCTTCCTGTTTTCTTGCAGGAAATGAAGAATGTACATGTAAATAAACAACACAGTGCGCGTAAACTTGTACGCATATTATTTGTAAATAAGCTGGAAAACAGTAATGACAAAACGGAAGGCAAGTTTACTTCCACATCCCCTTAAGCTGACTTCTCCGACCCCAGGTTCCCTGACTCAAATTGTTCTGTTCTTTTACGTTTTTGCACGCTCTTACGGAAATGCCCTGTATATCTAGCACTAAAAATGACAGGCTACATTACGCGAGTAGTGAAAAAACAACTGACGAGAAATACACGCATTTGTTACTGTTCTGCCAAATTCTACTTTAGGATTTCGTTTGGTAGTAGCGTTTATTTGATTGCTAGAAATATTGCAGAAACGATTGTCGCTCTTTAGTTTACAGAATATTGCAGCAAATTTTGAACAGTTGCTTCCAAGAAACATTACTGTACAATAGCATAAAATTGTTTTAATGAAGAAGAAATGCTTGAGTTGTCCGCCCTGCTAACACTGCTGTTTTAAGAGGATGAAAATAATATTTTTAGCAAGGATGCAGAAAAGAAGTCCTGGACTTAGAAGGAACATATACCAATTTGACGTGATTTGGGGAGGAAATTGCAATGGAGGGAAGGGAGATTTGAGTACTGATTTTTTCTATACGAATTCAGTGTCATAACCAGATCGCCACTACGGTCTGTTACTGTGTCGTAGGTGAACACATTTTGCTCTATATTCTATTATTGATCTACGTAATTCGATTTGTAAGTATTGTTAATCGTCTCATGAGCGCATGATACTGCAATCTTTTGAATATTTTGCTGACATGATTTGTTTTTACTGTCAAATTCCATCTGCCATTTCCCAAAGGGTTTTCTTGTCTGACACATCATCGTCAGGGGTAAACAGTCAAAACTAGCTAAAGACCGTCAGTTCCAATCATGTACAACCTACCAAAATCTGTTAGTAGAGCCAGTGCACCTTATAAACGATGGCGGAACTTTTACACGTTATGAATTTTGAGAGCCTATGAATGCAACCTATGGGTATACAGTTAGCCAGCAAACCAGTCTGAAGACTTATCCAGGGTGACACTAGTGTTTACCCCAGAAAAAGAGCTGTAGATAGAAACGAAGTGCACATCAGTATTTTCACGAGAGGAAAGCTGTCAAACACCGCACGTCTAGACACCGCCCTGCTATTTTAAAACACACAAGCAAAGTACATTTATCTTAAGATACCGGCTCAAAACGTTTCGTTGCTAGTACCCGTAGAACTATCTTCTATTGTCGTTACCA
The DNA here is from genome assembly GCF_023898315.1 of Schistocerca nitens. Classification (NCBI taxonomy): domain Eukaryota; kingdom Metazoa; phylum Arthropoda; class Insecta; order Orthoptera; family Acrididae; genus Schistocerca; species Schistocerca nitens. Next base: position 547,652,440 of record NC_064618.1, read on the forward strand.
TCACCACCAGCGTAAGTGTGTCTGTCATCTGGCATTTCACAAGTGGACAATAATGACAACTTTTGTTTTAGACTGACGATGGCTGTTATTGTTATATTTACCGTTCCTTTGTTCATCAAAGCGTCTCTTCATTATGAGCCATTAAACGTTTTCTTCAGTGTAACGTAAGCTTTCCTAGAATATTCCAATACCTGAGCAAGAAATATATCAATTGGAAATTTCTCAATTTCGAGAGCCAAATGTTTGACATATTATCATTGCATATCGTATTCTTTGCAAGTTCGCACATCATTTCAGTGTGATTTAGGTTTGAATACTATGACGCTGTTCCTAATGAAAAGTTCTGATTGTTTTACAAAACTGAAAGATCGATCGGAGAAAGTGCTAACCTACAGTCTGGTACAGGTGAGTACGCACACGCTATCTGTTGTGTTTTCGAATGCATCCCACGCTGTTAATAAATTGCTCCATTTGAAACGCTAGAAAGGACTGAATACTATATAAATTTCTGTCTTCTTATATTTATGTCCTAGTCTTTGGATTGAACCAAGATATAATGTGCGATAACTTCCCCCGATCACTTGAGTTATATTAAGGGAATGTAAAGAGTAAAGTTGGTGCTCTTCAACTAATGCCAAAAGTCCGGCTTTTCTAAACCTGGAAATACAGAATGTACAGAAAAACACAACGTTTAATATGTTGTGCGGAACGATAAATTATTTTTCAAGAATGATTTCCTATACAGAAATGTACTGCTTAACTTTATGGGATGTCGAAGTTTGAGGATGGTGGTGTCAAAATTTCGCAGCACTGTGCTTCATGCTGTAATTAGTTGCACCATTAACCACGTTAGTGAGGTGAAGTCAGTAACTGTGGTGAGGGAACGCTTAATATACTGAGTGGGGCGGTAGGCTAACCATTTTTCAAGACAGATCCCTTAGAGGCATACACACGGTGAAATACAGCATTTTTGTGGTCAGTTACAGCGTGAGCTAGGGAAGTATTCACTATAATATTCAAATTACTCCACAGAAGTTAAGAGGAGTAAGGTCTAGTGAACGGCGGCCATGGGACACGATCTCCTCCACCAGTTCATCATTTGGGCACGTTGTGAACTTGTGATCCAGGAAAATTGAGTTGGAGTGAGTTGGAGCTCAGTCTTTTTTGAAGCTACATCATCCGAGACACACACATTGACATTTCATCCAGCAGGGTATGAGAAAAATGAGGTAGATCGATCTTGTCAGTCTGACATTACATACCAGCCAGCAATTTCGTCACAAATTATCACAGCCTACACGATCGCGGTGAACCTGTGGTCGTTACTTCTAAAGGCGGGGAAATTTTCATCTTCCAAAATATGAATGTTATGCGAATCCATTATGCCGTCCTAACTTAACGGCCATTCGTCAGGAAATAGCACCAAATTCCAGTGGTGAAAGCACTGTACGAAACGTATTTGTGTGTAATTCACTCCTTTTGTGTGGACTTTCTGCATCTAGTATGGATATACGCGGTCAACACTGCTCATGTTAGCACGGCATGTACCTCCGCTTGTACCACATAGCGAGTGCCGATTTTGCTCCCAAGTTTCTAAATGTTCAGGTCAAAAGCAACAGTTTGAACTGAGAGTGAACGGCAGGCATCCGTTTTTGCACCTAGTACTTTATGGAAATGCTAATAATTGATAAAGTAATCAAGAAACCTTCACACTTATACACGACAGTCCTACTTTAAGTACATTCAAATATAGCAAAAAGGGAAAACACACTTTGCTTTACATATACACCGTACTTTTAAAGACACTTTTCGAAATAGAAAATACGATACTTAGTTGTCACTTTATGGCCTCCCTTGATCTTCCTTCAATAACTGCTCCGAACATAGAAAGATCCGGACTATTTCTACAGGGAAGCCTTTGCGGTACCATTACGCAGCAGCTTTGCTGTCGCAATCAGCTGTGCCGTATAGAAGCAGCATTACGACCACTTCGATACTTGTGTGTCGCTACATGCCGTAACGCTGTCAATAACGTTACTGCATTGGTACGTAAAGCAGCTATCCAGTTACGACGAGAACGGAGGACCATAGGAAGGAACAATACAAGCGCAGAGAGGCTGTTACGCGTAGCCCGTGAATCGACGCCAAACTGATTGCCAACGTGTTGCATAATTAACTAGAATATCAAATACGACTCCAAGAAACATGACGCACACTGCTCAAGCTTCCACGCTCGGCAGGGCCCAAAATATCAATTTCAACACAGGGTTCTATCTTGAAAAATGAAATTTGCCGTCCCAATCGTTTCTTGTGTTTGTCCTATACACCCGGTGCTTCATTACTGACGAGTCAGAACTAAAGAAATATAGTTCATTCTCCCACTTCTTTCATTACGAACTAAAGACAGAAAGGTATCCATGGAGTTCCTGGGGCGTTCGTACTCCTTGAAATATTTGTTGACTTTTGTGCATGAACATTATCCGCACCTACATCTGTACTTTGAAAACCACTGGAAAGTGCACGGAGGAAAACATTTCCCATTGTACCAGTTATTAGCGCTTCTTCCCATTCTTAACTGTCTCAGTGCGGTCTGTGATTCGTCCACTCTTGTCTTCGCGGTGCCTGTGGGAGCGATATGTGAGACGTCTCTCATATTCCTGGCTTTCTCTGTTAATACTGGCTCTTCAAACACTGTACGATGGCTTCTGAACAGTCTGACAGCTGAGATTTTTCAGCATTTTTGTGACGCTTGCAGTGTTACGTTTAAAGTCAATTGAAATCTGCATCAATTTAGAAGGAACCGGTTTTTTAGTTGTATACTTTTTGAAGTTTTCACCATCAGGAGAAAAGATACATATGCAATATTTTATGGAGTCACGTTAGTATTTACTCTGTGTGAACCTTCTAGAGAAAATATGCTACAATATCGCGGAAAAAAGATAACCGCTCTTTTGCTGTCTTGACTTTTCTAGCCACTCACTCTCTCTTCAGATATTTTATACACTCATGTAAGTTTCGCTCTGTATGCTAAATTAGTTTAATAATTACTATTACTGTCTAAAACCTTGCCGTGTGAGTTATTTCAGTTTAAACACCTAACTTAATTCTACATATATACTAAGATAGTATCTGTTCTTTCGGACATGTGCGAAAGAACAGATACCATCTTAGTATATATATATAGTTAAGGCTCACCGGCCACTTGACCATCTTCTTCTTCTGTGCGAATGCACAAATAATGCCCGAACTCTTACGGGAATCGGCAATGCGCCGCGAGTAATGAGTATAATGGGCGGGGGCACTACGAATGTACTCCACTGGTTTGGAGCCGAGTGGAAGGCTTAAACCAGAGGCTCAGATGATTCTACGGAGATCTGGGGTGCAAATTTCTCGACCTCCGCTATCGGGTGGAGAAATGTAGGGTCCCCCGGAAAGGTCAGGCGTGCACTACACGCCGAAAGCGGCTACAAGGGTAGCGGAGTACGTGTGCAGTGCACATGGGGGTTTTTTAGGTTAGAGAATTCCCTCCCTAGGCCCGACAAGACGCCTCCTGAGACGCGGCAAGGTAGGAATAGGCAAAATACAACAGGGAATAACAATATTAATGTGCTAATAGTAAACTGCAGGAGCGTCAATAGAAAGGTCCCAGAACTGCTCTCGTTAATAAACGGCCACAACGCCCATATAATACTAGGGACAGAAAGTTGGCTGAAACCAGACTTAAACAGTAATGAAATCCTAAACTCAGATTGGAATGTATACCGCAGAGACAGGCTGGACAGTGAAGGGGGAGGCGTGTTTATAGCGATAAGAAGTGCAATAGTATCGAAGGAAATTGACGGAGATCCGAAATGTGACATGATTTGGGTGGAGGTCACGGTTAAAGCAGACTCAGGCATGGTAATTGGATGTCTTTATAGGCCCCCTGGCTCAGCAGCTGTTGTGGCTGAGCACCTGAAGGATAATTTGGAAAATATTTCGAGTAGATTTCCCCACCATGTTATAGTTCTGGGTGGAGATTTCAATTTGCCGGATATAGACTGGGAGACTCAAACGTTCATAACGGGTAGCAGGGACAAAGAATCCAGTGAAATTTTTTTAAGTGCTTTATCTGAAAACTACCTTGAGCAGTTAAACAGAGAACCGACTCGTTGCGACAACATATTAGACCTTCTGGTGACAAACAGACCAGAACTATTTGAAACAGTTAACGCAGAACAGGGAATCAGCGATCATAAAGCGGTTACGGCATCGATGATTTCAACCGTAAATAAAAATATTAAAAAAGATAGGAAGATTTTTCTTTTTAGCAAAAGTGACAAAAAGCAGATTACAGAGTACCTGACGGCTCAACACAAAAGTTTTGTCTCAAGTACAGATAGTGTTGAGGATCAGTGGACAAAGTTCAAAACCATCGTACAATATGCGTTAGATGAGTATGTGCCAAGCAAGATCGTAAGAGATGGAATAGAGCCACCGTGGTACAACAACCGAGTTAGAAAACTGCTGCGGAAGCAAAGGGAACTTCACAGCAAACATTAACGTAGCCAAAGTCTTGCAGACAAACAAAAATTACGCGAAGCGAAATGTAGTGTGAGGAGGGCTATGCGAGCGGCGTTCAATGAATTCGAAAGTAAATTCTATGTACTGACTTGGCAGAAAATCCTAAGAAATTCTGGTCTTATTTCAAAGCGGTAGGTGGATCAAAACAAAATGTCCAGACACTCTGTGACCAAAATGGTACTGAAACAGAGGATGACAGACTAAAGGCCGAAATGCTATTTTTCCAAAGCTGTTTCACAGAGGAAAACTGCACTGTAGTTCCTTCTCTAGATTGTCGCACAGATGACAAAATGGTAGCTATCGAAATAGACAACAGAGGGATAGAGAAACAATTAAAATCGCTCAAAAGAGGAAAGGCCGCTGGACCTGATGGGATACCAGTTCTATTTTACACAGAGTACGCGAAGGAACTTGCCCTCCTTCTTGCAGCGGTGTACCATAGGTCTCTAGAAGAGTGTAGCGTTCCAAAGGATTGGAAAAGGGCACAGGTCATCCCCGTTTTCAAGAAGGGACGTCGAACAGATGTGCAGAACTATAGACCTATATCTCTAACGTCGATCAGTTGTAGAATTTTGGAACACGTATTATGTTAGAGTATAATGACTTTCCTGGAGACTAGAAATCTACTGTGTAGGAATCAGCATGAGTTTCGAAAAAGACGGTCGTGTGAAACCCAGCTCGCGCTATTCGTCCACGAGACTCAGAGGGCCATAGACACGGGTTCACAGGTAGATGCCGTGTTTCTTGACTTCAACAAGGCGTTCGATACAGTTCCCCACAGTTGTTTAATGAACAAAGTAAGATCATATGGACTATCAGACCAATTGTGTGATTGGATTGAGGAGTTCCTAGATAACAGAACGCAGCATGTCATTCTCAATGGAGAGAAGTCTTCCGAAGTAAGAGTGATTTCAGGTGTGCCACAGGGGAGTGTCATGGGACCGTTGCTGTTCACAATATACATAAATGACCTGGTGGATGACATCGGAAGTTCACTGAGGCTTTTTGCAGATGATGCTGTGGTGTATCGAGAGGTTGTAACAATGGAAAATTGTACTGAAATGCAGGAGGATCTGCAGCGAATTGACGCATGGTGCAGGGAATGGCAATTGAATCTCAATGTAGACAAGTGTAATGTGCTGCGAATACATAGAAAGATAGATCCCTTATCATTTAGCTACAAAATAGCAGGTCAGCAACTGGAAGCAGTTAATTCCATAAATTATCTGGGAGTACGCATTAGGAGTGATTTAAAATGGAATGATCATATAAAGTTGATCGTCGATAAGGAGAAGCCAGACTGAGATTCATTCGAAGAATCCTAAGGAAATGCAATCCGAAAACAAAGAAAGTAGGTTACAGCCCACTGCTTGAATACTGCTCAGCGGTGTGAGATCCGTACCAGATAGGGTTGATAGAAGAGATAGAGAAGATCCAACGGAGAGCAGCGCGCTTCGTTACAGGATCATTTAGTAATCGCGAAAGCGTTACGGAGATGATAGATAAACTCCAGTGGAAGACTCTGCAGGAGAGACGCTCAGTTGCTCGGTACGGGCTTTTGTTAAAGTTTCGAGAACATACCTTCACCGAAGAGTCCAGCAGTATATTGCTCCCTCCTACGTATATCTCACGAAGAGACCACGAGGATAAAATCAGAGAGATTAGAGCCCACACAGAAGCATACAGACAATCCTTCTTTCCACGAACAATACGAGACTGGAATAGAAGGGAGAACCGATAGAGGTACTCAGGGTACCCTCCGCCACACACCGTCAGGTGGCTTGCGGAGTATGGATGTAGATGTAGATGTAGATGTAGAGGGACAATACGTTGAGAATGTGGGTTTCTCGGGAGGCGTGCCAGAGATAAATCCCTGTAGTCGCGCTATCCTCCCTGTCCTCGGTGGCTCAGATGGATGGAGCGTCTACCATGTAAGCAGGAGATCCCGGGTTCGAGTCCCGGTCGGGGTGCACATTTTCATCTGTCCCCGTTGACGTATGTCAATGCCTGTAAGCAGCTAAGGGTGTTCATTTCATTGTAACTTAATTCTTCTCATGTAAATATTATGTGTTTTTAAAATTTTATTTCAGACTTCAAATGCGAGAGGTTGGTAACAAATCGTTCGACGGCAAACGACTCAACGCTAGTGGTGTTCTCTAGTCTCTTATTTCTTTAAATGAAACTAAAGCTTCCCTGAGACACATTGTACCAATCAGTCTTAGGTAATATATATATATATATATATATATATATATATATATATATATATATATATATATATATATTAATTGTACTCAGATGATACGTCACCCGCCGTCTAACAAAGGCATCAAGCAGTCTGCTGACTGGTCTGATATGATGTCTGTATATACAAAAAGCAATGTCATGACAGACTGTCTCATCATTGTCCAGCCCAAACCGCTAAGAATACAAACTTGAAATTTGGTGAGGATGTTGATCTTATAACGTAGGCGTCATTTAAGAAGGGATTTTTCGAAATTCCACGCCTATGGAAGTTAAATAGGTAATGGAAGGCTTTTTGAAAGTATGTCGCTGTTAGGCAGCTCTGAAGCTAGAACTTCGAAAACTGGTGTTTGGTTTCTCAGTCAGCAATAAAAAAATAATTGTTTAATCATTTTTGGAAATAACTGGGTAAAATAGTTGGTGAAAGTTTTCTGAAAATAAATAATTATTAAAGAACTATTACAACATTTTTGAAGCTACTATATGATAAAATATGGCATATGACTTCTGTGTTAGAATTTAAAAAAAATACATGATTCAGTATTTTCGGAAATTCGACCCGATAGGGGAGTGGTATAGGGGACTGCAGTTATTTCATGATGAAAGCATTTTCACAGCTAATTCTACGAAAATTTGCATTTGGCTTCTCCTTTACAAATAACAAAATACGTGTTTCACAGGTTTTGTAAATTCAACCTCTAAGGGAGTGAAAGAGGGGAAGAAAATTTTTAAGACAGTATTTCGTTATATTGAAAAAAATTTAAAGTTAAATCAATTCAAACTGGTATTTCACTTTTCTGTTAGATATAAAGAAATATGTGTTAGGGAATGCCAGATTCTATGGAAATATCACCATAAGAAGCATAAGGCACGGTTAACAAAAACCTTGGAGTCCAACTACCACAATCGCTTTTTGGTCAGAAGTACATTCGGATAAGACCATAGCAGTAATTAGCGGGAAAGTTCTAAGGTTTTGCAATTCGTGAACAACCAAAAACAACTATTAATGAAAAACAAAGAAATCTTTGGAAACCATTCAGTCTACGAGAGTTAATCAGCAGGCGCTAAACTAGTACAAATATAAGAAGTGGGAGCCTTTGAGGTAAAAATTATTAAAGGAACGTTATCTACCTCTTTTGCACTGCACTATAACGTATACTAAATAATATTCTAGCCCCTATCTTCAATGACGCCATCTTTTGTGAAAACATACGACGCCCAAAATTTAAAATATAACGCCTCAGACTCTACTTTGGGTGAAACAAACCATTCGTGCTGCCGGCCAAACCTACATGTATAGCATTTGTAGATTTAGAATAAGCTTTTGACAATGTTGACTGTTGACTGTTGACTGTTGAAATTCTGAAGGTAGCAGGAGTACACTATAGGGAGCGAAAGGCTGTTTACAATTTGTACAGAAACCAGATGGCAGTAATAAGAGTCGAAGGGAATGAAAGGGTAGAAGTGGTTGAAGAGGGAGTGAGACAGGGTTGTAGCCTCTCCCCGATGCTATTCAATCTGTATATTGAAAAAGCATTAAAGGAAACCAAAGAAAAATTTGGAGTAGGAATTATAACTGAGGGAAAAGAAATAAAAACTTTGAGTTTTGCAGATGGAAATGTAATTCTGTCATAGACAGCAAAGGATTTGGAAGAGCAGTTGAAAGGAATGGACGTTGTCTTGAAAGGTAATGGAATGTGGTCGAATTAAATCAGGTAATGAGTGCTGAGAGAATTACATTAGGAAACGAGGCATTTAAAGTAATAAATGAGTTTTGCTATTTGGACAGCAAAATAAGTGATGATAGCCGAAGCAGAGAGGATGTAAAATGTAGACTGGCAATGGTAAGAAAGGCATTTCTGGAGAAGATAAATTTGTTAACTTCGACTACAGATTTTATAGAGTTAAGTGTTAGGAAGTCTTTCCTGAAAGTATCTGTCTGGAGTGCAGCCATGTATGGAAGTGAACCATGGACCATAAATACTTTAGACAAAAAAAGAATAGAAGCCTTCGTTGCTACAGAAGAATGTTGAAGATTAGATGGATAGATCATGTAAATAATGAGAAGGTACTAAATAGATCTGGGGAGGGTAGAAATTTGTTTTCCATCTTGACCAAAAGAATGGATCGGTTTATAGGACCCAGCCTAAGTCATCAAGGGATCATCAATTTAGTACTCGAGGGACGTGCCGGAGTAAAAGTCGTAGAGGGAGAGCAGTGTCAGAAAGATGTAGGTTACAGTAGTTATTCGCAGATGAAGAGGCTTGCACAGTATGTAGTAGCATGGAGAACTGCATGAAACCACTCTTCGGACTGAAGCGCACAAAAACAACGTCATGGAATTCATGTATAAGAAGAAAAGTACTCATGTTATTTCATGTAAGTATAAATTTTAGAAGATAATCGTTGTCACACAATAATTTTTTCTCATTTCCAGTTCTGCTACGTCGCTAAGTTGCTTACGCCGTCGATGTCGTCATTCGTTTCTCCTGCTCATCGTCAATAATTTTAACAACGTTAACAATAGATTGTCTGTTAAGACAGTTTCCACTACCAGTTTCCTCATTGCTTTGGATCGTAACAAAGTGCACTTCTTTTTCTAGTACGTGTCTACACCCAGTCACATGACCAGTCCTGTTCCTGTTGTGGCTCTGTCGAGCAACGCTTAATCTTTCGTTTCACACTCCGAAAGCCGTCGTAGGGTGTACGCCGGAAGGTACTTGTTGTACAAGTATCACTGTCTTTCCCGCATGTCCATGTTCCATAAGCGAATGATGCGCAGCAAGAACAATAGTTGAGAACCTCCGTATAAGCTCTAATTTTTCTAACTTCCTCCTCGTAGTCATTTAGTGAGACATATGGGGCAATCAGTGCAAAAGGAAATCAAGTCACAATAAGAAAATTTTGAGAAAAATAAAGTTTTCGCTGAATAATTAATTACACGAAAAGCCTGCAAAACTTAAAAAATGTTTGAATGAAGGAAGATATTTTGTATAATGTATTCTCATACTGAAGAAGGATAAATTTAAGTGTTTTTACATACTACGTCGAATAAAAAAAGTAAAAATTTTGGACGTGATTCTTTTATGCACTGAAAGTATTGTACTTGTATCTTCCTCTTTATTCTTGTCTTCATGTTTTATTGAGGAAACAGTAAATAAATTACACTTCTTGAAAATATTATTATAATTTTATTCCCTGTGTCTACTTGTAAGAAATATTTCCAAACAGGAAGTTAGGCAATTCAGATTCAAAGAAAAGTGTATTCATTTTCGTCTGCTTGTTCCTGAGAAGCTGAGGAAGCTCTAGGGGCAATGTCACACGGTAGGTTCTTGGAAAAGATAATGATTCACAAGTGGAATGTATAGCAGTAAATCCTCCATGCCCCTTTCTTAGTTTTTGTTACTGGTCGACCTCTCGTATAAAGTGTGGCTTTGGATGGCCAGGCTTCTTTCTTAAATAGAGTTCGTCAACTTGCACACCGGGATACAGAGTCTGCTTAAACATCAGGGTCATAGAGAATTCTGTCTCATGATGCAACCATCGCATAGTCAGCCAGTTGATGCCATAATTATCAACCACTTTTTCTGTTCGTTACTGATAACCCCAAGTTTATGGATGACGTCTGCGAATTTCATTTTAGTGACCTCAAGCCTGGGGGACGCTTTTTTTGTTTGTCTAAATACTCGTACATCCATCCAACGAGTTGGAGTTTAAATATGCGAAATTTTCTGACAGGTTTTCTGCATTAAACCAAAATTACTACGTTTAGGCAAGTAAGAATGTTCAGGTACCAAGAATTTTTAATCAATAGACTTCACGGTCAGATCTTTCCATAGCTGTGTGAGAGACATTTACATTTTAATCTTCTTGTTTTGGCCGATACAAGAGTCTGAATATAATATTATTTTTTGTTTTGTGGAGGTCACACTTTTACAGATCTTACTCCAATCCTTAAGAAACATTTTTTTCTTTGTTGCATTTCGAAGCTGGCAGCAGTGTAATAGGCCGCTCTACAGCCTACAGAAAAGTTGAAAAACATAATGAGAATATAAACAAACAGTAAAAACAGGCGATAAAACAATGACATTGTAAAAACTGTAAAATGGTGGAAAGTTGTGGAATTTAAAATATAAAAACATGGCGTTGACGATGCGGATGAAGACACACAGCAAGTAGACAGGCATAATTATTTAAAAAAAAAAAACAGGGCTACAGTCTGGCTTCTGTACGCACGAGTTAAAAAACACAACAACTAGCGACAGTATGGTGGCTGTTCGCAACACTGACATGGGATGCAGAACACTGAACATTCACTTCAAACAGCACTACAGAGACGACACAGCGGCAGATGGGAGCGGGGGGAGGACCTGGACCGATGAGGGCGAAAAAAGGAGGGAGGCGAGGAAAAGGGGGAAAGCCGATGGAGGGAGAGGACATAGAAAAAAGGGGCGGCAGGGCGGACGCAGAAAGAATTATGGAAGGCAGTGGAGAGGAAATCAAAAGGACTCAGGGCAGAGAAGGGAGTCCGAGAGAGGGTAGGCAGGGAAAAAACAGAATGGAAGGGTGGGGGAGAGGGAGCCTGGGAAAAGGACAGAGGGAGGAAGGGGCAGGTGAGGATCAGAGTTGATAGGAGGGATAAATGGACGGAGAGTGCATCATCGGGGACAGGGAGTTGATGGAAGCCACCTTGAGAAAGGAGATGAAGGGAGTAGAGGTGGAAGGTAGAGGGGACACAGAGGTGAAGGCACTGCGAAGGGCAGGGGTTGAGAGGAGCAACCAGGGGATGAGGGGGATGCAGTCAGTGGGAGGTGTAGAGGACACGGATATGTTCGAGGAAAAGGAGCAGATGGGGGAAAGGAATCGGGGCATACAGGATTGGCATGGGGGATGGGAGGTGTATATGTAAGGCGAGGTGGAGTGCATGGCGCTTGAGGATTTGGAGAGACAGAGAATATGGGGGGGGGGGGGGGGGTCAGGACTGGCATAACAGAGGATGGGATGGATTAAGGATTTGTAGGTGTGGAGGATGGTAGAGCAGTTCAACCCCTATATCTGGCCAGAGAGGAGTTTAAGGAGATGAGGTGCCGGTCAATGGTGAGTCCAAGGAAAGTGAGGGTGGGGCACAGGTTGAAAGGACGAGTGCAGATGGTAAGGGAAAAATCCAGGAGCCAGAAGGAGCTAGTGTTATGACCTATGAGGATTGCCTGGGTTTTGAAAGGATAGATTTTAAGGAGCCACTGGTTATGCCATGTGGCTAAAAGATCAAGGTGATTCTGAAGAAGGCGTTGGGACTATTGAAGGGTAGGAGTGAGGGCAAGGAAGGCGGTGTCATTGGCATACTGTAGGAGGTTGACTGGAGGGGGGGGGGTTGGGGAATATCTGCTGTGTATAGGAGGTAGAGGAGGGGAGAGGACAGAGCTCTGGGGCACACCCACAGAGGGGTAGAAGGTGCAGGAATCAGCGTTATGGAGGGGTACTGGGAGAGGAATGAGGCAATCAGATGGACGTACTTCATAGGATGTCTGGAGTTTAAATAGAACACCGGGATGCCATACATGCTCGTATGCCTTTTTGATGTCGAGGGAAACAAAAATGGTGGAGCGACGGGAGTTAAGCTGGAAGGAGAGGAGGTGAGGGTGGCGTAGGATTTTTTCCCCTTTATTGTTACTTTAAACCTTTACAAAGGTAGACCGATGGCGGCCTATCCACACCGCTCTTCGGCCACAGAAAAAAAACATTCAAGAAATATGAAGACATAACAGATGTTCATGGAGGATGAAAACAGGAGACAGACAAATGAAAAAGAAATGAAGTCGTTCACGGAAGACACTGGTCGCACAGGGAAGTTCAGCTCAGTGCACAGACGTACACAGACAGATGGACATGTGAACGTAGGAGCACTGACAAAGAAACACCGTTGCACCGAGACGAAGAGAAACACTAACACAATGATGGCGATCTTTGGAGCACTATAAACACACTGTTGCACGAAGAAAAAAGGGGGGGGGGCTGCCACAGGGAAGTATGGGAGGGTAGAGGGGAGAAGGAAGGATGCCAGGTGAAGAGAAGATGGGAGGGAGAGCGGAGAGCGGAGAGGGTATGGGGGTAGCGGAAGCACAGAGATGGGGGAGGAGAGAGGAAGGAGGAAGTGAGAAGGCAGGGAAGGGAAAGAGGGTGCCCTGGAGGAAAAACACAGGAGGAGGAAGGGGAGGATTAAATCTGGTAGGAGGGGTAGATGGAGGGGACGAGGGAATCCTCTGGGAGGGGAAGTTGGCAGAAGCCACCTTGGGCAAGGGTACGGAGTGCGGTAAGATGGAGAATGGGTAGGATGCAGATGTACAGGAGCGGTAGCGGATGGAGGTGGGAAAGAATGGGAGAGACAAGCAGGTGAGGGGGATCAAGGTGGTGGTGGTGGTTAGTGTTTAACGTCCCGTCGACAACGAGGTCATTAGAGACGGAGCGCAAGCTCGGTTTAGGAAAGGATTGGGAAGGAAATCGGCCGTGCCCTTTCAAAGGAACCATCCCGGCATTTGCCTGAAACGATTTTAGGGAAATCACGGAAAACCTAAATCAGGATGGCTGGAGACGGGATTGAACCGTCGTCCTCCCGAATGCGAGTCCAGTGTGCTAACCACTGCGCCACCTCGCTCGGTGAGGGGGATCAAGTTTACGGGAGGTGCAAAGCATCTGTATCCGTTCAAGGAAGAGGAGCAGGTGTGGGAAAGGAATTAAGTCTTAGAGGATCCGAGTGGGAGATGGCAGGCAGACGCGATAGGCGAGGCGGAGCGCATGGCGTTCCAGGAAGGTGTAGGAGTTGGCCATAAGAAATATTTGAAGCAACTCTTTTCCAAGATCTCAAACCGGAATTGACTGAACAACTTCAGCTTCTGCCAACTCCGATCACTAAATTTCAGAAGGAACGGAATATACACGGTGGTCCATTGATAGCGACCAGGCCAAATACCTCAAGAAATTAGCATAAAACGAAAAAACAAGAACAACAAATCTGTTCGAGCGTGACGGGGGAAAACTGAGGGCTCTATTGATGTCCCACTAGATGGCGCTGCCATAGGTCAGATTTATAGAAACTGCATTTTTTAAATAGGTACCCCCATTATTATTACATATTTGTATAGCACGTAAATAAATAGGAATGTTTGATTTGGAGCATTTTTTCGCTTTGTGATGGATGGCGCTGTAATATTCTCACAAATGTAGCAACGCAACCAACAGCACTGTGTGCAATTCATTACTTAAATTAGGTATGATAATACGCTTTTCCAGTCATAATAATTACGCGAAAGACATAATCTTGTTAAAATGGAACGTTTAACAGTCGCAGAAAACGTAGATATGATGTTTCTTTATGGCTATCGCGATCAAAATACTGTATCCCATCCATATCAACCAGCCGGTGTGGCCGAGCGGTTCTAGGCGCTTCAGTCTGGAACCACGCGATCGCTACGGTCGCAGATTCGAATCCTGCCTCTGGCATGGATGTGTGTGATGTCCTTAGGTTAGTTAGGTTTAAGTAGTTCTAAGTTATAGGGGACTGATGACCTCCGATGTTAAGTCTCATAGCGCTCAGATCCATTTTAACCATTTTCTGATCAAAATTCCCAAAAAACTTGTGCTATGTATGTTGAAAGTTATCCTGACAGACTACATCCAAGTGTCCGGACCTTTCATCAGATAATTAATGTATTTAAAGAAACCGGAAGTATTCAGCCAAAGAAGAATAAGCAACCAAGAACTGCAACAAATTTTCTCTGCCTCGTGATGGCTGGGTGTTGTGTGCTGTCCTTAGGTTAGTTAGGTTTAAGTAGTTCTAAGTTCTAGGGGACTTGTGACCACAGCAGTTGAGTCCCATAGTGCTCAGAGCCATTTGAACTGCAACAGATGAAGATGCCCAAATAAGTGTTTTAGCTGCAGTTGAGGCTAATTCGCACATCAGTAGCGGACAATCTGAGCGGAAATCGGGAATTTCGAAAACGTCGGTTTTGAGAATTCTACATCATCATAGATTTCACCCTTGCCATATTTCTACGCACCAGAAATATGGATTGGTCGTAGAAGCACCATACCATGAGCTGCACGTTCACCGGAGTTTACGTCTCCGGACTTGTTTCTTTCGAGAAAATTGAAAGACACCGACAACGGCTGTAAAACATTCGTCAGCGCATTGTCAATGCATGTGCGACAAATTCTGAAGGCGATCTACTCTCTGTTGCGAGGAATTTCGTTACGCCTATTGCCAAATGCATTGAAATTAAAGTACATCATTCTGAGCATTTATTACGTTAATGACGTTATTATGACTGCTCACGCAGTAAGAGCATGCGTTCCCATAATTTATGATAAGGTCACAAAAGTAAATGTATCACAATGGAACAACAGAAATAAAGTCCAAACGTAACTACTTTTTGTGTTTTAATTTAAAAACCCACATTGTTACTGAAGAATAATCAGTGTTGTAGAACACTCAGTACAATGTCGTTTATTAAAACTGAACTACACTTCTCGAACAATCACTATATACACGCAAAGA
Organism: Schistocerca nitens; assembly: GCF_023898315.1. Classification (NCBI taxonomy): domain Eukaryota; kingdom Metazoa; phylum Arthropoda; class Insecta; order Orthoptera; family Acrididae; genus Schistocerca; species Schistocerca nitens. Next base: position 547,667,798 of record NC_064618.1, read on the forward strand.
AACAAATAACATGTAGACGACTATTCATCAAGAGTGTCGGTGAGGTCCGTCGGAGCCGGTCCTAGCTCGGCGAGGAACTGGCTGTACTGCTTCTGCGCTGGCCTTATAAAGCCGGTGGAGGTCGGCGGAGTACTCCAACTTCCCTGTGTCTGTGAGGCGACCTCTGCAGAAAAAGGTTCGCATTAGTCTCTAGCAAGTTCTGTTTATTGTGAAGAATTCCTCATGGTTGCGCCTGCAAGTGCTTGTGTTTGTTATATGGTACGCAGGGATGTCTTGAGTGTAGTCTGCCTGGCAGGGGCCGTCTGTGGCAGACGTAACAGTTACCAACTGTTCATCTAAATGGGTAAGGCATATTATAACTGTTGGAATATTACAGCGCCTTCCATTACAAAGCGATACCAATGTCCCATATCAAACATTCATATTTATTTACGGACTATACGAATATATAGTAAAAATGGGACTATCTATTTATAAAAAAAATGCAGTTTCTGTTAGTTTGATCTATGGTAGCGCCATCTATTGCCCCATACATAGCGCCGTCTGTTTTCCCCGTCATGCTCGAAGAGAATTGTTTTTCTTGTTTTTTCGTTTGATGTTAATTTCCTGAGATATTTGGCCTGGTCACTATCAATGGTCCACCCTGTATCTTCTTTCTCTTCTTCTTTAAGTTCATTGTTGCACTATGGGGCGTTAGCAGGAAGGCTATTAGCTGGAACTCCAAAGCCGTTCTTTGTTGTGTTCTCCTGCCCACAGTTCCGCTGCCGTCGCCTAATACTCCCGTTCCACTTCTCGGGATGTCTAGAACGTCCTCTTCTTCTGCTCCCTACGCCGTATTGATTGCATACATCATTATCAGCTGCAGCAGAAGCACTACCTTCCTCAGCTGCTATGTCCTCTCCTGCATTAAATGAAAAGTGTGCTCATGTAACATACAATGACTGTGATAGTACCATGAAATATTATCATACATTTAAGCTCAACAGCCTAGCCTGGTTATTAATTCGTTAGTTAATTGGTTCAAATGGCTCTGAGCACTATGGGACTTAACTTCTAAGGTCATCAGTCCCCTAGAACTTAGAATTACTTAAACCTAACTAACCTAAAGACATCACACACATCCATTCTCGAGGCAGGATTCGAACCTGCGACCGCAGCGGTCGCGCGGCTCCAGTCTGTAGCGCCTAGAACCGCTCGGCCACTCCGGCCGGCGTTAGTTAATTCACACCTACCAAATTTAGAAAGTAATTCATACAATGTAGGCTTTCACGGCCGGTGTTGTCTTCAATTGAAACTTCCGGGCTGAGAGGCCGTGGTCGATGTATAAAATTTCCACCTGACGTTTCGTTTCGTCTCCATATGCGGGAGACATCTTCTGAGGTCGTCCGGATACTGCCACTGGGGCACCATGTACTCTCGCATTTATAGACCGATTGTGAGTGCCGTAGGATCTCCAACACAAGAGGTGGCCCGATATCTCGCCTGCTCGCTGCAACCACACATCGTCAGAACGGACAGCTACATTAAAAACTCGGCGCATTTTATTGACAAACTGAGGGAGATTAACGTCAGCCCAAGTGATATTCTTGTGAGCTTCGATGTGGTGTCATTGTTTATCATAGTGCCTGTAAACGAAGCTATTTCATATATAGCTTTATTTAAACACTGCCTGACGACAACTTATTTCCAGTATAACAACGAGTTTTACGAAGAGATCGATGGGGTGGCGATGGGAATCCCTCTCAGCCCAGCTGTTGCCAATTCATTTATGGAGATCTTCGAACAGCGAGCGCTGCAGACTGCCAGTAAAAAGCCTGCTAAATGGTACCGCTATGTTGATGACACATTTTTCGTGTGGACTCATGGTGAAGAAGAGTTGGATGTCTTTTTGGTGCACCATAACAGCATTAACCCGAAGATACAGTTTACGATGGAGAAAGAGAGCAACCGTCAACTCAATTTCCTGGACGTGTCGGTAATTAAACGGGTGGATGGGACGCTGGGCCACAAGGTATATAGAAAGAACACTCACACGGATCGATACCTCCACAAGGAATCTAACCATCATCCTAGGCAAAAAAGAGGTGTCATGAAAACCTTGGTGGACAGAGCCAACAAAATCTGCGAGCCGGCTTACTCACAAGATGAACTGCATCACCTACGGTCAGCCTTAATCAAAAACGGATATACCAGCAAGGTAATTGATCGAGCCCTTCATCAAAGAAGAAAAGAAGCCAGAGGTCCAGAGCAACAACGGTCACCTACTGGAAAAGTTTTCCTACCGTTCATTAAAAAGGTCACGGACGGTATCGGGAAAGTTCTGGCCAAATATGGGATCGAAACAATCTTCAGACCCACCAAGAAGATTAAGGAATATTTAAGAACTGCAAAAGATGCCCGACATCCCTTAGCAACACCTCGGATATACAAAATTTCATGCAGTTGTGGACAAGTATATATTGGAATAACGAAAAGAAGTGTAAACACCCGCTTAGCCGAATATAAAAGAAACTGTCGCTTAGGACACATCGAAAAATCGGCCGTAGCTGAGCATGTTTTTCGAGATGGGAATCACGAAATTAAATTTAATGAGACAAGCGTTCTAGCATGAACATCCCATTATCATGCTCGCATGTATAGAGAAGCAATAGAAATTCACAAACACCATAACAATTTTAATAGAAAAGAGGAAGTTTTAAAGTTGGACAAAATATGGATGTCGACGTTGCGCCAGCAGAATGACAATCGATTACTCTTAATCGAGAATAATGACGCTTTCCAAAGATAGTCATACCGTCGGCGTCACGTGACGAATGGTGGTGCCCTCTATGCGCTCTATAAATGCGAGAGTACCTGCAGCCTTAGTGGCAGTAGCCGGACGACGTCAGAAGATGTCTCCCGCAGATGGAGACGAAACGTCAGGTGGAAATTTTATACATCGACCACGGCCTCTCAGCCCGGAAGTTTCAACCTTAGAAAGTAATTATTAGCTTGCCTGAGTTAGGACGCTGATATTGGGATGCATTATCTATCCACACAGGTGAATCACTCACAGTTATCGGTCCGGTTTAATCAGAGCTCACCCACCGGAAAAAAAATGCAAACTCTGACAATGGACATGTTCCCATTTTCCTCTGAACAAAAAACGGTTTCCCTCCATGCTCAACATCGTTATCAATCCTAGAACAGTTATTTATAATATCTGGACATGAATCTTCTAAGCTCTGAAAGCAACTTCACATATAGTACACAAAAGTCAAGTACGTTCAAAACGACCTAATACGGACTTGATTCCCTTGCGCTCTGAATGCCCCAACGATATGGGAGGAAGTAATATCCTACTCGAACCTTCTCCGAACGTACGCTCTTGAAATTCCGACAGCAAACTTCTCCCTGATACACAACGTTTCTCTTGCAGTGTCTGCAACTTGTGTATTGTTCATTAATTCCGTAACGCCCTCGCGTTTACTAAACGATCCTGTATCTCTTCCTTGGGTCTTCTGTACCTGTTCGAATCACCCAATCTGGTAACGCTCCAAAACGGAGTGATACTCAAGAATCAGTCTCACAAGTGTTTTGTATGTTACTCCTTTCGCGGATTCCTCACATTTCGTTGACGTTCTCCAAGTGAGTCTCAGCCTAGCATCTCCTTTTCATACAATTATTTTTATTCGTTCTACTTTAGATCACTACAGACGCTAAAGGCCCTACTCACGCACCAACTGACCGATCGACTGACCGACAAATTGGGCCTGTGTAGCGTTTTTACTTGTCGGGGTGTGTCGGGCGGGCAGGAGCACACGATAGCCAACCCTCCTCCACCATCACTTCACCCAAACAGTTGTGCCATGTGTAGCGCTGTCGTGCCAACCGCCCGAAAAAAGTTCGTTTTTTGTAACTGTGCTCTGGATTAAATACTATTCTACAGAGTGCGAGGTGGACGAAACTTTGACAGAGTTTCTGTAGAAATTTAAATACTGGAGATAATTGCGTGCGAGGAGCATACCAACAGGGATGCAAGAAATGAAGCACTTGTTTCGTTTCTTCACGAATCCACAATGGTTTATGTGGCACATTGACAAAGAGCAAAAGATGCATAGTTTATGTATAAAAGTCTGTCGACCTTCTGTAGGTTTTACTTCCGATACTTATTGACAATGAAATCTGAAAACCGATATACAGACAGATTAGATCTTAGATTTAATTTCTGAAAAAGCCGCGGGGAGTGGCCGCAAGGTTTGAGGCGCCATGTTACGGACTGTGCGGCCCTTCCAGCCGGAGGTTCGAATCCTCCCTCGGGCTTGGGGGTGTGTGTTGTTCTTAGAATAAGTTTAAGTTCGTTTAAATAGTGTGTAAGTCTAGCGACCGATGACCTCAGCAGTTTGGTCCATTAGGAATTCACACACACTTGAACATTTTTAATTTAGGACAAATATCGGCAGTAAAACCTAAAAACCGAAATATAGTCAGTGGACGTTTATTCATAAAATATACTTGCTTCATTGTTATAAGTTTTAAAAAAAAGGTCAGCCTATATCCAAACCTGTGGGATTCTTTTTTATGGTTCTAACAGTTGTAATGCTTCATTTCTTATGTATCTGTTGTTGTATTTATTAGGTGGTTTGGGCCACCACAATTAGTCTTTCTTCTTCTCATCTGAAATGAGGTTCTTAAACTTATTGGGACATTATTTACGCTACATACAAAAAAGGTTAATACAGTTTATATAAACATTTTTTGTTTCATTTATTTTGCATTGACATGGCGTATTTCCTCAGCAACTGTAAATCACGTTGCAGGTTTCAAGTATCGTTTTACATAATAATTGTGGAGATAGATCTGAATTTGAGGTCTTAACTTCTGCCAATGGCTAGAAACCCTAATGTAATTAACAGCCCCTCCTCACAGCTTGCAGCCTCTCTCATGACTATATTCTTAGATAATTACGAAAATCATCAGCTCACAGCTCCTTAAGTGACAGAGCGTGAGTAGTAATTTCTCTCTTTGTAATATTCACTTCTTTGCCTATACCTTTCTGACGGCTTTTTTAGGGCTTGTTACCTCTAAACCAGCCAAGGAACCCCAGTTTTTGTTTCTGTATAAAACCTAAGGGGATCTCGTAAAACATAAGCTCAATGAACTTATGATACATCATAACAACAGGGCGGCGCTGTGATCGCTGAGTACAGTCCTTCGGGAGGTGTGTAGGCTGACACAAAATTGATCGGTCCATCGATCGGCCGATAAACTGGTGTTCCACGGGTGTTTCTGTTTCCAGCGGTTTTCCACCAACAGAATGGTCATTGGCTTCCTGGCCCGGCTGGCTCACACACCAGTGGACCCACGCGCCGCACTGAGGGAGGTATTGCGCAGGTCTCGACGCGCAGGCATTGCTTCGCTTCGCTCCGCCTGTGTCCGCGCTGTTTGCCCTGCGGCCCTGTTTGACGCTGCCGCCGCCCATACCACTGCATTACCGCTGCTGCATAATGGAAGGCGCGTTTACTCGCCGTCGGCAACGAGTGACACGTGAATTTGCTGCCGCCGTGCGTCACACGCCAGAGTCCATAGGCGCCGAGTGATGCTATGGCGATAACGCTGGAAGTTAAACGCGTTCGCTACACGGAGGAAAATTCGTACTCTCTTCACGTACGAGCTCGAAATCGTTAAGAACGTAGATGGATGTGACAAGAAATGCGGACTTCAAATAACTGCGATAGTAAAGCTACATCTTTTTATTTTTCTTACAGCTTCATGTGTGTTTCACGACAACGCGACGCCTACAGAACACGTCGGAGTGTCGTGCGCAGCCGAGTCTGCTCGACGCTCCGGCTTCCCCCACCACTGCGCTGTTGCGAGCAGGTGTATAAATGAGACGACTGTATGCCGAAGACTGCACATTCTGGAAACTTAGAAAGACGTGTTCGCAACGCATGCGACCACATCTAAATACTGTAGCATGTAAGGGCGATTTCATCACTATTGTTTATTTTCAAATTTTTATTTTTCCGCCAAAGCAATAACTTCTTTATCTAGTTAAATAAGACAGTGAACAGAACTACAAAAAGTCTTGCATACAGGCGTTTAACATTATCCTGTGATGTTCAATTATTTACACACATTTCGGTATTACTGTCATGTAACATTTCTGTGACTATGGTTAATGACTGGGTCAAACGCAAGGAGTTACACAGATTAAAATCTATTAAACCTGAACAATGGCGTCTTGAACCAAACACTGAAATAACTTTAGCAGCTTAACTGTGCAGCCGAGGATGCTTTTTGGGTAACATTTTACATAAATCTTGTAAATTCCTGGTATGGACAAGCAGGTCATTGAGCTGTGTGCTACAGTGTACTTCTATCAGCTCAATTATCGAAGTAATGAGATACATTAGCAGCCAAAAGCCAGAATCGTCTGACAGATGAATCGAAATTTGTCTTCTATTGTACAATATCTTGGGATCTCTTTGTGAAATCATGACGAAATGTTCAGTTGCTGAGACGTAGTCAGTTATATTTAGTCCAAAAATGACTGCCTCGACTCCCATGTCACGAATTAGAAGCTGATTTTTCTCAGGATCACTTCTTGTTTGATACCGGCAGTCTCGTCATCCATATCTGTTATTAATTAATTCTTCACTTGCACTAAGACATTTACGGAATACAAATAATCGGTGATGGCTGCCATGAAAGATTTGATAGCCACTCTGAAACGAAATGAAACGATCGCATGGAATTGTTGGGCGGGAGGCCCATTCGAGGAAGATCAGCCGCAGTGTTAAAAGTCTTATATCAGGTGACACCATATTGGGCGATATGCGCCTCAGTGAAGATGAGGACAACACAACGCCTAGTTTACGAGTGGAGAAAATCTCCAACCAGGCCGAGAATAAAACACGGGTGTGGTAGGCAAGCGCGTTACCATTCAACTAAGCTGGCGGACTTATGACCGCTCTGCTTAACCTTAACTCAGTTTTTTCCCTAATGGCTGCCTTCAGTTAAGCGAATATATCCTGTTGTTTGTCGGAAAAAAATTGTAACTCACTGTCTTCGTGGCTAGCGTTATAATGACGTTCCAAGAAGTGATTTGTTTGCAGCTCATAATAGTACGATAGTGTATTAAGCACTCGCCATGGCCTTCAAACGACGCAAAAAGCAAATCAATACCATTTCGTCACTGAACGATGTGGTTTCTCCACTTTTTCTTTTTTTTTTGGAGAAATGCATAGATGCCAGTGTGTCCCTAATGAAGAAGGTAAATCTGATTTAACGTACGTAGTACTGTGAGGACACTGCTTGGCGTATGGCGACTGCTTTGTTCTAGGGGTTCCAACTGCCGTTTTCCTCTTCCTCCTCACCACTCAGACTCACTCACAGCTACACTCCCAGTGCTAGACAGGAGCGGGTTCAGGCCTGGGCTAGCCGAACAAAGGTTCAAATGGCTCTGAGCACCATAGGACTTAACTTCTAAGGTCATCAGTCCCCTAGAACGTAGAACTACTTAAACCTAACTAACCTAAGGACATAACACACATCCATGCCCGAGGCAGGATTCGAACCTGCGACCGTAGCGGTCGCGCGGTTCCAGACTGTAGCGTCTTTAACCGCTTGGTCACCACGGCCGGCCTAGCCGAACACCCGATGCGTCCATATCTGGAGACAGCACGAAAAGAAACTACATACAGATATACGTGCGCGAAACAACCCAATTTCATTGAAGCACACAGAAATCACTGTTGGTAGGTGCATGGTTCTCCCCCTCACACGGAACGATTTTCCTATTTCCTGAAAAAATGTGTCACGTAACTACACTTTTCCTTTCAAGATATCTCGACTGTTCTTAAGAGGGGCATAATTCTATTAACGGATAAATTAGATGGAATGAGGCGGTGTGTCGGCTAAAATGCTGAACTTGATTCTGGAGGAGAAAGGTGTAAATTCCCACTCGACCGTTTGTCTTTGAAGTTTCGCATGCTCAAGTTTAAGACAATCGTCAATGTAATTCTGAAGTACTGAGGAATGATGAAGTGTGATCAAAGTTCTCTGATGCTGTAGATAATATTATAGTAAATACTAAAATAGGTACTTGACAAGGTTTTGACACAAATGAAAAGGGTAATCACAGAAGTAGGGCAGACAAATGTAGGTATAAGAAAGATAATTACGAAATAGCTGTAGTTAACAAAAAGAAGTCACAGTCTATCAATGAAAGAGGAAAATACAAATAGATACAACAGAATGAAACAAAATTCTATAAAGCACTTAGAAATTAAAGCAATGGGAAATGTAAGCTAGCTAAAGCGAAATCATGTCTGAAACAATGAGGAATAAATCAAAAAGGAAGTGCGTAATAGAGGGACGCAATCTCTCTTTCCAAGCATTTATCCCCACCTGCAGGGTCTGCTGGTTAACCGGATGTGGCATGTCAATTGTAAGGGGTGCCCGGATGCCCTCCCTGTCGCCACCCCATACCCCTGGGAAGGAATTAGTGTACCCCAACTGTCTGCGTCTAGTGGAATCTATGGAATAGTGTGAATATGTTCAGATGTCTGCGAGCCTTGTAACTGAGGCGAAACGTGGGGACTAACCCGGTATTCACCTAGCGCGATGTGGAAAACCACCTAAAAACCACAGCCAGGCTGTCCGGCACACCGGTCCCCGTCGTTAATCCGTCGGGCATATTCGATCCACGGCCGGCGCGGCTACCCGAGTCCAGAAAGCAGCGCGTTAGCGCTGTCGGCTACCCTGGCGGGTAACGGAGGGACACATTCAACGTATAAAAAAGCTAAAATAATTTTCGAAGATTTGGAAATAAAAGTGTCAACATTAAAAGTGCAAAAGTAATTCCACTCTTCAACGCAGAGGAGAGCGCAGGCCGGCCATTGTAGCGGAGCGGTTCTACGCGCTTCAGTCTGGAACTGCGCGACCGCTATGGTCGCGGGTATGAATCCTGCCTCGGGCATGGATGTGTGTGATGTCCTTAGGTTAGTTAGGTTTAAGTAGTTCTACGTTCTAGGGGACTGATGACCTCAGAAGATAAGTCCCACAGTGCCCAGGGCCATTTTTTGGAGAGCGCAGATAGGTGGAAAGTGTCTTTGACTGCATCTACGAAGACGAGGAGTTGCGTGATAACTTTACAAAAGATGTACTGTACGAGGATTTGGGGGACGTAGTAGCTCCAGCTATGGTAGAATTGTCATCAAAGAAATTAGAAGGGATATACAACGTTCCAGCGGTACTTCTAAATTCATGGGGGAAAGTGGCAAAGAAATGATTTCCCGAATAACCAAAATGTAGGCATCGACAGCCAATGTCTCCACCTAGTAATTCATCGTTGGGGATGTGTGAAAAAATTGAAGGGTGAATGTATAGAGAACCCTCATCATTTTATAGTCCCAGCTAAATGTTTTTGAAGTGATCATTAAAACTTCATGGCTACCCCTTGTATACTTCCCATACATCATTAACACTAAAATAAAACTGAATTACACAAATGCGTCAGTGAACTGAACCAATTTCTTACGGATCGTTTGGCTGGAAGGTATAGAAGTCGAGCTCCAGGTCAGTGTCTAGGTGCACATAACGAGTGACTCATAAAACTCGCATCGGGGATGGCTGCTCGCCAGGGAGGTTTTTACGGCGCTGGGACAGGAGGAGCCGGCCCTCCGCCCTCCGTCGGCTGCCACTTGCTGGGATTGGTTCCGGCCGCGGCCGCGGCGGCGGCAACGCCATATCCGGCCGTCACCAAATGAGCCACGGCGACACGGCCCGCTCCCGATGACGTCACGCGACCACCGACCCTACTGCCAGGCTTCGGCCGATACGATCGCCTTTGTTCACACTGCGTTCGAATGCCTTTGTCCATCGTCGACGACGAAGATGCCTCAACATTTCAGTGTTAAAGACAATTCGTGCATTGCATCTTTTAGTGTAAAAAGACGACGAATACATATAAGTCTTATTCATGTTTTTGAAGGAAAACGTGATTAATATCATGAGTTCTGTCTTCAGTTATTCCACGAACCGGACAAACTTTAGGAATACCATTATGTGAGAATGGCTCTGAGCACTATGCGACTTAACTTCTGAGGTCATCCGTCGCCTAGAACTTAGAACTAATTAAACCTAACTAACCTAAGGACATCACACACATCCATGCCCGAGGCAGGATTCGAACCTGCGACCGTAGTGGTCGCTCGGTTCCAGACATTATGTGAGAGTGAAGGAACAACAACGGATCTTGACGCTCACTAACAAATACAGAATGATATAATTCTCATTTCAAATTCAAAAAAAATTAGAAGAGTCAGCTTAATTTCGTATGAAGTAATGCTTTCTCTGAAATGTACCTCACATATTTTTCGATATAACATCAGTTAATCAGGTGTGTGTACTATCCTAACAGCCACAACTATAAAAACAACAACAGATAATGGTAAGCCAAAGAGTTCTCCACGACGTCAAAAAAATAATTTTCACATGTAACGTAATTACAGTTGAGTGTAGAATATAGCAGGAATAAATATCACGCAAAAAGAAAGGTATATGTCTTTTTGTGTGAAAGGTTAAGCATTTATTTCAAAACATAATTTCATAACCACATAAGCGGTCGCCCGTGATAAGCGGGATATCGATGTTCGACTCCCGGTCTACCACAAAATTTCATATGTCACTAATAGGTAATATATCTATGCCTAACACAGCTCATGTAAATATATTCCGATTGAGCCAATTAATTTCGAATTAATTTCAGGTAGCTCTCAATCGTCATTAATGCCTGTGATTCTTCAGTTTCTTCCAGCATATTTGTTGTCTGAACAGTCCACAGGTGTACTGCCGGTAGTAAACCCAGGGATTGTTTCATTAATGTCTGTTCTTCCATACATACAAATAAAACATATAGTGTACTCATTTTTACATGAAAACGATTTTACGGTAATAATTATTTTAGAAATATACCTTTTTCCATAAGGCAGCGTCACCTGCGTCGTACAAAAAAAGCAAACAATTTAATTCCGTCGAATACCGCCTGAGTTCGGTTAAACCGGTGTACAAAGCCCGCTGTGCTCAGACGGCGAACAAGCTACGAGATATCAATTGCCTTTGACAGTTGTCAGCCGTGATCCGCATCGCCTAAAGATGGGAGGACGGAAGTCCAAAGCCCTGCCCTGCATCCAAACTCTGGTTTCCTACAGTTTCCTCGTTCTCCACCGCCGTGTCTCTTGCAGCAAGCAAAGATGAAATAGATCGATCAGGATCCTAAGAATGAGGTACTTACATTTATACATGTATACAGGGTGTAACGGGTATAGGGGACTGATGACCTCAGATGTTAAGTCCCATAGTGCTTAGAGCCATTTGTAACGGGTATAAGTGCCGATATTTTTACATGCAGTACATTAATATGTTACACATATCACTATGTCGTTGTTTTTCTCTCTGAATCCAGCAGTCTTCCCACGAACCTATCACATAATTTACTACCAGATTTTTTCGGAACGGTCGTAACTGCACTACTAAGTGGACGACACCTGTAAGTACACGCTAACCATTTTGCATCCACCTGTCCACACTCCACCACCTGACTTGCTGCCCAGGAGAAAATAAGCATTAATGGCTTGCTATTTCCACATGTGCTTGTAGGTACTAACCAGTCTAAAACCATGCTATTCCTAATAGTTATAACCATTAGTCTGCAAATGAAGTAAATACTGACATAAAGTTGTTAAGTACTCTGTTCAAAGTCACCAATAAAAATATCTGCTTGGCGTGTAGCCAAGCGTATTTTAACGAAACCACATGTCGTTAGATTTAACTATAACCCAAATTCTGGGTAGTTAAGAAGAGAAAAAGCCAAACACGGTTCTAGAACGACGAGATGATGTCAAGCTATACTGCCAGAATCTCTCTCCATTTTATCTTGGCTGTGGAACCGGAAACAGGAATTCGTATTTTTCTCCCAAGCTATATTTCTGTCAAAGATCCTGATGAAAACCAAATGGGCACCAGAAAAATTTGGAATTGAGCGAAACACATATCCAAGGAGACAGCTAGAATAAGTACATATTGCGGTTACTAAAAAAAAAAAAAAAAAAAAAAAAACATTTATCAGCACAGTAGTGGGAATTAGAGGGTAGGCACGTAAACGCTGACAACAAATTAGGAGAGCAGACTATCTCTTCGTACGTGGCCTGATTTTCTGCTAGCCAGAGCGAAGCCGGATATGGAAAAGTCCGAGGCAAAGACGTTGATCATTTGGGGTGGGAGTCACAAGTCCAGCCAGCCTTATACATCTAAAAAAAACCGCACTCCGACGGACACTGAGCCAATGAGTCAAATTTGCATTTAAAGTGTGTATTTCCTTTTTAATACAAAAATTGATTCTTAAGTTAAAGACATAGGTGAAGAGTATAGGTTTCCAATCCTTATATGATTTTTTTACAGCCACAGTTAGTGTAAAATTACAGTAATAGTTGGAGTAGCGTGGAAAGGGGACAGGCTCATGATTGGCTGACTCAAAAAATTCAGTGCGTGAGTTGGTCAGGAGATGACATCAATCCTGAAATCCATTCTCCTACACACTCGAGAGGGTTGAACATGCAGGACATCTTCCTTGACACTCCTGAGTTGGTGGATCATTTTTGACTGCAACACTGCACATTTGTGAGAAGTAGGCTAGCCGGTTCCTTGTTCCATGGCAGTTGGTTTTCCCTGTCCAGGAACAAATAATAGTAAAGTTATAAATAGAGCTCCGGTAAAGTTAATCGAAATTTATTGCAGATGGGATGTGACAGTTGTAATCAGAAAGAGTCTCATCCTGATTCAGCTTTGTTTATTCTGGGTTGGGAAACCAGTGATGAGCTTTGAATTTTTATTATGAGTTCTTGAAAAAGTTACTGCAAATGATTATGCAGAGAGTTTGCTGTATCCACTGTGTTTGAGCAACAAACGGCAGATCTCAATCTGCTGGTTAGCGAAAGCTATGGAATCCATAAGCACAGCACAACAACAGGATTTTAAATCTCTACTGTACATGCCTTTGGCCACCTTAAAAAGGGAACGTTGAGATTCACTGATGTCAGTGAAAGTGTGGACGAGTTGGAGGTCCTGTTAAAAGGAACGGTCGAATGAACACATAACATTTATTGAGATTAAACTGAAGAAAACTGTAAGTAATGAACAGTCACAGAAATGAGATTATCTACGAACTTAACATCAAAATTAAGGGTCACAAAGTTGACGAAATGGAGGAAACATGCTGCCTTGGTGCCAAAATAACACATGACAGAAGAAGCAGGGAGGACATAAAAAGCATACTAGCGCAGGTAAAGAGGGCATTCTTGGCCAAGACAGATCCACTAGTATTAAACGTCGGTCTTAATTTGAGGATGAAAGCTCTGAGAAAGTACGTTTGGACCACAGAACTGTATGTAAGTCAATCATGGAATGCCTGAAAGCTGTAAAGGAAGAGAATCAAAGCGTCTGAAATGTGGTGCTGTAGAAGAATGCTGATAATTAGATAGACTGATAAGAAATATGGTTCTCGGAAGAAACGATGAGGGATAAGATGATAGGGCCTGTTTTAAGACGTCTAGATGTAAATTCCATTGTACGTGAAAGAGCTGTAGAAACTGTAAGGAAAGACAGAGATTGGAGTGTATCCAACAAATATGTAATGATGGTCGGGCCAGTTGCTACTCTGATGAGAAGAGTTTGCCACAAGAGAGGAATTCGTGTCAGGCCGCATAAAAGTGGTCAGAAGAGTGAAGATTCAAGAAAAAAGAAGTTATATATGAAACATGACAGCCGGTGCAACTTATTTTCCTTCAGAGATTTTCCTGCAGTGATCACGGCCGCTAATGGTGCGGCTCCACCATTGCAGTTTCATTTACAGATGTACTGTATTTCCTCGGAACCATTACAATAAATCATTTATTCCCTTTTCCTGATTTCGAAGTGGTCCATGCTAGAGAAACTAAAGCTCATATAGACAACGACAAGCAAGTTTATTGAAATGAGCGTATTTACACAAGGACTAGATCACAATTAACTCTCTGTATTTGAAGTGAGTGAGAAACAAAAGTCTCGTGAAATGTCAGCCACTAAAAACTCAATCACAATTACTCGAGTCAAAAATATTGCCTCTAATTACGCAAATACTGTGTCACGGCGAAATACTTAAGTCCCGGAGGTCCACGCAGGAGAGGCCATACGGCGTAATTCGAGGACGACTGCTGGCGGCTCCACATAGCGTCGGAGGCGAATATCCCAGGCAGATACACCGGCGTCGAACGATAGGTCATGGGAGGATTCCAGGAGAACGCCTCACTGAGGAACCTGGCTAGCGATTAAAGCCGAGAGAGCTCCTCCTCGAAGAATTGACTAGCAGAAGCCGTGCGTCAGCCTAAATACTGTTGGGTCAACAGGGTAATTACAGTGAAATGACAACCCTTAGCTGCTTACAGACGTTGACATACGTCAACGGAGACAAATGAAAATGTGTGCCCCGACCGGGACTCGAACCCGGAATCTCCTGCTTCCATGGCTGACGCTCTATCCATCTGAGCCACCGAGGACACAGAGGATAGTGTGACTGCAGGGACTTATCTCTGGCACGCCTCCCGTGACACCCACATTCTCAACGTATTGTCCCGCACTACATTCGTAGTGCCCCCGCCCATTATACTCATTACTCGCGGTGCGTTGCCGATTCTCGTAAGAGTTCGGGCACTTGTTGTGCATCCGCACGGAAGAACAAGATGGTCAAGTGGCCGGTGAGTCTTAACTGTATATATACTAAGATGGTATCTGTTCTTTCGTTCGCAGTTGCAGACCCTGCGACTTAAGGCATAGACTACCCGCAGTGCAGCGATGTTATGCTGGAGGGCTACGAGCCCCGACTTTGGGTATTTCACTTGTTCATCCAATTTCATTTTGCATCTTAGCATTACCCACAAAATCAAGGACTGTACAAAAACATGGGAACACCACAAACGCATTACCATGCCTCATACGGTGTAGGCAATTTAATAAGCAGCAGCTCATTTGAGGTCCAAATATGTTTCGAGGACTGACGTCGCAGTTTAGTTGTGAAGTAGCTGCTGCCTTGGAGGTAGTACATGGTTGACTCTTGCTGTTGTTTGGGGCAGTCATGCTGACTATGGTGGCCTTGAAGCTTTCCCTGACGGAAAAATAATTATATGGAAGACTTGGAGATAACAGAGAGTTCTGGTATATTTGCTAACAACCCTTACGGTAATTTGGTGTCAGATAAGCCCTTTGTGTTGTCAACAAGAAAGAAGAAGAAGTTGAAAGCTGACGAGTAGTTGTTTATTTGGGCCAAAGTAGACAATGGAAATTGTAAAATAAAAATGGTTGGTGATTATATGTTGTATTATAGACAGTAAACAACTGTCTCGGGATAGCTAAATATGGGTCTTGTATGGTTTTCAACGGAATCTTGTACCGCTCTTCCTGGAAAATAGTGGCATGTTCACGTAGCGATCATGGAGGTGGACAGCGCCGACGTACTCTTCTCTCCGAGTTTGACCGATTAGACTCAATAACATGGAGTTCAAGAGGAAATTCAGGCTCATGCTCAGAAAAGCAGTCCTGGACGATGCGAGCTGTGTTAACAAGGGGTAGATCTTCTTGGAACGCAGAATAACCACTGGGGACCAAACGTTGTACCGTGGGAAGTACCTATCCGCCAAAATTATCATATAATCGTTGGCAGTAGTATGATCTTGCAAAGTCACCAAGGGGACCATGGAACACCACGATATGGGTGAGTAAATAATCACCGAATTTCCGTCTTGTTTCAGTCTTGGGGTGTAAGCTCGGTCAGAAGTTGGAAACAGTGTGCAACAAGACTCATCCGACTAAATTACTTTCCTCCATTTCTCCATAGTCCAGGTTCTATAACTTCCACACCAGGGTTTCCTGTTAAGGTCATTTGTATCTCTGGTGGGTGGTTTTTAATTCTAGCTCTCCCTGCAATTCACTGCTTATGGAACTCCTTTCGCGTTGTTTTGATGATGACAAAGTTCTCTAGTGCGGCATTAATTGTGCAGTGACTTTTGTAGCTTCAGTGGTGATCATTCAACACGCGTTTTTGACCGCGCTGTGACTTAGCGGATGATGTTTTTCCGCATTCTCCGAATGCAATGTAAATCTACGATACGATGCATCTTGAAAGACGAAACAGTTCAGTTACCTTAGTTCAGAAGCACCCACGATACGAGTACAAACAATTTACTCATGCGCGAATTAACTTAGCTCCGGCATAATGCACTCACAACGACACAGAATGTTCTGGCCGCGACAGACACTTGCAACATACTGTGGGCATTGCACAGGTGCCATTCGTCGTCAAAAACAACAGAAAAATCTGCAATCTTGACTGTTATCTGTGCATTTGTGTTAAAGTACGCGTTTCACGCGGTGTTTCTAGATGTTTGTCCAGTATTTGTACGTATAAGATGTGATGCCCTCAAGATGTTCATCACTAATATTCGAAACAGATATCGTCGGTCCAATCTCTTACAGTTATTCAAATTGAAAGAGAGTTATCATTAATTACACAAAGTGGAAATTTTGCCCGAGTCTTTCTGCAGTTATTTACGAGTATTCCCTGTACATAACAGTATCGTTAGCGACCTTGCACTGCAGCTGATCGCATCTGATAAATCGTTTGTGTACTTTGATAATACTAGAGGTTCTGTTATGCTCACCTGAGACACACAGGATTTTACTTTCGTATCTGTGAAATATTCACTAGCCAGTACTGGTTGTTGTTAGTGCAATGACTCTGGAGCCAGTCACCTCTTTGCAAAGATGCTCCGTATGATCGTATCTTCGATAGCTGTCAACGATACAGTACAGTGTCGACCGCCTTTTGGAAATCTGAGAAACAGGATCCACCTGCGCCTTCGCACCTACCGTTTCCAAGATGTGTGCCAATAAAGCAAGCTGTGTTTACACGATTGGTTTCTTCTGAATCCACGCTGATTCTTCGACAGATTCTTGTTTCCCTCCGGAAACGTCATAAGTTTTGAGCTTAGAATATGCTCTTTGATCCTCCAAAAGACGGATGTCAGCGAGGTTGACCAGATGGAGAAACTTATGTGCCGTCAAATGGATTCATCTTCTCACTTCTCTGTTCCTCAGACGACACCAACATGATTCCACCCTAGATATACATCCATTACTCACCTAATCTTATCAGATACTCTTAAGAAGCAAATCTATCACACCTCCAGGAAAAGAACCATTGTGCACGGAGGAAGAAAGCCATTTTCAATTATGCTTCTGAACCTACACTTCGGCGTCTCCTATGTAACAATTTCATACGAAATTGGAAAATTTTGGAACTTTGTGCTAAGATTCTATGGGACCAAACTGCTGAGTTCATCGGTCCCTAGGCTCACAAACTAATTAATGTAACTTAAAATAACTTGCGCTAATGACAACACACACACTCATGCCCGAGGGCGGACAAGAATTGTACTGTCCCGCATACTTCAACTATGGAATACGTTTCCAGTTGCTGCATCATTTCTAAAATGCGGTAGGGAGCTGGTGTTGAATGGAAAGGTACTGAGCCATAAGGAATTTATTACCGTTTCTGAAAACACTAATCAATTTATTTTTAAAAGCAAACATCCAAGAATAAGTCCGCAGCTTGTAGTCTAGTAGCTAGCGTTGCTGCCTCTGGATCACGGAGTCGCGGGTTCGATTCCCGGCCGGGTTGGGGATTTTTCCCTTCCCGGGGACTGGGTGTTTGTGTTATCTTCATCCATTCCTCATCATCATCATTCTCGTCATTCGTGATTGTGGCAGGATTGGACTGCATGAAACACCGGAGTGTGACAAAATTGGGACTTTGTTCGAGCGCAGAACCGCGCAGTTGAGCGTCCCACAAACCAAACATCATCGTCATCATCCAAGAATAACATTCACTGAAAGACTAAATTTCAATATCCCACTGATGGCAAACACCTCAAAAGAGCAACAATATAAAATCACTTCCTTTTTATAAAGAATATTAAATTAAGTAAAAAAAATAGATGTACACTACAAACAGCAAAACATATGATCAAATGATTATGTCGCAAATATCAACGATCAGCTATTTCCAGTAATTATAAAAACGCCATTGCCTTAGAAGTAGCCAAAATGGCTGACAAAAGTAGTTCCAATTTATGATGAGGGAGCCGGTGGCAGACGCGACGCCAGTAGCAATAATTCCTTCTTCTCTACTAACATAGGACGGCAGTTGCCGCTATAACCGTACTAGACAACCTTCGTTAAAACTTTTAGTCATGGTACACAAGATCACAGTTAACAAGAGATACAATCGCCTAGCGCCTATCCTGTAACACAGAGACAACTCGTTAATTATTTAGTAAAAATTAACATACTACAAATGCAGGAATTCTTCTTTAGGCTTTTTTCTGTAAATGCAAACAATTTAGTAAACAACTCGAGCTCGTGATACGAGCCAACAGGTGACATAGACAAGCCTCAGAAATAAAGTAGCTAGATTCAGCAGTTTTCACAAACTATAGAGTTCGTAAATCAGAAGAATTACATCTGTATTCTATACCCTTGAGATTCTAAAATCAATTTGGAATAGTGACAGCCATAAGCCCACACACATTGACAGAATTGGACTCAAGTAGTACGAGGCAAAACCGTCATAAATAACACATTTATATGTATAACAACGGGCAACCAGGATACTGAGTCCAAATAGCCACCACGCGACACCAAGTGACGTGCACACTAATCGGATGCTCACCGTGATTTCTCGTAAACTCCTGGGCCCTTTGACAAACGCTTGCTTGGAGAGCGCCGAGAGAAGGACGTGACAACGATTACTCGTAGTCGGAAACCCACGTGTATCATCCAGTAGACGCCACCGCGTCCAATACTTGCAAAGGTCAGACTGGACTCCAACCCGGAACCACAATGGACACAAACTGCTTGCAGTTTCAATAGCAGAGGAGAAGCCGAATACTGTGCGTCCCGCCGAAGTAGTTTTCAACGAGCAATGTGCACGGCTGCGACCGATACTCGGCCCCGCCAAACCCGCAGTGAGCAAAAGCACCACTCTTGCCAACGGGCCCCGGCAGACGCTTCGCCACAACAACGCGCCGACTCACTTGCGCTCTTCGCCGCTCGTGCCACACCCCCCCTTTCTCCTGGTCGCCGCAGCCCTTAACTACCGTCTCTTCCGACCTGCCCTTTAACGGCGACAGTAACGCTCCATGCGCTCTTGCGGCTAGGTAGACTCCTAATCCGCGGGAATTACACAAAATTAAACGCGGGCGCACGGCACAATTTGATTTGCACACTGTGGTGCACATAATGATCATCAGCGAACCCGGAAATGCTTCGCAATTGCCAAATCTGTGTTGGATTTTTATATACGTCGTACTCTCCTTCTCACCGCCCCCCTATATCTGTTCATATTCTCCCTGTCTCTCCATCTCCTCCACCCTCTTCGCTCTGTCCATCTCCTTGTCCCTCTCTAAGTCAATTTCATCCTCCACTCCCCTCCCCCTCCCTTCTCTGGTCATCTCTTCTTCCTGCCTCTCTCAGGCTTTGAGCCTTTTTTATTATTATTGCAAACGAAACCTTGATTTCGAACTGAAGTCGATTAAAATGAGTAGATGAATCGGTTTGGGTGAGACAGACTGCACGAACTGCTGTACCTGTGGGAGTAGTAGCTTCAGTTAATAATAAAAAAACTGGACTTTCACCACTGGGGGAATCTGAAAAGCGTTGTGTATGCTGAAACAGTTCTTGATGTGCCGATCGTTCAACAGTGTGTCCACGATGCCTATGATGCTATTCGGAGAGAGGCCACTTTGAACATCTTTTGTGATATGGATGCGATGCAGCTCTGTACTGTGTTCCGGAACGGTTTGTTGTCGTTGCAGGCTCACAGTCCATTTCCGGACACATGTTTATAGGACCTTTTTTCCTCCATTCCAGTCAGGAATCCGCCCCTGCAGTTTCTCGGTTTTATTAATGTTCACGTTGTATAATATATCTATGTTTATATGTCATACACAGAATGTTCCAGAAATGTTGTGAAAAGCTTCGAGGGGCTGTAGAGGGTGTCTTGAGGAAGAAACCGAGGATAGGAACCCGTGTCCGGAAACGTCATCCAACGACGCTACAGAGCATCGAAGTTGCAGGCTCTAGCGCCTGCCACTAGAGCACCCCTTTCGCCACAAACGTGACTTTGTACGCTGACGGAACACCTCGCACTGTTTGCTTTTCACTGATAGCGGCTGATTGCCACGATGGAGCTAGCTGTCGTGTAGACGGCCCTTGTCTCCTACTAATGCGATGCACAGGTGGCTTTGTGGAGGACGGTTCAGAACATGGGTTTCCATCTGCATTTTACTTTTCTCCAATACATCAAAAAACATTTGAGATTTTAGAGTATTTCAGGCGAAAAATGAACTAAAAATGGAAACCTGTGTCCGAAACCGTCATCCACCAAGGCAACAGAGTGTCACATTCACAGGAGACAAGGCATTTCTACACAGCAGCTAGCTCTATCTTCTCCACTGGCGATCGTGGCAATCAGCCGCTATTACTGCATAACAAACAGCATTGCGAGACGTTCCGCCTACCGTCCGTCAGTGCACAGTCACGTTTGCTGCTGAAGGGATGGCCCAGTGGCAGGTGCCGGCGCCTACAACTTCGGCGTTCTGTATTGTCGTTGGATGACGCTTCTGGACACGTGTTTCTCAAGGCACTCTCTGCAACCCCTCCAAGTTTGTCGCTACATTTCTGGCGCACCCTATATATTAGAAAATATGTACACTATGTCCACCCGAACGTTTACTAGAGTATTGTGAACAAATCTGAAATAAATCGGTCAAGAACTTGTCGAGATTTTTGGAAACAACGCTAAACGACGTCTTGTCTTTATGTAGTGGTATAAATATCGCAGCAGAACTGTGTCTGTAGGAAATCCAGTCCATGTACTCTCTTCTGACAACGGAAGGACCCTGATTCTTAAATGTCACTGCACGACATTTTTTAACTTACTTTCTGAAGTCCCCTTGTACAGTACCGTTGCGAAATAGCTGCAAGGACTCCGCAGGGGAAGACGAGCGAGAAATGTAGGCCGCAGCTTTGTGAAGCGAGCTCACTGTTGTCTCACACAACATGTTAGTCACAGTCGTCCGTTCGGTAGGAGTCATATCTTGGCGGACGAAACAACGTTGTAGAAATGACACTGTACCAAGAGCGTGTGTTTATAGTCGTAGGCGTTCTCCCGTAGGCAGAGCATCAGAACGCGAGGAGCTCTCGTTGGTTGTAATGTAAATGCAGAAACTGGAAATCTCCTCCCAAATATTGCCACCTGGGACAAACCCTACCCCAATGTCAGCCCGCCTGGCGTTTGAGAGGAAAGACCCTGATTCTTAAATGAGTCACTGCACGAACAGCCCGCGCTACCTTAAGGGGTAGGAAATGAAAAGTAATACAAAAAAAATAAAAATTCCGGTTGATTCTTAAAGCGTCTATCTTCCTTTGTTTCTTCGGTCAATTTTGGTACCCGTTGTACCTCTGCTATTGCTGAGGGCGTGCCTCGCAGAGCCCTCGTTACGGGTTTTGTTTCACGATAAATATGCCAACCACCTACCGTAGGCTGGCTTGCGGAATATACCCGTATCGGGTGGTGCAGATGTCACGGCACACTTAAAAGCCCTCTGGGTATATTTTCTTCAAAGAAAAATGGATTGGGGATAAAGGTGCTTGTGAATCTACACCACCCAGTGACATATGGCGACTGCAGTGGTTCTGGTTAACAGTACCCCAGCACACAAAGCCACATTTACTGCGAAGGGGGTAGATGTCACTTCACCCTTTAGCGTAAAATTTGTCTCCTCACTCCACAGATTATTGCCCGGCCACGTGTCATCAACTTCGATCCATCCTAGAAACCGAAGACCAAATTCAGAACGTTGCTGCGGATCAGTTGCCGCACCGTCTGGATCTTGTACGGGTACCACAGTAAAACAGACTGCAGAACTTTGCATACTGTTGACCATGGGATGGCCAATCCTCGTGACACTGCACGAGCACTAGCAACGCTCGGGGCACGTCCTGCACGGTCAGTTTCAGCAACAGCAGCCTCGTCAATAACTTCCACTGGGGTAGGACGCCTTCCTCTTCCAGACGCCACGCCAAGCACACCTACGTCTTTGAATATTATCTTCACCTTCTTTAAACCGTTTAATGACATCGGGTTTCTCCTCAGACCTTTCAGTCAGCGATACTCTCTCAGTGCAGCACTGTAATTGCCGCCCTCCACATAAAACAGTTTTGCTAACAGGGTACGGTCTCTCGTCTCGATGCCATACCGTTATGGCTTGTCGAATGAGTGCGAGAATGTCACACTCCCTTACATACAGTGTACAGAACAATATTTATACCTGGTGGCCAGAACTGGATGTAAGGCCGGCCGGAGTGGCTGAGCGGTTCTAGGCGCTACAGTCTAGAACCGCGAGACCGCTACGGTCGCAGGTTCGAATCCTGCCTCTGGCATGGATGTGTGTAATGTCTTTAGGATAATTAGCTTTAACTAGTTCTAAGTTCTAGGGGACTGATGACCGCAGATGTTAAGTCCCATAGTGCTCAGAGCCATTTGAACCATTTTGAACTGGATTTTTTTTTTTTTTTTTTTTTTTTTTTTGTCATCAGTCTACTGACTGGTTTGATGCGGCCCGCCACGAATTCCTTTCCTGTGCTAATTTCTTCATCTCAGAGTAGCACTTGCAACCTACGTCCTCAATTATTTGCTTGACGTATTCCAATCTCTGTCTTCCTCTACAGTTTTTGCCCTCTGCAGCTCCCTCTAGTACCATGGAAGTCATTCCCTCATGTCGTAGCAGATGTCCTATGATTCTGTCCCTTCTCCTTATCAGTGTTTTCCACATATTCCTTTCCTCTCCGATTCTGCATAGAACCTCCTCATTCCTTACCTTATCAGTCCTGCCGCGCAGCATTAGCCGAGCAGTCTAAGGCGCTGCAGTCGTGGACTGTGCGGCTGGTCCCCGCGGAGGTTCGAGTCCTGCTGCGGGCATGGGTGTGTGTGTTTGTCCTTAGGATAATTTAGGTTAAGTAGTGTAAGCTTAGGGACTGATAACCTTAGCAGTTAAGTCCCATAAGATTTCACACACATTTTTTGAACCTTATCAGTCCACCTAATTTTCTCCCACAATTCATGTTTCACTACCATACAATGCTGTACTCCAGACGTACATCCTCAGAAATTTCTTCCTCAAATTAAGGCCGGTATTTGATATTAGTACACTTCTCTTGGCCAGAAATGCCTTTTTTGCCATAGCGAGTCTGCTTTTGATGTCCTCCTTGCTCCGTCCGTCATTGGTTATTTTACTGCCTAGGTAACAGAATTCCTTAACTTCATTGACTTCGTGACCATCAATCCTGATGTTAAGTTTCTCGTTGTTCTCATTTCTACTACTTCTCATTACCTTCGTCTTTCTCCGATTTACTCTCAAATCATACTGTGTACTCATTAGACTGTTCATTCCGTTCAGCAGATCATTTAATTCTTCTTCACTTTCACTCAGGATAGCAATGTTATCAGCGAATCGTATCATTGATATCCTTTCACCTTGTATTTTAATTCCACTCTTGAACCTTTCTTTTATTTCCATCATTGCTTCCTCGATGTACAGATTTAAGAGTAGGGGCGAAAGGCTACAGCCTTGTCTTACACCCTTCTTAATACGAGCACTTCGTTCTTGATCGTCCACCCTTATTATTCCCTCTTGGTTGTTGTACATATTGTATATGACCCGTCTCTCCCTATAGCTTACCCCTACTTTTTTCAGAATCTCGAACAGCTTGCACCATTTTATATTGTCGAACGCTTTTTCCAGGTCGACAGATCCTATGAAAGTGTCTTGATTTTTCTTTAGCCTTGCTTCCATTATTAGCCGTAACGTCAGAATTGCCTCTCTCGTCCCTTTACTTTTCCTAAAGTCAAACTGATCGTCACCTAGCGCATTCTCAATTTTCTTTTCCATTCTTCTGTATATTATTCTTGTAAGCAGCTTCGATGCATGAGCTGTTAAGCTAATTGTGCGATAATTCTCTCACTTGTCAGCTCTTGACGTCTTCGGAATTGTGTGGATGATATAATTTGTTTTCCAGCGTAAATCGGTTCCGTATTATCACATCTAAATTTCACTGCCATGTGATAGATGGAGCCCACGTTAGGCCTCGACGAGTAGCTGAACTTTAATTACAGTCACGCTGTAAATGTAAATGTAAGACCCCAAACCAAGTGTGAGGCAGCATTTCCGAATAAGTGTTTCGGTGAGAGCAATGTGTGACCGGAGCGCCTGCCTGTGCTGCCGGCAGGGATGTCTGCGGCGAACATGAGCGACGCGGCGCCCGAGGAGGCGGCGGGGCCGGACGAGGTGTCCCCGGTGACGCTGAGCGCCGACTGGAGCCGCGTGGCGCGCCTGCTGCTCGTCGCGTCGCTCGCCGTCGTCGGCAGCGTCGGCAACGTCTTCATGATCAGCGCCGTCATGATCGAGGACCACCTCAAGAAGCGCGGTGAGTGCGCCCGCTCGCGCCTGCCGCTGCGCGTCTCCAGCCTTACCGACACTGCAAACAAACTATGTGCAGCTTCCCCCGTACACTCGCACCGACATTCAGTTGCGTACGCCACTGCTAGTGTTATATTTTCACTGGATTTGTTAAAAAGGAACCTTCCATTAATATGATTCTCATTGCTGGTATAGCTATTATCGCAGATTACTCTGTTGAACTAGTTACTCAGTGAACAACTTCAATAATTTCACGTACGAGATTCATAAACTGAAAACGCTTTCAATAAGTGCACATCCACAAGCACAAGGGAAAATCTCAAAACTGTGTGCCTTCACTACATATCCGCCTGATACGCTACCCAGCTCTGCCGATAGTAACATACAACCGCGCTCCTTAGATGTGAGCGGCCTTTTGTGTGCCGCCCCTCTTTAGTCCCTGTTAGACGCGCAGTGGCGGACGAATTGTTGCTTGTAATTGACGTAGCATCAAAGATACTACACTACTGGCCATTAAAATTGCTACACCACGAAGATGACGTGCCACAGACATGAAATTTCACAGACAGGAAGAAGATGCTGTGACATGTAAATCATTAGATTCTCAGAGCATTCACACAAGGTTGGTCCTGGTGGCGACACCTACAACGTGCTGACGTGAGGAAAGTTTCTAACCGATTTCTCATACACAAACAGAAGTTGATCGGCGTTGACTGGTGAAACGTTGTTGTGATGCCTCGTGTAAGGAGGAGAAATGCGTACCAGCACGTTTCCTACTTTGATAAAGGTCGGATTGTAGCCTATCGCGATTGCAGATTATCGTATCGCGACATTGCTGCTCGCGTTGGTCGAGATCCAATGACTCTTAGCAGAATATGGAATCGGTGGCTTCAGGAGGGTAATACGGAACGCCGTGCTGAATTTCAACGGCCTCGTATCACTAGCAGTCGATATAGCAGGCATCTTATCCGCATGGCTGTAAGGGATTGTGCAGCCACGTCTCGATTCCTGTGTCAACATATCGGGACGTTTGCAAGACAACAACCATCTCCACAGTTCGACGACGTGTGCAGCAGCATGGACTATCAGCTCGGAGACCGTGGCTGCGGTTATCCTTGACGTTGCATCACAGGCAGGAGCGCCTGCGATGGTGTACTCAACGACGAACCTGGGTGCACCAATGGCAAAAAGTCATTTTTTTCGGATGAATTCAGGTTCTGTTTACAGCATCATGATGGTCGCATCCGTGTTTGGCGACATAGCGGTGAATGCACATAGGAAGCGTGTTTTCGTCATCGCCATACTGGCGTATCACCCGGCGTGATGATATGGGGGTGCCATTGGTTACACGTCTCGGTCACCTCTTGTTCGCATTGACGGCACTTTGAACAGTGGTCGTTACATTTCAGATGTGTTACGACCCGTGGCTCTACTCTTCGTTCGACCCCTGCTAGGCCCTACATTTCGGCAGGATAATGCACGACCGCGTGTTGCAGGTCCTGTACGGGCCTTTCTGGATACAGAAAATGTTCGACTGCTGCCCTGGCCAGCACATTCTCCAGATCTCTCACCAATTGAAAAGGTCTGGTCAATGGTGGCCGAGCAACTGGCTCGTCACAATACGCCAGTCACTACTGTTGATGAACTGTGTAATCGTGTTGAAGCTGCATGGACAGCTCTAGCTGTAACGCCATCCAAGCTCTGGTTGACTCAATGCCCAGGCGTATCAAGGCCGTTATTACGGCCAGAGGTGGCTGTTCTGGGTACTGATTTCGCAGGATCTATGCACCCAAATTGCGTGAAAATGTAATCACATGTCAGTTGTAGTATAATATATTTGTCCAATGAATACCTGTTTATCATCTGCATTTCTTCTTGGTGTAGCAATTTTAATGGCCAGTAGTGTATATAAGGGCTACTGTAACCTTACTAGCTGCATCTGCCTTATGCACTCCTACACACTTTTACGGCAGTTAGCAAGAAACAAACTAGTCATTTAACTACACAGACTCTAATTTTCAGAAATGTATGATGAATTACACCAGGCAGAACGTACTAAAAGTTGCAATGTAGCCATTCGACTCCACAGAAAAAAAAATTCTCGCCGGTTGATTGTAGCTGGCGCTCAGCTTGTGACACTGCAATGAAAGCTGTTGATCAACAGACACGTTGTTTCGAGGAAGAATAACAATGTATGGCGCAATTGTAATTTTTATTATACAAAGGGTTCGAAGGCCGTACAGTACAGAATCGGTAGGCCAATCAGGCAAAATCGCCTTGAGCAGTGAGACAGTCATCCCTGCGACGCACGAGATTGAAGATACCAGTTTGGTAAAACACCGTGTGCTGCTGCTTCAAGAAATCCTCGTCCGGCAGGAAATGTCCACCTTTCAGAGCATTTTTTAGGTGAGCGGATGGGTGATAATCGCATAGTCACAGGATCATAGGGCGGTTGCTCCAGTTTCTCCCAACTGAGTTGGTGCAGTAGATCAGACTGATTCCGAAATTGACCGTCGTCTTGTGTCGAATCACCACCAGCACCAAACTTGCTGCACCATTCCACAATGGCGGTATTCGACAGGCATACTGCCGCGTACACATTTTTCACTCTCCAATGGATGTCTAGTGGCGTTCGCTCTTCGGGAGCCAAGAAAAGAATATCACATAATGCATAATGCAATCAGCTGAAAAAATAATAATTTAATTTCTTGGCCGGTTTCGGGCACTTTGTGTCAAATAATGCGATAGGCGTAACCTTCTGAAGAAGGGCTCGAAGTGCCCGAAACCGGTCAAGAAATTAGATTTCTTTTTTGCAACTGGCTGCTTACTATTTCATTACATACGACTACAGTAGCTGAATATGGATAAAATACCAAAAATAATAACAGCACATTGGTCTTGTTTGGACGTTTTTGATACTAACGCCAACAAAGTTGACGTTTCCGCATTTTCGGAAAGACACAAATGGCAGATGAATCCCTTGCATATATATCGGTGCGTATATAGCAGCATCGGAGTCGCACTACGCTGCATACACGCTACAACAAACGGAAATTTTTTATCTCCCCTTATGTGAATTGATGTGTCTGTTTTAGCATTAAGTTCGGGTTACATACACTGATAAGCCAAAGCATTATGATCACCTGCGTAATGGATTGTCCATGCACCTTTGGAACGTAATGTAGCAGCGATTATGCTTGGCATGGATTCTAAAACTCCTTGGAAGGTATGTGGTACCGGATATCTATGCACAGGCCAAACGACGTGCGTCGACTACCGGGAGGGCGCCCAACAGCGTCCATGACGAGTCCCATCAGGCTCAGATCAGACGAATTTGTTTGACTGCTCGAGCCACTGTACCACTACTCTGGCCTCGTGGCATTGAGACATCAGGCATCCGGTCCACAACAATGTTCACGTAGCCCACAACTGTCATAGCTCAATAGAAGCCCAGATGAACATTCCCCACAGATAACACTGCCCGTACCGGCCTGCGTCTGTATACGACCATCGACATAGAGCAACGAGAAACGTGACAAATCCGACCAGGTGACACGTTTACATTCGTCCACGGTCCACTCTCGATGATCCGATGCCCACTGCTCCTGGACTAGCTGTCTACCACGGAGCCTCACGTTCAGCAGTGAGCTCTGCACGGTGTGCCCTGAAACACTTATGCCGTCAAATTAAAATTACCAAATAAGCAGCAACCAGTCGCAAGATCATGTTTTCTTTATTTAATTTTGCATATCGATTTCGACTGATTAACAGCCATCATCGGTGCTTTCAACGTGTTTGTACCCTGAGTAATAACACCGTCTTAAACAGACGTCACCAGAATTCTACTCTGTCGTCAGATCTGCCACAGAGTGGGGAAACCTCTGACTTCCATGTCCTGTGATCACCAGTGGACATCCAACACATTGTCGCCTACTCGTCGTTTCACTATCAACCAACCACTTTATATAGAAAGTAGCATACGAATAGCCGACAAGTTTCGCCGTTTCCGAGACGCTCGTTTCCAGACGCCAGGCCATAACAACTGCCCCTTGTTGTCAAAG
Organism: Schistocerca nitens; assembly: GCF_023898315.1. NCBI lineage: Eukaryota > Metazoa > Arthropoda > Insecta > Orthoptera > Acrididae > Schistocerca > Schistocerca nitens. The sequence goes on from NC_064618.1 coordinate 547,696,470, forward strand.
GATTTCCGCATTTCCGGAGCGAATCGTCACTAGAAGGATGGGACATTAGCCTCTGATCCACTTGTATACTCTCCTTACCGCATCACTTACCTGCAATGCCACTGTGGCGGCATTCAATCTGGTGGTTAGCAATAATACGTTTTGGTTCGTCAGTGTACTTTGCTTCAACATTTGTAAGTATTGCGAAACAATTTTCTGTTACATTATCGACTATTTACTGATAGGAGGAATAATCATTAACACCGTTGTCTCACAGCTGGGAGCTGGAACTCGAGGCGCACTAACTACCACGTATGGCTGATAAGTGTGGACTTATCGGTACTGTGAATGTTACGCCCAACACTTCTCAAACGAGTGATATTTTTAGCACAACGTGTTTCGGCATTACGTTATCCCATTATCAAACTTATTAAAACTTTAATGTCATTAGGCACCTTTACAATTAAAAACCCAGCTGCAGACAAGCATTGTCAAACATAACAAGGCATGTTTGACAACGCATGTTTCCAGCAAACATGGGCTGTCAGACGTAAAATGTGTGTTTGAGAATGTATGTTTGCTCCGGTCTCTTACTTGTGAGGTGTCTATTGGCATATAAGTTTTAAGCTTTTGATAGTGGGATAACGTAATACCGAAACACGTTGTGCCAAAAATATCACTCGTTTGACAACTGTTGGGGTAACATTCTCAGTACAGATTCATGAGATAGTTGTAAGATGGATTGAAACAGATGTCGTATTTGTGTCGCTACAATCGGATAGTGCCCTTAAGTCTTTCCTGTATTTTCTGTACTGTTGGTGCAGAGGCGCTGCAGACGAAACTACAGCGACGCGGTCCCAATGTGAGCGTTGACTCGCAGGCAGTATGGCTCAAATGGCTCTGAGCACTATGGGACTCAACTGCTGAGGTCATAAGTCCCCTAGAACTTAGAAATAATTAAACCTAACTAACCTAAGGACATCACACACATCCATGCCCGAGGCAGGATTCGAACCTGCGACCGTAGCGGTCGCGCGGTTCCGGACTGTAGCGCCTAGAACCGCTCGGCCACTCTGGCCGGCGCAGGCAGTATGCTGAGTATCTATTTCATGAAATAAACTCTCATAGAACAACATTTCGCCCTGTAATAGAGAAAAACGACGTAAACAGCGCTTGCCATCCCGTGTATATTACACTTCACTGAGCTTTGATAGTGCGAAATTATGACCCAGTAACCGGATATCATTGCTCCTACTCGTTACAAATTCTAATTTTCTATATTGCGACGAATCTGAATTTTCTATTTGTTAATTATTTTAATCAGTGCTAAACTTCCATATTAAAAGTGTTCACTTTGTATTGAAACAAAGTAAGGAAGGAAAGTTATACTTTAACGTGCCATCGGCGACGATGACAAAAGACACGAACCAAAAAATCGAAGATAATCTACCTATTCTTTTAGGGTGCCACCTCGGCATTTACCTTACGCTACTTACATTAACATGTGAAACCTAAATCTGTACGACTGGCGGTGAATTTGAACCCCCATCTTCCCCATTGTGGTAATCACTGCGCCACTTGCTTGGTTAACACATGAAACGCAATATCGTATTTATTCGCCAGCACCGGACAAACGACTTTCAAGTAAACTGTCTCGCCTGTAATGGAATATATATAATGGAACAACGAGTACAGGTTGTAGACATGTGGTTGACGACGTATGGAAGTTGCTGCTTGACCATGAATCGTGCTCGGATAGCCTAAGGTAGGGCAACCGATCGCGATAAGCGGGAAATCTGGGTTCGAGTCCCGAACCGGCGCAAATTTTCACTGTCGTCGTTCTATTACATTTCATGCATTGCTTGATTAATTCTGATCGAGTGATTTCAGAAACAGACAAGCTAGGCAGATGTATTGGTAAAATCCAATAGTAAATCGTCAAATATTTATTACCATGATGTGTTTTATTAATGAAATTGGAATCCGTTGGAGACAGATAGCGCGCAGCCGCCGTCGAATATTCAAATGTTAAGAACGACTGTCAGTCACAGAAATTCGTAATTTATTGCATATCTAGATTCCGACTATAATGTGGTCATCATCGGTGCATTACCGGAAGAGTCATGTTAATCTCAGTATCAAATGTCATAAGTTCATGGTCTGTCATGTTTGTACTTACATGACTCTTCTCGTAATGCTTCAATAATAAGTAAGTTATAGTCGAAATCTAGATCTACAATAAATTATGGTTTTCTGCGACTGACTGCTGTACTTCTTTACAGTTGCATTATTCAAGTTTGACATTAATAAAGTACGAGGTTTGCTCCAAACAGTCTCACCTAGATATGCACAACCTGCCTGCATGCAAAGCTGTGGTACACAGACCAGACAAAATTCCTTTGAGGAAGGAAAACAGAGAGAAGGGATTGACATTAAGGATAATGTATTAGCTAATGCCTTCCCCAGCTCAAAGATAAACGAAATGCAGAAACATGTAGCAAAGAAAGAAAGAAATTTCTAGTTTCGTGGAATAAACTAACAATATTTCCCAAAAAGTAGCAAATCTACCTAGCGCACATAAAATGAAAACAGCTTTCTCCATAAATAACGATTTACAACAGAAATAAGTTCACTCCTAGAACAATAAAAAAGATAAAGTCTCCAATTTTGGAATATACAAAACTGCATGTAAACGTGCTCAATCTAAAACACAGGACAGACTGACAGGAGCTTTCATGCGAGATGTACTGGACACATCAACTTTTACAATCGTAACCAGCTCACGAAGTCAGCCACAGCAACTTACATAAAGGAACACTAGCCACCAACCACAAACATACGAGAGTATCATAAGATGCTCAGTCACTTCCTGAAATTACATACAGTGGGTTTAATGGGAGAGCTGGAAATACACTCCTGGAAATTGAAATAAGAACACCGTGAATTCATTGTCCCAGGAAGGGGAAACTTTATTGACACATTCCTGGGGTCAGATACATCACATGATCACACTGACAGAACCACAGGCACATAGACACAGGCAACAGAGCATGCACAATGTCGGCACTAGTACAGTGTATATCCACCTTTCGCAGCAATGCAGGCTGCTATTCTCCCATGGACACGATCGTAGAGATGCTGGATGTAGTCCTGTGGAACGGCTTGCCATGCCATTTCCACCTGGCGCCTCAGTTGGACCAGCGTTCGTGCTGGACGTGCAGACCGCGTGAGACGACGCTTCATCCAGTCCCAAACATGCTCAATGGGGGACAGATCCGGAGATCTTGCTGGCCAGGGTAGTTGACTTACACCTTCTAGAGCACGTTGGGTGGCACGGGACACATGCGGACGTGCATTGTCCTGTTGGAACAGCAAGTTCCCTTGCCGGTCTAGGAATGGTAGAACGATGGGTTCGATGACGGTTTGGATGTACCGTGCACTATTCAGTGTCCCCTCGACGATCACCAGTGGTGTACGGCCAGTGTAGGAGATCGCTCCCCACACCATGATGCCCGGTGTTGGCCCTGTGTGCCTCGGTCGTATGCAGTCCTGATTGTGGCGCTCACCTGCACGGCACCAAACACGCATGCGACCATCATTGGCACCAAGGCAGAAGCGACTCTCATCGCTGAAGACGACACCTTTCCTCCCTCCATTCACGCCTGTCGCGACACCACTGGAGGCGGGCTGCACGATGTTGGGGCGTGAGCGGAAGACGGCCTAACGGTGTGCGGGACCGTAGCCCAGCTTCATGGAGACGGTTGCGAATGGTCCTCGCCGATACCCCAGGAGCAGCAGTGTCCCTAATTTGCTGGGAAGTGGCGGTGCGGTCCCCTACGGCACTGCGTAGGATCCTACGGTCTTGGCGTGCATCCGTGCGTCGCTGCGGTCCGGTCCCAGGTCGACGGGCACGTGCACCTCCTGCCGACCACTGGCGACAACATCGATGTACTGTGGAGACCTCACTCCCCACGTGTTGAGCAATTCGGCGGTACGTCCACCCGGCCTCCCGCATGCCCACTATACGCCCTCGCTCAAAGTCCGTCAACTGCACATACGGTTCATGTCCACGCTGTCGCGGCATGCTACCAGTGTTAAAGACTGCGATGGAGCTCCGTATGCCACAGCAAACTGGCTGACACTGACGGCGGCGGTGCACAAATGCTGCGCAGCTAGCGCCATTCGACGGCCAACACCGCGGTTCCTGGTGTGTCCGCTGTGCAGTGCGTGTGATCATTGCTTGTACAGCCCTCTCGCAGTGTCCGGAGCAAGTATGGTGGGTCTGACACACCGGTGTCAATGTGTTCTTTTTTCCATTTCCAGGAGTGTATTTGTACGCCACAAAAAGTCAGGAGAAAGAATTATCAGCGAGAAACTAGATCCTGAACCGATCAGTTTCTTCAAATATTTTTCCTTTACATAGTAACTGTAGTATTCCCTCATATATTTCACTCAATATTTATTCACTTAATATTTATTACAAAATAATGTAAAATAGTATGTAAAGCAAGAATGTTAATTGAAGTACTCAGTGGTGTTAACTATAGAATTAGAAGTGACAGCTTGATGTAAATAACATAAACACATGAAAAATGGAATGCATCTGACCATGTCCACACTCCTTAGGAAGCCATACTGTCTTAATATCTCTGTAACATACTTTGATTTCATGTAAACTATGAGTGTGAGTCATGGTTTCTACCTGTATAGTCTTATGCACAATGAAAGAGATACAAAAACTTATTATTTTCTAACATTAGCGTGTAAAAGAACAGAAGTAATATGATTTCCGGTTGCAGTAAAATCACAAGAAGACTGCAGACCAAGAGAAGCACAACGACATGCACGCAGATACCACAAATAACGATTTGCACTTAAAAGTAGAGATAAAATCTAGAAATGCGACGTGCTGTGCATCGAAAAATAAGAAAAGCGGGTAGTGTTTTGTTATTAAATCACCAACATGTTCACATTAATTATTCAATAAATACTCTTTGTTAACACCTCCTAATAATAAATCCGACAGCTCGTAAATTACGAACATAAATTTAACAATGGAAAATCCAGCTTGGAATTTCAACTATTGTGCTAAGATTAGATTGCTACTCACCGCACAGATGACACACTGAGCTGCGGACAGGCACAACAAAATGACTGTTACACACTAAGCTTTCGGCTAAAGCCTTCGTCAGAAAAGAAAATGAAACACACACACATTCACACAAACCAGCACACCTCACGTACACGTTACCAATATCTCTGGCTGGAGATAGTAGTCACGTGTGCGCAAGGTGTGCCTGTTTTAGTGAAAGTGTCTGTGTGTTTCCCATTCTTTTCTGAAGAAGGCTTTAGCCGAAAGGTTAGTGTGTAACAGTCATTTTGTTGTGTCCGTCTGCAAGAGAAATTTTAAATTTAACTATCGAAAAAGAGCAAACCAAATTACTGACCGACTTCTTACCTCATAGTGATCGAATACTAGGACACAGCACAATAGACACCACTGCGGACAAAAAGAAATTTTAGATCAGTGACATTGTCAACCCACGTGATAGAAGAATCAAACAGAAACAACTGTAAAAACGTACCAGGTATGAGAACTTGAAAATCGAACTACAGGCCGACGGCTGTGGCCAAGCGGTTCTAGGCGCTTCAGTCGGGAACCGCGCTGCTGCTACGGTTGCAGGTTCGAATCCTGCCTCGGGCATGGACGTGTGTGATGTCCTTAGGTTTGTTAGGTTTAAGTAGTTCTAAGTCTAGGGGACCCAGATGTTAAGTCACATAGTGCATAGAACCATTTTTTCGAACTACAGAAACTGGCGTAAACCTGTGAAACTAGTCCCAGTGGTTCTCGAAACAAGACCTTAGTAGGCACCTGAAAGCCATTATTATTGGATAAAATATCCATCTGCTAACTACTGCACTAATTTTCCGCCGATACCTCAGACAGTCGTATACGCTTGGGAAGTTACCGAGTGCTGCGAAAATACGAAACCCAGCATAGTGATGTCATTTGCTTTTTTTACTGTTGTAAGAACAACAATAACAAGTAAAGTAGATGAAACATGGGCAAATATTATCTCCTGTATCGGCTTTTTTCTAGAGAGGAGTACACAGGACATATTTTCCAAAAATAGTTTTAAATTCACAGCACTTTAACGAAAAGTAGTACACAAATCACACTAAAACCTTAGAGACCATTGTCTAAAATTTTGCGCACGGCACAGCTTCATATATTCGTATAAAATGTAACGCAGATAAAGCGTTATTATTTATATTTTTCTGCTGCCAGTCACATTTATCTATTTTATGTTTAACTTAACACACTGCAACGCGTTTCGAGCATGTTTTCATGATCATCAGGCTTTTATACACACAGATGTTAGTTCAAGATAAAATGTCTTACTCTGAGTTAATCTGGAACTGTTTTGATCACTTATTCTGCTGCTGGGGTGACAAAAGCGGTCTTTAGAGGGAAGGGGAAGGCTGTGGGTGGCCAGGAATTGATGTCTTGTGTTGTCTTCTGCTGGTGTGGGGCTATGTTCGCTTTTGTGATTGATACCACAGTCTTTGCAGGATGCAGATAGTTTTGCGTCAGTTGTTATGACGCGATATCTTGTAATATACTTTTTACGTCGGTAGTTTTCTTACGATTTTGACGTCCCAGATCTTCGTCTGCATCGTTGGTTCACTGGCGGAGCTGTTCTTCAACATTACACTATGTCACTGCTTATTTTAATACTTTTCTTAGGCACTTTCACTTGACAAGTTTCTTCCTTTATGTAAACTGTATATGTTAAATACAATATGGTGGGCCTGCAGTGTGTGAGTATCGTTTATCGTTTCTTTCAGCGATAGTTGTGATAGTCGTTTGTTACATAATTGCAAAACTTAAAAAGATTTACGTTAGTATCGACACAGTCTAACGTAACAGTGGCGACACTTCGCCTCGATTTTGTTGCCTATTGCACCAGCAGCGAGCCCAGTGGCCAGTAAGTAAAACTATTAAGTTCGGGCCCGCATCTCGTGGTCGTGCGGTAGCGTTCTCGCTTCCCAGGCCCGGGTTCCCGGGTTCGATTCCCGGCGGGGTCAGGGATTTTCTCTGACTTGTGATGGCTGGGTGTTGTGTGCTGTCCTTAGGTTAGTTAGGTTTAAGTAGTTCTAAGTTCTAGGGGACTTATGACCACAGCAGTTGAGTCCCATAGTGCTCAGAGCCATTTGAACCATTTTTGTTAAGTTCGGCACGATCGTGAAAGTGAAAGCGAATAGCGGTTGTTTGTTTTGGTTTGTACAGTGGTTTTTACAAAATGGGGGCGTAGCGTAGCGCAATAAATTTCAGCAACAACAAGAAGACGATCCTACTTCTCTCTCTTTTTAGATTTCGTAAGGACTCTGAGAGGTATACATCAAACTGAACTGTATCGTCCGGATTGTCTTGAAAACTGCATGTATGCTGATGATTAATGTTTCGTTTTAGAAGCAGAAAATGGCCAGTGAATAGCAGACGACAAGAGCTTATGAAAAAAGATCCTGTTTACTTTTATAATAATGTTAAGTTTTGTTCGCTACACGCCAAACAAAACCAGCTCATGAATGCAGATAGTAATAAACTCTAGTAGAATGCAGTAACCACACTCTTTTACATCCCAAATAAGCCATCTCAACTGACGACGAAGATGAAGCTGCCACGAAGGTTCGACAATCCGTCTAAAGCTGCAAAACACTCATATGGGACAGAAGCAGCCAGTTGAACTCTCCATATATCAGTGCCAGATTCATCTGAATCGTCCACGCAGACCTGTTTTGACGATGAAGTGGTAAAATTTGGTGCAGTTATTCGTGTCTGGAAAAAGCGTGTGGAGTATCAGAATGTGCAGTTCATTAGACTTGGTGCAACACGATTCCAGGCGGCAACATAAACTGTGTCAGAAGGATCAAGTGAAGAAGGACAAACAAATTTTGAAGACTCAAGGATCCAGATATTTACAAAACGATGCCCTGACTTGTTGTTAAGCCAGGTTAGCATGCCATCTGCAAGGTGAAAAGACGAAAATAAGATATTTGCCCTAAGTATTTTATATTTCACCACTCCGCCATACAGGTTTTGTCAGAATATTTTATGTTTCCAGTAGAAGTATGCGGAAGGCATACAAATAAAATGTAGGATAAATGACAATATGTTTCATCTTTTAAAGAAGAAACTACAGCATTTCTCCGATACTGACAAACCAGTGCATATCTCATTCGATGAAAAGTCTCTAACGGCAAATTTAACATATGACAGCACTTCTGAAAGTGTTACTGACTTTGAGGACTTGAGGTTTATAATCACAGTGTATTTCGCCCACTGTTTGGCAATTGCTTGTCTCACTTAGAATAATATAATAGGTCGTACTTATGGCAACAGGTGACAATGACTAAAACACAGTAGGCCTGTGGAACGACAAATGAAGCGTCGATCCCTTTTGCTCGTGGAGGTACATGTCTGTGCTGCTTGCGTGTGAATCTACATGATTTCGTTGATATCAACGTGGTAAGCTGCAGTTTTATCAACTGTCACAAGTGTTTCTTCAAGAATGTGTTGTAACTTGCCACCGGATTCATGATTTTTATCCCTACTTACGCTTATTTTAGAATCGTTTTTAGAAACATCTATGTCTTCTGACCTGACACAAACTCTTGGAGGCAAGAAAATAATTCAAATATTTTGCAACTCACCTAGGAAATATGTGCAAAGTAAACGACGCATCTGACGTTCTCCTATCTCGCCGCTCGGAACACAAGTGTCGCTCCAGCTGTCAAACGGTAGCAACTTTTATAGCAGTAAGTGTCGCGACTGTCATAGACCATGATAGCGGTATTGAAGAATTTTGAATTTTTGAATTCATTTATCTCATTTAGAATATTACCTCCATTTTTTGTATTATGGATAAAAATTTCCATTTTGTGTAAAATTTCACAGATGCCTCCGATTTTCAAAGGACGGCATGTGCCACTAATGTGTGTTACTACTGCTGGTTTGTTACAGTTCTCTGGCTGTCGCAATCTATATTTTCTTTGAATCGAGTTCATAGTCTTGACTTTGTAATACTTGTAGTATTGGCTGCAAGTTATTTTGTAAATGCCAGATGCGCTAAGATGTGTAGCTGGCTATTTTATATTGTGAGTAAGCCTCCTACTTAGGTTGTTGGTGGCACTGAAGATGATTTTTGCATTGGTGTTATTGAATAATCTAGATAATTTGTCAGACACTATACCAAGATATGGCATTTCTTACATATTTTATTGATGGGTATTGCAGTTGTGAGTATAGTTTGTTGCTTGTTTAGTTAGTTTTTTTAATTTGTTGTGACATTGTATTAATGAATGAAGAATCATGTCTCTTGTTTATTGCAATATGTTTTATTGTTTCTGTTTTTTGTTCGAATTCTATATGTCGACGTGGAAATTTGTGGCCTGTGTATGGCACTGACCGATATGCATCGTTTGTTATGGGAGGTGGGATGTGTGGAGGAGTTTGATATAGTGGTGTCTGTATCAGTAGGTTTTCTGTTAATCTTGAAACACACCTGCTTGTTCTGTTTTGATATTTTAATGCTAAAAAATTGTATGATGTCTTCATTTTCAAGGGCGAACTGGATACAGATAAAGTTGCGCGGAAGCACTGTAACACTAACTTATGACGTTTTGCATACAGGGTGTTAAATTATTTAAGGGAAAATTTATACAGACGGAAGAGGATTCTAAAACCACAATATTTTGAAAGAAACAAATGGTCTGATATGTATATTTGACGTTGTACGTGCTCGTGAATGAGCATATTTGTATATTTGACCAGTTTTCATTATATCAAATGATTGCAAATAAATAAATATTCTTCAATAAGATTTTCGAGGCTAATTTCAAAACTGTCCTTAGTTTTCTTTTGTTACGTATAGTTCTCTCATAATGGAATAAAGTTTATTTTATTTTTAGTCGTATTGATTTTATTAGGAAAGCTGGTGAGGTACAAGAAAATTCCCTACCTTTTATGTGAGTGGGGTATCCGGACAAGGCGAAAGCGTCGGGGCGTAAAGGCTTAACCAGATTACAGACATTTTGCTCCTGAGAAACATCTTGCTTGAACCGCTTGTAAATCAAAAACATATTGCTTCCATCACAAAACAGCAAATTGTAATTGGTGAAGCAGTTGGTAAAGGCGTTTCCATAAGGTGGATCCTGCTTTAAGTACATTTCTATGAAATTTCTCTTAATCATTCAATAACACTGGAGACCTAGATTTTTTCCCTTGCTCCTCAAAGACATAAATTGATGAAGCGTCACGAATTTGAGAATACAATACATGTCACAGAGAAATATGCATTGACTGAGTGCAGGTTTGTTACTTTCTAAGGATTGAAAGGCGCCCAAATTAGAAGAATATTGTGAAAACCGTGCTGGAAGAATTCTAAAAGTTGGAGTGTAGTAAGAGTGTCAAAGTCCACACCGGACACCCACATAATTATTGCTTGATTGCTTCACAGAAAATCTGGGACAATATAGACAAGGACAAAGAGCGTCCACCAGGACAGTAGAAAAGATTGAACAGATGTATCAGGGAAGATGTAATGAAAGAATACTGCACGATTATTGTCGGGTGTTGAAGAGAGACAGAAAAGATATAGATTTTGCCAGGAAATCAAAATGGAGAAAGTCTGAGTATAAAGTGGAAGAAACTACTCATAATGTCGGTAAGACAACCATTTGTAGCACTTTTAATATATTTCTAAAAAAATTTAAGAATTACAAAAATATAAAAAAGAGTTATTGAAATTTTTTCTTAATATTTGTGCTTCGATTACCTAAATTTTTAAGATAAGAGATCTTATATTGTATAAATTCTTGTATGATAGAATCAAACGAAAGTAATTCTCAGAATCAATATAACAAATTAATTTTTGAACACCTATTTCTGAGAAATCGTGTGATAAAAATTTTAATGAGACAGGCTTGTGTTATTCATGTTTCATAGAAAACGACTTCTGCCGTGCCGGCGTCGGTAATACTATCTCGAAAGCGTTCACTCAATAGAATTTGAGTAGATGGCGTTGCAGAAGATTCATCAAAAGGACCTGTTAACCTGTCATTCAATCACTGTGGCCCATAGTTGGAAGAATACGCTTTGGAGAGTGCTCACGAAGCATTAATTCCACTGCTACCACAAAATACACGTGTATATAATGGGGCCATGTGATCTGCACTCAGAGGTTCGGTCTCTCACAAGATTGTCCAGTACGGAATTGCAGCCGTGACAGTGGTTTTTTGTTCCAAAATAGACAAGTCCCGAATGACGACAATCCATGCGCAATACCAGTCTCAGGTGTCGAGCAACGATACAGGTACCGTCATCTTCTTATAAACGAGATCCGCTGCCTTTACGAATTGTTGAAAAGTCATGTTCCGCTTGTTAGTGTAGAAGTTTAATTTTCTGTTCCAGTTTCGACTTTACGTCATTATGAGGATAAAGTAATGTCACGGATCGGATATGAGGTTACCATTTCTTATACCTGTGCTGTGACATTCCAAAAGTTATTTCCACCTGATAATGGCGTAACGTCGAAACTGGAAGAGAAAATTTAACTTCTACAGCCATAAACAGAATATGACGCGCTATAAAAACCTGTACTTCTTGTTGTCCACAAGCGGATGTGATTTCAATACGACGGTGCACCATTCGACTTAGCTATTAACGGCCTTGAGCACCTAAACTGCAGATACCTATGATTAGATAGGATGCCGAGGTTCCGTCCCACACCAATGTGATTGCTGGGACTTGTTCCTCTGGATTTTTTTCTATGGGGTACAAGACATGGATGGTGCAGCAAAAGCTGAAGAAGACGGCCAACAGAGGTCTGGGAGAGAGTGTAGCAGAATTTTACGCGTCTTTGTAATGCATGGGCCGAGACTGGCCATTTGCATGGCCATAGCGTCCTTTTCTGCTCTACAGTATAAGGGAATTTGTATCCATCTTCGAAACTACCGGAAAAACGGCGATTTATTTTACCACATACGTTTCGTTTTATTTCCATCTATATCCATATTCCGCAAGCACCTTATGGTGTGTGGTGGAGTGAACTTTGTGTACCACTATTACTTCATCCCCTTTCTGTCCCGCCCCGTATGGTATGCAGGAATGGCGACTGCTTGTAAGCTCCCATATGAGCTCAAATATCTCTAATTTAACTGGCGTTGTCTTTTGCGAGATGTGCATGGGAGGAGTAATACATCGGCTGACTCTTCTAGGGATATACTCTCTGGGAATTTAACAGTTAGGCGCACCGTGACGCATATTTCCTCTCTTGTAGCGTGTGCCACAGGAGGTGGATGAACAGCTCCGTGACGCTTTCGCGCTTAGTGTACTAACAAGACTTGTGACGGAAAACGCTGCTCTTCTTTCGCTTTTCCCTATTTCCTCTCTGTCATATCTGCTACCGATCCAAGACTGAAAAGGAATATTCAAGTAATCGTCGAATGAGGATAGTGTAAGCTACCTCCTTCATGGGAGGACTACACTTTGTGGGCGCTCTTCCAATGAATATCAGTCTCCAATGTATATTATCTGCGGTTGGTTTTATGTGGCCGATCCACTTAAAGTCATTGCGTACACATACTCTCAAACATTTACCGGGTGCGACTGCTCGGAGTGATTGCTCGTCAGTAGTGTAGTCTTACATTAATGGGCCTTTCTCCATAGTTATGCGCAATACTTTAGATTTGTTTATGTTTACGAACAGCTGCCAATCACTGCACCAAACGTCGGTCCTTTGCAAGTCTTCTTGCATTTGAATACAATTTTCTAGCGTTGCGTTGTCTTTGTATATAAGTGTCATCCGCGAAAAGCCTTACGGAAGTTTCGGCGTCATCTACTAGGCCATTTACATATGTTATTAAAAGTAATGATCCTGTAGCACTTCATTGTGGCTCGCCCGAAGATACTTTTACATATGAAGATTTCTCTCAGTTAAGTTGTGTTGGCTGTAAAATATTCAGTCCAATTACAAAGCTGATTTGTTAATCTTTTATAATTGTTATTTATTTTTACATTTTTATTATTTAAAACATCCTCATTGGTCTGCAATGAAACACATACATAGTTTTGGCTTGCTTCTAGACGTATAAACAGTTCGTTATAAAACGCGGGATATCATAGGAGGTATGACGAATATTCAGCGATTTTTACAGAAACAATCATTCGAAGCAAAAATTCTAGCAAACATGGACTCTAAAATATATACCTTAAGAGCTATAAGCACTTCTTTATCTTCGATACTGTGAAGCAAATTTCTTCTACTGCAAACTTTTCGTTTTCCATATTTTCGGAGGAAGTAGAATGGGGCCAAACAAGAAAAAAATGTCTAGCAAACATGGTTTCTAAACTGCATACCTTCAAAGTTAAGAGCATTCATCCAGCGCAAGAGATGTGTTTCATAGCTGTTAATTGATACATTTTCGTGCCCGTGTTTATTACACTTTTTTTATTTCGAATGATTGCCCATGTCATGTCCGTGAATACTGACCAGTTCTCCTGGGTCATCTTGTATATAAGAGTGTGATTCCTACTTACACTATTTTTTACTGATTTCCGCTTACATTCTGAAGTGTCATCTGCTTGCACATTTTGCAGAATTTGGTAATGTTTTATCGTGTCTTGCGTCGAGAAAATATGTAGAATTTGCAGTAGAACGTGATGTTACACTAAACATGTCACTGCCCTACGCTGGAAAATGTACAAACAGAGACACTTCCAGATGTAAACAGAAATCATATAATAATGCTTTCAGTAAAAATCACGCGCTAATGTATCATCTGTAACGACTGTTTCAGTCAACATCATTGATGATATTTTAAACGAATAAAACGAAACGTGTATGATAAAACGAATATGTATTTTTTTAGTAGTTGTAAAGACAGATTTCCGATACCTTTAAAACACTGTCCGATCACGTTAGTGTGACCACCTAAATAACCCCCAATCGAGGTGGCGCAGTGGTTACCACACTGGACTCTCATTCGGTAGGACGACGGTTCAATCCCGCGTCCGCCCCATCCTACATCTACATCTACATCTACATCTACATCTACATCCATACTCCGCAAGCCACCTGACGGTGTGTGGCGGAGGGAACCTTGAGTACCTCTATCGGTTCTCCCTTCTATTCCAGTCTAGTGTTGGTCGTGGAAAGAAGGATTGTCAGTATCCCTCTGTGTGGGCTCTAATCTCTCTGATTTTATCCTCATGGTCTCTTCGCGAGATATACGTAGGAGGGAGCAATATACTGCTTGACTCCTCGGTGAAGGTATGTTCTCGAAACTTCAACAAAAGCCTGTACCGAGCTTCTGAGCGTCCTGGTTTAGGTTTTCCGTGATTATTCTAAATTTCTTCAAGAAAATGCCGGGATGGTTCCTTTGACAGGGCACGGCCGACTTCCTTCCCTAATCCGATGACACCGACGACCTCGCTGTTTGGTCTCTTCCCCAAAATCAACCCGTCCCTAAATAACCACCTCTCGCAGCACGCACCGCTGCGAGATGTCCAGGAAGAGAGTCAATAAGGTTCTGGAAGACACCGACAGGGATGTAAAGCCATGTCGACTTCATTGCCGTGGCCAGTTGCGCTAAGTTTATCGGTTGAAGATCCATGGCACAAACAGCCCGATCGATGTGGTCCACAGATTCCCGTCTGGGTTTACATTGGGGGCCCATCTGGGTTTACATTGGGCAGTTTGGTGGCCAAGGGTATGTTAAAATCATCCTGGTGCTCAACGAACAACGCACGTACAGTGTTAGGTGTGTTACACTTCCTGTTGTTCTGCTAGTAGATGTCATCGTGCTGAGGAAAAACAAACTGCTTCATGGATTAACATACGAGGTGCGCCTAGAAAAAAACCGGACTGATGCTGGAAAAAACATTTATTTACAATTATTTACAATTTCATGTTATCTCCTTCAATGTACTCTCTTCCTCGGTCTCTACACCGCTCCATACGAATTTTCCACTGTTCATAGCAATGCTGCAGATCATTTTCGGTAAGTCCATACATTACTTCCGTCGCTTTTTCTTTTACTGCTTCAACAGTCTCAAATCTAGTTCCTTTCAAAGCTGACTTGACTTTAGGGAAAAGAAAAAAGTCACAGGGGGCCAAATCAGGTGAGTAGGGTGGATGATCTAAGATGGGAATGTTGTGTTTTGCCAAAAACGTCTTCACTGACAACGCACTGTGAGCTGGGGCATTGTCTTGGTGAAGGATCCATGACTTTTTTCTCCACAAATCGTTCCGTTTTCTCCGTACTCGCTCACGTAGGGTAGCCAGGACGCTAATGTAGTAATGCTGATTCACTGTTTGTCCCTCTGGTACCCAATCAATGTGCACAATCCCTTTGATGTCAAAAAAAACATTCATCATTGCCTTGAATTTCGATTTTGACATTCGTGCTTTTTTTGTCGTGGAGAACCAGGAGTTTTCCAATGCATCGATTGGCGTTTAGTTTCGGGATCGTAAGTAAAAAACCACGATTCATCGCAAGTAATAACATTTTGTAAGAAGGTGGGATCACTTTCAATGTTTTCCATGATGTCAGAACAAATCATTCTTCGGCGTTCCTTCTGTTCAATTGTGAGACACTTTGGAACCATTTTTGAACACACTTTGTTCATGTTGAAACTTTCATGAAGAATCTGCCTAACACTTTCCTTGTCAACTCCTGTTAACTCAGACACTGCTCTGATTGTTAAACGGCGATCTTGTCGAACAAGTTTACCGATTTTTTCAATGTTTGCATCAGTTTTTGCTGACAATGGTCTGCCAGTGCGAGTGTCATCACTGGTGTCTTCGCGGCCATCTTTAAATCGTTTAAACCACTCAAACACTTGTGTTCGCGATAAAAAATCATCGCCGTACACTTGCTGTAACATTACAAACGTTTCACTTGCAGATTTTCCTAGTTTGAAACAAAATTTGATGTTAACACGCTGTTCTTTCTGTACACTCAACATTTTCCGGCGCACAGACAAAACGTCAACTACTTAAAACAGACGCCACGGGCAGACTGAGTGCAGGAGGCAGATGAAACTCGAGCAGTAGGCGGAGCGAGAGTCACGTGACAGGCCACGCGACTTTCAGCCTTATTGCATTCGTTTTATTGTTTCACCAGTACTAGTCCGGTTTTTTTCTAGCCACACCTCGTAGATAGATACTTGTGTTGGTCCATTGTGTCTTCCAGAATGACGATATCACCCAGGGAATGCCGCGAAAACATTCCCCAGATCATAACACACTCTGAGACGTTTCGCGCCATACACTCCAACGGCCGTGTCTGATGGAGCATAAAACGTGATTCACCTGAAAAGGGCACCTTCGCCACTCGCTGTACATGCAGCTGCGGTATTGGCGTGCAAATTCCAGCCTTTGTCGCCGATGCACAGCAGTCAGCATGGGGGCATGAGCCAGGTGCCTTATGCAGAGGCCTACAGGAAGCAACGTTCACTGGACGGTTGTTGAGGAGACACTGTTGGTAGACTGGGCAGTCATTTTCTCAACGGCTGTACGTCAATCCGGATGTCATATATGGCCCTGGGTGCACCACAGCTGCTTCTGCGCCAATTTTGGACAGCGCCATTTTGCCATGCACGGTGTTCTTAAACCACGGCTTTACGCGAACAATTTACAAACTAAGCCGTTTCGGAAACGTTTCCTACCCTGACCCGAGAGCCAATAATCGTACGCTTTTGGACGTCAGATAAATCGCTGTGTTTCCGCTTTACGACAACGACTGCATTGTTTTCTGCGTCACCCCGACACGCTTTATATTACTAGTGCTGCCACCAGCCACCTGTGTATGGTTATTGTTCCTTAACGTCGAACATAGGAGCTGGTTACTTTAATGTGACTGGACCGTGTAGTTGCCAGTAAATTGCTATAAGGTGTAACCGGATTATGTAACAAACCGTTATAAATTCATGCTCGACCATTAGTTCCTTATCTGAGAACACATCGCTAAGGATCCTCTACCATTTCTACAAGTTTTTCCCTGTATGAGATGCTGACATCATCTCAGAGAGGAGGTCATGTAATACTGATGAAGGAAAAATTAGTTCGGTAACCTCGTGTTACGTCTGCCCTGCTTCCCCGTTTTAATCGTCTCACAAAGCTGTAGCTTGGTTTGCGCTAACAAGAGCGAATAACGGGGTGGCTGTCGGCTGACTGCGCTGCACTCGCAGCCGTCCTGCGTTAAGCCCTTTGAGGGGAACCACCGCCGCCCTCCTAAGCCGCTTCCACCGGCGCTCTCCACTCCAGTCGATAACTTCATATGAGAGCTACCGCCCCATATCACACCGCAGTTATCCCGCCAAATATCGCGACTTTATGAAACAGGGAAGCGGGGGGCTATGCCTGTTCTCTGCAGTTCGCCACTCCAGATGGAATATATGTTTGCTGTCACACTACTCATAGTTCCACATTCAGTTGTTTCACTACTCTCTACTATTTATCCATTTAGATAAATTTTCAGTGTAAATGAAATCCCATGGGTGATTCCTTTACATTAAATCGTCCGTGCTTATTTTCTTTATATCTGGTTTAATCTCCCTTTTTAAAGGAATGAATCTCTTCTTTCATATTTTTAAAGACAGTTATCTTCAATTCAGACCTGCTTCATTAATCCTGTCATGACGTAAACCATAATTCAGATATACGTACCTATTTCTTATCGATTAACTCGATGAGTCCACCAAATGGTGGCTACTGTATCTCAGAAGTCCCAGTACCCTCAGATCAAAAATATATATAATGTGGTCTTGAAGTTTAATAGTTCTTTTGTGAACGAATTTTGTAAAAGACTGCTCAGCTGACCAAGCAACGGCGCCAAACATTTCCTTATGCACACTACGCGGCCTGTGTGCATCAACGTGCCTTACATATGGATCAATGTGTCTCCAGGTCCTCCTAGACATTCTGTGGTGTATGTCAGAAGTTACGCAATCCCTCATTAGTCTTGAGCCGACGCTGAGCCACATGGTGCTTTATTATTCGCCGTTATGAGTTGTCTCACGTGATAAAGTCCAAGCTTCGTGGTGGTCATTTCAATAAGAGCGTAGATGTGGCTAGGCCATTCCCAGCCCAGCGACCTCGGAACTGACAACAGAAAAACTCATGCACTTGTATAGAAAAGTGTGCTACATTTATGTCACGTGTCCTTCGAGAAGATATGGTCCGACGAGGTACCGTGATGACGTCGTGGTCCATTTTGTAACATAAAGCATATAATGGGGATCTTCTTAGGCCATAAAACCAAGTTTCTACTGTGTGAACCACAATATATGACACATTCTTCAGAAAGTAACATTCTACACCGAGAGACAACCTTTGTAAAGTGTGTGCCAAAAATTACGGAAGGCTACAACGAACAGCTCCTTATCGTCAGACAATTCATTCACAAACATCGGTTTAAAACCTTTCATTTTCTGACCTTTTTTTAATGTGGTCTTGAAGTTTAATAGTTCTTTTGTGAACGAATTTTGTAAAAGACTGCTCAGCTGACTAAGCGACGGCGCCACACATTTCCTTATGCACACTACGCGGCCTACAACTCTGCCTGAAACAAATGCATGCAAGCAAGCTTGCTTTATGAGATGGGGTCTGTCAAAGCGTTCTCTGGATTCCCTCTTCATCTTTATCGTTCATTTTCCTCTGTACGGACGATCGTGCTCCCACAAACATACCACTAATCGCTCACCAATAATCTAACTGTGTCCACTAACATGCACTACTGAACTAAAACAATACAACACTGGTGAAAAAGCTTCTTGTAGGGTTTGAAGTAAGGATATGAATAAACCAACTCTTTATTTCTCCAATTGCATAAAGCCAAATGGAGTTCGGCTATTTTGGATACACTGCATCATCGTTTCAGTAAGACCGAGGGAACTGACACAACGGTTAAATAATTGGACATGCATCTGGGAGGATCAGAGTTGATTCCCATCAACACCGTTGTAATTGAGGTTTCCCGCGAGTTTCTCAAATGACGTGACTGGACGTCCAGGCCGCGCGAGGTAACCGCGCGGTCTGCGGCGCTTTGTCACGGTCCCTGCGGCTTCCCCCGTCGGAGGTTCGAGTCCTCCCTCCGACATGGGTGTGTGTGTGTTGTCCTTAGCGTAAGTTAGTTTAAGTTAGATTGAGTAGTGTGTAAGCTTAGGACCGATGACCTCAGCAGTTTGGTCCCATAAGACCTTACTACAAATTTCCAAACATTTTGGACGTCCGGAGTGGTTACTTCGGTAAGATAATAAGGTCGTCACCAAATCCCTTTCCGAGCCTTGTTTAACTGAGGTACTCCATGTCTGATGATCTATTTGAAAACTAAACGTTGAAATTCAACTTTGCTTTCCGTACGTATAGGTTACTTGCATGTGAGGCGAACAGCGCTCGTTTGCTCACTTGCAGGGTGGCTATAATCTCTCACCGTGTCAGCGATAGCTGACCAGAAGGAAAGCCGCTGCTGGCGGTATATCATTCCACTGTGTAGTAGTTTGTACACGGCATTTGCCAATGAACTTCCAACAGTTACTGAAACTGTGCGGTTTGAATCGGTGCATGTAGTTAACTTTGGTTAAACACTCGAATTTATCATAATGAATGCGTAAAATAATTTTACCTCAGATTGAACAATGAGCACCACACACGTTAGTCGCAACTCTCTCTCTGCTGGAAGACTAGGCCCCCTTAAGACTGACACAAAAAATTTACACGTTAATTAAGCGTACGGTTGTTGCTAAACATGTGTCAATATTATTTTTACTTCCCAAGTAATTTGAACATTTATAAGAGGAGGATAAGGTTCCTGAAAAAGGCAGTTGAAAAATATTGGGGAGTTACTTTGACGGAGTTGATTTCTTGGGCAAGGCAGATGAATAAACTGAATTAAGCTACTGTTTCTGCACTGTGCTGGTCACTTGTTGCTGCTTACATCCACTTACTTGTGATGCCAGATGTAGATCGTTCTTAGCTCGTTGATTGCTACGGTAATCTTACCTTTTCTCTGGTAACTGTCAGATAATTTCTTACAAAAACGGTACAGTTTAGGTTACTTACCTTCTGAACTATAGAAGTTAATCAAAAACACTCTGATAATTTTCATGAATGAGAAATTTAATATATTCTGCACGCTTTCAAGGTGACAAAAACAACACCACGAATCATCGCTTATGTGACAAGCTGCGTTTCATTTATTCACTGTTAATTTCCCGTCCATATAGGTTTATCGTGACTTGAACGGTCATGTATATTGTTATACATACATATATTAATCCTTGTTCCATAGATCATGAATACGACACTTCGTAATGATGTGGAACGTGTCACTTTAACGTAAGTTTTCTGTACACAGATTAATTAATTAATTAATTTTCTTTTACAGTTACTACTTCATATCTAAGAATTCATCTACTGAGTAGAAGGAGTTGTCATTTGAAAGCAGTGAACGAAAATAGGCATTGTTGGCTCATTTCCTGATATGTTTATCACCAAAATTTGCAATAACCCTAATAGCATAAGTAGCTGAACCTAACTGTTTCAGCAGGTCATCGATGTGTTTCTTTCAATTCAATTTCCCATCAATGCACACACCCAGAAATTTTGAGTATTCTACCTTAGCAACAGACTTCTGTTGATAGTCTATATTTATCAATGGTGTAATGCCATTTACTGTACAGAATTGTGTAAACTGTGTTTTCTTAAAATTTAGTGAGAGTCCATTTGCAAAGACCCATTTAATAATTTTCTGAAAGACATTATTTGCAATTTCCTCAGCTGATTTCTGCTTCTTGGGTGTGATTACTATACTTGTATCATCAGCAAAAAGAACTAACTTTGCATCTTCATGAATATAGAGTGGCCAGTCGTTAAAATATATTAAGAACAATAAGGGGCCCAAGACTGAACCCTGTGGGACACCATTCTTGATACCTCCCCAGTTACACGACTCTGCTGGTTTTTGTAGACTATCTGTACTGTCAAATTCAGCCTTCTGCATTCTTCCAGTTGAGTATGAATTAAACCATTTGTGCACTGTCCCACTCATACCACAATACTTAAGCTTGTCTAGAAGAATTTCATGATCCACACAATCAAAAGCCTTTGAGTGGTCACAAGATATCCCAATAGGTGATGTTCAATTATTCATTGCATTTAATATTTGGTCAGTGAAAGCATATATAGCATTTTCTGTTGAAAAGCCTTTCTGAAAACCAAACTGACATTTTGTTAGTACTTCATTTTTACAAATATGTGATGCTACTCTTGAATACATTACTTTTTCAAGAATTTTGGATAAAGCTGTCAGAAGTGAGATTGGGTGGTAGTTGTTAGCCTCAGACCTATCCCCTTTTTTATGCAATGGTTTAACAACAGCATATTTCAGTCTATCTAGAAAAATTCCCTGTTTCAGTGAGCTACTACATGTGTGGCTGAGAATCTTACATATTTGTTGGACGCAAGCTTTTAGTACTCTGTTGGAAGTGCCATCATTTCCATGTGGGCTTTTACTTTCGAGTGAATTTATTATTTTCCTAATTTCAGTAGGAGAGGTGGGCTGAATTTCAGTTTTATCAAATTGCGTAGGTACTGCCTCTTCCATATACTGCCTTGCATTTTCTAATGAATAGCTGGAACCTATTTTCTCTACAACGCTTAAAAATTGATTATTAAAAATGTTTTCTACTTATGACTTCTTGTTAACAAACCTTTTTCATTGTGTTTGATAGAAATATAGTCTTCCAGTGCTCTTGGTTGCCCTGTTTCCCTTTTCACAATATTCCAAATTGTTTTAATTTTATTATCAAATGTGCTAATCTCAGACATAATGCACATACTTCTGGACTTTTTAATAACTTTTCTTAATACAGTTTTTATATAACTGGTAGTCACTTTTGTCTTCGTTACTGATACCTGTAGATGCGGCCAAGCCTCAGATGTATGGCTCTAGGCACTATGGGACTTTAACGTCTGAGGTCATCAGTCCCCTAGACTTAGAACTACTTAAACCTAAATAACCTAAGGACACCACACACATCCATACCCAAGGCAGGATTCGAACCTGAAACTGTAGCAGTTGCGCAGTTCCAGACTTAAGCGCCTAGAACCGCTCAGCCACAGCAGCCAGGTGCCAAGTCTCATTTCAAACAAATGTTAAGTACTAGTAACTCTTCTAAAAGGCGTCGCACATGGCCTGACAATAAGTTCGGTATCTGGGGAGCCAATGAAATCATTCCCAGGGGAGGAGTGAGTGACTGTGTCATACCAAAATACCAAATTAATAATTCGAAGCTGCGAGTTCTAATAAAACCAAGTTCTCGATGACATATGTCAAAGTTACGGACTTTAGTGGGTACTTTTTCATTCTCAAGTCGCCGAAGTGGCGTCAACTAAAAAGATTTGCAATATGGCGGCCGAACCCCGAAGGGGTTATCCCGGCCAATAAATGCCATACGATCATTTCATTCACATACTGATTTCCCGGATGCAGCCGAGTGTTCGCTATGTATGTACGGCAAGGCAACTAGTGTGACGTCACAAGTTCGTAGCAGGGCCCGTGTTTCTCGTGGGCCCCGGGTGGCTGCGGTATTCACTACAGCCAGCGACGACTCCCTGCGGCGTAAGACCCATGCAGGCAGCTCGCCTCACCAACAGCGCCGGCCTGTGCGACGCACACTCAGCGCTCTCGCTTCCATCTTACAGAGAACGACGTCGGTAGCGTTCTGCTGCCGTCAGCCTCAAAACACCTTGTGATCGGTTTATTCCAGTCTCTTCGTTTCCAAAATTAAATTTCTAACACCTTGCGTGGTTCTTGGGAAGACTAAAAATCATCGAGGTAATTCTTAATGTATTTTTAATTTTACTAAGTTATATGTTTTTAATTAAGATTGTGTTTTGGATTAATGAAGAAGTTATTAGGTTAAAGTTTTGAAATCGTATCCAGAACTTTTCGCCAATGGTGTGTTACTTGCTGGTCCGAGTGACAATCTCGCCGTTACTTCTATGATTTGACTGTGTGAATATTTGCACCTTTTGTTCAATTTTGCGCAATTCTGATAACTGAAATTTTGAAAAATGATTTCTCTGTTGCATATAACTATAATTAGTTCTACTGCTCCTGCTTTCACACAGTTTCAGTGTAGTACTGCACTTATAAAGCGTAAGAAATGATACAAGCGTAAAGAAAAATAAACATTATAGTTATACGCAGAAACATTGTTTTGTAGTACTTTCCGAAATTGAGTCTTGTACCATATCGTTTCTCATTCAACCGTGTACTCTCAAATCTTCCATGGAGAGGCGATGAAATTCTTGCGGACTTATACGTAGAGCCTGGGATAATTATCAGCCAATCTGCCACCAACGAACAGGGCCCATTGAGAGTGACGTAAATCTGTTCAAGCAGAAGTAAAGAATACCAAAGAGGACAAGCATGTCTTCTATGGTGTTACTATGGTCTCTCGATGTTGTTCCTAACGAATTTTCTTTCGTGGTGGATCTCAGGGATGTAGAACTTTGTGAAAGAAATATCTACCACTTTACGGTAAATTACTATTCATTTATTTCACACAAGCGTGATTTTGGCTTTATAGCCTTTATCAAGTGCGAGTTTAACTGAACATTGATGAAACGTACAGATCAATGGTGTAGGATACAATTATGAACATTCCAGGAAACGTCCGACACGTTTCAACGGCATGTTATCGACGAAAAACGTTTATCTGGACTTATAAACAATTCGTATTACCGGATATGAGTACATATCAAAGAGACATAACAACGCTGACCTACTGCACGCCGAATAAGCATTAACAAACTGCAATGTGTATTTGACTGCCAATAAAATGCAGTGACCTGCATTCATGACGTCCATACATCAACTGATGTTAACTTTTGTCAAAACAACGGCAGAGATCGTTACAAATCGGCACAACTGTATGAGTTGCATGACCTTTGGATTGCCAAACGGAAACGGGATTATTTATTTGTCTTTTGTTGCTGACAGGAATAATACACAGAATAATGGAAAAGAAAACTGAAATCATCAGTCTTCTGATTGTTTTGTTGCGGCCCGCCACGAATTCCTCTCTTGTGCCAACCTCCTCATTTCAAAATAGCATTTACAATCTACGTCCTCAATTACTTGCCGGATGTATTCCAATCTACGTTTTCCTCTACAGTTTGTACCCTCTACGGCTCGCTCTAGTACCATGGAAGTTATTCCATGATGTTTTAACAGATGTCCTTCAACCTTGTCCTGCTTCTTGTCAGTGTTTTCCATGTATTCCTTTCCTCAGCGACTCTGCGGAGAATCTCCTCATTCCTTACCTTATCAGGCCATTTAATTTCCAAAATTATCCTGTAGCACCACATTTAAGATGCTTCGATTCTCTTCTTTTCCGCTTTTTCCACAGTCAATGTCCCGCTACATGTAATTCTGTGCTCAAAACGTACATTTTCATAAATTTCTTCTGCAAATTGAGGCCAATGTTTGATATTAGTAGATTCCTCTTGGCCTGGAATGCCCTTTTTGCCAGTGCTAGACTGCTTTTTTGTCTTCTTTGCTCCGTGGGTCATGCGTTATTTTGCTGCCTTAGTTGCAGAATTCCGTAGCTTCATCTAATTCGTGATCATCAAACCTTATCTTAAGTTTCTCCCTGTTCTCATTTCTGCTACTTTTCGTTACCTTCGTCTTTCTTCAATTTACTCTTAATCCATTTCCTGTACTCATCAGACCATTCTGTTCAGCAGATCTTCTTCACTTTCACTGAGGATAGCAATGTCATCAGAGAATCTTATTGTTGATATCCTTTCAACTTGAATTTTAATTACATTGTTGTACCTTTCTTTTATTTTCTTCATTGCCTCCTCGATCTATAGATTGAACAGTAGGGGCGAATAATCTTTTAAATCCGAGCACATTGTTCTTGATCTTCCATTCTTATTGTTCCCTCTTGGCCCTTGTAGGTATTGTATATTACTCGTCTTCTCCTATAGCTTATCTCTATTTTTCACAGAATTTCGTACATCTTGCACAATTTGACATTGTCGAACACTTTTTAAAAGTCGGAAAATGCTATGAACGTGTTTTGAGTTTTCTTCAGTCTCGGTTCCATTATCAACCGCAACGTCAGAATTACCTTTCTGGTGCATTTATCTTTCCTCAAACCAAACTGATAGTCCTCTAACATATCCTCAGTTTTATTTTCCATTCTTTTGTTTATTGTTCTTGTCACTAACTTGGATGCATGAAATGTTAAGCTAATTGTGCGGTAATTCTCGCACTTATCGGCTCTTGCAGTCTGCAGAATTCTTTGGACGACCTTTTTCCAAAAGTCAGATGGTATATTGTCAGACTCATAGATTGTACAAACCAACGTGAATAATCATTTTGTTGCCACTTCCCCAAATGATTTTAGAAATTTTGATGGAACGTTATCTATCCTTTCTGCCTTAATCGATTTTAAGCCTTCAAAATCTCTTTTAAATTGTGTTTCTAATACTGGATCCCCCCCCCCCCCCTTCCATGTCTTTTATATAAACTCCTGTTGTTCTTCTGTCAATCACCAGAGAAATCTTCGCTCTCATAGAGACCTTCAATGCATCCTTTCCACCTATTCGCTCTCTCCTCTGCAAGGTGACTTCTTATTGCGGAAGTCTTCGGCCGCCATTGTTAAGATAGCCTTATAAGCCACGCTCATGACAGCCTTACAAATATGCGATTGAATACTGCATTCCCGAAGCAGAAATATAGCCGTTTTTAGGCGCACAGCACAACATAATCCCAAAATATAATCGCAGAGGTGCAATATCGTACAATCGTAGTCATCTGACTGCTGGTGGCCTGCATAAAAAAAGCACACATACTCGTATACAGCAAAGCGCAAGACCAACGTGAAACGCAGGCAACACCAGAGGATCCAGTAGCTCAGTATCCCACACACCCTCAAAACTCCAAGCTAGAGAGCACTCAGTGACACTCTCCACACAAGGCAAAAAAAGGTAGATGGAGAGAGGGTGTAATGGATATAAGTGTAAACTTTTTTATATGTGGTACCTTAACACGTCATTGTGTTGGTCGTTTTTTCTCTGTGTTGAACAGTCCTCCCACAAACACGTCACAAACTTTACGACCAGATGTGTTCTGCACAGTCGTAACTGCACCACTAAGTTGACTACGCCTGTCAGTATTGACTGAACATTTTGCCTCCACGCATCCGCATTTCAACACCTGGCCTGCTGTCCTAGGAAAAATAAGCATTGATGGTTTTCTCTTGCCACATGTACTTCGAGGTACTATCAAACCTAAAAACATACGACTTGTAATAACTATACTTATTAATCTGCAGATGGCATAAATAGACCTTTTTTTCCTCATATTATGTCTTGCACTGTGTGATCCGTATGTTTTATTAATTTTCAGTTTAACTTGCACTTGAGAATGGCTACGAAGCCGATATCATGACTGTGTGAAACAAATGAATAGTAATTTACATTCAAATGATGGAAATTTCTGTCAAAAAGATGTTCAACGAGAGTTTGGACCAGGACCATTACCCAGTCTCGACCTACCCTTTTTGGAAGCAGATTATCCTTCCTGGGGAACTCTATTTCGGAGTGCTCTGTCGAGGGCAGCTCACTTGTGTTGTATGTACAGCGCGACCGCACCACTTCCAGCAGACAGCAATCCAGCGCCTCTCCCGGCGGAGTGAGACAGCTGGCGCAAATCGCGGAGACGCCGCGTGTTTCCCCTGATAGACGCGCGTCACGGGAACGTCTGCTGAAACATGGAGGAGCCGCCGCCAGCTCATTCCCCACGAGGCGACGAGCCACATCCTCTCCCCTTGCCCGCTGCTGTCTGTCACTGCTCCGTCTGCCCTCCACAGCCGCATGCGCAGGCCCGTAACGACAAGCGACACCGTGTCACACGCCACTGCACACGCGTCTGTTCCCACGTCTAGAGCTACGCCTGTATTCTGCGAATATAAGAGACAGCAGCCTTCCAGGCCTACTTGCTAACATTTTGTACATGACTCATCCACAATTTGCGGATAAAATTCTATGTTTTAAATGTGGATGACTCTATGAAACCTCTCAATAGTCCAAAAGAAGAACTAAATAACCTAGCACATGAAATGAATACATTGCAAGCAAATATCAGTTTCACTGTTGAACATCAGACAACTGAAAAAACAAATTTCCTTGACATTACTATTTCTAGCCACAAAAATAAGCTCGCATTCCAAATATTTAGAAAATCTACTACCCTCAGCTGTGAACAATATGCTCCGCATCCTCATCAGTGAAGCAGATTCATTTAATGAAGTGAATATATACTGTCAAGAATAATGGACGTAATATTTCCCATTCTATTTGAACAAATCCAAAACAACCTAAAGCAACCTAAAATACAAATGCAAAAATTTGCAGATTTCATTCCTCGGCAAAGTGTCATACTAATGTATTTATCTTTTCAGACCACATATTAGAGCATTATCCTTACGTATAGATAATAAACTACAAAATGAAATTGTTCACGGTGGTTAAATAAGTCCAGCTTTGAATCACAAACTGCTCAGCGTGAACATCCTATTGGTGATATTAATGGCCGGCCGCTGTGGCCGAGCGGTTCTAGGCGCTTCAGCGCGGAACCATGCGTCTGCTACGGTCACAGGTACGAATACTGGCTCGGGCACGGATGTGTGTGATGTCCTTAGGTTAGTTAAGTTTAAGTAGTTCTAAGTCTAGGGGCTGATGACTTCAGATGTAAAGTTCCATAGTGCTTAGAGCCATTTGAACCATTTGATATCAATGAGTACCTTCCTGTGCTAAACACTGCTTCTCGAACAATTAGAGATCTACATTCATAAGGTAAATTCACCTCAAAAATTCCTAAATTCCTTAATGAGCAAACTAAATGAACGCAGAACTTTATTGAATTTCCAAGACATCTTGGCACCATAACAGCAAAAAAGAAAATAACAAAGCGTATATTCATGCTCATGTTTAAGTTTTTATTTTCTTCGTCACGTAACAACTATGTCGCTCTGACTGTTTACTCATAAATGTTTTACTCTTCGTTTATATTGCTAACTCATTCTTTCTTACAGTATGTAGTAAATAACTAAGCCTATTGTCTTATCTTTTATGTAATTCTACATCCATATTACACATATATTCGCAAAATAAGGACACCGCTCCATCTATCAGGATTCCCATACATCCATAATCTATGCTCGTAAATATTTATTATGTATTGTAATTGATCTCAGACCAAAGATCATGATGCAGCAAAGTCTGATATATTCACATTATTTGTACTTACATTCAGTGTTTCCTTAGTTAGTCATTTAGTTTTATGCATTCTCATTAATTCGTATGACTAATAGTAATGACGAGAAGCAAGTCATTTTACATGCACATGACACATTCATATGTAAAAATGGCTACAAGCTGATCATCTACAAATTTTTATTCATCACCTTTTACACATCATTAAAAAATTATGAATTCTTGTACGAATAGAAGGGGCTGTCGAGGAGAAACTTTTCACCTTGTTTTCAAATTTAACATTGCTCTCTGTCAGACATTTTGTAACGTCCAGAAAACGATCCAAAAGTTTGGTTGTAGCAATTTACAACACTTTGACAACAAAGACAACTTTAATGTAAACTAATGAATTTAATTTTTTTCTGGTGTTGTAATTATCTGCATCATTGTTCATTTTGAACTGCAGTGGGTTATTTACAGAAAACTTAAATATACTGTGATGGAGTAATCAAAATGCCTAACTCCTTGAACAGAGGTCTACAGGATGGTCATGCATGAGCACCATATATTGTTTCTAAAGCCCATTTCTGAGCAATGAATACCTTCTTTCTTAAAGTTGAGTTACACCAGAACTACATTCCATACTATATTATTCAGTGAAGAGATCCTTAAGCTTACTGATTTCTCTCTATCTAAGATTTTCAGTGCTTCTAATTGCCGATGGGATTGAACTAAGTTGTTTTAGTAGTTCCAAAATAAGTTTTTCCAGCTTAAATTCTCATCGATATGGACACTCAATAACGTTGACGTTTCCACATTAGTTATTATTTCCTCGCCCTGTGTCACACTTATCATTTGTGTAGTACCTCTAGATTTACTTACTGTGAATAAATGTATAACCAAGTGCAGCTGAATACTGTCTTTGTGTGCAACCTGAAAATGCACATTATCAGAACAGGTTTTCCATGGATACTATGAGTCAATGCACTGTAAGTACCTGAAACGTAACAACTTTCTGATTTCATACACTTTTCGTTAACAATAACTAAATTTCTGGTATTTCTGTCAGCACCACACCTCGCTGCACATGGTCCAAGATATAATGTTCCCTCATCTCATAACGAGCCTACATTGGCTCGAAAAATAATAAATGGTACAGAAAATAAATCGTACCATAATTCTGAAAATGCGACTGGTTGCATATTAGACGATATAAATCACCAGTTTATACTATATTCGGTGTTCGCCGACCACAATGCATATACTGATGGGATGCTAGTACTGTATGATATAATTCTCATGGGTCCACTGCTTTTTATATTAAATTATCAGAATCAAGTATTATGATTGTTTCAAACTAAAAACTTCTTGGTTTTACAACCTAAATTTACTCATAGTAGAAGTAGGTTCTGACGTAACATAACATAAAACTTTTGACTGCATTGTACGTTGTCCAGATTATATTTCATACGCCTTAAGGTAGCCAACCCAACTTACATCATGCACACCAATAATGGATGCTGTAAGTTGAGCTGCATATCTTAAGGTGTCACACTGTACAAATGCTTGAAATTTCCTGTTTGAAAACTAAACATTTTAAGTATACTTGCTGAAATGTTTATCAATATACAAGCAAGTCTTTGCATTTGATTTCCTTTTTTGAGAACATCCCTGAATTTGCTATGTTTATTGCTATTCATTCATTATAACGTAACAGTTTACACAAACTTATAGCACCACGCGTGATACAAAATCATTACACTACTTTGTTTTAGTTACTATTTATGACAACACAAGGTCTTAATATTTGGCTCTAGACATTTTGTTCCCCATAAATACCATGTTTTAATGAATACGAATTAACTGAAAACATTGACATGAAAATTGTGATTAATTTTTGTATACGATGAGTAGTAAAAATATTATGTAGATTCATAGTCCTCAAATCAGATGTAACTGTTTAATATGTATCACTGTAAAATTACACGTTATTCTGATTCTGATGTCAGGTATTTCCGTGTTGTATCTGGGACTGTAACTTCGTCTCGCTACCGGTCAAGCATTATCTTTCAGAAACGAATTTTGTGAAATAATTGAACGGCATTCAGTGAGCGATTTACTTTTATATTTTCATTCACTCTAATATGTATTAATTGTCCTTCAGACAAGCCTAGCAATATAGATTAACGTCAAATTGATTTAGGAGCCGTAGAGTCATTATGACGTTCATCTCGGCTTAGGTTCGAACATTTACGCAACAAGCTATAGTCATAAAATAATAGAATCTTCCTTACTTGAAATTGGTAGTTGAAGGTTGAGATGTGTATGTGCTACTGCAACAGCTGTCAATGTTTTCGTGCTATAGATTTTTTTAAGTTGGCAATGTTGTTTTGAGCCATATTTGTGTTTCATACAATGCCAGTGTTTGGAAGTGGTAAATAAAAGTATCTACAGTATTATATGAAAATGCCACCTATTTTCCTCGTTTGTCACGTGAGGATAGAAACTTAAACTGTTCAGAGAACTCGAGATTCAGCACCTCTAGACGATACAACGAAATAATAGAAGACTGATATGCTATACATAAAAATCGAGGGTTTGACATTTCTCTTATTTTGGAAGTTCATTAACTTCTTAATAAACTGAATAAATTACCAATAACACTAAGCTGACTTAAAAATTTTCTGAGTTTAGTGCCACGTCATAATGTAATAAATTGTATGCCCGTCATAGTTATAGTGGCCTTCTTCTGTGTCTATCAGAAGACCCAGAAGAACACCAATGTAACCATGACTGAAACGTTGGTTTCTCCTGTACAATTTATTACGTTATGAAGCTGTACCATACTCAGAAAACTTTAATATCAATTGACCCTGGCTGAGGAAGCCTAAACCATTATAATAACCATAAACATTATGGAATATCAAGAGACAATACCAAAATTAAACATAGCTTAAGGCATGGTTGCAGTCTACCTACTCTGTATCAAAGAACCAATGAGAGTGATATCGTACGGCATAGCGGGTGAGGGGAGTGGTTAGTTACTGGCCCATAAACAGCAATAACATAGTGTAAACAATCTTTATTAACTAATAGAAAAGTTCTTCTATCAAGATATTAATCACACTAGCCAACGGAAACAGTACTAAATTACAATAGGTCCAGACTACTGACCTTCAAGTCCTGCAAAGACTAGCATATATGAATATCCCAAAGCTCAGATGTGACGTGTCACTACAAAAAAAACAGGAATTTACTCCAACAGCATTAAAAGGTGCTTTTTACCAAACCGTGACGTATGTAACCTTGGAAAAAGACAAGACTTTACTTGACTGAATCAAAAATATAATATAGCTAAACGTGGCGTATACTACCTTTAAGAAAACAGGAATTTACTTACGCAGAATCCAAAGATATAATATAGCTTAGACGAGACGTATATCGCTTTTCAAAAAACAGAAATTTACTTAAACACAATCACTCCATCATTTAGAAAACACAACACCTTTAAATTAAAATAATTCCAAATTATACAGTAGCTGGACGTGAAGTGCAGTGCGCTTAAAGAAAGCAATTTTTCTTTGGCTGAAACAATTTACTCCCATGTCAGGTATGCGACATCATATGAAACCAACCACGGCTCAATAGGATGAAACAGATTATCATTACTGTAATAATTTTATATCTCAGTAATAAGTTATTTATTATTTGTAGTTAACAAAATACACACATGCCACACGGTAAACTAAAAAACAAAAAAGCAATGAGTCTAAAATGTAAAATAACAATTTCAACATAACACAAATATAAGTATAATAAGTAACTATAATAGTAAAGAATGCTTAAATATTTCAGTAAGGTATGTTGGAAATACTTCAAAAACACCTTGTGTACAGCTTATTTTCCAAAAAATGGTATTTCAGAAATTAACTTTATTACACACATATGTATCTGGCTTGAAAGCTTATTTAATTCATATTGTAAGAAAGGTTTTCATTTTTCAAAATTAATTAATTGTGATGGGGTATTTTACAAAATTTCAAGTTGTTGCAAAAGTTGAGTATACAGTTTTCAAGAACAATAACTACATATCGACTTTTATATGAAAAACATTTTTATACACCATCGTTTCGAAAATATTCTTTCTAAACCCAAAATGCCAAACAACCTTTTAAGGCGTGTTTTATCCCTTAAAAGTGACATTAGACAGAAACAAGAGCATAACGCATTGCACTGTTTTGCCCTTCTCTACACCCGCCAAGTTTAATCAAGATCGTTTATTGACTATTTGGAATGTTCCCTTGTAAGTGCTCTTCCTCAGATGCAGTGTGGATGTAGTCTGGATAATTTGTGCCTTATGAGTTACGCTCCCTCACACATCCACACAGTTTCCTACTTTAATACTTGACTTCTTGCGTTAAGCCATCGTAAGATAACCAGAAAAGAAGAGAAGTGGTGTTACAGAAGGACTCTCAAAATCAGGTGGACTGATCAAATGTGAAACTAGAATTTGGAAAAAGTTAACTAGAAGAAGGGACTGGAAAATAGGACATTTTTCAAGACATAAAGGAATTGCTTCGATGGTACCTGAAGCAGTAATGCAGAGACAAAAGTGTAGGGTTTGGTAGAAACTGATATACAGGGCGAGTCACTTATTGTCACAAAGAGTAACTCCGAAAGTATGACAGGGATTTAAAAGTTTGTGGGACAAAATTTGCATGGGACAACGGGGGCCATAATATGTCATTGGTTTTTTGTTGCTAGGTGGGGTCGCGTCAAAGATATGAGGGTCAATTTTGTTTTTTTAATGGGATGCTATAGCCTGGTACTAATTTTCTGATAGCGGATAACGAGACGAATCCAATATTGTGCAACAGTAAAGTCTTTGACGGTCAAGGAAGGTCGCAAAGGTGGCATGAACGTCCATTTACAGAAGGTGTTCGAAATGATGGGCATTGGTATCAGTACATTGCTGCAATCTTCTTATAATGCACTGAGTGGTATTCCTTATCACATCAGTACTTATCGAAATACATGCTCTGACAATTCTCTTTCGGATATCTTCAGGTGTACTTGGAACGTCTTCGTAAACGATGTCTTTTACGAATCTCCACAAGAAAAAATCCATAGGCGTCAAGTCTGGCGAACGAGCCGTTCGCGACACATCTCCTCCGCGTCCAATCCAACGTTTTGGGAATTGTCTGTGCATCTCATTTCTAGCAATCAGCGAAAAATGTGCCGGACACCCATCGTGTTGATGCCACAGTCTGTTCCTTGTTCCTGAAAGTATTTTTTTCCAGTAACAGACCTAATGTTTCTTGCAGGAATGTGGTGTACTTCCTATCATTAAGATTTCCTTCAATGAAATAGGGTCTATGATTCTGTTCTCCAGAATCCCCATGATACATTCACCGACCAAAGTTTCTGGTGTGCGACATGCCGCAGCCAACATGGCTTTTAAGTTGTCCAATAATGCATGTTATGCAACTTAACATTTGCGTGGTTCGTGAATGTAGCTTCGTCAGTAAATAAAATCAAATTAATAAATGTGTCGTCCCTCTGAATCTGAAGTTGAGCCCATCGGCAGAATTCAATGCGACGCATACAACTCGTACCAGTTAATTCTTGGTGGAGACTGATATGGTAGGGATGATATTTACGGTGATGCCGAACACGGACAACAGTACTCCGGCTCATGCTAGGTTCCCTTGCGATTTGACGCGAACTAACACAAGGATCTCGAACCACAGTGGCAAGAGTACCAATTTCCCTTTCCTCGTTAGTAACTTTCCTTTGCCGGATATGTTACCGATGCGTTCAAAATCCAGTTGTTCTCAATTTATCATACACATACTTAAATGTACGACTTGTAGGGTGAGTACGTTGAGGATATCTTTCAGCGTATAAGTCTAGCTCTCACTGAATTTCGTTGGCGTTCTCCGTAAATGAGAAGCATATATACTTGTTCTTCGAAGGAACACATCATTCACATTCGCTTGGATC
Organism: Schistocerca nitens; assembly: GCF_023898315.1. Classification (NCBI taxonomy): domain Eukaryota; kingdom Metazoa; phylum Arthropoda; class Insecta; order Orthoptera; family Acrididae; genus Schistocerca; species Schistocerca nitens. The sequence goes on from NC_064618.1 coordinate 547,730,789, forward strand.
GACGATACTAGTCTTACCGTTCCTGTTAGTGTTGTATTGCGAACCAACGAATGGTGTTCACATGTCATGGATACACCGTATTTTACTATTTGTACGATATACGAGAGAGAATTGCCAGAGCATGTGCTTCGATAAGTGCCAAAGTACAATATGTAATTCAAGCGTTACTAAAACAAACAGAAAATATTTCGGTTAACACATTTCACAAGGAAAAATACATCAATCATCAATAAAAATTTAGTCAACGTATCGGCTAGGAAATCAAAACAATCGTTGGGTATTCATAAAATAATGTGAAATATAAGCGTCAGAGAAATACTGCTTGAACTCTGTAAACTGAATACAGATGACTCAGGCTATTTGTATGAAAGAACACATAAATAACATTCAAAGAATAACGCCGCCAAGGTTTCAATTAAACCAGCAAGCAGTAAAATAAATCCTGGATAGGAAATAAATTACAAAGTCCGAGAAAAACTGATATTGATAAATTACAAACAGGGCTTAAACTTGCAAGTCAGAAATTACTGTGGCGTAGACAGAAACCTTCAGCCATGTACAGGGGGTGGGCAAAAATATGGAATCACCGCAAATACAACGTATGACAGTGCCTAATGCGGTGTAGGGAACCAGCTAGCATTCAAAGCAACTTACATTAGTCTCAGAATATATAACATCAGGTCTTGTATGGTTTTCAAAGAAATTTTATACCAGTCTTCCAGCAAAATAGTGGCAAGTTAAGATAACAGTGGTGGAGGTGGATAGCGATCACACACCCTTCACTCAACGTAGACGGCAAAGGCTCTGCAATATTGAGATCTGTTGACTGATGCGGCCGAGAGAGTTGCGACAGCTCATTCTCGTACTCTCAAGACCAGTCCTGGAAGATGCGAGCTGTGTGATCAGGGACCCTGTCCTCTTGGAACACGTCATCACCATTGAGGCATAAACATTGTACCAAGGGGGTTGACTAATTTGTCATAACGGCGCATAATCCTTGCTAGCAATGCGGCATTTTGAGTAACAACGGGCCCCAGAGATTATCAGTGTATGTCTGTCCAAATCATCACTGAACCCTTGCCATATTTCCCTCTTGAGACGTATGCTCTGTCAGAAGTTTGATCTGTGTGAAACAAGACTCAGACGACGAATGACTTTCCTCAATTGTTGCATAGTCCAGCTTTCATGGCTTCGGCAACACGTTTTCGTGTTACAGATAGATGCGTCACTAATAAGTGGTTCTGGAATTCCAGCCCGTCCTGCAGTTCCCTGATTCTGGATCTTCCTTCGTGTTGTTTTGGTACCGACAAGGTTTGCGAGTGTGACATTGAGTTATGTAGTAACTTCTGCAGCTGACGTTAATGGGTCAGGTTTTCCGCTTTCCCTATATGCAGTACTTCTTTCAAATGAACAGAATGGTTTGAGCAAGGGTAGATATAAGCCCCCAGCCCCCTCCCCCCCCCCCCCCCCCCCAGGCTAGCCGCGCTGTCTAACTCGCTGCTTCCCGAGTGGGAAGGCGTGCCGGTCCCTGGCACGATTCCGCCCAGTGGATTAGTGTTGAGGTCTGGTGTGCCAGCCAGTTTGTGGATGGTTTTTAAGGCTATTTTCCATCTGCCTCGGCGAATGCGGGCTCGTTCCCCTTATTCCACCTCTGTTACACTGTGTCGGCGATTGCTGTGCAAACACTATATCCACGTACATATACACCATAATTACTCTACCATGCAAACACTTGGGGTTTCACTCGTCTGGTATGAGACTGTCCCGGGGGGAGGGAGGGGTGGGGGGGGGGGTTACACTGGAGACCGAACCCCACAATAACCCTGTGTTCGGTGGGGGGTGGCGGTGGGGTGGGTGGAGTGTCGTGGCAGTTGTGAACCACTGAGGGCTACGGCGGGATGTAGCATCTCCGTCGTTTCTAGATCCCCGGTTCAATACACAATACACAAGGGTAGATATCGTACCAACGGCTTCATTATAGAAAAAGTGCTAGAGAAACGAAGAAACTCATAGCATTTACAGACTACATATATGAGAGATTTAGGAACGAGATTTTAAGTTCTAAGACATTTCCAGGGGCAGATGCGAACACTGACCACAATTTATTGGTTATGAACTGTAGATTATAACTGAAGAAACTGGAAAAGGGTAGGGACTTAAAGCGACTGGGCCTGAATAAGTCGAAGCAACCAGAGGTTGCCGAGAGTTTCAGAGACAACATTAGGCAACGGTTGATTATAAGAGGAGAAAGGAATGCAGTAGAAGGCGAATAGGTAGCTTTCAGAGATGAAATAGTGAAAGCAGAAGAGGATCAAATAGGCAAAGAGACAAGGCCTAGTACAAATCCCTAGATAACACAAGAAATATTGAATTTAATTGATTAAAACACAAAATAAAAACGCAGCAAGTGAGGCAGGCGAAAGAGAACACAAACGTTTAAAAGATGATATTGACAGGAAGTGTAAAATGGCTAAGAAGAAATGGCTAGAGGACAAATGTAAGGATTTCGAAGCATATTTCAGTGGGCGAAAGGTTGATACCACCAGCAGGAAAATTAAAGAGGCCTTTAGAGAAAAGAGAACCAACTTTATGAATATTAAGTGTTCAGATGGAAAACCAATCCTAAGCAAAGGGCCGGCCGGTGTTGCCGTGCGGTTCTAGGCGCTTCAGTCTGGAACCGCGTGACCGCTACGGTCGCAGGTTCGAATCCTGCCTCGGGCCTGGATGTGTGTGATGTCTTTAGGTTAGTTCGGTTTAAGTAGTTCTAAGTTCTAGGAGACTGATGACCACAGATGTTAAGTCCCATAGTGCTCAGAGCCATTTGAACCTAAGCAAAGAAGAGAAAGCTGAAAGGCGGAAGGAGGATGTAGAGAGTCTATTCAAGGGAGGTGTTCTTGAAGGCAATATTACAAAAAGGGAAGTGGACATAAACGAAGATAAGATGGGAGATATGATACCGCGAGAAGAATTTGACAAAGATCATTCTACATACGCTTGTAACACCACAACTCTGTGGTTTATCATACATCTTCTATCTGTTTTGCAAAGTTTGCTTTATTAGTTGTGCTGAATATTATTCTTGTAAATATGTTATCAAGTTACATATGCTATTTTTTATTTAAGAAAGAGAATACGTATGGATTGTTAACATTTTGTAAGCAGACACGCTGACCTAGTCAGGGAAACGCTATTGTCAAAGAGTGTAGTAAATTGTAAATGCATTACCGCTGTGCTTGCGAGCGCCCCAAGAAAGTAGCAGCTGGGAGTCGCGAAGAGACGATTGGTGTCGTAGGTTGCGTGTATTCGCCGGTGTGGTTATGCAAAAGTACGGAAACAAAACGTCTGTTTCCGAAGTGCGGAGCAGTGAAAACTAAAATGGTCGTTTTGGCGAATGTTTAATATGGGCAACCTATGGCATTTATTGCGAACAGTGCAAATGCAGCAAGAGTAATTCACATAACATCAAAAGTACTGTGGGCCCTTGTTATTGGCTATGGTTTGCCAAATCAACCTGTGACCTATTTACCGCTAAATGAAACCACTCGACAAACCAACGGCATCATGAAGTGAAGTAAGATCTAGACTTTTTATAACTAGAAGTGTAATAGATTGACCAGCGTAGTTGGAATTTTATTCCTTGAATAACATTGTTTTCGTGCATATTGTCACGTAAATAACTGTCCTAAATCATTACCCAAGTAGTATCCATCCTAACCCGTTGTATGAACCGAGATAATCAGAAAATGAACATGAAGTGAACTTTAATTTATTAGATTATCAAAACTTAATTTTTCCAACTTTTGGACAGTTACGTAATAATGAAATCATTGGCTTTAGTATGAATTATGTCAGAAATAGAATGATGCAAAAGCCAGTATTAATTCATTTGCTAAAAGTAGAGTAACTTTCATAATAAAAAAATTGGCAGTAAAACTTTACGTAACTTGGACACTGAATTTCATTGTCGAAGCACAGTTCTAATTTATAGCTTGTGGCATAATTTATAACTTTTATTACAAACAAATGCCAAGATAAATGACAGTCCTTACCAATGGGTAAATTCAAACAATCTTTCTGCTTGCTACAATTACGACAGTCAGTATTACGGTGAGTAACGTAACAAAAAGTTTCTGCCCATAGCCAGTAAACAATCTTACTTGAACTGATGTTTGAAAATTAATATGATATGTTGTATGTGTTTGATGTTTGATTATTATCTGACTACCGAGACATGTGTGTTGTGAAGTACTTGAAAGTGTGCATTCGGTACTGTTCCTACGTCATGACGCCAATAACTATTCTTACATAAGATTGCTTACGAATATATAGTTCAGTTTCAATATAATCAATTTTGTTCCGGTGAGGAACTGGCGACCGTTGGTTATTTTCATTAATAACATACTTTGAAAACCTTTCTTCTAAATTTTCCATTTACTATTGTTAGTTAAAAAACTAGTTTCCGCAATTAAAAATGTATAAAGGTAACCGAACTTTGTATCTAATCGTCATTGCTAAAATAGTGAGTAGTGGCGATTCGGTTATAACTTCATCTACTTCTCTCGGTTTTGAATTATTCTTCGGAGTAGGTACCTTTTCCCCACAGATTAGGGACTTGAAAGGCACACCGTCATATAGAAAAGCCTAATTAGCCGGAGAGGTAGGAGGGTTAAACGCTCTAGCGATGATGACTGATATTGCTGGTGCTGTCCATAGCCTAAGGTAACCGTCTTTCTTTAGTCGCCTTATAGACTTGTAGTATCCAGAAGCACTGTATAATTGCCTGAAAAATTATTTCCCCGGGCGGTATGCTTCTTTAACATGCCCAGGACAGCAAATAACGAAGACAACAACAATAAGGCTGTCCGCAGGGATCAGTGCGTGGTGCAGAGCTTTGGGATGTCGCACCGGAGTCCATACTGTAGAAGTTACATGACAGCGAAGCGGCCTGGTGGCGTTTGCAGCTGACGTGCTGTTCATTGTAAGTGGTGACTCCAGAAAAATTGTAGTAGCCAAATGTAATGTGGCCTTCCACGTACTTTAGGGCTCGTACCGAAGTGTTGAATGTCCCCAGCTCCTCACAAAACAAGCTACCTCCTTCTGAAACCTTAAAATAAAATTAACTACTATGACGACTAGAAGACGCGCAGTAACGAGATATGTAGAGGTATTTCTCGACGAATGTCGTAACTTTGCACATCGTGTAATCGAAGCAGGCAGGAAAGGTACCAACGTAATGAATAAAATTATAACCATTGCAAACAGGTAATTTCGACTTCCCTCGAAGACAATTAGAGAATACCACCAGTCTATATTAGCATCAGTCACAGGATCTGGTGCGAGCATCTGGGCCCTAGACTGCAGATAGTGAAGGCAGCCTCAATAGAGAGAAGAATTCAACGAGGCGTGCACTAGCCCGAATGATGCTTTGTTAGTAATTCTAGAAGTATGCCCACTGGACTTGGAAATCATGAAAAGGGGAGCCTTCTACTGGTTAATGAAAGGCAATCAAATGGAAATGCGAAGGGTGATTGGAACTGAGACCAGTTCGAAAAAGGCAATAAAAGATCGCATATTACAACTGTGGCAAAATGAATAGGACACTTCCGGCACTGGCAGGAGAACATACGAATTTCTCCCTAACATCAGGGAGAGATTAAAAATGAGATACCCTTAACCCATTGAGTGAAATGATACAATACCTTACTGCCCCTTATGCCACGTATCTGTACAAAATCACAAGACAGATGGCTGCACCTGAGGCCGTGTGGGCACGCCAGAACACACATTGTGGGACTGCGCGCTCTATGAAGGTACAGCGAGTAATGAACGTCAGGTATTAAGGGTGTAGGATCCCAAGGAGCGAGTCGACCTGGCGCATCTTGGACGATAATGCAGCCGCAGTATCTACGAACGCAAAGGAAGATTTCACGAGGCATTCAACCATAAGTCATCATGTTTCCGTCCAGGCTAGACAACTTACTCTGCAGACAGAGAGAAGATGACTGAGGCTGGCGACCAACTAGTGAAATACTGTCGCAAGAATCTATATTGCATTGGTGCAAGAGTGGAAGTGTGGACTTTAAGAAGTAACCGTTATGGGTGGAATTACTCGTTACTGTGGAAACACTGCCGACGTGCTACCCGAACCCCAATGAATCCAGCAGACTATGGCTGGTGACCGGGGTACCATGAGGGCGGATCCAGTAGCGAAAACAACCACGTGCGAGTTAAATGCATCAACATAAATGAAGAAACAGAGCACAAATACTATTTTTTGTAGTAGATTAGTAGCTGGGTAATTGGTCAAGGGTATAATGTAGTTTTTTAACAGTAGAAGTAGTTGTAGTTGTTTCTATTTTTTAATATCTCTTTTTTTTAAAAAAAAAGATAAGTGCCATAAATAAATAATGAATACTTGAATTATAACTATCCAAGGAAGTGTGATTTGTATGGCCTATTTTAAGTTTTAGATAACAGTGTGTGATTATGAAGAGTAAATAAATAATAAATGTCACCGTTGTGCCAACTGCTGCTCAGACTGCTGCATTACGATGCGCCAGAACCACACGTCAAACACGATGATTCTCCCTCTCGGTAGAGCCACTTGGCTGTCGAGAACATGGTTTTCTTACGGCCATACTTCCTCGTGGGTACCGCTGCCATCAATCACAAGCACTGACTACGTTCCTGGCAAGTCTTTCTGCAATACCGCAGAAGGAACAGCTAGCTTCTCGGCCTCGTTCAAACTCAATGAGTTGTTGATAACGGCGTCTTCGTCATCTTCCAGACAATCTTGACTAACCAACTCACCACATCTAATCTCAATGGTAACCAACGCTCACGACAGTTACAGCGTGTATTTAAAGCAAAAGTGATTTGCATCCTCATGGTGGCGTTACCAGCACCATTCTCACGCGACTGGCGCGAAATTTCAATAGGCATCATCTTTCAGATGTAGGAACGCGACAACCAACTTTCGTTGATTTCGCACAACTCCTTCTTGGTGTTGCCATTTTTTCCGTCGCCGGCCGCGGTGGTCTCGCGGTTTTAGGCGCGCAGTCCGGAACCGTGCGACTGCTACGGTCGCAGGTTCGAATCCTACCTCTGGCATGGATGTGTGTGATGTCCTTAGGTTAGTTAGGTTTAAGTAGTTCTAAGTTCTAGGGGACTGATAACCACAGCAGTTGAGTCCCATAGCGCTCAGAGCCATTTATTTTTTTCCGTCAGTGTAATATACAGGTGACTGAAATGAGATTCGTAACAGGTGTAAAAGGATGTCCTGTCTTGGGAGACGCAAGAAGCGATAACAATGAATACATTTGATTCACGTAAAGGGGACAAGCGTCACCCTAACCTCTGTAAGTGAAGATGGCGGTGGTAATGACGACGATGATAATGACTGCCTGTATTCTCCAAGTTCTTAATAGTTTCTCTAATGATTATTGAAGAATTCAGTAAACAAGTGTGTGCCTAATGTAGTTACTGAAAGGGTGCTGCTCTAACTACTGTCACACTGCAACCCTAAATCTGATTTTTAGCGCTTCGTACACTACGTCCTGCAAGTTTCCAGTCACTAGTATTCCTGCTTCATTCACTTCTGTTTCTAAATGAAGAGATTTTCGAAGTCCAAGACTAGAACATTACGTCAAGGCGACACGATGTTTTCTAAACCATGATGTGGCAAAAGATTCAAAGGCTTCATAACAGTATAATACTACTTGGCAGCCTACAACAGTCTTTGTGGGCGGAAGTCTTGTGTACATTGGTTCTGACGGGCTGTTTGGTGTGTGTTTGACAAAGAGTATTAAATGAAAGCAGAACAAGATTTAATCGACGCGACGACGACTAGTTCGCTAGAGGCGGATCACTGAAGGGGGCCACAAGCTTTAAATAGCTCGCTCTGTAACAGAAGTTGGTCACCTAGGTGTTCCGGAACTCCAGATATTTTAGTACAAGTCAGTCCATGCATTACAAGAGATTACTGCTCTGGATTTAAACATTATCAGTCCTATTTCATTAGTCATTTTAAAAAATTGAAGCAATCAAGAAGGACAATAAAAAATCAGTTTCATAAGAAGTGTGGAGGTCGAACACGGATAGATGAATAACGTCAACTGGGCTGAAAAAATTTCTTGGCTAGTCAGCAAATCTATTCACATAGTTCACCAATTGTTCACTTTAAGTCATAATTTCATTTTATGGGCGTAACCTCTAAATCCTCTAATAGTAATTAGCCGCTGGGGCTCAGTATCAAGCAAAGCGACATTTGACGACAGTGAGGGAAAGAAGGCGAGTTCGGTGTGTGCAAGACTCAGAGTTTCCGCTTCCAGTCAAAACAGTCGAGAATAGTTTTAAAATAAGCCAGGTACTATTTGACGATCAAGTTTTGATACAATGGCGCGACGTTAAAAGAAGGTAGTAACACTTAGACAAAAAGTGAATATGAGAGCTTGCACTCTCGAAAAGCGTTGTGTTGGAAACGATGACAAATTTAAGAAGTTCTGTGCTTATAGTATGTGAGAAAAAAAGGAACAGTTGCTGGCCTAATTGTTATTAATCTATTTACTCACCACGATCGCGATTGCGGCGCGGTACCCCATTCTCAAGTGATACCTCACTGTGAAGTGTGTCATTGCGTCGTTTCTTTAAAAAGCGCACTGCCATGTGTTAAACTTGTTTACATATTCCATGTGTTTAGTAAGCATTCGACATTTGTATAAAAGAAAGTGGCACTACACGTTATAATTTATATAACTGACAGCTAAAGGAGTCAGTACGTCCGTTGTAGGTTGCCTATTTAACAATTTACAGGAGCAACAAAAATTTGATTTCCAGTATTCCGCAAATGAAGCTATAATTTAGCCTTTAAGAGGTATAATATTTTGTAAAAGGTTTAAGACAGTAAGTCAAGTATCAAAATTAGAACCTGTGTCCATGTCTTAAGGCAGCGTAACTCACGACGTGCAAATTAGCCAAATTATTTTCGTCCAGTATTTCAGCATGACAGCACTTAGCAACTTCGAAACAAAATTTACAAGTCTTTTCAAACCTTTTTGAAACTTTTTTCTCTGACATCCCCGCTCCCCCTCGAAATAATGTAAGGTAAAGAGTAAAGTATCCTTTACCACATTTTCGTTTTAATTTATTAATTCTGTGCTTCTAACTCTGTTCGCAACACATTTTACAGACAGTATGCACATATTCTATTGAATTTACCTGAACAATTACGTCATTGTACGACACATGATTCAAGAGATATGATGTTATAAACATTGAGATGCGTAAAACACGAGCACTTCTTAAAACGAAGCGTGAATATTCCAGATTATACTCGTCCAGTGTTTGATAGTGAGAGCACTTAGCTACTTCCAGCGACTTTCAAATATAATTTCACATCTTTCCGAAACTCTTTCTCTCTCACAGTCCCACAAAATAATGAAAGAAAAGCAGTTTATCGCTTATTAAGTATTCGTTGTTGATGCGGTAATAGTTCAGCATCAAGCATGACCCTTTAATTTACTATTTCTGCACTACTAACTCTGTTCGCTACACATTTTGCAGACAATATCCACATAACCACTGAAGATATGCATGAAGTTGTATCATTATATGACATAAAGTTTAGGAGAAACCCTAGCTCCTCAAGAAAATGTAAATTACTTCTCAATATAGGTTTTATAAATGTTTGTAGACTTAAACATTTGGGTTGCTAAGTAGATCTCATGGGACGCTATCGTATAAGGTCTACCACTACAGAATTAAAAAAGTAAACATAAGTGTGACTATAACCGACATTTTTCTTCGTATAGAAATATGAGGTAGTATTGATGCATTTCCGTGCTTCACATCAAATAATTAAGATAGTACCTCACAGGGAAAAAACGTATACATAAGTGTGACTATGACTGACATTTTACTTCGTACAGAAACGTGAGATAGTATTGATGCATTTCCGTGCTTACTGTCTAATAATTAACACAGTAACTAATAGCCAGATGTTTGAAACTGTTTTATACACGGTATATATTATGACTTTTGAACACTATTAAAGTAAATACATTGTTTGTTCTCCATCAAAAGCTTTCATATTGCTAACTATGCCTATCAGTAGTTATAACCTTCAGTGGTTAGAATCTTTTATTTAGCTGGCAGTATTGGCGCTCGCTGTATTGCAGTAGTTCGAGTAACGAAGATTTTTGTAAGGTAAGTGATTCATGAAAGGTATAGGTTATTGTTAGTCAGGGCCATTCTTTTGTAGGGATTATTGAAAGTCAGATTGCGTTGCACTAAAAATATTGTGTGTCAGTTTAGTGTTGATCAGAATAAGTAAAGAGAGAAATGTCTGAGTACGTTCAGTTTAGCTCAGCTGTTTGAAAATCAAATAACGTAGAGGTTTACCAGAACAGTCATTTATAACTTTCCTAAGGGGACCATCCAGTGTGTATGGGGCAGCATATCTGTCAAAAAGCACCGTCGGTGAATGGCGCGCTAAGGGGTGCTGTTTCTTCATTATTACGCACCTTGTAACGCAGAAGCTATGCCAGTTGAAGTGGGAGACACTGGAGAACCCGCCTTATAGTCTCTGATTTGTCCCCATGGGATTATCAAGCATTCGATCCCTTAAAATAGGCCTTCTAGGATCAACGGTTACTATTGTACGACGATGCGCAACCGGCGGCTACGGACTTCTTCACACAGTAGGACACGATGTGTTAGCAAATGGTTATCTTCAACCTGTTGCGACGTTGGGATGATTACCTCAGTTCACAATGATTTTGCCCGAGTGGCATACCAGTTCTGGACTGTATGTCCTTCAAACGGAAACTTTTTGATCGTCCCTTAGATATGGGTTAGCCAGACAAAATATACAGTCGTGTGGTCCTCCACCACTGAACAAGTCGCCACAATTAAGTGATCCCTGTGTGTCAATTGGTCGAATAGAATCCACTCAGTAAGCTGGGACTGTATGGAGATGTGAAAGAGTGACTGAAAACAGTTATCGTATTTGCACGAGGCCATGACCATACGGCGAATGATGTCTCCCTAATTTGATGGCGTATTAACGCAGACTGTCCAGCGTGACTACATGGAAGGTTGTACTGCACGCAGCCGTGTAACACAACATAAAAACAGCGGTCGTACCAATGTCCCAAGAGGCAGGGACGTAGACGAGTACCATACGCTGTCCATGTCTACTCGTTTCTAACCTGATAGGAACTGCGGCTGTGAGTGAAGACAAGTCCAGCAGTTTCCGAACGAACATTAGGAAGTGAACAGTTAGAGCTGGATGCCTCGTGGCATATAGAACTGCACGTGCCGGCCGATGTGGCCAAGCGGTTCTAGGGGCTTCAGTCTGGAACCGCGGGACCGCTACGGTCGCAGGTTCGAATCCTGCCTCGGGCATGGATGTGTATGTTGTCCTTAGGTTAGTTAGGTTTAAGTAGTTCTAAGTTCTAGGGGACTGATGACCTAAGATGTTAAGTCCCATAGTGCTCAGAGCCATTTTTGAGCTGCACGTCTTCATTGGGCCACGCAACACGGAAATTTGGCAGTAGCTCAAAGGAGGCGTATAGTGTGGTCCGCCTAGTACGATTTTACCTCTTTTCATTATTCAAGGTGTCGAGTGCACAATCTAACCAATGAGGTACTTAAGCCTTTGTGTCTGGAGAGTGTAGTGCAAGTCGAGTGATATTCAGTGATCCAGAATGAAATTGTCACTGTGCAGCGGAGTGTGCATTTATATCAAACTTCCTGGCAGACTAAAACTGTGTGCCGAACCGAGATTCGTTCTCGGGACCTTTGCCTTTCGTGGGCACATGCTGTACCAGTCTCTATGCAATATCATTTCTTCCAGGTATGCAGAACTTCTGTGATGTTTGGAAAGTAGGAGACGAGGTACTGGCGGAATTAAAGCTGTGGGGACGTGCTTGGGTAGCTCAGTTGCCCGCGAAAGGCAAAGGTCCTGAGTTCGAGTCTCGGTCCGGCACACAGTTTTAATCTGCCAGGAAGCTTCTGATTTAGTGATGTTTTGGTCTGATTTTCGTATATTGACTTGCGCCCATTCTTTCAGGTTACTATATAGGATAGTTATTTCAACATTCTAGAACCAAGTGTTGCTATTTCCTTCACATTTACGTGAAGTCTTCCAAGTCTTCCAAGACAACAACCGTAGCGTTCAAAGTGTGACAGTCTGAGTTCTTGGTTTGACACTCAGACACCCTACTCCATCTCGACTGGTGAGCTAAATCAACCTATCTGTATCCCATGGAAATGTCTGGGACCATTTGGAGCAGTGGCTGAAATTTTGTAGCTGCACAGGATCTAACCATCAACGAGTAGCTTCATCTGGGAGTGACGTACTTGAATAAACTTGTGGACTCTCTTACTCGCCGAATAAAGCGCACTTTGGAGGCTGGAGGTGGTTCACTCGGTATTTGTGTGGCACCTCCTGGGTGTGACTAATTGTTTGGCTCGTATGTTTGCCACTGTAAGAGCAACTCGAGTGATGAGGGAGAGCGCCAGCGACGCCTCGCACGCGGGCCCTGCTCTGCGTTGGCGGCTGACGTTGGCGGCGGGCGTCTCCATGGCGACGGGCCGGCGGGCCGCTCCCCCGGCGTATCGATCTCCGGCGGGCAGGCGGCCAGGCAGCTAGGCAGCCCGCGCAACGGCCTAAATAGCAGGCCGGCCCAGCTGGGGGCCCTTCGCCCTTCCGTGTCCATTAATCCAGAGGCGCGCCGGGCCCTTCCTGCGCAAATATCACACTCATCCCACACGGATGTGCTTGTCTGGGGCAGGTCCCAGTACCTCCTCCCTGCTATGCCAATCTTTCCGTCGATGAAGGTCCATACTGCAGACCATATAGAGGACAAACTGCTCTTTTTCTTAAAACTGTTGTGCTGCCTACGTAAACTGCTGGCCCCTATACTCGCAACATTAGGAAGAACAGCATATAACAACACTTTACTTATCGTGCGCATGCAGTGTAGTAGAGAAAATATGCAATTAAATTTGTAGATGGTTTGGGGTACAAATACAGAATGAGGAAGTTAGAACACAGAGATGCTACCTCTGGCTGCAACAAAGGCTCTATCCCAATTAGTTATTGATTCGAACTGGTCTAGGATGACATACCGGTATGTTACTCTATGCTACTTCAACTCTGTGTCATAGTTCAGCAGTACTCGTTTATCTCTCCGCAACCCGTGACCAGATGTTTTCAGTCGATGGGAGATCAGAGGAACGCGCCAGCCATAGTAACACTAGAATAGCCTCTCTATCGAGGTAGGTCAGTACAGCACGGGCTATATCCAGTCTGGCGTTGTCTTGTTGAAAGAGTCATTGAGCTTTGTGGAGTGTACCCAATACCGCCACACCTGATGCAGACTCATACCACGATGATGAATCCAATCTGGCAACGTTCGTTCTCTTCAAAACCTCCATACACTGATATGTATCGTTATGTGAGGTCGAGAAGTGGAAGTATTCTGAAAAGATGACAAGGTGCCATTCGTGGATCCAGTGTCGTCGTTGGGCATATCAGTGTTGGTACATTGTCTGCTGACGTATCGAGTGAAGCTACAACAATGGTCTCCAGACGTAAATGGCTGCATGGTCCAGGGAGCAAAATGTCTGTCCCCTCGTGCGTTAGTCGTGTGGGGCCATTGGCATCCTGAATAAGTCTATGTGCAGCCCTTATGAACCCACCGATCCATGTTTTCATGAGTCATGGTATTCCGACGAACGCGATCAGCAATATAACGACAAAATGATAAACCGCGATGTCGATAGTATTGCCGTGAAATTCTGACACGTACTGGTAGATGTACTTGCCACATTTCGCAGATAGCTAACGTCCAAATACGATTTATGAATGAGAAACCTGTTAACTAATCACTCGTTGCATACAGAATGCAAACGGCGTTATTCCTAGATCTTTGTGCAGCGGCGGTGTAGTGCATATCCAAGCTTGTGGTACACTTCATGACTATTTGAGGCCGTGGTGTAGGTCTTCGCCTCAGTCTGTTCGTGCCTCTTGCAATACAGTAAAGAATCCATTTTACCAAAGAAAAATCACCAAACTACCAAACAACCGTAAGTTTTCAGAAGTTGTTATTTTATTTAGACGACAACTTTCAGTATCTCATTAATGCCATCTTCAAGTCTTCGAAGAACACGTTCGATAAAAAAATTCGCGGAATGCAAGTGTTTATGGCTCCAGTTATGCACAGGGGCCTGAAGATGGCATTAATGAGGTGCTGAAAATGGTCGTCTAAATAAAATAATAAATATCTGAAAACATAAAGCACTTTGGTGATTTTTCTTTGGTAAATATCTGACCATCTGCTGCCCCGTATCCACTATGGATCAACAGAGAATGAATCCCTTTGTCTTTGATTATATTCCTGAATGGACGTGAGGAAGTGCTTGTACTCGTCTTTAATTCTAAAATGTAGGTTCAACAACTCACAGTGCACCACTAGTTTTTGTGCGTTGGGATTTATATGCATTCATCATCAGAAATAGCTTAATACGAGAATCGGCAACTGTCCTTCAGCAAAAATAAATCAACATACATCGATAACGAATTGGTAGTGTTACAATGACAGCAGCCTCTTCTCTTCCAGAAAAAAACGCAGTCTTCTGGCAATAAGTCCCAACCACCTCCATTTCCATTTTGTTATGTATTTTCCTCTTGTAGGTTTGCTTGCCCATTTGTTTGTTCTCTTGTACCTCCTACTTTTTTCCAGTACCATATCTTTGCTATCTGAACAAACCTCAGTTTTTGGCGGTGTTTATATTGTTAGTCAATGTCTCACTCCAGTATTTCAAAACGCACCTGAATGGAAGCGTCCAGTTTCAGACTCAAGCGTATCTTAGCTTTGAGAAATCTACTTAGGTAATAAAAAATCCCTCCACCGTTTGTAGTCCTCTTGTTATTTTGTCGTCAATAATAAATTCTGTTAACATCTACATTGCTGTTGGTGAAAATTGCAACACCGAGCAGCACTGGTGGCAATCACTCCAAAATCGGAGGATGTGTAGAATAGTGGAACCGCAGTAAGTGGTTAGGATTGCAGAGAGATGGTGTGCACGTAGGCCCAGCAGCACCCTCTTTTGTGTGACCGGACGGGTCAGTGTTATTCCACACTCAGTCTGTGCAGAGCTGTCAAACGAAATGGAAACGTGCAAGCAACTGGCGAGGTATGCCTCGTCGACGTGAAAGGGCACAGTATCGGCATAGTAAGTTCTAACGGGGCAGAATGAACTCCTGGAAATGAATTTGTCTCTCCTTGAACCAGTGAATAGAAGAGAGTCGTATGCAGCGACGTGTGGGTACTGTACCTCACGATGTGACCACAGAGTAGGATAACCACCTTCTCGTCCATCTGACTGTAACTGGCAGAAAAGCTTTGTTCACAGTGTTGGCTCAACGTTGGAGCACTACAACGGCTGCGGAAATGACTGTGTCGAGGTTTCAACGCCGTCCTCTTAGGACAGGACGGGCGGAACGCATGGCATTGGGTCGGCTATCATGAACCAGAAACCAACAACGCTTCTGACTGCTATGGTCACGTGAACACAGTCACAGGAGTCCTGAGTGATAAAATGTAGTGTTTTCAGAAGAGCCGCGCTTCACCTTGTTCTACAGCGATTCCTGATAGCGTGCAAAAAATGGTTCAAATGGCTCTGAGCACTATGGGACTTAACATCGGAGGTCATGTCCCCTAGAACTTAGAACTACTTAAACCTAACGAACCTAAGGACATCACGCACATCCATGCCCGAGGCAGGATTCGAACCTACGACCGTAGTAGTCGCGCGGTTCCGGACTGAAGCGCCTAGAACCGCTCGGTCACCGCGGCCGGCGGATAGGTGCAGAACGTAGTCGGAAACGATCCAGTGTTGAACGACATAGAGGACAAACGCCAAATGTAATGGTCTGGGGCACCAATGGCTATGACATGTGATCTCGCCTTCTACCTGCTGGTGGCAACCCGAACGGCAACCGCTACATCAGGAGTTTTACACTCCGAGTCACCGTCCGTCCTGGCTCCACATTTCAACAGGACAATGCCCGGCCGCATGTGACGAAGAATGTATGAGCCTTCTTCAAAGAACGACGGTTAGCACTGGTTCCCTCACTTGTACGTTCGCCTGACAAGATGTCCATCCAACATATCTCGTATTTGGTTGGTCGACAACACGTTTTTTCTGCTTCTCCTGCAACCAGTATCGATGCTTCGTGCACGCGCCTGCAAATCGCACATCAGTATCTTCCACAGCTGCCTACCCTCTCTGACTCCACGCCACGACCTCTAGGGGCAGCTTCACTCCGTATTGAATCCCCATGGTCTAGTAAATGCTCCAATCTGTAATTCTAATCATTTTTATTATCATCTCGCTAATGTATGGAATAAATTGAGCTGTAATCAGATGACTCCTTCTTGGTGTTGCAATTTTCACGAACAGTCGCCTAATTTACTACATTGGAGAAACTTCAGGTAAATTTTGTGGTACATTCCTATGGGACCAAACTGCTCAGGTCATCGGTCCCTACGTTTACACACGACTTAATCTAACTTAAACTAACTTACGCTAAGGACAACACACACACCCATGCCCGAGAGAGGACTCGAACTTCCGACGTAGGGAGCCGCGCGAACTGTGGCAAGGCCAGGTACTTCCAGGCAAATGCCAGAATTCTAAACCGCTTTCAGTTAATGAAGGAATATTTGCAGATGCTGAAATTAGAGACGAAGCAGACTAGATGATGACAACACATAAAAAACAGCCTATTATAATATGCATATGGCGACGGTTTTCGGAAAGGCTGGTGCCAGGTACCCATTATTGTAGGAAAAAACTTGAAGAAAATTAATTGAAATACTTACAGCTTATAGATGTGGAAGTGTATTACTGATCGTGGTAGCAACTCCAACAAAGCGAGGAACGAAATGAACTGTGACTGTGACTGCCTATACATGTTTGCCGTTACCGAATCGAATGTAAATATGATTTTTAGAATTAAGCAGTTCTAACTGTCTCATTGACCCTTTGTTTATTTATTGGTATAATAACATTCGTGATATTTACGTTTTATACACACGGTGCTCTGCAGCCCGTACGAGACTCAGGAACGTCACAGTGAATTAAAATAAACACCGGTTAACGTGACACTTGTTTCTTCGCTCATTAACTAACGAGGAAACATCACCAACTTGGCCTCATATTTTACGCAGAAAAAGCACGCTTGGAAGATATGAACTCAGCAATCGATCCTGCACGAAAGTAAGGACATTATTCTGATAGTACGCAGTTATAACCTTTTGAGAGCACAACTTTTAAACATTGCCGCACCCCGGTTGTTTATCGCTCGCTCCGTCCCTCTGCAGCCGCCTAAAAAAAAATGGCTCTGAGCACTATGGGACTCAACTGCTGAGGTTATTAGTCCCCTAGAACTTAGAACTAGTTAAACCTAACTAACCTAAGGACATCACAAACATCCATGCCCGAGGCAGGATTCGAACCGGCGACCGTAGCGGTCTGGCGGTTCCAGACTGCAGCGCCTCTAACCGCACGGCCACTTCGGCCGGCTGCAGCCGCCTAATGTGCGAACGCGAAGTATTGTACAGGCGAGTGACAACTGGAGAGCTCTCCTATTGGTAGGATGTTGATGGCGTGCGAAAAGGAGAAGCGGTAGGGGGGGGGGGGGGGGGGAAGAAGACGTAAGTAATATGAGTACGTAGTATGTTAACACCAGTTGCTTATAAATTCAATATTATTTTAACCGTGCCAATGGCAATACAGGGTGTCCGGAAATTTCCGTTGCAAACTTCTATGACTTCTAGAGCGGAGTATGTGCTTAATACTTTCAATAGGAACCCATGTCCGGAAACGTACCGTTTCTGTTCTACGACGGGTTCCATTCAGATGTTTAACTCATCCACTTCTGCCTGCGGAATTGAATTAGGCGTGACGAAGTACAGTTATTAGGTAACAGTTCGAAAGGAAACGTAACGAAACATCCATTTAGCACTTAATCACCTTTGCTTGTATGTTTACATTGTACAAAAACAAAAACGAAACCAGCATACTGTACGTACAAAATAGGACTGATCCATTACAACAGCGGCTCGATGTGGCAACCACAAGCGTTGTTACAGACACTGTACACGTCATCCCGTCTAGCTACTGCATACCAGGCCAGGGATTTCTCAGACTTTTCTCTTTACCTGAGCACGGGTTCATGTTCAAAATATTGTGTACTCACTCCCGTCTACAAGTCTTAGAAGTTTATAACGGGAATTACCGAACACTCTATATTACATAACACGCAGAAGTACATACTTTTATGTATGTGTGTGCGTGTGTGTGTGTGTGTGTGTGTGTGTGTGTGTGTGTGTGTGTGTGTGTGTGTATAAAAGCTGATATTGTTAAAATAATATTCAACGGGCGTGTGCGTGGTGTTGACATGTTATAACTCATATTAGTTACCTTTTTACCCTACAAAATAACATGTGATCACGTACGAGATTTCAAAACGCGTTTGGCAAACGTGCCCATCACCCCTCCCCCTCCTCTTCCATCGCCATTAAAATTCTGCGAACACAAGCTCTCTGATTGTCACCTCATTGTGCAGAACTTCGAGCTCGGGCATTAGGCGGCTGCAGTGGGACAGAGAGAGTGACAAACAACCGGTACGCAGGAATGTGAAAGCTGTGCTTACAAAAGGTTGTAATTGCGTACTATCAGCATACTGGCTTTATTTTCGCTCAAGATCGATTGCTACAGCTGATATCTTTCAAAGTTGCTTTCTTCTCCTTAAAATGTAAGGTCAAGATGGTGATGTTGTGTCATCTGTCTTCTGAGTTGTTTGATGTGACCCGCCACGAATTCCTCTCCTGTGCCTATCTTTCTTTGTAAGGCTTGTTTAACTTTCATCATTTTCAAAAAAGGTGGGTTTATTCTTGTTTTAATCTTATTTCAGATAGGTGAGGTATTGTCTGATATCAGAGGTAATGACCTGGAGTGTAGCGCCCTCAAATAAGCGCGAGCCACGAATCGATCGCAGAGGAAGTGAGAGCTTCACTGCCGGTTGTTGTGGAAGTTACCTGCAGCCTCCCAGGGCACAGTGCATTCTGTAGTTGAGCACAATGCCGTTAGCGGTACAGGACGCAGCTACCCCGCTTCACGCTGCCACTGCACATCCGGATTTCAGAGACAGCGCCGCGCGGAGTGGCCTCGCGGTTTGGAGCGCCTTGTCATGGACTGCGCGGCCGCTCCCGCCGGAGGTTCGAATCCTCCCTCGGGCTCGGGTGTGTCTGTTGTTCTTAGCATAAGTTAGTTTAATTTAGTTTCAGCAGTGCGTAAGTCTAGGGAGTGATGACCTCAGCAGTTTGGTCCCTTAGGAATTCACACACATTCAGGGGCAGCTGCTCTGTGATTTCCCACGAGACCAGTTGATCACAGCCGGAGGAGAGCTCAACATTTCGTTCGAGTAATGAGATTTGCGGTCGGTAACATACGCGTAGAAATATCCATGTAAATATACTCTGAGGTGACGAAAGGCGTGTGACACCTCCTAATATCGTGTCGGACCCCCTTTTGCCCGGCGTAGCACAGCAACAAATCGTTGGACGTCCCTTGCAGAAATACTCAGCCATGCTGCCTTTATAACCGTCCACAACTGCTGGAGCATTGCCGGCGCAAGATTTAGTGCACGGACTGACTTCTCGATTATGTTCCATATATTTTCGACGGGAGTCATGTCGGGTGATCTGGGGGGCCAAATCTTTCGCTCTAAATGTCTAGAATGTTCCTCAAACCAGTCGTAAATAATTTTGGTCCGGTGACATGGCGTATTGTCGTGCATAGAAATTCCATCGTTGTTTAGGAACATGAAACCCATGAATGTGTGCAAATGGTCTTCAAGTAACCGAAAATCAGTGAACCCAGTCAACTCCACACAAATAGAGCTCACACCATTGTGGAACCACCATTAGCTTGCACAGTGCCAAGTTCAAACTTGGATCCTCGGCTTAGTGGGGTCTGCACCACACTCGAATCTATCAGTTCCTACCAATCGAAATCGAGACTTGTCTGACCAGCCTGCGGTTTTGCAGTCGTCTAAGAGCCAGCTGAAACGGTTACGAGGCCAGGAGAAGCGCTGCACTCTCTTGCTTATTCCACGCACCCTGACTAAATTTGTACGTCACGATGTTTTTCTGCCACTCGTGAACAGCATTCCTGGGGATGTTTTCCGACAGGATAACTCTAGCCCACTAGCCCACATACCGCTGTTATAACCCCAACATGCTCTAGAGAGCCCTGCCATGTTGCCTCGGCCTGCTTGGTCACCAGATCAGTCTAAAAACGTGCACATAAGGGACATCATCGGACTACAACTCCAGCATTATCCACGACCAGAATTATTCGTCCCTTTATTGACCAACAGTAAAACAGGCATGGAACTCCATCCCACAAACTGACAACAGGCATCTGTATGTTGCATTCACGTTTGAATGTTTGCATTAAACTTTCTGACGGTTACACCGGTTATTAATGTACCGTCCGCCCCCGGTAGCTGAGTAGTCAGCGCGAAGGACTGTCAATCCTAAGGACCCGGGGTCGATTCACGGCTGCGTCGGAGATTTTCTCCGCTCAGGGTGTTGTGTTGTCCTAATCATCATCATTTCATCCATATCGACGCGCAAGTCGCCGAAGTGGCGTCAAATCAAATGACTTGCACCAGGCGTGCGGTCTACCCGACGGGAGGCCCTCGGCACACGCCATTATTATTATTATTATTATTATTATTATTAATGTACCAGCATTTGACATTTGCAATGGTTTATGTCGCGCTTTTATTAGCCTGTGATCTTGCAATGTTAATCACTTGAATGTGGTACCTGGACAAATTTATTTCCGAAATTTCAATAGTGTACATTAATTATTTTTGGTGTAGCGTTTTGTTTTCCGTCAGTGAAGAAAAACTACAACTACAATAACGCCTTCTTGCTCACATTTCCCAAAGGCACACATGTATGCAGCTTTCCTATCAATGGTGTTCCAATGTCAGAAGAAGATTTCAGAACAAAGCTAGACACAGTACAATTTTTTGCTTCAACCAATGGCTACGGCCCAGTCCTGATGGCCACCACTTTCATTATAAAAAGAAATTGAAAATTATATCGCTCGTTTATACTCCCCCTGGTGTTCCTTTTAATGTTTGCAGAAAATGGTATACTATTCCATATTTGGAGAGATATCACAGGATGAAGCCAAATCGTTAAAATCTTAAAACTATAAAATTCACAAATACATGAGGAAGCAACACCGCAGTGCAGTATGTTTTCGGTAGCAAGATTCAGTTTTACTCTGAAGAGCCAAAGAAACTGGTACACCTGCCTAATATCGTGTAGGGCCCCCGCGAGCTCGCAGAAGCTCCGCTGCACGCTGTGGCATGGACTCGACTTACGTCAGGAGTAGTGCTGGAGAGAATTAATACCATGAATCCTGCAGCGCTGTCCATAAATCCGTAAGAGTATGAATGGTGGAAATCTCTTCTGAACAGCATGTTGCAAGGCATCCCAGATATGCTCAATGATGTTCATGTCTGGGTAGTTTGGCGGCCAGAGTAAGTTTTTAAACTCAGAATAGTGTTTCTGGAGCCATTCTGTAGCAATTCGGGACATGTGGAGTGTCGCATTGTCCTGCTGGAATTGCCAAAGCCCGTCGGAATACACAATGGACGTGAATGGATGCATGTGATCGGACAGGATGCGTAGTACGTGTCACCTATCAGAGTCGTATCTACATGTATCAGGGCTCCCATATCACTCCAACTGCATACGCCCCACACCATTACAGAGCCTCCACCAGTTTTAACAGTCCCCTGCTCACATGCATGGTCCATGGATTCATGAAGTTGTCTCCATAACGGTACACGTCCATCCGCTCGATACAATTTGAAACGAGATTCGTGCTACCAGGCAACATGTTTCCAGTCGTCAACAGTCCAATCTCGGCGTTGACGGGCCCAGGCGAGGCGTTAATCTTTGTATTGTGCTGTCATAAAGGGTACATAAGTGCGCCTTCGGCTCTGAAAGCCATATCGATGATGTTTCGTTCAATGGTTCGAACTTGTTGATGGCCCAGGATAGAAATCTGCAACAATTTGCAGAAGGGTTGCAATTCTGTCACGTTGAAAGATTCTCTTCAGTCGTCGTTGGTCCCGTTCTTGCAGGATCTTTTCCCGGTCGCAGCGATGTCGGTGATTTGATGCTTTACCTGATTCCTAATGTTCACGGCACACTTGTGAAATGGTCGTACGGAAAATCTCTACCGCATCGATACCTCGGAGATGCTGCGTCCCATCGCTCGTGAGCCGACTATAACACCACGTTCAAACTCACTTAAATCTTGATAACCTGCCATTTAGCAGCAGTAAACAACTGTGCCAGACACTTGTTGTCTTATATACGCGTTGCCGACCGCAGCATCGTATTCTGCCTGTTTAGGTGTCTCTGTATTTGAATAACGTGCCTATAACAGTTTCTTTGTCGCTTGAACGTTTATTAGCTTGAGCTTATACAGAATTCTGACTTCACATTTCCCGAGATTTGCCAGCAAGAGTCCCTTTTCTTCCACTTACTAAAAATGCGAAAAACTCTGGGATGCAGGTGTGATTTCATGTTAAACTACCAAACGGACCTCAGTACTACACCTAACCTAAATTTCTCTTAAGCCACACCTTTCTTCAGTTTTTCCCACACTGTCTGTTCCATTCTGTTCCTCAGTTTTTCTTATATTTATCTATTTTATTGCCACGTACTCCACTTCTGTTTTGTTATATTTAAGTCTTACTTAGAGTATGACAAAATTCTTGATACTACTGATATAGAAACTAAATTACCTGTCCCAGTTACTCTTTAATACACTTGCATTAATTTTATTTTATTGTGATGGGCCAATTAATTTAAAATAATCATAGGATTTTAGGTTGCTGAACGTCTACTCTTCTGTCTAGTGAAAATCTTTGATAATGCTGTGTTCCTCTTCTTCGCGTCCACACACACACACACACACACACACACACACACACACACAAAATGCTTACGTTACGATTATACTGTCATAAACGACACTTACTCTGTGTCTGCACCTCCCCATGTTTAATATCTCTTGCAAAGTTGTTCAACAGTATTGTATCCTTTTTGCTAACGACAGTTAAATTTTGATTATGGCCTTGTAAGCCGAAAACCAGTTTAATAAATAAACTAACAGTGCAGAACATCCACAATTTCCTGCTTTTCATTTATAACGTTTTTTTTCTCCTCTTTATTCGATTACTTCATTTTCATAAAACAGGTGGAGCTACACCCCAAATACAGAATATCACTCTCTTTTCTCTCTGTAAAAGATCTTTAAGAAACTTGGCCTTTTTTTTTTCAATTTCATTAGTTGGAAACCAGTAGACTTACACAAAGAAGCGTGTCCCGTAGATATCACCATCACAGTATTTCAGAGTTCCCTACTTTTAGTTTCTTGTTGGCTCAGAACTTAAACTATCTTAATTCAGTAGCTTTGAGCGCAGCCATGCGTATTACCGCGCAATCCACCGCAGCATTTGCACAAATCTAGTACGAAGCCAGTCTCGGTCTGTGAGATGTAAGGCAATTTGCATATAAACAGTATTCTGTACTACAATTACTATTCTCTCCCTCCGCTGCTTTGCCCGCTAATGGATTAAGGGGCACGTAGATATTTACATTTGTACATTTCTTAATCCCTGTAATCTTAGCTCAGGAGAAGGGTACCATGGAGACAGTAGAATAGTTTTATAATGAGAACATGAAGTGTTTGCATTAGCACTTTTCACAAGTGGGATGTAGTTTTCTCAACAGAAGCCAACATGTAGAACCACTCATAATTTTCTTAGAATTCTCATACTGCCAAAGACAAGTGCTTACAGAAACACAAAGTATGCATAGCGGAACCTGGTTAACTGCTGGGGATTTTGAACATGGCTGTTATTACACTCGAGTTTACTTTATAATGGGCCGTGATGTTATTCTACTTGGCTGGCCAGCGAAATTTCGTAAAAGGATATGGTTCCATCCTTACTCTCTACGAATGTTACTCTCATGTAATATGGGTCTACAGCATATATAATTTTTGAATGATATACTCTTGATTTTAACTGTTATAATTTTATTTTACTGTTGCAATTCCTGAATGAAGCCATTTTCAAACATAATATTGTCAAAATCTTACGATTTACGATTTTACTAGTGCGATTTCTGCATTAAGCAATTTTTTAAGCATAAGTTTGTCAAAATCTTGTACTCGAAAATGGGTTAGTGCCAAAATCGCAGTCGTCAAATGAAATACTAATAGATGAAAGTAGGAGGAATAATTTCAAAAAATTTATAGAAGCTGTGGATCCACATTAAAAGAAAGTAATATTGATTTCAGCTCTTAGAATTTTATTTTAGTATTGTAATTTATGAATGAAGCCATTTTCAAACATAAGACTGTCAAAATCTTATGCTTGAAAATGGCATAATGCCGAAATTACAATCGTAAAACAAAATTCTAACAGCTGAAAGCAAGATGACATCATTTTTAAAAACGCTCTGTGTGTTGTCTAGCAACGATTTGGAAAATTTTCTAGAAAAGAAATAACCTGACGGCTTCATCATTCCAGCTTCCAACATTCCAGCCCTTGGACGCTGCTGTGATCTACTTTACCTTCCTGTCTCATTTGGCGTTATTAACGAATTGGGAAATCCGGTTATACATCACGTAATCTCGGCACTTTTCCCGGAAAAATCGATCATGCGAATATTATAATTTAAATAAGGATTTTCGATTACAATGCTTATATACACTGCCGAACTCTATTGGATAGGTTTTCTTTAATCATCATATTTTGCAGTTTGGGGTAAAATTCGACATATATACATTAAAAGTTCCTTTGTTGGGACAACAGTAAAGTGTGATTTAAGTTCAAAGTAAAACAGAAGAACATAAAATCATGTACAATATAATAAACACCTCTGTGGCTCAACACAAATACGCTACATACCTACTCTTAATTTTATGAAGCATGCACGCCAAATCCCAGAGACTAACATTATTGGAAAAGCAGTAAGGAAGTAAACTAAGTATATCAGCTTTTAGACGTATTGAGCTGCATATGATACTGTAATCCATGTATATGATTATCTTCAGCACATACGTTGCGTGACAGTAAAGTAAAGCATCGAGAAGGATAGGAGGAAACGAAATGAAACTTCAAGGGTTGAGAGTATGCGATGTGATTTCAGCGATTAAAATATTAAGACAAATTTTCGGAAAACTTGGCAGTATGAGTCAACTTATCAGTAAGTAGTTGCACCTCCTCTAGCCTGGATGCATTCGCTGATTCGGTTGGGAAGGGCATCATGAAGCCGTTGTATGCTCTCCTGAGGCGAGCTGGCCCACAACTCTTGTAACTGGCCCTTGATATCCTGCACATTGACACTGCGACGGATTTTACATTATAAAACATACAGTTTACTACTGATTACGTGGTAAACAGGTGTATTAGTGTGCTTTTTAAGTGAACCGTTAAAGGTTTCATTTTTCTTTACGTATTGTAGCAGAAAACGCGAAAAGATCGTACAGTCGGAATTTCTGTTTATGTTTTGCCGCAGCAAATCTATAGAATTTCGTTTAGTTGTTCTTTGCTCTCTCCAGCAATTTAACTGTATCGTACCTCTTCATTATTTAACTAGCATTTCCGGAAAATAGTGTAAAGTTTAAGTTGTTGTTTCAGAAACTTCGCACTGTTGTTTTTTTTACGTATAGTTGCGTATAGGCCAAATTTGTGGAATCATATTTTCGTGTTTATCTGTAATTTAACTGACTTATTCTTAGTAAACTATTACGTTTATCATGAGTAAAAAGTGCTTGACTTGCCGTAGAATTGTTACGTCGGGGCTTTGGTGTGATGGGTGCTGTAGTTTTTTCCATGTGGGTGACTGTAGTGGCGTGGGAATAGGGGAAGTAAATGAGACTCATCAGTGGTTTTGTAGGATTTGTAGTAGAGATAGGAAGATACTAGAACAGGAGGGGAAAATTGCCGCCCTTCAGGCTGAGTTAGACAAGGCCAGGGGAGATCTTGACAGGTTAAGGAGGGAGAAGGGTAAAGAGAGGTGGAAAGTGGCAACAGGCAACAGGAGGAACAGGCCTAGAACTTTGTCTGACAGCTTTATGGTGAATGTGGAAAATAGATTTGACCTGTTGCTTCAGTTAGAAGCTGGTGAGCCTCAAGCAGTTGCAGATGTAGACAGGGCACAACAAAATTTCAGCAGCAAATTGAAAAGTAAGGAAGTAGGGAAACCAGTAAAGAGAAAGAAAGTGTTGTTGTTAGGTAGTTCCCATGGAAGAGGTGTTGGCCAACTTTTGCAGGATGAACTAGGATCAGAATAGCAAGTCACCAATTTTTTTAAACCTGGTGCTGATCTGGAGCAGGTACAGAGGATTTAGGATCACTTTGCAAAGATTTCACTCAGGAAGACACAGTGGTTATAGTGGGTGGGGCAGGTAATAGTATTGACAGAGATCCTGGGTACATTATAGAGTGTGACCTGGCAAAGATTGCATCAGCATCGAAGCATGCTAGCGTTCAGTTTGTATCTGTTCTTGGGCGCCATGACCGACCTCATTTGAACTCTTCTGTCAAGAGAGAGAGAGTTAATTTGGAGTTGGAACGGTTGCTTATGTTGGGTGCAGGGTCACACATTGGTGTGGTTCCTGTTGATTCTCTCAATAGGTGGGATTGTACTAGGCATGGTCTTCACCTCAACAGGAAGGGGAAGGGTGAACTGGCTGGCTAAATATCAGGAAATTTAAAGGGGGGAGGCACTGTCATGATTGATAAAATACCAGTGGTTGTATGGTTCAGAAAAGACCCTTTTTTAGGGTAGTGAGGACAGAAAGAAACCAAATTTTAAGAGATGTTAGGACTGAGACAAACCTTCAGTTTGAGAAAGAAACCAAAAAACATAATTATAGCTTATTACATCAGCATAAACAGCCACTTGTTAAGAATTTTCAACAGTCAGCAGATATTTTAACTCTACCCAGTTTTAACTCTGTCAATGTGAAATGTCAGCTATCTTTATTGCAACAAAATATTCGAGGACTCAGAAATAAAATTAATGAATTAACTATCTGCATAGATGAATTAGAGTCTTCAAACCCAGCTGACATAATCTGCCTCTCTGAACATCATGTAACCACTGGTATAGCACTTTTTAGTATTACAGGGTTTAGGTTAGCATCTCACTTTTGTAGATCAGAAATGGAGAAAGGAGGAGTTGCCACATTCATGAGGAACTGTCATAAATTTAAGAACATAGACATTCATAAATTTTGACTAGAACAGCATATGGAAGCATGTGCAACAGAAGTAGAATTTCACAAAAAATCCTTCATAATATTAAGTGTATATCGAGCACCTGCAGGTAACTTTAATCTGTTCGTAAACCACCTTGAAGCTGTACTGGCCCATTTAACAACCAAAAACAAAGTGGTTGCGGTGATTTCAATGTAGTTTTTCTTAAAGACTCTCCCAATAAGAACTTATTTGAGTTAGTAACACTATCATTCAACTTAATTCCCACTGTAAAGTTCCCCACTAGGGTAGCCAATTGCTCACAAACAGCCATTGATAATATCTTTATAGAAAAGTCCAATGAACAGAATTATATTTGTTGTTGTTGTTGTTGTTGTTGTTGTGGTCTTCAGTCCTGAGACTGGTTTGATGCAGCTCTCCATGCTACTCTATCCTGTGCAAGCTTCTTCATCTCCCAGTACCTACTGCAACCTACATCCTTCTGAATCTGCTTAGTGTATTGATCTCTTGGTCTCCCTCTACGATTTTTACCCTCCACGCTGCCCTCCAATGCTAAATTTGTGATCCCTTGATGCCTCAAAACATGTCCTACCAACCGATCCCTTCTTCTAGTCAAGTTGTGCCACAAACTTCTCTTCTCCCCAATCCTATTCAATACCTCCTCATTAGTTACGTGATCTACCCACCTTATCTTCAGCATTCTTCTGTAGCACCACATTTCGAAAGCTTCTATTCTCTTCTTGTCCAAACTGGTTATCGTCCATGTTTCACTTCCATACATGGCTACACTCCATACAAATACTTTCAGAAACGACTTCCTGACACTTAAATCTATACTCGATGTTAACAAATTTCTCTTCTTCAGAAACGATTTCCTTGCCATTACCAGTCTACATTTTATATCCTCTCTACTTCGACCATCATCAGTTATTTTGCTCCCCAAATAGCAAAACTCCTTTACTACTTTAAGTGTCTCATTTCCTAATCTAATCCCCTCAGCATCACCCGATTTAATTTGACTACATTCCATTATCCTCGTTTTGCTTTTGTTGATGTTCATCTTATATCCTCCTTTCAAGACACTGTCCATTCCGTCAACTGCTCTTCCAAGTCCTTTGCTGTCTCTGACAGAATTACAATGTCATCGGCGAACCTCAAAGTTTTTACTTCTTCTCCGTGAATTTTAATACCTACTCCGAATTTTTCTTTTGTTTCCTTTACTGCTTGCTCAATATACAGATTGAATAACATCGGGGAGAGGCTACAACCCTGTCTCACTCCTTTCCCAACCACTGCTTTCCTTTCATGCCCCTCGACTCTTATAACTGCCATCTGGTTTCTGTACAAATTGTAAATAGCCTTTCGCTCCCTGTATTTTACCCCTGCCACCTTCAGAATTTGAAAGAGAGTATTCCAGTTAACGTTGTCAAAAGCTTTCTCTAAGTCTACAAATGCTAGAAACGTAGGTTTGCCTTTTCTTAATCTTTCTTCTAAGATAAGTCGTAAGGTTAGTATTGCCTCACGTGTTCCAACATTTCTACGGAATCCAAACTGATCTTCCCCGAGGTCCGCTTCTACCAGTTTTTCCATTCGTCTGTAAAGAATTCGCGTTAGTATTTTGCAGCTGTGACTTATTAAACTGATAGTTCGGTAATTTTCACATCTGTCAACACCTGCTTTCTTTGGGATTGGAATTATTATATTCTTCTTGAAGTCTGTGGGTATTTCGCCTGTCTCATACATCTTGCTCACCAGATGGTAGAGTTTTGTCATGACTGGCTCTCCCAAGGCCATCAGTAGTTCTAATGGAATGTTGTCTACTCCCGGGGCCTTGTTTCGATTCAGGTCTTTCAGTGCTCTGTCAAACTCTTCACGCAGTATCTTATCTCCCATTTCATCTTCATCTACATCCTCTTACATTTCCATAATATTGTCCTCAAGTACATCGCCCTTGTATAAACCCTCTATATACTCCTTCCACCTTTCTGCCTTCCCTTCTTTGCTTAGAACTGGGTTGCCATCTGAGCTCTTGATATTCATACAAGTGGTTCTCTTCTCTCCAAAGGTCTCTTTAATTTTCCTGTAGGCAGTATCTATCTTACCCCTAGTGAGACAAGCCTCTACATCCTTACATTTGTCCTCTAGCCATCCCTGCTTAGCCATTTTGCACTTTCTGTCGATCTCATTTTTGAGACGTTTGTATTTCTTTTGCCTGCTTCATTTACTGCATTTTTATATTTTCTCCTTTCATCAATTAAATTCAATATTTCTTCTGTTACCCAAGGATTTCTATTAGCCCTCGTCTTTTTACCTACTTGATCCTCTGCTGCCTTCACTACTTCATCCCTCAGAGCTACCCATTCTTCTTCTACTGTATTTCTTTCCCCCATTCCTGTCAATTGTTCCCTTATTCTCTCCCTGAAACTCTGTACAACCTCTGGTTCTTTCAGTTTATCCAGGTCCCATCTCCTTAAATTCCCACCTTTTTGCAGTTTCTTCAGTT
This sequence comes from Schistocerca nitens, assembly GCF_023898315.1. Taxonomy (NCBI): domain Eukaryota; kingdom Metazoa; phylum Arthropoda; class Insecta; order Orthoptera; family Acrididae; genus Schistocerca; species Schistocerca nitens. The sequence continues at coordinate 547,760,698 of NC_064618.1, forward strand.
TCAATCTGCAGTTCATAACCAATAGATTGTGGTCAGAATCCACATCTGCCCCTGGAAATGTCTTACAATTTAAAACCTGGTTCCTAAATCTCTGTCTTACCATTATACAATCTGTCTGATACCTATTAGTATCTCCAGGATTCTTCCAGGTATACAACCTTCTTTTATGATTCTTGAACCAAGTGTTAGCTATGATTAAGTTATGCTCTGTGCAAAATTCTACAAGGCGGCTTCCTCTTTCATTTCTTCCCCCCAATCCATATTCACCTACTATGTTTCCTTCTCTCCCTTTTCCTACTGACGAATTCCAGTCACCCATGACTATTAAATTTTCGTCTCCCTTCACTACCTGAATAATTTATTTTATCTCGTCATACATTTCATCAATTTCTTCATCATCTGCAGAGCTAGTTGGCACATAAACTTGTACTACTGTAGTAGGCATGGGCTTTGTGTCTATCTTGGCAACAATAATGCGTTCACTATGCTGTTTGTAGTAGCTAACCCGCACTCCTATTTTTTTATTCATTATTAAACCTACTCCTGCATTACCCCTATTTGATTTTGTATTTATAACCCTGTAATCACCTGACCAAAAGTCTTCTTCCTCCTGCCACCGAACCTCACCAATTCCCACTATATCTAACTTTAACCTATCCATTTCCCTTTTTAAATTTTCTAACCTACCTGCCCGATTAAGGGATCTGACATTCCACGCTCCGATCCGTAGAATGCCAGTTTTCTTTCTCCTGATAACGACGTCCTCTTGAGTAGTCCCCGCCCGGAGATCCGAATGGGGGACTATTTTACCTCCGGAATATTTTACCCAAGAGGACGCCATCATCATTTAATCATACAGTAAAGCTGCATGTCCTCGGGAAAAATTACGGCTGTAGTTTCCCCTTGCTTTCAGCCGTTCGCAGTACCAGCACAGCAAGGCCGTTTTGGTTAATGTTACAAGGCCAGATCAGTCAATCATCCAGACTGTTGCCCCTGCAACTACTGAAAAGGCTGCTGCCCCTCTTCAGGAACCACATGTTTGTCTGGCCTCTCAACAGATACCCCTCCGTTGTGGTTGCACCTACGGTACGGCCATCTGTATCGCTGAGGCACGCAAGCCTCCCCACGAACGGCAAGGTCCATGGTTCATGGGGGAAGAAAATTATATTACAAAACCAATATTCAAAGGCCTCTCAGATCATGACATGCAGTTCCTTCTGTTAAATGTTAACACTGAACAGGATATAAAATCTGTTAAATCTGAGCTCAAGAGGGTAATCAATAAGCCAAAAATTTATTATTTTAGGACACTCCTGAGAGACATTAACTGGACTGATGTTTACAATGCTCAGGGCATGGATGAAAAATATAACACTTTTGCTAATAAAGTGCTTATCTTATACGAACACTGTTTTCCCCAAAAAATTACCAAGGTTAGAGCTAAGTCTACAATGAAGCCATGGATTACTTAAGGAATAGGGGTATCTTGAAAAACAAAAAGAAAACTGTATCTGTCAATCCGAAACAGTTCCAATGTTGATGCCATAGTACATTACAAGAAATACTGCAAAATATTAAAGACTGTAATACGGACATCAAAGCAAATATATTACAAGGAAAAGGTAGTCATATCAGATAGCAAAATAAAGACAGTATGGGATATAGTGAACGAGGAGACTGGTAGAACCAGACATGAAGAGGGACAAATAGCATTAAGAGTAAATGATACATTGGTGACAGATGTGTATAGTGTTGCAGAACTTTTTAACAAACATTTCATAACTGTTACTGAAAAGATGGAGTCGTCAGGTTCTGTAGATGCTGCTATGGAATACCTCAGACCAGACATTTCAAGTAACTTCCATAATATGAATTTGACCCTCACTACCCCAGCTGAAATAATGTCCATCATAAAATCTTTAAAATGAAAAACATCTAGTTGGTATGATGAAAATCAACAAAGCTAATTAAAGAATGTGATTCTGAGTTAAGTAACATATTAAGCTATCTGTGTAACTAGTCGTTTATCAGTGGAATATTTCCTGAATGGTTAAAATGTGCTGAAGTTATGCCACTGTTTAAGAAGGGAGATAAAGAAATAGCATCAAATTTCCGTCCAGTTTCACTTTTGCCTGCAATCTCAAAAATTTTAGAGAAAGTAATGTACAGTAGGCTTTATAATCACCTTATCTCAAATAAGATACTGTCAAAGTCACAGTTCAGATTTCTAAAGACTTCTGATATTGAGAAGGCTATCTACACTTACAGTGAAAATGTGCCTAATTCATTAGATAAAAAATTGCTGGCAACTGGTATATTTTGTGATCTGTCAAAGGCATTTGTGTAAATCACAATATGCTTTTAAGTAAATTAGAATATTGTAGTGTGACAGGAAATGCTGCAAAATGGTTCAAATCTTATATCTCTGGCAGGAAACAAAGGGTGTTATTAGAAAAGAGACATGTATCAAGCTATCAGGCATCATCCAACTGGGAACTAATTACATGTGGGGTCCCACAAGGTTCCATTTTAGGGCCCTTAACTTTTTCTTGTGTATATCAATGACCTTTCATCAGTAACATTACGAGATGCCAAGTTCGTTTTGTTTCCCGATGATACAAACATTGCAATAAATAGCAAATCGAGTGTACTCTTAGAAACATCAGCTAATAAAATGTTTGTGGACATTTATCAGTGGTTCCTAGCCAATTCCTTGTCACTAAACTTTGAAATAACACACTACATGCAGTTCAGAACTTGTAAAGGGTGTCCCACGAGTATATGCCTAACATATGATGACAAGCAGATAGAAGAAGTGGACAGTGTTAAATTCTTGGGATTACAGCTTGATAATAAATTCAACTGGGAAAAGCACACCACAGAACTGCTGAAGCGTCTTAACAAATCTCTATTTGTAATGCGAATTGTATCAGACATAGGGGATATAAAAATGAAAAAGCTGGCATGCTATGCTTACTTTCATTCCATAATGTCATATGGGATAATTTTTTGGGGGATAATTCATCAAGTCAAGCTAAAGTTTTCCGGGCACAAAAACGTGCAGTAAAACTTATATGTGGTGTGAACTCAAGAACATCCTGCACAAGCCTGTTTCGGGAACTAGGGGTACTAACTACTGCTTCCCAAAAATTTATTATTTAATGAAAGTTGTCATTAAAAATATATCACTTTTTCAAACCAACAGCTCAATTGATGGAATCAGTACTAGAAATAAGAATAATCTTTAAAGGATTTCAGGTCACTTAGTCTTGTACAAAAAGGTGTGCATTATTCAGGTACACACATTTTCAATAACTTGCCAGCAGCCATAAAAAGCTTAAGAACCACTGAAATTCAGTTTAAGAGAAGCCTAAAGGATTTATTGGTGGCCAACTCCTTCTACTCCATTGATGAATTTCTCAGTAGAACCAACTGATATATATATATATATATATATATATATATATATATATATATATATATATATAGGTACGATATAACTTCTGCACAATTTCAGTGCAGTATTGAGTTCATTGTAAATCAGTATTTAGTAGTTGTATTACACATTTATTACCTTATAAATAAATAAATAAACTTTTTTATTTTAAATTCAGTGCATTAGTATTTGCAAAATGATTCTTTCATATAGTGTTCATTAAAAAATGACGTTCATTCCACTTGGGACCTGTGGAATGGTACATTAGCTTATTTGTTTGAGTTGTAAATATTTGTCATGTATTGTTGTTTTTCTGACATGTTCTACATCCTGGAGGACCTCCTCACTACGGAACAATTGGAATGAAAGTAAATCTAATCTAATCTTGGACGTACGAGTTGGTCTTAAACACATTCTATCAGGACAGATCTGGATATCCTGGTGGCCACGCGAGTACCTCAACATCACGCAGACAGTTCATTGAGAGGTGTGCCATGTGTGGACGAGCATTATCCTGCTAAAAAATGGTACGACGATAATGACGCATGACAGATCACACACGACGAAGGATGAACATTACGTACGTTTATCTCCTCAGAGTTCCCTCAGTCATTACCAGCCGTCACCTGAAGCAATACTCGATGGCACCCCACACCATGGCGCCAAGGGTAACACCGTTTGCATCTCCAAAACACTGGAAGAATCTCTCCACAGTACACTGAAATACTCGCCGATGACGGTCATCCACGGTAGTGCAAACCACGATTCATAGCTGAAAACAGTGCAACGTCACTGATCAGCATTCCATGATTCCCGCTCACGGCACCAGGCCTTACGCAGTAGTTTATGTGGTATTAAAGGCAGCCTACGAGTGGGACGTATTTCCTATTCTGGCTGCTGGATGTCTCCGACCAATGCTGCGGGATGACACAGAATGCTGTAGGCAGTCTGTTACTTCTTCTCAGGTGGCAGGTGCAGATGTGAAGGGGCTACGATGTGCTTCGTTTGGAATACGAGATTCTCCCCTGTGGTGGTCAAACGTGGTCGAGCGGAAATTGGGAGACGAATATACCTGACCTCAAGTTCCCACACTGTCCAACATCGGGCTACTGTCAAATCCGAACGCCCCACAAATTTGGAAATTGCACGATTCGATCTACGGGAAAATGGAGGCACTTTCAAACACAGTCATGTTCTGATTACTGTCTCACACAAGTACGCGGTATCTCCGTGTTCTTCACGGTAATCACTTAACAGTTGGTGCTGTTCACGCCCCTTACGTACCCTACTAGGCCTGATAACAACTATAAAATTTAACAACACTACTGCATTCCCGCAGCCACTCTACCTGTTGCAGAGATTTCTAACTCCAGTCATTTACCCTCCACCACTTAAATTTTGATTAATAATCACCATCGGCAACCGAACACTTCCAGCATAAGAAGTCACCCTCATTCTGCCAACGGCCTTGTCAAAGAGGGGGAGGACTGGACAGAGGTTCAGGACGCTCTCTTGTCCTTGGGGTAGGAAACTGCCTCTAAAGACAGAAGAAGCACTAATGATCAACAGCATGAGGATGGAGAAAGCAATGGAAACCACTTCATTAAAGACACATAAGGTATCCACAGGACATATGACCTGTAACTGAAAAAGTGTCATGATGATCTATCCATTGGCGACAGATTCCAGAACAGCCCCCCATTCGCATCTGTGGCAGGGAACTGCCAACGAGGAGGTGACTATGAGGAAAAGATTGAATAACTAACGAAAGGATAACGTTCTACGAGTCGGGGCGTGAAATGTCAGAAGTTTTAATGTGGTATGGAAGCTAGAAAATCTGAAAAGGGAAATACAAAGGGTCAATCTAGAAATAATAGGGCTTGGTGGAGTGAAATGGAAACAAGTCAAGGGTAGGGTAACATCAAAAACAGCAGAAAATGGGTTAACGGGAGTAGGATTCCTTATGAATAGGATGGTGGGGCAGAGAGGGTATTACTGTGAACAGTTCAGTGATAGGGTTGTTCTTATCAGAATCGACGTTAAACGAACACCGACAACGATAGTTCAGGTACACATGCGGACGTCGCCAGCTGAAGGTGAAGAGATAGAGAAAGTATACGAGGATATTGAAAGGGTAATCCAGTACGTAAAGGGAGATGAAAATCTAATAGTCATGGGGGCCAGAATGCAGTTGTAGGGGAAGGAGTAGAAGGAAAGGTTACAGCAGAATATGGGCTTGGGACAAGAAATAAAAGAGGAAAAAGAGTAAGTTGTGCAACAAATTTCAACTAGTAATAGCCAATATTCTGTTCAAGAAACACAAGAGGGTGAGGTATACTTGAAAAAGGCCAGGTGATACGGTAAGATTTCAATTAGATTACTTCATGGTTAGAGCCACTGGACTCGCATTCGGGAGGACGACGGTTCAATCCCGCGTCCGGCCATCCTGATTTAGGTTTTCCGTGATTTCCCTAAATCAGTCCAGGCAAATGCCGGGATGGTTCCTCTGAAAGGGCACGGCCAACTTCCTTCCCCATCCTTCCCTAATCCGATGAGACCGATGACCACGCAGTCTGGTCTCCTTCCCCAAACCAACCAACCAACCAACCAACTTCATGGTTAGACAGATATTTTGAAATCTCATACTGGATTTTAAGACTTACCCAGGAACAGATATAGACCCAGATCACAATTTTTGAGTTTAAGAGATCAGTCAGGAAGAATCAATATCCAAAGAAGTGGGGTACGGAAGTACTAAGGAATGACGAAATACGCTTGAAGTTTGCTAAGGCTATAGTTATAGCAATAAGGAATAGTTCAGTATCCAATACAGTTGAAGAGGAATGGATATCTCGGGCAATCACAGAAGTTTGAAAAAACAAAACAAAAAACATAGATACGAAGAAGGTGACTGCGAAGAAACCGTGGGTACCAGAAGAAATACTTCAGCTGATCGATGAAAGAAGGACTCACAAAAATGTTCATGGAAATTCAGGAATACAGAAATATGAGTCTCTGAGGAATGAAAGAAACAGGGAGTCCAGGGAACCTAAGACGAAATGGCTGCACGAAAAATGTGAAGAAAACGAAAAAAACATGATTGTTGGAAGGATTGCCTCAGGATATACGAAAGTCAAAAGAACCTTTCGTAAAATTAAAATCAAGGGTGGTAACATTAAGACCGTAACGGGAATTCCACTGCTAAATGCAGAGGAGAGAGTAGATAGGTGGAAGGAGTACATTGAAGATTTCTATGAGGGGGAAGATCTGTCTAATGTGATAGAAGAAGAAAGAGGAGTCGATTTAGAAGAAATACGGGATCCAGTATTAGAATCAGAATTTAAGAGAACTTTGGAGGACTTAAGATCAAATAACGCAGAAGGGATGGACAAAAATCCATCAGAAATTCTAAAATAAATAGGTTAAGTGGCAACAAAACGGCTATTCACGTTGGTGTATAGAATGTATGAATCTGGCGACATACAATCTGACTTTCAGAAAAATGTCATCCACAAAATTCCGAAGACTGTAAGAGCTGACAAGTGTGAGAATTGTCGCATTCATCCAAGATGCTGACAAGAATAACATACAGAAGAATGAATAAGAAAATAGAGGAGGTGTTAGATGACTATCAGTTTGGCTTTAGGCAAGGTGAAGGCACCAGAGAGGGAATTCTGACTTTGCCGTTGATAATGGAAGCAAGACTAATGAAAAACCACAGCATGTTCATAGAATTTATCGACCTGGAAAAAACGTTCGACAATGAAAACTGGTACAAAGTGTTCCAAATTATGAGGAAAATAGGGGTAAGCTGTAGGGAGAGAGCTATAGGGAGCAAAGAGGAAATAATAAGAATGGACGATCAAGAACGGAGTGCTGGGATTGAAAAAGGTGTAAGACAGGGTTGTAGTCTTTCACCCCCTACTGTTCAATCTTTACATCGAAGAATGAATGGTTCAGGAGTGGAATTAAAATTCAAGGTGAAAAGATATCACATGATACGATTCGCTGATGATATTGCTATCCTGAGTAAAAGTGAAGAAGAATTACATGATCTGCTGAATGGAATGAACAACTTGATGAGTACAGAATACGGACTGAGAGTAAATCGAAGGAAGATGAAAGGAATGAGAAGTAGCAGAAATGACAACAGCGATAAACTTGACAGCAGGATTGCTGGTCACAAAGTAGATGAAAAGGAATTCTGCTACCTGGGCAGTAAAATAATCAACGAGACGGAGAAAGGAGAACATCAACAGCAGACTAGCAATGCCAAAAAGAGTACTCGTGGCCAAGAGAAGCTTACTAGTGTCAAACATAGGCCTTAATTTGAGGAATAAATTTCTGAGAATGTGCTCTTTGAGCCCAGCGTTGTACGGTAATGAAACATGGACTGAGGGAAAACCGGAACAGAAGAGAATCGAATCATTTGAGATGTGGTGCTACAGGCGAATATTGAAAACTAAGTGGACTGATAAGGCAAGGAATGAGGAGGTTCTGCGCATAATAGGGGAGGAAAGGAATATTTGGAAAACATTCACAAGGAGAAGGGACAGGATGATAGGACATCTATTAAGACATTAGGGAATGACTTCCATGGTACTAGAGGGAGCTGTAGAGGGCAGGACAGAGATTTTAATGCATCCAGCAGATAACTGAGGACGTAGGCTGCAAGTGCTACTGTGAGGAAATTTGTGGTAAAGTCTTATGGGACCAAACTGCTGAGGTCTTCGGTCCCTTAAGCTACACACTACTTAATCTAACTAAAACTAACTTACGCTAAGGACAACACACACACACATCCATGCCCGAGGGAAAACTCGAGAACTCCGACGGGGGCAGCCGCCCAGACCGTGACAAGGCGTCATCGACTGCGCGGCTACCCCGCACAGCGCTACTATGAGATGAAGAGGTTGGCAGAGAAGAGGAATTCGCGATCGGCAGCACCAAACCAGGCAGAAGAATGGTGACTCAAAAAAAAAAAAAAAAAGTCATTTACATGCCCATCGATGGTGTGTGCGCATACGAAGTTGCATTGACCTCTGACCTCGTCTTCTGCGTGTTTAACTTTTCTTTGTCAGGCAATGTATTCGTACTTGTCAATTAAAACTCACTGTATCCATCTGTCAATATTTTAAGATATTGTAATAGCGGTCCATTCGCAGAAAAAGTGCAGATGAAGATTGATCCCCATAATAGTGCATAAATATGGCCACGCAGGTAAAATTATGCAAAACAAAACAGCATTGAACTCCGCCACAACAAAGTTCATGCTGCACATAGTAAATCTATTAATAGATCACTAAATTATAAGGGTTTTTGTGCTGAATTCTGCTCCCACCGAAACGCCGCCGAAAAGAGAGTACAACCAAACACTCAAATGCTGACGAGCCTAGTAGTATGATAGACAGTTATCTCCGAGAACAAACTGCCAGCCAAACATTCGCACGTCTGAAAGACTGACAAACCACGTAGTCAGGCACGCTAATGGAATAGTAACGTCTATTAAAGACACAAATATTTAAGCAGAAACAGAGTTCGCCTATTAAAAGCGTAAACACAGATGTCACACAGTTAATGCAATGCATACCACAAAATTTGTCAACAAAAAATCCCTCTGCTATGGAGGAGAATGTGCTTGGTCTCCTTGCAGATATTTCGAACAATTTTTTAAAAAAAGTAAAAGTAAATGAGTTAAGAAAAAATTCACTGTGAAAGATGTGTAGGTGACTTCTCACTGTATTCCATGGCAATAACAGTGAACTCTTATCACGTACTGAAATAATAGTGTGCTTCCGGTTGTTCAGCCAAGCTGTTATATCCATTTTTTGCACATTATTTCTACGACTGACCCAGTGATCTTCTTCTGGTGCTGCAAGTTTTGCTGTTATGTCTGCTCGCTGCTTGGACTCCAACTACACTGTAAACTGTAGTTAATCTCTCACCTTTATTTATAGCTGATTGTCAATTCGACTCACGGACTCAACTATGGCATTTGATGCTCTTTTCTTTTTCAGAGTCCATACCGATACCCCTTGAAACGCACAATCTCTCAGTGTTTCGCAGTTCTGGTGGATGTGATGGCCTACGAGGTCTATAAAACTCAGTGCCGAACGCGAAGCCTTATTTAAATTAAAATCTCTGTCACTGTATTAGGCTTCCCAAAATCTTGCCCTTGTTTAGCAATGATGTCTCCAGGAAAATAGTTTAGTTAGTAGTGCTTCTTCCTTACTGCTAGTTTGTTGCGGCTTAAGTGCCATGCTCAAGAAAATCTGTAGATGTTGCTTTTGGTGAGTCTACTTACGCTTATAAAGTTGTACATAAAAGTCAGTTTACATATACACTTACAACTAGTTGGAATAGGCGCCCATACTGGATCAGCGAGTAAACTTTCGACTGTCTGTCTGTACCTGCGTAAATTGTGCGGATTTTTTTCTTTTTTCGTGAAATACTTTTGGGAGCTAGAATGACTCTTTGATGTTAGTTGTGTCTCATTGATATTATAATATCGTCATGATTTGTATCAATGGTTATCTTTTGTTGTCGTTTACTGTTTGTTTACAGCCGTTCTCGTTTTAGAAAACGTCAATAAAATTTTCTAGATAACTTTTATGTTTAAGATCGATTTCTTCGTTGTCAATGTCGTTTGGGTAATTTTTTATGGCGTATATACATCTAACTGTTCCTCAATGATCATAGCATGTCCTTTTGGTATTCTGTGTACGATTCCAGTGGATTTACAATACGTTGTGCTTTGTGGTTTTGGTTTTTTAAATGCAAGGAAAAGCTTGATGGATTGCTGTCGCAATTTGTTGCGTGTTCTTTAAATCTAATGCCGAAGTTTCGTCCCGTTTGGCCAATATACAATTTAGCGCAGCCTTCACAAGAAATTTTTTAGTTGCCTTGGTTGGCAAAATTAGGAATCTTAACTTTCCCAGATATGATTTTCGTCTTAAGATTGTTGGTTTTTCGGAATGCAAATTTTTTGGTTGTTTTAAGATTTGGTCTATTTTATTCGATTTTTTTCCGAATTATATTGTAGATGCGTATGTTGCTTTTTCTTTAGTTTTGTTTTCTTTTGCTGATTTTATGTCCTTGAGACAAATGTGGAATAAAGTAAACTAAATATTAAACAAAACAACCACAAATCTGGAATTCTGAACGAACAACAATCTAAAGATAAAATCTGATCCGGAAAAACCAAAATTCATGAGTTTTCCTACCCAAGCACGTGCAAAACTTAATGTAGCAACTGCGCCAAGCTCTATTGGGTCAAACGCTACGAAACTTCAACATCAGATTTAAAGAACTGACAACAGTTTGCGACAGCAATCAATCAAGCTTTTATCTATATCTAAAAAACCATAAAGTACAACATACCGCTAATGCATTGCAAGTTCGACACAGAATACCAAAAGGATATGCTATGATCATCGTGGAAGAATTAAATATATATATGCAGATGAACAATCATCCAAACGATGTTCTCAATGAATAAATCGATCTTAAACATAAAAATTATATGGAAAGAATTATTAACGTTTTGGAAAACTAGAACGGATAAAAAAATACAGTAAACGAAAACAAAAGATAACCAGAGATACAAATCATCATGGAGGTAAAAAAAGAAGGGGGTTGTCATTACTTTATAAACCTGAAGTAAACGTTCGACATATTACATAGCCCAAAACATTAGGTTCACCGCATTTGTACCTCCATGGTTTACTGCGGTGGTACTTCCCCGTGATGTTCCTCTGATATGCCCGTGCCCAGTTTCGACCGTTGGGGACATTTATAGACTTTTGTGGTCATATCTCAAATAGGCCCTATGACTGTGTCGAGGCGTAGTTGTTTCATCAAAAATAACAGCTTGCTTCATTTAAGGGTGTATAAACCGATCCGATCTTAATCTAAAGTTTAAACGAACCACATTTCCAGAATGCGATTTTCACTCTGCAGCGGAGTGTGCGCTGATATGAAACTTCCTGGCAGATTAAAACTGTGTGCCCGACCGAGACTCGAACTCGGGACCTTTGCCTTTCGCGGGCAATTGCTCTACCAACTGAGCTACCGAAGCACGACTCACGCCCGGTACCCACAGCTTTACTTCTGCCAGTATCTCGTCTCCTACCTTCCAAACTTTACAGAAGTTCTCCTGCGACACTTGCAGAACTAGCACTCCTGAAAGAAAGGATATAGCGGAGACATGGCTTAGCCACAGCCTGGGGGATGTTTCCAGAATGAGATTTTCACTCTGCAGCGGAGTGTGCGCTGATATGAAACTTCCTGGCAGATTAAAACTGTGTGCCCGACCGAGACTCGAACTCGGGACCTTTGCCTTTCGCGGGCAAGTGCTCTACCAACTGAGCTACCGAAGCACGACTCACGCACGGTACCCACAGCTTTACTTCTGCCAGTATCTCGTCTCCTACCTTCCAAACTTTACAGAAGTTCTCCTGCGACACTTGCAGAACTAGCACTCCTGAAAGAAAGGATATAGCTCAGTTGGTAGAGCACTTGCCCGCGAAAGGCAAAGGTCCCGAGTTCGAGTCTCGGTCGGGCACACAGTTTTAATCTGCCAGGAAGTTTCATATCAGCGCACACTCCGCTGCAGAGTGAAAATCTCATTCTGGAAACATCCCCCAGGCTGTGGCTAAGCCATGTCTCCGCTATATCCTTTCTTTCAGGAGTGCTAGTTCTGCAAGTGTCGCAGGAGTACTTCTGTAAAGTTTGGAAGGTAGGAGACGAGATACTGGCAGAAGTAAAGCTGTGGGTACCGGGCGTGAGTCGTGCTTCGGTAGCTCAGTTGGTAGAGCACTTGCCCGCGAAAGGCAAAGGTCCCGAGTTCGAGTCTCGGTCGGGCACACAGTTTTAATCTGCCAGGAAGTTTCATATCAGCGCACACTCCGCTGCAGAGTGAAAATCTCATTCTGGAAACATCCCCCAGGCTGTGGCTAAGCCATGTCTCCGCTATATCCTTTCTTTCAGGAGTGCTAGTTCTGCAAGTGTCGCAGGAGTACTTCTGTAAAGTTTGGAAGGTAGGAGACGAGATACTGGCAGAAGTAAAGCTGTGGGTACCGGGCGTGAGTCGTGCTTCGGTAGCTCAGTTGGTAGAGCACTTGCCCGCGAAAGGCAAAGGTCCCGAGTTCGAGTCTCGGTCGGGCACACAGTTTTAATCTGCCAGGAAGTTTCATATCAGCGCACACTCCGCTGCAGAGTGAAAATCTCATTCTGGAAACATCCCCCAGGCTGTGGCTAAGCCATGTCTCCGCTATATCCTTTCTTTCAGGAGTGCTAGTTCTGCAAGTGTCGCAGGAGAACTTCTGTAAAGTTTGGAAGGTAGGAGACGAGATACTGGCAGAAGTAAAGCTGTGGGTACCGGGCGTGAGTCGTGCTTCGGTAGTTGGTAGAGCAATTGCCCGCGAAAGGCAAAGGTCCCGAGTTCGAGTCTCGGTCGGGCACACAGTTTTAATCTGCCAGGAAGTTTCGAACCACATTTCGTTCGTAACTACAACCATTCAAGCAATATTTTCCTTTGTATACATGAATTGTGATTGTGCTGTTTACTTTTATTCTTTCCTTTATTTTTCATTGCTTTCCATACTGCAAACGCTGACATCCGCGCCACCCTGTATTAACGGTCTCGTCCCCGTACAACACACTGCTACGTGACCGCGCTTAACTTAGGTGCGGCGTCTCATGCCCTAAAATTCTCCCGCCGATAATTTTTCATTGTTCACATTTCCTCCTTTAAAAAATATTCTCGCTAGAACAACCAGAGAAAGCGGTCATGTGTGTGTGAATTTTGTATGTGTGAATGTATTGATACGCCCGCTAAACCCGCTGGGCAGAGCAGGTAATTAGGATTGTGGAAAGGGCCAGATAAGTTTGGGGTCAATTTCACCTTCTAATTGAAATTTATTTTAATTTACTAACATTTACAACCAAAGCGGCACATAGCCGTACCTTTATCAAATGCAACTCTTTCACAGCTGAAGGCCTCCAAACAAGACATCTTAAAAATTAACAAGATAAAAATGCAATTAAAATATCAAATAAAATAATTAGAAAACATATCACAGCTAGGTGGAAAGCCTCGAGGCAAAGTAGATAGAACAAACATATGCGAGGTGCAATAGAAATGGCTGAAGGCCACAAGTTTCAAAATTTTAAAATATATTACCATAATCTTTTAAAGGCGGAAGACCGCAATGTTTAAGCTTGAAAGATAATTTTAAGAATAAAGTTGCAAGGCTGAAAGTCCACAATTTTCCAAGATTTAAAATAAAAATATAACCATAAGCCTTAAATTTCAAATAGCTGAAAACGTAATTAAACACTGGTGACAAAAACAATAAAGACAACGGTACTCAGAAGCCTCCAGGGAGGTTGGTCTGCCCTTGTTCACTTAGGTGAGACAGGTGGTGAACCCAACTACAATTGATCCGTAGGAACCCAACCAGGGGACAACCACGGACCAACCGACACAATGATTTGCTTGCCATCAATCAGTACGTGAGAAAAACACAAAGGTTATGAACGTGATAATCCACAATGAAGTATGTATTAGCTGTCAAAATTACACACCATGTTGGACAGCGACAATAGGTGAGGAAAGGACGCTGCCTGAAATTACGTTAGTGGCGGCAGATAACCGGAACACTAACGGCCACAAGGCAGAAAATTCCGCTGGTGCCATCGAATTGTAGTCAACCAATGTAGTTAATTGCACCGCATGGCGGCTAAATTTCAGCAACAGAAACAATCGGTGTTGCTCACAGGAAAACCAAACAGCGAACCACTGAAACGAACCACTAATCAACTTTTACGGCCTGGGTCGGTGAACCATGAAGCTCGTAGCGATTGGACAGCTCCACACACACTCCGACACTGTGCAGGGACCCAGCCGACTGCACTGCAAGGAGATAACTTCCTGGTCCGCAGCAACCGACCGACTCCCTGCTAGTCCGTCCGCGACTGCTGCTCCGTCGCGACTGCCCTGCTGGTGCGTCTCCCACTCACTTCCAGACACACGACGGCGGAAATACTGGCTCGGACCCAACCATGCAGAGGAAACACGCCTACTGGCAAAGTGACATCCCTACACCAGGAAAGGACCGACCCAAGTTCCACAAGATGGTAACTGAAGGGGCCCACAGGCGCTCGGAGAACCAGTTACACGTCGCCCAATGACACGACCGACCTGTCAGAGTCAATACGCCGACAACATTTAAAACAACTTGTCAATCAAAATGACTCAAACTACACACAGAAACTGACAAACACTTGTATGAAGACCTAAACGATACCCAACAGTCACTAAGCACGCACTAAGAAACACACACACACACACACACACACACACACACACACACACACACACACATACACATACACAGCCGACTCGTGAACAATCGGCGAGCCAAAACGCGTCGTCCGGTAGGACGACCAACCGACGACCCCTGAATACCGTGACCTTGCTCAAGTGATGCGTGGCTGCAATAGACGGGTGAGCCATGTCGAAGCAGTCCTCACTGCTGCTCCAACCCAACTCCGCGACTGGCAGGTCCGGTTGGTCCGTGGTTGTCCCCTGGTTGGGTTCCTACGGATCAAGTGTAGTTGGGTTCGAGCAAAGATACTACGAGAGGGGACATATCGATACGCGCTGCTAGCGCCGGTCACAGTCAGGCAAAGCAGCAGCTCAGTGACAGTAGTAATTTAAATTAACTTAGTGAGGTGGTAGTACGTTGAAAACAGGGTGTAAAATACATTATGGTGGGAACACGAGCCACGCACGGCTCATGTATGAATGTGTGTCTGCGTGCTTTTCTTCCATTCCAAAGAAGGCGTTGACAGAAAACTTATGTCGACCTCTTTTCGTCGTTATCTGGCTGCTGTATCGCGTTTGAGTAGTGATCTATCCAAATCACAGTACATTTATTCCCTTGTGAAGTTTTGTTGTAAATAATACTATTACTGTAATGTGAAAATCGTGATGGGCAGGAATTACTAACATGTCTGTCTTTAATTAAAAAACAAAGAACTGATAAAAGATCAGCATGGAGGCGTATTCACAAATAAAATTAATGTTAATAAAAATTATTCGTTCCACATCATTACGATTTAACTCTATTCTGTTTGGAGCTATACCGCTATGCAGTTCTGTATCTTTGATATTTCAATAATAGTTCGCTAAATAACTAACTGCTGGTATATCACAAAGAATGGTAAGCCTTACATACTTTGAAAACCTCAAAATGAAGTTCTAAACTAAAATAAAACTGATGGTCAAAGTAGACGTACATTCGAATTGTGATATGTTTGGTTATTCCTGAAAAGCTGGGAGAGTTATTGGCGCGAAATAAACCGGGAAAATAAGCAAATGGACTACTTTGGAAAGTTAGGCTTATATATTACACAGATTAGTCTACCATTACTAAAAAAATGCCTCACATACATGTTAAAGCGAAATATGCTGTTAATCGGATTAATAATGTTGCACAATGCTGAAACGTGTTTAAAAATAGGTTTTCCCCCTTAAACTGCTGTTATAGGTCACACACTGAAAGAGGCATCTTAGGTAATTATTCAAAATGAGAAGCTGTGTAAGCTATAGTGAAACTAATGCACTGGCAGTATAATAAAACAAGAACTCTATTCTGCATGGAGGTGTACCTCTATGCAACTCTGTTTATTTCACATTTCAATAATCGTTAACTTTATTGACATGCACAAGGTACGATAGCATGCCTTCCTTCTTTCCTCATTACACACGCTTATGAGCTGGAGCAGAACACTTAGGTTAAATTTTTGCAAACGTGAATATTACAAATGTTGTGCATATGTGTTGAACGCTGAAAATGTAACGAACAAGGAGCAGTACCAGTAAGCAAACTAGCATTGACTCCGGAGTTCCAGCTTCATTTGCTACCAATACAAATACAGTAAAAGAAGAATAAGGGGATCACGAAAGCATGCTTTTCACTTCATTTCCTTCTCTTCTTGCTTATTCGAAATATATCAAGAAAAAAGAGTTTACATTAACGATGCCAAAAGTTTCTCTTACAGAACAAATACACATTCAAGAACAGAAGAAAATTGAAAATTGCCTTGTCGGCACTATGTTATTCATGTAAGCACTGTAATTTTTAGTATGTAAAACAGTTGTTGCTTGCAACTGCTAAAACAAGAAGCTATCGTAAACAGTGGTCCCCTAATGTTTTGGGCTATATAATCCTCCGCTGGGCAAGTGGGGGTCTCTTGAGATGCCATACCGTCTGTACTTTTTGCACTTCACGCAATGCTCATGGTCCCTGACATCTCTTCTGTAGATATGATCTAACTGGTCACTATGCAGAAATACCATTAGTTAAGTGTTTCTTTAATTTATGATAACTTTGTCAGGGAATCAACGAAAGTGGGTACTTGGTGGTCTTCAGAGACACCAGTGTTGTCGGCTAATGACTGAAGCTGGTAGAACATATTAACAATAATCTCATTATTTGTTTTTAGATTTACGGTTTCTATATGTATATGATACTGTTCATTAAAAGAAAGAATTATGAAAATTGTGGAAAGTGTAGGAAAAATTATTGTCTGACATTTCCACAGTGAAAATATTTCTGACCTGAATAATGAAAATTACTGCCCCCGGATAGTAAAGAGGCGGAAGGCAGTGACATAATGTAAGAGGAAGATAATCCTTTTTACATTTGGAGGGAAGTGTCCATGTCGACAATACGTGAAAAGCAAGCCTGCTAAAATGACATAAAAATATGGTGGTCTTGCGATTCTAGAAACGAATTTCCACTAAATGGCAAGGTCCTTTTTCCAGTGAAAAATTATTTCACTAGAAAAGGAAATGATTTGGTAAAAAGAGCCTCCAACTGAGTGCCAAACTCCGTCTCATAATGTAATTGAGGATTTACGTGGTCCTAACGCGGCACACTCTAGTTCAGTAAAAGAATCCCTAAAGCTCCTAATTACCGCAGAAATAATATCTGTCGCAGGGGGCAAACTGACAGAGAGGCTAGGCTAGTCTACAACAAGTGGAATGAAGATTATCATAATAGTATACCTAACGTGTGGAAGAAACTAGATGGGAAAGAATCAGACGCCTACATTGGTTTGCTTCTGTCCTGTAGAGCCTACGTATCAGGGAGGGAGGACTTGAGTTAACAGTGGAACGACGAATATGTTAGGCCTGTTTTCAGGGCACCAATGCGCCTGAAAATATTTCAAACTATCCCACGTTTTCTCAGATTTGTCAATAAGGGAACAAGGGCATATCGGAGGATTAATGATAAATTAGTTGCATTTATAGACATTTGGGAAACGTTCATTTCATTGTTTTCTTCGATTTACAGTCAGGACTTTGATATACCTGTTGACGAGCAGCTTTTTCATTTGGAGGGAAGTGAGCATTTCGACAATACGTGAAAAGCAAACCTGCTAAAACGATATAAAAATATGGTGGTCTTGGGGTCTAGAAATGCACTTCCACTAAATGGAAAAACAACCTGGCGAAGAGACTGAAGTAAATCAGGCTTCCAGCGTAATAAATAGTCTAACTGCAAAAACAGAACGGTAAAGGCCATAACATTGTAGCCGACAATTTTTTCAGTAGCGTACCCTTTCTGAGGGAACTGCTCACAGTGAAAACCACCTATGTTAGAACTCTAAGAAAAAAACATGATTGAAATTCCTAAGGAGATACAGCCACATTGTTTAAGAAACGGAAATTTATCTGTTTTTGGATTTCCTGATTCCGTATCGCTAATAATACCAAAGAAATCGTCAGCAGCTATACTTGTCTCCCCCCTTCAGTTATCAAAATTGTTGTAGGTGATGAAAAGAAGCATTATAACAAACGTAAGGTAGGGGGGGAGGGTTAACACCGTGGATAAACTTGTGGGCACTTATAGCGTGAACACAATACCAAGCGTTGTCCTCTTGTACTATTCTACAATATGATCAGCATTACTGAAATCGCTGCAGTGACTATATGGTTGTATCATCACCCACGAAGTATGTTTTGAAATCAGAAGAGATAGCAGTTTATGGTGCCAATTAGGACGGCAGTTTGTGCACCCTTACAGCAACATAAGGCTACTTGGCAGGAGGTGTTTTCGAAAGGGAGCGAAGTGGTCTTTTTGCCCTTTGCTATGACTATGAGCCTAAAGGACACAGTGCACCTATAAATCACCAATCCACCAATAAAGACAAAAGATATTGCCGGCCGGAGTGGCCGAGCGGTTAAAGGCGCTACAGTCTGGAACCGCACGATCGCTACGGTCGCAGGTTCGAATCCTGCCTCGGGCATGGATGTGTGTGCTGTCCTTAGGTTAGTTAGGTTTAAGTAGTTCTAAGTTCTAGGGGACTGATGACCACAGCATTTGAGTCCCATAGTGCTCAGAGCCATTTGAACCATTTGAACAAAAGATGTTCTGTGCGTACAAGATCGGTAGTCAAAAAATGAAAACAATTTTTAATAACTGTGGGAAATTTGTATGCAGTTCCCATTCCGGACAG
This sequence comes from Schistocerca nitens, assembly GCF_023898315.1. Classification (NCBI taxonomy): domain Eukaryota; kingdom Metazoa; phylum Arthropoda; class Insecta; order Orthoptera; family Acrididae; genus Schistocerca; species Schistocerca nitens. Next base: position 547,779,665 of record NC_064618.1, read on the forward strand.
ATTTTGATGTGGCTCATAACGTGATAAACGCAAATAAGTGTGTTGTGTTACCATGACCATTTCTAAACACAGTGAAAGAAGAACAGCTGTTCCTTTGTGTTGACGTTCGCATTTTTTCCATTTTTTACGATCACTATAGAAATAACAAAAAGTGAAAAATACAAAATATATTTGAGTTGTCTTCAAAATCGTAAAATGAAACAGGATGTCCTGAAAATATTTAATAATTAAGAATAACAACAGCTTGTAAATTGTAAAAACATAAACAAAGTTACTGTAACAAAAAATAATATAAAACAAAACGCTGCAAGATATATAATGTTGAATGTTCTCCCATACAACATAAAAACAAATTTTCATTTGACATTTACGATCCACTAATAATAAAATCAGTGTTGAATATAACAACTTGAATGAAGAGAAAACCGAATAATAGATGAAGTGCTCCAGTAACACTAACAGGGGTCTTGAAAGTGCCAAGTCATGTAACTTTTCCAATGCTCCCAGCGAAGTTTAACTAGTAGTGCTTTTCCCTTACGACAAACCCGTTTCTGCTATAGCACCATTCTGAAGTAAACCTGTAAAAGTTGCAGTTGGTGAGTTTATTTACGCTTATAAAAGTTATACATATGGGTCAGTTTACATAAGTACTTACGTCTTGTTGGAGTAGATGCCCATGTTGCATTGGCGAGTAAACTGTCGACTTGTCGACTGTCTGTTTGTATATAGACTGTTATAAGTCACGTAATTTTTGTTTGTGTAGAATTTTTTCTATGAAAAACTTTTAGCAGATAGACTGACCGTTTATTCTCGTTGACGCTTAATGTTTACAGTGTAATCTTTGCTAATCAATGACGTTCGTTGTGTTTCATTGGTATTCTAATTTCATTCTGACTTCGGGGAAGTAAAGAAAAGAAGGGAGATGGCGTTATAGACTTACGCTGTACGTTGTTTTGAAGCTAGAGTGGGCGAGACTTACCGCCATAGAATGCTGTACACACCTGGATTTCGGAGACCTAGATCATCTTAAACATTACAAAGAAATACTGTATGCAAAATGGAAACAACAACTCCGCTGAACACCAGGAAGAATACCACAAATCAATCTTGCCAAGAAAACATGAGCGATCACCTATTGAAAGAGTTTTACTAACTGGAACACTACAGTTTGCCGCAGAATATATAACACACAAATCCGTGCACTTCTTACAATTAACAGCCACTAACAAAGAAAATGAAAAATTCCATTTAAAGGGGACCGAAGTCTACCGGATGCAAATAGAAATTTCTCATCACATCGCCAAAATGCACACAAATAGGCGCCTTTCAGATCCACATCACACAGGATACACATTTTATATTAAAATAATATACCCTGCAATGGGAAACAGTATCAGAGTGGTACCAAGAAATATCACGGCTGCGGAACGTAGGTGAAATTTAAATTACTCATCAAGAACAGAATTCAAACAGGAAACACACCACTGGTAATACACACATGTGCAAGCATATGACACCTAGAAAATGTTTCACAGGAAATATGTTTTCTCACCACTAATTAACTTGTTCCTTGGCAGAATAATATATGTAATTCCACCGACATGTACCTGATGATGAGGCAATATGTTCCAGAATCATTTTCAAGCATGGAATGAAACACAAGTTTCACTGAAGACCGATTTCGCACTCCAACCAAATTTCTGCATGTGGAAATTCACAACGATAAACTTGTGAGGGTAGCAACCTCTGACTAAATAAATAACTGTTGCTGGCTTCTCCAAACAATGGTGGCTGCTGAGAATCAATTGCTGTCATTGGTACAGTGGTCCTACCAACTCATTTAACTAGTTCAGTCATTAAGCCTGTTTAGAAAACCGAAGTTTCATACATACTTCTTCATACATACGATAGTTCTTGTTATAAGCATCTATAATCACGAAATCTGCGCTTATAATGGGCTGTCTTAGTATAATTTCCATCGGACAATACATTTGCAAAAGCAACACTCGTGTTACAGTGCTAATTTTTTGCAAGTGTTATGACAATTAAGTATTTTAAATAAAAAGAAAATTAAAAATGCTAATTTTAGATCTTCTTTCCTTTTATTTCTGATGAGATGTATAGTACAGAACAGATTTCGGTATTTAGACCGTAGCCGAAAATGTTTGATTCCATCTCGCCGTATGTAGAAGTCATGAGAATAATCCTATACAAGTTTCAAGAAATAAGTCAGATTCCTCAAAGCAGCTGAGATGTCTTCCACGCACTCTGTCCAATTATTTGCCGCATGCGCTAGTTAGCTGCAGTTCAGTGGTTGGTGACGTAACGCAGCTTACGTACGCACGGCTCAGTTATCAGTTTACGCAACTAATCACCGTGCGTAGCCGTGCAGCTGGCACGTGGCCCTGGAAACAGCCAACATCGGGCACTGGCCGAATATTCCGCAGTACATCCGGCAACCGAGGAACACCCAAACGTGCGGACCTCCAGAATTCATCCCGATCCATACTTTCGTCCTACCATCAAATACTTATCGTAAAGCAAGTCCGGAATTCAAGTTTACCTTTTTTATTTACGCACCATGAACGGCCAACTGCTCGGATTCTAGCAATATCTCACATTAACGAAGAGTGCACTACAGGAGAAAACAACAAATAGAAGCTTTCAGCTGCCTACTGCGATTGGGATGCGGTGTTTATTCAGTGTCGCAACAAATAATCCTAATTTTTTTTACGTACTAGTTAAGATGTATTTAGTTTTGTAATTACATTGATTAGGGTACTATGCCTTCAAAAAATTACTGGCGGCAAAGACCAAAAGTACACCGGAAATACATTGAAGCAATCAACAGGAAAGTGTGTCGACACCGTGTTTGTGCTGCGTAAATCTGCCAGACGAACCAGTAAATCTGGTTGTAAATTCTGTACGTTGCAAACAAGTGTGTATTTAAAAGTAAAGCTACAATCTCCTATGTGAGAGCTATACACAGCATGTTCTAATGTTCTGGAACTGCTTCGAAAAAATGCAAAGTTACGTTTAAAAAACATTATCGTATTACTTCTCAACTTACATCGCTTCCACACACCCCCAATAACGACGGTAGATGCTCTGAGCATCTTTCCAAAAGCTTCGAATGGAATACTAGTCAGAATTATAGTGACATACCGCTGAATCGATTCAACGTAGTCAAATCGCTTCCCGGCCTTCCTCCGTCCCTCCCTTGAATCCCCACTCACCCTCCTCCTCCATCCTTCTGATGTCAGATTTGAGTTCATTGAAGAGCATGAATAATTTGGAGAAAATTATGGACGTTACACAACTGAAATTCTATTTTTGGATAAAAACTGACGTACGAAAACCCTCCTGAGGGCCGTAAGATGACAAAGAAACAGCAGGCCATAACGCAGATCTCTTGTACTCCAAAGACATGATCACCAAACAATGAAAAAAAAGGTAAATAACCAGATCCTTCAGAAAGTGTCCTATTTTAAATATCTTCGATGTGATCCTAGTTTCGAACTTGTAGAAGATCCGAGCCAAAAACTTATCACATTGCAAGTAATTTTCAGCAAAATCCATCGTCATTTGAAACATGTAATATTCAAAGAGGCCAGAGTTCAGCTATAACGGGTAGTGGCGGTTCATGCCTTACTATGCGAAGTTATCACTCACACAGAAAAATCAAGGATCATATATGAGACTATTGAGATATAATTCAAGAGCGTTCAGAGTATATTATGTCAAAAAGGTAGATCATGTGGAAAATGAAGATTTCGTTCGGAATTGAAAATCTTTGGAGTAAATGGGAATATATCGAACTGCAGATGGAACTGAAAACACCGTAATGACCAAATGGTGGATCTAAGATTTGTTGTTGTTGTGGTCTTCAGTCCAGAGACTGGTTGGATACAGCTCTCCATGCTACTCTATCCTGTGCAAGCCTCTTTACCTCCAAATTAACTACTGCAACCTACATCCTTCTGAAACTGCTTAGCGTATTCATCTCTTGGTCTCCCTCTATTTGGATGATGAGTTCAAGAAGGGCTTCGACACACAAACGTTGTAGTTCATGGTTGTCCATATTTGCTGCAATAGGATCGCTGGATCTTGTATATTGCAAGGTAACTGCATGTGGCGTTCCAAGCAGAGTCTCCCACACTCTCTTACGCCAGTAGGTAGCACAATAGTAACATTGTTGTGGGAGCATTATTGTGGTGCATCCACTGTACTGTCATGCTCGCCTGATGCACAAGTTCATCAAAGTTGCGATTAGGCGTGGCACATGGGGCAGATTGCCCTGCACGCACCTTAGCGTTATCACCGTCTTCCTCGTTGTAACTACTTGTATGCTATGACCATCCACGCTAGCACACCGGTGTATGTGTCATTACAACCGCCGAACTGATGCGACCCAAGACGTAACCAGGTGAACCTGCACCCTTGGCTAAATTCTCAAAGCTACATTTCCCTCCACCTCTGCCCCCGGTGAATTACTCCAATTTTTTCTACGCAGATTTAACAAATCTTGTAGCTCGGTTTAATAAAAGTGGGGGAATCTTGGAAACAAATATTCTGAATGGTCTATAGGCACGATTGATGACAGATATTGCCCTCAATAAAGTAAGTATGTCATTCTACATCTACATTTATACTCCGCAAGCCACCCAACGGTGTGTGGCGGAGGGCACTTTACGTGACACTGTCATTACCTCCCTTTCCTGTTCCAGTCGCATATGGTTCGCGGGAAGAACGACTGCGGGAAAGTCTCCGTGCGCGCTCGAATCTCTCTAAGTTTACATTCGTGATCTCCTAGGGGGGGGGGGGGGTATAAGTAGGGGGAAGCAATATATTCGATACCACATCCAGAAACGCACCCTCTGGACAGCAAGCTACACCGCGATGCAGAGCGCCTCTCTTGCAGAGTCTGACACTTGAGTTTGCTAAACATCTCCGTAACGCTATCACGCTTACCAAATAACCCTGTGACGAAACGCGCCGCTCTTCTTTGGATCTTCTCTATCTCCTCCGTCAACCCGATCTGGTACGGATCCCACACTGTTGAGCAATACTCAAGTATAGGTCGAACGAGTGTTTTGTAAGCCACCTCCTTTGTTGCTGGACTACATTTTCTAGGGACTCTCCCAATGAATCTCAACCTGGCACCCGCGTTACCAACAGTTAATTTTATGTGGTCATTCCACTTCAAATCGTTCCGCAAGCATACTCCCAGATATTTTACAGACGTAACTGCTACCAGTGTTTGTTCCGCTATCATATAATCATACAATAAAGGGTCCTTCTTTCTATGTATTCGCAATACATTAAATTTGTTTATGTTAAGGGTCAGTTGCCACTCCCTGCACCAAGTGCCTATCCGCTGCAGCTCGTCCTGCATTTCGCTGCAATTTTCTAATGCTGCAACTTCTCTGTATACTACAGCATCATCCGCGAAAAGCCGCATAGAACTTCCGACACTATCTACTAGGTCATTTATATATATTGTGAAGAGCAATGGTCCCATAACACTCCCCTGTGGCACGCCAGAGGTTACTTTAACGTCTGTAGGCCTCTCTCCATTGAGAACAACATGTTGTGTTCTGTTTGCTAAAAACTCTTCAATCCAGCCACACAGCTGGTCTTATATTCCGTAGGCTCTTACTTTGTTTATCAGGCGACAGTGCGGAACTGTATCGAACGCCTTCCGGAAGACAAGGAAAACGGCATCTACCTGGGAGCCTGTATCTAATATTTTCTGGGTCTCATGAACAAATAAAGCGAGTTGGGTCTCACACGATCGCTGTTTCCGGAATCCATGTTGATTCCTACAGAGTAGATTCTGGGTTTCCAGAAATGACATGATACGCGAGCAAAAAACATGTTCTAAAATTCTACAACAGCTCGATGTCAGAGATATAGGCCTATAGTTTTGCGCATCTGCTCGACGACCCTTCTTGAAGACTGGGACTACCTGTGCTCTTTTCCAATCATTTGGAACCTTCCGTTCCTCTAGAGACTTGCGGTACATGGCTGTTAGAAGGGGGGTTAGTTCTTTCGCGTACTCTGTGTAGAATAGGATTGGCATCCCGTCAGGTCCAGTGGACTTTCCTCTGTTGAGTGATTCCAGTTGCTTTTCTGTTCCTTGGAGGACACTTATTTCGATGTCAGCCATTTTTTCGTTTGTGCGAGGATTTAGAGAAGGAACTGCAGTGTGGTCTTCCTCTGTGAAACAGCTTCGGAAAAATGTGTTTAGTATTTCAGCTTTACGCGTGTCATTCTCTGTTTCAATGCCATCATCATCACAGAGTGTCTGGATATGCTGTTTCGATGAACTTACTGATTTAACGTAAGACCAGAACTTCCTAGGATTTTCTGTCAAGTCGGTACATAGAATTTTACTTTCGAATTCACTGAACGCTTCACACATAGCCCTCCTTACGTTAACTTTGACATCGTTTAGCTTCTGTTCGTCTGAGAGGTTTTGGCTGCGTTTAAACTTGCAGTGAAGCTCTCTTTGCTTTCGCAGTAGTTTCCTAACTTTGTTGTTGAACCATGGTGGGTTTTTCCCGTCCCTCACAGTTTTACTCGGCACGTAGCTGTATACACCGCATTTTACGATTGCCTTGAACTTGTTCCATAAACACTCAACATTGTCAGTGTCGGAACAGAAATTTTCGTTTTGATCTGTTAGGTAGTCTGAAATCTGCCTTCTATTACTCTTGCTAAGCAGATAAACCTTCCTCCCGTTTTTTTAAAATTCCTGTTTGCTTCCATATTAAGGAATGCTGCGACGGTCTTATGATCACTGATTCCCTGTTCTGCGCTTACAGAGTCGAAAAGTTCGGGTCTGTTTGTTATTAGTAGGTCCAAGATGTTATCTCCAAGAGTCGGTTCTCTGTTTAATTGCTCGAGGTAATTTTCGGATAGTGCACTCAGTATAATGTCACTCGATGCTCTGTCCCTACCACCCATCCTAAACATCTGAGTGTCCCAGTCTATATCTGGTAAATTGAAATCTCCACCTAAGACACTAATTTATGTGAGATGTATTCCAGATTTTCTCTCAGTTGTTCTGCCACTAATCCTGCTGAGTCGGGAGGTCGGTAAAAGGAGCCAATTATTAACCTAGCTCGGTTGTTGAGTGTAACCTCCACCCATAATAATTCACAGGAACTATCCACTTCTACTTCACTACAGGATAAACTACTACTAACAGTGACATACACGCCACCACCGGTTACATGCAATCTATCCTTTCTAAACACCCTCTGTGCCTTTGTAAAAATTTCAGCAGGATTTATCTCTGGCTTCAGCCAGCTTTCCATACCTATAACGATTTCAGCTTCGGTGCTTTCTATCAGCGCTTGAAGTTCCGGTACTTTACCAACGCAGCTTAAACAGTTTACAATTACAATACCGATTGCTGCTTGGTCCCCGCATGTCCTGACTTTGCCCCGCACCCCTTGAGGCTGTTGCCCGTTCTGTAGTTGCCCGAGGCCATCTAACCTAAAAAACCGCCCAGTCCACGCCACACAACCCCTGCTACCCGTGTAGCCGCCTGCTGTCTGTAGTGGACTCCTGACCTATCCAGCGGAACCCGAAGCCCCACCGCCCTATGGCGCAAGTCGAGGAATTTGCAGCCCACACGGTCGCAGAACCGTCTCAGCCTCTGATTCAGACCCGCCACTCGGCACTATACCAAAGGTCCTGTTTACGATGCTGCAGATGGTGAGCTCTGCTTTCATCCTGCTAGCGAGACTGGCAGTCTTCACCAAACCAGATAGGCGCCGGAAGCCAGAGAGGATTTCCTCCAATCCATAGCGACACACATCATTGGTGCCGACATGAGCGACCACCTGCAGATGGGTGCACCCTGTACCCTTCATGTCATCCGGAAGAACCCTTTCCACATCTGGAATGACTCCCACCGGTATGCACACGGAGTGCACATTGGTTTTCTTCCCCTCTCTTGCTGCCATATCCCTAAGGGGCCCCATTACGCGCCTGACGTTGGAGCTCCCAACTACCAGTAAGCCCACCCTCTGCGACTGCCCGGATCTTGCAGACTGAGGGGCAACCTCTGGAACAGGACAAGCAGCCATGTCCGGCCGAAGACAGAGCCTGAAACCAGTTCGTCAGACAAACTGGAGACGCCTTCCGTTCGCCCTCCGGAATGTCTTTCGCCCCCTGCCACACCTCGAGACGACCTTCCACTCTACCACAGGTGAGGGGTCAGCCTCAATATGGGCAGTATCCCGGGCAGCCATAGCCGTAGTCCGATCGGGGGATGCGTGGGACGAGCTGGCCGTCCCCGACAAACCCCCATTGTCATTGTGCAAAATAAGTTTTTAAAAAATTGAAAATGAAACTAAATTTATATATCACAGTTGAAAACAGCTGCTGTACATTGGATTTAGTAGGATATCGAATAGAACACAGTTTTTATTTGGTCCTCATAAATGATTAACGATGCATAATTTATTAATCTTAAATAAAGGAAGAAAGCGTACAATAAAGAGTTTAGGAAATATAGTTTTTCAAGAATTGTATTTTCTTAAAATTTTATTTTACATTTCCTTGCTTTAAGCGAAGCAAACTTATTGATTATGTTATTGAAGTCCAGTTCAAGATATATAAATATGACAGTGCACTTTCTCCTGTACTCGACCTTAGGTCGCTTTTTATCATATTTAATTTGTTGGAACTCTGTTCACAGTATAAGGGACTGTGCTTCAAAGTAATGCCTCCGAATCTTTTATTCTGTTCTCAACACCGCTTAAAATATTACGTGTCGTGTATTACGCGGTCGACTTTCCTCCTTCTCTGACGGAAGTTGCAAACCTCTGCCGCTAGGGGCCTTCGAATTTTAGCGTGTAACGTGGTGGTGTGTAATGCATCTATGGCGACGCGTGAGAAACAGCTTGCTGTAACCGAGTTTATAACCGTCGATAACGTACTTCAATTGAAATCCCTAGAAGAACGAAAGCTGTGTACAGCGACGATAGTCTTGACATCAGTAATGTGCGACGTTGGGTTGTTGGTGCTCGTAATGAAGGAAACGGTTGTGCTACTCTTTAACATGTGTGACAGAGGTCAGAGTCTTCACCGGTTCACAACATGGTGTAACCAGTGGTTGCTCAAGGTCAATCCTTCAAAGACCCAGGCGATCATTGTAGGCAAAACTACCCCTGTCTTCCGTCTCCTCGATTTCTATACCACCATCTACAGCCGTCGTATCAACCCCACCCCCACCCCCACCCTTAACTACCTTGGCGTCACCCTTGATCGTCGCCTCTCCTGGACCCCCCATCTCCGGACAATCCAAGCCAAGGCATGCTCCCGACTCCGCCTCCTCAAGCTCCTTTCTGGCCGCACATGGGGTCTGCACCACTCTACCATCCTCCACACCTATAAATCCCTCATCCGCCCTATCCTCTGCTATGCCCATCCCGCCTGGATCTCCGCCCCTCCTACCTTCTACAAATCTCTTCAAATCCTGGAACGCCATACGCTCCGCGTAGACTATCGCATCCGACTCCCCTCCCCCTCCCCCCCCCGTGGATCCTGTATGACCTAATTCCATTCCCACACCTCCTCCTTTTCCTCAAACGGATACGGATCCTCTACAAATCCCGCAAACTTGATCTCCCTCACCCGCTTGTCTCTCCGATCCTTTCCCACCCCTGTTTGGTGCTGTGCCTGTACTCACACATCCCACCCACTCTCCATCCCTCCACACCGTACCCTTGACCAAGGTGGCTTCCGCCAACTCCCCCTCCCTGATGATGCCCTCATCCCCTCCATCTACCCCTCCTACCAACTTTGATCATGCACTTCCTCCCCCTGTGTTTTTCCTCCAGGGCACCCTCTCTCCCTTCTCTCTCTCCTCTCTTCCTCCCTCCCTCCTCTTCCCCCCAGGCTTGCCTTACCCCCCTACCTTCTTTCCTCCCCCTCCCTTCTCCTCTGCCACTGGCATCTGCACCCTCCCCCTCTCCCTCCTACCCGCACCTTTTCCCTTTGGCAGGTCCCCGGCCTTTGTACGTACCCAGAGAATCCCAGAGAATCCCATAGAACCCCAGAGAATATCACAGAGTGACCCAGGGAACTGCAACACTAAGAAGAATCGCTTCTCGGCTTTTGGCAAGATCAATGTGTAGGTGTGTATTAAAAATCAAAATTTAAATCAAAATAGATACTAAAAGTACAGTAGTATAAACGTGCTTCTGTATCTTCATGTACGGTGAAGCATGCGCCAGAGATCGTCGCCAGTGTTTGTGTGTGCCTTCGTGTTAGTGCTTAAGTGTCTCACCGTTTGTGTTCCATCGTTCACGTGCGTCATTTCTTTCTTCTCTGTTTCGTGTACCAGTGCTGAACGTTTTTTATTCGGACAATGCGCCTGTGAACGGCTACATGCATTTTAATCTGTCTGTCTACTGGTTTGTATCCACCATATTTGTTTTGTTTGTTTCGTCTCTCATTATGCTATAAGTGTTATCTGTGGCCGAAGAGCGGTAAAGATAGGTCGCTGCCGGCCTACCTTTCTTTCAAAGGTGTTTAAATAACAATAAAGGAAAAAAAAGTTCGGAGTGGGCGACCACATACGGCAACTGTTTACAAATCTTAAAGAACACCTCCGAGGACTTCACTTTCTTAGCGATGAAGCGGTGAAAGCAGAGGCGGATTTGTGGCTTCCTCGACCAGGTCGAACATTCTGTAGTGACGGTATCAACAAACTAGTCTCTCGTTTGAAGAAATGTGTTCGTCACTAGAGTGACTATGTTGAGAAATTAATATTTAGACTTGAAGAATAAAGATGTAGAACGTTAATAACGTTTGTTTTATTTAAAAAGTTTTAACCATTTTCACATAAAAAATTCAGAGACATTCCTTTTCAGCACTCCCTCGTATGTTCATATGGTCAGAGCTGGCAGGTACAGTGAAACGGAGTAGCTAGTAAGATATGATTCAAGAACTACATAGGTTTAACGTTTAATACATAGTGATTAGAAATGAAACTAGACTTTACATGCTATAGCGCGTATCAAAGTTTCATTCGCCTTGTAATAACAACGAAATACCCCGCACATAAGTAAGGCCAACTCCCAGGTGTTTTACTACACCAAATGCTTAAACACAGCCAATGACCAATAGCTGACATTGTTTGTTTACACAAGAGTTCAGCTTAGTAGAGCAGAATATACCTGTTTGTACTGTCCTCCCGAAAACGTTTCGAGACTGATTTTATTCCTTGCGTATAGGCGACGTGAGCGCAGTAACTACGTGGCAGCTTAGCTTGAACTAACAAATCCGAGAAGAGATATACATTCGATCAGTCGGTTGTGAGCAGGCATTGCCACGTAGTGGAAGTGTGACCGTAGTGTGTCAGTATTGTTGTGGTATAAGTCGTAAGACATTCTCCAGAATCTTTTGAAGTAGAGAAAAGTATATGCAAACTTCGTCCCGCACACGTTGACTTCCAAACAAAAACAAGTACGGACACGAGCAAGAAACTTGATTGAAATGTTCAAACGGTTCAAATGGCTCTAAGCACTATGTGACTTAACATCTGAGGTCATCAGTCCTCTAGACTTAGAACTACTTAAACCTAAGTAACCTAAGGATATCACACACATCCGTGCCCGAGACAGGATTCGAACCTGCGATGGTAGCAGCAGCGCGGTTCCGGACTGAAGCACCTATAACTGCTCGGTCCCAGCGGCCGGCGATTGAAATGTAAAATGCGGACAGTTCCTTTCTGCAAAAATATCGCAGGTGGCGAGGCTTGGTGTTATCGATACGAACCTACCACAAAAGGACAAAATGCAGAAACTCAAATGAAGGGTCAAGGTTTTGACGACATAATCGACCTTCAGGTCAATGTGATGACCGAGTTGAACAACATCCCAAAGAATGGCTTTTGTGGCTGTTTCATACGGTTGTTTGAAAGTTCTCTGCGTTTTACTCAAGTGGGGGAGACTATGTAGAATATCTGAATCATTAAAACCACCATCCTAACGTTTCTCCAATTTTTTATTAATGAAGTCTTGAAATTTTTTAGGTTAATGGGGTATAGGCACAACGACTTACAGGTCACATAATGTTATAAATCAGTCACGGAAGGTTTATTGTTAAACCACTTTTTTGTACACAGCGGATTGTACCAACGGATATTGGGAGCATCGAAAGTACTAGCTGGCTTTGCAAGTAAGTTACAAATTCCCTGAAACTTTTTTGGCCAAAAACAATATTTGCTTCCACACCCACCCACTTCCCTTTGAGATTCTATTGTACCGTAGAGAAATGATAGCAAGAACTCCAGTGTAGAGCTATGTAGACGGCAGATGTTAGGATACACATCTGTTAGGTAGTAGTCGTTTCTTTATTTCGCTACAAGGGTGGTTCAATATGTCTCTTAAACTTCTGCGAGAGAATCGAACATTTTTAGTGCGCCTTCATAGATTGTAAATTTGATTATTCCAAAGATAATAAAGGATTTCAACAATGTACAATGTACAGGTCATTGTTGACAGCCTATAAAATGGTCCATCGTCGACTGCGAATGAAAATGGAGAAAACCAGTTTCATGCTGTTATTAAATATTTTATCTGAACTGTTGGACTGCCGCGCAAATCAAAACGGAATTGGATGAAGTTCGCGCAGACCCTGCACCATCATTGAGGGTAATTTACTTTTTTATTAATGAATTTAAACGTGATCGGACGAACACCGAAAACGAAGTGCGCTCTGGCCGTCCAACTGCGGTCACCACAAAGGAAACCGTTGACGAAGTCCATGATATGGTACTGCAAGGCCGCGAATAATTATTTGCGAGACTGCTGCGGATGTAGGCATATCAACTATGTTGTTGTTGTGGTCTTCAGTCCTGAGACTGGTTTGATGCAGCTCTCCATGCTACTCTACCCTGTGCAAGCTTCTTCATCTCCCAGTACCTACTGCAACCTACATCCTTCTGAATCTGCTTAGTGTATTCATCTCTTGGTCTCCCCCTACGATTTTTACCCTCCACGCTGCCCTCCAATACTAAATTGGTGATCCCTTGATGCCTCAGAACATGTCCTACCAACCGATCCCTTCTTCTGGTCAAGTTGTGCCACAAACTCCTCTTCTCCCCAATCCTATTCAGTACCTCTTCATTAGTTATGTGATCTACCCATCTAATCTTCAACATTCTTCTGTAGCACCACATTTCGAAAGCTTCTATTCTCTTCTTGTCCAAACTATTTACCGTCCATGTTTCACTTCCATACATGGCTACACTCCATACAAATACTTTCAGAAATGACTTCCTGACACTTAAATCTATACTCGATGTTAACAAATTTCTCTTCTTCAGAAACGCTTTCCTTGCCATTGCCAGTCTACATTTTATATCCTCTCTACTTCGACCATCATCAGTTATTTTGCTCCCCAAATAGCAAAACTCCTTTACTACTTTAAGTGTCTCATTTCCTAATCTAATACCCTCAACGTCACCCGACTTAATTCGACTACATTCCATTATCCTCGTTTTGCTTTTGTTGATGTTCATCTTATATCCTCCCTTCAAGACACCATCCATTCCGTTCAACTGCTCTTCCAAGTCCTTTGCTGTCTCTGACAGAATTACAATGTCATCGGCGAACCTCAAAGTTTTTATTTCTTCTCCATGGATTTTAATACCTACTCCGAATTTTTCTTTTGTTTCCTTTACTGCTTGCTCAATATACAGATTGAATAACATCGGGGAGAGGCTACAACCCTGTCTTACTCCCTTCCCAACCACTGCTTCCCTTTCATGTCCCTCGACTCTTATAACTGCCATCTGGTTTCTGTACAAATTGTAAATAGCCTTTCGCTCTCTGTATTTTACCCCTGCCACCTTTAGAATACCCCTGCCACCATATCAACTAAGCGAGCGCATAATATGCTGCACGGAGGATTGGCTATGAAGAAGCTATGTGCGAACAGAATGCCGCGATTGTTCGTAGTCGACCAAAAGTGCATCCGGCACAGCATTTCAACACAAAGTGTGGCGATTTTTTTGTCACAATCCGCAAGACTTTTTGCGCCGATTTATGGCTATTGATGAAATGTGGATCCATCATTATGCATCAGAGTCAAAAGAGCAGTCAAAACAACGGACAAAGGCTAGTGAAAGTGTACGAAGAAGACAAAGAACCATTTTGTTAGCTGGTATGGTGATGACCACTGTTTTCTGGGATTCCAAAGATATAATCCTCCTCGGTAAAAGGCAGAAGGGCATGTTTCATTGTTCGATCGGTTGAAAATTGCATTGACTGGAAAAAGACCATGGTTGTCACTCAAGAAGTGCTCTTTCACCAGGATAGTGACACATCCCACACATCAGCAATAACAACGGGAAAATTGCACGAACTGGACTTTGAATTGGTTCCTTATCCACCCTACTCACCAGAATTAGTCCCAAGAGAATTCTTCATATTCCCTAACTTGAAATTTTTGCTCGCAGGGAAGAAATTTTAATCAGATGAAGGAGTTAAAGTTGCAGTTAACGAGTATTTTGCACAGTTTGACAGAACCTGTTTTCCCGATGGCTAGAAAAAGCTGGAGGGATATCCCGCTGAAGGGGCTATGTCGAGAAGTAAAGTGAGTTTACGAAACGAACATTTTCCTTGCATTTTTACCGGCCTTATCAGAACACCGTCGACTTGGACAAAGTGACACTGAAGAAATGTCATTGCGTTTACAGTGTACCTCTTCAGTCGTGTTTACAGTGTACCTTTACAGTGTACCTTTTCAGTCCTAAGTAGCAGCTAGGAACGTGAGGGTAAAAGAACTCACGTACCTCTCCGTGTTACTTCTTAAGCTGTGTTTCTTTCTTGTTTATTTTTTTAGATCAGTTTTTGCGTTCCGCCCTATGTGTTCGCCCTTTGTGCAGATCTATCTCCCAATCCCACGGTATGACCTTGGATACTACCAGCTCGAGCCCCATGGGGCTCTCTATGATGGGAAAAATGCAAACCATATTCCATTAGCCGGCCGAAGTGGCCGTGCGGTTAAAGGCGCTGCAGTCTGGAACCGCAAGACCGCTACGGTCGCAGGTTCGAATCCTGCCTCGGGCATGGATGTTTGTGATGTCCTTAGGTTAGTTAGGTTTAACTAGTTCTAAGTTCTAGGGGACTAATGACCTCAGCAGTTGAGTCCCATAGTGCTCAGAGCCATTTGAACCATATTCCATTCTGTCAAGTGTTTGGAAATGATGCGGAAAAGCACTCCTGTGTCTAACAATATTGCATTACCAGAATGAAATTTTCACTGTGCAGCGGAGTATGCGCTGATGTGAAACTTCCATAGTAGATTAAACTTTGTACCGGACCGAGACTCGAATGCGGGTCTTGTGCCTGATAGAGCACTTTCCGCGAAAGGCAAAGGCCCAAGATCGAGTCTCGGTCCAGCACACAGTTTTAATCATCCAGACAGTTTCATATCAGCGCACACTCCGCTGCAGAGTGAAAATTTCAATCTGGAAATCCCAGGCCGTGGCAAAGCCATGTCTCCACAATATAATTTCTTTCAGGAGTGCTAGTTATGGAAGTTTCGGCCGGCCGATGTGGCCGAGCGGTTCTAGGTGCTTCAGTCTGGAACTGCGCGACCGCGACGGTCGCAGGTTCGAATTCTGCCTCGGGCATGGATATATGTGATGTCCTTAGGTTAGTTACGTTTAAGTAGTTCTAAGTTCTAGGGGACTGATGACCTCAGATGTTAAGTCCCACAGTACTCAGAATCATTTGAACCATTATGGAAGTTTCGCAGGAGAGCTTCTGTGAAGTTTGGAAGGTAGGAGACGAGGCACCGGCGGAAGTAAAGTTGTTAGGAAATGTCGTGAGTCTTGCGTGGGTAAGCTCAGTTGGTAAAGCACTTGCCCGCGAAAGGGAAAGTTTCCGATTTCGAGTCTCGGTCCAGCACACAGTTTTAATCTGCTAGGAAGTTTCAAGTGTCAATATTGGATTAAATTCCCGAATGATCAACTTTCTTTTCGATGGTCTCTTTCTTTTTTGCGTATCCGGCGCATTCACAGATTTCTGAAGGCTTATGTCATACCAATGCAGATCCTCGAATCCAATGAACCACGGATGCCTGCAGGTTACACTATACGAAAGCAGAACTATGTAGCGCTGCATGGCAGGCCGTCTGCTGGGTGCTTATATTCAGTGTATATCCTATCACTATCTTCGAAGGCTCTAGTTTTCTATGGAATGCTAACTACTAACTTGTTCGATTTTGGTGTCGGTTGCTTTTGCTTTCGATGTTTTTTTTCCCCTCCACGATGTCTTCTTATGGCGACTTGGTACAAGGCGAATTGTCTTCGTTCCACTTTCTCACCTTATTATTTACGTAAAGGAACCTGTACCAATAAGCGGCAACCAGCACAGAGACCAATAATTTGCACAGCACGTTCTCTCCTGACTTTTCCAACACGATCTGCAGAACTGAGTCCGGATCCATAGCGACGTTGCCATGTAGCATTTAAGCCCAGCTCCCTATCACTGGGAGGGCTTCAGTAGTTCGAGCAAAGGCTCTATCCGTGAAATCTGTTGTATTCTCTGGATGTAGTGCCCTACAACAAATAAAAGAAATTCTATTCATACTATTTTTCTGGCAGACAGCCTCTCATATCGTTTCTGAATATTTCCGTTCTACAAAAAACAAAATTTTAGCTCTTAGTACTTGATTCATTCACAGCATATTGTCAGCGTTCTGCAAACGAAATACGTTGCGGTGATTTTGTTCTGTGGTATCGTCAAGAAAACAGATTTCACATTGGAAAATTTCTGTAGTGAAATGCATCATTCCTCCACTGTCCTCTACCGGATCTACGCTGAGGGCCCGAAATACGTCATCCAGATCTCATAATTTCAATTGTTGTGCTCATGTAAATTACAAGAATACAAATGAACACATGGTTTGAGCTTTTGTTCTTCTACAATGACAACTCAAATTAATAAGACTCCAGGGTTGATATGTTCCTGGAAGATTTCCTTGTATTAGTGAGCCATCGTCACTAAACCAGCAGCGCAACATGTGGTCGGGCACAGGTAGTGACTAGGCGGAAGTATGAACAACGAGCAAGCAGTTGCTGAGGAGATCGGCTGCAGGACCACCTACAAGGGAGCCGTGGGAGCCGGCCGAAGTGGCCGTGCGGTTAAAGGCGCTGCAGTCTGGAACCGCAAGACCGCTACGGTCGCAGGTTCGAATCCTGCCTCGGGCATGGATGTTTGTGATGTCCTTAGGTTAGTTAGGTTTAACTAGTTCTAAGTTCTAGGGGACTAATGACCTCAGCAGTTGAGTCCCATAGTGCTCAGAGCCATTTGAGCCGTGGGAAGGTAGCAGACTTCCCGAGAGTGATCTGAGCTATCTAATCGTAAACACGGCAGTTGATGATAAGGGTACACACTGGTGTACAAAACTTAAGAGCGAAAGTAACTTTCGCTTGATCTGTTACTGTCAAGTAACACCTCGAAGAAACTTGTACCATGGATAGAAAGAATTGCCACAGTATAGTACATAAGGTGCCTGAAATAAAATTAAAATGGGACAAACAAAACGGACACTATTCTAGGACAACAATTATACTGACACCAAGGCGATTCATGAGAACATGGTCCTTAATGGGGTGTGTAATCACCTAGGACAGGAATACTTGCTCTGCAACGTGCTCCCGCGCTGGCTACTAGATTGGTAAAGAATTCTTGTGGTACGGCGCTCCATTCCTCCACTAGCGCGGTTGACAACTGCTGGATGGCCGCTGGAGGATGTGGAGGTGCTGCAATATGTCTCTCCAACACATCCCACACGTGCTCGATGGGATGTAAGCCGGGAGAACGGGCAGACCAGTCCTCTCGTTCCAAGAGATTCTTCACCTACGCTGTCCGATGCAGTCGTCCTATGTCGTCGATAAAAATGAAGACAGGGCCGAATTTACCTCTGAAAAGACGCACATGAAGAAGCAGTAGAGCGTCACAATAGCGTTAACCGGTGAGTGTACCATGTTCAAGTATTTGAAGGTCAGTATGCTCACGCTACATTATGCCTCCCCACACGATAACACCTAGAGGACAAAAACAATAATCTTGGACAGTTTTCCTGGCTCCTTTACGTGTTTCCACTTCTGGCCCATATGAGCAAGAATCACCACCCCAAGTGAACCTGGACTCATCTGAAAAGATCACGCAACACGACTTCTCATTGGTGTCAGTCCCTATGTTCTTGGCACCAGCACAAACAGTTCAGCCGTTGTGCTGATGTCAGTGGAACACAATGGGCAAGGAGAGCACCCCCATGCAGTCGCTGTGCCACTGTGGAGAGTGAGACTCCGTGCCTTGCAGTCGTGTTAAATGTGTTTGCAATTGCACCCGCTTTCTGATGTGGGTCCCTTCTTGTCTGTTGCACAATGTAGCTGTCATCTGCGGCTGTAGTTGAGCGTAGTCGATCACCTTCTCTCTTTCATGCAGCAGTGCTTGTGGTTCGTAATGCTCCCCATACCCATGAAACAATGCTGTGAGCAATATTAAGCTCCTCGGCTACAGTTGTCACAGTTCGTCCTTCTTCCAGTTTTCCAATGATTCTTCCCCATGTGAAGTCATCCATATACGAGACCGAGCCATGCTATAATGAAGAACGCTATCAAAGGGCGCTCTAGCTGCTCACTGATTGACACACACTCTCCTTTTCCCGTTCCTTCAATTCCTCGTGCTGCGGGGCCAGCATGATTTGAGACTATATACTGAAGAGCCAAAACTTTATGATCACCTGCTTAACAGCTTCTTTGTCCATCTTTGGAACAAAATAGATCACTGATTCTGCCTATCAGGATCAGACAATTTGCTGGTAGGTTTGTGGACGTACGTCATTAGATGTCTATGCACAGGTCATGTAATTCACGTGAATTACGGGCCACTGATATGCATACGCGCTGGTGGCGCACGATAGCGACCCAGATGGGTTCCATAGGCTTCACATCAAGCAATTTTGGTCGCCGAGGCATAAACGTGAGTTCACTATAACGCTTCTCAAACCACTGTAGCACGCTTCTGGCTCCGAGATACAATTATAATGCTGAAAGATGACATCGTCGAGAAGGATATCAAGCATGAAGGGATTCAGGAGGTTCGCAGCTGTCAGCGTGTCTTCGATCATAATACTGCTCCCACCAGCCGGCGTCCGTAGCTGCTGTTCACCTCGGTGACGGCTTTTGTGGAGGCGACAAGCAACCTATCGTATCAAAGATGTGATTCCCCCGAAGTGCTGATACGACTCCATTGATCGACGGTCGAATCCTGATGGTCCTGTGCTCGCTACAATCGTAGCTGATGATGTCATTGGGTCAACATGTGAACACGTAGGGGTAGTCTGCCATGGAGTCCATGTTCAACAACATACGATGAAAGGTGTACTCCGAAATACTTGTTCTTGCACCAGCATTATCTTTCGGCAGAGACACCATAGATCACCATCTGTCCTATTTTACGTACCAGAGCCGGCCGCGGTGGCAGAGCGGTTCTAGGCGCTTCAGTCCGGAACCGTGTGACTGCTACGGTCGCAAGTTCGAATTCTACCACGGGCATGGATGTCTGTGATGTCCTTAGGTCAGTTAGGTTTAAGTAGTTCTATGGGACTGATGACCTCGGATGTTAAGTCCCATAGTGCTCAGAGCCATTTGAACCATTACATACCAGACAAGCCCCTGAAGCCCACGTTCTGTGAAGAATCGTGGACATCCAACCATTTAGCGCCTAGTGGTAGTCTAGTGTCGTTCTACCTCTTTCCGCAGATGCTCACGATAGTAGCATGTGAACATTCGACTAGCTTCGCCATTTTCGAGATGCTCGTTCTCCGGTTTTACGTAATAATAATCTTCTCTTTGTCAAAGTCACTTATCTCAATGGATTTCCCCATTTGCATACCATATCCCCACTAGAGTGATCCCTCGTCAGTGTTTGCTCCGCTTACATTCCTCTGTTACCGCGTCACGTGCCCACAACGCCACCAGGAGGAATTCAGCGTCGCTGGTGGGCTCATTGGTGTATTCACGCTAACCTCGCGCCATGTGACTTCCTATTTTCTGTGTACAACTGAGAAACCTATGGCAAAATTTCCCCGTACATTCATTCATTTCCATCAAGTAGGTAGTATGTTATGTTACTTTACCTATCTCGTCCTTAAGCTTTGCAAAGCAGTTTACGATTCGATATTAAGGGAAGGAACTAGATCATATTTCGTTGGAAGAACGCCATGGAAAGAAGTCACCAATACTTAGACATAATTATAATCGTGTTACAGAAACGTTTCGTTTATAATGTGGTTTAGGAAATCGCGTAGTAACGAAATTGTATTACCATTTCAGATTTCACACAACATGGTGAAGTACAATATAGTTTCTGCTAGCAAAGTAGCAAAAGTAGGTCACAGAGCGGTTTTTCAGCGAAAAGTAGCAAAAGCAGGTCACATATCGGCTTTTCATCGCCGCTACAGGGACTAAACTGCATGTGATTTGTCCTAGTTACAGAGAAGAGCCTTTCGCGAACACGGCCATTCAAAAGCTAAAATAAAACTGGAGGTGTGGCCATTCATTTAAGCGCACAAAGCGTTACTAAGGGAAGCTTTCGTAGAATATTTTTTCTGTTTCGTAAAAACTTGTTTTCCAACTACGATTTATTCTCCAGATAAATTCGCTTTTCAAGTGAATGGATGTTGATGATCTAGAATACAAACGTGAATCTTGTAAAACGCCCTAAAAGCTTCAGTTTACTTTTTATTCTAATGAAGAATCCTTTCAACTTCTAAGAGTTTGCTTTAAAAGTCTAAAGAGTGTAAAATAAGCTGCTTTTTCAACCCAAGTCATCGTCTAAGCAGTGTTCATAATTTAATAATACTGTTTTTAGTTCGGCCCATTTTTCATCTTATTCATTTACGAAATGATTAATGGACGACAAGAGATCCAAACAATTTCTCTGATTTCTCTCTGATAACAGTATCCTCTATCATCATGGAATCGACCTAGTTGGTGATTACTAAAATAATTTCTATTTACGCCATTATTGGTGTTACTGACATCGATTTTTCTGCGACGGTATAAAGCGCTTTGGTATGTGAAACGTTCTTAATCCCGTCAAGCGTTTTCTGTGTGATCTAACTTGATTTTGGAAGGCTCTTAATCTGGTTTAATTTTAGCCGTTTTTTATTTCTTTCATTAATCTGGAACTTTAAATTCTTTGTTTTGTACACTGGGGGACATCAGACTTACTCGATAAAAGGAACAAAGGATTTTGTTCGAACAAACCACTGCCTGCCCAGCGGATATCTACACCTACATGCTGCATCTACATCTGCACTCTGCAGATCTACTAAAGATGTGTGACGGAGAGAACTTTTATCAATATGACACCCATTCGACCTTACCAGTTCCAGTCGCGAATGGTGCACGGGTTAGATCGACTGCTGCAAACCATCCATGTGAGCTCAAATTTCTCTGCTTTTACCTTCATCGTCGTTTCGCGAAAGGAAGCAAGATGTTGTTTACTGCTTTTATATTTGTAAGTTTATAAAGAATCTGCTTCTTCATCTTCAATGGCTGAGAATATTATGGCAGAAGTTCTGCGATCCTGTTTTAGGTTCTCCTTTGCTAAAATCTGACCCATGAAAAAATGACAGTACCTCAATGAAATTTCACTCTGCAGTGGAATGTGCGCTGATAGAATCTTCCTGGCAGATTAAAACTATGCCCCGGACCGAGACCCGAACTCCAAACATTTGCGTCTCGCTGGCAGGTGCTCGAGATACTGGCGGAAGTACGATTGTGAAGACTAGTCCTGAGTCGTGCTTGTGTAGCTCAGTCGGTAGATCACATGCCCGCGAAAGGCAAAGGTCCCGAATTTGAGTGTCAGACCAGCACACAGTTTTAATCCAAAATTTTCAATGGCAGCACGTATTTAACTCATTTTTCTTTTGTATTACGGTAGCCAGAAAAATATTCATTTATTCCAGTTCTTTTTGATGCACTGACGTCGATACGCCTTCTTAAATCGGTTGTTTCGATGGACGTGTTAACCCTACTGAGCGTTACTCTATCTGGTCATACAAATACTGTTAAAGTGCGTATCCTGTGACGCGTGGTGCCTAGTTTGCATCTCTCAATGGTTTGTGAAAATTACTCCGCGACCATCGGATTGCATGGTACCTCTTGAACAGTTTACTGTGTATTCATCAGTAAATATATTCTTTCCTCTGTACTGCGCAGTGCGTCCTTACCCTATTCACTTGCTCAACAGTTAGCTCAGCCTGACAACTCTTCCTTCTTTGCATATTTTGCTGATTTCCTTTTCCTCGTACCTTGGCTCGAGTATGTCTTGAGCTGCTCTTATAGTTCTGTCTTGTAATTTGTTATGTCTACAGCCAAGTCACCAGCCGTTAAAGTTTTACCGTTTGTGTCTCATTTCTTGTAAAATGAATCAACGTATGGCCATGAGAAGTTCAAATTCTTTTGATGACACCAGCTTCACAAGCTCACTGTGGAAGATTCGAGATCGTATGTACCTCTTGCAGAATAACAAGTCAGCTACTTCATAGCAATTACAAGGGAACATTCCCAAGTGTTAATAAACAATTTTGATTAAACGTGGTGGGCGTGCAGAAGGGACAAAATAATGCAATACGTAACTTTTTGTTTGTGCCAGTTTCACTTTCGATTTTCACATTTGATTTTCCTTGTGTATTACTGTAGCCAGAAAAGATTTCATTACAGTTTGTTCGATACACTAAAGTCGATCCCAGTAATAAATAATGTAACTACAACAATGATGTACAAAAATGTTTCTTATATGAAGGTTGATATGTAATTAACGTTTTTGAAAACTGTATAATCGAATGTTGTAATAATTTCAAATTTTGCAAAATTCATCGCCATTAATTAATTTGGAAAATTGAAAACTAGTACTGCAACATAAATTAAAGAAGCCCTCAAGCTGCACACATCCACGTGTAATAAGGTAGGTTTCTGAAATACCGTTTTTGGAAAATAAGCTGTACACAATGTGCTGGCAGAGTATTTTCAACATACCCAATTAAAATATCTAAACATTCACTATTAGTCTAGTTATTTATTTTACTTATTTTTGTTTTATGTTTTAAATTGTTGTTTTATGTTTTACCTTCTTTTCTGTTTTTTTTTAATTTGTCATTTCACATACGTGTATTTCGTTAACTGAAGGAAATAAGTAACT
This sequence comes from Schistocerca nitens, assembly GCF_023898315.1. Classification (NCBI taxonomy): domain Eukaryota; kingdom Metazoa; phylum Arthropoda; class Insecta; order Orthoptera; family Acrididae; genus Schistocerca; species Schistocerca nitens. Next base: position 547,802,920 of record NC_064618.1, read on the forward strand.
CATTATTACGATAAAAAATCATTACAATAATGGCAATCCGTAAATAAATGCTGAAAACATACCGTTTTCTTACATCATGCACATCAAATGAACGAAATTTCTTTACATAATACATGAAGGAGAACATAATACAAAACAAAACTCAGCAGGATTGCAAATTGTCGCGGCTATCCCTCGAAAATATTCTGATTTGTATAAGGCATATTTCAGTACATTCTATTGTTTCTCAAGTGGAGATTGATATAAAAATCATTCAGTACAACTAGATCTAAAAATATTCTTACAGAGTTCTTTCAGTTCTTTCATCATCTCACAACTGTACCTGTGTCGTCGAACCCTTTGGGGTCACCAGATGAACAAGCTCCTTGTCCTCAAATACGATGCTTTGTACGGTTCTTGCACTCTAGCAGCCCTTATAATCTAACAATAATACAGATCTTTTCCTTCAATGGGAAAGAAAACGTCTTCCAAATATCTTTAGACCTGGTTAGCTGTTTGTTTACTAGGTTTCTATGCAGTCACACGGACATTTGTGGCTTCAAAAATGAGAGTTCTCGATGCAAATGCACCGTCTACGTCTACACCGACATCTACATAAATACTCCGCAAGCCACCGTACGTACGGTGCGTGACGGAGGGTACTATGTACCACAACTTGTTACTCCTTCCCCTGTTCCAATCGCAAACAGAGCGAGGGAGAAACGACTATCTATACGCCTCCGTTTGGGCGCTAGTTTCTCGTATCTTATCTTCGATGTACTTTCGTGCAATGTATGTTGGTGGCAGTAGAATCATTTGGCAGTCAGCTTCAAATGCCGGTTCTCTAAATTTTCTCAACAGTGTTCCTTGAAAAGAAAGTCACCATCTCCCCACGGACTCCCATTTGCGTTCCTGAAGCACCTCCGTAACATTTACGTGTTGTTCTAACCTATCGGTAACAAATCTAGCAGCCCACCACTGAATTGCTTCGATGCCTTCCTTCAATCCGACATGGTACGGATCCCAAACATTGGAGCAGTACTCCAGAACAGGGCTCACCAGCATCCTATATGCGGTCTCCTTCATATGTAAACCACACTTTCCCACAATTCTCTCAATAAACTGAAGTCGACCATACGCCGTCTGTAGCACCGTTCTCACATGTTCGTTCCATTTCATATCGCTTAGCACTTTTACGCCCAGATATTTAAACGACTTGACTGTGTCAAGAATACTACTGGATCCAAACATTACATGTTTATTCTTCCTACCCATTCGCATTAACTTAAATTTTTGCAGATTTAGAGCTAGCTGCCATTCATCACACCAACTAGAAATTTTGTGTAAGTCCTCTTGTATCTTCCGACAGTCACTCAACTTAGACACCTTACCGTAAAACACAGCTTCATCTGCAAACAACAGCATATTGCTGCCCACCCTGTCCACCAATCACTTATTAATATAGGGAACAAGAGCGGTCCTATCACACTATCCTGGGGCACTCCTGACGATGCCCTGATCTCTGATGAACACTGGCCGTTGAGGACAACTTGCTGGGTTCTATTACTTAAGAAATCTTCGAGCCACTTACATATCTGTGAACTTACTCCAAATGTTTGTACCTTCGTTAACAGCCTACATTGAGGTACAGTGTCAAACGCATTTCGAAAATGTAGAAATATGGAATCAGCCTGTTGTCATTCATCCATAGATCGCAGTATATGACGTGGGAAAAGGGCAAGCTGAGTTTCGCACGAGCGATGCTCTCTAAAACCATGCTGATTCGTGGACATAAGCTTTTCAGTCTCAAGAAAGTTTCGAAATGAGAATATGTTCAAGGATTCTGCAGCAAACCGAAGTTAGGGATGTTGGTCTGTAATTTTGTGGGTCCGTTCTTATACCCTTCTTATATATAGGAGCCACCTGCACTTTTTTCCAGTCGCTTGGAACTTTGTACTGGACTTTCAAATCTTTCAGCTGTTTCTCTAAGCCAGGAATGCTTATTAGTACGTCATCCACATGGGAGTCTGTCCAATGTCAAATGACGGTATGTTTGCACGATTCTTCCGCGTGAATGATTTCTTGAACGTGAAATTTATAACTTCGGCTTTCGTTTTGCTATCTTCAACTGCCATACCAAGCTGGTCAACAATGAACTGAATGGAAGCCTCAGATCCGCTTAGCGATTTTAAACACGACCAGAATTTTCACGGATATTCTGCCAGATCTGTTGATAAGGTATGACGGTGGCAGTTGTTGTATGCTGCGCTCATTATTTTTTTCACAGATGCACGAAGCTCTACTAATACACTCCTGGAAATTGAAATAAGAACACCGTGAATTCATTGTCCCAGGAAGGGGAAACTTTATTGACACATTACTGGGGTCAGATACATCACATGATCACACTTGCAGAACCACAGGCGCATAGACAAAGGCAACAGAGCATGCACAATGTCGGCACTAGTACAGTGTATATCCACCTTTCGCAGCAATGCAGGCTGCTATTCTCCCATGGAGACGATCGTAGAGATGCTGGATGTAGTCCTGTGGAACGGCTTGCCATGCCATTTCCACCTGGCGCCTCAGTTGGACCAGCGTTCGTGCTGGACGTGCAGACCGCGTGAGACGACGCTTCATCCAGTCCCAAACATGCACAATGGGGGACAGATCCGGAGATCTTGCTGGCCAGGGTAGTTGACTTACACCTTCTAGAGCACGTTGGGTGGCACGGGATACATGCGGACGTGCTTTGTCCTGTTGGAACAGCAAGTTCCCTTGCCGGTCTAGGAATGGTAGAACGATGGGTTCGATGACGGTTTGGATGTACCGTGCACTATTCAGTGTCCCCTCGACGATCACCAGTGGTGTACGGCCAGTGTAGGAGATCGCTCCCCACACCATGATGCCGGGTGTTGGCCCTGTGTGCCTCGGTCGTATGCAGTCCTGATTGTGGCGCTCACCTGCACGGCGCCAAACACGCATACGACCATCATTGGCACCAAGGCAGACGCGACTCTCATCGCTGAAGACGACACGTCTCCATTCGTCCCTCCATTCACGCCTGTCGCGACACCACTGGAGGCGGGCTGCACGATGTTGGGGCGTGAGCGGAAGACGGCCTAACGGTGTGCGGGACCGTAGCCCAGCTTCATGGAGACGGTTGCGAATGGTCCTCGCCGATACCCCAGGAGCAACAGTGTCCCTAATTTGCTGGGAAGTGGCGGTGCGGTCCCCTACGGCACTGCGTAGGATCCTACGGTCTTGGCGTGCATCCGTGCGTCGCTGCGGTCCGGTCCCAGGTCGACGGGCACGTGCACCTTCCGCCGACCACTGGCGACAACATCGATGTACTGTGGAGACCTCACGCCCCACGTGTTGAGCAATTCGGCGGTACGTCCACCCGGCCTCCCGCATGCCCACTATACGCCCTCGCTCAAAGTCCGTCAACTGCACATACGGTTCACGTCCACGCTGTCGCGGAATGGTACCAGTGTTAAAGACTGCGATGGAGCTCCGTATGCCACGGCAAACTGGCTGACACTGACGGCGGCGGTGCACAAATGCTGCGCAGCTAGCGCCATTCGACGGCCAACACCGCGGTTCCTGGTGTGTCCGCTGTGCCGTGCGTGTGATCATTGCTTGTACAGCCCTCTCGCAGTGTCCGGAGCAAGTATGGTGGGTCTGACACACCGGTGTCAATGTGTTCTTTTTTCCATTTCCAGGAGTGTACTTTCGACGACTCGCTAAAGCGCGAGAACTTTCCTGAAGAGCAGTAAATTCCGGAACTTTATTACGAATATTTCGACAGTTTACAGATAAAATTTTGACTGTCGAAGTGTCTTTACTCTGAACACTGTCTGACTTCCCTTGCTGCGTTTCGACTGGCGAGTGTTCATCAGTTTCTTTTAACACTATGAAAAGGCGGCTGGTCACTGTGAAGAAGCCGTTTAGACCATCATACCTGAGGGCAATAGTTGTTCATCTGGTAATCCCAAAGGGCTCGACGGCTCTGGGTCTGATTTGGTAGTACTGACGTTGCACGTGTACGGTTTTTGATGTTGGAAGAACCTTTTGAGAAGAACTTCAGATCTAGTTCTGTTGAATGATTTTGATGTCAATCTCCCTTTGAGAAACAGTATAATTAAACTGCAGTTACTAGTACATAATCAGTTCTATTCGTCATGGCTTGCGCCTGATACAAATCAGATTATTTATAGGATCATCCATGGCAATTTGAAATCGTGCTGGCTTTTGTTTTACATTGAGTTCTCTTTGGTGAATATTATGTGAAGAAATTTCATTCATTTAATGTGCATGGGGTAAAAAAAAGACGCTATGTTTTAAGCATTTATTTACACATTATCATTATTGTAATGATTTTGTATAACAATCACTTACTTAACTAACTATTTACAGTTATCAAAATACATGTATGTGAAACAATAAACTGAAAAAATAATATAAAACGTAAAATAACAATTTCAAACGTATAACACATACAAGAAAAATATATAACCTGACTAATAATGAATGATTCCATTTTTAATTAGTTATATTGAAAATGTTCGGACAACACATTGTGTACAGCTCATTTTCCATGAATGGTTGTTCACAAAGGATACAGCTTGAAAGCTTCTTCAATGTATGCCGTAACAAAAGTTTTCGTTTTCCTAAATAAATTACAGGTGGTGGGGCATTTGGTAAAATATAAGATCATTAGAGAATTCGATTATACTGTTTTCAAGAACGTTAATTACATATCAGTTTTTATTTGAGAGACATTTTTTATACATTAGGGTGACAAAAATCGTGGGATACCTCCTCATATCGTGTCGGACCTCCTTTTTCCCGGCGTAGTGCAGCAGCTTGACGTGGCATGGTCTCAACAAGTCGTTGGAAGTCCCCTGCAGAAATACTGAGCCGTGCTGCCCTTATAGCCGCCCATAACTGCGAAAGTGTTGCCGGTGCAGGATGCTGTGCACGAACTGACCTTTCGATTACGTCCCATAAATGTTCCGTGGAATCCATGTTGGGCGATCTCTGTAACTAAATCATTCGTACTAATTGTCCAGAATGTTCTTCAAACCAATCGCGAACAAGTCTGGTCCGGTGACATGGCACTCTGCCATCCATAAAAATTCCTTCGTTGTTTGCGAACATGAAGTCCGTGAAAGGCTGCCAATGGTCTCAGAGTAGCCGAACATAACCAGGATCCAGTCCATTCCATGTGTACACAGTTCACACCATTATTGAGCCACCACCAACTTGCACAGTGCCTTGTTGACAACTTGGGTCCTTGGCTTAGAGGGGTCTGCAACACACTAGAACCCTACCATCAGCTTTTAACAACTGAAATCGGGACTCATCTGACCAGATCACGGCTTTCCAGTCGTCCAAGCTCCAACCGGTATGGTCACGGGCCAGGAGAAGCGCTGTAGGCGATGTCCTGCTGTTAGCAAAAGGCACTCGCCTCGTTCGCCTGCTGCCATAGCCCATTATCGCCACATTTCGCCGCAATGTTGTTACGGGTACGTTCGTCGTATGTCCCATATTGATTTCTACGGTTCTTTTACTCAGTGTTGCTTGTCCGTTTGTAACCTTCCCCTCACTTATCGACCTTAATGACAGTGAAAAATTAAACCGCGTGTACGTAATGGAAATTTGGGAAAAGCAATCGTCACCGAAGTTAATCTGTCGGTAAAGAGGGAGGAAAGGGTTACATCTAAATGAAAGGAAAAATGCAAATGAAACTGGTGGAAATTAATTTTGAAAAGGAGTAAAGTTAATAAAGAAAGTAAATGTGCGGCCGTTACGTTCACAATTAACTAGCGGTAATTAGATATTTGAGATTTGGGGAAAATTACGGTCGCCAGTCCTTTGGACAATTACTATAGTAACTGAAAAAGAAGGGTTATTGCACATATAATTAGCACTAGAAGCGTGGCAACTGAAGGTTGACACGTGTAGTGTGAAAACTGAAAGTTTGTCAGAAGCAATAAATTTCGCTACACTCTGACTTAATTTAGCAAAAGAATAAATAAAACCGGAAAATTGAAAGTTAATTTAGTGACTGAAATTAATAGTGAGCTTTGTTTTTGAAGCACATCGAAATTCAGTAAAATACGGTTAGTCTTGGGCTACCTCAACAATCATTTCAAAAGCTACTTGAATCTACCCAATTTATAAATAAGAGATTAAACTTTGAACTTGAATTAAATGATTCTGAACAATTAACAATAGTAACATCTAGTACGTACCAAGCCGAGCTGCAGTCACAGGTAAGCTAAAATATGGTAACAAAACTCGCACTCTTAATTTGTGCTTGCGTAATCTGAATACATTAACTGAACTTTGAAATTAAAACAGTGAAATGGAATGATATTACTTCAACGCTGGCGTCTGAATTTCAACGACACTCGGGTTCATTTCGGAAAAGGAAGGGCCCCTGCTTGGTAATGCAATTGGGACAATAAGCAACAAAGGTTCATGCTAAGTTGCTGTAATTTTGTGATGCAACAATTTTAAAAGCTGAGGTCTGCCATACAGTTCTAAAACTTTACGTGCTTCCAGTCTTCCTTGTTGGTTGATTGAAGGTTTGAAGCCGTCGATCGAGGAGGTGGCGACAGTCACTCATTGTCGGCCGTCGCTGTTGCAGAAGCTGGATGTTGGCGCGCCTTCTTCTCGGCACGGTCACCAGGCGAAAGGGGCTCTTGATGTGTGCCAGCTAATGCTTCCCGTCCGCGACACCGTGTCAGAAACTATCATAGCAATTCGAGCGCAATTACATGCTGCCAAACCCCGAAAGCGCGGGAACTCGCGGGAGCGTCACACAACACACCTGCTCAACCGCACTACTCCAGCCAGACTCCCCTCTGCCCGCGCTCCACGAGACCAAGTTAATACTACCAAAGATCCTAAACACTTTGGTTCTCCACACGACCTATCGAAATATTCGTTCGATAGCATAGTTTTCCCTAGGCCAGACCCAGCGTATAAATACACTCCTGGAAATGGAAAAAAGAACACATTGACACCGGTGTGTCAGACCCACCATACTTGCTCCGGACACTGCGAGAGGGCTGTACAAGCAATGATCACACGCACGGCACAGCGGACACACCAGGAACCGCGGTGTTGGCCGTCGAATGGCGCTAGCTGCGCAGCATTTGTGCACCGCCGCCGTCAGTGTCAGCCAGTTTGCCGTGGCATACGGAGCTCCATCGCAGTCTTTAACACTGGTACCATTCCGCGACAGCGTGGACGTGAACCGTATGTGCAGTTGACGGACTTTGAGCGAGGGCGTATAGTGGGCATGCGGGAGGCCGGGTGGACGTACCGCCGAATTGCTCAACACGTGGGGCGTGAGGTCTCCACAGTACATCGATGTTGTCGCCAGTGGTCGGCGGAAGGTGCACGTGCCCGTCGACCTGGGACCGGACCGCAGCGACGCACGGATGCACGCCAAGACCGTAGGATCCTACGCAGTGCCGTAGGGGACCGCACCGCCACTTCCCAGCAAATTAGGGACACTGTTGCTCCTGGGGTATCGGCGAGGACCATTCGCAACCGTCTCCATGAAGCTGGGCTACGGTCCCGCACACCGTTAGGCCGTCTTCCGCTCACGCCCCAACATCGTGCAGCCCGCCTCCAGTGGTGTCGCGACAGGCGTGAATGGAGGGACGAATGGAGACGTGTCGTCTTCAGCGATGAGAGTCGCGTCTGCCTTGGTGCCAATGATGGTCGTATGCGTGTTTGGCGCCGTGCAGGTGAGCACCACAATCAGGACTGCATACGACCGAGGCACACAGGGCCAACACCCGGCATCATGGTGTGGGGAGCGATCTCCTACACTGGCCGTACACCACTGGTGATCGTCGAGGGGACACCGAATAGTGCACGGTACATCCAAACCGTCATCGAACCCATCGTTCTACCATTCCTAGACCGGCAAGGGAACTTGCTGTTCCAACAGGACAAAGCACGTCCGCATGTATCCCGTGCCACCCAACGTGCTCTAGAAGGTGTAAGTCAACTACTCTGGCCAGCAAGATCTCCGGATCTGTCCCCCATTGAGCATGTTTGGGACTGGATGAAGCGTCGTCTCACGCGGTCTGCACGTCCAGCACGAACGCTGGTCCAACTGAGGCGCCAGGTGGAAATGGCATGGCCCAGCCGTTCCACAGGACTACATCCAGCATCTCTACGATCGTCTCCATGGGAGAATAGCAGCCTGCATTGCTGCGAAAGGTGGATATACACTGTACTAGTGCCGACATTGTGCATGCTCTGTTGCCTGTGTCTATGTGCCTGTGGTTCTGTCAGTGTGATCATGTGATGTATCTGACCCCAGGAATGTGTCAATAAAGTTTCCCCTTCCTGGGACAATGAATTCACGGTGTTCATATTTCAATTTCCAGGAGTGTACAAATGATATTCACAAAATAAACCAATTATACATCGACATAAATGCATATACTGTATATACAAATAGTAAAACAATTACACTATACAAAGACACAGAAATGTTATATCTTCAGGTAACAAAATAAGGAAAAAAAATTGCAGTGCAATAGATGGAAATAGGAGGATATGCACTTCCGGCGTTACACGTTAACACAGACTACGCAGGCGCCGCTGCTGTCAGTCGTTAAGTGAAGGCCATTGGCCATTGCGTTGTCCTTGGTGAGAGATGATGACTGAAACTCGGTATTCTCGACACATTCTTGATGCTGTGGATCTCGGAATATTGAGTTCCCTAACGATTCCCTAAACGGAACGTCCAATGCGTCTAGCTCCATCTACCATTCCGCTTCAGAGTCTGTTAATTCCCGTAGTGCGGCCACAATCACGACGGAGACCTTTTCACGTGGGTCACCTGAGTACAGATGACAGTTCGGCCAATACAATGTCCTTTTATACCTTCTGAACGCGATACTACCGTCATACGTATAATTGCATATCGCTATTCCCCGACTTCTGTCACCTCATTGTATATCATCAATTCCAAGATATTCCCTGCAAACGTAATATGGCAGATTACCTTCAGGAGTCTGTTTTACCGCTTAAAACAACATCTTTTTGTGATACTTGGTAATGATTCCTTGTTGGTTAAGATAGAATTATCTGAAAAACATTGTTCTCAGGATGATATCTTTTAACGCGGTAGGAACTGGGACTCGGATGTAGCCGTTATTCATGCGTAATGTCGCTCAAAATAAAGAAATAGTAGATTGGACTAATTTATCTTGAGACACGTACCTCGGCAAGCAGTGCTGTCTTGCAATTTACACTAGACAGGCGTACAACCCAATCCGAGTTTTCAACTTTAAACAACTACACACTGTAATCAGTGCACATAAAGCGTAGAAAGAGCGTTAGAATAAATTTATGTTACTTACGTCAATGATAACAAAACATTTGGTACTGAGACTAACCGTTTCGATCAGCAATGACCATCTTCAGATCTGCAACAAAATAGGGGAAACTTAAACATAACTAGTAGACAGTTTACATATTGAAATACACTGAGGGGCCAAAGGAACTGATATAGGCACGCGTATTCAAATACGGAGAAATGTAAACAGGCAGAATACCGCGCTGTAGTTGGAAACGCCTATATAAGACAAGTGTCTGACGCAGTTCTTAGATCGGTTACTGCTGCTGCAATGGTCGGTTATCAAGATTTAAGTGAGTCTGAACGTGTTGTTATAGCCGGCGCACGAGCGATGGGACACAGCATCTCCGAGATAGCGATGAAGTGGGATTTTCCCGTACTACCATTCCACGAATGAACCGTGAAATCAGGGATCCGGTAACAAATGAAATCTCCTACAGTGCTGCGGCCGGAAAAAGATCCTGCAAGAAAGGGACCAACGACGACTCAAGAGAATTGTTCAGAGTGACAGAAGTGCAACTCATCCGCAAATTGCTGCAGATTTCAGTGTTGGGCCATTAACAAGAGTCACCATGCGAAGCATTCAAAGGAACATCATCGATATGGGCTTTCGGGGCCGAGGGCCTACTCGTGTACCCTTGATGACAGCACGACACAAAGATTTACGCCTCACGGGGGACCGTCAACACCGACATTAGACTGTTGATGACTGTAAACATGTTGCCTGGTCGGATGAGTCTCGTTTCAAATTGTATCGAGTGGATGGACGTGTACGGGTATAGAAAAAAAATGGTTCAAATGGCTCTGAGCACTATGGGACTCAACATCTTAGGTCATAAGTCCCCTAGAACTTAGAACTAACCTAAGGACATCACTCACACCCATGCCCGAGGCAGGATTCGAACCTGCGACCGTAGCAGTCCCGCGGTTCCGGGCTGCAGCGCCAGAACCGCTAGACCACCGCGGCCGGCTACGGGTATAGACACATCATGAATGCACGAACCCTGCATGTCAGCAGGGGACTGTTCAAGATGGTGGACGCTCTCTAATGGTGTGGGATGTGTGTAGTTGGAGTAATACGGGACGCCTGATATGTCTTGATACGACTCTGACAGGTGATCACGTACATCCCTTCATGTCAATTGTCCATTCCGACGGACTTTGGCGATTCCAGCAGGGCAATGTGACAACCTCATGTCCAGAATTGCTACAGAAAGGCTCCAGGAACACTCTCCTGAGTTTAAACACTTCCACTGGCCACCAAACTCCCCAGACATGAACTTTATTGAGCATATCTAGGATGCCTTGCAACGTGCTGTTCAGAAGAGATTTCCACCCCCTCATAGTCTTACGGATTTATGGACAGCCTGGAGGATTCATGATGCCAGTTCCGCTCAGCACTACTTCAGACATTAGTCGTGTCCATGCCACGTCGTGTTGCGGCACTTCTGCGTGCTCGCGGGGAGTCTACAGTATATTAGGCAGGTGCCTTTTTTCTTCAAAAATGGTTCAAATGGCTCTGAGCACTATGGGACTTAACATCTATGGTCATCAGTCCCCTAGAACTTAGAACTACTTAAACCTAACTAACCTAAGGACATCACACAACACCCAGTCATCACGAGGCAGAGAAAATCCCTGACCCCGCCGGGAATCGAACCCGGGAACCCGGGCATGCGAAGCGAGAACGCTACCGCACGACCGGGAGCTGCGGACCTTTCTTGTTGGCTCTTCAATGTAATAAAACGCATCATAATGAAAATTATTAGTACCATAAATTTGGAAACATGCGTTTGAAGTATGACGAGGTATACCTGTTTTAAAACATGTCCTAACGTAATGAAGTCACTTTGGCTTCGTCACAAAATACACAGAATCGTCGCACATATTTAAAATGTGATGTAAGCTAGGTCACAGTTCCGGCATAGTGATACTGTTAATAGTTCTACTATTCATAACAAATTGCAGTACAGTAGCCACATCATGTGTTTGTGCGCTAAATTCGCTAGATGTCACTACTGTAAGTCGATATATATTTGTCATTTTTAAAATTTTACAATACGCAATAACATGGGGAATAAAATAAGTAAAGTCTATGGTGGGCTTACCAAGTCTGTAAGTCATTACTGAAATAAAATATAATAAATTAAAAACATTTATTAGCATAACAACAACGTTATGGAACTTTTGTGGTTCCATTAAGCCCACTACAGACCTTACCCATTGAATTCTTCATGTTATTGTTTTCTGTACAGTTCTATAATTGACGAATATGTGTCGACTTACAGTAGCAACTTCTAGCGAGGTAACCACACAAACACATGTTGTGGCTACTGTATTGACGTTGTTTACGAACCGTAGCGCTGTTCCCACCCATTCCCACCTGCTGTACACTGGGTCAAGATTGCGTGGACCGAAAATTTTCGGTGGTTTGACTTTCGCCATGGATTGTAAGGATGCAACCATCAAGAGAGTTGCAAACGATAACGTGGACACCTCCAGTACCAGCTGCGTGTCTAATTCGATATTTGGTCCTTAGCTGTAAGGTTCCGAGTATGACTCCGCGGTCACTGTGGTGTAGTTTACACCATATTTTAAATATGTGCGACGATTCTAAGTTGATTTTGCGTGTGTTTTGTGACGATGTCAGCATGGCTTCGTTACATTAGGACGTGTAAAGCAGCTGTGTCTCATCAAATTTTAAGCGTGTTTCCACATTTGTGGAAGTAATACTTTGCATTATGGCACATTTTGTAGTTACAATATGTAAACTGTCTACTAGTTGTGTTTCAGTTTTCCATGTTTTGCTGCCGATTTGAAGATGGTCATTGCTAACAGAAACAGGTAGTCTCAGGACGAAAAGTTCTGCGATTACAGACGGAAATAAAAGAAATTTATTCTCCACTTCCAGGATCACTGTTTTAAACCACGACCATGTCGCAGCTTGTGGAAACAAGGTAGGTAGGGACATACTGAACTAATTACGGAGAAGCATTCTGTCGGTTTAAGAAATTATATGCAGGCTGTGATCTTGAAGGATATCTGATCCGATACAGTTTTCGGAAACGAAGGATAAATTTTTGTGATTGCGTTATTTAGAGGAGATACTGAACTCAGTCAACCACAATGCGAATCTAGTTATGTGAATACTGTTTCAACTGGTTGTAATGCGGTGAAGACATTGGCAAACGGCCGAAGTGGCCGTGCGGTTAAAGGCACTGCAGTCTGGAACCGCAAGACCGCTACGGTCGCAGGTTCGAATCCTGCCTCGGGCATGGACGTTTGTGATGTCCTTAGGTTAGGTTTAACTAGTTCTAAGTTCTAGGGGACTAATAACCTCAGCAGTTGAGTCCCATAGTGCTCAGAGCCATTTTGAACATTGGCTAACTAAACGTCCAACAACAGCGTCTCCCATAAAAGGCAAAAAATACGGGTCGTAGCACTGTTGCAGAAACAATGAAAAAAAGAATACCAAATTTTAACGAACGCAAAATCCCCAAGATTGGCGATCTTTTACAGAAGCTCGAAATTTAACGCGGACTTCAATGCGAGATGCTTGTAATAGTTACCACAACGAAACTTTGTCTCGAAACCTGGTAGAAAATCCAAAGCGATTCTGGTGGTGTGTAAAGTATGCTAGCGGCGAGACACAATCAATGCCTTCTCTGCGCGATAACAATGGAAATCCTATCGATGACAGTGCTGCTAAAGCAGTGTTACTAAACACAGCCTTCCGAAATTCTTTCACTAAAGAAGACGAAGTAAATATTCCAGAATTCGAATCAAGAAAAGCTACCAACATGAGTAACTTAGAAGTAAATATCCTAGGCGTAGTGAAGCAGTTTAAATCACTTAGTAAAAGCAAGTAGTTTGGTCCAGACTGTATACCAATTAGGTTCCTTTCAGAGTATGTTGACGCAGTAGCTCCATACTTAACAATCACATGCAACCACTCGATCGACAAAAGACCCATACTCAAAATCTGGAAAGTTGCGCAGGTCATACCAATATTTCAAATGGTTCAAATGGCTCTGAGCACTATGGGACTTAACATCTGTGGTCATCAGTCCCCTAGAACTTAGAACTACTTAAACCTAACTAACCTAAGGACATCACACACATCCATGCCCGAGGCAGGATTCGAACCTGCGACCGTAGCAGTCGCGCGGTTCCGGACTGAGCGCCTAGAACCGCTAGACCACCGCGGCCGGCATACCAATATTTAAGAAGGGTAGTAAGAGTAATCTACTAAATTAGGGCCCATATCATTAACGTCAATATACAGCAGGATTTTGGAACATATATTGTGCTCTAACATTATGAATTACCTCGAAGAGAATGATCTATTGACTCACAATCAACACGGATTTAGGAAACACAACTATCTCTTTACTTATACGAAATGTTGAGTGTTAATGACAAGGGATTTCAGATTGATTCCATATTTTTAGATTTCCAGAAGGCTTTTGACACCGTACCTCACAAGCATCTTTTAATCAAATTTCTTGCTTATGTAATCTCATCTCAGTTATGCGACGGGATTCTTGATTTCCTGCCACAGAGGTCACAGTTAGTAGTAATTGACGGAAAGTCATCGAGTAAAACAGAGGTGATTCCTGGAGTTCCCCAAGGTAGTGTTACAGGCCCTCTGCTGTTCCTTATGTATGCAAATGATTTAGGAGACAATCTGAGCAACCGTCTTACATTGTTTGCAAATGATGCTGTCGTTTATCGTCTTGTAAAGTTATCTGAAGATCAACACAAATTGAAAAACGATCTAGAAAAAACATCTGTATGGTGCGAAAAACGGCAAGTGACCCTAAATAATGTAAGGTGGGAGGCCATCCAAATGAGTGCTAAAAGGATCCATAAACTTCGGTTACACGATAAATCAATCAAATCTAAGGGCCGTAAATTCAACTAAATATCTAGGAATTACATAAAAGGATTCATAGTCTTCGATTACACGATAAATCAATCGAATGTAAGGGCCGTAAATTCAACTAAATACCTAGGAATTACAATTACGAACACCTTAAACTGGAAAGAACACATAGAAAATGTTGCCGGGGAGGCGAGCCAAAGACTGCGATTTACTGGCGGAACACATAGAAAATGCAACAGATCTACTAAAGAGAGTGCCTACACTAAACTTGTCCTTCTTCTTTAGGATTCCTGCTGCGCTGTGTGGCATCCTTACCAGCTAGGAACACCGGAGTACATCGGGAAAGTTTAAAATTGAATTGTCTCTAAGCACTATGGGACTTAACATCTGAAGTCATCAGTCCCCTAGACTAAGAACTACTTAAACCTAACTAACCTAAAGACATCACACACATACATGCCCGAGGCAGGATTCGAACCTGTGACCGTAGCAGCAGTGCGGTTCCGGACTGAAGCGCCTAGAACCGCTCGACCACAGCGGCCGGCGAGGAAGTTTAAAGAAGAGCAGCACGTTTTCTATTATCGGGAAATAGAGGAGAGAGTGTCATGCACATGGTACAGGATTTGTAGTGGACATCATTAAAACAAAGGCGTTTCCGGTTGCGGCGGGATCTTCTCACGAAATTTCAATCACCAACTTTCTCCTCCGAATGCGAAACTATTTTGTTGACGCCGACCTGCATAGGGAGAAACAATCATCATAATAAAATAAGGGAAATCAGAGCTCACACGGAAACATATGAGTGTTCGTTTCTTCCGTGCAATGTTGGAGAATATAATAAGACAGAACTATTGTGAAGGTGGTTCGATGAACCCTCTACCAGGCTCTTAAATCTGATTTGCAGATTGTGTTGTCATCTTTTCATCATCATCATCATCATCATCAAAAAAAATGGCTCTGAGCACTATGGGACTCAACTGCTGAGGTCATTAGTCCCCTAGAACTTAGAACTAGTTAAACCTAACTAACCTAAGGACATCACAAACATCCATGCCCGAGGCAGGATTCGAACCTGCGACCGTAGCGGTCTTGCGGTTCCAGACTGCAGCGCCTTTAACCGCATGGCCACTTCGGCCGGCCATCATCATCATCATTCGTGACAGTGCCTGATTGGACTGTGTAAAAAGTTGGACTGTGTAAAAACTGGGAGTTTGTATGGGCGCTGATGACAGCGCTGTTGAGCGCCCCACAGACCAAACATCATCATTATCCGATTTGCAGAGTATCCCTGTAGATGTAGAAGCCACCCCTTGACCAGGGTCTAGGAGCAGCTCGTGGGTTTGAATCCACTTCACCCGATTGGAAGCTTAAGAGAACTTTGTCAGTATATGTCGCAGGGGTCCACCCATTTGTACATTCAGAGCCTGCTGAAAACTCAGCAAGACTCAAAACAAAACACGTAGGCTATCCTTTCTCCTACCTCATCTGCGAGGGTGAAATGAAACATAGTCACGTACTACAACCGCTGGTTTTCTGTGAATCGCAGAATCGGGGAGGACCTTACTGTTACACAGAAAGGGGTAGCCCTCAGCAGCCTATATGGAACAGTCTAAGGCGGGAAACATTTGTAACGGTCGCAGAGCGGTATGAAAGGCGCGCCTGTTTTGCCGCCGGCAGCGCCCATTCCGCTGGCGACAGATTGCTGGCGAATCGTTTTCCAATAGGCGGCCCGCTCCACTATTGTGGTGCAGCCACTCTGCAGCTGGCGTTCGCAGCCACACCTCGACTTGCACTCCCACACTACACTCATTTTCTAGTCCTCCGAACCGTGCTCGCGGATCTGATCTTAACCACTACCTCTCCTCGAATAGTGTTTACAAGATTAGAATACTATGTCGTCATTTCTTAGCCGACGCAGCTAGATATCTACAAACTAAGCCGAACTGGTGTTGCGAAATATAAGAAATCACGGCTGCCAACAGACGAAGCGACCTGATAAGAACTCTCTACGCAACGAAAAGCTCCCAGGAAGACAAATAACAATAAATACTCTATTAGAAATAACGACACAAGGGATGCAGCTAATTAAGTCACAAAATCAGAAAATAATACTTCTTCAATCGGAAAACTGTCAACTTGTTTTATAAATGTGTATTCACTGACATGTTTGAAATTCTAGGTTCGTAGTGACACTATCAAGGTGAATCTGACAGAAAGTCCTGTATCCAGTGGACCATTGTTTGGACGGCTGTTCAGAATTCACAATCGCAGAAAAAGTGTAACACCACTGGGTAGCAAGTACTTGCCTTGGATCATGATGGCAGTTGTCGGAGTTTGTCGTGACAACAAATTGTTCCTCTAGTAGTTCTTTGGAACTGATAGTTTTGGCTTACGATACAGTAGCGCCTAGAGGGTCGCGCTTCGACTGTCGCTTATCTAGTTTACTTCTACATAGAGGTCACCACTTCTTTAAAATGAAGTGGAAGATACACATTTCAGTAAATATTTTTTGTGGTATATAGGGTGATTCCATGTCGTATTTGCCACTCAAATGGCAGATATGTTCCCAGGCATTAAATGTGTATCGAAACGAAGTTAAATGAAAGTTGCCATAATTTATAATTTACGTAGTGGCCTCATCTTTTCCGCCAACATGTTTAACACATAAAAACCAAGGATTAACAATAGCGCATGAGGCCAAGAACCTATGTCACTGGGAGCGGACAATGTCACTACTCTTATTCGATCTTTCAGGTTTCTTATGTAAATTCTCCAATTGAACACACGCTCCCTGACCATTCCATACAACCAAAAATCACAGGTTGTCTAGTCTGGAGATCGTGGAGGCCAGCGCAAAGATGCTCCGAGATCGATCCATCTACTGGAAAATGTTTGGTCAAGACACGTAGGAATAGTGCGTGCATAATGCGCTGGTGTACCATCTTGATTAAAAAAACACATACGTCGAATATGTAGCGGAATTTCATCAGTGGCATCCTCTTGCAACATCTTTCAAGCTTTCCAGTACATGTCTTCATTCCATGCAGGGCCATCGAAGAATTAGCCCCTTATTAAACTAGTGTCAGTCACAGTACAAGGAAAATTCACCTTAGGATGGTCAAATTCATGTTTCTTAATTTCGTAAGGATTTTCACTGCTACAAAAAATGGCGTTACATTGGTTAACAGTTCACGTGCAAGAAAGGTAATTCCACAGCTGAACACCAGTAGCTTCTGAATGTCGTTCTGATTATTCCTTAGTTCATATAAAACCTGACAGCACTAACATATTTTTGCCCCATTGTTAGATACTGGGAGATTTAAATGTGGTCCAGCCGAATCACAAGGTCATATTTGTAGATGCGCTACACAGTTGACTGGGGAACCCCATTTCAGGACCCGCGCCGTTCAGTTGACTTCGAGAGACTACGATACACCTTTCTGCACGACAGTAACTTTCATTAACTGACTTGTTTGATCCTAGACGTCTTGCGTTTCCCTGATCGTTGTCTGCTAGTGATCCACTTACCACAAACTTCTGATAAACGCGACTATTTGCTAAACCACTTGGTGGATCACATCTATCTGTATTTACAGCTATACACTGCAAACCACCGTGAAGTGCATGGCAGAGGGTACATCCCGATGTACTCATTATTAGGATTTCTTCCCACTCCATTCACACATGTACTGCGGGAAGAATCACTTTTTGAATGCCTCTGTTCAGGCTTTCATTATTCTAATCTTGTCCTCATTATCACTGTGTGAGCGATGTGTTGGACGGGCGGGAGGGGGGGGGGGGGGGGGAAGGGTGTTGTAGTATATTCCTAGATTCGTCGTTTAAAATCGGTTCTTGAAATTTTGTTAGCGTTAATTTGCCCATGTCGAGCTCGAAGGGGCGATCTGTAGTGGTTATAGTGATTACTTACTTGAAGAAGAATTTCTTAGCCGGAATCTTTATTGTAGATAACAAGTTTCAGTAAAACTAAGTTGTCATCTTCAGATCTGTAATAAAATTACAAGACGTTGCTACAAGCAGTTATATAAATAATGCGACATTAACCCATAGAGAAACCAAATGGCAACACACCTTACTAAAGGTTGTTACATACATCATGTGCCAGCTACACAAAATCTTTCCATTGAATTTCCACGTACATAAAAATTTTAATGAGCGATACGTTATCACGTCGAAATTAAACTTACTATGTACATCACAATTCGCTAAAACATCGTCCCCATAACATAACGCGTCATGTCCACCAGGGCACCACGAGACTGTCAATAGCAAATGCATGAGACGAACCGACCACAAGCACGAGAGGTGTCGCTGTAGTACGTAGTAAGAGTCAAATACGTAATTTAAAAACAACCAAGATTCCAAATATACATATATAAAAATTCTGAAATGTTTATAAAATATTTTTGATGATATCTTCATGACAGAATACTGCTGAGAAAACCTGTACACCATATTAACGATACTTGTGTTATGCCGTTACAAAGCTGCAAGAACTTTGTTTTGGTGTATCGCTACGTAAGCGACTAACATAGTTACAGAACAAAATAATTTTTTTAAAAAAACTTATTATAAGAAGCAGATATTAGACTAAATGCTAAAAAATATTTTAGGAAATTATTAAAATCCAAATACAGCGGCAGTAAACCCAAAATCTGAAGCCAGTGCAACTGATCTGAAAATTAGTCATGAATACTACGTAGGCTAACAGCAGAAATCAGTCAAAAATAATTACAGCCCTCATCTTAGATTAATACATGGACCTCTGTAGCCAAAAAATACTGAACATGAGAAACCAAAATGCAATCCTGATTCACAAACATATGAAAGCTCATTTATTGTATTATATTAATATAAGGTTTGACTGGCTACAGAGTTCAATGTTCTCAACCTAAGATACTGACTGCAATTATTTTTGACAGTTTTCCGTTGGTGTCCTACGTAGTATTCATGGCCCTGATACAGGCTAGCACATTGTCTAAAAATTAAAAAAAGTAAAAAAAAAAATTGGGGCACTAAATACGAAGCGTTGCACGATAACGTACAATTTTCAGATTAGTCACGCTAGCTTCAAATATTACGTTGGACGCCGCTGTATTTTGATTTTAATAATTCACTAAAAAGTTTTAGCATGTAGTCTAATTTCTGCGTGTTATAATAAGTTAAAAAAATATTTTCTTTTGTAACTATGTTTGTCGCTTGCTTAGCGGTACACCAAAAAAAGTACTTGCAGCTTTGTAACGACATAACACAAGTATCGTTAATATGACGTATAAGGTTTCTTAGCAGTTTTCTGTCATGAAGATAACATCAGAAATATTTTATAAACATTTCAGACTTTTTGTATATGTATATTTAGAACATTGGTTGTTTTTAAATGAAGTATTTGACTTTTAATGATAGTATCTACGTACTGTAGCGACATCTGTTGTATATGTGGTCAGTTCGTCTCATGCATTGACTGTTGACAGTCTTGTGGAGCACTCGTTGGCATGACGCGTTATGTTAAGGGAACGATGTTTTGGCGAATTGTGGTGTACATAGTAAGTTTAATTTTGACGTGCTGACGCATCGAACATTTCATCTTTTATGGACTTGGAAATTCATTGGAAAGATTTTGTGTGTGTCTGACACAAGTTGTATGTTGTCATTTGGTCCCTCTGTGGGTTAATGTTGTATTATTTGTATAACAGTTTGTAGCAATTCTTGTAATTTTGTTACAGATCTCAAGATGGTAACTTAGTATTACCGACTTCGGTTAAGAAGTTCTTCATCTCCTAAGTACTTTGTTAACAGACTTTCTCGGGTTAGTTCAAATCCATCATCAAGAGTCTTCCATTTCAGTTCCTTCAGTATATCTGTGACCTTCTCCCGCGGATCAAACAAACTTGTGACCATTCATGCTGCACTTCTCAGTACATCTTCTATATTCTCTCTTAGTCCTTTCTGGTTCTGGTCCCACACATTTGGGCAATATTCTAGAATGCGTCACAAGAATGATACGTAAGCAATCTCCTTTGTGGACTGATTGCACTTTCCCACTATTCTATCAATAAACCGAAGTCTACAACCTGCTTTACCCTCAACTGAGCCTATGGGATCATTCCATTTCATATTCCTACTACGTATGACACATAGGAATTTGTAAGAGTTTGCCCATTCCAGCTGTGTCTAATTGATATTAAAGTCATGGGATATTAATGTTGTTTAGTTTTGGGAAGTGCACAATTTCACATTTGTGCAAATCGTTCCTGAAACATTTAACGGACTATAGTCGGTGGACACACAGTTCCATCAAGCTCATCAGTCCGTCTTTTCCTCCAGTGCAATTCGGTCAGCCATTATGGGACATCACGCATAAAAAAGAAAAACAGTAATGATCATACCTCTCATATTTTAATAGCCTATATGCTAAAGTTTATTTAATTTTTACGCTGAAATTTAATGTAGTACTTGTTATGTGCACTGTTAATAGACAAATATTCAAGCCTTTTGAATGGTAACATAATTCTGTATCACCCTCAAAGCATGGAACAACATGCAGTCCAAACGTAATTGTTTGCAACAATATCTCGATGTATTTTTCATTGTTTTATTGCCGATCAGTGCAAAGCCGAACCAAAGAGAAGAGTACACGCCAGATCTACTGTTTACACTTCCCTTTCGTTGGTTCACTTGTCATAAAGAGAGTGGTTCTTTTTCTTAGGCGAAAACAAATCCATATGTTACGGCGCAGAAGAATTACTGACATTGGCTGCGAGCGGCCATTGATTTAAATCATTGGGAACGGTTGAAAATTTGGCTGGACCGGGATCTGAACAAGGGTCTCCTGCTTACTAGGCAGTGACAACCACACACAATGGTGCTCGCAACTATACGGACTACACTGGCACGCCTCCCATTACACAACCTGTCCAAACATTACTATTGTAGTGTTTCTTCATCACTCGCAGCATATCGCCGATTCTCCTAAGAGCTCGAACCTGGTGTGCATCTGCACTAAAGATATCATTCGCCGTGCTCACCTTAATTATATATGTGTGGTGTCTGTTTTTTTTTTCGGACATGTTGGCGAAATGCCGCAAGTAATGAGGAAAATGGGCAAGGGGCGCTACATTCGCAGTGTGTGGATAGGCTGAGAATTTCAGTGTGACGGGTAGTCCGTGCAGTTGTGATATTCCCTGTGTTCGGGTGGCGCAGTGGTCAGCGCATGTGCTTAGTGAGGAGACTCAGGTTCGAATACCAGTCCATTAAAAAATTTTAAACTTTCCCCATTGATTTAAATCAGTTCCCACTGGCAGCACACGTCTGTAGTTCCTTTCTGTTTTAATTCATAGTGGCTGGTGGATCAAAATGGTGTCTGTTCTTTCGGATATGTCCGAAACGATATTTTGACACTTGTTATTCTCGCTAATAAAGACACAATTATTCATGACACGCCGGTCGTAGTGTGTAGCCAATAGGACAGATGGATTATTACCTGACAGCCATTTTCCGACGTTCAGTGCTTGAAGCTGTGTGGTGACGGGCATCTCGTGCAGGTGCCAGTCAACTCGCGCTGTCAACAGCGAGGCTCCCCCAGACTGATTTTCAAGATCTCAGGATCCTTCGATGTGTCCCACCAACTTGACCTCCCAGTTCGGGGGACCAACCGTACCAACGTCTGCCTATCACAGACCGTCATAAAGAATGAGTGACGGAGGAGTAACACCTCCTTAAACAAAAACAAAAAAAAGTCACCACGCCCACCTGGCCTGTATCTCGTAATGATCTGTTCCCATCGTTACGGTGAAGACTGCAACGATCTGCGAGGCGACAGAAGAACAAACATTCGTCATTACGGCTCTCAACTGGCTCCTAGACGGTCAATAATATTTTACAATATTATTGCAGATCTCATTGCACAGCTCAATAATATTGTTAATAATACTGTGTTCTAATTCTGTCGTTCGGAATGTTGGATGATGAAGACACTGCTGCTGTGGTAATTCCTGGACTTTATTGTGAGCTGAAGAAAAAGTGGATGAGAAACTGGCTCAAGGAGCGTCAAAAATCACCCACGAAAACTTGTTGAGAGAACTGAGGCTGTATGTCGATGGCCCAGTGTTTTATACATTGCTGAAAATTTCTGCGGAGGCTCGTATCACCATAATCAAAAAAACAAAGTAATACAATGAGAGACACTAATTTAGCATTTATCTGTTTCGGTGCAGTACCTTGCTACTCGAGGTTCCTTCGAAGACTTCAGATTTACAATGTTTGAGACACGACAATGGAAAAGAGTCACGCAATAATATATACACTAAAGGATTATTTGCATATTCGGGAAACTAATCTATACACAGAGGTAAATATCAATACATACTTTTATTCATAACTGTTCATACATCACCTTAAAAAAAAATCTTTCTTCGTGGCTCTTCTCCATATTTTCTGAGCAACACAGTGTACTATTCATAATTCTCAATACTTCTGTTTTTGTACTCATCTGCTCTAATACCCTACAATGTCGGTAATAACTTATACATTCCGATGCACTCTAATAATAACGTCCTTTCGTCTTGATTTGAATTCATTTTCCACACAACACGAAACCTAGCCTAATATAACCTCCCAGCACGCGAAAGACTGTCAAGGATATTGTCAATATTGCCCACAGACGACACAATATTTCTGGGCAGTGGTATATATTTCCGAAGTTTTTGATTTTTTCAATATTATTGTGCAGCCTCTCAGTCTTATTGTCAATGATATTGACCATCTATGGGGGACGTTGCAAAGAGAAGCTGTTGCCGAAGCTTTGACACGGCACCAGTCCTCAAGGCCGTTATCATGCGGGCCTTCGTAACGCACGCAAATGCTATCCTCCTAGTGTGGCATTTTAAAGGAGAATGATAATGCTGAAACAACTAAAACCACGAGAACAACAATTAGTCGTAATGACAACATTACACCTGGATCGTTAGGGAACTTTAACACAAAGAATCATTGCTGGAAAGCAAACTGATGGAAGTGAATATTGATCTTACAGCCATTACTATTAGTAGCCTAAAAAGAAATTGAGACGCGTAAAAGACCTAAAATCACAGTTACTGGTATATAGTGGAAACCCGTAAAATACTAGCACCTGCACGTAAGAGCATTTCTCAACATCGAGCTTCCGCAAAGACTTATCGGCCGCAAGGGGCGTTCGGATTTCGCATTGGCATTCAAAGTCACCTGATCAGAGGTATGTGGAAGTTTACTTGTGGAGGCTTGTGAAAACTCCGTGTATGTGGCTACCCTCCCAACAATTTCGGGTGAACTACAATGTCGCATAGCAACTGCAGGGAATGCAGTAACTTCAAGGGTATCCGCAACAGTATGAGATGAATTTTACTGTTATCTGGAAGTCTGTCGTGAGGGCGCATTAACCATTTGTGAGGATGCTTTTGTGAAAGACGAATGAATTATCATAAATGTAATTGTAAAAAAAATTTCAAAGGATTGTTTGTGCGTGAAAGTCAAAGGTATACACTTGTAATACCGGGTGGTTCTTTTGAAAATGCATTTCTTTGCTTGAGTTAAAGTTTACTCCAGTTTTCTAACTTCATACGTGTGTAATCGATTGAATCTTTTGAAACAGCCTGCATCCAAGCCCGATTCAACGCACCAGACATATACCTATATGCGTTTGTTTCAAGGAGCGATTGTTGTAATACATCCTTTCACTCGGCGTTTTTAGATTCAACGATTCAAGTAAAACGTGAGATAACTTGGGTGAATATCTCTAACGGGTGGACGTAACAGGAATGGTGTCGGGGAAAGACTTTTTCAGCTTTATTCACTCGTTCCCCTATAAGTTTGTATTCTGTAGACTGCTTCCGTTGCAATTTAATCCAGATAAAATTCGCTAAATTATTCACTGTTTTCACAGAAGTTTTTTAGGTTGCGTTGTACCCTAACGCACCACTGGTTACAGGTTGTTTACTGTGCCTGGAAAACAAAAACGTTACAACGGCGTGCACAGCTGTGTACAGAATTTCCGAGCCGTAGTTTTATATAATGTTTTAAAACCGCAGCCCTGCTACTGCCTGACTTACCACTTCTGATAGAAATTTTTCGCTGCAAAATAGCGTATAGAGCTGTGCAACCTAATTCAGCACCAGATAAAATACGATGCTACACAGTGAACATTTGGCTATAATATGCAGCATTCAACGCGAAAGTAATATATTACAACGCACCATAAAACCTCGCAATGAGCCATGTAATGAGCGCAGGTGAATATTAATCTTCCAGTTAAACCTACGAATTTCATATTTGTTGATTTCTTTTTAAATCAACACAAAGAAGCAGTCACTGGAAGTTGATATTCTATTGCACTAAAATTAATTTGCAATAATTTTGGGAGTTATGTAGGCAACTCAATTACATATCGAAATGAGTTATTTGAAATTACGTACGCAATCTGTAAAGAAATGAACTCGATGGAATGTTGTCCCCTTCTAAAATGTTGTCCCCTTCTAAAACGTTGTCCCCTTCTACATTCCTCGCAATGAATCTCATTTCTTTTGTTGTCGCTCGTGGACCCGAAATATGTATAACCGCTGAAAACTGTGCCAAATGCTAATTTATTGCGATTACATTGGTCGTCGACTGTAGCGTCATCCATAAAACATTCACCGCTTTCCGTATGTCGCCTGCAAAATTTTCAATCTTTATACGGACAAATTCTGCCGCAGCGGATCGAAGTCTTGCTGTAGGAGGGGCTGTAAGATGTAAGAGCTGATGAAGCCAAAGGGACCCAGTGAAACAAAGAAATTACTGCATGTGTTGCACGCAGAAACAGGCAGCCATGGTCGAATTCGAAAGTTTTAAGTTTTATTTTATCACAATAGAGAGATTGTTTCTCCAGCGCAGAATAACTTTACTACGCAAGCGGAACAATCGTCAGTCTCACTGTGATGCGTAGCCGACTCGAGTAATAATATTCATTTTGTAGTTTAACATTATCTTACACCTGTGGTGTTAGCTGAATTATTACGGGTCAGTGATGAAATCTCAGTTCTCCATTGCAGTTCAGACTATAACATCCCTTAACTTAAAGGGCATGAGAAATAAATGGCTTAGCTGGACGAAGATGGGGATGTAAAATGGTGCGTGATTCTTCTACTGAGGCGATTTAGGGAAATGACCCAGAAGGTAATCCACTTGGTCAAATGGGCAGTTGGCCTCCACCCTTTCCTGACACATATCCGGTATGTAAACCATTGGGCCACCAAAATAAGTTACACCACCCCCATTAGGCTACAGCCGCTTTCAGAAATATCTCGGCCTCAGATGTCCTAAACTGTGACGACAGTCAGACATGTGATTCATGCCAAAGAGGAGCAACGGGGGAGCAGATTGAAGTTCTTCAACTATATTTTCTAACTAAAAGAATCGAAATAATTTTATTTATGTTACTTATCGTGCCTGCGAATCAGCAACCATTGAAGTCATAATTTTCTTTTCATTTTTGATGCATTTCCTACGCTTTATAAAAGTATGTTCAAATGGCTCTGAGCACTATGGGACTTAACATCTGTGGTCATCAGTCCCCTAGAACTTAGAACTACTTAAACCTAACTAACCTAAGAACATCACACACACATCCATGCCCGAGGCAGGATTCGAACCTGCGACCGTAGCGGTCGCTCGGTTCCAGACTGTAGCGCCTGGAACCGCACGGCCACTCCGGCCGGCTACAAAAGTATGTCTTCAGTCGAACTGATCAGCGCTTGCTTTTCACGCAGACATTGTTTATTGGTCCTGTACTGTTTG
This sequence comes from Schistocerca nitens, assembly GCF_023898315.1. Lineage (NCBI taxonomy): Eukaryota > Metazoa > Arthropoda > Insecta > Orthoptera > Acrididae > Schistocerca > Schistocerca nitens. Next base: position 547,829,004 of record NC_064618.1, read on the forward strand.
AATTTAATTACGTGTCTTTTCCTGTATTTTCGTGAGGTGTATGACATGTAGTATTGGATTTGTAATAGCATTTGTCTACCGCGTGCATGATCTTCGACTAAAACGGTTGGTGAGTAAAACATAACCCAGGTCAGCATCAGTGCCATTCATTTCTTAGAAGTAAATTAACAGGACAGATGGTACATCACACTGACCATAATGCAAAAGTGCCTGAATGTGTAGTTGCTTTGAAATCTATAGCAAATAAATTAAAACAGTGCACACAGCACCGTGGAAGCAAGGTAGCAAGAGGATAGCCTTTACTCTCCATAGCAAAATATTTCACGGCTGGCATCACAGATTTCCACCATAACGGTAGCTACAAAAAGATGAGGATGTCTTCCAGGTTCTTGGCTTTAGTCGCCTTATCCACAGGACAATGAGTTAGCCTTAGGGCCGCACCAGGCGGCTATCACGGCGAACAAACTTGCGGGGGTGGGTCGCTCGCGCGAGCAGACCGTCGAACAACTGGAGAACTTTCTCAAAGGCCAGCCACCCAGCATCACACCCGAGAGCTCTGAACTTACGGTGCGGCGTAAGTGGAGCAGAAAACGTGACCGGCCGTCGGACTGATTTGCTGTTAACATCAAACACAACCAGTTGTGAGCTACTGAGCTCCAGAGAAGAAGAACACTAAGTTATCATTTTCTCCTAATTATCACTCATGGCATTGAAAAAAATACCAAGTTTATTGTGGCCGATATTGAGTCTCACTTGGAAGTTAACTACCACTAGCAACCGTCCCAGGTGCACTCAAGTTAATCGATACCGCAGTAACATTTGCAGAATGATTCAAAGAAAGTCTACGCTCAGTAGCGCGGAAGGACCCCGATCATGCAGTATTACTTCGAGGCGACTTTAACCCACCGAGTATAGACTGCTGCGGATTCATTGTAGGTGGTACGGGCAGACAATCTTGTGAAACAGTTCTGAACAATTTTTCCGAAAACTGTCTTGAGCAACAACTCACATACAATGGAAATATTTTAGATGTTTCAGCTGCAAAAACTCCTGACGTTGTCGACAGTGTTGGTATAGAGACATAGATTAATGATCATGATGTCATCGTAGTGACGATTGTTAATAAAGTCAATAAATCCATCAACAAGGCTAGGAAGTGTTTTATGTTGGAAAGGACAGGTAAGCAATTGGTAGCAACATAGACAATGAATGGCATAATTTAGTTCCAACATGATGGGCGTAGAGGAATTAAGGGCAAAATTTAAACGGATTGTAAACCGCGCTACAGAGAACTATGTACCGAGTAAGTGGGTTTGCGAGGCAAAAGACCTGTGGTTCGATAATAAACTTATGAAGATGCTCAGGAAACAGAGAATGTTGCATTCACGGTTAAAAAAAGAACGTAGAAATGTCGACAGGCTAAAGATAATAAGAATTCGTGCATCTATATATAACATCCACCGTTAGCGAAAGATCCTGCCGACATCCCGAGAAAATACTGATCCTACGTGGAATTGCTAAGCAGTTACAACGTTTCTAGTCAGTCACTCGTCGACTAGTCTGGTGTTAAAAAAATCGTTCACGCATGAGAGTCGTGCAGACATGCCATTGTTTAACCGTCGAGCAGACTCCAGCAGGGAGAACTTAGAAAAGGACAGCCACTGTGTTGAGAAACGACTGGATGTTTGAAAACAGTTAAATCGCCAGGTCTGTATTGGATCCCAATCTGGTTTTACAGAGAGCAGGCCTACTCTTCGGTATTGGCCCCATACTTAACCCGGATTTATCACAAATCTCTCGCTCAATGAGAAGTCTAAACGACTGGAAGGAAGCGCAGGTGACTCCCCGTACACAAGACGGGTAAAAGAGCGGACTCGCAAGATTACAGAGCTGTATCTTGCAGAATAATTGAGCATATTCAAAGTTCGAATAGAATGAATTTCCTTGAGAAAAAAAACTTTTTGGCCACGTATCAGCACAGATTTATAAAACAACGTCGATTTGAAACTCAGGTTGTCCTTTTCTCGCATGATACCCTGCGAACCGTGAATGAAGAGCAACAAGCAGATTCCATATTCCTGTATTTCCGAAAAGCATTTGAGATAGTGCGCCATTGCAGACAGTTAACGAAAGTCCAAGCATACGGAATAGGTTCTCACATATTTATTTGAGTCGTTTGAAGTCATCTTAAGTAATAGAAGCCAGTACGTTATCCATGACGGCAAGTGTTCAGAAGGGGGAAGAGTATCGTCAGGGAGTGCGATAGGACCGTTTTTGTTTTCTACATACATAAAGGATCTGACGGATAGGATAGGTAGCAATCTGCGACTCTTTGCTAATGACGCTGCAGCGTATGGGAAGACTGTAGGAGGATACAGGATTACTTGGACAAAATTTCTTTTTGATGTGAATAATAGCAGCTTGTTCTAAATGTAAGTTAATGCAGACAAGCAGGGAAAATAATTTTGTAAAGTTCGAATACAATATTGGTAATGCTTGATACAGTCATGTTGACTAATTATCTAGGCACAACGCTGCAAAACCATATGAAATGGAACGAGCACGTAAGGTCGGTAGTAGCGTAGAAGGGAAAACGAATGGTCGACTTCGGTTTATTGGAAGAATTATATGAACTTGTGACTCACTTATAACGGAGGCCACGAATAAAACACTTATGCTAGCCATTCTTGAGGACTGTTCGCGCGTTTGGGATCCCAGCAGGTCGGAGTGAAGAAAGACATCGAAGTAATTCGGAAGCATTCTGCAGAACTGTTACCGGTATATTCGACCAACACGCTTCTATTAGGAAGGTGCACCTTGAATTCAAATGTGAATTCGTGGGTGGAAGATGATCTTTTCGCGAAACACCACTGAGAAAGTTTAGAGAACAGGAGTTTCCGGATGACTGCAGATTGAGTGACCTTCCAGTGGCGTACATATCGCATAAGGGCCGCATAAAAGATGTAAGGAAAATTATGGTTCATACAGAGGAATACAGATAGTCGTTTCTCACTCACTCCATTTGCGAGTGAAACAAGAAAGGAAATGACTGGTAGTGTTACAAAGTAGCCAACACGATGTGTCGTCTGGTGGCTTGCGGAAGGTATGTGTAGATGTAGCACATGTACCGATATGATATATTTACGATATAAAACTAAAAGGAGAGGAAGCCTATCGCACAGTTCGTGAGCAGATTTTCTTCGTTTTGTAGTTTTTCTGTGAAGATGATCGCTTATGTGGTACTATAAACTACTGTTTGATCGTTTCTAGGTAATAACGAAACTGTGCATCCATTTCTGTATACAAAGATATATCAGCATGAAATCATTGGTTGAATCGTCTAATAATTGACGTCATCCATCGGTACATGAACATCGCTCCCGATCTACATTTACGTCACCTCTACACACATACGGTGCGTGGCGGAGCGTACCCTGCACCACAACGTTTCCTTTCCTGATCCAATCGCAGATGGAGCGAGGGGAAAACGACCTTCTGTATGTCTCCGCGTGAGTCTAATGTCTCGGATCTTGTAGCCTCATTCCTAATCGGGGCGTACTGTATTGAGATATAACTGACCGTGATCGCGTATACTTAATGACATTTTTCAGGAAGGCTATCGTTACCGAAGGAAGGAGGAAAGCGTACAACAGACTCTTCTCTAGGAAGAGTCTATTCTAAACTTAAGCTGAATGCTGATAATGAGTTTTAAAGGGGTGGAATATCGTGCAAACGCTCACGAACCGCACAGTGGGAAAAGTATACCACGTAACATTTAATACAAAAATTACCAATAGTACAAAAAAAACGCTGATTAGTTAAAAAGGGGATATGTCGCGAGCCCGCTATAGCAATGAATCTCCAGAAACTTAAGAAAGGTAATGGCAAAGAAATGTAAGCAATGATCACTGGCTTGGCAACATCACGTTGTCACGCTTTTCCACAGCACAACAGTTCACGAGAAAATAAATGAATCAGAAAGCACTGAGTTTGCGTTTACTTATTTTGAAATACTAAATTTTGAATCCGCCTCGATAGCTGAGTGATCAGCGCGACGGAATGCCGTGCAAAGGGGCCCGGGCTCGGTTCCCGGCTGCGTGGGAGGTTTTTTCCGATCAGGGAATGGGTGTTGTTTTGTCTTCATCATCATCTCATCCCCATCGACGCGTAAGTCGCCGAAGTGGCGTCAACTAAAAGATTGGAACCAGGCGACCGGTCTACCCGACGGGAGGCCCTAGCCACACGACATTTCATTTCATTTTCACTAAATTTTGAAAGTAAAATTAAATGAAGTTACGGGTTAAATAAATGACTGGCTTAGCTTAAACTTTGTTATGTACAAAAAATTATTTTCTGTAAACTCAGTGTAACGTAATGCAAAATTTAGAAAAAGGCAAGCAATTTACTTTTGATTATTGAAATAATGATTTGAATTTACTTTGAGGAAATGAGCAACTAAGATTATATTTAAAATAACAACAATAAGATACATACCAACCCAGCAGAAATCACCCCCAGAGATAAATAGAGGATAAACGAAATTGTGCACTTGTCATTTGTGCTGTATCTTTAGTTATTAGTTTTGACAGTGAAATTTTACGTTAATTTAAGTGAATGATGTTAATACTTAAAACTGCAAATTATTTAGGCTTCTGTTATGCAATACAAGAAGGAACAGTTACTGAGGCAGAAAATTTAAGCTGATACTGGTCATTAGCAAACACACAAAACTGGCAGTAAATAGTTAATCAATTTTCATACTCTTGCGGTGATCGTGTGGAAGGGAAAGGGACCCTGCCTGGTAATAAGCTCTGAGGACAATGACAACACAGGTGTTCTGCAAGTTTCAACTATTGCAATTTATTATGCAAATTAGTCATTCTTTGTAAAAGAATATCAACTGGATATGTCCTCCAAATTACTACATCTGTCACTTGACAGTCTTACAATATTGTAGCTGTGCGGAGGCCGAAGAAGGTAGCCGCCGACAATGCTGAGCTGCCGCTGTTGCTGCTGCTGTTTGAGAACCCCGAGTTGTCTCCAGAGCCACGGATAATTATGGGTAGGCAACAGTTAGAACTGCCGCTTCCTCCGCCTGTCCACTTCTACCGCGCTCTCAATACTCACGGGTTAACGAATTTTGTATGCATACACTCGCATGATCATAGCAGCACACTGCGTCTGCGGGAGCGGCCAACAAACACTTCCGCACCCTTACATGACTCAGGCTGCTCTGTTTCCTCTCTGCTCGCAACGCGACAGCGACTCTTCATACGTAAAAGTAAACAACCGCACAGCTACTGTCATTTCATCATTGTTATCGATACATCTAAATAAAGTTTCGTTTAGCTATTACCCACCAATTTAAAATCTTTTCATTATAACTGCAATCAATTATATACAGTGAGAAATAAATACACTATTACATGGATTACGTATTAAATACAGTTTCTGTAATAAAGCTTACAAATTCAGAATCAGGTATACAGTACAATTTATGAACGGATATTAAACAGCAATGATTTTGGATGGTGCAGAAGGTACTTTATCTGCCATTTCGGTGTTACAATCATATCTTCTTGGTCCTTAAGCGAAATGTATGTTGACGGCATTAGTCTCGTTCTGCTGTCAGCTTCAAATGTCGATTCTCTAACTTTCTCAATAGTCAAAATATCCACGGGTGTACTGCCGGTCTACAGTGTCCAACGGGCACAATATTTCGGCGATCATACATGTCGCCATCATCAGGTGAACTGACGGACTGAGCTCCTGTGAACGTGCCGGCACGGAGATCCGTACACTATGGCTGCTCAGGGGGAACTGGGTTCGGTCGCGGCGGCGGCCGATTTAAATACCCTCCGCCCGCGGCGCGCTCACTCCGCCGTCCGCGCCCCGCGCCACGAACGGCGCGGACGGCGCGAGGCGCGGACGGCGGAGTGAGCGCGCCGCGGACGGAGGGTATTTAAATCGGCCGCCGCGACCGAACCCAGTTCCCCCTGAGCAGCCATAGTGTACGGATCTCCGTGCCGGCACGTTCACAGGAGCTCAGTCCGTCAGTTCACCTGATGATGGCGACATGTATGATCGCCGAAATATTGTGCCCGTTGGACACTGTAGACCGGGAGTACACCCGTGGATATTTTGATTATCAAATATGCCGGGAGAAACTCAAGAATTTTCTCAATAGTGTTCATTGAAAAGAAAGTCGCCTTCCCTCCAGGGATTGCCATCTGAGCTCCCAAAGCATCTTAGTAACAGTAACACTTACGTCTTGTTTGATCTAACCGGTAACAGATCTAGCAGCCCATCTCTGAATTGCTTCTATGTCTTCCTTTATTCCCACCTGGTACGGATCCCAAACACTCGTGCAGTATTCATGAATAGGTCGCATTAGCGTCCCATATGCGGTTTCCTTTAGAGATGAAACATATGTTCCTAAAATTCTCCCAATAAGCCGAAGTCGACCATTTACTTTCCCTACCACAATCCTCACACGTTCGTTCCATTTCATGTCGCTTTGTAACGTTATGCCCAGATATTTCAATCAGGTGATTGTGCCAAGTAGGACACCGCTAATGCTGTATATAAACGTTATGGTTTTGTTTTTCCTTCTCATCCGCATTAAATTACAATTTTCTACATTTGGAGCCAGCTGCAACACCGTGCCGTGTGTCGGCCTTGTACGGAGATGAAGTTGTGGCGACATCAAGGTGCGCCGGCAGTCGACTCAGCGGTTTCCTTCCCTGTTGTCTCAGCGCCGCTCGCAGGAAGGCGATCTGCGGCGCGCTTCCTCGTCGGTGTGGCTAACATTGCGGCGACAAAAAGCGCCTGCGGTCCGGCATCCAAATCTGTGGCCCTCGCCTCGGGATGCCTCCATAGTGTGTTGGGAGCCAACAAGACCACTCGCAGCAGCGAGCTGTGGCATGGCCCGCCGCTGGCTGGCTGCGGACCCCGCATTGGCCTCAGAGGATCGAACCAGTGACCTGCCGTGGTCTGGAACGTTGGCGCCCCGTCTGCTGCTGCATGTACCCAGTGGTGTGACATTCCCCACTGTCCAGGAGAGCTGTCACACTTGAATGCCCTCATTAGAAAACCGGCACCTGTTTATACATGGCTGTGCGCCTCTATTTTGCTAATGTGCCGCTCCGTGTCACGTACTCATAACACCTAGGTTGCGCCAGTGGGCCCCTTCTGCCTGGAACCTGCGCCATGCAAACCACTGCGTTGACTCTTTTCAGCGGTTCGAGCGCCCTGTAGCCTCCATCATACTTCGCAACTGTTAGTCAGCGTAACTTTCTGTCAATAGGCCCGCACCTGGCTCTAACTTGTGTGCTCAGAAATATTGCACCAAATCTAACTTTCCTATCTTTAATGGTGGTGCCGCTACACCTCCATCATCATCATCAGGAGCAACTGACTGTCTTCACTGCTGCTGCGATAGCCTTTTATAGCCCGTGGACAGCTTCTGAGTGGTCGGCTTGTGATTGGTTGGCGATTAAGCACTGCTGTCGCAGATGATGTCAATGTGTGTGCTGATGGCGCCACCACTTCTGTTGGAACGTAAACCTTGGAAGGCATGTCTCTGCTATTTCTCTGTATCAAGCACTCGTTTCCATGCACTCCTCAGATAGTATTCGGTATCACGGTTAAAGTTCTTATCGCTCATTCTTACTTCAACAGCCTCCTTAATAACAGATGGCATGGCGATGGGCTCTCCATTGTCTCCATCACTGGCTAACATTTTTTATGGAGAAATTTGAGGAACGTGCATTAAATTCGGCTCCCCTCCGTCCATACTTATTTTATCGTTATGTGGTCTGGCCAAATGGCGCAGAAGTTCTCTAACAATTCATGGAACACATGAATAGCATACATCCGAGTAATCGGTTCACTATCGAGATGGAGAAGGAAGGAAGGCTGTCATTCTTAGACTTTTAGTACGACAGGCGGACAGGCGTCTCGGCCATCTGTATACCGTAAGCCGTCGCATTCCGATTTACAACTTAATGCACAGAGTTTCCATCATGCTGCTCAGAAGAGAGCCATTTTGAACACGTTGGTATATAGAGCAAAAACTTTTTTCTGACGAGGACCACTTAAACTCCGAAATTGACCATGTGAAGTACGTGTTCCGAAAGAATTTCTATGGTGCACGCGATAAAGTCAGCGTTCTCCAAAAAAAGGAAACGTGAAAATGCTGCACACTCACAGGATGAGACACCGATTGCGGGTCTTCCTTTTTGTGGCGCCATATCCAGCAAATTAGGAAGAATCCTGGTTATATAGGGTATAAGACCGATTTTTCGTCCTTCTAAGAAAATTAAGGTGATGATGCGCCCTGTTAAGGACATTCTCGGACTCAGGATCCCTGGAATTTGTAATATCTCCCGTGAGTGTGGAAGCAATTACATAGGTCAGACCATTCGTGTCGTTTCCGGTCGCCACTTTCGTGCGGTGTTCTACAGTGAGTGTTCTACAGTGCGTGTTTTACAGTGAGTGTTCCGTGTTGTGTTTTTTTGGGAAGTGTTACGAACGGCCATCATACTGTCGCTGAGTGTGCCTTTTATCTCTTGCGAACAGAAACCAGACTGTCGCCGTGTTTTTTAATTGTGTGTCTACTATGTTACTTGTCTGATTCCTGTGTCTTTTATTAACGTTGCCAACCCCTTTTGCTTTCTGTTTTAACTTTCCGCATTTTTCCGCCATTTTTCACTTGACGTCACCGTTTTATCGCCTGTTTTTCTTGTTTCTTTTCTTCTTCCGTTCTTTAAAACAAAAGTCTGTAGGCTGTAGAGCAGCGTACTAAGCTGCTGCCAGCTTGAAAATCAATAAAGGAAAAAAAAGCAGTGAAGACAGTCAGTTGCTCCTGACAATAACGATGGAGGCTATCGTCGAAAGCTCGAGATTTTATGCCGGATTGACGTGGCAAGAAAACCGGAAATGTTTTACATGTAAGTGCCGTCGCGAAAGACTTCCCTCTCATAACAGAATCATCTGCAAAAAATCTATGTTGGCTGCTCACACTGTCTCCTAAATCATGTATAAAGTTTAGAAATAGCAGATAACCTCTAACACTTCCTTGGCGAGCGCCAGGTACCACTTCTGTTTTACTTAGTGAGTTTCCATAATTTACTACGAACTGTGGCCTTTTTAACAGGAAATCACGAAACTAGTCGCATAACTGAGACAATACTTCATAGGTATGTATTCTGAGAAACCGTATCGAAATTCTTCTGGAGCTCTAGAAATATGGAAATGTGGAATCAGTTTCAGATCCCCTATCGATAGCACTGATTACTTGATGAGAATGAAAAGCCAGCTGAGTTGCACAAGAACGATATTTCTGAATCCATGTTGACTGTGTGTCGATAGATCGTTTTGTTCGGGGTAGTTCATAATGTTGCAACACGGTATATAAAGCGCACATATTTGAAGTGGAATATCACTGCGCCTAGTGTCGTATCACGTTAGTCCCCACTAGAGTTCTCTTTGTGGAGTAGTAAGATGTTGGATGTGCCGGGCACTTGATATGAAGAGTGCTTCTGGACAAGTGTCCCTTCTGGTAGGGAACTCGGGACACTGGCGACGCGACTAGTGCCGTATTGGGGGCGCGGCTGTGCTGGCAGGACGGCGTCTGATTGGGAGCGCCGCACGGCGGGCAGCGGGGGCTAGTGGGGCCCGGCCGCTGTTTTGGAGCACAATGGCGCCGCTTCCGCAGATAAAGCTCCTCACCCGCACAGCGGGCTTAGCCAGACTCCCATCCCGAGATTTGGCGTCGCTCGCCGCGTCGGATATGACAAAGGCCGCTCGAGCGCCGTTAATCAGCGTACGCGGAGTGGAAGATATCTCTTTGTGCTTCTGCCAGACCAATAGGCGGTCCTCTAGTTGGACTCCAGTGGAGATTTCTTTACTATCACGTAGTGTCCGCGAGTGTGTACACACCAGCACGACACTGCGCTTTTCCGTTTCACATAGTTTCGCGCTATTCCGTCAAACCGCTACTGAATTAAACAGCTGGACACTAAGATTTCACACCAAGAAGGATGTAGCAAATAACGAAATTTTCCTCAATGTTTCTATGCAGTGTGTGGAAGAACATATTATTACCCCGTTAGTGCCTGAATTATTTTTGTTAAATTTTTACATTCATAACCTTTATTTTGTTACACTGAAAAAAATAGCATTTAAAGTGAGAAAATGGTTGGGAAGGGAGTGACGGGGCTGTAGCCTATCCCCAATGATATTCAGTCTATAGCCGGTCGGGCTGGCCGAGCGGTTCTAGGCGCTACAGTCTGGAACCGTGCGACAGCTACAGTCGCAGGTTCACACCCTGCCTCGGGCATGGGTGTGTGTGAAGTCCATAGGTTAGTTAGGTTTAAGTAGTTCTGAGTTCTAGGGGACTGATGACCTCAGAAGTCGCATAGTGCCCAGAGTCATTTGAACCAAACCATATTCAATCTATAGATTCAGCAACCAGTAAAGGAAACCAAGAAAATTTTGGTGGAAGAATTACAATTCAAGGAGAAGAAATAAAGACTTTGAGGTTGGTCGATGACATTGTACTTATAGTTCTGTCAGAGACAGGAAAGGACTTGGAACAGCAGCTGAACGCAATGGACAACGTCTTGGAAGCGGAATATAAGGCGAACATTAACGAAAGCAACACAAGGGCCATGGAATGTAGTCGAATTAAATCAGTCGATGTTGTGGGAACTATATAAAATGCAGACTGGCAACGGCAAGAAAAGCATTTCTGAATATGAAAAATGCATTAGTTTGGAAATTTGTCGTAAGGTCGTATGGGACCAAACTGCTGAGGTCAGCGGTCCCTAAGCTTACGCACTACTTAATCTAACTTAAACTTACACTAAGGACAACACACAGATCCATGCCCGAGGGAAGACTCGAACCTCCGCTGGGGGAGCCGAGCGGACCGTGTTAAGGCGCCCTAGACCGCGCGGCTACCACGCGCGGCAAAAATTTATTAAAATCTCGTGTAGATTTAAGTGTTAAGAATGCTGCGGTACCTGACAGTTACTGGTGGTGTGATTGCTCTTGTAAATGTCGTCCCATGTGAGCAAACCCGTTCCACTTTTACCTGTGGTTCCTCGTTCTTTAGGTACGTGGGCTATGCACGGGTCCGTTTAAAAGGAAAAGCTAGTTTTAGTCATAGGGTCGAGCGACGCACGTATGCTTTCATGCCCCACAGCTAACTCGCTGCAAATAATAAGTTGCAGCTGTGATCCTGCATTCAAGTAGTCTATGTATTGGCTAGAATTTCCACTTAATAAAATACAAAATATGAGTTAAATGAATAATTTAATAATAAGGGTTCTGAAACTTCCTGGCAGATTAAAACTGTGTGCCCGACCGAGACTCGAACTCGGGACCTTTGCCTTTCGCGGGCAAGTGCTCTACCAACTGAGCTACCGAAGCACGACTCACGCCCGGTACTCACAGCTTTACTTCTGCCAGTACCTCGTCTCCTACCTTCCAAACTTTACAGAAGCTCTCCTGCGAACCTTGCAGAACTAGCACTCCTGAAAGAAAGGATATTGCGGAGACATGGCTTAGCCACAGCCTGGGGGATGTTTCCAGAATGAGATTTTCACTCTGCAGCGGAGTGTGCGCTGATATAAAACTTCCTGGCAGATTAAAACTGTGTGCCCGACCGAGACTCGAACTCGGGACATTTGCCTTTCGCGGGCAAGTGCTCTACCAACTGAGCTGCAGAGTGAAAATCTCATTCTGGAATAAGGGTTCTATTCTAACATATGTAATTGATGTAGACGACAGTGAATTATATTAAGTAATGTTTATTCAAGGAAGGACATCTCAAATAAAGCGGAAGTGGGCCAGTTAGTTCAGTTAAAATAAAGACAGAAAATATCTTTACGAAATGCAGTAAAGTTACGGTGATAGCATTATGAGAATGGTAGCAAAAGCCCCAAACTAAACTGTAAGCAAAGACGTGCGAAAACGAAGTTCATTTCGTAATCACAGTACACGAAATATTCACCAGCTCTAAACAGTTCAGATTTCAGTGTGATGTTTCACAAATTAACACATGAAATGCAAAGAATAGTAATTCATACTCTGTCTATCTTCAGTTCCATAATACATGCGCAAAAAGTTAGAGTTCTACTCTGCAGCACTCTCGAAACATAAAGTCCTGCTCAGAATCTATCACCCAGGTGATTTAATACTACTCGTTACCACAGGCATGTCTGTCTCCTTCAAGCACAAAGGCAAAAATGTCCAGAAACGCTCCTTTCATCTCTTCACTCGGAAAAGTCCCTCTCCACTTGATTCCCATAGCGTATCGCTACTATCTCGCTTTTCCAGTTGCTGAAGGTTGTCCCTATGAAAATAAATCATCCCTAAGTTCTACAGGTATTATTTGGCTCAACCTGATCCCTATCCAGACTAAAATAATTATTAGAACACTATTTAAATAAATAAATGTTACAAACAATTGGTCACACTCAGAACATTAAAAATGAACATAAATAAAGATTTGTCCATTAATAAATAAGCCAGTATTCTTGCCCAAGTGTGCCCATGATAAATGACAACAGATTGTCATTAAATATTATTTAAACAGTTATTTATGCCTGACTGTCAGAGGCGCCTTTTGGCACTCTTCAGGAAAGATGGTGTCAGCTAACACAAGTGACTGGTTATTTCTTAAATTACTGCGATTTTTAATTGCTGTTGCAGTCATCATTTAAATAAAGTTACTCGCAAAATAGTAAACTGTGCGTTAAATGACTACGCAAATATGACAAAATGTGAGACATTCACGCCCTATTCGGTACAGGTATGATTGTGGGTGATAGGATGTTCTAACAAACATAATGAAAGAACATAAAAATGTAATAAATCAAGAAATAAAACAGATACATGTACATAGCTTTCAGAGATAACAGCTGTAGTGAAATGCTATCATCTGAGATATTGTACCTTCAAATCACACGAAGTGTTTAAAAGTTATTAATCCAGGGGTTCATTGTGAAAATGTTTATTCACTGTGAAATATTAATTTTTGTAGTTTTAAAAATATTAAAATATTGTTGTGTCATTGGATGCACCTCATATTTCTGGGATCGCAGATGTATTCAGATTTGCTTTAATATATGATTGTAAATTATTATAGATTCTCAAAGAGCTGTCAGAAGCCACCTTTCAGTTTGTCTGACACTAGCCCATTGCTTGGAGCGTAGCTGGTCCTCTTAAGCGATCGACGCGTCGTCCAAGTTTCCCATACCGAGATTTTCCCCACATCCGGCCCTTTGCTGCCGCCCATGTACTTGGCCCGGGCATACTTTTTTCTGCGGCTTGCCCAGCTGCGGCGCTTTGGTTGGAGCGGTCACGTCGCACCCTGAGCCCCAGGGCCGCGCAAGCAAATTCAGCTTACCTCCCACCAATACTGGGGGGTCGATTAGCTTGCCTACATACTCGTAACGTTACAGAAAGTCTTTTCTAAAGGTATTTGTCTGGAGTACAGTCGTGCATGGAAGTGAGATGTGGACAATAAATAGTTCAGACAAGAAGAGAATAGAAGATTTCGAAATGTAGTGCTGTAGAAGAAAGCAAAAGACTAGATGGGCAGATCATATAACCAATGAGAGGGTACTGGATAGAACTGTGGATAAAAGAACTCTGTGTCATAACTTGACTAAGTGAGTGGATCGGTTGATAGGACACATTCTGAGCCGTCAGATGATCACCAATCTAGTACACGAGGAAAGTGTGACTGTTAAAAACTGGAGACGGAGACGAGGAGACGAATACAGTACGCAGGTTCAAGAGGATAAATGCTGCACAGGTAGAGTACCGTGGACAGCTAAGTCAGACCAGTCTTTGGACTGAAGACCACAACAACGTAAATGAAATGTATTCGCAGTTGCGAATACGAACAGCCATCAGTTATATAAGGAAATGACGACAGCGAAAATTTGTGCCAGACTGGGACACGAACCCCGATTTCCCGTTTTACGCGAGTGGTCGCCTTAATCGCTTTGGCTAGCCGTGCACGACTCACGGCCAGACCCATTCTTCCATATGTGTCATTACTGCGTTGCAATCTGTACTCGTATAGACATTATGTAATGCCCGTGCAGGTAGGAGATTTTAATTGAAAGTCACAATGCCTGTGTTGCTAAGAAGAGCGATGCAGTCTTCCTTCGGATACGCATGCATGACCAACAGTAAAAGATCAATTATGTTAAGGATATCTCTTGGATTTAGACGATAGTACCATGTTAATAAAACAAACAATATATGTAGACCCGAATTTGGTAGTCTAAATGTTCACGAAGTACACAGGCAGACTTAAATGGTCGTTTTTCGGATCCCACGTGTACATCTACTTCTAAACTGTGCGAATCATCACAAGGTGTGTGCTAGAGGGTACTTTTTATTGTGCCGTATCTCTTGCTTTCCTCCTATTCCGTTAACGAAAGGAGAGTGGGGGGGACGACTGGTTCTACGTCTGGGTGCGAGCTCTTGTTTCCCTAACGTTATCTTCGTCATCTGCAGGATCGATACGTAGGTGTCTGAAGAATGTACATCGTCTCCACCCTTACGTCTGGCGTCTGTATTTTTTAAAGTAGATTATCGAGAGTGTGAGGCGTCATTCGTCGGTGTTGCCAGTTGTTTTCAGCATATCCGTCATACATTCTCCCCAGCCAAACAAACCTGTGACCATTCGCCCCGCCATTCTTTGTACACACTGTATCTCCCCCATCAGCCCGACCTCATATGAGTCTCAAACACTTGCGCAGTATTCAAGCACGGGCCGCACAACGCCTTTTTATCACTTTCTTTCGTAGAAAAGCCACAGTTTCTAGGTACTGGTATTCTACCAACGAAAAGAATCCTGCCGTCTGCTTTTCAAACAACCGCTCCCAAGGGATTGTTCTGCTTCATATCTCTACACACAGTATTTGCATGACAAGATTGATTCCAGTTGCGACCCATTTATATAGTAGACGCTCCTACGCTTTTACGTTTCGTAAACTACATTTAGAGTCAGCTGACAGTTCCTGCGCCATGGGGATATCTTATCAAGATCTGGCTCGGTACTACTAAAACTCATGTCGGACACAATTTCCTCGTAGATACCCGCGTCATCTGAGGTAAGTCTGAGACTGCTAACAAGCTCATCCCTTGACTCATTAATGCAAAAAACGAACAGTAACAATTTTATTACACTCCTCTGCAGCACATCGGATACTACACACATCAAAAAAAGTTTTGCATCACCTCGTTTCCTAGAGTTCCGGAATATGTACAGAAAATTGGAATAGAGATCAACATAGCCGGCCGCGGTGGTCTCGCGGTTCTAGGCGCTCAGTCCGGAACCGCGGGACTGCTACGGTCGCAGGTTCGAATCCTGCCTCGGGCATGGATGTGTGTGATGTCCTTAGGTTAGTTAGGTTTAAGTAGTTCTAAGTTCTAGGGGACTGATGACCTAAGATGTTAAGTCCCATAGTGCTCAGAGCCATTTGAACCATTTTTAGAGATCAACATAAATATCATCTCCGCCCTTTTTATTGCTCATGAAAACCACACATTGCATGTTGTAACACCACATAGCGAGACCTAGAGAGGTGGTGGTCCAGATTTCTGTACACACCGGTACCTCTAATATCCAGTAGCACGTCCTCTTGCATTGATGCATGCCTGTATTTGTCCTGGCATACTATTTGCTAGTTCATCAAGGCACTATTGGTCCAGATTGTCCCACTACTCAACGGCGATTCGGCACAGATTCCTCGGAATGGCTGGTGGGTCACGTCGTCTATAAACAGCCCTTTTCAATCTATTCTAGGCATGTTCGATAGGATTAATGTCTCGAGAACATGATGGCCACTCTTGTCGAGTGATGTCGTTATCCTGTAGGAAGTCATTCACAAGATGTCCATAAAGACGAATGCCTAGCCAATACGCTGCCGATATGGTTGCACTATTAGTCGGAGGATGGCATTCACGTATCGTACAGCCGTTACGGCGCCTTCCATGACCGCCAGCGGCGTACGTCGGCCCCACATAATGCCACCCCAAAACATCAGGGAACGTCCACCTTGCTGCGCTCGCTGGACAGTGTGTCTAAGGGGTTCAACCTGACCGGGTTGCCTCCAAACACATCCCCGACGATTGTCTGGTTGAAGACATATGCTACACTCATCGATGAAGAGAACGTGATGCCAATCCTGAGCGGTCCTTTCGGCATGTTGTTGCACCCATCTGTACCGCGTTGCATGGTGTCGTGGTTGCAAAGATAGACCTCGCCATGGACGTCTGGAGTGAAGTCGCGCATCATGCAGCCTATTGCGCAAAGTTTGAGTCGTAACACGACGTCCTGTGGCTGCATGAAAAGCATTATTCAACGTTGTGGCGTTGCTGTCAGGATTCCTCCGAGCCATAATGCATAGGTAGGGGTTATCCACTGCAGTAGTAGCCCTTGGGCGGCCTGAGCGTGGCATATCATCGACAGTTCCTGTCTCTCTGTATCTCCTCCATATCCGAACAACATCGCTTTGGTTCATTCCGAGACACCTGGACACTTCCCTTGTTGAGAGCACAAAGCAACAATACGGACGCGATCTTTCTAGGCATGGCTGAACTCCAGACAACACGAGCCGTGTACCTCCTCCATAGTGGAATGACTGCAACTGATCGGTTGTCGGACCCCTCCGTCTAATAGGCGCTGTTCATGCATGGTTGTTTACATCTTTGGGCGGGTTTAGTGACACCTCTGAACAGTCAGAAGGACTATCTGTGACACAATATCCACAGTCAACGTCTATCTTCAGGAGTTCTGGGAACTGGGGTAATGCAGAACTTTTTTTGATGTGTGTACTTTTACATTTGAGGAAGACTCTCTCCATCCAGGATAATATCTTGAATTCATAACATATTCTAGCATTCTGCTGCAGATCAACGTGGTCGTTATAGGGTGATAGTTTTGTGGGTCCGTTAACTTCCTTTTTTTGTAGATAGTTGTGACTTTTGCTCTTTTGCTATCGCTAGGGACAATATCTTGCTCGAGGGATCTGTGGTAACGTGGGGACGGGGGGGGGGGGGGGGGAGCAAGTTCTGTGCAGAGACTGACAGGGACTTCTTAAGAAGTTTCCTAATGTTGTTCGTAGACCATGGTGGGTCTCTACCACACGTTATATTACGTGAAAAAATGCAAAAATACCCCGAATTTTGATCATCCATAGTAAATACAGGTAAATGCGAGAACCACCGCACAATCAGCTTAAGAACTCATGCATCCAAGTTCCTGACACAAATAATGTACAGAAACGTGGAAAAATAAAACAGAGAATATGTTAGATGACAGTCAGTTTGGTTTTACGAAATATGAAGCATCAAAGATTCCACCCTAACAGAATATGTCGAGCTATGAAAAGCCTACATAAAAATAGAGGAATATGTTTGAAATCTTCAGAAAAATACGTATACACTATAGGTAAAGACGGGTAAAATACAGTTAAAACGCAATATTACAACAACCAATGAGAAACTGTAAGAATGTATGTCAAGCGTTCGAATTAAAAAAGGATGAAGTCTTCTCTCTTCTACGGTTCGACCTGTACACTCAAGAAGCAATTTATGAAACAAAAGAAAGGTGCAGGCGAGCTATTAAGATTCTTAGTGAAAGGATGTCAATGAGATGATTCGCTGATGACATTGCTATTCTGAATGAAAGTGAAGAAGAACTGTAGGACCTGTCGAATGGAAAGAACAATGTATTGAACATATGCCATGGATTGATTGTAAAGCAAAGTCAGACCAAAGTAATGAGGAATAGCACGCAATGGTAGAATTTCTCGCTAAAAGAATTATATTAGTATCAAACATAGTCCTTCATTTGAGGAACGAATTTCCTTGAGTATACGTCTGGAGTACGGAAAAAAGACAATCGAATCAACTCAGGTGAGGTGTTGCAGAAAGATGATAAACATTAAGTGGCCTTAAAAGGGAAGAAATTTTTTTCTTCCTAGTGGGAACATCTGGGTTCAAAAATTATCATTTGTAAATTATTAATCAGAGCTGTTTTCTGTTGACTAGAGAAAATTACTGTCATCCTTGGATGATCCATCCATGACAAAACTGTTCTATCTTGTATGCAAGACATATCATATGAGAAAAATACCTTCATACTTCAAGAAGCATGCAATAATTCCTAGAAGGCAAGTGCTGACACTTGTGATTATTACCGAACCATCAGTTTAGAGGTCACGGCTGAGGAATACTGACACGAATTATTTACAGGAGATTTGGAATGCTATAAGGAGCCCGTATCAGGCAACATTAGTTTGCATTCCGGAGAAATGAAGGAACACGTGAGGCCACGATGTCCTTTCGACTTATAAGATAGACTAAAGAAAGCCAAACCTACCTTTATAGCGTGGAAATGGTTTCGTGGCCTTCAGCCGTATAAGCAGTCTGATGTGTGCACAGTTTGCTGACAACTTTTCGACCCTTGTATTTTATCCCTGCTACTTTCAGAATTTCAAAGAGTGTATATCAATCAACTTTGTCGAAAGCCTTTACGTTTTTAAATGCTATAAAATGGGTTTGTAGTAGTTGACAGGGGATGAGACAATGTTGTTTATTCTGTAACTTGATGAAGCAGCAAAGAAAACCAGATGAAATTTGAAAACGGAGTTGAGGTTTGACGATAACATTGTAATTGGTTACGGATGGCAAAGGGCTTGCAAGAGTAATAGGACGGAATGGATACTGTTTTGAAAAGAGGTTACAAGCTGAATATTAATAAAAATAAAACGTGTGAAATGTAATACAGTCGAATTAAATTAGACGGTGCTGAAGAAACTAGATGAGTTTTGCAGTTTGAGCAGAAAAGTAACTGGAATTAGCGAGAAAAGTGTTTCTGAGGAAGAGAAATTTGTTAATAGCGAATATAAGTTTAAGTGTTAGGACGTTTTTTCCGAAATTGTTGTACGGAATTTTTCGTTGCACGGAAGCAAATCATGGACCAGAATAAAAGTGTTCGAAATGAGGTGCTATAGAAGAATATAAAACAGTAGAATAATTAATAATGAGGCAGTGAATCGAATTGGGGAAAAAAGAAATTTGTTGCACAGCTTGTCCAAAAAAATTATCTGTTTACAGGGCACGTTCTGAGGCCTCAATGGATCGTCAATTTGGTGATGGAAGGAAGTTTAGGGGTAAACATTTTACAGCGAGATCAAGGATTGAATACAGTAAGGTTCAAAATGATTTGGGTTTGCAGTGGTTATGCAGAGATGACGAGGTTTACACAGGATAGAGTAGCGTAGAGAGCTTTATCAAAATACAGCCATATTTATCAAATCAGTCTTCGGACTGAAGACCACAACAACAGCGCAAATTAAGGTCTTTTTGGCTTACTTGACGGTGACATGCGAATTCGTAAGTTAGGTGCGCACTAGCTCCCGTCCCAAAGCATTCTCTGGGTGGAACAAACGACGAACAGGGCTGATGCGTAGAAAAGCGACACCGTATACAGTGAAGCACGTCTGTGTCATAAGGCACGAAGCGGGATGATGATGCACCCGTGCTAATTCGTTCTTGCAGCTCCTGAGTCTCAATCGTAAAACAAATCAAACTAATCAACTATAATAGCGATTTACAGTCAACCAGAGCTTAGCACACGAGAATTTTCCTGGGTACAAAGCAATGCAATTCGTGGGGCACTCATTCGGATTCCACAGCTGCCTACAACCTCTCAATCAGGCAACCCGCAACACCGTAGAGAATCGCCGAAACCGTACAACTCTCGGAGCGCTGAACGATAGAGCCTTCCTTGTTCTTTTGCTCAACACGTTTGTTTCTTCAGCTCTGCTAAAATAGTTTTCTGAGCTTGTGCTTTAATATGGGTACATGTCTATTTAAAGAGCACTAGTGATCGTCTGAAGGAGGCAGCTGAATTGTCTTTATGCTGGCATTTAAACATATGCATATTTGTTTCAGTGCAATGAAGTGTGTAATATTTTGAAGTACTATATCATCTCTCTAGCTCTAAAACAGAAAACTGGGACAGAAGGTCGAGACTATTCTGTGGTAAATGGGAGTGATCCCCATTAAACTGACGTAGCGATACGAAACAGTTTGCACCCGTATGTACGCGTCGACGATCACACAATGCTCCTACATTAAGGGCGAGAATGTGAGCTTAATCAGTCCTATCTGCAGAACGGATGATGCGACATCTGTTCGCGTACAACTGGCAGTCTATTTAATCAACTGAATCTTACTTTCACAAGTGTAAAGTATTGGAAATCGCCATTTTATCTATATTTTTCGATAGTCTCACTCAACCTAATAATTACATCAATAATTCGCTTCATCACAGTACTTCTAAAAGGAAACATTTGATTATGTCCTGTTCTTAGAGCCTACCCTAGTAACTACTCTCACACAGTCGTGTCGATTTCCTTTCTGGTCGCCCTAGGGTCACCATTTAACTGTTTATTTACTCTTCCAAAAGGTACGAAGTGTAAATAAGACTGCTGGCGTACGACAAGTCTGATGTACTACGCTTCCAACTCACCACTAGAATAATATGCGCGAAACTGGAGGTACAGGACGCGAGCCAGACTGGCATAAAAAAGTAGCAGTGGTAAAACAGTTATAATTCAGGCCTTGTACGTCATAAAGAAAGGAAGAATATGGGAAAACAAGCTTATCATTATGGAATATATTGAGAGAACACGACGAAAGCTACTTGGCTTGGACAAAGAAATTATTAAACTTCCTGGCAGGTTAAAACTATACGCCGGACCGAAACTCGAACTCGGGATCTTTGCCTTTCGCGGGCAAATGCTCTACCAGCTGTGAGGTTCGAGCGTGAGTCGTGCTTGGGTAGCTCAGTTGGTAGAGCACTTGCCCGCGAAAGGCAAAGGTCCCGAGTTCGAGTCTCGGTCCGACACACAGTTTTAATCTGCCAGGAAGTTTCATATCAGTGCACACTCTGCTGAAGAGTGAAAATTTCATTAGAAAAATTATTGTTCAGCAAAAAAATAAACCGAAATATAATTAACAAAGAAGTTTCAGCAAGCGTACATCCGAAGCATAGCATTTTTGGAAACGAAACGTGGACAGTATGAAAACGCGAGAGCAATAAAGCGAAACATTTGAAATGATACACTACCAAAAATGTCAAAGTAAGGAATAAATAAGTATTATGTATAACATGCAAGAAGAGACGTCTATAGTGAACACTTCCTAGGAGAACAGACACGCGGAAGCTGATGTATCCACAAACTGGTAACTGTGCTCTGGAAAGAACATTTAAGAGCAGAAGATACAAATATGAAAAACAGGTTATCGAGGGAGGTGACTATAATTGTGTACATATGAAGATATGGTTAGATTGGCTGATGCCAGAGAAACATGAAAAACGGTATCAGTCCAATCAATGGAGTGAAGGAATGAGGAACAGAACGTATTCAAATATCCCACATCAAAATTCACCTATTTAGCCTTGACACTTCGTCCTAATTTTCACTCCCACACCCTTTTGTGTTATAGGCCTAAACACTTCCAATTCATTCCAGTTATTTACAATTTTCATAATATTTATGAGTACACGGGTATATCGCGTATCAGCAGTAGTCAGTGACAGTAAATTTCTTCTGGGTTCTGACCACGTCCAACGCTCCAATAACCGTTGGAGGTGTCGAACATCACATTTGTAAGATATTTAACACCATGAAAACGTCACATATTTAGAAAAAATGGTTCATTTTTTCTTTAATTTGTCATCAGCCCGTCGTGTTTAACACCTACAGAAAAGATCATCGACCACAACCTTACCGTTCTCCAAGAGTTCTCACTTCGGCATTTTCATATCATATTGTAGTCGTTTATATTCTGCAGCCGTGTCGTCAGATCAGCTGTGACGCTTACCTAGGAGGAATATAAACTGTTTCTCCTCGAATCATTAATTGAAAACTGTATAAAGTATGGCCAAAAACAAAAAAAGGAAGCAGCTCTCTTTTTTGGTGTGTCCACATTGCAAAGCATCTGGTACCTAATAATTTCTTGATCTTCACTGCTGTTTAAACAAGGGAACTATACTATGTGCGTCTCCACAACTGAGTGGTCAGCGCGGCTGCCTGCCATTGAGAGAACCCAGGTTCGATTTCTGGTATTGCAAGAGACTTTTCCTTAGTGAGAGGACTGGTAAGACAAACACTCAGCCTCGTTAGGCCCACTGAGGAGCTACTCTACCGATTAGTGGTGATTCCAAGGTCAAGAAACCCGACAACGACCGGGAGAGCAGTGTAAAGACAACATGGCCATCCATGCGAAATCAAATATGAGGATGACATGGCGGTCGGTTTGGTCCGATTTGCTCCTCCAGGGGCTGAACGTCGAACTATAATTTACTCACAGTTTTAATAATATTTTACTTTTTTCGTTGGTGCTTTATAGAGACCATGCTCCACTTCAGTTCCTTTTCTTTAATATTCCTTTATTGTTTCATGTGCTTGGGTTCTTTTCCAGCCTTCCTTAACAAGGATCCATTCATAAAAGTTCTCTCCTAAACATTCGCTTTTCCATTATTTCTTCCTCTTTTACATTTTTTCTTTCCTACTTTTTTTCCACTCTTGAGTTCAGTGGGTTCCTGACATTTTTCCTGTAGCTATCCGAATATCCATTTCTTATTCTATGATAAACTTCGTTGTTACTTCTTAGTTTCCACAGTTTTGAAGTTTTTGGAAGGCGGAAATCCATTTTGGTTCCACTTCTGTGTTGCAGTGCTATGTCTTAAGATTTGTGTGAAAGCATTTTATTTGTGTGAAAGCATTATATCGTACACTTGTGTGCATACCTTCCTGTATACAATATTTCTCTACCCCGTTTTCTTGGATCGTTTCCCCAGACATTAAAATAGCTTTACCTTTTCTACTGGACCAATATCCATTCCTCAAATATTTAATACTATTATTGCTGCGTTGCACGGGCAGCAGTTCACACGTATCTGTCTTACCCTATGTACCATTTCGGTCACTAGTGTTTTCATGTATTTTATGCATTAATGTCATCACATTTATGCAACAAAACGAATGTTAACCGCCAAGGAGGACATATTCCTAAATTGTAACATGACGGTAGTGATGAGCCATGTAGGTTACCTGTTACATTTGATGAAAAGTCAGTATCGAAAGCTAGTGGAGAAAAAATCGAAGGATAACTGAGGATACCGAATTTCTGTCGTAGAAACACCAACAATCACTGGCCGTCAGTTAGATTGCTTGGTATGTGGATTTGGATCCGTTTTTAATCGCATGCTCGCGAGTGCAACTATACAAACAGTCCTTGTGAAAAAGTCTTATTCTCTAAATAATTTAGGTGTAAATATGCTGTGCTGTAAAAGTGACGGCATAGTTTTAGTCCAGCTAATGTGGAGGAGCCTTTGCATATGCGTTTCCCGGTATAGGTTGTTGATATCTTTCCTTCGAAAACTTGTACTGCCGGTGTCTGGAGTATTCCCGCTACAGTATTTGGTTACGCATGCTTCCTACGATAGCATACCACCTACAAAGGTCACTCGAACGCAGGAGATCGGCAATAAGTTATATCTTAGGCTGAAGTTGTACTGATAATACCTACCGTAATATGTGAATACGTCTCATAAGACATGCCTAAATTTCCGAGCGCTATTAGCCTGCTTGTAAAACGTATACTATGGGTGTAAATACGCAGTAGCATCATATCTTTCCTGTCTAGAGTGGCTAAGGAGTTTTTCTGCGTTGTGGGTCTCAGTTTGTTTGTGATAGGTAGTTAACCATTTGTTTATTGAACAAATATTTATTTTCCAATGTAAACGCCAGTTTCAAATATCTTCTGGGTTATCTTAATCTACCTCTCGTCATGAAATAAGCATGACAATGATTTCACACTCACCCATATTCTAACTCTATAGTACAGTCTCCCACCCACATACAAAAATCTGTTTACATTATGAGGTTCAGCACGATGCTTTCTGGGGCATCGGCTACATTGTCCATATGTAACCACATATTCATGGAGTATTCATGAATTTTTAATTATCACTTCCAAAAAAAAACGAGCTACGACCGTGGAACTTGGCAATAGTGTTGGTCCTTCTCTCTTCTCTTCTCTTCTCTTCTCTTCTCTTCTCTTCTCTTCTCTTCTCTTCTCTTCGATAAGCCACATTTTTCCCAACTGATGATTTGTTCGAGACCTGGTTGTAGAAGTGAGCATCTTAGCTGTTATGAAAAAGTTCAACATTGAATATCACTGAAATGATCATAGAGCAAGGGCTTAGGGAGTGGTAGGACCAGACCTTCAAATAACTTTCATTTACTCAATAAAGGAATATTTTTTTAAGTTTTTCAGCACTACTCACAACAGTAAATGACAATACAATTAAATGTCAGGAGATGCCCAATACATGAGATTTTACAGTGATGCGGATGTGGGCAGGGTTCAAATCCAGCACCGGTTCACAGTACTGGACGGGTCGTACTACAGCATACAGCCAAACAGCGCGGCGCCTGGTACTTCTGAAACATAAAATAGAAAAACTGTTCACATAGCGAACACCTCTTCTAAGTTCGTTAGGAGTGCAGTCTACATTGCCTCTAGCCAGAAATATTTTAGAATAATCATTCGAGGTACTAATAAATAATTTAAACCTCTCGAATAAAATAAACAATTTAAAACAACAGTGCTTGAATATTACAACAGTAGCGGTTAACTCTTTACTAGCCAAGCGTCAACAAGTGCTTGAATAATTTAAATCGCACGAATAAAAACAAGAATAAATTGGAACAGTGCTTGCATCTGACGACAATTCCTTAAGTAATTTAAACGCCAAACATGAAAAGGAACAAATTAAAAGGCTGATAGCTACAGCTTATGCCGATGGCTGTAACTCTCGAGAAACTATACAGGGAGTCCTGGTAAATCTGCTACAAGAGTAAGTAGCTAGCACGAAACTTGTAACGGCAGTGCAAATGAGGGCAGCCTATCAAATAATATTAATCAAGGCAGAGCGTCAAATAAAACAAGTTACCAAATACATATCACTAAAAGTTTGGGATAAACTCACTCAATAAGCAAGGGCACACCAGCTGTATCAAACTATTCTCACGATCTACTCCGAGGAAACAAGCTGATAAACGGCCACTTTCAACGGTGAGACAAATAATTTAATTCCAGCCCGCAATGACGGAACGAATTAACGGGGGAAACCACGTAACATAAAAAATAGACCACTACTTACACGTCCGTTTAAAGGTAATAACCACCAAGTAACAGGCGACTGCACTTAACAGAAAAAAGGTTTCCCCAAATTTAGCTGATCAGATTGTACTCTATTTTAAAGTCACATTAATGGCCACGATCACTGACACTTTTTCATAAGATCTACACTGAGGTGACAAAAGTCGTGAGATACCTCTTAATATCGTGTCGGACCTCCTTTTGTCCGGTGTACTGCACCAACTCGACGTGGCATGGACTCAACAAGTCTTTGGGAGTCCCCTGCAGAAACACTGAGCCTTGCCCCGTCTATACACTATGTGATCAAAAGTATCCGTTCGCCTTACAAGTTCGTGGCGCCCTCCACCGGTAATGCTGGAATTCAGTATGGTGTTGGCCCCCCTTGATGACAGCTTCCACTCTCACAGGCATACGTTCAATCAGATGCTGGAAGGTTTCTTGGGGAATGGCAACCCATTCTTCACAGAGTGCTGCACTGAGGAGAAGTATCGGTGCCGGTCGCTGAGGCCTGGCACGAAGTCGGCGTTCCAAATCATCCCAAAGGTGTTCTATAGGATCCAGGTCAGGACTCTGTGCAGGTCAGTCCATTACAGGGATGTTACTATCGTGTAACCACTCCGCCACAGGACATGCATTATGAACAGGTGCTCCATCGTGTTGAAAGATGCAATCGCCATCCCCGAATTGCTCTTCAACAGTGGGAAGCAAGAAGGTGCTTAAAACATCTACGTAGGCCTGTGCTATGATAGTGCCACGCAAAACAACAATGGGTGCAAGCCCCCTCCATGAAAAACACCACCACACCATAACACCACAGCCTTCGAATTTTACTATTGGCACTGCACACGCTGGCAGATGACGTTCACCTGGTATTGGCCATACCTAAACCCTGCCATCGGACCGCCACATTGTGTATCGTGATTCGTCACGCCACACAACGTTTTCCACTGTTCAATCGTCGAAGGTTTACGCTCCTTACACTAAGCGAGGCGTCGTTTGGCATTTAGCGGGGTGATGTAAGGCTTATGAGCAGCCGCTCTACCATGAAATCACCTCCCGCCTAACTGTCGTAGTATATGCAGTTGATCCTGATGCAATTTGGAACTCCTGTGTGATGGTCTGGATAGATGTCTGCCTATTACAGATTACGGCCCTCTTCAACTGCCGGCGGTCTCTGTCAGTCAATAGATGAGGTCGCCCTGTACGCTTTTGTCCTGTACATGTCCATTCGCGTTTCCACTTCTCTGTCACATCGGAAACAGTGATGTTTAGGAGTGTGGAAATCTTTCGTACAGACGTATGGCACAAGTGGCACCCAATCACCTGAGCACGTTCGAAGTCCATGATTTCAGTGGAGCCCCCCATTTTGCTCTCTCACGATGTCTAATGACTGCCGAGGTCGCTGATATGGAGTACCTAGCAATAGGTGGCAGCACAATCCATATAATATGAATAACGTTTATTTTTGGGGGTGTCCGGGTACTTTTCATCACATAGTGTAGCTGTCCATAACAACGAAAGTGTTGCCGGTGCAGGATGTTGTTCACGAACTCACCTCCCGATTATTTCCAATAAATATTTCATGGCTAGCCATATCATCCACTCGAATTCTTCAGAATGTTCTTTAAATCAATTGCAAACAAGTGTGGTCCGGTGACATGGCGCATTGTCATCTATAAAAATTCCATCGTTGTCTGGGAACATGAAGTCCATGAATAGCTGCAAATGGCCTCCACGTACCCGAACATAACCATTTCCAGGCAATTATCGGTTCAGTTAGACCATAGGACTCAGTCCATTCCATGTAAGCACAGCCCACAACATTAACGGGTCATCACCAGCTTGCACAGCGCCTTGTTGACAACATGGGTGCATGCATTCGTGAGGTTTGCGCCACTCTCGAAACCTACCATCGGCTCGTACCAACTGAGATCGGAATTCATCCAACCAAGCCACAGTTTTGCAGTCGTCTAGGGCATGGTCACGAGCACACGAGCCCAGGAAAGAGCGCTGTAGGCGATGTAGTGCAGTTAGCAAAGGCACTCGCGTTAGTCGTCCGCTGCCATAGCCCATTAACGCCTAATTTCGCAGTACTGTCCTAACGGACACTTTCGTCGTACATCCCATATTGATTTCTGCGGCTGTTTCTCGCAGTGTTGCTTGTCTGTTAGCACTGACAACTCTACGCAAACACCGCTGTTCTCGGTCGTTAACTCAAGGCCGTCGGCCACTGCGTCGTCTGTGGTGTGAGGGAATGCCTGAAATTTGGTATTCTCTGCCCACTCTTGACACTGTGGATCTCGGAATGTTGAATTCCCTAACGATTTGCGAAATGGAATGTTCCATGCGTCTAGCTCCAACTACCATTCGCGTTCAGTGTCTGTTAATTCCCGTCGCGCGACCACAATAACGTTGGAAACGTTTTCACGTGAATCGATTGGGAACAAATGACAGATCTACCAATGCACTGCCCTTTTATCGCTTGTGTGCGTGACACTACCGCAATCTGTATATGTGCATATCGCTATCCCGTGACATTTGTCACAGCAGTGGCCACCCAATTCATCGCCTGCCCGCAAGCTCACACAGCTGCCGGCGCCGACCTCACGGTCTAAGCGTGCCCACCTCTGAAGGCGCCCGCTCAAGTTGTCCGCCAGGAATGGAGAGGACGCTCTTGCCTCTTGACCACCAGTCCAGGATCCACTTCGTGAGACCGATGTGTCTACAAAAGGCTCGGAACTCGAAGTGCCGCCTCGCGCGAAGCCGTTGCTTACAAGGGAACCTCCCCATCGCACCCCCCTCAGATTTAGTTATAAGTTGGCACAGTGGATAGCCTTGAAAAACTGAACATAGATCAATCGAGAAAACAGGAAGAAGTTGTGTGGAACTACGAAAAAATAAGCAAAATATACAAACTGAGAAGTCCATGTGCAAGATAGGCAACATCAAGGATAATGTAAGCTCAGGAGCGCCGTGGTCCCGTGGTTAGCGTGAGCAGCTGCAGAGCGAGAGGTCCTTGGTTCAAGTCTTCCCTCCAGTGAAAAGTTTAATTTTTTTTCAGTTTATGTGACAAACTCTTATGTTTTCATCACTTTTTTGGGAGTGATTATCACATCCACAAGAAAACCGAAATCGGGTAAGGTAGAAGAATCTTTTTACCCATCCGCCAAGTGTACAAGTTAGGTGGGTCGATAATATATTCCTGTCATGTGACGCACATGCCGTCACCAGTGTCGTATAGAATATATCAGACGCGTTTTCCTGTGGAGGAATCGGTTGACCTATGACCTTGCGATCAAATGTTTTCGGTTCCCATTGGAGAGGCACGTCCTTTCGTCTACTAATCGCACGGTTTACCGGTGCGGTCGCAAAACACAGACAATAAACTTATTACAGTGAACAGAGACGTTAATGAACGAATGGACAGATCATAACTTTGCGAAAATAAAGAAAGTAAAATTTTCAATGGAGGTAAGAATTGAAGCGAGGATCTCCCGTTCCGCAGCTGCTCACGCTAACCACGGGACCACGGAGCTCCTGATCTCACGTTAGCCTTGAAGTTGCCTATCTTACGCATGGACTACTCAGTTTGTATATTTTGCTTATTTTTTCATAGTTCCACACAACTACTTCCTGTTTTCTCGATTGATCTGTGTTCAGTTTTTCAAGGCCTATCCAGTGTGCCAACTTATATCTAAATCTGAGGGTGGTGCGATGGGGGGGTTCCCTTGTTAGTAACAGTCAGAGAGTCTAATCACACACAATATCGATAGGAGTAGACACGGCTCAGTCATCTCCTCGTCGGCCTGGAAATGCCAGCCATGCATAGGTTTCTTCATCACAAGAAAAAGAAGGAAGACATTGGGTGCCATGTCAGGAGAATATGGGGAAAGGTTGGGAGGGTGATTTGACACACCGAGAAAAGCAGCCTATCCTGTGTTCGTGTGTCCTGTGCAGGATGAGCTGGGGCTTGAGCAGTGGTGGGGCACCTTTACCATGTCAGAAACGTCGTTCAAGACCAAATGAAACTGTATGGTTCCAGAGATCTTTGCAAGTCTCAAACACCTATGACATATATACGCAGAATGAAGCGATAGATGAAAACTTGTACCAAAGCAGGGATTCGAAGTCAGGTCTTCTACTCACTAGGCAGAAGCGTTAACCTCTTCGCCACTGTCTATAGTGGACTGAGGCGTGAATGGGAGTTTGTATTGAGCAGGGAGGAGCGCTAGGGCATTTGGTGCAGTTGTTAACAATCACTTTGCAGGATGGCGTAATGGTTAGCGCATCTGCCTAGTGAGCAGAAGGCCCGGCATTGAATTCCTGCTTTCGTACAAATTTTCATTCGTCGCTCCATTTTGCATATATACATATAGGTGTTAGAGACTTCAGTCGTGCAACATGTTGGAAGCTCATCCACGGCAACTTGAGTTCTTTGTCATTAACCACACTGGAAGCGTCCGCGACAACTAACAACTGAATTGTTGCCGTATACTTCCACCAAATTAGTGCGGGTTGTTGCAGCACAATAGTCCACTTTATCAACGGGCTGTTCCATTTTGTTTTAGCTGCTCTAGCGGCGTTCTACGGTGCTGTGGCGCGGGAAATTCAGTGTGTGCAAGGACTACAGATATGCCCCCTCAAATAAAAAAACTTAATTACGTATCATTATTTTTTGATGTGATAATTAAATCCCTGCGACTACCTTTCGGATTGCTTCTCACAAAGAACTACCTCTCATTCAGTTTCACGAATCATGTGTTTTGGATCAGCTGTCCAGGGTCGTATGGTTATCATCATACATCATACACGACCCTGTCGTCCACTTTCTCCAGAAAAATCAGTGTTTCACTATTACGGTAATCCGTCGTCCTCCATACGTGCTCCACCGAATGCACTGAGCGGTGGATTGTGGAAAAATCTCACCGGAAGTGTCATGGACGTAATAAGTTAGTGTGGCCTACCGTACCCTATCTATTGTCTATAATACAGAGCAAAAGACTCAGTAGAGAGCGAAGTTGCAATCAGAGAAAAGAGCACATTTTTCCACCATGTACCCTACCTCTCACCGAGCGGGGTTACGCGGTGGTTAGCACACTGGAGTCGCATTCGGGAGGATGACGGTTCAAATCCCCGTTCAGCCATCTAGATTTAGGTTTTCGAAGATTTCTCTAAATTTTTCCAGGAAAATGCCGGAATAGTTCCTTTGAAAACGGCACGGCCGATTTCCTTCCCTTTCCTTTCGTAATCAGAGCTTGTGCTCCGTCTCCAATGAACACGCTGTCGACGAGACGCTAAACTCAAATCTCCCCATCTCTTAACTCTCGTTATGTGCGTCGTCGCTATGTGATCTCTGTTGCTTCCGGATCACACCACACCTGTTGCAAACAACTAACTCATCCGTAGACAGGATTGCAACGATGAGAACACGTATGAGTCATTGGGAGCAATTACTTCAACCCAGCGTACCGTTACAAGTATTTGAGCTGCTTGTAATCTTTGGACAACGTTTTAATGCACGATTCTTCTTTCAATATTACGCCACGAGTTACAAACACTGCTGCTCAAATGGTTCAAATGGCTCTTACCACTATGGGACTTAACATCTGAGGTCATCAGTCCCCTAAAACTTAGAAGTACTTAAACCTAACTAACCTAAGGACATCACACACATCCATGCCCGAGGCAGGATTCGAACCTGCGACCGTAGCAGTCACGCGGCTACGGACTGAAGCGCCTAGAACCGCTCGGCCACCGAGGTCGGTAAGCACTGCTGCCCTGACAGAAAGATACAGATGGCAGTTTGCATATTTTCATTTTCTACGTTGTAGCCAAAGCTCTTCACGGCTCAACGCAACTTACAGGCGTGTTAATCCATGTAATTTCATGACACCTTTACCACTGAAACATTTATTCTGTTGTGAAATTTACATTAACAATCGCGCGCTGGTGTCACATCATTCAGGCAATGAAACGATTCAAAGAAACATTCAGGGTCCATGACTTGAATATTTTGAGACGAAACCAGGTAGTCAAAATTGCATTGTCATTCGATGAGATACTGTGCAGTTTTCCACAAGAAGCCGGGAAAGAACTGGGGTGATAGTTTTGGGCTCCCTGCTGTCCCGATACTTATTTAAATTTATTTATAGCATCATCAGTATTGGGTCTTTGCCAGTGACACGTCTCCACAGAATGTCATAACATCCACAAAAGGAAAGGGCGTATTAAAGATACAGAGCAAGAATACATTTTACAAGACTGAACAATAGGTACAAATTGAGATAGGTGTCGACCATCACTTCATTCGCCATTAATTATGTGGGAGAAGCATAGAAATTCGAACAGCGCTTTTCATTAACAGCCTCTAATTATTATGGAACCTTCATCGAAAACTGTATTGTACCACCAAGAGTTGTTATGAAAACCCTTATTATTGCCACTGTTTCGGCTAGTATGAATCATCGTCAGATTGAATAAATTTTTCAATTGAAGTATTCTATGGAATGTACAACATTCTTACTTATATTTCATAGTAAAGTTCGTTTAATTCAGTCAGAGTAGATAAATTATGTGGCCACGTAACTTCTCAGTCTGCTTCGGGAGTTAAAATGTTGTAAATAGTTAAATCTGTCCTAGATTTAGGACTGTGAACAAAAAGCTCATATTTGGATTACTACTCAGAATACACAAAAAATTCTAAACATTGAAACTTGTCTTTAACACGTTATTATATCTATACTTTTTTTTTACCGACACAATGGTAATCGACCTTGAACAAAAATTTCTCCATCATATTTATATTATTACTGCATATGCAGCCCTATCTATAGTCTAGCATATAATGGCACACTAAAACTTCCGTACATCAGATTATCAGTACTAGCGGACATGAAAGCGAGGGCGTCTGATATGCGTCAGGGGCATACTAGATTCAATTCTGTTTTCATGGGATCCATTTTCGGAAAAAGAGTGACAAAGGAAGGAAGGCTCAAATGAATTTATTATCTGTGGTCAACGCAATCTTAGGCTGAAATTAGTCATTGATAGTCTCTTTAATATATATTTTAAAATTAGCGATCCATTTTTTAGCTAAATGGAGGCGGAATATAAAGAAATATTAGAAAAATTTATGTGGCATTCCATCCTAGTCTACATAACGTCAAAAGCACGAACTGAATAACAGAACTCAACACATTCAGTTATACATTGTTCTGAAACTCCAAGTGTCAACAGTGTATTACCAAACGTATCGAAGTCTTGAATTCTTCTAAAAAATTGGAACATCAACACTGTTATAAGTCTGAGGATTTAATGTTTTTAATGTTAATTGGAGCGGAACGTGATGCATGTATTCATTCATATACTGTTATCGAAAAGATTCTTGTGCCTTATGACGATTTGTAACAATAGAAACTGCCGGCGGTAATAAAGGTTTTCGTAGCAGCTGAGTATGATAATACATGCTTTCCAACTAATTTCTACAAGCTGCAGGGCACCAGGTATTAAAAGTAGACTACATGATCAGAAGTATCCGGACACCTGTTAGTGGACATTAATATGGAGTATCTTTAATCTTGGCTTTTATGACGGCTTGAACGCTGCTAGGAACTGTTTCGATGGTTCAAATGGCTCTGAGCACTATGGGACTTAACTTCTGAGGTCATCAGTCCCCTAGAACTTAGAACTACTTAAACCTAACTAACCTAAGAACATCACACACATCCATGCCCGAGGCAGGATTCGAACCTGCGACCGTAGCGGTCGCGCGGCTCCAGACTGTAGCGCCTAGAACCGCTTGGCCACTCCGGCCGGCGAACAGTTTCGGTGTGATATCTGAATGTCTGTGGAGGAATGACAGCCCGTTCTTCCTCAAGAGCCAGAACTAGAGAAGATAGAGTTGTTGGACGCTGTGATGTGGAACGAAGTCGGCGTTCTAGCTCATCCCGTATGTGTTCCACTCGGTTCATGTCGAGACTCTGGGCAAGCCAGTCGATTTCAGGAACGTTATTTTCTAGAAACCGCTGCCTCGCAGACCCTACTTTATGACAGGGTGCTCTGCCATGCTGATACAGTCATCGTCTGTGACCCGTTCCTCTACTGTACGCAGTACCCAACGCTGTAAGTTGTGTGGCCGGCCGAAGTGGCCGTGCGGTTAAAGGCGCTGCAGCCTGGAACCGCAAGACCGCTACGGTCGCAGGTTCGAATCCTGCCTCGGGCATGGATGTTTGTGATGTCCTTAGGTTAGTTAGGTTTAATTAGTTCTAAGTTCTAGGGGACTAATGACCTCAGCAGTTGAGTCCCATAGTGCTCAGAGCCATTTGAACCATTTTGAGCTGTAAGTTGTGTTCATAGCCGGCCGCTGTGACCGAGCGGTTCTAGTCGCTGCAGTCCGGAACCGCGCGGCTGCTGCGGTCGCGGGTTCGAATCCTGCCTCGGGCATGGATGTGTGTGATGTCCTTAGGTTAGTTAGGTTTACGTAGTTCTAAGTCTAGGGGACTATCACCTCAGATGTTAAGTCCCATAGTGCTTAGAGCGATTTGAACCATTTTGTGTTCATATCGTTCCGTATTTGGCGATTTCTTAAGCACAATAATGGGACTACACTCAACCCACGATAAACACCGCGTACCACAACAACGCATGCTCCATACCTGACTGTTGGCGCTACACACGATTGCAGGTAACGTTCCGCAGGCATTCGCCAAACCCAAACTTTTCCATCGGATTGCCACAAGGTACAGTGTGTTTCATCACGCCATATCAATCGTTTCCATTCATGTCTAGCGACGTCGCTCTTCATCCCACCTCTAGCGTCACTTAGCATTGACTACAGAAACTGGTTTCTGAGGATTTGGTTAACTGTTGTACATCATTCTTTTTAATTCCCTACGCACAATGGTTGTGCTAGCTGGAATACTGGTAGCACTTTGGAGCTCAAGAGTGATTCCTTCCGCTAATTTCATGCGACTGCCCCAGTCCCTCAGTACAGGAGGTCTGCCTGGCCTTGATTTAGTTATGTTGGTTCCATCACGTTTCCACTTCACAATCACGTCACCAGCAGTCGACTTGGACACTGTTCAGTGTTGATGAAACGTCCCTGATAGATTTATTAGTCAGGTGACACGCAATGACTAATCCACGTTCGAGGTCACTGAGCTCTCCTGAACATTTTGCTGTTACTACACCTCTACTGACGACACGATACTCCCCGTCTCCTTTTACAATGGCACATCCGTCTTTCGTGACATCTAGTCGTCAATTCCGCACTACATAGGGATGTCCGGATACTTCTGATCAGAGAATGTATTTCTTATGGACTCCTGTTGGAAATGTGTAATGCAGAGTGTTGCAAGCGATTTGGGCTGAACTGAAGGACGTTCCCGAAACCTGTGTAGGGTTCCTCTGTCTCGTTTTCACTGAATGGATGCTGCTCTTTCTTTTAAACACGTTCAGTCCGTCAACCACAAATCTCACAAAGGAGAAGGTGTATTGGGGTGACAGCGTAGGAATCACCAGACTGTTCAACAGAACCTGCAAGAGCTCCTGCTTTTGCGGTAGTAATGCAAGCTGTTTCAGAGCGATTCATCGGACTACACAAGACATCTTCTACATAATTGAAGACAGAAAGTCGAATTTAAGCTTACGTACGTGACAACAAAATTATTCGCACAAGAACTCTTCGACTTTAAAGGGTAATATCTTTTATGTGGTCTCACATACAACCTTGGGGTAGTTTTTAGAATTACGTTTTATGATCAAAGCTTTCTTTACGTTTGACAAATGTTCAGTGTACCCTGAATCGGACGCTCAGCAAACATCCACACGATAGTCCAACTCGTCCCGCATATTTGCGATCTTTCCTGGATTTTCTGCTTTCTCTTTTCTCTATGCAGCGTCGAAGTTCCATACTGTGAGGTCAGGCGACCTCGGATACCAGTGACGCAATGCAATATCCGTACACCACTTGTGACCGATACATCATTGGGGCAACTCACTGTAATTTTTTATTTAGGTTATGGCTAATACACACAGTCCAGATATAAAGCTCACCGGATAAAATATTATTTTCCCCAAGAGAAATCGTTAACAAGCATCATAGTAATTCCTCCCCTTGTTCGAAAAACGGATTATTATTTTTATTTTTAATTTTGTTTTTAATTTGTCTCCCCATGTCCGTAGAAACTACTACACGAATGTCTTCCTACGTATATTGTTGCCCTTATTCGTCAACTAATTTTAGCTCTGGTGAATGAATTTAAAAATAAAGGTAAAAGCAATGAATGAATGGAAAAGATACTTGAAATTGTTTTCGGTGAAATTACTTAAGAGTATCTTCATTCATAATGAATTGCAAGTGCCAGTTATTGGAATTATGATTCGTTACACATGGTTTGGCGCAAAATTCTATCCAACCTGTGAAATCTTCAGCAATCTTCAGATGAGTTAGATTCAAGCGAAGATATGTCATTGCGGCAAACATGCTTACGCGCTATGCTCGTGGTGTTCGGGATTTCTATCATTCGAATGTTTCCACGATCGGCACATCCATGAGAATGCACCAAATCTCCCTAAAGAATAAACATAAGAATAAAATATAAGAATTAACAATTGACATAAGAATTAAATTTAAGAATATGAGGATTTCAAAAGATTGGAACCCCAAAATATATCAAACAAACATATATTATATAATAAATGCCTGTCACTTATTGTGAAACCTATTTGTAATTTCGCAATTAGTATGACGCCCTGTATCGCCTAACTTGATAAGAAGCATTCGTGTAGTGACCTTCTACGGACGTAGATAAATGAAAAAAATGAAATAAAATAAATAAAAACAATAATCGGGTTTCGAGGACGGGATGCAAAAGTGAGAGACCGCAACGCTGGCCACTATGTCCCCAGTTAGGCTGAGCGTATTGCGCGTTGAGAGGCACCTAAGTTATGTCAAAAACTTTGACGGCCGTTTTCTCACAAGGGAACCCCCCCATCGCACCCCCTCAGATTTAGTTATAATTTGGCACAGTGGATAGGCCTTGAAAAACTGAACACAGATCAATCGAGAAAACAGGAAGAAGTTGTGTGGAACTATGAAAAAATAAGCAAAATATACTAACTGAGTAGTCCATGGGCAATATAGGCAACATCAAGGGTAATATGAGCACAGGCGCGCCGTGGTCCCGTGGTTAGCGTGAACAGCTGCGGAGCGAGAGGTCCTTGGTTCAAGTCTTCTCTCGACTGAAAATTTTACTTTCGCAAAGTTATGATCTGTCCGTTCGTTCATTGACGTCTCTGTTCACTCTAATAAGTTTAGAGTCTCTGTGTTTTGCGACCGCACCGCAAAACCATGCGATTAGTAGACGAAAGGACGTGCCTCTCCAATGGGAACCCAAAACATTTGATCGCAAGGTCATAGGTCAACCGATTCCTCCACAGGAAAACACGTCTGATATATTCTACACGACACTGGTGACGGCATGTGCGTCACATGACAGGAATATGTTGTCGACCCACCTAACTTGCACACTTGGCGAATGGGTAAAAAGATTCTTCTACCTTGCCCGATTTAGGTTTTCTTGTGGATGTGATAATCACTTCCAAAAATTGATGAAAACATAAGAGAGTGTCACATAAACTTCAACAAATGAATGCAACAGTTTCACAGTCGCACAGTTTTCTCTGTGCTCTGTCAAAACATATGTTTTTAGGGTTTTCAAATTTTTCCGTGTGTAGATCGTCAAATCCTGCATATGTCCAAGCAAATCTGAACATGTCCTGGAATTTTGCACAACGAAGTTGATTATGTGTGAGTGCCTGCACTCTGATAATTGTCTGAAAATAAAAAATTTTCACCCAAGGGAAGACTTGAACCAAGGACCTCCCATTCCGCAGCTGCTGACGCTAACCACGTGACCACGGCGCTCTTGCGCTCATATCGTCCTTGATGTTGCCTATGTTTCCTATAGACTGCTTAGTTTGTATATTTTGCTTATTTTTTCATAGTTCCACACAATTTCTTCCTGTTTTCTCGATTGATCTGTGTTCAGTTTTTCAAGGCCTATCGACTGTGCCAACTTATAACTGAATCTGAGGGGGGTGCGATGGGGAGGTTCCCTTGTCAGAAAAGGTCGAGTATCTACAGATACGCCGAGACGCGTGTTCGATTATTGTGGCTCCTCTTTCACTGAACAAAGCTTCAGGGAAATCGGGTTGTGGCACTTGCCATGTTCTCCTTTTCTTTTCTTTTTCTTTATTATGATTTCATTCCCCTGCCCCATGTGGGCAGGGGAGGGCTGTCAGCGGCATAATCCGCCGCTCTTCAACCGAGTGACATGACAGCTAATACAAGAAGAAAATGATGCATAGAAAGGCGATAAAAATGGGGACATAAAAACACAGTAAGGGGAGATAATGGAGGTAAAAGTACACTGACATGGAGACGTTCATGGGGGGGGGGGGGGGGGAGGAGACAATTAAAAAAGTCAACATAAAGTGAAAAAAGACAGTTGGCAATTCGTAGAGCACAAAAAAGACACTGAAGTCACACACACAGGTTAAAAGTTGGCCACAGTATTAAAAACACTCCAGAACAAGACACTTTAAACCCACTTGGAGAGATGAAGCGCACACGACGAAGAATAAAAATGGCGGGAGGGACCTGCCGAGGGAGAGGCCTGAGAGGATGGAAAAGGAGGGGAGAGCAAGGTGCAGCAGGGGAGCAGCTGTGTTCTCCTCGCGAGATGCGGTTATATATTATCTCACAAGACGGCGAGACCGGAAAGTATGCGAAGTATACAAGCCCGTGTGTGTCACTGGTCAACAGGATGCTAATGACAGGGCTAGCGGCAGTGAGCAGTACACGTGTGTATTGAGGAGGAGCCAGCGTCGCGCCGGCTGCAGATGAGTCGTGGGGACACTGTGTGTGGGATCGAGGGCAGTATCGAGGCCGGCCGGGCGGCTATCGATTGTCGGGAGGCGCGGGTTAAGTGGCTGTCGGCTGCTGGCTGTGGCGGCTGGCTCGGCGCACATCGACCCGGCCGTGGCGCCTTCCCCAGCGGTGAGCCACCTCACGCTGACAGCCCCGAGGACCCGGCACCGTCCCACCGACACGTATGCTTACCGCACCTCCAGCTCCCACGAGCGACGGCTTTTCCTCCGTGCTGTCACGGAAGGAGACATTGAATAGCCGTCCATTATGTTTTTACTACGAAAGCGATAGGAATACGTCAAAGAGAGAATCTGTTAAGATAAGAATGAAGTGAAACATTCAGGTAATTGACGCCCAGGGCGAGCTTCATGTATGTGCTCCCTCCCATCCCTTTCCCCTCAACATCCTGCATTTACAGAGGTTTATTAATCTTTAATTTACCAGCGACGCCTTTCGAGCCACTAGTGCACACCATCAGGCACAGAAATCAAGTATTTTAACGTTATTAAAACCCTTAACTATACTATCGCTAATTTGCTGCGTTTACAGTATCCTCATTAGATCCAGAACATATGCCTCCATAGACATTTCTTGTTCGTGTTATCATGCTGGTGTCTTACTATAGGTAGGCATAAACTGGCGTGCCAGAATCGATACACCGGTTCCAGTCAGGTCACCGTCGGGCGTGACCAGTATATGGATGCATAACCGTCTGGGTAAGCCACGCGCTGTTAACAATTTTCTTTTTGTTCGTTCACGGCAGAGAAGACAGGGTAGGTTGTGGCGTAAAGTCCCTGATCACCAGTCTTAGTGCCAATGTTGTAGATTAAATTCCAAAACTTTCCACAGTTTCTCACGAAGTGATGGCTCGTGACACTGTTGGTGGTGATCCGTCCGCAGAGTCGGGACGTTAACCACAGCGGGCTGCTTTGTGCTTATCGAGAGGAGTAGGCCAAGTGCCGGCAGCTTGTTTCTTTTCTATCATCTCTCGTCGTATCCAACACGAGCACGACACTACACAACACACACACCATTATAGTCACCTACAAAGAAAACAGATACACTTGCGCGCACTGATCTCACAGTTCGCGAAGGAAAGGTGCCTGCAGATGCAAAGGATAGGATAAAATCTTTACACTTAGGTGGTTGAACTTGCTCTTTGGGGTCTCCCAGTCATTCATGCCATACGACTCTCCGTTTACTACACGTAGGCTACGTCTGGTGGAGGCACGAATGGTGTTTTCCCTGGCGAGAGGACGGCGGTTCCAGGGGAGGCGGATGATGATGATGTTTGGTTTGTGGGGCGCTCAACTGCGCGGTCATCAGCGCCCGTAAAAAGTTCCAGTTTTGACACAGTCCAGATTTTACACAATCCAGTTTAGCCACTGTCACGAATGATGATGATGATGAGGAAATGATAAGGACAACACAAAAACAACCAGTCCCCAGGCAGAGAAAATCCCTGTCCGGCCAGGAATCGAACCTGGGCCCCGTGATCCAGAGGCAGCAACGCCAGCCACTGCTTTTTTTTTTCATTTTGTTCCGTATTGTTCGTTGCGTTTTGTCTGGGCGAAGGTCACGAGACATCCGTTCAAGGTGATCGTTGATTCTTTTACTCAGTTTTTTTATTACAGATGGCTGCTCGCCCTCTGACCGAACACGCTGAGCTACTGTGCCGGCAGGCAGCCACTAGACCACGAGCTGCGGACGGGGTGGACCGGGCGGGGGCGGAGAAGGCGGCTCGTGCATGTTAAGAGGAGCACTACCTGTGTGCTTTCGTAATTTTCGGTTGCGTTCTGGTGATTCAGTGAAGTGTGCAGTGCTGAGTACAAGGGGTGCACTAAGTGTACCAGCTAGCAAGCAACGTTATGCTCGAAAAGTCCTTGGTTATCGTGTGACAAGCTGTGGTTGCAGTTTGATGGCACGCTGTGCGTGCGGGTGTGTCCTCTGAAAGCAAGAACCATTTCGATCTGCGAAATCACGCGAATGATTTGTATTACACAGAAAATGATCTTGTTTGTACAAGGGGATGTGAAAGAAAAACGAGAAAGGTGGAAAAAAATTAAGTAACTGTTCATTATTTCAAAATTAGTAGCCTTAATTCTCAATACTTTTATCCCTCTGTTAGACAAGACGGTCAATACCTTCCATGGAAAAATGTGTGCGGTTGCCTAAGGAACCATGATTGTACCCAGGTGTGCACTTCTTCGTCCGAAGTAAATCGACAACCACGAATGTCTTTCTTCATGGCTCCAAAAACATGAGAATCGCACAGGGAGAGTGGGCGTCTTTGACTGCGCTGCAGAAGTTTCTCTGCGAAGTCCTCACTTATACTCCATTCAGACCCTATCTCTTCTTATGCGATTTCCATAGTTTTGGAGCCATGAAGAAGACATTCGTGGTCGTCGATTTGCTTCAGATGAAGAGGTGCACGATTGAGTATATACAAGAGTCCGTAGGCGACGGAAAACATTTTTCCACGAAGACACTGACCGTCTTGTCTCACAGTGGGATGAATTTATTAAGTTATATCGATTACTTTTAAGATACTAAAGAGTTTACTTTTTCCCATCTGTTTCGTTTTCATTTTACTTTCCCTTGTATTACGGCGTGAGAGTGACTGATACGTTGAAGCCCTTTGCACGAGCAAAGTCGCCTTGTAACTTGTTCTGTGCAACTCATCAATTTGTACATTTTATTGTACAGGAGTTTACTGAGATACATGCGTAGGTAGTTTTGTAGAGCGTTAGTGGTAGCTTGTCGTACTAGCTAGTCAAATGGTTCAAATGGCTCTGAGCACTATGGGACTTAACATCTATGGTCATCAGTCCCCTAGAACTTAGAACTACTTAAACCTAACTAACCTAAGGACATCACACAACACCCAGCCATCACGAGGCAGAGAAAATTCCTGACCCCGCCGGGAATCGAACCCGGGAACCCGGGCGTGGGAAGCGAGAACGCTACCGCACGACCCCGAGATGCGGGCACTAGCTAGTCGGTGATAGCCGTTGCAGTAGGCTAATATTTAGCTAAGGACTCTGTACATGACCTTAATTAAGCACGAGTGTTGTTTAAGTATCTTATGGTTAATTACAGAAATTATATCTATTCTATTTCCTGTCTGTGGCCGAGGACCAATACATTGTAATTGTCACTGGTGTTGTCAGGTTGTGTGCGCTGTGGCAAAGGTTTGACTGTAATTCTGTTTATTGTATCGAAGGCATGTTATTTGCATTCTCTGGTTGAGCCCTATGTTCCACAACTATCAGGAGCTTCAGACTAGGTTCTGTTTCATTGTTATTGTATTATTACTCTGATATCAAGAAAAACGTTTTGTTTAGTAAATTAATTGTTAAACTGAGCCAATACCTGCAGAACCCCCAGCGCGAACCTACGGTAACATCACATAAAACCAACGCTACAAAATGTAAAAACTGTGACAAACCAATAGTGAACTCAGAACTTTATGAACAACAGGGTTTGTGTGTTCATATTACGACGCCGGTTTTCCTCTTGGATTGTGACCCATCAGTCTGTGGCATGGCTGTTATAGGTATTTCTGAATGCCGCATATTTAAAAAGCGCATTCTATTTACTGGTTAGGGGGCAGTCGCCCAAGTGAGAAAGTTTGGAATACATTGCATACGGCGTTCGTATTTCTACGCCGAAAAATCATTACACTCCATTATGTGTGCCTCTTTACTTGCACATATGCATCGTCCTAAATACATTATTTCTTCCACTTTTCAGTTCTGGAAAGACTGAAAAATTGTGGTCTTCTCAACTTTGTTATGCATCTGTCAGTTCAGCACAAATGAGGTACGGCGGCGGCGGCTGTTTTAGGGGAAGCAGATGGCCGACAGAGTACGGGTGTGTGTGGGACACCATATTTTATTCCCGGCAGCTGAGCCGCCTCTGAGTGACGTAAATAAAACACGGACGGCGAGCCGCCCAGTCGGAATCTAACTTGCTCCCGCAACACAGGCGGCACGCCGCGCTACACAGTGTACTGTGGTTCTCAGCAACTACTTCGCCCCCTTCTGTTCCGAGCGCACAAATTATTTACGCTCTCGAGTTTCGGAACCACGCTACCTGCCCGGAATGAAGAACCACTGTAGAGGATTTCTCTGTGCGTCACATCAAAGAACGGAGATTCCACGTGCCTCAACCAGCGTCAACCGCAGCTCACGAGATTTATTTTTATCTTGTACCTCATTTTATAAAGAAACATTAGTTCTTCATCTTTTCGTTCCGGTACCTACTTTGTTTCTATGTTTCAAGCAAAATAATTAAACAGCCAACACTCCAATTTTAACGTAACTTGCTCTTGAGCCATTTCAGGCCTTCTGTGATTTGGAAGCATGATGACTTTTATGAAATTTTATACAGTAAAATAAAAACACAGTAATCAAGAAACAACAATTACAATCCACGTGGAGTTAGCTGCTTTGAAAGGAAATGAAAAGGAGTTAAAACAGTCAATAATAAGCTAACTGAGCAACTAGTTATGACTTGTGCTTCTCTATTCCGATGCTACGGTCGCAGGTTCGAATCCTGCCTCGGGCATGGATGTGTGTGATGCCCTTAGGTTAGTTAGGTTTAAGTAGTTCTAAGTTCTAGGGGACTGATGACCACAGCAGTTGAGTCCCATAGTGCTCAGAGCCATTAACCCACACGCGACCCTCCATTGCTAAACTGACGACTCCTTCATGATACCGTATGTGTGCTATAAAGTGATCGCTTTTTTTAAAAGGGTTCTCACAAATTCCTTTTTTTCCCTATTCAGTACAGTACCATGTCATTAGTTGCTCTTTCTACCCATCTAATGTTTGGCATTCTTCTGTAGCACCACGTTTCAGAAGATTCTGTTCTCTTGATAAGTGTTTTTCAGCCATACACGGCTGCTCGTCAGGCAAATACATTCAGGAAACAACTGCTAACCTTTAAAGGAGTGCCGAGCATTACAGTTTGGGTGTCGCGGCTTTTTCATGAAGGTAATACTTCGGTTTACTTGCTTACTGAGCAAAGGAACAACGTAGTGATATTTAGTAGGTCGGTAAGTGCTGTGACTGGTAGCGTGGTAGATGGCAGTCTAATCATAGTGCGTGGCCCGCTTCTTTTTATTCAGCAAGAACCAGTTTGAGGGTTAGTTTTACCGGATGGTGATCTTTTTATTTGTCGTTTGTCTTTCGGAAGCTCTGTTCCTCTATCAGCATGGACAGAGTTTTAGATGTAGCTAGCTTACAAAACATATTTCAAATCATGCAGTTCTAAAGACTTGATGAAAATGCAGTATGATAAGTCACTTTCAGTTTCAGTTTTACGTATACTACTGCTGGAAATGAAGAACGACCATTGTGTGTCAGTTGCTTCAAAGTCGTCGGTACT
Organism: Schistocerca nitens; assembly: GCF_023898315.1. NCBI lineage: Eukaryota > Metazoa > Arthropoda > Insecta > Orthoptera > Acrididae > Schistocerca > Schistocerca nitens. The sequence goes on from NC_064618.1 coordinate 547,872,604, forward strand.
GAAAGCGTCCATCCTAACAAAATGAAACAACATCTGGAGTCAAATCACGGTACTTTGGTAAACAGACCACGAGAATGACTTCCCCACAATTTAAAAGAAATGACAGAACAAAAACACTCACTAAAGAAGCTACAATTTCCTCAAAGGCTCTTCTTTCGTCTTACAAAGTTGTCTGCCGTGTAGAAAAGAGCAAGAAACATCACACCATAGCATTTATTTTATCAGCTGCTCTAGTCATAATATCCAAGGGCGCCCATACCTATGGGCAAGAAGATCCTCCCTAGGTCTCAGGGAAAGGAGAAAATACAGTGTATTCAGGGTTTTTGCTTCAAGAAAATGATTTAAAAGTCAGTGGTATGCAGGTTTTTAAGATGACCGGATCTTAAATTTTTTATGACTTCTTACAAGTCGTCATTCGTCTTCCAAAATCTACTCACCTTACCCCCTCCCCCTACAAATTTTCGTATGGGCGCCATTGATGGTGTCTATTATGATAGGTGGAACAACTGTCAAATAACTGGCAAGTATGCTTTTAATTCTTCAGGCTTTCCCGACGATCTGCTGACATCTTGAGGTGTCGCATCTTCTGCCGGATTAAAAGTATCGTGACTCGTCGCCTTCATCGGGCACTACTTGATCTGCTAGCCGTTCTACTCGACTAGCAGTCGCGCGGTCCACCAGCGCAGATGCACATATTACTACAGTAGTATGCACGTAATAATGCGGGTGGTGGCGCGACGCGCAATGGCAAGGAGCAGCTACCACGTGACACTCCTGCCAACAGTGTCATACTGCCTCGTCTGCCTCTAGACGCGCATTGGAGTGCGTGTCTAACATTCATGGTAGTTTAGATTTGGTGAGGTTAGTGAGCCTGTGTAGTGTTCACTATGAGTGAAATAAAGCAGACACGTCAAGTATTACATTAAGAAATGCCATTGATAGTTTACCGAGCATATAAATTCCGCTACGCAGAGTCTGAAGCAGAAACAGTGGCTGGGTGCAGCGCTCATCGTGCGTTACCAGTTGCCATGGTAGGAAACGGTTGGAGTGTGAGGCGTGAGCGACAGAGCGCACACGGACGATGCCACAAAGTGTTCTCTGTCTCTCTCTCTCTCTCTCTCTCTCTGTGTGTGTGTGTGTGTGTGTGTGTGTGTGTGTGTGTGTGTGCAGAATAGTTCTCGCTGTCGCCTACTTACGTGCACCCCGCTATAGCGCGATGTTCCGTCTTGCACCTTCCTGCCGAAGAAACACTCATAAGCTTACTCACGGAGAGCCACAAGAGAAAGTGAACCTTGGAAAAGCTTTGACACGTATGGTACTGTATGAACGTTGCAATAGAAGTATTTACAAACGCGGATAAAGTGATCTAATATCAGAAAGAAACGAAAACTGATTGTTTAAATATATACATTTATAACTTGCAAAATTAACTTTTTTTCAAAGGTTCACTAAACAATTCAACACATAGGGCGCTTCGCCACTGCTAGCTACCGACCAGCAGTCTATTGCTAACGTGATTTATGTGGCACAGTGTGTTTGGTTTACACAGCTACTGCCTATGTAGCTCGCTTGTGTTCACCATTGCTGTTGTTGCTATCACTTGGCTATGACATCGTAATATCTCATAGGCTGGCGAGCGGATGTTAAAGCAAATATGCTATCTGACTGATTTCAGTTAACTAAAGTCTGGAGCAAGACACGACAGTGGTGGATGCAAGTAAAAGTAGCGAAGGAAGGAGGAAATTAGTGTTTAACGTCCCGTCGACAACGAGGTCATTAGAGACGGAGCACAAGCTCGGATTAGGGAAGGATGGGGAAGGAAATCAGCCGTGCCCTTTCAAAGGAACCATTCCGGCATTTGCCTGAAGTGATCTAGGGAAATCACGGAAAACCTAAATCAGAATGGCCGGACGCGGGATTGAACCGTCGTCCTCCCGAATGCGAGTCCAGTGTGCTAACCACTGCGCCACCTCTCTCGGTAGGAGCGAAAGTGATATATAGTTTGACTGTCTCCTCATCCCTCCATCCCTTCCCCCACCACATCCCATCCAGCAGTTTTGCTGCTCCCAAGCCAAGGTTGGTGCTGTCTCCTGTATAAATAAATAACAGTTCAAGAATGAGCGTCCTGGGTCTGATTAATATAAATGGCGATGAAAAATTTTGGAAAGCCATACAGTCCAGAGTCGGTACACGAATCAGGCAAAATTACCGTGAGCATTGAGGCAATTATTTCACCAATACACCAGGTTGAAGATACCCGTTTGCTAAAACACAGTGTCCTGCAGCATAAGGAAGTTTGTAGCTACTTGCTGGACATCCTCATCCGATTGGAATCGTCAACCATTCAAGGCCTTTTTTGAAGAACCGAAGGCGTGATATTCGTATGGGGAGAGATCAGGACTATAGGGTGGGTGCTCGACTTTCTGCACTTGAGTTGGCGTAACTTCTGCGTCGATGGAGGTCTACCGGTGTTTGTCCTTTGGTAGCTGAGAAAAGAATTACGGCACGTTGGTCCTATTTGGTCACTTTTGGTAGTAACGTCGCCATAACTAACGTTTTCGCATTTACCGCATGCATGTCGGAAAGGCACGAATGCTACACTAATCCTTTGCCTAAATGTCGTTCTTGTATACCCGCAGTCGCACTATATTGCATATACGCTGCAGTAATGCCCTCGAACGGAAACTTTTTTGCTCGCCACTTATAGTTCCGGTATTATGGGCATGGTTAGCCGTTGAGACTATAGACAGCTACATTCTGATCATCTAATATGAACCTTTGTGGAAACAAACGTATGCTCTGCCATTGGTCATTGGCTGCACTGCTCCAGCATCCGGTGTCGAGAGACCAATGAGAGGAGGCCTTACTTACATATTAGGTATTTTGTTGTAATTCTAGAGCGAATAAAACTCTGGCGCATGATGTACCATCGAAAATCTTAACTTTTCTTTTTTTGCTATCCGCTGTGCTTAACGTTCAACGCGTGAAGTTCTTGGGTAAAATATCATGAGATGGTTGGTTTCGCTACACCTACCAATCGTGTCCAATATGGTCGTGTCGTTCCCTGCGAACTGCGGCGAGAAGGCCACTGCTGTTGCGCCAGTAATTAATAGTACATGAAATGTATTCGCAGTTGCGAATATGAACAACCAGCAGCTGTATAACGGAATGACGACAATGAAAATTTCCTGCTCTATGCGAGCGGTCACCTCAATAGCTTCGGCTATCTGTGCACAACTCACCGCCAGACCCAAACTTCCATATGTCGTCTTCGCTGCGTTCGTACTCACAGTATGTAATTCCAGTACGGAGGAGGACATTTTAATTGAAAGTCACAGCCTGGTATCGGCGAACAAATACTACAGTATCGTAGTAGTTGTAGGTTTGTTCCATCCATTGCCAGGCAGTAGACAATAAGTTACAGATTTTGTTTTACTTTTAGTTTTGTATGAATGTTTATAAAATTTATAATTTACTAACAGCAAGGTTACATTTAATTTTCTAGGAGTCATATCTTTTGGTCAACATTTAATTTAAGCATGATTGTTCAATAACGCTTCAGCTTTACTGAACCTACTTACAGAATTATGAAACTCTATGTAAAAAAAAAATCAAACGGTAGTCTGTGGGGGCTCGGACGGGGGAGGATGACGCAGTTTTGTCACCTCTGCCAGGGGCGCAGGACCACCTCGGTACAGCTCTGCGTGCAACGCAAGTTGGAATGCAAGTGAGAGAGAGGTAGTGGCGCCACCTGCGTCCAGAGTTGGCAACCGTGGCTCGCAGGGCTGACAGCGGCGGCGCATCTGCCTTGCAGATGGTCGGCCGGCCGGCGAGCCAGCGACAATATTGGCAGTGCGGTGGAGCGCTCGCTGTTGACCCAAGCCGGACCGCCACCTTCCCGGCCAAACTTCCACAGCACAGCCTGCTGTCATAAGCGGTGATGCTGTCCCATTCGCTCGCATAATGTACGCAGCACCTGATTCGCTGTCCTGTGGTGACAGATAGGAGCTTGGCAAATCACTGCAATGTACTATCAGTAGGGATAAAGAGATAAAAAGCAGGCAGCGAAAAGCTGTCTACAACATGTCCGGAAACAAGTCTGCAGTTATAAGAGTTGACAGACGTGAAAGCGAGACAGTATTTGATAAAGGAATGAGACAGGGTTGTAGCCTATTCCCCGCGTTATTCAATCAGAAAAGGAAACTTACAAAAATTTCGAAAGTGCATTAAAGTTCAGAGAGAAGAAATAAAAACATGGTGATGATATCGTATGAATGGTATGGGTAGTGTAATGAAAAGAAGTTGAATATTAGTTATAGTAAAACAAGGATAGCTAATCGTAGTCTAATTAAATCAGATGATGCTAGGGAAATTATACTAGGAAATGAGCCACTAAAGGTAGTAGATGAGTCTTGCTATTTGGGCAACAAAATAACAGACGACGGCAAAAGAAGAGTTGATATAAAATGTAGTCTCTTACTGGAAAGAGAACATTTCCTGAAATTTGTGAACATCTCATACAAATAAAAGTATTAGGAACACTTTGAAAGTCAAATGCGGGCAACAAACAATAAACACAAGAAGATAATTACAATATTTTGAGATATGTACCTACAGAAATGTTTTAATTGTTAGATGGGTAGATCGAGTAACTAATGGAGAGGTACCGCATCGAATTTAAGAGAAAAGGGCTTTCAACACAGTTTGACAAAAGAATGGCCTGGTCGAATCGTTCCCATGAGGAACATGGGTGCATCATACCGACAGACAGTTGTTGTCGTGCAATTAGAGCAGAACGACAGAACGAGTGGTGACTAAAAGCACTCAGGAAAGTGGTACGGCTAGAAGTGAAGGTATTGGTCTTTACAAGAGGCGAATTTCGTAGCATTATTCCACTGGATCCGACGAACAATTTCGTGACAGCAGATGAAATCTGGACAGGTGTTACAGGCAATGAAACACCACGAATTTTTGGGGACAGATTAGCAGAAGCTGAGTTGAAATCTCAAGGTGGCATGCGTCGTCTGCCGCAGACACCATACCACAGACAACAGGGTCTTGTGTGGTGGAGAGCGAGGGTGAACTGAGACATTAAGTGGCAGTCTGCTGTGTTCAGAGATGAGTCTCGCTTCTGTTTGTGGCGGTCAGACCGTCCTTGGACGAGCTGGTGAAAGTTCAGAGCAAACGGAGATGCTCGAGGCCCATACCTACCCAACTCCCGGAATCATGGTGGGGGGAGCTATTGATATGACAACAGGGTTAATTTGGTAGTTGATGAAGAGAGGCTGAATGCTCTTTAGTAAGTGGTAAGAACGGTAAAAACTGTCGTCATACCCTTCATGACGAGGGTACCAAACGGTGTATTCCAGTCGGATAATGCAGTAACTCAGACTGTGGTTCACACTACAAACGCCTTGAAGAATGCACGGATCCTTGACAGCCCTGCCCGGTCCCCTAACTTTTCACCCATAGAGCATATCAGTGGTGCCACGCCAGGACATACACTTTCATGTATTTCAGGCTTGGCAAGGAGTTTCTCAACCTTTACATTCCAAGTTATTTACTTCCACGCCTCAGTAAATACGAGAGTGTATTCGTGTACGTGGGAGAAACACCTCATGCTGATGCATCGATCAGTCATTTAATACTCATTATTTGATGAATATTCCCGCAAAGTTTATTAAACATCGGACGATTGCTTCATGGAATGACAAATTTAATTCCCATTAGTGTTTTTTCGTAATATCACTCACTCTAAAGGGCGGCTAAGGATGTGATCCGTATTCATAAGACTCCACCTCACCTGTAGGTTCGTTTTTATGTATGTCTCACGTATCTTATCAGCTGCATATTTTCAAAGTCCTTTAGAAAACTGTTATATCATCATACTGACAAAATGAGTAAAACATACGTCATGGGAGACTGGACTGAATAATCTGTTATCCACTGTTCAAAAAATGGTTCAAATGGCGCTGAGCACTATGGGACTTAACTTCTGAGGTCATCAGTCCCCTAGAACTTAGAACTACTTAAACCTAACTAACCTAAGGACATCACACACACCCATTCCCGAGGCAGGATTCGAACCTGCGACCGTAGCGGTCGCGTGGTTCCAGACTGAAGCGCCTAGAACCGCTAGGCTTCTTCGGCCGGCTTTCTTCCTACCCAAAAATATATAGGTCTAAAGTCGCAAGTCTCCGAAATAGTTGGTCAAACTTGCAGTAATGTTCAAGCGCTTTGATTAAGATAAGCCTATAAATTAATTTTCTTAAACATCGTAGATTGTTATGAGGACTTTTATCTGCTATACGACACCCTTCCCTAGTTTTAGAGAATATTTCAGAGTATGAAATTACATCAATTTTCTGTTTTGATACTGTATCCATGCCCAGTTTATACCCATTTTAGCCCTGGCAGAGGTAAAGCAACTTGCAAACGAACGTCGCACTGCGCTTACATAAGCTCATATAAGTTAAGCGCACCAAGAGTTCATTGCTAATTGTAAACTTTCACCCCTACACAGTCTGACTCAGAAGAGTTCTTACTATCTTGTTCTTCAGACGCCCGTTTCATTTACAAAAAGTTGTGCGCATTTAATTAGTGACTCACATCTTCGTAAGTTTGTAAGAAATTTCTCCTAAAATCGGTGATTACTTTGGAAGTTAAATCTGTAACAACCGAAAGTCTGTTTCTAAATATGCTCAAAAATGCGTAAATACTGGTGAGACTGCAACAGTCATACTACTAAGGATGTCCACTTATCCTGTTATATTATACATTAAATGTATTCGCAATTGCGAATATGGCCCACCAGCAGCTGTAAAATGGAATGACGACAGTGAAAGCAGCTGATGGTTCATATTCGCAATTCCTAATACATTTACTGTATGCCCGCATCTCGTGGTCGTGCGGTAGCGTTCTCACTTCCCACGCCCGGGTTCCCGGGTTCGATTCCCGGTGGGGTCAAGGATTTTCTCTGCCTCGTGATGGCTGGGTGTTGTGTGCTGTCCTTAGGTTAGTTAGGTTTAAGTAGTTCTAAGTTCTAGGGGACTGATGACCATAGATGTTAAGTCCCATAGTGCTCAAAGCCATTTACTGTATTTCATAAGGGCTGTGGTCGCCGCAGTGCTTGTTTCTTTGGACATGCATGCATTTTCGAAGGAACTTCGCATCGTAAACCGGAATAACGCAGACATTGCAATATCGTATCCTGTTATATGTATGTACAGTTACATTAAAATAATTGCTTCCGGCAACAGCTCATCTAAGTTAATTTGAAGGACAGCATGAAATGTAACAGTGACAAGAAGTTTACTATAGTGAGATAAAGTAAAGCTCTTAAATACACTGTAACCGTTAGTAGAAGCAAATAAAGGTGTTCGGATGATGTTCGCAAGAAAAATTTGTTTGATCTCTGCAGTATGGAAGCTCAGAGTATTTGACAGCGCCGTGATCGTCTCTACCAAGCTGAAACGTGTGTTTCTAATAACCATTTTTATGGACATAAGCCATTCATTTAAACTTTCTCTAAACGTGACATAAATTTTTAATTGCACAGTTGCTCAGCAGTAACGGAAATCCGCTAGGACTTAAAACTCCAACTGTTGCGGTTTGCTCTTTCTGAATGTTTTCTTTTCCGGACATACTAGAGTGGAGTTTGATGCGTTTTGTGCAATAAGACTATTCAACATCTCTATAACTTTTCTTCATACTATATGATGTTGCATAATTCTTGCAAACTACTTAACAGTGTATCGAGTCAGTTGAGAACTATATACGTAAAGGCTAATAAACATTAAAACACGTGGTCCACATATGGCCGTGAAGGATGCAGCAGAAAGGAATGAGTTGGACTGAGGCATCAACGGTTGATGAACTGATGTGTACATTTCCTCACATCAGGAGGTTCCTGAACCCCCTGGTAGAATGACACTAGACATTAATGCTCTAACATGATGAGATTACAATTAATAGTTATCGGTATTTGTAGGTGTTGGACTGACGACACGGCCGATGGCAATCTCCACGGCACCCAAAGAATCTCGCGAGAAATCCAGATGCTGAGGATCTGGAAAATGTAAGATAAATATTAAGAGGAAAGGAGACCGCCCAATTTATGGAATGTGTTGTTCGTATAATTACGTAGTAGCACACAGTGGGGGAAAATAGAGACACGTAGCATTTCGTAGCAGTAGCGTCAAAAGGAGAAACCTAAAATATTGCAGTACCTCTTCTAGCAGTAGTCGGTGCATTTTTTTCTAGTGAGAAAATATTACGTGATTATTAGGGTATAAATATCTAAGTAGTGTAGAAAATACTTGTTTTTGTGTTAGCAGTAGTGTAGTGGTAGAATCAGTAGAAATTCTCTTACTTTTATTAGAAAAACAGTATTTAGGCATGAAACCTCGTTACACTTAGAAGAAAACGTAAAAATATTGTCAAACAACAAACGGACAAAAGTGTAACTGTAACAGTGCTTCCAGTCTTGTTCTAGTTCAATTAAACTGATAGTAGTAATTAAAACATGGTAAATAATAAAGAGTCCTCGTTTTCACTCTCTGTTTGTTAATTATACGCTTCACGTGATTGTTGATCCAGCTCCAAGGAACTATATTTTTCTTTCTACTGCATTTTCGCTCAGAGACATAAGTTTCGGAGCTTTTCTTACGTGACGTTCTTGGCATTTACCGATAATATCCATAAAATAGTCGTTAAAGCCCGTTTTTAACCATTGTATTTAATAAGAACTTGTGGCTTATGCTGTCTACACATTATCGAAGTCCAAAGAGATGATGGCTAGCTGAGACTGGAAATTGCTGTACACGTATTATGTCTCTATATTCTTCCAGTACGTTGAGCATATTCCTGCCTGTGACGGTCCTGACTTGATATGAACCTAAGGATTTTTTGAGTTGTGGTTTCAGTCTACTGTTAAGCAATCGAGTGAAAATATATAATCCGCCTTTGGTAATGTAGTCTCGAAACATCGTTCTGGCCATGTTTTGAGCTATCACGACCACTACACTTTCATTAAAATCTTTACAAAAAAACACAGCATTGAGCATATTGTTATACAGGTTGTAAATTATATGCCGATTAAATCCCTTAAGAGATCGTAAAATTCTAAAGTAAATCGATCTGTTCTTGTTGCTTTGGTCTTGGGCGGAGATTTAAAGTGTCGCGAAATTCTTCATGAGTAAAAATGCCTGTAACTAAATTTTCTTGAGTAATATCAAAATAGATGGCGGACGATATTTCCTCCTCATGTTCAATGTGCGCCGGCCAGTGTGGCCGAGCGGTTCTAGGCGCTTCAGTCTGGAACTGCGCATGCATGTGTGTGATGTCCTTAGGTTAGTTAGGTTTAAGTAGTTCTAAGTTCTAGGGGACTGATGACCTCAGATGTTAAGTCCCATAGTGCTCAGAGCCGTTTGAACCATTTTTGTTCAATGTGCGTTTCAGGGTTCGCGTAAAATGAAGTAAAGTAACTGACAATATGACGCTTGATCGAGTGTTGCGTTCGGCGATGAGATCCTTCTTCTTCGCCTGTTACTTGCATTTACATCTATACTCCGCAAACCACCTGATGGTGTGTGGCGTTGGGTATTTTGTCTACCACTATGACTTCCCCCTTTTCCTGTTCCAGTCGTGAATGGCTCGCGGGGAGAACAACTGTCGGTAGGCCTCTGAGTGAGCTCGTGATCTTCTATCGGGATATACGTAGGAGGAAGCAATATGGTTGACGCTTCTAGGGTCGTGTGCTCTCGGAATTTTTACAGTAAACCATCCTGTGATGCAGGACGCCTCTGTTACAGCGTCTGCCGGCCGGGGTGGCCGTGCGGTTCTAGGCGCTACAGTCTGGAGCCGAGCGACCGCTACGGTCGTAGGTTCGAATCCTGCCTCGGGCAAGGATGTGTGTGATGTCCTTAGGTTAGTTAGGTTTAATTAGTTCTAAGTTCTAGGCGACTGATGACCTCAGACGTTAAGTCGCATAGTGCTCAGAGCCATTTTCTTACAGCGTCTGCAACTGAAGCTGACTGAGAATCTTCGTGTCACTTTCGTGCTCACTAAACGAACCTGTAAACAACGCTCTGTTTCTCTTAGGATCTTCTCTATTTCCTCTTTTAAGTCCTTCGTGGTATGGATACCTGACTGACGAGCGATATTGAAGTAGTCGAACGAGGCTTTTGGAAGCTATCTCCTTCACGGATGGACCGCACTTCCTGAGGATTCTTCCAATTAATCTTAGGCTGGCATTTGCCTTACCTACGATTAGTTCTACGTGATGGTTCCACTTCAAATCACTCCGTACAAATACTTCTGGGTATTTTATAGATGTCGCCACTTTCGGTGGTTGTTCTGCAATCGTGTACACATACAATAATGAGTCTATCTGCCTATTTAAGCCCAATATGTCACTTTATTTTAGAGTGAGGGTCAACTGCCAACTCCTGCAACAAGCGTGGATCCTCTACAGGTCTTCCTACACTTCATTACAATTTTCTAGCGTTGCAGCTCTCTGTATACAACAGCATCATCTGCGACAAACCTCATAGATTCTTCGACGCTATCCAGTAGATCATTTACATATATTGTGAACAGTAACGGTCATATAACTCTTTAGGAATGATTTGTTGTATTCTGTTTGCTGCTGAGAGCGTTCTGGGTGCCAAAACCGAGGAAACATTGTTGTAGGTTTCCTTTTTCTAGATTACTTATTAATTCTTCTTCGATCTCTACTCTTGAGTTGAAATTAATATGTTATAGACAACGATGAACATTTATTATTCCTCTAATCACAGACGTCATGCTTGAGTGTATACTAAGTACTGAGGAACGCTGAAGATTTTTATACAACATGTTTCTACGTATTTGTTATTTAATATTCTCTTAATCAACGACTCTTACGTCGTCTACTTCGTGGCTGCCCTTAAGCAGTGCGTGGTGTTCCAAGCTGCATGCAGTAGTTCCCGTGATGTTAATGCGCCTGCTGGCGAACTCCGACCGCCGCACGCTGCCCAAGAAGCACCTCAAACAAATACTATAAGGCAAAACAAAAATATTTGCACTGTATATCATAACACGTGTATAAAAGTACGCAATAGCGTATTACTTAAAATCCTCATCGTTAACATAACATCGATTACCGACACGTTAAAGACGACGAGGACACAGAAAACTTCGCGTCTTTGACTTTTAAGGAAAAATCCTAAATACGATACCACAAAATTCTGCACCCTGACATATGCTTCCCTATGTAAATATGTTAACCTGTTACTATTTCTAAAGTCATTCTAATTCAGGAATTAAACATTACAATAGGATTTATCTTTTCATTTACATATCTGAACGTATCCATATTTCTAATTCTTTTTCTTTAATTAACTTGTCCGCCATTCCAATTAATTGACGATCTACCTCAAACAGTGTTTTATCCTCTTGAGAAAAGCTGCTATCCATTTTGGACATTTTTTCATCTGTTTGGGCAAATTTTTCGTTAATTCTTGTTCATTGATTTACGTGATGGTTCCACTTCAAATCGCACCATACAAATACTCCTGGGTATTTTATAGATGTCACCACTTTCGGTGGTTGTTCTGCAATCGTGTACACATACAATAATGAGTCTCCCTTAATTTACTATCCATTTCCTTTAATTGTTTTTACTGATGTAAACTTGCTTGCGTAATTGTTTCCAAAGTCACGTTCCCCTCCGAAAGGCACTGTGTCGATCTACTAACAAATTTCAATCTAAGTATTCTGAAAATTAGTATCGTATACAGTCTAAAAGAATACTAATTACAATTGTTTGTTTATGTATTTCAGAAATGAACTAAATCCCTGAATATTTTCTCTTTTGAAATTGAACACTCTTTGTGACTTCAATCCTATATTTTAGTATTTACTTAATGCATTCACTCTATCGAAAATCAGCCATTGCATAAAATGCAATTATGAAATCCCATTACTATGAATTTATATTAAAGAAAGAGAACCTGCTAGTTTTGTAATTGAGAGGACTCTGTTGATAATCTGTTCCAGTCGTGTGCAATTGTCGCATGCCCATGGATGGCATTGCTGATTGCCAGCAAGTTGCCCACTAGTAACTCATAGGTGCTATTTGTTGATTGCCGACCGTGCCAACTTTCTGCGTTGTCTAGAAATTGCTGGCTGCGAAATGCACTCTGCCGATTGCCGTTAAATTGGTAGACCACGTCTACTGCATACTCTGTCATAGATTTCTTGAATTATTCGTGACGCAGACTCAGCTTACATCCGATAAAACTGTAGTGCATGCTAAAAGTCTATAGCAGTTCACGACGTGCAACTTTCGTTTAACTTTCACTTGAGATCAATTCAGTTTTCATCAACGTATGGAAAATCCTCTTGACATTTGATATTTGCTGCCAAAAGTCGTTTGATAATTTTTCATGGCATGGCTGTTGTGACTGACGTACGCCCTCTTTATTTATAAAATTTTATAGAGTGCTGTGTTTTCCCTCTTGTAGTGTGGCTATTTCTTTTCTTCTGGGCCTTAAAGGTTCGTTAATAAAATGAAGGATGATGAAGAGTCTAGCATAAATGTGAAACGCACAATTGTCTGACTAGATTTCCTGAGGTATGCGGCGTCAGATGCCTAGCTTAGGTCACGCAACTCCTGTCAATTATAGGCCCGTGGCTTTCTACTTGGAGATGGCACACTTGTCCCACGCATGTCCAAAAGGGTTCACATTAGTCCAATTTAGTCGCTAAGAGGTCGACATGAGTTCGTTGTCATCATCTTCAAAACACTTTAGCACGATTATGGCCTTGCGACAAGAACGGTTCCACTGGCGGAAGATGCCATCGTCTTCAGAGAAGACGGAAGCATGAAGGGATGCAGATGGTCCGCTATAATGTTCATGGCTGTAATGTTCACGGTAGTCCACAGCTGCCGTGATGCCTCCGATTACTAGCGCAGGTCCCATGGAAGCCCAGAATATACCCCACAGCGTAATACTGACTCCAACGGCTTGTGTCCGCGCCTCAGTAGATGTTTCGAGCAGCTGTTTGCCTGTATGAGGGGCTATCCGTACACGATCATCTACCTGGTGTATCAAGAAATGTGATTCATCCGTCGAGGCAATACGTTTCAATTTATCCACAGTCAATCTCGATCTTTCTGTGCCCACTGCAATTTTAATTGACTATGTCATCGGGTCTATACGGGAACACGTTTAAATCATCCGCTGTCGAGCCCCATGTTCAGCGCTGTACGGTGTTCTCAGAAACACTTGTGACTTCAACAACTTACACTCTGCCGTAAGATTGGTCACATATCGCCGACTATTCTGCTTTCCGGAATGGGCAACTATCAGCACTAAAAGTTCAGTGATGAGTCTTGGACATCGAAGAGTTTGTCTTCATCATTGTTCAACCACTCTCCAAAGACGCTCATGACAGTACCATGCAAGCAGACGACCAGCTTCGCTGTTTCGGAGATGCTCGCTCCCACTCGCCAGACCATAATGAAGTGCCTTTCGTCAGCGAATTCCCTCATTTGCGACCAGTGTCATCGCTAGAGTGGTTCTCCACTCATCTCTGCTCCGCTTATACAACGGAGTACCCAAACTTATTCATTCACATTTTGAGCACAAACCTTCCTCCCCTTCAAAGTAATGTACACCAGCGCTTATACACTTTATCTCATCCTTTATTCCATTTCACAAAACATTATTTAAATTTATCTTTTGCTGTACCTGACAGCGCCTGCGTTTTTTTCTTCACATCAGCAACATCATGAAAGCACTTCCTTTCATATCTCTTTCCATTCTAGAAAACAAATAAGTCGTACAGGGCCAGTTTGGGTGAATATGGGGGGCTGGAGATTGAGGAACAGGGTTCATAGCATTTTTGGTAAAGAACTGTAGTACAGACAGTGTTGTGTGAGCAGGGTCATTGTCACGATGGAAGAACCAGTAACCTGACAGCCACAAATCAGGCCGCTTCCGCCCCACACTGTTGCGTGCGTAATCTTTTCAAAGTTTCCAAGTAGAAAACCTGGCTGACTGTCTGACCCTGCGAAACAAATTCTGAGTGGACAACTCCCTCACATCGAAAAAACAAGTCAGAATTGTTTTAATGTTTGATTTCACCTGACGAGCTTTCTCGGGGCGAGGCGAACTTGAAGTCTGCCACTGGCTTGATTGTTCCTTTGATTCGGGATCGTAAGCATAGCATCAAGTATAATCACCTGTGATAATTTTTGAAACCGGTTTGAATCATTTCGGGACTCTTCTTTCACAAAACAGCATGCTTCCACGGGACCTTGTTTTTGTTCAGCAGTCAGTAGTCGTGGCAACGAATTTGGCAGCCACGTTTTTCACCCCCAAATCTTTTACTACAGATCGCTGCACTGAACTCCAAGTCACTTTAGTCTACGATTTCTTCAATGGTTCGTTGTTGATCTTCGCGGACGACTGCACGAATGTTTTCAACATTTTTATGTGTTCGGGCCATGGAAGGACGACTAGAACGAGGTTTATCATCAACTGACATTTCACCATTTTTGAAATCGGAAAACTACTCAGACACTTGATTTTTTCGCGTTGCATCGTTATTTTTCGGATTTTTTTTAACACTTCAGGAGTTTCTGTTTCACTTTTTCCGTGCAAAAAGCAGGCTTTCACAGAAACACGCTGTTCATGAAAACTACCCATTGCAAAAACGAGTCATTGCAAAAACGTCAGTCACACAAAAGTCAGGAATGTTCGCTCTGGGAGCTCCTAGCGGCAAAATGCGACAGTACAGAAGCTGTGCCCACCAAAAAATTAGTTCGCTTTCTTTTGGGTTCTCCCCTCGTATACTTTTTTTTGCCGCTTCACATGCCCACAGTATGATCAGGCGGCATCCAGCCTCACGGTGGGCAGTGGTCACTACGTTCTGGCTCATCGGCATAGATCGTATCCAGTGTGTCCTTCGAACTATGCGTCTGGAATGAAAAGGAACTTGTGTCTGGTGCAAATAGGTCCAGGTATCTTCCATGTCTAATGCTGTGACTTGTATTATTAACTCACTGCAGTAACAGGAGTTTGGCTTCTGGTCCTCCATACGAATGATGCAGTCAAAGTCCCATCTACTGAGCAAAAATGAGCAAGGCGTGGCGCCAGGACAACAATATTGTCTTTAAGAAATTGGTTTCTGTTTACCCAGCTTTTAACACCGCAGGGACCACAAATGTTAATCAGCAGTATTACTGCATCTGCGTCGCTATGCCTCTACCGCTCTTTAAAATAATGGAGGGTGTCTATTGGATGCCATCTCTAAATAAAATCGCTCTATTACAAGTGTCTTCAGCATTGCATATTGCACCATAATTACGTGTATGTTTACTGTACTATTTGAAATTTACTATTGTAAAATTATATCTAAATCAGTCCTTAAAGATAACATTCAAAGTCTTCTATTTTTACTTTTGGTTTATATTTAAATTTGCATTCTTATAGTTTTGCATTGCAAATGGCATTCTAAACTTCGAAACTTTTAATCGCTTTTCTCATCTGACCACAAAAAGGCGCTGTCTGCTTGTTCTGCGTCGATAGTTTCCATCAGCTCATCTTTATCCTTAGGTGGGACTATATTCACATCCTCAACTACCAAGAATTTTCTACACTCTTCCCGATCATCCACGTCATTAGCCTCTCTTTTTTTCTTAAGTAACGTCCTCGTCTATTTTTATTTCCTGTTCTAACTCTTTAGTTTCTTTTGCGTTTTGTCTTATCGTGAGTCTCTTTGGTTTGGCTTGCTCATCATTAGTGGTGCTGCTGATGGTAGGTTTCCAAACCAAAATATAGTTTCGTATAGTACACGACTCTTTTGTGTCGTGTCACTCTCCCTGTTGTTTATGTGCGGTTTTTTCTTTCTTGGCAGCTTTTGCTATCTACTGATTGGACGCCTGATGGATCGTTAGTCATTTCTTTCGATCAGATTTTGACGTTTATTCCGAGTACGTGCTACTGTTCCCTGTTCTCTTTATTCTCGGTGTGCGGGGTAGTGCAGTGGTTAGCACACTCGACTCGCTCTGGGGAAGACGACGGTTCAAGTTCGCATCCAACCCTCCTCATTTAGGATCTCCGCGATTTCCCTAAATTGATTAAGGCAAACGCTGGAATAGTTCCTTTTAAAGGGCACTGCCCCTTTCCTTCCCGATCTTTCCCTAATTCGAACTTGTGTTTCGTCTCTAATGACCTCGTTGTCTACGGGACGTTAAAGACTAATCTCCTCCTCCTTTATTGTCGGTGTAGCTTAGGACTTAGTTGGAGTAGGGTTCAGGCTGTGACTTATTCAACGGTGGGCTTACTTCGACAAACAAGATTTATTAGGCAAGGATACATTCCTCTATAATAAACAAAATAGCAGTTTAACAAACTGAATTCAAATATATGGCCCAGTTAAAGTTCATGAATCATTGGGCATTACAAAAACATAATAACGAATTAAAATATCTTCAGCTCAATAATAAACAATTTGAATTCAACACCACCCCAGTAACACTAAAATTTGGTGCAACGACAAGAACACAATAAGTACATTATGAGCCTTTAGTCAGAACCAGCTTAATGTAAACAATAAAATGATAATACCAGCCCTCAGACTTTATAATTGGGCATCCATACGTTTATAATAAAACCAGATACTGCCTCTACTGACTACTCACTCGACAAACTAGCAACATTACTGCCTACCAGCTGGAACACTATCAAAGGAAAATAACCAATCATATTCTCCATATATGTGTATACAACCTTGGATACGCTCACAGTATAATGATTACAAGCAGGATTTGCCGAGCTCTCGTTTCGAGACAACAGGCAAACACGTTAAACCACAACACACATCACTGTGAGCCTAGTTCTTCCCTGTGGAATATGACTGGCAAAATCGTTACACCCACTGCTTGCATCCTTCACTATACACTGCAAACAGCTCTGAATCAAACCAACCAATCGAATTCCGCTGTCGATCCTCGTAATACGGTAGACCCTGTCTGCGGATCTTATGGAATCGCCGTCCTCTCTCCCGAGAAAGACAAATCGACTTCCTTGCGTGTTGTCTCCACAATGTGTCTCACACCTCGTGTTACTGTTTGTGGATTTAAAGTCCCGGCTCCTCGGCATACCGGCCCTGCACTCGTTAGCAGCTCGCACCACGGCTACCGGAGGTGGCTTTCTGTGACGTCGCCGCATCTCCTGCTCCACTATCCACACTTACAAATGCAGTTCGCTTCCATCAACTTCGGCTACCGCCACCGAGTTTGGCCACGACTAGCTTAGAATGTTGGCGACACGCTGCAGGCTTCCCGGCCGCCCCACCTCGGTCACAGCGCTGGCTTTCGAGGGATGTTGCCTCGTTGCAAGCGGAACAGGTGGCCGACCTCCCAAGTTTCGTGCCACGCCAGCTCAGTTCAGCACAGCGCTATAGAGATGTGCACAAAAGAACGCATATGTTGGGGCAATGCGCAGCGTGAAGGAGCCGTGTACCACGTGACGCTCCACCCAATAGCGCACTGTGCTGCGCCTGCCTGTTATGCGCTCACTGGGGTGCCTGTAAAAAATTTAGTGTTGATTTTAGCGGAAATTTGGGTTTGGTGAGGTTACTGAGCCAGTCTAGCGTTCATTATGGGTGACAAAAGCAAGCGCAATAAGTACTATGTTAACAAGGGAAAGGGATAGTCTTTTGTGCATGTAAATTCTGCTAGGAAGAGTCAGAAGCAGAAACAGTGACCGGGTGTAGCGCTCTCCCCTCCGTTGCCAGACACCAGGAGAGGCAACGGCTGGAGTGTGAGGCGCAGGACAGAGACAGAGAGCACACGGGCAACGTCGCAAGGTATTCTGTCTCTTGGTCACAGAAAACATCGCACTCCCGCCTTATTAAGTGCACAGCACTACAGCTGCGGCACAAACGCCGCTGAAACCTCAATCTTGCCAAAGCACATGTCAGAGCAGCATGGGCATGGGCAGCATCCTACTTTAAAAAATTTAAATAATATTTCATAAAACACTTACATTACCAATATGCTATATTGTCAGGATGTACGAGGTGCCACAAATTGTTAATTCGTGGCAAATCGGATTGCGATTGTTGTTTTGTTTTCATATGGTAAGTGTGATTTGCTTCAGCGATGTGCTTCTGTGCGCTCTCTTCTTCACTGATTCTGTGGAACCATCTTCCTGAGAAAAACATTCGTTCAGCGTAAGCACAAACTAAGTGCACCATACCTGCACAGAAGACCAGGCTACTCCGTTTTGAATGACCACCATGTGTATGAGAGGTGCAGCTCAATAACTGAAGCCTATACCAAAATGTATATCACGCAAACAACAGATAGTCACTCTGAAAACGATCGCATGAACTGATTATGACAGTATGAGCCATAACTCAACAAATATTGTTGTTAAAAGTCAATAGTTTTTTACTAGAGTACAGAAAAAGAAATAGTCGCGTAAACAATTGATCAACCAAAGCAAAACAAGATTGACGACTCACTGCCAGACGAATATTTAATAAAACAAAAAAGGGTAAATATGTAGAATAGTGGACAACATCGCTTATTAATGTAGTGACAATGTGAAACAAAGAACATGTGTCACGTGGATATTATGTGTTAGTCCCCTGACAATCTTTTTGGGAATATTACTTATAAATAACATTTTATTTGCCCTCTTTCGCGTCTTTTCGAAGTAGTAAACCCTTGGTAAGTACTTGTAATTTTAATTTATTCTCTTCATTGGAATAGTTAGTGATTCCTCAAATCCTCACAAGAACAGTTATTAGTGAGATTTTTGTTTCCTCATCTGTCTCTTACAAAAATTTGAAGATATTGCGGGTGTCCACATGTGACTAATAATGAAGAACTTTTTGTTCACCAGTGGGGTCCAAAAACTGCAGTGCCATTCTATATAGTAAAGGGATAGCACCGATCATCCCCGATAAGTGCAACCCGACATGTGATAGCTGAGGCGGCCGCCCTTCAAAACAAGTCATCGTTGATGACGATAATGCGACTCTGCGCTGGTTCCAACTTACTCTGTCCAAACACGTTAATATGACAACCTGTCAAAACTCTGACTAACCACCTTTTACAGAGCAGATCACTGCGAAACGAGCAGGAAGAGAGTCAATGAAGTTCTGGTACGTACCGACGATAGTGCTTTGGCATCGCTGCAGTAGAATTGTCGGTTGAGGGATCTATGGCGCGAAGAGCCCAAGCGATGTAGTGTCTATTGGGTTTAAGTCTGGGGTGTTTGGTGTACGGTAAACTCATCCTGCCCTTCGAACTATGCACATAACTGCGAGCTGTGTAACACATTGCATTGCCGTGCTGGTAAATGTCACTGTGCCGAGGAAAAACAAACTGCATGTCTACGGTGGACGTCGTCCTCGAGGATAGACACTTACTTACGTTGATCCATTGTGTCTTCAAGGAGGACTAGATCTCCCAGAGAATGCCACGAAAACATTCCCAAAGCCATAACGCTTCTCCAGCCTGCACCTTCTGATGATTGTTGCAGGATGTTTCTTCCAAACGTTTAACGCCGTACACGCCAATGGCCATCTGGCCGATGGAGCATAAAACATGATTCATCTGAAAAGGTCGCCACTTATTGGACGTCCAGTTGCGTTACTGGAGTACAAATCCCGGCCTTCGTCGCCGACGAACAGCGGTCAGCACGCATCCATGAACCAGACGTTGAGGAGACACTGCTGCAGCACCTTGTTTGATCTGGCCAGTTAGATGCTCAACAGTTGCACATCTGTTCGTCCATACACATCTCCGCTCGGCAGCCGTCGTTCACCCCTGTCAGCTTAAAACAACCCCATAATAAGAAATCACATGTCAATTGACCGAGGGGCCACTGAAGAAGAGCGCTTGCAGTCTAGTGCTCAGATGGTTCGGCAGTGAGGTATTCACAAAAGTCTGAAAGTTAGTGTGGTGGGGCACCATCTTGTTGACAGATGAAGTCTCTACTCTCTTCCTGTAAATGTGGCAAAATCCGTTGCTCCAGCGTGTCGAGGTTCACGAAACCAGTCACAGTTTACCCTGAAAATAAATATGGTCCGTTTAGTTTTGAAGACGACATGTTACAAAAGAGGTTAACTTTAGTTGAATTGCGAATGTGTTCCACAATCCCTTGTGATATTCTGTGCCCCAAACACGAACGTTATGATGACTCACCTTTCCAGACTCATGAAACATGGCTTCGCCACTGTAAACCAACTTCTGTGAAAAATTGTCTTCTTCCAGCACCTGCTGCATATCACTGCAAAAGACAGAGCAAAACTCGTGGTCCACAGTAGTCACTGCAGGTTAAAACTGTAGCTGATGTGGTTTTACATGCAGACGATAACGTATAAAACGCCAGACAGCTGGTCGCGGTATCTAAAGTTCTCTGCTCATGCCATTCGAACATTACAAGGTCTTTTCCCCCTACTCATCTGCGTTAATTTACATTTAGAGCAAGTTGTTATTCAACACGACAAATAAAAATTTTGTACAAGTCATCCTGTATCCTCCTGCAGTCACTCAACGATGATACCTTACTGTACACCATACGGCCATCAGTAGTCGCAGGTTGCTGCTCACCCTGTCCGTCAAACCGTTGAAGGTTGTCACTGCGTGCTTCGTACTTCATACAACTACGTACGTGTCTCAATTTGTTACTGTTAGCTTTACAGATGTTATGATAGAATAATTCATGCCACAACTGAGGACACTGTAGCTAAATGTCCCACTCAGTATCAGCTTTATTTTCAAGTAGAACAGTCCGAAAACTCTCGCAGCACTTATTTGATTTACGCAGAGAAGTGATTTTACTGGTGTAAGGCTTACACGTAAATCTATCTTAATATCTGCGATAAGTCACTCCATAAAGTGCTTGATTTCACATTTAGATTGCAGCAAATTTTATGTATTTCATGTGATATGTAAAATATCCACTGTAAGTGCTGTTATCAAGATACGAGAAATATCTTCTAGGTATCCTTTCTACGTGAAGTAACAAGGGAATTATAGAGGTTACTGTGCTTAAAGCTGCAATAGGGAGGAAGCTATATTGCACGTCTTCCACCTAGGCGTGCCGTTCAGTGTGGGAGTTCCAATTGAAAATAACGCCGAACACGAAATCTGTTATGTAATGTAGTTTATAGTCACACAGAATCTCAGGACAGTTGACATTCATCGTGAATTTTGTGCTATATATGAAATGAATGTGTTGAGCGAAGGTGTTGCACCTCAGTGATGTCGTTTCCCGTGTGCTGATATGAAACTTTATAGCAGATGAAAACTGTAAAGGTGTCACGGTGGGTCGTGACATGTGCTTGGATAGCTGAGCTCTTTCTCACAAAAGGCGAAGGTCCCACACTCCAAATCCGGCATAAGGATTTAATTTGCCAGGAAGTTTCAGTGGTGACGTCAGTAAACTGATGAATGTGCATAAATAATGACAAAAGTGACAGTTCGTCAGTAGTCAGCAACGAACTGATACATAAAATTGATGGATAAATTCATGATAATCGACGTTTTACGATGCATTTATTGTCCGACAAGTTTCTGAAAATTTCTCAGCTGGGGTCTCTTTCTGCGAGATCGTTACTGAACATTAGGGAACCACAAGTTTTATGTTTGCTGATACCAAATCTTTTCAGTTTTATGGAGATGAATTTCGTCAACTTGTTAGGAGTTGGATGATGATTATGAAAAGATGCCTTGCCCGCGAAAGGCAAAGGTCCCGACTTCGAGTCTCGGTCGGGCACACAGTTTAATATGGCAGGAAGTTTCATATCAGCGCACACTCCGCTGCAGAGTGAAAATCTCATTCTGGAAACATCCCCCAGGCTGTGGCTAAGCCATGTCTCCGCTATATCATTTCTTTCAGGAGTGCTAGTTCTGCATGGTTCGCAGGAGACCTTCTGTAAAGTTTGGAAGGTAGGAGACGAGATACTGGCAGAAGTAAAGCTGTGAGTACTGGGCGTGAGTCGTGCTTCGGTAGCTCAGTTGGTAGAGCACTTGCCCGCGAAAAGCAAAGGTCCCGAGTTCGAGTCACGGTCGGGCACACAGTTTTAATCTGCCAGGAAGTTCCATATCAGCGCACACTCCGCTGCAGAGTGAAAATCTCATTCTGGAATGTCAGACAACTGAACACAATAGTTACTATTTGAAAACTGACACATTATGTACTTTTTACTGTTATAAATAAAATACTGTTTAATTAACTATTTAGAGACGAAATGTTTAGTTGAAACCATCCTCTGATGCTCAGGGAAAGAGTTGTCCCATTTAAAGACGTGCCATGTGTGACGCCACAAGTATTACAAATGGGTGGGGCGAGTGTGGACGCGATATCTGATCAGTTTGGTACAGATATGTGTGTAGCGAATCTGGAAGCATGTCACGAGTTAATCAGCTTCGAATGTTGTCTGATAATCTGTGCAGGTGTCGGCGCTCGGACGCCACGTCGCCTCCGTAGAGCCAACGGTCTATTGGTAGTGAGATCGCCGTCGATTTCAATGTAGAGGCGACAGGATCGTATTTCTACCAGGACCAAATTTCCGCCCCGACTTCACCAAGAGAAATGCACAGTTTAGATTTCAGCAGGCCTCTCCATGAATTTTGGCTGGTCAGTATGTCAATAACATAGTGGATAACGTCGGCTTCTTGAGGCTTTTGTAGATGATACTTTTGCATAGAGATTGTTTGACTATTAGAAGAATAAATGAAACTGTGAGAAGAGGGCAATGAAACTAGCAAGTAATCCCAATCAACACAGGTCTGGAAACCAATGGTTTACCCGTCACGGTCGCATTTACCACCAGGCCAAATACTATTCGTGTGTACCCTCATTTCCCCAACACAAGCTAATCGAATATTTAGAAGATATTCTTTATGGGGAAAAGGTGCGTATGTTGTACAAACATGATTTTGAACCGGCATTTTCATGTGGTTGTTCGGGAATAAGTAGCGCGAATCGTTGATAACAGTTGTGCTGGTAGTGGTATACCAGTACCATGGGCTCCCAAAATCGGCTGTGTTTCTCATGTCCTCCACGAGAACCTCCTGCTTAAGTATCTCCGGTGAAAAGGCTTGCGAAATTTGTCCGTTGTTGTGGCTGTTTGCCTTGAATACTTTCCGTAAGTAGCTCGGTTCTTGCGACAAGTTTTCAGTGTCAAAAACGCCTTGTGCTGGATGTCCCAAGATCCTCAAAACAGAGCATCTGTGTGCTGTATGGTAGTAGCTAGTAGTGTGCTCATACCGGTCCTTATGCGTGGGTTTCCGGTGAACACTGTGAATGAGACGCCCGCTTGGTTCTCGGCTGACAAGTACATCAAGAAACGGCAAGACACCGACCACCTCTAACTCCATCGTGAACTAACATGGTCATAGCTGTTCTTGATCTGATGTCACAGGCGGTAAGCATGGAAGCAGCAATGATACGTCAGTCACCATTTGACAAAGGCGTGGAGTATTAGTCTGAAAGCCACTGGATAATTAAATATTTGATGGGGGTTAGAAGCTCGAGAAAATTGTATTAGTTTCTGTCACTGTTGGGTCATGCATTGTCCTACGTATTCCTCCTGTTGAATCGAGTTCTTTTTGTCAGATGTTTGCGAGAAACGAAAACAATACTCTCTAGAAATTACACAACGGACTCTTGTCTGAATTTTCATAGTCAAATAAAAAGTGCGACATCGACGGATAGCGTATCAAAGTGACCAGCGTGGGGTGTAATTCACCAAAACATACTTAACTGTTTGAAAGTAGTGAGGATAATTAAGAAAAACTGAATTAGTGATTTAATGGAAAATTTAACACTGAATTTTTGTCTGAATTTTCACAGCGAAACGAAGAGTGGAAAATTGACAAATGTTGTAAAATTGACCATCGTCTTCGGTTTTTACCTGTTTAGTGCATAAAAAGTTACAATGGTACGACATTTAACTGTCAATAAAAAATTTGAAATAGAGTATAAAAGAATTTAGAAAACACTGTCAAAAGGCTTTTTCCAATGATTTGTCTAAAAGAAAGAAAGAAAATAGATTAGAGACACATTTGAAGCACTATTGAATGATGCTCGGTATCATGTAAAACAACGGTTGAAAGTTCAATGATCAATTTAGAATATTATAATTTTAAAGAGTACTGGAGGATATTTGTATGGTGTATTATGTAAACCATGCAGTCACATTTGCTGTACACGTGAGTACCATTCAACGGCGCTCCAAATGGTTCTCTAATCTATTTTATATCTCACTTTTAGACAAATTACTTCACGAAACTTTTGACCTTTTTCCTCCAAAGTTTTATCATTTTATATTTTCCCTCATTAATAAGTTTCTTTAACTATATGTATGGTAGCTATATCCAAGTCAAATTAGGCCATATTTCGACGTTTAGGGGAAAAATTAGCAATAAGCTGGATTTTTGCAGAGGCCTTCCTTATACAATTGTCAACAACACACTAACAGTCCCCACCGATCGGGGTGGAGCTTCGTTCGCCATATCGGAAAATAGCGGCAAAATACACCTTTTCGCATTTTTATGAAAAACGGTTGGATTTTTGAACAAAATACTTCAGTAAAAAGTTAGAGAACACAAAATTATCTACAAAAAAAAATGGTTCAAATGGCTCTGAGCACTATGGGACTCAACTGCTGTGGTCATAAGTCCCCTAGAACTTAGAACTACTTAAACCTAACTAACCTAAGGACAGCACACAACACCCAGCCATCACGAGGCAGAGGAAATCCCTGACCCCGCCGGGAATCGAACCCGGGAACCCGGGCTATCTACAAAAAAGGTTGTATGTACTGTTATCGTAGGATTAACGCTTTGACCGCAAAGGCCTTGTATTTGATATCTTCTTACGAAACAGTGTAGTGTTTTTGATGCTACTGAAACTTTCGTTGCGGTTTTCTTTGTTTCCTCTAGCCAGTACATTGAGATGAGACCATCACGTATCCAGAGAAATTATGAAGATAAAGCTAAAGTTTCCCAGTGGCTCTCTCGTCACCCACAATTCCCAAATCAAATGTTGCTGATGTCAATGACAACCAGTCTTTTGGGAGACGACACAATAAACTGAAATAATGCCTTTGAAGTCGGACAGACGCTAATGAGCAATATTGTTGGTAAAAAAGTAAAAAAGCTGAAAGTGAAGCGTTCTAATCGTTTTCTGTGATGCCGTGTGGTTAGGGCCTCCCGTCGGGTAGGCCGATCGCCTGGGGCAAGTCTTCCGAGTTGACGCCGTGCAGTGAAGGTTCGTGACAAAACTATACCTGCTGGTCCTCTATCTTTGTTCCAGACAATATCCATCGCCTTCCCTTTACAAAGTTTTGAATTTTTTAAGAATGAACACTTTAATCTAGGAAATTGTGTGTTATGTGACTGATGGCAGCATCTTATTGTACCGTGTCATTTGAAAGCAAGGGGAAACACTTAGTGACGTTTGAGGAAAAAAGAAACATCTCTTACATTCAGCACCACCACGAACCTAACACTGTTGTTGTCTTTGATGGGTATTCTGAGCGTACTAGCAGTAAGAAGACAACAAAATGACAGAGGAAAGCCATTGTGAAGTACTCAGTGTAACAGGTTGTCACTGAAACTATGACAGTTCCGATAAGTCATGATAAGTCCTTAGTAAATGATACAAACGAAAAGCACCTCACAACCGTGGTACCTGAAAAACTTGAACAGCAAGAGATCAAAGTGAGACTAGCAAAGGATGATGCCGATACGTTAATAGTTAAAGACAGCAGTTGAGATCACGATTAATAACCAAGTTGATCAAGTTTTTGTTACTCTAGGAGAGGTGTAGATTTATTGGTTTTGATTGTAGCATTAACTCCTCCTCAGAAAGACATTACCTTACTTAAACCAGGAAAGGAAAACAGGACACTAATTATACTCATCACAGGAACTACAGGCAAATGAGAACTTCCAGGGAGATATATTGTTCCTCCATGCCTTTAGGGTATGTGATACCAGAAAGGCGTGAAAGGAAAAGAGGAAGTCTTCGGAGTAATGAAGAAATGCAAATATTTGATACCTGCAGCGTCAGTGTTCAAGGATCCCAGTGCGTCATATCACACCATTTTTGAGTCTGGCTATCTATGGTTTATGGCGCTGTATGAGGCTTCTGTCAAATGAAATGTCTCTGCATAAGTCGTGTTACCACCGCTTTATAACTTCAGCGACTAGGAATAAAGCGAATCTTTGGTCAACTCCCCCCACAGAGGGCGTTGCCAGACAACACTCCTACAGAGTGTTCATTCACGTACAGTTGTGGATGGATGTTGAAAAGTCCTGTGAAGAGTGGGGTTGGAGAAAATTCGTTAATAAGGTAGTCCTGGTTATCTACTCAGCACCCTCCTGCCCCAGACCGCCTGGTTAAGTTGTCAAGCGGCAAATGTGCAAAAGCGTGTGGGTCTGCCTGCAGGTGAAGGAAGGCTGCTCTACAACGCTCCAAAATATGCAGCTTTTGTCGTGGTGTATCTTGGCTTAGCAAATGCTCCACACCTGCATTGCAAGGAGGAGGTATTATAATATTTGCAGCTGAAGGTAGCGGTATAACAACAGACCAGGACCATGACGATGAAGAAGATTACGATACTGAGACACAGGAAGATCACCAGCCAATCTTATGAGCCACAGGTCTATGTATGTAATGTTACATAACACACCAACAATTGAGACTTAATCAGTATGTGTTAATAAAAGCTTTCTTATGTGTGATTCCATGCTCTTTCTACAGCAGTTACTTTAGCAGCTTTTGTACGGTCAGAATAGATATGTAAACATCGTCCAATAAATTTCGGGCATGCAGCCCCGCAAATAAAATTTATTCCACAGATATTTCGGCGGCATATCGTCCGGCCATCTTCAGACATTCTGTCTTCAAGGAAGCTATAGAGATTAGACAAGCTAAATAATAAATAGATAATGGTTTTAATTTGGACAAAGCATGGAATCCAGCTCTTGGGATAATCGAAGTGCAGAGAAGTCATCATGATGTCATGGCCGCCGAACATACATCGATAAGCGAACCGAATGTCTGCACGCCTTTGCCACAGGCGGAGCGTGTGTAAACGTATCTCTTTGCTGCCGATAAGCGTCTGTAACACGCAGGCGCGTACCGCCGCGGTGGAGCATAGAAGGCCGCTCTTTTTCTTTTTTTTTTTTTTTTGTAAAAAAAAATCTTTATTATCAAAACCATTATAATTATACAAAATAACCCACTACCTTACTACATTAGTGGGTCCTAAACATTTATACATTTGTATTGAAATGTTGCAGCTAGTTTAGTATTAGTTGGTGAGCTACAGTTATATTAATATTAATAACAATGGGCATCTAATATCTACATATACTCTTTATTTCCTATTCCTATGACTAAATTAAATTGTTTATATATACTGCAGCGTCACATGTGTGCCAGTAAAGATATAAACCTACTTGCGTTTGCCTTGCTCTTCGAGCTAACCCCGAAGAGCATGCCCCTGGCACTGGGCAGGCCTCGATGTTAATTCGCTGCAGTCCCTATCTCAAATTCCTATAACTAAGTCCTACAAAACTAACTTATTCTACGTCAAATCCGGTGTGTGTCACGATCGGTGTTGGTTCCCTACTCCCCCTAGTCCTGCACGTGGCGGATTCCAACTTAGATGTAGTCGGCCAGTCCACGCACAGGCGGCACAGGAATAGGGCTCCTAGACGCAATTGGTGGTTATTGTATCTCGCCTAAATAGTCAATGAGAACTTTTCGAGATACCTCGTTAGCCAAGGTGTTTAAGATCTGAAATGATTCCTCTTGTCTGAGTAGTTGGTATGTGTCGTGGTTGGGTAGTCTATCTCGTAGTGCGTCGGCAACATCATTGAAGAGGGGACATTCGTAAACTACATGCTCGTGTGTACCCTCCGGATCACCACAGTCACACGCCGGTGTTGGCCGCTTCCCAAATCGACATAAGTAAGTCGGGTAGGGTCCATGGCCAGTGAGAAAGTGGATCAACCCTCGCGTAGGCTCGAAGTACTTCAGTCCAAGTCGTTCCCTGACATCAGGTAGGAGCTGGAACGTTCTTCGTCCCGTCTCTTCTGCCTCCCAGGTCTCCTGCCAGAGCTCCTCCCCTCTTTTTCTTATCTCTCTTTTATCCCCCACTCTAATACCCATAATATCAGCAATCTTTTCATGATTTCCTTTCTTGGCCCAAAACCACGCCGCCTGCTCCCTTATCTTTATGTCCAGGGGGCAAAGCCCCATTATGGCTAATAGGGCCCCTCCCGGAGATGTTCTATAGGCACCTACTGCTCTTAGTACCATGCTTCTCTGGACCCTTCTCACGGCCATGGCGGGCACAACCCTCGTGAGCTTGTGCGCCCAGACTCCCGAGCCATAGCCCACAACTGAGGTTAAAATACTATTGTGATAGAGTTTTATTAAGTGTGGAGGAAGATGAAATCTTTTGTGACCTATTGAAATGAGATTATTTAATATCTGAAGGGCTCTTTGGGTGACAGTATCAATGTGTTTTCCGAAGTTCCACCTCTCATCAATGATAATTCCCAGGTAGCGTGTCTCTCGTCGTCGGAGAACTGGTGAACCGTCTATTCTTACTGTCGGGTTTCTGATGAGTTGTCCTTTTAGTAATAAGTAAGTGGATTTACTAGGTGCAATCGTCATTTTAGTCGTGTGGCACCACTGTTGGAGTTTATCTAATGCTGTCTCTATTTTCGGTTCAATGTCTTCGCGGCTACGGCCACCGACCAACAGAAGGAGGTCATCCGCGTAGGCTATCACATCTAGCACCTCATTACTTTGTTGCAATCTGTCTAATAAAGGCTCCATGTGGATGTCCCAAAAAAGGGGTCCTAAGACAGAACCTTGGGGACATCCTTTTGTAATTACCTTCCCAACTCTTTCGCTAGATGATGATAACCAGACCTCCCGATCCTTACAATAGCTCCTCAGGCAACCATATAGCGGCCCTGGACACTCTTTCTCCCGCAAGCAGGAGAAGAGCGAAGGCCACCACAGGTTGTCAAAGGCGCCACTGATATCCACCATGATGCCGACCACGTATTTGTGCGGGGTCGAGTCACAGACCTCGGCCGGCAGGGCAATTGCATCAGATGCCGATCGCCCCGGCCTGAATCCGAACTGCCTGTCACTCATCCCACACAAAACTCGGTGTGCTGTCAATCTGTCAGCTAGTAATTTCTCTAATATTTTGCCAAATACGTCTAACAGGCATATCGGCCTGTAGGATTTTACTTCAGCAGGGTCCTTATCTAGTCCTTTCTTTATAATAACTACGTTCGCATTTTTCCATTTCTTCGGGAATCTTTTCTGTCTGAGGCATTCGTTATATAGATGTGTTAGTGGCGCGATTAGCTGAGGCGCCAGAAACTGCACCACCTCCGCCACAATGCCGTCTGGCCCAGGTGCTTTCCCTTTTTTCAGTGATCTTATGTGGGTTGCCACCTCCTCCTCTGAGAAGGGGTAGACAGCCGTTTCATTGATATATTCTTCTTGATCTTCATCTCTAAGTTGCTTCTGCCCCTCTGTCTCCCCATCCGCATTATCGTCAGGCAACAGGGACCGGAGAAGGACCCCCGCAGTCTCCTGCCAGGACTCCGTCATCCCGTCCCCGTGCCTGACTGTTGATAGTTCCAGAGGAGAGCGGATTTTTTCCCTTACCAATTTGTACGGAAGCCCCCATGGGTCAGTGACTAGCTGGTTAAGCACGAAGTTTTCCCAGCTTCTCATCCTAACTTCGCGCAGTTCCTTTTGGAACTTCCGCTTTTCCTCTCTATATAGCATCTGCCACCTTTGTCGTTCCTGCCAGACGACACTGCGCTGGTAGTGCTTCCTCAGCCTTCTGACAGACTGACGCAGTTCTCCCAGTTCAGCAGTCCATGGTGACGGAGATGCCGCTATGGCCCTCCTCCTCGTCGGTACGGCTGCTTTCACCGCTCTTGTCACTGCATTCACCAGTTCCTCTGTTCTCTGGTCTACGTCTATGTCCAGTTGCATGTCACCTTCTGGTAATGGAGGAATGTCACACTCCCTCGCTAGACGTTCCCAACTTGCTCTCCTGTAGTTCAGTTGCACCTCCCACCCCGTGGCCCAGCGGCACTCTCTTCCTCCCAGGGTGAAACATATTAGATTGTGATCACTTGTGGTAGCATTTTCTATGACTTTCCAGTTTTGGATAATGTTTGCCATATTTGGAGTTGCAAGAGTAACATCAATATTTGTGCCCTGTCCTCCCCCTGCAGCGTAGGTAGGAGGATTGCCGGCCTTATTTGCGACCACAAGTTGTGATGCCATTATGAATTCTTCAAATTTTTCACCGTTAGCGTCCCTTGTGCCGCTGTACCACAGGGGAGATTTGGCATTGATATCAGCTGTTATCACGAGCTTTCTTCCCTGTAACGCCGTGGTGACTCTCGCTAGGTGGTCTATGTGATGTTCTATGCTATCTCCGTACTGGAAGTACATGTTTATGAGAGTTATGGTCCCCATAGGGGTTTGAAGCTCCACGACGTTACAGTGGCTTGTTGTGAATTGCGAGAGCGTAGTGCCTCTCAGGAGTCTATTTGCAATTATAATTACTGCCTTCGGGTCGTCCCCTCTGCTGACTATTTGCCAGCCTGCGGCAGCAAAAGCTATTTTTCCGGCCAGGGAGTATGGCTCCTGTAGACAGAGTACATCTAGTCTCCTCTCCTCCACCTCCCTTCGGAGCTCTTGCATAACGAGTCTGCTGTTATGAGTATTAAGCTGTCCAATAGTTATTTTCGTCATTAGGGGAAGTAAGTATGTATTCGGTCATGTGGCCAAGTCTTACTCCAGTCGAATGCAATCCGTCCGTGTGCTACAACTGATTGTTCGTAAATGTCTTTTAGATTAAATGTCTCACCTCGTCTTTCAAAAACTTTCATGAGCAGATCTCGCAAGGCTCCGAAGTCGGTGGGAAGATTCACTGATTTTAGCTGGATCCTGTCAACAGCCTCCATAACCGAGAAGGTTATCTTTCTGCCTTCTTTATGCCCTACGTGGACCACATGTCGTAAGGCAGTGGTCAGGGTAGCCGGCTGCTCCAACCTGGATAGTTGCATGGTGTACTCCAAATTGGGGTACACCCTGACTGGATCAACTGGTGGCGGTCTGACTATTGGTGAACTTTGTATTATGGGGCTCGTACTCGAGCTTGTTACTGTATTTTCTTGTATGGGTTGTTGATTATGATTGTCTTTAAGCGTTGCCACAGCCACAGGATGCCCTTGCCGTTGCTGGTGTAATTCCGGCTTTGTTCCCCGGCTTTCAGAGGAGAGAGTTTCGACCATGAGGGGGAGATCAGTTTGTATGCCAATGTCCATAGTTGTAAATTCGGTTTGTATAGCTTTGTCTATTGTTTCAGTTTTAGTGGTGCCCGAGAGCGACCTCAAGAAATCCTTGAATCTGTTTGCCCTCATGGCGTCCCTCCTCCTTTTGCTCGGGGACTTTCGCTTTGGCATCCTGTTCGGTATGCCGGGCTCAGCCATAGTCGGTTCTAGCAATTAACCTTTGCTCCAACATTTTGTATGTCGGGCAGTTTCTGCCTGTGGCTCCGCAAGACTTCTTCCCGCGATTCTTGCATGGTATGCAGACTGCCGCCGCCTTGCAATCTTTGCGGCCGTGACCGTGTTCCCCACACCTGGTGCATGCCGGCTCCCTGGTGCACAGCCTTAAGACGTGGTCCAAGTCACCACAGTTGTGGCAACGAGGTACCACGACATAATCCCTAGTATTTATGGCGTGAAAGCCAACATATATTCTGCCCATTGTTATTATTTTTCTCCACATCTGTGCTGATACCTCGGCGACGTGATGTACAACATCACGACCTCTTGGCCCAGTTTTAAATTTTAATTTGAAACTGTTTTTGAATTCCTCTTCGTCTATATCATCAAAGTTTTGCATTCTGATTGTATCTGAGAGTTCGTCATTGGACATTATTGTTGGAACGTCATATAGTATGACGAGAGCATTTCTTTTCCTCGGTGGTTCGCATTTGACCACCGAGTTCAGTTTTCATCTACATCTACATCTATACTCCGCGAGCCACCTTACGGTGTGTGGCGGAGGGTACTTATTGTACCACTATCTGATCCCCCCTTCCCTGTTCCATTCACGAATTGTGCGTGGGAAGAACGACTGCTTGTAAGTCTCCGTATTTGCTCTAATTTCTCGGATCTTTTCGTTGTGATCATTACGCGAGATATATGTGGGCGGTAGTAATATGTTGCCCATCTCTTCCCGGAATGTGCTCTCTCGTAATTTCGATAATAAACCTCTCCGTATTGCGTAACGCCTTTCTTGAAGTGTCCGCCACTGGAGCTTGTTCAGCATCTCCGTAACGCTCTCGCGCTGACTAAATGTCCCCATGACGAATCGCGCTGCTTTTCGCTGGATCATGTCTATCTCTTCTATTAATCCAACCTGGTAAGGGTCCCATACTGATGAGCAATACTCAAGAATCGGACGAACAAGCGTTTTGTAAGCTACTTCTTTCGTCGATGAGTCACATTTTCTTAGAATTCTTCCTATGAATCTCAACCTGGCGCCTGCTTTTCCCACTATTTGTTTTATGTGATCATTCCACTTCAGATCGCTCCGGATAGTAACTCCTAAGTATTTTACGGTCGTTACCGCTTCCAATGATTTACCACCTATGGCATAATCGTACTGTAATGGATTTCTGCCCCTGTGTATGCGCATTATATTACATTTATCTACGTTTAGGGAAAGCTGCCAGCTGTCGCACCATTCATTAATCCTCTGCAGGTCTTCCTGGAGTACGTACGAGTCTTCTGATGTTGCTACTTTCTTGTAGACAACCGTGTCATCTGCAAATAGCCTCACGGAGCTACCGATGTTGTCAACTAAGTCATTTATGTATATTGTAAACAATAAAGGTCCTATCACGCTTCCTTGCGGTACTCCCGAAATTACCTCTACATCTGCAGATTTTGAACCGTTAAGAATGACATGTTGTGTTCTTTCTTCTAGGAAATCCTGAATCCAATCACAAACCTGGTCCGATATTCCGTAAGCACGTATTTTTTTCACTAAACGTAAGTGCGGAACCGTATCAAATGCCTTCCTGAAGTCCAGGAATACGGCATCAATCTGCTCGCCAGTGTCTACGGCACTGTGAATTTCTTGGGCAAATAGGGCGAGCTGGGTTTCACATGATCTCTGTTTGCGGAATCCATGTTGGTTATGATGAAGGAGATTTGTATTATCTAAGAACGTCATAATACGAGAACACAAAACATGTTCCATTATTCTACAACAGATTGACGTAAGTGAAATAGGCCTATAATTATTCGCATCTGATTTATGACCCTTCTTGAAAATGGGAACGACCTGTGCTTTCTTCCAGTCGCTAGGTACTTTACGTTCTTCCAGAGATCTACGATAAATTGCTGATAGAAAGGGGGCAAGTTCTTTAGCATAATCACTGTAGAATCTTAAGGGTATCTCGTCTGGTCCGGATGCTTTTCCGCTACTAAGTGATAGCAGTTGTTTTTCAATTCCGATATCGTTTATTTCAATATTTTCCATTTTGGCGTCCGTGCGACGGCTGAAGTCAGGGACCGTGTTACGATTTTCCGCAGTGAAACAGTTTCGGAACACTGAATTCAGTATTTCTGCCTTTCTTCGGTCGTCCTCTGTTTCGGTGCCATCGTGGTCAACGAGTGACTGAATAGGGGATTTAGATCCGCTTACCGATTTTACATATGACCAAAACTTTTTAGGGTTCTTGTTTAGATTGTTTGCCAATGTTTTATGTTCGAATTCGTTGAATGCTTCTCTCATTGCTCTCTTTACGCTCTTTTTCGCTTCGTTCAGCTTTTCCTTATCAGCTATGATTCGACTACTCTTAAACCTATGGTGAAGCTTTCTTTGTTTCCGTAGCACCTTTCGTACATGATTGTTATACCACGGTGGATCTTTCCCCTCGCTTTGGACCTTAGTCGGTACGAACTTATCTAAGGCGTACTGGACGATGTTTCTGAATTTTTTCCATTTTTGTTCCACATCCTCTTCCTCAGAAATGAACGTTTGATGGTGGTCACTCAGATATTCTGCGATTTGTGCCCTATCACTCTTGTTAAGCAAATAGATTTTCCTTCCTTTCTTGGCATTTCTTATTACACTTGTAGTCATTGATGCAACCACTGACTTATGATCACTGATACCCTCTTCTACATTCACGGAGTCGAAAAGTTCCGGTCTATTTGTTGCTATGAGGTCTAAAACGTTAGCTTCACGAGTTGGTTCTCTAACTATCTGCTCGAAGTAATTCTCGGACAAGGCAGTCAGGATAATGTCACAAGAGTCTCTGTCCCTGGCTCCAGTTCTGATTGTGTGACTATCCCATTCTATACCTGGTAGATTGAAGTCTCCCCCTATTACAATAGTATGATCACGAAACTTCTTCACGACGTTCTGCAGGTTCTCTCTGAGGCGCTCAACTACTACGGTTGCTGATGCAGGTGGCCTATAGAAGCATCCGACTATCATATCTGACCCACCTTTGATACTTAACTTAACCCAGATTATTTCACATTCGCATTCGCTAATAACTTCACTGGATATTATTGAATTCTTTACTGCTATAAATACTCCTCCACCATTGGCGTTTATCCTATCCTTGCGGTATATATTCCATTCTGTGTCTAGGATTTCGTTACTGTTCACTTCCGGTTTTAACCAACTTTCCGTTCCTAATACTATATGCGCACTATTTCCTTCAATAAGAGATACTAATTCAGGAACCTTGCCCTGGATACTCCTGCAGTTTACCAATATTACGTTAACTTTTCCTGTTTTTGGTCTCTGAGGACGGACGTTCTTTATCAACGATGATAATGTTCTCTCTGGTAAGCCGTCAGGTATTTTATCGTTTCGCCCAAGGGGGGGTCCCTCTAACCTAAAAAACCCCCGTGTGCACGCCACACGTACTCTGCTACCCTAGTAGCTGCTTCCGGTGTGTAGTGCACGCCTGACCTGTCTAGGGGGGCCCTACAGTTCTCCACCCAATAACGGAGGTCGATGAATTTGCAACCATTATAGTCGCAGAGTCGTCTGAGCCTCTGGTTTAGACCCTCCACACGGCTCCAAACCAGAGGACCGCGATCGACTCTGGGCACTATGCTGCAGATATTAAGCTCAGCTTGCACTCCGCGTGCGATGCTGGTTGTCTTCACCAAATCAGCCAGCCGCCGGAAGGAACCAAGGATGGCCTCAGAACCCAAGCGGCAGGCGTCATTCGTTCCGACATGTGCTACTATCTGCAGCCGGTCACACCCAGTGCGTTCAATAGCTGCCGGAAGGGCCTCCTCCACATTACGGACGAGACCCCCCGGCAAGCACACCGAGTGCACACTGGCATTCTTCCCCGACCTACCCGCTATTTTCCTGAGGGGCTCCATAACCCGCCTAACGTTGGAGCTCCCTATAACTAATAGGCCCGCCCTCTGTGACTGTCGGGACCTTGCCGGAGAATCGGCCACTGGCCCAACAGGCGAGGCATCCTGTGGTGGCTCGGAAACGATGTCATCACCACTAGGAAGCACCCCGTACCTGTTGGAAAGGGGTAAGGCAGCCGCCACGCGGCCAGATCCCACCTTCGCCTTTCGGCCAGGCACGCGCGAGCCCACCACTGTCCGCCATTCACCCTGGAGTGATGGCTGACCGGTAAGATGCTCACTGCCGGAAGACGCAGCGACATCAGGGGTTCCATGTGATTCCAAGGCCACCGAAGTAGGCATAGGTCTCACCACAGTTGCCCCAACGCCACTACGAGCCGACGCCTGCGCCTCGAGCTCGATGAGCCTAACAGACAAAGCCTCCACCTGTCCCCGAAGAGTGGCCAATTCTCCTTGCGTCCGCTCACAACAACCACAGTCCCTACACATGACTATGTTTACCCTACTCTATACGGTGACAAATTCCCAAGATAATCTTCTGATGAGCTACTCTGATAATCAAGAAACACTCACTGAAATACGAGACGCGAAAACTACGCTAGGCTTTCCCAGAAAAACTATTTAAAAGCTAAGCGCAGCAAATAAGTACAAAAACACTGTTATTGAAATAAAAGGTTCTACCTAGTAAGCACTCGAACACGCAAGAAATTACAAAAATAAACTAGTAATTACACAGATAACTGAAAATAAGTCGCTGCTGTTTGTAAAATATGTAAGAAGCAAACGGTGTACTCGCCTTAGTAGTAGCAGGAGCTAGCGATGCGCTCTCGCTGCCGGTCTAACCGTTGTTTAGCAATTTATTTTTATCTTCCTCAGAGGCTACTTCTACGATAACAGAGTTTCTACTCGGTTTAACTTTTTTGATTCTGATTTTGTCTTTCACCGGGTCTATGCTTTTTGTAAATAATTCTTGAATCTTTTTCACACTTGTGTCTTGCCCAGGTAGTGTCCTGAGGAAGACTGCTGTGTCTGTTCTCTTTGTCATTCTTTCAATGGTGTCTTTTGTCGTGTTTTGTGGGCGCTTAGTGGGCGCTTGCGCGGCCACGGCCGCCCACGTCTTTGTCGGTTGACTCCTTAATCTACTATTCTCCTTTTCTAATTCCTCTACCCTACCTTCTAGTTTAGCGTGGGCAATAGCCCAAACTGAAAGCTCGTTCTTGATAATGGCAAGTCCTGCTTGGCTTATCTTTCCATTTTTAATCTGCTGCTCCATGAGCGACATGATTCTCGTATATCTTTCCATGACTGTTTCATTCTCTGCCTGTCCCTGCTCGTCCTGAGGAGAGGGATCAGGCGCAAAGGAAGCTCGCTGAGGCGCACACGAATCACTCGTTTCGTTCGTAGCCATGATTAACGAGTGATGAAGGCCGCTCTTGGCAAATTTTCGACAATCTTGTGGCTTACTCTTATGATTGCCGAACGATACACGGTCGAAATCAGTGGAAGAAATTATACTGGCGCGGCTGCATGCCCTAAATTTTATAGACTGTTCATTACGCCGTGAAAAATTGAAAATGTAAACTCATTTTGAAGGTGAACCGTTAATTCCACGAGGACAGTACCGTACATGGAAAATTTTTATAGATATTTTTGTTTTGTTTTATTTTGTGCAGAAGTATTCTGCTCGTAAATGCAACCATTGTCTATATAAATGCGTAAAGGTGATTTTTTTCTGCTATTTTCCAATATGGCAGACGAAGCTGCAGCCTCATCGTCGGAGACTTTTGGCATGTTGTTTAGAAAACTATAAGGAAGCTCTGTGCAAATAACTTATTACTAATTTTTCCACTAAAACTCCTGATTTTCCGCGACTACTATGTGGACATTGTATAATATTTCTAGATTGTTGTTACAATTTTTTAAATAGTGGTTTCCCGTGGAGATATTTTATGGTTGGCAGTACTGTGTAATAAATCAAAGTCACGTAAGAAACAATCGCTCGAAATATTGTTTACAATAGGGCGTCGATATTATTTGATTCGTGTGCGGCGGCTCCGGTGTGCAGGTAACGCGCTGCTGGTGAGCGTGGCGCTGGCGGACCTGCTGGTGACTGGCCTGGTGATGCCCGCGTCGTCGGTGGTGATCCTGGCGGGGCTGCCCGACGCGCCGGCCGTGTGCCGGCTGCAGTGGGCCGTGGCGGCGCTCAGCTGCCTGGTGACGGTGCTGTCGCTGGCGGCGGCCGCGTGCGAGAACAACGCGCGCCTCTGCCTGCCGCGCGAGCGCCACGCGCGCCTGTGCACGCGCGCGCGCGTCACGGCCGCCGTGCTGTCCATCTGGGCGGCGGCGGTGGGCGCGGTTGCGCTGCAGACGGCGCTGGACGCGGCGCCGCTCTACTGCCGGCCGCCGCGGCCCGGCCCGCGGCCGCCGGGGCCCGGCGCGCTGCCCTACCACGTGGCCTGCGGCGCGCTGCTGCTGCTGCTCGCCTTCGCGTGGCACGCGCGCACCGCCCTGCGCGTGCGCGCGCTGCGCTCGCGTCCCAGCTTCAAGCCCGCCGTCACCTTCGCCTGGGACTACGCGCTCGCCAAGACGAACGCCTACTCGGCGGCGCTGTTCGTCGTCTTCTGGGCGCCGTTCGGCGTCGCGCTGGTGGTGTCGGCGGCGCGCGGCGGCCGCGGTGTGCCCGCGAAGCTCGTCTACAACCTAGCATGGTTCGCGCTCAGCAAGTCCTGCGTCAACAGCCTGCTCTACTGCTGCACCAACCGTCACTTCCGCAACGCCTACGTCAACCTGTTCCACTACTGCTGCTGCAAGACTACCGTGTCGTTCTCCCGCCGCCAGAGGGCGGCCGGCGCGGCCGTCGTGGGCGGCGCGCTCGGGGACGCGGCGCGGCCGTCCGGCGACGTGCGGGTGCACATCATCCCCGGCTACAACATGTACTCCTACACGAGCCCGCAGCGCGCCCGCGAGCTCTGCAAGACCGCTTCCGGCATCAAGCGCTCGGCCGGCTCTTGTCGGCCGGGGGGCAGCGGCGCAGGGCGCACCAACGGCCGCGACGTCTACGAGCTCTGAAGCCGCTACCGCTCAGGCCGCACTCCTGCCGTTCCGATTCCGACTGGTGTGTCGAGCAGACAGCTGACTTTTTCGTCTGCCGTTAAATGCGCTCGGTTCGCAGTATTCGCAGCTTTCCTACACGGGGACGTGTCTCGCCGTAGCGTGTGTGCGGCAGAGAGGCCTCTTCTGATTTACATTCCGCAATTGTTACGAGGCGCCTGACAAATCGTTCAGCGATCAGTTGGCGGTTATTGAAGTATATATGGCGTGACTGTTGATGGAAGAGGTCTGGGGCAGGCTACAGATCAACCCCACTCACATTGCTGATACGGGATGAAGTATCAGCGTACATATCTCGCGCTAACTCACCAACACTGTATTAACCCCCAATAATCCTCATAATTGAACTCTATACGAAATCTTAAATTTTGCACGAAACGCTAGTTTTCTCGTAATTGTGTTTTCAAATGTGTCTGAAATCTTATGGGACTTAACTGCTAAGGTCATCAGTCCCTAAGCTTACACACTACTTAACCTAAATTATCCTAAGGTCCAACACACACATCCATGCCCGAGGGAGGACTCGAACCTCCGCCGGAACCAGCCGCCTAGACCGCTCAGCTAATCCCGCGCGGCTTTGTCGTAATTAATGGGTGCGTAGCGTCTCGCTAATCAGTGAATTCTATACTTGCTTTTCTCACGTGGCATTCTCAGTCTTCAAGCCAGAGCAACATGCACACTTACTTTGCCCCTCTCACATGTAACACAAATTATACAGATCGGTGATGTCTGCCGTATGGAATTATCCAGACTGATAAGCGCGAGAGACAGTGACTGCACGATATGTTCTGCTCACAGAGAACTGTGCGATGATTAAGCAGTCAGCACTGTGTCCGCCTCTTACTCTCCTTAGTGCTGTCCCGAACATTTCACCTTCCCAATCCTGCCGATGAGCATGTTGCCAACCGTAATGGCTGTCACAACAGCATGACTGTCGCTATACATGTATCAATGCGAAAATCTATGTTAAAAGTCAATGCACATCTTAAAAGCACGCAAAATATAGAAGCAGTAAATGACCTTCTTGACTGACATTTTATACGGCACACTTTCTTTTCCTAATGAACTTTCCTATCCCATCGCTTTCATTTCTCCACGCACACCACTCCAGTAAATTATGGCATTAAGCATGAGTCTTGTTTTCCCAGCTGGCTGCCAGAAGTCTATGGGTGCATCCACTGAATAAACAGTCTAACTATATATTATTATAATTTATGTTGTCTTACAGCTTCCACAATTAGTAAATGTTTCCTAGCAGTTTCTCCATCACACAAGTACTATTTTACTACTGAACTACATACGTTGACACTGCTTAGATGTCGTTGCAGACATTATGATCCATGGACATAGATTATGTTACTGTTAACAACACAAAAATACGTTCGAGGTTTTTTATTTATAACGTACAAGCATTCAGCCTGAAGCTTTGCTATTCAGAGTTTGAAATATGCAGCTCATGATATTTGTAACATCTCGAAAGCTAATAACCACTGATATCATTTGCACAAATCCATCCACAAAACGTCCACCAGTATTCTTCCCATACTACAACCACTTTTTGCATGAAGAAATGTTATCAAATTCCTTATTCAATTTTTTCATTCATTTTTGGTGACATGAGTTGTTGAATATTTGACTATCTGATTCATTGGAAGACGAACTACATTCGTTGATTATGGTTACTAAAACATTTCACACACTGTGTAAATAATTGTTCTCGAACTTTCTGGTAATATGGATGATTGGAAAATATGAAAGAAATCTGAAAGCAGTGTCTGATACAACACTCTTCTATTTGTACAGAGTCATTTACTAATAATTATTATAGATATTAATAACTTCATCACTAATGATTTAATGCAACAATTAGAAGTTAAACTCCAATATTCATTCATATTTAACCTTCCATAGGAGATTTATTTCTGCTGCTGCATAACTGAGCTATATGTGTAGCAGCACTACCTTTGGCAGAGCAATGTCTACAGTCTAAATCAGAAAAATGTTTATCTCACTACAGCTTATTATTTAATTGTGCCTCTTGTCCATGCTCTAATTTATATATTATTTGCCAGCCATTATTTTCAGATATTACCAAACTATTGTCATATGATTACACTTAATCATTCCACTTGTACAATATTTTTCAACTTAATAGAGTATTACATCATACTTCTCCATTATTTGTAACAATGCTGCAGTGTACATACCTAACTACTGTATAATTTGAGTAACTAAAACACCTCTTCCTTCATGCATTTTATATCACAGATATCTGACCTCAGTTTGTTGAGGCCATGCATCATAAAATGTCTCTTTGAAAAACGAAATAGACATAACAGAAAATTTAGTTACTGGACTTAAGAGATTTTGTTGCTCTTACATCTACTTTTTCAGGTTTTGGAAAGTATAATTGAATCTTTTAAAATACTCAGCAAACATGATAATAACAAAAAAATCATGGTATTTTACAAAAAGTTTCAAGATACAGCAAAGAATTATAAAATTTGATTATAGCATCTTACACCTAAAAAGAAATAACTGTTCGGCACTACTGTATCAGAAACAGTCCAAAAATCTAAAAGTAACAAATAGACAGCATAAATATTGTCCATTGGAAAACTTACAATCTCACATATTCAGAAATGTAATCACCTTTGAATTGAAAACACTGCAACAATACAAAAAAACCTCTGTATATGTTTTTTAAAGCCATAACAATATTACAAACAAATTGAATGATAAGCAAAATGTGTCATAAGGAACACACACACTCTCTGTCTATCTATAAAGAGTCTGAGAATGGTTTTACATTTTTTAAAGCTATTGCAGCATTTTCAATTTGCAGTTCATATGTGTAGTAGTGTAGCAGGCCTACAGCTTAAATGGCACATTCCATTCTCTTTGTGCCTTTTTGGAAAGATTATTTCCTAGTTTTCTTCATCATACAGATACTTTTGAATTGGACATAACCTATATTATTGTAATTCAATTGATTTTTTTTGCACTTTTTTTTATTAAAATGTTACTATTAAGTTCTCTCACTTTACATCTGAATCCCCATTCATTCTTACTGGAATCTTCATAAGTAGCAGATTCTAAACATAATTCCCACACAAAACATGAGTCACATTCCTTGCAGAAAAGCTATGATATAAGCCTCTAGCCATCTCTGCCCTCCATACAGCATTTCTTGTTCCACCAGACGTCTTATTATTTGATACCAGTGTTACATCACTTTGTGCATGATAGATGTCAAGTCTGGTTTTTATAATGAGAATTGGCATCACTGTAATTGTTATATGCTTATATTCACCAGCATAAGCACACTTTACTTTTTGCCCAAATTCTTCAGCTTGTCTGTTAAGAACTACGTCACTAAGAAATAACACATGGAGATGACATAATCAATAGTCTTTTTATTGAGAGTTCTATGTTCTTAATTATGGTTTTATTTTGGTATAAGCATTAGAAATTTTACTTTTATATTAATAATGGTGCACCTGTAAGATAATTTCCTACAATGATTTGCAAGAAATGTTTCAGCATCAGGTAAAGCAATATAACAAAATATAAAGATATTCAGAGTAAAAGATATCTTAACTGGGACCACAAAAACTGAAAGCTATAAAAGTGAATAGAAGGCAAGAGGAATGCAGCCACCCTCATAACTTTCACGGGATGTTCAAAAATGCAGTGCCCAAACTGACAGATACTACTATCAAGCTGAGAAAAAATATATTCATTATAAGGCCAGATGTCAAAAACACATA
The DNA here is from genome assembly GCF_023898315.1 of Schistocerca nitens. Classification (NCBI taxonomy): domain Eukaryota; kingdom Metazoa; phylum Arthropoda; class Insecta; order Orthoptera; family Acrididae; genus Schistocerca; species Schistocerca nitens. Next base: position 547,914,997 of record NC_064618.1, read on the forward strand.
GTGAGTGAGCTATGAGGATGCAGAAGTATGCCCAAGGTGAATGAGATTTAAAAAAAAATCTTTTTCAGACATTGTTACACAAATCTGATTTGATGTATGTGGTGTTGTGAGTCATGATGTTCTCATTGAATCAGAAAATAGAATGTAACATTGTAGACCTTTTTAATGGTCACAGTATATAACAAGGAGTGCCACACTTGGAAAGAACTGTAAGACATGCACTTTGTTCATGGTGCAGCTGAAGGTAATGATTGAAGAGCTGAATGAATGTACCACGAAAATTTCTCAACACGAAGACATGTACCGTAGTCCATATATAACTGGGCATTAAAAGTACATTGATAGTGTGCATGCCCAGTGTATGCAGATTACAGGTGGTGCATCATCTACTTTAGAGGAAGCCATGCTGTTATGCTTTAAGAAGTGACTGCAGGCAAGTAGACAAGCAACTGTCACTGAACTTGGTGCTCGCCATAGTTTATAAGGAATCTGTTGCTTGAACAGTTGCTTCATGCATTTGTCCCACCAGGTATTACACTTTGTTTCCTGAAGGTGTTCTGTTTATGGATGAAGCTCGGTTTACACACAGGTAGGCACATACAATTCTCATAACTCACATGTATGGATGGATGAAAACCAACATATAACAACTATGAGAGGCCTTCAGGAAGAATTTACAATACATTTCATATGTTTACTGGTACTGTTGACAACTACTTGCTTGACCCTCCATCTTCACCACCTTGACTCAGGTGACCAATGTACAGACTGTTCTTACAATCTTCTTACATTATTGGAGGAGTTACCCATACATATCAGAGTGAGGATGTGTTTCCAAAATCATGAGCCCTTGCTCACTTTGCAAAAATAGAACATACAGCTCATTGTTTTGTCAATCAATCAATCGAGCAGGGAAGACCTGCACATTGGCCTGCAAGATCCCCAGATCTTACCCCATTGTCTCTGTGGTTACATGAAAAGTGAGGTGTATTCTATCCATGTGGAGTCAGAAGAGGAATTATTTGCAATAATTGTTTCAGTGGTTACACACGTATTTTCATCGAACATGGAATGCCCTGCTACATCGGTACTGGCTCCATAATGAAATTAATGGGACTAATTTGGAACATTAATCAGAACAGTAAGGTACTGACATAAATGTGATGGTTTTTTTTTATTCTCAGTCACACCTAATGACCTCCGGGGTAATCCGTACACATTCAGTATGCATATTCAGTACCTGATTGCTTAACAAAATATATTTATTGTCATCTTTGTCATCATATCTGTCAGTTCGTCCCAAAATTTTTGAATACTCTATATAAGGTGCAGCTAGAAAATTGTGTCCGTGTGGTTTGAGAATCTGAAGAGAAGAGAGAACATGGGAGAGTCTACAAAAGTTGACATTAATGCTTTAATCTCTGGACTCTGATATGTGAGAGGTTTGGAACCCCTGTCTTTGCATGGCACTGTTGTTAGCTGATAATGAATCAATATGGTTCTTTACACATTTGCACAGAAATGCAGAGCTGAACTTCTGGTCACAACAGATATCCTGACTAGTAGCAGAGATTAAATTACTCATACAATGTGCTTATTCATTACAGCATTTCCAATATGTCTCACAAATACAATATACTCTTGTAGTCAAATTAATATTACATTAAAACGCTATTTCAAGCTGTCTAGAAAGAGAAGAGAGAGGAAGAAAGCTCCACTTTAGCATGTCAAGTCTTACATCTGAGAAAGAGACATTACATTTATTTCTTATTTTATGTTTCCTTGGTAATGTAGCCAGACTGAGCAGACCATTTAAGACAAATATTTCTAAAATTAACGTTCAACTACAGTTCCGTTCTCAAAATTTTGTTGTTTAGCAACAACCACATGAAGGATAAAAACTGCTTGTGTTTTACTTAGTCAATACATATGTAACCAATTTCTTTGATTGTTAATCAGCAATAATTATTAAACATAAAATTTTCCAGTTTCCACGTACATAAACTTTGTTTGTAGTTTTGTAATGAAGAAACACAAAAAACTCACAGCTTATATTTTAACACTTTGTTAAGCAGAAACAGATGATGAAAAATACCTTATCAGTTTACTGTACAGTTTCACTAAAAAAACACTGATAATCTGCAGCATCATTATTACTTCATCAGGTCATATTACTTTTTTACAATATTTAATTTCTTATTTTAATTTTTTACTGAACTGAAAGATTCCTGAAAACTGAGCTACTGCTACACAGGAGACAGAACGATAAAATGAGACCTTCTTGTATTACCAGTTTTATGGTCTCAGAACGATTCAAAAGCTATATTTTGTATACCTTTTTCTGTGCCATATAATGTTGTGAGTGCTAGTGTTTTGTAAAGATCATTCATCTTCAATTTTTCAATAGTTTAATGGCTTTTCCCACCATGTAGCTTCCCTAGTCATTCTAGCTTCTGTATGTAATATGTTTAGTAAATGTGATCAAATATATAAACATATTCAAACTATGTATAAAATGTCTATTTTTGTGCTACATAAAGTAGTAATATATGTAAACATCGTATGTGCAGCACAGTTGCACAGTCATTATAGGATGATTATTTATCTGCAAGAGTACTACCATGAAAAATGTTGAGCTTCATGAGAATTCTGTCCGTATAGAGCTTATTATTAGTTATGTCTGAAACTACACCTGCATACAGATGCAGAGCACACCTGAACAGTCCAGAATTGAGAATCATAAACAAGGAAAGTTCCATGATAAGTTGCTATATAAGTGTTAGATGCTAATGTTAGGAAAACACTAGAAATACAGTTTTGTACCTACTGTGTAGTTGGATGTTTAAAGCTGGTATTATTTCTTCTCATACATGTACAGAATTATATATATATATATATATATATATATATATATATATATATATATATATATACTTGGTATAACTTTAAAAGATTGTAACTTCTAGCAACAAAAGCTGCTGCTTCAAGCAATTCCTATGACTGGTGTGATGCTGATGCAGTTTCTTATTAACTTTGCAGCTCCACTGTAAAAAAGACCTATCAAAACTTTTAGTGGAAAATAAAATATCATTTAGGGTGTGAATTTGATGTATATCTGCCCACTGTTAAGAGTCTCTTTGCTTTTCTTCTCTCATATTTAATATTTTCTACATCAGCATCATTGACATGATATCCTGCAATAGATGTATATAAATTAGTTCATTATGTTTATGAATAATCTGTCCATTTCATAACCTTACTATTTCTTTAAGTATAGAAAACATTATACGTTACACAAATCACAAAATACAGATCCAAACAAAGTAATGAAGTTAAGTTCAGTGTCATAACTGCAACTTCAAACTTCGTGTGTAGTATTCACAAGAGATGGAAGGATATTCAGTCTTTGATAAAAGTTGAAGATCTCTAGTGACAGCATTTTATTTTCAGTTGGACAAATGCTGGATTTAAGTACAATTCCCATTTCTGCCATCCCTTTCATGATAAAATTTAGAAGATTGTTATTAAGAAGTTTAGAATTGTGAAGTCACAGCAAGTGAAAGAGATAATTATATTTCTTTACTGATGTGCAGTCAACAACCTGCAAAGAGAAACCTGACAGGGTCGGTTAAGGAGCTGGTTCTTATACACCCATGCACAACTTTCTTTCTCTATAAAGTTTTGTCATAAAGGTGAACAAATCTGTCACTCTCTCAAGTGATTTAAAAACACAAACCATTATAAGAACTGTATATCACTCCTTATTCATTATGAATAACTACCATCAAGAAGCATGTGACCGAAAATAATTTCATTTGCTATTTCTGGGGATGAACATTTGCACCACACAATGTTTAAAGATATTGTCACATGCTACATAATGCAAACTATGTTGCTGTATTTCTTGGTGTCTGCATGCATATGTGATAGAAGTGATATGTCACCTTACCTCATTTTTCAGACTCTTCAATGGGATGTGGAGCTGGAGCACACACTGGTACCAAAAGTGCCTCGTTAATCCAGCAGCGGTTCAGAAATTTGAATGCAAAATTACAAAGAAAAGAGACAGTTAATATACAGCTCTTACTGCTCTTAACAGTATGATAAATTGAGCAGCCTACTAACTTATGTGTCATTACCTACCTTGCTTCTAGTCAGTTATGTTACAGGAATGCATGGTGTTATTGAAAGACTGACATATTTTAAAATGGTTATGTATCTGATCCAACTTTAAATTTGATGAGACATTGATTAAATGTTGGAGGGATAACCAATGCAAATGGAGTGCATTTTAGTTCATATGCCAGGAATAAATGAAATAGGAATTAACACAGTAGGTCCACTGAAACATAAGATGATTGAGGGGAATATTATACATAGGCCTTGTTGCATAATGAATACACATGCTTGTTTTGTTGTTATTGTTATCACTTAGTTACAAAGGAATTATCATGACCATTGAACTGTTTGATGTGCTTTGCCTCAGTTTGCAGCTGTTACCCTAAAAAAAGTGATTTTCATTGATTTGTCTGAACCTGTAAAACACACAGAACACAAATCAGTCATGTGTTAGATACAGTGTTTGCATTGCTTGTTAATGGACATTTCTCACTCAGTGATGTTTTAATAGGTACCCTTAATAGTATCTGTCTTTAATACTGTCAGTGCTTTACAACACTTTAAATGTTTCTTTTGTGGTAAGTCATAACCACTTAGCTGTATTGAGATTTATGTGTAGAACAGTAGCACCAGAAAATAAACTTTTTATGGCTGCTGTTCTAACTATATCAGTGAGCTGCTCTTTATACAATACATATATGAACAATTGCATTGTTACTAAAGCAAAAAGAGCTAATTAATCTCATGGACCAAAATGTTAAAGAACATCTGCGTCATCACATACAAACAAGTATATCTTGCATATCTCTGTCCTAGTATTTATAAACTCATGTCAAGAATTTGATTATTTATTAAACTAATTTTACCTACTAACATTTAGTATCTATGAATTAATTATTCCCTATTTGCAAATGAGGCAGCAAAATAACTGCAAGGATATGAAAGCAGTGGCTGAGAATGGAGTGAGCAGATTAGTATGACCGACATTACTGTGAAATAAGGGGGGAGTAGCAGTGGGGTCAATTTATAATGGAATGAGGCACATCATGTTAATGTCACATTAACATAACAGATTTAGCATTAAGAAACAATGATTCAGCTTATAGACCTGAAGTATGACTAAGCATTGATGTGAGTCACAGGCTCACTTTATTGATTCAGATGAATTTCGAAGGTTTTTATATGGCAAAGTGATTAGCTAATAGGATTTGTAAACTGGAAGATGACTGGCAATGAACTTCCATCTTCCAGCAAGCCATAGAATTTTCATTTACACCTTACAAAATTTTAGTCAAAGAAAATGAAACAAATGAATCTGTTCTCTCATACCTACCATATAAAGCACACAATTTTCTGATGTTTAAACATGGTCATGATTTTCTGAACAATTAAGTTTTCTACTGTTCCAGAACTGAAAGCCTAAGGCTATACATCACTAAGCCTCAGTGTTCGTGAATTCCATATTCAAGCAATGTAACTCATGTATACTGGGGGATATACATAGCCTACTTATTTTACAGTTACCTATTGTTTATACAAAATTCTGCACTTAATGTCTGTTCTCTGGGACAGTACTTTTAGGCTGCTGAAATTTCTGATGTGTATATAGCAGATCATTCAATGCACTTTCAGTTATCTCTTTACAGCATCTGTTACTACTCTATTAAGACTCTGTTAGTTCATTAATGGCATTTATGTTCTTATTGTGATGTCATAAATGAAAGCAAAAAGTAAAAACAACATTAAATCATTCTGATGTGGTAACAGAAGCTGCAATATTCAGTCAGAGGATCACACATGAACAGCCTGCTATATATAATTAATACTTGGGTTGTGACATGAACCGGTGCTCATTTGAAATGTGTTACTACAAGCACTGCTTGTTTAGAAAACCATGCATTCCTGTGACACCTTATATCTGTAGGAGTCACTGTCCCAAATTGTGATTGCTCTCTCCACCACAATTTTTAATATGGGACCACAACTTTCACAAATGATCGTTTATTTTGCTGAAAATTGTGGATGCTTTTTTTAACATGCATAATGTTTATATAAATGTAAATATGTACATTTCTTATATCCCTTACATGTATTACATACCAAGTTTGTATGCAACTCTATGTAACTATACTTTAGCAAAATTGATGTAAAAATCTGTGACTTTGTAATATAAAAACAGAAATGGTAGCAATCCTTTATGTGAAGTAGCAGTCTTTTGTAACAAAAAGTGTACAGCTTCAAATATTTTCTGAATACTGTGATGTACAATATCAGAAATATATGTATACATTATCCCTGTCTGGAAAACATAATTTTAATAAACATATTATATGAGAACCTCAATTTGTGTATTATGCAATTCAGATATGAATTTCTTTGTGAATAATGGATATATGTACAAACAACATAAAAGTAAACTTTATTTCTTAGATGTGTGTTAGTCAGTTTGATCACCATCCATTTGGAGGTGCAAGCGGTATTCTAAATGGCAACTTCTGGTTGCAGTATCTGAAAATGTTGAGTGTTTGTTCTTGCCTACAGCTTTCAGTACAGAAAATACTGTTCATCAAAACTAGAAGAAAATTAGACATAATGTCATAAATTGATGAATCTGGTAACAAAATCATATCTAGCTGTCTGACATATATCAAATGTATTTTAAATGTTGGTGTTCTGTGTACCTCTCATCTATAGATTTTGTAAGATTGTAATAAAAACACTGAAAAGATAAGCTTTTGTAACTTAATGCTCATATATACCACCTGTCTGTCAATGCATTTTATACATACAGAAAGAACACCAATGAGAAATTCGCAAGCTGATAGTAATTAAATGTTATTTTGAAGACCTTAGTAAGAAAATAAATCTCAGTAACTTTTATACCTAAATGACTTTCAGTATCTCCCACACTCTGAATAATCTACACATGCTAAAGTCTACGAAATGTCAAAAATGTTTTTAAGTTTGATAATTCATTCTTTGCTGAAAAGTGCTTTCTTTTTCCTTTCTCAAACATAGTAACTGAAGAAAGTTACTTGTTACATCCTGATAGCCAGAAGATACTTTTGTAATGTAGATGCTAAATTAGAGAAAAACTGTGAAAAAATGTAACAACTGAAACAGTAAAACACAGATCAACACCATAAACGGAATGTCAAAGCAAATAAATATCACTGCAGTGAACAAATGTGGGCACCAGCACTAGATAACAAGTCAAAGACCGAAAACTTAAACCCGACCCAAGGCAGATGGAGGTGAGAAGCATATGGTGAGGAGGCCGCGTACGTAACAGGCCGTCTGTAAACGCTCAGTTGTTGTGGTAATCTTGACGTCACTTCTAGGAATAGAAAAGGTGGCACAGGCTACCGCAAGGGCATTGCCACGCACTTCCGCAGCATAGGAGGCCAGAAGTTGTTGTGCCCCCTCTCTCAGTTTCTGTACGTTAGCTGTCTCGTGTGCAGTGGATATATACGAAGCCCTGCCTCGTACAAGTACTGATGTACGGCTTTCAAGGGAAGACATCATTACTTCCTTGCGGGAGCTGTCGTTGTCAAGGAGGTGAGAACCTGAACGACACGAAATTTGGAAGAAAGGACGTCGAACACTGCCGCTACACCTTCTTCGGAAAGATAAGTTCAAAACAAGAGCATTCCAACGTTCATGGTAAGAACAGAACAAGTGGTTATGCGCTAGCCATAGGAGAGGAAAATTATTCTGCCGGCCATGTTTGCTCTTAAGCGCAAGAAAAACTGTGTGTTCCACTGAGGGTTTCACCAGTCTGAAGAATACTCGTATGTCTAGAGATTTAGTGTGGCAAGTTTATCTAAAGATCATGTAAGCAAGTTTACTTCGTATAAAAAACTATCCAAACAAGTGTTTAGTGTTTCAGAACTACTTAATGAACAACACAAACTGATGAAAATCAGACACAACAATGAGCTAACAGAGACATCCCGAAAATTGTGATTGACGCTTCAAGTTCTTTGAATAAACAGGAGCTAGCTTTCAGAGGCCATAATGAGACTCAAGATTCCCTGAATCCCGGAAATTTCAGAGCCATTTTTAAACTTGTGCTAAACAGAAATGAAGATCTGAAAGCACACTGAAAGAAAATGGACTATCTAAGGGGATTTTTCAAAAACTATATAAAACGAATGTGTAAATGAATAAATGAGGGGATTTGTGAACGTATATATTCAAGTCTGGTGCCGAACTGGTGCCTGAACTTTTTTCCCAGATAAATAAACATTTCACTCTGTCAGTTTGGGAAATGTAATCAAAATATTGACTAAAATGAAAGGGAACAAATTCTTGCAGAGGCTTTCAAACTATTTTGTCTAGTAAGTGTCATCGTTCCTGCACCAAGTGCTTCAGTTAAAAAGAATTTTTCTTCTCTAAACGCACAAAAACTTATTTGAGGAACAGTAGGGCCCAGATTCAGTTTTTGTTTGTACCTCAACTGAAATACCAGTACTACCAATACTTGAAAGCCGAGAAACATGGTATGACGATGTAATTGAAAGATTCGGAAAGAAGACGGATCGCTGAGTTACTTGTGTTACAGGTAAAAAACGCTACAACGCCCACTCTAACAGTTCGTTTGTCAATAAAATTGAGTGTTATTATTATTATAATAACCAGTGCTATTTTACAGGGGGAACGCTGGGGGATGCGTGCCCCTAAAGTTTTTCGTCGACAAAGTATTTTTTTTACGATGTTGAGAACTTAGACGAGTGCCAAAGATTCATTTCACGGACGTAAATTTTTTATTTCATTTCTTCGTGTTAGTAATTGCAATACGAACAATACCAGTGCAATTTGTGGTGGGAAAAGCGGTTTCATTGACTGTTTCAAGCTTTTCGAAGCTGCGGCAACCGTTCTCGACAACTGAATCGCTGGCAGCCAGTTCGACAAGCATGTAGTGCCCTCACCCGCTAATACTTGGTGATGGTAGTGGTGGTGGTGGTGGTTGTTGGGATGTGTAAGGGGGACTAAACAGCGAAGGTCATCAGTCCCCCGATGGTAGTGCTAAACGGATATGTGTACCTTCAAACACCAAGCTACCGACAGGTATCTCTACGGTCCCGCTACCATGAACCTTCGCGATTCATTGCCATCTTTGTTTTGTTGTTCTTTATTCATTTGCGCTTGCTGTTCCATTCTTTTCGGTTGTGCAATGTTTTACAATGTGTCCTGTCTTTCGTTGCAACTTGTAAGTTAAGTTGGAGGTGAGAGATGAGCAGAAAACTAACAAACTATTTTACTTGTTCTCCTGCATCTAAAAAAACCAAAAACCGTCAATAATTCGTGTGGGAGTGAAAAGCTAGGAAATTCAACATCAGTGGATGATGAAAGTGAAACTGTAAATATGAACACTGATTGATTGGACTCCCTGTTTCATTTGAGTTGTAGTATAGGTTAATTGAAGTATACGATACCATTTTCTTTTATTGTTCAGGGGTTGATGGGAACCGCATGCTTCATTTGAGGTAATGTAAACTGAAGTGTTCGATACCACATTCTCTTGTATGTTTGGGTGTTTCTCGGTGTCGCCTGCTTCATTTGAGCTATAGTAAAGTCAACTGAAGAGTGCAGTACCATTTTTTTGTAGTTCGCCATGTTGATGACGTCATGGCTAAAAGCAGATGGGTGGTACCCCATACTTTAGTTATAAGTAATTTTCGCTGCATTATATCCAATGTCGGAGTACCCTTAAACTTTTTTTTTAAATAGCACTGATTATTACATTGAAAGCAGTAGTAGTATTAATAGTAGCGGCAGTCGTCGTCTTAGAAGTAAACGTAGTAGTGGTAGCGGTCGTTAGATACGTTACGTATGCGTACATTAAAATGGAAGGAAAGGGGATTTTCCAGTATGTTTACTAGCCTGTCCAAAATTTAGGCCCATAATCCGATACTGGTGTGCACTTTCACTGAATAGCAAAGAATGGTGTCACTTCCACCGTGTAGCGTTTTGGGAAGTAAGGTATTTCGAAGGGGGTTCGCCTTGGAACTGTATTAGCTATGATTATCCCACCACGATTATGGAGAAGGTTTCAGTTTTAATTTATCACACCTGATTCGCAAGAAGCATGTAATTATTCCAACCTTGTCTCCGTGGCAGGACTGTAGAATATTCCCAGATTCTTTGCTTAATATTGGTTATCTCTTACAAGGGAACCTCCCCATCGCACCCCACTCAGATTTAGTTATAAATTGGCACAGTGGATAGGCCTTGAAAAACTGAACACAGATCAATCGAGAAAACAGGAAGTAGTTGTGTGGAACTATGAAAAAAATTAGTAAAATATGCAAACTGAGTAGTCCATACGAAGATAAGCAATATCAAGGTATTTGTTAGCTCCGGAGCGCCGTGGTCCCGTGGTTAGCGCCACTGAAAATTTTACTTTCTTTATTTTCGCAAAGCTATGATCTGTCCGTTCGTTCATTGATGTCTCTGTTCACTGTAATAAGTTTAGTGTCTGTGTTTTGCGACCGCGCCGCAAAACCGTGCGATTAGTAGACGAAAGGACGTGCCTCTCCAATGGTAACCCAAAACATTTGATCGCAAGGTCATAGGTCAACCGATTCCTCCACAAGAAAACACGTCTGATATATTCTATACGACACTGGTGACGGCATGTGCGTCACATGACAGGAATATGTTGTCGACCCACCTAACTTGTACACTTAGCGAATGGGTAAAAAAATTCTTCTACCTTGTCCGATTTAGGCTTTCTTGTGGATGTGATAATCACTCCCAAAAAAGTGATGAAAACATAAGAGTTTGTCACATAAACTGAAAATAAAAAATTAGACTTTTCACTCGAGGGAAGACTTGAACCTAGGGCCTCTCGTTCCGTAACTACTCTCTCTAACCACGGGACCACGGCGCTCCGCAGCTAACAATCACCTTGATATTGCTTATCTTCGCATGGACTACTCAGTTTGTATATTTTACTAATTTTTTCATAGTTCCACACAACTTCTTCCTGTTTTCTCGATTGATCTGTGTTCAGTTTTTCAAGGCCTATCCACTGTGCCAACTTATAACTAAATCTGAGGGGGGTGCGATGGGGAGGTTCCCTTGTAAGTATAACTGGCGCCTACCTTCAGATTTCCGGTAGATCAGATTTCCTGCAGTTCTGTAACAATTTGTCGCTAGTCAAATTAACCTGCAACAATTCGTACTACTTTCCATTGTATATGTACTGTACGTATTCCTGCATCAGTTCTCTTTCTTATGAGTCCCACACACTCGAGAAATACACTGATGAGCTAAAATATTATGACCGCCTGCTTAATAGCTTGTTTGTTCGTCTTTGGAACAAAATACATAATTGATTCTGCGCATCAGGGATCTCACAAGTTGTTGTTAGGTTTGTGGAGGTATGTGGTATCAGATATCTATGGACACTCGTAATTCGCATAAACAACGGGCTGCTGGTTTGCGTACATGGTGATGGCACCCAACAGCGACTCAAATGGGTGCCATAGGATTTACATCAGGTGAATTTCGTAGCCGTGACATCAACCTGAGTTCACTATAATACTCCTCAAGCCACTGCAGCACGATTCTGGCTCCGAGACACGGATAACTGAACTATGATATCGCCGCCGGGGAAGACACCAAGTATGAAGGGATGCAGATGGTTAGCAGCTGTCAGCGTGTCTTCGATTACTACCACAGCTATCATGCAAGCTTAGGAGAATGTCTCCCATAGCATAATACTGCTATCACCAGCCTGCGTCCATGGCGCGCTGTATGTTTCGAGCCGCCGTTCACCTCGATGACGGCGTTTCTGGTGACGGCTATCGACTTAATGTGGCAGAAATGTGATTCACACCAATAGTCGACACTTTTTCATTGCTCTACGGTCGAATCCCGATGCTCCCGTGCTCACTGCAATCGTAATTGACGATGTCATTGGGTCAACATATGAAGGCGCAGGGGTGGTCTGCTGCGGAGCTCCATGTTCAACAATGTACGATGAATGGTGTGCTCCGAAACACTTGAGCGTGCACCAGCATTGTGCTCTTTCGGCCACAATGACCATCTACCCAGTTTTACAGGACAAGCCTCCAAACCCAACGTTCTGTTAAAGAAACGCGGACGTCCAACCATTCAACGCCTAGTGGTAGTTTCACTGTCCTTTTACCTCTTTCTCATGACAATACCACGTGAACATTCGAACAGCTTCGCTGTTTTCGAGATACTCGTCCACAGGCTCAGTGTAATAATAATAAGCCCTTTCTCAAAGTTGCTTATCTCAATGGATTTCCCCAATGGCAGCCCATATCCACGCTAGACGTGATCCCTCGTCCGTCTGCTCCTTTACATACTTCTGTTACCGCTTCACGTGCCCGGAACGCCGCCAGGCAGCATCCAGTGTCGCAGTCATAGTGTTTTGGATTATCCGTTTATTCTAGGATGGGTCCCATGTGTGTTTTCTAATCAGTCCCCTCTGTATATGCCTACGCACTGCATTCTCTCAGTAGCTTGTCAGTGAATCGATGTCTCCCATCTTCTGCACCTGATTCAGACTATGTGAGCATTACATTTCTTTTCCCCACAATCCTTTAAGCCCAGATATTTGTGTGATTTTATTCCATTCGTGAATCACTGACGTTGTACAGGGTTTTTCTTTTCTGCATGTTGTTAAGTGCACAAAACTATATTTATGAACATTTAAAGCAAGCTGACACTTATTGCACCATTTTGATGTCATATCAAGAACTCACTGGATGTTGGTGTGGTTTATTTCATATAGTACTTCATTATAGAGGACTGCATCATCTGCAAAATGAATGAGATTTCTGCCAGAGGAAGATATTCAAATTATGATTAAAATTTCGAACTGCCATATTTGTCCAAGAAAACATAAGGTATATGCTCAGTGTAATTACAGCTTTATTATAGCACAAAATTCCAAGAACGTTTAATATTAAAATTTATTTGGAATAACGAGAACATAAATAAAAATTACGTTTTAGAAAGGACTCACTAATATCGCGTACCTTTAACAAACCTTACAAATGTTTAGTTATCTTTATTAATATCTTAGGTTGTACTTCTGTGTCTCTTTCAACAGTAAAATTTGGCAAATGTATTATTCTATGAAAGTACCTGGCATACCACTTTACAATAATGTGATAGAGGTATGCGTGTTCATGCAGTGCGCAAGACTTGCCATATTTGATCTATGGTTTCCAACTGTCGTCGTTGAACATCAGTTGTGTTACGGAATGGCACCATCTCTAGTCTGGAAGTATTTCATGAAGTGCAGTATAAATGTAGTACAACACTCCATTCGCTTTAGAAAATGGAAAACGGGAGAAGCCACAACAAACTTGTGACATAATATAAGGAGGAAATTTAAAACTTAATATTTCATTCATAGTTACAATAAAAATTGAAAACAGCTGATTTGCTGTCTGCGTCTACATAGCAAGTGTCCGCTTGTAGCCCTTGAAAACGAACAAATTAACACGAAAAACAGTTCTTCAACCTCATTTTTCAACCTTTAGTACTGACTATTCGTAATATAAAAACCGTGGTATGATCCCCGATTAAAACACGACTTTTGAGCAGAGTTTCAAAAAATTAGAATCAATATGAGAATACTTGCGACTTTTTGTACGGGGTGTTCAAAAAGTCTCCGCAGTGCCGTACGATTGTTAGCCGCGCGTGCCGTATGATTGTTCGTCTGCTTGGATTTTCGAACGAAACAATAAACGCATAACGATACTGCAGCGATATTCTGTACCCACTCATAGGAGAACTTGTGTTAAGTGAAATATTGAACGGTTATTTTCAACAATAAGGTGCAACCGGGCATACAATTCGCGTTTCAATGTCACTGCTTGCAGATGTTTTTGCTGATCGCATAATTTCACAGTGTCTTTGGCCTCCACGATCGCTTGACCTAACACCACCTGACTTTTTCTTCTGGGATGCAGCGAAAGCAGTTGTCTATAAAAACCGTCCAAAATCCATCGATAAATTGAAAACTGCAAAATCCACTTTCACTGCTTCTGTTACAGAATAAATATTACATCTTGTGTTTGGAAACATGATTAGACGAACTGAATTGTGTATTCAACAACAGGGGGGACAAATGGTTCAAATGGCTCTGAGCACTATGGGACTTAACATCTGAGGTCATCAGTTCCCTAGAACTTAGAACTACTTAAACCTAACTAACCTAAGGACATCACACACATCCATGCCCGAGGCAGGATTCGAACCTACGACCGTAGCGGTCGCGTGGCGGGGGGGACACTTTCAACATTTAATTCGAAAATTTGTAAGTAAAAATGAATATTCAATAAATTAATAACTTGTATTTAACTGAGTTTCATTTCGGTATATTCACTGCGGCTTACGGCACGAGCGGCTAACAATCATACGGCACTGCGGAGAGACTTTCTGAACACCCTGTAGTAGTCAAACACTTATCACTTTTCGAGAAACGCAGCAGTGGACGGACTAAGTTTTCTTATTTGCCTATTTAATTTAATATTTTTATTCGACACTGAAGCGCCAAAGAAACTGGTATATGCATACGTATTCAAATACAGATATATGTAAAAGGGAAGAATACGGCGTTGCGGTCGGCAACGCCTGTATAAGACAACAAGTGTCTGGCGCAGCTGTTAGATCGGCTACTGCTGTTAAAATGGCAGGTTATCAAGATTTAAGTGAATTTGAACGTGGTGTTGTAGTCAGCGCACGAGCTATGGGATTTTTTGTCCCACGCATTCTTCTTCCATTTGTTCTTTTTTGAGTGTCGATGTCAGAAGCACAGATTGCAATGCTTTGTCAGAACCTTTCGCACAAATATTTATTTTAGACAGCGGAATTATACCTTTAGGTAATAATCTCACGCAGTGTGCGTTGAAAGTCATCTTTTGGGGGGCTAACATTGAAGAATTGGCGTCACATTTTTGGAGCTGCCGGGATTTGCCCCAAAATACCTGCGAAGATTTGCCATTTTTGACAAAAGCGCCACTGTTGATTTTGGGGACCAACTGTAACAATTATTTCTTCGCGAAAGTGAAGCTTAAATGCAGGAGTGTCAACGAGTAGTTTGTTCATTCTTCTCTTCAAAATTCGCGCTGTACAATACTCAAATAGTACATCATAAAAGTTGCTCCTCTGGAGTGACAAGCCTGGATGAACTTGCATGGCATAATACAATTGGTATGGGCTCGACTATGTCTGAAGTAGTGCTGGAGGGAATTGCCACCATGAATCCTGCAGGGTTGTCCATAAATCCGTAAGAATACGAGAGGGTGAGATCTCTTCTGAACAGCACGTTGCAAGGCAGCCCAGATTTGCTCAATAATGTTCATGTCTGGGGAGCTTGGTGGTCAGCGGAAGTGTTTAAACTCAGAATAGTGTTCCTGGAGCCACTCTGCAGCAATTCTGGACGTGTTGGTTGTTGCATTCTCCTGATGGAATAGTCCAAGTCCGTCGGAATGCACAATGGACATGGATGGATGCAGGAGATCAGATAGGATGTTTACGTACGTGTCACATGTCAGGGTCGTATCTAGACGTATCAAGGGTCCCATATCACTCCAACTGCACACGTCCCACGCCATTGCACAGCCTCCACCAGCTTGAACAGTTCCTGCTGACATGAAGGGGCCATGGATTCATGAGGTTTTCTCCATACCCGTACACGTCCATCCGCTCGATGAAATTTGAAACGAGACTCGTCCGACCAAGCAACATGTTTCCAGTCATCAACAGTCCAATATCGGTTTTCACGGGCCCAGGCGAGGCGTAAAGCTTTGTGTCGTGCAGTCATCAACGGTACATGAGTGTGGCTTCGGTTCCGAAAGCCCATATCTATGATGTTTCGTTGAAGGTTTGAATGTTGACGCTTTTTGATGGCCCAGCATTGAAATCTGCAGCATTTTGCCGAAAGGTTGCCCTTCTGCCACGCTAAACGATCCTCTTCAGTCGTCCTTGGTCCCGTTTTTGCAGGATCTTTTTCCGGACCCGCGATGTCGGAGATTTAATGTTTTACCGGATACCTGATATTCACGGTGCTCTCGTGAAATGTTCGTACGGGAAAATCCCTACTTCATCGCTACCTCGGAGATACTGTGTCCCATCGCTCGTGACCCGACTATAACACCACGTTCAAACTCAAATCTTGATAACCTGCCATTGTACCAGCAGTAAACGATCTAACAACTGCGCCAGACAATTGTCTTACTTAGGCGTTGCCGACAGCAGCGCCATATTCTGCCTATTTACATATCTCTGGATTTGAGTATGCATGCCTATATTAGTTTCTTTGGCGCTTCAGTGTAAGTTACAATAAGATAAACTTGCCATCTGGTTGTTAACTACTGAATCGATGGCAGTCAGTCCAAAAACTAGGTGCGGGTTTTCACCCTATGGGAAGCTTTAACCTGTCCCACGCTATCCTGTATATACCAGCTTCATTGCTTTTTGAAGTGCTTCAGAATCTGGCACCTTGTCGTGAATGTTTCGACAATTTATCACTCAAATTTTAGTAGTGTTATCTGGTGGTGGGGTATTTTTGAGCCCATGCGCTGATACTACAGATATCATTAGCTGTACTTGTAAGCACCCCACACACATCAGCTATCTTGTCGGCAGTCTGATATGTAGTGTTTCCGTGATCAATTCAGGTGAATCCTTGGTGTGAGTTTCGAAAGTCACAGCTTTCCTGTTCACAGAATCTTCCATGTCTCTGATTCAAGCCTTCTATTTGACTCAGAACTAGAGGAACAAAATCAGTTCTTGGGACAATGCGGTAGACTGTGAGCTTCGTTGGAACACTATGAGTAAGACTAGTCTTCTCAACATTGTCTGACAGTCGTTGGAATAATCCAAATATGAACAAGAAACGCAGGTGACAGACATTGTTTGTTCCAACATGCGACACAAACAGCAGCTGGATGCACCCTGTTTCCTCAGTGGCTTCAGCAACAGCCTCTTCAACATTTTGAATGAGCGACAGGCTTATATAAGTGTACAACTACAACACGAACCTTCCCATGTCTTGCTGTCATTTCCCTAAAGGATAAAACTATTTTCTGCACGATTGAACTGCCGGCGATTGATAGACCTCTCACCCTCTCGGGCACGCTTCCCCCTGACACAGAACACATCAGGCCTCCTAGCAGTTAAAGTGTCTTGACCTGGCTCAGTTTCAGTTTCAGTGGGGGACAGTACCTCAGACTTGTTGGTTGTAGTATACAGTCATATCGCTGAGTAGTCAGGACTGGCTGTAGTGGGGAGGAAAGGGAGGGCGAACCGTGCCACCGCCGTGGGCGGAAAGTTTTAGAGGGTCGGGAGGGGCGGTTAAAATCTTAAATTTTAATGTGGTTCCAAAAGTAGGACTTAAACAACCAATAACGTAAAGCGATTCTGTAGACGTTTCTATGAGAACGTCTCAGTGTTGTCAGAGCTCTGTAAATGGCTATTGTTACGGCTTACAGTCACCAACGCTTCGCAGTTGAATTCTGGCAACAGTGCTGCGAGCTGTTGGGAATCTTCTTGTGCCATCTCGACTATACTGTCTTACTGCAAATTGTCTATGGTAATGTGAAACACATGACAAAAGAATCCCTGGCCTTGGACATGTTTCAAAATAGCAAAAAACAAGAGATACTAGAATAGGCAGTATAGGTCATTCGCAACCTGTGACGTCATCGTGAACCCTCTCGGCACACCGCAGTACATTGTAGCTTATGGGCACATGGCGCACTCATGTTTTAACTCATATGCAGCTATGACTGCAATCGAGATTTTTCGACTTTTAATGTATTATTACTATTGTTACTGTCATTAAACTATATATTGTTTAGACTAATTTTTCAGTGGACCGTGAATTGCTAGTGTAAAGTCTCTGGAGGACGCAAACTATTTTTCGAATCTCAGAGAGCACAGATTTTTTTTTTTTTTCATTTCAAGAGAGAGACTCATACACGCTTGAACCACACATACCTCTAGTACGGATAAACCCATAATAATATTCGCGCTACACCGCGAGAGACGATCCTGTAAATCTGCATTTTTATGGCTGAGGTATTTTATTTCTGTTTCAATAATTTTTACTTGTTGGCCTAAGCATGTTTTGTCGCATTCACAGCAGTGTTTGTTTTCATGGTTAAAGTTTTCTGTAGTAGCAATTTGTTCATTAGCTGGTAATATATTTATCTGTAAAATATCTTCTTTACAGTACCTTGTGTCAGAATATTTCTCTCATTATTAGGATTACTACTACGCCCTATATCAGCGCTGGAGGATGGTAAATTTAGAGTTGGAACAGCATCAGTCTTCATCTTGCTTCAAATTCCTTTCATAATCCAGATCAGTAAGACGTACTGAGCAGATACGAGCATTTGCAACTGAAAACTAATCTTCATGTCTACAAACCGTTATTCATTTTCGTTTTGTCTCAGTGCTTTTTGGAAATATATGAAACTTAATTCCTAACTTTGGCACTTGCCTGTTGGAGTTAGTAGTACTAGCGATCGCATAGCGAACCATTATTTTTCACTTAAAATCTTTCTCTAAAAAAAAAAGAAAGTCAATACACTGACAATTGCAGCTACTAATAAAAATAAACGTTACCGTAAGCAAAAAGGTTTTCGCAATTAAACGCAGTTATAACGCAATACGATATGGCAACTGCAGGCTGTTGAACGCTAGTTGGCTTCACTCTGACGTCAGCGGCGCGGCTTGCTACTGAGCGTACACATCGTGATCCCTACCGCATATTCTACTTTTACATCTGTGGCAAAGACTGCATCTGTCAGTGTTAGCAACTCTTATTTGTACCACGCGCCTACACAACACCTGAAATATATCTAAGTCAGCTTGAAAACTCTTACGGAAGCGAAAAACTTCATAAAAATTAAATATCAATGTCAGCATACAGATATTTCTTAAACATCTAGAGGGGCTTAGCTGAGAAAAACACTTCGTAATAAATAAAGAAAAAATAAGTAAGCTATCGACTGGTCGTCACATGCTCTAGTCTTTTGTATTCAGACTTTGTGATTAAGAGGCGTTTTACACATGAAAGATATATGACATTCTCCCTACCACTACCTCTCCTATGAATTTGCCCTTTAATACCACTTACATAGCTCTTCTTCTGACTGTCCTCTAAATTAAGTTTGTCTGCTTTGTCTGTAACTTATTTTAAGTTTTCCCTCATTCCCTTTCTTTTCTCAGTGTTGAAGCCATAATCAATAGATATTAGTATTTAAAATAATACAGAAAAAAGTCTGTAAAAGTTTGTTTTGGAGCTGAAGCAGCTAAAATGCGATAACTGTTTATCCAGTTTTCTTGTGTTTCACACTGTCTGTGCTACAGTATCTTATTTAGCATATAACTACTACTTTTCGCTAAAATCAAACTGCTTTCTAAACTTTTTGTTTGAGCCATAAATCATCGTCCTGGCCTGTCGAAAAACACGCGTTCTCGATATTCGATCACAGCCTTTCAGCCTTTTTCCTTTATGAACTAGGGAAACACTGAACAAGCACTGTCGATTTATACACTCTTCTTGCAACAAATATTCATTTATATGCAATTCACTCGCTGTCCTGTGGCCTTCCGTTTTGTACAGCAGAAGCACCGACGAGACTGCCGACAATGCCGTACTCAGCTGTGCTAGTTGCTACAGGTATCGCACTGCACTCTCCCCTCCGCTCAGGGAATGAAAGAGTGAACAGATTTTAGTTACATGCTCTGCGAGTGACATAATTTAATTTTGCGTGCAAAATGGACTTGAATGGATGCAGGTGATCAGGCAGGATGCTCACGTATGTGTCACCTGTCAAGAGTCGTATCAGGGGCCCGTATCAACCGAAGTGCACATGCCCCACGCCGTTACACAGCGTCCACCAGCTTGAACAGTCCCCTGCCGACATGCAGGGTTCATGAATTCATGAGGTTGTCTCCATACCTGTACACGTCCGTCCGCTCGATACAACATGAAACGAGACTCGATTGACCGGGCAAAATGTTCCAATCATCAACAGCCCAATGTCGGCGCTGGTGGGCCCAAGCGAGGCATAAAGCTTTTCGTTGTGCAGTAATTGGGGGTATACAAGTGGGCCTTCGGCTCCGGAAGCCCATAATGATGATGTTTCCGACGGACTTGGGCAATTCCAGCAGGACAATGCGACACCCTACACGTCCAGAATTTCTACATAGTGGCTCGAGAGACACGCTCCTCAGTTTAAACACTTCCGCTGGCCACCAAACTCACCAGAAATGAACATTATTGAGCATATATTGGATAACTTGCAATGTGTTGTTCAGAATAGATCTTCACCCCGTTGCACTCTTACGCATTTATGGACAGCACTGCAGGATTCATGGTGTCAGTTGCCTCCAGCACTACTTCAGACATTACTTGAGTCCAATCCACGGCATGTTGCGGCACTTCTGCTTGCTTGCAGGGGGCCTATACAATATTAGACAGGTGTGCCAGCTTCTTTGGCTCGTCAGTGTATTAGCCGCCATTTTCGGTCGCCCGCACGTATGGCAGCCAGCTGGGCATCCCCACCACTGGGTGGAACATCTAACAGTGACAGCTCCAGTCACTGTCAAAGCCTGCATTCCAAGATTGCGAGTGTCAGCATGGTCCGCCAGCATCACCGTGGGGCGGCCAGCAGAACTACTATGAGACTGCGGATCCAGGAGCTGCCCAGCTTCCACGCCACACAGAGAAACACCTGTTGGGGGTCACACAGCGTACTGCAGAGAAACTGCTGTCACAGGTGGCACAGCCTGCCGCCAATGGGAGCCAGGTTCTGGTAGCCAGATGCGATGCCAGTCCAATTTTTTGAATGCCTACGCACCTGAGGTACCTTATTTGTGCTCATTGTCCTGAACAGCATTAGTTAGCAGTACTCCTTTCATTGGGAAATTACAGACTCACTTCCTCTGTCACTGTCTCTCTCAAACGATTACTTCCTGTTTGTTGCCTCTCCTCCCCTACTTGTGAGCTGGTGGGAAGAGCTCAGTGTGCGTTTGGCGGACTGAATCGATTCCATGGCACGAAATGGTCGGTAAATTCGAGCAATACATTATTTATTAAAACGTCAATTAAAGCAATTAATTAAATTGGTGGGAAATGCTGGGCTCTTTTGACAGAAAAAATAGGCCACTCTTATGATGATGCATGTCAGAGGGGGAACTGGCACAACTGTGATATCAAAAATGGCAGAAAATAATCCATTTGCATTACCCTATTATCAGACTAATTGTTTAACAATTTACAATATCCAACCAGTTTGATTAAACGTTCACCACCACTTTACGATGATTCTTCTTCATAATGAAACATATATCAGCTCTTCAAACATTTGAGAATCACACATTTATATTTTGCAAATCAGTAATTAAATTTGGGTAAAAAATACTCGCCATAAATAGAGCACAGTGCTAAATATATCTGAGGTAGTGTATCTACCAACGTTTGAGAACACAAGCACTATCCTCCATGCGTTACCTAACTCATCACCACCACAATGTTTCCACTTTATGATAAATACTTTTGGGGGAAAAATCCTTCTAGTGCTGGCAGTCATGGCCACACCAGCCGAGAGAGGACTAGAACTCCACATGCACGTAAGTCATGCCAGCAGTTGCACACCAGTCCCACAGTATCCACATGCTGGCCATACCTGATGGTTAGAGGTCAGAGAGACTGTCACTGTGACCACCCACCCCTCAACTGATCAATTTACACGGGGCAATAATCGTCCAGCACAAACACTCGCAATATTGAATCTTCTCAAATTTCCATGTAAAAAACAGAGAATACAAGAAACACATGCATCCACTTCTATCGCCACTCGACCGGTATACTGGTTAATTCACTGTTCAGCCATCCAAAGGGCAACACGAGCATCATCACTATGACTTGCCCACAGCTGTAGGCAAGAGCCAACTAGCTGGAACCTTTCTTTGTACCCAGTGGTCGCGTGAGGCTAACCTGTGGCTTCTCTTCATGACCACACCTGATGCTGGTCATGGCACACAGCAAGACAAACAGGCACAGATTGGACATAGAGCTCCAGTAACAAGAGCTTTGTGACGCCTAGTAGCGAATAGATTCTGTATTGCGGTGTGTGATAAGGAGAACATGAAAATCTGAGTGCTGTCCATGGTCATGCAATATTCTGCTATTCTAAACCATTACCAGCAGATGTAATCAGATTTGACAGTTGAAGGTGCTTGGTTTCTTAATGTATGCTCTATATGCTGAGGGTGATGTCATATATCAGTGCTTCAATAATAATAATGCACTCTACAGGCATTGAAGCATATTCCACAGCCAGAAGCATGATGTATGTTATGATAAATTGGTATGGTATATAAGAATCCATATAAATCAGATCTGGTTGATGCTGAAATGTACTATCAGCCTGTACTAATGGAGTGGCCTTGTATGAATGACCATTAGTTTACAGATTTGGATAATCAGAATGGATATGTGTGAATACATGACGTTTGGGAGAAATGTTTACATCTTCCTCCACTAGAAAGAACATGATTTTTAAGGTCTGATTTATAAATATGGAAATGCTATATTCAAGTTTGATCCTGTCTAAACGCAGGAGATACAGAAGTACATTTCACAAATCAGTAAGGAATGTATATGGTGCAGAAGACAGTAATTTTAATGAAACATTTGTTAATTATGGAAGGGAGTATCCTACACAGCATCACTGTACTTAAATAGGGTGGACAGACGTTTGTTAAGCTGCATGCATCTCTTTCCATTGTTTTCTACGGAATCAAATGACATTTCAAAATCAGAAGGGAATCTGTGTGAATGTACATGGCATGGAAGATGGTATTTTTAATGACACATGTGTTAATGGTGGCTACACCACTTAAATAGGTCGGACAAACATATTGAAACTATTCGAGAGTATTTCACAAATAGTTGCTTGTTGTATGCTCAACACTACATAGTCAGAGCTGTCTACCAATGTTGTGAGACCACATATGTTCGTGTTATGTGACTGATATGCAAAGCAAAAGAATCATGTGGATGCTGCTAGGATCATATAGGTTGGCATACTCCATTTGCCTATGTGAATATCTGAAAAATAATCTTAGGGAAAACGATGTATTTCTCCCAGAAACGTAGCAGTATATTAGGCTATGTAAACAGGAAATGTTTTACTTGATCAGCGTATGAAATTGGAATGGATGGGTAACCGATAATACCGGTGCGATGTACCTTCCACCATGAACTGTACAGCTGCTTGCAGTGTATTTGTTTTTAATATGGGATGTTCTGCAAATAGGCGGGAAGATCTGTGGTAGAGTTGGTGGTTGACATGAATGTAACTAAATCTATTGCACATTAATAGGACTAAAATCCTGTAAACTGTCTTTGGAGGTGTTAACTGTCGTAAAATGTCCAGCAGTAAGCATCTAGAGCAAGTTGAAGTGGAATGCATATGTCAGGTTTGTATTCATTTATCTTACGGAAAGCGACTCAAACACTAAAAACAGATAAATCGATGAGCTAAAGCAGAAGACTATGTCAAACTCAAATTCATCAGCATGGATTTTTAAGGGGGGTATGATCCATCCACTAAAATGTTACAGTGACAGTGCAGGAGGCGAGTGACTGCAGAGCCCATCAGTATGTCACCTAGAGACTGCTGCGCCTTAATTTGGATCAAAGTGTAAGAGGCACCAAGATCACTGCTGCTGCTGCTGGAGGAAACATTGACGTTGATTGCCTCTGAGTTGTACTTGTTGGTTAATCAGCTCCCAATGTATGATATTTGTATAAGCATGTGAATACTTGGTTTGATTCTAAATAAATAAGTAACACTATGCATACACATACTACTGTCGTAGATAAACTCCACTGTGGGTGGAATACAGTATTACAGTCGGTCCACCATCGAACAG
Organism: Schistocerca nitens; assembly: GCF_023898315.1. NCBI lineage: Eukaryota > Metazoa > Arthropoda > Insecta > Orthoptera > Acrididae > Schistocerca > Schistocerca nitens. Next base: position 547,939,063 of record NC_064618.1, read on the forward strand.
CTCATGGTGGTAAAAATGAGCAATGCTGTGATTAAGTCCCAAATCACCCCATACTCTTGCAGTAGCTCTGAATTATGCATGGAGGTGTGAGTCTGTTGTATCAGTGTAACAGATTCAATGAATAGTGTACTGGAAGCTCTGTAATAATGTTATATTCGTATTACAGAGGTATATTCCTTTTGAAAGAAGATGTTGTATTTCTCACGAAACACTATGCTGTCAATGAAGACTCTGACACCATTTCACTGTCGTATTTCTAGCGTAGTAATCATAGGAGTAGATAAAGGTGATTAGGTCATGTACAGGGTAATATTTATAAACAATCATTTGATATTAATGAACTGCAGGTAGTAGGCTTCTGAATTTCTTTGTGCAGTTCAAATATACTTCGCATAGTTGTGAAATCCAACCTTCACGTTAGTGCTCTGTTTTTCTATCTAGTCAGTGACAGGTGGAGAACCTGACAGCCTCCTAACTGATGAAACAGTGCTGTTAGAACGTGATGGGATTTCGAGATGATTAGCAGGGTTCCACTGCACTGTGGGTGGAATACAGTATTACAGTCGGTCCACCATCGAAGAGCTCATAGTGGTAAAAAATGAGCAATGCTGTGATTAAGTCCCAAATCACCCCATACTCTTGCAGTAGCTCTGAATTATGCATGGAGGTGTGAGTCTGTTGCATCAGTGTAACATATTCAAAGAATAGTGTACTGGAAGCTCTGTAATAATGTTATATTCGTATTACAGAGGTATACTCCTTTTGAAAGAAGATGTTGTATTTCTCACGAAACACTATGTTGTCAATGAAGACTCTGACACCATTTCACTGTCGTATTTCTAGCGTAGTAATCATAGGAGTAGATAAAGGAGATTAGGTCATGTACAGGGTAATATTTATAAACAATCATTTGCTATGAATTAACTGCAGGTAGTAGGCTTCTGAATTTCTTTGTGCAGTTCAAATATACTTCGCATAGTTGTGAAATCTAACCTTCACGTTAGTGCTCTGTTTTTCTATCTAGTCAGTGACAGGTGGAGAACCTGACAGCCTCCTAACTAATGAAACAGTGCTGTTAGAACGTGATGGGATTTCGAGATGATTAGCAGGAGTCTGTGTCTTGGTGTGGGACATCTCCTACTCATCGAAATCAGGTAAACTGAAATGCTACAAGACTGGAAGACTCGTGAGCATACGGCAGTTAAGTGATACTCTGACAAAAGGTCTCAGTGAAGTTCTGCCAGCTGCTGTGTGACGATGCGACGGCACACACTACTGTGGCCGGCCGCGATGGCCGTGCGGTTCTAAGCACTTCAGCCCGGAACCGCGCGACTGCTACGGTCGCAGGTTTGAATCCTGCCTCGGGCATGGATGTGTGTGCTGTCCTTAGGTTGGTTAGGTTTAAGTAGTTCTAAGTTCTAGGGGACTGATGACCTCAGATGTTAAGTCCCTTAGTGCTCAGAGCCATTTTTGAACACTACTGTGCACAATCTTGGAACGTACCATAAGCTCACAGATTTCCACAGTGAATCGAGCTATGAGTGCTAGAGTATGCTCTTAGCACCCCATCATGATCCAAAAATGAGTTTAATATTCTAGTCCTCTCATGCAGAATTTAACCGATATTAAGCTGATAACAAAAGATCTTTTACCAGATGAGAAAACAGTTAGGGGAAAGATAGCCAATTCCATACTCCTGTACAGGATTTTCACACTAAGGACGAAACTGTAGCAGTATGAAAATGCGTGTAAGATCCAATTTCTTGTGTCTTAAAAAAGAATTCACATAAAAGGGAGGAATGTACATTTAGCTTGAGAAATTTGAGGAGTGGACAACAACATCGCCCTCCCATTTTGGGTAAAGTGGATTTTTTAAACTGGGAAGAGTCTGTGTCAGGTGTGGAATTGCGTTTAGAAGTATACATCCAAGTCATGCCTGCTTGTCTCGCAATGTGCCATGGCCAGTGGGAGGTGTGGTCGCAGCGAGGCTTCACCTACCCAGAAGCTATGGCTTAGTTTCATGCGACTGCCAGGTGCATAGAAAGGTTCCAGGTAGTTCGCTCTTGACTGCATCAATGAGGACAAGTCTCAGCAGAACGCTTGTGGCAGCCTCTGGATGGATGAATGGCGAACTAACCAGCATGCTGGTTGAGTGGCGATGAAAGTGGATGCTTGTGTTGCATGTATTCTCCAATTTTTACATGGATATTTGAGTAGGTTGAATATGGCGACTGTTTGCACCAGAAGATTGTTCCACCATGTAAATTGATTAGTTGAAAGCTGGGCATTCACAGTGATAGTTTCTCTGGCCTCCGTGCTTATGGTATGGCTGGCGTGTGGCTACCAAGAGACCAGCACACAAATCCCAGCATGATCGACGTGCGTCCAGGGTTTAGTCCTCTCTTGGGTGGCGCAACTACAGCTTCTAGCACTCCTGGAGTTGGCAGGTGGTGCTCACTGTGGGAAGTGACAAACAGGCAGTCATCACTCGAGAGTGACAGAGACTGGAAGTAAGTCTGGAATTTTCTGATCAAAGGAATGCCGCCACCTGATGCTTTGTTTGGGGACAGCGACAAGGAATGGACGTCCCTCAGCACTCCACCCAGAGTCAGCAACACCCAGCCAGCTGACACGTGTGGGCAACTCGAAATGGCAGCACTTCGTTCTGTTCATTGGTGCTTACAGTTATTAAGCCATGGAATGTGGGGGCAGTGGGTCCAGACATGAACTCTATTTGGGTGAGGGGAGGAACTCTGTCTCCTGGAAACTGATTAAACAAAAAATATGAAAATTAAATTGAATAATATATTACTATGTCAACTGACATTGATTTGAATTTTGTGTCATGAGATCTTTCGTTCCCAGCAGCTCACCACAGACTGAGTCTTTTCCCACAAATTTCCACATTGAGAGGGGAGGGGGAAATTGGTGAGGGGAGGGGAGGGCTGGAGGATTTCCCAGGAGGAGAAAGAGGCTCAGAACTGAACTGGGGAGGAGTGATAAAAATGTCCCTTTTCCCAGAGGGGTGTTGGAGAAGAAGGAGGGGAAGTGGGAGTTTTGCAGAAGGTTGGATTATCTCCAGGTAGTCATAAACCATTTAGTAGAACAATAGGTAAAGGAGAAGGGAAGGGTGACTGAAGTGATCAGTTTCATTAATCAGTACATCAAGTTGATAAAATTGTGTCACAATCTCCTTTGTTTCACTACACCTCCTTAGTAGCAAGAGTTTAATTATAATGATGCTATTTATGTTTCACTAACAATATACGAAAGTTCTTAAGCAATCTGTCGAAATACAGCTGCAAAAACAAAATATGAAGGAAAGGCTGTCAAAAAAATGTGATTAGTCCATATGTTTTTGGCATAAAGACATATACTACGGCTAGTGCTGTGGAGTGCATGGATGGCCCTTTGTATAGTTAACCTGTTAACAAATGTGTCCCGGCAGTAAAATTTATTGCAAATGAGTTTAAAGTGCTACTTTTCATACTTCTTAAATGAGCAAATAAGGTATAATTGTTCCAAAATCTTTTTTATCTCGGTGATCTGAAGGATTAGAATATTTAGACTGAGGTTGTATGTAGGGTGGAAGATTAGTTTTTTTTTTTGCATTTTTTGTACTATTTACATGCACGTAGGTTTGAGCATGCAAAGTGGCCATGATCTTTATGACTTCTGGTATTCGATTAGGAATATTAAGGATTATTACACCTTCTAGTACCTTTGTCAGCTTCAGTGTCCAGTATGCCCATCATCTACCAGTAATATTGGTCCATATACGGGGATTGTTCCATTACATAAATCAGTATCCACATTTATTACAGATGTAAGGATTTTCTTCTTGAAAGGCATGTGAGGAAACCGGAGATTGATGCACAGGCAGTGCATAACTAGGAAGTACGCTCAACTGTTTGGAATCTTTCTTTCTTACTTCTCTTTAATATAGTCAGTCTACTATTCATTGCAAAAATCAAAGCGTTTGGCATGTAATTTGAGTTGGAGAAGGATTGGGGAACGCAGTTTGAGGGTGCTTTATAATATAACGGTATTTCAGAAATTAACTAGGAATTTATTATTTTAAAAAATGAAACACTATTATAAAATTTTAAGTAAGATATTCACAAGGTTAAGAAAATACATCTGACTTCTAACAGATAATTCCACTCATGAACACTGGATAAATGAATAGGAAGCCTAATCATAAAATGTAAATTAAGACAGCTCAGCTTTCTCTTGGGGTTTCAGGGAGCTACAGCAAGGACAAGATAGAAAACACCCAAATTCACTCATATGTCGCTTCATACAGAAAAACTATAGTTATTTCTCTTTCACCTCACATTTTCAGAATTCAGGAAGCTTCAGTTAAAGACGAGCTAGAAAGCACCAAAATTCACTCATATGTCGCTTTATACAGAAAAACTACAGCTATTTCTCTTTCACCTCACATTTTTAGAATTCAGAGAGTAAATTACAGCCACAAAGATGTGCCACAGGCACACAATCAACACTCAAGTTCGAAGAAAAGTTGTGGAACCAGATACTGAAATTGTCCTTCCATACACACATGTAATAATATTATTCAGTGTAGGGCACCTATTAACCAAATCGTTTGCAGGGATCCGAAATTTTGGAACTAAGAATACAAGTGGGGATTGAAGACAAAAACGCACTCAGTCCAATAAGTTCAGAAGCACGAATATACATGGATTCGATTCAGTAGTTAATTGATTACACTGTGAAAGAGATGGTTATGAACTAATGTGGTTCTGGGGAGCACATGAACAGATTGGGCAGAAATTTTTCACTGGCTCCAAAAAGATCGGAAAATATGCAAATAATGGATATTCATACCGCACACAGATATTCAGCTGAAAGTATACAATCTTAGCTGTCGTTTAAGCAACACAGATAAGTTCTAACAGTATAACGAGGGACATGTGGGTGGTTAATGCCCGAATTATGTTAGAGGAAAAATCCAAAATCAAGCACATAATGGAAATTCATACAATATATGGGTATTCATTGGACTCTACACACGATGATCTGTCATTTAATCAATATAATTAAGCTCACGCAATGCACCAGAGAATTATAATGACTCAATAAAAAAAAACAGAAGGAATCAAATAATGGAAATTTAGATCATGTGTAGGGTTTCATTGGTATCTGCACACTATGTCTATCTTTTATGGTACTCAATACTACAATCCTATTCATCTTATCAACACTTGATGAAGCTAGGGCTAAGGCATTTGGTTGTACAGTACTGCTATCTCGCATACTCCTCCACATTTGAAATAACACAAATATTTCAGTAAAATTTCCAGATAAGAATAAAATGATGGAACCACTACTGTATCATCTTAGCTTCGAGAAAAACATTAGTGATGCAATTTAAACATCTCAGTACCTTTGTTCCTTTCTACCAGTGGGTGGCAGAAGCTAGTCACATTAGAGGCCGAGTGTCTGTTAGGCAAGCTACCTGCAGCTATCCGCCAGTCCAGTGGAGAGCAAACATTCCTTTAGCATGGACAGAGTACCAACCACATTCTTGGGGATGGTTTGTCCCAGCCTTCACCCTGTCTCTGTTCGAAAAACTCTCTGCTTTCTACGATCTGCTACAACCCATTTAGTTGAGTAATAAATACTTAGCTGCAACTTTACAGGCTCTGGCCAGGCAGAACCAACTTCAAGCACATTCATGCATGCAGTAAATCATACAGAGCCACACACAGTGGGGAAAAATAGGTACAAAGCGGGCTGTGACGAAATAAATAAACAACAATAATTGCTCATAGAGAGACTGTGTGATTGCAGTTAAGCGAAAAAACAATAAACTGACAGAGAAAGAGACACTGCTTGCATGTTAAGACATAAAGTGCTCTTTACACTCATAAAACTGGTAATTGAGCAACAAACAAATGAGATACTTAAAAACTCGTTTAACCAAAATGAAACAACCATATTTAATCATGCGTCTTTCAGAGTCTTTCGCAAACTAAAAACGCTTGTGGATGGCAAGCTCACAATCTTTTGCGCCATTCAAACTTGCGCGAAAACGTTAACTCAAATTACAAGATTTAATTTGCGATGCGGTCAGAACTTAGTGATGAATATCATCATTGTCATCTTGTAAGAATGGTTATACCGGTAATAATATTCAAGTGTTTAATGTTACGCCCAAGTATCTCATTGACTGCAGTTCTCAAATTATCTCCTTTCTTAAACCTGGGCGCCGGGCAATTACATTTGTTTGTTCTGTCTAACTCTCTAAAGGGCCGACCTCGTTAGTTGACTGTCACCTGGCAATCTGCACACTTCGAGCAATTTCGTTGTCATCTCTTTGCTAAACAGCATTTAGCCACAGTTTTGCAAACCATAGGTATAGGTAAAGTTTCTAATATTCATGAACAGGTGATTATATGCAATGTCACTAACGTGATGTCTGAAGACACAAACGAGAGGAAAAAAATCTCATTAGTAAATGTGCTTGAGAGCGCTGGAGCAACCGTTAATTATGCCAACTGCACAGTAAATGGAATAAAGAACGAAAGGGGAAACATAGCCATAAAGACTTCCTAAGGCTTCACTTCAGAGAAGTTGTGGAGGCAGAAAAAACAATTATATACAGGTACTGTCAAAGAGGAAGTTTTCTGAGTATTGAAACCTGATTTTCACGTGACACATGGTCTTTACTTTACATTGTCACTATCACAGGAAGTGACCATGCCTGCTACACTTCATTTTTTACTCTCTTTTTGCTTTATGAGATTTCCTTCTGACAACACATGGTGGGAATTACAGCTCTTTAGTTGGCCCTTTGGTATGTGATTATTTATTATTTGGAACTCTAGCAAAAAACTATTAACGTTGAATGTCTATTTCATCGCTTTATTGGTAATACTGATACAACCTGTCAGTGCAATCGCTTGAAGACTTTATAGCTGTAGCTATCCTACTCCATGGTGGTCCTTCACAATGGAGCCCCCACCACTACCATTGTCCCCTCCTACACCGTTTGTGTAGGCATGCACCAAGTTATTTTGTGCATACTCTACCTTTTGTTTGCCGTTATGGAGGCAAACACATAATACAATCGCTGTAGAACTTCTATTATTTCTAGGCGAAAAACTGTAAAAGTGGCTTTAAAGGCCTCTTTTCAAGTCACCTATACAGCATTTAAAGAGGTATGTAGAGATGAAAATATGAAGGAAACCTGACGGTAAAAGATCGGGTCTATAAGGAGGAGGCATCGATTCCAAATATAAATTATTTTTATTTTAGAGGAGTCATCCAAAATGTGTGAATAAGCATCTTTCTTATGTAACAGTTCTGGCTCATTTGTCCTAACTGATCAGTGTCATCTTGCTAGTCGTTGGCACCGGCAGTTTGAATGAAACGTTTGAGCTTGTAGAAGACAGATAGTTTTCAAACCCCCTTCCCCTGTCTACACAGCAGCAGCAGCACGTTTCTTGTGTCAACCCTGTCTTTGCCGATCGACATTAGCAGTTTCAAAAACTGTGAAATTTCATTGTGTTACAGCTATTTTTCGCAGACAGACTTTCAGTCTACTGTCAAATCGCATGAAAACAAACTATTGCTATAAATCCTTACGTAAATGATTTAAAATCGTGCTGGTATCATGGCTACTGATGTGCCAGGGTTGTTCAGATTTTCTCTTGGTTTTATCATCTTTCCTTGCGCTTAGTTGATAAAAATCTTTTCATTTTTGATATCAGAATTTTCAAATGGAAAACGTTTTAGTCAGCTTTGTACCTCATGTACTAATATATATTACCACACGCTGAAAAGAATTACAAACGGTTGTTAGTAGTCTGGACTGCTTCCATTCCTTTTTTTTTTTTTTTGTAACAAGTTGCATTTTTTTGCATTTTCTCTCTTTCCTCCCAGATTCATACCTTATAATGGTTACATTGTGCTACGGTAATGCCAGATGAGAATAATATTTTATTTCCAGTATTACACGATCATAAAGCCATCTATTGCAGAGTACGAACCAACTTTCTCTCCATCCCTTGATGTTGCTTCCTTTCTTTCTTTCATTAAGTTACAATAATTTTAATTGGTATATGTAAAATCATGTCTTTTAAAATTATGTCTTTTGCATACATAGCTACAAAAGCCTATGTATTATGTCTTAATTTTCTCTTCTCAAATATGACTTATGTTTCTTTCACTAGATTTTATTTTAAATTTAACCTCTAACAATGTTAACTAGCAAAACGAAAAAGCAGCTGGGTTTCCACTATTCTTTATTCAACATTTTTAAAATGTAGGTTGAATACGTATGTGATCAACAAGATATTCAGATTTTGACAAGGTGGTCCGCTGCCCTGTTCTAGCAGCGTGTCGATGTTCATATCAAACTAAGTGTACTGCAAGCTGGCTTTCAGTTAACAGAACGAAACCTGGTTTCCAGGAGTACCGCAAAAATAAAATTATTGGTATTTTTTCACGAATATCAACTCAACAATTATGGCAACTGTAAAAAATTCTGGTTTTTAACGAATATCATTATACTGATAACATTTTATTCATGTGTGTTATTTTCTTATAACCCATTACACTTGGATTAATGAGATTCAGCTTCATTCAAGTTAGACAGAAGGTTGTTCAAAAATGTTGGGTTCTTTGATTACTTGATATATTGAGAGTAGATACCCAAAATAAGTAATTGTTAGAGATATGAAAACATGCATGATGTTATATTGTACAGCGGATTTTTAATTATATTGGTATAACAATGCTCATGTTTTGTGTAGAATACAGTCAGTTCCAACTCAAAGTCTATTTTCAGACATTTACATTGACAACAACTGCACAGGTATTTTTGACTGCAAGTTATAGCACAGCGTGTCATTTTATGATGCAAAGGCAATGAAGTATCCTCCATCTTCTTAATTTTGCCGTTTTTCCTTAGCACCGCCTGGATAGCCTGCTAAAAAGAGACTGAGTTTAGGCACACATTTTCCATATTCAAAATTAATAGGCTGCGTTTAAAGAATAACAACAATTAACGTCAAACTTAGCACTGGGCAAAAATTTTCATAAAAATATACTACGTAAAATTTCCTGGTGAGTCGTATAGCTGAAGTGAAAATGGCATAGAACGAAGTGACGAAGTTGTTTACGTGGTAGAGAGAGAGAGAGAGTTTCTGTTCATAATTACCATAGGACATTCATTATTCACTCTATTTACAGATAGTTAAGAAACATATTTATTATTGTTACATACATTTTTATGCTCTCTTCATGTTATCTGTCAATACCATGGCAGAAAATGATCAAAGGGGAAACTGTACAAACATTAAACGCTAATGTTAATGCACTGGCGGCTGTTGAAGATGTACGAACCATGAGTTACGCCTATAATAGCGAAAGACGCATATGCAAATGATCTCTGAGCTGCGAAGGTAATGTTGTGTAGGTGATACTACGCAAGGCCGCATGCAAGTTTTCATGTCACTAGAGGCAAAACAATTTCCCCATACACGTGATTAGAAAATTTGACGACATTGCTATCTGCTCATCATTGTCGTCTACTTGTTTCTACACTGTACTTTTAGTACCTCGCCAGTGTTATAATCACAAACAAGCTAGAGTGTAATAGTAGTAAAACGTTTTATTACATTTCCAGATTTTACGTTTACCCGCCATTTACGTAATTTTCTGTTGTTCCCTCGTAAGTCTTGTTGTTTCGATTAATTACTTTCCTGCCATTTAAAATTTTGTATTGGTTACATTTTCCACAATATGCGCTTTTGAACCACTACCACATGCTTCTAGACATTCAAATCGATTTATATTGGAATGTCATCGTGTCCCCTCGAGCACAAACTGTATGATAATGTAAGTAGGCTTATAATATAAAACTGTACAGTCTTTTTCAGAATCTAAATGATTTTGGGGTCTAAGAGAAATAAGGCTGTATGTTTAAGGGCTCTTTCAAAATATTTCGTCACTTGACTGTACTCTAAAATACAATAAATCATTAAAGACATCATTTGAATTTGTTTTTCCTCTTAAAATCAAGTCATGTAATCACAAAACAATAAGCAAAAACAAATTATTACAACTTAGTGTGATCAGTTTGTATTTCACAAGATCCTCATTGACGGTTTCCTCCCCACTTTTATTTTTGTTTGTCATAACAGTAGCGAAAGTGCATGATTTTTCAGCTGCATCTTTATGCCATTTGGAATTCGTATACATTTTTGCAGATTCTTAAAACTTGTTGAAATTGGTTAATGGATGGCGTATGTATGCGCCAGGATGACTGTCATGCGTCATACGTGGTCAGAGGAGAACACACAACTTACGAAGTGAACCTTTAACTGCTTGAGAAAAGACCGACCACAGATGTAATGGCAGACAGTCCAATCTAAATGTTCTCTTTACGTCGTCTACGTCAGTCTTGAAATTATGATTTTGTCAGACTGACAAGGATTCAATAAAATCTTACACTTTAGGGAACCGTCAACCTCCTCTTTTTCTTATATTACTTCACTGCAGGTAATGGATTTTTCGATTCCCTTACTTTCATTTTCTGTTATCATTCATTTAAGAGATACAAACAGCTTACAAATATCTGCCATTTTTGGACTCAATTCATTATGCACACAGTGCACAAAATTCTAATCACTTTGATGCACCGCTGCTCACTTACAAAAACATTGTCGACTATGTGAAAATTGAGAAATAACTTCACAAAGTGTCGATAACACTCTCGCGCCGTACCGATCAGTTATGTTTGGTGATAGCACATTAAAGAGACGTTCATGTTCAAATGTGTTGCTTATTTGCAGTAATGATTATGAGATTGGTTAAATGAAGGCTGTTATACAACAGTTACTCAATGAGTGCCATCAACTGGTAGATCGCAAAGATTGGCAAGTTACTTCTGCCGACAATTACCGATGAGCGGCCACAAAGTGCAAATTAACACCCCTACAGCAAATGAAAAGCAATGTACACAATATGTTACTTTAAATTAGCATCAGAAAGTTGTTAACCGTTACTTCAATTTTGAAGGAGTAAGATTCGTCGAATGTATTTGGGTATGCAACTGCTTTGTTACACCAATACAGGCCTGCCATCACTTACACCGCCGACCCCGGACAAAGACTCCGAAAACCCCGAACATTTTGGTGAAATCGGACTATTTTCCCAGACGCAGACAGTCTCTCGACGCTTAGTTGCTCCCAATAACCACTGTTCTGCGAGGAGCGGGAACACGATAGGAAAAATGCTTCTTCGTTTGTCTTTCAGTGCTGACAACGCCAGCGTGCGCACACCTCATACCGACCACAAGCTGTGATGGAAATAAGGTCATAAAACAAACTTATGTAACACGGTTTACTGCAGTATCGAGATACAGTATTTCCGAAGAAAAAGACTTTTCACTCGGATTCTGATCAACCTCTCTTCCCACTAGTACCAGCAATGAAAGCAGAGAAAAAACTTGCTAGCCGAAAGAAACGTAAACAAAAAAACGAAAGAAAATATCCAACCCTTTCTAATGGAAGCATTCTAAAGCCAAAGTCTTTCAAATACAAGCCAAGATTAATTCTCCTTACAAGCAAAAAATGGCGTCAACTAGGAGTACTAAGCCATCATGTCAAAATTGTTCTGAAAATAGTATTTCGAAGTTCACAGAAGATGACAGTTCAAAATGTTTTTCGCCGCATTTTACACTAGTAGACAACAAGATTCAGAATACGAAGCAGATGGAGACCCAAGATACGCTATAACACCGCGAATTTGCCCTTCGTTTTTTGACGTGCATGGAATGGATGACATGTGGCCGGGGACTATTCTTTGGACGAATGAGGCACATTTTACTCTGTGCGGTGCCGTGAATGCACAGAAATTTCACATATGTTGTTCTACTCGGCCACATGTTGAGCACGAACGTCCACTGCACTCAGCTGATGTGACTGTGTGGTGTGGTTTCACTAGCTCCTTCATTCTCGGTTCGTTTTTCTTTGAGGAGATGACACCCCACAGGCCCGTCAGGTGTACAGTGACATCTGAAGTTATAAGAACATCCCTACGGAACACATGACTCCAACTTTACAAGAACGCAATTGTGTCCACACCATTATTTTCATGCAAGACGAGGCGGCACCGCATGTCGCATGCAAGATGAAAGATTTGCTTCGAGAAACCTTGGGTAATGACCGCAGCATCTCAAGGCAATTTCAACATGCGTGGCCTTCAGATGCTCTGACTTAAATCCACATGACTTCTGGTTGTGGGACTATCTGAGAGATCGTGTCTATCAGTTATGTATCTGGACTCTTCCTCATTCAAAGGATAGCATACGACGACATATCACTCTGATTACACCGGATATGCTGTTAGTAACTGTCGACCATGTCTTATTATAGATGCAGCATGTTGCTGAGTCAGGAGACCAAACTGAGCACATGTTGTAACGTGTGAACATATCCTAATGAATGTGCCAGAACCACTGATGCATGTCTTTGATCATTACTCCCATTTTCCTGCACCCACACCACATTCTGCCATACTTTCACCTGGTGGCACAATGTGAAACTATTTTTTTATCAGCATACTCCACATTAATGAAAATACCTACGATATTTCAGTGTCCAGCGAGATACACATGCTGCACTACGGAACTTTGAACACTGTCCAATTAACTGTAACAACAAGGTACTAACCAGGCCCAGTGTTGTTCACTTCAGCTGGGAATCGATGTTTCCAATGCACCAAAGTCACTGGTAAGACTTAAATTGTTCATGGGTAGGTTAACTACTACAGAAAGTCCATACCAAAGGTAGCCTAAATTACTTATGCCCTGAACAAGCTATAAAAAATTTGTATCAAATTTATAAAGTTCCACGCTTGCCAGGAGGCAGTTATACACCTAAAAGAGTGCCTTATAACTGCTCCCTAGATATCAACAATCACACTGAGCAATGCTTCATGCTTACAATTCATAAACTGTATTATGCATTTTTTTTGGTATATCACAAACACTAAGAAGTATGAGGACTCCCATAACATAAGCATAGTCAAAAGTGAGGTGGAGGCTTCGGCGATCTATGTGCTGTACAAAAACTTTCATGCATACTTGTATGGCACCAGGTTTCATTTATGGATTGGCCATATTCTGCTTACTGCCTATTTGGTCCCTGCTCGAAGTTCTCAAAGAAAATGATGCTGCAATGAGCCTCATAATCTAGTTATTGTAACAAAGTGATCAATTAATCGCCAAACATACAAATGGTCAATACGAATGTTGTATCATGCCTTCCAGTAAGCCTTGATTTAAGTTTTGAAAATCACAAAGCAACATGTTTTCACTTGATGACAATCTGAGGCACACCTTCAACTAACTTATCCCATCTAAAGTAACCACAGAAATCGTGTAGGACCCACTACTGCGAAAGGTGCTGTCATTGGTGTACTGGGTATGACTGCAGCATCTACTGAAAGGTACAGTCCCAGCATATTAATCGTTTTGTTTTTTTCCTCATGGCATCGTCTAAATACTACTGATGGTGTCCTAGTGCAAAAACCAAAGAAAGTATAATGTCTGGTCTTAATTACAACAACTCATCGACTCCATATTCACCAGCTGCTCAAACATAATACACTGAGGGATGATGTACAGGATGTCAACCAGACAGGTATTGCAGCCATCACAAACTACGCGATTCAGTCCTGCCGCTCCTGCAAATCAAACCGAACACCCTCTTTTGTGGGAGAGAGTGCTCAAAGATTTCACCACTCTGTTTCAAAGAATAATTAGTATCATAGCTGCGGATTCCGCGTATTTTCTGTGCTTTCGGACATGTTCAAAAAACCAGACACCACGCATTCATACGTGATTGCTGATGATGGATGTTCTCTCAAACTTCTATGCATAGCACAGATGTCTATGAACAATACCAGCACAATAATCCATGTGTTGGCAATCAGCTCCCGAAAGAGTTGTCTCAGACAGTGTCCACCAGTTTGCCTCATATCTGTTCGAAAACTACTACCAAAAAAAATTAGTTAACCATGTGACCACCACCCACTTCCACAGAACATGTAATTCGCAGTCGCAGTAGTTGGCTAGGACCTCAAAATGGCAGATGCACAAGAACAGTGACATCCTCATCATCTAAGGAAGTGCTAACCAGCTTCCTGGTGACATATCACTCGATTCCTGTAAATGGACACAACCTGGCTGAAAGTCTCTGCATATACAAAGCATGTACAGTCATTGACATAAACCTGGCCGCCGGTTGGCTGCTATATCGAGTCCGTGTCGTTCACCTAAGGCTTGTAATTGCATCAATATCAGAACAGTTTATGCTTCAGAGTATCCTCACGCTGCTGTAGTCACTGACCACTGGCCACTGGGCTTCTTGTCGTCAGCCCACGTCTTGCCAGGTGACCACGGCACAGTGCCCTTCGGCATGTTTCTGCTCTCGCATTGTTAGCAAAAAATTGTTTCTTATTGTAGTTTGATTATCTGCGTGAAATAAATTCTATAAAGCGAGTCAACACCATGTAGTTACGCAGGAGGTTCAGGTTGCACATGAATGTATACATCAAGTGCCATTTTCTTATTTGGAGTTCTACTATTTGTCCTTAAGTTACATATTCAATTTTGCCTGACTGAATCTCACAAAAGTCCTTTAAGCATTATAAAATAGAGTCGCAAGTGGGAAAGGTCTAACATTCGCAACATCTAGTTCACTTTGACTTTAATTGAGTAGTGCAGGAAACAAAGGCAGCTCGAAAGATTTGTAACATGCGTGGGGTGAGAAGACTATCGGACAAATCACTTAACAATATGATTTTCTAATTTCAAGAAAGATCGTTCTGGCCTGAATGATTTTCCACCATCAGGAAGTCTCGATATTGACATATCGCAATGATCTGTGTCATATGCATTCAATAGGACAGGTTCAGAATCTGGGTGAGCATGCACTGATTCAGAACAACAAAAATTTTAGCTTCAACTTCATCACTTCGCTAACTGAGCATTCCGATGCAACATTCTTACTGGTGACGAGTTATGATTCCTTTATGTTAATTTCTTAAGAAGATATTAATGGCTGACCCCCAACAAAATATATCTTCTTTCATAACTGCAATGTGAACAGAATATATTTTGCATCCAGTGGAACAAAAATTGTGTTGTGCAGTATAATCTCCTCTCTGGGGGTGTTTCCACTGCAGCTGGCATATTTACCAACAACTCAGACACCTTTCAGTAGCAGCATAAGGAAAATACCAACAAAATTGCATGAATTGACACTACTACATGCCAACGCACTCTGCTGATTACACAAATGAAACCATCCAGGAGTTTGGATGGGAGATCATCCCAAATGCTCTTAATTCACCTGATCTTGGGCCCTCAAACGTTTGTCTTTCCCATTCCTCACCGAATAACCATCAAGAAGATACGATTCCGGACAAAAATGCAATTCAAACCTGACTCGGCGATATCTTCAGCTCTGGACATATAGGTTTATACTGGTGTGGAGTTAGTAAACTAACTGAGCATTGCCACAATGCTTTTGGTAATGTTAGAGAATGTGTTGGTGATGATTAATTTCTCACTTATGTTTACTGTTGTGTTTAATAAACTAATGGAAACCGGAATTAACATATGCCCTATACTAGTATAAATTAATTGCAACTTAACACTATAATCCAACGACGAAAGTGTATTTTAATGAACCATAAGACATTTGTAACACGAGCATGCCTAAACTGTCAAAAAGTAATTCTTCAGACTTCAAATGGACTGTGTTTACTGCCGTCCTGTGTCATACTTAAGTGTGCGAGCTAACATCCCGAAGATGTTCGGGCTCACATGAGGTTCGTCTTCGTCCAAATGTCTTGGCTCAAACTCGTCTAAGGGATGAACCGCACGTGTCACATTACACACACTAAATTAGACACTTGTAACCCTTTGTTGAAATTGTCTGGCTAATGGCAAGTTTGCGAAATACAAAGTTAATATAACTTATAATAACAGTAATAATAATATCTGGAACTAAATCAACGACCCATAAATGATGTAGGCCACACAGTTGCGATTTGGTTAGAATAATGTTTGTTCAAAAAGAAAACTAATAGCGAAAGTGGTCGTATTTAGAGTTACTGTTACACTCGAGCACATATCCATTTGACACAGTTCGATCATTCACAATCTCGTGGTGAATTACAAGTCCACCTCATTAACTTCGTGAAATGTTAGAGTTCACACTAGGCGCGCGGCTGCTCACCGCTCAGAAACTAAGTCCCGCGATACCACACAACTCGAAATTTTCTAAGTCGTTTCAATTCCTACCTACCTAAAGACCGACCATCCGCTTTCGCGTCTCCACCAGAACTGTCCCCCTCTGCCCGTCTCCGGCCGCGTTTTCCCGCGCGCCGAACATCGTCACTCAACTGATTTTCGCAGGTCGGCCGAAGTGGCCGTGCGGTTCTAGGCGCTGCAGTCTGGAACCGCGTGACAGCTACGGTCGCAGGTTCGAATCCTGCCTCGGGCATGGATGTGTGTAATGTCATTAGGTTAGTTAGATTTAACTAGTTCTACGTTCTAGGGGACTAATGACCTCAGAAGTTGAGTCCCATAGTGCTCAGAGCCATTTGAGCCATTTGATTTGCGCAGTTCCCCTTCCTGGAGCCGTCCATTTGATTGGCTACGGCTTATTGTACATTACTTTACATTTTAACATATTTGGATAATCAAAGCTTGACCACTTTCACGTTCTAAATAAATTAACAATAATATCCATTACATAATAAACGTCAAAAATTTTTTTTTTTTTACATAAAACCAATACAGTTTCCTTCTTAACTTTGAATGTAACGGCCAGTAGCCTTGCACCAATGTGCTTTCTGATAAATAAATACGGAACAAAAGTAACTATTATGCATTAACTTAACAACAAATAATCTATTACCTAATAATTCAATAAGGTGTCATGCTGTCATCAGTCAATGTGTTTTGTGTGGAGGAAATGATGATCCGATGCTTAACAGAAAATACTGATCATTTAAAATTACTATATCTTTTAAACAAATAAAGTTACAGAGTTGATATTTACAACGTTTGCCATTTCAATGATGCACCTCTATATGAAATGTCGATCGTTAAGATCGACTAAGGCGTTCAAATTTTAGCATTCAGGTCTTTGTTACAAAACTTGTAAATTTCACTTTAACAGTAAATCCTAAACTATTACAGATATGATCAATATTCCGTTCAATACTTGATGTGGCAGGCAGCAGATACTCTCAAAACCAGGTTTCTTTGCACTGGACGCAACAAATCTATGTTATCATTTACGGGTGGAATACTAGTCTAATACCATATTTACGTAATATATGGCTAATCCTGATTGAGGTCGCTCGGCAAAATGGAACGATTAGAATGCAGGGAATCAAGCCACAGTAATTTTAATTTACCATCCTTCATAAATTGTCATGGTGATCCCAATAAAACTTGAATATTGAATTAAATACTTTTTATAAATGTTTCCCTTTATGACCGACCTTAGGTCCGCCATATTTAACACTGCTACGTCTCCTTGGCCACAAATGGCTTCTACTGGGTTTCGCTATGACAGGTACTCTTCTGTCTCACTCGCACACTACAGCGCTTGGGCCTCAATACACAATAGACGCCTGTGAGTTTCCCCATCTCGTGCTGAATCTGCACCCTTTGTCACACGCGGTCCTGGCCGACAGGGTTCGTTTCACAATTCCTGTAGGTTGACTCTTTGGGCCACATACTTAAATGAGAGCGAAATTCTCGTTAGCTCACAAGTGATACGAAAACATTTGGCAGTTGCAGTAGATGCATAAAGAAACCCAGTTAAGGAATTATTCAGTGCCACAATTTTACAAATAAAATTGTGTGATCACAAAACAAAATTTGTTTTGGCAGAAGCAGAAAAAGGCACTATCACGTCTGCAGTATATTAAGTGATCCGCCCTTAAACTGTGAGGTACTGGAAGAAGCAAGAGGGCTATGATGCAGAAGTTTTATTACGATTTCTTTACTGATTGTCGATCTGGATGATGGAAGCTGTGTCACACATTGCCTCTATCGAGACTGGAAACAAGGCCCAGTGCAGTCATCACTTCACAGTGCGATTCCATAACCTCAGAGCTGGCAAGGAGCTGCAGCATTTGTCTTTCCCGTCCCTGCCCCAGCGATAGTTAAGACAGATAATTCGCAATATAAAAGAAGTGATTAGTTGAAGTTTCCATGTGGAACCATGTCTCTGGACTCAAAACAATAAAGTGATAATCCTACGTCATGCCTTAAGTGAAAAACACTCAGATTATTTAGTAGAAATGACAACAATATATCAAGTGCCTTTAGTAGAATATTTCTGTGGCATCCAGGAAGTAACTTGATGGTCTCATTTTCCAAACATATTCTACGTTTTTGCAAAGTTTCACCTATACCACCAGCAGGAAAAATTCTTTTAATCACCCAATGCATTCACAGGGCTGTGTGGGACTGACTGCGGCTTGCATCTGGAAGATCTACATCTACATCTACATTCATACTCCGCAAGCCACCTGACGGTGTGTGGCGGAGGGTAACCTGAGTACCTCTATCGGTTCTCCCTTCTATTCCAGTCTCGTATTGTTCGTGGAAAGAAGGATTGTCGGTATGTTTCTGTGTGGGCTCTAATCTCTCTGGTTTTATCCTCATGGTCTCTTCGCGAGATATATGTAGGAGGGAGCAATATACTGCTGGACTCTTCGGTGAAGGTATGTTCTCGAAACTTTAACAAAAGCCTGTACCGAGCTACTGAGCGTCTCTCCTGCAGAGTCTTCCACTGGAGTTTATCTATCATCTCCGTAACGCTTTCGCGATTACTAAATGATCCTGTAACGAAGCGCGCTGCTCTCCGTTGGATCTTCTCTATCTCTTCTATCAACCCTATCTGGTACGGATCCCACACCGCTGAGCAGTATTCAAGCAGTGGGCGAACAAGCGTACTGTAACCTACTTCCTTTGTTTTCGGATTGCATTTCCTTAGGATTCTTCCAATGAATCTCAGTCTGGCATCTGCTTTACCGACGATCAACTTTATGTGATCATTCCATTTTAAATCACTCCTAATGCGTACTCCCAGATAATTTATGGAATTAACTGCTTACAGTTACTGACCTGCTATTTTGTAGCTAAATGATAAAGGATCTATCTTTCTATGTATTCGCAGCACATTACACTTGTCTACATTAAGATTCAATTGCCATTCCCTGCACCATGCGTCAATTCGCTGCAGATCCTCCTGCATTTCAGTACAATTTTCCATTGTTACAACCTCTCGATACACCACAGCATCATCTGCAAAAAGCCTCAGTGAACTTCCGATGTCATCCACCAGGTCATTTATGTATATTGTGAACAGCAACGGTCCCATGACACTCCCCTGTGGCACACCTGAAATCACTCTTACTTCGGAAGACTTCTCTCCATTGAGAATGACATGCTGCGTTCTGTTATCTAGGAACTCCTCAATCCAATCACACAATTGGTCTGATAGTCCATATGCTCTTACTTTGTTCATTAAACGACTGTGGGGAACTGTATCGAACGCCTTGCGGAAGTCAAGAAACACGGCATCTACCTGTGAACCCGTGTCTATGGCCCTCTGAGTCTCGTGGACGAATAGCGCGAGATGGGTTTCACACGACCGTCTTTTTCGAAACCCATGCTGATTCCTACAGAGTAGATTTCTAGTCTCCAGGAAAGTCATTATACTCGAACATAATACGTGTTCCAAAATTCTACAACTGATCGACGTTAGAGATTTAGGTCTATAGTTCTGCACATATGTTTGACGTCCCTTCTTGAAAACGGGGATGACCTGTGCCCTTTTCCAATCCTTTGGAACGCTACGCTCTTCTAGAGACCTACGGTACACCGCTGCAAGAAGGGGGGCAAGTTCCTTCGCGTACTCTGTGTAAAATAGAACTGGTATCCCATCAGGTCCAGCGGCCTTTCCACTTTTGGGGCAAGTTCCTTCGCGTACTCTGTGTAAAATAGAACTGGTATCCCATCAGGTCCAGCGGCCTTTCCTCTTTTGAGCGATTTTAATTGTTTCTCTATCCCTCTGTCGTCTATTTCGATATCTACCATTTTGTCATCTGGGCGACAATCTAGAGAAGGAACTACAGTGCAGTCTTCCTCTGTGAAACAGCTTTAGAAAAAGACATTTAGTATTTCGGCCTTTAGTCTGTCATCCTCTGTGTCAGTACTATTTTGGTCAGAGAGTGTCTGGATATTTTGTTTTGATCCACCTACCGCTTTGACATAAGACCAGAATTTCTTAGAATTTTCTGCCAAGTCGGTACATAGAACTTCACTTTCGAATTCATTGAACGCCTCTCGCATAGCCCTCCTCACACTACATTTCGCTTCGCGTAATTTTTGTTTGTCTGCAAGGCTTTGGCTATGTTTATGTTTGCTGTGAAGTTCCCTTTGCTTCCGCAGCAGTTTTCTAACTCGGTTGTTGTACCACGGTGGCTCTTTTCCATCTCTTACGATCTTGCTTGGCACATACTCATCTAACGCATATTGTACGATGGTTTTGAACTTTGTCCACTGATCCTCAACACTATCTGTACTTGAGACAAAACTTTTGTGTTGAGCCGTCAGGTACTCTGTAATCTGCTTTTTGTCACTTTTGCTAAACAGAAAAATCTTCCTACCTTTTTTAATATTTCTATTTACGGCTGAAATCATCGATGCCGTAACCGCTTTATGATCGCTGATTCCCTGTTCTGCGTTAACTGTTTCAAATAGTTCGCGTCTGTTTGTCACCAGAAGGTGTAATATGTTATCGCCACGAGTCGGTTCTCTGCTTAACTGCTCAAGGTAGTCTTCAGATAAAGCACTTAAAAAGATTTCACTGGATTGTTTGTCCCTGCCACCCGTTATGAACGTTTGAGTCTCCCAGTCTATATCCGGCAAATTAAAATCTCCACCCAGAACTATAACATGGTGGGGAAATCTACTTGAAATATTTTCTAAATTATCCTTCAGGTGCTCAGCCACAACAGCTGCTGAGCCAGGGGGCCTATAAAGACATCCAATTACCATGTCTGAGCCTGCTTTAACCGTGACATTCACCCAAATCGTTTCACATTTCGGATCTCCGTCAATTTCCTTCCATACTATGTGGCCACCGAGGGCAAGAATCCCAAAATTATATAAGTCAAAGACTTTTATTCCCATCACCGTAACCTGGATTAGGGACTAGAATGTACTTGCTAATAATATTTAGATGAACCAACTGCATACGAAACATCATAAATCAGTAACTCTAACAATTATTTTTATCTCTGTGTCTTTAGTGTACTGAAAATTGGAAAACTAATTCACCAGACAGGATTCTTACTTTTTCAGTACCTCCAGTGGCTATACTATAAACATTACGAGTAGTCAACACACCTTTTGATGACTATAGACTTAGAAAATGTTTTTCTTAAGATTATGATCATTTGCGCTGTCCCTAAAGAGAGGAATACAAATGAAAAGGAAAAAAGGTTGTATTGGTTGCAAAACGTGAACATCCAGCAAGTGACTTTGTAAGCTATGAATAATATAAAGATCCGAATCAAGACAGACCGAAATAGTGGGATCAAAAACTGATGTCAAAATAAATCCAGTGAATGTGTGCAGTGCACTTTCGATTCCAGCTTCTGCTAACATGAAATGAGAACGCTAAATGTCCAGCAAGGAATACTAAATGATGACATTAATGTCTAGAAAACGTCATCCTTACGAAAAACTGTCATTCAGCCTATAAATACAGAAAGAACAAATGTCACCTAGTTGTAAAGATTACTGCTGATGTTTTGTCAATAAAAGCGAAAAGTGTGTATGTTGCAGTGATTTGAAACTTTCAGTATATTTAAGACTTAGAGAACCTGAAATTACGGTAGGTTCACCAAGTTGAACATGGTTCTAATTATCTGTGCAGTGCTCTGTAGCTGGTGCAGGGTGTTATTAAACTAGTCCCTGATGGTTGCATACAAACTACTCCTCTAGACTACCACAATATTCATATGAGATTTATTGAGGTGGACGGTTCTACATCAATGGTTCTATTATTTGCGAACTATCCATACACTGCTGATTTAGGATGCCAAAATACCACCAAGTCAGTTTACAGCCCAGAGTTAATTTCTGTCTGTGAAAGAACTGCTCAACAGTGAGTTAACAGCATCAACACTCTGACACGCCACACAAAACCAAGACCCGTTATACGCCAATTATTCACAGCAAAATGCCCTAAGGTTGCGTCTTTCTACCAATGACTGAATGTGCTTCGCAGCAGATTGTCACCTCATTATGGAGATGATAAACAAGTGTTACAATTTACCACACCATCGTTCTCGGTCATCCTCCCCCCCCCCCCTCCCCCCTCCTGTGAATGCCTAATAAATTATGAAAATGGATATAGATTTATGAGGCTTCTTGTTGTCAGCTTTTCTGACTGCGTGGTCCGCTGTTCATCTACACACACATCTGCTATGCAGTTCACATTAAAGTGTCTGCAGATCGAGCCATCTTCAAACTATTTCTCTACCACTCCACTCTTGAAGAGCACACTGGAAAAATGTACACTTAAATTAATTAATTTTTGTGATCATTTCTCCCTGTGAAGATGGGAGTCATCAAAATATTTTCACATTCAGAGGAGAAAACTGTTCACTGAAATTTTGTGAAAAGATCCTTTGTTTCAATGATTGCCACCCCAAACAGCATGTCATATCTGTGACGTTCTCTCCCTTGTTTCGTGATAATACAAAATGAGATGACCTTCATTGAACTTTGTCAATGTTCTCCTTCAATCCCATCTGCTGAAGATCACATATCATGTAGCAAATTCCAGAAGAGAATGGACGAGTGTAATGTAGGCAGTCTCTTTAATAGAGTTCAGAGCTGTTGCTCTGAAGATGAATCCTCAAGGTAAGCGTGAATATTCGGTATTTCCATTCTTCCAGCTCCATCATTAAAAATGTAGTGAAAATTAATAATAATATAGCAATAATTAGTGAAGTTTGGGAAACACGATCAGTCATCTTACAATAATCCTTTCCTAGGTCTGAAATTAGCGTTCTCTTTACGTTTATTTTTATGAATATCTGGTCGCATCTTAGAGGCACTGTGACCTTGCTACAGCTCTATGCATCTTCCATCTTCCATATAATCTAAACCTAAGACTCGCAAATCCAAGCAACAATATTTACGCTTTAACAATATGTTAAACTCTAATGCACTCTTTGACTAATTTCGACCAAGCAAATTTCCTGACTGAATTTTAATTTGGCAATCAAACTACCTACCAGGCATTTAGTAGAGAAATCACTGGATCACCGCATTTAGCAACAAAGTATTCACCGCATTTCATTGCTTATGTTGAATTATCACTTTAATAACTTATGTTTCCGATTAAACATAGTGACTGCATTCACCTCAGGAACAAAAAAAGGGGCGAAACTCAGCTTGAGCAATTCCTCTTGAAAATCAGCTCTACTATTTAATGGAAAGGAAGTAAAAACTATTCATTTAACTTGAAACAGTTATTCAGTTTATGTTTTTATAGATTTAAGTTACTTTTTTACAACCAGAATGAAATGACAAGATATTTATTGACTTCCTTTCGTTACTGCAAAACCTTTCAAAAACCAGTTAAAGCTAAAATTTGTGATTTGAATGCTGTAAATATATTATTGAAACTTTATGAAACGGATTTGATGCACATGAACTTTGCCCAAGTATTGCAACAGAGCAACCCATCAAAGATATGTATGACCAGTCTCACTGAATTCACTATAATAAAGAAATCATTGTTGCTGCTATTACACTCAGAATTCATAAAATTTAATGTAGGAATTAAAAAAATTGACGTGGGTAATTGAAATTAAGCAATCAAAGGCTATAGAAATTAAATGTCCTTATAACGATAAAAAACAATCTTACAGTACTTCAGGCATTAAGTTTGGCCCTCCTTCTACAAGATCAACAAATAAATTGTTTGTAGCTTGCCTTGTTATGAACAGTGCAGTTGAGGATATGGTGCCAAAATCACTTGCAAATTCTTCGTGTCTCTGATTAACATGGTGTCCCAATGGCATCATAATGACTGCCCTCTCTTAAGTAAATAAGAATATTATAGTGTCACCAGCAGTGCTGCAAGATGGTTGAGTCTTACCTAACTAACAGGAAACAAAGAGTGTCATCATGAAATAACTGTGCAGTAAGCAGTCAGTCTTCATCTGGTTGGGAATTAATTACATGTGGTGTTCCTCAAGGTTCCATCTTGGGTCCATTTCCTTTTCTTGTGTACATTAATGACATCTCGTGTGTTCCATTGCCAGATGCTAAGTTTGTTTTGTTTGCAATAAGTAGCAAGTCAAGTAGAGATTTAGAAGTAGCTGCTAATCAAATTTTCACTGGCATTAATGAATGGATTAAGGCTAATTGACTGTCATTAAACTTTTAAAAGAACCACTATATGCAGTTCAGAACCTGTACGAGATTCCCTTCCAGCTTGTGTATAACATTTGAAGACATGCAGATCGAAGAAGTTGACAGTATTAAATTCCTGGCATTACAACTCGATAATAAATTCAGTTGGGAAGGGCATACCACAGAATTGCTTAAGCACCTAAACCAGTCTGTATTTACAGTGAGAATGACGTCAGATGTAGGAGATAGAAATATATAAAAAACGTGCATATTTTGCTTACTACCATTCTATTATGTCGTATGGGATCATACTGAGCAAAAGTTTTTAGTGTGCAGATGCGTGTAATAGGGATCATTTGTGGTGTAAATTCAAGAACATCGTGTAGAAACCTGTTCAAAGAACTTTATATTCTAACAACAGCTTCTCAGTATATTTATTCCTTAATGAAATGAGTGCTAAGCAGGGATGGTTAGAGGACAAATGTAAGGGTCATCTCAAAAATGAAATCGACAGGAAGTGCAAAATGGCTAAGCCAGGATGGTTAGAGGACAAATGTAAGGATGTAAAGGCTTATCTCACGAGGGGTAAGATAGATACTGCCTACAGGAAAATTAAAGAGACCTTTGGAGAAAAGAGAACCGCTTGCATGAATATCAAGAGCTCAGATGGAAACCCAGTTCTAAGCAAAGAAGGGAAAGCAGAAAGGTGGAAGAAGTATATAGAGG
Organism: Schistocerca nitens; assembly: GCF_023898315.1. Taxonomy (NCBI): domain Eukaryota; kingdom Metazoa; phylum Arthropoda; class Insecta; order Orthoptera; family Acrididae; genus Schistocerca; species Schistocerca nitens. Next base: position 547,964,300 of record NC_064618.1, read on the forward strand.
ATCTATACAAGGGCGATGTTCTTGAGGACAATATTATAGAAATGGAAGAGAATGTAGATGAAGATGAAATAGGAGATATGATACTGCGTAAAGAGTTTGACAGAGCACTCAAAGACCTAAGTCGAAACAAGGCCCCAGGAGTAGACAACATTCCATTAGAACTACTGACAGCCTTGGGAGAGCCAGGCCTAACAAAACTCTACCATCTGGTGAGCAAGATGTATGAGACAGTAGAAATGCCCTCAGACTTCAAGAAGAATATAATAACTCCAATACCAAAGAAAGCAGGTGTTGACAGATGTGAAAATTACCGAACTATCAGTTTAATAAGCCACGGTTGCAATACTTTAACACGAATTCTTTACGTAAGAGTGGAAAAAGTGGTAGAAATCGACCTCGGGGAAGATCAGTTTGGATTCCGTAGAAATGTTGGAACACGTGAGGCAATACTGACCTTACGACTTATCTTAGAAAATAGATTAAGGAAAAGCAAACCCACGTTTCTAGCACTTGTAGACTTAGAGAAAGTTAGTTTTTAATGTTGACTGGAATACACTCTTTCAAATTCCAAGGGTGGCAGGGGTAAAATACAGGGAGCGAAAGGCTATTTACAATTTGTACAGAAACCAGACAGCAGTTATAAGAGTCGAGGGACATGAGAGGGAAGCAGTGGTTGGGAAGGGAGTGAGACAGGGTTGTAGCCTCTCCCCGATGTTATTCAATCTGTATATTGAGCAAGCAGTGAAGGAAACAAAAGAAAAATTCGGAGTAGGTATTAAAATCCATGGAGAAGAAATAAAAACTTTGAGGTTCGCCGATGACATTGTAATTGTGTCAGAGACAGCGAAGGACTTGGAAGAGCAGTTGAATGGAATGGATAGTGTCTTGAAAGGAGGGCATAAGATGAACATCAACAAAAGCAAAACGAGGATAATGGAATGTAGTCGAATTAAGTCGGGTGATGCTGCGGGAATTAGATTAGGAAATGAGAGGCTTGAGTTTTGCTACTTGGGGAGCAAAATAACTGATGAACGTCGAAGTAGAGAGGATATAAAAGAAAACTGACAATGGCAAGGAAGGCGTTTCTGAAGAAGAGCAATTTGTTAACATCGAGTATAGATTTAAGTGTCAGGAAGTCGTTTCTGAAAGTATTTGTATGGAGTGTAGCCATGTATGGAAGTGAAACGTGGATGATAAATAGTTTAGACAAGAAGAGAATAGAAGCTTTCGGAATGTGGTGCTACAGAAAAATGCTGAAGATTAGATGGGTAGATCACATAACTAATGAGGAGGTATTGAATAGGATTGGGGAGAAGAGAAGTTTGTGGCACAACTTGACTAGAAGAAGGGATTGGTTGGTAGAACATGTTCTGAGGCATCAAAGGATCACCAATTTAGTATTGGAGGGCAGTGTGGAGGGTAAAAATCATAAAGGGAGACCATGAGATGAATACACCAAGCAGATTCAGAAGGATGTAGGTTGCAGTAGGTACTGGGGGATGAAGAAGCTTGCACAGGATAGATAGCATGGAGAGCTGCATCAAACCAGTCTCTGGACTGAAGACCACAACAACTACGCATTACAATGTTTTATTCTGACAGTGTATTAATTCTGTAAATATTAGCTGTTCCAGTTTACTGTATTGTATTCACCTATTTTGACAATCTCCTTATAGCCTTACCAAGTATGCATTTTGCCTACTTTCTTGATACTGTTCAAATTGACTCTCCAAATAAATATTACTCCACTTAAACAACGTTGGAGTACACCCTTATACATTACGTTTTAAAAGAGAACAAGCCCAGTAGAAAACTCCAAGGAAGCTAAAAATTTTTAGCCAGGGGGGATCTTTAGAAAACCACTTTCCATAATTAACAAACTTAAATACTAAAATACTGAGATACTAACACACACTTTTTATACTGAATATTTCACTTCAAGAAAATCTATTTCTTACTGTAATTTATTTCCAAAAGCTATTACTCTTTGAACTAAATCTGTATAGTCATTTAACAGATTCTGGTAACTTGGATACACTCTGATTGAATTTTACATAAGCAAACTTTTACTATAGCACTTTTCAGTAGTTAAGAAAATAGAAAAACAATTTAAATGGTGCCTCTTAATATTAACTTGGCACATCATAAGCCTGTAAAACAGGATACTCGGATTAATCAAATGCCAGAAAGGAACCCTATATAGATGTGTGATTAGGATGAAATAACGGGGTGAACCAGTTTCTTTAAAGTTCGAGAATGATTATTAAAACACAGTTAAATTAATGGTTCACGCTGTAAAAAAGTAAACATACAAAAAAATCTTATCTGATGGCTGTAGGCTTGGGTGTAGCGAACAGTTATGACTGCTACACTACCCACAGTAAATCCTGCAAGTATCTTGCTCTATGGACTCAATTTCTCTTCTTGGCGTCGTTCAGTTTTACATACAGTAGCCCAACAACTCGCAGCTATGCCGTAAGCCGTTTGCAGTCTTCATTCGAGGCATTTTTGTTCAAATTTGCAAGCAAAGCTTCTCCTGCTCCACAAAGATGTTACCTCAATAACTGCTGCCTACAGACTGTGTGACTAACTTCCCGCACTTCCTCTAGGTAGCGCGCCAATTCGCCCTTGCCACCTTTTCCACTCCGCAGAGCCACTTTCGTTTTAAACCAAACTACACTGGCTTTTACATAACACCTATTTTTTACATTGTTCCTTTTCTTAAATTCCCAAATTTGCGTCAACATGAACAATTTATATACACAAGTATTTTTAAATACAAAATGTCATCAGAAAATTATTTAACATAATAAACAATTTACATAATATTTTACATGCATAACTCACATACAATGCAAGGAAATTCAAACTCCAGTCTAGCACACTTTACTCTACATCTACAGAAAATACAGTACAAATATGCGAAAACTGTAAAGCAAAAAAATTACAAAAATTTAAATGAACCATAAGCAAACAATGTTATATCCTCACGAATGATCAGGTTAGTGAGTATTATATTTCAGTGCTTTATGTTTTTTATGTTATACTTTCGGACATGTTCCACACCACGAGAATCATCTAATTTTTTTGGGTCTATGGAATGAAAACTGAATCTAATCTATTGTAATCTCAAGTCACATTGTACAAACATTGCAACTGTTTCACAAGTCTTGCAACTATGGCGAATAAGTATCGGAGACAACTTATTAATATGGTCTCGCAATAACACAAAGAGGTCATGGGATACCTCCTAACGCCATGTCGGGCCTCTTTTGCACATTGCAGTGGAGTAACTCGAGATGGTATGGACTCAACAAGTCGAAGTCCTCTGCAGAAATACTGAGCCATGCTGCTCCTACAGCCGTCAATAATTTCGAAAGGGTTTCCAGAACAGGATTTTGTGCTTAAACTGACCTCTCGATTAAGTTACACAAATGTTCAGTGGGTGGTCAAATCATTCGCTCGAACTGTCCGGAATGTTCTTCAAACCAGTCGTCTATAGTAATGGCCTGGTGATATGGCATAGTCACCCATAAAAATTCCACCGCTGCTTGGGAACATGAAGTCCATGAAGGGCTAAAAATGGTCTCCAAGTAGCTCAACATAACCATTTGTAGTCGATAATAGGCTCAATTGGAATAGAGGACCCAGTCCATTCCATGTAAAAACAGACCACACCATTATGGACCCACCACCAGCTTACACTGTGCCTTGTTGATAACATGGGTCCGTGGCTTTCTGAGGTCTGTGCCACACTCGAACCCTATTATTAGCTCTTTCTAACTGAAATAGGAACTCATTTGACCAGGCCATGGTTTTACAATCGTCTAGAGTCCAACCGCAAAGGTCGCGATCCCAGTAGAGGTGCTGGAGGCAATGTCGTGCTGCTTCCATAGCCCATTAACGCCAAATTTCGCCGCATTGTCCTAACACATACATTAGTCGTACGTCCCACTTGATTTCTGCACTTATTTTACTCAGCGTTGACAATTATATCCAAACGCCACTGCCCTCAGTCGATAAGTGAAGGCCATCAGCCACTGAGTCGTCTCCTGTGAGATGTAACGCCTGAAACTTGGTATTCTCGGCAGTCTTGACACTGTGGACCTCACAATATTCAGTTCCCTGATGATTTCCGAAATAGAATGTCCCTTGCGTCTAGCCCCAACTAGCATTCGGCATTCAAAGTCTGTTAATCCTCGTCGTGCAGTCATAATCACGTCGGAAACATTTTCACATGAAACACCTGAGTACAAATGAGATCTCTGTGAATGCACTGAGCTTTTATACCCTGTGTAGCGATACTACCGCCATCTGTATATGTGCATGTCACTATCTCATTACTTTTGCCACCTGAGTGTGGAACAATTAGCACAAAAATTGCAAACGCAGTCAAAATGCCACTTCTCATAAGGGACACCAGCTCCACACCAAATCCATCCAACAGATTAACAATGAGAATTGGTCTGCCAGTCAGCCTTGATGTGGTTTTATAGGCGGTTTCCTATAACCAACTAGATGAATAAAGGGCTGCTCCCAAGCCCCGGCTTAGATGCGCGATTCACAAACGTTCAGTAAAACTTCCGCTCACATTCACATGAGTAACATTAACGCAGATGTTGCGGTGCACATATTCTGTCCCAGAGGTCACGGGGTGGTGACAGGAAGGCCATCCGCCTTCTTTTAAAATAAACCATGTCAAATCTATAGCTAACCATGTCAACCTTCTACGAATGTGGGACAAAAGCACAAGAAAAAGAAGAAGATCAGCACAAAATAGTAACCCCTTGCAGAGAGCACCACAACGCGACCTCTCACTACCACTGCTGGCTGGCTACTCCCTACTGCTCAGTCTGTCTGTGGTAAACTTTCTTCTCTATAAAAGCAGTTTCCCAAAACGGAACGTGACAAGGCCACCTGTTACCCCTACCTCAAGATTGCCCGCCAGCTCTGCCTTCTGCACCTTTTGCGTTGCAGAAAAGATGTTCACCAAATGGAAATGACAAGGTGAAAAGCTTGGCCTCCATAAGGCCTAATAGCTTTTTTCGTCCTTACACAAGATATTATACAAGTTAGGGAGGAGGTCAATTGTACATAAATGATTTGTTTTATATTCTTAATTCTATATCAATAATTTATCATGCATTCACCATTCTAATTAAACTTTTATAAAATTACTTGATAAGCATGTCAGATCTCAAAAAACATTACATACATGGACATTAAAACTGTTCTGTTGTAATCTGACAGTTACCAAAAACTGCTTCTTGCATCCACAAAGAACTGCAACGTTAGTCCACAAACTACTATACTTGACACAGCCACGTAAAGTTTAAGAAACCATCGCTGGTAACACGAGAAGCCGTGGTCTAGAGGAATTTCGAGTAATGCCATAGTCCATGGCAATGAACCAACTGGCGCCAATGAGGCAGAACGTCGCAATAGGAGGATACGTTCTGTCATCGTTGTAACCATGCACTATGAAGTAACAAGAGTAATTCAGAGTGCAAGGAGCTCATTCAGGAAGCTGACAAAGCTGTTGGAGCTAGCCATCGCCTTAGAAGAGTAGAGTTGAGCATCTTTACAGTTCGGGCTGACTCCTCGAGAGGAGCAAAACAAATGCGGTCAGCGATACCCAATGGTGACAACTGGGTACAACGGCCTGCTGCCTTTTGCAGGGTGGTGGTGCTGCTGTTGGAGGAGTACTGGTCAGCACTCTCATAAATATCTCCCTAAACAAATACACATTCTCAGTCAGTCTCAGTTGCTCTCGTATAACCTCAGTCTGCTGATGTCCACCAACGAGAAGGCACCTATGGTGGCCTACTGCCTACTCATCTAGCAGGCTACAAGCTTTTATGGAAGTGCAAGTTGCAAGTCCGACCTTGGGGACTTGACCACTGTTAGCCGCAGTGCCAGAGTTTATCCTGACTCTGATGTGGTGTACTTAGTGCCTTTCGTCCAGTGGGTCCAGTGCTGCCCTTCAAAATGAGCCTCGAAACATGCAGCTTCTCTTCTGCCATCGGAAAGGACGAGTGGACCTCCCTACTGCCTGCTTCTGGTCCTGTGGGCTGGCATGATCTGGTGCATACCAGTGCGCACCATGCTGTAATGCTTTGGTCGCTGCTAAGCCATGCAGCAGACATGTGGAGGAAACACATTACTCGTGATGACTGGGTGTTGTGTGACGTCCTTAGGTTAGTTAGGTTTAAGTAGTTCTAAGTTCTAGGGGACTGATGACCATAGATGTTAAGTCCCTTAGTGCTCAGAGCCATTTGAACCATTTTTGAAACACATTACTGCCTCAGCGCGCAGCCGCTTGTCAGCCCCTGATGTCAATCGCTACCACTATGCGGATCACGCACTGACAGCATTCGCCAACTGGGTACATGCTGCGACTGGGCTATGAGCTCTACCTGCCTGGAGCGACGCCCCAACCTCTGTTGTACTATAAAAATAAAGATTCATGTCGTCAGACGCTGTTTCTCGCCGATGCCTCTAACGTCAGAAGTATTAGCTGAAATATCGCCACCCACCACCCTTGGAAAACGTGGTTCGACTGCTACATGTTTACAGTTTCATCAGCATACAGTAGTATATATATATATATAATCGCTATACCAAGAAGAAATGCAGATTATAAACGGGTATTCATTGGACAAATATATTATACTAGAACTGATATGTGATTACATTTTCACGCAATTTGGGTGCATACATCCTGAGAAATCAGTACCCAGAACAACCACCTCTGGCCGTAATAACGGCCTTGATACGCCTGGGTATTGAGTCAAACAGATCTTGGATGGCGTGTACATGTACGGCTGCCCACGCAGCTTCAACACGATACCACAGTTCATCAAGATTAGTGACTCGCGTATTGTGACGAGCCAGTTGCTCGGCCACCATTGACCAGACGTTTTCAATTGGTGAGAGATCTGGAGAATGTGCTGGCCAGGGCAGCAGTCGAACATTTTCTGTATCCAGAGAAGCCCGTACAGGACCTGCAACATGCGGTCGTGCATTATCGTGCTGAAATGTAGGGTTTTACAGGGATCGAATGAAGGGTAGAGCCACGGGTCGTAACACATCTGAAACTGTTCAAAGTGCCGCCAATACGAACAAGAGGTGACCGAGATGTGTAACCAATGGCACCCCATACCATCACGCCCTGTGATATGCCAGTATGGCGATGACGAATACACGCTTCCAAAGTGCGTTCATCGCGATGTCGCCAAACACGGATGCGACCATCATGATGCTCTAAACAGAACCTGGATTCATCCGAAAAAATGACGTTTTGCCATTCGTGCACCCAGATTCGTCGTTGAGTATACCATCGCAGGCGCTCCTGTCTGTGATGCTGCGTCAAGGGTAACCGCAGACATGGTCTCCGAGCTGATAGTCCATGCTGCTGCAAACGTCGTCGAAGTGTTCGCGCAGATGGTTGTTGTCTTGCAAACGTCCCCATCTGTTGACTCAGGGATCGAGACGTGGCTGCACGATCCGTTACAGCCATGCGGATAAGATGCCTGTCATCTCGACTGCTAGTGATACGAGGTCGTTGGGATCCAGCACGGCGTTCCGTATTACCCTCCTGTACCCACCGATTCTATATTCTGCTAACAGTCATTGGATCTCGACGAACGGGAGCAGCAATGTCGCGATACGATAAACAGCAATCGCGATAGGCTACAATCCGAACTTTATCAAAGTCGGAAACGAGATGGTACGCATTTCTCCTCCTTACACGAGGCATCACAACAACGTTCCACCAGGCAACGCCGGTCAACTGCTGTTTGTGTATGAGAAATCGGTTGGAAACTTTCCTCATGTCAGCACGTTGTAGGTGTCGCCACCGGCGCCAATCTTGTGTGAATGCTTTGAAAAGCTAATCATTTGCATATCACAGCATCTTCTTCCTGTCGGTTAACTTTCGCTTCTGTAGCACGTCATCTTCGTGGTGTAGCAATTTTAATGGCCAGTAGTGTGTGTGTGTGTGTGTTCGTGTGTGTGTGTGTGTGTGTGTGTGTGTGTGTGTGTGTGTGTGTGTGTGTGTTTCACTGCAAAGGTCATGGAGAAACAATGGGTTGTTTCGCCAGATGTCTAATTGCAGTTGTATGTACAGTATGAGGACGCGAATGTGAACTTTTTCTATGTGTGTTACTTTGTGGTATCGAATCGGAATTGCATTTTGGTTTGAGTGAGGGGTATGACTCATTATACATAAATATGTGATAATGAGAAACATGAGCAGCCATTCAGGCAGAACTTCATGTTGTATGAGGGGTAGTCAAATGAAAGCCGAACACCAGCCAAAACGGGACCATGGAATGGTGCTATTCAAAAGTAGGCTAATTACCCCAAATGTTAAATATTTATGTCACTGGCATGTGACACGATCAATTCCTGTTTTGTAGAACGCAGTTGGCTACTTCCAGACTCACAACCGTGCATACTTTTGCACTTCCACGTCTGATTGAAACCGAAATAATCGTATATGTTTTCTTCAGTTTACCAAAGATGTGAAAATCACATGGTTAAAGTTCCAGGCTGTATGTAGGATGTTGCAGTATTTCCCAAGCGAATCGCTGAAATGTAGCCTCCGTCCGATTGGCAGTATGATGGCAGGCATTATCGTGCAACAGAATGTTTCTGTCCGACAGCATTTCTGGGCAGTTTGGCTTTATGCCGCGTCGCAGTTTCTGCAAAGTGTGTTTATAATGCGACGAACTGATTATGGTTCGTCAAGGAATTCAATGAGTAGAGAGTCCCTTCCTGTCGAAAAGTAAGAAGAGTGGTGTAGAATTACCAGCTCTGGCGCCATATGAAAAAGTGGAGTCTGAAGTGTCAGTGGTTCTAGACAAAGTGTAGGTTAAACTAAAGTAAATGAATAAGTGAATAGCAGCATGCGTGATATAATTTAGGTGCAGTAGTATCTGCGCCAACGTGTGATTATGGTTGTTTTTTTAAGACCAAGGAACCTGAGCCAGACGTGGAGGAGAGCATTTGTACATGTACTACTGATGTTTGTGTCTTACAGAGTGGAACTGCAACCAGTAATTTTATTGTAGATATTACAGGGATGCACAGGAAGCTATTGATGATGTTAGATGCGCTGCGAATGTTGTGGGTGATTAAATAGTACAGTCGCATTTATTCTGAAGGAAGTAGACTCTTTGCCACCGGAAACGGCACCACCTCCTCAGAAGGGAGGAGGGAAGAAAAGAAGGAGAAAAAAGCTTGTAAGGCTTACTACCGAGCCGACAGGACTGAATTGTTTCAAGAACGCAAGCCCGAGGATCAAATTTGACGATATTTGCAATGTTACAAGTAATGAGCGTAGGACAAAAACATCATGTAATTATTCTTGAACGCACAGTTATACTCAAAAGACATTGTTTTAGCCGAAGGAGGCAGCTGAAAATGCTATACGTCGCAAGGTTTACCAATGATGAAGGTGGTGTCACCTAAACAGAGTACAGTATCGTTAAGATTCAATGCGTAAGATAAAGTGTAAAAACTACAAGGATGCTGGCTTTAATAAAGAAGGGTATGAAAAGAGTGAAATTGCAAGGCTTTGTCAATCTGTGATTAGCTTTAAAGTCAAAGAAGTAATTAGAAATACCAACCACTATGTTAAGTGTGTTAGTAACGTAAGTATTTGTTGTGTAAACATAGATTTAAGGATGTGTGTTTTGAGAAAACATAATGGAAACTTTTGTCAGGGGCGAAGTTCCGGAGCATGTTTGTACCAAAACAGCGAGTTACCAAACCACCAGACAGATAAAGGAAGATGCCGAATGGAAGAAATAACTAAACGGAACCCTTTTCTGTGGAAGGAAGAGATTCTGCAGTTTTATTTTTCTGGTTCAGAATGTTAGGTTAATGTCTGTCTGCGGAAATAAGAGAAGTTGAAGCGGTAACCAGTAGCAAGTAAGGAATAGTCAAGTAAGATAGAAGTAAAACAAACTTGGAAAATCAAGAAGAGTAAGTGAGGTGGTTAATTGTATAAAGTTTTTGAGAATTTTTTAAGATGAGAGAATGGGAGGAAACGACTGTAATAGTTTTTAAATGATGACTCAGTGGAAATATTTTCCTGTGGGGACGCAAGACAGTTCTCTGAATTATCTACAAAAAATGCAAAGTCATGCGATGTATCAATACACAATTTTGTTTGTGGAAGAAACAGCATTTACAAAAAATGGACAAGTCAATCTTCGTAATATGCACCTATCGTCAGTTGAAGATAGACGATGACTCAAAAAAGTGGATAAAACAACGCTCTGGATGTATCAACGTTTGGTGCGCTGTTTTCAAGAGCAGTGTCATTGGTTACTGTTTGATTGGTAAGAATCTAAATACATTGAAGTGTTTCCAGTTCCTATGAGATGCCGCTGCTGCAGTTAAGACATCCCACTGGACATAAGGTAATCACTGTGGTACCAACATAACCGATGTCTCTCCCATTCCAAACATGTAATGACAGACCCTCTTCAAAGAACATTTACAGAGCATTGGAATGGTCGTTCAGGAAACGCTAAATGGTCTGTACACCCACCGAACCTACCACTTCTGTATTTTTCAACTGTGACGAAAATTAAAATAAGGGATCAATTGGGAAACACTGATGTGTCCTGAAGGTATGCAATCCCTTGTAACATTGGCTTGTTCCGCCGTTAACTCTAGAACAAATTCTTTTATGTCTGCCTGGAGTGGCAAACATAAGTTGGGATTGGTAGCAGGACGTGACCGGAGTGTGACGTAAGATCTGATGGCCGAGAAAAGATTAGTCTCAAAGTAAGGAGCCAGCGATCAGGAAGATTACTTATATTTTTCCTCCACACTGAAGCACGCACCGCCTATTGCTCTCATAGCAAGTAGCTACATAATTAAGTTCACAATACAATTCACAAATCCACAATGCAATCCAAATCGTAACTAAGTTCTAAGCCCAAGGTTGTCACATAAAATCTATACAATAAGACTTCGATATTAACACAGCTAGCGAGAAAGAGCGAGTGGCCGTGGCGTCAGTTCTGTGCTCCCGTTATGTCTTGTGGCCATAGAGGGAGCTGCAGGCAAGATCTATTGAATGGCGCGACGTCTTCAGCCGGAGATAACGCCATGAACCTCCGGCGGCCGCGACGTGAAGCTAAGACCGACCACCGCGCATGTGCGGCCGGGCTGAACGACGGCACGGCGCGCGTGATTCGGTTAGGTGCGCGGAAATAACAAATTCAACGTGCAGTAATCTCCAGAATCACTTTATAGTGCGTGGCATTACTCAAGGTCAACATTTTGAGCACTTAGTATGACAGCCGTGATAATAAATACACGAACCGCACCTGAGTTACGTGTTTGCTAAAATTTGGTATAATTGAGCAGACGGTTGGGGGACCTTTCTACCTGGAGTCGGAGCAATTGTTTGCGGCACTGTTATCTTGTTACTATTTGATCAAGTCCCATACACGTTATGTCGCTGAAGTTCTCTTAGAAGCTTCCTTCAAAGGAGAAAATACACTGACGGAAAAAACCGCAATACCAAGACGGATTTGTGCGACATAAACTAAAGATTGTGGAAGTTGGGAATGTGGGTCTCACGGGAAGCGTGCAAGGGATAAGTCCCTGCAGTCGCGCTGTTCATCTGTGTCCTCGGTGGCTCAGATGGCTGCCGGCACGGTAGCTCAGCGTGTTCGGTCAGAGGGTTAGCTGCCCTCTGTAATAAAAAAAAAAAAAACTGAGTTAATCGATCAACAACGAACTTAAACGGATGTCTTATCTTACAACGTCCGCCACGAGCAGATGCAACGAACGAAAGCGGACAAAAAGAGATTTAAAAAAAAAAGATGGATAGAGCGTCTGCCACGTAAGCAGGAGATTCCGGGTTCGAGTCCCGTCGGGGGCACAAATTTTCGGCTGTCCACATCGAGGTATATCAACAACACCTGTTGGCAGTTAAGGGTTTCAATTAGTTATCATTTATTCTAGAGAAGCTGCACGGTCATCAACGGTATCGGTTCTTTCGAGAACAATTACTATCTTCATATAAACTAAAGTTAGTAGGCGTGTTTCTATATCTGAAAAATGCGGTCTATTCAAATTTCGCACCAGTCGCACAAGAGTGGCTTACTTTAAATACAGGCGGTAACAGTCGTGAGCATTAGTTGCCTTTGAGATTGGACGCGGTGAGTTTATGTTAATCAAGAATGCCTGTAAGGTAACGAAGACGTCATTATCAACACACAGTGTTTCAACGAGGTCGTGTAATAGGACTACGAGGAGTTGGACGTTCCCTTTTGTGATACTACAGGAAGACCTGCCAGGAATGTAGCCTCTGTATACAATAGCTGGCAGCGGTGGTCACGGGATTGTATGGTCGCAAGAAGACCGGGCTCCAGATGGCCGCGTGACGCTACCAAAAGGGAAGATAATTGTGCTCGGCGTATGGCTCTGAAGCAGCAATCTGGGCAGCAGTTGGTACCACAGTGACGTAACGAACTCTTACAAACCGGCTACTCCAAGGACAGCTCCGAGCCAGACGACCTGTAGCTTGCACTCAACCGAACGCAAACCACTGCCATTTGAGACTTCAGTGGTGTCAAGCGAGAGTTCATTAGAGGGCAGAGTGGAAGTCTGTTGTGTTTCCTGATAAAAGCTGGTTCTCCCTTGGTGCCAGTTACGGCCATGTTGGTTATAAGAAGGCCAGCTGAGGAGCTGCAACCAACCTGTCTGCATGCTGGACCTATACCTGGAGTCATCGTTTGGGGTGCGATTTCGTATGACAGCAAGAACACTCCTGCGGTTATCCCACGCACCCTAACTGCATAAACGTACGCCAAGCTGGTGATTCACCTGTCGTGCAGCCATTCACGAACAGGGGAAGTTTTCCAACGGGATAACGCTCGCCCACATACCGCTGTTGGACCCCAACATGCTCTACAGAGTGTCAGCATGTTGCTTTGGTTTGCCCAATCACTCCAGATAGGCACATAAGGGACATCATCGGACGGCAACACCAGCGCCATCCACAAACAGCATTGACTGTTCCTCTATTGACTGACCATGTGCTACAGGAGGGAACTCCATCCCATAAACTGATACAGCACCTATACAACACAATACATGCACGTCTGCATGTTTGCATACAATAGTTTGGCGGTTACGTCGGTCATTAATGTACTAGCATTCCATATTTGCATGGTTACTCTCGCACTTATATTAACCTGTGATTTAGCAATGTTAACCACTTAAATACCTTACCTAGACAAATATATACCCGAAATTTCATTACTCTACATTAACTAACTTTTGATGTTGCGAGTCTTTTTCTTTTAGTATTGTTGCAGAAGAAGCTTAGTAGCACCGTGGTGTGGCGATTTTGATACTAAACTGTTGCTTGGAGGGTCGTCAGTTCAAAACTCACCTGGACTGTATAATTTTAATTTCTATATACGGTTCGAATACATTCTAGAAGTGTCCAAAAATGTCAAGAATCATTGTACTGGAATGTTCTGTAGCTGTATATACTATATGTGTTATGGTCGGAGGCAGTTCGCTCCGCGCTCTTGTATGTGCAAATGCTGAATAAACCTTCGTTAAGTGAAGTTAGTGGTCATCATTCATCTATTCATCTAATTACACCTTCTTCTACGTGAGATTATTCTGGTGGAGACGCTGGGTATCGGAACTTGTGATAGCGCACATTACCGACGACACAGTGGCTCCCATCAGGCCACGACAGAGCCGCCGTGTATGTGGTGAGAAACCCGAGTTCGAGCCATATTCAACAGATCGCAATCTACCGGAGACTGATGAAGAAGAAGAGCACGTTACGATGACAGCAACTGTATGCCACCACATGAGACATCCTTCCGGGTTCTCTGGTGACGATGGCCAAGATCCAAACAAGTGGCTGAAGGTATATGAGCGTATAGCCAAATTTAACAAATAAGATGACGCCGTGTGTTTGGTTAACGTATTTTTCTACTTGGAAGGCACTGCCAATCAATGGTGTGAGAACAACGAGGAGAAGTTCACAAGCTGGGAAGTATTCCAGGCGGAACTGGGCAAGTATTTTGGTGACACACAACTACAGAAGTGCAAGGCTAAAGATAAATTAAAGTGCAGGGCACAGTGTCCAGGAGAAACTACAGCATCCCACATTGAAGATGTCTTGGAGCTGTGTAAAATAGAGGATCCTGAAATGAAGGAGAAAGATAAGGTTGCACATCCCATGAAGGGTGTTGCTGAGGACATGTATCAAGCCCTACTCCTGAAGGTTTCGACAGCAGACGACTTCATAAAATGGTGTCAGTATATCGAGACAATGCATCAAAAAATAATTACACGCAAGATGTTTGAATGGCTTCCAAACGTCGTATCGGTGCCTGTGTTGGAGGAGGCAACTGATTTCAGAAGTGTTCTTCGTCAGATAGTGAGAGAGGAAGCTCATAAGGCACTTGGATTGCACGACGAGCAAAAAACCGAGACGCTTCAAGAGATCTTAAGGGAGGAAGTGGAACAGACATTGAGCCCATTCTCTCGTCCTTCATTTCCCTTTAAAACGGTAAAAAAGTCGAGATCCAAGCGGAGTAACGTTCCTACAAAGCCGCATGAGGAACCTGTTTGTTCAACAAGGAAGACTGTCTGGAGGGCCCAGGATAACCAACCAGTATATTTCCTCCGTGGACGACCAAGACATGTGGTACGCTATTGTCGAGAAAGGCGGCGGATATTTGATGACGCCCGCGCCAGAAGACAGCAGACCGCACATAGCGACGCCAATTCTGGGACGAAGGTGAACAAGAAGATGTGGGTGCAGGACGACGTAGGTCACCACTACCGCCGCAAGCTAGCTACTGGAGAGAACGCACCCCAACACGGTGATCGAAGTCTCCATCGCCATTTAGAAGCTCCACACCAATCACCAAGCCGCCATAACCAGGAAAACTAAAGGGTGTGACCTTCCTTGGAGGTGAGGCCGCCGAAGAGAAAAATCCTCCGGCATCGATCTCTACAAAAATGATAGGAAACTACGTCGATACCCTTGTGGATGGCCGACTATCACAAGCTCTTGTGGACTCTAGAGCATCATATCCAGTCATTTCGGAGAAGTAGCGTCGCCAGTTGCAGAAAACCGTGTTCGTCGACAGTAAAACATCTCTGCTGAAGGTGGCTAATAGGAAATATGTAAAACCTACAGGAAGATGTATCATTCGTGTGGATATAAGGGACCATAAACAGCCCTCAGAATTCATCGTCTTACAAGAGTGTAGTCATGACGTCATTCTCGGATGGGAATTTTTGAAAGCTTCTCAGGCAATTATAGATTGTGGTCGCTCGAAGATTATGCTACACGAGATGAGATACTACAGACAGGAAGATGCGCATCCAAGTGTCTGGAGACTATGTGTGATGGATGAAGTGATCATTCCTGCAGTCAGCGCTAGAAAGGTAGCTGTCACGTGTCATGCCATGCATCAACCCTTGGATCTTTTAGTGGAATGTAAGATAAGCATAAAACTGAAGAATAACTTGGTCATCCCAGCCTCTGTCGTCTCGTTTAAGAACGGATTCGGTGAACTGCGGATAGTTAACTGTCGCCGAGAACCGCAGATCATTTAAAAACGCATGTGCAAAGCAAACGCTGAGCCGTTAATTGAAGAACAGCTGAGCGTCTTATAAACCTCCCATGCCGAGTCTGTGGGCGAAATTAGCGTTACCACTACGAGACAAGATCTTCTAGCTCGACTATCACCATATCTCACTAAGGAACAACAGAAGAAGCTATTTGCCATTCTTCAAGAGTTCTCTGAATGCTTCAATCCACAGGTGAAGAGCAAGTTAGACAAATCGACGGTGAAGCACCGGATTAGAACTGGAGACCATCAACCAATAAGCCAGAGGGCATACCATACGTCAGCAACGGAACGTCGAATAACTCGCGACGAGGTAGAGAAAGTGACCAAGAAGGATATCATTCAGCCTTCACAGAGCCAATGGTCGTCCCCAGTGGTCCTCGTCAGGAAGAAGGATGGCAGTTGGCGCTTTTGTGTTGATTACAGGAAGCTTAATAAGATAACTAAAAGGGATGTTTACCCTCTTCCAAGAATTGACGATACACTAGATTGTCTGAAGGGAGCAAAGTTTTTCTCAACCATGGACCTGTAATCAGGATACTGGCAAATCAAAGTAGTTGAGGCTGATCGTAAGAAAACTGCATTCATCACCCCTGAGGGCCTGTGCGAGTTTAAGGTAATGCCGTTTGGTTTGTGTAATGCACCAGCAACTTTTGAAATCAAAATACTTGGACACCTTGTGTCAAACAAAGGTGTGCGGCCAGACCAAGAAAAAGTGAGATCTATAACGGAATTTCCTATTCCTAAAAGAACTAGAGATGTGAGAAGCTTCCTCGGATTATGTTCTTATTACCATCGTTTTATCAAAGACTTTTGTATCAAAGCCAGGCCACTCCAAGAGTTGTTAAAATCTGATGCTAAATTTATCTGGGGTGCTGCTCAACAAGATTTTTTCGATGTGTTGCGAAATGCTCTGACGACTGACCCTGTAATTGGTCTGTATGATGAAAGAACGCCTACAGAACTACACACAGATGCCAGCAGTTGTGGGATCGGTGCTATTCTGGTGCAAATTTCGGATGGAAACGAGAAGGTTATAGCCTATGCTTCTAGGACACTTACAAAATCCGAGAAAAACTACTCAACTACAGAAAGAGAATGTCTTGCTGTGGCAAATTTTGACAGTATCTCTATGGAAGGCCATTCAAGGTTGTTCCAGACCATCATGCACTTTGTTGGTTGGCAGGTATTAAGGATCCAAACAGGACGATTCGCCAGGTGGGCACGACGTCTTCAAGAGTATGATATTACCATAGTGTACAAAAGTGGAAGAATCTCTCTGCTGGGCAGAAGGATGCCAAGATATCTGAAATAATGCTTGCCTTAAATCGGTCAGAGGATGTGAAAGGACAATTTAAAGTAGTTAATGGATTACTTTGCAAGAAAATCTTTGATCCGTTTGGAAAGAGGTGGCTACCAGTAACTCTCTAAACACATGCGCTTAGATGTTCTACAGAAATTCCATGACACACCTGAGGCCGGACATTTAGGATTTATTAAGACATTTGATAGGATCCACAAGAGATTTTTCTGGCCAGGTTTATGCAGGAGTGTCCATCACTATGTGTCGCACTGTCGAGAGCGCCACAGGAGAAAGGCAGTTCCTCAGAAACCACCTGGCCAACTCATACGAACTCCACCAGAGCGAAACGGCTTTCCAGCGTGTTGGGATTGACCTCCTCGGACGATTTCCAACGTCTGCTAGTGGCAATAGATGGATTACTGTTTGCACTGATTATCTGACACATTATGCCATTATAAAAGCCGTGGAAGCAGCCGAAGCATCCGAGGTAGCCAAATTCATCGTGGAAGACATTGTATTAAAACACGGTGCCTCAAGGTCGTCAATTACGGATCGAGGGAAAGTTTTTCTGTCGAGTCTTGTGACAGAGATAAACCGTCGATGCAACATTACTCGTCACATGACGACTGCCTACCATCCGCAAACTAACGGGCTTACTAAACGACCTTGGCCGACATGCTATCAATGTTCGTCAGTGTTGAGCAGAGCAACTGGGATGAGGTGCTACCTTTCATCACGTTTGCCTACAACACCGCCAAACAAGACTCCACAGGATTCACATTCTAGAAGTATCCACATTATTCCTGATGCATGGGTGTGAGGCGACGACGACGATGGACACTGTGTTTCCGTTACATCCTGATGACGTGGACGACGACTACATCAGCCAGGTGTTAACCAGAGCTGAGTAAGCTCGACAGTTAGCAGGACTCCGCATGCTGCAGGCTCAAGAAAACGATCGCCGAAGGTATGACATGAGCCACCGCCCTGTTGTGTACCAACCTTGTGACCTCGTCTGGATCTTCACTCCTGTTTGGAAGGTTGGTCTCTCTGAGAAGCTCCTCAGGCGCTACTTTGGACCTTATAAAGTTGTAAGACAGTTCTCTGATGTTACTTATGAAGTTGAAGATTTCGACCCCGACACAAGACGACGAAAGATCAGAGATACAGTCCACGTCCTTCTAATGAAGCCCTATAAGGATCCTGCAACCCATGGTAAATTCGAAGCTCCAGCGACAGGCAACAAACGGAAAGGTGACGAAGAGCGTAGCGGCAAAAGAAGTTCTTAGAAGATCACCGCCAAGGTGAGAATCAGTCATCAGGAGTCGGAGTATGCAGGCCCAGGACTCGTTCTCGAACTAGGACGACGTAACAACTAGACGCTGTTCGCTTAAGGAAGGAACAATGTCGCAGAAGAAACTGAGTAGCACTGTGGTGTATTGGTTATGATACTAACCTGTTGCATGGAGAGTCGTGGACTGTTCAATTTTTATTTCTATATTCGGTTCGAATACATTCTAGAAGTATCCACAAATGTCAAGAATCATTGTACTGGAATGTTCTTTAGCTGCATATATATACTGTATGTGTTATGGTCGGAGGCAGTTCGCTCCGCGCTCTTGTGTGTGCAAATGCTGAATAAACCTTTGTTAAGTGAAGTTAGTGGTCGTCATTCATCTAATTGCACGTGACAGTATATTATTTCCATTAGAAAAAGAAGATATATTCATTCATTCATTCTAGATATACCGTATTTGGGGTTGCCTGCTTTAGCTGCCTCACCTTGTACATAAAGTGGCATCTGGAAAGCCGACAGACTACCAGCACTGGAGCTGCATTAGTCGACTAAGTTCATTAGATATTTACTTGTAATTTTGATACAATATTCTGAACAATTCTTGCATAACAAGTGGTAGTGAGCTAGAAAATTTAATTTTCCACTGCAAAAAGGTGATATTACAATTAAATTACGATTTTCCTCATCTTTTGCTTTGTGAGAAAGCTGCCTCTTTCTCCCTTAGCCACTAGTACAGAAAAGAGATTTTCACGTGATCGATGACTCACTTTGTGCTACTTCGACTATAGCCATAGATTCAAATATCGCTGGAAAAGTGTATTGAAACTCAGATGTTACTCCTCCTCCTCTACTGTAATTCAAAACGGCCACAACGAAATTAATATGGTAACGGAATCGTAGGAAACCCTTGAGCTCATGTTAAGAGCCAAACTGCCACTTTCAATTTTGAAGCAAAGTCTTTGAGGTTGGTAACTGGTTAGTTTTGTTTTGAACGTTTTGCACAAGTTTCTTATATTGTTCTTTTGGAAGCCTTTTTCGATTTCTAAAAGTTGGGCATTTTTCGTAGTTTCTTTTAGTCTGTCGGATCAATTTAGATGTATCTTTTCTTATAGCTAGTAAAGTGTTGCAACATTGTTGGTAGTTTTTCTTACCGTGAGCGAAAGGTGTCTCAACTGTTGGAAAAAATGTCAGCTGCGATAGAAACATGCCTGGGGTGGAGTTCATAGTACGTAACATCCTTGTTGTGCCACTAGATGCAAAATATTATCTGTTCACATTGTCGCTATTCGAAGAGGTTTCTTTTGTTAGGGCTAAGGCACTAATTCTTTTTTGAAAAGTTAACATAAAAGCATCGTAATTAGTCGTCAGTAACATTATTGCATAGAAATGTTCAGTGAGTTAACTAATGATATTGAAGTTGACTTTTAGTTGTTTTGAATTACATTATGTAGTACTCCTAGACCAAAGTTCTGACTGTAGTCAATTGAATGCAAATGTCGTAGTTCATCACATATGTCAATTATTGAGACTTCTTGAATGTGGAAAATCATTGATGCCAGAAAACAATATGTCATCTACACCTGCATCTACGTGGATACTCTGCAAATCACATTTAAGTGTCTGACAGAGGGTTCATTGAACCTCCTTCACAATTCTCTGTTATTCCAATCTCGTATAGCGCGCGGAAAGAATGAACACCTATATTTTTCCGAAGAGCTCTGATTTCCCTTATTTTATCGTGGTGATTGTTTCTCCCTATAGAGGTCGGAGTCAACAAAATATTTTCGCGTTTGGAGAAGAAAGTTGGTGATTGGAATTTCGTGAGAAGATTCCGTCTCAACGAAAAACGCCTTTCTTTTAATGATGTCCAGCTCAAATCCTGTATTATTTCAGTGACACTCTCTTCCATATTTCGCGATAATACAAAACGTGCTGCCTTCCTTTGAATTTCTTCGATGTACTCCGTCAGCCCCATCTGGTAATGATCCCACACAGCGCAGCAGTATTCTAAGAGAGGACGGACAAGCGTAGTATAGACAGTCTCCGTAGTAGATCTGTTACATTTTCTATGTGTCCTGCCAATAAAACTCAATCTTTTGGTTAGCCTTCCCCACAACATTTTCTGTGTTGCTTCCAATTTAAATTGTTCGTAATTGTAATTCCTAGCTATTTAGTTGAATTTATGGCCTTTAGATTTGGCTGATTTATCGTGTAACCGAAGTTTAACGAATTCCTTTTGGCACTCATGTGGATGACATCACACTTTTCGTTATTCAGGGTCAACTGTCAATTTTCGCACCATTCAGCTATATTTTCTAAATCGTTTTGCAATTTGTTTTGATCTCCTAATGACTTTATTAGTCGATAAACGACAGCCTCATATGCAAACAACCTAAGAGGCTCCTCAGATTGTCTCCCAAATCGCTTATATAGATAAGGAACAGCAAAGGGCAAAACACTACCCTAGGGAACGCATGAAATCACTTCTGTTTTATTCGATGACTTTCAGTCAGTTACTACGAACTGTAACTTCTCTGACAGGAAATCGCAAATCCAGTCACATAACTGAGACTATATTCCATAAGCACGCAATTTTACTACGAGCCGCTTGTGTGGTACAGTGTCAAAAGCCTTCCGGAAATGCAGCAATACGGAATTGATCTGAAATCCCTTGTCAACAGCACTCAGCACTTCATGTGAATAAAGAGCTAGCTGTGTTTCACAGGAACGATGTTTTCTAAACCCATGTTGACTTTGTGTCAATAGACCGTTTCCTTTGAGGTAATTCATAATGTTCGAACACAATATATGTTCTAAAATCCTGCTGCATATCGACGTTAACGATATGAGCCTGTAATTTAGTGGATTACTCCCACAGCCTTTCTTGAATATTGGTGTGCCCTGTGCAACTTTCCAGTCTTGGGGTACGGATCTTTCGTCGAGCGAACGGTTGTATATGATTGCTAAGTATGGAGCTAATGCATCAGCATACTCCGAAAGGAACCTAATTGGTATACAGTCTGGACCAGAGGACTTGCTTTTATTAAGTGATTTGAGTTGCTTCACTACTCCGAGGATATTTACTACTACGTTACTCATGTTGGCAGCTGTTATCGATTCGACTTCTGGAATATTTACTTTGTCTTCTTTTGTGAAGGCTGTGTTTAGTAACTCTGCTTTAGCAGCACTGCCTTCGATAGTATATCTATTGCTATCACGAAGAGAAGGCACTGATTGGTTCTTGCAGCTTACATACTTCATATACGGCCAGAATGTCTTTTGATTTTCTGCCAGGTTTCGAGACAAAGTTTCACGGTGTAAACTGTTATAAGCTTCTCTCATTGAAGTCCGCGCTGAATTTCGAACTTCTGTAAAATATCGCCAATATTGTGGATTTTGCGACTGTTTAAATTTGGCATGTTTGTTTTGTTGTTTCTGCAACAGTGTTCTGACCCGTTTGGTGTACCAAGGAGGATCGGCTCCGTCGTTTGTTAGTTTATTTGTTATAAATCTCTCAATTCCTGCCGATACTATTTCTCTGAATTCAAGCCACATCTGGTCTACACTTATATTATTAATTTCGAAGGAGTGGAGATTGTCTTTCAGGAATGCGTCAAGTGAATTTTTATCTGCTTTTTTGAATAGGTATATTTTTCGTTTGTTTTTGGAGGATTTAGGGGTTACAATATTCAGTCCCGCTACAACAACCCTATGTTCACTAATCCCTGTATCCGTTCTGATGCTCGTTATTAACTCAGTATTATTTGTTGCTAAGAAGTCAAGTGTGTTTTCACAACCGTTTACTATTGCAGGGGCTCATGAACTAATTGCTAGAAATAATTTTCAGAGAATGTGTTTAGCACAATTTCGGATGATGTTTTATGCATACCTCCGGAATTAAACATGTATTTTAGCCAACATATCTAGGGTAAATTAAAGTCACCACCAACTATAATTGTATGAGTCTAGTACGTATTTGAAATCGAACTCAAGGTTTCTTTCAACCTTTCAGCAACCGTATCATCTGAACTGGGAGGTCGGTAAAAGGATCCAATTATTATTTTATTCCGGTTGCCAACAATGACCTCTGCTCATACTAACTCACAGGAAGTATCTGCTTCAATTTCGCGACAAGTTGAACTTCTTCTGACAGCAACAAAGACGCCAACGCCAACCGTGTTTAGCCTATCCTTTCGGAACTGCGTTAGATCCTTCGTAAAAATTTTGGTTGAGCTTATCTCCGGCTTTAGCGAGCTTTCAATGCCTGTAACGATTTGAACATCAGTGCTTTCTATTAGCGCTTAGATCTCTGGTACTTTCCCAACACAGCTACGACAATTTACAACTGTTATACCATTGGTTCCTGTTTCTACGTTCTTCCTATGTTCGGCCTGCACCATTTGTGACTGAAGCCCTTCTTGTGTTTTCCCGAGACCCTCTAACCTAAAAATCGCACAGTCCACGCCACACAGCCCCTGCTACCCATGTAGCCGCCTCTTGCGTATAGCGGGCTCCTGCCCTATTCAGTAGAACCCGAAATCCAATAACTCTTTGGCGCAAGTCGAGGAATCTGCAGCCTACACGGTCACAGAACCGTCTGAGCCTCTGATTCACATCCTCCACTCAGCTCTGTACCAGAGGTCTGCAATCGGTCTAGTCGACTATGCTGCAAATGGTCAGCTCTGCTTTCATCTTGTGAGCAAGACTGACAGCCTTTACCACTTCTGTTAGCCACTCGAAACCAGAGAGAATCTCTTCTGATCAAAAGTGACACACATCATTGGAACCGACGTGAGCAACCACCTGCTGGCTGCACCCTGTGTTCTTCATGGCACGCAGGAGGACCCGTTCCACATCTGGAATGACTCAACCCGGTATGCACACCGAGTGCACATTTGTTTTCTTTCCCTTTTTGGCAGCCATGTCCATAACATTGGAGCTCCCAACTATCAATAATCCCAACCTCTGTGATTGTCCGGATCTTGCTGGCTGAGAGGTTTCCTCTGAAATAGGACAGGTGACAGAATCTAGCTCAGCGACAGTGTCAGCACAGACAGCACATGGAACCTATTTGTCAGACAAACCAGGGAGGCCTTGCGTGCGGCCGCCTGGGAAGTCTTTCGCCGCCTGATACGCCCCGGGGCGACCTCCCACTCGACCACAGGTGAGGGGGCAACCTCAGTGCATGCAGTAACTTGGCTGGCCACCGGTGAGGACCGATCAGAGAACTCGGACATGCTGGACGTGCGTTGAATCCCCACGGCCGGCCCACAACAGTGGGCAGCCTCAAGCTGTGAAACCGATTAGATTAGATCAGATTAGATTAATACTAGTTCCATGGATCATGTATATGATAGTTCGTAATGATGTGGAACGAGTCAAATTTTCCAATACATGACATAATTAAGTTAATTTAACAACATATTTAAGTTAATATAGCAACTTTTTTATTTTTTGTGTTTTTTTTATTTTTTTTATAATTTTTTGTTTCTTTTTTTTCTTAATTTACATCTAAAAATACCTCTATGGAGTAGAAGGAGTTGTCATTCAGAAATTCTTTTAATTTCTTCTTAAATACTTGTTGGTTATCTGCCAGACTTTTGATACTATTTGGTAAGTGACCAAAGACTTTAGTGGCAGTATAAGTCACCCCTTTCTGTGCCAAAGTTAGATTTAATTTTGAATAGTTAAGATCATCCTTTCTCCTAGTATTGTAGTTATGCACACTGCTATTACTTTTGAATTGGGTTTGGTTGTTAATAACAAATTTCATAAGAGAGTATATATACTGAGAAGCTACTGTGAATATCCCTAGATCCTTAAATAAATGTCTGCAGGATGATCTTGGGTGGACTCCAGCTATTATTCTGATTACACGCTTTTGTGCAATAAATACTTTATTCCTCAGTGATGAATTACCCCAAAATATGGTGCCATATGAAAGCAATGAGTGAAAATAGGCGTAGTAAGGTAATTTACTAAGATGTTTATCACCAAAATTTGCAATGACCCTTATTGCATAAGTAGCTGAGCTCAAACGTTTCAGCAGATCATCAATGTGTTTCTTCCAATTTAATCTCTCATCAATTGACACACCTAAAAATTTGGAATATTCTACCTTAGCTATATGCTTCTGATTAAGGTCTATATTTATTAATGGCGTCACACCATTCACTGTACGGAACTGTATGTACTGTGTCTTATCAAAATTCAGTGAGAGTCCGTTTACAAGGAACCACTTAGTAATTTTCTGAAAGACAGTATTGACAATTTCATTAGTTAATTCTTGTTTATCAGGTGTGATTACTATACTTGTATCATCAGCAAAGAGAACTAACTTTGCCTCTTCATGAATATAGGATGGCAAGTCATTAATATATATTAAGAACAACAAAGGACCCAAGACTGACCCTTGTGGAACCCCATTCTTGATAGTTCCCCAGTTTGAGGAATGTGCTGTTCTTTGCATATTATGAGAACTGCTTATTTCAACTTTCTGCACTCGTTCAGTTAGGTACGAATTGAACCATTTGTGCACTGTCCCACTCATGCCACAATATTTGAGCTTGTCTAGCAGAATTTCATGATTTACACAATCAAAAGCCTTTGAGAGATCACAAAAAATCCCAATGGGTGGTGTTCGGTTATTCAGATCATTCAAAATTTGATTGGTGAAAGCATATATGGCATTTTCTGTTGAAAAACCTTTCTGGAAACCAAACTGACATTTTGTTAGTACTTCATTTTTACAGATATGTGAAGCTACTTTTGAATAATTACTTTCTCAAAAATTTTGGAAAAACGTGTTAGAAGGGAGATTGGACGGTAATTGTTGACATCAGATCGATCCCCCTTTTTATGCAAAGGTATAACAATAGCATATTTCAGTCTATCAGGGAAAATGCCCTGTTCCAGAGAGCTATTACACAGGTGGCTGAGAATCTTACTTATCTGTTGAGAACAAGCCTTTAGTATTTTGCTGGAAATGCCATCAATTCCCTGTGAGTTTTTGCTTTTAAGCAAGTTTATTATTTTCCTAATTTCAGAGGGAGAAGTGGGTGAGATTTCAATTGTATGTAATTGCATAGGTATGGCCTCTTCCATGAACAGCCTAGCATCTTCTAACGAACACATGGATCCTACTATATCCACAACATTTAGAAAATGAGTATTAAAAATATTTTCAATTTCTGACTTTTTGTTCATAAAGTTTTCATTCAATTTGATGGTAATACTGTCTTCCTGTGCTCTTGGTTGACCTGTTTCTCTTTTAATAATATTCCAAATTGTTTTAATTTTACTATCAGAGATGCTGGTTTCAGACATGATACACATATTTCTGGATTTTTTAATAACTTTTCTTAATATAACACAATAGTTTTTATGATGTTTGATAGTTTCTGGGTCACTACTCTTTCTTGCTGTCAGATACATTTCCCTTTTCCGGTTACAAGGTATTTTTATACCCTTAGTAAGCCATGGTTTGTTACAAGGTTTCTTACGAGTATATTTAACTATTTTCTTGGGGAAGCAGTTTTCAAATGCATTTACAAAAATGTCACGAAATAAATTATATTTTAAATTGGCACCAGGTTCACGGTACACCTCACCCCAGTCTAACTGCTGTAGGCTTCCCTGAAATTTGCAATTGTTAAATCGTTGACTGAACGTACTACTTTGGAGGACTGTTTAGTATTGCTGAATGGAGCTATGTCATATATTGTAACTATCTGTGCACCATGATCAGAAAGACCATTCTCAACAGGCTGAGCATTTATCTGGTTAAACTTATCTTG
The DNA here is from genome assembly GCF_023898315.1 of Schistocerca nitens. Lineage (NCBI taxonomy): Eukaryota > Metazoa > Arthropoda > Insecta > Orthoptera > Acrididae > Schistocerca > Schistocerca nitens. The sequence goes on from NC_064618.1 coordinate 547,990,337, forward strand.
GTCTATAAAGAAGTTATCTATCAATGAGCTGCTATCCTTTACCACCCGAGTAGGAAAATCAATAACGGGTGTCAAATTGAAAGAACCGAGTAATACTTCAAGGTCATTCTTCCTATTACCCTCTTTCAGAGAATATACATTGAAGTCCCCACAAATAATAATTTGCTTCCCCCTGTCTGACAGATAGCACAACAAGGAGTCCACATTTTTCAGAAATAGATGAAAATTTCCTGATGGGGACCTATATACAGTTACAATTATAAATGTGCCTTTATTTAATTTAAGCTCACAGGCGCATGCTTCTATATGTTTCTCTACACAAAACTTTTTTATTTCTATACTTTTTGTACAATGATAACTTTTGACATATATGGCAACTCCTCCTTTCTCCATATTTTCTCTCATTACATGTGCAGAGAGCTTATATCCACTTACATTTACCTTATCCATATCAGTAACAATGTGATGCTCAGACAGGCATAGTATATCTATTTCATCCTCAGCTTCTAAATCTTCTAAACAAACCAGAAGCTCATCTATTTTATTCTTTAAACTCCCAATATTTTGATGACATATACTTACATTATTTTTAATTAAATATCATAGCCTGAAGCTGAGAGCGAAGTGTCACCAACTCGGCTCGCATCTGCACACAACAGTCACAGTCCTTGTCCATACTAAAGACCGTGGAAAACTAAACTACGCAAGTAAACAGACTATCGGCACGAGCTGCTCAACTATACGATAGACTCTGACAAAAACGCAGGAACTGTGTCTAATAAATTTAATACACAGTGATTCAAAAACCTAACTACCGAAGCACTCAGGTGAAACTAAATAATTCGCCCCTGATTTGGAACTTGTAATATGTCACAAAATCGGTTTGCTTTCCGACGCAAACGAAGCCGTGAGAACTGTGGCTATTAGTTATTAAAGAAACACGCAGAAAGTCAAGAAAGTAAACTATTAAAGTTGGTAATATTATAAAATTCGCTCCTGGTTAGGAACTCGTAAAAGTCACAAAATCGGTTATTTCCCTGTTGCTGCTTGTGTCTTGGCCAGCTACTGCTACCTGACTGGACATAAATGTTTAACAACTTTCCACTTGTGATGTTATTTTATAACGCTCTGTCAAGACTGGAGTAAGCAAAATCACAACAAATACTAGAACTTCAAATAAGAAAATGACACTTTATACTCGTACATACTCTCATAGCAACCAGGTTCTATCAGACTGATACATTATCAGACATCCGGAATACGGTTAAAAAATAAAAGGAACTGTTGGCTCGAACTCCCGACTTTTCATCTACATTGTACGATGTTTACCTCTAAACCACTAGCAGATACAGCAGTGTACTGTGCAGCTTGAGCAGAAAGCAGCACTTCCTCCAGATACTTCAGCATCTTACAGTGTTGTCAGATTAGGCAGATGGCTGGACTTAGAATTCTGAGGCACAGGCAGTTTTATTGTCACCATAAGTGGGGTAGTCAGATTTAGTCTCTTCAGTAGCCAGCCAGCGGACAGGTTTTATTTTTATGACTGCGTATTATTCGGTGTACTGCAGCAAACACAGTGAACCGAGAACTGTATTAACAGGTGCATTTCCTTGTCTGGGATCACACCTTTGGCTTGAAACTGAGGAGGATTTTGGGTATTGTAGCTGAAAAGTAAAGCACCAACTTCCTTTCTTATGTTGTGGCTGGCTAGAATTAGCTGATCCATCATTGCAATCAGCACTATCCTCAGAGACAACTGCAAACAACACCTTTGCCTCTCCAACATGGACTCCAAAAAGCAAAACCGTTGGCCCACCTCTCAGCCTGTCAGCAGGTATAAACCTACTGCATTGCCCATACCTGTGCCTCAACATCACTATGACCTCGAAAATCAATGCAAACTGCAGTGGTCCACATATATACCTTCATAGAGCAGACTGGAAGAAGATCGGTGCAGACTCTCTACCACCAGCCAGGCAAACTGTTCCGTCTGTCTCATGTGAGCCATGCCTGATTATCAAGCCCCAACTGGTAGATCAATCTGTCATGTGCCCCACCAGCAGTCTCAGGAACAGGTAACCCAGATTGGTGGGGCTCCTAGCGCCACTCCGCTCTGATTTTATTGTTCCAAGCGTAAATCAGATCATTAATGACCCTAAGGGCTGACAAATGGGAGGCGCACAGAGGAGGAGGGGGGGGGAGTAACTTAATATCATTTTCTAGCATGGATATCGATGCAGATGGGAAGTCGAAAATACCATGTTCAATTGGCCTCTTATCATGCCAGACTATCACAGTTATAGTAATGAAGTGCATGGTTACAACCACTAACCAGTGGGGCAAAGTAAATGCAAGTACCATGTGGCTGATATTCAGTTTGCAATGCCCTATGGATCTCTTTTATTCACCACACTGCTCACATATAATGACTCTGCAGGGAGATATCACTGAAAAAAATAATGTTGTTTATCCCATCATGGATATTGAACAGCAATTTTTGTATCAAAGTAAGTAAGCCAATAATATGCAGCCAGTGGCAATCATGAAACATCCCATGGTGGCCACTACCAGAAAAATTACTTGGTGTAATTTGAATTTCTTACTGTTAGTATCAACGTCCATTGCAACAGAGGTGTCAGTTATATTGCGAGTGAAACAGAAAAGGAAATGACTTGTAATAGTACAGAGTACCCTCTGCCAAGCACCATACGGTGGCTTGCAGAGTGTAGATGTAGATGTAGAAAGAAAGGTAGGAAAATCTTTTGCTGTATTTGTTTGGGGATGACCTTGTATTGCCCATCTTCAAATAATTCTTGCTGTCTGAAAGCAACAACTCAGTGATGAAGTTGTACTACATTATGCTCTGATGGTAGTTTTTACATCATGTTCTCATTGACCAGCTTCATTCATAACAGTGACACAAATTGGCAGAGACTTCAACAAGAATGACACATTTTATCAGGAATTTAGTTAGCTTATGCAAGAGAATAACTGCAGAGATCAAAAAAGTGGAGGACTCTGTAAACTGTATAGATTAATTTTCAAATTTTGAAGACATCATGTTCTGGTATGAGACAAGAAACATGTAACTTTAAGAGAAATACAACTCACATAACGACCATTAAGAAATTATAGCTTATACAGAGGGTTAACTACAATCTTTCTCAACAGGCACCGGCCACAAATCGAACAGGATGGCATAAAATGATTCTGGTACACCCTGCCCCACCACCACGTACCCTACAGTAGCTTGAGGAATATAAATGTACATGTACATGAAGATACCTGTATACTGCGTTGTTGAGGCATTGCACTAGCTTTTCTTGTACTGAATTAAACATTCTTACAGATCAGTGATAACTCTTGGAGCTCTGACACTTTAGCAATGACCAACATACATCAGATGCTACATTAATTAATGATAGTAGACAATGGCACATTCATCCAAGAAGGCCTGACTCATAAGTTGTTTTAATCAAAACAAGGTATCATGTCAGACAGAACTGTACCATATAGCTGATTTGCAGTAAAAGCTGTAGCTCAGGAAAGTTAAAAACTCTAAGAATGCAATTAATTTTGATGAATTCCAATGCTTTACATGTCTTTGGCGCATAATTTAGCAATAAAAAAATTCAGAAATACGTCTATGTAGACACCAGGATACTACAACAAAAAGTCAGCATACTTACTATGTGGTCTGTTTTGTGCTGGTTGACCTTCTGGTTGTGAAAGGCTTCTGAAACTGGTGGTTTGAAGAAAAAAGATTTGATAAATTCTATCAATTACATTTCTTACATGAAAGACTTAATTCACATAAAATAAATATATTATTATAAACATAGAGAGAAACAAAATTAAGTAAAGTGTATGATGAAAACTTTATATTAAAGCACACCTTCTATTAAGACCAGTTGTAATGTAGATGTGATAAATAAAATATACAGGTACAAAATGGTAAATGAATGGAATGAAGTATTAGTCCCACATAAATAACAGTTTCATACACATCGTATGCAGGCTGCAGATTGCATATTACCATAATCTTAGAATATTACACCTATGGAGACTGTGTCCTGGATAACAATTTCAATATTGTCCCCACTCCATGAGGTACAATTCAGATCTGTACCATTCTTAGAGGCAGTTGAAGTAGTACTGTATATCTTTTTGGAAGATATGCTGTTTCCATCTATCATGACAGTTAGTCAATGTCAATAGTGTAGATGAGACAAGATGCCATCTTACCATCTGAAATATGGTCAATTGGAGGGAAGTGACACACACTTCCAATAGTGTAAATAATTTATGAGATAAAGGTAAAAACTCACTGAATAATAGAGTCAATGAGACATTAAAAGGCACATGTACAAGATGAGAACGTTACTAGCTATTGGACACATTTTATCTGGAGTACACACACACACACACACACACACACACACACACACACACACGCGCGCGCGCGCGCGCGCACACACACACACACGTTTCTGTCCTGTTGGAAGAGTTCATTTCCCTGAAATACGGATGGCAAGAGAATGGTCTGGATAATACACTGCTTATGTCCCAGCCCTCTGATGCAGCATCAACAAGCACTAGACATCAGGTTTCGTGGTGTGCTATTACTCATCAGACTGTTACGCTGCTGCCTGACATCCTCTAGTGGTTGCCTTAATCCTAGACAAAGTCACTCCCACACTATAAATGTCAGTGTTTACAAGTTTGCTCACATTGTTACACAATATTTCACTACACCATGGGGGATGGGATGCATGGCAATGAGATGTCAGAAGAATTGGCAAGTGGCATCCGCCCACACAGTCTAGTTCCCAGAACAGCCACCACTCTAGGTACAACACAATATGTCCTAACTGGCCCTGCACTCACCATATTTGGCATTGTTTCTTTGTATGGTTCATGGGTTCAGGCATGAATATGTATATTATTGCCATCCAGAGAAATGACTACAGCACTTTCCTTGGACCACTGACACTAACAGTTTTACCCCGTTTGCATACCGTATACATTCATGCATAATTCATATGAATCTTTTGCCTCTACTATAATTTATCAGCGAGATAGGCAAGTATGGTGTTTCTATATCACATCTAAAGTAATGTTAGTTTTTGATTTTGTAGTAATTTAATATGAACACTTAACTAAAAGGTCTACAGGGTGGGCATAAGTTAACTTCCACTACTTGAGCCAATGCAGAAGGAAAATTATTTACCATATAGGTACCCAATTTTACAGGAATGATAGTAAGATGGCGTGCAGTAGGATTTGTGTTGTTAGTAGTGTTAGTTTCATAACTTGATGTTAGGTGTTGATACTGATATGGTGATGTAGAGTTTAAGCACAGTCATAAGTGCGCATTACGGTTGTGGGAGGTCAACATGGGCCTGGATAAGGTGAGCAGTGCTTCTCTACTGTTGCTCTTCACAGATATTAACATATTAAAAGAATATGAAGAGGTCCTCTCCCAACACCAGGCTTGAAGAACAAAATCTGGAATTTCAATTTAACTGGTCATTTGGGAATTGCTCCTGGGAGAATCCAACAGCGAATTGTGCCACAAATAGTTCAAGGATTTACTGTTTCCAAAGCTGACAGTGCTGGGTGCAATATTTAATTTCAAGCTGTGCACAGGCTGTATCATGACAGCTGAATATTCCATGATCTACCATTAGAAAAGTGGTCTGAACAATTGTGAAATGGTATCTGAAAAACCTCAAATTACTTACCAGCTTTTGCCACATGATGCAGGCATTCAACTAGACTTTGCTCTTACATTTCTTGCAAGGGTTGAAGTTGATTACTTGTGACCTTAGAAAATTTTCTGAAGTGATGAATCACACTTTACACTCACTGGGACAGTGAACATTTATAACTGTCTCATATAGGGATTGTCACTGCCAATGAACACTCATGAAGTTCTCCTGCGTAGTTAACATGTTGCTGTGTGGTGTGCCTTCATGGCACAATTCATAGTTGCTCCATTTTTCTTTGAGGAACTTGGACCCAGTGGACCAAGGACATGTAGCATGAATGGCACACATTACTGTAACCTGCTTCATTCACCAATGTGTGATCCCTGCTCTGTGGGAGACAGGTGTTTTGAACTAAACTCTTTTGGTACATGATGGAACTCCACCTTACATTGCTTGTGAGGCCACTCTGTTTCTCCGTAACAAATTTAGAGACAGCCAAATCATTGACTGATCACTCCAAACTGCATGGCCATCAAGATCATCAGATTTGAGCCCATGTGATTTCTGTCTGAAGGACAGATTTTATCACTGGGACATTAACACACATTGGAGGTTGAAGAAGAGCATAACAAGGGAGGCAGCCAACATCCCAGCTGGAGATGTAGCAGTAGAGCAATCTCTAGTGCAGTTCCAGGTTGTTGTGGATGCACATGGTCATCAAATTAAGCAATGCTTGTAAGATGTAACATAAATATGATACACAATAAACAAATTTGTCACTGTCATGTGGAAAGTAAAATGTGTCTCTTTCAGTGTTTTATTCGTTATTTCTCTTCTGCATGTTCTTACAAATGTTTGCTCAAAGTTTTATTTTCCTACAGAGACTCTCGTTTTTCATGGGGTCCTCTCAAGTGGTAGGAGGTTAAATTACACCCACCCTGAACCTTACAAAATTCGGAACATCAATCAAGATTAGTCTATACTGTTCCTCACAATGCTGAAGATGACAAAACATCCTTAATTCGTTCCACAATACAAGCTATTTCTGTCTGTTAATATTGATAATTTTCAGCTGTAGTGATTTGGGAGCTCAGAGAATGTGTTATTTTTCCATTATATTCATCGAACCAATCTTATCCATGCTAGCTTGATAAGTGGCTCGATTATCATCTTTGAAGAAACAAAACTGCAGTGCACTGAATGCAGTGGGCCCGTAAAATTAATTCACAGACCTTTTCATTTGTGTCTGAAGGGCAACTTCGGTATCACACTAAGAAAATAGACCTAACTGAGGAAAAGGGTGAGGAGACCCATCTCCATACTAACATTTTAGGTAGTTAAAACCAAATAGAAAACAAACTCTTGCTACAAGGTAGTATCCATGAGAGGAGCACTTTCAGATGGCTACAAGAGTGTTTAGACTCAAGGTTCTATATAAAAAGTACAGTGGAGCCTTACTTATCTGGCCCTCATTAATCTGGATATTCAGTTCATCTGGACTGATTTTTTAATACAGTAACTGTTCTGTATTTGACACTCCAGATTAATAGCAGCAAAAATCAAAGGTGCCAATCATTATACTTAAATTTAGCCTGGCATGGTATCAGTTAACAAGTTAACACTGAGTTGTACAATACTTCATTTCCCCCATTTGTTGTGAGTGTAAATTCATTTAAAAAGAAAGAAGGTTGCACTGTCTGAGGACAAAAAATTAGATGCACTATGGCCAGCCAGTTATGAGTCAACTGAATCAGATTTTGCAATGAATAAAGAAACTCATGGCAATATTGACCTTGTGAAGTTTGTTGAAGTATTTGCAAACATTCCAGGATGCTCACATGTAGGTGTTAATGATGTCAAAGAGAATGTGATTTCTGATGAAAAGATTTAGCTCGTTCATCAGCGGTAATGGTGATACTCATGATTAGAGCACAATTTTTATGTAATTTCAGCATATACTGAAGTGCCAAACAAACTGGCATAGATATGTATGTTCAAATACGTAGATATGTAAACAATCAGAATACAGCACTGTGGTCCACAACATCTATGTAACAGAACAAGTGTCTGGCGTAGTTGTTCGGTTAGTTGCTGTCACTACAATGGCAGGTTACCAAGATTCAAGTTTGAATATGGTGTTATAGTCAGTGCACAAGCAATAGGACTCAGCATTTCCAAGGTAGCATTTCCAAGGTAGCGATGAAGTGGGGATTTTACCACACCATCATTTCACGAGTGTACCCTGAATATCTGTAATCTGGTAAAACATCAAATCTCTGCCATCACTGTGGTCAGAAAAAGACCCCGCAAGAATGGGACCAATGGCAACTGAAGAGAATTGTTCAACATGACAGCAGTGAAAACCTTCTGCAAATTGTTGCTTATTTCAATGCTCGGCCATCAACAACTGTCAGCCTGCAAACCATTCAACCAAACGTCATTGATATGGGCTTTCAGAGGTGAAGGCCCACTCGTGTACCCTTGATGACTGCACGATACAAAGCTTTACGCCTCACCTGGGCCCATCAACACCAACATTGGACTGTTGATGACTGGGTACATGTTGCCTGGTTAGACAAGCCTCATTTCAAATTGTATTGAGCAGATGGACATGTATGGGTGTGGAGGCAACCTCATGAATCCATGGACTCTGCATGTTAGCAGGGGACTCTTCAAGCTGGTGGAGACTCTATAATGGTGTGGAGCTTGTGCAGTTGGAGTGATATAGGACCCCTGATACATGTAGATATTCCTCAGACAGGTGACACATACGTAAGCATCCTGTCTGATCACGTGTATTCATTCATATCCACTGTGCATTCCGATGGACTTGGGCAATTCCAGTAGGACAATGCGACAAAACACACATCCAGAATTGCTACAGAGTGGCTCCAGGAACACTCTTCTGAATTTAAACATTTCCACTGGCCTCCAAACTCCCAAGACATGAACATTATTGAGCGTATCTGGGATGTCTTGCAACATGCTGTTCAGAAGAGATCTCAACGCCCTCGTACTCTTATGGGTTTATGGATAGCCCTCCAAGATTCATGACGTCAGTTTTCTCCAGCACTACTTCAGACATTAGTCGAGTCTATGCCACATTGTGTTGTGGCACTTCTGCATGCGCACAGAGGTTCTACACTATATTAAGCAAGTGTACTAGATTCTTTGACTCTTCAGTACACATAACATGTAAATATTTATGTAATTACAATGGGTAAAATATGTTAGATAATTTGTACCAGTAGTATCACAAATATGTTTTATGAAGTATTTGATATGGAACAATAGTTTCAACTAAAATAAATATTTGAATTACACCATATGTTGTTATACTATCTTAATATGCATTTAAATATTCTGGAAACCTGAAAAGTATATTTTACATTGCCCACTTCTTCATTTTCCATGTTTATACTGTGCTAATAATACATCACAATTTTTGGTGACAACCGTTTTCTGAAATACCCAACTTCACTGAAATTACTAAGGTACCCTTAAATCTAAGACACAATGAACAACCAGTTACTTCTCTAAATTCTCTACAGTCACAAAATGTTGTGGATCAGAAAGAGTGCTTTTGTAGAAGGAAGATCATCTCTCACATCACAGACATTGATGGTGCAAATTTTTGGAGCTGAAATGTTCTCACAGGGATGTCCACTAAAATGTCTTCTCCCTGCCACCATTCTCCCCCCCCCTTCCCCCTTCCCCCTTCCCCCTCCCAATGAGGATATTGCAAATAGTAGTAAAACACAGCCTGGATTTCTAGACAAAACAGCACCAAAACCTGTCCAACATTGCCCCTAATGTCAGACTATGTGGAACTCCTAATGACTCTAAAATAGTGCTCAATAAGTGAAAATTTTGCGGATAACAAAAGATACTATTAAAGGGCTAAACACTTCAAGATTTAAAAAAAGTAGCTATGACCTTCAGAAGCCAGAAACAGATAGGCCATACATTAAATGAAATGCAGTTTGTATAATTCATTGTAGTTGGTAAGACAATAAGTTAAATTGAGTCAACACATCAAATAATCAGCAAGCTCACTTACTCTTAAAGAATTATTTTTCTATGATGGCTTGATAGCTATATTATTTTGCATATTTTCATGCCCTATTATCTAACAGAATTATCTCCCCAGGTGAGGAAGATAAATTAACTGATGTATTGAGTCAGCAAAAATAATTATTATTAATCCTCTGTAAAGTAAGGAAACACAAATCTTGCACAGGTCTCTTCAAAAAACTTAAAATTTTGACATTAAGGAACGAAATCCAAAAGCACATTATGTGCTTTGTGCAGCACATTCTTCGAATTTAGTCTGCACTAGTGCTGCAAACTGTTGTCGGGAAGCATGTTCATTTTTGAATGTTGTGCAAAACCTTTATAAATTTTTCTCTGCTTCTACACAGCGCTGGGATAAACTTCTTTCTTTCATGAAACCAGGAATCAAAAACGTAAAACGTTTATAAAAAACATATTCGTCAGCAAGAGAGGAAGCGTGTGTACATCTATATGAAAACTGTCCTCACACAAATTACCAATAATACGTTTGGAAAACCACTTGTGCAAAATGAGGCTTCAGATTCATTGAATCAACTCAACAGACTAGAAACAGTATTCATGATAACAGTTTTGAAGGACAACGCCTGAGATTTAATAGTGTAAATCTGAAATTGCAAAGTGTAAATATTGATACTAAAATAGTGCATGAATTATATGAATCATTTGTAGGATTTATTGCATCTATTCGTGGCATGTTCGCTTATTATGAAAATAAATCCATGGAGAGTGTGACTGATATAGACTATGAATGAACCTATAAAAGATCACGAAAACGCATACTCCATGATGATGAAGAAGCAGAGTCTGAAGAAGTTTTTCTGACTGGAAGGGAGTCGAAACATTAGTACTGGGGCAAGGCGGGTTCTGCCCCAAAGTACCGTTATCCAAGATGGTGACGATGACGTCATCCAAGATGGCGGCGATGACGTCATTCAAGATGTCGGATTTTGGTGGGAAGTTTGAATTTTGGCAGGAAGAAAATCAATTCGGCTACCCCCACTAACGTAACCCCCCCCTCCCCCTCCCAATGGCGGGAAATTCAAATTCCAACATGATACTGCATCACACCTAGGAAAATGGTTGGAAAATGGACTTATCTTTATTATGTAACCAGTTTCATATAGGTAAGAAAAGGGGGCTACTATACTTTCAACTACCTAGTTTCAACTACTTACCTATATTACATAAACGAAGATGGTGAGGGAAAACGATTCTACCTGCTCTGGGGTGCTCGGGAGAGTAACGATTGACTGCACTCTATTTATTTACGAACATTTTATTTAGGCATGGAGTATATTTATCACACTATCACAAAACAGCCACCCAGATGTGCCTGGGGTCATGTTGCACAGCCCACAGACATGCAAACGACTCCTAATTTCAGTGCACAATAGCAAACTGCTCCTAAATAATGCAGTACACATATCTGAAAACACGCTCAGTACTCATAAACTGTCCAAATAACGCGTGGCACAGCATACAGGACCGCTCGCAAAATAAAACAACAGACGCGCACAAGCACCCTCCACCACACCCTGTCCCCATGCGAAGTCACACACACATCAGCTGTCAAACCATACACAGGTCTCTGCTCGGCTTCCGCAAACACGAGGTAGCGACAGTTGCATTCATACTTCACACCTGTCAAATTCCTATCCAAATATGCGATCACCTAGACCCCGACGATGACGTGAGCGAAGCTGCCACTTGTCTCTGCCATTGAAGGCATAATAGCAGAGGACGTGTTGACACACACACGCACGTATAACCATACTTAACTACCCAGCATGGCTGTCGCCTCGCCGCAAAACGTCTGCTGCGTGACGACTCGCCATCTAAAACGTTCTCAGCGTTATAATAACATCGAATTCGCTATTCCCAACGCTCCTAAAGTCGTACCCTTCCAGCTCTTAACAAATGCAAACGTTCCCTCCTATATCCCACCACAATAAATCTAGCATTCTGATTGGCTCTTATCGAATTTACCCGCTGAATTAGTGATGCAGCCGGTATCAAAGCACGACCCTTTTTCTCTCCGATGCTTTCTGTGGTTATTTTGCACAGATCGCTAAACTGCACTGACAGTTAAACACGCAAAGTTGCCTACACATTATCAAATACATGTGAGATTCACAAGAATGTTGGAAGAGAAGAAGATATTTACCAGCGTAAAATTAAATATTACTATTGCTGCTACATTCTAACAACACACAATGTACAGTTAATGTCTCCTCTTGACGACTGCACCTCAGTATCTATAGCGCATATAACTTTCCACGTAAAAAATTGCTCACTGTTATCCAAGTACTCAATCTATACGTCCCTCACGATAGGACACACAGTCATCATCTCTAGTCATCCCATAACATAACCAATAATAACTTTACAATGCAATATATACGCAGTTTACACAGTGCAAACCACACGAACTTTAAAATACAATATATGCACATTTTACACAAACAGCGCAGTTATTTTTTATATCTGTACAACACCCGAAAAAATTATCGTATGCCAACACTCATACTACCTATATGTCACGATGCTCCCCCAGTCCTAGGGAAGCAATGTCATCCTGTTCTTTCTTTCTACAGACGCTACACTCAATGGTAATAGACAATTTTACACTGATCACCATTTTGCAGCAACAACTAAACATTGCAATGTTGTCTACAGGTCATCAAATACATACCTGGAGCATCAAACCAACCAGGGAATATATCACCGAGTACCGTCTCGATCTAGTAAACATGCAATTCATATCCCCCACCATACCAAATCATCCCCTTTACCGAAGTCACTCTCAGAACTGGTGTGCAAGGAGAGGCTCGTCTCGCCTCGGCACAAACGCATTACTGTTTGCGCTTTCTTGCTCGCATTTCTACAGATATCTCCAGACTCGTCGATTACAAGAACACCCATATTTTCGCTATAATATTATCCCATTTTAGCTGTACTTCTCGATATCAAGCACCACGCAGCATCCTGCCCATCACTCACGCAACATAATTGCGAACATATTATCTAGAAACCCGAAACTTTAGCTAAATGGAGCCTGCCCTTGACATCTCAATAACTAGAAACAAACAGACGATGCAACCCCGTGATAAAATGGGTGATTTTTGAGTCATTCGGCTAAGGAACGCAGTATGTGACCGGTATTTGCAACTCCCTCACGCCGCTAGATATTTATCCAGTATGTGTAACGTATTCTGTCTCGATACCATGTCAGAGGTTCCGTTATACACTACTGGCCATTAAAATTGCTACACCAAGAAGAAATGTAGATAATAAATGGGTATTCATTGGACATATATGTTATACTAGAACTGACATGTGATTACATTTTCACGGAATTTGGGGGCATAGATCCTGAGAAATCAGTACCCAGAACAACCACCTCTGGCCGTAATAACGGCCTTGATACACCAGGGCATTGAGTCAAACAGATCTTGGATGGCGTGTACAGGTACAGCTGCCCATGAAGTTTGAACACGAAACCACAGTTGATCAAGAGTACTGACTGGCGTATTGTGCCGAGCCAGTTGCTCGGCCACCATTGACGAGACGTTTTCAATTGGTGAGAGATCTGGAGAATGTGCTGGCCAGGGCAGCAGTCGAACATTTTCTGTATCCAGAAAGGCCCGTACAGGACCTGCAACATGCGGTCGTGCATTATACTGCTGAAATGTAGGGTTTCGCAGAGATCGAATGAAGGGTAGAGCCACGGGTCGTAACACATCTGAAATGTAACGTCCACTGTTCAAAGTGCCGTCAATGTGAACGAGAGGTGACCGAGAGGTGTAACCAATGGCACCCCATACCATCACGCCGGGTGATACGCCAGTATGGCAATGACGAATACACGCTTCCAATGTGCGTTCACCGCGATGTCGCCAAACACGGATGCGACGATCACGATGCTGTAAACAGAACCTGGATTCGTCCGAAAAAATGACATTTTGCCATTCGTGCACCCAGGTTCGTCGTTGAGTACACCATCGCAGACGCTCCTGTTTGAGATGCAGCGTCAAGGGTAACCGCAGCCATGGTCTCCGAGCTGATAGTCCAAGCTGCTGCAAACGTCGTCGAACTGTTCGTGCAGATGGTTGTTGTCTTGCAAACGTCCCCATCTGTTAACTCAGGGATCGCGACGTGGCTGCACTATCCGTTACAGCCATGCGGGTAAGGTGCCTGTCATCTCGACTGATAGTGATACGAGGCCGTTGGGATCCAGCACGGCGTTCCGTATTACCCTCCTGAACCCACCGATTCCATATTCTGCTAACAGTCATTGGATCTCGACCAACGCGAGCAGCAATGTCGCGATACGATAAACCGCAGTCGCGATAGGCTACAATCCGAACTTTATCAAATCCGGAAACGTGATGTTACGCATTTCTCCTCCTTACACGAGGCATCACAACAACCTTTCACCAGGCAATGCCGGTCAACTGCGGTTTGTGTATGAGAAATCGGTTGGAAACTTTCCTCATGTCAGCACGTTGTAGGTGTCGCCACCGGCGCCAACCTTGTGTGAATTCTCTGAAAAGCTAATCATTTGCATATCACAGAATCTTCTTCCTGTCGGTTAAGTTTCGCGTCTCTAGCACGTCATCTTCGTGGTGTAGCAATTTTAATGGCCAGTAGTGTATATCCACTGAGTTAAAGGCGATGACTGACTGACAATAATCACAAACAGTAGTAAATCGTATGCTTATTGAGGTCGTAAGAAATGTACACTAGCTTTTCACACCTCTAGTGTTACGCTATCCGCTAGAAATGATGTCCATGATTTGGAATCAGGGCCTCTCATTCAGCCACATAACTGCACTGGATCACAGCCACAAGTGAATCATATTTCAGGTGCTCTCATATCTCGAAACGAGTCATCTTTCTTGAACCTATCTGCTACAGTAAAAATCCAACATGGTCTTAGTCAGTCCCTACAGTCTGCAGCTTTGCGCATGTGATCATTCCATTTTAAGTCGGAACTGAGCAGAAGTCGGACAAAGCCATATACCCACATTCTGCAACCAGTCTAGAAACAGAGCGAACTGAGTTAGTGCGACAGGACCGTGTTTTGACCATTCGGCGGAAATGCGCGCATTGTGGTGCGTCCCACACTACATACAAGTACTACAGATCCACGTCCATTCAAATCTATCAGCGCAACATGCTATCATCGTTATTCTCAACCCCTAACAGAGTAAAATTAACAACTATAGAAGCTCAAATAACTTCATTCCCATAGAGAACTCGCATAGACGCCACTACTTGTGCGATGACGAATAGCTGCATTAGGGGTCCAGCGTGGAGAGAGAGGGAGAGAAAGAGAGATTTTGCAATGTTTCCCAGAATAGCACAGCGTGCAGCCCTCCAAGCATTCCTAACGGCATACTTCGTCCCTCACTGAATTTACCTGCCAAACTGCTGCTGCTACTGCTCCCTGTGTGGAACGAACCTATTAAAGACACACGTATTGATACGCTACAGAGGGTAGTTTAAAGTTTCATCACCTCTAGTCTAGGAGAATGATCGTATCGCACGTACTATACCGTAAAACGCAAGAAACGCCCCCTTTGGTCCTGTTTAGTTGTTTGAAACACTGTTTTTAACACACTTTCTACACTGCAAAACATTTCGTTTTTCTGCCATGACTTCGAGGCCTGCGCCAGGTTCTCAACTGACATTAAGAAGTTCTGATCCACGGGCTTTCGCAGGAAACTAGACGTTGCATGGTGTGAATCATGTTCTTAGGGCTGATACCATAACGTGTCACACATCGGATGATTTTAAATAAAAGACAGTTACAATGTAAAGAAACCGGAAGACTTTGCTCGCGTTGTGTATAGTCTCCAAATTCCACTTAGAATGTGATTCACGAGCTCTACATTTAGACTCATTTCTCACACTGACGGAATAGCTAATAACTCTACATTCCCTTTCGACTCATTCATCATACTGCATTCATGTACACGATCACTGTTTCGGTGCTATCCACTCCAGAAGGTATAGCCCAGCCGCCAAAACCCTCCCTCCAACTCGAACGAGGATTGTCGCTCAATCACTATTTCGTAACCAACAGCATGTCAGCATATGGATGGGATGGAAAAGACAGCATCGATGTAGTCTAATAATAAGCATCATAGTTGATAGTTTGAACAATTTTAACGCTTTTACACTAATTTCAACAGCGATCAATGGTGTGACAGCATGGCCCCCAATTTCAGTATCACAGCTAAACCACCCCTTTTATATCACTTTGCGAGTATGATTGCGAATGTGGATAGCTTACTGTGCAGTACGTACATTCATTGTTAATTCCCGAACACATACATGATCAGTGTACATCAGAAAACGCTCTACATATTTGTAACACCTCGAGCGTAGTACTTAATTTACGATCTATCTCAATGCTGATGGTAGGCACACAGCATTCTCACAGTCTTAGGGTAAAATTAGACATTGAACGACCCTCCCTCACAATGTCGTTGACCACCCGCCCTGCAGCACCATTACTGATTTAATCTGCAAGAGAACAAAAGTAGACCGTTAGATTCGACGTCTCGTGAATGAGTTAAGCTTGCCGAGTCCTGACCCATCCAAATACACAATATTTGTTAAGATGCGCCCATGTCGAGGAGGTTAGCACTCCTTATCGATGTATGTTAACATATTTGAAAGTGTCGTCATCTAATAGCAGACAGTTAAAAAGAACAAGAAATGCATGATTTTTATGCACAATGGAATTCCAGAAGGATGGAGTTTGACGCATTTTTATCTGAATCAACCAAGCTATCAATTTTAAATTATTATGCCAGAGTCTAGGGTCATTACTTGGAGGGTATAGGTAAGAGAGAATATAAACACACGCACTCCTAAGGCTACAACGTTCTGCACTTAAAACGGGCTATAATGTTAGATCGTTTCCGACCTATCGCTCGTATGGAATTTAGCGCTGTTAATATTCCAGTGTAAGAAATATGTATCGAGCGCATGACATACATCCTTCTTCCAGGTTTTTCTACGATAAACTGTGCTATCGAACCGTAAAATGAAATATCTGCTCCCTTAAAACATTGGCTCTATGTGATACTAGCACAATATAATTTTCCAGAGATGTAAAGTGTCCACTGTTAACTTCCGATCATGGTTCAGAAATTATACTATGCATGCCTGAGAACTATATAAAATGATCGTCAGTAACGGGGAATATCTCTTACAAGGAAACAGATAAACGCATAGCAGCAGCGTCCGACATGCGAAGATTAGAAGTCATTCCGCCACTAACTCTGTTAACAGCACATCTGTCAGGTAAATGTATTCATGAGAACAGCAATGCCTCACAAGCACCTATCGCTAACTTAGTTAAGAAGCTGTAGTCGCGATTTTACACTCAAGATGCGACAGGGGGATGGAGTTCACTGCACAAATCGAAGTTCGTTTAGAGGAATGTGTCACGCTTCATCACACATGAGATAAAAGTCTTCTGATGATAGGGAGATTTACCGTTAAAGTTCGTAAGTAGAGGGTGCTTTAAATCAGATACAGAACACGTGGCTGTATACGAGCCGAATGCAGGCTATTTCATGCGACTGATGCATCCTGACAGAACAGCGGAAAAACTGACCTATAGCAACTTCTCCCTCACTCTCTAGAATGCATCATCAGTCTACCATTAAATCGTACATCGGTACAGCTCCATCTCAATCGATCACCCTGTCCACTCTATGTTATCCTTTAATGCAGATGGATGTAAGTTTAGAGGCAGATGGTTCTCTGTCTTCCTGAAAAGCGTGAAATACAGTAGTCAACTTGCGTGTATCACTGGTACCTCAATAGACACAGTAGAATGCTACCTCGACGGAGAAAAAAGTGACTGCTTGCCTGATTCCCTTCGCTTCCATGTCGACGTGTTCTCGGATTCCTCCTGCTGGCGCATACTTGCCCCCACGTACAAACTGTTCACTCAAACGCTACCTCGGGCCTATTGCGGGTCCTGGGAGCCATCCACAACACATGCGTACGCACAGATATACAGAAAACAGAGCAACGCACCCCAAATGTGGGCGTGACTGGGTACAATGGAGCACAGTGCTATACTACGGCTCCCGATCAGTGCATTTGGACCAGGTGTTGACAGTTGTGCTACATTTACAAGCAGTTTTAGAACACTGAGTGATAGGTTATGTCATGATCGCATGGATAGATCTGATGTAAAAAAATCGATAGAATTGCGATAAATTAAGGGGAATAGGTATAACCTGACCGAATACACACCGAAATGCGGGGAAATTGAGGAAGTATTTGCGTATCTTCTGCTTCACGCGAAACACCTTGATTCAGCTCCAACAATCAGTAGTTTAGGCATTAGATTTTAGCATTCATATGGTCAAGTTCATTCAAAGGTCAAAAGTCTGGTTATTTCTGACAAAATTCAATCCACATTCAATAACGTTCTACTCAATTCTAAATTTAGCTTGGAAATATTGGTTGCAGCTCTAAATTAGATGGTATCACACTTTGTTTCCATAAGCTCAATAAGGGAGAAAACATTCATAGATGTGGAATGATCAACTTATGCATCAAGAAAGTGCAGCAGCTGTTAGGTATTGCATGAAATTATGAGTATGGTATCTTTAATCTATTAATTTTTTATTCAAAATGGTTCAAATGGCTCTGAGCACTATGGGACTTAACATCTGAGGTCATCAGTCCCCTAGAACTTAGAACTACTTAAACCTAACTAATCTAAGGACGTCACACACATCCATGCCCGAGGCAGGATTCGAACCTGCGACCGTAGCGGTCGCGCGGTTCCAGACTGAAGCGCCTAGAACCGCTCGGCCACACTGGCCGGCAATTGTTTATTCATCTACAGATAATTTTGCTATGATATTAGATACTTCAGTTCAATACAAAAATAAAACATAATTACCCCCCCCCCCCCCACACACACACACACACAGAGAGGGAGAGAGAGAGAGAAAGAGAGAGAGAGAGAGTTAAGCTGACATCATGGCTATAACAGTATTGTTATGTTTTAATAACATTCTTCACGCTATCCCTTTTGTCTGTCTGAAAAACC
This sequence comes from Schistocerca nitens, assembly GCF_023898315.1. NCBI lineage: Eukaryota > Metazoa > Arthropoda > Insecta > Orthoptera > Acrididae > Schistocerca > Schistocerca nitens. The sequence continues at coordinate 548,009,213 of NC_064618.1, forward strand.
AAGGCAGTATCTTTCCACGACGGACAGAGATGTTGAGGTCAAAGGTATAACATTATGTTAGTGTAATCAATCATAGATATGTGGCATAAGATTTTCTGTGCAAAATGCTTCATACTTTAAAAGTACGTTGCAGAATTAAATAATTATTTATGTATGTTACTATTTTGCCAACCTATAATTTGTGTTATTTAAATATTGTAGTTATTTTCTCAGTAGACTCTATTATGTAAGAAACAGTCTTAATTTCATTTTTAAAAATGTTGCTTATAGATACAGCTTTAATATTCTTAGATTATGGTGACCGGTACAACGTAAGCTGCCTATTCACATACCGGTTGATCAAAAAGTCAGTATAAATTTGAGAACTTAATAAACCACGGAATGATGTAGACAGAGAGGTAAAAATTGACACACATGCTTGGAATGACATGGGGTTTTATTAGAATAAAAAAAAGAAAGTTCACAAAATGTCCGACAGATGGCTCTGGATAGCAAAACGTCATGACTGCGCATGACAATCGTGTATAAAAGGAGCTGTAATGAGAGAGAGAATCAGATGCGCCAGCGGTCGCAGCATGTTGACGTTACCTGAAAAGGCGCTTTTAAATGTACATCTACATCTATACTATACAAGCCTCCTTATGGGTTGTAACAGAGGATTCTTTGTGTACCAGCGTCACTTCCCCCTTCTCTGTTCCAGTTATGGCTGGTTTGTGGGAAGAATGATCGTTGGTAAGCCTCTGTGTAAGCTCGAATCTCTGTGAACATATGTTTATGGTCTTTTTGCAAGAAATACACAGGAGGGAACAATATATTGCTTGACTCTTTTGAGAAGATACACTCTTGCAACATTACTAGGAGAACAATACCTTGATGCAGACCGCCTCTTTTTCAGTGTCTGCCTTTGGAGTTAGCTGAGCAAATCTATGACTCTTTTGCGCTTGCTAAATAAACCTTTAACAAAATGAGTTGCTGTGCCTTCGATCTTCTCTATTTTCTCAGTCAATCCTACATTGTACAGGTCACAGACTCAGGAGCAGTATTCAAGTATTGATCAAACGAGTGTTCTGTAAGCTACGTCCTTTGTGGATGGGCTGCAGTTTCAGAGAATTCTTCGAATGAGTCTCAGTCTGGCATCTGCCTTATCCACAATTAATTTTATGTGATCATTCCACTTCAAATCCCTTTATTGAATACTCCTAGATATTTTATGGAAGTAGGCCTTGTTTCCAGAGATTGTACTGCAATCATGTAATCATACAGTAAGGGGTCTTTCTATCTGTGCATAAGGAATACATTACAATTTTTATGTTGAGTGTCAACTGCCACTCCCTGCAGCAATCCGAAATTAGTTTAGTGTGATATTTGTTTTATCGACATATATTAACAGGGTGAGTAAAACACGAAGAATAACCAGTACCCCAGCAACACACAAAATTCTTTTTAAAAATCGTTTTATTTATATCAGGAAAAAAACCGTTGTTTTCTGCGCACACCGGACACAGTATGAAACACGGGATAAACAGTAATTTTTTTGCCGATTCTACCTACACATTGCAAAAAGATATTGCAACTACATGCCGAAATAACAGATAAAATGCGCCTGACACTCTTAAGAGGAAACCCAGTATTTATTACGGAAAGTACCGGTAATGGTCCTATAACATTCCATTGGTGTGAGCCCGAAGCCACTTTTACATCTTTGGACTACTCTCTGCTGAGAATGACATGCTGTCTTCTGTTTGCTAGAAACTCTTTAATACAATCACACAGTTAGTCCGATATTCTATATGCTTGTATTTCGTTCATATGGCAGCCGTGCAGATCTGTATATGTGCCTTCCAGAAGTTAAGGAACATAGCATCTATCCTGTGCACCTGTATCTACTACACGCTTGGTCTTGTGTACGAAAATAACGGGCTGGGTTACACATGATCGTTGTTTTTGGAACCCATTTTGATGCCTACGCAGGAGATTTTCTGCCTCCAGAAATGTGTTTTTGAGTCATCATCAGTCATCTGCCTGGTTTGATGCGGCCCTCCACGAATTCCTCTCCTGTGCCAACCTCTTCATCCTAAAAAATCGTTTTAGCTACCTACATCCTCAATTATTTGCTGGATGTATTCCAATCTCCATCTTCCTCTACAGCTTTTGCCTTCTACAGCTCCCTCTAGTACCATGGACGCCATTCTGTCATGCAGTGAAACATCTTGTAGTAACATCGGTAGAACATTATGTAGGAAATCAGCATACATTGCACCATTTAGATTTCCATCGATAAAATGAGGGCCAATTATCCTTCCTCCCATAAGGTCGCATTATACATTAAACCGCCAAGGTCGTTGATGTTCCATTTGTCGCAGCCATCGTTGATTTTCCGTTGCCAAATATTGCATATTATGCCGTTTTACGTTACCGCTGTTGGTGAATGACGCTTCGTCGCTAAATAGAACGTGTGCAAAAAATCTGTCATCGTCCCGTAATTTCTCTTGTGCCCAGTGGCAGAACTGTACACGACGTCCAAAGTCGTCGCCATGCAATTCCTGGTGCATAGAAATATGGTACGGGTGCAATCGATGTTGATGTAGCATTCTCAACACCGACGTTTTTGAGATTCCCGATTCTCGCGCTATTTGTCTGCTACTGATGTGCGGATTAGCCGCGACAGCAGCTAAAACACCTACTTGGGCATCATCATTTGTTGCAGGTCGTGGTTGACGTTTCACACGTGGCTGAACACTTCCTGTTTCCTTAAATAACGTAACTATCCGGCGAATGGTCCGGACACTTGGATGATGTCGTCCAGGATACCGAGCAGCATACTTAGCACACGCCCGTTGGGCATTTTGATCACAATAGCCATACATCAACACGATATCGACCTTTTCCGCAATTGGTAAACGGTCCATTTTAACACGGGTATGTATCACGAAGCAAATACCGTCCGCACTGGCGGTATGTTACGTGATACCACGTACTTATACGTTTGTGACTACTACAGCGCCATGTAGCACAAAGCGAAGAAAGTGGTCCAACTAAAACATTCATATTTCTTTACGTACTACGCGAATATGTAATAAAAGATGGGGATTCCTATTTTAAAAAACGCAGTTGATATTCGTTTGACCTGTATCAGCGCCATCTAGCCGGCCAACCATAGCGCCATCTGGTTTCGCACTTCAAGCCAGACGAGTTTCGTTCTTTGTAGTTTTTCGTTTGATGCCTATTTCGTGAGATATTTGGCCCGGTCACTATCAATGGACCACCCTGTATACATTTTAGTAAAAAGCTACGCAAAAGTCGAAAAGTTTGCAATGAAAAATGGGGGTCGCTATGATTTTCCGCTTGGTACGTCCCCATATATGTTGCTGCTTATAAAATTTAGCTAAGATGTTGAATTTTTCTTTAGACTAGGGATGTGGTCTCTATCTGCTTCCGATCTCGAGGAAATGGATCCTATGTAGCGCGTTCACTTCGGATCTCACGCCGGCGGGAATGAAATATCACAACATCCCTCATATCTCCTAAACCGCGCGAGATTCCGAAACGAGATTGTGGCGAATGGTAGCACACAAGGAGGAGAGTATTTTGCCAATTCGTAAACACACTGAACTTCCTTATGTATGGCGATATATCATTAGTTATACCTCCTTTTTTTTCACTCCAGTGACTAATTTTTAAGTTATCGGCAGCTAGTGAAACAAGAGTTCCTGGTATGAAAATAAACATTTAAGTTCTTATGTTACTGCAAACCTACACTATGAGGTTTTTCGAAAGCTATTGAGCTCTCTGATTGCCAATTACTTGTTTAATGAGGCACTCTGTTTCAGAATTCTGTCGCAATAGCTACTGTGAGAGGAGTTTGTGCAAATTACGCTGTGCTTTGGCAAAGTAACTACAGTTAAACTTGTCAACAAGAGAAACGTGGCCATTGCTCATAAATGGTGATGCTTCTTCGAAAGAGAATAGGTTAACAATTCACGTTAACAATGCGCGTGACAGGGGTGCGGTAGCTAGCAATGTGTGCCTGCCTTGTGAGCGGGAGTTCACGTCGTTCGAAAAACATTGTCATGAAAGTAGATCTGCCTTTGTCAGCAGTCATTTCAACAAATTAAATATATCTAATCAGTACACTCTTTCAGGATACTCATACTTCGGTAATAAAACCGACCATATTTTTCATTTATTAATGCTGACAATGTGTACGCAACAACTGAAATGCTTTTTCTCGTCACGGTGAGCCAATTAAAACATTGTTATTTACGAGGGCTTTTCGACTGTTTCTAGCTTGCAGTGGAAATTTGTGGTAAGTTCTATGGGACCAAACTGCTGAGGTCATCGGTTCCTAGTCTTACACATTACGTAATCTAACTGAAACTAACTTACACCAAGGACAACACACACGCCGATGCCCAAGGGAGGACTCGAACCTCCCGACGGGGGCAGCCGCGCGAACCGTGGCAAGGCCGCACGGCTACCCCGAGTGGCGTGGAAATGTTACATCCACATGTACATAGTGTATAGTATTTTATTATATCCATATCCAAGTAACGATGGTGAAACTTATGTACTTCATATCTTGGACACTTTTTACCAGAAGCACAAAGGGAACTTATCTGTGGAAAATACGTCTTTTCGACTTTTTCCAACAGATCGTAGGGATACGTCAGCATAACAGGCAGCAAGGAGATAACCTTGTTTTACTTTCCTGCCTTGGTTCTATATTACGTGATTTTATAATATTCCTTACTTCCTTATTCACTACCCTCACGATGGATCTTCTGTCCCCTCTTAACGATCTGAAGGAGAGTCTGTGGAGGCAGAAGATATAATCCCAGTGGCTAGTGGTTCACCAGTTATTGAATTCTGCACTATTCTTGAAAAAAGAATAAACAAAGCAAAAGGACTGTACAGATATATCTAACTGAAAACTATTATGTAATAACGAAAAGAGATTGAGCACTTAAACGGCAAAAAAGGAAACACTAGTCAGTGATAATAAAATTCAGTATGGAGTAAGGCAGTATTTTACGGATGGGCAATACTTCCACTGACCATATGCGCCATGCCGAAGTGAGCATACGGTAGGATTACTTTCCCGCTTCTCGCCTCACCCCTCCCGTAGTACTCGCGTGGCGCGAGAAACTGTGGCACAGCCATAACTTCCGCCAGGCCATTTTTAAAACGTGCGAACCATTCGTAACACCGAGTACGGCTTAAGCACTCATCACCGTAGGCTTCCTGCATCATTTGGTGTGTGTCTTAAGGTTTTCCTGAGTTTCACGCAAAACGTAAAGCAGACGGGTTGCTCCTCTAACTCTGCCATCTAGAAATTCGCAAACTGTGTGACACAACGTTCTACTCAATGCAGCTGTGAACGATGACTAACTTGCATACAACAATGAAGTTATCGACAGTTACACGTTAAACGTAAGAGTATGCAGGGATGCCAACCCCATTCGCTCCAGCACACAATTGGCGCGAAATTACGAATGTTCCGGAATTTTTTGAACAGAAAAAATGGCTCTGAGCACTATGGGACTTAACTGCTGAGGTCATCAGTCCAGGATTCGAACCTGCGACCGTAGCGGTCGCGCGGTTCCAGACTGTAGCGCCTAGAACCGCTTTTGAACAGACCTCGTATATTACCGCTAAGACATTCTTCCACCCTGTGTTAAATACGAGCGCTTTTCGTGTTCTGTTAACGAGTAAATACGATGTTCTAAATGCTAACTCTACAAAACTGCTGAAAGATAATTTTCGTGTTGCAGGAAATTGCTCAGAAAGAACTATTGATCAAAAAAGTGCCAGAGAAAACTCGTTACCGCCAAGTACTGTTAAACGTAAAAATCGTGTTACCGCAACGTCTGAAAACACAGATCAAAGACTGAAAACAGCAAAGAAAAAAGAAGAAATATACATATTATCAACGAGTCATTTGTAGGGGATTAACTACAATCATATCTGATACCAATATCCAGTAAGAATATAAAGTCACTGAAATTTCAAAGCATGAAGCTCCATTATGAGAAGTACTACAAAACTGTGAAGCAATGGTAAAAAGCGTGTGAACTGTGTTCATAATCGGAGGAGAAAATGAGGTATACGAAAACCAGAGTGGCCTTGCTGTAAAAGTGCTGGAAGAATCGCTAGCTAAAATTTCAGAAGCCATAGTTTTTGTGGTAACATGTTTTGTAGGGCGGGCAACCACAGCCAAACTTCGACATTTTCCAAAGAAAATTCTGCACTGGCTGTATGAATGATTTTTATTAACTCTGCGACCGGTTTCGCACCACTTATCGGTGCATCCTCAGGCAATCTGTACAAAAAATAATATAATAAGAGCTCATATAAACTATTCGATCCCCCAATTCTGAGCTATAAACTAAAATTTTAAACAACCAGTTTTTTGAATGAGACAAGAAAGTACTCACATACGCTATTTATAACATAGTAATATTGAACACTGCCCTGTAGCCACCCCCCACCATTCACGTCCAATATACCGTCATCTGGTGAAAGCGGTAGTTAAAATTTAAAAATCTTTTTTAAAAATTTCTTAAATGATAGGACCGGCAATGACCTAGAAAATAAAATACGATGCTGATAAAACTCCCCTAAACACGAACGACGAAGAGCGCAAACACTAACATGAAGAAACAGTGGAATTAGGGCCATGTAAACATATCAGAACCTACCGTGCAAGCTGAGAGGAGCAGCGCGCCAGCAGACACAGCCTGACTGACTGGCCGAATCCCGGAAAGTGCTCACGCATTTGTGGCAAGCATCCTCCACAGACATGGCTTAATGGAAAACTCTTGTGTAAATAAAAAAACTGTCACAACAAACAGACAATTCAGGAAGTTTTGTAACAGTTTTGTGTGCACAATTTTCATTGTGGCTATCACTTGTTTCAGAGAGCATTTTACCAGACGTGCACTGCACAGAAACCAGCGTGGCAAGGAAGTGCTGGCCAAATAAAATTTCCAGATGATAAAAAGTGTGGACACCCACGAAAAAATTGCACTGCCTGCAATACGTTCGCTGCCAGTGACAAAACAAAAGAAGAATGGACTAACACCACATGAGGGAAAAACATCACTGGCAACACTCCATAAGGAAGAAGTTACATCAGCACCTGCATCACTGTCACCAGTGGCATCAACAGTAACAGCAGTAGAAAATGAAGCAGCTGTAGGAGAACAACCAAAAGCCATAACAAAAGTTTCACCAGCAACAGTAACGGCAGCACCATCAAAAAGAGCGAAGAGAATTGCAGTTGAAGACGTAGTGTTTTTTAAGTGTTGCAGGAAAACGGAAAACGGTGCCTCCTCTCCATCTAAATGATCTGTTAGTGGAATGCAGCAAGATGAAGAAGCCCATAAGATAAGCAGTGTAAAAGATACTATAGCTTCTCGCCAAAAGATTCAGTCTGAAGGGAATAACAATTACGAGTCTAAAATTTGCTTCTTGAACATTGAAGAACTAAAAGATAAAGAAAGAATTCTTGGTGAATAATTTGGGACCACAGAATAAATTTGATATTTTTTGTTTGAGTGAACATTGGGATACTGAGGGTGAACTTACAGTTGTCAAACTTGATAACTATAATATAATAAATAGTTACTATAGAAAACTGAGTATGAGAAGTGGTGAAGTAATCTGTATTAACCTGTTCCTCAGTTGTTCCATTATTAGGTTGGATCTAGAGTATTTGTCTGACGAACAGAATTTTGAAGCTACTGGTATAGTTATTGATAGTTTTAGGTTATTAATAATATCCTTGTACAGGTCACCTAAGGGTATAACCAGTGCATTTCTAGAAAAACTAGACATGCTGTTAGATGTATTTAGAGAGACAAAATGGTTGCCTTATGACACTGTAATATGTGGAAATATGAATGCAGATTTTGATGTAATGATAAACAAACGCAGTGTCATTGACCTGAAAAGTCTTCTAAGACAGTGCAATTTACACTTTCTCAATAATAGACCCACAGTAGATGAAGAATGTCTTGACAACATTTTTGTCAATTTTAAAACTACATAAGAATCATGTGATGTGACAGTATTTCCATTCTCAGATCCTGATTCTGTACCCTCAAATTATATAGCTAGATCCTCTGCTGATAATAGTAATACTGTGAGGCCTTTCTCAAAAGTTGTAATCACCAGACCTGTCACAAATGATAAAATGGTCAAGTTTTGTAAGACCCTTGCTGACAGAGATTGGTTTGGCCAATGTTATGGCGACACACATTATATTTTATGTGATGATTTGTCAGCAAAGCTAATATTTGAAAGATTTTTAAAGCATTTTTGACACAATTTAATGACAACATTCCCATGAAGAAATGTAACATAACTGAAAAAGGATTCAACAGCAACGATACAAATAAACAAAATCCATCGTATACTGAAAAAATACAAAATTAAAAAAAAAAAAAACAAGTTATGCTGTTGTACAATGTATGTAAAAGTCTGAAAATTGACCATACCAGATTAGTCTGTGGCGCCGATGAGGTCAACACCAGCACTGATATACGTTTGTCTCTAGACCCCGAGCATCGTCTTTGGGCGCTAAGCTAAGATTATCTTTGCTCTCTTCCGCCATTCGCAGTTCTTTGCAAGCCTTTGATGTGTTCAGGTGCATAAACGAACTACTGCGAAATAGGAGTGTTGTTTGGTGTAACCGCCCAGAATATCCCCCTCACTGGTGACCCAGAGTTATAACGTCTTCCGTTTTCGCAGTTTTACTGTGTCCGCGACCTACGCTTCAGTTATTTTTGCATGTATTATATCGACACAGCATTCGAACAATGACTTTGGCCAAGCGCCTAACGCCGGATTTTATGATCGACATGCATCGTGTTGTGGGCGATGTACACCCGCCAGGACTGCAACATGATGCCTCTCATTCGACGATTACGCCGATTTTGCCGGACGTTTTCGAGCCTGCAACAATAAGTGAGGTTGGGAGTGTGCATGACTCCGGCTATCAAACGCCTTTGTTCACACCACATGTACCCTCCCTCATCAACTGTGCTGTTACCTCTTACGGATCTCCGTGCAGTGCGGGACTAATGCCGATTTCTGTAAATGCTTCGCTGGACAACCTACCACCACCAGGACAACGGTTTGCCACCCCGCAATCCGTGCAGTACCACGTGGATACCTGCCACATGGCTGGAACTGCTTCGTTCACAGGTCAACCTCCTCAGTATCCGACCATGCCCGCACCTGCCTTGGTTCAGCATCAGCACATGCCTTGCTACTTCGATACTTTGGCCTGCAACAGGAACAATAACTTGTTATCTATGCCTGACCTCCACCTCCGTCCCACTGCTACGCCTCAGTGTTTTGTGCCACGACATTCATCTTATCTGCACACCGATTTGGGTGGAGTGACTATGAACAGTGAACTTTCACACATTCAGTCCTACGTTCGACATCATTTCACACACTGTGCTTCTGGACAGCCTGCACCTCCGCAGCCTTCCTGCAGCACAGGTGGCCCCGGCTCTGATCATATGTCGAGCTTTCAGCGGACTAACACACATTCTCATACTTGCTCACCTGTCGCCCACGCGCTGGCTCCAGTCGAGCTTCCGCTACCGTTCTCGGCACATCTCGCTGCCTCATCCATGCCGGTCTTCCGCAACGCGTCAATCCGAACACACCCACAACATGTTGAGCTTCCGCAACCACAATTGACACATTATGGTGTCTCACCTGCGTCAGCCTTCAGCGTCGCGACGGATCGTGCTCAACCACAACGTGACACCTTCACGCTGCTCCCGAACAGCCGTCGTTGCCACATCCCCTGGAGGCACACTCTCCTGGAATACTACAGCAACAACAGCTCGTTTCAGGCAGTGCCCCGATGAACTCAACTCAACATGTTCTTCCGAACATTCTAAAACGCTTACCGACACTGCAGCCGTTTAATCCCGCCAGAGCAACAACCTAGTTCAAAACTGTGGACGAAGTGTTCGACCATTACAAACTCGACGAGTCAACCAGGTTTCTGTGCCTCATCACCCACCTGCACGACCAGGAGAACTTGATAGCTGCCCTGGTCGACGCCCCGGACTCATCTACCCGGTACACTCTAGCCAAAGAGACAGTTCTACGTCGGCTTGCACGCTCAACTGAGGCAGCAATACGGCAAGTGCTCCACGTCGAGCAACTAGGCAACAACAAACCTTCCCAGCTCTGGAGACGGTTACATGCCCTGGTCAGCGCCGATCTATTCTCTGACACAGCTCTCCTCGCCATCTGGTCAGATAAACTATCTCCTCACATCCGCTTTGCTCTGGCTCAAAGGCCTCCTGAACCACGAGCAAAGAATGACGATTGCTGACAAGCTACACGATGCATCACTGCTCCACTTCGCCAGCCACTGCCTACCTGACAAGTCTCAGGTTCAGACTCATCGCCCTGTGGCCAGGCGCAGCCAGGGCCGTACTGTGCCGTCCGTTCCGCTCGCTCCAGGAATCAGTAAACAAGCAACTGGGACATCACCGGGACGCCCCCTCCTGCAACCGAACCTGCTGTGGCCACCGAACCTCGGCCACTGCAACTGGCAACGAAATTTCCCCAGGAAATGCAACCACACTACCCGTACTGTTACTTCCACACACGGTTTGGTGAGGCGGCACGAAACTGCAGATCACCCTGCTACTTCCCAAACGCCTATCACAGGTAGGTTCGGGTGCCGTCTCCCGCGCACAACATGACATGCACCCCCCAGTGCTCCATTCTGTCCAGGAACGACCGGATAATTATGGACGACTTTACATTAAAGACATTTCGTCAGGATACCTTTTTCTAGTGGGCACAGGCGCCGATGTTTCACTGCTGCCTACGTCCTCAGCGTCATCAAACATCCGCCCTCATCATGCTTCACTGCAAGCCGTGAATTCAACTAAACTACAATGCTCAGGTTCAACTTCACACGTCGTCTCACTCTCCGCAAACTGCAACCTCGAGTGGACTTTTTTAGTTTGCGAAATTTACGAACCTATACTAGGCATTGACTTCTTGAGACACCACAAACTTTCACCGGACCTAGTGCGAAACACTGTATTTCACCATCCGTCCAAGACTCACTTCCCCTGTGCTCCGTCGAGCAACCCCCCCCCCCCCTCCCCTCCTCGCGTGACACATCGGTCCGTGCTCATCTCATCCGTACATGCTTGTCTCTGTTGACGACGTTACAAGAAACCAAGCACAAGTGCCTTGTCGAGTGTCGTTCACCTAGGCAAGGAAAACTTCGAGCTCTCCCTCTGGCTCCACAAAACACAGCTCCAGCTCTCCGATACAGCAAAGGAATTACAGACACTACAGCAAGGACAAAGCAAGGTCAGTAAGTGCGCCGAATATGCTTCCAATCCCAACAATCGAGCTTCCGTGTGTTTACCTCCCGCTACCCTTCGCAACTGTGCTATCAAGACTGCCATAACGTGTACTGACAGTTCCGCAGGGCCACACCCTCCTAATATGGCAGCGTTTGACACTCAGCCAGACACAAGTGTGCATACGCGTTGAGCATCACGTGTTCTCAAACTGACAGCTCCTACCCCGCCCCTCGTGGACAGCACCTCAAACAATGCAACTTCGGCTCCTGCGCACCGCTGTGCAACCGCCACTGACAACACAAACAGTGCACTCGCCCCAAGCGTTTCGCCTGCCACAGGCAGCGCCCTTGAGCAATGGATTCACTAACACTTCACAAGCTCTACCGAGCTCACCCGACCACGGTGCCACTGCTTTGGGCTGGTGGCCATCTTGTCTGTGCCGCCTCAGCTCCCAACGGATCCGCCGAGTTGCTCCGAACACCACGACCACGCCTCGCCTGCCCCGCCCGCCACACATTGTAAACAAACCGCCTCCCGTGCCGCAGGCAACATTTCTGTCATCACCAATGGCACGGTTCACAAGCTTCACCTCATGCCAGGCCCCCTGATCTCCAGTAAACCAGGTCGACTTTGTCCCAAGCGCCTCTCCGACCTTAAAAAACAGATTTCTGAACTACTAAGCTCTGGCGTCATTGAACCCTCTGGCAGTAGCTGGTTCACGCCCATACACATGACACCCAAGAAAGACGGGTCGTGGTGCATGTGTGGATACTACCGTCGACTAAACGCACAAACAATTATGGACACCTACCCCATACCCAACATTGCCGACTTTACCAGTTCCCTCACAGGTGCGACCACGTTCTCTGTCATTGATTGCAAACGGGCCTACCACCAGATCCCCATGGCACCTGAGGACATCGAGAAGACAGCAATCACCACCCCGGCCAGGTTATTTCAGTTTCGATTCATGCTCTTCGGTCTGAAAAATGCAACACAGACCTGGCAACACTTCATCAACTAAGCGCCATTCGAACTAAAAATCTGCTTTGCATATCTTGATGACATTCTTGTGTTCAGCTCCTCCGTCGAGGACAACATTCAACATGTGCAAACTGTTATGAACACTCTCGCAGCAGTAGGCGTCGAGACCAACCAAGACAAATTGCAGCTACATCAACCCACTGTCACTTTTCTTGGTTTTCTGGTCTCTCCCGATGGCATTTCACCGCCTCCTGAGAAAGTACAAACAATACTAAACCTACCCAGACCCTCGTCATTCAAAGAGCTCCGGCGCTTTCTGGGGACGCTTAATTACTATCGCCGACATCTACCTCGGGCTGCAGAGATTCAGGCTCCACTGACGGATGCCTTGGCAGGCACCATCACTTCTGGATCTCGGCCCGTTCCATGTACCCCTGCTATGATTGACTCTTTCACTGCCCTCAAAAATCTTCTTGCCAAGGCCTGCACCATAGTACATCCTCATCCCAATACGCAGCTTTTCATCCCCACAAACGTGAATGATATTGCCATCGGCGCTGTCCCTACCCAGACAGTCGACGGCCAAACTTCGCCTCTGCAGTTCTACTCACGCAAGCTCACCAATGCACAACGGAAATATTCCGTGTTTGACAGGGACTTGCTCGCCGTCTACGAAGCAATCAAGCATTTTAAGACTGACATTGAGGGTCACCCTTTCTATGTTTTAAGGACCACAAACCCTTGGCTGCAGCCATTACAAACCCACCAGCTGACCTGCCTCCTCGCCGCTTCAGATACACGGATTTCATATCTCAATTCATCACCGATGTCAGACACATAAAGGGTACTGACAATATAGTTGTTGATTTCCTTTCACGAGTCAACGCCGTCCGTTCGTTGTCAGACCTCTCTGAACTGCTGAGCCTCCAACCCACCGACGAGGAAACACAAAACCTGATTTCAGGCTCTACCTCTTCACTACACTTCGTCCACACCACCTTCCCTGGCATTTCTGGTGAGATCTGGTGTGACGACAGTACGCACACGTTATGCCCCATCATCCCAACCACGCTCCGTTCAGCCATCTTCAACGCATTGCATAATTTAGCCCACCCCGGTGCTTGTGCATCTGCCTGCCTCGTAGCGGAGCACTTTGTGTTGAGAAATGTCGAAAAGGACTGCCAGCAATGGGCATGTTCCTGCATCACGTGCCAACGCTGCAAAGTACACAAGCACACTTCACCCCCCTCAGTGTCTTTTCGATCCCTTCTGGGCGTTTCCAGCATATTCATGTTGATATTGTCGGCCTTCTCCCCCCCTCTAATGGCTTTCATTATGTTCTCTTGTATATTGACCGAACAAATCTCTAGGTTGAGGCTGTCCCCCTCCCCAATATTACAGCATAAACTGTTGGTCGAGCTTTCGTCGAGTCATGGGCATCACATTTTGGATATCCAGCTATCATCATGACTGACCAGGGCAGACAATTTGAGTCAGCCCTGTTCAACGAGATTTGTAACATCTGCGGCATCCGGCGCATCCATACCACAGCATATCACCCGCAAAGTAACAGGCTAGTTGAGCACTGGAACTGCACTTTCAAGGCGGCTCTTCGATGCCACGACTCTCTATGGACGGAGGTCCTTCCCCTTGTGCTACTCGAACATTGTTCTCCCTGGTGAACTCGTGAGCTCTTCTGCTTCTCTCCATCAGTCTGACTCACCTTCCTTCGTGGACCACGTCAGACGCCACATCATCAACCTCCATATCCCTCCGCCCGCCAGCCACTCCCACACTAAGGTTCACGTCCCAAAATCTCTGGACAATTGCGAATACGTCATGCTCCGAGATGACACTGTCCGTGCTCCCCTCCAACCTCCATATACCAACCCATACCGAGTTCTCCAGCGCTCGGCCAACACCTATGACATCCAGATGAAAGATTCAGCTGTCACAGTATCTATCAACAGATTTAAGCCAGCTCATGTCAAGCCTTCTTCTACCCCCCTTCAGGCCACGACCACGCCACTCACTGTCGTGGCTCATGATGCTCTGACCACTCCCTCCAGGTCGGACTTACACACTCAATCGAGTGACTTCCAGTTCCAATCTCTCCTCCGACCTCGCCCTGTACTCCGGTCTCACGCACTCCGTCGAGTAACCCCATGCTCCCCACGTCGAGCTTACCTACAATGACGCCCTCACCGCTGGTCCCTTCGACCTCTCATCCGTAGCCTGCCTCGCCCTGTCGAGGTTCCTCACCCCCCCCCCCCCCCCATCTTGAACATGCCCTCGCTCAAGGTGTTTGTGCCTGTTCCCCTGGACATAATCCACAACATGCTGATACACTATTCGTTGTGTGTTTCCCTTCATCCAGTGCTCATGACACAACCTCCGCCATTCCCTGTCACCTGGTGAAATGTGTTTCCCTCTCGCCCGACGTCGACCTGGACATGCTTCTTGTGTTTGCCATGCCCACTGGAGCCATCGTCATCATCGCTCTGTTCCACTCGCAAACTGCCGGCCCACCTGTCGCCGCACGACCGGCATGCCCAGTACGACGCCCGGCGCACTTCAACAACTTCCATGTTCGGTGGCTGAACCTTCCTTCACATCATCTACGAATGCAGCTCCCCGATGACACTGTCGAGCTGACCGTGGTCTGGCTCCTGTGGGCCACCCCTGCCGACCTGTCGACGCCTTGGTCACTCCCTCCCCCCCTGGCCTCTCTAAAGTACTCCATACTGCAGGGGGGGGGGGGCCTATGTGGTGCCGATGAGGTCGACACCAGCATCGATATGTTTGTCTCTAGACTCCGAGCATTGTCTTTGGACGCTAAGCTAAAATTATGTTTGCTCTCTTCTGCCATTGGCAGTTCTTTGTAAACCTTTGACGCATTCAGGTGAATAAACGAACTACTGCAAAACGGGAATGTTGTTTGGTGTAACCGACCTGAACATCCCCCTCAAGTCTATGTTAAATATAAAAATCTGCATAAAAAACCATTGTGGAAGGCAAGAAAGAAAACAAGTTCAGCAATATTGAAAATTCCACCAATAAGTGCAAAGGCACATGGAAACTAATAAACAGTGTTGCAAAAATTGAAAGAAACAAAAAAAAATTAGTATGTCTCCCAAAAATTCAATGATTATTTTATTAAATCAGTTGAAGAAGTAGGGAATGCTATTGTCAGACCTGATATCAGTTCAGCAGAGATTTTTTAAAAAAATGTTTGTAAGTCACTGCCTAATACAGGTATGTCATCTCTGAGATGTCACCTATTTTCATCCTAAGAGCAGTAAACTAGCAAAAACCACTGGACATAATAGATATATATGACATATCTAGCAACATACTACAGAAAGTAATCGACTGTAGTTTGTATCCTGTAACATATTGTATGAACAAGCACATACTTGAGGGATATTTTCTCAGTCAGCTAAAAATGCCTAGGGTAGTTCCAGCCCATAGAAAAGGAGATACTGATTCACCTTCGAGTTACAGGCCAACTTCTATAGTCCCAGCTTTTCCTAAAGTATTGGAATGTGTAAATTATCAACAGTTATCTGTCTACTGTGAAAATCTAGGAATAATTAGTGAATTGCAGTATGGTTTCAGGAAAAACTTGTCAACTGTTGATGCTATAGATTTTGTAGTCAAATACATACATCAAGTGTTTCAGGATAAAGGCTTTGCTCAAGTCACTTTTTGTGATCTAAGTGAAGCTTTTGACTCTGAAGAGCACACACCACTTCCAGAAAAAATGGAGTTCTATGGCATTGGAGGTAACAGCCTTAAACTATTAAAATTGAATCTACTGATCTGTAGGCAAGTTGTCTGTGTTGGCATGGAATTGTTGAAAATAGCACAAGTTGAACTAGGTTTTCTACAAGGATCTATACTGGGCGCTTTTTTGTTTCTAAAACTGATTAATGATCTGCCATCGTATATAAAGTCTAGTACAGTGCTATATGCAGATGACAAAACTTTTCCTCATTGCAGTGATGATCTCAGTAGCTTTAAAAGTTGTGTTGCAAAGACAACGGATCAAGCATCCAAATGGTTTAAGGCAAATGTCTTCTTACTGGGTGATAACAAAACACAGCACAGGCAAGCTTCCATCAGATAAAATGTTAAGTTTCTGGGCATATACTGTATTCTGATAATAAACTATCTTACAGTCATCATGTAACAACACCATCAGTAGTAAGCTATTAAGGCGACTTATGGATTTTGTACCCAAAAAGTATGTTAGAACAGCCTTCTAACAAATGTTATTAATTTATGGGGGAACTCTAGTTGTGTGCACAAAATCTTAATACTGCAGAAGAAAGTTATTAGGGTAATTACTGGTTTTTCTTATAAGGCAAACTATAAACCATTGTTTTGTGAACAAAAGATCATGACTGTAACAAACTTATACATATACTATGTTTTAATTTCCACAAAAAAGAAATTTCTGGAAACAAAACATACAGAAAACGTTTTCAGGGTAGCTAAGATTGAATTCTTAGGTCACTTGGAACATTTTCTTTGACCACCGGCCGCTTACGACAGGGTTTCGTCGATGTCACCCAAATTTCGCCCTGGAAGCGCTGCCAGCAAGAGCACTGGCTCAGTCTTCTACCAATATAAGCCACATAGTTGCCATCAATAACATACTCGCTGACTACTTCAGCCTCAACTCTGTCTTAGCTCTCCGTTAGATTGCAAGCCCCTCTCAATAGCGTAGTCCACTGACCCCATACTCGCCCATGTGTGGGGTCCTCATCATCCAGGTCTACCAGGTCCCTGACACAGACCTGCACATTTGGTGCAATTCCTTTCCATCCCCACGCACAATGACAGCTCCAAAACCCAGCAGCTACCACCCCGCAGCCAATGACATGTTGGAACGTTCCCATTGTACCTTAAAATCCATTCTTTCCTGCTATGACACAAAATGTTCTGCCACTGATCCTGTTAGGTTTCCAGGTGGCCCACAAGGTAATCCCCCCCCCTCCCAGCCCTCTCCAAAACAGCTTTCAACCACCTGTATGGTTCGGCACACTCCAGCATCCACACATCTACCGCCCTCATCCAGGAATGTTTCTTCACATTCTTCTGGTCCAGCATCCATCAGGTCTCTTGCACTTGGATTTGCACCTAGGCCCCATGGATGCGTGCAAAAGTTGGTCATCACGTTCACGTGCCCCTGTCAAGCACCAGTTCTTCCTTGTTCACATTGACATCATCAGCCCCCTGCCATCCTCATACCACTGCCACTATCTTCTCACAATGACAGACCAGTTTATGAACTAGAATGAGATTTTCACTCTGCAGTGCAGTGTGCACTGATATGAAACTTCCTGGCAGATTAAAACTGTGTGCCAGACCTAGACTCGAACTCGGGACCTTTGCCTTTCGCAGGCAAGTGCTCTAGCGTCTGAGCTACCCAAGGATGACTCACGCCCCATCCTCACAGCTTTACTTCTGCCAGTACCTCATCTCCTACTTTCCAAACTTCACAGTAGCTCTCCTGCGAACCATGCAAGACTAACACTCCAGAAAGAAAGGATATTGCGGAGACATGGCTTAGCCACAGCCTAGGGGATGTTTCCAGAATGAGAATTTCCACTCTGCAGTGGAGTGTGTGCTGATGTGAAACTTCCTGGCAGATTAAAACTGTGTGCCGGACCGAGACTCGAACTCGGGAACTTTGCCTTTCGCGGGCAAGTGCTCTACCAACTGAGCTCCCCAAGCACGACTCATGCCCCGTCCTCACAGCTTTACTTCTACCAGTACCTCATCTCTTACCTTCCAAACTTTTCAGAAGCTCTCCTGTGAACCATGCAAGTCTAGCACTGGGTCAAGGGAACTCTTTATCAAGGATGAGATCAATGTAACAGGTGTGAAAACTATAAGTTGTGATTACAGAGCCATTCGTGGCAGTGAGGAAAAAGGGAGACAGAAGGCCAGATGAGGGCAGGAGTTTGTGTGGGAAGATGGATAAGCCCAAGCCAGTGTCAATCAGCTAACAGATAGGTGAGGTGTGATTGAGGCAGTCATGCACAAACATGTGCTGAGATATCGCCAAGTAACTGATTGTGCATTCGCATTTGGAGGCCATGAGCATGCTGGCCTGTAGCTGGCAGCATTGTTGCTGAAACGCTCTTGATATCAGCATAAGGATTTTGTCTCAACAAGGTCCTCCTGATTGTCAGATTGGTGTGGGGAAACATGCCAGGCAGACATATGCACTAGTGATTGTCATGCATGGGAGCATCACAATTGTGTGAGCCATGTGAACAGTGCCCTTGAGCTGTATGAGACTCAGATGGGTGTGGTGCAGAGGCAGGAAGATGCAATCCAGTGAGGGCAGCAGTTAACTGGGCCATATTGCTGCTCATGTGCACCATTATTTTTGCTAAATGAGATTCTGCATCTTCTGGCACAGGCTGTGGAAGAGGCAATGTGGATTGCACTTTGGAGCAGCTAGGTGCCTTACAACCATGGTGGTATAAAGAAGATGGCGAAGGTGGTGGGAGCAGAAGTGCTGAGTGGCAGCTTCAGCCACAGAGGGGTGGGGGATGGGCGGTGGGAGGGGGGTGTCGAGAGACTCAAACACCCGGTCTGCTATTACATCAGCTGTTTTTCCTGTGTGGCGAGCATCATATGGAGCACAGCACCCAAATGTGAGTGCCAGTCCTGAAATAAGAGCTTGTCTGGCAAGATATTGGGCTCATTTACCACTCAGAGGTGCTGCAGGACCTGGCTGGGCCTCATGTCAGAACATTTCTCCAAAGAAAACAGTCCATGATAGCACTGCATCTTGAAAGAAACTAGCCATTTGATTAAGTGCAATTTTGACTTAATGTAGCTGCTAGACTGTGCAGAATTTGTGATGATATTCCAAGCCTCTGCCACAATAGTGTGATCAAATTTCACAATAGTCATGGTGAACTTCAGTGTGTCTTTCATGATTCTACACCTGGTGATGATTGCCTCAGCAGGACAAAACCACATGTGTGAGTCATGAGTATCAAAATCAAATACTGGGAATTGAGTGCAGATTCTCCTTGGCTGAAATGTTAATGAAGGGACAAGTGCCTGATGCACAGCATGCTCGTGAGTTGTGCTAGTTAGGTAAAAAACTGATTTAACCTCACCATGCATGCTCGTGGGTTGAGAGGACTGGGTGCAGCGTTTCAGCCATGTGACCCATGCACTTGGGCTTGAAGGTCATTGTTGCCATGTAAGCCATTCAATTATGCTGGTGGATCAGGAGTTGTAGGTGCAGGGTTCTGCTTGGTCAAAATTCTTTCTGGGGCAAACATTTTGGAAGTGGGTTGAAGCTGAACCTTCCTGCTAAAGAGACTGCTTACACCATGCTTGCCCACCCTCTTCTGGAGTATTGCCGTGCAGGACTGACAGAGGATATAGTAAAAGTTCAAAGAAGGTCAGCTCATTTTTTATTACTGTGAAAAATGGGAGAGAGTGCCACAGACAGGATACTTGAACTTGGTTGGTAATCATTAAAACACAGGTGATTTTCTTTGCGGCAGGATCTTCTGATGAAATTTCAGTCACCAACTTGCTCCTCCAATAGCAAAAATATTTTGTTGGTACCCACCTACATAGGGAGAAATGGTCATGATACTTAAGAGCAATCAGACTCGCACAGAAAGTTTTAAGTGCTCATTTTTCCTGTGTGCCATTCGAGAGTGGTTTAATGAACCCTCTGCCAGGCACTGAATTATGAATTGCAAAGTAATCATGTAGATATGGATGAAAGGACTATGCTTAATCCAGGCATGGGCTGACAGTGCCAACTGTAAACATCAAATGGAGCAAGTGGAGGGACATGAGAAAATGTTGCCTGCTGGAGAAGGCACACTGTGTGGGACATGCAGCAATAAGTAACAATGACAGGTAAGATTGATAGAGGAACTGTAGAAGATCCAAACAAGTGCAGCACGTTTCATTACAAGTCCACTTAGTAAAGATGAAAGCATCAGGAAGATGACAGATGCTGCAAGAGAAGCATTCTGAATCACAGTGTGGTTTTTACTGTTAGCATTCCAAGTGTGTATTCCTGGAAGAGCCAACCAATATATTGCTCCCTCCTATGTATTTCTTGCAAAAAGACCATAAAGATAAGTTCAGATAGATCCAAGCTCACACAAATGTTTATAATCCTTCACTATACACTGTAATGTGGCTTGTGGAGAATAAATGTAGATGTGAAATGTAATTGCTTTGCTGAGCACATCTACCATTTCATTACAGATATTGAGAAAAATACTAGTAATTGTTAGACAAAAGGCTCTGTCCATAACTGTGGAACTAGGAATATGTTTATTTACATATGGAAATGGAAACAAAGTCCCATGCTTCTTGACAGAGCCTAGGGGAACGATGCGGGAGACCCGCACCACCATACTAGGCAAGGTCCTAATAGAGGTGGTTTGCCGTTTCCTTCCTCTGACTGTAATAGGGATAAATGATGATGATGAAGATGACACAACAACATCCAGTCATCTTGGGGCAGGTGAAAATCCTTGACCCTGCCAGGAATCGAACCCAGGACCTCGTGCTTGGGAAGCAGGAATGCTACCACGAGCTGTGGACAGCAGATACATCTGCATGTACAAATTTATTAGCAGGAATTATTTTTTGTTATAGTGCTGAACTGACATATCTAACATCATAGCAAAACGAGCTGTGGATGAATAAAGAACTACTAGTTTAAAAATACAAAATATGTATGTATTGATGCAGTTTCTAACAGCTGCTTCACTTCTTTAATAGATACCTTGATCATTTTACATCTCTGAATGGCTTTCCTTTTGTTGACATTATAGAAACTAAGTGTGATACCACCTAACTTAGAGGGGAAGTGAATATTTTGCAGCTAAGTTTAATATTGAGTGGGACATTATTAATTGTGATTTGACTCTTGACAACATAACATTCTTAGTAATCAAATCAAGGTAAGTGGATGGTAGCTATTTCATACTACATTGAAAATTTGCTCAAAGCACCATACTCACTTTCCTGAAACAAAAACTCAAACTTCAATAAAATTCTCAAAATGTTACTTAGCATTTTCCAAAATTAGTACCAACAAATGTTAAATCCTGTCAAAAGATTCATGTCTATTTTGTGTATTGCAACTAATTACATATTATGGCATCTTTCCCTTTCATGCACAGTCATTAAAAACTATATGTACAAAATATGAAAATAGTAACTTCTACCTTCATAGAAAATAAATTATGTAGTAGCATATAGTTTGATATTGTGTAAAAATACTAATATTCCATTCAACCTTTGTTCGTAGAGATATAAACTACAAATGCAGCACCAAATATTGCCTCAAGCCTCCTAGATATTTTACTGCAATAAAAATTTATTCACCTTCACATGGTTACATTTAATTACTTTCTTTCACCTATACTCTCATTTAATACTTTACCTAATGAACCTTGTCAACTAGAGAAATGCATTGACTAAAATGAAACTCCTGCAATGTCAGGTTCGCTAACCATCCCTATTTTACATAATATTTCTCATTAGTCTCATTATTACTTCATTAGTATCTATACTTCACATATTCCATTATACTTCACTGCATCATCATGTCATTACAACCTCAACTAATTAACATCTGTTTTGTTTAATATATAACAACGGCTCTAATATCAGTTACTGAAATCATTAGTTCACCTTTTGTTAACAGATTCATCTGAACCTAGGCCTGAAGGGAAACACAGATACAGACCTTTTCTTTATTCCACAAAAATTACTTTAAGCTGTCATATTCCCTTTGTTTTTCTTTTTCATGATTATTATCTATTCCTCTTGGCTGAAATAAATTTATTATTATTGATGCAAAATTGGCAGTATTGCTATACTCAAAAACAAAACAAGACAACATAACATGAAGTTTAGCAATATTTGGACATTGTACAGGCCTCCATCCTCTTGTGTTACTATAGTTCATCCGTACCCAAATTTATGTCTGATGCACTACAGATTTTAATCATTAACTCATAAATTTCCTTATACGTAAAATTGGAAACTGACAGGTGATTACCATCCACTTACAAGTTGTTGACAGGATAGTAACAGAGGCTGAGAGATTCAAGAAAGAGGCAAAATGAAATAGCTGGGGAGGAATTACTGCCACATAATGAATTCATTAAAAAGCAATGACCCCCACTACTTACAGGTGAATTCAACGTTAAACCAACCTCCTACTCAGTCATCTACTTCTGCAATGTGAGGTGTAATTTCACTCTTACTTTTCAAAACAGTTGTCACACTTTAACTGTTACTTTAACCACTGCTACAATCATTGTCACTACTTTCAAAAGCTTGAGTTATCAGTTGTTCCCTATTCTCACTATTTGGAAATAAATGAAGATATTTAAATTGCTTTGCTTTTCATAGTTGGTTACATTTTTTCCATGGCATCCTGATACTCCTCTATATTGACCAGTTGAAACATTTCCCTCTTCGTCACATTGTTCTGTCAACAGAACTGCTTCCTTTAGTATTTAGGTTTTCTACTTTCCTTACCACTTCTATTCACATTGATAATGCTTGCAAATAAAAGACATCTAATTACAATTGGCTCTTTCTGTGTCTTTAACACTTTGAACCTATACTGGTCTTCTTTTCAGTTTCAACAAACTTAGAATCTACATTTTCATTCACCTTTTCTATTTCCTTTTCAACAGTAATCTCACACTTATATTATGTTTCTCTGTCTATTGTTTCTACAATACACCATTTATCTGTTTTAGTTTGCTCAATTTAACTTTTGAGCTCACCCTTTGTCAGAAAACAAAGTTATCTGACAATAAAAAGGTATTTTCACAAGAATGAGCAAAAGCTTCATTCCCTTTTCACATCTTTTTTTAAAATTCTTTCTCTACTAGCTTCACAATCTTTACTCACTGCTTCTATTCTAACGTTTGTGCCCTCTGCCATGTTTTTTAACATATTTTCAGAACCTGTTTTTACAGACTCTATCATCTTATCCAAGTTTGTAAGATTAACATTAATTACATCAACTTCTCTATAATTTTTTTCAATCTAAGCTACCAATGTCCTTTTTAATTTCTATTTTTGTCCATTTTCTTCATGCCATGCACCAATAATAACTCGATTTCCACATTTCCCAACTTTTCTTGCACTTCCTGATTTTAATCACATGACTCTTATCTAATGCTAACTTGTTCCATCAACTCAGAACAGTCCTTCTTAGTCACATTCAACAGTCAGTGGGTGAAGCATTTGACATTTTGCTACTACCCAACTGTCACTTACTTCATCATGTAAGGAAAAGACTAACCCTGATCTAAACCACTGTCATCATACACTTCACTTTGGGTCACTTTATCCCGTTCCCTCTCTTCAAATACATCTTCAAGATGAGGGTCTTTCTTAATGTTTACCATCTGCTTATCATTTTCAAACACATTGACTCTTTCCCCTCATCACACATTTTCACAAGCAGTTGGCCACACTTAAATAACAAAAACGCTTTACCTCCAAACTGTTTCTGCAATAGCTATAGTTGCCATCAGAATCTCTTATCAGCTCACTGCTTCTTCTCATAACTCTGCACCTGCTTGCTGCTTTGTTTACATCCTAAAATTCTGGCCTGCTGGTTCCTAATCGCTGTTCTCAGAAATGGCACTGGTGATGTGGTCAGGCAGTTCTGTCCTCACATTGGTTGAAATTCTCTCCTTGTAATGTCATCTACTTGATGTCCATATGTCAAATAATTGATTTTGTATTTCTCCAAAAATGGTTCATTCACCTTTCTATTTACAGTCCACAATAATTTTAGTTGTTTTGCACAACACAAAATGATATTCCACTGTATAGTTACTTCACCACTGTATATTACAATAACCATTCAATGTCTAATAAACAGACCTCTGTTAAGTCATGTATTGCTAATTTCATTAGTTCACTTTTTCACATGGGTTCTCTAACCCACTGCTTTTGCAATGTGCTCCTGACACAGGGCACCAAATGCAGTGGAAATTAACCTGAAGCTGCTTGTCTTATAGGCCACTCGGTAGCAACCTTCGGTCACTAGATGTAATGAAGCTGCTAAAATCTTTGTACCTGTCAGAAAGTTTCCAGTCAATAATGTACACAACTCAACAATTTTAATTTCACTGATTAATAATTTTATTCACCTTGAGCAGACTTTTTGGAGTTAATGACCAGTTTACCAGACATAAAAGAATAATTAGCACATACAGCAGGATATTCCCTATGATACCTAACAGTCACAGCAGTGAAGTTGAATGTTGTGCTGTGGCACAAAAGTAATGTTCACCTTTATAGAAAAATATCATAGTTCACATTTAGCACAACCCTTTAGCAGTTTGTCAGATATAATTACACTGCAAAGTTTATTTAAGTTGGTCCATAATTAGATGCTCCATGTCCAACAATCCCTAGCTCAATGACATTAACATTTTATGGTACTTATTAATCCCAGCACAATTCAGTCATGATATCCAATAATTAGACATGCTGTAATCACTCAAAGTCTTTACGCTTTAATATTACTGAGTTTTGCTGTCACTGGTGCACATACTTTCATATACACAATGTTCATAACTGTGGCATGAGTTAACAACAAGAGTACGTATGACATAGAAGTTACCCATATACTTTCAAACCATGGGCTGCCAATTGTTGGTGTCGTCTGACTATTTATAGATGGGTGTTACAACAAACTGTTATTTTGAAAAATGCATAATGTATTGGAAGTTGGTGAGATTGGATTTTATTGTTTTTCAATGAACGACAAGAAATAAAGTGATTGTGGTTTACAGAAAATGCTCTAGTCATAAATTTGAAAAAATTCAAGGACCTATTATCCTTTGAAACGTAACAACCCATTAAGACACACTTAACACATACATTCTCCAAATTAATTCAGGGTCACTCATGTGAAAAAAAGGGTCACAATATATAATATATGCCTGAATAAATTTATACCAACAAAAATAATTACTACATTATATTTACCTTAAAGTGCAGAAGCTCTGTAAATGAAGGGAACATTTTCCATGAAGAGGTCCTCTAGTAATTAATTAAACAAATGTAAATGCATTCTTGTAATTATATATTCAAGAAGTCATTCTCGAATAAAATAAGACATTTACTAATATCATAGTGTACTTACTGTTCTGGAGCAGACATACGTTTATCTATTTATTTTCAGTTTTTATATGTCAATTTTAATTGTTAATTAATCAAAAAATGGTTCTAAACAATGACGAGGATTGTTTTGGATTGTTTGGATTCTAGATATAGGAGTAGCCATATTGGCCTAAAGAGGTCAGTCTGGTTTTGCTTTTTGAGCAGTGAGCATGTAGCTGCTCCTTTTGTATAGTAAGTATTGTTTGCCATTGTAATAATACTTTAACTTTGCTTTGAAAGTATAATAAATATATTGAAACATAATACAAACTTGATTTTTAATTTAACTTTTCTGTAGTTAAAATTTTACAGTTACTGAAAACTTAGGATCTCAGCTGCGACAGATCTTCAGAAAGGATGAGTACACAAACCACAATATAAATGTTTAACCTAAGAATAGTTACATTTTAAGTGGTGGAGGAGCTGGGATGCAGTGTAATTCTGTAAACTAATCTTGTATTTTGTTTCAGAGTTAATTTGTTTGTTGAAATATTATGGAAATTCCTTTTTTTTAACTGGACAACAAAGAAAATCAACAACACTATAAAGAAGAACTTAATGATTCTCATGTAAAACGCAATGTGGAAAAACTAACTGTGAGTACAAAACTTATTTGAATTTTTACTTTTGGAAATTGTTTTTCATCTGCATTGTCATTAAGGACGATAATAGGGAGGTTATCAACGATAGGGAAGTTGACGATAATGAGGAGGTTAATGGAAACATGCAAAATAGCATAGATATTACTGATAATAATGTAGTTAATCAGGACAATGAAATTGGAGAGGATAGTGACCACAGTAGTGTATGTTCACCCTTTAGTGGATTTGAATCAAATGTATCTGCCTTAGATAGGTTAGTTCAGTTAATGGAAGAACAAAAAAGATCAATGGATGAACAAAACAGAAAATTTTTCTTGATTCAGTCGATAATAAATTAGACAGGCATGGAACCCAAATTCGCAAGACAAAAGACAGTTTAGAAAGATGCTTCGAAAATGTAGACGAGAATACCAAAAATGTGTCAACTATAGAAGGGGAAATTGTTACCGTAAACAGGAATACAAAAAATTTGAAGAGAGGCCATATTCTGAGGAAAATTTTGAAAAATTTCACTAAAATCGCAAATGAGAATTTCGCAGAATTAAAAGAAGATGCAGGCACTTGTTTAGGCAAAATTTCAAATTTCAAATCTAAATTCCAAGGAACCGAAGATTCCATTGCTGTGAAAACTTTCTGTAGTTACAGTCCATTGTGGAACAATGTCAACATGAAAACTTTTTCAGGGGAGGGCAATATACATCCAGTTGATTTCATGTGCCATATAAGACAACTTCAATGATAAAATGATTGATGATTTGAAAATTAAAGCTTTTTAGAAAGTTTTTAGATGGGGATGCTTTGTCATGGGCGAACCAAGCAATCAAACCCAAAATTTTATTCAACGATGTAGAACAAACTTTCATGAGTAAATTCTGGTCAGAAACTAAACAGGCCAGAATTAAGTCAGTATTTTTGAATGGGCCAAATTTCAAGCAGAGTAGTGGTCACATGAAAACCTTTTGTGAACAACAGTTAAGAACTTTAGTATATCTTGATAAACCTCTTGATGAAAGGATCCAAATAGATACTTTAAAATGTAGATTGCCACACAGGGTAATGGAGTTTGGCCTATAGGCCTGATGACACTATTGAGGATTTTTAAAACTTGTAGACAAATTAGACTTAGCCTGGGAAAGAAATGAAATCTGTAATGACAGGCAAGATGACAGTAGAAATAGAAACAGAGCCTTCAATTTCAGAAGAGGAAGGGGTAGTACAAATAGGACATACCAAAATTTTGTACCCAGAACACATCCTAAAGTGAATAGAACGTAGAGCATTTTGGGAAAAATTTTTATCTGAGAACAAAGATGAACAAAAAAAGTTATAGAAAATCTGAATTAAAATTAGAAGAAAACATTTTGACAAATTCCTTTGACAGTAGTAATGCAGTAGTAGCAGCTGATAGTGTTGAAAACAGATTTTATGAGTATAGATTAGTGAAAATGTTGTGTGAATGTGGAATGAGTGAAAAAGCTGATACTGGTGATGTATGTTTGGAAATGGATAATCATGTACTTGGCAATGAAAGTGTGAATGACAGTGTAATTCCAGATGAAATTCCAGTAGACAATAGAGAGAGAAATGAGGATGTGGTAGAACAGAATGGTCACAGTGTTGAGGTTGTTGAAGAAGTGTGTAAAGAGAAAAATGAGTTTGGTGTTAAAAATTATATTGAGTTTGATGATAATGTTTCTGATTATAATGTTTGTGATGATAATGTTTCTGATGATGATAATGACAATGATGTTGATGATGATATGCTGCTTACAGAATTGGATGGGATGGTGTATGTAGAAGTTAAAGTTGATGATTTGATGCTGAAATTCTGATGTGTGTTCGAGTGATGAGTTAGAAACCAGTAGAGAAGTGCAAGATAGATTAATGTTGCCAGTTGATGTTAGTGATGTTGTGTCTGAATGTATTGGTGAAAATGGAAAAGAAGATTTAATTAGTGATAAAGTACTAACTGTAGTTAGTGACTATAGTAGCAAATGTCAGTATGGTGATCAAAAGTTTGAAGTCATAAATGAAATTTGTCAAAATGTGCATTAAGGAAAGGAAAGTTGTTTTGGAAATTTGGAACAAGTACCTAATAGTAACTCAGTCAGTGAATGTGTACAAGTAGTGGAAGGAGGGATATGTGTGTTGAAATCAGTAGCTTGCAGACAGATTTGAGGGAACTTTGCAGAAATAATTACCTAGTTAATGAAAGTACCACAAAACCAAATAAACAACCAGCAAATAGTAAACTTGTGTTGAAAAATGTGTACTTTATGCCGCACACACAAATCCATGTTTTACACCTTGTCATGCCACGCCATGAATATTCTGACCCAGTAGTAACAAAAACACTAATTGAAAGAAAATTACAAATCATAAAAGGTGCAGTCAGTGTTCACTGCTTTCTGCAAATTCAAACTCTGAGAAACGAGAAATTCGATAACTTAACACATTTAATGCTAATATTGTAAAATATTTTTTCTGTAGTTTATATTCATATTTCTTTGATGTGTGAATATTTGCATATTTTTACCTATATTTTGTCTATTCATACAGTGGGGGTTGAAAAGGGTATATTTGAACATTTGTGTATGCTTTTATTGGGCACAGATTGGGGGTTGTTTGATTTTTATGTAGGACCATTTGAATTTGTTGTTATTTGGACTTAGGAACGTGACACAGCTGAAATTGTGCAGGCAATCTTAATAACCTGTTTAGCATCATGATATTTGTTCTTTGATATTTGACACACCATTGTAAATTTATTTGTTATGCATCTTACTTTACACAGTCAAGATCATACTGTTTACTTAAGCAAACTCTACAGTGAGTGCTTTAACCCAGTGAAAGTGAAATAACCAATAACAGGAAATTTATTTCCATTTTTGTTATCACTGAATATTTGAACATTTTTTTTAATTCTTATGTCCATCATAAATTATGAATTAAATAATGATTTGAGGAGTTGAAATACTTGAGAATACATTCTGTGCACTGCATAGTCAAGGCAAAACCTGGGGGTGAACATCCTGTCAGAAACATTTTTCAGTATTTTTGTGGTGAAATTCAACAGGTAGGGGTTCTGTGGTACTTTCATAGATACACCATGTGGCATATGATGCCTTGCCCCAGCCAGTGACTCCATATTTATTTTCTGGAATCACTCCCCTTTTACTATCCTATCTTGTTAGTAAGAGCAGTTAGGATCCTTCTACTATCCTAGAGTATACAGTGTGCAACTTGTAAGACACAAGTCTCTATCTTGACCAGGCACTTAATTTAAGAGTGTGGAAGAACAAAACAACACCAATTTCAATTTTTTTAGAAACCAGTATTTTCAACAAGGAAAAATCCATTTTTCTCATTAAGATTCATTGTGTAGTAATTTGCTACTGTGTACCTGTAAAATATGAACATAGTAATTTAGTATATGGTCCTTTATTGTGAAGGAACAGGATTTATTACATGAAACTTTCAATGAAAAAGCAGATGATGTGACTGACTGTTTGTGTGGTAATGGATATTAAATATCTGACAGACGATGTTCAAAAATATTGTGTGATTCTATCAAAGCTATGAATTCTGATGAAACATGTGGTGACAAGCATAACAACTGTGTGAGGACAGTAAGAACAGATGCTATTTCAAATGATGACAACCTCAAATCATTCTAACGAAATTTTGCTCAGGAGGCTGCAAACTCTTTTTGCAATTTGGGGGTGACAAACCCAAGGCTCAGAGCTGGTGTGAACCTTTCCTTTTCAAGTCACATCCTCTCTTACTTCTCTGTCTGAACTGACCCTCTTTCCACTATCCATGTCCTCCAATAGTTAGTAAGTCAATGATGATGTTGTTTGAATGAATACAGGTAGTCAGAAAATGTGAGATTGCAACATATGTATGAAATTTGAGGAGAGTTGGTTTGATATTTACTTATGTCTGTGAAGTTATAATGTAGTTCTGTTAATTTACATTTTGGATATGATACTCTCATTGTGCTGATAATGTTATACGCTCATTGTGCTGATGATTTTGTGAATAGTTGAGAAAATGTTTAGAGTTGGTGTGAAGTTTACTTAAGATATCTGTGCAATTATAGGGAAATTTCATCACTTTACATCTGGGATGTGATTACAATTAGGTTAGACTGTTTGTAGTCTTATATATGTGTTCTCATTTGCTTTGTCCTGTTACTATACCTATTATGTGAATGTCACTGGATGGGCATTGATTTACTATCAAGTATGAAAATACTCTATCTCATGATCTTGTCCTTAACATGTATTAGATCTACTGTGTAATTGACAAAGGAACATTCATCAGAAAGAAATTTATTATGTTTGTATTACTTGAATGGTTTCATCTGTGGAGCATTAAGAAAATGGAACTTTATGTTGGAGATAGTTATTGGGACAGAAGTGTTTCTGATTCCCAGGATTTGAGATTCACACAGTTTTAAATTCATGTCATTTCTACCGCTTCAGTGACCATTATGATCAACCATTGGTAGTCTTGTTTAATTATTCTTTTGCCATCTTAGTACTATAAGATAGGGATGATGTTTTTGCTACATGTCTGGTATCTGTGCATGTCATGCTATCTCCTTAGTATAGATACAGGGTGTTCTTTGTCACAATGTCTACACAAATCTGAAAAAACAGCTCAGCTATCAACTTCATGTGATACAAAATGTTTGAGTTAGGTACTGTTCAATACTGCTGTATGTTACAGCAAGTCAATGCTTTTCAGTATATACATGTAAATCGATCAGGTTTCTAAGCATTGTAACTTGAGATTTCCATAGATAAATGTTAGCTTCAAATCATGATTCTTAATTAAAACTGGTTAAATTTCTCCATTACCATATTGAAAATACTCTGATGACCACTAACGATTCATATGTAATCCTTCTATCCATCCTTGTGGTTTCCTGACCTGAAATGTTCATGTCAATTAAGTTACTCTGAAGTCTGAGTTTGACCTATAAATAAGTAAGGACTTTTGATCCTGCAAATGGTACAGTCATTATGTCTTGATCTATTTCAACAGTTGAAAGCTGACTTAATTTTTCCATGAAACTAGATGTCTGAAAGACTACAATTACTGTTTCTTGTAAGTTGCTTGACTACTACTTTCACTTGATACGATGCACACTACAGTCATTTTGTTTAATCTGATCTATCTAGACTTAATATAATGATATACTGTTACATGCAATATAATTCCTTTTAATCACTCATTGTCAATATATTCTCAAGCTTATGAGAGTTTATCCATACGCGCTGCTGCTTGTAATATCTTCCGCCTATACTTAATACAATGATATACTGTTACATGCAACATGATTCTCAGTACCCACTCATTATCAATGCTCTTTTCCTTTTGAAAGAAAAATATTTACTTTAATTAGATCTACAACTTATGGGAACAAAGTTAGAACTAGCAATGTATTGTCATATATTACACCACGATGTGCTGTCACATGCAATCTAATTCTCTGTAATCATTCATTGTCCAAGTGGTAAACTGCGTTCTTGTGGCGTACAGCATACCCCAGTGATTATTAACAACAATATCTTGACTATTATTAATTCCATCACTCTGCTAACAACTGTTTATTTATATGTACTGGAGCTTGAAAAAAAATATATCTTTTATCTTTGCTTTATATATAATTTTGTGACATTATAAACACATGAAATATGTCCTTGAACTTGAAATAGCACTTCATATATGCTTTGTCTATAGGAAGGAGAACATGACACTTAGCTAAGATTTTAGGAACATAAAATTTTGTATCTCAGGTTTGCCTACTGTTTGATTTTGAAAATGTGATATAAATTTTTTTGTCATTTTCATACTTTACTTTATGGTGTTTAGCAAACATATTAATGCATGAGAAAATATTTCTCATAATGTGAACATTGTAACATTTAGATGATCTGCCCAAGGAGATGATCTGCCCGATGAGGCAGTTGACTTTGTTTGTATATTGATATGAGATATGCGGTAATCTGACGCATTTGGCTACCTCATTTCTATATTTTCATGTTTATGTACTAATTTATGTTTGAGCAGCAACAGATATTAGAGAAACACAGTAATACTGTACCTCACTTCAACATTTTCAAGTTTATGTCTCAGACATGTCACAGGTTTCAATATTTCATGTTTATGTAATTATGTTTGGTCCAACCCAGATACTAGAGGGACTTCTTGTAAGTCAGGTGGTAGTATTTAGCATTTATTACTTGAATTAATTGATACAGCATTATATACGTCATTTACTCTGTCCTGCAGAATGCTAATTGTACACCCTTCATTGACCAGTCAATAGGGAGTGTTGAGGTTAATTTTTGGGGACTGGGAAGGTGAAGCTGTGACAAGTCTGTTCTGCAGGGAATGCCAAACACTCTTCTCCCTCCAGTGCCACAGTGAAGTACTGGAACAGTGGGGTCCTGGATAGGGGGGTTTCCTGTCTTTGGGGTCTGTCGTATTTTCTTCTTCAGCTCCAACACTCTGATTCTTCTATTTCATTTCTTACTTCTCAGAAGAGTACCAAACTATCCATCCCTCTATCCATACACATATGTCTCTATCGCTGAGGCCCTTCTCATTTACCATGTCAGTCTATTTAGTGACTAAAGCTTATTTTATAGGAGGATCTGGGGAACAATCCAAAATTTCTGTGTTATTAAATGTAACTATGCTCTGTCATACTATATTATTTATTTATGGCTGATTTTGTTGTATGTTGTCACCCAAATGGTAAACATTTACTTATGCATTCACTTTGCTATATACCAGCACTCGAAGTTGTGCACACTTTCTTATATGCAAGTATGCTCTGTAATGTTATTTAATTACCGTGAGGAATGGCTCACTTACTATACTCTGTACTACCATGCATAATGTTTTTTAATTATCGTGAGGAATAGTTCACTTACTATACTCTGTACTACTATGCATAATGTCTTTTAATTATCATGAGGAGTGGCTCACTTACACTACTCTCTATCACATAGATATATTTCATGACTGTTATGGGGTATGGTACCATTATGTGTTAACACTTACTGTCAAGGAAGCGGCAGTGATTGTAATTGCATAAATATTCACAAAAATAATCATTATATGTTTTGTAAACACAGAAATAAAGCATCAGAAGTGTCTTGATAAATAAAAAATGGCAAGATTGGACATTGGTCAGACATTTCATTCTATGCATGTAGGGTGAATTATGCTAACTGTTGAGGAACTATACTCCAAGAATTTAATTGTACTATATGATAGTAATGTATTTTGTTATTCAATACTATATGTAAATTTCAATATAGACTACAGAGAATAGTGCCATAGCACTTGAAAATTTTGTACTACTATGATTTTAGTGATATGTTATCAAAGAACAAGTTAAAATTGCAATATGAGATTTAAGACAGGAAATGTTAAAGTTTTAACAGTTGGAATTTTGCTGAATTGAACTATTCTATTCAAAACAATCAATTACACAATATTGATGGTCCTATTTTGCAATGAAGAACTTCCAATGAGCAAAGATCTACGGAGTACTTCAGTTCAGTGCTCTCCATTGCACTTAGAGGAGACTGAACACTTTGTAATATTATGGTCTAACACTAGGTGTACTTGCTAATGATAGGGGGTGGCTAAATATAAACTAATATAGTTTTTGAGTATTGTAGTATCCGATAGTAACGCTTGTTCCACAATGTATCGCCAATATTGAGAAAGAGCTATACACACCAGTGTCTCCATTGCACTCAGGAGAACCTGGAGGCTTTAATGACAGACATAATTATACAGAAACAAGCCCAATTCAGCTAACTTCCAATAGATAATTTTCTGATAGAAACAGATTCACCTCATATTCATGTTGTAATACAAGCTGCAGACAAATTCTGTGAATTAACTTGTTCTTTCTTTGTGTTATTAATTAATATTTTGTTTAATCTAGTTGAATCTGATACAAAATAATTTATGATAGTTTTATATATTTGATTGCTCATATCTTTTGCAAATTGTTTGTTCATCCAATTGATTGTAAAATGAGTACTGTTACGTAGATCTTTCAGAAAAGGTTTCGTTCAACTTTCAGTTGCACAAATCCATGTTGAAACGTAACCATCCATTAAGACTCACTTAACACATACATTCTCCAAATTAATTCAAGATCACTGATGTGAAAAAAAAGTGTCACAGTATATAATATATTCCTGAATAAATTTATACCAACAAAAATAATTACTATATTATAATTACCTTAATGTGTAAATATAAAGTGTAAATAAAACTAAGTGCCATTTACCTCTGTAAATGAAGGGAACATTTTCCATGAAGGGAGCCTCTAGTAATTAATAAAAAAAATGTAAATGCATTATTTTAATTATGTATTCAGGAAGTTATTCTCGAATAAAATAAGACATGTATTAATATCATAGTGTACTTATTGTTCTGGAGCACACATATGTTTGTATATGTATTTTCAGTTTTTATATGTCAATTTTAATTGTTAATTAATCAAAAAATAGGGGTAGCCATATTGGCCTAAAGAGGTCAATCTGGTTTTGGTTTTTGAGCAGTGAGCATGTAGCTGCTCCTTTTGTATAGTAAGTATTGTTTGCCTTTGTAATAATACTTTAATTTTGTTCTGAAAGTATAATATATATATTGAAACATAATACAAAATTGATTTTTAATTTAACTTTTCTGAAGTTAAAATTTTACAGTTACTGAAAACTTAGGACTTCACCTGGGACAGATCTTCAGAAAGGATGAATACACAAACCCCAATATAGATGTTTAAACTAAGAATAGGTACGTTTTACCTTACATGATGTAAATCCACTTGTTTGGATGTACAAGTGCCATACTGCAAATAACAACAAACTATGCAAAATTACTAATTAGTGTGTTAATTAATCATTGATGTATATCATGTTGTTGTTGTGGTCTTCAGTCCAGAGACTGGTTTGATGCAGCTCTCCATGCTACTCTATCCTGTGCAAGCTTCTTCATCGCCCATTACCACTGCAACCTACATCCTTCTGAATCTGCTTAGTGTATTCATCACTTGGTATCCCTCTATGGTTTTTACCCTCCACACTGCCCTCCAATTCTAAATTGGTAATCCCTTGATGCCTCAGAACATGTACTACCAACCGATCCCCTCTTCTAGTCAAGTTTTGCTGCAAATTTCTCTTTTCCCCAAATCTATTCAATACCTCCTCATTACTTATGTGATCTACCCATCTGATCTTCAGCATTCTTCTGTAGCACCACATTTTGAAAGCTTCTATTCTCTTCTTGTCTAAACCATTTATCGTCCATGTTTCACTTCCAGACATGGCTACCCCCCATACAAATACTTTCAGAAACGACTTCCTGACACTTAAATCTATACTCAATGTTAACAAATTTCTTTTCTTCAGAAAGACTTTCCCTGCCATTGCCAGTCTACATTTTATATCCTCTCTACTTTGTCCATCATGTTATTTTGCTCCTCAAATAGCAATACTCATCTACTACTGTAAGTGTCTCATTTGCTAATCTAATTCCCTCAGCATCACCCGACTTAATTCGACTACATTCCATTATCCTCGTTTTGCTTTTGTTGATGTTCATCTTATATCCTCCCTTCAAGACCCTATCCGTTCTGTTCAACTGCTCTTCCAAGTCCTTTGCTGTCTCTGACAGAATTACAATGTCATTGGTGAACCTCAAAGTTTTTATTTCTTCTCCATGGATTTTAATTCCTACTCCGAATTTTTCTTTTGTTTCCTTCACTGCTTGCTCAATATACAGATTGAATAACATCGGGGATAGGCTACAACCTGGTCTCACTCCCTTCCCAACCACTGCTTCCCTTTCATGTCCCTTGACTCTTATAACTGCTGTCTGGTTTCTGTACAAATTGTAAATAGCCTTTCGCTCCCTGTATTTTACCCCTGGACCTTTAGAATTTGAAAGAGAGTATTCCAGTCAACATTGTCAAAAGCTTTCTCTAAGTCTACAAATGCTAGAAACATAGGTTTGCCTTTTCTTAATCTAGCTTGTAAGATAAGTCGTGCAGTCAGTATTGCCTCACGTGTTCCAATATTTCTACGGAATCCAAACTGATCTTCCCTGAGGTCGGCTTCTACTAGTTTTTCCATTTGTCTGTAAAGAATCCGCGTTAGTATTTTGCAGCAGTGACTTATTAAACTGATAGTTCAGTAATTTTCACATCTGTCAACACCTGCTTTCTTTGGGATTGGAATTATTATATTCTTCTTGAAGTCTGAGGGTATTTCACCTGTCTCATACATCTTGCTCACCAGATGGTAGAGTTTTGTCAGGACTGGCTCTCCCAAGGTTGTCGGTAGTTCTAATGGAATGTTGTCTACTCCCTGGGCCTTGTTTCGACTCAGGTCTTTCAGTGCTGTGTCAAACTCTTCACGCAGAATCATATCTCCCATTTCATCTTCATCTACATCCTCTTCCATTTTCATAATATTGTCCTCAAGTACATCGCCCTTGTATAGACCCTCTATATACTCCTTCCACCTTTCTGCTTTCCCTTCGTTGCTTGGAACTAGGTTTCCATCTGAGTTCTTGATATTCATATAAATGGTTCTCTTTTCTCCAAAGGTCTCTTTAATTTTCCTGTAGGCAGTATCTATCTTACCCCCAGTGAGATCAGCCTCTACATCCTTACATTTGTCCTCTAGCCATCCCTGATTAGCCATTTTGCACTTCCTGTTTATCTCATTTTTGAGACATTTGTATTCCTTTTTGCCTATTTCATTTACTGTGTTTTTATATTTTCTCCTTTCATCAATTAAATTCAATATTTCTTCTGTTACCCAAGGATTTTTACTAGCCTTAATATCTTTACCTACTTGATCCTCTGCTGCATTCACTATTTCATCTCTCAAAGCTACCCATATTGTACAGGAAAGTTAGGATGAGAAAAGTGTGCAGTCAAATATATGCCATGGCAATTGATAGCTGCTCTGAACTACGAACTTCATTATTTTGGAAGACAGTTCTGGTAATTTAAAAGACCTTACAGGAAGACATAATGCTTAACTTTCAAATGACACAAGTCATCTTTCTCAAATATAAATGGTAGCTCATAGGTTTTTGCATGTAAGGAACTGTAGTGCTAATTTTCATTACTGTAACATTTAATTAACAACACCCTAATGAAAACCTATTACTAAAATGGAATCAGAAAAATGAAAATACTAATCAGATTAATAAATTTCAGTGAAATTATGTCTACGTAAGACGAACATTCCAAAAGATAAAGGTATTGAAAATAAGATAAAAGGTAGTGATGGAGAGAGCTCATCTGCTATGTCACTTTACATCTGCAGCCACCTCTTGTTTAAGATGAGTTGAAAATATTCTGAGTATTGGATAGATCTTGTGGACTTGGGGCAGCTTGAGGCAGTCAGTCACTATATGGGCATACTCAAATATTGCAACAACAACGTACTGCACATATGGCATGGCATTCCATGTTGATGTGGTATACTTTGGTGCAGACAACCACAAAAACCCAAACCTAATGTTTTGAGGTACAGTTGTTCACACATCATATATTTATCATCAGTTTCTGAATTATGTTATTCAATGCACATACTTGTTTAAAGCTCAAGTAGATTCCAATGCTATGCCCTGATGTTTTGCTGTTGGACAAATTTCAAGATGGTCTCCACTTAGTTCCATTCTGAGTTCTCTTATTGCTTCCGTGTTGGGATTTGGTTTGTGGTGATTGGCATTACAGGATAGTTATTTAAACCATTTGTGAGCTTCTTTCCAACCTCTCTGAAAGATTATCGTTGTGCCCCAGGTCAGGAACATTAATGTAAATGAATTGCTTGGTATATCTCAGTGCAGTCTGCACATTTGTACACTGACCATAGTGAAAAGGACTGATCTGATAATGACACGACTAATGCACTGCAAACTGGGTGGGTATGTTGTACACCATCAGCAATGCCAATTCTTTTCCAGAGTCGGCCACAAACTCGGGGAATGTGGGTAGGGCTGTGATGTCGTGCCTTTTGGTTAATGTAAGAGGGCCCCTAAACAGCCATTTTGCCAAGCATGGCAGTGAGTAACATCGCTAGAGCATCACCTGAACATACACTATGCCCAGGCAAAATGTTTGACATGGGTTGTCAATTGGATGAGATTGAACGGGGCTGCACCATGGACTGCAGGAGGCTGGGTGGTCTTACTGTCTTATAGCACACCACAACAGCTATAAGGATACCATCATTGTCCATTGTTAGCAACAATGTATACAGGAAAGTACCAACATGAAACACAAGGCGGGAGGACCGAAGGATTGTCCAACACATGTGAACAGTTCCAATGGCAATGATATAGCCATTCAGTAGACTGCCCTGCCTTCTGTGCAACATCTTGAAAGTGCTATTGGCAGACATGATGCAGGGCTCCTTGACAGCCAGATAGTATGTGGAAAAGAAGCTGCAAACTGTGGCTCTTCCATTCCTTAACACACACACACCCATTTCAACAGTACAGACACCCATTTCAACAGTACAGTGCTCATCCGCATACTGCTGTCACCTGAGTAGCCCTTGCAGGCATGGATATTCTACCTCAGCCAGCTGTATCACTCAATCTCTCCCTGATTGAGAATGTGTGGGGTGCCATGGAGTGTGTTATCAGGACTCTGCCATGGAGTGTCGTATCAAGACTCCACATCCAACCACCAATCTGTAGGAAATGTGAGCTCAGGTGCAAGCAGCATGGGATGGAGTATTACAGGACTAGATCTGAGACCTGCACAACTCCATGTTGGCACTGTCACACCTGAATGTTTGTATTCACAACCGGGCACCAGATGCCATACTAATACATATGATTTGTGGCCTTGTAGCTTCAAAGACGAAAGTGTGATCATTTTGTACATATGGTGCCATCTGCCTGCCTGCCAACTGTGATCACAATCTGTCTTGTTTCTCTTTTATGATGATATGTACATATATGTTGTACAGGACTGGTACAAAAATCTTTCACTGATGCAGCCTTTTCCTCTGGGTTTTGTACCTACTTTCTTTCCCTTGTTGATACACATAAAATATATGGACAAGAAGAAAAGCTCTAATGAATGATGTTATTTCAGTGTCTCAAGTCATATTACACAGTATTAGTAGCAGCAATTAAGTAGTTCACAATGCTCTAACTAACATATAGATCAATAAAAGCTAGCCCTATGATCTGATTGTGCTCAAAACCTTCATTACTCTGCATATGGTTCAATAAGGCCACCAGCTTGTTTTCCTTTTACAGGGACCAGGTTGCTGAAATATATTTCTACTTGAATATGTCTATAATTTGGACAAACCTCCCATGATACTGGAGAAAGGTAGGTGCTGAATGGACATACAAACTGGTGACACAAAGCCCAGTGTTGCCTTGGGGCAGCTTTTGACATGGTGTTTATAGTAAAAATATTTTCACTGCAAGGAATGCACAAATGAAAATTGGCCTTTGGATAATACTGACATTCTTTCAAGATCCTTGCTTCTGGAGGATGTGTTAACATGAGATTCAAGGCAAATTATGAGTTCCGATTTGTAAGTGTTAAGGCAAATATGAGTTCTGAGCAGTGTGCAATGGGAGGAGGGTTTTTTTCCATATAAGAAAGCTCATGTGGTTAGGTCATTATTAGTAGCACAATGACGGACTTCTTGGGCTAGATGAGGAGCCCAAATGCTAGGTGACAGTATGTGGGATAAGTTCTGCCCAGGAATAAGATCAGATGCAATCAAACATGCATTAAACAGCAGAACGTCGGCAAAAAACCATGTTATTAGTAAGTAAGGTTGGGCAGAGTAAAAAACTGTTAAAAACAGTAACTCAGAAAACGTAAAAATACCTAAAAATATAGAATAAAGAGGAACAATAGTTACAGTAAATAAATAGTTGGAAGTCACACCTTCAAAACTCTGCTTCTTTTTCACTCTTCCTAAACCACTTTCTCACCCTGGCAGTTAGGGGAAGGGTGATTGATTATGTGCACTAACAGTGGCTGAATTATCAAAAACATTTGAACGCAAGAGAACATATTTAAACGGTTACACAAATTTCATCCACCTACCTACCTGCGTCTGGTAACTGTTGTTGGATCTGTGTAAGGATCTTTTCGTGTAGCAGGACCTGCAACAGAAACATTTGACGTATCTTTTCAAACAACCTGAAAGCTACCAATTTGGGTTGTAGAACTAAAGTGTCTCCTATTATTCCTAATTATAACTGACACATTAATAATGCTAAATTAATGAAAAGTCTTATGTGATATACAAATAATTTAATGAGTAAAAGGGAATGACTCATCAAATAGCTGAGGCACTAAGTCGTGAACTGGCACATATGTAAGAAGGAGAACATTGCTAACTTTCAGAAAAATACCTCTTGAGGAATGTAAAGTACACATACATACACAAAAGTCTGTATGGTTATACTCTTTCAGCTGACTGCATTGTGCTGGCACTGCACCTTGACTGGAGCAAGAGATTGAGCCAGGTGGAGTGGGTTAGAGGGAAAAGGATGCAGGGAATGGAAGGAATTGTTGAATAATGAAGGCTGGCAGATGGGAAGAAGAGGCAGCAGGCACACAGGATAGGATTGTTGCACAGGTGAACTCATTTCAGTCACAGGCAGGGGTGGTTGTGGTCAACACACAATGATATGGTTGAATGGATTGGGAAGGGGAGGTAGAACTGTGGGAAAGAAGGTGTGAGTGCAGGATGAGTGAAGTCAGGTTTATGCAGCAGGGGTAGAGATGGGTGTGGAGCAGGAGCTAGACTTACATGTATGTGACTACCCTGCAATTTGCACTTAAGTGTTTCACAGAGAGTTCTTACCAACAGTTACAAACTATTTATCGACCTTTCCATCCTCAAATAACATGGCAAAATGAACACCTAATCTTCCAGTGTAGGCTCTGATTTCTCTTCATTTTACTATGATGTTCATTTCTCCCTATGTAGGTAGGAGTCAACAAATTATTATTGTGTTCAGAAGAGAAAGTTGGAAATTGTAATGTCACATTTGCTTTAATTAATGACATTCCAGTTTGCTAAACATGCCTGTGACACTCTCATCTCTATTCACGATAATACAAAACGATCTACCCTTCTCTGAACTTTTTGATGTTCCCCATTAATCCTATGTGATAAAGATCACATGTTGTGGAGCACTATTCTGGAAGAAGATGAACAAGTGTAGTGTAGGCAGTCTCTATAATAGATTTGTTGCACCTTCTAAGTATTCTGGTAATAAAATTCAGTCTTTGGTTCACCTTCCTGACAGCATATGATGCTTCCAATTTAAGTTGTTAGTAATTATAATACTGCATATAGGTATTTAGTTGAATCAGCAACCTTTAAATTTGTGTGACTTATTATTTAGCTGAAATTTAATGGATTTTGTTTTAGTATTCATTTGAAGGGCCTAACACTTTTTATTGTTTAGGGTCAACTACCTCTTTTCAAACCATATAGAATCATTATAAGACTTTACAAGCTGTAAACAACAGCATTATCTATTAACAGTCTAAGAAGGCTGTTCAGATTGTCTCCTAAATTGCTTATACACATTAGAGACACCAGAGGACCTATAATATTTCCTTAGAGAACAACCGTTATCACTTGTTTTTTCATTCAGTGACTTCCAGTCAAGTACTACAAACTCTGCCATGTCTCCACAATATCCTCTCTTCCAGGAGTGCTAGTTCTGCAACTTTTGCAGGACATGTCCTGTGAAGTTTGGAAGGCAGGAGACAAGTTACTGTCAGAAGTAAAGCTGTGAGGACAGGTCATGAGTTGTGTTTGGATAGCCCAGGTGGTAGAGCATTTGCCCACATAAGGCAAAGGTCCAAAGTTTGAGTCTTGGTCCAGCGCACAGCTTTAATCTGCCAGGAATTTTCATATACATGCTGGTTATTTGTCAATAGATTATTTTCTACAAGATTATTTCACAGCACTGTATATGTTCAAAATCCTACTGCAAATTGATGTCAGTCATATATATCCAGTGGATTATTTATATTTCCTTTTTTGTGTGCTGATATGACCTGTGCAGCTTTCCAATTTTTAGTTACAGAGTTTTGTCAAGTGGTCAATTCTATATGATTGCTCAAAATCGAGCTACTCCATCAGTACTCTGAAAGGAACCTAATTAGTATACAGTCTGGACTGAAAGCCTTGCCTCTATTAAGTGAATTGCATTACTTTGGTACACTGAGTTGTGGTTTCATGAAAAAAATATATCTAAAAACAAAGATGATGTAACTTACCAAATGAAAGCGTTGGTATGTTGATAGACACACAAATA
Source organism: Schistocerca nitens (assembly GCF_023898315.1). Lineage (NCBI taxonomy): Eukaryota > Metazoa > Arthropoda > Insecta > Orthoptera > Acrididae > Schistocerca > Schistocerca nitens. The sequence goes on from NC_064618.1 coordinate 548,051,757, forward strand.
AACAGAAACACAGACACAAAATTCAAGCTTTTGCAACCCACGGTTGCTTCATCAGGAAAGAGGGAAGGAGAGGGAAAGACGAAAGGATGTGGGTTTTAAGGGAGAGGGTAAGGAGTCATTCCAATCCTGGGAGCGGAAAGACTTACCTTAGGGGGAAAAAAGGACGGGTATACTCTCGCACACACACACATATCCATCCACGCATATACAGAAGGATGGATCTCATTTCAGGGCAGGATTTGAGGAAGTCGTATCCCTGCTGGAGAGCCACATTCAGAGTCTTATCCAGTCCCGGAAAGTATCCTGTCACAAGTGGGGCACTTTTGGGGTTCTTCTGTGGGAGGTTCTGGGTTTGAGGAGATGAGGAAGTGGCTCTGGTTATTTGCTTCTGTACCAGGTCGGGAGGGTAGTTGCGGTATGCGAAAGCTGTTTTCAGGATGTTGGTGTAATGGTTCAGGGATTCCGGACTGGAGCAGATTCGTTTCATAGGGATGAAATCCCCAAACCACCTTCCCTACCCTCTGGCTCCTAGCCTTGTAACCGCCCCCGGTGTAAAACCTGTCCCATGCACCGTCCCACCACCACCTACTCCAGTCCTGTAACCCGGAAGGTGTACACGATCAAAGGCAGCAATATATATATATATATATATATATATATATATATATATATATATATATATATATATATATATATATATATATATATATATATATATATATATATGTGTGTGTGCCTTTACAAACGTCTGCTTGTGCCTGTGTATGTGCGGATGGATATGTGTGTGTGTGCGAGTGTATACCTGCCCTTTTTTCCCCCTAAGGTAAGTCTTTCCGCTCCCGGGATTGGAATGACTCCTTACCCTCTCGCTTAAAACCCACATCCTTTCGTCTTTCCCTCTCCTTCCCTCTTTCCTGATGAGGCAAAAGTTTGTTGCGAAAGCTTGAATTTCGAGTGTATGTTTGTGTTTGTTTGTGTGTCTATCGACCTGCCAGCACTTTCGTTCGGTAAGTCACATCATCTGTGTTTTTAGATATATTTTTCCCAAAACAATATATATATATATATATATATATATATATATATATATATATATATATATATATATATATATATATATATAAAAAACAAAGATGAGGTGACTTACCGAACGAAAGTGCTGGCAGGTCGATAGACACACAAACAAACACAAACATACACACAAAATTCAAGCTTTCGCAACACACTGTTGCCTCATCAGGAAAGAGGCAACAGTGTGTAGCGAAAGCTTGAATTTTGTGTGTATGTTTGTGTTTGTTTGTGTGTCTATCGACCTGCCAGCACTTTCGTTCGGTAAGTCACCTCATCTTTGTTTTTATATATAATTTTTCCCACGTGGAATGTTTCCCTCTATATATATATATATATAGTTGATGTGGTCTTCAGTCCTGAGACTGGTTTGATGCAGCTCTCTATGCGACTCTATCCTGTGCAAGCTTCTTCATCTCCCAGTACCTACTGCAACCTACATCCTTCTGAATCTGCTTGCTGTATTTATCTCTTGGTCTCCCTCTACGATTTTTACCCTCCACACTGCCCTACAGTACTAAATTGGCGATCCCTTGATGCCTCAGAACATGTCCTACCAACCGATCCCTTCTTCTAGTCAAGTTGTGCCACAAACTTCTCTTCTCCCCAATCCTATTCAATACCTCCTCATTAGTTATGTGATCTACCCATCTAATCTTCAGCATTCTTCTGTAGCACCACATTTTGAAAGCTTCTATTCTCTTCTTGTCTAAACTATTTATCATCCATGTTTCACTTCCATACATGGCTACACTCCATACAAATACTTTCAGAAACGACTTCCTGACACGTAAATCTATACTCGATGTTAACAAATTTCTCTTCTTCAGAAATGCTTTCCTTGCCATTGCCAGTCTACATTTTATATCCTCTCTTCTTTGACCATCATCAGTTATTTTGCTCCCAAAGTAGCAAAACTCCTTTACTACTTTAAGTGTCTCATTTCCAAATCTATCTCCCTCAGCATCACCAGACTTAATTCGACTACATTCCATTATCCTCGTTTTGCTTTTGTTGATGTTCATCTTATATCCTCCCTTCAAGACCCTATCCAGTCCATTCAACTGCTCTTCCAAGTCCTTTGCTGTCTCTGACAGAATTACAATGTCATCAGCAAACCTCAAAGTTTTTATTTCTTCTCCATGGATTTTAATTCCTACTCCAAATTTTTCTTTTGTTTTCTTCACTGCTTGCTCAATATACAGATTCAATAACATCAGGGGTAGGCTACAACCTTGTCTCACTCCCTTCCCAACCACTGCTTCCCTTTCATGTCCCTCGACTCTTATAACTGCTGTCTGGTTTCTGTACAAATTGTAAATAGCCTTTCGCTCCCTGTATTTTACCCCTGGACCTTTAGAATTTGAAAGAGAGTATTCCAGTCAACATTGTCAAAAGCTTTCTCTAAGTCTACAACTGCTAGAAACATAGGTTTGCCTTTTCTTAATCTAGCTTGTAAGATAAGTCGTGCAGTCAGTATTGCCTCACGTGTTCCAATACTTCTATGGAATCCAAACTGATCTTCCCTGAGGTCGGCTTCTACTAGTTTTTCCATTTGTCTGTAAGGAATCCGTGTTAGTATTTTGCAGCAGTGACTTATTAAACTGATAGTTCGGTAATTTTCACATCTGTCAACACCTGGATCGCGCACACACACACATATCCATCCACGGTATATGTGTGGATGGATATGTGTGTGTGTGCGCGAGTGTATACCCGTCCATTTTTCCCCCTAAGGTAAGTCTTTCCGCTCCCGGGATTGGAATGACTCCTTACCCTCTCCCTTAAAACCCACATCCTTTTGTCTTTCCCTCTCCTTCCCTCTTTCCTGATGAGGCAACAGTTTGTTGCGAAAGCTTGAATTTTGTGTGTATGTTTGTGTTTGTTTGTGTGTCTGTCGACCTGCCAGCACTTTCATTTGGTAAGTCACATCATCTCTGTTTTATATATATATATATATATGTCTGCTTGTGTCTGTATGTGTGGATGGATATGTGTGTGTGTGCGAGTGTATACCTGTCCTTTTTTCCCCCTAAGGTAAGTCTTTCCGCTCCCGGGATTGGAATGACTCCTTACCCTCTCCCTTAAAACCCACATCCTTTCGTCTTTCCCTCTCCTTCCCTCTTTCCTGATGAGGCAGCGGTTTGTTGCGAGGGCTTGAATTTTGTGTGTGTGTTTGTGTTTGTTTGTGTGTCTATCGACCTGCCAGCGCTTTTGTTTGGTAAGTCTCATCATCTTTCTTTTTATATATATATATATATATATATATATATATATATATATATATATATATATATATATATATGTGTGTGTGTGTGTGTGTGTGTGTGTGTGTGTGTGTGTGTGTGTGTATGTTTTGTCTGATTCAGATGAAGGCCTTTTGGCCAAAAGTTCACTTGTTTAGCAGTCTTCTTGTTGTGCCTGTCTGTGAGTCAACATCTCCACTGTATGGTGAGTAGCATTCTATCATTTCATAATATTGTCATTATTTCATCCTAGATTTTCCATTGTTAGAAATATATTTATACTGTGAATTGTTAAAATTGACATAACTACTATACCATATAGGACAGGGAAGCATACTAGTAATATGTCGGACAGGATATATGTATATAAAGCTTTTATTTGCTTTTTTGGAAATTTGTGGTAAGATCTTATGGGAGCAAACTGCTGAGGTCATCGGTCCCTAAGTTTGCACACTACTTAATCTAGCTTAAACTAACTAAAGCTAAGGACAACACACACACACCCATGCCCAAGGGAGGACTCTAACCTACTATGGGGGGAGCTGTGGGGGCCGTGACAAGGCTCCTCAGACTACACAGCTTTATTTGCTTATGATACAAAACAATCCATACACACCATAATGTGTTCTAGACCAAACTGCCTCTTACAGATGGAGACATTCCACTATTGCAAAGGTGTATGCTGGCCAGTGATCCCTTACGGGGCAGCGCCCCACAGAGGTGCCCCCTTACCTTTGGAGGGTGGAGCAGCAAACAATCCACTATGAGGTCAATGTCGTTGAGTGGTGAGTGCTGCCAGTACTCATCAACAGCTATCACCTGAATATTGAGTACAAATGGTATGGCAGGAGGTGATGGGACCAGCCGTAGCATGAGGTGCTGGAGGCGATTCTGCACCTGCTATCAAGTGGTGGACTACTGTGGGTGACAGTGATAGTGGTGGCACATCTGTGGGTGGCAAGAGGCACAGAGAGTTAGGCATCAGGGTGACAGTGAGCTCACCTGCTGGAGGAAGCCAGGACAGGGCAGCAGAAAAATTCACTGTTAGTGGTAGGCAGGAGGTATTGGTGACTCAGGTAGCAAACAGAATGGATGAAAAGTCCAGAGTCATGGCTAGCTTCAATCAAGAGTTCTGTGTTAGCCAGTTTGACTGAAACTTCATGCAGTTGAAGGTAGCGACTGTCTACTGTGATAATAGGTTGTTTGGAGGATCATGAGCCTGTTGGGGGTGAATTGTAGTAAGAGCAGGTAGGTTCTCCAAAGTGGAGAGTATCCATTTAGATTTCAGCCTGTTGATGGAGACCATCATGGAAGTAACATTTATGTCAATAGTTAAGGTCTGACTAACCCATTTCAACACCCAGAATGACCCAGTACAGGGCAGTTGTAAGGTCACCCATACAGTGTCATCATGGAGCAGGATGTATGCACAGTCTGCGAGCTTCTTGTGGGTGAATGGAGTCAGGGCTGAGAGCTCAGATACAGATGGCACTAGTAAATTACAGATGTGATTTTTGACACCCTACACCAATGTGGGAAGTTCCATTGAGTAAAGTGTAGGAGTCGGTAAAACAAAATTCCATCAGCAGCATAAGGATCTCGCTGTAAGGTAATTCATGAGCAAGGTATGTAAGTTATCTCTGAATGCCATACACAAGTAGAGGAGCACTGATGGAAGGGCCTCAGTCCTGGAAACCCGATGGCACATGAGTGCCCTCTTCATTGTACAGTGACATTGTTCTGCAAGACTCTTGCTCTGGGATGGTACACTGTGGTATGATGGTGGGAGTATTTCATCAGTAAATTGTTCAAGTATTCATAACAAAGTTCCCAAATTTACTGCCCTCCAGAAGAGTTCTCAACCTCAAACTATTCTTGGGAATGAGAGCTGGCTAAAACCCAAAGTAAAAAGCTCTGAGATATTTAGCAAGTCTTGGAATGTTTATTGGAAAGACAGAGTAGACGCAGTACTAGAAAGAGTGTTTATTGCAGTTGACAAAACTATTGTCTCTACTCAGGTTGTAACTGAGTGTGATAGTGAAGTTATCTGGTGACACATAATAGGTCTATGTGAAACCAAGTTAATTGTTGGATGTTTGTACTCACCACCTGACTCCACTGTGACAGTTCTACAGTCATTCAAAGAAAGTCTGTGATTAGTTGTGCATAAACACCCAGATCATGCAGTACTAGTAGGTGATGACTCTAACCTACTGATTATAGAATAGGACTTGTATGGATTCACTGAATGGGGTACAAACAGACAGTCTTGTGAAGTACTTTTGAACATGTTTCCCGAAAACTGTCTTTAGCAACTAGATCCGCAGCCAACACACAATGGAAGTATCCTGGAGCTTATAGCTACAAATAGGCTGGTCCTTATCAATGGCATCAGTATAGAGGCAAGGATTAGTGGTCATTATGTTGTCACAGTAACTATGGTTATGAAAGTTAATAAATCAATCAAGAGAGCTAGGTGAGTGTTTCTGCTAGAAAGAGCAGATAAGCAATTGTTAGCATCTCACTTGGACAATGAACTGCAATCATTTAGTTCCAGGAGGATAGCCATAGATGAATTATGGGCAAAGTTTAAACAAACTGTATATCATGCTCTGGACAAGTACATCCCTAGTAAGTGGATTAAGGACCGAAAAGACCAACCATGGTATAGTAATGAAATTCGGGAAATGTCGAGGAGGCAAAGGCTGTTGCACTCTTGGTTCAAAAGAGGCTGTGCAAATGACAACAGATAAAGATTAGTAGAGATTCGTGCATCTGTGAGAAGAGCTATGCATGAAGCATACAGCAGCTACCACTCTCATAGCTTGCCTAGACATCTGATGGAGAACCCTAAAAAATTCTGGTCCTACGTAAAATTGCTAAGCAGGTATAAGGCTTCCATTCAGTCACTCATTGGCCAATCTGGAGTGGCAGTAAAAGATAGCAGAAGAAAGGCCAAAATTTTAAATTCCACATTTAAGGACTCATTCACACAGGAAAATCGTACAAACATACTGTCATTTGACCATTGCATAGCGTCCTGTATGTTTGACATAGTAATAAGCATCCCTGACATAGAGAAACAACCAAAAAAGTTGGAAACAAACAAGTCACCAGGTCTGGATGGAATCCCAATTCAGTTTTACAAAGAGTACTCTACATCATTGGCCCCTTACTTAGTTTGCTTTTATCATGAATCTCTCGACAAAAGCAAATTCTAGAGCATATTCTGACTTTGAACATAATAAATTTCCTAGAGACCGAAAAGCTCATCTCTACAAATCAGCAGAGCTTTAGAAAGCATTTATCGTACTAAACACAGGTTGCTCATTTCTCACATTATGTTCTGTGAACTTTGGATGAAGGGCAAAAGGCTGAGCCCATATTTCTAGATTTCCAAAAAGCATTTGACATGGTACCCCACTGCAGAATGTTAATGAAGGTACCTGCATATGGAATAGGCTCCCAGATATGTGACTGGCTTGAAGACTTCTTAAGTAATAGAACCCAGTATGTTGTCCTCGATGGCAAGTGTTCATCAGAACAAGTGTGTCAGCAGGAGTGCCCCCGGTCAGTGTGTTAGGACCAGTGCTATTTTCTATATACATAAATGATCTAGCAGACAGAGTGGGCAGCAATTTGTGGTTGTTTGCTGCTGATGCTGTGATGTGCAGGAAGGTGTCGAAGATAAGTGAGTGTAGGTTGATGTAATATGACCTAGACAAAATTTCTATGTCCATTCCGGCCGTGAAAGTCTACATTTTAGTAACAAAATTTCTAGTCAGTGTAACGAACGACAGTTGGCTCTTAATGTAGAAAAATGTAAGTTAATGCAGACAAGTAGGAGGGACAAAGCTATAATGTTCAGATACCGAATTAGTAGTGTCCTGTTTGACACAGTCACATCATTGAAATATCTGGGCATAACATTGTGAAGTGATATGAAATGGAATGAATATGTGAGGATTGTGGCAGGGAAGGTGAATGGTCAACTTCATTTTATTGGGAGAATTTTAAGAAAGTATGGTTCATCTGTAAAGAGGACCACATACCACATATAGGACACTGGTGTGACCTATTCTTGGGTACTGTTCGAATGTTTGTGATCCACATCAGGTTGGGTTGAAAGAAGACATCGAAGCAATTCAGAGGCAAGCTGCTAGATTAGGTCAGATGAGCACACAAATGTTTCAGATATGCTTCAGGAGCTCAAGTGGGAATCCCTGGAGGGAAGAAGACATTCATTTCGAAGAACACTATTGAGACGTTTAGAGAACCAGAATTTGAAGCTGACTGTAGAACTATCCTACTGCCGCCAACTTACATTTTGCACAGGGCCATGAAGATAAGATAGAAGAAGTTAGGGCTCGAATGGAGGTTTATAGATAGTCATTTTTCCCTCACTCTATCTGCAAGTGGAACAGCAAAGGAAACGACTATTTGTGGCACAGGTTACCCTTCACCATGCAATGTATGGTGGCTTGTGGAGTGTGTATGTAGATAAAGATGTATAGATGTCACAGAAGCTAAGAGAGTGCTGAAGGGTGAAGATTTGAACTGACTACCTTGATGAGTGGTGGTGGCATCCAGGCAATTGAAGTAGGATATCCAAGCTGCCACCATGTCTCAGGCCGGTGGATTCCGCTGTGATGTCTGTGACCAGTACAGCTTGCACCCAGTGCATAATGCAATCAAACACAGGAAATAGATATCTATTCCCCTCTGACTCTGGCAGGGGTCCAATGAGGTCCAAGTGTACATAATGGAAACACCAGCACAACTTGTCAAAGTTACCAAGGGGCATTTGTGTGTGGCGTCCCACCTTATTGCACTGGCTCTCATAACATGCCTGTGTTCATGCATGGCATTCACACCTGACATCTAGACAAATGAAGTCCTCAGTGACAAGCCAGTTAGCAGTGAAACTCCCAGACAAGTGAGGTTTTAGTGACGATCAAAGACTGTCCATTGCATTGATGTGAAGACGAGTAGTCAAAGTGTGTGCTAGGACACACTGCAAAGGAAGCTGTCATCTGAACTGTCAACTGACCAGCATTCAATTTTATGACTGGAGGAACTGTCATTGAGTAAGGCAGAAATTTTCAGGTATTGCTCTTGTTCCTCTGCCAATCTTTTGTAATCAGGAGTGAGAGAAATTGTGTGCATGCATGAGAGGTAAGCAGCGATCATGTTGTCTGCTAGTGCAGAGGACAGACATTGGTGGAGTACTGGGCAATGAGATTGAGATGGAAAAATTGTCATGAGTTGACAGTTGTTGACAAGTGATGTATGGCATCTGCCAGTGGTCTGCGGGCAGTGCAAATGATGACATGATGACTCTCAATGTCTCCACAAAAGTTGCAAACTGCCTCATTTACAGCAAGCAACTCGTGGTTGAATTCTGACTACTGCATTGTGGCTGAGAGTTTCTTGGAGAAGAAAGAGAGGGGTTCCATGTCATCTGCCATCTCTCACTGGAGGACTGCCTGGATGGCTGGATCACTCACTTCTATGGTGGTGGTAAGTTATGCATCCAGTATAGGATGTCATGAGAAATTCATTGAAGTGGTTGAATGCCATTTGCATCCCCACAATCCACACAAGTTTTTGCTTCCCTGTGAGCAGGTCCAAAAGGGCATTCATCAGGGGTGCCTGACCCTCTGTGGCATGAGGTAGGCATTGGTGGTAGAAATTCTGGGTGCACAGGAGTCTCCAAAGATCATGATACGTTCGAGGTGATAGCAACTGGAGAACAAGTTTATCATGGTCTGGTGTTGATTTGATCCCATTATCATTGAGGGAGTGTCCAAGAAACATTACCTCCAGCTTCCACAACTGCAGTTTTTCCTTACTGATGGTCACCACTGCATCATGGAGGGCAACAAAAATAGGTTCAAAGTGGCATTCGACACTGTGAGAGTCAACGGAGAAAATTAAGGTATCATCTAGGTATATGTAGCAGCAACCAAGCTTGAAATGCTCCCTATTAATGAGTTGTTGCCATGTTTGAGCTGCAATCTTCAGTCCATGTACGCTACACAGCATAATAATAGCTGTCTTGGTGACACTGCCCTGGTATATGGGGATTTGATAACAGGCCTTGTAGCTATCAATCACACTAAAAATAGTGGCCCCTATGAGCAAATGCACGAAGTCTTGGATATTCAGCATGGGGCAGCTGTCATGAATTGTGCAAAAGTTAAGAGTCCTATAGTCACCACGAAGCCGGACAGAACCATCTTTCTTAGTGAGCAACTTTATGAGAGAGGCCCAAGCACTGTCCAAAGTACAAATGATGCCCTAGTGCAACAGTTCATCCACCACTGCCTTAGCTGCATGGAGGGGAGCAGGTGTGAGTTTTGTCCTTTGTGATTAACAGCTGGGCCCAGGGTTGTACTGATGCAGTGTGTCATACTATTCCTGATAGCACACTGATAGAGCCTGTCCCATGGTGTGCCATGCAGGAGATTGGAAAGCATTTGCTGAACTGGAAGGGAGAGCAGGAAAGTGCTGTATTAACCTGCAGCAGGTGTTTTCGCACGGGGTCCTGTGGCTTCATCAGGCAACTGTGAGAGGGAATGGATGAGCATTTGGGGGCCTGGTCATGTTGTCATAGATAGCTGTAGTGTTCTACATCTACATCTACATTTATACTCCGTAAGCCACCCAACGGTGTGTGGTGGAGGGCACTTTACGTGCCACTGTCATTACCTCCCTTTCCTGTTCCAGTCACGTATGGTTCGCGGGAAGAACAACTGCCAGAAATCTTCCATGCATGCTCAAATCTCTCTAATTTTACATTCGTGATCTCCTCAGGAGGTATAAGTGGGGGGAAGCAATATATTCGATACCTCATCCAGAAACGCAGCCTCTCGAAACCTGGACAGCAAGTGACACCGCGATGCAGAGCGCCTCTCTTGCAGAGTCTGCCACTTGAGTTTGCTAAACATCTCCGTAATGCTATCATGCTTACAAAATAACCCTGTGATGAAATGCGCCACTCTTCTTTGGATCTTCTCTATCTCCTCTGTCAACCCAACCTGGTACGGATCCCACACTGATGAGCAATACTCAAGTATAGGTCAAACGAGTGTTTTGTAAGCCACCTCCTTTGTTGATGGACTACATTTTCTAAGGACTCTTCCAATGAAACTCAGCCTGGCACCCGCCTTACCAACAATTAATTTTATATGATCATTCCACTTCAAATTGATCCGTACGCATACTCCCAGATATTTTACAGAAGTAACTGCTGCCAGTGTTTGTTCCGCTATCATATAATCATACAATAAAGGATCCTTCTTTCTATGTATTTTCAATATATTACATTTGTCTATGTTAAAGGTCAGTTGCCACTCCCTGCACCAAGTGCCTATGTGCTGCAGATCTTCCTGCATTTTGCTGCAATTTTCTGGTGCTGCAACTTCTCTGTACACTACAGCATCACCCGTGAAAAGCCGCATGGAACTTCTGACACTATCTAAGTTATGTAGGCTTTGGAATTTCTCATGCATATGTGCACGAGACTTTTCTTGTATATGTCAAAGCGAGTCATCATTGGTGGAGTGTAGCAGCCATGAGCCATTGTAGTTCATGAGGAGACATTCCTGAACTTTGATGGTGGCTTCCAATGTCATAATTCACTTATGAAGAATTGAAGAATGGTCAGTGTAGGCAGCAATGTAAGTTGGAGGTGGGCACCAGCATTGATTTGTGGCCCATGGTGGAGCCGAAGAAAAGCCTCAGGACAAACTGGTGTGTTGCATGTCTGCATGTCGGAACAAGGCAGTATGGTTGAGGTCAGAGGAGAGATGAAATCTTTGGAGAAAGTTGATCCCCAGCACAGGTTCAGTCACATCAGCAATAAAAAAACTCAGGGGGGGGGGGGGGGGGGTGTAACTCTCCTGTGAGTTCTATGACATGATCCACAGTGTCATATATGTAGATGCTACAATTGTTAGCTGCATGGAGCTCTAACTGAAGGGTTTCAGTTTGCAGTTTGAACTTCCAGTGCAACCCTTGTTAACAAGGAAGCATGTGTTTGTAGACTGATCATGAATATTTTGATGACTTCAGCAGGTGTTAACATCACAGAAGAAAGCATTGAAGCTCAAATTGTTATAGGTACAGAAAGCTGGCTAAATCTGGAAATAAGTTCAGCCAAACTTTTTACAAAAGACCTAACTATGTTCACAAAAGAGAGATTAAATACAGTTGATGGTGAGGTGTTCATTGTTGTCAGAAGTAGTTCACTTTGTATTGACACTGAAGTAGATACGATAGTTCTGTGAGTTAGTATGGGTAGAGGATGTACCTGTCAACTAGAATAAATTAATAATTGGTTCATTTTACCAAACCCCTGACTCAAATGATGCACTCACTGAACAATTCAAAGAAAACTTGAATCTTATTTCAAATAGGTACCCCACACATACAATTGTAGTTGGTGGTGACTTCAATCTATGCTCATTATGTTGGCAAAAATATGTTTCAAGCTGGTAGTAGGCACAAAACATCATTCTAAATTGTACTGGATGCTTACACTGAAAAGCATTGAGACAATTAGTTCAGAAGCTCACTTGAAGTGGCTTTAATCCCCTCTGCTACTCATAATCTACATAAACGAAGTAGGAGACAATCTGAGCAGCCCTCTGAGATTGTTGTGAAAACATACATGATCTCTTAGTAATCCTGGGAATATAGGGAGCAACATGATGGATATAGAGATTAGTGATCACAATGCTGTTGTAGCAAGGTATGTTTCTTATAGACAGTCTCCACTTCTTCCGATCTAACTTTGTAAGTATAGACCATATGTGGTTTGAATGAATGGGTCAGAACACTGTTGCAGCAGCAATGAAAAAAGCATGCCAAATTTAAAAGATTGCAAAATTTCCAAGATTGATGAAGTTTTACAGAAGCTCAAAATTTAGCACGAACTTCAATGTGAGATGCTTTTAATAGTTTCCACAATGAAAGTCTATCTCGAAATCTGGCAGAAAACCCAAAGAGATGGTGGTCGTACATGATGAACACCAGCACCAAGATGCAGTCAATACCTTCACTATGCAATAATAATGGTGATGTCACTGACAACAGTGCCACTAGAGCAGAGCTACTAAATACAGTTTTCCAAAACTTCCTACACCAAAGAAGGTGAAATGAATATTCCAGAATTCAAATCTAAAACAACTGCCAAAATTAGTAATTTCTAAGTTGAAATCCTTGGTTAGCAAAGCAGCTTAAATTGCTTAATAAAAGCAAGGCCTTTGGTCCAGGTAGCATACCAGTCAGGTTCCTTTCAGAGTGTGCTGATACAATAACTCCATACTTAACAATAATACACAATTGCTCACTCATCAAAAGTTCCATACATATAGACTGTAAAGTTGTGCAAGTCATACCAATACCCAAGAAAGAAAATTGAATTACAAGACCCATATCACTAATGACACTTTTCAGAAGGGCTTTAACATGCATTGTGTATGAAAATTATTTATTGATAAATAGCCAGCACAGATTCAGAAAATATCACTCTTATGAAACACAACTAGTTTTTTATTCTCACAAAGTAATGAGTGCTATTGACATGGGATGGCAAATTGCTTCCATACTTTTAGATTTGTAGAAGGCTTTTGATACTTTTCCTCACAAGCATCTTCAAGTCAAATTGCATGCCTATGGAGCATCACCTCAGCTGTGCAACTTGATTTGTGAGTTCCTGTCAGAAAGATGACAGTTTGTAATAAGTGATGGAAAGTCCTTGAGTAAAACAGAAGTAATATCTGGTGTTAATCCCCTCTGCTACTCATAATCTACATAAACAACATAGGAATCAGTCTGAGCAGCCCTCTGAGACTGTCTACAGATGATACAGTCATTTTCCATCTTTTAAAGTCATCAAGTGATCAAAATCAATTACAAAACATTCAGGCAAGATACCTGTATGGTCTTAATAAATTGGAAATGGGCTCGATAAATTGTGAAGTCATCTACATGAGTACTGAAAGAAATTTCAGGTACATGATACACCACACAAATCTAAAGGCTATAAATTCAATTAAGTACGTAGGGATTACAATTACAAATCACTTAAATTGGAAAGATCACACAAATAATGTTGTGGGTATAGCAAACCAAAGACTGCAATTTACTGGCAGAACACTTAGAAGCAACAACAAGTTTACAAAAGAGACTGCTCACACCACAATTGTCAACCCTCTTTTGGAATATTGCTATGTTGTGTGGGATCCACATCAAATGGGACTGACTGATGGAGGGCACCGAAAAAGTTCACAGACAGCTTATTTTGTATTATCACAAAATAGGGGAGAGGGTGCCATGGACATGATATGTGAATTGGAGTGGCAATCATTAAAACAAAGGCATTTTTCACTGTGGCAGGATATTTTCATGAATTTCAATCATCAACTTCCTCCTCAGATTGCAAAAATATTCTGCTGGTTTCCATCTATGTAGGGGCAAATGCTCTTAATGATAACATAAGAGAAATCAGGGCTCGCACAGAAATATTTAAGTACTCGTATTTCCCACACATCGTTTGAGAGTGGAACGGTACAGTTATAGCTTGAAGGTAGTTTGATGAACTCTCTGCCAGGCTTTTAATTGTGAACTGCAGAGTAATCATGTAGATGTCAATGTTGATGTAGAACAGAGGCAAAGTGATGTTGTGGCATGCCCCTACTGTGGCCCGTGTTTGTCGTTTGGGAAAGAGCAGGGCTGCTGGCACTTGCGAGGGATGACACCAAGCTGCGAGTGGTACCAGTAGTGGTGTGGCCCTGAGGTGGCAGAATGAGCTGACATGGCATTGCCTGCTAGCAGTGTGGTACCATGTGCATTCTGCAGTCCAGCTCTCAGGAGGGAAACAGAGAATTTAGCTTTCCGCAGAGTCAGGCAACATCAGGTTGTTCATGAGGCATGCTGGTCAAAAGTGTTGTGCAGCAGACTGATCCACAATTCACATTGCTGTGCTGCATGTGCTGCAAAACCATAAACAATACATCTGCTAAGGCTAGTTTGTTGTCCAATGGTTCTGTCCCATGTAGGATCATAGCTAGCTGTAGTTGAGGCAGAAGTTTAACTGTCCACAGTATCTGGAGTGTAGGGTCTAGCATCAAAGCAGGTCCACTCCATGGAAACCAGTCAGTGCTACAACTGAGAAGGAGACCCCCTGGAGAGTAGTTCATCATAGATCACGTGGTGCGCCTGTTGCTCTGAGGTGTGAGTGACCCATTGTAGCAAGGTTGCCTCCACAGCATCATATTTGTTGGAGGCAGGAGGAGTGAATATGATATCATGAATCAGTTCAGAAATTTTGGCAAGAAGGAAGATCAGCACGATGGCTCTGTATTGTTATCTACAATGCCCAGCAAAGAAAAGATGCACTATGTCATCACAAACCTCAATGTCAGTTGGTTGGGACAGAAAAATGGAAGTTCAGGTTGAGATGTAGATTTGCGCTGTGCTCTATAGTCTGTTGGTGGATATAGCATGGGAACCATATAGCAGGGTATGACCGGGATTGCCGACGGCATCCGTGATGTGGTTGTAGCATCGATCATAGCATTGACTTTGCACAAAAGTTGCGGATGCAAAGCAGATGCATTTAATGATGGCAAACACAGCACAGTAGGTGCAGAAAATGTGGTTGGTAATATCTGTTCATATAAACACTGAACACAGGATATCGCTCCAAACTTGCTGGAGTAGGTCCAGAGTCCAAGTTCATTAATAATTGCTCTGTTTACAGCCACTGCTGTAACTGCCAATTTTGTGTGTATGCCACTTCATAGTTCAGCCATGAAGGTTGTATTTGATTCGTCCACTAGAGAGCAGCCAACCTGCTAATACAACAGCAATTGCGTGTGCAGCCCGCTGGCAGCATTTCCTGTTGGAACTAATAATTATATGGGGTGGAGCACAAGGCTCTGCCAGCCACCTGTTTACTGCTAATTGTGTTATACTTTGTCTTCCATGTGTCTGTACTGTTCAAGCAATAAATTATAGCACTCTTGAGATAGAACATTTTTTGGTGATGAGTACACTATTCGACTCCACATGTTCTATTTCAGGCATTAGTCCTTTGAGTCTAATTGCCATGCAGGCAGTGAATAAATTTCATCTTGAGCAACAGCAGGCACTGACAGTTGCTATTTACAGTTTATCAACTGCATTGGCACGACCTGTGGCTCCATCAGCAGCATATCATCTGCTGTTCACTGTGTACCATGATGCAGCAGAAGACTGGAATGCTTATGAAAAACATCTGTGGCAACATTTCCAGGCATTTGGGGTAACAGATGTAAACTTGTGCAAGGCCCTTTTTTGTTGTGGATTTCACCTCACAGGTATCAGCTGTTGTGCCAGCTTGTCCTCTTATGAGAATCTTCAAGTTTTTCTTATGATCAGATGTGTGAGTTACCTTCTACCTATCACTGCAAACATACTTATGTTACTGCTGCTCATGTGGAGTTTTACTACTGCCAAAACAGTCATACAAGTAATGGGCAGCAGAACTACCTGGACTTAGCCATCATTGTAATTTTGTGACAAATGTTCATAAGGAATCCTATACTGATCAAATGGTTTGTGATGCCGTTATATGTTTTGCTCCTGATAGGAACTTTGAGAGTGAGCTCTACTGTATGAAAATCCTCTCAGTCATTCGAAGTTTCACATGCTGCAAGTAGCCAGATAGAAGCCTGGCCCAAATTTTCAAAAATCATCAATCTCAGCCTTCAGTCTGTTTGCAAGGGAATGCAGACACTATTACAGCAGTGCAACAGATGTCTCAGCATCAGCATTCATGGCAACAACAGTCCACATCACAATAATGATAGCCTCGTGTTCACAATAATGATAGCCTCGTGTTCCACTGCCTTCATGCCCATTCTGCTTCATTCAACATGAATGGACCAGATTACCCAAGCACTGGGCAATGTGTAATATGTACCATAAGAAAGGACACATTACTTGTGTAAGTAACTTCTTTCCAAACCTGAATGTGATGAAAACAAACATGGATGTGAGCTGTGTGTCAGCAGTGACGGTGTCTCAAAGCAAATTACACAATGGAGTGTGTGAGTTTAAGAAATCATAGAGAAATCAAGTGGCCATGGATGCAGCAGCAACATTCATGAATTCTCAGATTTACATGGATTTGGGTTGTCCCCAACTGACTCCAGTGTCACGGAGGCTGGTGAGTTATAATAAACAACAGATTCCCATTCTTGGATAGTTTTCTGCACCTTTGATTTACAAGGCTGTGGTTCATTCATTAATATTCCTAGCTGTGGACAATACTTACACTTAAAATCTATTTGTTTTGGGCACTTTTAAACTGTTTGGTTTCTCCATTGATGATTAAGTGCATCTGGTTTGTGATCAACTTCCATATCAACATTAGATGCTCTCTGCACTGAATTTTCATCTCTATTTCCTCCAGGAGTGGGATGTGCAACAAAATTTCACGTTCATGTTCTGATGATACAGTCCACTTCCCTCTGTTTTTTCCATGCCTGTCATACTGACAACTTTAGAGGATCAAGTAAAAGCAGAATTAGATCATTTTCAACCCATTGATGTTATTCAACCAATTTCTTCCACTGAATGGTCACTACCACTGGTGACAGTCAAAACACCTAGCACTAAATTACACCTGCTGATTTTTATAAATCTATTAGTGCACAGTGATCATTGATACTTCTCCTTTGCTGTGCCCTGATAAGCTGTTAGCAAAATCATCATGGGGCCAATATTTTTCGAAGATTGACTTGACAGGGGCATATTTACAGCTACTGCCAAATGAGCTATCTAAAGACCTTCTAGTTATCAATACCCCATTTGGACTTTATTGATACCTTTTGCTGTGGCAAGTGCACCAGATATTTTTCAATGCTTTTTAGAGCAACTTACTGCTTCAATTCCAAGCTGCATCTGCCATTTAAACTATATAGTAGTGTCTGTTGACTCTACAAAGGAACATTTGCAGAACCTTAATGCTCTACTTTCTGTTCTGTAGTCTGCAGGGTTAAAGTGCAACTTCCACAAGACACAGTTTTTTCAACAATCCATTATTTAATTGGGTTTTTAAGTTTTGTGTACTGGCATTAAACCACTGTACCAGCATACTGATGCTGTGTCAGCTATGCAACACTCCATGTCCATCAAGGAATTACAGTAATTTTTTGGCAAAATTGTATACTACTACGGATTTATACTGAATTCCCTACTGCAGTACAATCATTCTATGCATTATTACAGAAAAATGTTCCTTCCCACTGGTCCCCAGATTGTGACTGGGCATTCAGATTGTTGAAATTTAAGCGGCAAGCAGCCCCTTGTATGCTCACTTTTCAACGGGGTCAGCTCTTTGTCGTAGCGACAGATGTATCTCTGTTTGGATTTGGCACCATCCTTGCTCCTAACAAGGGGAACTCCCCATCTCATGCCTCTCAGATTTTCGTGGTAAGGTGGCTAAGTGGATAGCGCGTCACAAACTGTACACAGATCAAGTATGAAAACAGGAAGAATGTGTACTGAACTGGGAAAAAAAAGTGAGTGGTTGAAGCACAAGAAGTGCAATATAGAGCAGCATACAACAACAACAGCATCAAGGTTAAGTGTTCACAGTGCTGGACTGCCAGGCAAGCCCTGTTCAAATCTCTCTTGTGGCTCCCTCCCGCCTCCCCTCCTGTCCCTTCTGCCACCCCCTCCACCTCCCAACAACATGAAATGTCCTACCAGTCATTGAAATGTTTGTTTTATTTCTGTAGTCTTGGCAGTTGTCATATTATGCTGTGGTTATAGAATATAAGTCGTATGGTAAGAATATGTTAACATCACAAATAAATGTAATGAATAATGAGAGCAGGCAACATACTACATAGTCGTCTCACACAAATGAAAACAACAAATAAAGAGGTGTGAACTATGCTACAACAGGGGAATTCAAGAGCCAAAATTCCAAAGTGGAAAGCAACTTCAAAAATGTTACAAACATATGTTTTGCCAGTGCACAGATAAACTGTGTGATTGCAAAACTGTTGCATTTATTTGTTGCAGCTTATGTGACAAACTATCATGTTTTCAACATTTCCTTGGAAGTTCACATTCATACAAGCACCTAATCGGACAAGGAGGCATAGCTCACTCACTAACCAGGCATACAAATTAGGTGCATCGGTAAGAGATTCCTCTCATATGACACAGGTACTGTCACTAATGCCATGTATGACCTATCAGATATGTTTTCCAGTGAGGGATTTCATTGACTTGTAGTCTTGTCATCTTGTCATCCAACGTTCACAGTTTCCATTCAAAAGCCTCTTCTTTTCGGCTGCTAATACAGTAGTTGTGTAGAATCAACTGCCATTATATGTCCGTTCCTTACACCTTACTGTTGCAAATGGATGGTTACACCATGGCACAGACACAAGTTTGAATACAGTGAAAAAAAAAAAGAAAATTTCAAAAAAATGTTCAAATGGCTCTGATCATTATGGGACTTAACAGCTGAGGTCATCAGTCCCCTAGAACTTAGAACTACTTAAACCTAACTAACCTAAGGACATCACACACATCCATGCCTGAGGCAGGATTCAAACCTGTGACCGTAGCAGTCGCGCGGTTCCAGACTCAAACGCCTAGAACCGCTCGGCCACTCCGGCCGGCAAGAAAAATTGGCGTGAGGTGGGTTTGAACATGGCTCACCCATGTTGCAGTCCACCACCATGACCACTTAACCATGTTGATGTTGTTATCTTAGGCTGCTGTATATTGCACATCTTGTCTTTTAACCAATCACTGTTTCTATATTGATTGTTTTTTTCACAGTTCAGTATACCTTCTTCCTGTTTTCATGCTTTATCTTTGTTCAGTTTTTGATGGGCTATCCACTGAGCTGTCTTACCATCAAATCTGAGGGGGGGGGGGAATGCAATGGATAGTTTCCCTTGTACGTGTGTGGACAGTTCTGAATGCTCTATTGCATACATCCCAAAACCCTTAAATTCATTGCAACAGTGTTATTCTCAGATAGAGAAAGAGGCTTTGGCTCTAAAAAAATTTCATGGTTTTTGTTTATGGGTCTAAGTTTCACCTGATTACAGACCACAAACAACTAGTGTCAGTTTTTAACTCTTCAGCTCTCTTCCTGTCACAATACAATTATGAGATAAGTTTTCAACCTACAGAGCAACATGCAGGTGCTGATGCCATATTGCATTTGCCGACTGGTCTGGATCCAGAGTATAATAAAGAGGAATTCCTTTGTTTTTGTTTAGAAGTGGAAGTTCAAAATGTTGTTGATAGTTTTTCCTATTACCAGCACTAAAATTGCAGGTGTGGAACCTTTTTGAAAGTAAAGTTGTTTCTTTTGTGCAACACAGCTGACTGGACAAATCTCTGGGTCATGCTTCTCATCTTTTGAGAAATTATTTTGCATTAAAAAATTGTCTCTGTGTTTGGGATGGAGTGCTGCTGTTAGCTGCAGAGTACATCTACATCTAGGTGATTACTCTACTATTCACAATAAAGTGCCTGGCAGAGGGTTCAATGAACGACATTCAAGCTGTCTCTCTACCATTCCACTTTCAAACAGTGTGCAGGAAAAATGAGCACTTAAATTTTTCTGTGTGAGCCCTCATTTCTCTTATTTTATCGTGATGATCATTTCTCCCAATGTAGGTGGATGCCAAGAGAATGTTTTCACAATTGAAGGAGAAAACTGGTGATTGAAATTTCATGAGAAGATCACATCACAACAAAGAACACCTCTGTTTTAATGATTGCCACCCCAATTCACATATCATGTCTGTGGCACTATTTCCCCTACTTCATTATAATATGAAATGAGCTGCCCTGCTTTGTACTTTTTGAGTGTCATCTGTCAGTACCATCTGATGCGGAACCCACACCACACAATACTCCAGAATAGGGTGGACAAGCATTGTGTAAGCAGTCTCTTTAGTAGACCTGTTGCACCTTCTGAGTGTTCTGCCAATGAATCGCAGTCTTTGGTTGGCTCTACCCACAACATTATCTATGTGATCGGTCCAATTTAGGGTATTTGTAATTGTAATACCTAAGTATTTAGTTGAATTTACAGCCTTCAGATTTGAGTGACTTATCGCGTAATCGAAGTTTAGCTGATTTCTTTTAGTACTCATGTGAATAAATTCAAAGTTTTCTTTAATCAGGGTCAATTGTCAATTTTCACACTATACAGATATCTTATCTAAATCATTTTGAAATTTTTTTTGGTCATCTGATGACTACAAGATGGTAAATGACAGCATTATCTGCAAACAATCTAAGATGGCTACTGAGATTGTCTCCTATGTTGTTAATATAGATCAGGAACAATAGAGGGCCTATAACACTTCCTCGGGGAATGCCGGATGTTATTGGTTTTACTCGATGACTTTTCATCTATTACCGTGAACTGTGACTTTTCTGACAGGAAATACTAAATTCGGTCGCACAATGGAGGTGATGTTCTATATGCACGCATATTGGTTAGAAGATGCTTGTGAGGAATGGTGTCAAAAGACTTCTGGAAATCTAAAAATATGGAATCAATTTGACATCCCCTGTCAATAGCATTCATTACTTCATGAGCATAAAGCGCTAGTTGTGTTTCACAAGAACAATATTTTCTGAATCCGTGCTGACTATGTGTCAATAAATTGTTTTCTTTGAGATGCTTCATAATGTTCAAATACAGTATATGTGACAAAACTCTACTGAAAATCAATGTTAGTTATATTGGCCTGTAATTCAACAGATTACTCCTATTTCCCTTTTTGGGTATTGGTGTTACTTGAGCAATTTTCCAGTCTTTGGGTATGGATCTTTCTGTGAGCGAGCAGTTGCTTATAATTGCTAAACATGGAGCTATTGTATCAGCACACTCTGAGAGGAACCTGACTGGTATACAATCTGGACTGGAAGCCTTGCTTTTATTAAGTGATTTAAGCTGCTTTACAACAACAAGGATATCTATTTCTATGTTTCTCATCCTGGCTGTTGTTCTAGATTGGAATTCAGGAATATATACTTCAGCTTCTTTGGTGAAGGAGTTTCAGAAAATTGTGTTTAATAACTCTGCTTTAGTGGCACTGTCATCAGTGACTTCACCACTGTTATCGCGCAGTGAAGGTATTGATTGCATCTTGTCACTGGTGTGCTTTATGTATGACCAGAATCTCTTTGGGTTTTCTGCCAGATTCCGAGACAGAGTTTCATTGTGGAAATTATTGAAAGCATCTCGCACTGAAGTACGCACTATATTTTGAACTTCTTCAAAACTTTGCCACTCTTGGGGATTTTGCGTTCTTTTAAATATGGCATGCTTTTTTCGCTGCTTCTGCAGCAGCAATCTGACCTGTTTTGTCTACCATGAAGGATCAGTACCATCACTTATTAATTTATGTGGTATATATCTCTCAATTGCTGTTGATACTATCTCTCTGGAATCATTCCACAACTTTTCGATGCTTACATGATCAGATCAGGAGGAGTGCAGACTGTCTTTGAAAAAGGCATTGAGAGCATTTTTATCAGCTTTTTTAAATAGATATACTTTGTGTTTCTTTTTGTTGGTTGTAGGAGTTATGGTATTCAGCCTAGCAACTACTGCCTTGTGGTCGCTAATCCCTGTATTCATCATGATACTCACTATTTTTCCAGGATTGTTTGTTGCTAAGAGGTCAAGTATGCTTTCAGAACCATTTACACTTTGAGTAAGCTCTTGAACTAATTGTTCAAAATAATTTTCTGCAGAAGCATTCAGTACAATTTCAGATGACATTTTATGCCTGCCACTGGCTTTAAACATATAAATTTTCCAGCATATCGAGGGTATATTAAAGTCACCACCGACAATAATTGTATGAATGGGGTAATTATTTGAAATGAGACTCAATTTTCCTTTGAAATGTTCAGCAACTATATCTTATGAGTCAGGGGGACGGTAAAACGACCCAATTAATAGTTAAGTCCAATTGTGAAGTATAACCTCTACCCATATTATTTTGCAGGAACTATCTACTTCAATTTCACTACAAGGCAAACTAGTTCTTACAGCAATAATACTCCAGCACTAATTTTATTTAATCTGTCCTTTCTGAACACTGCTAGATTGTTAGAAAAAATTTCTGCTGAGCTTATTTCCAGCTTTAGCCAGCTTTCTGTACCTATAATTATTTGAGCTTCAGTGCTTTCTATTAGGACTTGGAGCTCTGGTTCTTTTCCAGCACAGCTACGACAATTTACAACTACAATACTGATCGTTTCTACAACTAACTTACTGTGTCTTACCTGCCCACTTTTAGACGGACACCAATTCTGTGGTTCCCTGAGGCCCTTTAACCTAAAAACTGCCCAGTACCTTCCACACAGCCCCTGCTACCTGTGTAGCCACTTCCTGTGTGGCTAACCGTGTAACAACTTCCTGTGTGTAGTGGACTCCTGACCTATTAAGCGGAACTCGGAAACCCACCACCCAATGGTGCATTCGCAATTCAAGGAATCTGCAACCTATACGGTCACAGAACTGCTTGAGCCTCTGATTCAGACCCTCTACTTGTCTCTGCACCAAAGGACCACAGGCAGTTCTATCAACAGTGCTGCAAATGGTGAGCTCAGCTTTAATCTTGGAAGCAAGACTGGCAGTCTTTACCATTTCTTCGAGCTGCCCAAAACCAGAGAGAATCTTCCCTGATCCAAAGCAATATACGTCATTGGTACTGACATGAGCCACCACCTGCAGTTGACTGCACACTGTACTCTTCATGGCATCCAGAAGCAGCCTTTCCATGTCCAAAATGACTCCCCCGGGTATGCACATGGAGTGCATACTGGCTTCCTTCCCCTCCTGGGCAGCCATGTTTCAAAGGGGCCCCACGACTTACATTGGAGCTCTCAACTACCAGCAAATCCATCCTCTGTGAACACCCAGGCCTTGTGGGCCAAGAAGCTTCCTCTGGAACAGGGAGGACGACTGCATCTGGCTCAGAGACATCATCAGCCACAGATAACACCACAAACCTGTTCATCAAATGAACCAGGGAGGCCCTACAATCGGCCCCTCAGAAAGTTTCTCACTGCCTGCCAGACTTTGGAAATGATGTCCCACTCAACCACGGGTGAGGGGTCAACCTCAGTGCAGGCAGTACCCGGGGTGCCCACAGCAGTGGACTGAATGGGGGACACTTGGGACACACTCGATGTCTCTCGCACTCCCATATCCAACCCCCACAGTGATGCCCCTTGGCAGTAGCTTCAAACTGTGTGACAGAAGTTAATGCAGCCTGGAGCTCTGAGCAAAGGGTCACCAACTCACCTCGCATCTACACAGCAATCACAGTTCCATTCCATTACTACAGTCACTCCCGTTTGAAGCTCATAAAAATATACAACAAACGAACAGTGTATTCAGCTTATTTGCAGCAGGAATTTGAAGTACTCTCTCACTAACGGTCTACACAACACTGAGCTACACTAACCAAAACAAACAAAAGCCTGGATGATCCGAGGGTTGATATAAGGGTCAGTAACAACAGCGGTACAGTAGGCTACACTGTTATTAAAATAAAAGCTTGTGCGTAGAAGTCACTCGAACATGCAAGAAATTACAAAAACTGTTCCCCAGGTTGTAGTCCATTTGCCCTTCAGTGTGGCTATGCATTTATTACATATGGGCCCCTGTGGTGTGTCACGGACAAAACCATAAGCACACAGACATGCTCTATGGCCAGTCATTGATGAGAAAATTGTCCAAGTTATTGCAGCCTGCCCACAATGTGCCACCTGTAAGGCAGCTCCCCATGCTTCTTTGTTAGGATGGCCAGATCCACAACAGCCTTTTGAACGAATTCATGTAGGTTTTGGAGGACACATTCTGAATTTCTACTGGCTTGCTGTAATTTATGCTTATTTTAAGTTCCCGTGTGTGGTGCACTGTCTGTCTGCTTCTACAGCAGCAACAATTTCTGCAGTGGAACATCTTCCATATAAGTTACCTACAATGGCTCCCAGTTCATATCTCAGAAATTTGAGGATTTTTGTAAAAAAAAGTGGCATTTCCCTCGTCACAGCTCCTCCTTTCCACCCTCGGTTGAACAGGAATAAAATGACTAGTATGAACATTTAAGGCTCAATTGAAAAAATATGTTTTGGATGTGTCACCAGAAGTAGTTCTTGACTGGTTCCTAAGTCCTTATAGATTCACCCCTGTTGGCGATAAAAGAGTCCGGCAGAGTTGTTGCATGGTCATCCGCATCGGACTCTGCTACATGTGGTCTGGGCAATGCCAGGCCATCTGCTGGACCTATGCTGCTGTGTTTCCAGCCTGGCACATCTGTTTTAGGCTCATTGGTTTGGTTGCCACCCTAAATGGGTGGTGGCAATAATCAAGAGTACCTGTGGCCAATGCCACTGTGTTGTCTACATGGCTGAGGGGAGGGCATCATTACATGTTAACCAACTATGACACTGCATGAGCGGCTGCATGCCAGGTGTGCCCCAGTTGCCCCTGTGTCCTCCGTCTGCCCAGCCGTCTCCTACACCATGCCCATTGCCCTCACCTTCTTCGCCACCACTGCTGATATTTTTTCAGCTGTCTTCTCTGCTATGGGTGCCTGCTTCAGCTGTAAGGGGCCACAGCAGGACATCCATTCCTCTGCTGTCGATGCTGATACCTCCACTGCTGCCGCCTCCATCACAGCTCGCAGCCAGCACCACATGTTCCACTGCTTTCACTGCAACCTCCTTCCCTGGGGTTGGATCTGTTGTGGAAATAGACACCGCACCAGCATTGTCTGTCCTACCACATGGTCTCTCATATAGTGGCAGGCACCACACTCACACCATTTCTGACCATAGAGACCAACGACCCATGACTCAACAACTTATGTCGACCATCAAAGAAATGGACATGATCACAGTGCTCACTTCTTCACAAGGGAAGGGGAGTGCTGTAACTACTAATTTTGCATGTGCATTGCTTCATAGTTCATGTGTGAAATTTGCACTTGATTTGGTCACTAGAGGCTAAATGTCCTGCTAAAATGACAGCAGCTGTGTGTGGCAGCCTGGTGGCTGTGCCTTCTGTTGGAACTGATGTCTAATTAGGCCACAGCACATGGCTCTGCCAGCTACTTGTGTAATGCTAATAGTATTGTAACTTGTCTCCCATGTGTTTATATTGTTCAAGCAATAAATTACAGTGTTCTTGGGTTAGGACAGGATCTTGGGCCATGCTGTGTCTTGCGAAGCAATTTGCACTACATCCTGGTCAGTTTGCCACATTGTCTGCTGTTGAAGACAGAGCAGTAGAGCCACACTGGATGGTTGACAAAGTAGGTCTGATGTCCAATGGCTACATTCTTCATCTACAGTAAGGTGACTTGGAACAAAATTCCATGGTTATCGCAGCATTCATGGCAGTTGAGGGTCACCAATGTAGGTCATTTCCCTCATATAGGATAAGGGAATGTACCACTAATACACTGGACATGACATATGCATGTAAAGCTTTTATTGTAACATGTTCTAGGATGAACTACCTCTCACAGTCACAGGAATTCCACTCTTCCATGCAAGAGCATCAGTCTGCAATCCTATTTGTGGCAGTGTTCCCTCACACAGTTGAATGCTTTGAAACTAATACTTAATTAATGTTACCAGGCTACTACATACCAAGTGTGGAATCATAATGTTAATAAGAAATAGCATTTATTTTTAATTTTCAGGGAGAAGGAGGGGGGGGGGGATACATATAATATACAAGCTCTATGGAGAAGTTTGGTACTGTGGGCTCTAAAACCAAAATGTAACTATAAACAACCAAGTGGATGATATCATGAGCAGACAAGGGATACAAGTAGCACACATATAAAGACAATACACATAAGAAAAGTTTAAAGGCATCCAATCTTGTTTAAAATAATTTCATCAAAACATTCATGCATCAGTTACAATGCAGTGACTGTAAATCAATATAAATGGCACACAGATATCGAAACATCAAAATACGATATTTAGAACATCTACGAATCTTATAAAGTGAAATTTCACACCCCACACCTGCAGAGCATGCCATAACATGTAATCACCATACTAATGGCATAAAATATTTACCACATTCAATGAACCATTAAAACTTTGTAAAAAACTACATTCCCTATTCAACACACTAAGTGAATCATCAAGCAAACACACACATGCGCACACACACATACACACACTCTCTATCTCTCTCTCCCCTCTTCCTGTCCACTTCCTCCTTCCCACACACACACACACACACACACACATGCTCAAATATGCTAACATTAAAGCATTTCCTAATGTAGCCAGATTTTGGCTCCCCCTCACCAATGACTCCAAACAGAATAGGAAACAAATAACTCTCAATTGCGTGTACTGTACAATGAAGTAAGCTTGGACACTGTAGAAATGGTGAGGTGCTAAATTGTAATGTGGCAGGTCATGTAGAAACAAGTACACTGGCAGACAAAACTAAAGGATGAAAGTAACTTTTGCATGATTTATCATGGCCAGGGAACATAACTTGATAAAATTTACATAGAAAGAACTGCTGCAGTATGGTACTGAAGATGACTGAAATAAATAAGACATTGTAATGGAATTGGCCAGTGAAAATTATTTCATCATGTATTGCACAATCTGATACAGACTATTAATACATAACACTATCATATTGTCACAGGAGAAGCTTTGTAGCACCATGATCTAATGGTTATGACACTAGACTGTTGAATTGAGAGTTGTGAGTTCAAAACTCACCTGGACTGTACAATTTTAATTTCTATATTTGGTTCAAGTACATTCTAGAAGTATCCACAAATGTCAAGAATGAGTGTACTGGAATGTTCTGTAGCCGTATATATACTGTATGTGTTCTGGCCGGAGGCAGTTCGCTCCGCACTCTTGTATGTGCAAGTGCTGAATAAACCTTTGTTAAGTGAAGATAGTGTTCGTCATTCATTTAATTACACCTTCTTCTACGTGACATTATCCTGGTGGAGACGCTGGGTATTGGAGCTTGTGATAGAACATGTTATTGACAACACAGTGGCTCCCATCAGGCCAAGACAGAGCCACTGTTTACATGGCGAAAAATCCGAGTTTGAGCCATATTCAACAGATCGCAATCTATCAAAGACAGAAAAAGAAGAGGATGTTATAATGGCAGCAACTGTGTGCCACCACATAAGACATCCTTCCGGGTTCTCTGGTGATGATGGCCAAGATCCAAACAAGTGGATGAAGGTATATGAGCGTATAGCCAAATTTAACAAATGGGATGACACCATGTGTTTGGCTAACATATTCTTCTACTTCGTGGGCACTGCCCAGCAATGGTATGAGAACAATGAAGAGAAGTTCACAAGCTGGGAAGTATTCCAGGTAGAACTGTGCAAGTATTTTGGTGACCTACAACTACAGAAGTGCAAGGCTGAAGATAAATTAAAGTGCAGGGCACAGCGTCCAGAAGAAACTACAGCATCCTACATTTAAGACGTCTTGGAGCTGTGTAAAATAGTGTATCCTAGAATGAAGGAGGAAGATAAGGTTGCACATCTCATGAAGGGTGTTGCTGAGGACACGTATCAAGCCCTATTCCTGAAGGAGGTTTCAACAACAGACAACTTCATAAAATGGTATCAATGTCTGTGATGGAAGAAGCAACTGATTTCACAAGTGTTCTTTGTCAGATAGTGAGAGAGGAAGTTCAGAAGGCACTTGAAATGCACAGCGAGCAAAAAATCAAGATGCTTCAAGAGGTCATAAGGGAGGAAGTGGAACAGACATTGAACTCAATCTCTTGCACCTCATTTCCCTTTAAAATGATGAAGAAGTCGAGAACCAGGAGGAGCTACATTCCTACAATGCCGTATGAGGAACCTGTTTGGGCACCAAGGAAGACTACGTCTGGCAGACCCAGGATAACCAACAAGTATGTTTCCACTGTGGATGACTGGGACATGTGGTGTGCTATTGTCAAGAAAGATGGTGAATATTTGATGATGCCTGCGCCAGAAGACAGAAGACCAATCTTAGCCGACGCCAACTCCGGAACAACGAAGATGAACAAGAAGATGAGGGTGCAGGACGACATAGGTCACCATCGCCACAAGCTAGTGGCTGGAAAGGATGCTCCCCAACGTGCTGATCAAGGTCTCCATCACTGTTTAGAAGCTCCAGCCGATCACCTAGCCACCACAACATTGAAAACTAAAGGGTGTGACCTTCCTTGGAGGTGAGGCTGCTGAAGAGAAAAAACCTCCACTGTCGATCACTACAAAAATTACAGGAAACTACCTTGATATCCTCATGGATGGCAAATCATCCCAAGCTCTTGTGGATTCCAGAGCATCATATTCAGTCATTTCAGAAAACCGTATTTGTCAACAACAAAACATCTCTGCTGAAGGTGGCTAATGGGAAATATGTAAAACCTACAGGAAGATGTACCATTCATGTGGGCATAATTGGTCATACACAGCCACAAGAATTAATCATCTTACAAGAATGTAGTCATGACGTCATTCTTGGATGGGACTTTTTGTAAGCTTCTCAGGCAGTTATAGATTGTGATCACTTGAAGATTGTGCTAGATGAGATGAGATACTGAGGACAGGAAGATGGGCATCTGAGTGTGTGGAGAATATGTGTGCTGGGTGAAGTGATCAGCAGTCAGCGCTGGAAGGGTAACTGTCACATGTCATGGCATGCATCAACCCATGGATCTTGTAGTGGAATGTAAGAGAAACATATCACTGAAGAATAATTTGGTCATCTCAGCCTCTGTCATCTCATTTAAGAACGGATTTGGTGAATTGTGGATAGTTAACTGCCACCGAGAACCACATATCCTTAAAAGACGCATGTGCATAGCAAATGTGGAGCCATTAATTGAAGAACAGCTGAGCATCATAGAAACCTCCCATGCCGAGCTGTGGGCGAAAATAGCGCTACCACTATGAGACAAGATCTTCTAGCTCGACTATCACCAGATCTCAATAAGCAACAATAGAAGAAGCTACTTGCCATTCTTCAAGAGTTCTGTGGATGCTTCAATCCACAGGTGAAGAGCAAATTAGACAAATCAACGGTGAAGCACCGGTTTAGCACTGGAGACCATCAACCAATAAGCCAGAGGGCATACCGTGTGCCAGCAATGGAACGTCAAATAATTCACAATGAGGTAGAGAAAATGATGAAGAATGACATTATTCAGCCTTCTCAGAGCCCATGGTCATCACCAGTGGTCCTCGTCAGGAATAAGGATGGCAGTTGGTGCTTTTGTGTTGATTACAGAAGGCTTAGTAACATAACTAAAAAGGACATTTACCCTCTTCCATGAATTGATGATACACTAGATTGTCTGAAGGGGGCTAAGTTTTTCGAAACCATGGACATGTACTGGGGATACTTGAAAATTGAAGTAGATGAGGTTGATCATGAGAAAACTGCATTCATCACTCCTGAGGGCCTACATGAGTTTAAGGTAATGCCGTTTGGTTTGTGTAATGCACCAGCAACTTTAGAACAGATGATGGATAATCTTCTAAGCCATCTGAAGTGTCTTTGTTATTTAAATGACATTATAGTGTTCTCAGAGACTTTTGATGAACATATAAAAAGACTGAGGGCCGTTCTTAAGTGTCTCCAACAAGGCGAACTGAAACTTAATCCAAGAAAGTGTCTCACTGTAGCAAAAGAAATCAAAGTACTTCGACACCTTGTGTCAAACGTAGGTGTGCATCCAGACCCAGAAAAGGTGAGACCTATAATGGAATTTCCTATTCCTAAAAGTATTAGAGATGTGAGAAGCTTCCTCAGATTATGTTCTTATTACAGTCATTTTATGAAAGATTTTTGTCAGGCCATTCTAAGAGTTGTTGAAGCTGATGCTAAATTTATCTGGGGTGGTGATCAAGAAGATTCTTTCTATGTGCTGCGAAAAGCTCTGATGACTAACCCTGTACTTGGTCTGTGTGATGAGAGAGCACCTACAGAATACACACAGATGCCATTGGGTATGGGATTGGTGCTGTTCTGGCGCAAATTTTGGATGGAAAAGAGAAGGTTATATCCTATGCTTCTAGGACACTTACAAAAGCCGAGAGAAACTACTCAACTAC
The DNA here is from genome assembly GCF_023898315.1 of Schistocerca nitens. Lineage (NCBI taxonomy): Eukaryota > Metazoa > Arthropoda > Insecta > Orthoptera > Acrididae > Schistocerca > Schistocerca nitens. Next base: position 548,082,268 of record NC_064618.1, read on the forward strand.
AGAAAGAGAATGTCTTGCTGTGATCTGGGCCATGTGCAAATTTTGACTGTATCTCTATGGAAGGCCATTCACAGTTGTTACAGACCATCATGCACTTTGTTGGTTGACAGGTCTTAAGAATCCAACAGGACGACTCACCGGGTTGGCACTACATCTGCAAGAGCATGATATTACTATAGTGTACAAAAGTGGAAGAAAACATCAAGATGCCAACTGTCTCTCAAGAAATCCTGTGCAAGACCATCAAGAATTTGATGAAGACAGTGACTGCGTCACTGCACTCCAGGATCTCTCTGCTGAGCAGAAGGAGGAAGCCAAGGTATCTCAAACTATGCTTGCCTTAAATTGGTCAGAGAATGTGAAAGGACAAGTTAAGATAGTTAATTGATTACAATCCAAGAAAAACTTTGATCCATTTGGAAAGAGGTGGCTATCAGTGATTCCTAAACACATGCGCTTTTATGTTCTATAGAAATTCCATGACACACCTGAGGCCAGAATTTTAGGATTTATTAAGACATACGACAGAATCCACAAGAGATTTTTCTGGCCAGGTTTATTTAGGAGTGTCCGTCACTATGTGTCGCACCGCTGAGAGTGGCAGAGGAGAAAAGCAGTTCCTCAGAAACCACCTGGCTGACTCATACCAATTCCACCAGCCAAAATACCTTTCCAGCATGTTGGGATTGACCTTCTTGGACGATTTCCAATGTCTGCTAGTGGCAATAGATGGATTATTGTTTCCACTGATCGTCTGACATGCTGTGCCATTACAAAAGCCATGAAAACAGCCGAAGCATCTGAGGTAGCCAAATTCATCGTGGAAGACATTGTATTAAAACACGGTGCCCCAAGGTCATTAATGACAGATAGAGGGAAAGTTTTTCAATCAAATCTTGTGACAGAGATAATCTGTTAGTGCAACATTACTCATCACACGATGACTGCCTACCATCAACAAACTAATGGGCTTACTGAATGACTTAATAAGACCTTGGCCAACATGCTATCAATGTTCATCAGTGTTGAGCAGAGCAACTGGGATGAGGTGCTACCTTTCGTGATGTTCACCTACAACACTGCCAAACAAGACACCACAGGATTTATGCCATTTTTCCTGGTGCATGGGCGTGAGGTGACTACGATGATGAACACTGTGTTTCTGTTACATCCTGATGACATGGACGACAACTACATCGGCCAGGTGTTAACCAGATCTGAGGAAGCTCAGCAGTTAGCTCGACTCTGCATGCTGCAGGCTCAAGAAAACGATCGCCGAAGGTATGACGCGAGCCACCGCCTTGTTGTCTACCAGCCTGGTGACCTTTTGTGGATCTTCACTCCTGTTTGGAAGGTTGATCTCTCTGAGAAGCTCCTCAGGTGCTTCTTTGGACCTTATAAGGTTGTAAGACAGTTGTCCGATGTTACTTATGAAGTTGAAGATTTTGACCACAACACAAGACAGCGAAAGATGAGAGATACAGTCCATATCCTTCGAATGTAGCCCTATAAGGATCCTGCAACCCATGGTAAATTCGAAGCTCCAGCGACAGGCAACAAACGGAAAGGTGATGAAGAGCATAGTGGCAAAAGAAGTTCTAAGATCATCGCCAGGGTGACAATCAGTCATCAGGAGTCGGAGTACGCAGGACCGATGACTTGTTCCCGGACTAGGACATCACCCCAAGATGCTGTTCTCTTAAGGAGGGAGCAATGCCACAGGAGAAGCTGAGTAGAACAGTGGTGTAGTGGTTATGACACTAAACTGTTGCATGGAGGGTCATGATTTCAAAACTCACCTGGACTTTAAAATTTTGATTTCTATATTTGGTTCGAGTACATTCTTGAAGTATCCACAAATGTCAAGAACCAGTGTACTGGAACATTCTGTAGCCATATATATATTGTATGTGTTCTGGTCAGAGGCAGTTCGCTCCGCACTCCTGTATGCGCAAGTTCTGAATAAACCTTCGTTAAGTGAAGTTAGTGTTCATCATTCATCTAATTACACTTTCTTCTGTGTGACAATATAAAACTCAAACAATAATTTTGCATCTAGTGAAGTTTTGGTTTAATAACTAAAATAGTTTTTATTTATTTTTTTATTTTTGACATCCTATTTCAAACACTCGAGGGGGAATGGAGGGGTGGGGGTGGGGGGGTGGGGGGTCCCACTATCAAGATTTTGCCACAGTTCGGAAATATCACAGATCTGGAGCTGATATCTGCTGCAGTAACTAAATCACAGACGCCAATTTACAACAAATTGGATTATGCAAAGGACAATGGTAACTTCCAAAAATTCTCAAAAATGCACAATTATTTGTGATGATATACAATGGAATTCTGTATGATCTATTCTTTGGCAGTAACTGTGAATCACAAACACTGAATTCATACAAAATAAGTTATCTGACACACTCATACTTGTAACTTATGAAAATATAGTTTTGGAAGCATCTGAAAAATCTAGAAAATTACCCATTTCTCACATAATTATACAATGAAATTAGAGAATGATTGTTTTGAATGAGGATAGGCCTACTGTTCTCAAACACTAAACAAAGCCTACAAATGAGGATAACAGTAGGAGTATATCGTGACACTCTTGAATCTCACAATATTTCACAACACAAATGGGTATTGATACGATCAATGAAATATTATGCGCTGAAGTGACACAAACAGTAAAACACGCGAATTTAGAATTGCAATCAGCACATGAATATTGAGCATGCTGTCTCACAAAAAGGAAAATTCTGGCTTTTACATATAAATAAACATGTTATCTATTTCTGTGCTAATTTCTACAATGGAATGTCAAAGAAAGAACACTGCAGAATGAGTTTACCTCAGTCAAAATTTAGAAAAATGTGCAGCACTAAAATAGCACATCTTCTACCTGTTGTAGCTAACAATGCAAGTTTGTTATGCTGTGTGGAAAATGTGAAATGAAGGAAATAAAACACTGAATGGAAGTAATTGAAACAAACAGTGTTCAATGTGATTCTTGAGTTTCTCCCGGCGTATTTGATAATCAAAATATCCAAGGGTGTGCTGCCCGTCTATAGTGTCCAACGGGCACAATATTTCGGCGATCGCCATCATCAGGTGAACTGACGGACTGAGCTCCTGTGAACGTGCCGATACGGAGATCCGTACGCTATGGCTGCTCAGAGGGAACTGGGTTCGGTCACGGCGGCGGCCGATTTAAATACCCTCCGCCAGTGGCGCGCTCCCTCCGCCGTCCGCGCCCCGCGCCACGGTCGCGCGGTGGAACAGATTGCGACGGCGTCTGAAATGACGTCGGTGTGATGGCTCTGTCCGCCGTGGTCGTCACAACTATACATTTGCTCGATTTACTCTTGATTAACCCAATCGCTGGTTCCCAAGCCTTGCTAAGATTATAGCCACAGTCACGATTTATGAGGTCATCATTGGTGCGAATTTCGATGGCCTCTCTAACAACGCTGTCCCAGTATCTTGACGTCTGTACCAGAATCCTCGTGCGGTCATACTCCATGGCGTGATTTTCCGACAAACAATGTTCAGCGACCGCCAACTTGCTCAGATACATCAGTCGAGTGTGCCTCTGGTGTTCACGGCATCGATCCTCGACGGTACGTATCGTCTGACCAATATATGACTTGCCACATTGACACAGAATCTGGTACACGCCAGCCTTCCTCAAACCGAGGTCATCTTTGGCGCTCCCCACCAGTGCACGAGTTTTATTTGGAGGACAAAACACAGTTCTGACCCGGTGTTTCTTCAGAATGCGGGCGATTTTCCCCAAGAGTGCGCCTGTGTATGGAATAAATGCAGTGCCTACCTCCTCCCTCGTGACTTCATCCATCTCAACAGGTTGTGCTGCAGTGGTTGGGTGGAGAGCACGTTGAATCTGCCACTCTGAGTACCCATTTTTTCGAAATACAGTTCTCAGATGTTCCAATTCCTGGGGTAGACTCTCTGTGTCGGAGATAGTGCGCGCCCTATGTACTAGAGTTTTAAGTACCCCATTCCTCTGTGAAGGGTGGTGGCAGCTGTCTGCGCGCAAATACAGATCAGTGTGCGTTGTCTTCCGATACACCCCATGACCTAGGGTGCTGTCAGCCCTTCTCTTGACCAAGACGTCAAGGAAAGGTAATTTACCCTCCGTTTCAGTCTCCATAGTGAATTTGATGTTGGGGTGTATGGAGTTTAGATGTGTAAGAAGTCAAGGAGTTTATCCATACCATGTGGCCAGACGACGAACGTGTCGTCCACATAACGGAAAAAACAAGTAGGTTTCCATACTGATGACGAAAGGGCTTCCTCCTCGAAGTTCTCCATGTACAAATTCGCTACCACCGGTGAGAGTGGGCTACCCATGGCGACTCCCTCCGTTTGTTCATAGTATTCTCCATTAAAAAGAAAATACGTGGAAGTCAAGACATGCCTAAAAAGTTCAGTGGTCTTCTCATCAAACTTCTGACTAATAAATTCTAGTGACTCTCGTAAACAAGGAAACAACGTTAAAACTCACCATGATATCTGACTCATCCAACCTGAAGCTATCAAGGCGTTTAACAAAATCCTCGGAATTACGGATGTGATGAGGGCATTTACCCACATAAGGACTTAATATTCCCGTCAGGTAGTTGGCCAACAAATATGTAGGTGCCCTGATGTTGCTGACAATGGGGCGTAATGGTACCCCCTCTTTGTGAACCTTCGGGAGTCCATATAGTCTAGGCAGTACCGGACCTTGGGGTAACAATTTCTTAGCGTCACCCTCCGGTAAATCTGTGTCCTTGAGAAGCGCCCTCGTCTTGTTCTCCACCTTCTTTGTAGGGTCAACGCTGATCTTCCGGTAGGAATTGTCATTTAGCAGGCTCTGCATCTTATCAGTGTAGTCCTTATGGGAGACAACAACTGTAGCATTGCCTTTGCCAGCCAGTAAGACAACAATTTCAGAGCGCTCCCTCAGATCACGAATGGCCGCCCTCTCTTTACTGCTGATATTTGACTTCATCGGCTTGGATTTCGTCAATGCACGACAGGTTTCACGACGTATTTCCTCGGCTGATTCTGGCGGAAGTCGAGCTGCAACCTGTTCAACAGCACTAACAATTTCTGCGACCGGAGTGAACTTGGGGGTGGGAGTGAAGTTGAGACCTTTCTGCAAAACCGAGACCGCATCATCACTCGACACCATGCCACTCAAATTGATGACAGTCTTGCACGGAACCTGCAGAGATGGTTTGTCAAGGAGACGTGAGAACTTAGCTGTTTGAGGTCCTGTAGCCTTCTTATGGGCGGAATCAGCTGACACCCAGGTGACACCATCAATCCAATCCCAGGAAAAAGAAGTGAACTTACTAGCCAGTTGCAAATGTAGTTTGAGTAATTCCTGTGAGATAAACTCAAGGCTCCGGCGGGTGAATTGCACTCTCTCACGTACCAATGCGAGGCTGGTTCGTTTCTTGATTCTCTTAGCTGCTGCAGACTCGATGTAATGCATAACCTTAGCAAAATTTGGAACAACATTCTCGGAACGACATCTCTTTAGAAAGGCAAGAGTACTTAGCAAACGACATCTACGGTGGCGCAACTTTTCAAATTTCTTCATGCTGCGATACATCTCCTCCCCGTAAAGGTGTATGATGTGATTCTTGAGTTTCTCCCGGCGTATTTGATAATCAAAATATCCAAGGGTGTGCTGCCGGTCTATAGTGTCCAACGGGCACAATATTTCGGCGATCATACATGTCGCTATCATCAGGTGAACTGACGGACTGGGCTCCTGTGAACGTGCCGGCACGGAGATCCGTACGCTATGGCTGCTCAGAGGGAACTGGGTTCGGTCGCGGCGGCGGCCGATTTAAATACCCGCGGTGCGCTCCCTCCGCCGTCCGCGCCCCGCGCCACGGTCGCGCGGTGGAACAGATTGCGACGGCGTCTGAGATGACGTCGCTGTGATGGCTCTGTCCGCCGTGGTCGTCACAACTATACGTTTGCTCGATTTACTCTTGATGTATGATCACCGAAATATTGTGCCCGTTGGACACCTTGGATATTTTGAGAAACAGTGTTCAAATTCAAAATAACTAACCTGATCATACAACCTAGATGTAATATTGTTGTCTCAGTGAACCATGGTTTTCAACAAGCCAGTTAGGATGAGGAGCAATAAAAACCAGATGAGTAAAATGAAATTCTAATGGCTCCATAGACATTATAAATGGTGGAACATGTAGGATGTGTGATCATGATAGGTGTCAATGTATGCTTTGCAGTGTTCCCATGCTGGCCACAAGGGCGATAATCAGTTCTTGTGGTATGCATTCCTTCCGCCACCAGTGTAGTTGAGAAATGCTGGATGATTGTTGGTGAATGTGGATTCGCTGCAGTACATCCCTCCAACACATCCCACATGTGCTCAATGGGATTTAAGTTCGGGGGGAGGGGGGGGGGTGGATGTGCAGGCTAGTCCATTCGCCGAATATTCTCTTGTTCTCACGCTGTTAGATGCAGTTGTTGCACATTCTCATCCATAAAAATGAAGTCACAGCCAAATGCAAGTCTGAAAAGATGTATGTGGGGAAAGAGTACAGTGTAATAATAACATGTGGCACCAATGAGGTCGACACCAGCATCGATATACTTTTGTCTCTAGACTCCGAGCATCATCTTTGGATGCTAAGCTAAGATTATCTTTGCTCTTTTCCACCATAGGCAGCTCTTTGTAAGCCTTGCTTGTGTAAAGAGGTGAATAAATGAACTGCTGTTATAAAGGCGTTGTTTGGTGTAACTGACCCAAACATCCACCTCAAATGCTTACTAGTGAGAGTATCTTGTGCAAAGATTTGAAGGTCATTGTGGCCATGGACCATTATGCTTCCCCACATCATAACTCTTGGACCTCCAAAATGATCATATTTGACAATGTTCCTGGATGTATTATGTGTTCCCACCTCTCATCGTATGAGGGTACAGCCACCATTATCAAACACAATCATTTTTATGGTATTATACAGAGTTTGCAGTGCCACACAAAAGTCGACTACACATATCAGAACTACAGATTGTAGTGAGGTCTCATTGTAATCTGCAACAGCATAATGGCAGGTGCTCCCAAAGGTCATGCCTCCCCTCTCAGCAGAGAAGCACTCTGAGACTGGTCGGTATAGAGCCAAGCAAAGAAGCGTTCTGCCTCAGTTCAAGACCTCAGCTGCAGCAGTCAGCATCATCATGTAGGACAGAGTGACAGTTAAAAGTTTCTGATGAATTGTACTTTAGTAAATGTTACATTTTGTACTGCAAGAGAACAGTTTGTTAATCCGTGCATCAAGTGATGCTTTCATAATCATGACATTTGTAAATTATTCAGTAATCCTGTGGCAAATAACTGTGTCAAATTTGTTCTAGTTCAATGAATGTTTTTCCCAGAGCGATAAAAAAAAAAAAAAAAAAAAAAAAAAACATATATGGTATGATGATTGTAGTTTTGTCTGGTCATAACAAATGGCGACACTATCGACATTTAACCAGCTCATACTCCATGCCAGCTTCCTGCTGTGAATGAGTTGTGCACATTTTTTCTTGCCGTCCCTGTTTTATTCTTTTATACTTGTGTATACTATTAATTTTTCATCTCATCATGCCTGAGATACCAAAGGATATGTCTCAAACCAAATTTGCACAGTTTTAGGCGCAGCAGATTGGACGCCTGCTGCTCACTGTCATCCAATTGACATCACTCCTCACCAAGCAAGCAGCACAACCGCTTGTAGCTGCTCCAAAACTTCATACATACCATAGCCAAGATGAAGAATGGTCAGACTGCAGATTGCAATGAGAGGCACACTTTGCTGCCTGCAAAATACCTGGTATGAAGTGCAATGATTACATTTTGTCCACCCTTGGTCCCATGGTTTATCAACTTAGTGTGAAACTGTGTGCCAAACTTTTTCCCCAGAAAGTCCCATGCGAAGAACATGTGAAGCTGTTAGATGACTATTTTGACAGTCATGGCCATGTAGTCACTGCACTGCTTAAGTTTTATCATCTGACTGCAGCAGCCTGCTCATACAGTCAAACAGTGGGTAGCTGAACTTAAGAGGTCTCACCGCACACTGAAAGTTAAATGTCCATGTGGAATTAAGGATTGTGAAGTACTGTTACATGATGCCATTAGGCAGAATGTATCTGATGCACACATTTGCACTGCAATTCTAAAACTGCCAGACCCTGATTTAAAAACAGTTCTGAATGTCAAAAAAATTTTGGCTCAACAGAGGTTGATTATGAAGCTCCATGTAATTCTTTTGTTTATAGTGCACCAGACACTAAGTTTATTGTATGGAATAGTTCTCAAGTAGTTCATGAAAGAACTCAAACAGTGAGAACATTCAAGATAAATATTTTAAATCTCATAGCACATGGTGGTTGTTACAAAACTCTGGGAGAAAGTTGTAGCCTCAGTGCTCTTTGAGATATGATTGAAAAGATTGTCCTTGTTGTAATGCTAGTTGCTTTCAGTGTGGACATGAAGGTCACATTCAGACTGTATATTTACAAGGCAGGCAGGGCAAGGGTAACAACCACCATCGTGCTAGCATGTGGCAACTACAGGTTCATTGTCAGCAAATGTTCTCAGTGCAGGTGGTGCCCTTTACTCAGGTGCAAGATGAACCAAGTACTCTTCCACATTGCTGGCAGGTAAACACCCTTTGGTCACATAAAAGTGGAAATAAGATAATTAAGTTGCAACTGGACAATGGTGCTTCCCTTACCCTATCTACTCAATTCTAAAAACAAAGCACACATAATTTGGTTAGATTTATTTGATGCATTCAGAACAAAGTGTTAGAAATCACAGTTTCTGTGCCTCATGCTAACGTTTATGATTTGTGTAATAACTACAAGGAACTATCTGGCCAGATATCAGAAGGGCAGAGGACTTTCAAGCGCACATCACAGTGAAACACTAGATACACCTACGATGTTTTTGCACACGACCTGTCCCCCATGCAATACATGAGCAAGATGCTCAGGAATTACAAAGATGACAAGAGAATAAGTTTATCAGCCCATTTCTGAAAGCCTGTGGGCATCAACCTTTGACATTCTGAAGGAGCCTTCAGGTGGTTTACTTCTTTGTGCTGACTTTAAGGCTACAGTAAACCCACAAACCGCAGTGGACTCTTTTCCTTTATCACGTCCAAGGAATTGATGGACAGAACTGAAATAGGGCAGATACTATTCCAGGATAGATTTGAGAGAGGCATATGTACAGTTACCACCAGATGAACTGTGCCAGCAATACTTTGTGGTAAACACACAGTTTCAAAGACTACAGTTTGGATGTGCTGTAACTTTTCAGTGATTCCTGGAACAGTCAACAGCAAAGTCCCTTGTTGTACTAACTATCTGGTCGATATTGTTTTCAAGGGTCATATGACTGTGGAAGTTTTAGCAAATTTACACTGTTCATTTCAAGTTCTTTCTGCAGCTGGCTTAAAGTGCAACAAGGAAAAGTGCTTCTTCTTCCAAGAAGAATTGAATTACTTAGATCATGTAACAAATGCACGGAGTAATCATCCAACTACATCACACTTGGCTGTGATTAGAGATCTTCCAGAGACCAGTAACAATATGGTGCCCCAATCAGTCATGAGAAAGCTCACCTACTGGTGTCAGTATGCATGTGACAGCATGCATACCTAAAATGTTCCTAAATGTCGCACATAAAAACAGAATTTTCTGGTGCTTTCTCTGGGCATTTATCTAGAAAAGCCATCTCACCATTTTTGAGAATCTTTGTTCATTATCGAGAAATGCCCAACCGTGTACTCGGAGATGGCTATGTGGAACAAATGACAATTTGTACAATGTTTCCTTAATATGCCGATTTCGAAGTGCTTCAAAAATGTTCTTCATATCTGTATCTTATACTGATGCACAGAGGTTCAACTTTACCCTAAAATACACATGTATAATCCAAAATCCGTTGTGAGGTGAAGACATAGTTTAAAAAGTGATATAGCATGGAGAAATATGCTGTAAAGTATCTCCATTATGATCTGGGAACTCCATGTTGTTGTACTGAAGCATGTACCTCCTACTTGTTTTTCCACATAAAATCAGATCTAGGGGTATAAAATTAATTTTGTGTGATTTCAGTGTCACATAAGTAAACTATCTAAATTTGACTGACCAATACATTTCTTTTCATGTGAGTTACATGCCCTGCTGCTCCAAGGAAAATAAGAGAACCAGGAGAAAAATGCTCCTACTGGAGCATAAAAAATGTGAAAACATTCCTCTATTTAAAAACTCTGACTGAAAAGTGGAGTACTATCTGCCTCATTCCACCTTCCTCAGCATGTGCAAATTTTTTCCCAAAAATTTTAATGTGCGAACATGTTTGGCCTTTTTTATGTTGAGAGAGAATAAGACACTGGGAGTGGCAAAGAGATGGAAAAGTAATAAATACCTGAAGATAGTAGACAGTGGTTGTACTACAGAACAGAAAGAACAAAGGAGACAATGACTGTGTGAGAAAAAGAGAGGGATACAGTGGCAATGGAACATAGTTGACAGTGACAGAACAGTGTTAGGAAAAGATAGGAGACAGTGCTGTGTTGGGGGGAGGAGGAAGGGGGGGGGGGGGGGGTGAATAAAGACAAAGTGGAAGTGAGAGACAGAGCATTACACAATGAGAATGAGAAAGAGAAAGATCGTGCCAGTGAGAAGAGATAGCAGCATTAGGAAGGAAGGAATGAGATATTAGAATATAAGAGAGCAAGAGGAAAACAGTGACAATGAGAGGGGACTAAAGCAGTTTGACAGAATGAAGGGGACTGTGGCTGTGACACAAGAAAAACAATGGCAGAGATACTCAAAGGGATAATGACAATGAGTTGGGCTGAATACGTGAGTGAGGAAGGGTAACTGGGATTGGATGGGTCTAGAGGGTGTGAGTGAGTTACTGTTATGGGATCTTATGGGAGTTTGGAATGATTTGCATGTTAAAAATAGTGCAAATATGTTTGCAAGCAAAAATGTTTTGGAAAATTTTTAAAGATGCTGAGGAAGGTAGAATGAAGCAGCTAGTGGTGCACTCCAATAAGAGCATTTTTCCACTGGTTATATAAAATTTATTCCTAACGCTGCACAAATTGCTGCTCCGCTTAACTGGCTGAGCTGGGAAAATGTGATCCAGAATGCATTTCAGCATCTGAAAGAGGCACTGTTAAGTCATAGATGTTTGATTCACTTTGACCCAGCTAAGTCTGTTGTGTTAGCTGTGAATACACCTTCTTATGGTATCAGAGTCATGCTCTCCCATAAGACTGGATGTTCTTAAAGAGCTACTGCTTTCGCCTAAAAAAATTTTAACAAATTGTAATGTAACTGCAACCAGCTTGAAAAAGAGGCACTTGCCAATATCTGTGGTGATCATCAGCCTTGTTCAATCCCGCCAAGCCTGACCCAACTTTTGCAACATAAAAATTACAATTTTGGACTCTGATATTGCCAAATTATCAGTATGAATTGTTCTATGGGCCCACTGCCCTACATTCAAATACTGGCCAGCACTAACATAGCAATTGATTTGCCTCAGGAAACATGTTTTCAAATAGAGTCTCAGGATACTGAATTTCTTTGGAATTTCCTCCGGACTTTTGGTGTGAAGTTTGTGTGGAAAATCAGTCAGCACTGCCGGAATGCTTTTCTGGGTGACCATGGCAGCACTTCCGTATTTTATTTTGCAGGTCCATCCTGGAAAACATGAGGAATGTTAGTTGTAGATTCTTACAGTGGAGTGTCCTTTTTTTGTCCCCATGGCATGCACTATTACTGCATGTATGGTATCGGCTTCATCTTTTACTTCCATAATTCACATCAGCTGCTTTCTGATAGTTTTTTGCAATTAATGGCATATGCCATGTGAACACTCCACCTTTTCACCCACAGATTAGTGGTGAAGCTGAACAGTTTGCCTGGATGTTTAAAAGTCACATGGAGAAACTTTGTTCCTCCCACATACAGGGCCAGACACTGAAAATTGTTCTGTCCACCTACCATTCCTTGCCATGTGAGTGGAATTAGCCAGCAGAATTTTTACAGAGTCAAAGGCACTGTACCCATTACATCTTCTGCAGCCACCACAGACGCAATTCATTCTGCAAGGTTGGACACAGTTTTAGCTACAGGATGGTGTGGCTTACCAACTCTTTGGCCAGAAACAGAGTTTGGAGCATAGAGTCATTACCAAAGCACCTGCACTCACAACCATCTCTTCATCAGTCACAGCCAGCTCTGTCCACTGTGGCGGCTTTGGAGGTGGAGCTCCACTGCCGTTACTGATGCTGCCACCACTGTCACCAACACCAGCTCCTGTCCAGCTGTCCAAACTGATGTCTGTGGATGAACTGCCCCTGGCAGACTATCAACTGCACAAGAAGATTCCCTTGCTGTCCAGTCAACTGCAGCATCTGTGTCTCTAGATGCAGGTGTGCACACTGTGACTGCTTCTTCAGCCGATGTTCCCATTGTCATTGCAATGGATACTGAGTTGAAGGCACAAGGTGCCATCGACCTCAGTTACCCTCACTATCTCATTCAGTACCCACCACCCTCCTCTCCCCAACCATCTTGTGCATCTATCCTACACAATGGCGGAGCACAGGTTTCAAGGTGAGGAACTAGAGGTTGTAGTGCCACACCAAAGCTGGCAACTATATCAATACCACAGATGTTAAAGAAGTCTCGCTGCAGTCAAAAATGACACATAGGAGGCCCAACTAGAGACCATGCATCCTCACTCAGCAGAGCAGCACCCTCACACTGGAGGTCTGCGCAAAGCCAGGCACAGAAGTATTCTGCCCAAATTCAAGACCTCAGCTTCAGCAATCAGCATCATTATGTAGGACAGTGTGACAATTAAAGTTTCTGATGAATTATACTTTAGTAAATGTTGTATTTTGTACCGCAAGAAAACCGTTTGTTAATCAATCCATTAAGTGAAGCTTTCATAATCCATGACAGTTGTAAATTATCAAGTAATCCTGAAGCAAAGAACTGTCTCAAAGCTAAGTAAATCTTTTTATTCATTAGTGTAAGAAACTGAACTAATATTCCATGTGTCCTACTTTGATGAGCTTCCTCCCGGAGCCATCATAGAACCCACAGTTATGACAGGACAATTGTAATTTTGTCTGGTTGTGACAGTTTTGGCGGTCCAGGTCTGGTGGTGTGGGGAGGCATAGTTTTGCATGGGCATACTGACCTGCAGTCTTTGAATGTAGTACACTTACCAGTCAAAGTTATTGTGACACTGTACTCCTTCCCCATGTACATATTTTCAGGGTTGCTTCCACCCTGACTTAAATCCCATCAAGTACATGTTGGATGCATTGGGGATAAGTATTGCAGCATGCCCACATGCACCAAAGATGATCCAGAAATTGTCAAAAGTACTGGTGGAAGAATGGAACACCCTACCACAAGAACTCCTTTACCAACCCTGTGGCCAACGTGGGAGCACATTGTAGAACTTGCATTTCTGTAAGTGGTGATCACACACCATATTAAGAACTATGTTCCATTGTAATATCCAGTGGACCATCACAAATTGTGGTGACATCTTTGAATAAAAGTGTCATTTCTTTTCTTCTCATTGCATATTTCCCTCAATTACCTTCTGTACTATACCACATCTGTTCTTCTGATGTATGGTCCAAGTTTCATTGAGTTATGTAACTTGGCAGTGACATGTAATGTGAAAGCTACTTTTGCCCTTAAGTTTTGCATACACAAACGTTGGCACTTTTAATAATATATGCTGATGAAGCATCATACAGATGAAATCATCAAAAAGATTATGCAGCTTCTAACACTTTCTTCAAAGCACTTTGTTGCCATTAAATCTGCCAGACTATGTTGAATAGGACATAAAATACACTATATAATTATTTCCCATTATTGCTACTGAAAGTCCATACACATTAGTTTCATTTTAACTCTAAACATTATTTTATTCGTATATTTGAGGCATATAGACAAATCAGACTCCGGTCTTGGAACAGGGTGGGTTTTTAATGTGTTACCCTAATTGTAGATCTATTTGTATTTTGTAGGATTTAGTACTCCTAATCACAAGGGAAAATACTACTATTTTTCTCTCTTTTTCTTGAATGTCAGTTTTAAAAAAGTATTTCCAGTATCTGAAAAATATAACACTACTATATAACACTACTTGACTTATAAAATAACACTACTTGTCTTACAAACTGATGCATCAGAAGCCTGTTGGAAACATATCCTGGAATCAAAGATTGTCATGTTAGGGATTAATTCAGTTTCATAAAAGTCATCTTTACTCTCTGGATCCACATTAACTCCAAAATGGGAGTTATCCCCCTTTTTTATCAGATTTGGTTGCAGTTAGTTTCACAGAAACTTCATACATTTTTGCCAATCTCAACCAAATTGAATGTCATTGTAATGTTTATTAACATAAATGCAACCAGTAAACAATATTTTCTCTTGTTAACCATTCACTTCTGTGTGAAATGTTTTCTTTTCCGCACCTGTTTCATCTTGGTAATCATATGCATCTAAAGATGCAGTTCAGAAATAACTGTACAATGTACATGTTCTGTACAAGATTAATTTACCACCTTATTGATCCACTGATGCCCTAGAGTGAAATATGAACAGCAGCTAGACATTATAAATGTAAAAGCAGTTGCTCTTTAAAGTGATACCATTCCTGGGAACTATGTAAGATACTAACTGTCCATCATTTCACAGAGGTTATTAAGAAGTTGAGCTAGTGCCCTGATAAATGATAGAATCTATCCTTTAGTAATTCACTCTTAATTTAATGTAATCAGTTTATTATAGCTATATCTCTGTGGTAAAGCACAAGAAGTTTGATAAGTCACCTCCCCCTCTTTCAATTCATCTAACACTTTATTATTAGCAGAGTGACTAGTTTGAAACTTAGTCATTACATATCCTAGACAATAATCTTACGATGTACAGATTTTTTTCCTTACAGGTAAATGATGGCATGTAAGTTAAGTGTGGAAGAATGAGCCAAGATATAGGGGTAATACAAGGTTACAATGCTTGTGAATGAGTTGAATATGGAACTCATGAGACATTATATGCAAATACAATTGAAACATAACTACTTGACAATGGGTTATGGTAGGATGAGGATTTCCTTCATGTTGCCAATTATGTTAACAGATATAGCTGTCACTACTGTATGAGAGAATCTGCTAGTTTCTGTTGTAAACCACAGGAACATTTGAACATAAGAATGTGGCATAAGCCTGCCTCGCCCTCTCCACTCAGTGATGATAAAGGCCTATTTAGGCAGGTGCAACATGTGCAGCCACTCAGGGTGGCAAAAAATTTTGCTGTCATAAAAAAAAAAATTATGTATGATTTTAATGCTTTCTGTGTCAGCATTCAGGCATTCAATAATTTATTGGCAGAGTGTTGACAAATATTTGTACCTCTCATTAAACTTGTATTTTACTACCAGTCCATCTATATACATCTTCCATATACGACTTGTATTTTACTACCGGTCCATCTATATACATCTTCCATGTACGAGTATGAGCACATTATGGCTCTGTGAAACAGGAAGGGTGCAACCTGTGCGGGTACCCACCACTGTCTCTTGTGTTGAATGCTATGCTATGGCATCGTCCTGATGAAACTGGAGGTAGGCATTGCCCTTTCCTGTGGCATGCAACTGGAAAGTTGTGATCTTTTTCAAAGTCCACAGTGGGCAAGTGTGCGCAAGATGGTGGCAGAAACAGAAAGACTGACTAAATTAAGTCAGTGGCGAAGCATGGCACTTTTTGTAGGATAGGCTGAGAATTACGAATTTTGAAAAATAAAAAAATCTTAAAACAAGAACTTGTAAAATACAACGCTGCAAAAGTAACTTAGTCACATATTACTACTAAAAGTGAAACTACTACAGAAATTGTTGTAAGTAAATGCATAAATATATTAAGCGGTTACACACTAATAAAATACACTAAATCACCAAAGAATCTGGTGTACGCACACATATTCAAATACAGAGATATGTAAACAGGCAGAATATGGCACTGCGGTCAGCAATGCCTATATAAGACAAAAGTGTCTGTCAGTTGTTAGACTGGGTACTATTGCTACAATGGCAGGTTATCAAGATTCAAGTGAGTCTGAACGTGGTGTTATAGTCAGTGCATGAGTGATGGGACACAGCATCTCCGAGGTAGCGATGAAGTGGGGATTTTCCCGCACGACAATTTCACAATGTACTGTGAATATCAGGAATTTGGTAAAACATTAAATCTCTGGCATCGCTGCGACTGGAAAAAGATCCTGCAAGAACAGCACCTATGATGACTGAAAAGAATCATTCAACATGATGGAAATGTAACCCTTTCACAAATTGCTGCAGATTTCAATGCTGGGCCATCAACGAAACAGCATCGAATCGGCTTTTGGAGCTGGAGACTCACTTGTGTGCCCTTGATGACTGTATGATATAAAGCTTTATACCTGGGCCTATCAACACTGACATTGGCCTGTTGATGACTGGAAACATGTTGCCTGGTCTCATATCAAATTTTATCCAGCGGATGGACTTATACAGGTTTGGAGACAATCTCATGAATCCATGGATCCTGCATGTCACCAGGGGACTGTTAAAGCTGGTGGGACCACTGGTATGTCCAGATACGACTCTGACAGGTGACACACATGTAAGCATCCTGTCTGACCACCTGTATCCATTCATGTCCATTGTACATTCCAACGGATGTGGGCAATTCCAGCAGGACAGTGCGACACCCCACACATCCAGAGTTGGTACAGAGTGGCTCTAGGAACATTCTTCTGAGTTTAAACACTTCTGCTGGTCACCAAACTCCCCAGATATGAACAATACTGAGCATATCTGGGATGCCTTGCAACATTCTGCTCAGAAGAGATCTCCACTCCCTTGTACTCATGAGGATTTATGGACAGCCCTGCAAGATTCATGGTATCAGTTCCCTGCAGCACTACTTCAGTCCATGCCACATCATGTTGTGCCACTTCTGCGTGCTCACGGGGGCCCTGCACGATATTAGGCAGGTGTACCAGTTTCTTTGGCTCTTCAATGTACACTACTGGCCATTAAAATTGCTACACGAAGAAGAAATGCAGATGATAAACGGCTATTCATAGGACAAATATATTATACTAGAGCTGACATGTGATTACATTTTCACACAGTTTGGGTGTATAGATCCTGAGAAATCAGTACCCAGAACAACCACCTCCGGCCATAATAATAGCCTTGATATGCCTGGGCATTGAGTCAAACAGAGCTTGGATGGCATGTACAGGTACAGCTTGTCCATGCAGCTTCAACACAATACCACAGTTCATCACGAGTAGTGACTGGCATATTGTGACAAGCCAGTTGCTCAGCCACCATTGACCAGACGTTTTCAATTGGTGAGAGATCCGGAGAATGTGCTGGCCAGGGCAGCAGTCGAACATTTTCTGTATCCAGAAAGGCCCGTACAGGACCTGCAATATGTGGTCGTGCATTATCCTGCTGAAATGTAGGGTTTCGCAGGGAACGAATGAAGTGTAGAGCCATGGGTGGTAACACATCTGAAATGTAACGTCCACTGTTCAAAGTGCCGTTAATGTGAACAAGAGGTGACCGAGAGGTGTAACCAATGGCACCCCATACCTTAACGCCGGGTGATATGCCAGTATGGCGATGACAAATACACGCTTAAAATGTGCGTCCACCGTGATGTCGCCAAACACGGATGCAACCATCGTAATGCTGTAAACAGAACTTGGATTCATCCAAAAAAATGATGTTTTGCCATTCGTGCACCCAGGTTCGTCGTTGAGTACACCATTGCAGGTGCTCCTGTCTGTGATTCAGCGTCAAGGGTAACTGCAGCCATGGTCTCCGAACTGATTGTCCATGCTGTTGCAAACGTCATCGAACTGTTCGTGCAGATGGTTGTTGTCTTGCAAACGTCTCCATCTGTTGACTCAGGGATCGAGACGTGGCTGCACGATCCATTACAGCCATGCAGATAAGATGCCTGTCATCTTGACTACTAGTGATACGAGGCCATTGGGATCCAGCACAGCGTCCATATTACTCTCCTGAACCCATCGATTCCATATCCTGCTAACAGTCATTGGATCTCGACCAATGCGAGCAGCAATGGCGTGATACGATAAACTGCAATCACAATAGGCTACAATCTGACCTTTATCAAAGTCGGAAATGTGACGGTACGCATTTCTCCTCCTTACACGAGGCATCACAACAATGTTTCACCAGGTAATGCCAGTCAACTGCTGCTTGTGTATGAGAAATCGGTTGGAAACTTTCCTCATGTCAGCACGTTATAGGTGTCGCCACCGGCGCCAACCTTGTGTGAATGCTCTGAAACGCTAATCATTTGCATATCACAGCATCTTCTTCCTGCCAGTTAAATTTCATGTCTGTAGCACATCATCTTCGTGGTGCAGCAATTTTAATGGCCAGTAGAGTATAACACAAAGTAACACACTGTTACCTCTTATAAATTAGTTCTATCCTCCTGTTCTTTTTCTGGGCATAAACATTGATAAAACAAGGTATGAAATCCCGCCATATGGTTGAAGATTTCACAGTTCCTTCTTTATAGCCAAAATCACCCAGTGTGACAGTCTGTCATGCGTTGTTGTGTTGCAAAAGTAGTTTTTAACGAGTTTTAATGTACTCATGCTTCTTTCGCGAGGTGCGATGGTTGCTGGAATTTCAAGACCCAATGAGTAGTTTCACACATTCATGGAACACGTTTTTTAAACCATTGTTTATAATGGATTGAAGGCAGTTCTGAGGCTGTAGACGTTTATCCTCACTGCTGCAAATAAATGAAAATTTTTGTTCCAATTTTTTACTGCCAAAGAAAGGATATATTTTAAGTAGTTTTCCAACTTCATGTATCAGAAACTTGTTTCATCTGCTATAACCTGAGAACTTTTTTCATTCACACGTTCCATAAAATGTTGTGTTGTTGTTGTTGTGGTCTTCAGTCCTCAGACTGGTTTGATGCAGCTCTCCATGCTACTCTATCCTGCGCAAGCTTCTTCATCTCCCAGTACCAACTGCAACCTACATCTTTCTGAATCTGCTTTGTGTATTCATCTCTTGGTCTCCCTCTACAATTTTTACCCTCCACATTGCCCTCCAGTACTAAATTGGTGATCCCTTGATGCCTCAGAACATGTCCTACCCACCGATCCCTTCTTCTAGTCAAGTTGTGCCACAAACTCTTCTTCTCCCCAATTCTATTCAATACCTCCTCATTAGTTATGTGATCTACCCATCTAATCTTCAGCATTCTTCTGTAGCACCACATAATAAAATGTTTGCAGTACTAATTTGTTTTTATCACATAAAACCCTATGAATCTCCCTTATACTTCTCCTGATTTGTTATTTGCAAAGTGAAAAATTACACTCATTCAAGAGGGAGGTAACATAGTGGGTGCCACAGGAAGTGCGATGCCTCTGACTGTCACCTGCACCAGTCTACATTGGACACATTCAGAATGGACATGGTCTTCGTGGCCACAACCTGAACAGCTGCAGGGCTGGCCATCCGTAGTTCAATTTTTATCTGATGGACACCATTTAGGACATGGTACGTTTCGAACATCTTCCTCATTTCAGAAACATGACTGACAATGCTGCCATAAGGTTTAAAGGTGGCCCCCACAACATCCAGCAATACCTCAAATGGAGTTCGAAAACCCACAACATTCAGAGGCCAAAATCAGCATAATCAACGAAGACAGTCCCTATACATTCGTCAGAGTATTGGAACTTGAGAATGTTAATGTGACACTGCACAATGTGTCCGTTCCCGGTAGCTGAGTGGTCAGTGTGACAGACTGTCAATCCTAAGGGCCCGGGTTCGGTTCCTGGCTGGGTCAGTGATTTTCCCCGCTCAGGGACTGGGTGTTGTGTCGTCCTAATCATCATCATTTTATCCCCATCGGCGCACAAGTCGACGAAGTGGCGTCAAATCGAAAGACTTGCACCAGGCGAGCGGTCTACCCGACGGGAGGTCCTCGTCACATGCCATTATTATTATTACTGCACAATGTCTGCACATAGTTCGTCATTCACCAGCTTTACTTACACAGTAGTACTGAGGTTCAAAAAAGAAAGTCAAGAACATCTTGTGGTGAGGGATGCAGTTCATCCCGTATAAAATATTCTACTTCATACACCATTGGTTGCTCACAATCCACAAGAAACGTTAATTTCATTGTGGCTTGGAGGTACGAAAATGCCATGATGGTCGATGAAGTTCGACTCTGAGACAAGCTGCTATGCTTAAGTTAACAAACATGAGCTCATGAGGAGCACAACAGGCAAGACACAAAAGAGGCATGTGCGCCTCACCACTGCTGATGCTGTCAGTCTTCTTTACCGCTCAGTGTTACACTTGTTAAGCTTGGAATATTCATTACTTTTATTTTTATTTTTTTCCACAATTCAGTACACCTTCTTCCTGTTTTCATACTTGATCTGTGTTCAGTTTTTGACAGGATATCCACTGAGCATGTTACCAATAAATCTGAGGGAGTGCGATAGGGAGTTTCCCTTGTAAGTTGACCTTCAGATTCACATTTAACTCTTACCATCCTCATTTTCTGACATTGTTCTTAATGCAGAAAACACAGCTTTCTGCCGTTTGAATTGCATTTGATCTCTTGCAGTTACCCTCTTGTGCATATCATCGTGTTATAGACAGTGACTCAATGTCTTACTTGTAGAATCCAAAAATGTCTCCAACATGTTCCATCAGCCTGTAGAATCTACAAAGGACCTGTATAAACCTTGAATCAACTCAAAAAATGGTACTGCAGCTGTGCAGCACTGCACAGCACACAAGTCCACTAGATTCAATGACTGAGTTGAACACGGGATGAAAAAAATTAGAGAGTTTGGGTCTTTGAGTCTTGTTTGAAAACCTGAATATGCACCAGACATGTTGGCTGCATTATCATAAGACTGATCTCTACAGTTCTCAAATTTCAGTCCATGTAGTTCTAAAGAATTCAAAACTACTTCAGAAAGCTTCTCTCCAGTGTGACCTGCATTTTTAATAAAACAAAGTATCATTCTACTGAGAGTCCATCTTGATTTACGTATCTAATTATTGTATTTATCTGGTCATTATGGCCTGTATCTGTTGTAGAATCTACTATGTCTGAAAAATATTTAGAAGAAATAAATTTATTACTTATTTTTTTGGTCACTGATCTCCCCATAAGACATATTAAATCTTTGTAAGTCGCTCGTATGAAGTAAATACTTTTGCAGGGCTATCGAACCTAGCTATATGGTCAGCTGAAAAAGAATCATACTCTGCATTTAATCTCGGACATGAAATTTCCATTTTTCACAGAGCCAAACGCCTATTTCTCTCCACAAAATGCTGGACTGCTAGAAGCTACCTCCTTAACTACAGAAACAACTCTTTTAGCACATTTCTCCAATATGTGACTTCATGTTCATTCTGGATGAGAAACTGTTTGTCAGTTCTATTCATCTTTCTTCAAGTGTTTTTCAATTTTAACAAGCAGTCACTGTGAGAGGTAGAATTTTCATGTTCAGCTATTCACATTCCAGCATGGTCCCCAGTCACTGAAACCAGATATTGCACGCTGAGATGCACCACTGAATATTTTACAAAAAGCACAGAAAAATGATCATTGGCTAGGAAACATACAAGACACTCATGGTTGATTATTTCTCCACACATCAAAACCTTCTGAAACAATTTTTTGCTACAAAATCACTGAGATCTATCGGCATATCACCGTGAGGACAGAGAAAAAGCTGCATTTTTGTTTTTAATAATACCATATATAACCAAATAATCCAGTGTCTGGTCATTGTTTTCACAACAAAATGGGTCGTTACTGGGAACAAGAAGATCAGCTGCTTTAGAGCATGTAGATTCTTGACATCCTTCTGGAACTCTGAAAGGTAGAACTTCTGCATTCTGTTTACAGTTTAGAATTCTAATTTTGTCTGTACTTACAGAGCTACACTGTTCATTGTTACTGTTTCAAACCACAACTTCACCTGAATGTTCACATGGTTTACTTTTGCTTTTACCACTAAAATTTGAATCCAATCACGATATTCTCTGTAAAACCTTACTATCGCTCTGTCTTTTTTTCTTTTGCTTTCTTTCAATATGCAGCACAACTTTACATAGATGGTCCACCCATACCACTACCATGAGCTGAAGGAGAAAAAAATCTGCCATCCAAAGTAATGGAAACAGAATATAGTAAACTCCCAACTATCCAGACTAATGTGGCAGAAGGTCAATCTGGATATTTAAAAAAAAAAAAAAAAAAAAAAACTGGGTAGGCCAGAATTTTATACATCCTCTCTTCCAACTCCAGCAGTACCACTAAAAACACCCTTTTTATACCAAACCCCTATTTTATTGACATTTTCTGACTTCCACAATTACTACAATTTTTTTTCACCCATTTAGGACTGCTGAATTAAAACACAAAGGACTGCACAAGAAAATTTAACAACACATGCATTTTGACTGTCTGATATGCAACTGAAGAAACAAAGAACACATGGTTGCCAAAAGATCTGCTCTTTAAGTGTAGCAGGGTCATAATTCTGTACACACATCTGATGGAGGCAGTCATCAGAAGAAGTACGGCATTGTCTCTTCTGTTTCTTCAGCGACTGCTGCTTCCTAATGTGCTGTTCCATCTAGGATGGCAGGTGGCTATTGTCTGACATGTTGCCAGATGGCAGAAAAACTTACATCGGCACAGCTCCAAGATCAACAACCATGGGGTGGGGACAGACAGCTTGTGCCTGCTAATGGTCATCATTCATCTGAAATGCCTCCCGCAGGAGTGAAGGAAAGACAGGCAAAACATCTGTCGCCAGTACCAACTGATTCAGAGGGGATACAGCAAGTAGCCGCAGACACATGAGAGGAAGGTAACACAGTGGGTGCCATAGGAAGAGCGATGTCTCCGATTGTCATCTGCACCAGCCTACATTGTTATGTCTTCTTTTACTGACATAAAATGACTATTTTCAACTTCACTTGAAATTTGTTCTTTGAGAACATATGTAATACAAGCTATTAATTCATTCTGTGTGTCAGGGAAAATGCCTTTAAATATTCCATCAGATGCTAAATGATCTTTCATGTATGGTTCTTCTTCTGCCAGGAAATCCTTTCGACAGCATAATGACAAGACAAATTGACAATGAAACCTCATCCATAACAAGGCACACCAAAATATACAGTATTTCACTACTCAGTTTATTGCTAATACTGCTTACTACATTTTAACTACAAAATTTATGTTCCACATTTCACCTTAAGCAATCCCCAGTCCACCACATGAAAGAAATGGGCTTACTGTGCATGCTTGTAACAAGCACGGAATTCCGAGCTGCTGTTGGTTGCAAAGCTAGAGGAAAGAGGGAAGACTGGGTTTAATGTCCCATAGTTATAGAGGTAATTACGGACGGAGAACAATCTCATATTGTGTCAAGGATGGAAAAGGAAATTGGCCATGCCATTTCAAAGGTAACAATCCTGGCATTTGACTGGAGTGATTTAGGGAAATCATGGAAAACATAAATCAAGACGGCCAGATATGGGTTTGAATTGTCAACCTCCCGAATGCAAATATAGTGTTCTAACCACTGCACCACCTCACTCGGTAAGCTAGAGATGTGATACATTATGCAGGCAGGTTCATGTAGGAAGTTAAAATGTAACATATTTGAAAACATTTATGAGGGTATGTGATCAGATTGAATTAAATTCAGTTTCGACATATTAATTTGGTATCTTTTGGTCACGCTCAGCCTTAGAGCCTTAATGAATGCTTCACCACTGAAATTGATGTATCATTTTGTGATCATGAAAGGATACAGAATTTTCAGAACTTGTGCTGTCACAGTGTCTGCCATAGCTGTCCACATCGATAAACATGGAGTTGTAATCATGATCATAAACTGCAAGCAGGACAACTGAAAACAAGTTTTTGTAACAAAAATAATTTGACCACTGCTTTTGGGACACTTCATTCTAACATGTTTCCCATCTATGCTGCTGGTGCAGTTAGGAAACTGCCACCGTTCTATGAATTCCATTTATATTTTTTTCCACACTGGCTCCGCTGGTTGAGGTAAATACAGTGGTTGTTAAATGTTGTATAGTTCTTGACATACATATTTCACTAAGCTGGAGACAGTTGTCTTTCCCACGAGGAATTAAAAAGCGATGGTGTGGTGTGAATCACCAGTGACCAAATATCTGAAAAAAGGTGCTATTTGTTAGTAACACATGCATCACATAAAATAAAATAATTTTCATGTGGCTTGACTGACAGGTGAGGTTGTTCCAACAAAACTGAAGAATCTATTGAGACTCCTACAGCAAATACCTAAAATTCATGAAGAGAGGCACAAGTTCAACCTAGAAGTATCAGAATTGGATAAATGAAGATGCAGCTGCAGTCACAAATTAGCAACACACCAGAAACAGTAACAAGAGAGAAAAGTGCAAGCTCGATCATATGGCAACTTATTTTTTAGTTATGCATACTCATTCAAGACATTCCCAGCTCAAACATAAACTCATTTAAAAATGCACTTGTCACAGTATTTAGAGATCGAACTTATAATATTAAACGATGAAATACCACCACTTCAGTCCCCCGCAGTCCTTGCTTCCCCCAACTCAGTGGTGTCACAATGTAGTGCTGATATTATATCATAACATGAAGCCAGCATTGCAATTTTGGAACCAGGGGATCTTCCAGCGACTTTTCTGGTACCAGAGAAATGTACAAGAAAGCAAAAGTTTGTTTCGGTGAAGGGTATGGACCTCTAGTTCATACTTGTTTGTATAAAGTGTTGACAATGTTTTTGGTTGGTGGATTTGGGGGAGGGGACTAAACAGCGAGGTCGTTGGTCCCATTGAATTTTGGAAGGATGGGAAGGAAGTCAGCCATGTCCTTTCAAAGGAACCATCCTGCCATTTGCCTGAAATGATTTAGCGAAATCACGGTAAACCTGAATGAGGATGGCCAGACACGGGTTGAACTGTCGTCTAAAATTTGAGTATAGTGTTGCTAACAACTACACCATCTCACTCAGTGACAATAATTTTCGGCTTGCATTTTATTTATATGTTCAATGTTTTATAATTATTACTACTTTTGAAAATATATAGTGAGAGTAAATAATACAATATACACTCCTGGAAATTGAAATAAGAACACCGTGAATTCATTGTCCCAGGAAGGGGAAACTTTATTGACACATTCCTGGGGTCAGATACCTCACATGATCACACTGACAGAACCACAGGCACATAGACACAGGCAACAGAGCATGCACAATGTCGGCACTAGTACAGTGTATATCCACCTTTTGCAGCAATGCAGGCTGCTATTCTCCCATAGAGACGATCGTAGAGATCCTGGATGTAGTCCTGTGGAACGGCTTGCCATGCCATTTCCACCTGGCGCCTCAGTTGGACCAGCGTTCGTGCTGGACGTGCAGACCGCGTGAGACGACGCTTCATCCAGTCCCAAACATGCTCAATGGGGGACAGATCCGGAGATCTTGCTGGCCAGGGTAGTTGACTTACACCTTCTAGAGCACGTTGGGTGGCACGGGATACATGCGGACGTGCATTGTCCTGCTGGAACAGCACGTTCCCTTGCCGGTCTAGGAATGGTAGAACGATGGGTTCGATGACGGTTTGGATGTACCGTGCACTATTCAGTGTCCCCTCGACTATCACCAGTGGTGTACGGCTAGTGTAGGAGATCGCTCCCCACACCATGATGCCGGGTGTTGGCCCTGTGTGCCTCGGTTGTATGCAGTCCTGATTGTGGCGCTCACCTGCACGGCGCCAAACACGCATACGACCATCATTGGCACCAAGGCAGAAGCAACTCTCATCGCTGAAGACGACACGTCTCCATTCGTCCCTCCATTCACGCCTGTCGCGACACCACTGGAGGCGGGCTGCACGATGTTGGGGCGTGAGCGGAAGACGGCCTAACGGTGTGTGGGACCGTAGCCCAGCTTCATGGAGACGGTTGCGAATGGTCCTCGCCGATACCCCAGGAGCAACAGTGTCCCTAATTTGCTGGGAAGTGGCGGTGCGGTCCCCTACGGCACTGCGTAGGATCCTACGGTCTTGGCGTGCATCCGTGCATCGCTGCGGTCCGGTCCCAGGTCGACGGGCACGTGCACCTTCCGCCGACCACTGGCGACAACATCGATGTACTGTGGAGACCTCACGCCCCACGTGTTGAGCAATACAGCGGTACGTCCACCCGGCCTCCCGCATGCCCACTATACGCCCTCGCTCAAAGTCCGTCAACTGCACATACAGTTCACGTCCACGCTGTCGCGGCATGCTACCAGTGTTAAAGACTGCGATGGAGCTCCGTATGCCACGGCAAACTGGCTGACACTGACGGCGGCGGTGCACAAATGCTGCGCAGCTAGCACCATTCGACGGCCAACACCGCGGTTCCTGGTGTGTCCGCTGTGCCGTGCGTGTGATCATTGCTTGTACAGCCCTCTCGCAGTGTCCGGAGCAAGTATGGTGGGTCTGACACACCGGTGTCAATGTGTTCTTTTTTCCATTTCCAGGAGTGTAGTAACTGGTTTCTAACATAATGTTCTACCATAAATAATGTTCTACCAAAAAGTGACAGAAGAATTTATTAACATCATAAATACTGTGCTTGCCTCAAAGAAACTGACAAGTCTTTCCTAGTAACCTGTGGGCTTTCTCTAGTTCATTTCAGTTTCTGAGATTTTCAGTTAAATGAGCTTGTGTAGTGTTTCCAATTCTTCAGGAGACATTCAAAAATAACTGAAGATATGGCCTGCACAAGACCACAGTTCCTTGCAAGGATCGTGAAATTCTCCGTCATCTTGTCGTTTATTGTTAATTTCATATTTCCACTTTGTTTCCTCAAAGTGAGTGCAAATAAAGGCAACAACTGAGCGTAATGAGAACTGGTACTCTTGTTTACTGGACAGTAACTTATTTGCTTACAATGAGAGCCATTGGACAACTAGATCGCTGCACCCTGCCCGTGCCCTGTTTGACGACAGCTGATAGCAGTGGGCGGGAAAGAGTTCTGAGCGCCCGGGCAGCCCACTCTGTTTGCCAAAGCCTCACTCTTCACATAATCTGGTAGCCTATGAGATCTTGCATGTGGCATGTTCTTCGATCCTATGTCCATTCATAGTTATGTTTCCGTCACACAAAACACAATGTTTCACATGGTTCTCAAGTTAAAATTAAGGCTTGTCATTTCAGTACTAACTGATCATAGTGAAGTTGGCTCTGTTTTATTTGGTATAATTAAAGTACAGTGAACTCTCAACTATCTGGCTCGTGACTCCATCCTCCCACTTAATTTGTATCATAATAATACTTCTCCATAATCAAATGAGGATTAATTTACTGTATATATCGCACTTTTCTAAAGCTTTAGTGATAAGGTGCTGGCTACAATGTTGCATGGCCTTTTACAGAGCTTGACACATATTTTGTGCTTCTAACACATCTGGAGTCACAATTATAATACTGAATAAATTACTGGAGCCGCTCTTCAAAAAACGATACTTAGAAGCGCTCACAAACATCACTGATGGTGCACTGTTCTGTAACACCCTCACACCTGACTATGCGACATCCTCTGTTCCTATCTCCAGACTGCATCCATTTCCAGACACTGACCTTCCCCTGTCTGTGTCTGACATCATTGCCTCCATTTCTGTGTCTGGCACAACCTGTGGAATCCCCTCTGATAGTGTTCCACAGAATGAGCCTGGCAAGATGCCTGTCTCCTGGGCAGATGACATAGATGCTGAGGTGGACTTTCTGGAGGTGTACAGAGTGATAGAACCCACTTGTTGGAGTCAGCTCTCTCCCAACACAGTGATCTGCCCTTTCATGGGGATCTAACAGGGAGTTCCCTGTGCTTCCCCATGTTTGATTGGCCCTTCCTCCTGGTGATGGCAGCTTTCCTGGCTAATAATATAGCCATGATCAATGTCAATACCATTTGCGTATGCCACAAAATGGCTTTACTCCATGACATGCTGTATGCTGTAAATGTTGATATTACTCTCCTTCAGGAGGTGCATGTTGCAACCTTCTGTGCTCCCCATGGTTTAACAGCACATGCCTCATTCTTCCCACTGGTATGGGGATGGCAATCCTCTTACATGATGGTATCCTCACTGATGCAGTTGCCTATCTCCCTGATGCCACAGGTACAGTTCCTACATTTAGTGGCACCATCTGGTTCGGATCACTGCTGTGAACATGCTACCTTCTTCTCAGAATCAGTCCCATATCTTTCTCTACGTCAGCAGGATGCATTGAACATGGGAGATGATTTCAACTGCACCCAGGTAACTGAAGACCAACTACCACATCGCTCTCCAGGACTTCAACCTTGTGGATTATTGGGAGCATGTTCATGGCAATCGTTTTTGGTTTACACATTTCACTAGTCACTCTTCCAGCTGCCTTGATCATGTTTACATCTCCTGCTGTATCGTCAGTGGGGTGCAGACTGCTCAAGTCTGGCCTGTTGTGTTCTCTGACCATGATGCATACATCTGTACCATCAATCTGCCACCAAAGCTAGTGGCATTGCCACAGACTGTGGAAACTGAACACAATCCATCTTACTTCACCCGAGTGCCAGCAGCTCATCGAGACCACACAGATAGCTTGTTGTCAATGCAGTGATGGCTATCAGTCTGATCTGTGTTGGTGGGTGCCCTGCGCAAAGCCTCCCCTGTGAAAAGCCTTGACTAGTTATGGAAGGGAGGTTGCAGTGTGGCGGTGATGAACTAACGAATTCTATTTCACCATCCTCTGGAAATGTACTATGATGTTGCATTCACCAGAGCAGCAGGTGACGGTGATAGCTCACATCCCTCTCTCGCCACCACCTAGAAGGAGCTATGGTCAGGATATGCACACATAACAAATTAGTGCAGGAGCATGATCTATGTATCATGTCACAGTGGAATGATATCACTGTTCGAGGACTTTGATTTATCTTCTTAAGACCAAGGATGAGCAGCATTTTGATATGCAGTAGGATATGGGGTCTGCCTCCATGCATGTTATGTTATGCTGTACTTTGAACAATGTCACCATCCTGCCAACATTACAGTGGTCTCCATACTCTTCTTTGGCTTGGTTCCCATGGATGCGATGATGGATCTGCTTGCTAATGCCACAGAAGACGAAGTCCATGATGCTTTCCAGCTGAGATCTATGAACATGTTGCCTGGCCCTGAGGGCCTGGAGTTTTACTGGACATTTTGTCCCCTTCTGGCACTGGTGTGGACAGAAGTTTGTCAGGACCTTGTGTGCCACCTCCAGATAGTTTTCTCGATGGTTTCCTCATTGACATCCACAAGCCTTGGGGTACCTCATGGATATGTGATTACTGCCCCTTGACATTATTCAACAGTGACACACAGATCTTTCCCCAGCTGTTGGCTGTGTGACTTAAATGGACAGCTTGGTACATAGTTTCCCTCGATCAAAGTTCTTTTGGAGGTGCCGATAATATCCACACTGGCCCTTGTTACTATCAAGACTTAATTGCTCTTGCTCACACTTGTCATATGCCTGGACTTTTGGTAGCTCTTGATTTCAGCCAGGCATTCGATTCTGTCAATTATGACTACCTGTAAGGGGTGCTCCATAATTCAGGATACCCTATTACTACTGTCAGTGTCATAATGCATCTCCTTCTTGGAGCTACAACTCATGTACTCTACAATGGCTGTCTTACTCCTCCCATCTCGATCCATTGATCAGTGCATCAAGGCTGCCCACTCTCTGCACTGTTGTAAGCTTTTGTCATGGAATTAGTAGCTCTGCAACCTCCATCAGCGCCTCTGTGATGTCTCTTGTTGACCATGTATTCAGCTTCACTGCTTATGCAGATGATCTTGTCATTGTTCTTTGTAGTGGTGGTGAGGTCAGGGAGTCACTGGCATTGGTTACCACCAATGGTGAAGCTTCTGATAGCCGCCTTAACCTCCACAAATTCAGCACCATGGCTATAGGTGCGGGGCTTCCTGTGGACAGCGCTGCTGTTTCGCTTATAGCTGATACTATTCACTGCTTAGGACTCAATTTCCCCACAAGTGATTTGCAGCACATGATTGCCCTCAGCTGCCAGTGCCTACTTTTCCAACTATGAGCTATCACCATTTATGAGCACTCAATCCTCTGTACTGGACACAATATGTAAATGTATATTTGGCATCACTATCTCCCACGTGGCTCAGACACTTCCTATATCACCATCCATGGCCCATCACTAGCAAGCAGCATTGGCTCCATTTGTTTGCCACATCTTGCTGTTCAAAATAAGATACGAGACCATCATCCTCCCATGGTGCGGGAATGGTTTAGATCTGTGTCGTGTGCCCGACAGAACAGTAGCCCTTTTCATTGGCTCTCACATAATGTTGTGGCGGCATTGTTCTACATGCCTTACAAGCCTATTGCTGATGGTTCTAGCACTCTCTCTCAGCACCTGTCCACTTTTGGATGTTCCACCACCCTTCTTTTACTTCCGCTGCTTTTTCCTTGATCCGTACTGTGGTAATCTGAGTGCACTTGATATCCATGAAGGTAATCTATGACTTTCTTCAGCATCATAGGTCACCCACTGAATGTGTTTGAGGGGAAGCATTCCCATATTGACTGGCATGCCGTTTGGAGATTGGTGTGCGCTCCTTATGTCGACACTGATGTCCAGTCTGCAAGGTATGTTACTGTCATTGCGAAGCAACTATTCCAATCATGCCTTCACAGGATTCACCTCACAGACACCCCTTTGAGTGTTGCCTGTGATGTTTTGGACACATATGAGCATCACCTAGTGTGCAGATAGGCAAGAGGTGTGAGTGTATTGGTGCCAGAGATGTTGTGCCTAGTTACCCAAACATCTCCTCATCAGATACCTACTCACTACTCCTCTTTCTGGATGCAAGATACTGCCCTTAAGTGAAGATGGACTCTATGAAGTGGATTTGTGAACATGCAGATCACTACTTGTTTGCTGATGGTGGGAAAAGCATTCTTGATTTTTGGCAGTTTCTTAATGAACATCATTGACCATTTTCCGCAATCCAAAATACAGACCTTTTTTTTTTTTTTTTTTCAAATTTCCTTTGCAGTGTCTTCCTTGACTCGTCCCAGAGCTGGTGTGTTCCTTTCATGAAGAGTTGATCCCTGCCACTTCCAGTTTTGCAACTGGTATATATTCTGGTCATCAGAATGTTCTTCTCAGGAAAACTATACATTGATAGTCTCAATGAGTCTGATGTCTTGCTGCATCCTCCTTCTCACGACACTGGTTTCTTGCCACTCTTAGTGGTATTAATATTAATTTAGTTAATTTGTAAAAAAAGGAATATAAATAAATAAACTACTGATGTTCATTGTATCTCTACTTCACTTTCCCTATGCTTTCCTTGGTTCCTGGAGGGTGGAAACAAGACATGCTAGCCAGACTTTGTGTTGTGATCCCTGCCCACTTTATCTGCACCCCTCCCTTTAGGAGCCAGAAAGGCTCCCCCCCCCCCCCCCCCCCCACACACACACACACCCCAAAAAAAATTAAATTAAATCAAATTATAAAAGGCACATGACTTGTGTTCAAAACTCTCGCATGCTATTTACATTTGTTAATTAATTTTTTTTTTTTCACAACATTATGAACTGTCCGTCCAGTCATTGAAATGTTTGTTCTCTTTCTGTAGCCTTGGCAGTTGTCA
This sequence comes from Schistocerca nitens, assembly GCF_023898315.1. NCBI lineage: Eukaryota > Metazoa > Arthropoda > Insecta > Orthoptera > Acrididae > Schistocerca > Schistocerca nitens. Next base: position 548,114,227 of record NC_064618.1, read on the forward strand.
TACTATACATTGGTTATAGAATATGAGTTACCTGGTAAGAACACATTATCGTTGCAAGCAAATGTAATGAACAATGCAAGCAGGCAAAATACCAGATAGTCATCTCACAGAAGTGAAAACAATAAATAAATGGGTATGAACTATGTTACAACAAAGGAATTCAAGAGTCAAGACTTCCAATAAAGAATGCAACCTCAAAACTGTTAAAAACATATGTTTTGACAGAGCTCAGAGAAACTGTGTGATTGTGACAGCATTGCATTCATTTGTTGCAGTTTATGTGACAAACTATCATGTTTTCATCATTTACTTGGAAGTAATAACATCCACATTCATAGGAACATCTAAATTAGGCCAGGAAGCACACCTCACTCACTCACCATTTGTAAAAATTAGGTGTGTCTATAAGAGATTCCTATCATATGACACACATACTGTCACTAATGCTGTGTATAACATACCAGAAATGCTTTCTGGTGGAGGATTCAGTTGTTGACTTGTCATCAAGCATTTGCAGTTCCCATTCGAAAGCCATTTCCTTTTGGCTGCTAATTGAGTAGTTGTGCAGAATCAACTTTCCTTAAAACTCATTGTTGGAAACCAATGTTACACCTTACCACAGGCACAAACTTGAATACAGCAAACAGTGGAAGAAAGTAAAAAAAAAAAAAATTGTCTGTGGGAACTTTGAGCACAGCTTGCCTGCTTTACAGTCCAACACTGTGATCACTTGACCACAACACTGTGGCTGTTCTACATTGCTCTATGTTGCCCTTCTTGTAATTGGACCATTCATTCACTGCATATCCTTTTTTTTTTTTTTTTTTTTTTTTTTTTTTTTTTTCACACAGTTCAATACATCTTCTTCTTGTTTTCCTGCTTGATCTGTGTTCAGCTTTTTATGGGCTTTATGCTGGGCCCTGTTACCACTAAATCTGAGGTGAGTGTGATGGAGAGTACTATTGAGAAAGCTCTCAAGACATCAGTGTGGACTTGTATTCTACAACAGTTTGGCAAAGCAATGAAAAAGCTGCAAGTTGAGGATGTAGATGTTTTACTTCTGTTGAAATGTATGACTCTCTTGGAATGTTTTTCGCTGAGCTTCAGACATATTTTTCAATCCATAAAAAGATTCAGCTGAAAAGAAACTTACAGAGATCAGGAATTCAGAATCAATTCCACCTCCTTCAGCTGCTAAGAATCTAAAAAGAAATTAAACACAAGAGGTTCTTTGATAAATCATCTGACTCAGAAGATGAACACAAATATCCTGAAGAAAGACAGGATCATACTGCTGAGATCTGGAAAGAATGAAAATGTTGTATTCTAAGATTATATAAACTGTTCAGGATGAGTTACAAAAAAAAGTTAAGGTCCACAGAGAATATAACTTAAGATTTTCATTTCTCTCAAATATCACTGAACTAGATGCTGTTCAAATTTATGATGCTGCAGTGAAACTTAGAGATCTATAATGCTGACAAAGAGAAAAACTTTGGTAAGAATGTATATATTTTAAAAACCATTTGTTGTCTATGAAGAAAGATGATCATGATGAATTGTTTTCTCTTCTGTTTCTCTGGAGAACATTGGTTAAAAAAAACTGGTATGTTTATGCAAATGTTACACAGCACTCAAGATTTACAACTGTACTCCAGCAACAACTGTTCAGCTGAAAGGTCCTTTTCTGTTTTAAAATGGTTTAAGAACTACCTACAAATAATGGAAAATCAAGACCTACTGGTAAATCTTGGAGTACTAGCCACAGAATCAGCCCTGAGGAAGTGACAAATGAATTGGCAAATACAAAAGTGAGAAGGGAGCCAATTTTCAAAGTTCACTATATTTTGGAAAAGGTTAGTTAGATGGTATTGTATCATGTATTTGGGAATGACAAAATTTCACATTCTGGTTATTTTGGTATAGTGTACTAAACTGTAATGATTTTCTTTGTGTTTTTACCATATATTGTGTTCAAGTTTGATGTTTCGGTGGTAATTTTCCAGTAAAGGGGACTATAGAGCTATTGTAGTTATTTTACCAGTTCTGTATATTTGACTTGTGTTATATGTTATTTAAATATGTCAGCAAAGTTTAGAGTTGAAGTTAATGATTACTCAGCTTCATTGTTGGTAGTCCAAATGAGTAGCAAACCTGAAATTTAGGAATGAGGGGCATAAAATAAATACTGCACTGGAGCATCACAAACCCTAAATATGGCCATGGTAATGACTGAAAAAAGGTATCTGGAAATATTGTGAGATTCTGTTTGCCCAGCAACTGCACAGTGTGATAACGACAGCACAATATCATATTTTGCAACTGCTATACACTCTCTGTTGAGTGATTCCTTACCCATACATTTTGTCACATCAATTTCCTTTCTTTGTGAGGGCAAGCACTGCCACATAGTAAAATGTTGCAACAGTAGACTGTTTAGCAACTATCACATTGCAACAGACAGTTACAAAAAATTATTAGTACATTTGGACCACTGATTGGTCCAGGATATGGGCTTGTAGATATACTTACCTTCACTTCATAATCTCATATATTAACAGACAGGGACTGCCAAGCATTGCAGAACTGGTTGTAAAAAACTGCATGAAATCAGCAGAAAGAACCATTCACAAGTTCCAAAGTGCTACAAGCAGTCCAGCTAACACCATGACTGTGCATAGGGAGTTAAAAAGAATGTGGTACAGTGGTTGTACAGCTCCTCATATATCACACACTTCTGCAGTCACCATGCCAGAGGTGAGATAAGGAGTGAGACCACTGGACAGTGGATGACTGGGAATGAGTGATTTGGAGTGATGAATCGTGCCCTATCCTGTAGCAATCCAGTAGAATGAAATGGGTTTGGCAAATGCCTGCAGAACGTTACCTGCCATACTGTAGCACTAACAGTGAAGTATGGAGGAGGTGGTGTTGCAGGAAGGGGGTGTTCTCATGGTTAGTATAAGATCTCCTTATTGTGCCTAAGAAAATGCTAAATGTAGAAGGTTATGAACACATTTTTACAGCTCTGTGTACTGTGTATGGCAGAGGAACAATCTGAAGATGATGATTTTTTGAATCAGTATGACAATTCATTCTATTGTAAAGCAGCATCTGTGAGACACTGGTTTGTGGACAACAAAATTCCTGAAATGGACTGGCCTGCCCAGAGTCCTGAAACTTTGCTCCACACACCAGGGTCTGTCATCAGTACTTTCTCTGATTTTAGCTCTTGAGGAAAAATTGGCTGCCATTACTCCACAGACATTCAGACACCTCACTGAAAGTGTTGCCAGCAGAGATCAAGCCATCATAAAGTCAAAGAGCGGACACACCCCACAACAATGTCCACTAATAGGTGTCTGGATGCTTTTGATCTGATAGTGCACTTAAATTCACTTTTCCTTTATTCAGGCTTGCTTTCTCTTCTGCAATTAGATCCCTTCAGAACCATATCCAATTGTCCTTACAATAGAAGGCATCCAACCACTGGTTACCGACTGACTTCGCAAATGCAGTTAACATTGTCCACCTAGCATTGCTGCCCAGAGAAAACGACTCACATTCTTATTTCTGATGGGTGATGGAAGCAGTTCAGTTTGCTCTGTGATCGAGTGTGTTATTGTATGGATTCTTGTATGTATTGAGTTTCTATAAAATGAAGTGTATTGTGTACTCTGTTCCACTGTGTCATCTATTATTAGTGAGACAAGCCTCTACATCCTTACATTTGTCCTCTAGCCATCCCTGCTTAGCCATTTTGCACTTCCTGTCGATCTCATTTTTGAGACGTTTGTATTCCTTTTTGCCTGCTTCATTTACTGCATTTTTATATTTTCTCCTTTCATCAATTAAATTCAATATTTCTTCTGTTACCCAAGGATTTCTATTAGCCCTCGTCTTTTTACCTACTTGATCCTCTGCTGCCTTCACTACTTCATCCCTCACAGCTACCCATTCTTCTTCTACTGTATTTCTTTCCCCCATTCCTGTCAATTGTTCCCTTATGCTCTCCCTGAAACTCTCTACAACCTCTGGTTCTTTCAGTTTATCCAGGTCCCATCTTCTTAAATTCCCACCTTTTTGAGTTTCTTCAGTTTCAATCTGCAGTTCATAACCAATAGATTGTGGTCAGAATCCACATCTGCCCCTGGAAATGTCTTACAATTTAAAACCTGGTTCCTAAATCTCTGTCTTACCATTATATAATCTATCTGATACCTTTTAGTATCTCCAGGATTCTTCCAGGTATACAATCTTCTTTTATGATTCTTGAACCAAGTGTTAGCTATGATTAAGTTATGCTCTGTGCAAAATTCTACAAGGCGGCTTCCTCTTTCATTTCTTCCCCCCAATCCATATTCACCTACTATGTTTCCTTCTCTCCCTTTTCCTACTGACGAATTCCAGTCACCCATGACTATTAAATATTCGTCTCCCTTCACTACCTGAATAATTTCTTTTATCTCGTCATACATTTCATCAATTTCTTCATCATCTGCAGAGCTAGTTGGCATATAAACTTGTACTACTGTAGTAGGCATGGGCTTTGTGTCTATCTTGGCCAGAATAATGCGTTCACTATGCTGTTTGTAGTAGCTAACCCACACTCCTATTTTTTTATTCATTATTAAACCTACTCCTGCATTACCCCTATTTGATTTTGTATTTATAACCCTGTAATCACCTGACCAAAAGTCTTGTTCCTCCTGCCACCGAACTTCACTAATTCCCACTATATCTAACTTTAACCTATCCATTTCCCTTTTTAAATTTTCTAACCTACCTGCCCGATTAAGGGATCTGACATTCCACGCTCCGATCCGTAGAATGCCAGTTTTCTTTCTCCTGATAACGACGTCCTCTTGAGTAGTCCCTGCCCGGAGATCCGAATGGGGGACTATTTTACCTCCGGAATATTTTACCCAAGAGGACGCCATCATCATTTAATCATACAGTAAAGCTGCATGTCCTCGGGAAAAATTACGGCTGTAGTTTCCCCTTGCTTTCAGCCGTTCGCAGTACCAGCACAGCAAGGCCGTTTTGGTTAATGTTACAAGGCCAGATCAGTCAATCATCCAGACTGTTGCCCCTGCAACTACTGAAAAGGCTGCTGCCCCTCTTCAGGAACCACATGTTTGTCTGGCCTCTCAACAGATACCCCTCCGTTGTGGTTGCACCTACGGTACGGCCATCTGTATCGCTAAGGCACGCAAGCCTCCCCACCAACGGCAAGGTCCATGGTTCATGGGGGAAGAAGCAGTGGTTAGCAGTGGTTAGAATACAGAATTCTTTGAACAGGTTACTACATGATGTTCATGAATTTACACCAGAAATGAATCTTATTATAAGCATTTGCACATTAAAAACTTTTGCTTGGTTAGATGGTTTACTGCAGAATATGATGTAGAGGCTTGTCTCACTAGGGGTAAGATAGATACTGCCTACAGGAAAATTAAAGAGACCTTTGGAGAGAAGAGAACCACTTGTATGAATATCAAGAGCTCAGATGGCAACCCAGTTCTAAGCAAAGAAGGGAAGGCAGAAAGGTGGAAGGAGTATATAGAGGGTTTATACAAGGGCGATGTACTTGAGGACAATTTTATGGAAATGGAAGAGGATGTAGATGAAGATGAAATGGGAGATAAGATACTGCATGAAGAGTTTGACAGAGCACTGAAAGACCTGAGTCAAAACAAGGCCCCGGGAGTACACAACATTCCATTAGAACTACTGATGGCCTTTGGAGAGCCAGTCATGACAAAACTCTACCATCTGGTGAGCAAGATGTATGAGACAGGCGAAATACCCACAGACTTCAAGAAGAATATAATAATTCCAATCCCAAAGAAAGCAGGTGTTGACAGATGTGAAAATTACCGAACTATCAGTTTAATAAGTCACAGCTGCAAAATACTAACGCGAATTCTTTACAGACGAATGGAAAAACTGGTAGAAGCGGACCTCGGGGAAGATCAGTTTGGATTCCGTAGAAATGTTGGAACACGTGAGGCAATACTAACCTTACGACTTATCTTAGAAGAAAGATTAAGAAAAGGCAAACCTACGTTTCTAGCATTTGTAAACTTAGAGAAAGCTTTTGACAACGTTAACTGGAAAACTCTCTTTCAAATTCTGAAGGTGGCAGGGGTAAAATACAAGGAGCGAAAGGCTATTTACAATTTGTACAGAAACCAGATGGCAGTTATAAGAGTTGAGGGACATGGAAGGGAAGCAGTGGTTGGGAAGGGAGTGAGACAGGGTTGTAGCCTCTCCCCGATGTTATTCAATCTGTATATTGAGCAAGCAGTAAAGCAAACAAAAGAAAAATTCAGAGTAGGTGTTAAAATTCATGGAGAAGAAGTAAAAACTTTGAGGTTCACCGATGACATTGTAATTCTGTCAGAGACAGCAAAGGACTTGGAAGAGCAGTTGAACGGAATGGACAGTGTCTTGAAAGGAGGATATAAGATGAACATCAACAAAAGCAAAACGAGGATAACGGAATGTAGTCAAATTAAATCGGGTGATGCTGAGGGGATTAGATTAGGAAATGAGACACTTAAAGTATTAAAGGAGTTTTGCTATTTAGGGAGTAAAATAACTGATGATGGTCGAAGTAGAGAGGATATAAAATGTAGACTGGCAATGGCAAGGAAATCGTTTCTGAAGAAGAGAAATTTGTTAACATCGAGTATAGATTTAAGTGTCAGGAAGTCGTTTCTGAAAGTATTTGTATGGAGTGTAGCCATGTATGGAAGTGAAACATGGACGATAAATAGTTTGGACAAGAAGAGAATAGAAGCTTTCGAAATGTGGTGCGCCCGCATCTCGTGGTCGTGCGGTAGCGTTCTCGCTTCCCACGCCCGGGTTCCCGGGTTCGATTCCCGGCGGGGTCAGGGATTTTCTCTGCCTTGTGATGGCTGGGTGTTGTGTGCTGTCCTTAGGTTAGTTAGGTTTAAGTAGTTCTAAGTTCTAGGGGACTTATGACCACAGCAGTTGAGTCCCATAGTGCTCAGAGCCATTTGAACCATTTTTGAAATGTGGTGCTACAGAAGAATGCTGAAAATGCTGAATATAAGGTGGGTAGATCACGTAACTAATGAGGAGGTATTGAATAGGATTGGGGAGAAGAGAAGTTTGTAGCACAACTTGACTAGAAGAAGGGATCGGTTGGTAGGACAAGTTTTGAGGCATCAAGGGATCACAAATTTAGCATTGGAGGGTAGCGTGGAGGGTAAAAATCGTAGAGGGAGACCAAGAGATCAATACACTAAGCAGATTCAGAAGGATGTAGGTTGCAGCAGGTACTGGGAGATGAAGAAGCTTGCACAGGATAGAGTAGCATGGAGAGCTGCATCAAACCAGTCTGAGGACTGAAGACCACAACAACAACAACAACAACCACTGCTTGTCAGTATATTTATTCCTTAATGAATTTTGTTGCAAGAAATATAGATCTACTTCCAGCCAATAGCTCAATACATAAGATTTACATAAAGACCTAAAATCACTTACCTTAGTCCAAAATGGAGTCCATTATTCATGAACACACATTTTCAATAAATTGCCATAAACTTCTAAAAACTTGGTTCCAGATAAAGCACAGTTTAAACAGAATTTGAAAGACTTTTTGATAGGCAACTCCTCCTACTCGATAGATGAATATTTCGACAGGGGCTGTTAGTCCTGCTTAAGTGAAAATGTCTTTTATGTTTCAGTTTTGATAGCACTTGGCGCGACAGTCAAGACTAGGCATTTTGAATATGATAAACTTATTAATAGTACATAACAATGTTTCACTCTGACAGTGTATTAATTCTGTAAATGTTAGATGTTCCAGTTTACTGTAATGTATTTTGACAATCTCCTGACAAATGATCAGGGTAGTGAGTATTATATTCAAATGTCTTTCATTTTTTATGTTATACTCTCTGAGTTGTTCCATATACATAAGAATCATCTCATTTTTGGGTCTATGAAACGAAAACTGAATCTAATCTAATCTAGCAACAGTCTCAGAATTTTAACTCACACAAAATTCTTAGTGACAAACTAATATACATAAAATCACATGGACATGACAGTCATGCACTTTGCACTAATTTTAGCATATAGATGCAGATACAGACCAGCTCCAGCTCAGGGAAATATACTTGTTCTGCAGGTCTGTAAGGCTGTAACAGATATTTCTGTATTTATAGTTACCTCAAAATTGCACTAAATGACATATCTGAAGGCTTATGTTCCTGAAGTGAAACTCCTTTTGTGAAACAATAACATCAATCACCCTTCAATAGAAACTCTCACCAGCTCTGCGAACATGTGGTGTTCCTGGCAAGTCCCGGCTCTGTCGTACAGGTGGCTGTCTCTCTTCTATTGCCAGCTCCTCCGTCAGAAGACGCTGGTCTTCTGCTATATCACACTCTATTGTTTCACTCTGCATCTGTGGGAAATTGTTTGGAGAACATCATAAAATATATTTGTATAACTATGAATAAGCAAAAATATCACTGAATTTAAAATTTAACATGATGTAGCTGTGAAATGAAATGTTGCTTGTCATTAGACCACCAATTGTCTTTTGTACATCAGTTTCTTACCAGTAAAAGTTAACTGCTTAATGTTGAAATACATAAGGTACTGGATTAGAAGAGTGGATGGTTTTCTTTTGTTAAGGAGGCTAGCCACACTATATAACATCAATATGAAACTTATTGTAATAAAGTTAGAACAGAATCAGCAACTTGGATAATTTCGTCATTGTAGTTCTGCCACAGTTGCATTTTATTAAGCTGGTGGTTAGTTTCAAACTTCCAAGTCTATTTTCAAGCCAGGTCTATTAAAGCTAAAATACAAAACATTTACAAAAACACATAAAAATATAAAATGGAGAATGAAAATGTAGTTCCTAAAATTTCAGTCATTGTTCACTGAACTATACCATAACAGCACCTATAGTGCTTGGTTAGGCAATAAACAATTTACATATAAGACGCAGTTACATGCAACAGCAGACCAATCTCACAGTATAGATGTTTGTATAAAGTGCAGTTGAACTAGACTAATGACTAGTGCTGGAGACAATTCCCTAGGAAAATAGCTGAAGTAGATAGTGTCTCATTTAGCATCTGTGCGCATACCTACAGCCAACACTGCATTGTATCTCAAATCCATACTGTCCATATACATATTTATAAGGTGCATCACAAATATAACACGACAAATAACAAATGGCAATATTTTGTTCTGTTTTCAAAACTAACAGTAGCCTATATATATGTAACATTTGTATTAAGCATCGACATTAACACTATTCCAATTACAAAATTTAAAGTGACATTTACTTATCATTAACAATTAGTTCATTAAAATGATGAAAGTTTATTGAAAAACATGGACTTTAGCATTTACATCCTAGCACTGGAATTATGCAAATAAAACAAGTTTGACATAAATGTCACTACTGGAAAAATAGCACTAATCTAACTCAACAGTTATTGGCTGTATGTTAATGCCAACTGCTTAACGGGTTGAAGCATCCTGTTCATAAGGCAAACTATATCCAAGTTTTTGGATGTCCAATCAACAAAAAACATATTTAGATCATCTAGCATAGATGAGTAAGGCATATATAAGAGGGCTATGTCATGTAAGATTCATAATGTGCTACATAAAGATGTGTATGGACAGTATGGATTTGAGACATGATGCACTGTTGGCTGTAAGCGTGTGCACAGATACTAAATTAGACACTGCCAGCTTCAGGTATTTTCCTGTGGAATTGTTTCCAGTGCTAATCCTTAATCCAGTTCAAATGCACTGTGTGAATACATCTACATTGTGAAATTGGGCTGACACTCCATGTAACTATCTATTATGAGTATTATTTATGTGTGAATTGACTGTTGTCTAACCAAGCACTATTAGCACAGGTATGTCACAGTTAAGTGAACAACTACTGAAATTTTAAGAACCATATTTTCATTTTTCTAAGTTTTACGTGTTTTTTATAAATATTTTGTATTTTAGCCTTAATAGACCTAGCTTGAAAATGAAATTGGATGTCTGAAACTAGTAACCAGCTTAATGAAACATAATTGTGATGGAATTACTATAAAGAATTTATGAAACTGTCAGCTATTAATGATAACAGTATAAGAGAGTTATTAATAGTATGGTTTAATGTGCACTAAAGGTAAACAGTATAAGGAGAGTTATTAATACTATGGTTTAATATCCACTGAAGGTAACTAAGGAATGCCTGCAGTTAGGCACCAAAACGTCATGACTATGCATTAAAATTAAGAAAATAAAATCAAAATGATGTGGGAAATGTGCACTAAAAACGCTTCAACTATACACTTAAAACAAAAGAAACAATACAAAATAGAAGAATTTTACAGATTCGAATACTTCATTAACACTTTCTCCATCAAATTTGGCTGAAAAGTTGGTGGTGGGGGATGATATTCTACTAACAATGTAGTCCACACAAGAAACGTGTATTTCAGTGCTTTACTTGCACTTTGATGTTGAATGAAAAACTGTTTATCACCAGATTGAGTGTCATCCATTTCAGAACAGATAAATTGATAGCCACATACTAGACTCAACTCATGTCCTATAATATAATTGTTTGAGTGCAGTAACCTAACACTATTGTAATTAAACACAATTGCTAACATGTGACATGTAAATCATTATCACAATCACTGTATCAATCATTTATTCCACTGACTTTCCAAGTAGATAATCATTTCAAAATGAACATGATGTGCACCTTGACACTGTTCACAGTGTGATACTATTGTCACAGTTAGCACTATTGATGTTTGGCTTAGTCCATAATAATAATTACACACCACTGCCCAATTAACCACTTAAATGGTAAACAAATCATTGAACAAACTCCCAGACATGAAATTTAGATAAAACTGACCCATAATTTATAGTACGTCATCTGTTGTACATTTCCCCATATTGGCAGACATAGACCTTGCACATTTAATAACCGTTCACAGAACAAACTAAAATGGCTACCAACATGCTTCTTTCACAAGTTTGAAACTGAAGATAACTATGGGAAACGGGAATATGGATAACTGTATACGCAACAAACTGTTCCCACAAATGTCTATACATACATGTATTTCAGCACAAAGAAAGATACACGTGTACACTGTACAAGGTACCAAAGGCTGACTGGAAAATTAAGTACGGCCTGTGAGGCCTGAGGGGAGTTTGTGTGGGCGTCAGCATCAGAATGAGTACTGCGAGGCGGCAGGTGCTCGACTAGAAGCTCCATTTCAGTCAGGGCGGTGTGCGAAGGTGTGGTGACAGGGTGCAGGTCCACATCATAATCAGACAGCCAGGGGGTGGGGGGTGAGGGTGGGGGGGAGCGGATGATGTGTCGGCTGGCCCAGGAGAAGAGGTGTGTGGACATGTGTGGCATGTGAGTGTGCCTGCCCCTAATGCAGATTGAGCCGTCCGAGGAGATGAACGCATGAACTCTTGATGGATCGCACTCTCTGGGGGAGGGACAGGCTATGCACTATCTTGACATCTAGTTCCTCATTGAGTGTTGAGTCTGCAGTGTCTGTAAGGAGCACGAGCACATGGTCATAGAAAGTGACAATTGACACATCATCGATGAGTTTAGGTGGTACATTGCAGCGCAAGTTGAAAGTCCGCGAACTGCAGTAACGAATCATATGGAGGAGAAGACCCTACTAGGAGATGAGCTAACTCATTATTGGGCTCAGCAATGGAAAATTCGTCCAGATGGTCTGACTGGGATGGCAGAGGGGCGTCAGAGTCTGTGAAAGCAGGCTTGAGCCTGTGTAGCAAAACGGTCTGTGGGAGATATTTAACCATAATTTTGAACGTCGTCTCGCCCCTCCAGAGTACCTCAAAGTGGCTGAGGTATGGGGGTTGCAGAGGTTGTCTAAAGGAACCATCTCTGAGCTAACATGGGAGCATGTGTTGAGTGCGGTTGGCATGTATGTGTCCAGCGGGGAATGACTGACAGGCGGGTGTAGCCACGCATGTCTAAAGGGGGTGCACATTCTACTAATAAAGTCTGGGGAGGTGGGGAAATCCCCAGGTGCTTGAGGCAGGATAAGTTCCCCAGGTAGAACTGGGTTCTCACTGAAAATGAATTCGGAGATGGTTCCCTGTAAATCAGGTTTAAAGATCGAATGGAGACCAAGTAACACCCAAGGAAGCACCTCAGACCAGAGACAGGCAACTGAGTGCCATTTTAAGGGTGCGGTGCCATCATTCCACTAAACCACTGCTTTGTAGGTGGTAGGCTGTTGTATGAATTTTTTTGATGCCACAAAGGTTACATAGAATCGTGAAAAGGGCAGACACGAACTGGTCGGTGGTGATGGTGGATGGACAACCGAAACTAGCGATCCTTGTTGAAATGAATCCCTTGGCCACAATTTATGCTGTGATGTTGGGTAAAGGAACAGCTTCCGCCCAACGACATATGCAGTCAATTGTGGAGAGGATATAACTGTGGCCAGGGCCAATAAGATAGGTATGTACATGATGAAAACGTCCTTGCAGAATGTCAAACTTGCCAAGGGGGGGAGATGTGTGGCATCTGATTTTGTTGCATTGGCAGGAAATGCAGCAGAGTGCCCAGATTTAACAGTCCTGTTTAACATTTTTCCAAGCAAAACGCTTGGTGATGAGGCATGTGATGGCACAGATGCCAGGGTGGGCAAGGTTATGCAAGGTGTTGAAGGCTTGTCGGTGCAATGTGGGAGGGAGCAATGGCCTCAGAGTGCTGGTAGAAGAGTAGCACCACACTTCATCCAAAACACTGGGGAACTTGGCTTTGGTAAACACAAGCAATGTCTGAGGATCTATGAGGAGAGCTTGAGATTCCTCGTCAGAGGCCTGGAGAGCAGCGAGGTCAGATAAATCGACAATGCGTGAGACAGTATTGATCCGCGAAAAAAAAAATCAGTGGGGATGTTTTCTATGCCTTTGATGTAGTGTATGTCTGTAGTAAATTGAGAGACCAGGTTAAAGTGCTGTACACACCGAGGGGGTGAGTCCTTGGGAGGGTTGCAGATGGCGTCCGCCAGTGGTTTATGGTCAGGAAGGATGAAGAAAGAATGGCCCTCAATGTCAGGGCAAAAGTGTTTGACGGCTTCATGGACCACCAGAAGTTCTCTATCAAAAGGGGAATATTTCTTCTGTGTTGTAGACAGTTTTTTAGAGAAGAAATGAAGTTGTGAAACTGTGTCGACTTTGCATTGCTGTAATAATGCCCTGACCATGATGTCACTGGCATCCGTAGTGATGAACAACTCAGCAGACAGATCGGGTTGGGTGAGTACGATGGTGTAAGCTAACACTTTCTTTAGAGCCCTGAATGGCTCTAGCATAAGTTCAGTCCAATGGACTGGCTTAAGGACTGAAGTCTGTTTGCCAGGTAGTGAGTCCATCAGCGGGGGCCTGCATGGTGGTGGCAGAAGGTAGATGTCGGCAGTAATAATTTATAGTACCCAGGAAACGTCAGAGTTCTTTGTACGTAGCCGGGAGTGGCAATGACATGATAGCCTGCACGTGGGATTTGGGATGCTGTATTCTGCCTGCGGAGACAGTGTAACTCAAAAAGGTCACAGAAGACTGGCACAATTGGAATTTATGTTTGTTGACCTAGGCACCATTGGAGTTCAAGGTATGTAGGACCTGGGATAAATGATCTTCGTGGCCCTCTGTCAACTTGCTGAAAATGAGTATGTCACCCAGGCATGCAAATCAGAACTCGAACTGCCATAAGATTGAGTCAATGAAATGTTGCCACATTTGTGCCACATTCTTTAAGCTGATTGGCATGAAGTTGTATTGGAACAAACCGAGTGGTGTGATGATAGCAGTCTTTGGAATATCTTCCAGCACTACGGGAATCTGGTGATAAGCATGTTTACGGTCAATCACACTGAAGATTGTGGCGCCTGATAATATATGGATGAAATGGTTTATGTTCAAGACTGGGTAATTGTCCATGATGGTATAAGTGTTTAAGTGTCCGTAATCACCACACATTCAAAAAGAACTGTCGTGTTTGGTGACGGGGTGAATCGGTGAAGACCAATTGCTGTCTGATGGCTCTAGAATGCCTGCCTCCAGAAGTTTGTTAATTTGCTGCCGGGCCACGCACAACTTAATGGGGTTGTGGCATCTAACCTTGTGCCTAATAGGATGGCTGGCAGTGGTAACTATCTTGTGTGTCATTCCGTCAGTGATGGAAGGGACTGAGAACTGCACAGGAGGCTGAGTAATGTCCTGACGTGAAGTTTTGGGATGAGTGGGGCGCAATGAGGCATAGCCGTTAGTGCGAGTGGGAAAAGCCAGTACAAAAGTCACATGCCTATTATGTGAGCGTGGCATGTGTTTGTTTGGAGAGATCAGCTGCACGCGCAGCACAGAGAGGATCGGTGCGTGCAGCAACTGTCCGTTGTTAGCATTGCCTTGAGTAACTGCCGCGGGTGAGAGAGGCATTGGCATTGCGCGGGGAACGGCAATGGCCACCGAATCATGTGGTTGATGCACGAGAGAGAGGGAATGTTTACCAACATGCGGAGCAGCTGCCTGCACGGTGGACATGTTCACACTGCGTGAGTGACTGTCATTTGAAGCACTGTTTGAAACACATGGCACTGCAAGTAGTGGGCATGTGGTGGGTGCAGAGATCACTGAACACGAATTGTCACATGCAATGAATGTTTTTGAACTAACCTGATGAGTGTCTGTGCTGCTGTCTGCTGATGAAGGTCAATCAGGTGAAGGAATTGTGGATTGCAGTTGCAGCAGCGAAGTATGAGCCGTGGGGAGCTCGTCGAAAGTGTGAGAAATGCGTTGTTTCAACTCATCGTTTTACCAACAGAGTTGCACGGCTGCATCATACTCTGACATTAGATTAGTGATGCAAGTCACAATTTCGTCCATGAGGATGGAGCATTCACGAACCAAATCACGTGTCACGAGGGAAATGGAATGACGAGCATAAGTGCCTGAGCATGGTATCCGAGTGTCAGAAGGGTGGTGTAGCACTGAACCTCGGACTATATTTGGGGAGAGTTTGTAATGGGACAAGAAATCCATACCGAGAATTGGTTCATCAACGTCGGCAATGTAAAAAGTCCACGGGAAACGTAGAGAAGGAGATAGATGCACCATAACTTTAGCAGAACCGACAGTTTGTAATGTTGATGCATTGACAGCATGTAGAAGCGACTTCGTCGGTGAAAAAACTGGAGGCTTCAACGATGTAGGTATGTTGGACATGTCAGCGCCTGTGTTGACTAGGAAAACAAGCCATGACGGAATGTCGGTCATGTATAAACGACCGCTCGGCCAAGGGGACGAGTGGACAGAGTGCAATGTTTGAGGATGCCTGTGAAGTTCCCCGCAGGACTCAGTGTCTGTTAGATCCTACGGTCGGTGTTTGGGTGCTGGCAAGGTAATCTGCACTTCTTGGCCTAATCCCCAAAAATCTTGTGGTACCAATGGTATGGATGAGCTGGATGTGGCGGTGGCAGTGATTGTGACAACGGAGGAAGTTTGTCCTCGTTGATCTGCTCCAGAATATAAACCGGGACGTATGGTGCATGTGCGATTCTTGAGTGCTCCTCAGAAAGAGGAGAGAGCGAACGAGTACTGCCCAGTGGTGTAGAAGGCATGGAGGCAGAACAAGCCTTGCCTCTGCCTGCAGACGGCCAGTAAATAGGTGGTGTAGTACCAACTAGTGGTGAGAGGTGTGCTGGTTGTTTTTGTCACGGTAGTGCATACAGCTGATCTGCGATGTGAAGGCAAGAGCCGATAGACTCAAAGGAGTGAGGTAGTAGGTGTATCTGCAGGTCGGTAGGTAACTTGTTAAACCATACTGCCCACAGGGTAACGTTCGGCATTGTGTGGGGGGGAGGAGGGGAGGGGGGGAGGGGGGGGTTGGCTTCAGTGTATCTTGGTTGGAAGGCCTGCTGTCCCGTGGTAGGATAGGCTGTCCTGTAACCCGGCAGTACTGGTGTGGGTGTGTTACTAGCAAACACGTCCCGAACAACAGCCAGTTGCAATGTCTCTGATGAGTCACGGAAGCACAATGCAGCAAGCATGGTTAGTACCGTGGAAATGAACAAATGAGTGGTGCATGAGGTAGGCCTATAAACTGGACCAGAGGTTAAAGACACAGTACTTAAATTGTCCACCTCAGAAATGATGCAGAAGGCCAGCGCAGCAGGCAAAGACAGTACTGCAGAAGGAGTGAGTGGCTGTTTGGTTGGAATCGAGCCCCCTGTGTGTGAGAAAAGGGGGGGGGGGGGGGTTGGAACTTGGTGTGGGTGCACATCCGAAATGCACCTTGTGTGGTAGGACAGTAAATCACTGGTGAAACCTGCTGGTGGTCACATTGCCATGGTACAATATTCCTGGATGGTCAAGCACCATCGGGTGTGCTCGAACCCACGTGGTCCAGATACTGGGCGACAGATTTGGTGGTTGAGCCTGGCGAACTTGATGTATAAAAATGTCCATTATTAAATTGTGAGGAAGGTAAAACTGGCATAGCTTAATAGCAGCTGACCGCGTGTGCGTTTTGCATGAATAGTGGCATTCCACACAGCACTACTGAAACTGACGTTGCATGGAGAATCAAAGCACGTGTGTGAATTTGGGTTCCTTTGAACACTACATGAGCGATCGGTCATTACACGATTATGGAAATCATCCACTTCACCTTCCACATGTTGGCATGCACAGTCCGGCAACACGAAACCTGCGTCCATTGTTTGAGGTAACGGCGTAACCCTCGGCCGTTGTAGAGCTGCAAAGTTGGAGGTTAACTTTGTTGGAGATCGTGAATCACTGTCTGTCTGTCTGTTAGCGGTGAAACGACCATTGGCAGGGGGTTGGAGAGGACTGGTTGTAGCAGCTGAGCCTCCTAATCCTCGTACAAAACCTTGGGTGAGGCAGGCATGGCGTCAAATGTAAAACCTGTTAATTCCACACAACTGGAGCGGAAGTCACAGAATACGTAGGAACATCGGTGTCACCAATATGGGAAACAGGAATACGGATAATTGTATACACAACAAACTGTTCCCATAAATGTCTATACATACATATATTGCAGCACAAAGAAAGATACACATGTACACTGAACAGGGTGCAAAGGCTGACAGGAAAATTAACATGGTGGCTCATCAAGCAGTTGGACTTAAAAGATCATGCTTTATGTGGTCAATGTGACCTATAAATGCCACAATACCTACTGTTGACTTCTGGATTTTCATAAATTACAATTAAAGATTTGTATTTTGAGTAACTGGCTACTGAATTGAGATTTTGTGAAAAAAACCTTTCAGATACAGAAATAAGTGCTGTTGAATTACACTGGTTAGTTTGCCAAAATAGTGTGTTCAGGTTCAGTAACAACGTTGAAACTACAGATCTCAATTACTCCAGAATTAAATGAGTGCACGAGTTGATAATACATTTGTCACTGATCATACAAATACTTCATTTATTTATATGAACTTTTCATCTACTTTATCAAGAAGTTCGTAATTAGGTATATGTTTACATATGACCAATGATGATTAAATCTGAAATTACAGGTTTTTGTAATTAGCACAGTTTACAGGTAAACTAATCACATGTATGGATTCTAAATAACCAAAAGAAAGGTCATTCTAAACAACCAAAAGAAGGTAAGTCTAAACAACCAAAAGTAGGTAATAGATAATAAAGTTAAGTTGAATACATGCTACTCAAAATTTGAAAGTTTTAGGTACTGTGCACATGTCATATACATTACAATATCAAAGATATCACAGAATTTGCAGAAAATAATAATAATTTTGTTGGAAGAAAAACTTAACAGCTTGAAAGAACCTTCCTTGTTAGTTATGGACTCTGACAAAATTAGAGCCATTGCTGAGTTTCCAATGCCCAAAAGTAACAAACAGTTGAAATCCTCTAGAACACAATGATATACAGGAAGTACCTCAGTAAACAAGGTATGAATGCATCAACTTTGTGTATTGTATTCAAAAGAGTTCTGTTTGGCTCTGTGACAAGGAATGCCAGGAAGCTTTCGATGCTATAGAAAAGTTCTTTGTGTTAACTTCACTTGCTGCATAAACCAGACTTATTCTTAGCATTTTGTGTATCGTGTGATGCCAGTGATTATGGACTTAATGCAAATATGTTTCAAATAAATGATGTAAATATGGAAGATCCATAACCAGCAAGAGTTTTCACAAGTAGGATGTGCCAAAAATGTGAAAGAACTTACACTGTAGCCAGGAAAGAATTACTAGCTGTACACTGGGTGTCAAGTTCAGAAACTACTTGTCAGGATGTAAAACTATTGTCTACTCAGACTACTAGGCTTTAAGCTATCTGAAAGAATAAAAGTTGTATCACAGTAGCTTGACTAGATGGGCTATAATTTTAGAGCAAGTTGACTATCAAATTAAACATGTTAAGGGTTCTGAGACTGTAGTTGCAGATACTCTCTAGTTATCATTAGGAGGGGATAATAGTAATACCGAGGAGGATGAAGAAGGCAAAGAGTTCAGGATTATGTATCTGAAAGGGGTTAAACATAACAAGCTAATTAAGACTGTCTGTAATGGAATTTTTAGAAGCCAGAATCATGATGATCATGTCACAAAATCTGGCAGAAAACCCAAAGACGCTCTGGTCATATGTAAAGTACACCAGTATCAAGATGCAGTCAGTGCCTTCACTGCATAACAACAATGTTGATATCACAAACGTTCATTTGCAGTAGGATTTTGGAACCATGCTTGCTTTATGAATCACATGGAAGAAAATGATTTATAATGAATCACGTCAAAGAAAATGATTTATTGACAAATTGGCAACATGGATTGAGAAAATATAGTTCTTGTGAAAGACAGCTAGATCTTTGTTCTCATGAAGTAATGAGCGCTATTGCTAGAAGATGTCAAATTGATTTCATATTTTTAGGTTTCCAGAAGGCTTCTAACAACAATCCTCATAAACAACTTCTAATTAAATTGCATGCCCATGGAGTATCATCTCAGTTGTGTGACTGGATTCATGATTTTCTGTCAGAAAGGGATAACTGATGGAAACCCATCTAATGAAACAGTAGTAATGGCTGGCATTCCCAAACAAAGTGTTGTAGGCTCTCTGTTTTTCCTGATCTACATGAACGATTTAGAGGAGAATCTGAGCAGCCTTCTTAGATTGGACAGATGATGCTTTATTGTAAAGTCATCAGGTGACCAAAACCAATTGCAAAATTATTTTGACAAGATATCTGTATGGTGCAAAAAGTAAGTAATGGAAACTCTGAAGTTATCCACATGAGGACTAAAAGGAATCTGATAAATTTCAGTTTCAAGATAAATCACACAAATCTAAAGGTTTATTGAATTTCCAGAATGTAAACCTATTTCAGCACAAGAAAAAGCTGTTGTACAAGATGTAAAGAAGGAACAATGTGAAGCAAGAGAGAAGAGACACAATGCTAGGGTAAAATTAACAAACTTGAAGAGAGGAGACTTGGTTAAGATGCATGAGAGATTCAAATTGTTAACTACTGAATTAAAAAGGTTCTTTTATTTCTACACAGGCCCAGTTGAGGTAATGGCAAATCCATATCCAAATGCCTATAGACTGAGATACCCAAAAGTTTGTTTGCACCAAGGAACATTACTGAAGTTTTGAATGTTTCTCCAGTCAGCTGATAGTTGACTGTGGGAGAGATAACACCGCTGTTACAGATAGTCTGTGAAAACCAGTTATAGATGTTAGCCACTGATGAATCATGTATATGGATGTTGTTAACTACCTTAGCATCAGCTACGGACTGAAGATGTGGCACTGAAGCACCAAAACTGGTAGCCATATAATAAATGACCTCATAAGGACGGCTGTAGTGTTCCATTTTATTACATATATTCAGAGTGCTTCAGGAATGGTCACATAATTTGAGGTCACAAATTAAGTTGCTGATCAAAAGGAAACTTTCCACTGAAGATATTTTTCATGTGCTAGTTATCATTAATGTGTTATTTTTACAAAAACACATTTAACTGGTTTAACTGTTGACATAAAATTTGTTTTTTATATTAATAAATTATGTAAAACTTCAGGAGAACATATATTCTTGGTATTTCATGTGCCATGACAAGCACAAGCCTCCAAAAGTTATAGTGTTTCTTTACTGTAGCTTTTATACTACATCTATTTTTATCTTATCCTATCAATCTTTTCAAAATATCTTCTTTTATCAATACTATCGTTCTTAGCTACTTAAAATTATACAATTATGCTAATCTATCAAAAAATACAATGCTTTAATTCTGAAGTAATAATTACATGGAGTTACAAAGAGACATTTATATTTCTGAGAGATATTTAGTGTTCTAGGTCATGAAGGTAGTGGTGAATGTTGATATTATTAACCATATTTGAAGACATCTAATACCACTGAACAACTGGATATTTGTTTATACTATATGAAATGTGAACAGTTCAATAGAACATGCTACATAATGTAGTGGTAGTGCTACATAATTGTACTGATTTGACACTCTTGTGTAAGGACACAAACATATATTACTGTAAATTTTGAAGATGGCGCAGGGTACATACTCCTGAATAATCAGTGACTGAATGTTTCACACTTAAGCAGACAGTTAAAAACAAAAACTTACATTTTCTTCAATCAATATTTACTTAATGTTTCAACATTTAATACATATTTATATGATATGCCATTGTAGTTAGTGACACGATTTACATTTAATATTATCATTGCAAGCTAAAAAAAGACCGCCTTATTTGTCATGTGTCTGATTATTAATACTATCAGATTTCGGGAAGCATGATTCTGCTGTTTCATTCACGTTATTTCTGCCATGACAATTTATATAGATACACATTTGAAATTTAATTAATATAACATGTTACATACCTGTTAAAATACTGTGCAAAAAATATACAAAAGTGTTGGGGTCATCAGTATTACAGTGTGTGTGTGTTTTTACTTAGAGTTATCTATGTATCATTGAATATACTTAACCCACTGAGCTGTAAACATTTGAAACATTTTCTATAATTGCTGAATGACTGAGCCTATTTTGTTATAAACATAGGATTATACCGTTGAGAAATTTCATGTCACATAATTTTCTGACATAATTGTCTGTTAGTTCAAGTACCTCCAATTTGTTTACTGGATTCGAATGTAATTTGTTGCTTCTTGTATTAGGGAACCTGATTTTGTGTATTGATGCCAAAAAACATCTTGTAAGGCAAACAAATAGTGACTCAGTGAAATGTGAGACTACTGAGTCTGCACTACAACAGAACGACATTATGATGAAGTGAAGGATGGGCAGTGGATAAAGAACCAGAAGAAACATTTTTTAAATACTCAATTTTGGTAACCTTTATAATTTACTTCATACAAAAACTTTATATTATTTTTATTTTTTTGACTTGCTACATCATGGGACTAGGAGATTCCCACTCATAATGTTTATGTGTGGAATTCTGGAGGGTCACGTAATGTAATCAAGCCAGTATATAATAAATCAATGAAAATAATTCAATTTATGAAAATATATTGTAATTGGGTAGATTTTAAAAAATCTACTCACCAAGAGGTGACAGAAGACACACACATAAAGGTATTCAAATTTGCAAGCTTTCGGAGCCAGTGGCACCTTCTTCTGGCAGAAGGGTTGAAGGGATAGGGAGAGGGTGAAGGAAAAGGACTGATGAGGTGTAGGGAATGGAAAGAGTTCGGAAAAGTCACACAGAACCCTGAGTCATGGAAGATTACCAGACAGGATGAGAATGAAGGATATGATAGGTCTTCCATCCCTCTACATGCCCCTTCATCACTCTTGCTAAAAGGAGCCACTGGCTCTAAAAGCTTGCATATTCCAACATCTTTATATGTGTTTTCTCCTGCCGCCACTTAGTGAGTAGATTTTTTTATTGATCCAATTACAATAATATAATAAGAGTTGTATGATACAGGGGTATTGATCTTTTCAGTTTGAGAAGAAGAATCTACATATATAAACATTCATAAAAATGAGTTGTTCCATAGTTAAATATTTACCTCCTGCACATTTAAATTAATGTTGAAGCATTACCCTTGAGTTGAAGTAAATCTATTTTATTAATTCTTTTTAAGTTATACCAGTGATTGTTATAAACTCTTTGTCCTCTCTATGAGATCACTGTTCTTGCTGGTCAAGACAAGATGTACAGAGACTTGGCTGGAATGTATTGTGGAATGAATGCTCTTGGCAAGACAGTTGATGCAAAGGAGGAGGAGGATATTGGTGTGTAACGTCCCGTCGACAACGAGGTCATTAGAGACGGAGCACAAGCTCGGATTAGGGAAGGATGGGGAAAGAAGGCGGCCGTGCCCTTTCAAAGGAACCATCCCGGCATTAGCCTGAAGTGATCTAGGGAAATCACGGAAAACCTAAATCAGGATGGCCGGACGCGGGATTGAACCGTCGTCCTCCCGAATGCGAGTCCAGTGTGCTAACCACTGCGCCACCTCGCTCGGTAGTTGATGCAAAGGAACTTGATTTGGTTTTGTACTACTGATGAAGGTAGAAGTATTATATGTTATTAATTCTGGGTGTGGAAATACTGAAGAATAGATCTATTTCAAAGTTCACAAACTGAATTTATTGGAATAACCATCAGAAGTTACTTGAATAACAATCCTTTGACCATTTAATATTTCTTGATAGAAGGATGGTGACTTGGGATCAACAGTATAATCCTAGAAGACAACAATACCAGTGAACAAACAATCCAAGTACCAATTCATAATCACAGATGTGATTAGCAATTCAGTGCAAACTAATTACTAAATAATGGTCAATATCTTGTTTGAAGATAGGTAATTGAACTGGCAGTATTGAAGGACCCATTATAGTACACAGCACAACATTGCTATTTTCGCCCTAGGACTTAAATGATGAACTCTATTAATGCTGACATGCAAAGAGAGTATTGTGTAATTCGAATGTCAAGTCTCAGTAGAATAAATATTTGACAGGGATATGAATCTTTTCATAATTTAGAAGAAAAGTAACTTTCCATGCCAGCAAAAAATGTGGAGATAGTCATATGTCAGCTACTGTATTGAAGACAGTTTATCTTCCATGATAAAATATGGACTTCTGGCAACTCTTTTCACACTACAGCAGAATGTTGATGGATTAACAGCATGGTGTCATATCTCCATTCTCAAATAACACTGTAAAAATGAAACAAAACAAAGAAATACAGTACTTGAAAAACAAGCTATAAAAAAATAAGAACAAAATTGTCAAAAAGAATACAAAAATTGCCAAAATGTAGCACCAAAATTGGAAAAAAGCTATTTTCCCATCCCTAATAATGGGATAAATATGCCATCTACTTCTGTCTGAAGTAGGAATGTCATAGCAAAGAAGTACACTCCAGGAAATTGAAATAAGAACACCGTGAATTCATTGTCCCAGGAAGGGGAAACTTTATTGACACATTCCTGGGGTCAGATACATCACATGATCACACTGACAGAACCACAGGCACATAGACACAGGCAACAGAGCATGCACAATGTCGGCACTAGTACAGTGTATATCCACCTTTCGCAGCAATGCAGGCTGCTATTCTCCCATGGAGACGATCGTAGAGATGCTGGATGTAGTCCTGTGGAACGGCTTGCCATGCCATTTCCACCTGGCGCCTCAGTTGGACCAGCGTTCGTGCTGGACGTGCAGACCGCGTGAGACGACGCTTCATCCAGTCCCAAACATGCTCAATGGGGGACAGATCCGGAGATCTTGCTGGCCAGGGTAGTTGACTTACACCTTCTAGAGCACGTTGGGTGGCACGGGATACATGCGGACGTGCATTGTCCTGTTGGAACAGCAAGTTCCCTTGCCGGTCTAGGAATGGTAGAACGATGGGTTCGATGACGGTTTGGATGTACCGTGCACTATTCAGTGTCCCCTCGACGATCACCAGTGGTGTACGGCCAGTGTAGGAGATCGCTCCCCACACCATGATGCCGGGTGTTGGCCCTGTGTGCCTCGGTCGTATGCTGTCCTGATTGTGGTGCTCACCTGCACGGCGCCAAACACGCATACGACCATCATTGGCACCAAGGCAGAAGCGACTCTCATCGCTGAAGACGACACGTCTCCATTCGTCCCTCCATTCACGCCTGTCGCGACACCACTGGAGGCGGGCTGCACGATGTTGGGGCGTGAGCGGAAGACGGCCTAACGGTGTGCGGGACCGTAGCCCAGCTTCATGGAGACGGTTGCGAATGGTCCTCGCCGATACCCCAGGAGCAACAGTGTCCCTAATTTGCTGGGAAGTGGTGGTGCGGTCCCCTACGGCACTGCGTAGGTTCCTACGGTCTTGGCGTGCATCCGTGCGTCGCTGCGGTCCGGTCCCAGGTCGACGGGCACGTGTACCTTCCGCCGACCACTGGCGACAACATCGATGTACTGTGGAGACCTCACGCCCCACGTGTTGAGCAATTCGGCAGTACGTCCACCCGGCCTCCCGCATGCCCACTATACGCCCTCGCTCAAAGTCCGTCAACTGCACATATGGTTCACGTCCACGCTGTCGCGGCATGCTACCAGTGTTAAAGACTGCGATGGAGCTCCGTATGCCACAGCAAACTGGCTGACACTGACGGCGGCGGTGCACAAATGCTGCGCAGCTAGCGCCATTCGACGGCCAACACCGCGGTTCCTGGTGTGTCCGCTGTGCCGTGCGTGTGATCATTGCTTGTACAGCCCTCTCGCAGTGTCTGGAGCAAGTATGGTGGGTCTGACACACCGGTGTCAATGTGTTCTTTTTTCCATTTCCAGGAGTGTATATAAACTATGTGATCAAAAGTATCCGGACACCTGGCTGAAAATGACTTACAAGTTTGTGGCACCCTCCATTGGTAATGCTGGAATTCAGTATGGTGTTGGCCCACCCTTAGCCTTAATGACAGCTTCCACTCTCACAGGCATAGTTTCAATCAGGTACTGGAAGGTTTCTTGGGGAATGGTAGCCCATTCTTCACAGAGTGCTGCCTGTACACTGTTGTGCTGTACGTGTCCCTTCATGTTTCCACTTCACCATCACATTGGAAACAGTGGACCTAGGGATGTTTAGAAGTGTGGAAATTTCACATACAGACATATGGCACAAGTGACACCCAATCACCTGACCATGTTTGAAGTCCGTGAGTTCTGCGGAATGCCCATTTTGCTCTCTCACGATGTCTAATAACTAATGAGGTCGCTGATATGGAGTACCTAGCAGTAGGTGGCAGCACAATGCACCTAATATGAAAAATGTATTTATTTGGAGGTGTCTGGATACTTTTGATCACGTAATGTATCTTTGTTAATGTAATGTATTACCACAAAATAATGTGAGTACTGTATACCAACATGTTCAAAAATCCTGATGGTATGACACACTGAGTTTTCTCCATCAGTTTTTGTTTTCAGCCACATACCTTATGGAGGTTGACTTTAGTGTAGTACATCCTGAATGAACATATAATACAGTTTGTCTAACAAGGTACTGAACATGTTAACTATGGGAAGAGTATTTTGACTTACTTAATGTACTTTGTTCATTAAAATTTCTGGATATTGCTGACAAGGGATTTATTGTTCTCACAAAAAATTTTCTTTGTGGAAAGCAGGAGATGTGGATAGCAAGTGCTCTGCAACATAAGTACCTTTTTGATTAGTTTCAAATAAATTTGCTCATATCTTATATATTCTTCCTTAAAATTTTATATCCTTC
This sequence comes from Schistocerca nitens, assembly GCF_023898315.1. Taxonomy (NCBI): domain Eukaryota; kingdom Metazoa; phylum Arthropoda; class Insecta; order Orthoptera; family Acrididae; genus Schistocerca; species Schistocerca nitens. Next base: position 548,140,099 of record NC_064618.1, read on the forward strand.
TATTCTGCACTCCAAAATAGTCCAAACATTTGATCCCCCCACCCATCTTTGTCAAAATAAAGCAGAGTGAGCATAAATACAAAGAGGTTCAGGAGGAATGTGCAGGAACAGGCAGGTAATTCAACTTGCATAGTAGCCAGTACTCTGAGTGGCTTTTCCTTTTGTGCATCACTATCCATTTCTTCAATATTTTCATGTATTTGATCTTACCTTTTTCCCCACTTTGAAGAGCTTAGTAGCTGTTGAAGGTTCATACTGAGTATCGTTACTCCTTTTTACCTCAATTTTTCACTTTAATGTTTAGTTGCATATCATTTAGCATTATAGATATTTGGCTGAAAATGTTCTGCAAGTTCTGAGATGCAGACTTTAATTAATATTCAGTTTTAATTTGGTAACAGAATGGCAATTTGTACATGTTATACAAAATATGCAGTTAATTAACCAACCTGCAGACATCTTCTATGATCATGTTTAGTGATTAATGTATGCACATACTGTATACTCTGCTTTACCATTCTCCTTGTGGAAAGAGTAGCTTACAGCCACAAGGTCTCTACCTTGAATCTGGCTTACTGCACCAGCCTTTTTATTATTATTTAGTCCCCTGTTGTAGCAAGCTTAATGTCCACTAGCATTGCCTACACATTAATTTCTGTTCACTTTCGTCTTTGACAGTTGACAGTCCTTACCTATATGCACATTCTTGCTCTAAATCATGTCTCATGTTGAAAGTAGTGGTTTCATACTTTGTGTATGTTGAGAAGCTAGATATATCTTTCCACCTTATTAAAAACCAAGATTATGGGATTCCTCCATCAAATTTTGTTTGCAATACTATCTTCAGTTTACTGAAAACTGTGATACTATCTCTTTTTTAGCAATGTTCATTCTAATTGTAGTTACAAAGTACATGATACATATATACTGGATAAAGATGTTATACTAATGTATCTGCCTATACTTTTCCAAATTATTTTGCAGTATACTGAAGCATTATTTGTATCTTTCAATATAAAAGTTTTTGGCCATAAAAATTAGATATCTCATAGTTTTCATTTTGTGTGAGATGGTTTGAATATTTTTCCAAATGTAATTTACCTAACATTTCATGTAAATTTATTGTCCATTAATCAAAAAACTATCATTATGTTCTAAAATATACTTAACTTTTTCATAAGTAATTCAGTATTTTTTAAAAGCTAAATATACCCTTTCCTTTACACAAAGAATATTTTAGAACCTCAAAATTTTTATTTTGGAACTGTATGTAATAAAGTGTTACTCTCATTTTATTGTTTTGATTTTTGTAAGAGTAAAAAAAGATACAGTTATAAAAAGTTTCTAATATTACAAAAAACAGATGTCATTATAATCATTAATTTTAACAGTACAGCATACTAGAAGTTTATGTTTTAATATATACACTAAAGAGCCAAAGAAACTGTTACATCTGCCTAATATCATGTAGGGCTCCCGTGAGCATGCGCAAGTGCCGCAACAGAATGTGGTATGGACTCGACTAATATCTGAAGTAATGTTGGAAGGGACTGACACCATGAATCCTGCAGGGCTGTCCATAAATCCGTAAGAGTACAGGAGGGTGGAGATCTCTTCTGAACAGCTCGTTACAAGCCATCCCAGATATGCTCAGTAATGGTCATGTTTGGAAAGTATGGTGGCCAGCAGAAGTGTTTAAACTCAGAACAGTGTTCCTTGAGCCACTCTGTAGCAATTCTGGATGTTTGGGGTGTCGTATTCTGGAATTGCCTACATCCATCGGAATGGACAATGGACATGACTGGATGCAGGTGATCAGACACGATACTTACGTATGTGTCATCTGTCACAGTCATATCCAGGCATATCAGGGGTCCCACATCACTCCAACTGCACATGTTCCACACCATTACAGAGCCTCCAACAGCTTGAACAGCCCCCTGCTGACATGCAGGGTCCATGATTGTCTCCACACCCGTACATGTCCATCAGCTCGATACATTTTGAAATGAGACTCATCTGACCAGACAATACGTATACAGTCATCAACAGTCCATTGTCAGTGTTGATGGACCCAGGTGACATGTAAAGCTTTGTGTCATGCACTCATCAAGGGTACACAAGTGGGCTTTTGACTCCAAAAGCCCATATTGATGATGTTTTGTTGTATGGTTCACACGCTGACACTTTTTGGTGGCCCAGCATTGCAATCTGCAGCAACTTACAGAAGGGTTGCACTTCTGTGAAGTTGGTCTCATTCTCACAGGATCTTCTTCCATCCACAGTGATGTCAGAGATCTGATGTTTCACCGGATTCTTGATATTCACGGTACTCGTAAAATGGTCGTATGGGAAAATCCCCACTTCATTGCTACCATGAAGATGCTGTGTACCATCGCTAATGTGCCATCTATAACACCACATTAAAACTCACTTACATCTTGATAACCTACAATTGTAGCTGCAGTAACCAATCTAACAACTGTGTCAGGCACTTGTTGTCTTATATAGGTGCTGCTGACCGCAGCACTACATTCTGCTGTTTACATATCTCTGTATTTGAATTCACATGCCTATACCAGTTTCTTTGGCACTTATTGTAGAACTGAATACATACCAAATTATCAGTTAGTATTTGGCAGTCAGCATGGGCATTAGTTTTTTTTTTATTTTTTATTTTTTATTTATTTTTTTTTATGAGCATACAGCATGTATTTTGTCTCTTTAGTCCTAAAAAGTTGAATTGTGTATTTTTACTGTTGTGTTAAGTTAAAGTGTGAAATAAAACAAACATGCTCTGATATCTTCACTTTTCAGTACAAAACCCAGTGCCCGAGTTCATCTTTTAGTAAAACAATGAGCACTTTGTTAAAGTCAAACAAAAAGTTGAGAACATATTTCTCTGCATTATTATTCATCAAACTTTTTATTAAATGATTTCTTTTTCATTGAATTTTAAAAAATGTACTGTATTAGCAATTTGTGATGGTAGAAGAGTACTTAATGTGGATACAAAACTACAAGAGTTGTTTTTCACGTAAGTTTGGAAAGGGGATCATTTCACTATCTTTGATATAATGTTTATATTTTTATCTCCAAATAGTTTGTCTTTTTTCCTTGACTGGTGTTAAATTATGATTCACCTTTCACTGGTATCCTAAGTTGGCACTTAAGTTTACAATTCACCTGTTGTTATATGGGCTTGATTAATGCATATGTTTCATTCTTGTACTCCATTTTCCTCTTGAAGGGGTAGCATATGGTTGCAGTGCTATTTAATTTTAAAATAATCATTCAATGTTTATCCCAATCTTTTGATTCTGATCACTCACTTTTGTCTTTATGTCACTGTAGCATGGAAATTGACAGGTCTTAATTGTGACAGACTTGTTTCTGTGCCCATGCTGAAGATTGTTCTCTGCCACAGGAAAGATGTAACAGGTGAGTTTTTTGCTTTTTAATCTTGTAAACATATTATTATGACTTCTGCTGTGATAACCACTATGGCCCATGCTATACACCCACTTTAAATTGTTGGGTTAATGGAGACGTGATACTCCACAACTTTGATTAGGTTTTTGTCAGTTGTTTACACAATCTAATACTTATCTTTTACACAATTGCTCTTGCATCTATTTCTTTTCTGTAATTTGAACTTGGCCTAATGTGGACTGACGGCTGACCCAGTTTGTAAAAATACTAGGTTATTGAGAAAGTTGTTAAAAAAAAGAATGGGCGCGATTTTTTCATCATAAAATACTTTAATTTGTTGCTTGATAAAAATGGTTCAAATGGCTCTGAGCACTATGGGACTCAACTGCTGTGGTCATAAGTCCCCTAGAACTTAGAACTACTTAAACCTAACTAACCTAAGGACAGCACACAACACCCAGCCATCACGAGGCAGAGAAAATCCCTGACCCCACCGGGAATCGAACCCGGGAACCCGGGCGTGGGAAGCAAGAACGCTACCGCATGACCACGAGATGCGGGCTGTGTTGCTTGATAATACAATAGTTTACTAAAAATGTTATCCTGGTCATTCAAACTTAAACTGTCCAAATTAACTTAAGAAAATATCTAACACATGAACTATACATAAATGTAGCCTACAAATATTTCAATTTACCCTTAAATTGAAGGAAAATTACTTTATGAAGGCACAGAACCTTCACTAATAAAGACTAATGAACATAGTAATTTACCTGGTCAGACTGACTTCAGAAAATTACTTTATGAAAAAAGCTTTCTCTAATGAAAATTAACTAGCCTTCATTTAAAAAGCTGGCTAATTTTTTTTTTAAGAAACGCTTCATTTCGATGCTTTATCATGAAGACGACAAAAGAAACAGTAAATCTATTACTAACACACCTTGTTCTTCAAAATGCTGAAGGATTATTTCGACAGCCTTTAGTTCCTAGCTTGCGGTATTTTAGGGTCTTGTATGGTGGAGTTCTCAACATCACTGTCTTCAACATTTTTGTGAATTTCTTCATTAACTGTGACAGCAGCAATAATTTCTGCATCAAACATAATGTCTTGCTCAGCATAGTTCTGGAACCACTCTTCGACTTCATTGTCATTGGCTTCTTCATGTCAATGAACTTTGCTTGCAGGTCAGTTAAGTTCACCAGTGAACTCATTCCCATTGTGATCAAGGATTTTTCTGCAGAAACAAATAGTGTTAGTGATTCTGACTCATTCCAGGAGTCCACCACCCATCCAGCAACACTAAATAGTTCAGTTTTCTTTAACTTCTGAATAACATCTTGACCATCATCATTTGCAGAAAGAAGGGAGGACAGCAGCTTGCACTTGTATTTTCTCTTGAGACTAATCAAAACTCCTTTGTCCATGAGCCAACACAATGCTGTGACATTGGGTGGTAAAACCAATACTCGTATGATACAATTTTTTTTTTTAACTCTTCAATATCTGGGTGCAAAGATACATTGTCAAAATCAGACAGCTTTCCTTGACAGGTTTTTAGATGTTAAAAACTGCTCAAGCAATAGGACAAATACTTTTTAAAACTGTTCTTTGAAAACTGCACTGCTCAGTCAGGCTTTTTACTGGTGTCAGTATCGAACTGAAAGTTTATGCATTTCATTATGCCTAAATGCACATACATTCTTTGATTTTTCCAATGAGATCATGTTTTATTTTGCAGTCACCTGATGCATTACTACCGCATGCTGGGATTGTGACACTCTCCTTGCTCCACTTAAAACCAGGGGTTCACAGTTATTCCTTGAAAACAAGAACTGTATCAGGTAACAGTTTATAACTTAATCCTGTTTCATCACAACTGCACAATTGCCCTTCAGACAAACCATCAACTTTGATAAATTTCTGAAACTTTTCCTTGAACTGAGACATACACACCGTGTCACCTGATAACTTTTCCCCACAAATACTAAGCTGTCAGCTGTCAGACACCATAGTGTTTTTTTCATATGATCAAACTAGGAAGAGCTTGTGACAAATTTAGGATCACTGGTTTTTTTTAATCCTTCATAAAATTTGAAGGCATTATCTTACAAGATAGGCCTACTAATTTGGGTGTCCTTCACTCTTGTTTGGCAAAATAAAATGTAATGTGCTTCATTTATCTCACTAAACTCACTTCTCTTCATACTTTTCCTTCTTTTCAATTCTTCTGTGCAAATTTGCTTAATGCAAGACTCAATTTCCGTCCACTTCTTCCATTCGCCAATCATACTTTTGCACATTGCGAAGTCCTTAGCCACTGCAATGACACTTCCCTCCTTACCTAGTCTCTTTAGTGCCCCCAACTTTTGCTCCATAGACAAGTTAGCCTATTTTCTTTTAACAGAAGATGCCTTCATGGAGTACTGTATTGTAAAACATGTTAAAACTTATGTAACATAGCCTTGCATTGTTTCAGTAACCACTACTTCCCAGTTGTAATTTATCTGTTTGGAACAGCCAGCGACCCTTGGTCACAGCTCTGTCAGGCCGCAGCCTCCAGTTGCAAGACACAGGGACAGTAGCAAATTACTTATTTAGCTTTTCTGTGTGCTTTCATAGTTTAATTCTTAAAGTCCTTGCATGTTTTTGTATTCAAAAAGTTTGGTTTCAAACACTAACAACTCTAAAGTGTAAATTCATGCTATATATAGTGCAGCTGTTATTTGTTTGTTTTGAACAGGCAGCTACAAAATTCAGTAAGGCACCAGTCTCCATTTCAGATACACCAGGAGAACAGCAAGTTACATTTTTGACTTTCTCTGTGTGCTTTTACAGTTAATTCTTAAGTTAGTAATACTAGGATGGATGGAAGATGTGCATGCTGTGTGTGGACACAAGAGGAGCTGCCTACAGTTCATGAACAGCTTAAGATCCTTTTGGTTGTGATCAACCAACCTCAGGCTGCTGCCTTGAGATGTAGTGGTAGTGGAGAAAATGGTGCATCACATGGGACACTTGTTTCACCCTAAGGCCCTGCTGTTGAGGCACTTTGCAGCATACCCAACACGGGGGACCTGCCCTCATCACAGGTGAGTACCACGTTGTGATGCATTCACGTCACACCAAGTGGAGACACATGTGAGACTAACTGCGTGTCTCACCCATTTCACCCTGTGGCTGGACAGGTGGCCATTCCTTCAGCAGGGTCTGAGCCAGAACACAGGGACAAGGGTTTGATACTTACTTGGAGTTTCAATGTTAAGTGTATTATGGAAATACTTATGGAAATAGAGCCGCCCAGGTCTGGAAAGAAGTCCAATGTGTACTTGGTATGTCTACTGAGAGGTCTCATCCAAAATATGGACGAGGGCTGGCCTGTGGCTATTGGGAGAGCAGGGAGCAGTCATCTCCAAGTTGTGGCTCATGTTGGTGCTAATGACACCTACTGCTTGGGTTCTGAGACCATCTTCAGTTCATACAGGTGACTGATAAAATTTGTGAAGACTGCTGGCCTCACTTGTGGGTGCAGCTCATATTTTGCAGCACCATACTCAGAATTTTCTGTTATCATACTCAGAATTAATTGAGTCCTTTGGTTTTAAAGCCAAGTGAAGGTCTCAACGAAAGGCTGCCATCAATTCTGTGATGGTCTTGGCTACAGATTTATGGAGCTCCATTATGGGGTGGAGAATTGTAGGACTTTCTTTCATAGATGAGGGGGTGCAATACGCAAAGAAAGCAGATACTCAGGTAGCAGAGCATTTGTGGAGTGCACATGGAGGGTTTTTTTTTTTTTTTATTAGGCTAGATGGTAGTTTGAGGTCCTCCAATGAATGGTCACCACTCAGCACACAGAGAGTGAAATAAGACCATGTACAAAGTAACAAATTATGACTGACAAAACTGCTGAAGTATTCGTAACAGTGTCTGTGAATTCATAGCCCTCCAGGAAAGCTATTGTCCTCAAATTGTTCTCATAACTAAGAGGTAGCTAAATCCAAAAGTAAAAAGCTGTGAAATATTTCTAATGGCATGGAACATATAGTGAAGAGACAGATTAGATGCCACATGAGGAAAAGTATTCATTGAAGTTGACAAAAATATTGTGTCTATTGAGGTCAAAAATGAGACTAACTGTGAATCTGGATACAATAATTGGGCCTAGGAGAGCTCAAGTTAATTATTGCATGCTTTCAAAGGCCAGCTAATTCTGCCATAACAGTTGTATAATGACTTAAAGAGATCTACACTCAGTAGTACAGAAATAGCCAGCTCATACATTATCTGCTTTAATCTACTGAGCATTGACTAGAAAGTCTATGGATTTACTGCCAGTGGTGTGGACAGACAGTCTTGTAAAGTAGTTTTGAACACATTTTTTGAAAACTGATTTTATCAGCTAGTTTGACAACCCACACACAACATTTTAGACCTTACAACTACAATCAGGCCTGAAATTATCAACTGCGTCATTAGAGAGGCAGAAATTAAAGATAACCATGTCATTGTAAGGATGATGGTTACTAAAGTTAATAAATCCATCGAGAAACCTAGGACAGTATTTTTGATAGAAAAAACAGATAATCAGTTCTTTGCATCCCACTTTAGACAATGAGTGGACATCATTTAGTTCCAATATGATAGACACAGAAGAATTATGAGCAAAGTTTAAACTGATAGTAAATCAAGCTTGGAAAAGTATGCACAGAATAAGTGGATCAAGGACAGAAACAACCTACTGCAGTTTATTAAAAAATTCAGAAAATGCAGAGGAAGCAGAGACTGTTGCACTCTCAGTTCAGAAAAGAATGTGTGAATGATGATAGCAAAAGTTGATAGAAGTTAGTGTGTCTGTGAAAAAATTGATGCATAAGCCACACAACAATCTCCACCATTAAACCTTAGTAAAAGATCTTGCCAAGAACCAGGGAAATTAAGGTTTGCAAAACTTGCCACATGCATCAAAGGCTTCCATCCAGTCACTCGCTCACCAGTCTATTGTGGCAATAGAAGACAGCAAAAGGAAAGCTGAAGTTTTAAATTCTGTGTTTAGAAATAGTTCATGCTGGAGGACTGAAAAAAAAATACCCCATTTGAGCAATGCATTTGACCACTGCACAGGATCCTATATGGAGGACATAGTAATAGGCATCCCAAGCATAGAAAAGCAACTGAAAGACTTGAAAACTGTTGTGTCTAGGAATACTGCATACTTGGTTCAATAGACAAACAAGCAAACAACTCATAGTAATGAGTTTCATTACAACAACACAATTTCAATGCTTAACTTTGATGGATGTGTTGCAAGCAAAGTGCAACACACAAAATAGTCTTCTTCAGAATAGACATACACAAGTCTGTGCTACATAGAGAGTCCTAATGAGGTGGCTAACACTGAAGCTGCTATTGAAGTGGCAGCTATCGAAGTGGGCTGCCACCTGTTAGGCACAGCACTTATGTCCTCTTCACATAGGGGCTGGGGCCAGCACTGACTTTTCACCGTAACATCCTCCACCCCCCCCCCCCCCACCCCAAAAGTGACAGACTGTTGTTGCATACGGAACACGACATTAGGTAGGGGGGGGGGGGGGGGGGGTAGGAGTGATGGACCAGAAGCTGTGGCTGTAGGTGATGTCAGATTTCTGGTCATTTCCCATGATCCAGTCATCGCTCTGCTGGAAATGTCCCCATAAAATGCCCAGAAGGATATACATCCAGGTCTTAAAGCCCATCCCGAGATGTAAAAAGCGTTGGCTGCTGCGGCATGTGTGGGTCCAGCAGCATGTGCGGCTCCAGCTCCATCAGTAGGATAAGAGGAGGCAAAGGCTCTTTCTCCATGGGGTCGTCTCATGGTGTTGTGATGACTCCCTCTGGCAGCTGCTGTGGCCGCACTGTCCTCTAGATCCTTGACTCTGCGGTAAGAGATACAGAAGAATCACTGTGCACCTGACAGTCACAAATTTGATTGTGATGTCAGCACTGTAATCTATCTGGGCCTGAAATACGACACATGTATGTGCCAAATGGACAAAGGATCTCACCTCAGACCCACCATCTGCTGCCACTAAAAACCATGAAAAATACAATATCATGTGACATGAAGTGATACTTGTGGCCTTTGGTCAGCACCGGATGCTGAGAAGGGTGGACCAGATGGAGCAGCATCAGATGGCATCGGCCGTGAAGCAATTCCGTGGGCAATGGTCCATCTCACAGACGCTATTAATAGGAGGCAAGAAATAGCTACAATTCTTGATACATGGTGTTTGTGGTGAAAAGTTTGGCCATCTGCTGCTTGAAGGTTCTGGCAAATGCTCCGCTTCACCATTTGACTGTGGATGGAACAGCACTCTTGTTAGATGCTGTATGCCATTGCATTCACAGAATGTTTCAAATTCATTTTTTGTGAACCGAGAGCCATTGTCTAACACCATGACTTCAGGTAAACCTTTGAAGCAAAAAATAGAGGACAATGCCTGAACTGTGCTATGTGACATTGTCGAGTTCATTTGCAAAGCAAAAGAAAACTTGCCATAAGAGCCTACCACAATCAAACAACAAATTTAAAAAAAAAAGAACCGTAAAGCCTATGTGCACATTTTGCCGTGGTGATTGCGACTTTGGCCAAGAAGAGAATTTTTGGAGCAGAGCGGACTAATTTTCCACACATGGGTGACACTGTGGCATCATCTGTTCTATTTGGCTGACCGTACCCTGCAAAGTACAGTGTTGATGTGCTTACTGTTTCGTACGAACAATTACCCAGTGTCTTTGGTGAAGTAACTGCAACACTTATTTTTTGTAAAGCTTTGGGGTTCGTTACACGTGACTGCCCATTGTCATTTTGAACAAGAATCAGACCTTGCTGTATAGCAAGGCTATGCTGATGCACAAAGTATTGGCACACTATAGAGTTCTTTAGGCTATGCAATAAGGGAGGCCAAGATGTGCGAAAGTATTTTAGCAAAATATTCAAATCTGAATCAGCTTCTGTGGCGTGTGCAATTTTCCTATAGTTCAGCAGAAAGGATTGAAGCAATTCAGAATCATGAGTATCAATGAGACAACAAGATGCAGCGGAAGTGCCAAAGTCCGTATCAGGGCCAATCGGAAGATGTGAAAGTGTGTCCACATTACCATGTTGAGCTGTTGGACGATACAGAGTCTCATACTGGTATTGAGACAACAATAGAGCCCATCATTGCAATTTCTGGGCAGTTCATACAGGTACCAGCTGCATTGGATGGAACAAGGACTGCAATAGCTTGTAATCCGTTGCTAAATAGAATTTTCTGCCATACAAATAGTGGTGCAATTTGGTGACACCATATACAATAGCCAATGCCTCCTTCTCTATTTGTGAATAGTTACACTGAGCTTTGGACAACACTTTTGATGCGAAAGCAATAGGCCTGGCTTTATCACCAAATCTGTGCAAAAACACTGCACCAATTCCATAAGAGGAAGTGTCAACTTGCAACACAACTAGTTTGTCAGGATCAAAGTAAACAGCACATTGATCAATGAGCAATGCATCATTAAGTTTTTGAAAAGCTTCTTGGCACTCATCTGTCCAAACAAAGAGGATGTTCTTGCAATGCAAGCAATGTAATGGAGCAGCAATTTGTGCAGCATTCGGTATGAACCAAATATAATAGTCCATTTTCCCTAAGAATGACTGCAATTCTGTGACATTGCAAGGAACTGGCTGGTTATGTATAGCTAACAAATGCAACTGGAGAGGATGTACAACTTGACTGTTTATGACATGACCAAGATACTGCAACTCAGGTTTCAAAAAACCACAGTTGTCCATTCCACACTTTAGTCCTGCATTAGATAACATACGAAACAAAGCACACAAATTTGCAATGTGTTTTTCAGGTGTAAAACCTGCTACGACAATATCGTCCAAATAGTTGGAACAGTTTGGTACTTGAGCAGTCAGTTGTTCCAAATACCGTTAGGTTGGGTTGGGGGTTGGCTTGTTTGGGGGAAGAGACCAAACTGTGATATATTAGGGAAGGGAAGGATGGGGAAGGGGAAGTTGGCTGTGACCTTTCAAAGGAACCATCCCAGCATTTGCCTGGAGAAATTTAGGGAAACCACAGAAAACCTAAGTCAGGATGGCCGGAAGCAGGATCAAATCATCGTCCTCCTGAATGGAAGTCCAATGTCTAACCACTGTGCCACCTTGCTTGTTATACTGTTTGAAAATGGTAGGTGCAGAAGCACTGCCAAAAGGCAAATGCATATCTTTAAACAAGCCCAAATGAGTGTTCACAACACACACGGTTTGAGCTTCTTCATCTAGTGTTATTTGAAGATATGTGTCATGCAAATCAATTTTTTAAAAATAGCAACCAACACCTAATCTGTCCATGATATCCTATGGGTGTGGCAATGGATAGGTATCAATCACAGTTTGTGAATTAACTTTAGACTTGAAGTCAACACAAAGGTGAATGCGACCTGAAAGTTTTGGGAGCAAAACCAGTGGACTTGCCCATTGACTAGCTTGTATGGGTGCAATAGCTCCGCTATCTTGCAATTCTTGAAGTTCAGTAGCCACTTTGTCCCATAATGCAATGGGATCAGTTCTGACCCAGCAAAATTTTGGCTTAGCATTGTATTTCATAGCAATATGTTTTAGCCTTGCCTAAACCTTCACAAAAGATTACTTTTGAATACATTGTAGGAGTGAACAGTAACAACAGTAGTTGTCAAAATGGGTCACCGTAATAAATAAATTGTGATCAAGACTGTTTTTGATAGTAAATACTTCACAAAAGAGTTCAGGGAATTCTTTCAGCAAGCTAGTAGTTACACTGTCTTTGGCATTGGATGCAGTTACTGACAACACATTGTCCTGAATTTTAAAGCCAAACAAATAAAATGAATCAAGGCCAAATTTGTTCTTACAATCATATGTTTGTAGCACAGTAAAAGTCACAGTTCACATATGCGAGTGATACATAGCCAGTAAAGTACATTTTCCGAGAACAGGAATGTCTTGCCCATTATATGCTGTCAGGTGCATGCTAGTTTTAGACAGGCATGGGGGCCTAACAGTTCACATGTGTTATGATTCAGCAATGTAACAGAGGCACACATGTCCAACTGAAATTTCACACATTTTCCACTAAGCTGCAAATGAACAAAAAGTTTGCTGGACTGGCATAGCTTAAAGGAAACTGTTTGCTTGCTAGTTTTGCTAGTGCCTGCAGCAGGCTTTCAATACAGTGCACTGATTACATGGGCCTTGTGACTACATTTTTGTGAGTGGGCAGAATTCTTATGTTTATTCTGTTGCAAACATATGGATTGTATGTGACCTTTCTTGCCACAAGCATAACACTGTGCTTATCTGGAGGGGCAATCTCGGTGTTTGTGCCATGAATACCACCAAGAGCATGACTTAAATCTATTCACTGATGTAGACTCCTGTTTAGAGAACTGCTTAAGTAGCTTGGCACTGTGTACTGTTGCTGCCTACTGGTCCAGTTGTGAGCAAGGGACGACCCAATGTGACAAGTTGTCAGCTGCTCAAATTTATCAGCCACTATGGCACCTGACTCATACTGATCTAGAATTTTCACTACATGATGAAATGATGGATCTGAATGTTTCAGAATCTGTTCTCTAAGTTTGACATTAGTTACACTGTACATTATTGCATCATGCAACATAAAATCTGAATGTAAAGCACCACAAACACACTGGAATTTGCATTTCCTTGTCGTACCCTGTAAATCTGTTACCCACTCACAATAAGTTTCTACTGACCTTTTCTTGCAACAAAAGAATTGGTACCTAGTTGCCACCACATTCACTTGTTGGTCATAATAGTAAGTTAGAGAACCTACAACCTTATCATAGGAAAGTTCACTCCAAGTGGTGATAGGGAACAATTTCAGAATGAGGTGAAAGGCTGCACTGCTGCCTTTGACAAAAAGTAATGTAGTTTCACAGCACCTAATATTTTGTGAGCAATGATGTGGACTTCATGCTGTTGCAACCACTTGAGGCATTTCTCTTCTTTTTTGCGAAACTCGTGAAAAGGTGGTATGGCACTTGGAGCTACGGTTGTTGCATGTTGGTGAGTTGCTGCTGTACTGTGTTTAGAAGGGTTGCAATTTGCTGCATCTGAAACTGAAACATCTGTGTTAGCTGCATTTCATCTATAGCTTGTAGCTGAGGCACCTGAGCAGGGGTGGGAGAGTTGGGTTGCTCATTTTGGAATAGGCAAATGCAATAAACAGACAATGCAAGCAATAAAAATAAGCACACAAGTGAAGAAAATTTCTGGAATGCCCACCTGAAAACACTGAATAGAAAAACTCTATAAGAGACACTGTTCAAAGAGGTAAAGGCACTCCTGCAAAGAAAAGACAAGGTAGAATTAAGCTGCCAGCAAAACAGAAAAGCCCACAACAAAAAACAGAGACAATCTGTGGCAGCAGTGTCTCTGTCAACATGGTGTCACTATGGTATTCATTCACCTTGTCCACCTGCTTAGCTGCGTGGTAACATGCTTGCCTTCCATGCAAGTGAGCCCGGTTTCGATTCCCAGCTGGGTTGGAGATTTTCTCCACTCGTGGACTGGGTGTTGTGTTGTCCTCACCATCATTTCATCCTCATCACCAGTGCGCAAGTTGCCCAATGTGGTACCAAATGAAATAAGACTAGCACTTGGAGGCCGAACTTCCCCGAATGGGGCCTCCTGGTCAACGATGCCATATGCTCATTTCCATTTTTTTCATTCATCTTGTCGCCAATGTTGTTGTGTCTAGGACTCTTGCATATTCAGTATGCTAGACAAACAATCAAACAACTTGTATTAATGAGTTTTATTAGAACAAGACAATTACAATACTTAACTTTGATAGATGTGTTGCAAGCAAAGGGCAACATACAAAATAATCAGTCTTCTTCAGAATAGATGAACACAAGTCTGTGCTACATACAGAGTACTAATGAAGTGACTAACATTGAAGCTGCTATTGAACTGGCTGCAATCAAAGTGGGCCATCACCAGTCAGACATGGCACTTACGTCCTCTTCACATAGGGGCTGCTGCTGTCACATTGTCATCCTGGAGGGAGGTCAGTCAGCGTGTGATTGGCTGATCTCTTCTCACAGCGGTCTCTTCTCTGTCACTCTCAACTGGTGTGCCGGCACTGACTTTATGCCATAACAAAAACAGAAAAACAAAAAAAATTCCTAATTCTGTTTTACAGAGAGTGCTCCACAGTATGGGCCCCATATTTATCTTGCATTTATCACAAATCTTTTACCCAGTGCAAAATCCCAAGTGACAGTAAAAAAGTGCACATGACTCCTGCGTATAAGGAGGGTAGAAGAACAGACCCACAAAATTACTGACAACATCCTGAACATCAGTTTACTGCAGAATTCTTCATCATACTCCGAGTTCAAGTACAATAAATTTCCTTGAGACTAAAAAGCTTCTGTCCATAAATCAGTACTGATTTAGAAAGCATTGCTCATTCAGAACTCAGCTTGTCATTTTCTTAGGTGGTATCCTGTGAATCATGGATGAAGAGTAGCAGGCAGACACTATATTTCCAGATTTATGGAAAGAGTCTGACATGGTGCCCCACTGCAGAATGTTAAAAAAGGTCCGAGCATACAGGTTAAGTTCCCAGATATGTGTGTGGCTCAAAGATTTATTAAGTAATAGAGCCCAATACAGTGTCATTGGCAGCATTTATTCATCAGAAACAAGTCTCTAGTATTATAGGACCACTTTTATTCCCTATATACAAAAATAATCTGACAAATAGGATGAGCAGTGAACTATGGCTGTTCAATGATGACACTGTGGTATACAGGAAGGTGTTATCACTGAGTGACTGTAGAAGGATACAAGATGGCTTAGAGAAAATTTCTAGCAGGTGTGATGAATGGTAGCTTGCGCTAAATGTAGAAAAATGTAAGTCAGTGCAGATGAGTGGGGAAAACAATCTTATAATGTTCAAATGCAGCATTGGTAGTGTGCTGGTTGACACAGTTGCATCAATTAAATATCTGTGTGAAATGCTGCAAAGAGAGATGAAATGGGCTGAACACATAAGGATAGCAGTAGGGAAGGTGAGTGGTTAATTTCAGTTTATGAAGAGAATTTTAGGAAAGCGTGCCCATCGACAAAGGAGCTGTGTATAGAACACTAATGTGACCCATTCTTGAGTACTGCTCGAGTGCTTGAGTCCCTGCCAGGTCAAATTAAAGGAAGCAATTCAGAAGCCTGCTGATACCTTTTTTACTGTTATGTTCAAACAACACATGATTATTACAGAGATGCATCTTGAACACAAGTGGTATTCCCTGGAGGGAAATCAGGATTCTTCTTGCAAAATGCTACTGAAAAAATTTAGAGAATCAGCATTCAAAGGTGACTTCAGAACAATTACATTGTCACCAGCATGCCTTTGACATAAGCACCATGAATATAAGCTATGATAAAAAAAGGGCTTGTATGGAGTAATATAGACTTACTTTTTCCCTTGCTCTGTTTGTGGGTGAACAGGAAATGAAATGACTAGAAGTAGTACAAGGTACCCTTTGCCAGGCACCATATGCTAACATGCATAGTATGTATGTAGATGTGGATATAAATGTATTATTTCAGCTTCTCCCTAAATGTCACTGTTTCATTTGAACATCTTTAACTTTTGCACCCATCCCTATTTTCTAAGAAATTGGTATTCAGAATAAGTCCACCTTTTCTTAAGGCTCCCAGAGTAAACTATAAATTGTGCAATGCCCCTTTATCCATTTTGCACTTTGCTCCACTTAGTTTCAAATCTTAAATCTTGACTGAGTTTCAAATCTTAAATCTTGACTGATCTTTACTGATACTATAACGTTTCTGGTGGCGAGTTCTAGTACTACACTTCGCAGATCAAACAGGTAATGAGAATTCCATTTGTTCCTTTGTGAACAGATCCAGAAGAGAAACAATCCAATGACTAATCAGTGACATGCTGTTTGTTACATGTCAGAATGAAAGCTTGATACAGTGCCAATAGAAACAATGAACACAGTGCACATGTTATCATCATGTAGAAAGCTGGCCACATAATTGAAATATCCAGTAAGTAGCTTTTATGAAACAGTCACCCTTAGATATTGTATATTTCCTATTGCACATTGGATTTTTAAGATTTGTAGTTATTATGTGGTACATTACAACTGGATCCTGCAAACTCTAACACAACTCAACATATTGATATTACATGATCGCTTGCTAGCTACAAACTCTAACCAACATGGCTGTTACACTTCTTGTATCTGAAGCCAGACTCTCAGAAACATAGATGTTCCATGTTTAATGTCAGTCCACAGACTGGCAATTTTGAGGTGGGTGGGTTATTTAAATGGGGTGGGCTGTTTAAAAAGTATGGTACAGATATTTGTTGAACCTAGAAATTACATAATGATATGAATATTGGCTAGCTTAGGTTTTGCTGTTTTCAATGGGCTGTAAGTATCTTTGGTACTCCCCACCTCTCCTAAAGTGGTGTTCTGTTGCCCAACCAACCTCCACAACATCCTCATCCATGCCTGTGCCACTCCCAATCCCATCCCCTTGTCACAAGGATCATATCCCTGTGGAAGATCCAGGTGCAAAATCTGCCCAATCAGCACACCCAGCACATCCTATTCCAGTACTGTCACAGGTTTATCCTACCACCTCATCAAGGGCTGTGTCATATGTGATAGCAGCCATGTCATTTACCATCTCTGCTGCAATTACTGTACACAGCTTTTTTATATTGGTATGACTACCAACCAGCTATCCATCAGGATGAACAGTCACCACCAAACTTTGCCCAAGAGCAAAGTAGACCATCATGTGGCACAGCTTGCAGATTAACATAACACACTTGATTTCAATGGCTGATTCACTACCCAAGTCACCTGGATCCTTCCCTCCACTACCAGCTTTTCTAAACTGCACAGATGGGAGTTATCCTTACAACACATTCTCTGTTCCCATAATTATCCCTGCTTCAACCTACAGTAACATACTGTTCCTGCACCCTCCACCCAACAGTTTCCATTCCCTCTGTCCTGTCATCTTCTCCCCATTCTCATCTCCAACCCTGTTTATTTGCAACCCCCTGCGAAAACATCTGCCTGTCTATCCCTGCTCCTCTCCTCTATTGCTCCTTTTTTTGACATTTCCCTGCCCCACAACCTCCTGATGCTGTGCCTGTTGGCAGTTTAGTGCCTGCACACTCCACCTGTCAGTGTTCATCTCTCTCCCTACTTATACACCACTATCGCTTCCCCTTCCCCACCCCCTACATATTGCTGCTTGCATCCCATGTGATGTTGCCTTTCGGCCCGAGGTGCTGGAGTTGCCAGTCGTGTGTGTTTGAGGTGTGGTTGCTTTTCAATTGTGCCTGTCTGCAACATGATGTGTCTTCTTTATGGTAAGTAGAAATCTGGTTTTTCCTACATTGTTGACATTCCTACCTGCAGTATCCATTGTTTGAAGTAGAAAACAGTGTAGTTTCCAATGTCGCAACTGCAATGAACACATACTTCAGATGATTATGTCTCTCAACTGCCTCTGTCACAACTACATACTCCATCCTATTCACATTCTACTTGGTATCCTGTACATACACTATGTCATCAAAAGTATCTGGACACCTGGCTGAAAATGACTTACAAGTTCAAGGTGCCCTCCATTGGTAATGCTGTAATTCACTATGGTGTTGGCCCACCCTTAGCCTTGATGACAGCTTCCACTCTTGCAGGCACACATTCAATCAGGTGCTAAAAGGTTTCCTGGGGAATGGCAACCCATTCTTCACAGAGTGCTACACTGAGGAGAGGTATCAATGTCAGCTGGTGAGGCCTGGCATGAAGTCGACATTCCAAAACATCCCAAAGGTGTTCTATAGGATTCAGGTCAGTACACTGTGCAGGCCAGTCCATTACAGGGATATTATTGCCATGTAACCACTATGCCACACGCTGTGTATTATGAGCAGGTACTCAATCATGTTAGAAGATGCAATTGCCATCCCCAAATTGCTCTTCAACAATGGGAACAAGAATGTAGGCCTGTGCTGTGATAGTGCCATGCAAAACAATAACAGGTGCAAGCCCCCTCGATGAAAAACACGATCACACCAAAACACCACCGCCTCCAAATTTTGCTATTGGCACTACACACACTGGCAGGTGACACTCACCACGCATTCACCATACCCACACCCTGCCATCGGATTGCCACATTGTGTACCGTGATTTGTCACTCCACATAACATGTTTCCACTGTTCAATCATCCAATGTTTACGTTCCTTACACCAAGTGAGGTATCATTTGGCATTTACTGGCGTGATGTGTGGCTTACGAGCAGCCACTTGACCACGAAATCCAAGTTTTCTCACCTCCCACCTAACTGTTGCTAATGTTCACTCAGTAATGAAAAATGGTGTTGTATTTTGGGAAAATAGTGGAGCAAGTTTGAGATCTTTTAGAAAACAGAAAAAGGTTATTAGGCTAATGGAAGGGATACAAGATTAGAATGTAAGCCACTATTTAAGAAAAATCAAATACTACCAATCCCATGCCTTTACATACTACAAAAAGTAATTATTATAAAGAACAATTAAACAGTAGCAGTCCATGAGTCACCCATAATGAATTTGTACACAACTATTGCACAAGACAAATAAATGGTGCACATGTACAACAGACAAATACAGCACTCTTACAGAAAGTCTGCAAACTGTATAATGCATTACCACAATCCACAAAAATAATAAACATCAGAAACAATTTCAAATCAACGGTAAAGCACTACTTGATGAATCATGGCTGCTATACAGCAAGAGAGTATGTAGAAACACAAAACTGCA
This sequence comes from Schistocerca nitens, assembly GCF_023898315.1. Classification (NCBI taxonomy): domain Eukaryota; kingdom Metazoa; phylum Arthropoda; class Insecta; order Orthoptera; family Acrididae; genus Schistocerca; species Schistocerca nitens. The sequence continues at coordinate 548,159,435 of NC_064618.1, forward strand.
ACACCAATAAAGACTGTTTTTGTACAGCATGTAAAATGAGAAAATATTGTGTAATATTACATTTTGCGAAACTGATCTGCTGAATAATTTGATGTATAAAACATATATATTTGAGGAGTTATAAGGTACGTAATTTGGTCTTAAGTGTATAAAGATGCAGCGCCACACCCCTCTGCACAGCATTCTTCTGTCATACCTAAGTGTATTTCGCTCTGTAGAATTCGGATGTAATATTTGTGCCAAAGATAGTCATACATGAAACAAAGGACTATCAATATCAATACTTTCTCTGCTGCTATTGACACGCATTGTTTTGATTGCTGGTTTTGTTTGTTCTATGTTTTGAAAGGCGTGCAGTGTGGTGCTGTGATCTTCAACACAATTTTCATTTTGCTGTGTTGTTTTGTGTTAGTTTGTGGCATATTATCACACAGGATGCCTAGAATTCGTCGCTTCAACCATAAAAAACGTCACCATGGCAACAGATACACAGTAAAGGGTGTTACAACAAATGTTACCCCAGTGGCTCAAGACTGCAACCTCTCAGAGCCAGAAAACAATTCACCACCAAGTGCTTCTAGAAGGAAACTTGTTTTTGGTGCTAATGAAAATGGAGGTTGTGAATCCGAAGTTCATGTAATATTATCGTTGATGTTAACATACTGTCACAATTAATATTGGACAATGTTATGTGCAAGCATTGCTTTGGTGTTCAGTGTGTTTCTTTGGTGGAAGATAAGAGTGCCAGGAAAGGCTTTGCTATGAACTTATTTGTGATATGCAGCAAATACAACGTTGGTGCGTCTTGCATGACATCTAAAATTGCAAACAAAGGTTATGATGTGAATTTGAGGGTTGCATATGGCATGCGCTGTATTGGTAGGGGAGAGAAGGCAGCAAGAACACTTTGTGCAGTGATGAATCTACCTCCTCCTCCAGCAAAATTTGAGAGGTATTATGGCTTACTGATTGAGGCTGTAAAAGAAGTTACAGAATCTGCAATGAAAAGTGCTGCTGAAGAATCTATTGTAGAAAATGGTGGTGACAGGTACATAGTGGCTGCTTTTGATGGTACCTGGCAAAAAAGAGGGCACACTTCATTGACTGGTGTTGTAACAGCAACATCTGTTGACACTGGTAAGGTACTAGATGTTGAAGTGCTGAGTAAATTTTGTCATAGTTATGTGAAAGGGATTGCAGATCATTTAGGTAATATGAACTATAAAGGCTCAAGCAGAGGTATGGAAGTGCAGGGAGTTGTAAGCTTGTTTACCAGATCTGTTGCCTCCCATGACCTGCGTTATGTGAAGTACCATGGTGATGGTGACGGTAAAGCTTTCCTTGAGGTTCAAAAATGTGCACCATATGGAGCTGAGACTATTGTGCAGAAGTTAGAATGTGTGGGACATGTACAGAAAATATTTGGCACTAGACTTTGAAGGCTGAGACAAGATTTGTCAGGAAAAAAATTATCTGATGGGAAGGGAATAAAAGGGAGAGGGCAACTGACGGATGCAGAAATTCCAGAATGAGATTTTCACTCTGCAGCGGAGTGTGCGCTGATATGAAACTACCTGGCAGATTAAAACTGTGTGCCGGGCCAAGACTCAAACTCGGGACCTTTGCCTTTCACGGTTAAGTGTTGGTAGAGCACTTGTCTGCGAAAGGCAAAGGTCCCGAGTTCGAGTCTCGGCCCGGCACACAGTTTTAATCTGCTAGGAAGTTTCAGATGCAGAAATTGACAAACTACAGACATATTATGGTTTGGCAATAAGAAGGAATGCAGGGGACTTGAAAAATATGAAGCTAGCAGTTTGGGCCTAATACTTCCACAAAATGTCCACAAACGATAACCCTATCCACAACTTATGCCCAAAAGGAAGTGAATCATGGTGTGGCTACCAAAGGTCAATTGCTGGTGGTGAAGAATATCATCATAGGAATTCTCTACCAACTACTATAATGGAAGCCATCAAATCTATATTCAGGGACCTTGCAAATGAAAACTCACTGAAGAAATGCCTTCATGGTGGTACCAAAAACTCAAATGGAAGTTTTAACCAATGTGTATGGAAAAGATTGCCAATAACCGTTTTTGTGAGAAGAAATGCACTTGCTATTGGTGTTTATGATGCAGTTTCATGTTTTAATGATGGTGTGCAAAGCAGGAAATATGTATTAGAGAAAATGGGAATTAAGCACGGAGTGAACTGTATCAAAGCTTTGTATGCGATAGACAGAGAGCGTGTAGTGAAAGCAGATAGATCATTTTTGGAGGTCATAAAATCAAGAAGAGTGCATCATATGAATGTGAAGAGGAAGGAAACTGATATTTAAAACGAAAAAGAACCTGCTTATGGTGCTGGACAGTTCTAAAACAATGCCAAATGCCAGCAGAAACTTTAAAGGCCATTTTCCGCAAAACACGATTTTCTGTACTTAGGTACATCTAGCATCCAAAATAAATATCCTATTACTATCAAACTTGGTACGCTTATTAAACACAAACTCCATAATGCAAGACTCTAGAATTTTCCAAATCTATTAAAAATTGTGGTTAAAAATTGGGATAATTAACTATAAAATTTGTGTTTTTTCTAAACATGAAGTTTAAAATGTAATAACTCAGTCATGTTTTCATAAATTAAATAAATCCTAGAGTTTCATACTCCTTTAAGTATGATTTGTATGCTGTGGAAAATTCATTGAAGAATCTCTCTTACTTATGAAGAAAAGTGTACCTAAAGCAATTAATGCATCCAATGGTAATGGAAAAAATGGTCGAATTTCACATATAAAACAAATTGCTTTTGTTATATTTTTCAACGTCCACTGCTATTAGTGTGAATCCTGAATACTTCATGGTCATGCTGACAGATTTTTATGAATTTATTTGTAAAAGTATAGACAGTGGAAATTAAAAAATGTCCTGTTGTGCCTCTCCTGCAATACGTCGGCCTGTTTGACGTCCTACCTCCCTCAAAAAATATAAAAAAATTTGTATAGTAATTAATGGTCCAATATCATCTGTACCATGTACAGTCCTAGATTCACAGGACCAATAAATAAATAAAAAAAATAGACCTTGCATTCTGTCATAAAATCTAGACCCTGTGGAAGTAACATACATACTGAAATTTCATAAACTGTTCAACTGATAGAAACATTGCTGTGGAATCTTCACCACATTGATAAATTGTGTTTAATTCTATAATCAACACTTTGCACAACTCTTTCACTTAACAAGTTAATGAATGTCAATGCTATTATAACAATTAGGTGCCTCCAAAATAAATTTCTGTTACTGCTACTGCTAATAATAATAATAATAATAACAATAATTTAGATAAGAACAAGGAGAAGAAGAAAGAAAAAAAGAAAGAAAGTGATGCTTGAGGTTTTAATAGAGTGGTTACTAAGGTTTATTAAATTTAACAAATAAAAGTTTGTAAATTAGTATGGTAATGGACAACAGATTAACCAGTTAAATTGGGAATCTTCTAACATAAGGTAAAAATGGTGGAGAACTATGGCAGACTAAGGAAGTATCCAGTAAAGAAAAAAAGTAATATGTTAAAAGTATTTCTTACAGTAATGAAAACTAACATGAATACTAATAGCCATATCTTTGGATGTAAATTACTTAGTGCAATTGGTATACTAAAACATGCCTACTCAAGTCTTCAACCAATACTATTTTCATAAGGCTGATATCTACTGCATTACTGAAATGTATCAAACAAACCTCTGCAAAATTAAGGCAGTCCCTCACTTGATCATCTGGATCATTTGACAGACGTATAAAAGCATTTCGCAGAAGATTACGGAGTTGACGATCAGTGGGACCTTGGCACATTTTTTTCATTGACAGAAGAACAGGAATTGTCAGCTGACGAACAGTGGCAATGGGATCCTCTGAAATTTGTGAAGGAATTTAAGCTCTTCATGGCATTGTAAAAGATGAACAAGATCAAGCTTGAAGACACAATCAAAATTTAAACAGGCATACACAATCTTTTACTGATTTCAGCAAGAAAGAGAGCCTTCAAGGATATGAAAAAGAGATATAAAGTACTTCAAAAGAGTGAAGCTGATCTCATAAATTATTACACTGCTTTGATTAGTCACTATTATCACTGACAGCTTTACTTACACAATATTAATTTAGTATTGCATCATTTTTTTCCATGTGCATATAAAGTACAACACTCAAGAAGGGTTAGTTCCCTGTTGGTCACAGAGTAATGGGGATAATATGGAATTACCATACTGCTGTACTGGGCAAGGTCTTAATGAAACTAATTGCCCTTGTGTGTTTGTAACCCAGTACAAAATATCTTGGACCCGGTAGGTGGTGTTATTGTCAAGATCCAGAGGATTTTTGGCCATTCTCAAATAAAAATCATAAAATACCACAATTTTAGCCTTCCAGCACATCTCAGTATTGACTTGACACTTCAATACATGAGCAAGCTGATTGCTTCGTAGCTTGGTTTTCTTTCAGCATTTCAATTTCGGATTGTTGAGTTATGATATTTATATTCTGTATATTGTTAATGCTTGCATACTGATGAACTATTTGTTACTTAACTTAACTTTAATAAAAATTACATTTATTTGAAGTAATTTTCTGTGAAAATATGAAAGGTGCACTGCTTCACTTATGATTTAAACACATTTTCATTTGGCGGCATAACATGTAACATACTACATAAAACATTTTATTCAGTGTTCATTCTCCAATTTTGATAATGACTCAGTGATTGTTATGAGTTAAATGCTTCATGGAATGTACAAACAATCGTTCTTGTACAAAATTCAATTTGTGCTTCCAAATGACGTCTTTTGGCACAACCAAAGACAGTCAAATTGAACTGGTGTTCAGAATTCAAGGCCACTAGCACATGACAGATGATCAAACAAATTATGAGAAATCAGACAGTAGCGGCAATACTTGATGGAAAATTTAGAGGAGAGAATATATTGCTGCTCAACAATTTTTATTTTTCTGATTTATCAAATCATGTGTTCCTTATAGGCCAGCAGCTTTGTCGCAGTGGCAAAACCTGTGCCCGTCAGATCATCAAAGTTAAGCACTGTAGTGCTGGGCTAGCACTTGGATGGGTGACCATCTGTTCTGCCGAGCACTGTTGGCAAGCAGTTTGCACTCAGCCCTTGTGAGGCAAACTGAGGAGCTACTTGACTGAGAAGTAGCGGCTCCAGTCCTGTAAAGTGACATACAGCTGGGAGAGCAGTGTGCTGACCATATGCCCCTCCATATCTGGATCCAGTGATGCCTGTGGGCTGAGGATGACACGGCAGCTTGTTCGCACCATTGAGCTTCCAAGCCCGAAAAGTTTAATTGCCAAGTTATTTTAAAAGATATCAGAATAATTCAAAACCCAGTGTGTTCAGCATAAAATGAACTTCAGTTACACATTTTCTTTTAATTTTGCCGTCATGCAGCAGAGTCAATCAAACTCTTTCTGTAAAGACTCAAAAAAAAAAAAAAAAATCAATTATTATTTGTTAATAGCATAAATTTGTATGAAGGAAGAGAGACTCACTGATAGTATGTTGTTTCTGTGTTGACTACTTACATAACTGCCTGCAGTATAAGTTTTAGTCCTGAGAATGCACTCCTGTTTTTTCTAGAGCTTTTCAAAAATGGCTGAAAACCTTTTATAGTCAATTTTCACATGTCAATATCAAAAAAAGGGACTGAATGAAAACAAGTGAAAATTGTAGAACAGAATGTTCTTTATACTCACAGGAAAATCTCAAAAAAAATTATAACTGACACTCAACTACAATGAGAGTAATAGAGCAATGAATTTCAGTAAAAATGCCACCCTTCTAGATGCTCGTTAAGTGCCAAGTTAGCAAACAAGGGCTTGAAATTGTTACAGCTGACTTTGGTCAAATGATGTTTAAATCATTGCATACAATAAATGATCAAATATTTCTATTTTTAAATAACAGCAGGCAGTTATAACAGTAGGTAAGAGTTCTAATCCTTAAATTTAACTTATTGATACGTGAATTTCAGTAAAAATGCCACCCTTCTAGATGCTCGTTAAGTGCCAAGTTAGCAAACAAGGGCTTGAAATTGTTACAGTTGACTTTGGTCAAATGATGTTTAAATCATTGCATACAATAAATGATCAAATATTTCTATTTTTAAATAACAGCAGGCAGTTATAACAGTAGGTAAGAGTTCTAATCCTTAAATTTAACTTATTGATACATTTGTATTTAGATTTAAACTTCAGTTGCAAATACTTACCAGTTGCAATTTTGATTAGAGATGTAAACAGACATGATACTTTATTGCACATTTTAACAGTTATGTTGTGTGTTGTACCAGACACTGTTGTGAGTTCCAGTAGACTCATTTTTCATGTTATTTTCTTTGCAAGCACCCAGGCAGTATAATTTTTGGAAAGTTGAAAAGCAGTTTTTGGCACAGAAAGTTGAAAAAAAAAAAATGCACCAATACATCATAGTTGTCTTCACTTTTATCTTCAATTTTTGCAAGCCATCATTTTTCATTGTAAATACAAACAACAAAGTCATCATTTGTGAAAGATAACATGTTTGTAAAAAGTATTGAAATTTGATAATGATTAAAGTTTGAGCCTTTGGAAGTAACAAAACATCTTATTTGATTGTCACTTATGGAGACATATCTGTGGCAGCTTCTTGTTCCTTTAACTGGTAAACAACATTCAAATATCTGTCAGTTTTTTTCTGATTTGATCATTTTCATATGAAGAAACAAATATATATTTAATATTAATGATGTTTTTCTTATTTTTGTACTGGCTACAATACATCACAAGATTGTATTTATCACTTTCCACAACTTTCATTTTGTGTCAGTTGTTTCCCAAGGTGAATAATTGATGAACAGTCTCAGTGTTAAAAATCCATGCCTTATTGTAAAGTGGAAACTTTCTATTGTTGCACCGAGCGGGAAGTTATTGTAACCGTAATTGTCGGCGCGCTCAGTAGCTAACAGCATTGAGACAATTTCTGGACAAGTTTGTCGAGTTTCTCATGCAAGGTTATAAAATAACGACGCTTTTTGTAAAACTGTGTACTGTGTGGGGTGATTTCGGACAATGCCAAGAACGTATAAGAGCAGGAGAGGTGCTACAGTATGGTGTAATTACGACCCGGAACTTTTAGATAAAGCTGTTTGTGATATTCAGAGTGGTAAATTATTGTACAGAAAAGCATGTGATTTGTATGGTATACCTAAATCAACCCTACAAAATAAAGTGCAGAAAGCACATCCAGAAAAAATGGGAGTACAGCCAGTGCTAAGTAAAGAATAAGAAATGTTGAAGCAAGGTATCCTGAGGGCTGCACATTGGGGACTTCCCTTCACTAAACTGGATATTAGATATTTAGTTAAAGGCTCCTTTGATAAATCTGTGTTGTGGTCTAGAGTGAGAACACACATAATCATTATATCTTTCAAGAAGTGCGGCCTAAGTAATGCTCTCAATGGTGGTGAAAATCAATTTATATGTGAAGAGGACAATGATGGCAAATAAGAAAAAAAAGAAGAAGAAGAAGAAAGTTCAGATGATGATTTTCAGGGATTTTAAACATCATTTGATTTATAAATTAAGAATTTTTTGATCTGGCTTTGCAAACTAATAATAAAAATTCTAAAAATGTTATTTAAAGAAAACTGCTTGAAAATTAAGATGTGCCTTACAGTCCATAGCAGCTCATAGTTCATAAATGGTATTACTTGGTTAGATGACATAGATCAACAATATTCATTATTTAGATTTAAGAGATCCATTTTTCTTAACTTTTTTCTTCATTAACTAATCACATTAATTTATTTGAGATATTTCAATTGCACTAAATTAAAGATTTTAGTTCAAGACATAGTTTGCTAGCGAGGCCCTTGGTAGGACAATGTCTACCCACTGGGTCCTCTAGTGTATGTTATATAAATGGCTGTGATTAGCATTCAAACAGTGTAGGTCTGACTTCTTGTTGCAATGGAAAAGTATGGAATGACAGAGAGAGAGACAATTCTTGTCTCACATACGACCACTTGGGCCACAAATCTTAATCTCATATCTGATACATGAACTGCCACAACAGGGGTTAAATACTGCTTCTCCATGAGGCACTGTAGAAAGGTTTGGCAAACAATCTGCTGATCAAAATTTGTGCACTGTCTGCACTTCTCAACTTTCCATTCAAATACTGATGAAAAAACTCTTCCAACACCAGGATACAAACTGGCTACCTGTCAGATGTGCATCATCATACTAGTATGCAATTGTGACCTCAGTTTCAGAGGCAGTACCAAAAAATAATGAGGAAAAGGAACATAAAGCAAACTACACACTACTTTGTAAATTTTCTCTTATTGAGCTGCAATGATATCTAACAACAGTTCACCTGTCAGATGTGCATCATCATACTAGTATGCAACTGTGACCTCAGTTTCAGACAGTGTGCGATTTGCAGGGGGGGATGGGGGGGATTTCCCCCCCTCTGCATCAGACCATCCCCTCCTCTGGTTTTAGTTTATACATCCCAACCTGGGATGTTTATTTCCCAAGCACTGGAGTAAAACTTTACATATAATTTAAATTTGTGGAGCCGAACACTGAAAGTTTTTAATAAGTCTTACTATTAATATTATTAATATGTTTCAGTTTTCTATCATCAGAATAAGTACAACTTTTCACAAATGTGCCTCTACTTTTTGAATTCCCCTCGTATATCTGTACCTGTATGTAGATGATTTTGTAAATAAGCTTTACCTATAATGTACTTTTAAAAATATAACAAGGGATGGCTTTTCTGATAGTGCATACGCGTCAATAGTGAGTTTCAGCATTAACATCTATTTATAAATAGCTGTTTAACCATGTGTAACGCCACGGTCCAAGCTAGTAACATATTTAATTCTACTAACCCCCAAGACATCCCCCCCCCACTGGTAAAAGCACAAATCGCACCCTGGTTTCAGATGCAGTACTAAAAAATAATGAGAGACAGGAACATAAAGCAAACTACACACTGTTTTGTAAATTTTCTCTGATTGAGCTACAATGATATCTAACAACTGTTCACCTGCTCCCAATGTCATTTTGACTTCCAGAAGCAGTCTTGGCACACCTCTTGCTGTTTCGCGTGACGTGCCATCTGCAATTTTTTTTTTCTAATCTCGTCTATCAATGCAAATATTTGTCCTTTCAATGGATTTTCAACTTAAGAAATTAAAAAAGTCCACAGGGGCAAGATCTGCAGAGTGTATGGAGGATGAGGCAGCACAGTGATTTCATTTTTTGTACGATAGTCATGTACCAATATGGATGCAAGAGCCATGAATTGTTTCACCACATTTCAGGCCATTTCCTTCTCACAGCTTCTCATTTGTGCAATCCAAAAGCTCTTCACAGATTGCAAGATGAAGGTCTTTATGGTCCTGATTTATGAGCTGTGCAACAAACTTGGTGGTAACAAAATGCATTCCAAGATGCTGTGTCAGGATTTCATGACATGATCCGACTGAAATGTTACATTCTTCTGCAATCTCTTGGACAGCCAGTCTTCAATTGGCATGTGCAGTTTCATTGACGTTCCTGACATGAGCATCGTCAGTAGATGTCAAAGAGCGTCTTGAACAAGGGTCATCTTTAACTTCTCTCTGGCTATTTTTATCCCATGTAAATCATACATAACACCAAGTATGGCTTAAGCACTCATCACTGTTGGCTTCCTGCATCATTTCGCATGTCTCTGTAGGTAGTTTTCTTGAGTTTCACACAAAATTTAATACAGATGTGTTGCTCCTCTAACTCTGCCATCTCAAAATTCACAAACTGTGTGACACAACATTCAACTCAATACAGTGCTGAACAATAACTAACAGACATACAACAATAGAACTTTTGGCAGTTACACATTAAACACAGGTGTATGTGGGGATGCCAACCACATTTCACTCCAATACACCACTGGTGTGAAATTACGAATGTTCCGTAATTTTTTGAACAGACCTAGTATGAGACACTGTGATTGTAGAGTAGGGCAGTATATAGCTAAATAGTGTTTTCCTGTGTCTTTCACACTGAATTACTTGTAACATTATACAGAGATTGATGACACTGCTTTGCTCAGTGAAAGTCAAGAATTACAGGATATGTTGAATGGAATGAACAGTCTCAGTGTACAGAATATGGACTGAGAGTAAATCAAAGAAAGATGAAGATAATGAGAAATAGCAGAAATGGGAATAGTAGAATCTTAACATCATATTGGTGATCACAAAGTAGTGGAAGTTAAAGAATTCTGCTACTTAGGCAGGAAAATAACCCTTGACAGATGAGCTATTACAGCTCCCTTTCACTGCCCACTGAATATTTTCGCTTGTGATACTATGGGGTTCTGTGGCAACAATTAGTGTCTCCACAACACTCAGTTTCAATATAATGTTCATAATGTAATTTGATTTTCATTAACTCTGTTTTATGAAATGTTATCCCAGAATTCAGATACTCTTTTTCTTTCACTTGTATTTGCAATAGCACCCATGTTAGTAAGGTAGTGATTTCTAAGTATTATTGAAACAAATTATGCATTGTTGGATCTGGGAATCGAACCCGAGCCTCCTCGGTGAGATGGCCTAGTGGCTAGGGTACCTAGCTCTCAAATTACGCATTACTGCAAGTCAAAGTGCGCAGAAGCTAGTGACTTTGCTAGCTTACTTTGTGTGCAAGAGAGCACAGAGCACAAGAGAGAGTAGGATTCCCTTTCCCTCTTCTCGTCTACTGTGACAAGCATGTGAAGTGCCTGATCATGTGTGCATCTAAGAGATTGTGCAAAACAGACATTCAAAAAATTTTATAATAATTACTACAATGCAAGTTGTAGCATAAATTGCTTAGAGATATATAAAACTAACACTACTAGATCCTGAGTTTAGCCATAGTTTCAGTAAAAACCACTAATTTTCGTAACTAGAGGTACCAAGTATTAAAGCTGTGAAACTGAAATTTTGACAATAGATGTATTTTGTCATAAAATAATCAGCCCGAAGTCTGTATTGTGCTACTTTTCTTATTTTTTGTGTTTTCCCTGAAAATGCAGAATTTGGCTGAGAACTAGCAAAAGTGTTATAGACTTTCTATCCCTTGGAAATAAGTTAGCAAGTACAAATTTCAGCAACTTATTGCAGATATGGAATAATAGCTGTACAAATTATCAAAATAATGAATGTAATTTTGCTTGGTTCAGAAGTTTGGAAGCTGCAAGTTCAGAGAAGGACTATGACAAGTTCCATAAAAATTGTAGAGGATATTATTATTTAAATAGATATCTCAAATTAGGCCAGTGTATTACAGAAACCATTATCTAATGTAAGAAAAAATCAGTATTGAAACAGGGCCTTAATTGGGAACCATATTTCAGATTTGGTGGTGCGCAAAAGTGCTTTTTGCATTGGCAAGTGGAGGTTCTTCTAGTGAGAAGTTGAGTGCCTCTAAAATTGTTTACACCAAGTGACAAAAGCAACACTATTATTATAGACAGAGAGATGAGTTTACATAGTCAGACACGGTGAGGAATTCATGATGGTATTTGCGAAATGTGCAGAGTGCAGTACCCAGTGAGTGCGAGCCTCAGATTTTGGTATTTGGAAAAACTTCCATGTTGTGAAAGAGGTTATGTTTGTATTCCATTTACAGTTTCTGGATATGATCCTCCATGTAGAGTTTATGAAAATCTAAAGAGACTATTGCTTCAGTCTGTTTGCAAGATCTTGTCTGCTACTTGTATCCAAAGCCCACATGACAAGTGAAGGATTAAAATTTCCAATTTATAGGTTGGAAAAGATATTACTGACTAAACATGATGATGTTTAATGAGAACAGTAACTGTGATTAATAGAACTTACGTTGAGTTTCCTATCTTGAACAGTGTTTGCTGCTGAGGATAGATTAAACAATTATATAAGGTTTTATTTTTTTTTAATATTTTGATCAAAACAGCTTATACAACACAATTTTTTTATTATAACTGGGTTAAATTATATTCTTTGTGATATTGCTTTATTTCTTCATACCAATATTAAATAAGAATTTTTCTCTTGGTGGAAGCACAGATGTCAACAAGCAGAATGAAGACTACATGTAACTCTTTCTCAATATGTACACGTTACCTCTGAACAAGTTACATGCTCTTGATGTGACGGTGAGTTCAAGACTTGTATTAGTATCTGAGATACATTTTCATTCTCATTCAGTGAAGCAAAATGCCTAGAAGTGATGCACAGTGATCTGCATTCTGGGAGCAGGAGAATGTGAGAAGAAAAAATACACCACCACCCCACAAGTGGGCAAGTATCTCAAAGCATCCACACCACTTATCTATGCTGCACTTCATTACTGCCTTCAAGAAACAGGAAATCATCATGAGCATGTTGCATCAGAAAAGGTGATGTGAGGAGACTGTATATCAAGAATGTTGTGACAGAAAAATTTAGTTGTACACCTCCAGCCAGCTGGAGTGCTGTTGGCATAAATCATGCAACCATTCAGAAGGTGCTGAAGGAGTGCAACCTACATGTGTACCTCTATCAGAAGTTGTTAACACAGTGGTTCATTGATCAAAATCCTAATGACACCACCTTCCAGAAGGACACATTATTTACAAATGAGGAGTGCTCTATACATACTTCTAAGTGTAACAGTTCAAAAAGGCACAGCTGGGACTACAAGGACCTACAGTAACTCTCATCAATGGAAGTTTTTTCTACTGAAATATGTAGTAATTATCTTGTAGTATCTGCACCTCCACCATCATGCCACACTGAAGCAGTTTCCATTAGTTACTACTTATCACATTTATGGAACTCTGAATATAATACTTCTTGTTAGGTGCAGCAATCTGATGTTTCAGGATGGTGGAGCCCTAGCACATTTCAGTATCAATGTGCAAGCTCAGTTAAGTTTCAATTTTGGGAAACATTTTTCCTTTGGAGAATGTCAAAAGCAAGTGTGCTGGCCACGAAGATACTTAAAAAAGGAGACCACTCAAATTGTTAAGCATGTGGGAAACATAAACATAGAGGATGATTGCAAGCCTCTAATGTCATGGCTGTAAGTGATTTCAATCCAATGGATCATAAGTGCTTTGCAGGCAACAGACAAAAAGATGTGAGTGCATTTATTAATAATGATTACAATACAAGAGTAATGACATCCTCCATGGATTTCTGGCTACAGTAAAATTTTGCTATTGTGATTGAATGTCAGTTTGTTGATGGATGACAATTAATTTGATGTGCAAGCAATAATAAAAAATACGTTGTAAATCTTGTTCCATCCATAGATGCACAAACCTCAATGATTTCTTAGATAAGATGGTGGTGGTTAGTGTTTAACGTCCCGTCGACAACGAGGTCATTAGAGACGGAGCGCAAGCTCGGGTTAGGGAAGGATTGGGAAGGAAATCGGCCGTGCCCTTTCAAAGGAACCATCCCGGCATTTGCCTGAAACGATTTAGGGAAATCACGGAAAACCTAAATCAGGATGGCCGGAGACGGGATTGAACCGTCGTCCTCCCGAATGCGAGTCCAGTGTGCTAATCTTAGATAAGAAATGTTGACTGTCATGTAGCAAACAAAATGGAACATTATATATGCAATAACCACCCACCAGGCATCAGCAATTTCCATATAACTAAGATGTTTAGGCCAAGAATAAGTTATCAGAGGTTGTTGGACCCCGTCTTGCTGTTCTAATTTGGAACATTATCATGAATACTTAATTGAAACTGGCCATTTATAAGATCAGTTCAAGAAATTCTGGAACATTCGTAATTTCACGCCAATGCTGTATTGGAGCAAAGTGTGGTTGGCAGCCCTGCACACACCTCTGTTTAACGTGTAAATGCCAGAAGTTCCATTGTTGTACATCTGCTAGTTATTGTTCAGTGCTATGCTGAGTACAACATTGTGTCACTCAGTGTTACCGCCAAGTTTGTCGCATGCCTCATGAATCAAGATGAGAAAGACCTTCCTCTTCCAATCTGTGAAGAGCTTTTGGATTGCACAAATAAGAATGGGATGTTCCTGAAGAGAACCATAACTGGTGGTGAGATGTGGGTCTACGGTTATGATGTTGAGACGAACGTTCACTCTTCACAGTGGGCCAGGGAGAAGCTATTTTGCTTAGACAATCAGTGTTGGCATCTCAGCAATGCAATCTTCAGGCCTCTACGCATTCCATGTGTAAACAATCAGACACTAGAGCCATCAGAAGTGGATTCTGTGTATTCGTTTTTGGAGTGTTTACTTCGAAGTCTTTGGAAAATCTACTCTGCCACCAGGTGCAGTGTCAGGAGCTGTGGGCAGGGAGATAGGGATGGGGAGGAGAACTGAAAATGGAAGGGGAAAGACGGGCAGGTGCATTGGCAGATGGTGGCACAAAATGATGGTAACGGGACAAGAATACAGAGGAGATCATAGGACAGAAGGGGTGGAAACTGTTGGGTGGAGGGTTTGGAGGCAGTAGATTACCAGAGGTTGACACTGGAACAATTTTGGGGGCAGAGAATGTATTGTAAGGATAACTCTCATCTGCGCAGTCTAGAAAAATTGGTGGTGGGGGGAGGAAACCAGATGGACTGGGTAGTGAAGTACTCACTGAAATTAAGCATATTATCTTCAGCTGCATGGTTTGCCACAGTATGGCCAGGATGAATGGCCATTGCCAGATTGCGCCCAAGAGCTAAGTGGATCACCCAATGTCACAACATACAGCTGAACATAATGTTACCCTTACAACATATTCCCTGCTCCTAGAATTGTCCTGGCCTCAACTTACAGTAACCTACTTCCCCTACACTCTCCACCCAACAGTTTCCACCTATAATCTTCTCCCCATCCACATCTCCTCAATTTGACTGTGTGCCACCCTTTTTCAAAGTTCCCACCTGTCTTTCCCCTTCCCTGCTCCTCTTCTTTTCTGCTCCCCATATCCCTCATCCTCTCCCCACCTCCCTGACCACAGCTCTCAGCACTGTGCGTGGTGGCAGTCTTCTCATGCCTTCATCTGAACCCTGTATGCCCCACAAGACAGTGTTCTTCTCTCCCTCCTCCTGCATCCTGCTATTCCTTCATCTTCCTCACCCCCTCCAGGCTGTTGCTTTTGTTCACATGACAGTTGCATTCTGGTCTGTGATACTGGAGGTGGCTGTTATACATACATCAGGTGTGTGTGTGTGTGTGTTTTTCTTCTCTGAAGAAGGCTTTGGCCACAACCTAAATGAGTCTTTTCACTGCACCTGTTCGGAACTCAACATGTCATATCTAGTTGTAAGTACGATTTTCATTGATGTTCTGCAAAATTTTGCATAAAGCAGCAGACACATTTTATAAAAATGACTAGTTAGATAAAAGTGTTTGATTGTCTTGTCTCTGATATTTGAATGTGACAGTTTCATTTCAGCCTTTGGCCTTTGATCTGCATTGTAAGTAAGCTGTACTGTTTTGTATCAGTACTGTTTTAATTGTGTTGTGTAGTCCAGTTAAGTAATTAGTTAATGCAAAATTCTTACTTAGTTAAAGTTTGTTGACCACATTTTAGTCAAGGGGGTATTTATTTTGTCTTTACAGTGTGATCCAGAAAAGTGCAGTGACTATACTACAAATAATATATTTTCTAAAAGTTCAGCTCATTCACTGTTTTACTCATCATGTTCTTTAGATTCCACCAAGGAGGAGAACTGGTTTGTAACTGTCAGTGCCTTTTAGTTACAAAATATGCATATGTACGCTCAGTTCCTAGCCATGACATTCTTTTCTGGGGAAAAATGTACAAAATATGAACACAGTTTTCAAACTACAGAAAATGGCTATAAGAATAATAACCATAAATAGAAGATCAGCTCACTGTAAAGATGTATTCAAATTTCTGAGGATTTTAGTTACACCATATGAGTACATTTATCAGTCAGTTTTATACATCAAAAGTAACTCTAATAATTAATGTACAAACAGCTTTGTTCATGACAATGGAAGATAAGCTAGTGTGAACTTAATTTTTATTGATAATAAAGTAATCATTATTTGCATATGCAGACCATCTGGTGGCATTTCTTCAAAGTTTTTAGAATATCTGGAATGTGTCCTGATCAGTGTATATTCAAAAGGAAAACCAAATTATTTTATGTAGTGACTTAAATGTGACACACACATTTTTCCATTGTATCACTAAATTCACTTGATGTAAGCAACCTCATGGTTACATTTAAGTAATCCCACTGTAATAATTGCTATCTCCAGTAGTACTATTGATGAAGTTTTTATTAATAATTACTTCACTCTGTTATTAAATGTTGAAAATATTTCAAATGGGTCACCAGATCACCATGAGCTCTTGATAAAATTAGAGTTTCCCTGCTGTATCACCTCTGGCAGGCCAAAAGGAACGTACAGTGGAACCTTGCTTAATGAGCACCTCCCATAATGTACACTTCACATAATGAGCAAAACAAATTGTAAAAAAAGACTCACTTAACGAGCAACGTTTTGCATAACAAGTGACAACAATTTAATGTGACACCAACAGCTGTTTGCATGCGGTAGGGGAAACCTTCAACAATATGAACACCTTTCATTGTCAGCAGTGGCATATGAACAATGTCTTTAATATGTACTGCAGTTTGGGTTTAGCACTCTTTCTGTAACCATCTCAGTACAGCTTGTAATCACACATTTTTCTAAACTTGTGTTTACACAGAGTTTTGTGTGTGTGTGTGTGTGTGTGTGTGTGTGTGTGTGTGTGTGTGTGTGTGTGTCTGTGTGTGTGTGTGTGTGTGTGTCTGTGTGCAAATTTTAATAACTCTCATAGAAATATCCTTGAAGATGAGGCCACTACAAGACGACTATAAAAGAAATAAAATGACCTTAGAAATTAAATGTTACATCATTGAAAAACATGAACATGGTATGAGCGTTGCTGATTTAGCATGCACATACAATTGGTCTACTTTAACTATTTGCACTTTCGTCAAGAACAAGGACAAGATTAATGAGATGGATGCTTCAAACAGAGTGACAAAGATGCTTCAAATGGAGTGACAAGAGTATCTAAACAACGTATTTTGAATGATGTCAAAAGGTTGCTCCTTATATGGATAAATGAAAAACATTTGTAAGGCAACACTACCAACAAGAACATCATTTGTGAGAGGGTGAGAATGATTTTTGCCAACATTGCCATGAAGGTGCAAGGATTATCAGTGGCCAAAGAAGTCTTTAAGGGAAGCCGCAGGTGGTTTGAGAAGTTTAAGAGAAGAACTGGCATCCACAGCATTGTGAAGCAGGGTGAAGCAGCCAGCTCCCAGGCATCCACAGCATTGTGAAGCAGGGTGAAGCAGCCAGCTCCTACACAAAGGCAGCAGAGAACTTCATCAGCAACTTCAAAATGCTCATCAATTCTGAGGGTTATCTGCCACAACAGGTTTTAATTATGATGAGATGAGTCTATTCTGGGAAAAAATGCCAAAGCACACCTTTATAACAGCAGAGGAGAATGAATTTCACAGTAACAAGCCAATGAAAGACCATCTCACACAGCTAGTCTGTGCCAATGCAAGTGGTGATTTGAAAATTAAACTGTTGCCTGTTTCCAGGTCAGAAACTCCACCAGCTTTCAAGAAGTGTAAAGTCCAGAAGAGCAGATTAAATGTGATGTGGAGGTCCAACAACAAAGCTTGGGTGACACTTGATCTTTTTTGTGGTTGGAACAATGAAGTGTTTGGTCCTTTGGTGAAAAAATATTTGCTTGAGATGAATCTGCTACTCCATGTCTTGCTTGTTGTGGGCAACACTCCTGCCCATTATCCAGGCCTACAAGCCCACCTGCTTGAAGAATTGCAATTCATCAATATCTGCCTCCCAGCAGCACCCCATTACTCCAGTGTATGAACCAGCAGATTATTTTGAACTTTAAGAAGTTCTACACTAAAGCACTCTTCAATTACTGCTTTGAACTGACTGAATCTAACAACTTCACTCTCAGGGAGTTTTGGAAATATCACTTCAGTTCAACATCATTGCTTGCATCAAGATGATTGAAAAGGCATGAGAAAGGGTTACCAAGTGAACTCTCCCTTCTGCTTGGAAGAAGGTTTTGCATGAGAGCGTTGTCAAAAATGACTCTGAGGCATTTGAGTCACCACCTGTGAAGCCTGTAGCCAATAAGATTGTGTCTTTGGCTAAGAGCATGGGTCTAGAAGTGGATAACAATGATATCGATGAGCTTGTGGAAGATCACAGCCAAGAAAGGGCCACCGAAGAGCTTATGGAGTTGCAGTGTTTTTCACAGCAAGAAGTTGTGGAGAGGAGTTCTTCAGAGGAGGTAGAGGAGGAGGGGGAGGAGATGGTAACAGCAAAGCAGCAACCTTCTGATGCAATGAGAGAAATGCTGAAAACATGAGAATCAGTTGCATCATACATTGAAAATCATCACCCCAATAAAGTAGTGGGTATGCATGCTACAAATTTATTTGATGATAATGCTGTGTCACATTTTTGTCAAGTGTTGAATTGTTGGCAGACTCAAATGACTATATATAGCTTCCTAGAAAAAAAAGAATTAGTTAGGTATCGTGAACAATAAAGTATATAATACTGTACATATAATTTTCTTTGAATAAATGGCGTGAATAGGATAAAACTTTCAGTACTTTTTCTGCATGGAATGTATTACCATATTTTAAATTAATTTATATGGGATATACTGTTTCACTTAATAAGTGTTTCGCACTACGTCAGATTCTTGCATGAATTATGCTGCCTGTGCGAGGTTCCACTGTACAGGTGTTTAATACTATGATCCCAAAAATTTAGTATTGTTAAGGTTTATGTTGTATCAAGAATCATGGAAGAATGTGTTCAATGAGGAAGATACTATAAAGCAAGAATATTTCTTGACAGTATGGCCCATTACTTTAAATTGCCTTTCCTCTTAAAAGACAAGTAACACATAGCTCAAATAAAGCAATTTATAAAAGGTGGATTACAAAGGAAATAATTGCCTACTGTACTACATAAAGGAAAGTATGATCCTAGTTTTCATTTTTTTTCTTTAACTGCAATAAGACACATAGTATAACA
The DNA here is from genome assembly GCF_023898315.1 of Schistocerca nitens. Classification (NCBI taxonomy): domain Eukaryota; kingdom Metazoa; phylum Arthropoda; class Insecta; order Orthoptera; family Acrididae; genus Schistocerca; species Schistocerca nitens. The sequence continues at coordinate 548,178,603 of NC_064618.1, forward strand.
ATAATGGAAACTAATGGATAAGCAGTACATAAAATAAGGAAAAAGCAATCACTCACCAATAGTGGATCAATGTATGGAGCACAGTAACACATAAAAGAAAACAGCATTCACACTAACTCTCTTCCAGCAATAGTATGCATATTGACACACACAGCCCCACAGGCACCCAAGTCCACACTCCCATGGCCACAACAATACTGATTATTGATACTTGCTAGGCAAGTGATATGTAAGGCTAAAAAATTGCAAATAATGATTATATAAAAAACTCTAACAACATAAGTAAGGCAGTCTGGCATGTTATTAGAGGCACCCATGGAATTAGAGGTTTTAAAGGAGGTCCAGATCATCTAACACAAAATGTAACTAAAATAGCGGATTCAAAGGAGATAACTGAAGCCTGTAACAAGCATTTTCAAGTATTACTTATAACATTTCATCACAGGCTACTTCATCTGCACTGTCCTTTCCCACTGAGTTTATAAAATCTGGTACATCACGATTTCCGACAGCAGTAACTCAAGAAGAAGTGCTGTACATTATCAGTGGAAGTAGCACATCCTTTTCATCTAATATTGATGGAAAGTGTGATTTTTTAATAAAATTATAATTAAAATTGTAATTCCACTTTGTGATGAAATTAATGGTTCCCTAACTGCAGGCTGTTTTCCAGGTGTTTTCCAAATTGCTAAAGTTATCCCTCTTTTCAAGAAGCGAGACATAAATAATGTTAACAATTATTAACCAATCTCATTTCTTTCACTCATATCAAATATTAAACAAAAAGTGATGTAGTGCCATGTAATTTCATTCCTTGATAAATATTGCCTGTATCAGTTTGGTTTTTCCAAAAATGCTCCATAAATGAATCTTCATTTTCTTTTATTGATCCAAGTCCTGAGTCTGTCTCTGATCTTTTCATAGGCCTGACTAAAGTCTTTGACTTAGTGGATCACTGTCTGCTAATTGAAAAACTAGTTATTTGGCATGTTAACAGAATCTTCCATTGGTTCTTGGTAGAACAACATTATAATAAATGAAAGCACCAGTTTGCTTTTGTTCTACAATATTGTAGAACAAAAGCAAACTGGCGCTTTCGTTTATTAGTTATTTGGCATTAGAAGCACTTGTAATACAAGGTGTCAAACATACCTCACTAAGGAGGCAAGTAGTTGAATTCTCATACAAAGATAGTATCCAACTAAACAATGATAACTTATGGTGTCCCTCAAGCTTCAGTTCTAGGGCCCTTACTTTTCCTCTTCTTTATCAATGACCTTCCTCTGAATCTGCCTAGTGCCTTACCTGTTTTATTTGCAGATGCCACAAACCTCCCTTTCTAAAAACCATCTCTTAAGATTGTAGAGGATGTAGTAACAGATTTTATCAACGGGGTAATTTTCTGAATACACAAAGTGAAGTGATCAGATGGTGCTATTGGCCAGGAGACCCCATTTGGGGTTGTTTGGCTGCATAATGCAAGTACTTTTAACTGACACCTTTTTGGCAACTTGTGTGTTGATAATGATGAAATGATGATGAGAACAACGCAACATCCAATCTCTGAGCAGAAAAAATCTCCAACCCAGCTGGGAATTGAACCTGTTTGCTTAATAATAGTTTGTTTTTCTGGATACATAGAAAGAGACTATTAATAAAAAAAGCAAAATCCTCATATGCTTTTCAGTGCCTCCAAAAATCACCCTACCTTAATGGAGCCCATACTAATCAATGTTGAAACATTGCAAGCCAATGAGATTAAAGTTGTTGGGATGTGTTTAGACAGGGACCTACAATGGAGTATTCACAGACAAAAGCTGCAAAAGAAATTGAGCAGTCTGTTCTATGCTTGTCCCATTCTTAGTCAGTTCTGTGACATCTCAACAGTGGAAAATCCATTGTAATGATGACAATATTATGAAAAGGGAAGGTCACTACTCACCATATTGAGCATATGCTGAGTTGCAGACACACACAGCAAAAAGACTGCCGTACAAATTGAGCTTTCAGCAAAAGGCCTTTTTTTAAAGCAAAGAACACAAGACATTTCACAGAAGCACTAAGCAAACATGCTGAGGCCAGTGGCCAGTGACAGTGGTCATGTGCGTGTGAGTTGTGTCTACTTTATAAAGAGGCCTTTTGACCAAAAGCTCAACATATATGCCAGTCTTTTTGTTATGTGTGTCTGTTACTCATCATATCCTCAATATGGTGAGTAGCAATCTTTCATTTTCATAATAGTGTCATCATTCAACTAGATCTCTGACTGTTGAGATATCACAGAACTGACTAAGAATCTGAAAAGCCGAGCACAGACTGCTCAATTTTTAAGCAGCTTTTCTCTGTGAATATTCCATTTTAAGTCATTGTCTAATTTTTGACAATTCTTCTTGAGTTACTGCTTTCAGAAACAGTGATGTCCCATATTTTTTAAACTTAGATGGAGAAGCCTATAATGAAACATTAGAAGCAATACATGATATCAGATTCAAAGGGGATAAGTGGAGCTTTCATTTTAGTTTCATTATGTGTTAGATGATCTGGACTCTCTTTAAATATTCTAATTCCAAGGATGCCTCTAAGAACACCCCAGACTGCCTTACTTATGTTGTTAGAGTTCTTTTATATAATTATTAAATACAATTTTTTAGCCTTACTTATGAATTGTCAACAGATATTGAGTATTAATAATTAGTCTTGCTGAGGCCATGGAAATGTGCACTTGGGTGTCTCTGTGGTTGTTTGTGTGAATGCACATACTATTGCTGGAAAAAGAGCTAGTGCTTGAAACTTAGTGTGAATGCTGCTTTCTGCTATGTGTTACTGTGCTCCACACATTGATCCACTATAAATGAGTGGCTACTTTTCCCTTATTTTATGTACTGCTTCATCCACAAATTTGCATTATTGTTGTACTAAGTACCTTTTTGCATTTTTTAAAAAAATATATGAAAATTGGGGTCATAGTTTCCTTTGTGCAGCACAGGAGGTGATTATTTCCTTTGTAATCGAGCCTTTATAAATTTCTTTATTTGTGCTATGAGTTAGTCCTTAAAGGGGAAAGACAATATTAAAATAACAGGCCACAATGTCAAGAAATAATTTTGCTTAGAATATCTTCTTCACTGAACACATCTTTCCAGGATTCGCATACAACATAAATCTGAACAATTTTAAATTTTTGGGCTCATATTATTAAATTCCTATATGTAACTTTTAGCTTGTCATAGGTGATACAGCAGGGCAAATCTGATTTTATCAAGAGCCCTTGAAGATTTGATGACACATTTGAAATATTTTCAGCATTTAATAACAGAATGAAATAATTGTTGAAAAAGACTGCATCAGTTGTGCTTCTGGAGATAACAGTTACTTTAGTGGGATTACTTTAATGCAGCTACAACGTTGCTTACATTGAGAGAATTTAACGATACAATGGTGAAACTGATATTTAATTCACCATATACAATAACTTTGTTTTCCTTTCGAACTATACACAGTTCTTGACACAAACAAAATTACCAAAAACTTTGAAAAATGCCATCAGATTATCTGTACACACAAATAAGCATTACTTTATCATGAAAAAGTGCAAACAGACAGTATTCAAACTGTTTCTCATCATTAAAATGATTGGTTTTGTTTAATTTACAGAAATTAACACAGTTTTTGACAATAATCACACAGCTGCTCACCTCTTTTACACATCTAAGTACAGATACTGCCAATTGTAAAATTTGGTCACTCAGATGTTAACAATTCTTCATCTCTGAGCCAGTGCTCAGTGAGACACATCAGATCTACATTATGAATAACAGTTGAGCAGAAGGCTCCTAATTCCAATATTTTTTTTCCCCTTAAAGACTGAATTTTCTGATAATAAATGCAGAAGTTATTTGCAAGTTTTGATACACCAGGATTGTTGTTATATTTTAGTATAGGTAATAAGTCTTTGTATTGCTGTTGTGCACAAAATGACTCAGGAGATGTATTTTGAGGAACTAAAGCAGGTAACAAGTTTTTACATTGGACTCTGGTGATGGAGTTGGTCTTCTTTTCTAGTTTTCCTGTGGAGAGGCATCAGATACAAAACACATTTATCCTTTATAGCTTCCCCAGAATCAGGAACTGCATTTTTGTTGTTTAATATATAACATTTTTCATCAAAAATGTTAGTGAGTTTGAATGTATATTTCATTATTTCATTGATTTTGTTACATAGAAACGTCTTCCCTTCATAACTAAGGTGTACTCCATAACAAGCACAAAGATTTCTGCACAAATCACCTACAATTAATACATCATAATCTGCATACTGTGAGCATGGCTACCTAATATCTGTGTTTGTAATTCTACTTCTACTTCTGATGTTAAAAGGTAATCGTTGTTTGTTTGAAGTTGCATAAGATGTATCTTTGTGAGATCATGACTTAAACTGTTAACAGTGAATCACTAGTAGGACTGTTCAGCTGCATCTGAGTTGTGTCTGCTAGGGTCAGCAAATATTACATATTTTTAGCTGTCCTTTAATGTCAGTGGAAGATCATTTGTTAGGTTATAAATAAGAATACAGTTAGGACTAATCCCTGTGGCTATCCATGTTATATTCCCCCATTCACCAGTTGTTTTCATACCCAAGATAAGAGTCTGTTAATGTGGCCCTCTGCTTTCTGTTATTTGGGCAATCTGTGCAAGAGGGATTCCATGAATGCCATAACACTTTAGTTTGATAAGTATAATTTTTCATCCATACAATCAAAGCCTTCAACAATGTTACAGAATGCTCCAGCAGGATAATTTTTCTTGTTTAGCTCTGTTAGAACATCTCACACAATGTCAAGCCACAGGCTACCATATCTATTAAGCATTTTATTTTATGATTTTTATTTTGATAGATTATTTAATTAAACAGCCCCAGAAGCCATTAGTGCAAGCCATGACAGAATTTTCATCAAATTTAGACCCAGTGACCAGTTTCTAATGCGTGCTAACATAAAGCAGAGTTCATGGTGTAGTGTAAGTGATTAAGCAAATCATGCTCCTTTCTGAGTTGTTTGTCCAATGTAAGACTTGTTACACTAGAAAGACTTCGTGTTGACCCCCAAGTGGTTTGGGACCTGCTGCATCTTCAACTGGTCTCAGTAATTCACAGATATGTGTCAGTGGCCAGCAGATCGATTTCATCTTGTGGGTTATCATGTCTGTCTTGTGGGTTATCATGCCTGACATGATCCCAAACAATGACAAGAACGCAAGTTTCTGTTCACCCATCATCAGTCATGTCATTGTGAATCTTGTTGAGATAATTTCATTTATTTGGTAAACCTTGTAACTGTTGTCCCTGAAGATCTAGGTAGGTGGCTCAGCCCATCAGGCAGGTTATCAGCATCTGATATCATTCTTGCACAATCTATCAATGTTTGCAACACAGTATGCTTCTGTGTCATGTGATAATGGCTGATGGCTTGCAAATACAGATTGATGTGAGTTGGTTTTCTATAGGTGCTGTGGTCAAGGCATCCATTTTGTTTTTGGAAGACATCAAGGAAGGACAATGCATTGCCTTTTTTGCCACCATGGTGAACTGGATTACATACCTCAACTGGGAGGAAATGTGGCACAGTGTTAAGTATCTGGGGTAACTGTGTTCAAGAAGGCTATTTTTTTGAGTTCACTAGTTTTCCTACTGTGCTGCTATGACTAGAAGATTATTCCGTAATTTGCTGTGGCATCCCAACATGCAACACCGCCATCTCCAGGAGGATATTTCATCATGACAGCTTTGCCCAACTATGAGAAAGGATACACAACACCAGGAAACAATTGGATATAAAAGGACATGCTCTTATGGTCTTTAATCTGCCATTATCAAGAATACTCACAGCTTTGGACTGGTTCAATGCAGCTATGGCTTCCCAATAAAAGTCATCACAGAAATGAAGCACTGACAAGCAGAAAGCAAAGTTCAGCCACCTTCCACAACAACAACATGGTGTGGACCACAGATCTTCAGAATGCACCATCATCAACTTCATGACAAGAGATTTTGACAAGGGTGCAATGTCGACACTTAAAAATGGAGTTAACTCAGCACAGAGCATTGTGTCCCATCAATCAAGCAGTCCACAAGTCCTACAGGGAGACAGTTTTGTCCAAATATATGTCAAGATAACATAAGACCTCTAGTTTTTATTTCAGTCATTACTCATACCATACAACGTAAAGAAAACATTGTTCTATTATTGTGTTTCATAGCTCCCCAGTGAAACAGTGGATGATATTTATACATGAAGCAAGTTTCATTCTGACAAAATCAAAGCTACTGGTACCCAGCATGGTCAGGCCTGAGTGCAATGGCCTGTGCACACCATGCAATGATGGAGGCACTGTATTCCTTCCAGTTGACAAGGGCAATGCACCCCTAATTACAGAATATGCTAACTATGATATGAACATCATAAGAAAGATATCTGAACTCCTCATGTGCTCTTCAAAGGAATACAGTGTGGTCATCAATCTTCTCTCTCTGTCACTTAGGTCATCCCCTGATGATCCACAACAATGGGATGCCCTTCCATCTCATCACATGAAAAGACACAATATCAAATCAATCTTCAGGCCTCCAACAAAAATCTGATAATCACCGAGACCAGTTAAAGATGCAACAGGTCTCAAAACACCTCTGATCTACAAGATACAAGTGTGGCCTGTCAGAAAAAATGCAGAACAACACAGGAAGAAAAATGCAAGGTTTTATCACCTATGCTACCATAAGAAGTCCACCTTAGTTAGGCATGCTTTAGAGATCAGACTCCAGATCGGATAAAACCTTTGTCATTGTCCCATTAACGGCTTCTGAGACAATGTAATTACAGCACCTATCAAAGTACACGTCACCAATAACACCCTTAATGGAGATGGTGGCCTGCAACTCAGTGTGGCATGGGATCCACGGATTGTGAGGCTGAAGTGGGCACATTGAACACTGAGTCAACATATGCCCTTATATGGCAATGTCATGAGCACCAGTGATGTCCCAGCCAGCAGTGAGTGTATATAAGAGCACACCAGTAGCCCACTGGCAGTCATAACATTTAACAATGAGCAAGGAGTCCTTGGTTGAAAGTGCATGGAACTTTAACCACTTGACACAGCTGGAAACCCAAGAACTTTGTATTAAGGAGGTACTTAGTTTGGCAACATAGGTACAATACAGGGAGACAGTTTTGTCCAAATATATGTTGAGATAACGTAAGACCTCTGGTTTTTATTTCAGTCATTATTCATACCATACAACATAACCAAAACATTTATCTATTAATGGGCTTTATAGCTCTCTGGCGCTGAGATTTTTATGTTTGTTGCATTTTAGCCTCATATTTTCTTATCTAATTCAATATTGCTATACTACCACTGCTTGTTTAGAAGAGCAAAGTAAGTTATGTAAACTCTTTTTTTTTTTGTCTGTGCCTTAGAGCCTTACACTATAATCAAACTTACCTGAAAGAGAGACTAACTTTTCAAAAAACCATTTCTTGTAGTAGTCACGTGAAAATAAAATTGTTGCATTACCACAAAGCCACACGTATGTCTTTCTGTGATATGAATTATGATTTTTCTTTAAATCTATAACAGAAAATGTGACACTAATTAAAACCAAAAAGCAGTTTGAGAGCATAAGTAATTAACTATTTAGATGCTATACAGGGTGATAATAAAGCTTCTGTTCGAAGGCATTGCTCTAGTGTACTCGCAAACCAGCATGACTCTGATTCAGGTATAAAAGCAATGACATGTAGGTAACTAATTAGTGTGGCAATCATGTCTTCCTGATGTGCATATGGTAGACACATAAGTGTGAATTATGACAACATTATTGCCAAATGCATCCAAACTGCCAAATGTTAAACACCAATAGACATCCACTGGATAATGAAGACTGTTCATGGGACAGCATGTCAGTCAAAAGTGCCCGAAGTTCCATGCTGGTCATGATCCAACCCAAGATGCCAGTCGATCAAGGAGGACAGCCTCATTGATTACAAACAAGTGGGCAGTTGATAATGTGTTTAAGGCAGAATGGCATACAGCCTTCATGAGCTAGCAAAGGATCTCAACATCAGCTTCAGTAACTTGCAACACATTATTCATCATGAATTAGGCTATTGTAAAGCCTGCAGCCAATGGATACCCCAGGCATTGAATGCCAAACAAAAAGCAACCCAGATAGCTGTTTGCCTAAATCATCTGAAGCATTTCAATTTTTATTTGAGGGCAACACATTCCTTGAGAACATTGTTGCAAGCCATGAAAGCTGGTGTCACCACTGGGAACTTGGTAAAAGAGTCAGCAATGCAGTGTTGTCATCCATCATCATGTCATGTAGATTCAGTAGAAATTCACTGTTCACAACTTTGCTGGGAACTGAGCTGTACAGAGCTTGGATGACAGGTGCCATTCCATGCTGCTTCAACCTTACACCATAATTCAGCAATGGTAGTGGATGGAGAGTGGTGAACACCTAGTCTCTCAGAAACTGGTAACCAAATATTTTCAAAGAGTGAGTGATCTGAAGAATGTGCTGGTCAGGGCAACAATCAGATTTTGTCTGTATCTGATTAGGTCAGGGTAGAGCAGGCAACATGTGGTCCTTTGTTATCTTGCTGAAATAAGTACAACCAAATTGTTCTGATAATGATGATGATGAACTGATTTCTGATACAGAGCAAAGAAATATTGGTGATATTCAGAATCTGGGGGTAGTTCAGAAGAAATATTGGTGTACTTAATAATGTTAAAAGGAATGAGCACAGTTAATGAATTATATTCTTGACAAAGTTGATGGTATTGCAATTGAATGTAAGATAGAAGAAGAAAGTAAATCATTAGTAATTAACAATAATGTAATTATGTGCAAGCAAATAAACTTTAAGTAAGTGAAAATGAAATATGTAAAAGTAGGGAATGAAAATAGTGAGAAGATTAATGAGGATTCTGAATTATATCATTGGGATTTGTTGAAATAAAATTGGCTATTGAGGTTTCAGTCAAAATAAAACAAGTAGGTGTTAAACAGAAGTGTGATATCTTTAAGGATTGACTAAGAGAATGGTACAGCGAATTATGTAAAACAGTGACTAAGGATGAAAATATGGGTTATTAGCAATGAGGTGATGTGAATGACAGCAATTTTTAAATGTTGATGTAAATAATGTTGACATAAAGTGTGGTCAGGTAAAGAAGTAAAAGTTTGCTAATGTTACATTTGGTGCAATATGTCGATACTCGGTGCAGGTGTTGCCAAAGATCACATGATGGGTTGGCAGATTGGAGGCACATGTGCCTGAAAATAAGCCCTTTTACATGGTGGAAGGTGGAGCCGTGGTCAGTTGCCTGTGAGTGAGGACAGTACTCGGTAGAGGGAACCACCGGCAGAGCGAGGCAGGACCAGGTCGACAGCACAGCCAGTAGGGTGTTCATGGCGGGGTGATGAGAAGGGAGCCCAAGTGTCTGCTGGCCCGTGACAGTGTGATGGTGGCGCTGCACACAGAAGTTAGTTGTGGCTCATGGAACTTGTCAATGGTTGCAATGGAAGGAATTGTGAAATCAGACTGATTGCTTATAAAATGGGTTGTTGACTGTTAAATATGCAGCAAGTTGTATTGCTGTGGTATTTCATTGCAAGCAGTAGCAAATGTTCCAATGCTAGGTGCCCCTCCCCACATGCCAGCACAGTGTTTTGCATGACCAACAACAGGATCAATAATTCCAGCACTGTGCTTCTGGTAGTTGCAAAGTGCATAAGGGTTTGATTGAGTAAAATTCACCAAGAACTCTCTTGGTAAGATGAAACTGATTCAAATTTCTGTTTGCTTTCTGGCCATTTAATATGAATAATAGTCTATAGACGTGTGAAAATCATGTTAGATAAAATAAGGGCTAGCACCCAATTTACATTTCCTATATAAAAATTTGTTTGATATCTGAAGGGGTTAGTGCCCAGCATCTATTTGCTGATTTTTCTGCATGAATTGTTTTTAATGACTAATCATCAAAAAGGGCTGGAGTTCACCATTCTTTCTGTACTTAAATTTGTTTAACATTTGAAGAGGCTAGTGCCCAACATCTGTTTATAAATTTTGTATTGACATTTTAAGTCATTACAACACCACTTTGTCTTTTTTGTAATGAAAATTGTTTAATGTTTGAAGGGATTACTGCCCGACATCTATATTTAAATTTTCGTAACGAACATCTTGCAGGGACTAGTGTCCATTCACATTGCTATATCCAAATCATTATGACATTTTGAGAGGCTAGTCCTTGACCTTCATTAATTACCTTTCCTGTCATAGATTTCAATGTGAGGAAAGGCTAATTTTCATAATTTATATTATGTAATCTTACTCTAATCGTCTGTGACAATTAAGTATATGAACTGCAAGACACTTTGAGTATTGTCAGCCTTTTAAAGAGTTTCAGTGGCTTACTAAATGTTGGAATTGTATATTGCTGAAGTGCTCATGTAAACCATTGTTGGCCAACAAACTTAATTCATCACCCAATCACTTACAACACCGGGATCCCTGTATCCTCAACATCATGCTCTAAAAAGGCTGCAAGTGTACGTATCAATGGTAGCAGGTAGCGTGGTTTTGCTGGGGTATACCTGGGTACTGAGCAATTAGTGGGATGTTAATAATAAGCAGATTAAGTAGAAGTTTTATGTGACTGTATATGCTTTTGTGAGCTTGTTTCTCACAAGATTTTGTGTATTTGAGCTTGTTTCTTACAAGATGTTGTGTATTTTCAATGCTGAGCAGGGAAAATATGGAAGTAAGAAGTATTGTGTGGATAGAATATTCAAGGAAGGACCATGGGCATATGAATTAAAAATATGCAATGAAGTGGAAGAGGGTACCATGTCTGAGCTGTGCCTGCAATTACCAGTGTGTTGAGCAGGCCAATAAACATCAATACTGACACTACGCAGGAGGTGAGCCCTGCAGCAACCACACCCCATGCCTTGTTGTGTACCCTCCAAGATGTAATTGTGTTGTTGGAAAGGGACCTTCCCATCACATTCACAGAAGTCATGATTTCATGCTCTGGTCGTTGACATTGGCATAGGATTATGGGTATGTGGACAGTTGACAAAAATTCAAAGTTCTCTACTGGAATACAGGCCTTGCTGGACAAACTGATGGCCATTCAACAATGCCTTTCCATTTTGCAATGGGCAAATGGGCAGAGGGGAGTGAACCTACTGAGGATCGAGGTGGAGAGGGTGCAGCATGTCTTAGAATGCATAGATAAAATACATACTCACCGAGCGGCAGCAAAACTCACACGTAAAAGACTGTTGTGATTGGCAATATTTCAAAGCCAGTGGCTCATTCATCAGGGAGAAGGGCTGAAGGGGAAGGAAGAAGGGTGAAGGGAAATGACTGGAGAGGCCTAAGAGAAGGGGTGGATATTGTGAAAGAACCATGGGTCAGGGGAGACTTACTGTACAGGGTGAGAAGGATAGATTGATTGACTGCATCGGACGAGATTTGAAAACCTGAGAGCTTAAAGGCGGAAGACAGGGTAATATGCAAGATGGAGATTACTACTAAAACATAGTGCATGAGTTAATAAGAGTGAGAAGCTAAGTGCACTGTACATAACAGAGCTGGAAGGGGGTGGTGACAAATAGACGGGAAAGACAAAGAAAGATACAGAAAATTAAAATGGAGTGAAGAAAGAGTAGTTACAGTGAAGAAAACCTGAATGGAAGATATTAATGTAAATTACAGACAGGAGGGTGGCGAGAACCAAGGACATGTTGTAGTGTAGTTCTGAGCGACTTTCCCAATATCTACTCCTTTTCCTAGACCTCTACAGTCCTTTTCCTTCACCCTTCTTTCTTCCCCTTCAATCCTTCTGCATGAAGGAGGAGCCACTGGCTCTGAAAGCTTGCCAATCAGAACAGTCTTTTTATGTGTGTGTTCTGCCGCCACTTGGTGAGTAGATTTTTTATCTATCCAATTAAATAATTTTATCAATAACTGATTGTTTTCAAAGTTATATTAGCCCATATAGCCATCATTCATCTTATTTAACACTCTTGTCAGTCTTTGTTGTCATCTGTCTTGTTTAAACTATCGTCTGTTTTCTACCTTAAGTGCCTACCCCATCCCTTTATTAATCAGCACTTTACCCCTATATTTTTTCTAATACCGATTTCCATGCTCGTCGACATGTCCATTTCAATTTTTATTTGCATATTACAATTCCATTGTTAATAATGAATTTGCATACAACAGTTTATGATTCATTGCACTAGTTGACCTTTTAACAATTGTCTTTAACCAATGTATTCGCAAATTTGACAGCTATTTTCTTTTCCGTCATCCACTTATCTTGTTTATACATAATTCTTTTATGTTTTGGTACGTTTGTTTTTCGACAAATTGCACTGATTGACTTTTATTGCCATCTCTTATGTCACTGTATTTGCCAAGCTAAGCAGTTTACTTTTTCTCCTATGACTTTTGCCTTCTGCTTACCCAGTTTCTAAAATCTCATCTTTTTTCATGGTTTTCCAAATCAATTTTTTCCATTTATCATTTTTTTGTATGAATATAGATCACCCACTCATTACCTCTTACAAATGATTTCCGTAAGAATTATTCTAATTTTTCCAATGTTTTTCATTACTTTTCTACCGTTTTTCTATTTTTTCCACCTTCTGCTCCTTTTTTTCTTTCTTTCTTTACCCCCCTCCCCCCCCCCCCCCCAACCACCCAACCATGCTGACGAGTTTTAACTTTCCAAACTGTTCTCTCTTGCTATGATGAATCCCATGTCATACTATATCTGTTCCTTTCGAAGTCATGCCTTTACACAATAAAAACTAAGGTCCCACATTCTGTTTCTTAAAACCTGCTTGTCCCACGGAGTTACTCCAAAAGGCCTAACACTTAAAGTCCCCATTTGTGGATGCAATCCTACCCTACACCAGGCTCTTTTACTGTTTCACATGCAGGACTCTCTTGCTCTTACCCAGCTAATCAGTAACCTATATGCCTCATTAGAAAATTTCCACTCTACCAGACTTCTCTCCTTCTACAAAGTCCTGCAGTTATCTGCCCCTCATCTTTCCTTGAATGGTACCATCCGCCAACCCAACTTCTAACTGGAATAACATGCCAGACTTCAGCTCAAAAAGCTACACCAACTTCTCCTAAACTACCTGAACAGTGGTATTTCCCATCCTGTCCCCCTGCAGCTCCTTAAACAGCCACACAATCAACTACCACTCCTCTCCTATAAACTGAGCTTGGCCAATCTCCTTAACATCCTACAGCCTTCATCACTGCCTCCCAGACTAAGAATAACCCATAATCACAAAAACCAGTCACAACAGTACAGTGCCTTTAACTTCTCATCTAAAGCACTCTCCTCTCTTGAATTACCTGTATCATCTAAGGGCCTCACTTTCAACCCTAAACCTGAATTTGATCATGCTGCTTTGGTGAAGGACCTCCTTTCCTTTGTATGGAATATCCATTGGAAATGTCACTTTGCAACCCAACCCCAAAACCTTTCCAACAGCAAACCTGACATTGAGCCTTGCCTTGAACAGTTCAGACCAAGATCCCAACTTGATCCACCACCACTACCTCAAAATCATCCCTTACAAGCCTTCCAAGAATTCCTCACATCCAGCATTGCCTCACAACCCTTCCTCAGGTCCCTACAATAGGACCCTAACCTGTCCTTCCTGCAGAACTCCAGGCTCTACATTCCCTAAAGGCTGATGACTCTATCAATGTCGTCCCAACAGACAAAGGATCTAACACTGTAGTACTTGACTGAAAGGAGTATGTTAATGAAGGTCTACGCCTGTGGTCTGACACATTTACATACAGCATCTGCCATCAAGATCCCATCCCTGTGATTGAAACTGACCTGTAGTCCCTACTTAAAACCTCAGGCCCCTCACAAGGACTAACACCTCAATCCATAGGACTTCTCACCCCACTCTAACAACACATCCCCTCCTTATACCTTCATCCTAAGATCCACAGACCCAGTCATCCTGGCTGTCCTGTAGTTGCTGGCTTCAAAGCACCCACCAAACATATATCTGCCTTAGCTGATCAACACCTGCAACCCATAGTACAAAAACTCCCCTCCTACATCAAAGATACCATCCATTTCCTAGATCATCTGAAATCAATGCCCATCCCACTCCCACCACACACCTTGCTTGTCATCATTCATGCCACCTCCCCCAATTACATGGTCTGTCTGCTACTGAACATTTCCTGAGTCAGTGCCCACCTGATTCCAAACCTATGACATCCTTCCTACTCACCTGAATCAACTTTATACTTGCCGACAACTATTCATCTTTGAGGGGCAGAAATACAAACAGGTCAGGGTTACGGCCATGAGAACCAGGATGGCTCCTTCCTGTGCCAACCTTTTCATGGGTTGCTTGGAAGGGGCTTTCCTGGGACCCATAAGTCTTCAGCCCCTGGTCTGATTTAGATACATTGATGAAATCTGTACCTTATGGACTCATGGTGATGCTGACCTGCTAAAATTCCTGGAATCTCAGGATACCTTTTCGCAATTTAATTTCTCATGCTCCTGTTCTGAATCCCATGCCACTTTCCTTGATGTTGATCTCGTCTTCACTGAAGGTCAGCTACACACTTCCGTCCACATTAAACCTACCAGTAAACAACAGTACTTACAATTTGACAGTTGCTGTCCTTTCAATGTCAAACATTCTCTCTCATACTGTCATATGTTCTTTCCCATACAGCCTTGGCATCTGAGGCAAACGTATTTGTTCAAATGCAGACTCTTTACAGCAGTACATCACCATTCTCACCTCAGCCTTCACTGCATGTAATTACCCCACCAGCCTGGCTGAAAAACAGATTTCCCAGGCCATCAAATCCAATCCTGATACTGCTGATTCCTCCACAAAACAGTTTCAGAGCACATCATTGGTGACTCAGTACTATCCTGGTGTAGAATGTGTTCACCAGCTACTTTGGTAGGGCCATGACTTCCTAAAATCATGCCCGGAAATGAGATCCATTCTGTCTGAAACTTTGGCCACCACACCTAGAATAGCTTTCCGTCTCCCTCCCAATCTCTGCAATATTCTTGTCAGGCCCTATGCTCCTTCTATACCCATCTCCCTACCCTACGGCTCCTACCCCTGTGATAGTCCCCTATGCACCCTCCTACCACCACCTATAATAGCCATGTAACTGATGTAACATATACTAGCAGAGGGAGAGCCCCCTGCATAATGATACATGTCATATACCAGCTATTATGTAAACACTATTCAGCCTTATACATTAGCATGACTACCATACCTGCCTGAAGAAGGAGCCACTGGCTCTGAAAGGTTGCTGGTCACAACAGTCTTTGATGTGTGTGTTCTGCTGCTGCTTGGTGAGTAGATTTTTTTTGTCTATCCAATTAAATAATGTTATTAATAACTGATTTTCTTCATTGTTATATTAGCATGCAAATAGGTTCAAGCTTTCCTTTTAGTAAGCTTTAGAACCACCATCTCCCCATCATTAAAGATATTAGAGTTTTGTCAATTGTTAAGATATATCAGGTAGTGGAAATGCTATGGTTGCTTGCACATTTGGAAGATCAGGCCAACACCTTATGCGTTTCCTATAGTGTAATATGTCAGCTAATGCTAGATTTGATGCAAGGGTAATTAAAAAGGTTGGCAACAGATTTTGCAATGTACCTGTTCTCTTGTGAACCTTTGTAAAACAACAGTGTTTGAATATATAGGGTGCGCACACATGGACTACATAGAACAATATTTTTATCAAGTGCAGGCAGCAAACAAAAACCTTGCAGATTACACTAAACAGGCAAGAGTAGCCGTGATTGTGTTGTCTGTAAAACATTTTGAAGCGTAAGCTGTTATGAATGTTGTTGAAAGCTTGAAGCCGAGGGACAGATTGCAGGTGTTACTCTTGCGTAAGCTACAATTTTTCACTGATTTAGGTAAAATGATTCTCGATACAGAAAATATCTGGTGTGTGGGTGAAAAGAGGAATTATGGGGAATTAGATTGCGAAAAAAGGGAATTACTGCTCACGTACAGAACACTGTATGACATGTGCATTTCCACTGTGGGAGTGAGGTGCATCTGGCATGTGACTGTAGGTATCTCTGTGAGTGGTGTAAGGACAGCTGATGCTGGACGGTACTGTAGTGGCCCAAGAAGTATCTGGCCCCATGCGGCTGCTGCAGTGTGCGCAAGGTGAATCCCACAGACCCCTCTTATGTATGTGCTGCATTAGGCATTGAGCCAGTTTGCATATTAATAGATTCAGGATGTAGCACTTCATTGCTTCGTCACACATGGTATTGCAAACATAAGCTCCTGCCTAGACTTCTTAATTTGCATTAGGTTAATGAGTGTTTGTGTTCTGTGTCTGGGGAGTGACTTAAATTAGTGGGACACAGGCATTGCAAGCTTAAGATTGGCCAATTTACCTTAGCATGGAAGGAAATATTGTATTTAGGGCATCTTGCATCTGAGGAAGGCATAAGAATAAACCAGTCATGGATGCAGCCAATTTATAAATTCCCAGTGCCACAGAATAAGAAGCAAATCAGTAGTTTCTTAGGCATGATAAATTTGTTTGGGAATGTCATTGCCAACTTCATCCAACTGGTGGCCCCACTAAATTAGCTAAAATAAAAAGGAGGTGAAATTTAATTGGGGACAGTCTCAACAAGCAGCTTCTGAGTTCTTAAAACAAGTGCTCAATAATGTGCCAGTTCTGGGCATACTGGATTTCAACCACCAGTTTGTATTCCAAGCCGACGCATCCAACTCTCTGAGATCTCAGCTGTCTAGTTACCATAACAGGAAGGGGAGTGGCACCCAGGGGGGGGGGGGGTTGCTGGTGTTGGAACAGTCGCTACTGCCGACAGCAAAGCAGTACAACTTGCCACATATTTAATAGCTAAGCCAGAACGTAATTATTCTGCACACAAGTTACAAGCTCTGGTGGTTCTGTTCACTCTAGAATGATTTAAGATGTACCTCAGAAATAAAAAGTTGCAGGTGGAAACAAAGCAATTTGGCACTGGCTTGCTTTTTCACTATGTCATGCAAGACCTGCTGGATACTGTGCTGGGCTATAAGGATTTCAGCATTACAATTCAAGGTAGCACACATTCACAGTACACAGAATTAAGTTGGCACTCTGAGGCAAATGTTGGAGGAGGAAGGCAAGGTTAGGACTGGAGGACATCAAGAAGCATCATCATCTGCTGCAGGGCCTGAGGTGACAGGCTCCCAAATGCAGCCAATGTGATGGGTTGACATAGTGGTAAGGAGAATGTTCAAGAGTGTGTGTGTGTGTGTGTGTGTGTGTGTGTATGGGGTGGGGATTGGGAGAAGGTGGAATGAGAAGGGAGCCCAAGTGTCTGCTGACCCGTGAGAGCAAAATGTATGAAGCCACACGCAATTGTTAATTGTGGCTCACAGAACTTGTCAACGACTGTGCTGGAAGGAATTGTGAACTCAACTGGTTGCTTATGTAATGTGGTGTTGGCTGTTACATATGTGGCAAATTGTCTTCTGTGCTGCTTTGCTGCAGGTAATAGCAAATGTTCCAGGTGCAGCACCACCTGCCCACCCCCACCCACCTACCCTTCCAGGGTTTAGGACGACTAATTCTGGCACTGCAGTTGTAGTAGCTGCAAACTGCATAAAGGTTAGAGTGAGTAAAATCCACCAAGCACTCTTTTGGTAAGGTGACACTAATGCAAATTTGTTGACCTTCTGGTGCTTTATTATGAGTAATAATCTATAGACCAGTTAATGATTTAGAATCATGTCAGATTAAATAAGACCTAGGGCCCACCTTATGTTTTCTGTACTGCAATTTTGCAATTTGTTTAACATTCGAAGGGGCTAGTGCCAAGCATCTGTTTGCTGATTTTTCTGGATTAATTGTTTTTTATCACTAATCATTCATGAGGGCTAGTGTCTGACATATATTTGCTGATTTTGCATTGATTGCTTTTAGTCACTAATCATTGAAAGTGGCCAGTGCTGCTATATCTTTTCTGTAGTTGCAACTGTTTAATATTTGAAGTGACTAGTGCCTGATATCCCTATTCAAATTATCGTAATAATCATCTTGGAGGGACTAGTGTCTGTTTAACTTGCTATTTCCAAATCATTTTGACATTTCGAGGGGCTAGTTCCTGATCTTTATTGATTACATTTCTTGTCGTGGATTTCAATGTGAGGAAAGGCTAATGGTTAATTTGTCTCATGTAATTTTACTGTTATTGCCTTTGTCACTTAAGTAAATGAACTGCATGTGCCTTTGGGCTTTAAGTGTCAGTTTTTTTAAAAGATTTTAAGTGGTGAGTTGTTTATTAATTGTTCAGGTTGCATATTGCTCAAGTTCCCATGTGCACTGTTGGTGTTAAATAAATGTGGTAGTTCATCATCCAAACACTTAACACTCCAGGATCCCAGTATCCTAGCTATCATGTTCCAAAGAAAGGTGCAAGTACACGTATCAGCTGAAGTAAACAAGACTCTGGTTATGTTGCCAGTACTAGATGTTCAAAATTTCTGAATGTGACAGTCGAGTAGATAGTAGCAGAAGGCAATTGTTTATTTAGTACAAGAATCATTTTTTTTAGTACATTGTTTTTACATAGGAGAATGGTGAACATAATTAATTTATGATCATAGTAGTCATTGTAACTACATGGTCAACCCAATCAAAGTACATAATAATAAAAACAGACAAACTGACATATTACAATGCTTCTACATTTGATAGCAGATCTTAGTAAGGAAGACTTAATGACAAACACAGAGTAAATTATAGTGTGAAATGACATAATACATAGTTAAGTCCTTTGTCAACAATAGACTCTCTCTCTCTCTTTCTCACCACACACACACACACACACACACACACACACACACAAATGCAATTTAAAGTGCGTGAGTATGTGTGTGTGCATATTTGTGTCTATTGTTGACAAAGGTCTTAATGGCCGAAATTGTGAGAGTCTTTTTCTTGTGTCTACCTGTGACTCAGCATATCTGCTATATGATGAGTAGCAGCTTTCCTTCTCATATATTGTTACATTCCATCCTGGATTTTCCATTGTTTAATAATACATAGTTAATAATATTTGGTAAATGAGGTTTACATATTATGATGTTTCTGAAATTCTGAGACAGAGTAGAAGCAGTGGTCAAGCAAGAACTGTTTTGGCTTTACCTTAAACATATTTAATGTTTGTAAGCATAGGAGGAAGAGATATGGTTATATAACATAATTCCAGTACGATACACTACTTGCATACGTTTGTACTTACTGTGAAACTTCCTGGCAGATCAAAGCTGTGTGCCGGACCGAGACTCGAACTCGGTACCTTTGCCCACGAAAGGCAAAGGTCCCGAGTTTGAGTCTCGTTCTGGCACACAGTTTTAATCTGCTAGGAAATTTCATATCAGTGCAAACTCCGCTGCAGAGTAAAAATCTCATTCTTGTAGTTACTATGTTTATATGTAGGTTCAGCTTTTGAGACATTCTTTCCTTCAATGCCGTAAGTGAGGTTTGCTGGATGGAAGTTTTGTGTGGTGTGAAAGTTAACTGTCACAGAGGTCCCCCTCCCCCCAGAAGTCCATTGGTCTTGAACTTCTGCATTAAGCTATGCATAACCGATTCTGAAGTGTCCTGCAGATTTACTTCACTGTGTGATTTAATCAGAATACTTGTATCATCTGCAAACACTACTGCAGTTCCATCATGTATTTTATCAGCCAAGTCATTTACATACAGCAGAAGTAGGACATGTTCCAGCCATAAATCCTTAAGGGAATCCATACTCGATTTTTGCCCATTACTGCAAAAACTAGAAATTTTTTATGTTTCACTGTCTTTGTATTTTATTTCTGGAATCTGCTGACAATTATTGAGATATGATTGAATCCACCTTTCAGACTGCCCTTTAATTCCATAATTACTTTTTTGTAAGAGAATTTCATGAATAATAATATCAAATCCTTTACTAAGATCAAGAAATATTCCAGATACATATTGTTTATCATCCACCACTTCTAATATTTCATTTAAAAAGGCAAAGATTGCTGACTGTGTTAACTTTCCAGCTCTGAACCTATGTTTTTTTCCATAATTTTGCAACAGTGTGAGAAAACTGAAACAGGCCTATAGTTAGCAATTTCACACTTTGCATCCTCTTTAAGCAGAGGTTTTACTTTTGCACTTTTAAGACTATTTGGAAATACACCACTCCAAAATGATGAATTAACTCTGTCTGCTAGTGGTTCCACAAGAAATGTTCCACTAGCTTTAATCACAGCATCTGGTATTTCCTCCGCACCCACAGAATATTTATTAGGCAATCCTTTAATGATTTTTGACAATTTCTCAGGTGCCATCAGATATGTGAATATTGCTTTTGCATGAATTTTTTGGGCTGACTATACTCTCTAACTCTCTGGCTGTTTATCATGATGTGTATCAAATGCTGTAGTGTGTTTGAGAAATAATGGTTGAATGCACTAGCCACTTACTTGTCTGGGGTCAGATAGCTTACTGTTATTCATAAACAAACAGCTCTAAATTACTGAGATTAACTGACCTTGCATCCATTTCTCTTCTTATAATTTGCTAGGTTGATTTAGTTTTATTCTTGAAATTAGATATTTTTTGTCACTTTCTAGTTTTTCCAGTTTTGAAATAACTTGTGTTAGTATTTGTTTGTATCTTTTGCAACAGGTAATAAAATCAGGACAAGTATTTGTGTGGAATACTCATACAATATCCTCTTATTTTGACATGGTATCCTTTCCCTTTAGTAATCCACTTGTGTGTTTTTTGAACAGAGGTGAAGATTCTTGTTTTATTGGTAACATCCATTTCAAAAAATGTTTAAATGTGGCCATAAACGAATGATATTTTTCACTGGTATCATTACAGTTGTGTACATCATTCCAATTTTCACCCTTCAGGAGAAAATAAAAATATTCCAATTTTTTTGTATTGATAATCCTTACTATACATCTGATTGCATTGAGTTTTGAGTTTCCTACAACATTCATTGTAACAATTTGTGCATTGTGATAACTAAAACCTGTTTTTAACACTTGCATGTTATAGGCAGATGTGCATGTATTTATCAAAATATGGTCAACAATAGATACAGGGGTTGTTGTTTTTGAAGGTGATTCAGTTACAGTTGAGCTTATGTTGAATGACGGTAGTAAATTTATAATATCAACTTTGAATTTATTGGATTTTGAGAAATGAATATTGAAGTCACAACGTATAAATATATTTTTCTTGGGAGAAGGAATATTTTTCAAAAGTACCTCCCCATGATTATGAAATACTTCATTTTCTCCATCTGGTGATGTGTACACAAAAATAATAGTTGTATTTTGCCTTGGTAATTCAACTATAGATATATCTGTATCTTTTTCACTGGACAGATTATTACACTGTTGAATTCAATATTTTCTTTAACTTATATATAAGAAGTCCCACAACTCAATATTTTCATACAAAATAAGCTTGGAATTCTGAATTGAGGAAGGTATGTTAGCTCTAACATATCGTGTTTAAGGCACTGTTTGGTAAAGCATAGAGCAGAAATATCATTCAGATGTTTTAGCATTCTTTCTGTTTCATTATGTTTATTTGACAGTGACTGAACACTCTGATAGAGCAATTTAAAATTAGATACAGGGAATATATTGTTTCTTGCTTGACCACTTACCTCAGATTTTGCAGTAGTGTTTCCAATGGGAAAAAAGTCATTGTTTCCAGAGATAGTAATCTTGGTGTTTGACTTATGGCTTGTTAGTTCCCTGGATGTGGAATTCTGCATTTCTTCTTTTGAGATGTTGCCAATTTGCACTGTATTACACTCGTTTTTCACCCAAATATCTATCAATGATGGTCCTGGTGCTGTATTTGTTGTTTTGGAATTGAGCTTGCAGTGTGGGTTTAAAAGAGCTGCTGTTATAAGACGATGAATTTTCATAGATCTTGTAGGGTGGATTGCAAATGATTTTAAAACTAAATGTTGGCATTCACATAATGCTGCAAAACTAGATGGAGGAGCATTTGGTTTGAATAATTGTAAATCCACAGATAGGTAAGAGGTTCACTGAACTTTAGTGAATACAATATTTGGTGAATAGTGTCTTTCCCAGCTGAGTATTGTATTTTTCTTTTCTTGAATCATTCCATCTCTCAAATGTCCATTTAGTTAATTATGTTTTTCCATGCACCAGTAATAGAATGTAGCACTATATTATGTAAATGCTATTTTAGCCAAAATATTATTAAAAAGTCTCATTTTATTTTGGGGTGCAAAAATTATCTGATTTGTGAATAATAATAAATAATTATTTTGGCTTAGTCTTTTGTAGAATGTGAGGCAAGGCCAAAATTGTAAAAGAAGGTAGAAAGTGTTACAAAGCATTACTGAAAGTTGATTTGTGAATAATAATAAATAATTTTTTTGGCATAGTCTTTTGTAGAATGTGAGACAAGGCCAAAATTGTAAAAGAAAGTAGAAAGTGTTACAAAGCATTACTGAAAGTTGATTTTTTATTTATATATATATATATATATATATATATATATATATATATATATATATATATATATATATATATATATATATATATATATTTTTTTTTTTTTTTTTGGGCTGTGGATTATCATTTTATACAGACATTATATTTAATAATATTACAATGAAGAGATATGTAGTAATGAAGTAATGGTATGTAGTAATCAGCAACAATACACAGTGATATAATGAATCCATGAAACATCAAGAGTGTCGTCGTAACTGCCGTCTGCTTCACATCTGCTGTCCAGCGAGCTACCTTAATTTCAGTATTAACTGTATTTTTCTTACTTGTCACTTCTTCTTCCATGTGTATTTGCTTGTAGGAAGCTTTAATTGTCGGGTCCTATTAATAGTGTTCCATAGATTTCGTGTTTGTTTTGAATACAGTCAGAGAGAGTCCCTTTAGTCAGCCATAGTGCCAGTAGTGTCAGTGTCGTCGTAACTGCTGTCTGCTTCACGTCTGCTGTCCAGCGAGGTACCTTAATTCAAGTATTAACTGTATTTTTCTTACTTGTCCCTTCTTCTTCTGTGTGTATTTGCTTTTAGGAAGCTTTAATTGTCGGGTGCTATTAATAGTGTTCCATAGATTTCGTGTTTGTTTTGAATACAGTCAGAGAGAGTCCCTTTAGTCAACCATAGTGCCAGTAGTGCTAGTGTTTGTTTTCAATACAGTCCAGAGACAGGTAGTGCTATTTTCATTGTTTTCTACAAGAAGTGGCTAGCAACCACAGTTTAGTCAATAAACAGCCGCCTTTGGTGAATTAGGAGTCTAGTTAAAGGTTGATTAACTCTCTTCAGTAAATTGATTCCTTAGGATGGATAGGATGTGTGACTGCTGTGTACGGACGCAGGAGGAGCTGGCCACTGTTCGCGAACAGCTGAGCGTTTTGCAGGCCGCGGTCAGCCGTCTTCAGGCTGCTGCCTCGGAGTGTAGCGGCATGGGGAGTCTGGTGCGTCGCAAGGTACACCCCACGTGTTACATGCTTCACTCACTGTCCCTGCTGTCGAGACATCTTCGCGGGTACCAGGTGCGGTTGGGCCACCCTCTCCCCAAGGGGAGTGGTGGGTTCAGCGGCGTTCGCGGCGCACGAGGCGGAGGGTCAATGTGGAGGCTGGCCATGTGGCATTGCCCGCTCTGCCTGTGAGTGGACATGTGGCTGATCCTTCAGCAAGGTCCGAGCAGACACACGGGGAGAGGGGTTTATTAGTTATTGGGAGTTCCAACATTAGGCGGGTGATGGAGCCTCTTAGGGAAATAGTGGGAAGGTCGGGGAAGAAGGCCAGTGTTCACTCTGTCTGCTTGACAGGGGGTCTCATCCGAGATGTGGAGGAGGCCCTGCCAGCGGCGATAGAGAGCACTGGGTGCACCCGACTGCAAATTGTTGCTCATGTCCGCACCAATGACTCCTGCCATCTGGGTTCAGAGGTCATCCTCAGTTCGTACAGGCAGTTGGCGGAATTGGTGAAGGCAGAAAGCCTCGCTTGCGGGGTGGAATCAGAGCTTACTATTTGTAGTATCGTTCCCAGAACCGATCGCGGTCCTCTGGTTTGGAGCCAAGTGGAAGGCTTAAACCAGAGGCTCAGACGATTCTGCGGAGATCTGGGTTGCAAATTTCTCGACCTCCGATGTTGGGTGGAGAAATATAGGGTCCCCCTGAATAGGTCAGGCGTGCACTAAACGCCGGAAGCGGCTACAAGGGTAGCGGAGTACGTGTGGAGTGCACATGGGGTTTTTTTAGGTTAGAGAATCCCCTCCCCAGGCCCGACAAGATGCCTCCTGAGACGCAGCAAGGTAGGAGTAGGCAAAATGCAACAGGGAATAACAATATTAATGTGCTAATAGTAAACTGCAGGAGCGTCTATAGAAAGGTCCCAGAACTGCTCTCATTAATGAACGGTCACAACGCCCATATAGTACTAGGGACAGAAAGTTGGCTGAAACCAGACGTAAACAGTAATGAAATCCTAAACTCAGATTGGAATGTATACCACAGAGACAGGCTGGACAGTGAAGGGGGAGGTGTGTTTACAGCGATAAGAAGTGCAATAGTATCGAAGGAAATTGACGGAGATCCGAAATGTGAAATGATTTGGGTGAAGGTCACGGTTAAAGCAGGCTCAGACATGGTAATTGGATGTCTCTATAGGCCCCCTGGCTCAGCAGCTGTTGTGGCTGAGCACCTGAAGGATAATTTGGAAAATATTTCGAGTAGATTTCCCCACCATGTTATAGTTCTGGGTGGAGATTTTAATTTGCCGGATATAGACTGGGAGACTCAAACGTTCATAACGGATGGCAGGGACAAAGAATCCGGTGAAATTTTTTTAAGTGCTTTATCTGAAAACTATCTTGAGCAGTTAAACAGAGAACCGACTCGTGGCGATAACATATTAGACCTTCTGGTGACAAACAGACCCGAACTATTTGAAAAAGTTAACGCAGAACAGGGAATCAGCGATCATAAAGCGGTTACGGCATCGATGATTTCAGCCATAAATAGAAATATTAAAAAGGGTAGGAAGATTTTTCTGTTTAGAAAAAGTGACAAAAAGCAGATTTCAGAGTACCTGTTGGCTCAACACAAAAGTTTTGTCTCAAGTACAGATAGTGTTGAGGATCAGTGGACAAAGTTCAAAACCATCGTACATTATGCGTTAGATGAGTATGTGCCAAGCAAGATTGTAAGAGATGGAAAAGAGCCACCGTGGTACAACAACCGAGTTAGAAAACTGCTGCAGAAGCAAAGGGAACTTCACAACAAACATAAACATAGCCAAAGCCTTGCAGACAAACAAAAATTACGCGAAGCGAAATGTAGTGTGAGGAGGGCTATGTGAGAGGTGTTCAATGAATTCGAAAGTAAAGTTCTATGTACTGACTTGGCAGAAAATCCTAAGAAATTTTGGTCTTATGTCAAAGTGGTAGGGGGATCAAAACAAAATGTCCAGACACTCTGTGACCAAAATGGTACTGAAACAGAGGATGGAAGACTAAAGGCCGAAATACTAAATGTCTTTTTCCAAAGTTGTTTCACAGAGGAAGACTTCACTGTAGTTCCTTCTCTAGATTGTCGCACAGATGACAAAATGGTAGATATCGAAATAGACGACCGAGGGATAGAGAAACAATTAAAATCGCTCAAAAGAAGAAAGACCTCTGGACCTGATGGGATACCAGTTCGATTTTACACAGAGTACGCGAAGGAACTTGCCCCCCTTCTTGCAGTGGTGTACCGTAGGTCTCTAGAAGAGCGTAGCGTTCCAAAGGATTGGAAAAGGGCACAGGTCATCCCCGTTTTCAAGAAGAGACGTCGAACAGATGTGCAGAACTATAGACCTATATGTCTAACGTCGATCAGTTGTAGAATTTTGGAACACGTATTGTGTTCGAGTATAATGACTTTTCTGGAGACTAGAAATCTACTCTGTAGGAGTCAGCATGGGTTTCGAAAAAGACGGTCATGTGGAACCCAGCTCGTGCTATTCGTCCACGAGACTCAGAGGGCCATAGACACAGGTTCACAGGTAGATGCTGTGTTTCTTGACTTCCGCACGGCGTTCGATACAGTTCCCCACAGTCGTTTAATGAACAAAGTAAGAGCATATGGACTATAAGACCAATTGTGTGATTGGATTGAGGAGTTCCTAGATAACAGGACCCAGCATGTCATTCTCAATGGAGAGAAGTCTTACGAAGTAAGAGTGATTTCAGATGTGCCGCAGGGGAGTGTCATAGGACCGTTGCTATTCACAATATACATAAATGACCTGGTGGATGACATCGGAAGTTCAGTGAGGCTTTTTGCAGATGATGCTGTGGTGTATCGAGAGGTTGTAACAATGGAAAATTGCACTGAAATGCTGGAGGATCTGCAGCAAATTGACGCATGGTGCAGGGAATGGCAATTGAATCTCAATGTAGACAAGTGTAATGTGCTGCGAATACACAGAAAGATAGATCCTTTATCATTTAGCTACAAAATAGCAGGTCAGCAACTGGAAGCAGTTAATACCATAAATTATCTGGGAGTACGCATTAGGAGTGATTTAAAATGGAATGATCATATAATGTTGATCGTCGGTAAAGCAGATGCCAGACTGAGATTCATTGGAAGAATCCTAAGGAAATGCAATTCGAAAACAAAGGAAGTAGGTTACAGTACGCTTGTTCGCCCACTGCTTGAATACTGCTCAGCAGTGTGGGATCCATACCAGATAGGGTTGATAGAAGATATAGAGAAGATCCAACGGAGAGCAGCGCGCTTCGTTACAGGATCATTTAGTAATCGGGAAAGCGTTACGGAGATGATAGATAAACTCCAGTGGAAGACTCTGCAGGAGAGACGCTCAGTAGCTCAGTACGGGCTTTTGTCAAAGTTTCAAGAACATACCTTCACCGAAGAGTCAAGCAGTATATTGCTCCCTCCTACGTATATCTCGCGGAGAGACCATGAGGATAAAGTCAGAGAGATTAGAGCCCACACAGAGGCATACTGAGTATCCTTCTTTCCACGAACAATACGAGACTGGAATAGAAGGGAGAACCGATAGAGGTACTCAAGGCACCCTCCGCCACACACCGTCAGGTGGCTTGCGGAGTATGGATGTAGATGTATGTGAAGTGACGAAATGCAATGAAGTAATAATGATAAATAATGTGTGGAACAGTGACGATTAGGGACCTTGTGTTTGTAGTAGTATATTTTGTGAATGCACTCCTTCAGTTAACACTTTGTAATAAAAGAATTTAATGATGAAGCAGACCTGAGTAGATAACGAAATATAAAAATGTGCAGACAAACAAATGTGTTTTTGTTGTGGTGAGTAATTTATGCCACTGTGAGTAGTTAGTTGAATGAAGTCCTAACTTATTAAACAGCTAATTGAATAGTTGCTTGCCAATTCTATTTTCAAAGTAATGTAAAACTTGATGAGTTCATGAAGTGACTAAAACTATTTATAAATTTTTCTGTTTGAATAATTTCTTGTAATAATGTTTTAGAAGAAAATACATACTGATAATTAACCAGTTACAACAAATGAATCAAATATGTGGCATTCTGACAGGAAGAAAACACTTAAACAGTCATAGTATTTGGAACAATTAAACATGGGAATTTTAATAATTTTTTATTCTATTTCAAGAAAACTGAGTTACTGAGGACAGCTTCCAGCTCCTTAAATTAATTTGTGGAAACATTACCATCACTGGCTACATAAAATGACTCAAAGTCTTATCTCTAACAGTTGGTAGTAGCAGTTTAGCCCATTCTGTGACTCAAGTGTGCTACGTCATGTATTCTTGTATGTATCGAGTTTGTATAAAATTAAGTGTGTTGCATACCCCATACCACCGTGTCACCTATCATTCGCTATCACTACGTACCAGAGTTCCACAAATTCAAAATGAACACCTACATCTTTTTGTCCAAGCTTTGATTTCCCTTATTTTATGATGATGATCATTTCTCTATATGTAGGTCATCATCAAGAAAATATTTTCACATTCAGAGGAGAAAGTTGGTGATTGAGACAGTGAAAAATGCCTTTGTTTTAATGATGTCCACCCCAAATCCTGTATCATGACAGTGACACGATCTTCCTTATTTATCAATAATACAAATGCTGCTTTTCTTTGAAGTTTCTCGAGGTACTCTGTTAATCCTATCTGGTAAGGATCCCACATCGTGCAGCAGTATTCCAAAAGAGGACAGACAAGGGTAGTGTAGGCAGTCTCTTTAGTAAATCTGTTGCATCTTCTCAGTGTTCTACCAATAAAACACTGTCTTTGGTTCACCTTTCCCACAATATTTTCTATGTATTCTTTCCAATTTAAGCTCTTCATAATTGTAATTACTAGGTATTTACTTGAATTTATGGCTTGAAGTTTTAACTAATTTATTGTGTAACCAAATTTTGACAGATTCCTCTTAGCATTCTTGTGGATGACATCATACTTTTCATTATTTAGGAACAATTGCCACTTTTTGTACCATACAGATATCTTTTCTAAATTGATCACAATTTGTTTTGATCTTCTGATAAATTTACTGCGTGGTAAGTGACGGTATTCATAATGTTCAAACACAATGTATATTCCAAAATCCCACTGCATATCTGTGTTAATGATATGGGCCCATAATTCAGTTTTTCAGATTTAAGAGCAAATTTTGCTAATCTAGACTATTTTGTGTATCTTTCTTCATGTATATGGATGTTAAGCACTACTGCAAGCATGGATACTGTCAAAAGTGCCTGGAGGGTATATTTCTTTGTTTATTTGTTTTCTGTCCATGTAACGATCAGTTTTCGGACATTGTCATAGATTTTAGCTTACATATTCAAAGTTCTAGGTAAGATACATAAGTGCACATATTGATATAAATAGTGAAGGTCAGAAATTATCATGTTTTGTTCAAAAAAGAAACTTGTGCTATATACACTGGTTTACAAAGAGACATTACAACCTGAAATACATACATTGATACATTGATATAGTGTGTGATATAGTGTGTGAAGATAAGAAATTATTGTCCACAGCCTGGGCCACTGGAAGTTAGGGATAGGACTCTAAATGGAAGTGCTTGTTTCTAAAAACTTGATGATACTGAGTGTGATTAAATTTGTGAAGTGCAGCGTCTCATATATTGCACGATATTAAAAATTTAAAAATTAATTAACTTATTTATTTATTTCATACACTGCAAAATACAGTCTCAAGTACAACCTGAAGAAATAACCTTCTTTCCAACTCACAGGAGATGACATATTAAACAAGAAAGCATTGAGGAAATCAACAAAGTACCTGCCCCTAAAAATTCCAAAGCAGTAAAGGTCAATACATAGGAAAATTCTAACCCTAAATAGCCCAGATTTGTCATGTCCCAAACCTCCCAAAAATGAAACTTATTGATTTCAAGATCTGAAGAATCTCACAAAGTGTTTCTCACACAAAAATAAGACAGCCCCTTTTCTAGCAATGTTTAAGCCAGACAAACAGTTGGTTTTAGTGAGATGCATGCCAGCATGGTATTGAAGCAGTTCTTCCACATAAAAATGAGAATGACTCAGAACAACTAACAGCTAGTTTACACTGACAAGAAAAATGCTATCTGCATCCACAGTGTGTCTACAAGTCCCTTATCCACATTAACAGGTCTTATACACATCCACATCCACTACCATTTAAATATTGTAAACCATTTAAACTTATAATTTATGTTCTTGCATTCTCCTGCTGTTTACTGAGTAGGCGGACTACAGGCTGGTCATCTCAGAGCCCCTCTGACAGTAGTTTGCGGCTATTTCATCAGTTACATTGGGTCACAGTGCAGAGGCAGAATTTCAGTCCAATGTTATGTATACCGACATGCCACTGGCATAGAAATTAAGAATATGAACCTGTGCATGTGCAGCATATGTGTAGGCCCAGTTGTCTTTACCACACCATTACTCATCACTGTGACTTCAAAGCAACCATGGGAGCATATACTGTATTTACTCAAATCTAAGCCACACCTGAAAAATGAGACTCGAAATCAAGGGAAAAAAATGTTCCCAAATCTAAGCCGCACCTGTAATTTGAGACTGGAAATTCAAGGGTAAAGAAAAGTTTTAGACCGCACCTCCAAATCAAAGAAAAGTTGGTCCACTGTAGCATGAGACACAAATTAGGTCAAAAGGATGAAGATACAGTTACAGTAGTTTGGTTCAAGTCGTAAGCTTAACAGTTAAGATTTACCAAGTAGCCATTGCTATGTGTCAGGCGCTCCGTCTGTATTTATACGGGTACCCTTCCTTTTTCACGTGCTTTGTCTGGTTTGAATCGATTGCTTATTTTGCATTGATCTGATAAAGTGCCGTTCTCTTTGTTATAAGTGTTTACGTCACTCTAAGCTGAAAATGCATTATTGTACTGTGCCATGCATTGTTTGTCGCATTCTGATAATGAGTCTTTATGACCTGTAGTTGCTTGCGGCATGGCTCGCTTTTGTGCGCGCTACCGCCACTTACAATAAAAAAAGAGAGGAATGTTCTCATAAGCGAAACAAAAGCAATAGACTGCTATTTGTTGTTACTTACACTGCTGCTTTCTTTGACAATGATCAACAAGAACCAAATGATAGACTGCGTATGACAGATGTTCTGAATGAGAGTTTAGCGAACATTTTTCTCCGTTTGAAAATCTTTGCAGACGCCTCTTTAGTACATTACATTCTACACAGAAATTAGAGACATTTTAGATTTAAAAATCTAGTCAGTTGCCATGCTACATTTCTGACTGTATCACTATTCAGCATAAGAATAATACGTATATAAACATGACATGATACGTATATTCTTCCGCGTTTGCTGTTGTCTCACTCTAGTTTCGTAGTTGATTAGGCAGACAGGATTTAAATGAGATAGTAGCAAACACGAAAGAACACATGGCATAATTTTTACATTCTTCTACCTTTTCTTTTAATTTATTTGCTAACGCAGAGGTTTTTGAGCCAGTATTTATCTTTGCACCTGCAAAGCATCCCTGTGTAGCGCTACATATATTCGATGGCAGAAATTAGTTGTGGCGGCACCTACCAACATTTTTCAGAAGTTCTGCTTACTTTGCACTCGATTCTAAGCCGCAGGCGGTTTTTTGGATTACAAAAACCGGAAAAAAAGTGCGGCTTAGATTCGAGTAAATACGGTACACATATATTGGGCATGACCCTCCTTTGGCTCTATACGATACTGGGTTGGTGCATAAAATCATAGCATTTTTCCATAAAGTTAATAAACACAACAGATACACATAACATAGACATAGTCATCAATTATATATTCTCCATCACTATTTACAATAGTCTGCCAATGCTGGGGTAACTTTTTGATTCTGCAACTGTAGAAATAAAGTTATGAGGCAAAGAACTTGTCGATCCATGTTCAGAGCACTTTTTCATCCTGAAAGGAAGTTCCTTAAGGATGTTTGATAGTAAGCGAAAAAGTTGAAAATCTGAGGGTGCAAGATAAGGTGAATAAGGTGGTTTCAGAGTAACTTCCCAAACCAGCTCCTGTATAGTGTTTTTGTCAGTCTAGCAGAATGTGGGCGGGCATTATCATGGAGTAACATCACTTCACTCAGTCTTCCTGGATGTTGTCCTTGGACTGCTTCTGCAACACACCACAGATGTTGACAATAAATGTCAGCAGCAACGGTTACACCTAGAGAAAGAAGAAGCAATTCATAGTACACCACACCGTGACTGTACCACTAGATGCATAACATTATCTTTTGTGGATGCATACAGGTCTTTGTATGGGGAGTTGCTGCTTTGTCTGGGCTCATCCATTCCTTTCTTTTCCTTATGTTAGTATAAAGACAACACCTCTCATCACTCGTAATGATGCAGGATAGGAAAGGTCAGTGATGTTCACAAGCCAATTCATGACAAGCAAGCAAGGATGCACATAAGGCCAGCTGGTAATTTTTGTGGTTTTGGCTTTAAGCATGCAGTACCAACACACTCAATTTTTAACCTTCCCCACTGCATGCAGATGTTTGCATGATGGTGCCAGTTCTCGAGTACACTGATGTTAAGTCATTGTGGGTTAAATCATTTAAATGATCTTCATCGAACCCCAAACATCATCCTACATGTGTAGGGTCACTAATGTCAAAATGATTCTCCTTAAAATGAGAAAATCATGTTCTTGTCATGCTCTGTCCAATGGTTATCCCCATAGAAGGTACACACATTTCTGGCTGCCTCCAATGCTGTCAACCCTCTACTGAACTCAAACAAATAAATATGTAAGAAATGTTCTTATTTCTTGACCTAAAACTCCATTTTCTAGTGTCCACAGGTCCACTCATAACCTCCAAATGACAAAATACAATATGTAAACTTAAATAGCAACAATAAACTACAAAATGAAATGAATGAAATGATTGTATGGTGTTGATGGCCAGGAGTCCCCACCTGGGGAAGTTCGGCTGCAAAGTTGCAAGTCTTTTCAGTTTATGCCACACCAGGTGACTTGCGTGTTGATGCTGATGAAATGATGGTGAGGACAACAGAATACCCAGTCCCCGAGTGAAGAACTGAACACAGGCACACTGCATAGCAGTCAGACGTGCTAACCACTCAGCTAAGGAGGCAGACTACTGCACCATAAATAAAAAATGATAATCAATAAAAACCCATAGCAACTGGAATATCAACATGCAAAACAAAAACGCTATAAATTTATGCACCAACCTAATATCTACATACATGCTCCACAAGCCGCTAAACAGAGATGGAAAAGAGCACTTTCTACCAACATTGTCACTTTCCTGTCCAACACCATTTATGAGCTGAGTGAGAGAAAAATATCTATATGCCTTTCTATGTAACATAATCTTGATTCTCTCTTTCTGATGAACCCTACATAAGATATATCATGGTGGGAAAAAAATGATTTCATAGTCTTCCTCAGATAAAGTTTCTCTACATTTTGTGAGAAACTGCATCACTTTTAATGGTCCTGCTGCACTATTGTTTCCATTTTATGAATAATATTTTGACAGCTGAAACAGTCATCCTCTTCAGATGCTCGACATTGTGCCATTTTGTGTGTTCACAGCCTAATCTCCAACCAAATTGTGAACTACTTACAGTCTTACCCTGTTATTTATTGGTGAGTTTTACTCCAGACACCCATTATGTCCTTTGATGCTCTTTTGTTTATCAAAGCCCACATTGATATTCCACAATGTGCACATGCTCTCAGTAATTCCCAGCTCTGGTGGATGTGATGGCCAGGGAGATCTTATTAAATTGAGTGTCCAGCCCCAAGTCGTGTTTAAATTGAAGCTTCCATCCCTGTTTATTAGGCTTCTGATTTCTGTGTTTCGATACACTCCTTAATTATATTGTTCCAGAAACTCCGTGTTTCCACCACAATAACGGTCTGATTGTATTTCATTTCAAGGTAGTTCTTGGTGACAGCTGATTTGCTTTGTTGTTTTAGTCAAGTGCGCTGCTGATGCTCTTTGCATCTCTCCTCAACAATTCTAATGGTCTGCCCCCACTTAAGACATGCCACATTCACATGGAATGTGGTACACACCCAGTCTGTACAGTCCTAGATCATCTTCAGCATGGCAAAGAAATCTTTTTATCGTTATTGACACAATTGAAACATACAGGATGCCATTTTTCCTTAGGAATCTACTGATTTTTTCAGATACTAGTCCAGCATGATGTAGAAATGTGATTCTTAGCTACTCTGTCTTAGTGTCAATCAATATCAAAATACAGTACAGGAAATAGAAACAAAAACTCAGCTGAGTAACCACTGTTGATCAATCACACAGACAAAACATGACAGATTATGTCACCTTTCTTCAAAAGGTTCCCATTTCAGTTCCCCAAGCTTCTCCGTTACGCTTGCATATTGGCTACACCAACTTATTATGTGTCTCTGAATTTGCACAGTGTCTATTGTCACCTTCACATTCGCTTCCTTCTACTGTCTGCATTTATGTATAAATAAACCAACCTGTGTTTCAAATAACTGTATTTTCCTGGATCCATGCTGATTATTTGACAGAAGTTTCTTTTCTTCCAGGAACATTATAATGTTTGAGCTTAGATTATTCTCTATGATCCTGCAACAGATGGAAGACAGAGATATTGGTCTGTAATTCAGTATATCTGTTGTTTTAGTCTTTTTGTAAACAAGAGGGACTTGTACTCTTTCCCAATCATGCTTAATAATGTGCTGCACACAAGATTCTTGATAGAAATGAGCTATGGATAAGGCTAATTCCACAGTGTATTCAAGGTAAAATCTAACAGTAATTCCATCAAAGCATAGATCCTTATTCACTATGAATAATCTTAACTGTTTGCAATAATGGGTGGAAGGGAAGCAGAGAGGAGGGGAAGAAGGGCTATATCAGTATCTCTCATTTTTGGGAGTATTGCAATGGTCATACATTCATACTACAGTATCATCATGTGTAAATGTGGACTTTGATATTCATCTGTCTACATATGGACCCCCCCCCCCCCCCCATTTGAACCATAGAACTTCCCGTTGGTGGGGAGGCTTGTGCGCCTCAGCAATATAGATAGCTGTACCATAGCTGCAACCACAATGAGTGACGGGGTTATCTGTTGTGACAGGGTTATCCATTGAGAAGCCAGACAAATGTGTGGTTCCTAAAGAGGGGCACAGCAGCCATTTCAGTAGTTGCAGCGTCAATAGTTTGGATGACCGACTGATTTGGCCTTGTAACAACACCAAAAACAGCTTTACTGTACTGTTAAAGCGAACGATTGAAAGCAACGGGAAACCATAATCGTAATTTTTCCTGAGGACATGCAGCTGTGCTGTACAGTTCGATGATGATGGCATCCTCTTGGGTAAAATATTCTGGAGGCAAAATAGTCCCTCATTCAGGTCTCCAGGTGGGGACTATTCAGGAGGATGTTGTTATCAGGAGAAACAAAACTGGCACTCTACAGATCGGAGCATGGAATGCCAGATCCCTTAATCGGCCAAATGAGTTAGAAAATTTAAAAAAGAAAATAAATAAGTTGAAGTTAAATACAGTGGGAGTTAGTGAAGTTTGACGGCAGGAGGAGCAGGACTTGGGGTCAGATGAATATAGGATTGTAAATACAAAATCAAATGGGATAATGCAGGAATAGGTTTAAAAATGAATAAAAAAAATAGGAATGCAGATAAGCTACTGTGAACAGCATAGTGAATGCATTAGGAAAAGGAAGAGAAGGAAAAATAGTAAGTGAATTTGGTCTGAAGGAAAAGAATGAAAGAGGGAGCCACCTGGTAGAATTTTGCAAGGAGTATAATTTAAATTGTAGCTAATACCTGGCATCTGGTTTAAGAATCATGAAAAAAGGCTGTATACATGGAAGAGACCTGGAGACACTGGAAGGTTTCAGTTTGATTATATAATGGTAAAATGGAGATTTCAGAACCAGATTTTAAATTGTAAGACGTTTCCAGAGGCAGATGTGGATTCTGGCCACAATTTACTGGTTATGAACTGTAGACTAAACTGAAGAAACTGCAAAAGGTAGGAATTTAAGGAGATGGGACTTGGACAAACTGAAAGAACCAGAGATTGTAGAGAGTTTCAGAGGAAGCATTAGAAAAATGATTGACAAGGACAGGGGAAAGGAATACAGAAGAAGAAAAGTAGGTCGCTTCAGCAGGGGAGGTTCAAATTGGTAAAAAGATGAGGGCTAGTAGAAATACATGGGTAACACAAGAGATACTGAATTTAATTAATGAGAGTAACTACAGTAAATGAAGCAGGTGAAAGGGACTACAAATATAAAAAAAAATGAGATTGACAAAGTGCAAAATGGCTAAGCAGGAATGGCTGTAGGACAAATTTAAGGATTTAGAAGCATGTTTCATTAGGGGAAAGACAGATGCCAACTACAGAAAAATTAAGAAGACCTTTGGAGAAAAGAGAACCACCTATAAAAATATCAGGAGCTCAGATGGAATATCAATTTTAAGCAAAGAAGGAAAAGCAGAATGGTGGAAGGAGTATATAGAAGGTTTATGCAAGGGAGATGTACTTGAGGGCAATATTATGGAAATGGAAGAGGATGTAGATGAAGATGAGATGGTATATATGATACTAATTGAAGAATTTGACAGAGTACTGAAAGACCTAAGCCAAAACAAGGCCTCGGGAGTAGATAACATTCTGTTAGAATTACTGATAGCCTTGAGAGAGCCAGCCAAGACAGAATGGTTACATCTGCTGAGCAAGATGTATCAGACAGGTGAAATACCGCCAAGCTTCAAGAAGAATACAGTAATTCCAATTCCAAATAAATCAGGAGCTGTCAGGTGTGAAAATTATTGAACTTCAGATTAATAAGTCATGGTTGCAAAATACAAACACAAATTCTTTGCAGAAGAATGGAAAAACTGGTAGACACCAACCTCAGAAAAGGTCCGTTTGGATTCCAGAGAAATGTAGGAACATGCAAGGTGATACTCACACTATAGCTTCTCACAGGAGATAGATTAAGAAAACTCAAACCTACACATACAGCATATTTAGACATTGAGAAAGCTTTTGACAATGTTGACTGGTATACTCTTTTTCAAATTCTGAAGGCGGCAGGGGTAAAATACAGGGAGGGAAAGGCTATTTACAATTCGTACAGAAACTAGATGGCAGTTACACATGAAAGTTGATGGGCCTATCCCCGATGTTATTCAATCTGTACACTGAGCAAGCACTAAAGGGAACAAAAATAATTTGAAGAAGGTCTTAAAGTTCAGGGAGAAGAAATAAAAACCCTGAGGTTTGTCGATGACATTGTTAATTCTGTCAGATATAGCAAAAGACTTAGAAGAGCAGTTGAACAGAATGGAGAGTGTCTTGAAAGGAGTATATCAGATGAACATCAACTAAAGCAACGAGGATAATGGAATGCAGTCAAATTAAATCAGGTGATGCTGAGTGAATCAGATTAGAAAATGAGACACTTAAAGTAGCAGATGAGCTTTGCTATTAGGCCAGCAAAATAACTGATGATGGTAGAAGTATAGAGGATATGAAATGACGACTGGCAATGGCAAGAAAAGCATTTCTGAGGAAGAGAAGTTTGTTAACATTGAGTAGTAATTTAAGCATTAGGAAGTCTTTTATGAAAGTATTTGTATTGGTGTATCCATGTATGGAAGTGATATATCGGTGATAAACAGTTTAGACAAGAAGAGAATAGAAATTTGAAATGTGGTGCTATATAAGACTGCTGAACATTAGATGTGTAGATAAAGTAACTAATGAGGTACTGAATAGAATTTGGGAGAAAATAAATTTGTAGCACAACCGGACTAGAAGAAGGGATTGGTTGTTAGGACACATTCTGAGGCATCAAGGGATCACCAATTTAGTACTAGAGGGAAGTGTGGGGGGTAAAAGTCATAGAGGGAGACCAAGAGATGATACAGTTCACAAGGATGTAGGTTGCAGTAGTTACTTGGAGACATAGACGCTTGCACAGGATAGAGTAGCATGAAGAACTGTATCAAACCAGTCTGGACTGAAGACCACAACAACAACAACAACAACTACTTCTACATATGGTGCCTGACAGTCAACACCTTATTTGATTTTCCACTTGCAACAACATGTTGTTCATCACAACCACAGTGACCATCCAAGTCCTGGTAATTATTATTGCCATTAGAGGCAACCTGTAATACCACTGTTTCAGACGATATCTGACAATTTACACCAATTCAGTTCATGTCTTTTTGCTTCAGGAACAATATTCAATGTCTCATGAACTGTACTGAGTTCTGAGACTTAGTGAGCTATGAGGATCTTTAACCTACAGATGAAAAGAAACTACAGATGACAACAAAGAAACCAAGTGCCATAACAAGATACTTGGCCACCAACTTATCTGCCTCTTAAGGGAGCCATGATGCCTTAAGCAGATAATAACATATAGCTTACAAAAGTCGAATGTAGGTAAAGAATTGAGTGTCTAGCAGCAGGTGTGCCTACTGAGTGATATTGTTGTCAGAGTCAGTTGTGAGTAGAGTGGTTGTTGTAATGGCATAGTGGGAGAAGGTGTACTGAAATGTTGTAACAGCACAATATTTCCCTATTGTCACAGGGTTGACCCTAAGCCACAAGAATTATACCAAATGATGACACAGTGTTTTTACCAAAAAGTGATTATAAAGTTACAGAGTGCCGATAGTACACGAATGTGTTGCCATCCACTCACTGACCAATGCAGTGCAGTGTGGATCATGTGTGCAGATCACTAGATTAGATCTGGATAGATGTGTGTGAGAAAGGAATGGCTCTCCCTCATTGCATTTGATGATAATATATCATATGATTTAGTGAAAATTTCCATGACCTTCATTACTGCAAAACTATTCCTTGAATGTACTACCACTGAGTAGACAAATTCTGATCTAAAAGGCTCCCACAGCAACTAAAACTGGTCAGTTCTTGGCACGCACTGCCCTCACCCCCAACCCCTCTTAAACAAAGGTATGTTTGGAAATGCCTGGGCAGTGCCATGGGGAGTGGAATGGAAGCATGAGCAAAGACCGAGTCCCTTTGACTGCTGGCTGCAGGAAGGGAGGGTGTTCCATAGTGTCCACTGGGTCATCGGTGTGATTGTGCAGGAGTCATAGGCAGCCACCAGGGGTACCACCCATGGCTCCATACTATCACCAGAAAGTGGTGGAGGAGGTGGCAACAGATGCAGTCTGCACTCAAGGACTGAGTTGGTTGTGGTGGCAGCACTTGATCATCTTCTGTGTTTGGGCTGACTATATGTGCTGTCCGAGGGGTCCATCACTAAATACTTCCATAGGAGTGGTCCCACACAGCCACACCAGGCACATTAACCTAAAAGAGAAGGTAGTGTGCCTCTGTTAGGGGTGAGTCAGAAGGAGTAGCTTGGCAAGGCAAGGCTACAATTGTTAATTGACATGGCTTGATAAGTGCTGCTTAAAAGTTCAAACAAAATGTTCTGTTTCACCATTCAGGAAAGATGGAACTGAAGGCTGCAGGTACATTTTACTCTATTGGCCTCACAGAAATCTTTGAAGGAGACCAGTGTGCAAGGCAGCCATTCAATGGCCAAAACCTGAGCCAAGGCAGTGACGGTGGTATCACTTTTGGTGCATGCCATGCATATAACATATGATTACTCTGAATAAGCGTCCACAATGAGCAACCACATCAATCTCAAAAATGGCTCCACAAAATATAGGTGGATGTGGTCCAAAGGGAGAAGGGTGTGGAAGGTCAGTGGAGGAGTGAGGGGGGAAGGTAGACCAAGGGGGGGGGGGGGGTAAAAGATTGTGGTGGGAGAGTGGGGGGAAAGGGGGGGGGGGTGCCACCTGATGACTTGGACCATTCGTTTGATGTTGCCGTTGGTCGCCACCCAGTAAATATGTCAGCGAGCTAACACTTTTTGTGGGTCACTCCCAAAGTCCCCGCTGCAGCAAACTCAACATAGAATGGCACCATTCTGCCAGGATGACCACCCCAATGTGCATCCATTTCAGTACCCAAAAGAGTGATATCATTGACAACCAAGAGCCTGTGAGAAACACATTTTCAGGAACTGAACTGATTGCCAACCAGTGGATGAGGTAAGTTGGCCTCTATGGGTCACACAGCGGAGGATATGCCACAAGGTGGGGCCCAGTGCATGGCTGTGGCAACATACATTTTCCCATTGCTGCCATTCATGTTGCCACAGCCATGCACTGGGCCCCACCTTGTGGCATATCCTCCGCTGTGTGACCCATAGTGGCCAACTTACCTCATCCACTGGTTGGCAATCAGTTGCTGCAACATGAATGGCAGCAATGGGAAAATGTATGTTGCCATTTGAATTGACGGGGAAGCAGAGGATCTCCTGCTGGTTGAAATTAAGTTCCAGCCCAGTGGGTAGATGGGAAAAAGCATCAGCATTGGAATTATGCACCACAGGCTTATATACCAGATAGTATAATCGTATGCACTAAGGAACAATATCCAGGGCTGGAGGTGTTGGGTTGTCTCCTCCAGGAGGCAGGAATGTGGTCCGAGCAATGCCATCAATGGGCTATGATTCATAATCATATGTGTCCCAAAAAGGTAGACATGGAATTTTTTAACAACCATCACCACTGCCTCTTTTTCGATTTAGGATAGTTTGCTGTGGAGGGGCCAATGTCTCTGACATATCTGCTATACGCTATACCCAATGCTCTGCCCCAAGACAACTCTGATGCCATAGCTGGCTGCGATGATTGATACCACCAACAGGCGACCAAGAGAGAATGACATGAGGAAAGACGCAAATTTCAACATGGTTTTCAATTGGGTAAAAGCCTGGTCACAGGTAGGGGTCCAGTTGTACGTCACAATACTTTTACACAATGGGCTGAGGATTTGTGTAATGTGGGCTGCACACAGTAATAAATGGGAATAGTAGTTGATTTTGCCCTAAAACACTTGAAATTCAGTTATATTTGACAGGTGGGGCAAGTAGTCCACTGTGGCAGCATTCTGATCAGTGGGCCTAATTGCCTCTTTAGTGCGCCAATAACCCAAGTACACCACCTCCAACCGAAAAATTCCTGCTTCTTCTATAAACGAGAACAAAAGCCTTTGTCCAGCAGGTTTGTAAAAATGATGCAGAGATTTTGAAAATGCTCCTGGCAGGAGAGTTCCATGACAAGAGGTCATCCAAGTAGTTCATGCAAGCCAGAATATGCTGTCTAAGATGTTGCAGAATCCTTTGGAAAATTGTGTGGACCAAGGAAATGCCATGTGGAAGTCACTTGTACTTGTACAATCAAAAAGGTATATTAATGACAACAATATCCTCTGAGGCCTGGAGTAATGTAGTTTGTGCACTTGGAGTTTGTCCAGCTGAAACTGAGCGACTTTTTCAAAAAGTCTGTCTGAAGCACCTGCTGTTGCATTGGCTGCTGCTGTTGCTTCAGTAGGCAAATCATGCTACCAAAGAACTTCCTTTTTCCTCGTCATCAATGTTGTATCCACTAGTAGCACGATATCACCACACATGTCAAAACCCAGTAGAGAAACAAGTGATGCCATAAGGTGGAAGGGCCACCTTCAAAAAGAGAACACAATTTTCAGAATTTACAGAGTGATTTTTACCACTGTGTACAAACTCTAGGGATTGATCAATGAGAGGATATGGACCAAAAAGGGTCTAATGAACTTATGTCTGGAAATGAATGGTTTCCATTCTAGAGACCATTTATTCAATAAAAATTTGTTACAGAGACTACTGTCTAATACACACTGTACCATGCATCCATAGTTACAGTATGTGTTGAAATGCGTTCCATGTGCCTCAACACATGCATGCAGGCACAGTAGCATGTTCTGTCTCACACATTCCCATCAACCAGGCTGCATCTGAGCAGTGTCAAAGACAGCACGAATATGTGAAAGGAAGACTGGTCCCAAAATACAGTCGCCAGTTATCCCAGCTCACACATTCCAGCTGTACTGATGCTGATGATTTGCTGTCACCATATGGGGGTTGTGCATACTACCCCCCAGATGACTGTATGAAAGTTGAAGATACCAATCTGCATAAAGGTAGCCTCATCTGTGAATAGGATGGATGACACATTTATCAGAATCATAGTTGCCTGGTGAAGAGATCAGTGACAAAACTGCTCCCACTTTGGAAAGTCTGTTGCTAGTAAGCCCTGCACATGCAGTAAGCTATAAGGGTAGAAACAATTGTCATGGAGAATGTTCCACACAACCGCCTGGCTTACCCTGTACTGGCGGGCCAACTGCCTGTTACCTTCCACAGTGTTAATCACATTTTCCTTCAAGTCTGCTGTCCGAACAGTTCAGGTATGTCCTTCATGATTTCATGCTTCCTGAAATGACCTTGTCTCAGACAAACATCGAAACATTGTTACAAACATTGAATGCTGTGGTTGTTGTTGAAGGGGATAGGTCTCTTGACACAACCTTGCTGCCCACCATCCATCAGCCTTCCCATAAGTAAACACCACATTGGCCAGCTCGATTCAAATAAGGAACCATTGTGTACAATGCTGTATCACATCCACTACAAGATGAATCAGCAAGAGAACTGAATTGGACACAACATTACCCATTACCATGGCAGGGGAGGGTGCTAAGGTATGACGTTTGAGGAACGGTACCATCCTCTAGGAGGAAACAGGGCACACAGTTACAGTGGCTTCATTGTACAGTGCAGTATGTGTAACAAAGTGTGATTGAATAAATGGTCTCTACCATGGAAACCATGCATTTCTGGACGTAAGTTCATTAGAAATTTTTGTTCCGTAACCTCTCATCAATCAATCCCTAGAGTTTGTACACAGTGGAAAAAATCTCCCTGTATAAATGGTTTCAAATTATACATTGCAGTAATGCTAAGAATTATATATTTTGCATTAATGCTGAGAACTATCAATAATATTTTCAGTACTTTTTGAGATTTTGTGTGAATGTAGCAAGCAACAGCAATTCAGATATAATTGTGAATTACTGGTTTATTAAAATTCACCACCAAGTGTTGCAATGAACGTGTTAAAAACACCAACAAGTTATTGTCAAAGCAATGAAATACAATTTATTTCATTCATTGGTGGCCTCAGTTGCCTGAGACTGCAGTCATTTGTATGTGAGTTGGGTTCATGTAGTGTGTATGTGTGTGTCTGTTGTCTAATTTTGGCAAAGACCCTACTGGCCAAAAGTTATACATGACAGCATTTTTACTGTACCTCTCTGTGACTCAGCATCTTTGCTATATGGTTTCATAGTATTGTTATTTCATTTCAATAAATACATGACCTTACTTAAATTGTTTCATTTCAATTTACATTAATTTAAGGAAAGATTCGGTTGGATTAATGCTTTCTCGACCAACTGACTGACTGACTGACTGACGGAAAGATAAAAGTATTCTGTGTTAAAATGTAAATGATGATGCTAATGTCTGATGTTGGCATGCTTGTGGGGTTTACTGTATTCAATGGTGAGAGCCGTTCTGTTAAATTTGGGATAACTGATGTAGAACAGTGAGGGCTTACTCAATTAGTTGTTAATTAGGACTGTACAGGTTATGAAAGGGTCCTTTTGTGGTAGTTGCCAGCAGATTGTAAATAAGCAAGATATCTTCTGAATCAAAGCAAGTGGATAAGAGTGAAGTATCTGGAAAAAAAATGGATTGGAAGAAGTGCAGGGAGAAAGAC
Organism: Schistocerca nitens; assembly: GCF_023898315.1. NCBI lineage: Eukaryota > Metazoa > Arthropoda > Insecta > Orthoptera > Acrididae > Schistocerca > Schistocerca nitens. The sequence goes on from NC_064618.1 coordinate 548,222,076, forward strand.
AGGATTCAAGAGTCAGTAGCTGTGGGGTATCAGCTTACAGCTCTTTAGGTCATTCAGCTGGATATACTAAGACACCAGTAAAACCAGCAAGAGATAAACTGTGGATAGGTGAGGAGATACTGCAGTCAATATTGGAAAGGTTCATTGTGAAGTTAGTCCCAGAGAAAAAAGAATGCTGGAAGAAATTTTGACAGGAGTATGACAAAGTAGATTCTGGGAAGGTGTAGGGAACCAGCAACTTTTTTATTGGTATATCAACTGCCAATTGGTACGTTCCGAACTCGATGACACTTTACTTCTTGTTTTGGGTTTCAGTTCTCTGTCATCTTTCTTTTCTGTAGACAAAGAAAGTTATGGAAATTATTAAGCACATTAAGAAGTGATGGTCCAAGTATTTCAGTCAGGATAAGCTTAGTAAGACTTGTATGTATAGATCTTAATAGTATGAAGTTAATGTCAATGATATACTGGTAATATCTAAGGAATCATGTTTGGTGTAATTGTTCAAAGTCAGGACAACAGAAACAGTAGCGTTACAGAGGGGCCAAACAGAGACTCCCATACACGAAGTTAGGATAGCAGTTGAGTACCTGTGAAGCATGACTGACACTATTAAAACACTGTCAAAGTTCAATTATTTATTAATCATGTTTACAGTCTTGTTCCACACTGGCCGTGTAGCTGATGCCTCATTCAGAAAGCTGCATGTTGGATTCCCACTCACAGCTGCCAAGTCAGCTCTTCCTCTGCAGGCCCCAGTGAAGAGTGAGTGACCTCGTGCCACGGTGCACTGCTGGCGCAGTTATTGTCCAGCACAAATGGCCTCATACTAGCTGTTGGAGTGTGCTCAGTCCCACTCCAAATTCTGTGTTGACCCTTGATGACCCAACTGCGAAGTGGTGTTGTTGGAAGTTGTGTGGTCAGTTAACCTCCTTTCTACTAGCCAGGTAAGTTTCAGCACCTGGGGGTGAATAAATGTTGAACAGGTACATGGACCCCACAAGACCCTGATACTGGTTTCCATGCTGAAGTTTGGTGCTGTCTGCACTCCATGATGTGGTGTTGTCGTAAGACACAGTCAGCTTCTCCATCAGCAGTGGTAGTTGGTGAAAAGTGTGAAGACCGTCATATCAGGTACCTGTGACTTGTTCGGAGAATGTTGTGGTGTATCTAGGACATAGATTAGCTACAGTATCATAATAATGGAATTGAGTGCTATTAATGTGAATGCATTGATCCCAGTGACCAACTTCTATGAGCTGGAGAGTTAAGAGTATTTAAAGAGAGCAAACATGAGGCTATGACTTGATGCTCAATTCGTAATGACCAAATTTGTCCCTTATTCTGCTATATTCATTTAACATGCTCTTAACTACTGTGTAGGCTCTCTGATATTGGTTCTTATGAAATAGGTACTGTTTCTTTCAACATCTCTTATGAGCTAATGAAAATGTGTGTTACGTTTCCATTGGTCTTCTGTGCCACGCAATTTTCTGCTGAGCTTGGCCTCTCTCTATCGGTGCTGTGTTGCAACATGCTGAGGCCTGACCTACATGTGACAAACAGCTTATCTCCTGGTTCTGTGTCTGCCTCTGATGTGACCACACTTTTCTTGTGGCAAGATGAATGAGTTTTACTAAAATTTTTTAACTTACAACCCTTTCTATTCTGTGCCATAACAGCGTCAAAAGAATTAAGGTACTTAGTATCAGCAAAGAATGCTATGTAATCTTGTAGATTTGTTTCAAGAGTCATGAAAAAGCAGAGCTGGAATGACATAAGAGGTGATGGTTGTGATAAATAGGAAACATTTAAAATGACATACAGATGAGGGGATCCTTATTTACATGAATAATATGAAGTATGGGAATACTTCATGTAATGAGATTAATGAGGTGCAAAGAAGTTAAGGAGCATGAAGGAATTTTTATATACTTATTGAGATGGATTAGGACGATTGCTAAGAGAATGTGCTGAAAAGTAATGCAACCAAAATTTTTAAGTGAAAACTCTTAGGATATTTAAACGAAATAAACATTATTAACATCTTTATCTTTATCCTCCATGTTTGCATATTTATTTCTCAACACAGTCACCCCAGCAATGAACACATTTCTCCCAACAAAAGACCAGTTTGTTGATAATGTCAACGTAGAATGTTTGAATTCATCGACAGCTCCACAACCTTCAACTCTGCTTGCACAGCTTCATCAGTATCAAAGTAATGTCCTGTAACATTTTTTTTAAGTTTGGAAAACAAATGAAAATTATTTGGGACCAAGTTGGACTGTATAGAGGATGAGTGAAGACAACAAATCCAAGGCATTAGATTGTTGCAGATGTCACACTCATGTGTGGTCTGGCACTGTCATGCTAAGGAGAGGGTACTCCATGTGTGGAGGAAGTTTTCTGTGGTTAGATACTCAATTACAGTACGCTGTTTCTCATGCACTGACACAGTTGTGTTACACACTGCCATATTACATGCTTCAATCTGGGGCCATCTAGCAGCAGAGGGTTGCAACTTGTGTCAGAGAAGTAGGAAAGTTGACCGAGTAATGTGCATGATATCTAATATCTCAACTGATACTGAAAACAGAATAAAAAAACCAGAGGCATTACTTTTCAGCAAGTCCTCACAGATGTTGAAAGTATATACCAGATGTTTCATAATGAATGTATGTGTTCTAAAATTTGTAGCATTTATTACGTTCAACTTACAAATCATAAATAATGCATAAACTGAAAGAGCAACTCAAAAAATTTAGTTAGTTAGTTGCCTATTCCAAGGATGATTTTAATAACTCTTTTATCAAAATAATTTGGAAAAAGTCAGTTTATGTGTGATAACAATATACTATCAAGAAGGTTGGTGTATCTGTGTGAATGCAGAATTAGAACAATTTTTTGAAGAACATGACATTATGACTACCATCAAAATAAGAGGACTGTGGTGGGCAGGACACATGGTCAGAATGGAGGAATATAGAATATGTAAGAAGATTTTTGATGGCAAGGCTGGAGGCAGACAACAGAAGGGACTTCACAAAAAGAGATGGGTGGACGGAATTGAAGAAGACATGAAAAAACTGGGTGTCAGAGAATGGAGACGGAAAAGCCATGGACTGGATAGAATGACAGAATATTGTGATGCAGGCCAAGGCCCTTCAAGGGCTATAGAGCTGAGGAGTAAGAGAGAGAGAGAGAGAGAGAGAGAGAGAGAGAGAGAGAGAGAGTGTGTGTGTGTGTGTGTGTGTGTGTGTGTGTGTGTGCGAGCGCGCGCGTCTCTCTCTCTTCTCTTACACACACACACACACACACACACACACACACACACACACACACACACACACTGGAGAGCCAAAGAAACTGGTGCACTTACTTAACATCATATAGGGACCCTGAGAGCATGCAGAAGTGCCATAACATGACGTGGCATAGACTCGATTTAATCTGAAGTAGTGCTGGAGGGAATTGACACCATGAATAATCCTGCAGGGCTGTCTGTAAGAGTACAAGGGGTGGAGATCTCTCCTGAACAGCATGTTGCAAGGCATCCCAGATATGCTCAATAATGTTCATGTATGAGGAGTTTGGTGGCCAGTGGACATGTTTAATTTGAGAAGAGTGTTCCTGGAGCCTCTCTGTAGCAATTCTGGACCTGTGAGGTGTCACATGGTCCTGCTGGAACTGCCCAAGTCTGTCAGGATGCACAATGCACACGAATGGATGCAGGTATCAGAAAGGGCACTTATATATGTCTCACATGTCAGAGTCATATCTAGACATATGAGGGGTACCATATCACTCCCACTGCACACCCCCACACCATTACAGAGCCTCAATCAGCTTGAACAGTCCCCTGGTGACATGCAGGGTCCATGGATCATGACATTGTCTCCATACCCACACACATCCAACTGCTCATTACAATTTCAAATGAGACTCATCTGAGCTGGTCGCTGTGGCCGAGCAGTTCTAGGCACTTCAGTCAGGAACCGCACTGCTCCTACGGTCGCAGGTTCGAATCCTGCCTTGGGCATGGATGTGTGTGATGTCCTTAGGTTAGTTAGGTTTAAGTAGTTGTAAGCCTAGGGGACTGATGACCTCAGATGTTCAGTCCCCTAGTGCTTAGAACCATTCAAACTCGTCTGACCAGACATATTTCCAGTCATCAACAGTCCAATGTCGGTGTTGACAGGCCCAGGCTAGGTGTGAAGCTTAGTGTCATGCATTCATCAAGTGTACACAAATGGGCCTTCGACTCTGAAAGGCCATATCAATGATGTTGTTGTTATGGTCTTCAGTCCTGAGACTGGTTTGATGCAGCTCTCCATGCTACTCTATCCTGTGCAAGCTTCTTCATCTCCCAGTACCAACTGCAACCTACATCCTTTTGAATCTGCTTAGTGTGCTGATCTCTTGGTCTCCCTCTTCGATTTTTACCCTCCACGCTGCCCTCCAATACTAATTTGGTGATCCCTTGATGCCTCAGAACATGTCCTACCAACCGATCCCTTCTTCTAGTCAAGTTGTGCCACAAACTTCTCTTATCCCCAATCCTATTCAATACCTCCTCATTAGTTATGTGATCTACCCATCTAATCTTCAGCATTCTTCTGTAGCACCACATTTCAAAAGCTTCTATTCTCTTCTTGTCCAAACTAGTTATCGTCCATGTTTCACTTCCATACATGGCCACACTCCATACAAATACTTTCAGAAATGACTTCCTGAGACTTAAATCTATATTTGATGTTAACAAATTTCTCTTCTTCAGAAATGCTTTCCTTGCCATTGCCAGTCTACATTTTATATCCTCTCTACTTCGACCATCATCAGTTATTTTGCTCCCCAAATAGCAAAACTCCTTTACTACTTTAAGTGTCTCATTTCCTAATCTAATTCCCTCAGCATCACCTGACTTAATTCGACTACATTCCATTATCCTCGTTTTGCTTCTGTTGATGTTCATCTTATATCCTCCTTTCAAGACACTATCCATTCCGTTCAACTGCTCTTCCAAGTCCTTTGCTGTCTCTGACAGAATTACAATGTCATAAGCGAACCTCAAAGTTTTTATTTCTTCTCCATCGATTTTAATACCTACTCCGAATTTTTCTTTTGTTCCCTTTACTGCTTGTTCAATATAAAGATTGAATAACATCGGGGATAGGCTACAACCCTGTCTTACACCTTTCCCGACCACTGCTTATCTTTCATGCCCCTCGACTCTTATAACTGCCATCTGGTTTCTGTACAAATTGTAAATAGCCTTTCGTTCCCTGTATCTTACCCCTGCCACCTTCAGAATTTGAAAGAGAGTATTCCACTCAACATTGTCAAAAGCTTTCTCTAAGTCTACAAATGCTAGAAACGTAGGTTTGCCTTTCCTTAATCTAGTTTCCAAGATAAGTCGTAGGGTCAGTATTGCCTCACGTGTTCCAACATTTCTATGGAATCCAAACTGATCTTCCTTGAGGTCGGCTTCTATCAGTTTTTCCATTCGTCTGTAAAGAATATGCGTTAGTATTTTGCGGCTGTGACTTATTAAACTGATAGTTTGGTAATTTTCATATCTGCCAACACCTGCTTTCTTTGGGATTGGAATTATTATATTCTTCTTGAAGTCTGAGGGAATTTCACCTGTCTCATACATCTTGCTCACCAGATGGTAGAGTTTTGTCAGGACTGGCTCTCCCAAGGCTGTCAGTAGTTCTAATGGAATGTTGTCTACTCCCAGGGCCTTGCTTCGACTTAGGTCTTTCAGTGCTCTGTCAAACTCTTCACGCAGTATCATATCTCCCATTTCATCTTCATCTACCTGCTCCTCCATTTCCATAATATTGTCCTCAAGAACATCGCCCCTGTATAGACCCTCTATATATTCCTTCCACCTTTCTGCTTTCCCTCCTTTGCTTAGAACTGGGTTTCCATTTGAGCTCTTGATATTCATGCAAGTGGTTCTCTTTTCCCCAAAGGTCTCTTTAATTTCCCTGTAGGCAGTATCTATCTTACCCCTCATGAGATAAGCCTCAACATCCTTACATTTGTCCTCTAGCCATCCCTGCTTAGCCAATTTGTACTTCCTGTCGATCTCATTTTTGAGACGTTTGTATTCCTTTTTGCCTGCTTCATTTACTGCATTTTTATATTTTCTCCTTTCATCAATTAAATTCAATATTTTTTCTGTTATCCAAGGATTTCTACTAGCCCTTGTCTTTTTACCTACTTGATCCTCTGCTGCCTTCACTACTTCATCCCTCCAATCTACCCATTCTTCTTCTACTGTATTTCTTTCCCCCATTCCTGTCAATTGTTCCCTTATGCTCTCCCTGAAACTCTGTGCTACCTTTGGTTCTTTCAGTTTATCCAGGTCCCATCTCCTTAAATTCTCACCTTTTTGCAGTTTCTTAACTTTTAATCTACAGTTCATAACCAATAGATTGTGGTCAGAGTCCACATCTGCCCCTGGAAATGTCTTACAATTTAAAACCTGGTTCCTAAATCTCTGTCTTACCATTATATAATCTATCTGAAACCTGTCAGTATCTCCAGGGTTCTTCCATGTATACAACCTTCTTTCATGATTCTTGAACCAAGTGTTAGCTATGATTATGTTGTGCTCTGTGCAAAATTCTACCAAGCGGCTTCCTCTTTCATTTCTTAGCCCCAATCCATATTCACCTACTACGTTTCCCTCTCTCCCTTTTCCTACTACCGAATTCCAGTCACCCATCACTATTAAATTTTCGTCTCCCTTCATTATCTGAATAATTTCTTTTATTTCATCATACATTTCTTCAATTTCTTCGTCATCCGCAGAGCTAGTTGGCATATAAACTTGTACTACTGTAGTAGGCGTGGGCTATCAATGATGTTTTGTTGAAAAGTTCACACCATAACACTTACTGATGTCCCAACATTGAAATCTGCAGCAATTTTTGGAAGGGTGGCACTTCTGTCACGTTGAATAATTCTCTTCACTCATCATTGGTCCAGTTCTTGCAGGATCTTTTTCAGGCTGCAGTGATGTCAGAGATCTGATGTTTTACCAGATTCCTGATATTCATGGTACACTCATCAAATGGTCATGGGGGAAAATCCCCACTTCATCGCTACCTCAGAGATGCTGTGTCCTGTCACTTGTGTGCCAACCATAACACCATATTCAAACTCACTTAAATCTTGATAATCTGACATTGTAGCAGCAGTAACTGATCTAACAACTGTACCACAGACTTTCTGTCTTATACAGGCGTTGCCAACCACAGCACCATATTCTGCCTGTTTACATATCTCTGTAGTTGAATACAGCATGGGCATACCAGTTTCTCTGACACTTCAGTCTCTCTCTCTCTCTCTCTCTCTCTCTCTCTCTCTCACCTCAGTGTTTCAATTTGATCGTGTTTCGAACTGATGGCTTGTAAAGTGGCTTGATAATGCTGGGCGTTGATGGTGGTTCCCCATTCCAGGAACCTGACAAGCAGTGGGCCCTTGTGGTAAAAAAGGACATCATGACCTTACCAGAAATGGTGTGTATGGCCTTTGATTTCTTTGGAGGTGGTGAAGTCGCATGTTTCCTCTGCTTGCTCTGGCGCTTGCTTTCCAGTTCAAAATGGTGACACTACATTTCGTCACCTGTGACAATATATGACAGAAAGCCATAGTCCTCCTCATGATAACATAGTAAATGACTCAAAGATAGTGCCATTCGAGTAATGTGCTATTTGGCGGTCAGTTGGTGGGAAACCAACTGTGCACAGATTTTTCAAAAGTTCAAGTGTTGATGCATTATGGTGTGGGCAGTGCACACAGACCCAGAACACTGTCTAGCCTATAATGTGTCATTGCAGTCTATGTTGCCAGTGAACTTGAACTGAACGTGAAATGTGTTATTGGTAACAGTACAATACTTTTGTTAGTAGCTAGTTTTGTAATGGAAAAAAAAAATAAAAGCATTCATATGATGCAGGCTATAGATTGAAAGTAATAAAATATGCAGAAGAACCAAAGCAGCTGAGTGTCATTTCAGCCCTCCACCAACAGAAAAAAACAATTTGTGATTGGCAGGCTAGTAAAGAAGAATTGAAAAAAATGAGAAAGACTAAATGTGCAAATAGAGGACTGAATACAAAAGAACAGAACTAGAAAATGATGAATTGAATTGGATTCAAGGACACCCTCAAAATGGGATTGGAATCAATACAAACATGATTCAAGTATACACTTGTAAGCTAGCACTACAGTGGAACTTAACAGACTTTAAAGGCAGAGATGGTTGGTGCTACAGGTTAATGAAACATCGGCTTAGCATGTGGATCAAAACCAAAATATCTCAGAACATTCCACAAGAGTATGAAGAGAAAATATTGTGTTTCCATCACTTTATTATTCAACATTGAAAGAAAATCAGTGTGGAACTAAGACAAATAGAAAATAACTCATCTAACAGTTAATTTGCTGATTAAAAGAACTGTTGCCATAAAAAGTGCTAAAAATGTAACTATATAGACAACACAACATTGAAAAATGCACTTCACTATCATGCTTTCATGTTGTACTGTCGGTACTAAACTTAATCCAATGATCATCTTCAAGGGCAAAACAATGCCAAAACCTTCTGGGAACCTGCCAGATGTTGTTCACGTGCATGACAAGGGTTGAATGGACAAGGCTGGATTTAGCAGGATTATGGATTAGCAGTGTGTGGGAGAGAATGGAAGTTGCTTTATTGAAGAAGAGTTCTCTTCTTGTGATAGATCAGTTTAATAGTCATTTGAAAAATTCGTGAAAGAGAAATTGAGACAGGGAAATACAGCGCTTACTGTCATCCTGGGAGGAATTAATTTGCAGTTACAATCTCTTCATGTCTCAATAAATAAACTATTTAAAGTGTATATGAGAGAGAGGAATGGAACAATTGGATGATGGATGAAACCCAACATGAACTCATGGCTAAGGGACCTCTAAAGTGACCTATGATCAAACAAGTGTGTCAGTGGATAAAATAGTCATGGTTTAGAGTGTGAGAAGATGTTATTGTTAAATCTTTCAACAAGTGCAGCATAAGTAAAGTTCTTGATGGCAGTGAATACAATCTTATATACGATGATGACTACAACGATGGAGATGTTGAAGAAGCAGAAGAAGAAAAAAGCTCAGATGATGATTTCCTGAGTTTTTAATAGTCAATCAGTTACATAAACTAAGAATTTTTTTCTTTTTTAGTCTGGCTTTGCAATCTAATAATAAAAACAGTAAAAATGTTATTTAAAAAAAACTGCTTAAAAATTAAGGTGCACCTTATGGCCGGTAGTGTCTTATAGACCATAAAATACAGTGTGTGTGTGTGTGTGTGTGTGCATGTGCGTGTGTGTTTGTGTGTGCGTGTACTTGTGCGTGTGTGTGTGTGTGTGTGTGTGTGTGTGTGTGTGTGTGTGTGTGTGTGTGTGTGTGTGTGTGTATTGGTGGTCACGCGCATGCGCGTGCGAACACGTGGTATTGTTTGCAGCTCTAAAGCTAAAGACTACTGTTTAAATGCCAACTTTGCAAACAAAACATTGCTACATGGTGATGAAGATGTTCTGGATTATTTCATCTTCAGTGATAAAATGACATTTCATGTAAGTGGAAACGTAAACAAGTATAATGTGAGCATCTGGGGGTCAGCAAATGCCCACAAGATGGTACAGTTGCAATGAGACTTCCCTAAATTGATGTTTTTGTGCTGTATTCCAGCAGAAAATTTATTTGCCTTTCCTTCTCATTGAAGCTACTGTAACTGGTGTTTCTTATCTTGGTGCACTAGAACTAAGGTTGTTTCCCAAACTGGATGAAACTGAACCATAGCACTTTATTTTGCAGCAGGACGGTGTACTGTCTCAGTGGCATAACCAGTATGGGAGTAGTTCAATGACACTGTACCTGACCACTGGATTGGCTGCAAGGGGTTCAATGACACAGTTTGTTTTGGATAACCTCCATGTTCAACCACAATCTGACACCATACAATTTTTATATTCAGGGGTTCATAAATGATCATGTGTGGGTGCCTCCACTACCAGCTGATCTACTTGACTTTAGAAACTGTACTGTTGCAACAAGTGTTCCAGACATACTGATTTATGTATTTAAACATGTCAGAAACACACACTATAGTTTACAAGTTATACAAAATGTTCCAAAACATGGCACTATAAGCATTACAATTACAACTAAATGCAGTGTGACCAGTGTGCAGCAACTTCGCATGTTTCCTTGGTGACATCGGTGACATTCTGTGATGAGCATGGTGTTGGGCAGAGGCTGCAGACAAGAAGATGACTACTGGTTCTTCACCATGTTCACATGCTGTGGAGTCGCATGCAAATCCCCAATTTTTCAAGCTGGTCTTCGTACTTCCAGCTCCAGAACGCAGCCTGCTGAGGGTCTTCCATATTGATCAGCTTTCTTCGTGACCTGGTGGGAGGCTTTTGGTCGGAATCATCCACCCTGCAAGATTGCTGGATCTGGAATGCCACGAATTGACTCTGAGGTTCAAATGTGGTTCAGTGAGGCTTTCAGTTGAATGGAGAAAGTTTTTCCTTGACTTGAGCCTTTGCTGACTGATACCCGTTTAATGCGTGGGTCTTGAGATACAATGCTTTAGACTTTTCCAGTCTGGATGCATATTCGCTATGGTTATCTGGAGGTGGGATGCCTGCTAGACAATAAACTTTATCAAGTGGTGTAGATAAACATCCCGTAGTGAGTCTGCAGGTTTTATTCTAGGCAATCTCCACTTGTTTAGCATGACTAGATTTTCACCAGACAGAGCAAGCATATTCTTCAGCTGAATAACAAAGAGCTACAGCAGAAGTTCTTAAGATGCGAGGATGTGTCCCCCAGGTTGTACCTGATAATTTCTGGAGAATGTTGTTGTTTCTTGAAGACACCTTCCATTTGGTGCTCAAGCAATGTATTCTGTACGTAAGTGTTCAATCAAGAGTTACTCCAAGATATTTGGGAGTGAAGCAGTGTTCTAATTGCTTATCTCCCCAGAACACCTGCAATTTCCTTGCTGCATGTCCATTTCAACTTGATGGGTTACAAATGCCGCTCACATTGAACATTTGTAAGTAAAATTGTTGGAAATGCTCTTTCACTGATGTATTATTTATAACTGTAGGTTGAATGTAGTGAAAGCTACAAAGGCTTGAAACATGTATATTAATTTTGAAACATCTTCTAAAGATCTGAATAAAACAATCAAAACTCCGGCTAGGAATATCAACAATGTAGGAAAAGACAGACTGCTACTTACTGTAGAGAAGACACATGAAACTGCAGACAGGCACAATTTAAAGACACTTACATAACACTTTTGGCCACAGCCCTCATCAGCAAAAAAGAAGCACACCACTGATACACACAAGCAAGCACGTCTCAGGCACACAATTCCCAACTCCAGCATCCAGCGCAAGTCTGTGTGCATGACATGGGCTTACTTGTGTGTATGAATGGTGTGAGTTTCTCATTTGCTGGTAAAGGCTGTGGGCCAAAGCTTTATGTAAGTGTCTTTTAATTGTGTCTTTCTGCAACTTTCTAAAGAGATGAGATAGATATGTCGAACAACGGAAAATCCAGGACAGAATGGAACAGTACTATGAAAAGGATAGTTGCCACTCACCACACAGTAAAATATTATGAGTTACACATAGACACAACAAAAAGACTCTAAGAAAGTGAGCTTTCACTCAACAAGGCCTTCATTAAAAATAGGGAACATACACACACACTCATTCACGCAAACGCAACTCACACACACATGACCACAGTCTCTGCCTGCTGAAGCCAGACTGTAAGCAGGGCAACCGGATGGTGGAGTTAAGGAGGAGGCTTGGGTGGTGAGGGGAAGGGAGAGCAGGATAGAGGTGGGGGATGGTAAAGTACAGCTTATGGTAGTGTACAGGGCCAAGTTGGAGAGACTTTAGGACAGCTAGGTGCAGTTGGGAGGTTAGACAGAGGATGGGGATAGCAGTAGAGGAGAGAAGTAAAGAGACTGAACATGCATTGGTGGAAGACAGGGATCTGTGTTGCTGGAATTGGAACAGGAAAGGGGCTAAATGAGTAAGGACAGTGACTAATGAAGGTTGAGTCCAGGAGGGTTATGGGAATATAGCTTATATTGCAGGTAGAGATCCCACCTGCACAGTTCAGAAAAGCTGGTGTTAACAGGAAAGGTCCAGATGGCACAGGCTGTGAAGCAGTCACTGAAATGAAGAACATTGTGTTGGGCAGGTACTCATTAATGGGAGTTTCTAACTGTTTCTTGGTCACTTGGTCACACTTAATTGGTGGCAATTCATATGGGCAGAAAGCTTGTTGGTTGTCAAGCCCATGTAGAATGTAGTACAGTGGTTGCAGCTGAGCTTGTAGATCACATAACTGGTTTCACAGGTAGCGCTGCCTTTGATGGGCTAGGTGAAGCTCTAACATTTTTCGGATGACAAGAGACAGTGGGGTATTGAGTTGCAAGGCTCACATGTCTCTCAAATTAGTTAACTTGTATGTTGTGTGTAGCCGATCCTCTTCTCTGGGTAATCAGCTATGTTGATCTCTCCAAAGCTTCTTCTCCAAAGACTATAGCTGGTTAGAGGAATTTATTACACTACTTCTCTATTCTTGAAATAATTTGGATACTCATAGAATACTTTTCAGTTCAATCAATTTCAATTTTCAACTTTCACAGACACTAACTTCTGCAAGCTAACTTATTCCTTAAACAATAGACTCATTTGCACATATTCAAATAGCATACATGTGTCTTGCTTTGTTCATAGCCAAGATTGAAGTAATTCCAAAAGTCTCTAGTCTCAAACGAGTCCAATACATGAATTAACACAGGTATCTATATTCAGTTGTTCATTAGTCTTTTTACAATCAACAGAGACACTAAAGAGCACAGAATACTACATAAACTTTCCTTGTTCTTCTTGACCCATACATGGAATCTCTGTGGACCATACAGCAGGTACTTGTCTGCCGCCGTTCGGATGCTGGGTTCGTCTTTTTCTTGTAACTGTTTTTAGACCTGCACATACGAATAGGCAATGCACAGTTCATTTCTCCTACTCACCTCTAAAATATTGGGTCTTCGAAATGGTGGAAGGCCTAGTGGTTCTAGAATTTACTCTGAAATTCTCAAAGCACTACATATCTCCCCCCCCCCCCCTTAAAACAAACACGCGATATTTTATACAACCATTATGTAAATTTATATCACACACTGTTCTAACAGTATACATACCATCATAGATCTTTGCACTCATTTTGAGCTAATCTTTTATTTATTCTACTCTCACTCTATTTTGACATCAAACTCGAATATTCAATGGTGACCTGGTAAGTTTTCCTAATATTTAGGATTTTTTAGAACTCTGACTCAATTTCCAATCACAAACTCCAGGTGTTCATGTCATTTGAGTACTTTATTCTTTATTCTAATTCTTTATACTGCTTCTTTATTATGCAATGGTCTTACTATGTATAAACTTTTTGTAGCCTTGAGGAACTAAGGGCAAAATAAAGGTGTTCCTATTGACACTCATAAAACATAATAATGCTAGTACAGTATAGAATTCAAACTTACCAGAATAATTTCTACAAAATGCTGTGACTTTTGTCACAATCTGCCCTTTCCCCTCTAGAAACAGTACCTATACCTCACATACAGGTTTATCCTATGAGTACCCTTTCCCCTTACATTTTGGTAGGTATGCCCGATTTTTAATTCCTATTTTCCTATGGTGCAGGTCAATCGCTTTCTTGGTGCCTCTGTCTGCACAGTATTGGTTGGCCTTTCTTAGGTCTGCCTATCTGCCCTTTTCACCCAATACATGCTGGATGCACCCCCCTTATCCTTCTTGAGTAGACCTTTTGGTTCATTGCCTAGTATACACCTTTGTGTGCACTATAATTAAATATTACCTGGTAAAATTGAAATCTACTTCACACTTCACGCTCGCTTTTATAGCCTAGAGTCTTCCATTACTCATCCACTTCTACTTTTCCAATATCTACCTCATGCCTACATACATTATTCAATATGCAGGGTGGTCCATTGATTGCGACTGGACCAAATATCTCACGAAATAAGCATCAAACGAAAAAACTACAAATAACGAAACTCGTCTTGCTTGAAGGGGGAAACCGGATGGCGCTATGGTTGGCCCTCTGGATGGCGCTGCCATAGGTCAAACAGATATCAACTACATTTTTTTAAATAGGAACCCCCATTTTTTATTACATATTCATGTAGTACGTAAATAAATATGAATGTTTTAGTTGGACCACTTTTTTCGCTTTGTTGGTAACAGGTTGGTTTTTTAAATTAAAATATGGAACATAGGTATGTTTGAACATTTTATTTCGGTTGTTCCAATGTGATACATGTACCTTTGTGAACCTATCATTTCTGAGAATGCATGCTGTTACAGCGTGATTACCTGTAAATACCACATTAATGCAATAAATGCTCAAAATGATGTCTGTCAACCTCAATGCATTTGGCAGTACGTGTAATGACATTCCTCTCAACAGCGAGTAGTTCGCCTTCCATAATGTTCGCACATGCATTGACAATGCGCTGACGCATGTTGTAAGGTATTGTCGGTGAATCACGATAAAAAATACCCTTCAACTTTCCCCACAGAAAGAAATCCGGGGACGTCAGATCCGGTGAACGTGCAGGCCATGGTATGATGCTTCGACGACCAATCCACCTGTCATGAAATATGCAATTCAATACTGCTTCAACCACATGCGAGCTATGTGCTGGACATCCATCATGTTGGAAGTACATTGCCATTCTGTCATGCAGTGAAACATCTTGTAGTAACATCGGTAGAACATTACGTAGGAAATCAGCATACATTGCACCATTTAGATTGCCATCGATAAAATGGGGGCCAATTATCCTTCCTCCCATAATGCCGCACCATACATTAACCTGCCAAGGTTGCTGATGTTCCACTTGCCGCAGCCATTGTGGATTTTCCGTTTCCCTATAGTGCATATTATGCTGGTTTACGTTACCGCTGTTGGTGAATGACGCTTCGTCGCTAAATAGAACGCGTGCAAAAAATTTGTCATCGTCCCATAATTTCTCTTGTGCCCAGTGGCAGAACTGTACACGACATTCAAAGTCATCACAATGCAATTCCTGGTGCAGAGAAATATGGTACGGGTGCAATCGATGATGTAGCATTCCCAACACCGACATTTTTGAGATTTCCGATTCTCGTGCAATTTTTCTGCTACTGATGTGTGGATTATCCACGACAGCAACTAAAACACCTATTGGGCATCATCATTTGTTGCAGGTCATGGTTGATGTTTCGCATGTGGCTGAACACTTCCTGTTTCCTTAAATAATGTAACTATCTGGCGAACGGTCCAGACACTTGGATGATGTCATCCAGGATACCGAGCAGCATACATACCACATGCCCGTTGGGTAACACATTAAAATGATATGATTTCCCATCAGATAGAAACACTGTAGATTTCTTTGATTCAGAGTGTAACCTAATTTGCCAATATCCAGCAGTCAGGTCCATCGTGCTAAAATACCTTGCTTTCTAAAATTTGGACAATAATTCATCGATGTTGATGGGTCCGTTTCGCCCCATCTCTAAATGCGTATTTGAAGTATGCACATCTAGCACTAATTGTACACCTCCTGAAGCCTCTTTTAACAACTACCAAGGGATTATTCATGATGCTAGAGCTACGTTCTATTATTTTATTGTCGATCATCTTGTCAATTTCTTCCTTAATGGCCTCTTTTAGACTTACCGGTATGGGATATGGCTTACAGAAAAATGGAGTACTATCTTTGATTTTAAATTTACATATATAATCACTAATACTACTGGAATGATCGGAAAATACTTCTCCATATTCCGTTAGAATCTTATATAAATCTAGCTTTTGTTCACTCGTTAATATTGGTGATTCATTTACTTTGCCCTGTATGTCCACTCGATGTGATGTGTAACTTACCTTTCCAATCTCTGGCGACAATTGTGCTGTCACTGTTAATCATAGACACTGATTCTCAGTTGTTTGTTTACCAACATAGCTGTCCATTGCAAATTGTACACAATATTTGTAGTCACCATTACCGAAATAAAGAAGATTCACCTCAAAATTCAATATGAAGTTAAATTATGATAGCCAATCTAGGCCAAACAACACGTCCCTATTGATATTTTCTACTACTACCAGTGTATGTCGAAATGGGATATTCCCAATATTGCAGTTCATCTGGGTCTCATGTTTTATGACTTTGCTCTTTGCTCCAATAATAACGACTAAATAAACTCCCGCTACTGGTAGTATCAGTAAGTGGTGTTTAGTTCATAATGTGCTAAAGAATGTTCTAGACATCAGTGACACCTCACTCCCAGAATCTATAAATAAGTTAACATCACAATCTTCCACTTTTCCTAGTATTATTGGTTGTTGATTAATGGTAGTTAAGCTCAGGTCTTCCAGTAACAGCCACTCTTTGGTGGGTATTTTATGTATGAAATTAACATAATTATTATAAACTAGGCCTCCTAATGTATTTCTATGACCTGGGCCCTGGCCTTGGATCCAGATCACACTACGTTTTCCTCATTACTGGTAATCACTGGTTGGTTATTAAATCAGGGTACTCTATTACTGCTTGGTACAAATTCTTGTGACATTACGGGACCTATATTCAAAGTTGGGTGCTTCTTTTGGTAATTTTCATTACCCTTATTCCGGTTACATTGGTGCACTCTAGTTAAGTTGGCCTCATGTCTCTTAAAATTACTATTTCTATTACTATTATTACTACCTCTTCTGTAATTCCAATTTTCACTCTGATGTACGTTTTCATTGTGGTCTTAGTTTAAGGCATCAAGTGCATCTACAAAAGACAATAGTTCTTCTATTGTTTTCTACCCACTACAAAGTATATCTTTCCTGGTGTAAATGGGTAAATGTCTTATTAGAATTCAAACTAACCCTTCTTCCTCCATGGGCTTATCTAAGTACCGTGCACGTGTTAAATGCCAGTCAAAATACTTTCTCATCACACCCTACATATACTGTTATAATACATAGGGTACCAAAAATCAGATATAAATTTTTCTTTGGCACTTGCTGACCAATCCTTCTCCTTAAACTTTTTCTGGAAATCTGCCCAAGATGAAAAGTTCTCGATGTTGACTGTGACCCACTCTGAAGCTTCCCCTGAAAGGTACCCTACCACAAATTCGATCTTCTTTGAATCTTCCCAGTTTTTTGGCAAGGCCTGGTTAAACCGTTTCAGAAAATGAGTAGGATGTACTTCCCCGTCTGGCTTTAACTTTGGAAACTGTCTGGATAGTCCAGAATTTGCTCCCCATTGTAAAGCTGCCATCACTTCACTAGTTAATACTATATTTGGTGAAGACACTCTATTATCTACTTTGCCTAGTTAAGTTTGAATTCCTTCCACAATTCATAACATCCTTCTTGGTATAACGAAGTTAGGAAGATAAGATTGGAGATGTGTTGTCAGAGGTTACTCTCGCGGCATATTTTCTGTCTATCATCTCTTCTACCCGTTCCTCCAGATTACTGATATTTATTATGTCTGAAGTAGCTAGTTTCTCTTTAAAATTTCTTTCCATGTTGTCTACTCCCGTGTTAACACCTGCAATTTGCGATTGGACTATGGGAATTAGTTTGTCCTGCTTTCCAACATTTTACTTTAAAGTGTGTAACCTTTGTTTTACAGCATCAAATGTAACATTACATACGCATTGAAATGATCCAAGTTTTTTGCTCAGTTCAGACTCTACACTATTACATTTATCTTCAATATCAAATTCTAGTTTCTTTGCCAAATCTTGAAATTGGTTGCACTGTGTCTGACTAAAGTCAGTGAACAGCTGATTGACATGACTACTTAAAGAGTTAGTTCGCCTGTCAAATATATCTTAAAATTTTCGACTTTAGTGGTTAAAATATCAATTTCAGTCATCAAATTTCCCAATTGGCTTAATTCCTTATTTTGTTCATCTGCTTTTGCACTTAACAATCCTAAAGTCTTATTCTGAACGTCCAATTTATTATTTACTTGAATATTCACGGTGTCTATTTCTCTACTTAAATTAGCACTCTGTGCATCTAGCTTTTCACTTAAAGTTACATTTTGTGCTTCTAGTTTTTCACTTAAATTTGCACTCTCTAACTTTAGACTTAGTTCTTTCATTAAATTTGCTACTTCAGCCCAGTCTGGCATTTCCTTATTCACTGTCATAGCCATGGTTAGTTATGCAAGTTGCTGTTCTTGATGAATAACTTTATTGATTTTAGACCTAGTAATCATCTAAAAGAAAAATCACCACTAAGTACAATAACTACACTAACAGTTTATCATTCAACAGTTCCTTCAACTTCACCAAACAATTATTATTTTTCGCTCACTCGGTGTAGAGTTCTAGCTGCATTGGTGAGTGGATGTGTAATCAGTGCCAGTGGACAGCACTGGGGCCAGTGGTGTCGAATGTTGGTTTCAGTGTCGTCGTCGGTGAACAGACACGGAGTCAGCACCGGTCAACAGCAGCTGGAGCAGTAGGCGTCAGTGGCTGGTTAACTAATGGTGCGATATACATCTTCCTGTTTCTGTCTTGAAATTCCTGCTTTCTTCGGGTCCTGTCACTTGGGTCGCCACATTCTAACGTTTTTCGGATGACAAGAGACAGTGTGGTATTGAGTAACAAGGCTCACATGTCTCTCAAATTAGTTAACTTGTATGTTGTGTGTAGCCGATCCTCTTCTCTGGGTAATCAGCTATGTTGATCTCTCCAAAGCTTCTTCTCCAAAGACTATAGCTGGTTAGAGGAATTTATTACACTACTTCTCTATTCTTGAAATAATTTGGATACTCATAGAATACTTTTCAGTTCAATCAATTTCAATTTTCAACTTTCACAGACACTAACTTCTGCAAGCTAACTTATTCCTTAAACAATAGACTCATTTGCACATATTCAAATAGCATACATGTGTCTTGCTTTGTTCATAGCCAAGATTGAAGTAATTCCAAAAGTCTCTAGTCTCAAACGAGTCCAATACATGAATTAACACAGGTATCTATATTCAGTTGTTCATTAGTCTTTTTACAATCAACAGAGACACTAAAGAGCACAGAATACTACATAAAGTTGCCTTGTTCTTCTTGACTCATACACGGAAACTCTGTGGACTGTACAGCAGGTACTTGTCTGCCGCTGTTCGGCCGCCGGGTCCACCTTTTTCTCATAACTGTTTTTAGACCTGCACATACAAATAGGCGATGTGCAGTAGGACATATTCATTTCTCCCACTCACCTCTAAAGTATCAGGTGTTCAAAATGGTGGAAGGCCTAGTAGTCCTAGAATTTACTCTGAAATTCTCGAAGCACTACAATACTTGTGACCAGACTGGAATAGGTGGTGGTGTTGGAGGAGGTAGGATGTATGGGACATGTCTTGCATCTAAGTCTAGGGATATGAGCCATGGGGCAAGAGGGTGGGAGCAGAGGTTGTGTAAGGATAGATGAAGATATTATGCAGGTTCAGTGGATGGAGGAATACCACTGTGGGAGGAATGGGTAGGATAATGCATAGATCATTTCTCATTTCACGACATCATGAGAGGTAGTCAAACCCATGTGATGAGAGTGTGATTCAGTTGTTCCAGTCCTGCTTGGTATTGAGTCACAAGGGGAATGCTCTGTTGTGGCCAGACAGTGGGACGTTGGGAGGTGATGGGTGACTGGAGAGATAAAGCACAGGAGACTTGTTTTTGTATAAGACTGGGAGAGTAATTACAGTCTGTGATGGCCTTAGTGAGACCCTCAGTATATTTCAAGAGGGTCACTCATCACCACAGATGCGACCGCCATGGGTGGCTAGTCCATATGAAAGGAACTTATTGGTATCTGGAATGGGTGGCAGCTGTTGAGAAGAAGATAGGTAGGTCTGATATGGACAGAGGTACTGATGTAGCCATCTTCAAGGTGAAGGTCAAAATTGAGAAAGGTGGCTTGTTAGGTTGAGTAAGACCAGGTGCAGCAAATGGGGGAGTAGGTGTTGAGGTTCCGAAGGAATGTGGATAGGGTGTCCTCACCCTCAATCCAGCTCACAAAGATGTCATCAGTAAATCTGAACCAAGTGAGGGGTTTGGGATTCTGGCTGGTTAGAAAGGATTCCTTTAGATGGCCCATGAATAGGTTGGCATAGAATGGTGCCATGTGGGTGCTCATAACCATGGCTCAGTACGTAATGCCTTCAAAGCAGAAGTAATTATGGGTGAGGATATAGTTAGTCATGGTGACTAGAAAGGAGTTTTTGGTTTGGAATCCATCAGGCATTGGGAAAGGTAGTGTTCAGTAGCATTAAGCCCATGGGCATTAGGAATATTAATGTAAAGGGAGGTGGCATCAATAGTGATGAGCAGGGCACCATGTGGTAAAGGGACAGGAACTCTGGAGAGTTGGTGGAGGAAATTGTTGGTATCTTTTATATAGGAGGATATGTTCCGGGTAATTGGTTGAAGGTGGTCTATGAGAGCAGAGATTCTCTCAGTGGGAGCACAGTAGCTGGCAACAATGGGGCATCCTGGGTGGTTGGGTTTACAGACTTTAGGAAGCATGTAGGACTTCGAGGAGTGGTACGGGTGAGCATAGAGATGGATTGCAGGGAAAGGTTCTCAGATAGGCCTAAGGATTTGAGAAGTGATTGGAGATGCTATGGGATTTTTGGAATGGGTTCACTGTGGCATGTTTGTAGGTGGATGTATCTGACGGACGGCAGAGTCCTTCTGCCAGATAATCCTTGCTGTTCAAAACAATTGTGGTAGAGTGTTTGTCAGCAGATAGGATTTATAAGCTGGGGATATGTTCTTAGGTGGTGGATTGCAGTTCTTTCGACAGATGTAAAGTAGTTAGCATGTTGATGGATTTGGGAAATGTTGGTGAGGCAAGATTCAAAGTTAATAAATTCTGTAAAGTTAACAGGGGGTGATTTGGGGACACTGGGGATGGATCATGGTTGGGTGGAGGACTGAACTCAGTCAGGCAGGGTTCAACATCGGTCTTTGATTGAGTCTGACTTTTAAGGCTGATGGTGAAAAAGTGCCTCCACTGTAGGAGCCAGGAGATAGAGAGTAGGTCTAAAGCTAGGCAGAAATCTCCTTCTCCAAACACCTTCAGCCAACTACCCACAACCTACCCTCCTACACAAAACATACCAACCATTTCCTCCACCAACTCTCCACAGTTCCTATTCCTTTACCACAGGTTGCCATGTTCATCACTATTGATGCCACCGCCCTTCATACCAACATCCCTATTGCCCACGGTTTACCACTAATGAACACTACCTTTCCCAATGCCCCATGTACTCCAAACCAACAACCTCCTCCCTAGTTGCGATGACCAAATATATCTGCACCCACAATATTTCTATTTTGAAGATGTTACCGACAAACAAATCTGGGACACAGCTATGGGCACATGCATAGCACCATCATTTCCCAACCTATTCATGGGCCATCTATAGGAATCCTTCCTGAACATCCAGAACCCCTAACCTGTCACCTGGTTCAGATTCATTGATGGCATCCTGATGATCTGTATCGAGGGTGAAAACACACTATCCACATATCTCTAGAATCCCAACACCTTCTCTACCATTCGCTTCACCTAGTCTTACACAACCTAACAAGCTACCTTCCTCAATGTTGGCCTCCACCTCAAAGATGACATCAGTACCTCTGTCCATATCAAACCTAACAACCACCAGCAATACCTCCACTTCGACAGCCGCCACCTCTTCCATACCAAGAAATCCATACCAAGAAATCCCTTCCATACAGCGTAGCCACTCATGGCTGTCACATACATAGTGACAAGTAGTCACTCTCAAAATATACCGAGGGTCTCTCTGAGGTCTTTACAGACCATTATTACTCTCCCAACCTTGTACAAAAACAGATCTCTCATGCCTTATCTCTGCACCTCCCAAAGTCCCACCATCTGGCCACAGAGGAGTATTCCCCATGTGACTCAGTACCAACCAGGACTGGAGCAGCTGAATTGCATTCTCCACCAGGGTTTCAAATACCTCTTTATCGTGCCTTGAAATGAAGATGTCCTACCAATTATCATTCCCACACCTGTCACACTGGTGTTCTGGCGCCCACCAAATGTACACAATATCCTCATCCATCCCTAGACAAACCCTGCTCCCAACCCCCTTGCCTCATTATCCCTGTAATAGGCCTTCATGGAAGACCTGTCCCATACATGCTCCCACAACCACCACCAGTACCACCACCAACACCACCTGTCTGGTCCAGTCTGGTTGAAAGTATCACCTATCCCATCAAAGGAAAAGCTGCCTGTGAAACCAGTCATGTGATCTACAAGCTAAGCTGCAACCACTGTGCTGCATTCTACATGGGAATGACAATCAACAAGTTGTCTATCTGCATGAATGGCCACCAACTAACTATGGCCAAGAAACAACTAGGACACCCCATTGCTGAGCATGCGGCCCAACATGATGTTCTTCATTTCAGTGATTGCTACACAGCCTGTGTCACTGGATCCTTTCCACCAACACCAACCATTCTGATGAACTGCACAAGTGGGAACTCTCTCTACAATATATTCTACTTACCCGTAACCCTCCTGGAATCAACCTTTGTTAGTCATTGGCCTTACCCATCTAGCCCCTTTCATGTTCCAATTTGAATAATACACAGCCCTGTATTCCATTAACTCACCCTCAATCTTTTCACTTCTCTCGTTTCCTGCAAACCCCCCCCCCCCCCCCTTCCACTCGTCTTAACCTCCTGACTGCAAGTAGCTGCCCTACCCTCTCTTGCTCTCTCCAGCTCATCCCTGTATGCTCCCACAAACCCACCCCTACCATGCTAACCCTCCCCCCCACCCTCCTCTCCATCTAGCCTCCTCCTTGCTCTCACCATCTGGTTGCCTCCCCCATCACACACTGCTACTCGCAGTTTGTCTTCAACAGGCAGAGACTGTGATTGTGTGTGTGTGTGTGTGTGTGTGTGTGTGTGTGTGTGTGTGTGTGTGTGTGTGTGCGCGCGCGCGCGTGTGTGTGTGTGTGTTGTACTTTTTATGAAGCGCCTGTTGGTTGAGAGCTCACTTTCTGACAGACTTTTCGTTGTGCCTATCTGTGACTCAACACCTCTGCTATATGGTAGTAGCAACTGTCCATTTCATAATATTGTTGAGACTGATATGAGTAATGGAGGTTTCTGTGAGTTGAAAGGTATCAGGAATATAAAGTATTTTAGGAGCCAATGTTTGAACAACATTGTATATTTTTACACAAAGTATCCTATTTTTATCTATATGCATATAGAGATTTATACATAAATGGTGATGAGAAAAGTATGATGCTAACAGTAAAGTGATATTCATGAATGGCACAGGAATAATGATTTAATGATCTAGTTAATTAGTGAGGTTGATAATGGATGTATTTGTGTCAGCCTTCAGAAGTAGAGGTCTGGTATCACTTAGTACATAACAAATACCAACACTTCAAATTTTGAAGCATACATCAATTGAACGAGAAAGTACTGTACCAACACTACTGACAATGTGGGTAACTATTTAACCACAGTAAATGCCCTATGGAAGAGTAAAGTGGCCATTGCTTCCAACAGACTCCACTATGTTGATCTACAGCCACCTATATATACTTGATGAAAGAAATTTCTGACTTTTGTTTCATTGAGGCAAAACAGCAACAGATGGAAATTTGTCCCAGACTGAGATTCAAACTCACATTTCCTGCTTTATTCAAGCGGTTGCTTTAATCACTTTGGCTATCTCAGTATGGCCCTGTCCAACCCAAATCTCCATATGCCACCCACTACACAGTAGTGTGGACAAG
This sequence comes from Schistocerca nitens, assembly GCF_023898315.1. Taxonomy (NCBI): domain Eukaryota; kingdom Metazoa; phylum Arthropoda; class Insecta; order Orthoptera; family Acrididae; genus Schistocerca; species Schistocerca nitens. Next base: position 548,246,061 of record NC_064618.1, read on the forward strand.
GGACACTAGTCTGTAGTGTGCAGCATATGCAGATTTGGGTTGGAGAGTGGACCTGCTCAAATAGCTGAAGCAGTTAAGGTGACTACTCACATAAAGTGGGAAATCTGGGTTTGAATACCAGTCTGGCACAAATTTTCATTTGTCACTGTTGAGTTCTCTCAGTGCCCTAATGCAGGAAAAATCAGAAATTTCCTTCTACCCGGGCTGATAAAATTAACTGAAGTGTTTTGTGTATCAATGAACAGTGGGTGAAGGGCTCTTAAATAAACCTATGAGTTCCTCTTGGATACTTGCCGGTTACCAACCACTGGAGAAAAAATATTTCACGTGGTGGGGTCTCAACCTACATTAAAAGCAACTTCAATTTACATAACTCAATCACAGACCTTAGCAGAATGTACCTTGAAGGCATATTTGAAATAGCTGGTATGGTAACGCACACATAAAAATTGTAATGATCTCAGTTTATTGAACTACAGGCCCTGATCAGTTAGTATTTATAGAAAACATTAATACTTTAATATTGTAGTTGTTCTAATATAAACACTTTAAAATTATAATTGTGGGTGCAATTGACATAGATATAAGGGCAAAGAGAAAAAAAATATGATTCATTATTCATATGGTTAATTCTCCAAGTCACTGAACTGTATGATATACCCAATAAAGGAAATGGACTGGTCTCATATAATGGATAGTAATGAAACAATTGATAAATGCTTTGCCATTTTCTGAAAGAGATTAAGCACATATTAGAAATGATATGCCCCACTGTAATCAGAAGATATTGTAGTAACATTACACATTAAGCAAGCAGAATCACACCAATAAGTGGTAAACTCTACAACTTAACTAATTCAGGATACTACTACTTATTCTCAAAGATAAGTCTCATAAAAGTGACTGGGAAAAGGAAAGTTACATAAATATGAGAAAACTTCACATACAAAAAATAAAAAACGCCAAGTGCAGTGTGAATGATGAATTTATTCCAAATAACAAAAATAAATCTAAAGCATCCTGGTATGTCATTAAAAGAAAAATTAATACTGTCAATAAAGAAAACAGTATCCCTATTGGCTGCAATATGTTCAATGAATGTTTTGTAAATAGTGCCAGCACCACCACTCCTCTCAATAATCCTACCTTAGGTTCATAAGCACTGCTCACTGCTTACTCATGCAAAAATGAGTCTACTCACTTTACGTGACACTCACAAATCGATACCCAAACTAAGCAGTTCCAAAACAGAAGACGATTTTGGGTTCAGCAATTTCATAATAAATTTTATAGCAAAGGAAATCAAAATACCACATCTCTCACTGTCTAACTGAGTGCTGGATGAAGGAATTTTCCCAGAATATCTTAAGTTTGCAGTTACATTACCTATGTGTGACAAAGACGACAAAATCCTATCAAATAACTACAGACCCATTTCAGTTTTAGCAACCATATCCAAGATAGTAGAAAATTGTATGCACAAACAGATACACAGCTATTTTGAAAGCAACACAATGTTAAATGAACAACAGTTCAGATTCGGGTCTCACCTAACAATTGTAAAAGCAACCAAAACTTACTGACTATACTACATGCTGATGACATGTCATTAATAACCACTGATGAGCATTCACAAAGTATACTAGTTAATAATTGAATAATGATACAAATGATTTGTCAATGGTATCAGTCATATCAGCTGTGCATTAACCAGACAAAAACAGAAGAAATAATTTTTAATCCAAAGGTAACTAAAAAAGAAAATAAAACAGTTAAACTACTTGCACTATTCACAGACCAAATACTCTCTTGGGAAAAATGCACTAATTATATGTGCACTACACTACCATATATACTCTTTTTAGTATATAATTTGAGGAACAGTATGAGAAATCAGTTGTTACTCCACTCAAATTTTGCTTTCTTCCATTCCCGCCTGTACTATGGAACAATTCCCCAGGAGCAAAATGTCCTTTCTGATGGCAGAAGAAGACAATCAGGTGTTTAGTAGGATTACAATCCTGAGTGTTCTGTAGAAACCACTTTAAATGATTTGGCGTAATGACAGCACCTATCCTGTGTATATATGTAACTGTTTAATAAATGCTCAAGAAAATCTCAAAAAATTCAACATGAGATGTGATGTGCATGTACACAATATCAGAAATAGTCGCTTAATGGATTTTCCTTCCTCAAGTCTTGCCACAGTCCATAATAACTACAAATACTGGAGCATAAAAATTTTCAGTAATTTACCATATTCACCTCGTACATTACCACTACATAAATATACAAGCATATTGCAAATTCAGCTTAAATACAATGTCTATTCAAATGAAGCATTCCTAGAAACTAATAATTGTATTGTAAATAGTCTTCATGGGTTTGCCGCCAGATCTGGTGGCAGACCCGTAAAGACTATTTACAACATATCCACCAGGAAAGCTTGTAGAGTCACATAATAATAATATGTTTTTCTTAAGTGATAAAGAAAATCATTTAGTTCTTAAATAACCTAGTAATTTCCTGTGTACAAGGTCTCTTCAAAACATTCCAGAACATTCATAATTTCACACCAATGGTGCGTTGGGAGGGAAAGCTGGTTGGCTTCCACGCACATGCCTGTGTTTCATTTGTAACTGCTGGAAGTTTCATTGTCGTATGTCTGTTAGTTATTGCTGACTGCTGTATTGAGTAGAACATTGTGTCGTACAGTTTGCGAATTTCGAGATGGCAGAGTTAGAGAAGCAATGCATCTGCATTACTCTTCGCGTGAAACTCAAGGAAACCTTTACAGAGACACACCAAATGATGCACGGAGCTCATGTGATGAGTGTTTAAGCCATACCTGATGTAACAAATGGCTCACATAGTTTAAAATGGCCAGACAGAACTTAAAGACGATCCTCGTTCAGGATGCTCTTCAACATCTATCGACGATGCTCATGTCAGGAACATCAATGAAATTGCACATTTCAATCGAAGACTGACTGTCTGAGATATTGTGGAAGAATGTATCATTTCAGTTGTATCATGCCATGAAAGCCTGACACAGCATTTCAGAATGCATTGTGTTACCACCAAGATTGTCCCACGGCTCATGAGTCACAACCAGAAAGACCTTTGCCTCGCAATCTGTGAAGAGCTTTTGGATCATGCGGTTGAGAATGAGATGTTCCTTAAGAGACTCATAACTGGTGGTGAGACGTGGATCTACAGTTATGATATTGAGGCAAAGGTTCACTCTTCACAATGGGATGGGAAAAGTTCTCCAAGACCAAAAACAGCTCATCAGGTCAGGTCAAATGTCAAAGCCATGCTGATAGTTTTCTTTGACTTTAAAGGATTAGTTCATCATGAATTCATGCCACAGGGACAAACTGTTAATCGATGTTACTATCGGGACATGTTACGACATCTGCAAGAAGGTGCGAGAAGGAAATGGCCTGAAAATGGGTGAGACAATTCATAGCTCTTGCATCCACGTTGGTGTATGACCATTGCACAAAAAATGAAATCACTGTGCTGTCACATCCTCTGTACTCTCTTTTCAAAGTTGAAAACCACATTGAAATAACAAAGATTTGCAATGATAGACAACATAAAAGAAAAATCGCAGATGCGATCTTGCAAGGGGCGCACCAAGACTACTTCCAGAAGTGGATTCAGTGTTGGGAACATTGTATCAACTGTGGAGGAGAGTATTTTGTAGGAGAACATGAACAATAAGTAAAAGGTAAGCACAGAAAAATTTTGTGGACAAAGTTTGAGAATTTTTTGAACAGACCTTGTATGTAATTACTTAACTCCATTGCAAACTTTGATGAAACCAATTATATGAAGAAATACAGAAAGGCATATAAAACATTTTATTCTATTCTGTAGCAACAGCTGATGTTTTATCATGCAGAACTACCATCAATCAGACCAAGTACTGTTTATGTCATACTCACAGTACCCAACTTTTTTAATTCTATCACTGAATGTTCAATACAATCAGGATATGTTAATGTTTCCTAATTTTAATTTGCTAAAGCAAGCCAGTTTTTTGTTGGTGCCATCTTCATATCTTCGTGTGAACAAAATGAAAAAAAAAAAAAAAATTGTGGGTTTCCAAGGAATCAGTCAATCTACTTATATAAAGAAATATATAAAATTCACAATTATATTCTGTGCACTGCTATTACTTAGCCAAACCTCTGGCTAAGAATAATTACATTCTAGCATATCTTTAATGAACTGACCAACAATTATAATATCTTATTTTGACTCACCTTCTTCCAGTCTACTGTGAATGTCTTCACGTTGCTCTTTCCTCTCATTGAACCTCAGCAGAACCAGAATTGTACGTGATACTGCAAGCCTGCTAACTAGTGGCCTCTATTTGAAGCAGAAATAAATTATCAAACACTTGTGTAACTAACTGAATATCTAAACATTAAGTAAATACTGAGTTATGACAAGGTTTATTTAAAATTATACCCCTCTTATAAGGCAAAAATATACATGGTGGAGAAAGAATTTGCTTTAGTTTATAAGTGTATGTAAGGTTGTTCAATCTGCTCTTATTTTTCTTAGAGAGGCTGTAAAAATCAAATATGCATTTGACTGTCTAGGTTGTATATATTGCTACAAGTAATGTATGTTTGGCTGACATCAGTTAAGTGTTAATGCAGTCTTAAAATTTAAGGAAATAATATGCAGTAGGGGAAGATTTTTTAAAATTTTTATATAATGGAAAAGCTATGGTATAGAATGACAGTGGTTATTTTTTAATATCTGCATAACTAATGCAACTTACATTCGTCTGAACATGCTTACTGTCTTCAGGCTTGGTCTCCCTCTACAATTTTTAGCACCCCCAAAATAGCAAGGACATGAAAATGGGTTGCACACTTGGATGCCATCCCCCCCCCCCCCCCCAAATCCCCCATGGAATGGGTCCACCCTCAAGAAAACCTCCCAGAATGGAAGACCTGAAATTTTGCCATACAGCTCATAGCAGTTTTACAAAATTGGTTTTCCTTTCAGTTGATAGTAACAATATGTGTGATTTTGGTAAAATTCAAACTATGGCAAGTCTATCACTTCACTTCACCAAATGTCCCAGTTTTGTAAATTTCTGCGGCACTTTGGAACACTTAATAAACTGGATAGCTGATCAAATGGTTTTGGGCCATCACATGCACTTCTGTCAGAAAGAAACTAGGTTATCTTCATTTGATCAACAAAAATGTTGATTATTTTCATCGTTATTGTGAAAAACTCTCCAAAATGCTGAATCAGTTCTTAAGGACCTTCATGTCGTCATGTAAGTCCACCCTTTACCTTTTCAATTCTAACACACACATGACTTGTACAAATACTTTTAAGAGCCCAATGCAGACTCTAGAAGATAGACAGAAACTATCCCAAGAACGTCTGTTAACAAAGGGTCAAGAAATGGCTTTAAATGATGACCTCAGGAACATACTAAAACCGCCAACATATTACTCCCATAGGGATTGTCAGGACAAGATTAGATTAATTACAACATGCACAGAGGCATTTAAACAATCATGTTTCCTGAGCTCCACACATGAATGAAATGGGAGAAATCCCCAATAATGACATGTCCTCTGCCCTGCATTTCACAACAGTTCATTGAGTACAAGTGTAGATGTAGGATGAAAGCTGTTTATTTGCCCTTGCATGAATATATGGCAGATGTTATGTGACTGATCCATTTCTTCTGTTCAGTGACAAAGCTCAGTAGATCAGCATTTACTGTGATATGAGGTTCTTAAAAAGAGACCTCTGAGTTATTTTAGTATAGTACCATACAACATTTCTGACACTGTACAAATACATTCACTCTGGAAGGAACAACTGAAGTCAATTAGAACTCTATCTAAAATATTACTCCACTGGTCTGGGCTGCAGCATGGGTCAAATGGCACTGTTCAGCATCTGGCAAAACTTTTCAGTTATTTAATTAGCCTGTGGGTGGTATGCGGTAGTTCCTATCTATTGAAAAACCAAAAATCTTTGCCAAGGCTTGGAACCTACTAGACTGAAATCATTCTCTTTGACCTCTTATTATATGTTTTAGGGTTCAAAATCTTGTCATGTTAAATAAATCAGTACGTAAATAAAATCTGATAAGACAGAAAATAAAACATTCTGTTGCTTCAAAGTTTTGCATACTCACAATTTCTGTTCAGCTGGCATGTGTGCACCAGAAGATCATTAACATTGCAATCAAGGAGTGTAGTTGCTGCAAAATCTTAAAAAAGCTACATGTTTGGAAATTGTTCCAGTTTCTTCACATGATGTGAAGCTTCTCTACCTGAACTTAAAGCAAGAATTTATACCACCATTGAGCACATTACACCTGCAACGCTACACCAAGTTTCGGATGAAATTGATGGGATATGTGCAGGATAACCAATGGCAGCCCCATACAGCATCTTTAGTTTAAAAAAACTTGACGTTTCCCTACAAAATAACACTAAACCCAGCTCTATATCTTCTTTCAATAAATTTATATGAATTTTTAAAATTATAAAGTCCTTTTTGAAACATCCTGTATAAGGAGCAAATCAAACAGTTTAAAAGGGCATGACAGCAGTAGTAATATGATAGGTAAAAGAAAACAGAGATAACCCAGGCAGCACCTTGTAAGGGCCTAAAGCCACAACAACATGAGGAGGGAATGCTGTCACATGAGGTGTAACTGCCACAGGGGGAGGCTACCCCCCCTCCCCCCCCCCCCCAAAAAAAAAAAAAAAAAAAAAAAAAAAAAAAAAAAAAAAAAAAACCACTCCTAACACTGGAAGTGGAGGCGTGTTATAGTTTAGTGTAAAATCTGCTCTCCCTCAGGAAATGCAACACTTTGTTAGTGGTTGTCTTGTCACCTGCAAGCATCTGTGGTAGTGAGTAGGCAAGCTGAGAATTCGCAGATCAGCCAGTACAGTGCACTCAACAAGAACATTTGCTGTCGTCAGTAGATAACAGAAGCTGCAGTGAGAAGGATCTTCCCAAGACAGAAGGAACTCTGGGATGAGTTTTGTGTGGCCTATGTGTAGTCAACACAATACAAGATGTATGCCACACGTTAGTGGACCCTTTAATCACTCTTAACTTGTTTTGGGTCATAGTAGCTTGCCATTCCAATTCCAAGAACTTCAAAATATTGCTTCAAAGTTGTAATTGTAAATCAGTGTCTGCTATCCCGACATCCAGTTGATCTCCTGTAGTTGTGTTTTTAGCTAGATGGTCAGTGAGTTCATTTCCTGGAATGCCTATGTGGTTCGGTGTCCACATGAAGGTCACTGTTTTACCTGTGCTGTAGAGTTCAATCAGCAAGTCCTGGATGTTGGCAACCAAAAGATTTTTGGAATAGCACAGGATTATGCCTTTAAAGCAATTCACACAATCGCCACAGATCAGAAAGTTCATCTTGATGGCCTCGGTTTTGACATACTGCAAACTGTGAGATATGGCAACCAACACTGCAGTGTATACATTGCGAGCACTTGGGGTGCAGAAAGTGCTTCTCATATCCCCTTGCACATACAAAAGTGCAACCAACCCTATCACTGACTTTCAGTCTGTCCATGTAGATGAATACTGAATTAGAGTAATCGTGGAGGATTCAAAAACAAAAAAGGTGTCGGAGAGGGGTAGGATCGATATCCCAGCGACATGAGTGAGTGGACATCTGACAGACTGTGACTGTGTAGCTTGCTGGAGGCTGCTGTCATCTAACCCGAAGTTGTGGGACAATGGCTTCTGCCAGGAGACTGTCAACTGGGCTCATACGAAGGCCCCCATTGCCAACTGCATGCCAATGTGGTGAACAGGCCCCAGTAAGCTCAATATAGACAGTGCTACCAACCCGTAGGCAACACATCCATAGTCCATGCAGAATAAATCAGTGCTCTGTATAGTCTCAGAAGAACTGTGTGGTCCACACCCCATAAGGAGTGAATAAGAAAAGGGAGAGCATTCAGCTTCTTCATGCAAGTTGCCTTGAGCTGGCTGACATGCAGCAGCCAAGTTAGCTTGTTGTCAAATAAAATACCTAAGAATTTAAAAGTTTGAATGACTTCAAGTAACTGGTCACCAAGATAAATTTCTGTGTGCAAGCGCACAGTCTGTAGGTGACAAAAATGCATAACTCATGATTTTGCAGGAGAAAGCTAACAGCTGTAATTCAGGGCCCAGTCAAGGACTCTCCAGACAGCCTCCTGAAGTTAGCACTCAGTGGTGTGCAGTGATGAAGAAGCATAATACCAGCAAAGGTCATCCACGTACAGTGACAGAGAGAGACTGTGGAACCCACTACACTTACAATACCACAGATGTTGATAGCAAACAGTATTTCCCTCAGAACAGATCCACGAGGGAACCTAAGTTTCCTGTACATATTGGTTGCTGAGAGTCTAACCTATTAGGACCTGAAAAAGTCACAGAGATGTGAAATTCTGCATAAAAATGCATAAACTGCCCCATAAACCCCACTTATGCAGTTCAGATAGTATGTGATGTCACCAGGAGACATGTTATGCCTCCTGTAGGCAGAATACAGCACTCAGATGTTGCCGATGCACAAAAGCATTGCACACAGCAGATTACAAACAAACCAGGTGATCTGTGGTGAACTGGAAAACCCGAAAGCCACTTTGGAATCATGGTATATGCCCTCCACCTTCAAGCCACCAACAAAGAAGACAGCAGTTGATCATTCATTTGAAAAGCCGGTGGGGGGGGGAATATTCCCTCCCACCAAATGTGATTAAAAAGCATGAGGATATGTTTCACACTGTCAGCACAAAGATGTCTGACCATATGGTTGTGGATTCTGTTGGGTCCAGGGGCTGTTACTCTTTTCTCTGCCAAAGTACTGTGAAGCTTCCATTCACTAAAATGGACATTATATGTGTGTGGAAAAATAGCAGATGGCACTCAAGATCAGTGCAGATGTTATCATTCATAAAGATGCAAGGAACCACCATGATTGGTGGATGGCCACAAATATGATGGAGTTTAGTCCACACTTGGGACGATTGTTTGTAGGATTGCATAGTTGAGACAAATTGCTCCCAACACTCAATGCTTCTTTTTCTTTGTTAAAAACTGTGCTTTTACCTGGAGTCTCTTGAATGCTATTAAATTATCCATAGAGGGATTGTGTTTGTGTTGCTGAAGTGCCTACAGCAGTCGCTAATAGCTTTGGCTATATCTTCAGACCACCATGGCACCAGCAGTCATTGGGATGAGCCGGAGGAGTAGGGTATCACTGCTGCTGCAGCATGAGTAATAATATCAATAGTATCCTGTAAAGGAGAAAGCCTGCCAATCAGCTTCCTGAAGTGACCAACGTGGAGCGTGTTCCATATATCTGTGAGTGGAGAGGAAGAGAACGATAAGAAAATGGTCACTGCCACAAACATCGCCATGGATGCACCACTGAATCACGAGTAAGATGCTTGGGCTGCCAACTGTGAGATCAATGTTGACTAGGCAGACATCCAATTCTGAAAGGAGTCCAGCACTTGGCCTCTGTAAGACATAGTGTCACTGCCCCACAGAGGATTATGGTCATTTAAGTCCATTAGTTAGAGGAAGGGTGGAGGCAGCTGTTCCACTAACTCTAAAAGCTCATGATAATGGAAACGTCCTTCTGGAGGTATGTAAACACTACATATTGTCATTCAAACTGACAAGTACACACTAACAGCCATGGCCTCTAGCGCAGCGGTAAGGGGCACCTGCTCGCTGAAAATATCAGAACATATGAGGGTACAGATCCCACCGGATGCTCTCTTGATATTAATGTGACCGGTACAGTAGTGTCTGTAGTTTTTCAGAGCAGGGAGGTGTGTTGCCATAAACAATATTTCCTGAAGCACTATGTCAATTATGGAGTAAGTAACCATTAAATGATGGAACTCGATAAAATGGAAATAGGAGCCATTAGAGTTCCATTGAAAAAGCAATGGTGTTGGGTCTGAGAAAGTGACAAATGGAAAATATGGTTGTGACTACTTTGCTACCAGGTCATGGTCCAGCTGATTGTGTGATCCAATGTCCATGCGCATAGGCTAGACTGATGCAGGGCAGGGGAGCGGAACATCTGAAGCCTTAGAAAGGAGTTCATCTTTCTGCTTATCCTTCTGAGATTTCGATTTTTGTGAAGATTTCCCTATTTTATCTTCCAGGAGTGAAGAGAACCTTTCTTTTCTTCAGCCCACAGCCTGTGGCTGCTGGTCCTTGTGTTGATAGGGGGGCACCTTGACAGGTGTCCTCATTCCTGACACCATAGGGTGACTAGGCGTCACTGTCCACAGCAATGGTGTGGGGTGTGGAAACCACCAGTGCTACAGTCAGTGGTACCTAAAGATCACCACCACCAATAAAATCCCATACTCTTTTTCTAGTTTATTCCATTTGACCATCTGACATACATCAAAGATCACAATCCCAGCTATAACAGGTCAACTATTATGCAGAAATGTCCATTCCTTGTATCAACTCACATTCACTGTGTCAGTGGAGGAACATATATCATCTAGTTCTTGTTATTTTATTTATTTCTAAAATAGGACTTTCCCTTGCCATAACCACTCATCTCTGTGTCCTACCAGCACTTCCTCATTCTTGTAGTTATCAAAAACAGGAGTAAAATATTGATCATATTGTTACATCCACATCACCTTCTTTCCTAGACTCCCCATTTTGTGGTTACTTTCCCAATCTATCTGAAAGTGAATTTGAAATTCAGTTGTCATGCCAAACTTGGCACTAGACTGAACTATTAAATTAGTCTTTATACATCATCCAGAATTTAATTTTCCTTTCTATCTGTACAACTGACATCCCATTTTAAGACACTTTGGTACTTCAGTTAACTCAGTAGACTGCGCCAATTTACTAAAGAGCACTTTACAAACACTGCATAAAACCTGATGAGGCTTGGAAACGATTTTAACTGTTTTCTACCTTTTGCTTTTAAATAACAGATTACCATGCCTACATGCTTCATGCTTTCAATCTCAATTGAGTGTCTATAACATAACCTAAGAATTGTGCCTTCATCTTTACATATATCAGTCCAAAAAGTGTATAAATAAATTAAGAGAATACTATATACTTCACAGTGGGATCTGGCATTTTTGTAAAATTCTGAAATAATGTAACAAGTATCAGAATAATGCATCATGTAATACTGGAAGGACTAGGGTAGATGGTAGCTATGGATTTCTACAGACAACTACCCAGATAAAAGAGAAATTTCACTTAACTATGGTCATGAAGGAATTGATGTCACAAACTGAAAATTATTTTCAACTGAGAAAAACTGATATGTACATCATAGCAAAAAATTTAAAATATTATTTGGAGCAGTAATTAAACCAGAATGCATTCTCAGTGGTAATGGGCTACAGGCAAAATAAAAAATGTAGATAAATTTTCTAGATGAGCAAGGCATGCTTCAGATACAGATATCATATTAGCTGTGAGTGTTGAATCCTGTGGAATCAGTAATAAGAGAATAAAGCCATCAATTTCCAACAGTTGTGGAGAGGAGCATAAAATATGCTCTAACAAACTACAAGACTTTGAAGAGGTTATTAATAGCCTTGTGCATGATAGCACAGAATTTTCTCCTTTTCAGGTGTTATTTGGAGAAGACCCCAACACCATTTTTAAATCATATACATATATCCTACTAAAATTAACCCTTAACCCAAAACATAGGTCTCTCAGACCCCTCGTTTATTTCAAATGTCGAGTGTGGCAGCACAGCAAAACAGTGCAGCTTCACTTTCCCAGTACCTTCGCCGCAATACTTACTACATGTAAAGCAGCAGTCAACAATCAGTTTTACTTCATCAGTGAAGACATACAGAGTATTGTTTAGAGGAGTGCGCGAAGTTGTGTGTCTGAGATACCACATGTTTCATATTACGTACAAGAATTTGCTAGGTCTAATAGACCACATGTTTCTAATTACAACATATTCTGCTTTCAGTGGCTGTAATTTTATAGCGTCTTCTTCTATGCGCAAATTTGTCATATTTCAGGTATAACATGGATCAACTTTCTAAGAATAGTAACATATCTGCAGCTACTCCAGATTTGGTAACTGGGGTCTAAGCGCAGTTATGGGATTTAGACGAAGAGGAAAATGGGATTGATAACGACACATTTGACGATTCTGATGATGATCCAGATTTCGTGATAGGTGATAGTCAACATGAAACCAAGAGTGATACTAGTGAAGAAAATGTTTTATTGTAAGAAGAGCCTGGAGCAGTCTATACTACACATAATACCTCTCAGCAAGTCCAGTACTTTTATGGTAAAAATAATTTCTAATGGGAAATTCTGAGCCTGTTACAACGAGAAGAACACCAGAGCACAACATTCTGAAAGGAGGAATGCCTGGCCTAACAGCCAAAAGTCGAAGTTTAGGACAAAGTCCTACTAAATCTCAAATATGGGAGAATTTATTTGATGATGACATGATAGATGAAATAGTTCCACATACAAACGTGAAAATGAATACAATAAGGGCAAAGTTGCAGGATACAATTAATCCGTCCAATTACAGAGATACTGACAACATTGAAATCTAAGCTTTCATAGGCCTTCTAATGACATCAGTATTCAAATCGTCTCATGAAGATACGTTGTCTCTTTTTGGAAAGGATCTGACCAGTCATCTTATATTTGTGGTGACAATGTCGGCAAAGCTCTGTGAAATACTTCTAAGCAGCCTGAGACTTGATAATGCGACTACCAGAGATGAAAGAAAAAAGTCAGATCATGCAGCTGCAGTATCAAACATTTTTGAGAAATTCATTTTCAGGTCTCAGCAATTGTACCATGTAAAAGGCAATGTTACAGTGGATGAAACGTTAGTACCATTCAGGGGAAAATGCCCTTTCCGTATTTACATTCCTAGCAAACCAGCCAAATATGGCATAAAAATTATGTGCCTGGCAGACTCTGGAAACGCTTACCTCTTCAATGCCTACATATATTCAGGGAAAGATGATGGATGTGGCTGACAGAAGAAGAGGAAAAGCTTGCCAAACCAACTCAGGCTGTTTTACATCTGTACAAACCAATAGAAGCAAATAACAGAAACATTACCGCTGACAACTGGTTTACATCTATAGAACTCATTCATGAGCTAAGAAAGAGAGGACTAACATATGTAAAAGGAGTCAGAAAGAACAAATGCAGAATTCCCTTAGAGTTTTTGGCTGATAAAAGTAGGCCACTTGGGTTAGCATTATATGTATTCTCTGAGAATGCAGCACTGGTTTCATCTGTTCCTAAGAAAAACAAGGCAGTAATTCTTGTGTCTTCAATTCATCATTCCACTGAAAATGATACCACAAAAATAAGTCAGAAATTATTTGTTTCTACAATGCAACAAAATCTGAAGCAATTTGCTCGACATGAAATATGCCAATTATTCGTCAATCAGACGTACAAGGTGCTGGCCAACGGCAGCCTTTTACACATTTGTAAACATCAATTGCATGAACAGTTTTGTTCTGTATTTGTGCTACAGAGGAAGCCCCATGTTAACTTGTCTTAAATTCACCAAAATTCTGGCCATGGAGCTGATAGGGCCACATCTAAGAAGATGCGTGGAAATTCAAAATTTATCTAGAAATATCAAGGAAAAGTTCTGGGAGACACTCAGCAATCAAGCAAAGATATACCAAGTGATAGAAAACAAAAACATGTATGAAGTGCCCTGCATCCAAGAATAGGAAAACGGTGTATAAGTGCATCAAATGCAGTAACCCAGTTTGCCTGGAATGCAGCAGAAACGTGTGTTGACTGTGCAAAAGAGATGTGATTTAATATTTCAGTTCAATTGATTATTCTCTTTTTTTTACATTTCCTGCAATATTTTATTTATATTTGAGAATATTTAATATTTATATTAAATTTATTTTATTTCTATTAAATATTTATTTATATTTTTATATTTATATTAAATATTTATTTATATTAAACTTATTTATAACATGAATTAAATGACTATTTACTTGATTTCTGTCAACTTAAGTGAAGTACTGTGATATAAAATATTAGGTGGTCTGAGAGACCGCATGTTTCTAGTTACGCACATTTCAGAGATATTTCGGGTTAAGGATTAATGCTATTGCCTGAGAGTTAATTAAGGCAGCCATGGGAGCTATGAAGAAATGGGCACAGAAAAGAAAAAAAGAGATATGGTCATGTAGATGTTATTTAACCTCATTTAAACTCTTCTGTAGGGAGAGTTAATTTGGAGATGGAACAGCTACTTGGGTCGGGTGTGGGGTCACATATTGGTTTCGTTCCTGTTGATTCTCTCAGCAGGTGGGATTATACTAGACATGGCCTACACCTCAACAGCTCAACAGGAAAGGGAAGGGTAAACTGTCTGGGCTAATAGCATGAAATGTAAGGGTGCAGAGGGGGGGGGGGGGGGGGGGGGGGCGGCACTGCCATGAGTGGAATGGTAATATACCAGTGGTCATAGGTGTTGGAGCAGCACCTTTTTCAGAATAGGTACAACAGAATGAAGTCGAGTTCTGAGAGAAGTAAAGATTGAAACAAACAGTTTGAGAAAGAAATCAAACAGCATTATCCTGGCACATTGGATCAGTGAACACAGCTGTTGGTTAAAAAAAATTACAGCAATCAGCAGAAAGTTTATTTCCACCCTATTTCATCTCGGTTAATGTGAAATGCTAACTATCTTTAGTGCATCAAAATATTCGAGGGCTTCGAAATAAAATTAATGAACTACGTATGTGCATTGATGAATTAGAGTCATTGAACCCAGTTGATATAATCTGCCTCTCTGAACATCATGTGACCACTGGTATAGATATGTTAAACCTTACAGAATTTAAGTTAGTCTCTTACTTCTGTAGACAAAATATGGAGAAAGGAGGAGTTGCCACATTTGTTAAAAACAGTTTTAAATTTAAGAATTATGACATTAATAAATTTTGCTTAGAGCAGCATTTAGAAGCACGGGCAAAAGAGCTAGAATTTCATAATAGGTCCTTTATAATAGTAGCCATATACAGAGCAGCTTCAGGAAATTTCAACCTGTTTATAAAAGGTCTTGAAGATTAATTATCTCATCTAAAATTAAAAAACAAGGAACTAGTGGTCGATGGTGATTTTAATATAGATGTCCTGAAAAACACTGTCAGTGAACAGTTACTGAAATCAGTTACAGTGTCATTCAATTTAATTTCTACTGTAAATTTCCCAACTAGGGTATACAAATGTTCTAAGACTGCCATTGATAATATCTTTATAGACTATTCTAGGCAACTAAGCCAAATTACGAAACCAGCAGTAAATGGGCTATCTGACCATGACACGCAACACCTAACATTAAATTTTGAAAATTGTCAGAGTAAAAAATCTATCAGAACTTAGTACAGAAGGCCAATGAAACAGTCAAAAACTGAGAAATTTAGGAGATTGCTCAAAGAAATTAATTGGATGGATGTTTACAGCATCCAAAACACAAATGGAAAATACAAAACATTCATTAATAAAAGTTAGCACCATATATGAAAATTGTTTTCCCCTGAAGGTAAATCAAATTAAGCAGAAGTCTAATAAGAAACCATGGATCACACAAGGGATAAAGGTATCATGTGAGACAAAAAGGAAACTCTATCTGACATGTAGGGACACCTTTGATACTAGCATTATAGCTCATTACAAAAATTACTGCAAAATATTGAAGGAGGTTATCCAGAAATCTTAACACCTGCATTATGAGAAGAAGATAAATACATCCAGCAATAAAATAAAAACAATATGAGATATAGTTAAGCCATAGACAGGTAGGACCAGAAATGAGGAGGAACAAATAGCTCTAAAAATAAGTGAAATCCTAGTAACAAATGCATGTTGTGTTGCAAACCATTTAAACAAGAATTTTGTCACTGTTACTGATAGCATGGGGTTGTCAGGTTCAGTAAATATTTCAATGGAATATCTGAGACCAAAGCACACAAGCAATCTCAGTGAAATGGCATTGACACTTACTTCTTGCTTCACTCAACACATTTTCACATGTTATTTTCCATATCTTCCTATACCACATGGATCTTTTGTACCTCATCCTACCAAACAGCACCTCCCACCAACCTTATCTCTTATTCCAGTGTACACATACCATCCTCATCTAATTTGGTCACATCTGCTGTCCCCTTTCTTCATACATATCTACCCAAGACCTGCATCCCACACTATTGTCTTTCTATTTTTCTCTTTGATGTCATTTTGTTTCCACATCAATTTCAGTTTGTTTTCACCTTCCACTAATGGCCCTTGTCCCTCAGGTTTCACCTTGTTCCCTATACTTCATATGTTTCACCCTTTTTGTGATTTTTTCCCACATATTTTTAAGTAGTTTGCATACTTTTTCACACATATACTTATGTAACTTACATACTTCTATGCATTTTTATTTTCCACCATGAATCCTTGCTACTTCCATCTGTGACAATACAGAAAGGTTTCCTTACCCCTAGCTAGAGCCCAGTCCCACATATTTTCCCTGCGTTGTTACCTGGCTGATGGAAACTCCACCATGGCCTTACCTCCAAATTACCTATCTGCAGCTGCGTCCTGTTTCCACAATGACCTCCATCTGTTCAGATTCTACCAGTCCTTATCTATCACCAACCTAGTCTTGCAAAACCATGTAAATCAGGCCCAAAATCTCATTGCAGTATCTTCTCTCGATCCATAAAGTTCTCCTGCTCTGTAATTCCAAATTCCTGTATCTCATCTCTCACACTGGAACTCCTGCCATCCAGAGCCTAGGGCAGCATACCCAGTGCTACCCCAAACAACTCTAACCTATTCACCTGCTACTCCCAGATTGGACTACCACCATCCACAACCTTGACAACAGCATCCAGCACAGCTAACAAACCCTGCCTTGCAGACCTACTATTTTTACCACACCCTCAGAAACTCCCTCCCACCATCACATTGAACCCAGAACCTAAACAGACCGAAAACAGTCACAAACATTTCTCCAAAAGCCGTAGTCCCAAAGACGTACCAGAACTTTCCAAAGCCAGTACCTTCTTTCCTACTCCCAAACTCAATCATGCTGCACTTGTTGAAGACATTCTCTCTTTCTTCTATTAACATTCCAGTATTACTTAAGCCCAAACCCTGTTTCACCACCATTCTTGAAATCCCTCAACATGGAAGCTAACCACTACCTAAAAACTGATCCCCACTATGGCATTAGTGTACACCCACTAAGAGAATCTATGCTCTTATAGATCCAAACTTTCAGTCTAGTACCTGTAGTCTACCCTCCTATAGAAAAGACACCAACCATTTCCTCTACCATCTCTCCCAAGTTTTCTGTTCCTTTACTACATGGTGCCCTCCTCATCACTATGGATGTTGCCTTGGTTTATGCTCACATCCCTAATACCTATGGCCTTGCTGCTATTGGGCACTACCTTTGCAATGCCCAATCGATTCCAAACCTACAACCTTCTTCCTGGTCACCAAGCCAACTATACCCTCAACACAATTACTTCACCTTTGAAGGCGTCACCTACAAATAAATCATCCATGGTACCATTGGCATCTACATGGCACCATCCTATGCCAACCTATTCATTGTCCATCAATGGGAATCCTCCCTAACCACCCAGAATCTCAAACCCTCACCTGGTTCAGATTCACTTTGTAATCTGGATTGAGGGTGAGGACATCCTATCCACATACCTCCAGGCCTTTACCACCTTCTCCTTCATTCAGTTCATCTGGTCCTCGTCAAGCCAACAAGCCACCTTCCTCAATGGTGACCTCGACCTCAAAGATGGCTGCATCAGTACCTCTGTCCATATGAAACCTACCAACCACCAACAATACCTCCACTTTGACAGCTACCACCCATTCCAAGAAGTCTCCTCCATACACCCTATCCACCTCTGCCTCTCATGTCTGTAGTTATGTGCGGTCGCTCTCCAAATATATCTCTCTAAGGTCTTCACAGTCTGAAATTACTCTCCTAAACTTGAACAGAAACAGATGTCCCATGCCTTATCTTTCCAGTCATCCACCACCTCCCAGAGTCCCACCATCAAGCCACAAAGGAGCATTCCCCTCATGACTCAGTACCATCCAGAACTGAAGCAACTGAATTACATTCTCTGCCAGTATTTCAGCTACCTCTCATCATGTCCTGAAATGAGGAACATCCAACCCATTATCCTTCCCACCCATCCCATAGTGGTATTTGAGAGCCCACCAAACCTAAGCAATATCCCTACTCCACACCCACCCCAACCATTCCCTTATGGTTCATATCCCGATAATAGACCTAGATGCAAGACCTATCATATACATCCTCCCACCACCACCTTCGCCAATTCAGTCACAAGCATCACCTACCCCATCAAAGACAGTCATGTGATCTACAAACTAAGCTGCAACCACCATGCTGCATTCCACATGGACATGACAACAAGCAAGCTGTCTATCTGAATGAAAGTCCACAGATAAACTGTGGCCAACGGAGAGCTGGTCCACCCAGCTGCTGGGCATGCTGCTCAACACAACATTCTTCTCTTCAATGACTGTTTCACAATTGGCGGCATCTGGATCCTTCCTAATAATGTCAGCTTTTCTGAAATGCAAACATGGGAACTGTTCCTGCAATATATCCTACATTTCTGTAACCTCCTGGCCTCAACCTTTGATAGTTCCTGTCCTTACCTCAACTATCCCCTTTGCTGGTCCCATTCCAGCAGTACACAGCCTTTTATTCCACAATGCACCCTCTCTGCTTTCCTCTCTCTCACAGTATAAACCCTCAGCTGCACCTAGCTGCCCTACCCTGTCCCCCACCATATCCTGCGTGCTCCCACAAGCAGCACTTTGCCACCCCCCGCCCCTATGTTGCTATCCCTTCACTGGCCTAGTCTCCTCATTACCCACACTATCCAGACTGCTTCTCCCATCATGCGAAGTTGTTCACAGTCCAGCCTCAGTGGCCAGAGACTGTGGTCATGTCTGTGTGAGTTGTGCTTGTGTGAATGTGTCTCTGTTGCCTAATTTAGAAGAAATCCTTTTTGGCCAATAGCTCACATGTTGCATTCTTTTTGTTGTGTCTGTCTACAACTCAACATCTCCTCTATATGGTAAGTAGCAGTCTATCTATTCTTTTGTTCTGGATTTTGTATAGTACCATTGTGGTTTTTAGCACAAATAGTTACATTCACATCAATTCAAGAAGAAGGGAGAAATCATAGAAGAATGATTAAACTGATTGTATAACTACACAACAGGTTATAGAGTAATCTAAAAATTGAAAGTACAGTAAAAATGACAACACATATGACAGCAGTAGGTATGCATCTTTTACTTATGCTAGTAGAGCATAGTTGTCAATAAAGCTCAAAATATAGAGATTTTTTTTAAAGCTGATTGTATATTTGCTGGGAGGCAATGAGAATATTATTTGATAAAAGATTAACTAAGTGTTGAGGAAGGAAATACTCACTCAGTATCCTCATCTTGAATGTGTTAATCAGCTACTTTGACAAGGCCATGACTTTCTAAAATCATGTCCTGAAATGTGATCCATTGTGTCTGAGGTAATGCCCACCACACCTAGAATAGCTTTTCATCATCCTCCAAACGTCCGCAATATCCTTGTCACACCCTACGCTCCATCCCTACGCTCCATCCCTACACTCCATCTGCACCCATCTCCCTACCATATGACTCCTACTCCTGTGACCATCCTCACTATTCCGTTGCGGAGTTCTTGAAAAATTAAGCTGAGTCTTGTTGTATTGTTGATTGTGTTTGCTTAAACTTATGGCTTGACTTTTCTTGGATTCATAAACATTTTCTTTCTATCTGTTTTTAGTTTTATGTTGTAACTTCATTTACTGACACGTTCCATGACCTTAGAGATTTGTTCCTCAATTTGGTTCTATGGAACTTGACATGTAAATAAATAAATAGATAAACTAATAGAGGGAAACATTCCACGTGGGAAAAATATATCTAAAAACAAAGATGATGTGACTTACCAAACGAAAGCGCTGGCACGTCGATAGACACACAAACAAACACAAACATACACACAAAATTCAAGCTTTCGCAACAAACTGTTGCCTCATCAGGAAAGAGGGAAGGAGAGGGAAAGACGAAAGGATGTGGGTTTTAAGGGAGAGGGTAAGGAGTCATTCCAATCCCGGGAGCGGAAAGACTTACCTTAGGGGGAAAAAAGGACGGGTATACACTCGCATACACACACATATCCATCCACACATATACAGACACAAGCAGATGTCTGCTTGTGTCTGTATATATGTGGATGGATATGTGTGTGTGTGCGAGTGTATACCCGTCCTTTTTTCCCCCTAAAGTAAGTCTTTCCGCTCCCGGGATTGGAATGACTCCTTACCCTCTCCCTTAAAACCCACATCCTTTCGTCTTTCCCTCTCCTTCCCTCTTTCCTGATGAGGCAACAGTTTGTTGCGAAAGCTTGAATTTTGTGTGCATGTTTGTGTGTCTATCGACGTGCCAGCACTTTCGTTTGGTAAGTCACATCATCTTTGTTTTTAGATAAATAGATAAACTGTAAGACTTGCCATATGCGCCCTCCTACCACCACTTGTTCTGGCCCTGTAACTGGCAAAACATATGCTATCAAAGGGAGAGTCACATGTGAAATGACAAGTGTCATATACCAGCTGTTATGTAAACACTGTTTGGCCTTTTACACTGGCATGTCTACCATACAGTTATCAGCCAGGATGAATGGACAGAGGCAGAGGGTGTACACATGCAACAAACAATATCCTGTTGTAGAGCGTGCTCTACAACATGACTACCATCCAGTTATTGGTCAGGTTGAATGGGCACAGGGTGTAAACAGGCAACACACAATATCCTGTTGCAGAACATGCTGAACATGCATGACAGTCATGACCTCAGTGCCTGTTTCACCACACACGCCATCTGGATTCTTACCCCAGACACCAGTTTCTCAGAACTCCCCAGGTGGGGACTAGTACTACATGTCCTTGGTTCTCGCCACACACCTGGCCTTAATTTACACTCCTGGAAATTGAAATAAGAACACCGTGAATTCATTGTCCCAGGAGGGGGAAACTTTATTGACACATTCCTGGGGTCAGATACATCACATGATCACACTGACAGAACCACAGGCACATAGACACAGGCAACAGAGCATGCACAATGTCGGCACTAGTACAGTGTATATCCACCTTTCGCAGCAATGCAGGCTGCTATTCTCCCTGGAGACGATCGTAGAGATGCTGGATGTAGTCCTGTGGAACGGCTTGCCATGCCATTTCCACCTGGCGCCTCAGTTGGACCAGCGTTCGTGCTGGACGTGCAGACCGCGTGAAACGACACTTCATCCAGTCCCAAACATGCTCAATGGGGGACAGATCCGGAGATCTTGCTGGCCAGGGTAGTTGACTTACACCTTCTAGAGCACGTTGGGTGGCACGGGATACATGCGGATGTGCATTGTCCTGTTGGAACAGCAAGTTCCCTTGCCGGTCTAGGAATGGTAGAACGATGGGTTCGATGACGGTTTGGATGTACCGTGCACTATTCAGTGTCCCCTCGACGATCACCAGTGGTGTACGGCCAGTGTAGGAGATCGCTCCCCACACCATGATGCCGGGTGTTGGCCCTGTGTGCCTCGGTCGTATGCAGTCCTGATTGTGGCGCTCACCTGCACGGCGCCAAACACGCATACGACCATCATTGGCACCAAGGCAGAAGCGACTCTCATCGCTGAAGACGACACGTCTCCATTCGTCCCTCCATTCACGCCTGTCGCGACACCACTGGAGGCGGGCTGCACGATGTTGGGGCGTGAGCGGAAGACGGCCTAACGGTGTGCGGGACCGTAGCCCAGCTTCATGGAGACGGTTGCGAATGGTCCTCGCCAATACCCCAGGAGCAACAGTGTCCCTAATTCGCTGGGAAGTGGCGGTGCGGTCCCCTACGGCGCTGCGTAGGATCCTACGGTCTTGGCGTGCATCCGTGCGTCGCTGCGGTCCGGTCCCAGGTCGACGGGCACGTGCACCTTCCGCCGACCACTGGCGACAACATCGATGTACTGTGGAGACCTCACGCCCCACGTGTTGAGCAATTCGGCGGTACGTCCACCCGGCCTCCCGCATGCCCACTATACGCCCTCGCTCAAAGTCCGTCAACTGCACATACGGTTCACGTCCACGCTGTCGCGGCATGCTACCAGTGTTAAAGACTGCGATGGAGCTCCGTATGCCACAGCAAACTGGCTGACACTGACGGCGGCGGTGCACAAATGCTGCGCAGCTAGCGCCATTCGACGGCCAACACCGCGGTTCCTGGTGTGTCCGCTGTGCCGTGCGTGTGATCATTGCTTGTACAGCCCTCTCGCAGTGTCCGGAGCAAGTATGGTGGGTCTGACACACCGGTGTCAATGTGTTCTTTTTTCCATTTCCAGGAGTGTACGTTACTTTCTTCCATCTCAGCTTTTCTTCACTGTACCTACTCCTTCTTCTACAACAGTACTCAAAGTCTTTTCTAAAGTCTAAGAAAAGCCAGTTTCATTGTGTTTTTTATCCACTGTTTCTAGTACATTTTGCAGAAAATCATAGATGGTACTGGTGGTAATTTATTTTTCCTGAAACTGTTGCATGTGTCAATGAGGATCTTGTTTCCATCTAAAAATTTCATTAATGTGTTAACCCCCAGTTACTATCATTGAGTCATTTTTTACCCTAGCATAAGCATAATCTTATTTATCTCTGGAATGATGCAGCTCTTGTGCCAAAGATTGTATGTACTCTCTTGGAAGTCAATTGTCTTCAAGTAAACAAGTTAGTGCAAGAGCATGACACTGTTTGTTGCAGAGTTATTGGATTTTGGGGTCGCTGAAGACCCCAGGATAGTACTTAAGTGCACATTATTTCTGAATATTTCATTGTGTTTTCAGTGTCGCATGTGTGATCTAACAGTGAGTAGTGAATCTATTTGCATCAATGGACATGTTATGATGGCAGAAGAGGTTATGGAATATGTAGTTAACATAGAAAATGAAACTGCAGAAGAAGCACAAAGCTAGGAACATGATTCCGATATAAGTGATTCTGAAAGTGAACACAGCGCTTACAATACAGACACAACAATTTCTGATTTGGATGTCTCAGAAGACGAAATCTCTGAAAATGATCCTGGTAGTTATTACTATGGGAAAAACAGGTTCAAATGGTCACGAAACCCACCCAGTAATTCTAGAACAAGAAAATCTAATATTATTGTTCAATTACTGGGATTAATTGGACCTGCTCGGCAATGTAAGCCTTCTACGCCATTTGAAGCATGGTCTCTGCTTATTACAGATGATATGCTGAACACTATAGTAGTTCATACAAATGCAGAATTTTATGGAGTGAGTGCAAATTATGGTGTAACTTCAACTTATATTGATCATGTGTCTCTAGAAGAAATGTGAGCATTTTTCGGATTGATTTATCTCACAGGTATTTGAAAATCTAATCAAGAGAATGCTGGCTCGCTTTTTGCTACAGAGCTAACAGGAAGACCAGTATTTAGAGCAACAATGTCCAAGGAATGGTTTCTTTTTCTTCTGTCCATTATCAGATGTGAAAACCAAGCAACAAGCAAACAGAGAAAACAAGCAGGTGCAAGTTGGCAGCTATTTCTGAATTGTTTAACAAGTTTATACCAAACTCCACAGCAAATTATAGCTGCTCACGATTTGCAACTTATGATGAAATGATAGTAGGTTTTTGTGGACGCTGTTCTTTTAGAGTGTATCTACACAGAAAAACCCAAAAATATGAGTTAAAAATTATATGTTTGTGTTATGCAAAATCCCACTATCAGCTAAATGCTTTTATTTATTCACGGAAGGCAACAACGACAAATCCATTACAATCCAAAACAATCTGTTCTGAAGCTGGCTCAACCTACTGCTAAGACAAACAGAAACATAAGTGGAGATAACTGGTTCACCTCTGTAGAACCGGCTAATGAATTACAAAAGATTGGCCTGCCATACATCAGTACACATTGTAAACAGAAACATGAAATGCCAGCAGAATTCTTGCCCAATAAATCATATGAAGTGGGACATACAAAATTTAGTGTCACAAAGTGTTTAACAACATGCTCCTATGTCCCCAAGAAAAGTAAATCAGAGGTCATGCTATCATCAGTGCATCATACAAGCACATTGATCAGCAGAGTGGTAAACTTGATATTCTATTTTACAATTCTACAAAGGGAGGAGGGGGTGGGAGTGTGGGGCCTGGATGCTCTTGATCAGAAGTCTGCTCTCTATAAATGTGGAAGAAGATGTAAAAGGTGGCCACTGGCCATATGGTGGGCTGTAATGGATATTGCTCTGATCATAGACTTACAATTAGAGAGATGGCTGAAGATCTGAACATGCATCGAGTGTCCACAAAATTCATTCCAAAAGTGTTGTCAAGTGACCAGAGACAATACCGACTTGAAGTGTGCCAAGAACTGACTAATCAGACTAAAAATCAGCCACATTTGTTACATATGGTAATTACAGGTGATGAATCATGGGTATATGGATATTATCCTGAAACCAAGGTGCAGTCTTTGCAGTGGAAGACTCCAGGTTCACCACGACTGAAAAAAGCACAGCAAAGTCAGTCGAAGGTGAAGGCAATGTTGGTGATTTTTTCGATTCTACCGGTATTGTGTATCATGAATTTACCCCTGGAGGATAGACAATTAACCAGGAATACTACAAATGTGTCCTCAAGCGTATGCGTGGAAAGGACGGAAGTAAAGGCCTACATTGTGGAAAGACACGAATTGGGTGCTACACCATGACAATGCTCCAGTTCATTGTGCATTCTGCATCGTTGAATTTTTGACCAAATTCAAAATTCCTGTGCTTCCGTAATTGCCATATTCCCCTGATTTTGTACCTGCGGACTTCTCCCTGTTTGCTAAACTGAGATTTTCACTGAAAGTGAAGCAATTTGACTTGATTGAAGACATCCAGGCAAATACAGAGTGTGTGCTTAACACACTTCAGGAAAAAAATTTCCAGGAATGTTTCCAAAAGTGGAAACACCATTGGAGTCAGTGTGTTCAGTCAGAAGGGGAATATTTTGAAGGATATGCATCACAGTAGCATGTAAGTATCACTATTGTACAATTGTAAGCCCATTCTTAAAACTTTCCAATCACACCTTAAATATGACGACAATACATACACAAGGAATATGCACGCAAGGAAATAGCCACAAAGAAGACACTGAACTGCCAAATAACTTACAAGGCAAACAATATTGTAATAACATAGACACAAACAATCTAACTAATGATACAATGAAAATAATCATATGAATATAATAGAGGGAAACATTCCACGTGGGAAAAATATATCTAAAAACAAAGATGATGTGACTTACCAGATGAAAGCGCTGGCATGTTGATAGACACACAAACAAACACAAACATACACACAAAATTCAAGCTTTCACAACCAAAGGTTGCTTCATCAGGAAAGAGGGAAGGAGAGGGAAAGAGCGGAAAGACTTACCTTAGGGGGGGAAAAAGGACAGGTATACACTCGCACACACACACATATCCATCCACACATACACAGACACAAGCAGACATTTGTAAAGGCAAATAGTTTGGGCATAGATGTCAGTCGAGGCGTAAGTACAGAGGCAAAGATGTTGTTGAATGACAGGTGAGGTATGACTGGTGGCAACTTGAAATTAGCGGAGATTGAGGCCTGGTGGGTAACGGGAAGAGAGGATATACTGAAGGGCAAGTTCCCATCTCCGGAGTTCTGACAGGTTGGTGTTAGTGGGAAGTGTCCAGATAACCTGGATGGTGTAACACTGTGCCAAGATGTGCTGGCCATGCACCAAGGCATGTTTAGCCACAGGGTGATCTTCATTACCAACAAACACTGTCTGCCTGTGTCCATTCATGCAAATGGACACTTTGTTGCTGGTCATTCCCACATAGAAAGCTTCACAGTGCAGGCAGGTCAGTTGGTAAATCACGTGGGTGCTTTCACACGTGGCTCTGCCTCTGATCGTGTACACCTTCCGGGTTACTGGACTGGAGTAGGTGGTGGTGGGAGGGTGCATGAGAAAGGTTTTACACCAGGGGTGGTTACAAGGGTAGGAGCCAGAGGGCAGGGAAGGTGGTTTGGGGATTTCATAGGGGTGAACCAAGAGGTTACGAAGATTAGGTGGACGGCGGAAAGACACTCCTTGGTGGTGTGGGGAGGGTTTCATGAAGGATGGATCTCATTTCAGAGCAGGATTTTAGGAAGTCGTATCCCTGCTGGAGAGCCACATTCAGAGTATGATCGAGTCCCGGAAAGTATCCTGTCACAAGTGGGGCACTTTTGGGGATCTTCTGTGGGAGGTTCTGGGTTTGAGGGGATGAGGAAGTGGCTCTGGTAATTTGCTTCTGTACCAGGTCGGGAGGGTAGTTGCGGGATGCGAAAGCTGTTTTCAGGTTGTTGATGTAACGGTTCAGGGATTCCGGACTGGAGCAGATTCGTTTGCCACAAAGACCTAGGCTGTAGGGAAGTGACCGTTTGATGTGGAATGGGTGGCAGCTGTCATAATGGAGGTACTGTTGCTTGTTGGTGGGTTTGATGTGGACGGACGTGTGAAGTTGGCCATTGGACAGATGGAGGTCAACGTCAAGGAAAGTGGCATGGGATTTGGAGTAGGACCAGGTGAATCTGATGGAACCAAAGGAGTTGAGGTTGGAGAGGAAATTCTGGAGTTCTTCTTCACTGTGAATCCAGATCATGATAAATCTGTACCAAACTTTGGGTTGGCAGGCCTGGGTAACCAAGAAGGCTTCCTCTAAGCAACCCATGAATAGATTGGCGTACGAGGGGGCCATCCTGGTACCCATGGCTGTTCCCTTTAATCGTTCGTATGTCTGGCCTTCGAAAGTGAAGAAGTTGTGAGTCAGGATGAAGCTGGCTAAGGTAATGAGGAAAGAGCTTTTGGGTCTTGGCACAGTGTTACACCGTCCGGGTTATCTGGATACTTCCCACTAACACCAACCTGTCAGAACTCCGGAGATGGGAACTTGCCCTTCAGTATATCCTCTCTTCTCGTTACCCACCAGGCCTCAATCTCCGCTAATTTCAAGTTGCCGCCACTCATACCTCACCTGTCATTCAACAACATATTTGCCTCTGTACTTCCGCCTCGACTGACATCTCTGCCCAAACTATTTGCCTTTACAAATGTCTGCTTGTGTCTGTGTATGTGTGGATGGATATGTGTGTGTGTGCGAGTGTATACCTGTCATTTTTCCCCCTAAGGTAAGTCTTTCCGCTCCCGGGATTGGAATGACTCCTTACCCTCTCCCTTAAAACCCACATCCTTTCGTCTTTCCCTCTCCTTCCCTCTTCCCTGATGATGCAACTGTTGGTTATGAAAGCTTGAATTTTGTGTGTATGTTTTTGTTTGTTTGAGTCTATCAACATGCCAGTGCTTTCGTCTGGTAAGTCACATCATCTTTGTTTTTAGATATAATGAAAATAATCAGTTATTGATAACATAAGGTAAATGGATAGGCAAAAAATCTACTCACCTAGTGGCAGCAGGGGAACACACAAACGTAAAAGGATTTAACTTGTTAAAGCTTTTGGAGCCAGTGGCTCCTTCTTCTGTTCAAAAGACTTGAAGGGGAAGGAAGAGGGGTGAAGGAAAAGTACTGTAGATGTTTAGGGAAAAGGATAGAGTTCAGAAAAGTCACCCAGAATCAGGGGAGACTTACCAGAAGGGATGAGAAGGAAAGACTGATTGTTGGAGACTGCACCAGGTGAGATTTGAAAATGTGAGAGCTTAAACGTGGAAGACAGGGGAATATGCTAGACAGAGACTAATAGTGCAGTTACAAATACTTCATTCACACACAATTCCCAGTGTACTATAACAAAGAGGAAGACAAATGTCAGGACACAGACAGAGGACCAGACAACACAAAATAATGTAATTTATTATGATGATCTTGATGGTAACTTACTTATCCATAAGTAGGTTAAAAAATAGGGAAATTTTTCAGGCTGTTCTGAATGGGAAAAAATATACTTCCTGACAACAGAGTAGACAGACAGAATGATAAGTAGGACAGAGAACCAGGGTTGCCACAAGTTTCCCCAAGTGAAATTCCCTGATATTTCCCTGATTTCCAGACAAGTTTTAGAATTTCTCCCTGACAAATTTTGAGATCTCAAGGGTAAGTAAAGACATAAGTTGACAAAAATATGTAAGGACTTTTGTATTTCTAAACGTTTGAGCAAAAATATTAAGTGCTAACATCAACATCTTGTGTAATGAACTGCTTTTAGATGGAGAAAGCAAGCCAATTGATATATATGTTTCATTAAGACCACTGATGTTATTTTATTTCAATAAAGCAAAAAACATTTGGTGACGTAGGCCTCTTGAAAGAAATGCATAAGGTAGGCAAGAGTTGTGTAAACCAACACTGTAGGTGACCTTGAATAAAATATTGGTTCTACTATGTTCATTATTGTCAGTTATTACCCACTGTATTATGTCTATTATTCTACAGGTATTGTGTGATTTTTCTTTCAAGAAATACATGAGTACATAGTGTACTAACTGCCAGCGACTGCCACAATTTTCTTCTTCTTATCATCCATACTTTATAATATATGAACTACTTTCAAAGTGCCAAAACAAACTAGAATAAATAAAATGTCTATAAAACACCACACTGTAAAATTTACTTGCGGTGAGACAGTTGCAATTCCTGAAATCCATTGCCTATGGCCTCTGGCCAGCCGAGGAGCACCACAGTCCTGGGTCCATGGATAAACCATGAAAATGCGCTGTCTTATGCCAGACAAAGACAGACCCAGCCTGCGGGCGCATCGGTGAGACTAGATCCAACAGGCGGGGCCTGCACATTAGTGGGAAACTATGGGCTTCAGATAGGTAGGCCTGTTCTGATAGAGATACCCACAGAAATGGCCTGTGGTTTTGGCCCATCATGAAAGTCCACTCATGTGGCCAGCTATTCACGTATCACAGACACCATGTTGATGAAATGAGACCACAGAGATCATCTATACAACAAATAACTCACGCAGTTACTCTGAGAATGAATACTAATGAGAATAGAAGATGATCACTGAGCCACAAACAGGCACATAAAAAAGACAATCACACTGTCACAACTAAATTTTTGGCCATAGCCTTTGTCAGAAAATGAGAGCGCATACATACTCACACAATCACTCAGACACAACTCATGCACACATGACCGTTGTCTCTGGCCACTACATCAACTAGCTCTGAGAATCACATCCAAACAAACTACTCCTCATGCTGCCCTGCCTCTCATCAGCAGCTGCTAGACTAGCAGCAAGTAGTCGTGGCACCACTGATTGCAGGCTGAGGGAAGGGAAGAAGCAGTAAGAACAAGAGAGTCGAGAAGCAGCACACATACTCACCTGCACCCAGTCAGCGATGAGGTGTGACATCTCAGTAAACAAACAATTTCATTCTACTGAGACAGAAACAAGATTTTTCCAGTTTTTTTTCAAATGTCCCTGATTTCCCTGATACATTTGAAATTCCCTGATGTTCCCTGATTTCCAGTACTTGTGGCAACCCTGAGAACACGCCAGCCAACCACTATGAGCTCTGCAGACTCTTAAGGGAAGTACATATATGAAGAGGTGAGTGTTTCAACCTACAGAAAGCTTATAATGGTTTTGTGGGGGCATAGGCGTATTTATTCTAACCCTAATGATACAATACCTAAATGCTTTGCCTTCACTAAATACCCAGTGTGAATATCATACAAATTAACTGCATGAGGAACACTTAGGTTGGGAAAGAACTGGGTGGCTCTTTATTGAGGTACAGGCACACACAATCTTTGTCCAAGAGCCACATATGCATGACAGGAAAATTCTGGGCCTTCCCAAACATCTCATAACACTTACTGGGATCCAGGATGCCAAGGCTATGATAGTAGTAGCAAACACAAATTACACAGTCACAAAAATAACACAACTCTGTTCTGAACACGCACCCACCCACATCTGAAATTACACATGGACGTGAATCTCGGACTATCACATCCATATGTGCACAGCTTTCCTGTGTCTTTACTGATCAAATAAGAGACATAGCACAATTTTTCAGTGACAAAAGACTACTTCTACTTAGTGACATTAACGTATGACAGAGATTATGGCATTCAGACATAATGAACAGTAGGAGACAAAACATAGTTGAGACAATAAATGAATGCAGCCCATTTGCACTAAACAAAGCAGGATAAATGCATATGTATTGCTACAATGTAGGAGGAGCCAACAATACTGGCATTTCACTAGCAATTGTAAAGACCCATAATATACATCAACAAATGGGAAGTATTAGATGATGCTACACACAGTGACCATACTGCCCTACACATTAACACAAGTACAGATGTTAACATGAACACACGCACTTCACAAGAACAAAAAAACAATTACTACTTCTAAACAAGACTGACTGGCAAAAATTAAGGGACATGGTTGAAGAATATCCTCTCCATACAGTCAGCAGCATAGACTATCAACTGCTCATACTGGATGACCTGCTTCAAAAGGCATAACATGAAAGACTAACAGTGCATCGAAGCAGGAACCCCCTAGTCCACTGAGTTAACAAGACTAACGGAAGACACTAGAGACAAAAGGAAACATTACCAAAAAGCAGAAACAGCACAAGAGAGGGAAGTAAGACTGGAATTATAAAAAGTGAAAAGTGTAGTATACAAGACCAGACACAATCAGTGGAATAATTTTGTCACAATTCAGTTGCTAAACATCATATGGGGGAACCATTTAAACTTCAAACAGATAAGATAAAGATGCCGACAGTGCTTTCAACTCTTAGGCACACAGGTGGCACTATTACAATGGGCTCAAGAGGTTTAACAGAGTATCTGCAGAACAAGTGACTCCCTGATGACAAAAAGGTGAATGATTGCAAAACCACACAGACTTACATAGGCAAATGGATAACACCTACAGAAATGGCCCCATTACTGTTCCATTTGTCTAAGAAGAGGTAGTATTAAGGTAAAACAACTGAATAGCATGTAGTCTCCCCATCCAGATAACATAAGCTCTGGAACCCTCAAAAATACAGTTGCACAGATCAGCCCTTTCACAACACAGTTACTGAATGAAGAATTACTGAGGTAGAGTCCCAACCACATGGAAAACTTTGAATGTAGCTATCATAAAATATCAGAGGATCAGGATCCAACAGACCCAAAGACAAACAGGCTCATCTTCCTCTTGAACACTTTGGTTAAGACCAGGAGAGTCTCCTGTGTGATCAACTACAGTCACACAGGATGCTCTTCAGGCTTAGTCCATCTCAGTATGTCTTTAGACCCAAAAGCTGAATAGATTATGCAGTTACCCATGTGCTGGAAATAATACAGGACACACAAGCAAAATATGCAGCAGAAATAGCAATAGACATAGCTAGTGCCTTCAACAATCTCTGGTGGCCTGCTTTGTTTGCAGGCTATGAGAGATGCAGACACCAACAGTCCTATACAACATTTTACTCGACTACTGAAAAGATAGAGTGGCTCAATGGAAAACAGGAACACAAAAAGCTATCAAAAAAGTAACTAATGGATGCCCACAAGGTTCAATCTGTGGGCAAATTTTCTGGGACATTGCCACAGAACAATTCCTAAACAGTTTGGACAAAGATGATAGGATTAAGGGTATAGTAGTTTTTGCTGATGACTTGCTAGTTGTAGTAATTGCAATCTCAAGAGCACAGCTAGAAAGGAATATCACAAAACTTGTTCTAAAAATAAGTGTCTGGTGCAGCTATAACTAGCTCACAATTGCAGCAAACAAGACAGTATATTCATTGATCAAAGGAGCATTTGACTGAACAGCACTAGCATACAAAGAAAAGTAACAACAAGATATCTAGGGATACACCTCAATGAACTATTGACATTCAGAAAGTGCATGAGACTTACAACTGTAAAAGCAACACAACTAATGCACAAACTTGCTATGTTAAACTCAACACACTACGGACTATGATTACACACATTATGAACGTAAAATACAGCTTTTTTTTTTTTTTTTTTTTTTTTTTAATCTACTACATGCTTTGCAGCTAGTGCTTGGACACAATGACACTCCCTTGCAACCCACAAAACCATTGTGAGTCATGTGCAAAGACAAGTATTGCTCAAGATGTCAGGGGCGTTTGGCACCATGTCTGTGGAAGCCCTATGCATTGTACTTACAACATACCACGTTGACATAACTATCAGACAAAGAGTAGTAGCACTGGCTCAAAAGGAAAAAACTTGACAAGATTCATGCAATAACAAGGGAACATACTACAGAAAAACACCAATTAAATCTTTGGAAGGTTGAGACATGACAAAAAGAATGGGAAATACCTGACAGGGACTATCGGTCTACTCTTTTTCTTCTTCCTTCCAAACATACAGGAGTAGTTGAGTCTAAGACATGTTGACGCAAGATACAGTGGTGTCACTTCTGGGGGGCCCATGGCCCTTACCCTACACAACTGCACTGCTCTGGTCTTAGTGAAAGTGAAACATGTGCATGTGGGGAACACAGGTCCTCAAGCACATTAACGCTACAGTGTGGCACACATACATGTGAGACTGATTACAGAAATTGAAGAAATAGGGCAAGCGTTAAGAGATCCAGATAAATGGAGCATTTTTAACTGCCTTTCTTGCCTCACTCACTCCACCCAAATCTACTTGCAGAACTGCAGTACCAACATTGTATATTCAGCTGGCACAGTACACAAGACTTATAAGCAGGAATGACCACCTACAAGACCATGACAAAACACACATGGCCCGCACCACAAAACGATATGTGGGACAACACTGATACAAACACTGCTATGGAGACAGATGAACATGCAGACACAGAAGACAACATTAATACACCAGCATATTCAGACACACATACAACATAGTAACAGATCACATGACTGCAATAATATTGCAAGTAATGTATGCACAGAATTAGAAATAAGGTTCAAGATTATCTTTCCGAGGCTCACACTCTCCTCCCTCCTCCCACTTGTGGGGGGAATTTAACTGTAGTAACAAATAACACTAAACACTGTCATACTTCATACACAAACCACATGGAGTTAAGCTCATGACATATATATACAGGGTGAGTCAGGAGGAAAGGTATGTGTTTTGATGGGTGATAGCATTAGTGATTCTGAACATAGCACTTGATGTGGATACACGACCTATTCCGAATGGTTTCCAAGATAAAACACTTTTCATGTACATTTATATTTATTTTCTGTATTATTCATTGTCATTGTTTATAATGTACCACAGTAATAGAGACGAAGTTGAGATGAAGATCTTGATACAGGATGCTTGTGGACTATCAAGTCAGAAAACTACCTCAAATTAGTTTACAAAAAGTACCTAAGCTACAGCACACGCGCATTGCATGAGATT
This sequence comes from Schistocerca nitens, assembly GCF_023898315.1. Taxonomy (NCBI): domain Eukaryota; kingdom Metazoa; phylum Arthropoda; class Insecta; order Orthoptera; family Acrididae; genus Schistocerca; species Schistocerca nitens. Next base: position 548,279,718 of record NC_064618.1, read on the forward strand.
TTCAATATTCTCATGATCTCTCTGTGCAAACTGTTAGTCTTAGACAAATTTAATTTAGTTTAATTGTGTACTGAGACACATTTTCGTTGGAGCATGTGGTTTTCGAGTTATTAAAGAAAAACGTTAAAAGTAATATTAAATGTTTTCTATCTCAGAAACCATTCACAATACGGCATATGTCCATATGAAGTTTTTTGTTCAGAATCACTAATACTATCGCATCTCAAAGCATGCGCCTTTCCTCCTGACTCACCCTGTATGTAGCAGTAACCATGGAAGAATAGAACATGCTAATTCAGGTGAGACAGGCTTGAAGTGTTTACTGAACCATTCACACTTTAATTAGCCATGTAAACGGACACTTTAATTAGCCATGTAAAGGGACCTCTTTTTCTATCTGAATCTTATCATCTATTATTTTCTTCTTAATAACAGCAAAATTTGAATAAAATTTGTTTTACTTTGCCAATTTTTTTATGTATCATACTCCCCCCCCCCTCCCCCCAAAGTAAGAAAGAGTTACTTAAAAAAAGAGAGGATAAACAACAGCACTGTGAGAAGCTGCAGAAAGAGACAAAGAGGTGATCGTTACCGCTTTGTAACTAGTTTTCAGTTGCAAATGACCCCTCATAGTTACCAAGGCAGTGGGTCACACTGTAACATTAATAAATAAATATACACTCCTGGAAATTGAAATAAGAACACCGTGAATTCATTGTCCCAGGAAGGGGAAACTTTATTGACACATTCCTGGGGTCAGATACATCACATGATCACACTGACAGAACCACAGGCACATAGACACAGGCAACAGAGCATGCACAATGTCGGCACTAGTACAGTGTATATCCACCTTTCGCAGCAATGCAGGCTGCTATTCTCCCATGGAGACGATCGTAGAGATGCTGGATGTAGTCCTGTGGAACGGCTTGCCATGCCATTTCCACCTGGCGCCTCAGTTGGACCAGCGTTCGTGCTGGACGTGCAGACCGCGTGAGACGACACTTCATCCAGTCCCAAACATGCTCAATGGGGGACAGATCCGGAGATCTTGCTGGCCAGGGTAGTTGACTTACACCTTCTAGAGCACGTTGGGTGGCATGGGATACATGCGGACGTGCATTGTCCTGTTGGAACAGCAAGTTCCCTTGCCGGTCTAGGAATGGTAGAACGATGGGTTCGATGACGGTTTGGATGTACCGTGCACTATTCAGTGTCCCCTCGACGATCACCAGTGGTGTACGGCCAGTGTAGGAGATCGCTCCCCACACCATGATGCCGGGTGTTGGCCCTGTGTGCCTCGGTCGTATGCAGTCCTGATTGTGGCGCTCACCTGCATGGCGCCAAACACGCATACAACCATCATTGGCACCAAGGCAGAAGCGACTCTCATCGCTGAAGACGACACGTCTCCATTTGTCCCTCCATTCACGCCTGTCGCGACACCACTGGAGGCGGGCTGCACTATGTTGGGGCGTGAGCGGAAGACGGCCTAACGGTGTGCGGGACCGTAGCCCAGCTTCATGGAGACGGTTGCGAATGGTCCTCGCCAATACCCCAGGAGCAACAGTGTCCCTAATTTGCTGGGAAGTGGCGGTGCGGTCCCCTACGGCACTGCGTAGGATCCTACGGTCTTGGCGTGCATCCGTGCGTCGTTGCGGTCCGGTCCCAGGTCGACGGGCACGTGCACCTTCCGCCGACCACTGGCGACAACATCGATGTACTGTGGAGACCTCACGCCCCACGTGTTGAGCAATTCGGCGGTACGTCCACCCGGCCTCCCGCATGCCCACTATACGCCCTCGCTCAAAGTCCGTCAACTGCACATACGGTTCACGTCCACGCTGTCGCGGCATGCTACCAGTGTTAAAGACTGCGATGGAGCTCCGTATGCCACGGCAAACTGGCTGACACTGACGGCGGCGGTGCACAAATGCTGCGCAGATAGTGCCATTCGACGGCCAACACCGCGGTTCCTGGTGTGTCCGCTGTGCCGTGCGTGTGATCATTGCTTGTACAGCCCTCTCGCAGTGTCCGGAGCAAGTATGGTGGGTCTGACACACCGGTGTCAATGTGTTCTTTTTTCCATTTCCAGGAGTGTATCTTGTCATGTTCTGCACACTTCTTCTCTTACTTATCTTAAGTTCTTGCATTTGAATCAGTTCCTATTTCCTGCCACTTTTTCCCCTCACCCACTCCATGCCAAAATCCCTCTAGAACTTCAATTCAAACACTGTACATTCAGCTGGCACAGTATAGATATACAGGTGTGGGTGTGTGCATATGTATGTGTGCATGTGTTCTCTAGCTCAAAAAAGGATTCATCTAAAATCTAGCATAGTTTGCAGTCTGTTTATTTGCCTCTCAATGACTCAGCACCTCTGCTATCAAGTGCTTTTACTTCTATGTCACCTTATGATCCAAATCATCTGCGTATATTCTTACAACATACTCAGTCACTAAGTTGCTATTATCATGTACTTTAAAAACTATTGGTACGCTCTTGTGTGTGCTCAGTTATGTCGGATTTTACCAACATACCCATTTCATGAGGCACAGGTTTAAGCATCTTAAAAAGCAAAATACAACAGCTTCCATTACTCTCTTTCACTGAGTAAATCAAGCCATGCTGTTCCATGTTCTAAGTAAGAGAAGTCTCTTTAAACAAATAACAGAAAAACAAAAAGATATGGAAAATAGACTCTTCACTAGTGTCTTCAAGAGATTAATATTACAGCACACAATAGTATTCTAATATCATCACAGTCACAGAATAAACTGATTTCTCTGGATTGGTACTGTTTATTTTAGATTCACCCTGTTTTTCTATGATAATGTGAATTACAAGGGAGGAAAGGTAGATATTATCTTCCAGCTTTCTGCGTTAAGATGGCTGCCATGTGGTAACTTTGGATTAATTCTCATGAAATAACTTGCTGTTGATCGTGGAAGCATGATGAAGATGACACAACAACACCCAGTCATCTCAAGGCAGGTGGAAATCCCTGACCCCGCCAGGAATCGAACCCCAGACCCTATGCTCAGGAAGTGAGAACACTACCGCGAGACCATGAGCTACAGACCTTAAGTTCAATAATTTTGAAAAATTAGTGGTGGCTGAGCACAGCCTCTTAAATAAATACAAGATTTTATTTGAACAAATGAGAATTCTAGCTCACATTTCAAAGGTAGATATTATCTGCCATCTTTCTTCATTAAGATGGCTGCCATGTGGTAACTTTGGATTAATTCTCATGAAATAACTTGCTGTTGATTGTGGAAGCATGATGACTGAACTTCATCTTGTTAGAGGGGAAAAAAACTTTGATCAATAAACTAGCCATGTCAAATTCAGATAAAATCCCATACTTTCAATGACAGCCTCCATCATCATTGTCAGGGTCTATGTACAGTGGAAATTATTATGAAATGACTGATGGGACAGCCATGGATTCATTACTGTCACTACACACAGCTATTTTTTTCATAGAGGATTTTGAAGAACGAGAATTTAATACTGCCCCCTCCGCCCAACCTACCTCTTGAGATATGTTGACAATACATTTTTAATCTGGCCACATGGAAGTGAGGTGCTGCAGCAGTCGACTGATGACATGAACAATACACAGACTGTTGCCAATCACTGTGCTGAACATCTATATCATGTTAAGTTCAGTGGAAAATGGAAATGAAGTCCCATGCTTCTTGACAGAGAGGAGGGGAACAATGCAGGAGGCCCGCACAGCCGTACTACGCAAGGTCCTAATGGAGGTGGTTTGCCATTGCCTTCCTCCAACCATAATGGGTATGAATGATGATGATGAAGATGACACAACAACACCCAGTCATCTCAAGGCAGGTGGAAATCCCTGACCCCGCCAGGAATCGAACCCCAGACCCTATGCTCAGGAAGTGAGAACACTACCGCGAGACCATGAGCTACAGACCTTAAGTTCAATAATTTTGAAAAATTAGTGGTGGCTGAGCACAGCCTCTTAAATAAATACAAGATTACATTTGAACAAATGAGAATTCTAGCTCACATTTCAAAGGTAGATATTATCTTCCATCTTTCTTCATTAAGATGGCTTCCATGTGGTAACTTTGGATTAATTCTCATGAAATAACTTGCTGTTGATTGTGGAAGCATGATGACTGAACTTCATCTTGTTAGAGGGAAAAAGAACTTTGATCAATAAACTAGCCATGTCAAATTCAGATAAAATCTCATACTTTCAATGACAGCCTCCATCACCATTGTCAGGGTCTATGTACAGTGGAAATTATTATGAAATGACTGATGGGACAGCCATGGATTCACTACTGTCACTACACATAGCTATTTTTTTCATAGAGGATTTTGAAGAACGAGAATTTAATACTGCCCCCTCCGCCCAGCCTACCTCTTGAGATATGTTGACAATACATTTTTAATCTGGCCACATGGAAGTGAGGTGCTGCAGCAGTCTACTGATGACATGAACAATACACAGACTCTGGTTAGACAAGAAGTGGAAATTAGACTGTATGATACAGACACTGGTATGCATGTAGTGACAGATGGCAGGGTGCATCTGATAAAGATAGAGCACAGAGGAAGCTTTCTTGTGGTCTGCCATCCTATGAGAGTGGAGGCACTGCTAACGAGGCTGATTAAGGTGCCCAAAAATAATGTATGGACATAAAGGGTGCCATGTCAGTATACGCTGTTTTAGTGATATCATCATGACATAATACAGCAAAAAAAGTGTGAGCGTAACCACTTTCATGATAGATGACAAGATGGAGACAGTCATCTACAGCTTGGGATATTATCCAAATTTGACTGGCCAGGTTATCAAGAACATTTTATCCAATGACTCCATTCTGAAAGACTTTCTGAATTATTACATAAGAATCAGCAAGCAGGGACTGCAGTTGCATTAGATTTATACTTCAGCTTCTTGCATGATACTGCTGCCATTGGTGGTGGGGCATACAGCAAAGAATGAACCATTATTTCCACTAACAAAAATAGTGATAGTGATTCTGTGGTAAGTACTATACACTGTTTGAACAGTGAAATAAATAATTTTGTAGTTGAAGATGACATAATTGGAAGAAAGTGGTTGGTCAGTAACAATGATATAACAAGGCTATAACAAAAAACAGGTTTTAGAGATGACAGAACAAATAGCTCCATATGCAAATCACAGTAGCAACAATAATGACAGCATCTGTGAATATAATGTGAAAACCGCATGCACATAGACAAGGTACTGTTGCTGACAGATTCAAATGTAGCAACACCACCACAAGCAAAGCTTCCATTACACTTAAGCTCATAGATAAAAGTCCCTGCATAATGTATTTAGAAAGCAAAAAACTGATGCATCCTATGACATTAGGGAAAGTAATTTAGGATTGTATGCAAAGGACTCATGGCCACATTGTTAACTTTCCAGCAGTTACAAATTAGTTAGCACATCCGAACCACTACCTGAGCAGAATTTGAAGACATATATTCCAAACCACATGGTGTTGAAACAAGGAGTAATTTGTAGTGTCTACATAGAACCTTCTGAAGTAGAAATTATAGAAGCAGTATCATACAACGTCCACATCATCAAAAAAACTTGATAGATGAAAGATATCATCCAGAATGACGAACGTCAGGTTATTAATTAGTAGATCTGTGTCCTAACTTCTGGCTCTCAAATCATTCCATTGCATGTTTATATTCATAGCACATGCTGAGAAGTTATTCCACATGTTCCAAGAGTGAAACAATGTTTCCAGAGTTTGTATTATTGGCATATAGTGAAACAATGCTGCAGTCAGTACTGTTACTATGATGTGGCAGTTAATGTTCTAGAAAACAGTGCCACAATGCCAGTATCTCTGGCATACATTTTGGTGAGGGTCACAAAGCCATGGACAAAATATGTAGAATGTTTCTATTGTGTCACAAAACATATGGAACTTTAAAGAGACTGGGCATTATCTACGCAATGCAGCATATTCCCAGACTGTTCAGTCTTTCCCTGCTTCTGCAAATAAATGTACGTCAAACTGAACAATACGGACATACTGTAATGAGAAAGGAAGTGGATCCACTCCCATTTGCCTGTAACAAGTGCCACACCAGCAACAAAAACAGATTGTAAGATTGTGGATGCTCACATAGTCAGTCAGTATAATACATATGGCATGTTAACAAACTGCTATCCCCCAACTGATAGTACAGAATTAAGCACAGGGAAACGCATACACATGCACCAACAAAGGAATCATGGAGGCTATAATTATCTACATCAATTTTTAAATGACCCAAGTGTAAGTTTTGAAAAGGTCACACATGCTGTCTGGCATTATAACCTCATGAATGAACTGGTTTGAGGTTTCCTGACCTGAAAAACTGTAACTTGGTACTTAATTAGATAGAAAAAAACATGAAGTGAAGGTAACATATGGCCATCTTTAATAATTCAAGCCAGCCGCGGTGGTCTAGTGGTTCTAGACGCTCGGTCCGGAACCGCGCGACTGCTACAGTCGCAGGTTCGAATCCTGCCTCGGGCATGGATGTGTGTGATGTCCTTAGGTTAGTTAGGTTTAAGTAGTTCTAAGTTCTAGGGGACTGATGACCACAGATGTTAAGTCCCATAGTGCTCAGAGCCATTTGAACCATTTTTTAATAATTCAATACACATCCACAAAAGACTGAAGGGCCATGCAAAATCACTTGGGGCCATACTCCATTCTTCATTCTAATAGTAATATTATCAATAGCTTTACATACTATAAAGCACGAACACCTTCTCCTCCTATAATAACATGGCATCACTAGTCTGTGTTCGTAAATCTGAAATTCAATATGCGTCCACAAAAGACTAAAGGACTGTGCAAGATCACTTGTTCACATATTCCATTCTTCATACTAATAGCAACATTATCAATAGCTTTATATACTGTAAAGTCAAATGCCTTCTCCTCCTATAATAACTCTGCTTCACTAGTCTGTGTCAATGCTGCTGCAAGTGCTGCTGCTTGACGACTGATGGGAGGATGGCAGTTTAAACCCACGTCCAGCCATCCAGATTCAGGTTTTCTGTGAATTCCCTAAATTGCTTCAGGCAAATTCCAGGATGGCTCCTTTGAAAGAGCAAGGCCAATTTCCTTCCCCATCCTACCCTAACCTGAGCTTGCACTCTGTCTCTAATAACCTCACTGTTTATGGGGCATTAAACACGAATCTCCTCCTCCTCCTTCCTTCTCGCACTGCAAGTATTTCAGTATGCTCTAAGATTGTATCATTATCCTATACTTATGAAGATCAGGTGAGAATATAGTTGCTATCAATATACAAACCCAACAGCTGGATCAAATGTTAAAGAAGCAAATTTGGAATATTATCAAGAAATTATAAAGCAAGAAATAAATGAAAATTTCAATATCCACATGGGAATTGTCGGGTATGGAAAGTTCATCTCACTAATGGAGCAAGTAGCTGATAAGAAGATAAGTATCCAAGTATCCCTCCCATAACAAGCAAGAATACCCTAATGGGCAAGAATTCAGGAGCATAGATATGGGGGGAGGTCTAACCAAACCTACCCCCCTCCCACCCAGGCCTTGTGTTTTAAAGTCAAAGCAAAGTTTGGCAACAGTGAGAAGTGGCATGATGCCTATAACAAGCAATGGTAAGTTCAGCTTAGGCTCTCTGCTTGTTATAAGTACATGTTGGAACACTTTGTGTCGAATTTCTTATGTTTACAACTGCTGCCATCTCCAGTGATCTAACAGCTGTAGCGCTGCACAGTTGCATGGCAAACTCATGTTGTGTATGTGAACTGAAAAATAAATAGAGTATCAAGTGTGATTATACATGGGCAACTCTATGACATACTTTCACTTAACCTTGTTACTTCTACGTGTAATTTACACCATAGCTGATGATTATCTATTTGCATGCATGCCTAAAGTGACATCACTGTATAGCAGACAGATAACATTCCCCACTCTTACAACCCTCCTCAGTGTGGGGACAAAATTCTCCCTCCTGTTTCTACTGATATCTACAAAGCAGAACTGTGGCATCTGAGGTCACTAAAACATGAAATAAAAGAAACATGATTTAAGCAAGATAATGATTACCAAAAATTTGAACAATTTTAATGCTTTAGACTTAAGAGTGTCTCAGAGTTTAATTTGTAGTGATGTAATGACAATATATGCATATGCATCAGCCAGGGCAGGCAACAGAGTGCACTTGCCTCCTGAAATCTGTACTACAGAGTTTTTATTTATATACTGAGTGAATAACCATCAATTCTCTGTGATATGTTTTTTGTCTCATCTATTCAGTTTAGTTCTTACAGTATGAACACAAGAAGACAGACAAAACAAGCTAACAAGAGTAGTGTGACGGGAGAGTTGGAAGGGGTTGGCATCAGTGAACGTACCTCATAGCAGATTAAGGGCGTTTTTAGTGAAGGTAAACTTAGGCTTATCATAATTAAGTTAATAACAATGCACTAATCTATACAGTTTAAATTTATAAAATTTCACTCTGAAAAGATATTTCAGTCATTCTACTGCTGATATTTGGCTTTGTTGACTATTGGTTTTGCTACCCACTGGTAAACCTAAACATACAATTTTGCTTTCAGTTCATATTTCATTTCAGTAATAGTTCCAGAGGACTGTCGATCCCTCCCCTGATACGACACAAATTTGGCCTTAAAACATGCAGTTTTGAGAGTATTTTCAAGTTACAATCTTTTAGGCAACAACAAAAATTGATAACATGGTGAAGGAAACTGAAAACTGTTGAATATTGCAAAATCACATATATCCAGTAAGATAGACCTGTTTATCTTCCACAAATCACTATCAGTACAGACTATTCGGTGTGTGGGGGGGGGGGGGGGGGGGGGGGGGGAATATCCTGCAGTGCTGATAAGGTTTGCAGTTCATGTTATGATCTGACCACTTACTGTAATGGAAATGACACAATGAAGTACCAAGGTTTTACGAAAGTACATTACAGCTATGTTCATGTTCTCATCTGGTACTTATTTATAGCTACAAATATGAAATGAATATGAAATTAAATTAATGCCATAGCTTAAGATCAACCAGTTCACTGTGTAAAGACTAGCACAGTACCATTTAGTATCAGCTCATGTAGATTTGCAAACACAGTGGCATGCATCACAAAAACTTCCAAATTCTGCAGTCCAAGCAGTACTAGAGAGCATCACCTCAAAAAATGTCTGCCCCTGGTAGCTGAGTGGACAGCATGACAGAATGTCATACCTAACGGCTCAGGTTCAATTCCCAGGTGGGTCGGAGATTTTCTCCACTAAGGGACTGGGTGTTGTGTTGTCCTTATCATCATCACTTCATCCCCATCAACATGTAAGTCGCGGAAGTGGCGTCAGCTCGAAAGACTTACACCAGGCGACCGGTCTACGCGGTGGGAAACCCTAGCCACACGGCATGTCCAAAAAAAGCTGGACAAGCTATATAGTAGAGTCTCATTACGTGAATGCAGTGGGCCCCTCAAATACAACGTAAGAAACTTGAAGGTTACTTGACACAAAAATTTACTTATGATGTGGGTAAATTGTTTGGATTGCCAGTACATGAGTGTGAAAGAAAAGGAAATGGTATGTTACATATTCACTACTTTCACTTAGCTAGGGAAGCTTTTCAGTTTTAAATAGAATAAAAAAAAAGAATACAGCAAATTCTATGTGAACAGCTGTATGGCAATTACAATTTTTTTCTTTTAAATCCAAAAAACCTCAAACAGGGGATGTAAGTCTTAGAAACATAAACTCGCCACACCCCACTCACACTTTTTGATTTATGTGATGGAGCTAACAAATCAATGAAAAAAAAAATTACTGATGGCCTTACTAGCACCTTCAATAGATAATTACAGTGATATGTATTTTTTGAACCTTCTGGAGTATAATCAAAGTCAGTCTGTGAGATTTCTAAGGGTTTCATTCCTTGTGTTTCTCACTTTCCAGATTACACGTTAGAAAACACATATTCTACAAAATCACCTTATGTAGACAGTATGTATCAAGTTACCTTTCATTAGGGATGTGGATGCACTCATAGACAGTGGTGTGACTTTCAAAATGATGGACCATACCAATCAGTCATCCTTTTCTTTCAGGTTTTATTAAAGCAAATCTAGATTTCTGATAGTACCTAGCCATTATCAATGCACTATTTCATAGTTCACTCCTTCTATTCTGTCAAATTAAATTAAGCTGATTCTTGTTGTATTGCTGATTGTGTTTACTTAAACTTATGGCTTTACTTTTTTTTGGGTTCATAAACGTTTTACATTTGTCTGTTATTTACTTTTACATTATAATTTCATGTACTGACATGTTCCATAACCTTGGAGATTTGCTCCTCAACTTAGTCCCAAGGAACTCGATGTGTAAATAAAATTAAAAATAAATTTATTTCATTCCTCTGTTGGCCAGAACTGTCACAGAAGCCCAAACAACAGGGTACTGACATACAAGGACACATATTGAAACTATGAAATAGTGCACTGAGAATGGCTAGGCACTAGCCAAAATCTAAATTTTCTTTAATAAAACCTCAAAGAAAAGGACGACTGATTGCTGTGCTCCAACATTTTGAGAACCACAGTATTTATGATTATTTTAGCCATGCAATTCCACAACATTTCAACATGAATATTCCACATGTTTATTGCCAAGCATGGAGCCAACAGCTCAAAAAAGACTTTCACAAGCATCAGTTAAATTATTTTGTCAATGTAAAGTATCAAAAGGCGAATCACCCAATGAAGAATTTAAAGAAAGGGTCGAAGATATATCAGAAATATAGGAAGCTAGATGTAACTTCCTTTCTTGTTCTCAGTCTGATGTACCAGTTCAGAAGATAGGTACAACTGTGTTAACATTTCTACATTTCCAACTAAATCTAGAAAAAAGGCATTTTTTCATTTATTGACAGAAGTAACTCAGGTGATGCTGACTAATTTGATATGGCAAGCAATATATAGGTAACTATGCTGAGAAAAGGAGCATTTGAAGTGGACTATTAGATAATTTGCAGTAAATAGGCACTAAATACTAATAATTTATTGAACAATTTAGATCAAAATCAATACGCATCACAATTTTTCTACTGTAGTGCTTTCATTTCCATTCACTTGTATCAGAGTTTCAGTAGCTGTAGTCTGTGTTCTAACTGTAAATGCTGATACAGTTTATGACAGTTCAACTTTTAATATTTTGGGATACTTATCTGAATGACCATTTGTACTTGAACAGGACTGAACCACTCCCCCCCCCCCCCTCCTCCCCTCCAGAAAGAAAAAAATTAACTATAAGAATAAAGACAAACAACTGGCTGTTAGTTGTTGGGTGCTCCAGCGTTGTAGCAAGGAGAAGGTTACCTCTATCAGAATACAGAGAGAAATCAATGTTAGAAATTTTTCTAATATTACAAGTGAACAGAACCAAAACAAAAAAGTTTTGAAGGCACACATGAGAGAAAGCTTGATTCAGTACTGTCACTCAATATGAAAAGATATCAGAATTATAAATGTCTAGATGTAAGATTAGACATTCTAGAAATGGGAAATCAAGCAAACAGAATTCACTAAGACAAAAATGCTTTGGCTAGAGTGGTTCTTGGACAGAATTGCACCAGCTTTAACCTGTAATAAAGACATTTACTTTCATGTGAACATGCTTTAGAAAATTCACCCAACACAGTACCAGGTATTGACAGAATACATTATACCCTGTAATTGTAACTGTAATTTTATTAATCCTGTAGATCATACATTGTGTGCAGAGAAGCACATGATGATATAGGACAAGTCAAAAATGGAGATGAGATGATACATGGTTAAAATGATTATGACAGTGATCTTATAATGATACAAGTGTTCATATTATACATGTGTAATGCCAAGAAACAGAAAATTTTATGGGTGAATATTTTGTGAAAAATTCAGACTTGCACATAAGTTCACGTTACAAGGGAAAGAAACAAATAAGCAAATAACATGGAAATTCAAAAGTACCATACCCATTACTAAAGTAAAACAGTAAAGGTGACACATTCTGTATTAAGGTGTTCAGGTTTGCATACAAAGTACAGAACATGGACAGAACCAATTTTTATGTTCCAAGATATTCATCTATACTACAGCAACACTTTTGCAATAAATATTTACGGACAGCAGTTTTAAATTTTGAAGTGTCTTTATTGGTTTAATGTTATTAGGTAGCTTATTGTACAGTATATTTTCAGTGGTCCATTCCATTTTTATGTTGTGTATGCATGTTGAACATGTATATGCTGCTTTCTCCTTCTGTTCACAGATGGATACTGTGGTTAGTTGAAACAAAATTGTTGCTATTTTCTAAAACTTTCCCAACAAATATTATTACTTGTAAGATAAATAGACATGGTAATGGAAGAATGTGAAGTTTCTTAAATATAGGCTTGCATTGGCTTCTTGCAGCAGCATTTTCTATGGGTCGTACAATTCTCTTTTGGCAAATAAAACAACTTTTGCTGGCAGATGCAGTTCCTCAAAAGATTATGCCATATCACAATAACAATTCTACATAGGCGAAATATACTTTTTTAGTGTCTCTTTCAATGTGCAACCAGAAAGAATTTTGATAGTGTAACAAATGGTATTCAATTTATTCATAATGTATTTTGCATGTTGGATCCATTTAAGATATTCTTGGACCCATATTCCATGAAATTTTGTAGAGCTTGCCTTTTCAAGGGTTCTGGTTAACAACTCTATGTCTGGTGTCAGTGGGCATTTATTTTGCACTTTATGTAAGTCCACTGTAACTGATTTTTCTGTGTTTGTTACTAAATTGTTTCCAGAAAACCAGTATGTAATGTGGGTCGTACACTTTTTAATCTCATACAGTAATTCTTCTCCGGTCCTTCCGTTTATTATCACATTTGTGCCACCTGTGAATTTTATGTAATTATAGCATGGGATGGTTGGTTTCAAGTCATTTACAGAGTAGAAACGGAATTGATCTGGGAATGGAGCCTTGTGGTACACCATACTTAACACTCTGCTTTTATGAGCAGTAGGTTTTTATCTTGTTCCCTTCTTGGATAGCAAGCTCAACTACTTGCTCTCTATTTTGGAGATATGATTTGATCCATTCATGGGCTGGGCCCCTAATACCTACTGATTCAAGTTTCTTAAGGAAGCTGTTGTGATTGATGACATCGAATGCTTTAGAGAGGTCTAGAAATATGGCTGTCATATGTTCTTTGCAGTCTATTGCATTTAAGGCTTCATTTAGAAATGCAAAAATAGCCGTCTCAGTATATTTAGATTTTCGGAAGCTGTGTTGTGTATTTGAGAAGTAATCATTTTTTTCCATGAAATTGATAAGTCTTTTATAACAGAGTTTTTCTATTATTTTGGAAAAACCAGATAGTAGTGAAATAGGCCTGTAGTTTGATACTTCTGTTTTTATTGCTTTCTTGAACAGATGTTTTACTTTTGCTGTCTTCAATTTTTCTGGGAACACCCTTTCTGATAGAGAACAGTTATAGATGTCAACAAGTGGCCTGACTATGAGGGAAGCATATTTTTTCAAGATGTGTCAGGGATAGTGTCAGTACCAAAAGAGAATCTGAACTTCAGTTCTTTAATTATAGCAAATATCTCCTTTTCATAGATTTATTATTTATAGCACATCTGGACTGATTTCAGGAAATGCACTGTAAATTTTGATTTATAAGATCTGTGTAAAGAACGAATAAAAATCATTTGCAATTTTTGTAGGTGCAGTTATCACAGCTGGCTTATCCATTAGACAAATGGAAATCTGTCTGTTCTACTGCAGTTTCCTTCCTTACAATATTCCATGTGGCTTTCATCTTATTGGTGGAATTTTTTATATATATGTTATTTGCCATTATTTTTGCTTGTTTCACAACATTTGCAACATCTTTGAAGATCTTTTTATAGCTTTTGTAATAAGTATCAAATTCAGGTGATGTGAGTTGTTTGGACAATCTGTGTAATAATCTTTTTTTGTTTGAGGATACCAGAATCCCAGAAGTGATCCATTTATTTCTTGTTTTCCTTGTGTATATTTTCCTCTGTGTTGGAGGGAAGCAAAATTCAAAATAGTAGGAAAAATTACTGGTAAAGTAGTTATATTGGAGGGAAGCACAATTCAAAATAGTAGGAAAAATTACTGGTAAAGTAATTATATTTTCCATCTGTGTGTTTGCAGTTGTAAAACTCTTTCCAGTTTTCTTTGCTTAAGTAATGGAAAAAGTGATTTATATTTTCATTATTGTATTTTCTAATTTGGATTTGATTTGATTTATTTCGTGTTCCATAGGTCCAACTGTGTTGGATACACAAGGACGTGGAACGAGTCAGTTTTTTACAAATACAGTCTGATAATCTTATAGCATATACAGAAATTTGAGTACATAATTATATAAAAATTTATACAGTAAATTCTTTGGGCAGCAATACAGAAAAAGAAAATACATATTTTCTTAGAATCATTAAAACACTACAGAAAACAGATACGGAGCACACACAGATACAGGGCTCAGGCTAAATAAAATTCATAGTGGCATTATGTCAACTTGTATTATATAATATTAAAATATTACAATTTATTTAGTTAAAAATTCATCTAGAATGCAAAAAGCTTTTTCTAGCAGAAATATTTTTAGAGCTTTCTTAAACTCACTATTGTTATGAATCTTTGTCTTTATTTCGGGAGGAAGAGCATTGAAGAGTTTTGCTCCAGTGTAGTGGACACCCTTTTGTGCCAAGCTCAAATTTCTGAGTTCACTGTGCATGTCATTCTTCCTCTGTGTGTTATGCTCATGATAATTACTGTTTGGTTGAAATATATCTATATTTTTACAAACAAAACACATGAGAGAAAAAATATATTGGCATGTAGTTGTGTATATTTTAAGATTGCGAAAACTATTTCTACAAGAGTCTCTTGGGCGCAATCCACATATAATTCTTAAAGCTCGCTTCTGTGCAATGAACACTTTCCTTGCTAATGGCTGGTTGCCCCAAAAAATAATTCCGTACTCAATGAGACAATGAAAGTAGTCATAATATGCCACTTTTGCAGTGTTAGGTTCAACACATGTAGTGGCAACCCGAAAGCATAGGTAGCAGAGCTAAGCCTCTTACAGAGATCAATAATATGTGAAGACCAGTTCATGTTCTTGTCAATGTGCACTCCAAGAAATTTTGTTGTTTCCATTCTAACTATTGGTAGATTACCACATGTCACACTTATCTCTCTCTCTTTTTCTGTTTTTGTACAGAATTGAATAAAGCTGGTCTTACTGGAATTTAATGAGAGACCATTCACCTTGAACCAATTAACCATATCTGAGAGTATGTGATTAATGAGTTCCTCAAGATTGTTGTCTGTTCTATTGCTCATAAAAATTGTGGTATCATCAGCAAATAATGTAAATTTACACGGCAGGCTTGTACATGATGGTAGATCATTTATAAAAATCAGGAATAATAGTGGCCCAAGAATTGAGCCCTGGGGCACTCCACATGTAATGGAACTCCATTCAGAATCTGAAACTTTTTGTTTTCTGTCTTGGAGGTATGACTGTAGCCAATTGCCTGCAACACCACTTATTCCTACTAATTTTGCTTTTTGCAAGAGAATCTGGTGATCAACACAGTCAAACGCTTTGGATAAATCACAGAAGACACCAAGTGCTAGCATTTTTTCATTAAGAGTTTCTAGGACTTCATTTGCAAGTGCGTAGACTGCGTCTTCTGTTGAACGGCCCTTTTGAAAGCCAAACTGGCTCTTGCTGAGAACTCCGTTCTTCATGAGATGATCAGTAATTCTTACATGTATTAGCTTTTCTAGAATTTTGGAGAAAGCTGTCAGCAAAGAGATAGGTCGATAGTTAGTTAGTTCAGCTTTATCACCCTTTTTGTACAGGGGCTTCACAATGGCATACTTAAGTCTACTGGGAACAACACCTTTCTGAAGGGAAGCATTGAAAATATGACAGAGAATATCCTTATCCACACACAAGAATATTTCAATAAATTACTAGATATATTATCAACCCCTGCAGAATTCGTACTTTTTAGAGACATGATGATTTTTTTAATTTCTTCTGCAGTGACAGGATTAAGGTGCATTTATGAAATTGTGTTTGAATATACGGCTTGACAAAGAGTTACAGCTTCATCAACATCGGGCTTGCAACCAATCTGTTGAGTTACTGATAGGAAGTGTTTATTAAAAATCTCAGCCACCGTTTTGGGGTTATCTACTAGGATACCTTCATATCTGATATTATTTATATCTTCTTTACTTGTTGTATCTCTTCCTGTTTCTTTTTTTACAATGCTCCAAATTGCTTTTATTTTACTATTAGAATTATCTATTTTCTTCTCATAATAAAGGGCTTTTGATTTCTGTATTAGTTTCCTCAAAATTTTACAATATATTCCATAGTGTTCCCATTTTTCTACATCTTTACAGAATCTTATTGCAGCATAAGTTTCCCTTTTGGTTTTACATGACTGTTTTATACCTTTTGTAATCCAAGGCTTGCTTACAGAATTGGAAGCACTGTTTCTGACCCATTTCTTGGGACATATTTCTTCAAAAAGTGCACAGAATTCATTTATAAAACAGTTAAATTTAGTATCAACATCATCATGGCTTTATACTAAAGACCAATCCATTTGCTGCAACCTGTGGTTGAAAGTTCCTTTCGCTTCTTCATTAATTACTTTTATGAATTTCCATCAAGGAAATTCTTTTTTGAACAGATTAACGTCATAAATAGTGAGAATTTGTCCATCATGATCTGAAAGCCCACTTATAACCTGCCTGACAATATAATTCTGATGTCTGTTTACATCTAAAAAAAATGTTGTCTATCATAGTTTGGCACTCGGATGTAATTCTTGTTGGGAAGTTGATTACTGATGTCAGATTGTGTAAGCTCATCACAATCTCAAAGTCTATTTTATTCTTATTTTCAGTCAAAAAGTTTATATTGAAATCACCTAATACTACAATATCCTTCGCTTTTGAAAGTAACCATGACAGAAGGAGTTTCATTGAATGCAGAAAAGTTTTTATGTCACCTGAAGGAGCCCTGTAGACAGCCAACACTATTATTGGGTAGAATTTAGTTGTTATTTCTGTGGCACATGCCTCAAATTGTTGTTCCACACAATATTTCTTATTATCTATAGTTTTGTATGCTACACTATCCTTAACATAAATTGCTACTCCACCTTTATCTTTACTTTCCCTACAGCAGTATGTTACTGAAGTATAACTTACTATAGATGGCAAGGCACATTTATCAGTAACATGGTGCTCAGTTATGCACAAAATCTGGGCATTATTTATACTGTCCTTTTTACTAATGTTAATAAGGAGTTGATCTGTTTTGTTTAAGAGGCCCCTTATGTTTTGATGAAAGAAAGAGATGCCTTCCTCTTGCTTTTTCATTCTATTAGTGCTGTTACCTGACTGAGAATTGTTTGAATTACAGCTCAGTTTCTGTACTCAGAGAGAGTTTTTGAGCTGTGTGATCCCCAAAGCCTGTGTCTAGCATTTCTATTTTATAGTTCATTTCCACATTTACAAATATTTGAACTATGGTGGTTGATGAAGTCATTGTGATATGAGTTGCTGTTAATACAGTAGATTTCATGTTAAATGTTTGCAAAAGATTCAGCAATTTATTCTTTTCTTTGATGTCCTTCGCAAAGTCAATATTAAAATCACCACATAGAATAACTCTTCTGTTTCTTTGTGTTAGCCTGTAAGTCAATATTCTAAACTTTTTAGGAAAGTATTTATGTCACCAGTTGGAGTTCTGTATAAAAAAAATAATGGCTAGTTAAGTGCCCACTATCTCAACTCTCAATAGCTCTACATATTTTTCCAGCAAATTTTATATTTACAAAGTTTATATTATTTATTATGAATCTATAACTGCCACCATGTTTGAGAATTTTTCTACAGAAATAACCACCTAGCATAAAGTTGGGTAAGGACACAATATGTAACTTGTCCTCATCAAGCCAATGTTCTGTGAGACACAATAATGAGGTAGTTTTTAATTTGTTTTCTAAGAGGATTTGGATTTTACTTATTTCACTAGTTAGTGACTGCACATTTTGACAAAAAAGAACCAAGTTCATATTTTATGTTTTAAATGTGATTTTAGAAATAAGATGTTACTGTGACTTATCTGTGAGTTGGCCGGCTGATTCAAAACTTGCCATCAAAGGCACTTTCTAGTATGTACAATGACATATGGGTAAGTGATACAGCTCCACAAGAAAGAATGATGTGAATTTCAATGCCTATTCTCAAATGAAACAAAGACTGCCACTAAATAATGAAAATTGTGAACTCATCCATATCAGTTCTAAAAGTAATCTGTCAAATTTAAGTTAAACAACAAATCACACAAATCTAAAGGCTGACAATTCAACCAAATACAAATATTAAATTGGAATGATTGCACAGACAATGTTGCAGGGAAGGTGAAACAAGGATTGCATTCTATTGGCAGAACACTTAGAAGATGCAACAAATCCCCTATCAAGACTGCCTATACTAAAATCGTCCATCCTCTGCTAGAGTACTGTTGTTGTTGTGGTCTTCAGTCCTGAGACTGGTTTGATGCAGCTCTCCATGCTACTCTATCCTGTGCAAGCTTCTTCATCTCCCAGTACCTACTGCAACCTACATCCTTCTGAATATGCTTAGTGTATTCATCTCTTGGTCTCCCTCTTCGATTTTTACCCTCCATGATGCCCTCCAATACTAAATTAGTCATCCCTCAATGTCTCAGAACATGTCCTACCAACCGATCCCTTCTTCTAGACAAGTTGTGCCACAAGCTCCTCTTCTCCCCAATTCTATTCAATACCTCCTCATTAGTTATGTGATCTACCCATCTAATCTTCAGCATTCTTCTGTAGCACCACATTTTGAAAGCTTCTATTCTCTTCTTGTCTAAACTATTTATCGTCCACGTTTCACTTCCATACATGGCTACACTCCATACAAATACTTTCAGAAATGACTTCCTGACATGTAAATCTATACTCGATGTTAACAAATTTTTCTACTTCAGAAACGCTTTCCTTGCTATTGCCAGTCTACATTTTATATCCTCTCTACTTCGACCATCATCAGTTATTTTGCTCCCCAAATAGCAAAACTCCTTTACTATTTTAAGTGTCTCATTTCCTAATCTAATTCCCTCAGCATCACACGACTTAATTTGACTACATTCCATTATCCTTGTTTTGTTTTTGTTGATGTTCATCTTATATCCTCCTTTCAAGACACTGTCCATTCTGTTCAACTGCTCTTCCAAGTCCTTTGCTGTCTCTGACAGAATTACAATGTCATCGGCCAACCTCAAAATTTTTATTTCTTCTCCATGGATTTTAATACCTGCTCTGAACTTTTCTTTTGTTTCCTTTACTGCTTGCTCAATATACAGATTGAATAACATCGGGGATAAGCTACAACCCTGTCTCACTCCCTTCCCAACCACTGCTTCCCTTTCATACCCCTCTACTCTTATAACTGCCATCTGGTTTCTGTACAAATTGTAAATAACCTTTCGCTCCATGTATTTTACCCCTGCCACCTTCATAATTTGAAAGAGAGTATTCCAATCAACATTGTCAAAAGCTTTCTCTAAGTCTACAAATGCTAGGAATGTAGGTTTGCCTTTGCTTAATCTTTCTTCTAACATAAGTCATAGGGTCAGTATTGCCTCACGTGTTCCAACATTTTTTCGGAATCCAAACTGATCTTCCCTGAGGTCGGCTTCTATCAGTTTTTCCATTGGTCTGTAAAGAATTCGCGTTAGTATTTTGCGGCTATGACTTATTAAACTGATAGTTCGGTAATTTTCATATCTGTCAACACCTGCTTTCTTTGGGATTGGAATTATTATATTCTTCTTGAAGTCTGAGGGTATTTCACCTGTCTCATACATCTTGCTCACCAGATGGTAGAGTTTTGTCAGGACTGGCTCTCCCAAGGCTGTCAGTAGTTCTAATGGAATGTTGTCTACTCCGGGGGCCTTGTTTCGCCTCAGGTCTTTCAGTGCTCTGTCAAACTCTTCACGCAGTATCTTTTCTCCCATTTAATCTTCATCTACATCCTCTTCCATTTCCATAATATTGCCCTCAATACATCGCCCTTGTATAAACCCTCTATATACTCCTTCCACCTTTCTGCCTTCCCTTCTTTGCTTAGAACTGGGTTGCCATCTGAGCTCTTGATATTCATACAAGTGGTTCTCTTCTCTCCAAAGGTCTATTTAATTTTCCTGTAGGCAGTATCTATCTTACCCCTAGTGAGACAAGCCTCTACATCCTTACATTTGTCCTCTAGCCATCCCTGCTTAGCCATTTTGCACTTCCTGTCGATCTCATTTTTGAGACGTTTGTATTCCTTTTTGCCTGCTTCATTTACTGCATTTTTATATTTTCTCCTTTCATCAATTACATTCAGTATTTCTTCTGTTACCCAAGGATTTCTATTAGCCCTCGTCTTTTTACCTACTTGATCCTCTGCTGCCTTCACTACTTCATCCCTCAGAGCTACCCATTCTTCTTCTACTGTATTTCTTTCCCCAATTCCTGTCAATTGTTCCCTTATGCTTTCCCTGAAACATTGTACAACCTCTGGTTCTTTCAGTTTATCCAGGTCCCATCTCCTTAAATTCTCACCTTTTTGCAGTTTCTTCAGTTTTAATCTACAGTTCATAACCAATAGATTGTGGTCAGAGTCCACATCTGCCCCTGGAAATGTCTTACTATTTAAAACCTGGTTCCTAAATCTCAGTCTTACAATTATATAATCTATCTGATATGTTCTAGTATCTTCAGGGTTCTTCCATGATTCTTGAACCAAGTGTTAGCTATGATTAAGTTATTCTCTGCACAAAATTCTACCAGGCAGCTTCCTCTTTCATTTCTTCGCCCCAATCCATATTCACCTACCATGTTTCCTTCTCTCCCTTTTCCTACTCTCATATTCCAGTCACCCATGACTATTAAATTTTCATCTCCCTTCACTACCAGAATAATTTCTTTTATCTCATCATACATTTCATCAATTTCTTCGTCATCTGCAGAGCTAGTTGGCATATAAACTTGTACTACTGCAGTAGGCGTGGGCTTTGTGTCTATCTCAGCCACAATAATGCATTCTCTATGCTGTTTGTAGTAGCTTACCCGTACTCCTATTTTTTTATTAATTATTAAACCTACTCCTGCATTACCACTATCTGATTTTGTATTTATAACCCTGTACTCACCTGACCAAAAGTCTTGTTCCTCCTGCCACCGAACGTCACTAATTCCCACTATAGCTAACTTTAACCTATCCATTTCCCTTTTTAAATTTTCTAACCTACCTGCCCGATTAAGGGATCTGACATTCCACGCTCCGATCTGTAGAACGCCAGTTTTCTTTGTCCTGATAACGACGTTTTCTTGAGTAGTTCTCGCATGGAGATCTGAATGGGGAACTATTTTACCTCTGGAATATTTTACCCAAGAGGACGCCATCATCATTTAATCATACAGTAAAGCTGCATGCCCTCGGGAAAAATTACGGCTGTAGTTTCCCCTTACTTTCAGCCGTTTGCAGTACCAGAACAGCAGGGCCATTTTGGTTAGTGTTACAACGGCAGATCAGTCAATCATCCAGACTGTTGCCCCTGCAACTACTGAAAAGGCTGCTGCCTCGCTTCAGGAACCACACCTTTATCTGGCCTCTCAACAGATACCCCTCCGTTGTGGTTGCACCTACGGTACGGCTATCTGTATCGTTGAGGCACGCATGCCTCTCCACCAACGGCAAGGTCCATGGTTCATGGACTAACTGGTCCATGGTTCATGGTACTACTGTGTGATATGGGATATTTCCAGATATGATTGATGTTGTTGTTGTGGTCTTCAGTCCTGAGACTGATTTGATGCAGCTCTCCATGCTACTCTATCCTGTGCAAGCTTCTTCATCTCCCAGTACCTTCTGCAACCTACATCCTTCTGAATCTGCTTAGTGTATGCATCTCTTGGTCTCCCCCTACGATTTTTACCCTCCACGCTGCCCTCCAATACCAACTTGGTGATCCCTTGATGCCTCAGAACATGTCCTACCAACCGATCCCTTCTTCTGGTCAAGTTGTGCCACAAACTCCTCTTCTCCCCAATCCTGTTCAGTACCTCCTCATTAGTTATGTGATCTACCCATCTAATCTTCAGCATTCTTCTGTAGCACCACATTTCGAAAGCTTCTATTCTCTTCTTGTCCAAACTATTTATCGTCCATGTTTCACTTCCATACATGGCTACACTCCATACAAATACTTTCAGAAAAGACTTCCTGATACTTAAATCTATACTCGATGTTAACAAATTTCTCTTCTTCAGAAACGCTTTCCTTGCCATTGCCAGTCTACATTTTATATCCTCTCTACTTCGACCATCATCAGTTATTTTGCTCCCCAAATAGCAAAACTCCTTTACTACTTTAAGTGTCTCATTTCCTAATCTAATACCCTCAACATCACCCGACTTAATTCGACTACATTCCATTATCATCGTTTTGCTTTTGTTGATGTTCATCTTATATCCTCCCTTCAAGACACCATCCATTCCATTCAACTGCTCTTCCAAGTCCTTTGCTGTCTCTGACAGAATTACAATGTCATCGGCGAACCTCAAAGTTTTTATTTCTTCTCCATGGATTTTAATACCTACTCCGAATTTTTCTTTTGTTTCCTTTACTGCTTGCTCAATATACAGATTGAATAACATCGGGGAGAGGCTACAACCCTGTCTTACTCCCTTCCCAACCACTGCTTCCCTTTCATGTCCCTCGACTCTTATAACTGCCATCTGGTTTCTGTACAAATTGTAAATAGCCTTTCGCTCCCTGTATTTTACCCCTGCCACCTTTAGAATTTGAAAGAGAGTATTCCAGTCAACATTGTCAAAAGCTTTCTCTAAGTCTACAAATGCTAGAAACGTAGGTTTGCCTTTCCTTAATCTTTCTTCTAAGATAAGTCGTAAGGTCAGTATTGCCTCACGTGTCCCAGTATTTCTACGGAATCCAAACTGATCTTCCCCGAGGTCGGCTTCTACTAGTTTTTCCATTCATCTGTAAAGAATTCGTGTTAGTATTTTGCAGCTGTGGCTTATTAAACTGATTGTTCGGTAATTTTCACATCTGTCAACACCTGCTTTCTTTGGGATTGGAATTATTATATTCTTCTTGAAGTCTGAGGGTATTTCGCCTGTTTCATACATCTTGCTCACCAGATGGTAGAGTTTTGTCAGGACTGGCTCTCCCAAGGCCGTCAGTAGTTCCAATGGAATGTTGTCTACTCCGGGGGCCTTGTTTCGACTCAGATCTTTCAGTGCTCTGTCAAACTCTTCACGCAGTATCGTATCTCCCATTTCATCTTCATCTACATCCTCTTCCATTTCCATAATATTGTCCTCAAGTACATCGCCCTTGTATAGACCCTCTACATACTCCTTCCACCTTTCTGCTTTCCCTTCTTTGCTTAGAACTGGGTTTCCATCTGAGCTCTTGATGTTCATACAAGTGGTTCTCTTATCTCCAAAGGTCTCTTTAATTTTCCTGTAGGCAGTATCCAGCTTACCCCTAGTAAGATAAGCCTCTACATCCTTACATTTGTCCTCTAGCCATCCCTGCTTAGCCATTTTGCACTTCCTGTCGATCTCATTTTTGAGACGTTTGTATTCCTTTTTGCCTGCTTCATTTACTGCATTTTTATATTTTCTCCTTTCATCAATTAAATTCAATATTTCTTCTGTTACCCAAGGATTTCTACTAGCCCTCGTCTTTTTACCTACTTGATACTCTGCTGCCTTCACTACTTCATCCCTCAAAGCTACCCATTCTTCTTCTACTGTATTTCTTTCCTCCATTCCTGTCAATTGTTCCCTTATGCTCTCCCTGAACCTCTGTACAACCTCTGGTTCTTTCAGTTTATCCAGGTCCCATCTCCTTAAATTCCCACCTTTTTGCAGTTTCTTCAGTTTTAATCTACAGGTCATAACCAATAGATTGTGGTCAGAGTCCACATCTGCCCCTGGAAATGTCTTACAATTTAAAACCTGGTTCCTAAATCTCTGTCTTACCATTATATAATCAATCTGATACCTTTTAGTATCTCCAGGGTTCTTCCATGTATACAACCTTCTATCATGATTCTTAAACCAAGTGTTGATAGGATTGATAGAGGACATCAAAAAGTTCAAAGAAAAGCAGCTCATTTTGTACTATTGTGAAATAGGTGAGAGAGGTTTACAGATATGATAAGAAAGTGGGAGTAGCAATCATTAAAACAAAGGCATTTTTCAATGTGGTGAGATCTTTTAATGGATTTTCAATCTCCAACTTTTTCCTCTGAATGCAAGAATATTTTGTTGATGTCTATATGGATAGGGTTCACACAAGAAGATTTAAGTCCAAGATTTCCCCATGTGATGTTTTGGAGTGAAACAATAGACACTCCAGTGTGAACTGCATAGTTGTCTTGCAGATACAGAAGATCCTACAGGCTGATACCAAAATCTTCATGTACATCAAAGATGCTTAAAAAACAGATTAAGTGTGGTGGGTGGAGAAGAATCATGTCCTGCTCAACACCCAGTCCACATTTTGGAAGGAAAAGTGCTCTCGGCAACATAGGGATTTTAAAAACTGACATTGCATATGTTTGTGAATAAATGTTTCTTATCTCTGGTATTATGTGATATAGATAGAACTTATGTCAATGTGAAAACTATAGTGTTGGAAAGAAAGATTTCTTCAACTGATTACCTCATAAACTTATCTGTCGAATTAAATCTTTCCTGTCAGAAAGAAGAATCTATGTTAAGTATAATGAAAATACCATCAGGTCTTAGAGAGTTGACAGTGATCCCTCCCTCAGGGAGAGTAGGGAGCCCTCCTGTAATAATGTATAAACTTGACCTTCAGGAATTTTCTTGCTGAGAGTACACTCCTTACAATTCATTGGTAATCTCTACCTATATTAACAGCTTATTCTATTGGAACAGCAACAGAAGGTATCAATCATGCCAAATAAAACCTTAGAATTTGACGGAAAAGAGACTGCCTGGGTATGACATTGGAAAAATCATCAGAGTTCTGCATTCCCAGGATGTAATGAGGATTGGTAGAATAAATATCTCATTCACAAGTCATGGTATGTTTCTAGGTTTGAGAACTGACTTGAGGTTAACATGCAGATCTCGCATAAATGATATAAAATTCCTCATAAAAGGAATATGGAACAAAAGTGGGTCATCTATAATTACAACATTATTAAAGTTGCTACAAATAAGCAAGCAGGAATAGTAACAAATTTCTTGTGTATTCCAGGGTACAGTGGCATTTTAAACAATGAAACCGTATGCAGCTTAGTGAAGTGAGCAATGAACTTAGTTGATATCCTAAATGACAGGCCACAAAATCACGAAATGTTGAACTGAATGAATGAAAAAGCAAGAAATGACTGGCAGATATTATGGGATTCAACCAAAATTTCAAAATTAGTGCACTGTACCGAGCTGAAACCTAAAATATCTACTTGATTTACCTACTGGAACGGAAGAAAACAATTGATAACAACATGTTCTTCAATCGTGGTAAATTTCCAGTCCCACCTGTTCCAAATAGAACTGGAGGGAACTTCATTATATGCTTTATGCAATGAAGAAGGAGACATGAATCATGTGATATTCTCATGTACCAGATACAAGATACAGTATAAATCTTTTATCTGAGCATTGGTTAACATAGATGTTCCACTTCCAACATTAGTTGTAGTGTTGGTGTCAACCCAAAATTGTGAACTAATATTAAATGTGATTCTCAACCACTTAAATACATGTGATCTACCTGCTTAGATATACAATGTATTTGATGTGCGGATATTTTGTATGATGCTATGTTTTGTTTATTATTATGAAATAATTATTTTATTAGTAGTGTCTAGTGGTGTCATTTTTCATTCATTTATTCAAATCCTAATTTTTTGTAAATAGCAATCAACAAAGAATACAGTAGAATAACAATTAAGAATTATGCTATGTAAATTTGATGGTTGAAAGGGAAAAAAACCTATTTACTTACCACAGTCAGTGTTCGGTCTAAGAGTCTTCCTAAAATACTAGCATAGATTATGTCAGATGGAAGACATTTTGGAAGCACTTCCAGTTCACACAGTAGCCGCTTGTACAATCTCCACTTGAGACTGTTATTAACTGTACCTTCACAAGCAAGCAATCCTCGTTGCACTTGTGTCACAGCATCATTTTGCTCAAAACTCTGTAAAGAAAATTCTAACTGTAATGCAATATGTTATTTTACAATTGAATTCACACAAGAAGTTTACAGAGAATAGACTGCAAGTTATGTCCACCATTTTAAAACATTGTCACCACAGTCATGTGCAAAGATTCCAATTATAAACAGCTGAAATAATAATGATGTGAGTGAGAACAACATGGAACACACATCAGTCATAAACATGGAATCAGAATTCTGATTTCTTTTGTGTTATTTAGAAGATGCGAAGTACACTGAATGCAAACAATAATTAACAAATTTTTCATTGGACTTGATGGTGATGAGATTTTCTTTCCTTCTACAAAAAAAGGAAATTCCTAACTGAAGGGAATTTTATCATTGACCCATATCTACACATCTTCCTAAAGACATTATACTTTAAAATAAGGAGAACAGGGGCTCAGAAACATTATTTCTGAAGTTCTTTATTATGTGTGTCCATATAATGAAAGATGTACAATCAGTTCTACAGAGAGGTGAGCTTATAAACTGCCAAAGTACTGGGATATGGAGCTAAACATATCCAGTTTGTTGTGATAATGGTATAAAAATGAAAATAAATAGAGAACATCTACATCTACAACAAAATACTGTGATTTAATTCTGCTGAATTCCCGCCTCTTTTTGTTACTCTAAGATCAGCTGCAAGCACTCAATTTGTATCTAACAGCTTTAGATGAAAGCATTTTGTTCATCATAACCTAATTTTCACACAGTATAACCTGGTGCTGATGAAACATGAGAGTTACTTTCTGCTACAATATTAAATTGCTTTAAATTATCCATCTATATTCATTTTAGTCTTTTTACTTATATTTAGTTGACCAAATCTTATTGTGTGACTCAGATTTTTATGTTTACCAGCATATATTGAAAGTGAGAATCACCTGTTGTTGACTGTGACATAAAAGGTTTTGTGGAGGATATCTTCCACTAATTCTACCATACCTGATATCAGAACATTGCTCAGCTCGTTTTTGGCAATTTCTTTGAGCAGCATTATGGCATTATGAGGCAATTGAGGTATGTCAGTCAAAGTATGAAGTCAAAATATCTCTGTAAAAGCACCTGTTCCATCCAAAAGACAATGTTGTAACTACTGTTAATTAAATGAAATGTCAATTAAAATGCATTGACAACTTTCAAGATTACAGATTTGTAATTTACTCACCAAAATCAACTATCTGAGATACATATTAACCACATTCTGTTCAGTTTTTATTTTGCATTTTTGTGGTGATTTTTGCTTTTTTATGATTTTGTCTTTCCATCTTCATGTTTATGTGGTTCAATCAGTATTTTAAACATGGTTTGCATGCAAGAACCAGAAATCTGTGAGGGTCGCTGAATTCAAATTTGGTGCACTGAAACTTGCTTCAAATTGGCATTCAGTGTTCTTTAAAATTGCATAATTGATTGAAAGACACTGTAAAATGGTTTCATTGATGCCATGAATGATGCCACCAGCTACAATTATAAAAGTAACTCCCTTAGCTGAGCATGAGCAGTTATAGCAGTTAGTACTGAATGCCGATAGCACCAGATAGGAGTTTGATCTGAGAGTTTCAGAAGGCACAGCATTTTCATTTCTAAGTAATAGTAAAGTGGTAAGACTGACGATGGCCATTTTGAAGTGCAGCAGATACATGTTTTTATTCATGCTGGAGTGTAAAAATAATAAACAAATATTATGGTACATGAAGTTTCTGTTTATTATTCAAACATTAAGATCTTCCCAGACATTACATGAAGACATGGACATGCAACACAGAATAAAGCGACAACTAAGAATGTATTGAATTCTATGATTGAGATATTAGAGAAAGCTTGTTGTAACCCTATACAGTGAGCCCGCATAATTAAACACCAAGGGCCTGCATAACTGGCCTAATGAGGCTGCCTCACATGGCAAAAATGGTGCAGCATGCACTGCACCATGTGCAGCCAGTGGTATATAAGGCAGCATGCTGGGCTGGGCCCTCAGCTGCTCTAACGTTTTTGCAGCTAAGGAACATTACACTGTTTTAACTATACCTTTATACAACCCAGGATTTCGTGTGCTTGTTCTTATCACAATATCCTTCAGTGTGTCTATATTTGCCTTTATGTAGAAGTGAATTAAAAGTTGGTATGTGGGAACTATTCGTGTTTGTGCAACATTACAGTAGTTTTTGGTGACAAGAGCAGTGTTCTACTCTGTGTGTTATGGTGAAATTCTTTCATCTCTTGTTGAATGACATTGAGCTCTCATCAGCTAGCAGCAAGCCTTCTCCATGACTCTAAATAAGTTGGAGCCTCATTGACACAATAGTGTTCACCGCTGTCAACACAACCCCACACTTTCCTCTATATGATGACACGCTGGAGGACCGAGACGCATTAGAAAATCACCTTCAGTAACATTTCCAGATTTTTTTGTCACCAACTCCAATGCGCATAAGGCTTTCTTTCTGTCATGGATTTCTCAACTTGTTTATCATCTTTTGGGCCAGGTACCTCCTCTGCAGGAACCTGCTAGTCTCTGTTTTAATGAAACATGCCAGTTGCTCTCTAACTTCATTCCAAATATACTTATGTTATTGCTGCTCACAGTGAGATCTACCATTGTCAAGAGCAGCTGCAACAATTGTAAAGAGCTTGGGCGGCAGACTTTGCAGGCTTAGCCATAGTTGCCAGTCTCTTACTGAAGCTCAACAGGACTCATGTTTTGATTTAGTGGTTTGTGATGCTATAATATGCTTGGCCCCTGGTAGAGAAGTTTGTGAACATGCCTTACAATCTGAAAACCCCTCTCTCACAGAGATTTTAAAGATTGCACAGTCTTTTGAAGTATCTAGGGAAGCAGGAAATCAGATAGAAACTTGGTGTGATCTGGTATCAGGCAGCATGGAAGTTGAATGCCCACCATAACAAATGGATCTCAATGGCCAATAGAGGGCAGTGCCACTGCAGTGCTGTGCTCACTAGTGAGTGCACTACTGTCTTGCCACTTGAATATACTGGCCCGTAGAGTCCCTCACAGCTGGCATAAATACCACCACATCTCGACCACTTAGTCAATCATTAATGTCATATGATAGTGTTTGCTTTCTATCTCCACCATACTACTGACTACTCACTGATGACTTCACTCTGATTTTGGTTTTCCTCTCTGGTCTTGATTTGGATTGTGGTTGTACTTGATCTGTTGACAGCAATGTGCCGAAGGTTCCTAGCACTTTGTTGTAGCCTAGTTTGCCTTGCCATAGATGTGTCAGGTCTGTAGTTTGTCTGCCCTGTTGCTTGACTCCAGTGTGGGTTTGAGTCCCAACCGCACGTTGTCTTCCCACCATGTCATGTCATCATTCTCGCCTGTTTGCTGATGTGTGCACTGGTACCTGGTGACTCACAGATATAGCACCTGGCAGTGAGGAAAAAGGAAGTTGTTTCATTGCATGGAAGCTAAATTGGTTAGCCTGGTTGGGCAACAGCAGCAGCTGTTGCACCAGCAGCAGTTACAGACAGACTTGTTACAAAAATCTCAACTCTTAGTGGAGAAGCTTTGTGTGCAGGAGGCCACTGCACCTCAGGGACCAGTACCCCCTTCACTCGCACCATATTCCGGCTTCTGTCATTTCTTCCTTTCAATGATGCTACGGAGGACTGGGAAACGTTTTTACATCGATTGAGGCAATGTTTTACAGTGTTTCAAGTCACGGATAATTCACTGCAGCGGTCGCTCTTTTTGTCTTGGGCATCACCAGACATGTAATTTCTTCCCTAAAAATTGGCATCTCTGTCTGACACTGTCACACTCTCCTTTCAGATCTGCAATCTGCTGACTGCTTCCCAGTGGTATCATGCGGTTGTCTCCAGGCTAGAATTTCATCAATACCATAAACAGATGGGACAGTGATACCGCTAATGGTTCACTGAAATACAAAGTCCTAGCCAAAAATGTGAATTCCCAGTGGTATCATGTGGTTGTCTCCAGGCTAGAATTTCATCAATACCGTAACAGTTGGGACAGTGATACCACTTGTGGTTCAGTGAAATACAAGGACCTAGACAAAAATGTGATTTTACTTGCACTAATCAAGGCTGTAAGGCTTTCTACACCAATTTCTTGATTCATGATGTGGTGGTTCAGCTGGCACCTGCTCCAGAGATTCCCACAGTGGGGTTGAAACTAGATAACTTGTTGTCAGAGGACATCTTGCACATTGCTAATTCATTCAAAATTCCACAGACAGGTAAAGAATGGCTCAGGACAAGGCCACAAGTGGTAGCAGTTCACCACAACGTGCACCACCCCAGCGTTGTCATTGTAGAATGACTGCCTGGTTGTAGCAATGTCATGATTCATCTTTGTCATATGTCTCTATAACTTCTGAACCTCCAGTCGCCCCTCACCAACAGCTGTGAGGGCCAGTCCCTTCATACCCACAGTGTTTTTCTTCTCACACCTGAGGAGACAGCCCTGAATGCTGGTATTCCTGCAAACACTGTGACAAGGAGGGGCACTTCAGCTCAGTATGTCACAGCCACATGACCCAGACCCTCCCAGTCCCACAGTCACACCAGGACATCGTACACATGCTGCAGACAGTAGTCTCCAAGGGTGACCCCTTCATGTGGAAATTGTTTCTTGCATTTTGTGTGTCTCATCAGTACATCCATTTACAGGTGGACACTGGGTCCACTGTCTCTTTGATCAATCAGGCGACTTATGTCCAGCTGGGTTAACCCGACTTTTCACCACTTTCACATAACTCGGTGGCCTCTGGTGATGGGGCAGTTCCTCTTAGCAGGCAGTTCTCGACTGCAGCAACTTAAATATATGTTACCTGGCTTTTGACACTCCTTGTCATCAACCATTTGTCAGCTACCAACGTTTTTGGCCTCGACACCTTCGCAGCATTTGGATTTAATATGTCAGATGAAGTCAAGGTGGTCTCCACTGCAGCCCCTCTCCAGGAACTAGATGACCTCTGCATGAAGCTTTGGTCTCTCTTTCAACCAGATTTGTGGTGTGCTTCAGACTTTCAGGTGCACATCACCCTTGGGCCAGATGCCATGCAATGTTTTTACCATGTCAGACTGATTCCAGTGGCCTTATGGGCTGCCATGAAGTGGAACTCAATCGTCTGCAGGCAGCTGGAGTCAAACCTGTCAAATCTAGTGTATGGACCACTCCCCTAGTCACCATCTGGAAGCCGAATGGGTCTCTTCACTTGTGTGGAGGAGACTTCAAAGCGACCATCAATGATCAGTTGCAAGCAGGGACCTACCCTATTCTCCGGAAAGAAGATTTCCTAACCAAACTGGCTGGGGAGGAATATATTTCTAAGATCAACCTCATTGATACATACCTCCAGTTGCCCTCAGATGAGGCATTCAGAGCATTGTCATCCTTAACACACCATTCGGGTTGCACAGGTACAAGTGACTCCCCTTTTCCATTTCCTCAGCCACTGCAATGTTCCAGTGATTTCTGGAACAGTTGCTACAACATATTCTGGTTTGTGTCAATTACTTCAATTAACCTTATTGTCACAGGATCTCTCTCAAAGAGCATTTGGCAAACCTCCATATCCTGTTCATGACCCTGCAGAAGGACACAGGCCTGCTTTGTTGTTTGGAGAAGTGCAGATTTTTTCAGCCAGGAGTGGAGGACTAGGGGCATTGGCGCACCAAAGAGTGTATCTGGCCTACCAATGGGAATGTTGCTGACATCACTTCTTTACCTCGCCTGACGAACGTACCTGAATTACAAGCGTTTTTGGGGAAGTTCAACTATTATGCTAAATTGTTACCCCAGGTGGCCCACATGGCACAACTACTCAATCAGTTGCATAAAAAAGGAGTCCCTCACACTATATATGTGCCTCTGACTAGGCTTTTGTCAGATTGAAAAATATGCTGACATCCACACCCTGCCCCATGCCCTTTTCTCCCAACTGCCCATTGGTTGTGGCCAGTGATGTATCCGCATACAATGTCAAAGCAGTCTTGGCATAACAGAGTAGGAATTTTTCCCAGCAGTCTATTGCATATGCATCCAAGACCCTTACCCCAGCACAGTGTAACTATTCACAGGTTGAAAAGGAGGCCTTGGCAGTAGTGTTCGCAGTCAAGAAATTTCATGTCTACCTTTATGGGACAGAGTTCTCTCTAATTATGGATCACAAGCTATTGGTGGCATTATTTAGGATATGTTCTAATCTCCCAGGGTGAACAGTACAACACCTCCAACACTGGGCATTGTTCCACAGTGCCTAAATCATATTATCCGGTATAAGCTGACAGCCCAGCATTCTAATCCTTACGCATTGTCCCATCTACTGACTGGACTTCGACCAACAGGAAGTCCTCTGCTTCCACGTCAGTGCTGAAAGTCAACATATATTGGATGGTTTTTCCCTTAAGGCCAAGTGTGCTGCCACTGCAACACGCCACGACCCCACCCTGTGGTAGGTCTTTTGCTATGTAATCCATAACTGATCCCATTATCTCACTCGTTATTTGACGACAGCTCTCTGTCCTAGGAGACAGCTTTCTCAGTGACAGCTTTCTCAGTGCCTCAGTTGTTTATGGCATCATCCTTTTGGATACTGAGGTACACCCACAGTGTGTGTTTATTCTGCAGAATTGTATTGTCAGGTATTGAGTTTGCTCCACTCATTGGGGCATGTCCCACAAGAAAACACTGGCATGCCACCATGACTACTGGCATAGGATCAGCGGCAACATTGAAAAGATGATCAGTAGTTGTGCAGCATGTGCTTGCCACCATGTGGTGCCCCCTTAATTGTTTGCCTCCTGGCCTATTCCTTGCCTCCCTTGGGATCACATCAATCTCGATTTTACAGGACCATTCTTAGGTTCGGTTGCTCATTGTGGATGAGTTTTGCAAAACACCTATATTGTAAGCTTGGCATCCATCATGACTGAGGCTACCACTATTGCCTTAGTCCAAGTTTCAGCCACTGAAGGGTTGCCTCGCACACTGTGCTCTGACAATGGCCCACAATTTATGACCTCTGCCTTCGAGGACTTCTGTGCCGCCAATGGTATCAAACACATCTGTAGCCCTCTATTCCACCCTTCCTCGAATGGTGAAGTTGGGTCCCAACTTTTAAGCTCCAGATGAAGGAGGCTATTGAATCCTGTGCCACTGTGGCAGCCCTTACTTTGTTTGTAAGCACCAGTTTGGGGGGAATCTGGTACTAGGCTGCACGGAAGTTGAATGGCCCACCAGAAAAAATGGATCTCAATGGCACCTTTAGAGGGCAGTGTCACTGCCGTGCTGCACATGCTTAGTGAGTGTGCCACCATCTTGCCACATGAATACAATGGCCAATAGCGATCCTCATGGAAGGCATAAATACAACCACATCTTGACTGCTCAGTCAGTTGTGTACTTCATCCAATAATGTTCACTTTCTATTTCCATCATACTACTGACTACTCACCAATGACTTTGCTTGGATTTTGGTTTTTCTCTCTGGTCTTGTTCTAAATTCTAAATTGTCATTGCACTTGACCTGCTGACATTGTGCTGAAGGTTCATCACACTTCATTGTAGCTTGGATCATCTTTCTCTTGTTGTATTGGGTCTGTCATTTGTCTGCCCTGTTGCTTGACTCTGGCGTTGGTTTGAATTCTGACTGCAGATGGTCTTCCCGCCTTGCATCGCTATTGTTCTTGCCTGTTCCCTGACCTGTGAGCCAATATCCAGCGACTTGCAGACATAGCAGTGAAGTAGCCATTGTTGCATCTCCTCCTCAGCCATCATCAATTAGCTAATGGGGGAAGATGATGTTGTGGCCCTGCAGTCATAGTCTCCATGCCATGTTGGGCAGTACCGGGCTAAGCAGCAGCAGCAGTCAGTGTCACAACAGTGGTCACATGCCCCTCTTCCATCGTGCCCTTCCTGCTTTGTTCAGCATTAGAGGGCTGCATGCCCAAAATTAATGGGCAACATGCACAAAAGAGATACATTGCATCTGTGTACAACTCTTAATCTCACGCGTCAACATTAACATGGATGTGAACAGTGTTTCTGTAGTGATGTACGTAGTATGGACAATATGTTATAAATGCAAGTAGGCACATGTGTAGCAGTGACTTTAACAAATTGTCAAACCAGCTTTGTCTCCTGTCTCTCAGCAGTTGATGAGTTACAACAGATACTCATATTGTTCTTTGGCATTTGACCTTTTTGTGGTAGATGATGACAATAAAGAAAACTTATTTGGGTTAAATGCCTTCAAAATTTTTGGATTCTCTATTTCTGATAAGCGCATCTGGTATCAGATCAAGTTCTGTACAAACAACTGGATGTGCCATGCTTGTAATTTTCCTCACTGTTTTCAGACGGTTTATGGTATGTTTCCAGTTTCAATGCTCACATCACAATGAAACCAATGGCATGGTCACATTTTTTTCATGCCCACTCTCTATCCCCACTGCTCAGTGGGAGCCAGTCAAATGAGAACTAGATGACTTACGTCCTTGGATGTTGTCATGCGTATCTCCTTTAGTGAATGGTCTACTCCGTTGGTAATTGTCGCAAAACCTAAAGGCAACCTTTGACTATATGGTGATTTCTTAAAAATCTGTAAATTCACAATCTATTATTGATACTTATCCCTTAACCTGGCAGAATGAACTCTTATCTTAACCTTCTGGGGCCAATATTTTTCCAAAATAGACTTGTCTGATGTCTCCTTGCAACTGCCTCTGGATAATAATTCCAGATGTATCCTTGCAGTGAATGCCACTTCTGGATTATACCAATACCAGCACCTGCTATTTGGCATAGCTGGTGTCCCTGCTATTTTCCAATGATTTATGGAGCAGCTCATGGCCTTTGTGCCAATGGTGCATTAAATATCTAGATGACATTGTTGTCCCTGATTTCTCTAGAAAAGAATCCTTGCAGAACCTTCATGACTTGTTGACAATGCTGCAGGCTGCTGGGTTGAAATGTAACTTGGACAAATCTCAGTTTTTTTCAGCTGTCTGTTGTCTACCTCAGCTTTAAAGTCTCACCTGCTGGCTCAATCCCTTCATGCTCTCTTACATAATGGTGTTACTTTTCACTGGTCGCCCACCTGCAAGCATGCTTTTACGTTGTTAAAATTAAAATTACACACAGCACCTTGTTTAGTTACCTTCCAACTACGCCAACATCTGGTTTTGGCCACAGATGCCTCCCAATATATGGTGTTGTGGCCATCCTCCTGCACAAATACTGGATGGCTCCAAATGTCCTACTGCAGTGTTACTCCCAGATAGTACAAGAAGCCCTTGTTATTGTGTATGCACTCAAGAAATTTCATGTTTTCTTCTATGCTTCTAAATTTCATTTGATTGCTGATCATAAACTTCTCGTTTCTCTTTTCCATCTTCCAGCATCTCTTCTGGACAAAGTGATCCATCACCTGCAATGCTGGGCCCATTTTTGTGATTCTATAACTAGGAGATTCACTTCTACCCCACAGCACAACACGCTAATACAGATGCTATTTCTCAATTGCTGATTGGCCCCGATTCTGCATTTTATTAGAATGAACTGTTGTGTTTCCATTTAGACATCAAACTTGTAAACATTGTGGATGGTTTTCCCATTACCAGTTCTCAAATTTCAGAAACTGGCATAGCCACAATTAACAAAAGCTTGCATGCTGCAGACGTATAGACCTGAACCAGCTACCATACAGTTTTAAAAATAGCATC
Organism: Schistocerca nitens; assembly: GCF_023898315.1. Lineage (NCBI taxonomy): Eukaryota > Metazoa > Arthropoda > Insecta > Orthoptera > Acrididae > Schistocerca > Schistocerca nitens. The sequence goes on from NC_064618.1 coordinate 548,315,912, forward strand.
TGAGTCCGTAAAATGTTGGCCATGTAGTGCATATTTCATAGACCCAAAGAGAAAGAATCTGAAGGTGCTGAAGCTGGATGGAGCTTTTGATGTAGTATGACAGCTCAGCCAAATCTCACAATCAGTTCCTTGGCCACATGGCATTATCATGTTGCAAGCAGAAATTTGTTTTCTTCTATGGCCTGGCTGAGGAACTTCAGGCTCTGAGCATAGCTAGTGTTTTCTCATACCATTCTGAAATGGTAAGTGCTTTGGGCTCATAGACATTCAAATAAGTCATCCTACAGAGGTATGAAAAATTTTAGACTCAAAAAGTATTTTTTCCAACAATGAACACATTTTACAACCTAAGAGTATTTTTTAAGCAACTGAACAATATATTAGCATTTTTTGTGCATGCCTTTCTTCTTCATGAGCAGTTCAACACACTTTTTTGTGTTTTCTATAAGTCATGAGCATAAAGTTTCGATATCTTCACCACGATGCCGTACTTCGATCAATTTTTCGATGACTTACATCATCACTGTTACATTACTCTTCCTCAAGTTGTGATTAACAATAGCCCATAGATTCTAAATAGGGTTCATGTCTGTGTTATTCCCAGAGCTTGCCAAAGTTTTCACTTTGCTTTCAGCTAATAACTGGGTAACTGACTCCACTTTATGGGAAGGTGCACCATCATGCAAGAATACAAATTGGTATCAGAAAACCAGTGCTGAAATAAAAACCTCTTTTCCATAACTTTCTTGTATTAAATTTGATTCACAGTGCCTTCCACAGCATAAAAACGGTGTGCACCCTTTACCGACACAGACACTGACCACCATAGAAGACATAGGATATTTTACAGTTTGCACTGTAAAAAGCTCACAAAATTATTCTTTAGTCATTCTTCACACCTACTGGCTACTTTCTTAACATGTGAAGTATACAAACTCGTCAGAAAAACAGACCTAGAAAAAAAAAGAAAACATTTGTTCGTACTAAGCCCATGATTTCAGATGCTACGTGCTCATATTAACAGCACTGGTTGGTTGGTTGTTTGGGGGAAGAGACCAAACAGCGAGGTTATCGGTCTAACAGCACTGGACAGAGAAAATTTTCTCCCTATGCCTTTTTGTTAGATTTGTGTTGAAATGAAATAATTCACTTTTAAAGACATTTTTGCATACAGATTCCTTGCTGGTTTTAATAAAGTTTATTTGCTTTGTTCCACTCATCTTCAAACTGATTTCTGACTTCATGAACCCATTTAAGTGTCTTTGCAGCCATTGCAGGTGTAAGTTTTGTTTCTTGTGGTGGTGAAGTGCTGGAAGCCCATCACTGTTCTTAGTTCTGTGAACTGTGGAGGCACAGATGTTTACTTTTTTTTACAGACGCTTCTTTAACTATAGGATAACAAGGTAGGGTAAAAAATTACCACAGTCCATAGAATTTTTTATCCTACATTGGTACTAACAGCTTCTTGGGCGGGAGCATTGTTTACATTTCCATTCAGCATCATTGTTCACATTGAGGAGGCTATAGTCTCTCAGGTATTATTCTCCATTATCCTTTAACAGGTAAATGTGAAATTTGTCCATTGGAGTTTTTAGGTTTTTTGGTTACAAAATAAGTAGTATTTTCTTTTGCAGACATAGAAAATGTCTTATGACAAAATATTAAGAACTGAAGAGGAAATAATAAGAGAATTTGAGTATCAAGAGGTTGAAAATATATATTACAGTGACTCAGATGAAGATGTGAGTGAACCTGAAGATGGTCATATCACAGATGACAAGGAGGATGACGAATTTGATGTAATGCCATTTGAGGTTGATTCACCAGATGAAGGTGATCACCAAGTAAGGAAAATTTTGTGTGACAGAGATGGGTATCACTGGAACACACATACCTTTCATAAAAAAGCATCAAGAGTGCCAGCAAAGGATATAGTGGTACAAGTACCTGGTGCAATAGGCAAGGCAACAAACAAAACATCTCCCCTGAAATTATTCGAACTGTTGTTTCACTAACAGTTATGTACACAATTAAAAAAATCAGTGATTCAAAGGCAAATTTCACATTGCCACAATGATATATTGGAGATACCAACCAAAATGAAATAAAAGCATTATTTGGTGTACTTTTTATGAGTGGAGCTCTAAAAAATGTAAATTTCAATTGTACAGATGTGTGGTCTGTAGTATAAGGATCCCCAATTTTCTGAGGAGTTGTGATGAAAAACAGATTCGACTTTTTGATCAATAATTTAAGATTTGATGACCAACAAACTAAATTGCAAACAAGAACGGCAGACAAGTTCACTGCATTCCGTAATTTATGGTGAATGTTTGTCAAGCACAGTCAAGAACTGTACACTCCCTCTAATCCCCTAACCACTGATTAGACACTCCTTAGCTTCCAAGGCAGATGCCCATTCAAAATGTATCCGCCAAGCAACCCGGACAAATATCGGCTAAAGATAATTTCATTGTGTGATGCACAGACGTATTACTTTTATGGGGGGACCCCATATTTGGGAAAAAAGACTAGGGATAAATGTGTTTCAATTCCTACATATAATATGATGAAATTATGTGAACCTATTTATGGAACCAACCAGAACATTACGATGGACAACTGGTTTGCTTCTTGTGAAATAGCTGACAAAAGGTTGACAATGGTTGGCACTTTATGCAATAACAAGCCAGAAATCCCAGAATCCCTGCTTCAAACCAGTTTCTTCATCCATATTCATTTGCAAGAGAGAAAAAATGTTGGAGTCATATGTTCCAAAGAAAAATAAAAACATTCCTTTGTCAACGAGGCTTGGGATAGGTGAAATAGATGAGAAGGCAAAGAAATTGAACATAATACCTTTCTACAATGATAAAAAATGGGGATTCAATGTATTTGATTTATTATGCCACAACAAGACCATAGTCAGTGCGATACATGTATAGGCTTTTAGATGCATCAGGAGTAAATCCATTTGTCTTATATAGGGGGAATGGTGGTGCAAACAGCCAAAGCAATTTTCTCAAGTCATTGGCTTTTGGGCTGGTTGAAGCAGAAATTAAAGACAAATTCACAAGAAAAAATTTAGTCAGATAGCTTTGCATAACCATGGAACAGATTTTGACACATTTTGGCAGCAATATTCCAAGATTAGCAGAATAACCAGAAACAATCTCAAAAGAAAAGAAAAAAAAGTGTATGATACTTTCTCGGCAATTGAAAAGAAGACCAGAAAATTTCCTTTGAATGCTGCATCTGTTTGAAACCAATGTGCAAAGATCATTGGAAAAATATTTGTCAAAGCTGCCATACCAGTTTAATTTGAAAATGTTTGATATGTTCAAAATTTCATCAAATTTTGAAATTAATTTATAAAAATTGTATTTCCTTTTACAAGAGGAACTATTTTTTCATAGTTGTTAGCTTTATATTTTTTGCCAATTTACACATTATTTGTGATATTATGTTAAACAATTCCTTCAATGATTCTTATTTTTATTAACTTTTTATACCTGGGATTCACAGTCATGTAGAACTTTATAAAAGATGGATATGTGCGTGTGTGCGAGTGTATACCTGTCCTTTTTTCCCCCTAAGGTAAGTCTTTCCGCTCCCGGGATTGGAATGACTCCTTACCCTCTCCCTTAAAACCCACATCCTTTCGTCTTTCCCTCTCCTTCCCCTCTTTCCTGATGGGGCAACAGTTTGTTGCGAAAGCTTGAATTTTGTGTGTGTGTTTGTGTTTGTTTGTGTGTCTATCGACCTGCCAGCGCTTTCGTTCGGTAAGTCACATCATCTTTGTTTTTACATATATTTATAAAAGATATCATGTTTATGCCAGTGACAGTCACTGGTGTAAATATGATGTCTTTTATAAACTTATGATTTATGATATGTTCTATTGTGTTTCACAATGTTATAAAGAAAAGAATAACTGAATACAATAGATAAGAGCAATCTCATTTTTCCAGATATGACAACCATTTTTACCACACATTGTTATTTATGTCTCGGGATTCACACCTTGTTTCTGTAGGATTAAATCTTTATTGGTAGCTTTATTGGTAGCTTATCTGTTGCTATGCCATCTGCATAAGTTTGGGTTGAGTCCTATGCATCAGTCTGCTCTTCCCTCTTGTCCACACATCCCTTGTCATACAGAACTGAAGTTAAGGCTACTTTTGGTGTCTGGCAAATGCACCTTACAGATTATTGAGAAATTCATAAGTATTTGCTATAACACACTGTGAATACTGTTCTTCTACCAGTAACTGCTTTATAGTGGCAACTCTCCTTGGCAAATGGTCACTTCTCTGATGTATGATCTACAGAATCTAAAAAACTAGAGAATTACTGAATGAATGAATGAATGAAAATAAATATTATAATACAAGTATAAACACTCATAAATTATTATTTAATGTTGCATTAAAGATAAAATGCACCTACAGCATCTTCAAGATGACTTACTCTCTCTTTCCAAAATACCATGAAATCAGCACCACACAAAAACTGTATAAGCAGTGCTTTCAACAGGGGTTTCTCCACAGTGCTGCCAATAATGAAGTTAAGGATTGCCTCAAGTATTCAATTGAGTGAAGTTGCCAATATTACATTGTTTTTTGTTTTGAATCTAGTAACTTTCACAGAACTGTACGTATCCCAGAGGACTGTGCACAGCACTTTTCCTGCAGATGGCTGTGCCTTGAACTACTAGGTTGGAGAATTCACTTTTCACCCCTCCACAGAATATCTTTTGAATTCCGACTTATTGGTGCCACCATATCTCATCTATGGTGATGATATCATTCAGATAATAGTCACTTTCAGCTTAATATTGTTCTGCAGGTCACAATGAATTTCGATCTGATGACGATTTTGACCTCGCGTAAGTATTATTATGACCTGTTTCACACATCCTTTGCAATAACTGAACCATTAATATCCTCTCTAAAGCATCACAGCTGAGATTAAGCTGTAGGTACAACTTTTGATCATCATCTGCAAATCCTAGATATGAACTGATTGAGACACTTTTCATTATTTGGATGGCAGCTGAACAAGGCCAATTGGGGTGCGGCTTGTGCACACCATTTTCACCATTTCTGAGATGATGTATCCAAGGGTTGAAAATCCTATCTCTTGGCAGGGAACAAAGAGTGTCATTAGGAAAGAGTTATGTATTAAACTATGGGGCATCATCCAAATAGAAACTAATTAGATGTGAGATCCCACAAGGTTCCATCTTAAGGCCTTTAGTTTTTCTTGTTTCTGTCAATGACTCTCCATTTGTAACATTACCAGATGCCAAGTTTGCTCCATTTGTAGATGATACAAACATTGCAACAAATAACAAATCAAGTATAATTTTAGAAAGATCGGTTAAAGAAATTCTCACAGACATTAGGAAGTGGTTTTGAAAAAATGCAATACAAACATTTGGGAATGCAATGAAGTTAAGGATTGCCTCAAGTATTCAGTTGAGTGAAGTTGCCAATATTACATTGGTTTTTGTTTTGAATCTAGTAATTTTCACAGCACTGTACATATCCCAGAATCTAGTAATGCCCAAAACATGATGACAAACAGAAGGAAGAAGTGACATTGTTAAATTCTTGGGATTACAGCTTGTTAACAAATTCCAATGGGAGAAACATAGAAGCACCTTACCAAATCCCTATCTGTGATGCAGATGGTCTCAGATACAGGTGATATAAGAATAAAAAAAGCTGACATACTGTGATTGCTTTCATTCTGTAATGTCATACAGAATTATTTTTGGGGGTAACCCACCAACCGACACTAAAGTTTTCTGGATCAAAAACATGCAATAAGAATTATTTGTGGTGTGGCCAGAAGAACATCCTGAAGTGGACTGTTTAGGAAACTAGGAATATTACCTACTGCTTCCCAATACATTTTTTCCTTAATGAAATTTGTCGTTAAAATATTGGAAATTAATATTGAAGAACTTTAATTACACACACTGCGAATTACATGTTTTAAGATTTACACCAATGATGAACTAATGTTAACTGGAAATGATGTAAAAGCTCATTTACAGCATCAAGACAACATTAAATGCTGCATATTTGAACTGAAAACACTTTTAAAATATTTTTTATCATCTGCAAAGAAGAAATATAAGCAAATTATCCTAGTCAACATTATTAAACATGATAATGTCAAGTAAATCAACAAGAAGAGAAATATGCCATTAAACACTATCCTGCAACTTCTGGCAGCAAAAATCAAAGGCAAGAGGATTTTCCATACAGTGAAGTAAATTAAAACTGACCTCAAGTGAAAGTTAAACATAAGTTGCCTGCACTAGAACTTTATCTGGCGTAAATTTGGTCTATGACAAGACCAGTTCAAGAAACAGATGACAGAGTAACATAGTAGATGTGCTTTATCAATTTAATGGGGATTGTCAGCCTGCTTTTTTAATTGCAACTCATACTGTGTTTACATGATTTGACAGAGTGAATGTGTGAGGCAAACAGCAAAATATACAACTGAGGTGTCAATCAGCATTCAATTAAATCACAAACCTTGTTAAAAAAAATTTAGTTATTTAGCAAACAATGCACATCAAGGAAAAATAAATCATTTATTATTGGTATTATCTTATTTACCTTCAGTTCCAATTCTGTAACATTTTTCATTAATATTGTTAGGAGATTGGCAAAGAATGACTCTCATAGAGGGAAAAGTAACTTTGAAAACAATAATGCAAACTAATTTCATAGCAGTCAAGACAAATTAACAAAATGGATAATAAATTAAGTAGGAGATTTTGAATCATTCAACAGAAACAAATGAACAATTTCTTCAAATAGGTGAAAAATTTCCCTAAATACATACCAGATTCTCTCAAATAAATGAATAAAACACTGTTTGAGATAGGTTCTCAGTTAAATGAAAGAATGGTAAATTAGAGCAAAAAATATATGTAGGATTAAACAGGTAGTAGATTTCACTGAAGATTTTGATGTAGGGGAAGAAAAGCCTGAAAACAATGTTAAACATACAGAGTTCGGTAGAGGCTGTCCTAGTAAATGAACAACAAATGTTAGAAACGGAATTACTGGAAAAAGTACATAATTTAAAACAAGTTGCAATTAAGAATGCAGATACCGGCAGAAGTGAAATGAAGCCACAATTGGATAAAGTAGATTTAGTGTGGAACCCTCAAGTAGGTCATATGCCACTTTCTTCAGTTAATACTGATAACTTAGTAGCTTTAGTTACCACTGAAAGATTATTAACTTCAGTTGATACTGAGGACTTAGCTTAGTATTGATAATTTAGCAGCTCCTGCTAGTACAGAATTTTACTATCATTTGATACACTGAATATTTATTACTATTATTATTATGAGATTACTACTAAAAATTTACTATCTGCTACTGTAATTGATATCTTATGTTACTGAGGCACATGTTAATATTGGAACCTCATTACATAGCACTGAGGACAACTGATCTACTTCACATGATCTGTAATAAGTAATTACTTTAACTTTGGAGATTTATGACATGAGTTGAGTATACAATTAAATGATTTACATTTTGGTCCAAAGAAGTGTGTACTACAGAAGAGGAAACATTATTACTTTAAGTTTCAGTATAATATTGTAAAGAAAATAGTGATAATGTATAGCAGATGTAGGAAGGGGAGAGTATAGATAATATCAGTACTTTATATTTATTTATAACAGAAGCTCTTTGGGATTTTGTGGCTCTGGACGATGGCAGGGTAATGGTAGGCATTTCCACTGGCATATATTTGTGTAATATACACACATATAGTGGTTTGAATTATTATACAATGTGATTCACTCATACTGACAGATCTTAATCAATATGAAATAGAAATACTTACAAACATATTACAAAGTGTGACAGTTTACCGAGTAACCACACTAAATGAACAAACCATGTTGAAACATGTGGGTCCATTGATTAACTACAAGTTTCTTAAATAGTATGTCACAGTTTCAGGCCTATTTCTCTAAACTCCAATTCATTTATTAACCGTTTTTCCTTAATCATCTTTCCATATTTGTATTATCTTGTCTAACAAAGGGCACTCAGCCCGACTGTGTCAATTCATCATTTTGCTCCTAGCATCGCTATACTTACAAAAGAAAAAAAAATTAGCTTTTTATGATGGTTTTTATATTTATGTATTTTACATATTTCATTATACATCACTTGAGCCCATAATGTATCTTACATATGAATCACTTGGTATAGTTACCTCACCATTACTTTTTATCATGGCTTTTACTGTCTAATTTTCTGTTTACTCATTTGGTCTATGAACCATTGTTTTGTTACCAGTTGCAGCACATATTTTTACAATCTGTGAGGTCCAGGATTATTTTTCTCCCACTCATTTAGTTGTTTCAGCTCTTAGCCATCTGTCCATATCATTATTACTTTGTATAATGTAGGGCTCTCAGAAAGATCATTTTTGTTTGTTATATTGCTTCTTACATTACTACACTCACACTTTAAATTTGTGATGGTTTTCATATAATTTATTTTACATCACTCAAACCCATAATGTATCATAAATGTGACTATTTAGCATGGTCTACATTGCCATTGATCTTTATCACTATTGTTATGTTTTTATCCTTTGTTCATTCATTTTGCCTATGTCAGTGTACTTTCTGGTACACTATTAGTGCCTTCACCGTGCCGTGCCTCCAGATATCTGGTGTGGCCCTCCCCTTAGTCATGGATGGCGTTCATACTGTGCGGTTGTCCAACAGCAAACAGTGAGTACAGTGTTTGTTCTCGGTTTCTGTTTCCTTCATCCCACCCACCCAGATGTTACACTTTTAAGTCAGTTAGATATTTACGCTCTCTCTTTTTTATATGTCATGATTTGGAGCTCTTGCAATGACTGGTCTGTTTGTATGTTATGCTTTACCAGACACAATAACCAAGTCGACTTGTTTTAGTAGTCTGGTCATCTTGATGCATTGTATTTTTTACCTCCTCCCTTTTGTATGTTGCAGATTCACGCACCTGAAGATGGGATTTTAAAATCTGGAAACCACCTGTGATTTGAATAAATTATTAGTACAACTGAAGAGGATCTCTCTAAATTAATTAAACAAACAGAACTCATTTGATATTTCTGATTCTATGCAGCAAAGCCCAGCAAAATCTTTCAGCAAGTTGGCATAAGAAAAAGATATCAAGCTTGCAACCACACACAAAGCAGTTAGGCAAACACTGAAATTGTACCTGTGACAGCAGTGATGGAACTGAAAAATGTGGGTCTTGAAAAGCAAATCTGTTTCTGCAAATGTTTTAAATCTTTTTTTGACAGGAATACCACTGATATTTTTTATGTCATCTTCTGTACAGACAAGGCCTGGTTCCAAGTCTCCAGTCATCTTAATACAAAAAACACACAATTATGGTGCTGTGCTTGAAACACCACCCTAGAATGAGAAAGCTGGAGTAGGGGTAGCAATATCCAGATGGCACATTATTTTGGAAAGAATCCACGTACAAGATTCACAATTTCACTCAGTAGGTAATGGAAGACAAAATAAACTACCCATGGTTTCAATAAGACAGTGCTACAGCGCTCACACCAGCTGACAAAACTATGCATTTTTTGGATGAGTTTTTAGGGAATGTGTCATTCAAAAGACCTCTACCTCCTCACCAGCCCCTACTTATCCTGGTGTCACCTGCATTATTTTATTTGTCAAACACAACAGATTACATTTTCTCCAATGACTTCTTCTTTCCATATGTGCAGTTTTTAAAATTTTACCTTTTTCATGACTTTCACAATAGTTGTTTTTTCTTTTCCAATCATAATTTTTTCGTATCACATAGACCACTTTCCTGGTAATAAATTCTTGCCCACTCATTACCTCGTGTTAACCATTGTCTGTTCTCATGATTTCTGTTCACACTTTACCAATTTCTTTCCTTACAGCATTCTAGGACCCAATCAGTGGTACACACATAACTTTGTTTGCTGATGACACAAATATTGTTGTAACAGCTGTAAATAGGGTATTGCCAACATCTGCAACCAGAGTTTTGGAATACATACAAAACTGATTTGAACAGAACAGGCTAAACTTAAATATTTCAAAAACTAATTATGTACATTACAGGAAAGCAAAGTCCCATCATGATGTGAACCTCAAAATTCAAAATAAACTGATTGAAAGGGTAGCTGCCACAAAATTCTTAGGTGTGCAAATTGATGAAAATCTAAGCTGGAAAGCCCACATTCTCTACCTCACTAACAAGTTAAGTCTGCTTGCTTTGCATTACACATGATTAGTACTGTGTGTAGTAGAGAGTGTAGCAGAACTGTCTACTTTGCTTACATCCATTCTGCTATCACCTATGGCCTAACCCTCTGGGGTCATAATAAGGCAAACATTAAAAATCATCTTCACCTTACATAAACGAGATGTTACAATAATTTCAAACAGTAAAAGGCTGCCACCTTCCAAACAGTTATTTCAACATCTAAATATTCTACCCTTACCATGCCTCTACATAAAAAAAGTGTTGTTAATGTAAAAATGCACACTGATAACTATAAAACCAACTCAGATCTTCATTCGTACAATACAAGAATGTGAAATGACATCCGCACAAAAAGAGTAAACAAGGCTTTAACACAAAAACAAACGAACATTCAGGGTACTATTTTGCACAACAAATTTCCAACTCGGCTAAAAGAAATAAAAACACTGTTTATATTCAAGGAAGCAATATTTAAATTCTTAATGATCAATTGCTATTATAGTATAAATGAATATCTGTGGTAACCTTGTAGCAAGTAACTACATTCATTTACTGTATGTTAATAGTACCATAAATCAAATGATTCACACAGCCTCAGTGTTAGTTTTTCTGAACAAAAGTGTTAAATCAATTATTTACTTGTAATGTATTTCATGTAAAAGGCCCCAAACAAAAGTGTTAAATCAATTATTTACTTGTAACATATTTTATGTAAAAGATCCTTTTCATACTTCCATATTATTACAGTAATCAAAGCTCTATTGCCCAAAAATATTGTAATGGGTACAATGAACCATTTATTATGTAGGAAATTGTACACCCTTATCTTATTTTGTTATACTATGTTCTTTGACAAAATCCATAGAATGTACATGGTCACTGGATGAATAAACTACTACTCCTACTCCTACTACTACCGCTTTTCTTCCATTTTTTTCTTTTTACACCCTCTGCTTCTATTTCCTGTCGTTCCACCATCTCTAACACTTCAAACCCTTCTCTCTTGCCATGATGAATCTCGTCATATATTACATCCCTTCCTTTTGAAAACATGCTTTTGCACTATCAAAGTTTAGGTCCCACAGTCTGTTTCTTGAAACCTGCTTTTTCCTGGGAGTTACTCCGAATGTCCTAACATTGAAAGTCCCTGGTTCTGTATGTAATCCTAAACTAGCCTCTCTTACTGTTTCTAATACAGCAACTCTGGCATTTATCTGGCTAATCTGTGACCTACAGGGTGATTATGATTAAAGTTAAACTTTCAAAATGCTGTAGAAATAACACCACTGGTCAGAATGACATCAAATTGCAAAGGAATATTATCAGAGATGGGGCAAAATGTATGGCAGAAGAAAAAAAATAGTGTGAAAATTGATCAATATTGTCATAATACATAAATGAAAACACCTGTCATGTGCATGACCCATTGATGTTGGTATAAATACACTGGGTACATGGCTTTTCCTCCTTTCGTATCTGCAATGTTCGTCCTGACTGTCATGATGCAGGATCGTGCTCTGCTTGTAAATCTGTATTACAAGAATGATGACTGAGCACACATCACTCTGCAAAAGTTCTGGATACTGAAGAGTATGAAAAAAGGTGCTCATCCAATGACTGCCATCATTCTGGAGAAAATGATCCAGAGAGGAAACAATTTGATTCAACGTCAGAGGAAGCAGTAGCCACCCCAATGCAGAAGGAGATGAGTGGTTGTGTGCAAACATGTAGTGCATGGAGAATTGCCCGAAGATTGGACATACCCATGAGCAAAGGGCATAAAATCCTACAAAACATCCTTCTTTGCTATCTATTCAAAATTGCTTCCTGTTGACCTGCCAGCAAGAGAGACCTTTGCTTTAGAATTTCTTGCTCGCATGGAAGTGGACAACGATTGGCTGTGGAAGATTTTGTGAACAGACAAAGCTCACTTGCACCCAATAGGATTGTCAATACAAAGAATTGTCCAATATGGGCAACGGAAAATCCACACACAAATTGGCCAGTACCATTCATCCTGAAAAGGTTACTGTGTGTTGTGAGTTTACTGCATCATTTATCATAGAGCCATATTTTTTTGAAGAGACAGGTGCTTCCGGTCCTGTGACCTGTACCGTCACTGGTAAGCACTATGATTGTCTTTTGCACAATCACATCACTGCAGCTCTCCAGCAGTGTGGATCGGATCATTTTTATGCAAGATGGCGCACCTCTGCACATTGCAAATCCAGTTAAGCAGCTGCAGAAATGCCATTTCAGAAATGATAGAATTACCAGCTGCAATTTCCCTACAGCCTGGGCATCCTGATCACCTGATCTGAATCTGTGTAACTTCCGGTTGTGGGGCTATCTGAAAGATGTTGTGTTCAATGTTTCAATTGAAAACTAAGCTGCACTGAATGCATGCATTGCGCTACACATTCTGCATGTGACCCTGGAAACACTTTGATCAGTTGTGGAACATGCTGTTTCTCGATTTCAACTTGTTGCAGAAAATGGTGGACAGCATATTGAACATGTTTTGCACCAGACGCACAGAAATTATTAATCCAATTTGATTTTGATTTATGCTTTTTATGTGGTTTTTGGCCTCAGGTCAATTAAAAACCAATGTGACTGATGCTTTTTATGCAGCTTTTGGCCTCAGTGCAATTAAAAAGCGATTTTTCCCATCTGATGTGATATGACCTTGGCATGTTGGATGGGCTTACGTAACTAACAGTATCACACCTGTACACCCACACACACTGAGAAGTATAGTTTGTTTAACCTCAAATGTACACCTTAGGCATTGTTGTATGATTCATTTCTCATTTGTAGTCGACCACTATCAAATTATGATGCTTTAATTGCCATCTATTACTATATTTTGTAACTATTTATTTTTCTTCTGCCATATGTTTTCCCCCATCTCAGATAATATTCCATTGCAATTTGACATCATTCTGATCAGTGGTGTTATTTCTACAGTGGTTTGAAAGTTTAACTTTAATTATTATCACCCTGTATATGCCTCATCTGCCAATTTCCACTCCACCAGATATCTCTCCTTTTACAGAATCCTAGAGTTACCTATATGCCTCATCCACCAGTTTCCACTCCACCATACATCTCTCCTTCTACAGAATCCTGCAGTTATCTGTCCCCCATTTTTTCTTGGAATGTATCATTTGCCAAGGCAACTTAAAACTGCCAAAATGTGACAGACTTCGCCTCAAAAACCCATCCCACCTTCTCCTAAACACATTGGTGTTTCCCTTCCTGTTCCACTACAGCTCTCTAAATATCCACACCATCAACCACCACTCTTCTCCAACAAACGAAGCTTGGCCAACCTCCATAACATCCTCCAGCCATCACCACTGCCCCCTGACCAATGATGGGTCAAGATCACAAGAATCAGTCACAACAGTGCAATGTTCTCAACTTCTCATCTAAGGCACTCTCCCTCCTGAATTATCTGCATTATGCTAGCATCTAACTTTCAGACCTAAACCTGCATTTCATCATGCTTTTTTGGTGCAGGACCAGCTTTCCTTCACACGTAATGTCAATTGGGAATATCAAACAATGGAAAATTCAGGATGGAATAATGACAATTTTATAAAAAACATAGTTGCTAATCACCACATAGCAAATCTGCTGATTTTCAGATAGGCACAACAAATGACTGTCAAACAAGTAAGCATTCGGTCATAAAGGCCTTCATTGGAATTAGACAAAACACACACACAAGCACACATACATGCACAAACGCAACTCACACACACGTACACATATTACCACAGTCTCTGGCTGCCGAGACCAGACTCCACGCAGCAGGGCATGATAGGAGAACCAATCTGGCGGCCGGGCATAAGGAGGAGGCTGGGATGTGGAGGGGGATGACTAATAGGGTAGGGGTGGGGTGGGAGATAGTAAAGTGCTGCTTGTGGGAGCATGTAGGGATGACTGGATGAGGTGGGGAGACAGTAGAGCAGCTAGGTACAGTCAGGAGTTTACATGCAGGGCAAGGGGCGAGGGGGGGGGGGGGGAGGCAGTGGAGAAGGAGAGAAGTAAAGAGACCCTGACTGCATTGATGGAACAGAAGGCTGTGTAGTGCCAGAATGGGAACAGGGAGGGGATATAAGGGTAAAGGACAATGACTAACAAAAGTTGAGGCCAGGAGGGTTACAGAAATGTAGGATATATTGCAAGCAGAGTTCCCACCTGCACAGTTCAGAAAAGCTGGCACTGTTGGAAAGGATCCATATGGCCCAGGCAATGAAGCAGTCATTGAAATGAAGAACTTTGTGTCAGACAGCATGCTCAAAAACTGGGTGGACCACCTCCATCTTGGTCACAGTTTGTCAGTGGCCATTCATGTGGACAGACAACTTGTTGGTTGTCGTGCCCACGTAGAATGCACAGTGATTCCAGCTTAACTTGTAGATCACATGACTGGTTCCACAGGTAGTCCTGCCTTTGATGGGACAGGTCATCCTTGTGACCAGACTGGAGTAGGTGGTGGTGGTGGGATGATGTATGAGACAGGTCTTGCATGTGGGTCTATTACAGGGATGTGAGCCATTAGGCAAGGAGTTGGAAGCAGTGGGTTGTATAGTGATGGACAAGGGTATTGTATACATTCAGTGGGCAGCAGAATACCACTGTGACAGGGGTGGAAATGATATAAGTAGGATGTTCCTCATTTCAGGGCATGACAAGAGGTAGTCAAAATCCTGGCACAGAATATGATTCAGTTGCTCCAGTTCTGGGTGGTACTGAGTCATGTGGGGAATGCTCCTTTGTGGTTGAATGATGGGACTTTGGGAGGTGGCAGATGGCTGGAGAGGTTAGTCACAGAAGATCTGTTTCTGTACAAGGTTGGGAGGGTAATTACAATCTGTGGAGGCCTCAGTGACACCGTTAGTACATTCCAAGAGGGACTGCTCATCACTACCAATGCAACTGCCATGGGTGGTTAGGCTGTATGGAACAGACATCTAAGCACAGAATGGGTTGGAGCTGTCGTAGTGGAGATATTGCTGGTGCTTGATAGGTTTGATATGGATGGAGGTACTGATGTAGCCATGTCTGAGGTGAAGGTCAACGTCAAGGAAGGTAGCTCATTAGTTGAGAAGCACCAGGTGAAATGAACAGGGGAGAAGGTGTTGAGATTCTGGAAGAATGTAGATGTGTGTCCAAACCCTCAATACAGATCACGATGATGCCATTAATGAAACCAGGTGAGGGGTTTGGGATTTTGGGTGGTTAGAAAGGATTCCTCTACATTGATCATGAATAGGTTGCCATAGGATGGTGCCATGTGGGTGCCCATAGCCATACCTTGGATTGTTTGTAGGTGATGCGTTCAAATGAGAAGTAATTGTGGGTGAGGACAGAGTTGGTCATGGTGACTGGGAAGGAGGTTATAGGTTTGTAATCATCAAGCATTGGGAAAGTAGCGTTCAATACTTGTAAGGCCGTGGGTATTAGGGATATTAGTGTAAAGGGAGGTGTTGTCAACAGTGATGAGGAGGCACCATGTGTTAAACGAACAGGAACTGTGCAGTGTCAGTGGAGGAAATGATAAATATCTTTTATATAGGAGCATAGGTTACAGGCAATAGGCTGAACACATTTGTCTATGAGTGTAGATATTCTCTCGGTGGAGTACAGTAACGAGCCACAATGGGCTGTCATGGGAGGTTTGGTTGATAGAGGTTAGGAAGCAACTAGAATGCAGGAGTGTGTGGATTGGTCAGAGTTTGGGGACCAATGGACTCTGGGGAGAGGTTTTTGAATGGGCATAAGTATTTGTGGAGCGACT
The DNA here is from genome assembly GCF_023898315.1 of Schistocerca nitens. Taxonomy (NCBI): domain Eukaryota; kingdom Metazoa; phylum Arthropoda; class Insecta; order Orthoptera; family Acrididae; genus Schistocerca; species Schistocerca nitens. The sequence goes on from NC_064618.1 coordinate 548,332,028, forward strand.
GGTGATCATGTCTGATTTTTGGAATGAGGCCACTGTGACAGGGTTTGTAGGTGGATGAATCTGGCAGCTGGCGGTGTCCTTCTTCCAGATAATCTTTGCACTTCTAAACAATAGTTGTGGAGAATTCATCAGCAGTTGGGACTATAAGGTCAGTTTTTAAGTGGTAGATATTGGTTCTTTTTGTGGGTGCAAGGTTAGCTTGCATGCTGAGGAATTTGGGGAATGGTGGTGAGGCAAGGTTTGAGGTTAAGAAATTCTGGGAAGTTAACGAGCGGTGACTTGGGGGCAGTAAGGGTGGATCACTGTTGAATGTAGGAGTGAAATGAGTAAGGCAAGGTTCAACATTGGCCTTTGGTTCAATCTGATCAGCAGTTCTGGTGGAAAAAAAAGTCTTCCCACTGTAGGGCTCAGGAGAAGGAGAGGTCTTTAAAAATTTCTGCATGACTGAAATTGGGAGTGGGGCAAAAGTTGAAGCCTTTGGAAAGGACTGACATTTCTTGAGGCTAAGGCTTTCATGACTGTGTTTCGGGTCTGTTTAAGTTCTGGGTTCCGTATGGTGGTGAGAGGGAGTTTTCGAGGATGGAGAAAATGTAGTAGGTTGCAAGGCAGGGTTTCTCAGGAGGTTTGGAGGTTGTTGTAGAGCTGGTGGACAGTGGTAGTCCAAGGCAGGAGTGTGAAGCATAGAGGATGGACCGTTTTTTGAGGTGACATTGTTCACCCTACTCTAGGTCCTGAATGGGCAAGAGCTTCTGAGTCTTATGGATGGAGAGGAGGTACTGCAGAAAGGTCTGGGCCTCAGTGGCATGCTTTTGCAGGACTATGTAGCTAAGGGTTAACGACTGGCAGAATCTGAACAGACAGAGGTCAATGTGGAAGCAGGGGCTGCAGCCAGAGATGGGTAATTTGATAGTAAGACCATTTAGGAGTAGGGGGTCAGAATTCCATGAGCCAAGCAACAACATAGGAACAGTAGGTGGGACTCAGTTCTGGCTATGGATAAGGAAATTTTTCTCTGTTGACACAGACGGAAAAGTCAAGGATCCATGGTGGAGAATAAAATGCATGAAACTATGCTGCAATACTGTGCTGCATTCTATGTGGGCGTGACAATTAACAAGCTGTCTGTCTGTATGAATGGCCACCAAGAAAATGTGGCCAAGAAACATCTGACCCATCTAGTTGCTGGGCATGCTATCAAACATGACATCATTTCAATGACTGTGCAATCTGGATCCTCCTCGCCAACACCAGATTTTCTGAATTGTGCTAAATGGAACTCTCCCTGCAATATATCCTACATTCCTGTAATCCTCCTGGCATCAACCTTCCTCCTTTAATCATGGTCCTTAACACATCTATACCCTTCCCTGTTCTCATTCCTGCACTAGACTGCCCTCTATTCCACCAACGCACCCACAGTCTTTTTAATTCTCTCCTTTTCCACTGCTCTCCACCCCCCCCCCCCCCCATCTATCTATCTTCTCAATTGCACCTAGCTGTTCTATCCTCTCCCCATCTCGTCTCTGTGTGCTACACGAACAGCACTTTATTATATCCCACCTCTATCCCTACTGTCCCTCCCCCTCCCAGCCTCCTTCTTACCTCCACCATCGAGATTGTTTTTCAGCCATGTGCTGCTGGTCGCAGTCTGGCCTTGGCAGTCACAGACAGTAGTCATGTGTGTGTGAGTTGTATCTGCATGTTTGTGTGTGTGTGTGTATATATATATATGTGTGTGTGTGTGTTTTGCCTCATTCCAATGACAGCCTTTTTGGCTGAAAGCTTACTTATCTGACAGTCTTTTGCTGTACCCATCTGTGACTCAGCATATGTGCTGTACGGAGAGTAGCAACTATCATTTTCATAATATGTCAACTGTAAAACCCATTCAAACAGCAAACCAGATATTGAACTCTGCCTTGAACAGTTCTGACCATGATCCCAACTTGATCCACCATCTCTATCTCAAAACCACCCCATACAGGCCCTCCAAGATTTCCTCACATCCAGCACTGCTTCATAACCCTTCCTCAGGTCCCCAAATCATGATCTAACCTGTCCTCTGTAGATCTCCAGGTTCTTCCATTTCCTAAGAGCTTATGACTCCATCTTTATCCTCCCAGTGGACAAGGGATCAACCATTTTGGTACTTGAGTGATGTGTGTATGTAAGTGAAGGTCTATGCCAGTTGTCTGACACCTCTACATACTGCTGTTGAAATCAAGATCCCACCCCTGTGATACAAAATGACCTGCAGTTCCTCCTTAAAACTTAACCCCCTAAAAAAACTAACTACTACACTTACCCCACCCTCTAAAACTCCCTCCTGACACCACACAGAACCCAGGACCTAAATGGACCAGCAACACAGTCATGAACTTTTCCTCCAGAATCCTTAGCCCTGCAGAAATATCAGTCCTTTACAAAAACCTCACCTTTTGCCCCATTCCCAAATTCAATCATGCAAGACTAGTTAAAGACCTTCTCTCCTCATGGTCTCCACAGTGGAAACAATTTCTCGCCACCAACCCAACCAATCAGACTCAACCAAAGACCAATATTGGACCTTGCCTAACTCAGTTCACTCTTCTATCCAACTGTGATCCACCCCCACTGCCTCCAAACCACCCCCTGTTAACTTTCCAGAATTTCTTAACCTCGAACCTTGCCTCACCATCATTCCCCAAATCCCTTAACATGCAAATTAACCTCACGTCTGCAGAAAGAATCACAATTCACCATCTAAAAACTGAACCCAACCTTATAATCCTACCTGCAGACAAAGGTTCCACCACTGTTGTTTTGAAGCGCAAGGATTACATGGCAGAAGGTCTCCGTCAGCTGTCAGATACTTCCACCTACAAACCTTGCCACAGTAACCTCATTCCAGGAATCTAGCAGGATCTCCAGTCACTACTCAAATCCTTAGGCCCATCCCAAAACCACTCCCCAGAGTCTATCTTACCACTTACCCCTACCACTCACCGCACTCCCACCTGTTACACACTTCCTAAAGTCCATAAACTGATAGAATTTCTGCTCTCACAGACCAACACCTTCAACCTATAACCCAGAACCTATACTCCTACATAAAAGATACCAACCATTTCAACCACCGACTCTCCATAGTTCCTGTCCCTTTACCGCATGGTGCCCTGCTCATCATTATTGATGCCACCTCCCTGTACACTAACATTCCTGATGCTCATGACCTTACTACTATGGAACACTACCATTCCAGATGTCCTATGGATTCCAAACCAACAACCTCCTTCCGAGTCCCCATGACCAACTATATCCTCACCCACAATTACTTCTCCTTTGAAGGCATTACCTACAAACAAATACAGAGTATGGCTATGGGCACCCAAATGGCACCATCCTATTCCAACCTATTCCTGGGCCATCTAGAGGAATCCTTCATAAAAAAACCAGAATCCTAAACCCCTCACCTGGTTCAGATTCATTGATGACATCTTTGCTATCTGGATTGAAGGTGAGGACACCCTATTCACATTCTTCCAGAACCTCAACAACTTCTCCCCCATTTGCTTCACCTGGTCCTACTCAACCCAACAAACCACCTTCCTAGATGTTGACCTCCACCTCAGAGATAACTACATCAGTATCTCTGTCCATATAAAACCTACTAACCACCAGCAATACCTCCACTTCAACAGCTGTCACCCTTTCCATACCAAGAAGACCCTTCCGTACAGCCAAGCCACCCATGATTGTCACATCTGCAGTGACAAGCAGTCCCTCTCAAAATATACCAAGTGTCTCACTGAAGCCTTGACTGACCATAATTATCCTCCCAACCTTGTACAAAAACAAATCTCCTGTGCCTTATCTTTCCAGTCTTCCACCACCTCCCAAAGCCCCACCATCCAACCATACAGGAGTATTTCCCTCATAACTGAGTACCACCCAGGGCTGGAGCAACTGAATTACATTCTCTGCCAGGGTTTCAATTACTTCTCTTCATGCCCTGAAATGAGAAATATCCTGCCCACTATCCTTCCCACTCCTCCCACAGTGGTATTCTGCTGCCCACCGAATCTACACAATATACTCGTCCATCCTTACACAACCCACTCTCCCAATCCCTTACCTCATGGCTCCCAGTAATAGACCTCAATGCAAGACCAGTCCCATACATACTTCCACCACCACCTACTCCAGTTGGGTCACAAACATCACCTATCCGATCAAAGGCATGGCTACCTGTGTAACCAGTCACGTGATCTACAGGCTAAGCCGCAACCACTGTGCTGCAGCCTATGTGGGCATGACAACTTACAAGCTGTCTGTCCGTATTAACGGCCACCAACAAACTGTGGCCAAGAAATAAGTGGACCACCCTGTTTCTGAGCACACTGACAAACATGACATCCTTCATTTCAATGACTGCTTCACAGCTTTTACCATATGGGTCCTACCCACCACATACAGCTTTCCTGAACTGCGCAGGTGGGAACTTTCCCTTCAATACATCCTACGTACCCATAACCCTCCTGGCCTCAATCTTTGTTAGTCACTGCCCTCACCGATCCAGCCCCCTCACAGTTCCCATTCCAGCACTACATAGCCATCATTTCACCACCACACCCAGTCTTTTAAGTTCTTTTTATTTCTCTCCTTTGCACTACTTATCCCCCACCCCCTCCCCATCTTCTCTCCTGCCCTTTATCTAAACTGCAGCACTTCACTGTCTGCCTGTCCCACCATACTATCCCTCCCCCTCCCCGCCCCAGCCTCCTCCAAAACCCCACCCAGTCGCCACTTACATCATGCACTGGTGCTACTGCTCGCAGTGTGGTTTCAGTTGTCTGAGACTGCAGACGTGTGTGCAAGTTGCTTTCACACGAGTGTGTGTGTGCATGTGTCTATTGCTGACAAAGGCCTTAATGGCTGAAAGCTTTAACTGTGTGAACTTTTTGTTGTGCCCATCACGGCTCAGTATCTCCGCCATATGGTGAGTGGCAACTTTCCTTCTCTAATACTGTTACAATAAATTAAAAAATATGTCTTCACAATAACACTAAATTAATGGACCTACAATGCAACATACTTTCTAAAAAGGAAAGTCATAATAAATCATATTTCATGTGAAACTTATGCACAACATTAATATGTTTATTTCTGACCTTTAACCAGATTTATTTAGGTACATCCATATTATTTTATAGCCTTTTCACTGAGGTTTTTCAGCGAAAGTCTACATAAATAACACAGATTCTTTCAATTGTGAAATGATATTTAATTTTGATAACGTTTACCTACTGTATTTCTTGTTGCCAAAATTGCCTTGTCTGCTAGAAGAGATAACAGCTTTGCAATATTAGGTACCAGTTCATGTAGAACATCAGTGTTGGAATCATTCAATAGGAACACCATATCTTTCAAGACCAGACACTGAACATCACGATGCAGAGATGACATTACCTGCAAAGTTTAGAAATCACTAGCAAAAACTGTTGAAATTTATTATTCTTCACTTATTTACTACATGTATCATTGGGAAATTCATGCTTTGAAATGTAATACAATTGCATATGGAAGTAAGCTGAACAAAAAGTATCTATATGTATGGGATGGAATCTTCATCCAACACACTCTTTTATAAATACAGACAGCCTTTTAAAAATGCATTTTATCTCTTTGTCTGTTGGTCAGTGCTGAACAATTCATCAGGGTCAGGCTGTGGAGCAAGTCAGTACCAACCATCAAACACTCGATTCTTTACAGAATTGAACTCCCATGTATAAAGCAGCTTCGAATTAATTTTAATTTTGCTTGTTTGCATCTTATTAATCATCTTTACAGTAAGTAGTAATCTGTCTTTTCCTACATTGTTGGCATTCCTACCTTGAGTTTGCATTGTTTGGCTACTTTACAAATGAGTTAATGTGTTAAATATTTAATGTTAAACATATAAAGAAGGAAAAGTTCGGCATTTGCTTGAAATTATGTTCAAAGTTTGTTGTAACTCACTAGTGGTCTCATTATCACACAATGCATAAATATAGCCTGGTAATTTGTGCTTCATTTTAAGCAGAAGTAAGTTTTTCACTCATCTCACCTCTGGCAACCTGCTGCATCTGCAGCACCATTCTCACTGTCATCAGCACATGCCCAGAGGGGCCGGGATGCCATTCCAGTTTGTCACTAAGCGTGTGATAGTTATGTATGATTAATAATGATATTTCCTTGAGCAACTGTCAGTCATCATCCTGACAACAACAAGCAGCCTCAACTCACTGCTGCTACTGCAGGTGTCATCCTTCCAGGGTCTCTACATTCCGGTTCAAAGATATGAAAACTTCCTCCAGGGTTGCTGAAAATAATTTAAACAATGTGAAATCTCCTTCCTTGACTCCTCTTTCATTTCTAAATTTCTCCATATCCTGATAAAATCTGATGGAGACCTACAGCATTGACATATAATGCACCAGTCGGCAAATCTCACAGCAATGTTAAAATGAAGGACTGAAATGCAAAAGTAGGACAAAAACGAAAGATTGATTTGTCAGTGGGAAACTTCAGACATTATATTGGAAATTATGTAGTCATAAAGTAGTAGTATTTACCAAGAAAAACAAAATATTTGTGCTTAACACATTATCCTGAGAAAAATAAATAGAAAATGGAGATGGTGAAAACCAAATGTAACCAAAAAAAAAAAAATTATAATAAAATAAGGAAATTGTACAGCATGTGACAATTCTAAAACATTCAATTTTCATGAGTTACAGACTTGCAATATGTACAGGGAAAACATACTCAAGCCTTGAAAGAAATACTCATCTGGCATTAACTCAGCAATGTCAATTATGTGTCTTTGTTTAAAAACAAAGGAACATTACAACAAGCTACAAATTAAGCATCTTAAACAATGGGGATTACACAGACATAGATAAAGATGACACCCTAAGTCACAGACAGGCACAATCAAATGACACTTACACATACAATTTCAGCCACAGCCTTCATGAGAAAAAGATAGACAACCACCATTCACCCACACAAGCAAGTGCACCTCACAAATACATGACCACCAACTCCAGCAGCATAGAGAACCTGTCTATTCCCCTTTTATTTAGGTGTAGACCATGTCTAGTACATCCCCATTTTCCAATTGCTGCAATAGGCACTGTATGCATATGAGATTTCATTTCAGTCAGCAGCAGTCTTCTCAACTCTGTGTCAATATGGTTCAGTTAACAAGGGGAAATTTTAAAATTAAGAGTACAAACTATTTTTAATTTATTGTGTCAGAGAAACTATGAACCGGCAAGAGAATTATACAAAGGAGTTTTGTGGCAGTTCACAACTAATTGGAATAACTTTGGTGTTCAAACAATATTTCATGTCAATTTTACTGGAATGTTTGTTTTTGGACTAAAATTAGGTAACCACAAGTTAATATAAGCATTAACAGGAAGAATTGATGGAAGAAGAAGAATGAAGTGCAGTTGAATATTTAAGTTTAAACTATATGTTACAAAGAAGATAAATTTAAATATTTTGTACTCTGGCTTTCCTTCAAGACAAATACACCTTTTGCCTTTAAACAGTTCTGGAGACTAAGGAAGAAGAAATGAAAAATGAGACTTGCAGTAGAAGATAAAAAGTCTCAAGTCTATAGTAAGTAAAAGTAGGTAGGTTGGTCAATAGGTGCATCCTGAGATGGGCTTGAGATACAAATTTCAGTATCCGGCAAGGTGTGATAGAAAAACATGAAAAATGGCTATTTACATAAAGACTTGGAACAACCTCTGAAATATCTATAAGATGGTCAGTAAAACACTATAATGCAATGTGACAGATAAGAAAATTTAGAAATAACACAGAAAATGAGTATTATACTGAACTAATTATATCAGAAGGGAATTATTTCCATAGATTTAGTAATTAGTTACATGTATATGTTTTTGTGTATAGTGACTCTACAATACTTCTTTAAGAATATTTCATGGAAACTTATGTGTGTGAATTGTGATTTCTCTGAAAGGAATGTCTCTCACAAGATCAAGTCATAACTCTTCCAATCTGTTCCAGATCATTTTAATATTGTAGTTGAGAAGATGATGACAGATTAGTCATTTTCAATAAGCACTGTGTTCTCTGTAAATAAATGATTACGAAAAATATACGTCTTAGTACTTCCAAAAATATTCTTTTTAGTTGTGTGTAGTTGGTAATAACAAATTACTCCTCTTTTGTGTATATTGTTTTAAAATTGTTTCAAAATGTTAACATCATCATGTTTATGGGGGAAGAAAAGACGAGGTAGTTGACTGTGAACATAAGTTATGATGTGCTAACATAAGCATTAAAATAACAACTACAAAAGACTTTCATAAGTGATAAAATGATTTAATAACAATGATTGCTGACTACAATAATATAAATGAGTACTTAGAAGACAGAGAAAAGATAAAAACAGGCAACAAGATGGCTTAATTATTCTTTTGCATCATAGGTGTAACAGTGTGTCAACTTTAAAAAGAAAACAATGTGCTATTTTCAAATAGACTGGTGCACTCATATATGTGTAGTGTGGTAGGAGGTAGGTCAGGTTTAACAAGTAAGAAGCTACATTCCTGTTTTAGGTTGGGGAGGATACTGAATAAAGGGGAACCAATACTGAGAAGAAACAGAGAAGGGCTAATTTGAACTACAAAAGAAAATGTGTCTGAAGAAGGAGGTGTGAAATTTAATTTGAATAGAGGTGTAGTCTTTAATATCATCAATGTTGTGAAAAATATAACTACCATGAGTTGCATATGTAATTACAAAAATGTTAAAGGTATGAGTAAGTCTGAGTCTGTACAACAGAAAGGACAGAGACTAAAAAGAGAAAGTAACTATGACACAAAATCCATACGAAAGTTTATGATTCCTAAGTCCTCAGAATTTAATTTCACCTACATTGTCATTCATGTGAAAGTACAACCTAGTGTGGAGTCTTCCAGGATCTATTGTTTTTTTCATAAAAGATGCATGTTTTAAAGATGCATGTTGTAAATATAGCATGAAAGCACATTATTACAACTGTATTTTAGTTATCATTAAGATTCAAATATTGTAATAAAAAGTCAGTGTTAAGTGCAAATGTAAAGCACATTCTTGGAACTACAGCTTACTGTAGTTGGAACTAAGATTCAAATATTTAACATAATAAGAAAATGCTATGTGCAAATGTAAAAACACACTCATTTAATAATAAGAGAGCTATCATTACTTTTGTAATTATGGACATGAGAAAATTAAGATCAGCAAAAGGAAAGCACATAAATTTTTGCAATAACATGATTGTTATTAGCTTCATAAAGTTGTTATTAGTATAGTACTTCAAAATGATACAAACTAACATATGAAATAGGGAAAATAGCTATATTTACAATGAGGTCATTTGTCAAAGTTGGGGATATGTGGTGGCAGCTACCACTCCAGAGGAGTTATGTGTATCCCTGCTACTTTCTACCAATGCATTATACTTGCAAACTGAAACTATAAAATACGGTATCTTAGGTAAGAGCTCAGATATCATGTGTGATTGTTATTTTGTTTGTCTGTGGCAATTCATAGCAATGGATGATGTGAACCTTCAAAATAAGGCAGCAATTGCACGACATATCTGCTGGGATGTAAATACATAGTTTCAAAGGATTTCCAACCTCCTTTAAACAAGCACTGAAGTCCTATATATAAAGAATTTTGACAATGAATATTATGTGTTGCAAAGAGGCAAAAGAAATTTGCTTTTAATATTCATTCCATGTTGAGAATCTGTGATGGGACATTATAAGTAACAGAATCTGTTGTGATGGTAAGCCGATAATGTACATGTTTTAATGCCAATATATGGTTTATTAATACAAATTGACTACCAATGTTCTTTAAAACAAGTTACAATTGTGGTATTTATTTTCTTGGCAGTAATAATGAGCGTATGGCATTGGTGGTCGGGAGACCCCTCGCGGGGCGGTTCGGCAGCCACTCCACAAGTTCTTTAATGCCACTACAGCAACTTGCGAGTGAATGAGGATGAAATGATGATGAAAGACACACAACACCCAGTCATTTCAAGGCAGAGAAAATCCCTGACCCCGCCAGAAATCGAACCCGGGACCCCGTGCACGGGAAGCAAGAACACTACCGCAAGACCACGAGCCGCAGACATTCTTGGCAGTAATGACAGCACAGTTGGAGAGGAAGTCTGGCACAGAGGTGTACATCTACATCTACATCCTCCTCATCAGCACTCTGCAAGCCACCTGACACTGCATGGCAGAGGGGACTTCTAGTACCACTAATTGATCCTCCATTCCCTATTTCATTCACAAATACTGTATGGAAAGACTGACTGTCGGTAAGCCTCTGTATTAGCTCTAAATTCTCAAATTTTCTCATTATGGTCATTTTGCAAGATGCATGTTGGAGGAAGTAATACATTTTCAGACTATTCTCAGAAAGTACTCTCTTGAGATTACAATTGTAAACCTCTCCATGATGTAAAATGCCTCTCTTGTAGCATCTGCCACTGGACCTTGATGAACACTTCTGTAATGCTCTTGCGTCAACCAAATTATCCTGTGATGAAACTGCTGCTCTTCGTTGGATAGTCTCCATCTCTTCTCTCAGTGCCACCTGGTAAGGAGCCCATATTGATGAACAATACTCAAGAATGGGTCGAACAAGCATCTTGTAAGCCTTTTCTTTCGTGGATGAGATACATTTCCTTAAGACTCTTCCTATGAATCTCAGTCTTGCATCTGCTTTTCCTGCTGTTTGTTTTATTTGGTAGTTCCATTAAGATCACTCTGAGCAGTTACTCCTACATATTTTATAGTCAAGAATATAACAAGGTAACAAAGAATTGTATTCAATCATATGATGTCCAACAGAACACCACAAGGCAGCCAAGAAGCCACTTTGCCATGCTGTGGCATTCAACTGGACTGGTCCTGTAAGTTGTGAGAAAGTTACAGAGGGCATTAGGTGCCATGTTGAAATCATTCTAAAGGTGTAGAAGAGCGTTCCGCATGATTATTGGTGGCTGGGTGAAAAGCAGCAATGAGAAAGTGTTTGATACCATTACAGGTGCAAAACTGTGTGAAGTCATAAGAATTAAATGTCTTCCCATTGTCAGAAATCAAGGTGCATCGGGTGCCTTCAGAGGCAAAGACTTTTTATGAGACAACAAAGGTAGCTGCAGTACTGACCTTCAGCGAAATCCAAGTGGACACGGCTCCCATGTTTGGCAGCATCAGGCTAGGAAGAGAACTACTGGGGGGCATGCAGCTTGAAGGACCTGAAAGACAGAACACCAGTGGACCATGTCCACAATGTTGGAGTCAATATTTGGCCAGAACACATGTTGTTACACCAAGCTTTTCAAGGACAGCTGCAGATGGGCAGTGTGCAGAAGGCATGGTGCTCGTGGCTGATTAGGAGGAGGCATTGGGATGCGACAGTGGTCTTTGCCCGAGACTTGCAACAGTACTCCTTGATTTAGGTGTAGCTGATGCCACCATAGCCAGAAGAGATGAAATTTGGGTCCAGGGTATGTACATGGCCCTCTATGTTTTACAAACGGAACAAAATGACATAACTTTGTGTTCTTGTGGGTGGTGGATGCAACATCGAGCAATGTTATGGTAAATGTGGAAATGGCCACATCCAGGTCTGAATCAAGCTAGAAACACATCAATTCATTCTTCAAAATATATTCTCTGAGTGTGAATTCCTTGGTGTCATCTGTGTTAGATACAGTAGAGTCCCACTAATCTGAACATTCGGTTAATCCGAACATAAAAAATGTTAGTCTAAGTATGGAAAACTGTGTGGTAAGCTGCTGTACATACACGCTATTTTAATTTACACAATACAGTAAACATGTATTAGAAAAATTGGCAAGAAAACATTACATTTAAACAAAGCATAACAATGAAAGAAAAGCTGCTAAACTTACTAAAATACAGCGAACATTTTTATCATTACTTTTTAGATGACAATAACTCAGTCATTTTTTTTTTTTTTTTTTTTTTTGCGTAATGAAGACAGTCTGTTATATGATGCATAGTTGTTCCATCATCTCATAAACATCAAATCAGCAGGTGTAGAAGTGGGCTGTTGCTCCAAATAATGTAGTGCGGGCTTGAGCTGAGTCACTGTGTGGCATCAGCTCTCCTTTGTCACCTTCAGGCTCATTGTCACTTCTGTCACAGCAGTCCACTTCTCCCTGGTTTGAGTCACAGCAGCAACTATATCAGCATCAGCAAGGTTCTTCACACATGCCTCATCCACTGCCATCCATTCATCTACATCTCCTTCACTAGCTTCTTCACATCCAGGGATTGTCTGTCATTTGTAGTAGGTTTTCCTCTTCAGTTTCAACTAGGTTGTGCTGAAATTCAAGTAGTGTCAACAGTCTTCTCCACGATTTTCTTGGAGTATTTTCTGAAATATTCTGTCATGCCTCAGCAGCCCAATAAACAACATCCTTCACATTGGTCTTTTTTATTTTGTCCACTAAAGGAATGCTATCATCTTGGGTCAGCATTCTTAAAAACTGTTTTCTGTAAATCAGTTTTAATGTTTGAAGTATGCCCTGGCCCATCGGCTGTCGAAGTGGTGTAACATTCGGGGGCAAAAACTTTGCCACAATTTCTCCATCACATAATTCCTCAGTGCTGGGATGAGATGGCTCATTATCAATCAAAAGGATTGCAGGGAGACAAATGATTTTCCTTAGAAATCTGTCAAAAAGAGGAAACAAACTGGCCATGAAACCATTCTGTGAACAGCTTACTATCCATCTGTGCTTTTCTCTGGTTGCGATAATATATGGGCAGAGACTTCATACTACTGTTTTTAAAAGCTCTGGGCCTAGCAGATTTGCTGATCAGCATTAACGGCAGCTTCTGATTACCAGCAGCATTGCTGCACGCTAGTAAAGTCACACGATCTTTGCACTTTTTAAAACCAGGAGCATGGTCTTCTGCTTTTGATGCCAGGCTTTTTGTTGGCAATGCCCTAAAATTAAGGCCAGTCTCATAAGCATTATAAATTTGTTGGGGAGAATACTGTTCCTCACTTATCATTCCTTCACTTCATCACATCAAAAGAAAGCTGCTCTCCAGTAATTCTTAGCTGACAGATTCCATTATGTTTTTTGAATCTGTCCAACCAACCTGTACTTGCACTAAAAGACATTACCATTCATTAACTCGTTCAGGTGAACGGCCTTCTCCTGAATCAGTGCTCCACTCAAAGGAGTTCCCCTTTCTCTTTCCTGCATAAACCAAAGGAAAAGTGCTTCATCCACTTTATCGTACTGGGACTGTTTCAAAGTCTGCAGAATTTTGAGTGTTTTTCCCCAAGACATTGCACAGGACTGTTCAAGCTTCACTCAGTTCTTCTTCCAATCACAAATTTTTGCTTTACCAACACTCAGTTCCATTGCCAGTTTACATACATTCTCATCATTGTCTATCCACTTCAAAGCCTTCAGTTTTTCTTTGAGAGTTAATGTTGTACGTTTATGTTTACTCATGATGAAATTACGTACACCACTACACCTGGACGAATGCAATACAACCGTTACATGTGCCAGCGCTTGATAACATAACCAAGTGCTTTGCGAGCCAACTGACAGTGCACTGACCCAGACACCACAAAGGTCTCAACAATGCACAACAACAAGGGCAGGGAGTGAGAATGAGCCACTGTTCTCACAATTGTTCTCGTTTGTTACCATGGAGTACCTACTTATCTGCTTGGTATACTTCGTTCTAGATACTTGTCACCATAATATCAGCTAATCCGAACAAATTGGTAATCCAAACAAGGTCCGATCCCAATTAGTTTGGATTAACGGGACTCTGCTGTATAGATAGGCTACCCCTTAGTGATATATGAAGATTTGTACCAGACTGGGGCTCGTACCCAGATTTCCTGCTTATCATGAGCAGTGACCTTAACCACTTCAGCTATCCATGCACACTCCCCAGACCGACCCAAACCTCCATGTCACACTGTCTACACCCTTATGTCATTTTCTTATCTTTATTTTTATTTGAGTCATCAGTCTTCTTACTGGTTGGATGCAGCTCTAGTATCATGGAAGTTATTCCCTGATGTCTTAATAGATTTCCTCTCATCCTGCTCCTTCTCCGTGTCGATGTTTTCCACATATTCCTTTCCTCTCCGATTTTGCACAGAACCTCCTCAGTTCTTACTTTATCAGTCCACCTAATTTATAACACTTGTCTGTAGCACAATATCTCAAATGCTTCAATTCTCATCTGTTCCAGTTTTGTCACAGTCTGTGTTTCACTACCATAAAATGCTGTGCTCCAAACGTACATTCTCAGAAATTTATTCCTCAAATTAAGCCCACTGTGTGATACTAGTAGACTTCTCTTGGCCAGGAATGCCATTTTTGCCAGTGCTAGGCTGCTTTTGAAGTCCTCCTTGCTCCATCCATCATTGATTATTTTGCTGCCTAGGTAGCAGAATTCCTTAACTTCACCTACTTCATGACCACCAGTCCTGATGTTAAGTTTCTCGCATTTCTCGTTTCTGCTACATCTCACTACTTTTGTCTTTCTTCGATTCACTCTCAGTCCGTATTCTTTACTCATTAGACTGTTCATTCCATTCAGTAGATTATCAAATTCTTCTTCACTTTGATTCAGGATGGCAATGAGATCAGCAAATTTTAACATTGATATCTCCCACAAGTCCAACCCCCCCCCCCCCTATTCAAGTCATGGGAGATGGGCAATGGCATGAAGTAGGGGTTCACCTGTAGGAGCGAGATATGGTGGGGACTGTGTGTGCCCCAGGCCCGCTACGGTAGCTGTGTAGGTCCTACAATAACCCTGAAAAGTGATGGCTAATGGGGCTCTGGTGACGCTACGATAGGCCCAGCAAGGCAGTAGTGGATCATGATTTCTGCTGTAAAAAATTGAATGGGCCTCGGAAAGAACGGATTTAATTGGCAATGAACTGGCTATAGAGAAATCAAGGCTGAGATGGTATGGACATGTTAAGAGAATGGAGGAGAAGAGGATACCCAGGAGGATACATGAGTTGAAACTGGAAGGAAAGAGACCAAGAGGTAGACAGAGAGATAGATGGCTGAAAGGAGTACAGGAATGTGTCCAGAAGAAAGGAGAAGACTGGACTAAGGTGAAGATTGAGAAATGGTGGCAAGACAGAAGACAATGGAGAGGCTTATGTTCCATACAGAACCGTCCAGAGGCTGGAAACTGTCCAAGATGATGATGAATGAATAGCCTTTCACACTGAATTATAATTCCACTCCTCCTGAAACTTCCTTTTATTTCCATCATTGCTTCTTAGATGTACAGATTGAACAGTAGGGGGCTAAAGATTACTTCCCTGTCTTCCACCCTTTTTAATCTGAGCACTTCGTTCTTGGTCATCCAATCTTATTATTCCCTTTTGGCTCTTGTACATGTTGTATATTACCCATCTCCCCTATAGCTGATCCCTATTTTTCTCAGAATTTCGAACATCTGGAACCATTTTACATTGTCAAACATTGTTTCCAAGTCAACAAATCCTATAAAATGTCTTGAGTTTTCTACAGTTTTGCTTCCATTATCAACCGCAAGGTCAGAACTGCCTCTCTAGTGCCTTTACCTTTCCTAAATCCAAACTGATAATCATCCAACACATCCACAAATTTATTTTCCATTCTTCTGTACATTAATAAAAATAAATAAAAAAATAAAAACGTTGTCAGCAACTTGGATACATGAACTGTTAAGCTGATTGTGCAGTAATTCTCTCACTTGTCAGCTCTTGCAGTTTTCGGAATTGTGTTGATGATACTTTTCCAAATTCAAATGGTACATCACCAGAGTCATACATTCTGCACACCAATGTGAATAGTCATTCTGTTGCCTCTTCCCCCAAAGATTTTACAAATTCTCATGTAATGTTATCTATCCCTCCTGCCTCATTTGATCTTAAGTCCCCCAAAGCTCTCTTCAAATCTGATTCTAATTCTGGATCCCCTATCTCTTCTAAATCGACTCCTGTTTCTTCTCCTATCACATCACACATATCTTCTCCCTCATAGAGACTTTCAATGTACTCTTTCCACCTATCTGCTATCTGCTCTGCAATTAACAGTGGCAATCCCATTGCGCTCTTAATCTTATCACTCTTACTTTTAATTTTACTGAAGGTTATTTTGACTTTCGTATATGCTGAGTCAGTCCTTCTGACAATCATCTTTTTTCAATTGTATCGCATTTTTCATGCACCCATTTCACCATAGCTTCCCTGCACTTCCTATTTATTTCATTCCTCAGTGATTTATAATTTTGTATTTCTGAATTTTCCTGAACATTTTTGTACTTCCTTCTTTCATCGATCAACTCAAGTATTTCTTCTGTTAACAATGGTTTCTTTGAAGTTATCTTCTTTGTACCTATGCTTTTCTTTCCAACTTCTGTGATTGCCCTCTTCAGAGATGTCCATTCCTTCTCAATTGAACTGCCTACTGAACTGTTCCTTATTGCTGTATCTATAGCCTTAGAGAACTTCAAGTGTATCTCGTCATTCCTCAGTATTTCCGTATCCCATCTCTTTTCATATTGATTCTCCCTGACTAATCTCTTAAACTTCAACCAACTATTCATCACTATTACAATGTGATCTGAGCCTATATCTGCTCCTGGGCATGCCTTACAATCCAGTATCTGATTTTAGAATCTCTGTCTGACCATAATGTAATCTAACTGACGTCTTTCTGTATCAACCAGCTTTTTCCAAGTATACCTCCACCTCTTGTGATTCTTGAACAGAGTACCCACTATTACTTGCTGAAATTTATTACACAACCCAATTATTCTTTCTCCTCTCTCATTCCTTGTCCTAAACCCATATTCTCCTGTAACCACTTCTTCTACTCCTTCCCCTACAAATGCATTCTGGTCCCCCATGACTATTAGATTTTTGTCTCTCCTTACATATTGCATTATCCTTTCAATATACTCATATACTTTCTCTGTCTGTTCAGCTTGTGATGTCGGCCTGTACACCTGAACTATCGTTGTCAGTGGTGTTTTGCTAGTGATTCTGATAATAACAACCTGTCACTGGACTGTTCACAGTAACACACTCTCCACCCTACCTTCCTATTCATAACAAATCCTACTCCTGTTATACTATTTTCTGCTGCTGTTGATGTTACCCTGTACTCATCTGATCAGAAATCCTTGTCTTCTTTCCATTTCACTTCACTGACCCCTACTATATCAAGACTGAGCCTTTGCATTTCCATTTTCAGATTTTATAGCTTCCCTACTATGTTCAGGCTTCTGACATTCCATGTCCCAACATGTAGAACATTATCTTTTTGTTGGTTATTCAATCTTTTTCTCATAGTCAACTAGCTTTTGGCGGTCCACTCCTGGAGATTTGAATTGGGGACTATTCTGTAATCTTTTGCCAATGCAGAGATTGTCATGAGACTTTTTCAATTACAGGCCACTTGTCCTGTGAATACATGTTACATGTCTTTAATGCAGCAGTTTCCATTGCTTTCTGCATCCTCATACTTTTGATCATGCTGATTCTTCCTCCTTTAGCGGCAGTTTCTCACCCCAAGGATAAGAGGGTGCCCTGAACTTCTGTCCACTCCTCCACCCTCATTGGCAAGGCCGTTGGCAGAATGAGTGTGATTTCTTATGCCAGAAGTCTTTGGCTGCCAATGTTGATTATTAATCAAAATTTTGCAGTGTGTTTTGAACCCAAGACCAAGGATGCTTTGATTACTAGTCAAAGACACTACCCCTAGACAATGGGTAACCTCTCCCCTTATGTCATAGTTCACCATATTCATCACTTAATGCTCACAACATTACTTGGACTTCCGCAACAGGAAGAATGAGACTACCAGGAATCGAGACCAATGTTGTTACCATTTTATGCCCTTCTAGGCTTGTAATAGTTACATGCATGTTTGAGGGAACAAATTGCCTTATATAGTTAATGAGTCTATCTATAGCTAATATAGCTGATACCAAGAAATTTGAGTCAAAGAATATATTTCAAAGTATTTCATTGTTGTTGTTGTGGTCTTCAGTCCTGAGACTGGTTTGATGCAGCTCTCCACGCTACTCTATCCTGTGCAAGCTTCTTCATCTCCCAGTACCTACTGCAACCTACATCCTTCTGAATCTGCTTAGTGTATTGATCTCTTGGTCTCCCTCTACGATTTTTACCCTCCACGCTGCCCTCCAATGCTAAATTTGTGATCCCTTGATGCCTCAAAACATGTCCTACCAACCGATCCCTTCTTCTAGTCAAGTTGTGCCACAAACTTCTCTTCTCCCCAATCCTATTCAATACCTCCTCATTAGTTACGTGATCTACCCACCTTATCTTCAGCATTCTTCTGTAGCACCACATTTCGAAAGCTTCTATTCTCTTCTTGTCCAAACTAGTTATCGTCCATGTCTCACTTCCATACATGGCTACACTCCATACAAATACTTTCAGAAACGACTTCCTGACACCTAAATCTATACTCGATGTTAACAAATTTCTCTTCTTGAGAAACGCTTTCCTTGCCATTGCCAGTCTACATTTTATATCCTCTCTACTTCGACCATCATCGGTTATTTTACTCCCTAAATATCAAAACTCCTTTACTACTTTAAGTGTCTCATTTCCTAATCTAATTCCCTCAGCATCACCCGACTTAATTTGACTACATTCCATTATCCTCGTTTTGCTTTTGTTGATGTTCATCTTATATCCTCCTTTCAAGACACTGTCCATTCCGTTCAACTGCTCTTCCAAGTCCTTTGCTGTCTCTGACAGAATTACAATGTCATCGGCGAACCTCAAAGTTTTTATTTCTTCTCCATGAATTTTAATACCTACTCCGAATTTTTCTTTTGTTTTCTTTACTGCTTGCTCAATATACAGATTGAATAACATCGGGGAGAGGCTACAACCCTGTCTCACTCCTTTCCCAACCACTGCTTCCCTTTCATGCCCCTCGACTCTTATAACTGCCATCTGGTTTCTGTACAAATTGTAAATAGCCTTTCGCTCCCTGTATTTTACCCCTGCCACCTTCAGAATTTGAAAGAGAGTATTCCAGTCGACATTGTCAAAAGCTTTCTCTAAGTCTACAAATGCTAGAAACGTAGGTTTGCCTTTTCTTAATCTTTCTTCCAAGATAAGTCGTAAGGTCAGTATTACCTCACGTGTTCCAACATTTCTACGGAATCCAAACTGATCTTCCCCGAGGTCGGCTTCTACCAGTTTTTCCATTCGTCTGTAAAGAATTCGCGTTAGTATTTTGCAGCTGTGACTTATTAAACTGATAGTTCGGTAATTTTCACATCTGTCAACCCCTGCTTTCTTTGGGATTGGAATTATTATATTCTTCTTGAAGTCTGAGGGTATTTCGCCTGTCTCATACATCGTGCTCACCAGATGGTAGAGTTTTGTCATGACTGGCTCTCCCGAGGCCATCAGTAGTTCTAGTGGAATGTTGTCTACTCCCGGGGCCTTGTTTCGACTCAGGTCTTTCAGTGCTCTGTCAAACTCTTCACGCAGTATCTTATCTCCCATTTCGTCTTCATCTACATCCTCTTCCATTTCCATAATATTGTCCTCAAGTACATCTCCCTTGTATAAACCCTCTATATACTCCTTCCACCTTTCTGCCTTCCCTTCTTTGCTTAGAACTGGGTTTCCATCTGAGCCCTTGATATTCATACAAGTGGTTCTCTTCTCTCCAAAGGTCTCTTTAATTTTCCTGTAGGCGGTATATATCTTACCCCTAGTGAGACAAGCCTCTACATCCTTACATTTGTCCTCTAGCCATCCCTGCTTAGCCATTTTGCACTTCCTGTCGATTTCATTTTTGAGACGTTTGTATTCCTTTTTGCCTGCTTCATTTACTGCATTTTTATATTTTCTCCTTTCATCAATTAAATTCAATATTTCTTCTGTTACCCAAGGATTTCTATTAGCCCTCGTCTTTTTACCTACTTGATCGTCTGCTGCCTTCACCACTTCATCCCTCAGGGCTACCCATTCTTCTTCTACTGTATTTCTTTCCCCCATTCCTGTCAATTGTTCCCTTATGCTCTCCCTGAAACTCTCTGCAACCTCTGGTTCTTTCAGTTTATCCAGGTCCCATCTCCTTAAATTCCCACCTTTTTGCAGTTTCTTCAGTTTCAATCTGCAGTTCATAACCAGTAGATTGTGGTCAGAATCCACATCTGCCCCAGGAAATGTCTTACAATTTAAAACCTGGTTTCTAAATCTCTGTCTTACCATTATATAATCTATCTGAAACCTGTCAGTATCTCCTGGCTTCTTCCATGTATACAGCCTCCTTTCATGATTCTTGAACCAAGTGTTAGCTATGATTAAGTTATGCTCTGTGCAAAATTCTACAAGGCGGCTTCCTCTTTCATTCCTTCCCCCCAATCCATATTCACCTACTATGTTTCCTTCTCTCCCTTTTCCTACTGACGAATTCCAGTCACCCATGACTATTAAATTTTCGTCTCCCTTCACTACCTGAATAATTTCTTTTATCTCGTCATACATTTCATCTATTTCTTCATCATCTGCAGAGCTAGTTGGCATATAAACTTGTACTACTGTAGTAGGCATGGGCTTTGTGTCTATCTTGGCCACAATAATGCGTTCACTATGCTGTTTGTAGTAGCTAACCCGCACTCCTATTTTTTTATTCATTATTAAACCTACTCCTGCATTACCCCTATTTGATTTTGTATTTATAACCCTGTAATCACCTGACCAAAAGTCTTGTTCCTCCTGCCACCGAACTTCACTAATTCCCACTATATCTAACTTTAACCTATCCATTTCCCTTTTCAAATTTTCTAACCTACCTGCCCGATTAAGTGATCTGACATTCCACGCTCCGATCCGTAGAACGCCAGTTTTCTTTCTCCTGATAACGACGTCCTCTTGAGTAGTCCCCGCCTGGAGATCCGAATGGGGGACTATTTTACCTCCGGAATATTTTACCCAAGAGGACGCCATCATCATTTAATCATACAGTAGAGCTGCATGTCCTCGGGAAAAATTACGACTGTAGTTTCCCCTTGCTTTCAGCCGTTCGCAGTACCAGCACAGCAAGGCCGTTTTGGTTAATGTTACAAGGCCAGATCAGTCAATCATCCAGACTGTTGCCCCTGCAACTACTGAAAAGGCTGCTGCCCCTCTTCAGGAACCACATGTTTGTCTGGCCTCTCAACAGATACCCCTCCGTTGTGGTTGCACCTACAGTACGGCCATCTGTATCGCTGAGGCACGCAAGCCTCCCCACCAACGGCAAGGTCCATGGTTCATTTCATACAACTGTGAATTATCAACAATGACTATTCTTTCAGACATGCAAGTTAGTATTACAAGTCTCTGCAGGCTTACAACAATAACATTGGTCTCCACTTCTTGTAGTCACAGTCTCCCTGTTGCAGGAATCTGAGTAATGTTGTGAGCATTAGATGGTAAATATAATGGAGTGTGACATAAGGAGATTTGGTTTGGTACAGGGAGCATGCACCAATAGCCAATGCTGTGTAAGATGACTGCTGACAATAGGCAGGAAATCCAGTGTCGAGTCCCAGTCTGGCACAAATTTTCATATTCACTAATAAGTAGTATACCCGTACCTAATGCAGCTGGTTCCAAAGAAATCACAATCAGTGAATATATTTTGAAGTATTTTGTATAGCTGTGGATCATCAACAATGTCTGTTCTCTCAGACATGCAAGTAAACACCAATTCATTTTGGTCAAATGCTGAGTGGGGTCCTGTGGAAATTCAGGACATTCAAGTGTAACATCACCCATCGATAGTGGATAGAATAATAAAAGTTTGCAAAGTGCAGCACCCAACGCTACAAGCAAGGGGTAGTCCAGCCTGGTAAGAGATGCTTGGGGCCAAAAATGGTGAGCAACAGGCAATGATCCATGACAAGATGAAATTCTTGTCCACAAAGAAATACATTAAATCTCTGAATTTAATAAATACTATCAAGGTCCTCCTGCTGCATTCGAGAATTGCATTGATGAATGGCAGATAAGGTCTTAGGAAAGAACTCTACAGGGTATTTACAGAGTAGGAATGCACCAAGATTGTGGACGGATGCATCAGCTGTTGCAACCAGTGGTCTACATCATTAAACATGGTGCATGCTTAAGGCAATCTTCTGAAGGCTGGATTAGATTAGATTGTTCCATAGACCCAAAAAGTGAGATGATTCTCGTGGGTGTGGAACACACCAGAAAGTATAACAAAAAACATAAAACATTTGAATATAATACGTACTACCCTGGTCATTTGTCAGGAGATTGTCGAAATAGGTGAATACAAAGGGGTAAACTGGAACAACTAATATTTACAAAATGAACATGCTGTCAGAATAAAACATTGTTACACACTATTAACAAATTTATCATACACAAAATACCTAATCTTGACTGTTGTGACCAAGTGACCAAGTGCTTTTTATTTAAGCTGGCTTAACAGTCTCTGTTAAAATATTCATCTATAGAGTAGAAGGAGTTGCCTATCAAGAAGACTTTGAAACTCTGTTTAAACAATGCTTTATCTGAAACCAAGTTTTTAATGGTTACTGGGAATTTATTGAAAATCTGTGTTCCTGAATATTGGACCCCTTTTTGAACCAAGATAGGTGATTTTAGGTCTTTATGTAGATTGCTCTTATTGCTAGTATTGATGCTATGTATTGAGCTATTGGTTGGAAACAGAAATGTATTACTTGCAACACATTTCATTAAGGAATAAATATACTGAGAAGCAGTGATTAAAATAAAAATTCCTTGAATAGGTTTTCTACATGATGTTCTTGAATTTACACCACAAATGATTCTTATCACATGTTTTTGCACCCTAAAAGCTTATGCTCAGTTTGATAAGTTGCCCCAGAATATCATCCCATATGACATAACAGAATTAAAGTAAGCAAAGGATGCAAGATTTTTTTATATTTATATCTCCTACATCTGACCTCATTCTCATTGCAAACACAGACTTGTTTAGGCACTTAAGCAATTCTGTGGTACGTCCTTCCCAACTGAATTTATTATCGAGTTGTAATCCCAGAAATTTAACACTGTCAACCTCTTCGATCTGCATCTCTTCATTTGTAGTACACATGCTGGAAGGAAATCTCTTACAGGATCTGAACCGCATATAGTGTGTCTTCTAAAAGTTTAATGACAGTGAATTACCTTAAAACATTTATTATGTCAATGAAAATTTGATTAGCAGCTATTTCTAAAGATGTACTTGACGTTCAATTTACTGCAAGGTTTGTATCATCTGCAAACAAAACAAACTTAGCATCTGGCAATGTAACAGATGAGAGGTCATTAATGTAGACAAGAAAAGGCAATGGACCCAAGATGGAACCTTGAGGAACACCACATGTAATTAATTCCCAGTCAGATGAAGATTGACTGCTTACTGCACAGATATTTTGCAACGACATCCTTTCTTGCTGACAGCCAGATGACCATTCAAAGGATACACTTTGGCAAAGAATATTTCCCAGAGGGTAAGAGACTTCTGCTAGGTTTGCAATGACTCAACCATAGTAGTTCATCTTATGCAGAAACACTCCTTATAAGTCTTGGACATTTGTGATGGGCTGCATTTAGTCAATCACTACAAAACAACTGTTCATTGGTTTCAGTCCATTTGCTGAAGGTTTAAACCATAAATATGTCAAGGAAAGCTGTATGTAAGTCCTCTTTTTGCAGTCTCTGGAACAAAAGCTCATGTTTGTGAGTTGATCCTATGGAGTAACTCTTGTGACCAAAGGAACTGTCTGAGTTCTGCCACAAAGTATCACCAACTCCAAAAAAATTGAAGATCATGCCAACAGCAGGCAAAGTCATGCTAGTTGTGCTTGGGCTGTTCAAGGTGTGGTGCATTTGGAATTCATGCGTATAGGTACCACCATAAAATTGCATGCTACTGCAAACTCTCAGAAAACTGAAAGCATGAATCCTCCTTCAGCGTGACAATGCCAGACTACACTAGAGCACTGTGACATCTACAACTACCGGATGCCTTCAGTTCACTGTCATCAATCATACTCCTTACAGTTTCAACTTGGCCCCATCTGAGTTTCATCTGTTTCCAAACCTTATAGAAAATCTTTGAGGACTTCAGTTTTGCAGGCTATCAGGGAACTTTAGAATGGTTACATCAGTGGCTTGATGGTCACAAGTTGAGCAGCTATTCCAGGATTCATGATTCTAAACACAACATTTGGCTGCATAGTCACCAATTAATCTTGCCAGGCATCCATTTTGACAGCTTTCTTTTGAAAACTGCTAGAGTTGGGAGGTGCAAGTAGGTCATTGGAGAGTAAATTATCAACCACCTTTCTCTATACAGTACTTATTAAACAGGGGGACATATCTTCCTGTATATTGTGTTTTGTTAATCTAACAGAATGCGGGTGGGCTTTATCATGGAGTAGCATCACTTCACGCAGTCTTCTGCTCATTATTCTTGGCTTGCATCTGCAAGATGCCTCAGCTGTTGACAATAAACGTCAGCAGTGATGGATACACCTCAGGAAAGCAATTTGTAGTACACTACAACATTGATTTTCCAGCAGATGCTAATATTATCTTTTCTGGATGCACACAGATGTTTGTACAGGGAGTGGCTGCTTCTTTTCGGCTCAACCATTCCTTTCTTTTCCATACATTAGCACAAAGACACCATTAAAGACACCGTTACTCATTACTAATAATGATACAGGTTCATGAGCCAATTGATGACAAGCAAGCAAAGATGCACATATGTCCACCTGCTGATTTTTGTGATTTTGGCTTAGAGCATGTGGTACCCAACAGCCCAATTTTTGATCCTTCCCCATTACATGCAAATGTCTCACAGTGGTGGAATGATTATCTTTCATCACATCTGCCAATTCTCAAGCACACGGACATGGATCATTGTGGATTAATGCATTTAAACAATCGTCATCAAACTCCAAATGCCTTCCTATATGTGGAGAGTCAATAATGTCAAAATGATCCTCTCTAAAACAAGAAAACCATTTTCTGGCCATACTCTGTCCAATGGAATTAGTTTCATACATGGCACAAATGTTGCTGGCTGCCTCTACTGATGTTACCCCTCTACTGAACTCAAGTAGAAGAATAATATGTCAGAAATGTTCCGTATTCTCCACTTGGGACTCAACTTTCTAACATCCACAGCTCCACTCACTATCTCCAAATGACAGTATGTAAACTCAAATAGCAAGAGTGAACTACAAATAAAAAATGACAGTTGATAAATAAACTCACAGCATCCAGAAAACCAACATGCACCATGCCAAAAAATGCCATGACCTTATGCACCAATCTAATGTTGAATATAGAAGTCTTTCTACAAATTCTTTATGAGCACCCTAATTACTTCCCTTGCCTGATTTATTTTAGCTGTGTGAATATTTGGTAAATGTATTGCAGGAATATAATCATAAAGCTGTAAAACCAATTTGTCTGTCTGATTGAATATGTTAGTCTAAATTGGATCACAGGAAAAAGCGATATCATAATTTAATGTTTTAGGAGTCTGCCCTGCTGAGCAGTTTGGATGTTTATCTTAGTGACAGCAAAAGACACCAGAGAACCAAGAAATGGTGCAGTTAGTTTCATAGTACACCAAAGAACCAATAGATGGGGCACTTTTAGTTTTTTTACCCCAGTAACAGAAGTATTTTTGGAAGCTTTCATCTGTGACAGAATTGAGCATCCACTCTTATCTTGACAAATACAAACTAATATTGAAATAAGAATACACTGATTTACTGATTGTTCTTTGTGTACTAAAAACTCAATGAAATGCCCTCAGTTCTTATGATAGGTTTCATTTATATTTGACCTCTTGGCTAGGAAAAAGGAATTTATTGACAAAGTAAGCTTAGAGGTGTGAGCCTATAGGGATTCCATTTTTATTGACTCAAGTACAGAACCATAAAATGTGACAGTGGTCCTTCTTTAACTTCTGTCGAGAAGCATAGGCATATAGCTAGTTGAAACTAAAACCTTCCGTCATTCTCTCGAAGTTTTCCAGAAAACAAGGTAATGGTTGACATTCTATAGCAAAAAATTAGCTCAATATCTATTTGTTAGATTTTTGTTCAATTTCCATGTTACTGAAAATGATTTAAGTAAAAGTTTCCATTTATTAACACTGTGACAACCGCTCTCTTACTTTTAAGTCTCTTTCATTGTAACTGACAAATACAAAGCACAATATAAACAGATATTAAAAATCACACAATGCAAATTCATTACAGTGGAACTGTACAAAACTCTCTGTCCTTCCATCTTAAGTCACAACACAACAGTTGAAAACTCACCCGTGCCCATTTATTTATTTATTTATTATTTATTTATTCGTGTGGCTCACACAAAGTTTAAAAATACAGGTATACAACATCAATATATGTATATAACAATAATACAAAAATACAAAACTATATATAAAACTAACTGAATATCAATATCTAATAAGTTCCTAATCCACATAAGAGCAATATCATCAGCTTTCATGAGGTCGCTCCTACTCTTGATATGAATGCAAGGGGCATTCATCATTATGTGCTTAATTGTCTGGTTCGGAGCTCCACTATCACACACCAGGGACTCTGCAGCACCCCATTTGTAAAGAACGTCTGTGCATCGCTCGTGCCCAGTGCAAGCTCTGTTCAATTTGACTCCTGTCGAGTTCTGTGCCAACAGTATCACAGTTATACTTTTGGGACAATTCATACTCTTTGGGATTTTCAATAAGTTGACAGTTCTGATCCCGCAGGTCTCTCACCTCTATATTACTGGCATCTAGCTGTTCTGTTTGCCATTATGATGGGTTTCTTGAATGGAGTCTATTTCATCATAGATTTGGTATGTCTTCCTGTACGGCTAATTTCAGGTTCTCCTGCAGCTTGCAGTATTCCTTAACCAAGGCTTCGCTTCTAAGGATTGCAGGTGGATAGATGTTGCTCAGCACAGGAAGTCAGTAAATCAATCAGTGTTGGTCAGATTGTCCAAGTTATTAACTGCATAGTGTGTCAGTATTTTAGCCACACCAGGGCACAATACTCGGCTACTGAGGTTACCCACTCCCCCCCCCCCCCCCCCCTGTCATTCTGCACAACTTTTGAATAATATTGTTATGAGTTTTTATCTTGACAGCAGTATTTGCAAGATGTTTTCAAATTGAAAGGGTGCTGTCAAGGTGACATCTAGGTCCTTAGGGTACTTGTTATGGCAAGTGTGTTCCCACTAAGTTTCACTCTGGGCTCCACTTTAGCTTGTTTGTTGTTCAGATTGAATGTGCATATTTCAGTTTTACTTGTATTAGGTTTAAGCTGCCACTTTCTAAAATAGGCGCTCATAATGGCTAAATCTTCTGTGAGAATTGTCTCCACTTGTTCAAGATCCTCGGTTCCACAAGCAAGAGTGATACTGTCCATGTAATTAAAATTTGTTGACCTGGCATTAGGGATATCAGAGACATATAGGTTGAATAATAGGGGGCTAAGACGGAGCCCTGTGTTAGACCATTACTTAATTTCCTCCCCTTGCTCACATTTTCTCCGAAGTAAACAAGTAAACATCTATTGTTTATAATGGTGTTGATGAGAGTTGCAGTTTTTTGGCATTGGATTGTTTTCAGTAATTTGCATACCATCCCTTCTCTCCAGACTGTGTTATGTGCTGCAGTTAGGTCTAAGAATATGACAGATGTCTTCATGTTTTCTTGGAAACCAGCCTCTATGAAAGTTGTTAGGGCCAGTAATGGTCAGCAACTTCTCTTTGGCCTGAAACCCACTTGCTCAGCTGCGATATGCTCCAGAATGAAGCTGCTAATTATATTATTAATGAGCCTCTCCAACAGTTTAAAACTACAGTCAAGAGGGAAGCTGGTCTGAAACTTTGTGGGTGGTCAGCTGGTTTACCTGGCTTCAAAATTGCCACAACTTTTGTTCTATTTAGCTCGTTGGGCACTGATGCACTATCTATGATGTTGGAGAAGAAGTACACCAGCCATTTTTTCCACCATTACCCATGTTTATCTGAAATTCTGGGTCTATATTATCCAGACCAGGTCCTTTACCATGTTAAGTTTATTTCAATGCCTAATCCAATTCAGTCAGTGTAAATGGTGAAGAGAAATTGGATTCCTTTGGACACCAAGCTTCTAGAGAGGGTAGTTCTTGTTTTATTTTGGAAATATGTTGTTTGTCTTTGGATGATCTAGATCGTTTCAACTATTTGGTTAGCAATTTAGTTACCTGAAATACCAGGCTTCTGTCTAGGTTTATTTGAGGCTCTGCCAAGCTTAACGCAGAAGACTCCATGCCTTTCTACTTGAATGTCTGAAGTTCACATTTTCTACCATCTCGCACCATCATACTCTTCTAGCAGCATCAAGCCCTTGGAGGAGATTGTCTGCAATATTGCTGTCACCAGTTTCACTATTGTTTATAAAATTGTTCACAATGTTTATTCCACCTTGGTATATATTCCTTTCTGGACCCATGAGGGATAAACTTCTTAACAGCAGTAAGAACAGTCCCAACAAACTGAGGGCAGTTTTTAAGTTCTGGTGGAATGAAACATATATATTTATCTAGGTGGTCAGCAAAACTCTGCCAATCAACCCTGTGGAAATTCCATTTGGGTCGCAGTACAGATCTCGCTGTTGGACAGAGAGCCCCTGTTGAGGATTACTCGCCCGTGAAGGCTGTGTGGGATATTAGGTATGACTTCTATCTTCTCTGAATATAGGCACTACCCTCTGCAGTCCCGGGACACAAAGCAGAGATCCAGGTTGTAACCGCTTCCCCATATTTCAGGAAGAACTCTCTGCATTCTGACTTGACACTGAATTCCTTGTAATCAAGAGAACAATGAAGTTCCAGTGCTTCCCAAAACAAAATAGTTTCTTATATGTGACTCTGCATATTCTTAATATGTATTTTATTTATTTATTCTTACCTCATACAGTCCTCTGCTGAACATGCACCTGACAGGAATGTGAGGATCACGTGACAGATCACGGAAAACTCCCATCAGCACATCAACGCAGTTTTCTGACTGAAAAAAGACTACAACTTTTGGAAAGCTGAAAGCCACTTCTGTGCGAATCTGCTGGGCCCACTTTATACTTTCCTGACTGTCACGTGTTACCTGTCAATATAATGCCTTGTTAAATTCTCAAATTATCATTTAAAAATACTAAATATTGAAGGCTTAAATAAATTAAGCATCATATTTTTGGTAAAAGCAAGCAAGGAACAGCTCTTGCAATTTGCAAATTTCAACTGTGAATAAATAAAGAGTGAATACTGAAATCTGAATCTTCATAACATAATTATTTCCTGATCTAATAGCAAAAAATACAATTAATGAGTTTACATTTAAGAAAGTGAAGAGCGGAATAGTGGACATTGGAAGGAGAGAATAAATGCAATCACAGACATGAAATGTTTATGGAATATTCCACCAGTATTTGGAGGAACATAGATGTATACAAAACTTAAATACCGAGTATTGGTGTTCCGCAATAAGATTTATATAATAATTAATTGTGAATTGACTTTCACCTCACTAGGCCATCCTGAGATAATGTAATACTAAACAGATAGTACACATAACATCAGTGAGAGTTCATAGTTGTACAAAGAATGTTTTCAAAGATATGTGGGATTTTATGACTATATATTGATACAAAAACGCAAGCACAAGCATAAATAAATTCACAAAGATGTTTTCTGAAGACAGACCAAAACTGCTTTCACAGAAAATTGAGGTCTTTACCAATATAGAAGAATGTCATTTGGATTGAAAAATGCTCCAGCTACCTTCCAATGAATATTAGATGGTGTACTTCATGGATTAAAATTTAAAATCTGTGAGGTATATCTTGGCAATATAATCACCAATTCAAAATCTACAGAAGGTCATTTTAAACATCTGGATGAAGTTTATTGTCCAATGAGGACACAACACCTTACACTAAATGTTGAGAAAAGTAATTTTGTTCACACACAAGTAACTTAACTTAACTTGGGCAAGATGGAGTGAGGATGGCTTCTCAACTTACTTCCACCATATGCTATTGTCCAGCACCACAAAGTACGAAACAATTACAGTCATTCATTGGGTTATGCAATTATTATCACAAGCTTGAGAAAGGGTTTACTGAAATTGCATGACCATTAACTATGTTGCTACAAAAAGGTGTGCCGGCCGGAGCGGCCGTGCGGTTCTAGGCGCTACAGTCTGGAACCGCATGACCGCTGCGGTCGCAGGTTCGAATCCTGCCTCGGGCATGGATGTGTGTGCTGTCCTTAGGTTAGTTAGGTTTAAGTAGTTCTAAGTTCTAGGGGACTGATGATCACAGCAGTTAAGTCTCATAGTGCTCAGAGCCATTTGAACCATTTTTTTACAAAAAGGTGTTAGTTTTCCGTGGGCATCACAATGCCAAGAAGTGTTTGAGAAACTCAAGGAAATACTAATATCAGACCCTGTGTTGATATTTGCTGAGTTTGAATCAAAGTTCATAATTGCATGTAATGTGTCTAATAATGCTTTGGACAGTGTCTTAAGTCAGAATGTTGATGGAAAGGTACATCCAGTGGCAAATGCCTTCAAACAATTGAATAAAGGCTGAAACTAATTACTCAACAATTGAAAAAGAAATTTTAGCAGTTATATACGGAATCTCTTATTTTCATTGCTACTTGTACAGTTGTAAATTGAAAGTAGTTACGGACCACACACCTTTAAAATGGTTATTAGGGTTAAAAGATCCATCAACTCAATAACGAGATGGGCATTAAAATTAAGGAGTTTGATTATGAGGTGATTCATAAGCCTGGAGCCAAACTCACAAATACTGCTGTCCTCAGCAGAAAGGTAGCAGCTTTGAAAGTAGTAGGTGAAAGCCAGACAGATTGGATAAATGCACATGCAGCTGACAGCAAATGTCAATTGTTTTAAATGCCACCTCAGTCTGAAACACAAGAAGGCTTGCTATGCATATCTACAGAGTGAGGACCTCACATTGTAGTTCCTCCAGCACTGAGACGAAGTATTACGTCAAGCACACAAGCATGTATTATCAGGTCACAGAGGAAAAAGGACAACTGACATATAGCTGAAAGATTTTGGTGAAAAATGTGTTGCAGTGATGTAGAACAATATGTAACAAACTGCATCCCATGTGCACAATGAACAGATTTGAGTCATTAGAAAATTCGTTACAGTGATGACCAGAGACTGACAAACAATTATCTTTGTTACCTTTGGATATCCTGGGACCTTTTAATAGGACACAAGCACATAATAAATACATTATTACAATAGTAGACCATTTTCAATGAAATTTGGTAATGGTAGCCATTCCAGAATGGAAGGCGAGTATGTAGAACAGGCAATGATAAACAACTGGTTATTAAAATTTGGCGAGCCAGAAACCATTATGATTGACCAAGACAGTAATTTTGTATCAGACCTAATGAAAGAGCTATGTCACTTATTAAAAATTAAAAAGTTAGGTATCAGCCCATTATATCCTCAAATAAATGGACAGATAAAACAAGTCCACCGTGTGTTATCCAAAATGTTAAGCTATTACATGAATTCACAGCATTCAGATTGGGATGCATATTTAAGTTTTGTCTTCTGAGCATATAATTCAAAAGTTCATACTGCAATGGTCTCTCGCTATATGAGATAGTGTGTGGGCAGGATAGCCATCAACTGTTAATGTAGTTCATAGTGGGTCCACATGGTGCACCAGTATAGAATTTTGCAAAGAAGTTGAACGAAATTTGGCAAATGGTACAGCATTCCTACACAAAGGCTTTAGACAAGCAAGAACATATTGGGCAACAGGCAAGCAAACTGCCACAATACAGGGTAGGACAGTCAGTATTACTAGCTAAACCATATATCCCAAAGGACAAAACAATTTTTTTTAATAAACTACCATTGGCTTACCAAGTTATTGAAATGACTTTGCCAGTCAACGTCTAACTGCAGTTGGGATTTCTTGATGAAACAGGTGGCAGCTGTCAAAGTGGAGGTATTGCTGTTGGTTAGTATGTTTGATATGCACGGAGGCAACAGACAAGCAAACTGCCACAATACAGGGTAGGACAGTAAGTATTACTAGCTAAACCATATATCCCCACCCCCAGCCTCCTCCTTACCCCCACCCAGTTGCTTCTCCCATCATGCACTGGTGCTTGCATGAGTGTGTATGTGTGTGCCTGTTGTCTAATTATGACAAAGGCCTTACTGGTGAAAGCCATAATTCTGACAGTCTTTTGATTGTGCCAGTCTGTGACTCAGCATCTCTGCAATATAGTGAGTAGTAACTTTCATTTTCATAATACTGTTACATTCCATCCTGGATTTTCCATTGTTTTAAATTGGATGAATTGATTACCATTGTCAATAACAATATTATTACAGTAGATATAAAAGTAGATTCATTAAATAAAGAAATGGAAACAATGAATACTGAAACTGGTAGTCTTAAACCTCGACATGACAACAGTGCAGTCGCAAGTTCAGCATATAAGTAGTCTAGTTGACTCAGAAGTAGTTAGGATTCAAGGAAAGGTTGAATGTATTGTTCAAGACAAAGTAGGTAAGTTGAGGGATGAACTTAAAGAACAGATCGCTATGACACTGCAGGGATGAAGGAATGAAATCTCAAATTTGAAAAATTTAGTACTGATCGCTGATACGAAAAGTTAAAAAGCTGAGTGAAACCTGCCAACAGAAAAAGCTTGAGGGGGAAACATTGACCACAACCATGATTAAAATAGCAAGTAAATTTGCAAACATTGTGCTAACAGTTCAGGATAAACAAAGTTTCACATCTTGTTATGTACATAGTATAGATTTATTAGCAAAGTAGGAGCATTTTGACCTTCTCAAAAAACAGGGTGGAGCTCATCCAACAGATTTTATTAAAAATTGTGAAAGGGTATTGCCAACAACATGGACAATGCTGTCATTGGCATGTTTGTAGGAGAAGCTAGGAGGTGGGGTTTAAACCTCAGTATTTCCAAAACGAGTTTTCAAGAATTCGAAACCAAATTCTTGAAAGGGGACAGGTCTGAGCAGAATCAGCAAAGTGAATGGTGGGATTTGGTAGCTTCATGATCCTATGACTACAATTCATGAACCTCAATGCGAAAACTGGGTCCGAAAATCGGAGTATTTGTGTGACCGATGAGCAGAATCGGAGATCATGTGAGAGCTTGGGAAGAAGCTTCCCAACAGCTCCAAGTGGTACATTGGCAGCAATCACACTGCAATTACTGCATTTTTAGAAAAATCAGAAGACAAAGACAATTGGTGGAGTAACCACAAAAATTTTAGAAATCAGTGTCATAATAATGCAGAGCGAAATGGCAATGGTCGGTACCAGATAAACATGGTACAAGGATCACAGAATGATAACAGAAAGAATACAAACAATCCCAATCATAGGCAAACCAACATGAACAGTATTGGCAACACTGCTCAGGAAAACCTCTAACCACACTGGTTAGGGTCCCAACAGTGTGGGGAGGTTTTGGCAGTCCTGGTAATGACAAAATGGGTATTGCTGTGAAAAACCTGAAAGGGTAAATTGACGATAGGAGAGAGAGTTCATTAACTTGGATCGTAACAATTGTTGAGTTAGATGCAAGTGATAACAGAGCACTGAACTCACAGAGTAATGAAGAAGTTGTAGGACTGGTCATAAACAAAAGACAGACATTGTTACAGGGACAGTGGAACTGCAGACTCTGGTAAGGAGTGATCCACTGAATGAAGTGATGGAAGCAATAGCAGAAAAAACTGTCATTATTGATCAATTCGATCATACGTACAATGAGTTGAAACACTATTAAGAGGAGGGTTTGGAGTTGTGCTAGTAGGGGGAGCAGACAAAAATTGATGCTTCTCACACCCATTGACATTGACAAATCTAAGATGGAGTGCTCTGTACAAGAGAATCAAGCATGACCGGAAAAGGTAGATGTTGTGACCAAATGCAGTCAAGGCCGTCTTTGTACCAGCAGTTATCTATGTGAGCAGGGGCAAAGTGCAAATGATGAATGCATACAAATTATTTAAAGTCACACAGATTACAATGTCTGTGACATAAAGGCAGACTTAGTACAGTCCGACAACAAGGAGTGGGAAATGACAGCTCAAACAAGACAAGAGTCAAGAGGCACATTCCTCAAAATGAATTGCAAAATGATATCCACTTTTCAATCGATCACTGATATAGACTTGGATGACCTTGTGTCAAAACAAAAACAACTGTTTGTCAAATTGCATGAAAATACTACCATCCGTGTATCAATTCACTTGGCACAAATTCAAATGAAGTGACAGAAATCCAAGGCATAGAAGAGAAAAAGAGGGCAAAACCACCAGATAAATCTTGCTCAAAAATACAACTAGACAGATTTTTCTGGAATTATTTGGTAATTAAAGATGATTTATTAGGGGAAAATGGAGAATCCGTAAACAGGTTGCAGTACCCGCTGATATGCATGGACTACAGGTTCATGTTTTGATAGACACTGGTTCAGAATCAAGTGCCTTGGCGGAAAAAGTTTTCAAGTTGTTAAACATACTACAGAGGTGGCAATAATGCTAGTAATGGAAGTAAGAATAGTGTGAGCTATGGGAAAAAGTAGAAAACCTGTAAAGAATCACATATTAGTTTGGTTTGGAAAAACAAGGAGCAAAATTTGAACATGAATTTATAGTAGTGTCCGATTTGAATATGGAATAAAATCTCGAATTTGACTGGTTGTTGAAGCAACAAGCAACCACTGATTGTAGCAAAATGAACTATGACATGTGTCACAAAAGATAATAACAAAGCATAAATAAAATTTGACGAAGAAAAAAATTATGTGAATGATCATTATCAACCACTTCACATTGTGACATTACCTAACGGTGTGGATTTAGGTGAAGAAATGGAATACAGTATTCAGAACATGAATGTTAATCTTTTTCGACATTTATCCAAAACTACAGGGACTTTTTCATACATTTTTATAGTTATGGAAACATTTTAAAAGTTTATTAAGCTGTATCTTCCATAAAGCAACTGTGAAGGTTTTAATAATAATTACTGCGAAAATTTAGAACATTTAACATCATAATTATCACAAGTTGTTATTACCAAGGAGGTCCCATGTCTCTTCCTGTTATTGAAACAATCTGAGTGTTGTTTATTTGAAAAAAAAAAGAAAGGTATCAAATTAATTACAGTGCCAATTCATTTCTATATTTTTTAATATTTTGAAAATACGAGGGCTGTTCAGAAAGTAACCTCCGGTTGATTTAAAAAATACACCAAGTTAAATAAAAATATTTTAATATATACATCTTACAACTACATCTTTGCACTATTTTTCTACATAATCTCCATAGCGATTGAGGCACTTATCGTATCTCTTCACAAGCTTTGAAATTCCTTCTGCATAAAAATCACCCGCTTGTGCCTGGAGCCAGCCTGTGACCGCATCTTTGAGCTCTTCGTCGTCATCAAACCGCTGTGACCCGAGCCATTTCTTCAAATGCATGAAGAGGTGATAATCACTTGGCGCCAGGTCTGGGCTGTAAGGTGGATGGTTGATAATGTCCCACTTGAAGGACTCAAGAAGGGCCATTGTTCTGCGAGCAGAACTCCTCTCTTCATCATGAACATTTTCTCGTCCACTTTTAAATAAACGTACCCATTCACGGACAACTCCTTCACTCATAACTCTTGGTCCGTACACGGCACAAAGCTCACGATGAATAGCTGCTGCAGAATATCCTTTGGCTGTAAAAAACCTTATGACAGCACGCACTTCACATTTGGCGGGGTTTTCTATTGCAGCACACATTTCAAACTGCCACAAAAACTAAACTAGCGCAGGTACGATGTTCACTCGACCACGGCTTGATGCCGACTGACCTGTTGAGTGCGTGAACGCAGAGATGGCGTCGCTACTCCCCCCACAACCCGCACTGTGACCAATCGGAGGTTACTTTCTGAACCGCCCTCGTAGATGTAAAAATATTTTTTAATGTGTCTCAGTAGCTTTACTGTTGTCATAAATATTGTTTAGTGGAAAAGTTATTCTTGCAGATCAAAAGTACATTAAATTATTTGCAAGTAAACTAATTCCTGGCATTTCAAACTAATAGTTTTATTTAAAAGAATACAACTATTGATACTTGCTAATTTTATGTAAATTCGTGATGCTGTTTTGTATGTTCGCCTGGTTTGTATTTTGGTGTTGCAACTGTGTTGATATTCAGTGATAGTTCCATTATTTAAATAATTCTAAAGCCAACTGAAGTTTTCTTTCATGTTTAATTGCCAATTTCCATGTTAATAAAAGTGAGTAAACACTACTGTGAGGTTACAGAACTATTTAGCAAAACAGTAGGCAGCCTCCAGTAAGTCAATGTGAGATTTATTTATTCCAGATTCAGTTCATTGTGATTAATAACAAGTGTAGTAATAACTGAAATTCTTTGTCATTATTATTCCGTGACATGTTTTGTTACTTCAAATGTGTGTGGCCTTTTCTTGCTATACGTATTCAAATTATACATTAGTCATTACTGTTCGCAATTTTAATTACTTAGTGAACAGACAGTGCCCAATTGGGCTGGTGACCATTTTGTCATTTATTCCAAAAAGTGTCAGTGAAGTTAATTGTTTTGTATCCCTAGTCCCATGGTACCCCTTTTCATTGGAACAATACGTGAATGATTGCACAGTTTTTAATAATTGAACTAAATTTAACTGAAAGCAGAGTTGGAAGAATAAGTTGTCCTCATATAACTTGTTGTAAAGCCTTTTCTCACTAACCAGTCTTACATTTTCCCTCAGAAATGAAAGCCTTGCCAAATTTTACTTTCCATTTGGCACACACGGACACTGTCAAATATATTTTTGCTTAAGTCAGTTATGTAAAGGAGGTTGTTACACCCTCTGACTGTAAAGCATTATTACAGTCCTTAAATTCAGAAAATCATATATTTTGCTAGTGAAATGATCAGAAGGTTCTTGTGCTGTTTGTGCTGTTAAATACTGCAGCTAATAGTTCGACTTAAATTAAAACAATTGGCTGCTTTGTTGCAATGCACTCAACATATAGTGAATGAAATTTTGTATCACTAACACCTAAGTTCTCAACTGTCTGATTATGAGTATTCCTTCACAGAAGTACATTGTATCTAAGTAGTAGATAGGGCAAGTTTCACACAGGGTTTTAAGGGGAAACCACTATTTCAAAGTCAAGAAAGTGGCATGCAGCAACTGCCTGTTCTCTGCAAATGCAGGGCCATCTCCTTTTATTCTAACCTCCTTGTCTCTACTTCATAGTACCAAGGTCTTTACCAAAGATCAAATCATCGGTATTGTCAGAGAGTGAGGCACTACACATGTTACTTGGAGTGAAATATCTGTCACTACTTGGATCAGCAATGACTATGGATTATGATGACACATTGTTGCCTGCATTACAAACAAATCAATGGCTTGACAATGAGTGGTCCATTATTCCCTGTTCTGGTGAACCTATACATGAACAATTCCAAGCAGCAAAGGCACTAGAGTCCACCAAGTTTAAGTCAATGTGTTTCTATCAACACATGGGGGACCCTTTTGTGGTGTGGTCATGTGGAATGAAAAAACTTGAAAAGTTCCCAGAATATTTAAGCTCCATCTTTCACAATATAAAATCATGATGAAATTTGAAAGATATGTGTCATTTATGAGGAGACCATGTGGATCCCTAAGTCATGCTGTACATGTACATAGAAAACCCACTCACACTGACCTCTACCTCCACAGGTTGAACCATCACCAGCTGTCATAAATAAATGTGATGCTACATACTCTGATCCACAGAGCTCAAATGCTTGCAGGGAAGGAGAGCCTCACCAAAGAATTAAAACATCTATGATTAGTGTCCCACTAGTATGTATTCCAGTGAATGGATAATTCTGACTTACACCTCACTGTGGTAATGGGCTGAATGCCATAGGTGACGAAAGTAAGCAGGTAGCAAATGACTGCTGATGTAAGTGGAAATCAGGGAAACCTCTTGTCATGAGATTGGTAAATTGACACTGTATTTTAATGAATTGAACTGAATATCAATGGCAGGAGAATGTGGAAAGCAAAGAGAAACAACCACATTAAAGATCCTCAAGGATATCGCAAGGTCTATA
This sequence comes from Schistocerca nitens, assembly GCF_023898315.1. Taxonomy (NCBI): domain Eukaryota; kingdom Metazoa; phylum Arthropoda; class Insecta; order Orthoptera; family Acrididae; genus Schistocerca; species Schistocerca nitens. Next base: position 548,370,416 of record NC_064618.1, read on the forward strand.
GCGAAAATGGACACAAAGTAGGAAATAAATCAGACCACTGATCATGGCAATTGGAGCCCAGGATCAAGCAGGGGAAGGAACCACAGCAAGGTTTCTAATGTCATCATTAAGAGAAATCCAAACTAAAAGTAATGCAAAATTTAAAGTTACAACACGAATACGAGAGCTCTACTCAAAGATTGAAAACTAGAAGAATTAAATCATGAAACTTGCTGAATTAGATATTCCAAGTGCATCAAAAACTAAGTAGATGGGAATAAATGTGAGTGTTTGTCTCAGATAATTATTAAGTTATTTTTGCTGATAAAGAAAAACCAAGATGAAGCAGTGTGTCAATTTACCTGTTGGCAAAAAGTAAGAACAATATAGTTCATACCTAAAATGGAAGAACAGTATGATTAATAGTTACAATGTTAATGATACACTATTGATAGTATAACTAAATGCTTCTCCAGCATTTATGCACAATACAAGTGTACTTCCCAACAACAAACAGATAAGACAAAAAACTGAAGATATGTATGGTCAAATAGAGAATTGCCAGGAATAACACACAAAAATTAAAATATGATAATGGGTGACTTTCATGCCTATGCAGCTAGAATTCTAACAGGTTGACAAATTTTGACTGCAGAATACAAGTAGCAGAGGTGAAATTCTATCAGAATTCTGTCATCACCCACTTTTATTTCCCAGCCTTCATCATCATCTCAGCCTTTTCCCACATCATGTGGGGTCGGCATTGCTTTGCTGGATCCTTCGCTTCCATAAATGTCTATCCAGTGCTTCTACCCTGAGCCATCCTTTCTCCCATAGGTCCCCTGCTACCCTGACCTTCCATCTCAGTTTCAGTCTTCCTCTTCTCCTTGGTCCTCTGATTTCTAGGTCTTCAATTCTTCTCCCCATGTAACACTCCCCTATTCTCTGCACATGTCCATACCATCTTCGCCTACTTCCTTGTATCTTCTACTGTATGAGCCCCACTTCCACTGTTCCCATGAAGTACTCATTACTTATTCTATCCTTTCATGTCACCCCACTCATCCACCTTAACATTCTCATTTCTGCCACTTCCATCTTTTCCTCTTGGGCTTTTGTAATTGGCCAAGTTTCTGCAAAAAGCATTGCAGGCCTCACCACAGACTTGTAAAGCTTTCCTTTCATTCTGCTGCTAACCTTCTTATCACACAGTACTCAGTTTCCTCCAGTTATCCATCCACTACTTATCCTGTGCTGCATTTTGACCTCCAGTCCTCCATCACCCTGCATGTAAGAACCTAGGTATTTAAATTTCTTGACCAGCGTCAGTTGTTCTCGTTGCAGGTTAATAAATAGGTCCTTGGCATCCTTTGTACATATATAACCTGTTTTCGCCCTTGTAATTCTTATTCCCCTTTCCTCTAGAGCTTTTCTCCACTGTTCAAGCTTGTCTTGAAGTGCCTCCTGGGTGGGTTCACAGATTACAACATCATTGGCAAACATCATGCTCCAAGGTGGCTCTTTTTACACATCTTTGACTAGTACATCCATGACAAGGTCAAAGAGATATGGACTGAGAGCAGATCCCTGATGTAGTCCTACTCTCACTGGAAATGGCTTTGTTGCACCTGCACTGCTACTGACTTGTACCATTGCACCTTCATACATGTCTTCTAACATACATACCTGCGTCACCGGGCCACGAGTGGCCTACTGGGACCATCCAACCACCGTGTCATCCTCGGTGGAGGATGCGGATAGGAGGGGCGTGGGGTCAGCACACCGCTCTCCCAGTCTTGACGAAGCCCCTAGTATTTGGTCGAGTAGCTCCTCAATTGGCATCACGAGGCTGAGTGCACCCCGAAAAATGGCAACAGCGCATGGCGGCCTGGATGGTCACCCATCCAAGTGCTGACCACGCTCAACAGCACTTAACTTCGGTGATCTCATGGGAACCTGGGTAGCCACTGCAGGCAAGGCCGTTGCCACATACATGTCTTCTACCACCCCGATATATTTTTCTGTCAGGCATTTACTTCTCAGACATCTCCGTATCTCTTGCCTTGGCCCTCTGTCAAATGCCTTCTCAAGATCAATAAAGGCCATAAGCAGTTTGGCTTGTACTTCTCTGTGCCTCGCCATCAGTTGCCTTAGTGCAAATATTGCGTCGGTTGTTCCTCTTCCCGGCATAAACCCAAACTGCTCTTCACATATTTCTATTTCTAGACACAACCTCTTCTCAATTATCCTTTCCCATATCTTAAGTGTGTGGGACATCAGTTTTATCCCTCTATAATTGCCACAGTTTTGGATACCCCCTTTCCCCTTATATATGGGAACCAGTATAATGCTCCTCCATGCACGCAGCATTCTTTCTCCTTTCCAGATTTTCTGCATTAGATCCCAGAGAACATTGGTTCCCTGTTCTCCCAGACTTTTCCATGCTTCTATTGGGATTTGGTCTGCCCGTGGCGCCTTTCCATTTTCCATTTTCTTCATTGTGTCTTTGATTTGTTACCTACTTATATTTTGGGTCATTCCTTCATTTATATCTCCATCCTCATACTTCTCTTGTACATTTTCCTCATTCAATAGCCTTTCAAAGTACGCCCACCACCTATTCAGGATTTTCTCAAGGTCATGTAATACTACACCTGATTCATCCTTTATCTGCCTAATTGATGTTAAGTCCGTGGTTGCCTTATCTCTTGCTTTAGCAATCAGTAGGAGTTGCCTGCCATCCTGTCTTCTTTCCAGCTATTCATACACCTTTTCCATTGCCTCAGCCCATGCTTTTGCCACTGCTCTTTTTGTCATCTTTTTTGCAGTCTTGTAGGCTTCCCTATCCTTCTGGCTTCCTTTTAAGTCCCATTGTTTTTTGCCTCTTTTTTCACTTTTATCACATTTTGAACCTCCACATTCGACCACCATGCCTCCTTATCTTCTGGTGGTCCCTTTCCTGTTGTTACACCCAGCATGTCTTTTCCAGCTTTTGTAATTACATTGCTACAATAACTCCACCACTCCAGTACATCCTCTGGTAATTTCACTTCTCTTAATACTGTTTCCTTGATTTTTTCTTGCAACACCTGTTCTTTCAGTTTCCATCACTTTATTCTTTGTTGTCCTCACTTGATACATTTATGAGTATTAGTCTGACTGAGTGCCAACTATACGCTCTCACCACACCTGTTGCATTCAAATTACTTTTCTGTTCATCTGCTTGAGATTTAAACATTTCATCCTTCCAAAACATTCAGCCACCATGTCTCCAACATTTTTAAGCCAATAGGCATAATGGTTTTGCACATTACACAGCCTAATTTCTCAGCATGGTCTTAAATGTCACTTAAGCCGTTCTGTTAAACCTTTGAAGTATAAGATTGTACAAAATTTGATATTGACAAATTTTGCAGCTTCACACATGAAATCATATACAATGTTTACTATCTACCACCAATAATTCTAAAGGATAGAAGAAAAAATTACACTGATATTGATTAACAATTATCTCCATTAATGGAGCACGGTGAAATGACACGGAAAATCAACTGGTGCAAGTTTAGCAGATACTGCCTCCAGGGCTGTGCAAAGGCATGAGATTTTCTTTGTAATGACAATATTGTTATTATTTATAACACTATCATCAAACAGTTACCAGAAAGAATTTTTTTAAAAGACTATACACACCTTGGAGCCCATCTTAAAGATTTTGTAGAGGGCAAGTAATACAGCTCCTGAATGCAACATGTCAATGCTGTCTGCGGTTGCAAAGACAAATTTATATAGAACTACTGTTAAATACTCTTGTTAGCATGAAATGTAAGCTCAATGACAATAAGTATCGAACACACAGTATTGTAGAACACATCGTCAACCGTATTGCCTCACAAACAAGTCTCATTGCTGAGGAAAACCAGGATTTGCTCACTGGCATGATTTTTCCATATCCTCAAGATATGAAAGAAATCCCCCCCCCCCCCCCCATGAACCCTGGACCTTGCCATTGGTGGGGAGGCTTGCGTCCCTCAACGACACAGATAGCCTTACCATAGGTGCAGCCACAATGGAGGGGTATCTGTTGAGAGGCCAGACAAACTTGAGGTTCCTGAAGAGGGGCAGCAGCCTTTACAGTAGTTGCAGGGGCAACAGTATGGATGATTGACTGATCTGGCCTTGTAACACTAACCAAAACAGCCTTGCTGTGCGGGTACTGCGAACAGCTGAAAGCAAGGGGAAACTACAGCCATAATTTTTCCCCGAGGGCATGCAGCTTTACTGTATGATTAAATGATGATGGCGTCCTCTTGGGTAAAATATTCCAGAGGTAAAATAGTCCCCCGTTCGGATCTCTGGGCGGGGACTACTCAAAAGGACGTCATTATCAGAGCGGATCAGAGCGTGGAATGTCAGATCCCTTAATTGGGCAGGTAGGTTAGAAAATTTAAAAAGGGAAATGGACAGGTTAAAGTTAGATATAGTGGGAATTAGTGAAGTTCGGTGCAGGAGGAACAAGACATTTGGTCAGGTGAATACAGGGTTATAAATACAAAATCAAATAAGGGTAATGCAGGAATAGGTTTAATAATGAATAAAAAAATAGGAGTGTGGGTAAGCTACTACAAACAGAATACTGAACGCATTATTGTTGCCAAGATAGGCACGAAGCCCACGCCTACTACAGTAGTACAAGGTTATATGCCAACTAGCTCTGCAGATGATGAAGAAATTGATGAAATGCATGATAAGGCTAAAAGAAATTATTCAGGTAGTGAAAGGAGATGAAAATGTAATAGTTATGGGTGACTGGAATTCGAGAGTAGGAAAAGGGGGAGAAGGAAACATAGTAGGTCAATATGGATTGGGGGTAAGAAATGAAAGAGGAAGCCGTCTGGTAGAATTGTGCACAGAGCATAACTTAATCATAGCTAACACTTGTTCAAAAATCATAAAAGAAGGTTGTATACATGGAAAAATCCTGGAGATACTAGAAGGTATCAGGTAGATTATGTAATGGTAAGACAGAGATTTAGGAACCAGGTTTTAAATTGTAAAACATTTCCAGGGGCAGATGGGGGACTCTGCCCACAATCTACTGGTTATGAACTGTAGATTAAAAATGAAGAAACTGAAAAAAGTAGGAATTTCAAGAGATGGGACCTAGATAAACTGACTAAACCAGAGGTTGTACAGAGTTTCAGGGCGAGCATAAGAGAACAACTGACAGGAATGGGGGAAAGAAATACAGTAGAAGAAGAATGGGTAGCTTTGAGGGATGACATAGTGCAGGCAGCAGAGGATCAAGTAGGTACAACGACAAGGGATAGTAGAAATCATTGGGTAACAGAAGACATATTGAATTTAATTGATGAAAGGAGAAAATATAAAAATGCAGTAAATGAAGCAGGCAAAAAGGAATACAAACGTCTCAAAAATGAGATCGACAGGAAGTGCAAAATGGCTACGCGGCTAAGCAGCTAGAGGACAAATGTTAAGGATGTAGAGGCTTATCTCGCTAGGGGTAAGATAGATACTGCCTACGGGAAAAAGAGACCTTTGGAGAAAAGAGTACCACTTGTATAAATATCAAGAGCTCAGATGGAAACCCAGTTCTAAGCAAAGAAGGGAAAGCAGAAAGGTGGAAGGAGTATATAAATGGGTCTATAAAAGGGCAATGTACTTGAGGACAATATTATGGAAACGGAAGAGGATGTAGATGAAGATGAAATGGGAAATCAGTCTGAAAATAAGGAGACGTATCATGAAATGTTTCATTTGGAGTGTGGCCCTATACGGATGTGCAACTTGGATGATTGGAAGAGAAGAGAGAAGATGGCTAGAGGCCCTGGAGATGTGGTGCTATAGAAGGATGATGAAGATCAGCTGGAGAGACAAAGTAACAAATGAAGAGGTGCTTAGAAGGGTACAGGAAACCAGATCTCTGTGAAGGCACATCCAAACAAGAAGAGACAAACTTGTAGGGCACATCCTATGACACAACAATATCATTAGAACAATAGCAGAAGGAGCTATTGAGGGAAGGAATCGGCTGGGGCGACCAAGGATATCATACATGCAACAGATCATGAAAGACATTGGATGTAAGACATACATGGAAATGAAGAGGAAGGCAGACAGAAGAAAAGAGAAGAGAAGAATGGTGCTCTGCTGCAAACCAACCTCAGGGTTGAACACTAAAAGAAGAAGATTGGGGAACAAAGTCATACAACCTTATTCAAACATTTAGCTTCTACGATTAATCTCTATTTTACAAGGTTCTTAACCCCTATATTGTATGAAGTGTCATCCAAATATCAGGACAATGCGCACGTAAAGGCAACCACAGGATATTTTTTCTGCATAGTTGTACATTTTGGGATGGATAGGATGTGTGACTGCTGTGTACGGACACAGGAGGAGCTGGCCACTGTTCGCGAACAGCTGAACGTGTTGATGGCCGCTGTCAGTCGTCTTCAGGCTGCTGCCTCAGTTTGTAGCGGCAGTGGGGAGTCTGGTGTGTCGCATGGTATACCCCATGTGTTACATGCTATACCCACTGCCCCTGCTGTCGAGACATCTTTGCGGGTACCGGGCGTGGTTGGGCCACACTCTCCTCAAGGGGAGTGGCAGGTTCAGCGGTGTTCGCGGCGCACGAGGCGGAGGGTCAATGTGGAGGCTGGCCGTGTGGCTTCATCCACTCTGCCTGTGAGTGGACATGTGGCCGCTCCTTCAGCAAGGTCCGAACAGGCACACGAAGAGAGGGGTTTATTAGCGATTGGGAGCTCCAACGTTAGGTGGGTGATGGAGCCCCTTAGGGAAATAGCAGAAAGGTAGGGGAAGAAGGCCAGTCTTCACTCTGTCTGCTTTCCAGGGGGTCTCATCCAAGATGTAGAGGAGGCCATGCCGGCGGCGATAGAGGGCGCTGAGTGCACCCGACTGCAAATTGTTGCTCATGTCGGCACCAATGTCTCCTGCTGTCTGGGTTCAGAGGTCATTCTCAGTTCATACAGGCAGTTGGCTGAGTTGGTGAAGGTGGAAAGCCTCGCTCGTGGGGTGGAATTTGAGCTAACTATTTGTAGTATCGTTCCCAGAACCGATCGCAGTCCTCTGGTTTGGGGCCAAGTGGAAGGCTTAAACCAGAGGCTCAGACGATTCTGAGGAGATCTGGGGTGTAAATTTCTCGACCTCCGCTATCGGGTGGAGAAATGTAGGGTCCCCTGAATAGGTCAGGCATGCACTACATGCAGGAAGCGGCTACAAGGGTAGTGGAGTATGTGTGAAGTGCACATGTGGGTTTTTTAGGTTAGAGAATTCCCTCCCTAGGCCCGACAAGATGCCTCCTGAGACGCGGCGAGGTAGGAGTAGGCAAAATGCAACAGGGAATAACAATATTAATCTGCTAATAGTAAACTGCAGGAGCGTCTATAGAAAGGTCCAAGAACTGCTCTCATTAATAAACAGTCACAATGCCCACATAGTACTAGGGACAGAAAGTTGGCTGAAACCAGATGTAAACAGTAATGAAATCCTAAACTCAGATTGGAATGTATACCGCAGAGACACGCTGGACAGTGAAGGGGGAGGCGTGTTTATAGCGATAAGAAGTGCAATAGTATCGAAGGAAATTGACGGAGATCCGAAATGTGAAATAATTTGGGTGTAGGTCACGGTTAAAGCAGGCTCAGACATGGTAATTGGATGTCTCTATAGGCCCCCTGGCTCAGCAGCTGAGCACCTGAAGGATAATTTGGAAAATATTTCGAGTAGATTTCCCCACCATGTTATAGTTCTGGGTGCAGATTTTAATTTGCCGGATATACACTGGGAGAACCCGTTCAGAACGGGTGGCAGGGACAAAGAGTCCAGGGAAATTTTTTTAATGCTTTATCCGAAAACTACCAGGAGCAGTTAAACAGAGAACTGACTCGTGGCGATAATATATTAGACCTTCTGGTGACAAACAGACCTGAACTATTTGAAACAGTTAATGCAGAACAGGAAACCAGCGATCATAAAGCGGTTACTGCATCAATGATTTCAGCCATAAATAGAAATATTAAAAAAGGTAGGAAGATTTTTCTGTTTAGCAAAAGCAAAAAGCAGATTTCAGAGTACTTGATGGCTCAACACAAAAGTTTTGTCTCAAGTACAGATAGTGTTGAAGATCAGTGGACAAAGTTCAAAACCATCGTACAATATGCATTAGATGAGTATGTGCCAAGCAAGATTGCAAGAGATGGAAAAGAGCCACCATGGTACAACAACTGAGTTAGAAAACTGCTGTAGAAGAAAAGGGAACTTCACAGCAAACATAAACATATCCAAAGTCTTGCAGACAAACAAAAATTAAGTGAAGCGAAATGTAGTGTTAAGAGGGCTATGCGAGAGGCGTTCAATGAATTAGAAAGTTAAGTTCTATGTACTGACTTGGCAGAAAATCCTAAGAAATTTTGGTCTTATGTCAAAGCGGTAGGTGAATCAAAACAAAATGTCCAGACACTCTGTGACCAAAATGGTACCCAAACAGAGGATGACAGACTAAAGACCGAAATACTAAATGTCTTTTTCCAAAGCTGTTTCACAAAGGAAGACTGCACTGTAGTGCCTTCTCTATATTGTCGCACAGATGACAAAATGCTAGATATCGAAATAGATGACAGAGGGATAGAGAAACAATTAAAATCGCTCAAAAGAGGAAAGGCCGCTGGACCTGATGGGATACCAGTTCGATTTTACACAGAGTACGTGAAGGAACTTGCCCTCCTTCTTGCAGCAGTGTACCATAGGTCTCTAGAAGAGCGTAGCATTCCAAAGGATTGGAAAAGGGCACAGATCATCCCCATTTTCAAGAAGGGACGTTGAACAGATGTGCAGAACTATAGACCTATATCACTAACGTCTATCAGTTGTAGATTTTTGGAACACGTATTATGTTCGACTATAATGACTTTTCTGGAGACTAGAAATCTACTCTGTAGGAATCAGCATGGGTTTCAAAAAGACGATCGTGTGAAACCTAGCTCACGCTATTAGTCCACGAGACTCAAAGGGCCATAGACACGGGTTCCCAGGTAGATGCAGTGTTTCTTGACTTCCGCAAGGCATTCGATACATTTCCCCACAGTCGTTTAATGAACAAAGTAAGAGCATATGGACTATCAGACCAATTGTGTGATTTGATTGAAGAGTTCCTAGATAACACAATGCAGCATGTCATTCTCAATGGAGAGAAGTCTTCCGAAGTAAGAGTGATTTCAGGTGTGCCGCAGGGGAGTGTCGTAGGACCATTGCTATTCACAATATACATAAATGATCTTGTGGATGACATCGGAAGTTCACTGAGGCTTTTTGCAGATGATGCTGTGGTATATAGAGAGGTTCTAACAATGGAAAATTGTACTGAAATGCAGGAGAATCTGCAGCGAATTGACGCATGGTGCAGGGAATGGCAATAGAATCTCAATGTAGACAAGTGTAATGTGCTGCGAATGCATAGAAAGAAAGATCCCTTATCATTTAGCTACAATATTGCAGGTCAGCAACTGGAAGCAGTTAATTCCATAAATTATCTGGGAGTACACATTAGGAGTGACTTAAAATGGAATTATCATATAAAGTTGATTGTCGGTAAAGCAGATGCCAGACTGAGATTCATTGGAAGAATCCTAAGGAAATGCAATCCAAAAACAAAGGAAGTAGGTTACAGTACACTTGTTCCCCCACTGCTTGAATACTGCTCAGCAGTGTGGGATCCGTACCAGATAGGGTTGATAGAGGAGGTAGAGAAGATCCAATGGAGAGCAGTGCACTTCCTTACAGGATCATTTAGTAATTGCGAAAGCGTTACGGAGATGATAGATAAACTCCAGTGGAAGACTCTGCAGAAGAGACTCTCAGTAGCTCGGTATGGGCTTTTGTTGAAGTTTCGAGAACATACCTTCACCAAGGAGGCAATCAGTATATTGCTCCCTCCTACGTATATCTCGCGAAGTGACCATGAGGATAAAATCAGAGAGATTAGAGCCCACACCGAAGCATACCGACAAACCTTCTTTCCACGAACAATACGAGACTGGAATAGTAGGGAGAACCGATAGAGGTACTCAAGGTACCCCCCGCCACACACCGTCATGTGGCTTGTGGAGTATGAATGTAGATGTAGATATGCACTGCACACTATACTGTGTACATTCTATTCATCTGGGAGACGATTTCAGCAAATTAGCTGTTTGTGCAAGAATAAATGAAGCTTTTACCTTTGATGACTGTTGTTTTGCTGTTACAGTTATATAAGACAAGGTTTTGTGACAACTGCTCTTGTAAGTCTCCAGCTCATGATTGGCATCACTGAGTTTCTTTTCAAGACGTAAATGTTTAGTCTGCCCTCTCCATGTTTAAGTCACAATTACTTTTGCTCTATTTTGATGTTCTTTTCATTTGAAATGTCACGCTGGATATCAATGGAAGAATGTCTATTATTACTGCTGTGATACCCATGCAGGGAGACACCTGAAGTAATGCTTTTATCGTGAGTTTCTTCAATATTTTCGTAACTAACTAAATTTTCGAAAATAGATCTATGTTCTAGCTTGACTTGCTCATCTTTATAATCTGGATAAAAAGGGAAAACAGAGGGAACTGCAGCACCCTACAGTTTCTTAATTTTTAATCCAGGTTGACAGTCAGCTGACAAAAATGAAGACTTTGGCTCGTGCAAAACAGCAGACATAAATACACCATTGCCATCAGTAAGCTTAAACCTGCAACAAGACGATACTTTGTTAAAGTACTGTGTGGCAAGACCATAAAAAATAACTAATTAGAGCAGATGTGCTAATGGGGTTGGAAATTCAATAGTACATGTGAAACACAAAACTGACATTGGATTTATGCAAACCCTATAATGGTTACATACAATAAATTACTATGATTACATACACTCTTCTATTGAAATAAATCCATAGGCAACCAAAATAAGTTCAGTGCAGCTGTCAAAATGGTTCAAATGGCTCTGAGCACTATGGGACTCAACTGCTGAGGTCATTAGTCCCCTAGAACTTAGAACTAGTTAAACCTAACTAACCTAAGGACATCACAAACATCCATGCCCGAGGCAGGATTCGAACCTGCGACCGTAGCGGTCTTGCGGTTCCAGACTGCAGCGCCTTTAACCGCACGGCCACTTCGGCCGGCAGTGCAGCTGTCATTTGGCTGAAATTGACCGATTAAATATGGTGCAAGTGGGAGCATTAGGCAATGCTACAGGTCAGTCTGCTGCCGCAACCATGTTTGGCATTCACATTTCTTGGCTTCACCACATCACAACCAAATTACCACCCTTCAACCTAACATAGGTCTTGGGCTTTGCTACAGATCAATCTGTCCCAGAACCAAATAAATCAATTTAAACTTAATACCCGTTGTATTGTATTTATATAAGCTACTCATTATCCAGTATATCTACCAATTTTTCAATATATTCTTCCAAATCTACATCAAGAAATGACAATAAAGCACATTGTTTAATCCATCTTACTGTTGATTCCAATGTTCATTCAGTTTGTGTCTACTGGATGCTAACAACACTGCAGCAGCCATGGTGGTAACTTCTAGATGCTTGCTAAATGGTATGCATGCCGAATGAAATGAGGAGGCTGAGAGTACATTAGTGGCCAATAATTCTGTGAACACTATGAAATTGTCCTAAGAAACACACGATTCAAAGTTACTAACAGCAGTAGGTGTAATACATGAAAATCACCAGGATAGAGTATTAGATACCAAATCTATTATATTCTAACCAAATGAAGATACACAAACCAAATGACATCTAGTATTAATCCACGGGTTTTGACAATAATAGCAATCACATAATAGTTATAGCCAAGTGTAATATTAGATTTACAAAGCAACAAAGTACAATTGGAACTCAGCAGTGTACATTAAGACTAAGGAATGAAGACAAAGTTGAGAAATTTAGAGTGGAGACATAACAAGACAGCAGGAAAATGTAGCCTGGGGGGGCAAACAAGAAGATGTGTCACTGAGGAAAGGAAGATTAGGCCTTAATGTCTTGTCAACATTGAGGTCATTACAGATGGAGCACAAGCTCAGAATATTTCATGGATGGGGAAAGAAATCAGTCAGCTATCCACCAGGGTGAATGGCCACTGTCAAACTGTTGCCAAGAGCAGGACAGCATAACATGTTTGATTTTAATGGCAGTTACGCAACCCAGGCCATCTGGATCCTCACCTCCAGCACCAGGGTTTCTGAATTGTGCAGCTGGGAGCTATCCTTACAACATATTCTCTCCTCCTGAAACTATCCTGACCTCAATTTTGCGATAATCTACTGTTCCCACACCTCCACTCAAACGTTTCTGCCCCATCTGTCCTACAACCGCCTCCCAATTCATGTCTCCTCATCCCCATCATGCTTGCTCTCTGCCAGTGCACCAACCACCCCCTCTCTGCTCCTCTTCTTCTCAATTCCCTATCCCCCACCCCTGCAGCCACCTGAGGCTGCACCTGGCACATTTGTCCAAAGGACTTCTAGTCCCTGCATGCTTGGCACCCTTTTCCTAACGCCTTTTAATCCCTGCAAGCTCCACCAGACAGTGCTATTCTCCCCCCCCCCCCCCTCCCCCCACCAATACACTGATAGCCCTCCTCCTTCCCTGCCTCATTACTGACTGCTGCATTCATTCAATGCAACAGTTGCAGTCTGGCTACAGTTGCCACAGACAGTGGTCATGCGCACATGAGGTGTGCATGTGTTATCCTGTTTTTTTTTCTGAAGAAGGATATGGCTGCAAGCTTAGTGTCTACAAGATTTTTCATTGTACCTGTCTGCAACTCAATGTCATCTCTAGGGCGAGTGTTGGTATTCCAACCTGTACTTTCCATTATCTGATTTTGTATTATGCCTTTGTACACAAATATTGTTTGTACTGTACCTTTGTAACAATACGATGTTTGCCATATCCATCATTTGATGACTACAGGCAAAAAGAATTATGCATAAAAATAAAACACTCACATTCCAGTACATTACCCTTGATATTTCACCAGTTAGTAGTTGCTGATGAGCTGCTATTAACACAGCCATAATAATAAAAAATAAATTAATTAATTAATTAATTATGCAAATGTTCCCTACTTGTCTAAGACTGTGAGTGAGACTCAAATTTTTTTACCAACCAACTACAAAACATAAAACAAGAACTATAGCATCACTAAAGATTCAATAGAAAATTAAAATCCTGTTTAGTTAAGTCTGGGTTATTTGCATTAGAGAACTATAAGCCTCTTTACACAAAATGACAATTATCCTTGTTCCTTACTTTTACAGCATGTAGATAACTGTTATCCATGTGATCATATAAACACCAAGGGGAAAAATGCAGCACTTATCGACAATGATTAATAAGAACATTTTATCATGGTAGCACATTTTAATTTGTTCTTTTTTAGCCTTCTAAGTACAAAAATATCACAGTAATTTAGTAAAAGTAAATTGTTCATTATTGTATATTTCAATTCGTTCTGCATAACAAAAGCTTCTGGATTACAATGGGGTGAGAGGCCTGAGGGGGGAGGGGGGGGGGGGATTCTGGCAGAACAAGTGGAAAAGGTTCGGTAGTGGAAGCAAGAGCTCCAACACATTGATTTCTACTTTTAAGGTTACAGAGATATTGATACTTGTTGTTAAGGTCATTGCTTATAAACAAAATCTACACTGTATTCACACATAAACTGTTCCTATTAATTGTCAGAATATGAAACTCTCTACATAATTACACATACCAGATAATCACTATGCCGCAGGGTGTCTGCAGGTCGTGAAAGTCCCATTCGTGTCATGTTCTGATATAAAAAAATTAGCCATTTGCGCTCATCTGATGAAATGAAGGCTGTGAATGAGACAATATTGGTAAGAATAAAGAAAAATATTTTAAAGTAATGTATGCATTAAGTCACAAAACTATTCCAATCACAGACATGTACATGAAATTTTGTAGCATAAGAATGGAAAATTCAGAATGGAATGTAACATTATTGTGAAAAGGAACGTTGTCACTCACTGTATAGTGGAGATGCTGAGTCGTAGATAGGCACAACAAAAAGACTGTCACAATTATAGCTACTGGGTGGGGGTAAGGAGGAGGGTGGGGTAGGGAGGAGGAGAGATAGTAGGGTAGTGGTGTCAGACAGTGACGTGTTGTTGGGGAGCGTGCAGGGACGAGGTGGAAACAGGTTAGGGTAGCTATGCGTGGTCGGGAGGTTAGATGGTGGGCAGCGGAGAGGTGGTGAAAGGGGGGGATAGTGGAAAAGGAACAGAAAAGGGGCTGGACGGGAGAGGACAATGACTAACGAAGATTGGGGCCAGGAGGGTTACGGAACGTAGGACATATTGCAGGGAAAGTTCCCACCTGGGCAATTCAGGAAAGATGGTGTTGGTGGGAAGGATCCATATGGCACAGGCTCTGAAGCAGTCATGAGATGAGGGATATCATGTTTCGCAGCGGGTTCAGCAACAGCGTGGTCCACTTGTTTCTTGGCCACAGTTTGTCAGTGGCCCTTCATGCAGGCAGACAGCTTGTTGGTTGTCATGCCCACATAGAATGCAGCACAGTGGTTGCAGCTTAGCTTGTAGATCACATGACTAGTTTCACAGGTAGCCCTGCCTTTGATGGGACAGGTGATGTTTGTGACCAGACTGGAGTAGGTGGTGGTGGGAACATGTATGGGACAGGTTTTGCGTGTGGGTCTATTACAGGGGTATAAACCAGGAGGTAAGGGGTTGGGAGCAAGGGATCGTGTAGGGATGGACAAATATATTTTGTTAGGACTGGGATGGATAGTGGGCAGCACATTTCTCATTTCAGGGTGTGATGAGAGGTAGACGAAACCCTGGCAGAGAACATAAATCAGTTGCTTCAGTCCTGGGTGGTACTGAGTTACGAGGAGAATGCTCCTCTGTGGCCAGACAGTGGGACTATGTAAGGTGGTGGGACACTGGAAAGATAAGGCATGGGAGACCTGTTTTTGTACAAGGTTAGGAGGATAATTAGGGTTTGTGAAGGCTTCAGTGAGATCCTCAGTATATTTTGAGAGGGAATGCTCTTCACTGCAGATGCACTGACCATGGATGACTAGGCTTTATGGAGGGTACTTCCTGATATGAAATGGGTGGCGCAGCTGTTTAATTGCAGGTACTGCCAGTGGTTAGTAGGTTTGATATGGACAGAGGTACTGACGTAGCCATCTTTGAGGAGGAGGCCAAAATCTATGAAGTTGGCTTGTTGGGTTGAGTTGGACCAGGTGAAACAAATGGGGGAGAAGTTGTTGAGGTTCTTGAGGAATGTGGATAGGGTGTTCTTGTTCTTTATCCAAATCGAAAAGATGTCATCAATGAATCTAAACCAGGTGAGGGGTTTAGAATTCTGGGTGTTGAGGAAGCATTCCTCTAGATGGCCCATTAATAGGTTGGCATAGGATGGTGTCATGTGGGTGCCCATAGCCGTACCCTGGATTTGTCTGTAGGTAATGCCTTCAAAGAAGAAATAATTGTGAATGAGGATGTAGTTGGTCATGGCAAGTAGGAAGGAGGTTGTGGTTCAGAATCTCTTGAGTGTTGGAAAATGTAGTGTTCAATAGTGGTAAGGCCATGGGCATTAAGGATGTTAGTGTAAAGGGAGGTGGCATCAATAGTCATGAGCGGGGCACCATGTGGTAAAGGGACAGGAACTCTGGAGAGTAGGTGGAGGAAATTGTTGAAGGATATGTTCCGGGTAATTGGTTGAAGGTGTTGGTCTATGAGAGCAGAGATTCTCTCAGTGGTGGGACAGTAGCTGGCAACAATGGGGCATCCTGGGTGGTTGGGTTTACGAACTTTAGGAAGCATATAGATGGTAGGACTTCAGGGTTGGTAGGGATGAGCAGAGAGATGGATTTTAGGGAGAGGTTCTCGGATGGGCCTAAGGATTTGACAAGTGACTGGAGATCCTGCAGGATTTCTGGAATGGGGCCACTGTGGCAAGTTTGTAGATGAACATATCTGACAGATATCGGAGTCCTTCTGCCAGATAATCCTTGCGGTTAAGAACAACAGTGGTGGAACTGTTTTCTGCAAGTAAGATTATAAGACTGCAATCTGAGTTTAGATGGTGGACTGTGGTTCTTTCTGCAGATGTAAGGTTAGTTTGCATGTTGAGGGATTTGGGGAATGATGGTGAGGCAAGGTTCAATGTTAAAAATTCTGGAAAGTTAACACAGGGTGATTTGGGGGCAGTGGGGATGGATCACGGTTGGATGAAGGAATGAACTGAGTTACGCAGGGTTCAACATTGGTCTTTCACTGTAGGGACTAGGAGAAGGAGAGAAGGTCTTTAACAAGTACTGCATGATTGAATTTGGGAGTGGGGCAAAAGGGGAGGCCCCTGGAAAGGACTAATATTTCTGTGGGGCTAATGCTTCTGGTCGAAAGGTTCATGACTGAATTGCGGGTCTGGTTAGATTCTGGATTCTGTTTGGTGGTAGGAGGGAGTTTTGGAGGGTGGGGTAGATGTAGTAGGTCATCAAAACAGGGGTTGTCAGCTGTGAGAGGACGTGGAGGAGGTTTGGAAGTTGTTGTAGAGGGGAGAACAGTGGTACTCCAAGATGGGAGTACGAAGTGAGCAGGATGGAGAGCTTTTTGAGGTGTCATTGTGCATGTTGCTCTAGTTCCTGGTGGGAACCACTGATGCTGCTGCTCGCAATGTGGCCTCAGTTGCCTGAGACTGCAGTCATGTGTGTGTGCGTTGCATTTTGTGTGTGTGTGTTTGTCGTCTAATTCTGACAAAGGCCTTACTGGCTGAAAGCTATATTTGTAACAGTCTTTTTGTTGTGCCTATCTACGACTCAACATCTCCACTATATGGCGTGTAGCATAAGAATATTATTCAATTAACAAATGCATGTATCATGATAATTTGGCACTGATTTGAGTATACTAGGATGTCAATCTACTACATTTTCACATTTTCTTTGGATTTACTACCCACCCTCCATGAACCATGGACCTTCCTGGGGGGCAGGGGGCAGAGGGCAGGTGGAGTGGGGGGGTGGGGGTGGGAGTGGGGAAGTGCGGCTTGCACGCCTCAGCAATACATATAGCCTTACAACAGGTACAACCACAATGGAGAAGTATATGTTGACAAGCCAGAAATACTTGTGGTACAGACTTTTCAGTATTTGCAAGGACAACAGTCAGATGATTAACAGATCTGGACTTACAACTTGAATCAAAACTGCCTAGCTGTGCTGGTACTGTGAACAGCTGAAAGCAAGGGGAAACTATGGCCATAAATGTTCCCAGGGCATGCTGCTCTGCTGTATGGTTAAACGATGATCGCATCATCTTGGGCAAAATTTTCTGGAGGCAAAATTGTTCCACATTCAGAACTCTAGGCGAGGACTACTCCAAAGGATGTAATTATTAGCAGACATAAAACTGGCATTTTATGGATAGGAATGTGGAATATTAGATCCCTTAAAAAGGGAAATAGATAGACTTAAGTCAGATACAGTGGGAATTATTGAAGTTCAATGGCAGGACAGACAGGACTTGTGGTCAGGTGAGTACAGGTTATAAACACAGAATAAAAATAGGGGTAATGAGGAGTAGCTTTAATAACAAATAATAAAACAGGAATGTGGGTAAGCTACTAGGAAGGGCTTAGTAAATGCATTACTGTTGCCAAACTAGACAGAAAGCTAACATCCACCACACTAGTACAAGTTTATATGACAACTAGCTCTGCACATGATGAAGAGAGTGAAGAAATTTATGACGAGATAAAAGAAATTATTCAGATAATTAAGGGAAATGAAAATTTAAATGTGATGAAAGATTGGAATTTGATAATAGGAAAAGGAAAGAAATGTAAAATTGTAGACTGGTGGATAGGAATGAAAGACGAAGCCACCTGGTAGAATTTGGCACAGAGCCTAATTTAATCATAGCTAACACTTGGTGTAAGAATCACGAAAGAAGGTTTTATACGTGGAAGAGATCTGGAGACACCAAAAGATTTCAGACTGATTTTATATATAATGGTAAGGCGGAGATTTTGGTACCACATTTTTAAATCGTAAGGAGGAGGAGGATATTAGTGTTTAACGTCCCATCGACAACGAGGTCATTAGAGACGGAGCGCAAGCTCGGGTGAGGGAAGGATGGGGAAGGAAATCGGCTGTGCCCTTTCAGAGGAACCATCCCGGCATTTGCCTGAAGCGATTTAGGGAAATCACGGAAAACCTAAATCAGGATGGCCGGAGACGGGATTGAACCGTCATCCTCCCAAATGCGAGTCCAGTGTGCTAACCACTGCGCCACCTCACTCGGTTAAATCGTAAGACATTTCCAAGAGCAGATGTTGACTCTGACCACAATTTATTGGTTATGAAGTGTAGATGAAAACTACAGAAATTGCAAAAAAGTAGGAAATTAAGGAGCTGGGCCTGGATAGGTTGAAAGAACAGGGGTTATTGACAGTTTGAGAGGGAGCATTAGGCAACGATTGACAGAAAGTTAAGCAATTTTCCATCTTTTCTATGTGCCTGTCCACTCCTCAATACATCTTCTATTTAGTGAGTAATCAGAATCAGAATGTTATTGTCACATAACATACATGTCAAATCATTGGTTTATTGTGTAGGAGATTTGTGAAGATTATAACTATAATAGGGTGTATGTGGAATACAAGATTTACTAAAACTATAAGATATCTGAAAATATATACTATTAGTTTTTATCCTGGTCAAATGGTCAGACCATCATTAAAAAATTGATCAACAGAGTAATAGCATTTTTGGAGCAGAGTGCTGTATAATTTTCTTTTTACTTATTCAGTTTCAATCTTTTGAAACTTTGCTTTAAAAAAAGATATTATATATTTCCATCCTCATATATTGTGGGGTCTGTGCAAAAAGACTGAGTCTATGTGTAGGAAGTATGAAACTTTCTTTGTTTCTAGTTTCATATCCTTGAGAGAAGTTATTTGGAGGAAACAAGTCTGGTTTATTATTTGTGAAAAGAATTATTTCATATGAATACAGTGAGGGAACACTTAGTATGTTTAGGTCACTTAATAGTGACCAACAAGATTCTCTTGGCTTTGCACTACAAATGTTCCTTATAATTTTTTTCTGTAAAGTTAATATTTTTGTCAAATTGCTAGCATTTCTCCCAAAGCTGTATTCAACCCACATACCATTTCTTAGATAGGTGTAGACTCCCACTTCCTGTCGTTTATTATGAGAAAATTCCCTTTCACATCAGCGCACACTCTGCTGCAGAGTGAAAATCTCATTCTGGACACATCCCCCAGGCTGTGGCTAAGCCATGTCTCTGCAATATCCTTTCTTTCAGGAGTGCTAGTTCTGTAAGGTTCACAGGAGAGCTTCTGTAAAGTTTGGAAAGTAGGAGATGAGGTACTGGCAGAAGTAAAGCTGTGAGGATGGGGCGTGACTCTTTCTTGGGTAGCTCAGATGGTAGAGTACTTGCCCGCGAAAGGCAAAGGTCCCGAGTTTGATTCTCGGTCCGGCACACAGTTTTAATTGCCAGGAAATTTCATTGTCAATATATGTTGCTGATTGCCCATTGTCTCTGATATATTCAAAAATATTCAATTTGAAACCATATTTCTTTATTAAGTCAGTCAATCTTGAAGCATGGCTACTATCACATGTGATATCAATATTAAAATCAGCAGCAATTACAATTTTTTTGTCTCCACAAAGGTCTTCTAGCATAATTTGAAGCTTAGACAAAAATAGTTCTGTTGTTTTTGTCCCTGGAATTCTGTATATTGAGATTATTATAACATTCGCTAGTGAGTCCATTATTTCTACACAACAGTTCTCAAACACACATTCTTCATTTAAATAATGAAAACAGTTTTGGACTCATAATTTATATCACTATGTAGAAGTATACAAGAGCCTTTACATGACTTGTTTCTTCTGCAAAAGCTACTTGCTAATCTGAAGTTCCCAATTTTGTTTAGAATTTTAATTGTGACCTCAGTAAACCAGTGCTCATTTGTTTAAATGAGCAGAAATACCAAAATGAAACAATTGTAATTCTGAACAATTGTAATTCTGGCAAATGATAAACGTTTATATTCGATGCATGTGTTAATGCTGTGTTAGACAACTGTTACTCTATATGAGTGAATGAATGCCATTTAAAGAAGAGTGTAAAATATTTATCAAAGAGGAACAATATATATTCATAAAGTTGGGCCTGGAATAAATATACAGTGTGAGTCAAAAAGATGTTACAACTTTTGGAACAATATAGTAATTTACTGAGATTACTTACAGGATTGGTTGATGTGTCCTTTTGTAGCAAACATCAAGTTTCACATAATAGTGTCAAGCGTCATTTTGGTTTGATGTGAGTACCATTTGTGATGTGGCAAACATCCCACTGGTAATCAATTTCTTCCTACACTCATTGCAGCAAATTGGGCGTAACTTACACAATGGCACTGTAGATTTGATTTTTCAGGTCAGCTAAACTGTTTGGTAGGTGAGGGACATAAACATGATCTTCAATGAAAAGCCAGAGAAAGAAGTCCAGTGGTGTGGAGCCTGAGGAGTGAGGTGGCCGTGCGATTGGCCTTCACAGCCAACGCTGGGAAGTGGTTATTGAGGAAACCTCAAACTTCTGTGAGGAAATGAGGTGATGCACTGTCTCGTTGGTAGTAAACCATCCCATCTCAGTCATCTTCATCGATCTATGGAATTAAGGACTTTTTACACATATCAGGATGTACAATAACAGTGACAGGTTCCTCCATGAAGAAGAAAGGACCAAACCCTTTCAATATGCTACTAAGGGCACTTTGGGACTGTCACGAACATGTTCCAGGTTTGCATGTGGATTTTCGCTGCCCTGTATTCTGCAGTAGTGGATGTTCACCATGCCATTGACATGAAATGTTGACTCATCACTGCAGATTATTGTGATCAGGAATGTCTTGAAACTTCCTGGCAGATTAAAACTGTGTGCCCGACTGAGACTCGAACTCGGGACCTTTGCCTTTCGTGGGCAAGTGCTCTACCATCTGAGCTACCGAAGCACGACTCACGCCCGGTACTCACAGCTTTACTTCTGCCAGCTGTGAGTACCGGGCGTGAGTCGTGCTTCGGTAGCTCAGATGGTAGAGCACTTGCCCGCGAAAGGCAAAGGTCCCGAGTTCAAGTCTCGGTTGGGCAAACAGTTTTAATCTGCCAGGAAGTTTCATATCAGCGCACACTCCGCTGCAGAGTGAAACTCTCATTCAGGAATGTCTTGTTGTTCTCTTTTCGATGCAGTATTTCTGCACAGAATTCCCTACGAGCAATCTTTTTGCATCACTAATGTTCTGTGCCATTGTGAATCTATATGGTTACAAATGTAAACATCTACACAGTACCTGCAAAACAGTATTTCGTAAAATGCTATTCTTACAAAAAGAATGACATATTGCTTTTTGCAGACTCCAAGCAAAGTTCCCGCTAATCTGTACAACACAATCATCAACACATTGATTGGTACAGTTGATTCGTGAAAATATAGGGGGTGGATCTCGGGCCACACATGGTCAAATACCTGTTGTCATAGGTAGGAAAAGTAGGTCTTTTTTAGGATGAATCCAGACAACAGGTTCCCCTGCCTAAAGAGTATCTCCAGCACTTTAAAAAATACTGAAACAATGACTAACAAGACAGATTTTAACACCTCAAATATCACATATACCAGATGTCACAAAGAAAAACAAACAATTGGAAAGAGTAACATGGGGCATTTCACAGACTCAACAATCCTCCATCAAACCATGCAATCAATAAAAAATAAAATACAACTATTAGAAGTTGAGCTCCAGTCTTTGAACTGCACAGTAGTTTGTATTACTGAGCACTGGTGTAGAGACTCAGAAATCCAACATGTAATATTATCATGGTATGAAAAGGCAAAATCTTACTGCAGAACTACTTCAATAAGTGGAGGATCATGCATTTATATCAGAAAAGGAACACATGTTAAATCAAGACATCAGCACAGCGCCATAAGTGAGGCAAACACTTTGAAATATCAGCTATTGAAATAACAGGGCCTGACATCACAAAGAAATTAATCATTCTGTGTGTGTATAAATTTCCCAGTGGTAGTGTAGACACATTTTCAATAAGTTAACAGAATTTCTAGATAAAGTCCAAAGTACAAAGGTCAACATAATTCTGTGTGGGGACATTAACATGAACACTAACATCATAAATGAATCAAGCTGCACTTTCACAAACATCCTTCAAAGTTTTGGCATGTCCCTGTTGGTCAATAGTGCAACAAGGGTTACCACAATGACTTCATCAGTAATTGACCATGTGGCCACAAATATGGACAAGGAAAAATGTGATGTAGCTGTAAAAGATCTCAGACTATCAACCATCTCTGTCCAATAACAACAATAAAGTCAGGCATCGAATCATTCCCTAAACTAAAAACCTACAAATTACATCTATCAGAAATAAAAATAAAAGATTTTTCAAAAGAACTACAAAAACAAAGCTGGGATGAAGTGTATAAGGAAACCAATGTGAATATGATATTCTCTAAATTCTCCACATTGTTTACATTGAACTTTGAAAAGGTATTTCCAAAAGTATGCATGTCTGTATCAACATCTCACAAAAACAGATGGATAACAGCAGGTATTAAGGACTCCTACCAAACACTTAAACACCTCAGTTCCATGAAAAAGATTCTCAATTATCCAGAATTCTTAAATTCCTATCACAGATACAGAAAGATCTAAAGGCAGGTACTGATTGCTGCAAAAAAGTCATTTAAAGACAAAATAATATATAATGCAGAGAATAAAAGGAAAGCAGTCTGGGATATTATAAAAAAGGAAACAGGGAGAGGCAAACAAACGCAGGATAACATACTGCTAAGGGAGAGAGATAAAGTAATAAATGATCCACAGCACTTCGCTAACTATGTAAATGAGCATCTTTCACATATTGCTGAGAAGTTACAGCAAAACTTCCCTCAAACAAATATAACACCTGTAAATAATGTTACACTAAATACAATGATGTTACTTCCAACCACAGAGAATGAAGTCAGTAAAACAAATCAAAAACTATAAAATAAAAAGTCAGTAGGCATAGATGAAGTACCAATGTGTGTACTGAAGCAATGCATAGGGATTATACAAGGCCCCTTAACAAATATAATAAATGAATCCTTCACATCAGGGACATTTCCAGAGCAGTTAAAACAGGCAAGAGTTGTACCTTTGCTTAAAAAAGGTAATGCAGAAGACATAGAAAATTACTGGTCCATTTCACTGGTGTCAGCATTCTCAAAAATAATAGAAGCAATTATGAAAGGCAGGTTAATAAATTACCTGAATAAATACAATCTTTTAAGGGAATCACAGTTTGGTTTCCGAAGTGGCAAAAATACGGAGTCAGCCATAGTAGAATTCACAAAAGTTGTACTTGATGCTCTTGATAAGGACGAGTGTGTCACAAGCATATTTTTGAATCTTTCTAAGGCATTTGATACTGTCGAGCACAAGATTCTATTAAATATATTAGAAGCGTTGGGAATAAGAGGGGTAGCTAATGACTGGTTTCAATCATACCTAACAGATAAGGTACAAAGAGTAGAGATAACACATACTTCAAATAGATCTAAACATTTAGTAAAATACTTATCAGAACCAAAATACATTAATATAGGGGTTCCACAAAGTAGCATATTAGGATCAATACTGTTCCTGATATTCATCAATGACTTTCCCACTAGTGTTACTCATGGTGAAAAATCCTCTTTGCTGATGACAGCAATATTATAGTCACTGAGAAAACAAGAGAAACCCTTGCCGAGAAAGCAAATGAAACTCTCAATGAAGTTTATGATTGGTCAATAAGTAATAAAGTGACATTGAACATAAATAAAACTAATGCCATGAATTTCAGTTTGAAGAGGAACAATGACAATGTTAAATTAAATGTAGATGGCACTTCTATAGACTGTGTAACAAATGCAAAATTTCTAGGAATGAATATTGATTCTCAGTTGAAGTGGTGTGAACACACAAAGGTACTTGCAAACAGAATGTCATCAGTGTGTTATGCACTTAGAATCCTATCATCAGTGTGTAACAAGCAGTGTCTGTTAGTTACATATTATTCATATGTACACTCAGTTCTTAGCTATGGCATTCTTTTTTGGGGAACAAATGCACAAAATATGAACACCATTTTCAAACTCCAGAAAAGAGCCATAAGAATAATAACCAAAAATACTAGTCAAGTTCATTGTAAAGATCTGTTCAGAACACTGGGGATTTTAACTGCTCCATGTGAATACATTTACCAGTCAGTTGTACAAATCAAAAATAACATTGGCAATTACTGCACAAACAGCCCTGTCCATGACCATGCAACAAGAAATAGACTCAACTTAAATTTACTCAAAACAGCATTTTCTACCAAGGAATAAAACTGTAGGCCTACAATAAATTACCAAAAGAGATTAAAGAAATTGCAAAAATACACTTATTTAAAAAGGCAGCTAAAAAGTACTTGTTACGCAATACATTTTATACATTGAAGGATTACTTAGCTAAAACAGTGTAGGGGTTTGATAAAAAATGTTATACAAATAAACAATAACAATAATGATTATAAAATATCCAACATTCCACATAACACTTTCACTTTATGTTTTTCTTCCTTCTTTTTTTTCTTTCTAGAAATACTTACCCCCAAGCTATGCACAGCACAATACTAACACCTCTTCCTCTTTCTGAGCTCAACATCTCACTCATTATGGAGGGATGCTGACTCAGTTTTTCAGGATAGCAAATGGGAAGTTGCGGTACAGAAAATGGCCCAGAGATCACCAGTGTGGTGCATGAGTGTGTGTGTGTGTGTGTGTGTGTGTGTGTGTGTGTGTGTGTGCGAGTGAAGTGTTATGAAGCAATGTGTGTATAGTGTGTGCAGTGACTGATAATGAGATATGAGTGAACAATGTGGCATTACATTATTTAATAAGTTATTTGTAAAAAAGGGTTGTATACCAGGAGTAAATCTAACGATTGTCTCTAACTAGAAGTCTAAATATATGTGTAAACGAATTAGCTTATTTTAAACTGATCTAAATTTTGTCTGCCTGTGTCTGTATATGTGCGGATGGTTACGTGTGTGTGTGTGTGTGTGTGTGTGTGTGTGTGCACGCGAGTGTATACCTGCCCTTCCCACCCACCCCCCCCTCCCCCCGCAAGGTAAGTCTTTCCGCTCCCGGGATTGGAATGACTCCTTACCCTCTCCTTTAAAACCCACATCCTTTCGTCTTTCCCTCTCCTTCCCTCTTTCTTGATGAAGCAACCTTGGGTTGCAAAAGCTTGAAATTTGTGTGTGTGTTTTTTATTCTGTCTATCTACCAGCGCTTTCTCGTTTGGTAAGTCACAGCATCTTTGTTTTATATATATAATTTTGTAAATATAATAGAGGGAAACATTCCGTGTGGGAAAAATATATCTGTAAACAAAGATGATGTGATTTTTACAAATGTCTGCTTGGGTCTGTGTGTGTGTGCGGATGGATGTGTGTGTGTGTGCGAGTGTATGCCTGTCCTTTTTTCCCCCTTGGGTAGGTCTTTCCGCTCCCGGGATTGGAATGACTCCTTACCCTCTCCCTTAAAACCCACATCCTTTCGTCTTTCCCTCTCCTTACCTCTTTCCTGATGAAGCAACTGTTTGTTGCGAAAGCTTGAATTTTGTGTGTATGTTTGTGTTTGTTTATGTGTCTATCAACCTGCCAGCACTTTCGTTCGGTAAGTCACATCATCTTTGTTTTCAGATATAATTTAGTAAATACTTTGACATGTCCTATATCCTTGTAAAAAGAGATCTATGGATGAATAAAGCTACTACTACTACTACTACTAACACGTGGACACTTGGTGATTTATCATGTTGCAGGGAACAATCCTTCTCAACAAAGTTCTTGTGCAAAGAGTAAAACAAAGTTCTTGTGCAAAGAGTAAATTGTAGGCCTGCTTGGAGGTTCTTTAGTGTATTTGGTGTGAAATTAACACTGAACAGTTGTTGCAGAGTTCATTTCATGAAACTAAAACACACAGAAAGCACACTCTGCTCCAGTGGCATTTTAACTTGCACTATGCTGGAGATCCTGATGGTGGAATGGGTTACTGATGCACTACGTGAATCAAACTTGAGATTGTTTGCTACAAAATGACACATTTACTAATTCTGTAAGTTATATCAATAAATTTCTATATCATTCCAAAGCAGTTTTTCTGTGTTTCTTGAGGCTACTGACTTTAAGGTTTCCACCAGCAGACAAAGTAGTTCATCATGGGCTATCAAATCTATAAACATGATTCTTAATATCTGGCGGTACACTGACATTTTAAATGCATTGAGCATTTTCATGGCTGAGGCCATGTGGCATTTCATGACTTGCCAGTGCATATTAAACTGAATATCAAAATTATATCTCAAACAATAATGCAAATTCCTGGATGGACAATACATAAGGGAAAGGCAACCACTCACCTATAGCAGATTGATGCATGGGGTACAGAAACACATTACATAAAATGGCATTCACACTAGCTTTCAAGCACTAGCTCTTTCTCTAGTAATAGAACACACGCACAACCACACAGACACCTATATGCACTCTCCTGATGCCAAGGTAAGACTAATTATATTCAATTATTGAACGCAGTTGCCTCAGAGAGAGAGAGAGGGGGGGGGGGGGCAGGGAGCATGGAGCGAGGAGAGGGAGAATGTCTGCATAAAGGGGGGGGGGCAGAGTTGAGTGGTGGGGAGAAGGGAAGGCAGTACATGATCTAGATGGAGGAGGAGTGGTGTGGACAGACAAGAGAAAGGAAAAGACAAAGGGAGGCAGTTGTGACATCTTTACTCTTTTTGTTTTGTTGTGGGGCCGTGAAGTGATTGAAGTCATCTGTCCAAAGACCTGCCTCTTTCCTGCTACTCATTCTTTGCGTCCTTTGCTACCCCTTCCCCATGTCCATCAGATTAGGCAACTACTTTTAATAATCGAATATCAATAACTAGTCTTTCCATGGCCTTGGGGGTGTGGGTTTGGATGTCTTTGTGGTTGCATGTGTGAATGTGTGTACTATTGCTAGAAAAAATAGCTAGTGATTGAAACATAGTGCAAATGATGTTTTCTGTTATGTGTTTCTGTGCTCCAGACATCGATCTGCTGTAGGTGAAAGGTTGCCATTTATTTATTTTACATATAGCTATATCTCAGACATTTGAAGTTTTTTTATATATTTTCTTACTTTCTCACTATGATCTCACTGTTGTTTACCTGCATCTCACATGTTTTATTTTATTTAGTGTTTCTAAGTTAGTCTCCATTTAATATTAAAACCACATTCTTCATTCTTTAATTGCGCCTGAACAAGCTTTCTTAAACATAGCAACAGACTGAAAATGTTTGTCAAAACACTATTCAAATGTCAACACTTGCTTTCTGTGGGTATATTTCTTATCGACTTTACTACTCTGGCATGAATTGTGACCCAAATTCACAGCTTCAATTCTATCACTACCTCTCTTCTACTTTAGAAAATTCACAGAAGCTGTCTGGTATAACTCATTTGACAAGCACTACTGGAAGAAAGAATATCAAAGACAAATGGCTTAGCCACAGCTTCGGATCTGTTTCCAGAGTGTATCTTCCACTCTGCAGTGCAATGTGCATTACTATGAAACTTCTTGACAGATTAAGACATGAATCTGAACCTAGGCCCATTTCTGCACAGTATACTTCCTTCCAGAAGGACTAGTTCAACATGACATACATGAGATCTAAAGATCTTTGAGTTGTATGTTATCACATCTACTGCATAGTTGATATTGTTTAAATTTTTCCCCATTGCTGCCGATCTATTTGCAAATATTACAGTTCCAAAAATGGCTTCAATGTACACACTCAGAAGTAACTGAGTATGGCACACGTACTCAATAGCAACTAGTTCACCTTTTGCACTAATAAAGCAGAAATGCATCGTGGCGTAACTTCCATAGGAAACTAGAATCATCTGGAAGCCATCCTGATCCATGGCCACTTAACTGTCGCTAAAAATCATGGATAATGGTCAGAGTTTAGTCCAAATCATGTACAAATCACTCACTGGCATCAGTGTTTTCAACAGGACTGTTGCCAGGTGACCTCAGCAGCCACACAAGCACTGTCAAGTCTGTTATGCATTTCATAAACCAACAAATTTCTCTGACAAAATGCTGAAGCAATAGGATGATGCACCATCTTGCTAAAGTTTGAAGTCACCTAGAGAGTGCTGGAGGTGAACAAAAAATGCACATAATCAGATAGCAGGTTTCTATCTCATTCAACAGTGAAATACAATTACAAATGTATCAGGTGTCTCATTTGTGACTATGTAAACATTTCATACACAATACCTCCAAAAGCAATCTGAGCAGTGGCATGTTGGCAAGTGGTATGCACTACTACATTTTGTTTTTGACATACCAAAAGCATCAAGACTAATCAATTCAAATAACATTTTCCTTGCATTGAGTATCTTGTTGTTATGTCAGTGGTCTGAAACACACAGTGAGCAGAGGTACACATGTAGGGTGGTGTTTTCTGCGCACTTGGTAAGATGTCCTTCTGAGTGGTATGGCTGCCCACAGCTGTTTGCCAATGTTAACTCCTAACTTTGTACCTTAATCAAAAAAGCCATTAATAATCAATAAAACAAGAGGAGACATCCACTTGCTGATCATGATCCTTTTAGGCCCATCCCGGTAAATAAAACAAACATGACCATTTATAAATCTGACATTTGATTCACTGATATCTGATTCTATTTTTCTAACACTTTCAGAACAGGGGTTTAATATTAGATTCCTTCAACAGTGTTATATATGTGGAATTCAGCCCTTCTGCAAGAATGTTCTCATGTTTGTTAATGCAGCTGAACAACTTCACAAGGATTTCAGTAAGTCTGATCTGTACTTGAGAATCTCTGAATTTACTTCATCTAATCAAACAACTCTACCATGTTTTAGCTTGTTTGAGGCATTCTTTAGTTCCTCTCCCAGAATTTTTAAATACTTTAGTTCCTCGTCAGCAAGACTGTATACTGTTCAATTGAAAGTAAAGACACCCGTAACATAATTACTCCACACACTCACTTGGTCCCTTTTTCTTTATCCAAATCAAGCTTGTTGTCCTTGCAGTCAGTATGCTGAGGTGAATGTCAGTGGGATAAGTTACTTCATGCACTTTATCATGCAGACTAAAAACACTATGTTTAATTTGAAATTCTTATCAAATATTTATTTTACATTAAGTCTTGGTTGGCACTCATCATTCAGACGTTTCACACATTTTCACATCTAACTGACCTAGTGTTCCATATTTCTGATTTTATTCTTAAGCATTAATCTGTACTTTGAACAGATACTGTATTTATACCTGAAACTGTAGCAAAGACAATAGCTGAAATACCATATTTAAAATCAAAATTCTTCAGATTCAGAATGTTGGCTCTCTTGGGCCTGTCTGAAAACTACATTTAACTATATTATATTTAACTATTATTTAAAATCAACATTCTTCAGGTTCAGTGTGTCGGCTCACAGGGCTTTCAGGATTGTGGATGGAGGTGATATGACCTTCCCATCATGTTTCACAAATTTGAGGAATGATCACAATAAAGACAATCTTGTTCCTTAAGGTACACTGAAAACTTTCAATAGATGAGTATCAGTTGTGCAAGAGGTAGGTGTTTGATGTGGCAGAGGTAAGGCCAAAGGGTGTATTGTGTTTGTAAGAATGAATCATTCATTTACAACAGTCAGGATTCTGAGACAGGCAGTTCAAAAGCAGCTGTTTGACTGAAACTGCTTTTATGTAGAAAGGTGACCCAGTTTTTAGCCATTCTGCACATCCACCTCCATTAACTAATGGCAGCCAATAAGATTCACTCCCCTTCCAAGCACCAGTCACAAGTTACAACTAGACGGAGAAATCTCTTTCCTGCATTCTGCACTGTTGCTGTACTTTGTGACAATAGAATTATTCATTCAACTGTTGGTATTTCTTTTCTTGTAGCAATATGGCTGTAAATGTACATCTGAAAATGTTTTAATGTACTTGAAAAAGTGTCAGGTGTTGGCAATAAATGTGAATGGCGCACTCATTAGGACACTGGACTCACATTCATGAGAACATTCAGACCCATGTCTGACCATCCTGATTTGGGTTTTCCGTGATTTCCCTAATATGCTTCAGGAAAATGTGGGAATGGTTCCCTTGAAAGGGCATGACTGACTTCCTTCCCAATCTTTCCCTAATCCGATGGAACTGATGAACTTGCTGTTTGGTCCCCTCCCCAACTCAACCAACCAATAAACATGATATGCTTCACAAGCACATGAGGGGGATTATCAACCACATTTATAATTTTTTCAAACATGAATTTCAAAGTGGGACTCCTATTTTTGACATCTGAAGACACAAGAATGGACTGCAGAAACGTGTGGTGTTGGCAAGAAAACTGTAAAGGGAATTGTAAACGAAAGTTTTAGAGTTGTGGAAACCATATGAAAAGTTGGTTTTGTGTCACTTGGAAGGCATCAAAATCACAAGAAACCTGTAACATGAATGGATGGTTTTGAGAACAATGTTTTAAAGCAGTCCGTGTGATTGGTGAGTATCCAACATAACAAAAACTTGGTACAGCTATGCATGGCTTCAAAGGTTGTGCTTAAAGTTACCATAGGAATAGGTTCTCAGATAATTATTCTGCATGCTGGTTCTTCTTCTGATTTTGTTCCTGAGAGTAAATTCATGTTTAGCTGTAAGAAAAACAGCAGTGACTGCTATTTGGAAATGAATGTTGTCAGTTTAGTGAAGTGAGTCACTGGACAATTCTTGCCATAACTTGCTTCAAAGTCAGTCATTGTAATTACCATATCTGTTATCATTCAGCTGTAACGAGAACACAAAGTACAAACACTAGGAAAGTGCATATTTTGCCCCGGCTTAAAATAAAAATATTTTGCACAATATAAACCAGATTTGTGCCAAACTCCTGCAGATCATTAATTTATATGTACAAACATGTCTTCCTTGCACGTCAATGTGGCCACATAGTTTTGCATTTACTCACACATTCCTGCAGCAGAAGTTGAGTAGCACCATGGTGTAGTGGTTATGAAACTAAACAGTTACATGGAGGGTCGTGAGTTCAAAACTCACCTGAACTGTGTAGTTTTAATTTCTATATTCGCTTCGAGTACATTCAAGAAGTATCCACAAATGTCATGAATCAGTGTACTGGAATGTTCTGTAGCTGTATATATGCTGCATGTGTTCTGGCCATAGGCAGTTCGCTCCACACTCTTGTATGCGCAAGTACTGAATAAACCTTCGTTAAGTGAAGTTAGTGTTCGTCATTCATCTAATTACACCTTCTTCTACGTGACAATTATTCTGGTGGAGGCGCCGGGTATTCGAACTTGTGACAGCGCACATTATCAATGACACAATGGTTTCCATCAAGGCACAACAGAGCCATCATTTAAATGGCGAGAAATCCGAGTTTGAGCCATATTCACCAGATTGCAATCTATCAGAGACAGAAGAAGAAGTGGACATTACAATGACAGCAACTGTGTGCCACCACATGTGACATCCTTCCGGATTCTCTGGTGACGATGGCCAAGATCCAAACAAGTGGCTGAAGGTATATGAGCGTATAGCCAATTTAACAAATGGGATGACACTGTGTGTTTGGCTAACATATTTTTCTACTTGGAGGGCACTGCCAAGCAATGGTATGAGAACAACAAGGAGAAGTTCACAAGATGAGAAGTATTCCAGGCAGAACTGCCCAAGTATTTCAGCGACAACATTCAAGATGTGTTGGAGCTGTATAAAATAGTGGATCTTAGAATGAAGGAGGAAGATAAGGTTGCACATCTCATGAAGGGTGTTGTTGAGGATGTGTATCAAGCCCTACTCCTTAAGGAGGTTTCGACAGCAGACAAATTCATAAAACGGTGCCAATATATTGAGACAATGCATCAAAAAAGAATCTCTCGTCCTTCATTTCCCTTTAAAATGGTGAAAAAGTTGAGCTCCAGGTGGAGTTACGTTTCTACAATGCCGCATGAGGAATCTGTTTGGGCACCAAGGAAGACTGATGTCTGGAGGACCCAGGATAGCCAACCAGTATGTTTTCACTGCAAACGACTGGGACATGTGGTGCACTATTGTTGAGAAAGGTGGCAGATATTTGATGACGCCCATACCAGAAGTCAGGAGACTGATCTTAGCTGATGCCATCTCCGGGACGACAAAGATGAAAAAGATGATGTGGGTGTAGGATGAAGTAGGTCACCATCGCCGCAAGCTAGCCACTGGAGAGGACGCTCCCCAAGATGCCGATCAAGGTCTCCACCGCCATTTAGAGGCTCCATACGATCACCTAGCCTCTGCTGTGGATCACTACAAAAATTATAGGTAACTACTACATTGATATCCTCATGGGTGGCCGACCTGCCCAAGCTCTTGTGGACACTGGAGCATTATATTCAGCCATTTCAGAGAAGTATCATTGCCAGTTGCAGAAAACCATATTTGTCGATAACAAAACATCTCTGCTGAAGGTGGCTAATGGGAAATATGTAAAACCTACAGGAAGATGAACCATTTGTGTGGGGTATAAGTGGCCTTACACAGACCTTAGAATTCATCACCTTACCAGAGTGTAGTCATGACATCATTCTCGGATGGGTCTTTTTGAAAGCTTCTCAGGCAATTATAGATTGTGGTTGCTCCGAGATTATACTAGACAAGATGAGATACTATGGACAGGAAGATGCGCATCCGAGTGTGTGAAGACTATGTGTGCTGGATGAAGCGATCATTCTTGCAGTCAGCACTAGAAAGGTAACTGTCATGTGTCATGCCGTCCATCAACCCAAGACCTTGTAGTGGAATGTAAGAGAAGCATACCACTGAAGAATAAGTCGGTCATCCCAGCCTCTGTTGTCTTGTCTAAGAATGGATTCGGTGAATTGTGGATAGTTAACTGTTGCCAGGATGCACGCGCGTAGCAAACGCTGAGCCATTAATTGAAGAACAGCTGAACATCATAGAAACCTCCCATGCTGAGTCTGTGGGCAAAATGAGTGCTACCACTACAAGACAAGATCTTCTAGCTGGACTATCACCAGATCTCTCTCAGGAACAACAGAAGAAGCTACTTGTGATTCTTCAGGATTTCTCTGAAAGCTTCAATACACAGGTTAAGAACAAATTAGACAAATCAATGGTGAAGCACCAGATTAGCACTGGAGACCACCAACCAATAAGCCAGAGAGCATACCATGTGTCAGCAATGGAACGTCACATAATTCATGACGAGATAGAGAAAATTATGAAGAATGACATCATTCAGCCTTCGCAGAGCCTACGGTTGTCACCAGTGGTCCTCATCAGGAAGAAGGATCGCAGCTGGCACATTTGTGTCGATTACTGGAAGCTTAATAAGGTAAGTAAAAAGGACATTTACCCTCTTCCACGAATTGTCTGAAGGGCGCTAAGTTTTTCTCAACCATGGACATGTACTCGAGATGCTGGCAAATCGAAGTAGATGAGGCTGATCATGAGAAAACTGTATTCGTCACCCCTGAGGGACTGTATGAGAATTAAGGTAATGCCGTTTGGTTTGCATAATTCACCAGCAACTTTTGAACAAATGATGGATAATCTTCTAAGGCATCTGAAGTGGTGAAGTGAACAATGTGTCTTTGTTATTTAGATGACGTTATAGTGTTCTCAGAGACATTTGATGAACACTGAGGGCAATTCTTAAGTGTCTCCAACAAGCCAGACTGAAACTTAATCCAAGGAAGTGTCTCTTTGGAGCAAAAGAAATCATAATACTTGGGCACCTTGTGTCAAATGAAGGTGTGCGGCCAAACCCAGAAAAGGTGAGAACTATAACGGAATTTCCTATTCCTAAGAGTATTAGAGAAGTGAGAAGCTTCCTCAGATTATGTTCTTATTACTGTCGTTTTATCAAAGACTTTTGTATCAAAGCCAGGCCACTGCAAGAGTTGTTAAAAGCTGAGGCTAAATTTATCTGGGGTGGTGCTTCAACAAGATTATTCCGTTGTGCTGTGAAGAGCTCTGACAACTGATGCTGTACTTGGTCTGTATGATGAGAGAGCACCTACAGAACTACACACGGATGCCAGCAGGTATGGGATCGGTGCTGTTCTGGCGCAAATTTCGGATGGAAAAGAGAAGGTTATAGCCTACGCTTCTAGGACACTTACAAAAGCCGAGAGAAACTACTCAACTACAGAAAGAGAATGCCTTGCCGTGATCTGGGACATGTGCAAATTTCAACAGTATCTCTAAGGAAGGCCATTCACAGTTGTTACAGATCGTCATTCACTTTGTTGGTTGACAGGTCTTAAGGATCCAACAAGACGACTCGCTAGGTGGGCACCATGTCTTCAATGACATTACAATAGTGTACAAAAGTGGAAGAAAACACCAAGATGCCAACTTTCTCTCAAGAAAACCTGTGCAACACCATCAAGAATTTGATGAAGATAGTGACTGTCTAGCTTCACTCCAGGAGCTCTCTGCTGAGCAGAAGTAGGATGCCAAGATATCTCAAATTATGCTTGCCTTAAATTGGTCAGAGGATGTGAAAGGATAATTTAAGGTAGTTAATGGATTACTTTGCAAGAAAACCGTTTGGAAAGAGATGGCTACCAGTAACTCCCTAAACACATGTTCTTAGATGTTCAACAGAAATTCGATGACACACCTGAGGCCAGACATTTAGTATTTATTAAGACACACGATAGGATCCGCAAGAGATTTTTCTGGCCAGGTTTATGCAGGAGTGTCCATCACTGTGTGTCGCACCATCAAGAGTGCCAGAGGAGAAAGACAGTTCCTCAGAAACCACCTGGCCAACTCATTCCAACTCCACCTTTCCAGCATGTTGGGATTGACCTCCTCAGACGATTTCCAACATCTGCTAGTACAATAGATGGATTATTGTTTGCACTGATTATCTGACACGTTATGCCATTACAAAAGCCGTGGAAACAGCTGAAGCATCCGAGGTAGCCAAATTCATGGTGGAAGACATTGTATTAAAACACGGTGCCACAAGGTCATTAATTACAGATAGAGGGAAAGTTTTTCAATCAAATCTTGTGACAGAGATAAACTCTTGGTGCAACATTACTCATCACATGACAACTGCCTACCATCCACAAATTAACGGGCTTACTGTACACCTTAATAAGACCTTAGCCGACATGCTATCAATGTTTGTCAATGTTGAGTAGAGCAACTGGGATGAGGTGCTACCTTTCATGACGTTTGCCTACAACACCGCCAAACAAGACACCACATGATTTACACCATTTTTCCTGGTGCATGGGCATGGGGCAACTACGACGATGGATACTGTGTTTCTGTTACATCCTGATGAAATGGATGATGACTACATCAGCCAGGTGTTAACCAGAGCTAAGGAAGCTTGGCAGTTAGCTCAACTCTGCTTGCTGCAGGTTCAAGAAAACAATTGCCGAAGGTATGACGTGAGCCATTGCCCTATTGTCTACCAGCCTGGTGACCTCGTCTGTATCTTCACTCCTGTTCGGAAGGTTGGTCTCTCTGAGAAGCTCATCAGGTGCTACTTTGGACCTTATAAGGTCAAAGATATGGTCCATGTCCTTCAAATGAAGCCCTATAAGTATCCTGCAGCCCAGGGTAAATTTGAAAATCCAGTGACAGGCAACAAGCGGAAAGATACCGAAGAATGTGCCACAATGGAAGTTCTAAGAAGATCACCGCCAGGGCGAACATCAGTCATCAGAGTATGCAGGACTGATGAGTCGTTCCCGGACTAGGAGGACGTTAACATCAAGACGCTGTTCTCTTAAGAAGGGAGCAATGTCGCAGAAGAAGCCAAGTAGCACTATTGCCGTAGTGTAGTGGTTACATTACCAGCTTGTTGCATGGAGGGTCATGAGTTTAAAACTCCCCTGAACTGAAACATTTTAATTTCTATATTCAGTTCGAGAACATTCTAGAAGTGTCCACAAATGGCAGGAATCAGCGAACTGGAATGTTCTGTAGCTGTATATATACTGTATGTGTTCCGGCCAGAGGCAGTTCACTCCATGCTCTTGTATGTGCAAATGCTGAATAAACCTTCGTTAAGTGATGTTAGCATTCGTCATTTATCTAATTACACCTTCCTCTACGTGACATTATTACTGTCAGTATAATGCCATGGAATTAATCTGAGCAAAGCTTAAAGGCTGTGTGCAAGGAAATAAATTCATTCAAGCTAACAGATATTGAATTGCTTGAAGCAGCAGACACCAACCCCCCTCAGTGTGGGCACAGTCTGTGAAGCTTCTCAAAAAGCTTCAGGAAGAAGATTTTGATAGGAAGGGGAAAATAGATATAGGCCTAAAACTTATCATAAATTTACAATCACATGGTTTGGAAACAAACTCAGGTGGCAGTGACAATGTAGACTTTGGAACAAAGTAAAGTAATAATATTTCTTAATTTTAAAGACTTGTGGTTTAAGAAATGCGTTTATCAACATTTCAGTTGCATATATAGTACACGAGAACTTCCTAGCCTATGAAATATGAAGACTATAATATTCAACATACACTGATCAGCCACTGCCCACTGTGACATCGGATGCCACCTGGTGGCAGTGCAGGCACATTATGTGGTAACAAAAGAATGTTAAGCGGAGCAGGCATGGAATGGGGATCACCTTAGGAAAGATATGGGCTGTAAGTGGGGAAATACATTGAGATAAGCGACTCTGAAAAAGAGCAGATTATTTTTACACAGAGTCTGTGAACGATTATCTCAAAAATGGTGAAGCTGGTCGAATGTTCATGAGGTCCTGTCATGAGCATCTATGGAAAGAGGTAGGGTGAAACTACCACTAGGTGCCAAATGATTCATTGTCCAAGACTCTTCATAGAACACAGGGTTCAGAGGCTTGTCTGCTCTGTAAATTAGGATAGATGGGGATCTGTGGTGTTTCTGCCAAAAGGGCACAATACTGGCGCACGCACAAGTATCTCGGAGCACACCATTTGTCACACATTGTTGAACTTGGAGCTACGCAGCAGATAACCCTACATGTTCAGATGCTGGCATAATACTGCTGGTGGGAGCAGTATTATGCTATGGTAGACATTCTCCTGCATTTGCATGGGACCTGTGGTAGTAATCATAGACATGCTGACAGCTGTGAACCACCTGTGTCCCTTCCGGATAGATGTTTTCCCTGATGACAATGACATTTTTCAGCAGTATAATTGTTTGTGTCTCAGAGCCAGAACAGTGCTACAATGGCTTGAGGAGCATTACAGTGAGCTCATGTTGATGTCTCAATAACCAAATTCGCCTAATATATATCCTATGGAACCCATCTGACTCATATCGGATACCATCTCTGCATACACAAATCAGCAGCCCATTATTTATGTGAATTACATGCCCTGTGCATAGACATCTAATGCCTCTAATGCCACATACATCTACAAACCTACCAACAAACTTGTCAGATCCCTGATATGCAGAATTAGTGATGTATTTCATTCAAAAGATGGACAAACAAGCTATTAAGCAGGCAGATATAATGTTTTGGCTCACCAGTGAATTACCCAACAAGCAGTTAAACTTTGCCCAGCATGTTGTAAGTTCTAATAACTCTCAAGAATGCAAACAGATAAATTTGTAAAAAAGCTAAGGTATTCCCACACGTAAACCCCTGACATTTTCAATACATGAATTTGAAAATACCTTAAAATGGCGGGAATGATTGTACCTGTCATGATACGGGTGGTTTTTGATGTTACCAGTCAGCATTACCTTTAGTCATTCATGGAAGATGGTTAGCTGTTTGCTTGTTCAATGGATTATAGGTGCAGTCCCTCACTGTAATGTCGAACGAGTTTGTTTACACTCATAATGTCCACTGACAGCAAAAAATATGATAACATACAGAACATTTTTACAACAGTCTTTTACGTTAGACTTTTCTAACAGTAATTCTCTTTTATGAAGACTGATTACACTTAACTACAGTCAAAGACATCCAATTACACACCTTATACATGTTTGTAAAAATTCTCTGGTGTAGGAACAGTTGTCAAGCAAATATAATGATTCTGGTTGGCATTTGAAGTTAATTTAGCTGTGTTACATTTTTAGTTAAAATATAGTCCAAATCACACTGACAATTACAGCAAACTGTCAGGAAAAATTGTTCTCGACATCTTCAGAAAGCTGTGTTAATTGTTCTTGACTTCAGATGCCACACAGACTAAAGCTATGGAGCAGTGGATGCACCATTGTCAAGATATGAAGTAAGATTTTTCTCTTGACAACTGATCGAAATTTATTTTAAAATTTATTGTTCCCCTGATAGATTTGAATGTATAATATGATGATGTGCTGTAGGCAAAGGTACCTGACTGTTGTCTGCAGGAACACAGTTCAGCAATGTGGACTTTTTTTGCCCACTCTCTACTGTCACGCATGTGCAAATCTCACCCCCTCCATGATTCCCTGCCACTCTGCCTCAATGCGTGGAAGCACCATGCTACATGATGTGGCTATAGTGAGTGAGAAGATATTAGTGATTGCGCATGTTACACATACTTACCAATGTTCCTACAACTAGCTACAGACCACTAAACCATCTACCATTCTGTACTACATCCTTATTGCAAATGTTTCCCATACAAATCTGTCTATGTCCTGTCATTATCATTAAGCCAACTTGTCTGGTCAAGCAGGGCTGTCGTTTATGTAACTCTACCAATATTAAGCCCAAGAACTGTAATGGAATTGTCAATATAAGCAGTCTGACTAATTACTTCTGGCCAATTGAGAACTATTTGTAATAAATTTAATAATAATGATAGTAATAACAGTAATAATAATAACAATAAATGCCTCAAACTGGCAGCTGAGATCTGTTGTAACTTTATCACAGGTGTGCTGGAGAAAATTGAAGTTTATTTGACAGAGATGAAATGAAGAAATATTATGTTTTAATGTCCTGTTGATTATGATGCCATTAAAGATGAAGCACAAGTTGGATAATGTAAGAACCAGCAAGGAAATCAACCATATCCTTTTTTCAAAGACACCAAATGATATTTAACTCAGTCAATTTAAGGAAATCATAAAGATACTACATAAGGTTGTTTGAGCAGGAATTTGAACTCGATTCTCCTGTTTGTGAATCAAGTTGCTGTTAACTGTGTATAATTGAAGTAGAGATCAAATTAAGTGTTTCTCTCATTAACATAGAGTTGTAAACAAACCAATGTCAAACTTTTTCAGTATGTCGTGGTAGAAAGTAGACAGATAATGTGCAGATTAATTAATAAAGAACCAGCTATTACAGTCCTCATAAGACTGACAGCTTACGATTTAAGTCACTGTCAATTCTGAAAATAAGCAGATAAGAAAATTACCTAAATTAGCCTATTTTCATTCAGACACATACCAATAAATAAAATTCTGGGATAAAATCATTCATTAAACTGAAGGACTTCACTGCAAAAACAGCATAGTAGGGATACTATTATGTGTTGCTACAGTTTCCTCCCCCCATGAATCATGGACCTTGCCATCGGTGGGGAGGCTTGCGTGCTTCAGCGATACAGATGGCCGTACCGTAGGTGCAACAAAAACGGAGGGGTATCTGTTGAGAGGCCATACAATCGTGTGGTTCCTGAAGAGGGGCAGCACCCTTTTCAGTAGTTGCAGGGGCAACAGTCTGGATGATTGACTGATCTGGACTTGTAACATTAACCAAAACGGCCTTGCTGTGCTGGTACTGCGAACGGCTGAAAGCAAGGGGAAACTACAGCCGTAATTTTTCCCGAGGACATGCAGCTCTACTGTATGATTAAATGATGATGGCGTCCTCTTGGGTAAAATATTCCGGAAGTAAAATAGTCCCCCATTCGGATCTCCGGGCGGGGACTACTCAAGAGGACGTCGTTATCAGGAGAAAGAAAACTGGCATTCTACGGATCGGAGCGTGGAATGTCAGATCCCTTAATCGGGCAGGTAGGTTAGAAAATTTAAAAAGGGAAATGGATAGGTTAAAGTTAGATATAGTGGGAATTAGTGAAGTTCGGTGGCAGGAGGAACAAGACTTTTGGTCAGGTGATTACAGGGTTATAAATACAAAATCAAATAGGGGTAATGCAGGAGTAGGTTTAATAATGAATAAAAAATAGGAGTGCGGGTTAGCTACTACAAACAGCATAGTGAACGAATTATTGTGGCCAAGATAGACACAAAGCCCATGCCTACTACAGTAGTACAAGTTTATATGCCAACTAGCTCTGCAGATGATGAAGACATTGATGAAATGTATGACGAGATAAAAGAAATTATTCAGGTAGTGAAGGGAGACGAAAATTTAATAGTCATGGGTGACTGGAATTCGTCAGTAGGAAAAGGGAGAGAAGGAAACATAGTAGGTGAACATAGATTCGGGGGAAGAAATGAAAGAGGAAGCCGCCTTGTAGAATTTTGCACAGAGCATAACTTAATCATGGCTAACACTTGGTTCAAAAATCATAAAAGAAGGTTGTATACATGGAAAAATCCTGGAGATACTAGAAGGTATCAGGTAGATTATGTAATGGTAAGACAGAGATTTAGGAACCAGGTTTTAAATTGTAAGACATTTCCAGGGGCAGATGGGGGACTCTGCCCACAATCTACTGGTTATGAACTGTAGATTAAAAATGAAGAATATGAAAAAAGTGGGAATTTCAAGAGATGGGACCTAGATAAACTGACTAAACCAGAGGTTGTACAGAGTTTCAGGGAGAGCATAAGGGAACAATTGACAGGAATGGGGGAAAGAAATACATTAGAAGAAGAATGGGTAGCTCTGAGGGATGAAGTAGTGAAGGCAGCAGAGGATCAGGTAGGTAAAAAGACGAGGGCTAGTAGAAATCCTTGGGTAACAAAAGAAATATTGAATTTAATTGATGAAAGGAGAAAATATAAAAATGTAGTAAATGAAGCAGGCAAAAAGGAATACAAACATCTCAAAAATGAGATTGACAGGAAGTGCAAAATGGCTAAGCAGGGATGGCTAGAGGACAAATGTAAGGATGTAGAGGCTTATCTCACTAAGGTAAGATAAATACTGCCTACAGGAAAATTAAAGAGACACTTGGAGAAAAGAGAACCACTTGTATGAATATCAAGAGCTCAGATGGAAACACAGTTCTAAGCAAAGAAGGGAAAGCAGAAATGTGGAAGGAATATATAGAGGGTCTATACAAGGGCGATGTACTTGAGAACAATATTATGGAAATGGAAGAGGATGAGGATGAATTGGGAGATATGATACTGCGTGAAGAGTTTGAAAGAGCACTGAAAGACCTGAGTTGAAACAAGGCCCCAGGAGTAGACAACATTCCATTAGAACTACTGATGACCTTGGGAGAGCCAGTCCTGACAAAACTCTACCATCTGGTGAGCAAGATGTATGAGACATGCGAAATTCCCTGACTTCAAGAACAATATAATAATTCCAATTCCAAAGAAAGCAGGTGTTGATAGATGTGAAAATTACCGAACTATCAGTTTAATAAGTCACAGCTGCAAAATACTAACACAAATTCTTTACAGACCAATGGAAAAACTGGTAGAAGCTGGCCTCGGGGAAGATCAGTTTAGATTCCGTAGAAATATTGGAACACGTGAGGCAATACTGACCTTACGATTTATCTTAGAAGAAAGGTTAAGGAAAAGCAAACCTACATTTCTAGCACTTGTAGACTTAGAGAAAGCTTTTGACACTGTTGACTGGAATACTCTCTTTCAATTTCTAAAGGTGGCAGGGGTAAAATACAGGGAGTGAAAGGCTATTTACAATTTGTACAGAAACCAGATGGCAGTTATAAGAGTCGAGGGGCATGAAAGGGAAGCAGTGGTTGGGAAGGGAGTGAGACAGGGTTGTAGCCTCTCCCTGATGTTACTCAATCTGTATATTGAGCAAGCAGTAAAGGAAACAAAAGAAAAATTCGGAGTAGGTATTAAAATTCATGGAGAAGAAGTAAAAACTTTGAGGTTCGCCGATGACATTGTAATTCTGTCAGAGACAGCAAAGGACTTGGAAGAGCAGTTGAACAGAATGTACAGTGTCTTGAAAGGAGGATATAAGATGAACATCAACAAAAGCAAAATGAGGATAATGGAATGTAGTCGAATTAAGTCGGGTGATGCTGAGGGAATTAGATTAGGAAATGAGACACTTAAAGTAGTAAAGGAGTTTTGCTGTTTGGGGAGCAAAATAACTGATGATGGTCAAAGTAGAGAAGATATAAAATGTAGACTGGAAATGGCAAGGAAAGCGTTTCTGAAGAAGAGAAGTTTGTTAACATCAAGTATAGATTTAAGTGTCAGGAAGTTGTTTCTGAAAGTATTTGTATGGAGTGTAGCCATGTATGGAAGTGGAAAGTGGTTGATAAATAGTTTGGACAAGAAGAGAATAGAAGTTTTCAAAATGTGGTGCTATAGAAGAATCATGAAGATTAGATGGGTAGATCACATAACTAATGAGGAGGTATTGAATAGAATTGGGGAGAAGAGGAGTTTGTGGCACAACTTGACAAGAAAGAGGAACTGGTTGGCAGGACATGTTCAGAGGCATCAAGGGATCACAAATTTAGCATTGGAGGGCAGCGTGGAGGGTAAAAATCGTAGAGGGAGACCAAGAGATGAATACACTAAGCAGATTCAGAAGGATGTAGGTTGCAGTAAGTACTGGGAGATGAAGAAGATTGCACAGGATAGGGTAGCATGGAGAGCTGCATCAAACCAGTCTCAGGACTGAAGACCACAACAACAACAACAACAACAACCAGTTGGGTTACTCAAAAGCAAGTAAAAACAAGAACAAAAGCAGCAGGAAAAATTGAGCAATAAAAAGTTACGGAGCCTTGCATCTGTCCCATATTTTCCTAACACACATTCTTCTATATTGTAATAAATAGCAAAAACTGGCACTGCTGAAAGTATGTGATAGTTAAAGAAAAAAAAAACTTAATGGGGACAAGTTTACTTTTCAAATACATTTCTATGGACTAGGACAATATATTGCACTGAAGCCAGTGGTGGCTTGTAATCATACATTTGCAACTATGTCACAAATAAAATTTTGCTTTTATTATCATACACTTTCACCCATTTAAGTTTTCACTATTAATTACAATACACACTGGTTTGTCTTTACTTAATGGTTTCTACATATTGAACAACAGTAAAATTGTGCAGGAGGAGGATCTTTTGTTTGGGGGGGGGGGGGGGGGGGGGGGGGAGGGGGCGTTGCCTTGTTTGGAGAATGGCACATATCCTGAAAAAGAGCATATATACAATGCATATATACAAAAGCTATGAACATCTTTCATTTTGTGCATTATTTATCATTTGGGATATTGTGTCTCTTCTCTAACGTGTTATGTTTCATTTCTTTTAAATTTAGTTAGTATAGACAATGTGTAACCAACAATAGCTACACTATCATTAAATTATTCAGTGTTTTGAGAACATTGTAAATTAAATGTACATGGTCAGATTCACAGGTGGGGCACATACAGTTTTTCTTTATGTAAATAGGCATGGTTTAGTTCTCATTTGTGGCTCTTCTCTTAGCAGTAAGCCAGTGGCCTAAATCTCTGTAGCACGTACTTCCGTTTTTGGTATTATCTTTCTAGTGGCATAGCTTGTGCACCTGACATAATGAGATATCTAATACACTTTCAATGGATGTGTCATGTCTTTCCACCCTACCAATTCCCCCGTATACCTCCAGCATATTGTCAAATT
This sequence comes from Schistocerca nitens, assembly GCF_023898315.1. NCBI lineage: Eukaryota > Metazoa > Arthropoda > Insecta > Orthoptera > Acrididae > Schistocerca > Schistocerca nitens. The sequence goes on from NC_064618.1 coordinate 548,414,437, forward strand.
CCACATTTTGACATAAAATTCTGCTGCTTTTTACTCTCTTCCACACAGAATGGTTTTCTCTTGCAATCAAACATATTTTTCCACCAGCTGCTGGAGCACAAAAATCCCAAGTATGTTCCTCTTTAAGAGATTCTGACAGAAAAGCATGGAACCAGCTGCCTCAATCCTCATTCCCCCTTCTTCACCAAAAATTTTGGCAAGTGAACATGTTTGTACTCTTTTACCACAGAATATTCTAAATCATTTTACCCAGTCTCTCTTTGAAGTTAAGCACTCATATCAGCAGCTCTCTCTCACTTCCACTGCCTGTATAGACATCTCTGTCCCACAACCTCCTTTTTCTCCCACTGATATACAGTATATTCCACTGAATAAAATCTTCTTGGTTTTCAAGCTACGTCAATTCAAATAAAATTCTCAAGCTTGAAAACTGAGAAGATTTTATCCAATCCTGCTGCTGCAAAAGACTCCCAAGGACAAGTATGTAGTACTGCCATTGCCTACTCTCTGATTTACACTGTCTCCTTTTGTCTTTCTTCCCTGCTGCCATGTCTCCATCACACCTCAGTAGCTCAAAAACTGTGGGGGATCCAACTTATTTTTTTCTCCTATACCAAAGTCTTTAAAATTTTGGGCCTCTCATTTGCTCCCACTGCTTCTATCTTCATCTATCTCTCTTTCTCTTCTGCTGCCACTGTCCCTCTCTGACCATCAATATCTCCTCTCTGTTTGATTCCTAGTGCTATTGTATTCATCCACATCTCTATCCCTTTCACTGCACTTCTTGTCTCCAAACATCACTGTCCTCCTCACTCTTTCTCTTCCACTGGCCTGCCTTCTTTCTCTTCTATCATCATTGTCTCTTTCTCTCTCATTTGCACTGCCTTCCTCTCTCTTCCACCATCACCATCAGGACCTCTCTGCTACTCTCTTTCACCACAAAAAAGTGTGGATACGTTTGCATGCCAAAATTATTGGTGAGAAAGGCAGAATGAAAATTGAGGCAGCTGGTTCCCTACATTGCAGTCAGAGTCTTTTAAAGAGGAACATATCTGCCTGTTTTGTGCTCCAGCAGGAGCATTTTTACACTGGTTCCTTCTTTTCCCTGCTACAGCAAAACATGCTGCTCACATACAACAATTCTATAAGTCAGTAAAGTTTTGACAATTTATTTCTATACTTCAACAAATTTATATACACTGACACATATAAAGAGCAAATCATCATTTTCTTGGGACTTTTGTCCCACTTCAAGGTGGGGTCGACCTTGTCACTATGGATATGGTGGTGTTATTGTCAGAGGGTGGCCGGATGTGCTTCCTGTCACCACCCCTGACCTCCTTGAGACAGAATTAGTGTACCCTAGCAGTCTGTGTCTAGTGTAAGCCATGAAATGGTGCGAACATGTTCCGATGTCTGTGAGTCATGTAACTGAGGTGGAACATGGAGACCAGCCCAGTATTCACCTAGAAGGATGTGGAAAACTGCCTAAAAACCACATCCCGGCTGGCCGGCATACCGGCCCTCATCGTTAATCCACTGGGCAGATTCAATCCGGGGCCGGCGCGCCTACCTGAGATCAGGAAGTAGCTCATTAGTGCTCTAGGCTACCCTGGCACATCAATGTATAAACAGTAAATAAGTATGCATAATACACGGTTAACACAAAACTGTTTGTTTGAATAACTTACAGGAAAGGGTTCGGGTGACTGGGAAGGAGTCAGGTGACATCAACGACAACTGCCGATATTTGAACAGGTGCACATGCTGTCATTTTCAAGGCAAAATTGCAGCAACTAAGCACTGCACAAGTGAATTTAAAACCTTGGTTTGCTGCTCAATTTCAGAAACATAAAATGCTTGCTTGCGCGCACACGCGCGCTGCACACACAGACACACACACACACACACACACACACACACGCACACACACACACACACACACACTGTAATCACTACTGTCACCAAACAAACCAAAGTTGGTACTAGTGTTTACAGTGTGTGTGTGTGGGTGTGTGTGTGGGTGTGTTATCTTTCTGAAATTGTTCTGCACTTTTGCCTCAGAAATGACAGGGTATGCACCTTTCGAAATATTGGCAGTAGTCGACTACATCACCCAGCCGCATTCCTGTTAGTTATTTGAACACTGTATTTGCCAGGAGAAAATCATGTTTCATAAAACTGTTTGCTTTAAATTATTTCTGGATACTTTGCTCATCAATCAAAATTCACTGAAAACATCCAGCTTGTGATTTGTAATCTTAGAGACCAAAAATGTTATCAGAAATATTTTACTAAAGTTGAAAGCTTCCTAGTCTTAAATAATTTTTGGCAGTCCTTTTAAGTTCTTCTCAGGCATGTTAAGGCCCTCTTAGCCCATTTTTTGCCAATGCAGTACCATTTTCATCATATCTTTACAAGCATGAAGTGCCCATTATACAGAAACACAGCATCATAAAGTTTTATTTCTGGTAACCTAAGAACCCTTGTGATGACCCTAGAATGCTTGTCATGTATTCACCAAGTTAGTTACAACAACATTTACACATCAGACTGGATAGTATGTCCGTGTTTTACATGCATAAGTATTGTAACTTTGACCCTCTGGAGCTCAGTAACAGATAATTATATTGAAAAACAAATTCCACAATTCCTTGAGAACATAATCTAAAGAACACATGGTAAAAAGTTTGACAATTTTCCATGAATGGTAATTATAGAAGTAGCCATCCCCGTAATTGGTACTTTTGGTACCCATCAACCTTGGTTTTTTTGAGGTTTTTCCAGAACCTCCCATGAACAAATGGAGGTTTTAAAAGCCACCTAGGCCTGTCTTACACCACACCTAATGCAAAAGAACCAATTGAGCTGCGCAATTTGGCTGGGCAGGAGGAAGTGTGTAATGTTTAAATTTTAACCCTGTACTGTAGGATAGCTAATGTAAGCCCTTTCTTCCAACAGATATACTGGTCACTAGCCCAAGGGCTATCCAAAATATTTGAACCCCTATCTCTGTAACCAACAGAATCTGAGACAGGACCCCTTGAAGAACAGCATTTTCACACGTGGATTTTTGGAAAATATTGGTACCATGCACTGTTGTGCATGGACCAATTTATTAGCTACATAAGGAGTAATGCCATGTCTGATGTTGTAACACATCGATATTGAACTCCTTACTGTAACCAACAAAATCTGAGACAGGACCCCTTGAAGAACAGCATTTTGGCACGTGGCTTTTTGGAAAATATTGGTACCATGCACTGTTGTGCATGAACCAATTTATTAGCTACGTAAGGAGTAATGCCATGTCTGATGTTGTAACACATTGATATTGAACTCCTTACTTATTTATGGATGCTGTAACTTTCAAGTCCAAGTGCACCTTTTCTCTAAGAGAGCATTGTCTTACTGTTTTATGCAACAAAGCCCCTGCACTGTGAGTCAAGCACCGTCTTGGTAAATCGTTCTTGGGCTTCAGCATGGAGTGGTCATACGCAGTCACGTTGTGGATAAATAAGAGGGTAGCTCGGAAAGCAATGCACCACATATCCTTTTTTTCAGCCAACAGCAATGATACAAATGCAAAACTTGAGGTATGCATTATTTGAGAATTCCAGATTGTGCTCACAAATTTTGCGTTTCCTCCGATAGATAGTGCAGCTGCAGCAGTGTTTCAAAATCGTGTCTGTAAACAATACACGTTACAAGCAGCATGTCATCATTGAATTTCTCACAGTGAAGAAAGAAACAGTTGGGAACACTCACAAATGTGTGTGTGCCGTTTATGGAGCATCTGAAGTTGACAGAAGTACGGAAGTCATTGTGCAGAGAGGGAGAGGCCATTACATGAAGATGATTTGGCAGAGCTCCAAGCATTGCATCTCTGCAAGATGTAGCATGCCTGACAAGACATAGCTTGCTGATGCACTCATTCATAATGTGAAGAGGCAACATCTTTAATTCTAAAGCATATGTGAACACATTAACCAAACTCAAGAAGCACTTCCAGTGACTTCAGGACCATTACAATTCAGGTGATTGTTTGATTCAAATAATAATGCTCAGCCTCATACAAGTCTGAGAACTTCAGAACACTTAACTAAACAGTGTTGGACAGTGTTACCCCATCCATCCTACTGCTCTGACTTCCACTTGTTTGGGCCATTAAAGAATGCCATTCACAGCAGACATTTTGAAGACGATGATGAAGCAATTTCCACAATGAAAAAATCGCTTTGTGACCAGAACAAGGAGTGGTACCAACAATGATACATGCCTTTGTGTCTCACTGGAGGAAGGCCACAAAACAGGAAAGGGATTATATGGGAAAATAGGGAGTGTAGAAGAAACATCATTCTTTCTTGTGTGTAAGTTGATTGTGTTCAAAAATAATTGCTGAAGAAAAAAAAGTGGTGCTTTTCTGGGTGACCTTCAGAGTACAAAGAATTTGGTAGAAAGATAATTAAAACTTGTAAGTTTTATATCGCATTTTAGAAGTAAAGTGTTTCAGTAATACAGTTATTTTGTGGAAAGACACACTTTTTACACTACTGGCCATTAAAATTGCTACACCACGAAGATGATGTGCTACAGACGCGAAATTTAAACGACAGGAAGAAGATGCTGTGATATTCAAATGATTAGCTTTTCAAAGCTTTCACATAAGGTTGGCGCTGGTGGCGACACCTACAACGTGCTGACATGAGGAAAGTTTCCAACCAATTTCTCACACACAAACAACAGTTGACCGGTGTTGCCTGGTGAAATGTTGTTGTGATGTCTCGTCCAAGGAGGAGAAATGCGTACCATCACGTTTCCGACTTTGATAAAGGTCAGATTGTAGCCTATCGCGATTGCGGTTTATTGTATCATGACATTGCTGCTCACATTGGTCGAGATCCAATGACTGTTAGCAGAATATGGAATTGGTGGGTTCAGGAGGGTAATACGGAATGCCATGCTGGATCCCGACGGCCTTGTGTCACTATCAGTCGAGATGACAGGCATCTTATCCACATGGCTGTAACGAATCATGCAGCCACGTCTCGATCCCTGAGTCAACAGATGGGGACATTTGCAAGACAACAACCGTCTGCAAGAACTGTTCGATGACATTTGCAGCAGCATGGACTATCAGCTCAGAGACCATGGCTGCGGTTACCCTTGACGCTGCATCACAGACAGGAGCGCCTGCAATGGTGTACTCAGTGACGAACCTGGGTGCACAAATGGCAAAACGTCATTTTTTCGGATGAATCCAGGTTCTGTTTACAGCATCATGATGGTCGCATCCGTGTTTGGTGACATTGTGGTGAACGCACATTGGAAGCGTGTATTCGTCATTGCCATACTGGCGTATCACCCGGCGTGATGGTATGGGGTGCCATTGGTTACACGTCTTGGTCACCTCTTCTTCGCATTGACAGCACTTTGAACAGTGGACGTTACATTTCAGATGTGTTATGACCCGTGGCTCTAACCTTCATTCGATCCCTGCGAAACCCTACATTTCAGCAGGATAATGGACGAACGCATGTTGCAGGTCCTGTACGGGCCTTTCTGGATACAGAAAATGTTCGACTGCTGCCCTGGACAGCACATTCTCCAGATCTCTCACCAATTGAAAATGTCTGGTCAATGGTGGCCGAGCAACTGGCTCGTCACAATACGCCAGTCACTACTCTTGATGAACTATGGTATCGTGTCGAAGCTGCATGGGCAACTGTACCTGTACACGCCATCCAAGCTCTGACTCAATGTCCAGGAGTATCAAGGCCATTATTACAGCCAGAGGTGGTTGTTCTGGGTACTAATTTCTCAGGATCTGTGCACCCAAATTGCGTGAAAATGTAATCACATGTCAGTTCTAGTATAATATATTTGTCCAATGAATACCCGTTTATCATCTGCATTTCTTCTTGGTGTATCAATTTTAATGGCCAGTAGTGTAGTTATGTGATATAAGGTTGAAATAGTATCATTTTTGTGGAGTAACATACTGCTAGTAGAATGTAAATGAAAAGGCTTTCATGATCAGTGTTTAACTGTTTAGTTAATGAGAAAACTGACTGAAGCAACGGCTACTTCAGTATGAATGTGAAACATGCTTAACTTTTAACACAAGAAATGATGTCTTTAGGTATTGTTATGGAAGTGTGTTATGAGGTAAAGGGACAATAAAACGAAGTAATTTTCCATTTTCAACTGAATAACTTTAATATTTGAAAAGAATAAAAAGACACATGTTCATTTTAGGCACACTGTCAGGTTTATGACGTAACAGATAGTGTTCTCTATGTAAAGTTACCTTACTCAAATCACATACTCCAATAGCCACAAAAATTAATCTAAAAATAAACCAAACAGACATTGCAGAGCATTACAACCCCCCCCCCCCCCCCCCAACTGATGTACAAACAATGTATCTTTGTGTCAAATTCTTCACACCATTTGACCATAATGCAGTTTCATATGGATACTCTGTGCAGAAGTCCAACAACCACTCTACTGCACACACTAACAAGGCATGTGACCATTACCACTGGAACACTGTTGTTATAGAACAGCAAGCCATTGCTCCCTCAGAAAAAAAGGCAAGCTTGGCCTAAGAAATTCCAGAACCCCGTTATAAGAAAGAAGTACACAGTACAACATCAGTATGTTACAACATCAAAGATAGCAGTACTCCTTCCAGTTACTGTACATAGCCAGGGTACCAGTCCTTCAAACTTTAATTGTTATATTCAAGAGCTTTCTTAAGGCAATAGGCAAACCCAGTTTTGTCATTTGCAGGAGCTGCTCAGTGTGTGAGGCAGCTGACCAGACCATATTAGCCAGGTAGTTCTGGAATACTTTTGCTTAATTAGTTCTGGAATACTTCTGCTTACTTCAGACACAGGCTTTGACCACCCACACCTCCATAACTACTCATCTCAGAACAGAGCGCATCTCTTTCCAAGTTTTGAATTTTTCAATCTTCTTTTGCTGCACGCTGACAGTGACAGCCACATTGGCTACTTCAATTAACTATGTGTGCTACCAGCTCACCAATTATTTCACTTCTCATGGATCCTACCTAGTATCTGCTCATTGTCCAAGACCTTTGAAAGACTGGGTCTTACCTGCCAACAGTCATTCCTGCATCAGCAATCTCCCTATGTGTACGCTAGTTTTTAATTCATTTCTATATGGCAAGTTCAAAGGGAAATATCAGCTCATTTACAGATCTTCCACTCTAACCTACACCCTTGAAATGCTCTGCACATTTGAGAGCCATACAAAATTGGTATAACAAGGGGGATTTCCATTCACCACTTTCCCTTCTCTTCCAGCTTTGAGATACATTCATTTACGCTCAGCTGTGAGACTTGGAACACTAACACAAGTGAAGTGGATGCATCAGGTTGCTGCTTTACCACTACTTTAATCCCAGACAATTTGCATATGCCTTGTGCTGACCAGGTGTTTCACTCCAACCTGCCAAGCAATTGAGGTGTGATTCAGCCAGACCATCTGACCACCAGAGTTACTACAGCATGAATACATCATGCTCACTTTGGAGCAAGCCTTAATCAGTCCCACTGGAGTTCAGCCCCCACCAGACCCATCATCTTTTCTATTGTGTCATAAGCCAAGCACTGCACCTATCTCCAGGATGCCAGGTGTCTGGGATGTCACAGCACAAGCATCTGGAGCACACTTTGCAGAATTCTGAGTGAAATCTGATATACATGTTAATGCGTCTATAGTTATCCTTACCTCAGTAGTATTTGTTTTTTAATAGATTGTTCCTGCAACACTAGTGTTTCACCCCACATTAGGAGTTCGTATTTCTTTTCTCCAGAAAGAGCGGGGAAAATGTTTATAACTTCTTCAATAAAGGATGTTGAAGAAATAATTGGTTGTAATGATGCATTCCAGTTAAATATCACAAAACTGAAGCTATTTGGAGAGGCTTGCCTACATCAAGTTGCCACAAAGTTTAAAACATGGCCCTGGTTTTAACATGTAGCGGGACTTCGAATTTCGCCGCGCTACATTCGTTCCCTCAGATAAAAATATCCCGTCGCAGCGGTATGAGCGCTCGACGGCAGAGAGAAAATACTAAAATTGTTAACTCTTTTTTTTGTTTTTTATTCCGTTTCAATTGTCTCTTGATAGCCGTAGCTTAAGGCAGGCGTGATCGGATGCTGACGTAAAAACTTAATGGCTAATCTTGATCTGATTGTAATGTGTAGACATTGTGGAAGTTATTAAGAAATTAGGTGGATGGAAGTAGCAAAGTGAATTAAATTGCATACAGTATCAAGATGATTTTAATTGGTATAAATTAGTGATTCCTGGACTATTGCAAGATTTCGGAGCAGATTTTTCACGCTGAAATGATAGAGATTTTTGAAGACGTGGACGCCATCCGAAAGAGGATAAGTTAACCTGGTAAAGGATGATCTCTCATCTACGCCACTTCCCCCTGTCAGTTACATTCTGTTATTCTCTGTTTCTTTTCAATAACTTTTGTAGTGGAAATTGGTTTAACTTTTGCTCAAAAACGCCACAAGGACCACCCCAACAATAGCTTTTCCGAATAACGAAGTCCGATAGCTTTTCTGTAATACAAAGTCCGATTTGCTTTTCATCCTTTCCCTTTTTTCACGGTCATTAACGATTTTAAAAAACCCATTTTCACTTACGATTTCTTCCCACATTTTTAACATTTTTCTTTTTCTTTTCTTCTCACTCTTTTTTTATTAACCACTACAACTGGCTCCCGCGACAGGACGCAATTTTCGGATGTGTCGTTTTTGAGCAAATTTGAAACTTTACTTTGTATTTTTTCCCAACAGAGAATAACAAAAATCCTGAAGTTTAAATGGTAACGAAAACACCAACTTTATTGTACCTAAGCAAATGATTATACAACAATATTGTAAAGAATTTTTGTAACTAATTCAATCTGTTTTTCTTTTCATGGCATATATTGATGCAAAACTGTTATTTTGAGACCTTTTGGTGATTATCCGATGGAGATGTATTAAGAAAATCCATATTTTGACGAATACGATTTACGCAGAAGTGATTGACCAGCCGCTGCAGGACAGAAAATTTAATGGTGAGTCACACAATTATGTTTCATTCAAGCATTCAATAGCCAACTGCAGAATCCATTTTTTCCTTTCCACACATCCTGTAGTTTTCTTCTTGATTTTTCCAAAATTATCTATCTCTATTGTAGTTTGTGGTAATTATAGTATTGTTGTAGCATATGAAGATCGTGAATTTGACCGCCAAACAGTCATTTGTTACGAAAAATTTTGTCCGCCCTGCTGCATCTTTCTCAACCATTGTTTGCAATACAGCAATCATTTACATTGACGAGAAAATATTTCAACCTAAATTTGAGTCAAATCTTTATTAATCAGACTCATATTATTCCCTTTTGACTTACGACTATACATCCTATTACAATGGAACGTGGTAAGGTAGAGATAGTTTCGGCAGATGAGTTAAGTGAACTAGATTCATCGTGCAACCAACAAGAAAGTTCGCGTTTCCCTCCATGGACGAGTTCACAGATCAATGCAATGATTTTGCCTCAAACTCGCAACATTTGTGATACTACACAGATGGCGACTTTAAATGACGAAATGTGGAATGGACGCGAGACTAGACCGTCAGCGCCATTGTTAACATCAATGTCAGAACCGAATATGAGACAAATTCAGCAATGTGACACAAATCGGACACAGGAAACTGACAAACTGGACCGACTATTAGAGTTATTTGCAGACATGAAACGAGACGTTAGTCAGAAAATTGACATATTAAACCATACTATGACCGAAAATTTTGAACGAACGACAAAACAGATGACAGAATTAAATAACACCACTCAACAGCTCAGCCAGCGATTTGAGACATTGTCCGATCGAGTTACTAAACAGGAAGAAACTTTGGTTACATTCACACACGAAACAAAACACAATATCACCCGATGTGAGAATCAGTTAACTCAAATAGTTAATGTGCAGCAGGAAGTGAACACTCGTGTGGAAGAGTTAGCTCAGGCCCACACTTCAGCTAGCTCCACCCAAGGAAAGCTGACTGAAGAAGTGGGAAATATTACCCAACAACTCACAATGGTAGTTCTTGAACAAACCCACCTCAAAGAAAAGATAGAAAAATTAGAAGACCGAGCGGACCTCGCGTCACTAAACAACGACACCAACATGGCCGAAAGAATTGTACATGAATGTAAATTGTGTGACGACTATCTGGACAAAAAACTTGAAACAATTACACAGGACATATTTTCAAAAGCAAAGACACATGTTATAGACGAGACAAAACACATAGAAGACGAAGTGACAAAATTACGAGACAATGTTGTGCCATGTTTGGCGATTGGTGCAAACGCATCGCTAGGAAATGACAAAACAGCTAAAACCATGGCTAATGACACAGACAGAACACCTATTGTGAAATCACCTATTTCCAATCAAAATTACAATGTGCCGCCTTCTTTTCCCCCAAACGAGCAATATTACGGTACGACACCTAGAGTAGCAAGTGACACAAACTACGTCAATACAGTTATGCCAACCGGCATGGCCGATGACACGTTTGTAAGACATGGGTATTTCCAGACATTTTCCAGTGAGGACAAGCACAAAGTCCACCCTATTGTGTTTATTAGATCATTTGACGGTGTTTTTCCACGTAGTTGGTCAGAAGTCGATAAAATCAGATACGTCACCAATCTCATGAGAGGACGAGCAGCTAAGTGGGGTGCCGCTATGAAACGGCAGTGCTTTACGTTTGATCAGTTCGAACAAGCCTTCTTGGACGAATTCTGGTCCGAGAATGAGCAACAGAGTCTAAGGAGAGAAGTGTGCAACCCCGAAACCTATGACCCTAAAAAAGAGACATTAAGACAATACTTTGAGAGGTTCCTAGACAAGACATTGTACTGGTCCAAACCAGCCGACTTGCCAGCGATAATTGACACTTTAAAGAGCCACTTACCCTTTCCATACCGAGACAGATTAATAGGAGTACCGGAGAATGACGTTAAGACTTTCTTAAACTTCTTAGATCAAATGGACGTAGTTTACAGAGGCGATTCACGCCATTCAAATTTTACTCATATTAGTAACCAAAATCAGCACTCACCCCAAAGGAATCGTAGTGACGGTGGTTGGTGGAACCATCCGTCCACGCCGTGACACAATACGATGCCTGCGCGCGAAACATATTCAAATGGAAACGTGTATGACAGTAGGAACAACCGCAGATATTCGTGGAATAATAATAATAACAATAATTATCACCCATATCAAAATGGTAACTACAAGCAAAATGAAAGTTACAGACAGTACAACAACAACAACAACAACAATAGGAGACATGAGAATAACCGGTACAACCCGGTCTACTTTGACAGGAACATGACATATAACAGACATAATTACCACCAAAACAATAGCAATCCCAACAATCACCGACAGAATATGTGGAACACACAAAATTCACGCATGACAAATCATAACCCTCCACGGAATCCGCCCCCGTTCCCTAGTACAGTGATGCACTCCCCGCCACGAAGTAGCAATAACAATTGCGGCGCGCCATCAGCTGACGCGTGGGCGCCAACCGGCCGGAATGTAAACAAGGTGGAGCTGGTCAATGAACCCGGCCAAACACAGCAGATGACGGAAAACAGTCGACGACCGAGCTAAGCGCACGTGCTTCGGTCGTGAGGTGTTGTAAGAGCGCAACGGCTGAGACGGTTTGTTTCCTCAGGTACGACGACAAAATGACAGCAGAACAGGAATTAACGAACCTACCAGGATGATGACCTTGTTCTTTTGCGTTCACATCCCAAGTCTACAAAGTTAAAACAACTGAACAGAAAATGGCAGCTATTATATTCGGGTCCTTTCAGAATAGCAAGCATACCTCACCCAGGTTGTTACTCCCTAGAATACCCGTTATCTCACAAGCTGAGGGGGCTGCATCCCCACAGACATTTGAAACCCTTTGAGCACTAAAACAACATAATAGAATGATAACTAAGTTGAACATGAGCAAGTTGCTGTGAAAATGAGATCATAAATATTTGTATTGAATACACGAACATTAAGTTATACAGCCTAAGAACACAAACATTCATTTATGGAAATTATATACTGCAGTTACACTTGTACACATAATTATGAAGAGAAGGTAAACCCAGGTGAGTACACTTACTGAATGAGAAAAGATATTCATATAGGAATGAGACCTACGCAGGTTACATTGGTTGTTAATTGTAAATTATAAGGTGAATCAACAACTAGTTAGTTATTTCAAGGCACTATAATGAGAGGAAATAATAGCTATTGATATCAGCAATGACATATGTATGTAGCAGAATGAATGAGGACGTAAGAATGAATTATCAGTATGAATGAGGTAATATTTAGGTTAATATAAGAAGGTAAGTTACTGTGAAGTAATTGATGGAGACAAGAGATTATTTGAGGAAGATGATATTGGAGTTTTATGAGAATGGAAGTGCCAAATGGCCCCATGTATGTGATATATTAATGTTTGATGAGGAATATGTTTAATGTATAAGGATATATATATTATGATGAATATGTGAGTAAGGAATGAGTGAGAATGTTTGGTAATATTGTGCTGCATAGAGAAGTGAGTAAACAGTCTACATCTTTAAGATTACATAAGAATTTCAGTTTGAGAGAAAACATTTGTGATGAGTTAAAACACGTGAGTACAAGGCGTTAAAGGTGAATCTATTTACAGTGCCCTTGAAGATGAACGAATGCAAGAAAAGCAGAGTGAACATAATGATGATTACAGCTGTGGAAAGAAGTGTAATAAGAATGTAACTTGTAAACACATTAGCCTTAATTTATTTCAGAAGTGTAACTTAGTAACCTTTCGAAATTATTAATGGAAAATCTCATATAAGATGTGAAACAAATACTAACAAAGAGATAGAGGGGCTGGCCAGTACTTACCTTAGCTCAGTACAGCCGATAGATACACATAAAACAGAACTGAAATTTTAAGATCCTAGCTTTCGGAACAAATGTTCCTTCATCGGGGAGGAGAGAGGGAAAAGAAAGGGAAGAAGGGAAAGGAGATTCAGTTACTCACAACCCAGGTTATGAAGCAACAGGGAAAGGAAAATAGGGAGGGTAGCAAGGATGGAGGCATGGTTGTCAGAGGGAAGCCAAAGATATTCTACTCTAAGTACTGTGCCAGCTTCAAACCAAAGAGGAGACAGGAGAAGTAAGTACTCTTTGGTTTGAAGCTGGCACAGTACTTAGAGTAGAATATCTTTGGCTTCCCTCTGACAACCATGCCTCCATCCTTGCTACCCTCCCTATTTTCCTTTCCCTGTTGCTTCATAACCTGGGTTGTGAGTAACTGAATCTCCTTTCCCTTCTTCCCTTTCTTTTCCCTCTCTCCTCCCCGATGAAGGAACATTTGTTCCGAAAGCTAGGATCTTAAAATTTCAGTTCTGTTTTATGTGTATCTATCGGCTGTACTGAGCTAAGGTAAGTACTGGCCAGCCCCTCTATCTCTTTGTTAGTATTAGTAACCTTTCGTTAAGTTTTGTTACGCCATTGTGTGGAAGAAAACATTTATATTTCGTGTTCAGACAGGAGAATGATATTTTAAGGAACTTAAGTTGAAATATAGTTTTTACACAGCCATCATGTGAATACATTTGTATAATTTTTTTTTTTTTACGAAAGTGAAATTTAGTGCCATGTTAGCCTTTATTATACTTATACTTACATATGACAGAAAACCCTGAGGAAGCAAAAGATAGGAGAGTTATTAAGGCTGTTTTTGCGACTCGTGCAATACCTCCACCTAAGCGAACAGATGACAAAATTAACTCTACTTTGAAGACAACATTTGACTTTTCAGGTAATGCAAGGTAAGTGGAAAGGGGCAGTGACCACCCGTGCAACCGACGTCGAGCAACGGACAGTGAGAAAGAGACATTTTACTGTCAATTATAATAATATGTTCTTTATTTATGATTTATAGATAGAAATGATATATAGATACTACATACATGATGTTTAACCTTCACTAAAGTAGAAGAAAGTTCATGGTTGAACTATTGAGAGGAAATTTGATATGTTATCATATAATACACATTATGAGAGAGACAATCTCTGAGATACATTTTCCATTTGTATAGACGGTATCCACAAGAAGTGGAGATATTGAGGATGTACTGAGCAGATATGCGATTCACTCATGCAAGGATTTGTTAAGGTATAATATGCTAAGTCATATGAACAATCACAACACAAACAGAGAATCTGTCATGATGTTACCCTACACAGACTTGACGTAAGGACACTTACATTTACCCATGATTTGGTAAATTGTAAGCACCCCCCTTGAAGGTGATGCAAACATTATAATGTATTATGTTCTCTTTTTATGTATTAGCTGTAGGATTTGGTAGTTCATAGGTAGTGAATAGTTTCTTCCAGTCTATCTTTCTTTCTTTCTCCATTATCCTACCACTTCCTGCAGCTGGGTATTGTTTGTTTATAGAATGTAAGAATATATTGTGTGACAGTAAACTTTCAGGTATGAATAAAAAGACGTGAAGAAAACTGAGTATGGCATTACAAGCCTGGTCAACCACTAGCCAAGAAATGGAATCAAAAGAAAGAGATAAATAATAAATGAAGGAAAGCCCGTGCTTTTAAACATTAAGTCTTATATCCCTTGGCACGCCCAAACCTGAATAAAAAATTAATACCCCAATAAAAGAAAGCCAATGGGACTTAGTATAATTTTTTTAGTGTAAATATTTCACATGCATATTCTTGTAAATTTATATGTATTTGTATATGTATAAAAACTTTGCATATTGTCAACATATTTTGAAATGTGACCACGAAATGTAAGCTTTCAGAATTAACGATGTAAACATGCTTGGACAAAGTGAACTTTGTTAAAATGTAAATGTGGCAAAAAGTGTTGCAAACTGTGTTAAACAGTGAACGTTATAAACGACGAATTTTGTGTTGTTTGTGAAACTTATGGCGCATAAACCAAATAACTGTTTGTAAATCGGTATAAACTGCAATTTACTTCGACGATAATGAGGATTTTCACACTGCAAATGAACGTTTGTTGGCAAGTGTAAGCAATGTGGTGAAACACCGGCACTTATGCAGTTTAGCAGGTACGGAAAAAATTTTTCATTTTTTTCCAAAATTTGATCGATTATAGTCAAATGTGATACGCTGATTACGAATACGATATTTATTTTCGCCCCAGTCAATTATTTACATCAAAAAAATTGTTTTAAATTTTTTTTTAAGTTTTTTTTTTTTTTTTTTTTTTTTTTCAATATTTTGTCGATTACAGTATACGTTCATTTTAACGGAACGGTAGGTACGTATTTTTACTAATTAGCCACAATCAAACGCCAGTGCAAAATTAACAAACTTTTAACTAAATTTAGCAAAATAAAAATAAAACGTAATCACTGTGCTGCTTTGGGATACACTAAACGAACGTGCTCAACCAAGTTATGAAATGCATCCTTTTGAAAACGCTGACGCCACAAAAATTCTGCCAAATAGTTATCTAGCATAGTACGATGGGTACCGAACCTGCGTTTGTTTTTTTCCTTGGCTTTCTGCCAAACAGATTCTACGTGATTGGTTGTAGCGTGAGTAAGGGAGTCAATGAAATTAATCGAATGGTTTACAGTCAAATGCTGATATCCCAGATTACCCACTGTGTTGTATGCTGCCCACAAATCCGAGACAACAGTAGTACCAGGGAGCACGAACTGTTGCAAAATAGGCAACAAAGTGCCAGCGTCCCGTCTGTCTACAGTCACCATGAAACTTTCCTTTGTTTCCACATCGAAACCACAAAAAACACATTGTTCTCTAACGCGATGACCATGTTCGTACTTTCGACGAACAAAACAACTTTCGTCGATCTCCACAATATGACCTCTGCCTCCCAGAAGGATCGGATTGAGCAAAAAATATTCGTGACAAATGTCCCTACAAAATTGTTTCCAATCAACAATCGTATGGGCACTTCCGATTTCCAACTCCCTCTGTAAAAAGTCCTGCTTATCTATATCATAAGCCCACAGATACATCAGTTGCAAGATCTTGGAAACTTCAATATGGCTTCCTGAAAAGAATGAAAATTTTCGAATTGATGCTTGTTTCCTACAAACTCGACCTGCTGAACAACGCCAGATGACACCATCCATAGAATTATTGTTTTCTAATCGCATTTCGTTGTATCCCACGCACTTGCCATCACAAATCATCACACTTTTCAACAATCCGTGTTGTTGAGCCCACTTAATCGCCTCCCTATTAGTGGCCGATATTTCGAATAAATTTTTGAGGCGAAATTCCGTAAGATTTGGAAATCTATTTGCCATATTCAAATGAACCTTTCAGTATATTGTCGACTAGCAAATCGTGTTCAAAGCAACGAATTCGACACGACAGACTACCAGTTCATTTGTTTCAGTTTAAACCTTTTCTTAGTTTAAACCTTTGCTTAGCGTATCCCCAAGCTGTAAACTAATCCGTTTTGTTTTTATTTCTACTTATTTTCGTTTACAATTATGAGCATCATATTCTCATCATCAACTCATTAAATGAAAATGGATGTTATATGGTGAATGATCACCAGTTCAATATTTTCGAATCATAGGCGGCCGCTGCCGCGGCCGCATTCCAAAAGAAAAACTCCCAACCTAACCTCAAGTGGGCTACGCTACAGATGTGTAAATATACAGTGGGGGGAGTTTATTAAAAGTTTGTTAATTTTGCACTGGCGTTTGATTGTGGCTAATTAGTAAAAATACGTACCTACCGTTCCGTTAAAATGAACGTATACTGTAATCGACAAAATATTAAAAAAAAAAAAAAAAAAAAAAAAAAAAAAAAAAAAAAAAAATTAAAAAATTTAAAACAAATTTTTTGATGTAAATAATTGACTGGGGCGAAAATAAATATCGTATTCGTAATCAGCGTATCACATTTGACTATAATCGATCAAATTTTGGAAAAAAATGAAAAATTTTTTACGTACCTGCTAAACTGCATAAGTGCCGAAACACCTACCTTTGCGAACATCGACGCCGTTGTTCCTGGCCGGCCTTCAGATGCTTTGGGGACAATAAACTCAGCACCTGTCGTAGGCGATGTGAAGGCTAAAAACTACATCGACCATATATGCCCCGGGAACAATAGTCATGAAAACGCACAAGGACCTGGAGTGTTGTATCGTAACAGAAGACATGGACGTTGCTTCAGATCACGCACAGGCTCAATCTTATGGTGTCACCGGACTTAACACGCCATTTATGCTGGAATAACAATTTGTAATGAACACTATGTGAGAGTGAATGCTGTTCAAGACTGTCATAACACAGCGATTTTGAAACTGCCGCACGCGAAATTCAGTGATGCTACTGCGCATGCGCAAAGACTACGTGCTGCCAGAGATGCATTGGGAAACCAACGCTGGGAGCGCACAACATTAACTGCGCTGGCGAGCAGCTTGTTCAAACAAACTGTATGTAAATATATATATTAATTGTGTACAAAGGATCAAAACTGTAACAAGTGTATGTAGTATATAGATTTAGGAACCAAGTATTGACAAAGATAATCCTCTAAGTATGCACGTGGCATTACCTGGGAAAATATGTATAATAGACATTTAGGTATATCTATTCTATTGTTTGCTAGCCTGCCACGCTAAATGTTTTAGCGTGACAGTCGAGGGGGCGATGTAGCGGGACTTTGAATTTCGCCGCGCTACATTCGTTTCCTCAGATAAAAATATCCCGTCGCAGCGGTATGAGCGCTCGATGGCAGAGAGAAAATACTAAAATTGTTAACTCTTTTGTTTGTTTTTTATTCCGTTTCAATTATCTCTTGATAGCCGTAGCTTAAGGCAGGCGTGATCGGATGCTTACATAAAAACTTAATGGCTAATCTTGATCTGATTGTAATGTGTAGACATTGTGGAAGTTATTAAGAAATTAGGTGGATGGAAGTAGCAAAGTGAATTAAATTGCATACAGTATCAAGATGATTTTAATTGGTATAAATTAGTGATTCCTGGACTATTGCAAGATTTCGGAGCAGATTTTTCACGCTGAAATGAAGGAGATTTTTGAAGACGTGGACGCCGTCCGAAAGAGGATAAGTTAACCTGGTAAAGGATGATCTCTCATCTACGCCACTTCCCCCTGTCAGTTACATTCTGTTATTCTCTGTTTCTTTTCAATAACTTTTGTAGTGAAAATTGGTTTAACTTTTGCTCAAAAACGCCACAAGGACCACCCCAACAATAGCTTTTCCAAATAACGAAGTCCGATAGCTTTTCTGTAACACAAAGTCCGATTTGCTTTTCATTCTTTCCCTTTTTCACGGTCTCTCTTTTCACATTTATTTATTTTTATTAAACACTACAAACAGCAGGGGTGCATATCTTATGGAATAACACAGATATAAGATATATCTTTGCTGAATGTATTTGGTCTGTTTGAATTAGGAGGGGCATGTACTGAGACTGAGTAGGAAAAAAAAGTATTGTTGACTGAAGTTGAGAAATGCACTGCCTATGTGTTTCTGAGAGTGACTGACAACTGCACTGAAGGGAAGATTAAATATGATTCCCCTGAGACACTGCAAGAAGCAATCAGGGTTGCATTATTACACAAGGAAGTGCAACAGTTCACGCCCTATTATCAAGAGTTCAGAATACTAGATGTGCTTTTACAGCAGAACATTGCTGCAATCAGTATAGATGCAATGGATATAAAGCCGTGGAAAGTTTGGAGCCAAGTTGCAGTGACTGTAAGCATATAGGCCATGAGCGCCTCAACTGTGTATTATTAAGCACTCAAAAAGCACAAGGTATTCCACAATGCACAATAAACGGAGTCAAAAAATCATACTGTCATCCAAATTTTGGATATGCAATTAGAACTGACATATCCACCATTCCACACTTCCAGTAATAAAGGTAAGTAAAAAACCAAAAGATAGATTAGCCCAGGTGGAAAATGTAATTCTAATCAAGAGAGTTAGTGGGAAGCCCTCAACACTTCTTGTTGATACAGTTATTCAAATAAGTTCACTGTTTGTATCTTCAGTCAAGACGCAAAGTTTGATGTTGCCATGCCATCCTCTGAGTGGATTAAGAAGAGAGGTTATTTACAGTATTGGTTCACAGAAAACTGAACTTAAAATAAATAATGGGAAATATGAATTCACTTTTGATGCAGTATGGAATCAAGAGCAAGACTTTGATGTAATATTAGGAAATGATTTCCTTCCACATTTACAAGTTGATGTCAATTTCCAAACACACAAAGTCCATCTTGGTCAAATCATCAACCATTCTGTAAGAAAGGTCAAGAAAACAAGCCAAAGCCAAACCATGTACTGAACTCCACACCAACACCGACAAATTTTCAGTGTTACCAATTGCAGTCTCCCCCATCCTACAATTTTTGCTGTAAAGGTTTAGAACACGTACCTACAGCTGATTAATTACTGTGCTAGTTATTTTTATGATGAGTACTGATTATTTATTAACTGTCTTCTGACATACTTGGCCTCTCTATGTGACAACTGGTTAGTAAAAATTTTTAAGTAGGTTCATTGAATACATTTCATATTATCCTGTTTGAGGAAGATGTGTCAAAAGCAGAAAAGTATGTTGTCTTCCAGGGTCACATAATTACAGAGACACATTTTAAGCAACCACCAGTGTCTGAGCTGATCATAGCATTCGTTTCATTTCACTTTCTTGTTAAATCCTCTTTTGTCACCTATTATCTTCTTTTCTTGTTCTCACATCCTACTGAACTACCTATTTGCTTTGCTTTAACCAGGCAATTAATAATATTATGTTTTCCATTTTATGTGTTTTGTCAGTGCATATTGTGGTACTTCATGTGTTACAACTGAGATATTTATTTTAATTCTAATTGGAAAGATATCACAAAACTGGATACCCAAGAGCACCATGGCAAGCAATTTCACACAAACAATGAGCCTAAGTCCACTCTTGTATTGCTCACTCCAGCTCGTGTTGATCAACTCCCTGTGCTGGTAGGATACCAATTCTGCCAATACGTAGTGTCAAATCATCCCATCAGCACTCCTGACAAGCACAATCAAGGTTCATCTCCTCCTGTTGCTAAATTGCACTTTTTTTATCACCTTATATGCTGCATCATCACTGGAACTACGGAACTTCATTCATTTCTAAAAGATATAAACCTAGTGCTGAATTACCTCTGGTAATCACATTAAAAGGGATTTTGATTCATAAATCAGGAAAAACAGTTCTCTTTTACTGAACTTTGCAGAAACAGGTAAACTTCCCTGTCTGTCCCTCTTTTTTTGTTGCACACTATACAATTCTTTTCACTGAAAACAAAGAAGGGGAAGAGAGAGGTGTATACTAACAGTTAAATGTCAACATGAAATATTTTGTGACAGATTTATTATTATTGGAAAATATGCTACTGAGACTTCCTAGAAATGACATCATAAATATTTTTATACAGCTTCACTACAGCTATGCATGTGCGTCCCTATGTAACAACTACACTCCTGGAAATGGAAAAAAGAACACATTGACACCGGTGTGTCAGACCCACCATACTTGCTCCGGACACTGTGAGAGGGCTGTACAAGCAATGATCACACGCACGGCACAGCGGACACACCAGGAACCGCGGTGTTGGCCGTCGAATGGCGCTAGCTGCGCAGCATTTGTGCACCGCCGCCGTCAGTGTCAGCCAGTTTGCCGTGGCATACGGAGCTCCATCGCAGTCTTTAACACTGGTAGCATGCCGCGACAGCGTGGACGTGAACCGTATGTGCAGTTGACAGACTTTGAGCGAGGGCGTATAGTGGGCATGCGGGAGGCCGGGTGGACGTACCGCCGAATTGGTCAACACGTGGGGCGTGAGATCTCCACAGTACATCGATGTTGTCGCCAGTGGTCGGCAGAAGGTGCATGTGCCCGTCGACCTGGGACCGGACCGCAGCGACGCACGGATGCACGCCAAGACCGTAGGATCCTACGCAGTGCTGTAGGGGACCGCACCGCCACTTCCCAGCAAATTAGGGACACTGTTGCTCCTGGGGTATCGGCGAGGACCATTCGCAACCGTCTCCATGAAGCTGGGCTACGGTCCCGCACACCGTTATGCCGTCTTCCGCTCACGCCCCAACATCGTGCAGCCTGCCTCCAGTGGTGTCGCGACATGCGTGAATGGAGGGACGAATGGAGACGTGTCGTCTTCAGCGATGAGTGTCGCTTCTGCCTTGGTGCCAATGATGGTCGTATGCGTGTTTGGCGCCGTGCAGGTGTGCGCCACAATCAGGACTGCATACGACCGAGGCACACAGGGCCATCACCCGGCATCATGGTGTGGGGAGCGATCTCCTACACTGGCCGTACACCACTGGTGATCGTCGAGGGGACACTGAATAGTGCACGGTACATCCAAACCGTCATCGAACCCATCGTTCTACCATTCCTAGACCGGCAAGGGAACTTGCTGTTCCAACAGGACAATGCACGTCCGCATGTATCCTGTGCCACCCAACGTGCTCTAGAAGGTGTAAGTCAACTACCCTGGCCAGCAAGATCTCCGGATCTGTCCCCCATTGAGCATGTTTGGGACTGGATGAAGCGTCGTCTCACGTGGTCTGCACGTCCAGCACGAACGCTGGTCCAACTGAGGCGCCAGGTGGAAATGGCATGGCAAGCCGTTCCACAGGACTACATCCAGCATCTCTACGATCGTCTCCATGGGAGAATAGCAGCCTGCATTGCTGCGAAAGGTGGATATACACTGTACTAGTGCTGACATTGTGCATGCTCTGTTGGCTGTGTCTATGTGCCTGTGGTTCTGTCAGTGTGATCATGTGATGTATCTGACCCCAGGAATGTGTCAATAAAGTTTCCCCTTCCTGGGACAATGAATTCACGGTGTTCTTATTTCCATTTCCAGGAGTGTATATCCATAGCTAAAATAGACACCAGCTTTCACAGAAGCAGATTATGAAGCAACTTAATAGATTTATCACAGTCAACAAAATACAGTTCTGACCTGAAAAGTATCTCCATGTTTCTTTATCAAGTACTGTCTTATGTATACAGAGGGGTCCAAAAAATGTGTCCACTGTTTAAAAGTCCATAACTGGCAAACTAATGGACGGAGTTGTCTCATCTTTGGTTGTGTAATAGTTTGTAGTTCTGGCAATCGCCACACAAATGCTGTATTGTGTTGTTTTGTTTTGTCAGATGACAGTCGCCAGACAGTCAGTGTTTTGTTCTTAGTTGCACCTAGTCACATGAGTAAACATGGCTAGCACAAGGCTTACATTCCATGAAAGGAAGTCGGTTTTGAAGTGGTATTTTAAGTATGAAAACATTAATGAGGTTCAATGGCAATGGCGAAATGAGTATCAAACAGAGCCACCAACACATTTAACGATTCGTTGCATTCGAGACAAATTTGAAGCTGAAGGCTGTGTTAAAGATGTAAACATACAACGATCTGGAGGACCTGTAACAGTAACAAGTCCAGCTAACTCCCGTCGTGTGTTACAACAATTCACTTGCTCACCACAGAAGTCTGTGAGACACTGTGCCCGTGAAACTGGAGTGAGTCACTCAAGTATTCAGCGAATTTTGAAGACAGAAAAGTGGAAGTGCTACATCCCATGATCGGTACATGCAATGAACGAAGATGACCCAGATTGTAGAATGGAGCACTGTGAGTGGTTTACTAACGTGGTGCACAACGATGAAGAGCTTGCAGAGATGATTGTGTGATCTGATGAGGCACAGTTCAAACTCAATGGTATAGTAAATTGCCACAATTCCATCTACTGGGCTGCCGAAAATCCAAACATCCATGTAGACAAAGCCTTGAATTTGCCAGGAGTAAATGTGTGGTTTGGGTTGTCTTACCGGGGCTTGATTGGGCCATTCTTCTTTGACGGCACAGTTACCGGTGAGGTGTACCTTCAGAAGCTTGAGACATCCATTTTACCTGCCATCCGAGACTTGTATGGAGATGGAAGAGTTTACTTTCAACAAGATGGTGCCCCATCCCACTACGAAAATCGTGTTAGAGCGTAACTCGATGAAAATCTACCAGGAAGACGGATAGGCCGTAGAGGTGCTGTAGAGTATCCACCACGTTTGCCAGACCTAACTCCTCTGGACTTTTACCTGTGGGGAACACTAAAGGACGTCATTTATCGACAAAAGCCATGCACATTGCATGAACTTCGAGAATCCATCGTACATTTATGTGCAAATATCCAACTGAACATGTTGCAGTCAGTAGTTCATGCTGCAGTTCGGCGGCATCATTTGTGTGTGGATGTTAATGGTGACCATTTCGAACACCTACAGTGATATCTTTAAGTTGGACTTTAAGTTACACTTTCACCAAAAATGAGTCAACTCCATCAATTAGTTTGCAAGTTATTGACTTTTAAACAGTGGATACATTTTTTTGGACCCCTCTGTAATTTATAACACAAAAGAAAAACCTCAGAGGAAAATTTTAAATTTTGGTTGGTTACGGCATATAAAAATAATGTGTGGACCTCTAGTACACATCTGAAATAATTTCATTTATAACAATTTACATCGTGTCAGTTATGTTTTTCAAAATTTATACATACAGTGAAGGGCAAAGCTCAGTTCCCCAAAGTGTCTGGCTACTGAAATTAGCACAGATGAACATTCTCGGAGTGATTCCTTGGCTAGTGACATCACTAGTGGTGCCACTGACTGTATCACTATGTGGGCATGCTGACCACTCAGAATTGATGCAGCTGCACTTATAACTGCAGCTCGTACCTGCAAATCAAATAAGTGTTCGTCCACTGCAGTAGCTCAAGGTACTCAGTCACATATTACCAATGCTAAGTTTTCACAGTGTCCAAGTTACAACTGGATGAAGACCCAAAGTGCTGTATAACACAGTAAGAACGAAAAAGATATAATTTACTTTAGTGGAAAATGTACACAAACGCTCATTTCATAATATATGTACATAAAATTCAGGTTTGTTAACTTTGATGGTCAATCGTTCAAGTTAAGCTGTAATGTGGACAAAAGAGACTATTTTTATTAACCAACATAAGAAAGTCAGAATACTAACAAAAAATCAAGTTTATGGTATTTATCAAGTAGTTGATGAGGGCTCCTTTTTTTATTATTAAAGAATCTGCAAGAACTGGACCTAAATTCATATTCAATGATTCTCATTTAAGTTTCACATTATTTCCACCAGCCATTGGCAGTATTTTGCCTGCGACATGTCTGAGGGACTGATGCACCAACATGCTTCTCATATTGTGCCCTAATCCAGGGAAGACAAAAATGTTTTCTGAGATGTTCCCTCTACTAAACCTGCCAATGTAGAAAGGAGCCTGGAAGTTGGCTGTCTTGAAACAAATGATCAATAAGATCTGACCATTTTTTAATTAGTGAGTTGTTACCACTTCTAGATGGGATGGATGACCTCTACGACAGCAGAGTCAGGTTGAGGCAGTAGGTTTCTGTTAGGATGATAATCAATCCCTCTACTACATCAGTACTAGACATAAATTTTATTGGAGAACAAAATACATAATTGTAGTAAAGCAACAATGTGATGTGTAAGTGCCCCTGGACATGTGCTGATGGCAGCTAATGTAGCATTACTGATGCAACAGGCAGCCAGCAGCCTGTTTGATGCTGGCCACTGGCAGGAATGCTCACACAAGGAGGTCTGCAGCAGCATGTATACTTTGATCCCAACCATGTACATCAAAACAAGACAATAGCTTGGAGGTGTAGTAACTGGCCTGCTGAAGCCCCAGTTGCCCTGTCTTTCTGCTGTATCAACATTAATGAGTTGCTTGTGCCTGCTATATGGAAAGCAACTGTTGGTGTTGCTGCATCTGACATAATTGTCTTTTGATAGGCTCTGCACTCACTGGCTTTCATGGGCATTTGCAACAGCCATGCCGGTATTCTTATTTTACTCCATAGCTCTGAAAAATAGTGGTGGCACTACATACTATCCCTTTCTGGTAGATCTAGCTGCTGGATCTTAGCTCAGGTGATTCTACAATGACACGACATACTTTCCCACATTGATACTTGTGAACAGCACAATTTTCTTAAGACTAGTCAGTTTAAACCACAATGATCGATTGACTACGAACTTGACCTACAGTATTAACCCACAGAATTTTCATTTTTACTGTAAATTCCTTAAATGACCACTTATAAACTAACAGGGCAAAGTTACCAAATTCTTCACTCTCATCTATTATCCTTTAATAACTACTTAACAATAAATTGGCTACATAAATTTCCTGCCAAATTAACAGGGCAGCATAAAACTGTTAACACTGATTCCTACCAGTCCACTGATCGACTGACTAATCTTCAACATGCCATAAATTGTTTATGTCCTTCATTAACCATGACACAAAATGTTGCTTAAAGGCATTATGTCATTAATTTCATTCGTGCATTTCAGCAAAAGAAAAGAACATGCACTATGACTCATTAAACATATTAATCACTGGAAAGCATATTCTTACCATTAATCACAACAAATTTTCACACGAAGTAATGAATCCTCTAATGCTGCTACCAACAAATATAGAAAAAACTAAAAAAATACTGGAGAATTCTTTTATCTCTGAAAAACTCTCCTTGACTAAGTCATCTTTAACAGTAAATGGTCTGACTCCAATGATTCATCATGTTCGGCATCTCTTTTCGTCTATTCGGTGGTTTCTGAAGCCACTGTTCTGGTACATCATCCAAAACTTTGTCCCTGCAATGATAGTTCCTCTTCTGTTTTTCTAGAAAACACATCTCTAAGACTATGCTCCTATGACACCCATATACAGTACTAAGACAGACAATATGTTGACAGGTAGTTCCGTTTATTTCCCTCACTGTAATGTTAATTGCAGATTGTGTCCTCCCCACAATGCTAAGCTTTCCTGTAACCTCGCTCATACAAAGCAATTTCCTGGCACCTTACAGCACTATGTTACACAAATTAAGCCTTAGTGGTTTCATCCACAGTTTAAATGGTTTTTCTCTTATGACAAATGAACCTTGCAACAGTAGTTCACTGGTGACAGTTTGCCAAAGATGAGACATAGTCTTCCTGAATTCAACCATGTGTTGCCGATGGGTATTTTTGGTGTTATGAAACAGAAAATTTAATCTTAGTGCACCTATTTTACAACTTGGCACACATTCCACGAAGTATTTCATGTCCTTCCCACCCCATGCTTCTGATGAGGTTACATCACCACAGGTGGCAAAGAATTTGTGTGCTTCAGAAATAAATGTGTCTGTACAACTTCATAACCCACAACATCTGCAACACAGTCAACCTTATTAACAATATGAGAGAAGGAAAGTTGCTACTCACCATATAGCAGAGCTGCGATAGGCACAATAAAAAGATTCACACAACCTGGTGTAGTTTCAGCTCTCTGAGACTGCATATGTGTGTGCAAGTTGCGCTTGCGTGAGTTTGTGTGTGTGTGTGTGTGTGTGTGTGTGTGTGTGTGTGTGTGTGTGTGTGTGTGTGTGTGTGTGTCTACTGCTGACAAAGGCCTTAATGGCCGAAAGCTATGGTTGTGTGAGTCTTTTTATTGAGCCTATCGCGGCTCAGCATCTCTGCAATATGGTGAGTAGCAACTTTCCTTCTCTCGTATTGTTACATTCCATCCTGGATTTTCCATTGTTTCAGAGTCATCCTTTTTGATAGCTTTCGTTGCATCCTCTGCAGTATCTGTAACAAAATTACTCTACAACTCCACTCTTCACAGAACAAAAATCATTGGCAAATGCACTTGCCATGTACATCTGGCCCGGGCTCCACGGCCTCTAAACAACAACCATAATCACCCAGTGGGATAGATACTACTGCATGTATGCTGCTCTCCAAACACTTTTCTACTTCAGCACAGCACACACCTACTCCACCTGGCATTACAGATGATTCAAAATCAGCATTTTCACTAGAATCTTGGAACTGATAATTTCAGAAACTCCCCTTAACTTTGACAACACTACTGCTTTCTGCACCTGCACAAGCACAACCTTCTTTCCTTCTTTCAAGCTTCTTCAAAATTCTCGTATTTCATACTCCTGAAGATTCATTTTTAATCAACCAGTCATTAAATTCTTTCCATATCCACCCAGCATACTCTGGAATAACTGTTCTGCACAAAGCTCTGTTCCTTGCCTCAGCCTATATTTCCTTAGACATATTTGCATTGTCTGCTTGAAAGTGAGTTACTTGGGCTGTAATAATTTGCAATGTTTTGTCCAGGGTAGTTGCCTATGATATTCAAAATGACATGTTTGAACAATTGGATAAAAATCTAACACACAACAAGAACAAACAGAATGATGACGAGGACACTTAAACGTAAAACTATTCTAACACTGTAACTTAAGTTCTTAACCTGAGCAGCTATTCATGGCTACTACTGTACGTGCTTAGACATAAAGAGCCACCAGCTTAAATCCAAATATATTTTCTGTTCCAAATAGTGCAAATTAGCACACACTCTTAGACTTGTGGAAACTCTATTCAGTACAACAAAACAGCAACGACAGAGAAAACAAAATCAAATAGCCTGGTCGACAGTTACCTGTAACACTGTCATAACAATTCTTGGTAAAATTACTCCTGAGTCACTACACCTGGTTGACACTTTAAAAACTTCTACACAATGAGCCACATATACGTTGCTGATGATAAAGACATACTTGCTCTGCTGACCAACACTTATATTTAGACATCAACATAACATTCCCTGAGTTTATCTTCCACATGCAGAACCTACAAATACCATTCAGTCCGCTGACAGGTCATGATACCTGCAGCCAAATAAAAACACACACACACAATAAGTACTGCACTCACACTACTGCATGTTGACGCTGTGAGTTACAACTCATGACAACATTTCTGGTCCAGCTGCAGACGCTGATCCCATGTCTGACACCAAAATATAGACGCCTGGAGTGGATGAACTCTATAGTGGCAGGAATGAGTTGAGGTAGTGGATTGTTGTCAGAATGATGGCTGATGGTTTCTCAAGGTAACATCATTATTAGTCACATATTTTATTGAAGAACAGACTACAACACTTGTAGTGACACTGTGGTGTGTTCTGACTGCAGTAACTGTGGCAGCACCTACACCTACATCTACAGATACATCCACTGACGGAACAGGCAGCCAGCAGCCTATCTGATGCTGGTGGTGGGTAGGAATGCTGACACGCAGACTCCACAGGGGTGTGAGTACTGTCTACCACAGCTCTGCACCTCAAGGCAGGATGTGCTGGTGTGTATGGTAACCCATTATGATTCTTGCAGCAAAAGACAGCCTCCAGCAATGGTATTTGCCTTTACAAGCGGAGGCACCAAGCATCAGTGTGCTCACCCAAGTGTAGATGGTTGAGCAGCTGCCATCGCTCTAGTCTCGAACGGCTGCCCTCGAAAGCAGGAGACTGTGTCTGAAGTGAGGCTAGAGGTGACCCACCAACTGGAAGGCAGACTCGGTGCAAGCCATAGGCTTGCAGTTGGTGGATGCAGAATCTCATGGTGGCTGCTTGCAGAACCGTGGCCCACTCCCTCCCCACCTTGACTGGCATAGATCTTCCCTCGTAGATGGTGCTGCCAAACTAAGATCTGTTTGGCTGGAAATTATGGGTAATTATACTGGTTAGGTGCCTATTTGTTTTGCTGAAGCACCACATACACCAATATATGAGTCCGTACCTTGGAGATGTACAAACTGACCTGCCAAGGCTGCAGTTGCTCTGCCTTTCTGCTGTATAGAAGTTACTGAGTTGCTGGCCACTGGCATGGCATGCTATGTATAATGGGCGTTCAAAAAGAAACAAGCCGCAGGCATAAATACAGAAACCAGTACCTGTATGTTACAAGTACTGACTCTAGCTGTTAAGACACTTGTCCCACTGTGACACAAGGCGTTGAATGGCTGTCTCATAAAATTCCCAGTTCCCCACGTACAGCAGGACATTGTCGTCCAAGGTAAATTGTTTGCCACTCGGAGCCTTTTTAAGAGGACCAAAAATGGCTCCCTTCTGGTTCACTTCCTGCAGCAAGAGACAGCAATGAATGCCCAGTGTTACTTGCAAACCTTGACCAACCTTTGCCAAGTGATCGAATCAAAACGACCAGGCAATCTCAACCGTGAGGTCATTCTGCTCCACAACAATGCCTCATGCGGCCAAAACAGTCACGGCACTCCTTCAGAAATTAAAGTGGGAGGTTCTCAGCCACCCTCCATACAGTACAGACCTCTGTCCCTGTGATTACACCATTTTTGGTCCCCTCAAAATGGCTCTGAGGGGCAAACGCTTCACCTTGGATGACGACGTCCAGCTGTATGTGCGGAACTGGTTAACATCGCAGCCCCGGGAATTTTATAAGACAGCCATTCACTGCCTTGTGTAACAATGGGACAAGTGTCTCAACAGCCAGGGTCAATAATTCTAACATATGGGTACTGGTTTCTGTAATTATGCCTCCGGCTCGTTTGTTTTTGAACGCCCCTTATAGAAACTGACCAGAGATGATGCAGCCTCAGACATAATGCTGTTCTGGTCAGTTTTACAGTCACTGGCTGCCATGGCCTTTTTCAACAGCTATGGAAGTGTTGCTATTTTACTCAGTAGTGGTATTACATACCCAATACCAAACACAGATCTAAAAAGCGATGGAAAATCCAGGCTGGAATAACGACAGCATTATGAAAAGGATAATTGCTACTCAGCATTAAGAGAAAATGTTGAGTGGCAGACAGGCAACACAAAAAGTCTGCTATACATTTGAGCTTTCTGTCAAAGCATCTTCTTCTAAATTGTAAAATACACACACATTCACACAAGCACCTCATACACACATGACCTTGGTCAAGGTGCTTCTGTGAATGTGCGTGTGTCTTTTATATGTTAAAAGAGGGCCTTCTGATTGAAAAATCAGCTGTATAGCAGTCTTTTTGTTGTCCTTGTTGTGACTCAACATCTCCTCTGTATCATGAATATCAGTCATTCCTTTTCATAATACTGACATAGATTTGAGGAGGTAGAGTCAAAAATAAAAAGTTCTAGTTGGTGTACCATGGACCTCAACAATGCATATCGTCTAGTGTTCCAACACTGCCTCATGACCCTGTACCATGCATTCTGCGAATGCGTGAGCCATTTGGTCACTTTGCCTGGGGCACTTGGTCAAGGCAGTACAGTTGCATAGGCCATGGTTGGCTGCCCTACTGCCCACATATCAGCTGTCTGCCCACTCACACTCAATAGATGACTGGCTGCCTGTATGTGGGCAATTGAGCTGGAACCGGCTGGTTTATTACATGCAAAATACAGGAAAGTGCTAGGACTCAGAAATATTTCAAGCTAAAATGTGTGTGGTAAGATATGGTTGATAACAAGACCTCAGGAGGTCACATTTCATTCACAAAAATGTGCTTGGCTAGTGACAGGGCCCCAAGCTGTAACCACGGTTGCTTCCAGATTCCAAATTTTGAGCAGTTCCCTACTTTTTTGCTGTAGTATACATTTCACAACATAATTATTTTACCATTGGGTTTATCATGGACGGGACCATTAAATATTAATAAGTTGTATAAAATAAGTATCTTAGGAATTTAGGGAATATGGATAAAAACAGAGGAAGTGCATATCGAGTGATAAATAATAAAAGTATTGAAAGATACTGAATGAATTAAATGTTTGGGAGTTTATAATACAAAAATAGATGGATTTTGTTAATCAGTATGAATACATAAAAGGCATAATGTCTGTCTAGGAAATAGGAATTTGTAGTTCTTCTTTTTTGTGTGTATTTAGTATTAACTGATCTGAATACATCACTATTTACCAACATGTGCATTCTTAGGAAAAACTTAAGACGATAATTTTGAAGTGGCACCCATAAATTTTGGAAACTTGCATGAAATTCTTAGTAACTTGATGTTTCTAGAGTGAGAAAGGGAACTAATTTTGCAATAATGTTTAGTATTTGCAGATAAATAAACATGATAGGAATGACTTTATCTGAAGCAAAAAAAAAAAACTCTTTGTTTACATAGTACACAAATTATATTTTTGTAAATATTTGCTGTGTTAATTAAACCTATCATAGAAACATTAAAATGATACATTCCATAAAAAACAGAATAATAATCATGACAAGGGGCAAGGAGAAAGGCAAATTGTTGTGTTATGGAGCTGAAACTAATGTTAAATAGTGTTTTTGATCTCTCATTCCCTGCCCCCAGGAAAAATTGGAACTGAGACTGGCCATCACTCAGGGGCACTTGCACATTTGTATGAGTGAAGGGCATCAGAGCAGGGGCTATTCACCCTTGGGGAGTCAAGCAGTGAAAAGTGAAAGGAAAATCAAGGAACAGTGATCAACTATGACATTCACGTCTTTTTTAATATTTTCTGTCATTCCTCAGTTGATTCTATATTTTTGGACATGTGGTCCATCTGTGCAACCAAAGGGAAGACTGTCTGTTTTGTTTTGTGCCACCAAAGGGAAGGCTGTTTGTTTTGTGCCATATAAAGCAATTATTATATACATAAAGGAAATGTGCAATATAAACCACTGGTGATGCTTC
Organism: Schistocerca nitens; assembly: GCF_023898315.1. Taxonomy (NCBI): domain Eukaryota; kingdom Metazoa; phylum Arthropoda; class Insecta; order Orthoptera; family Acrididae; genus Schistocerca; species Schistocerca nitens. Next base: position 548,446,235 of record NC_064618.1, read on the forward strand.
GTAAATAAAAAGAAGTGGTACACATATGACATAAAATCATAGAGCCTTTCATTTAGTTGCACAGAGGAACTACATCTCAAAGAAAATGATGTTTAGTTTGTCTGATGTTTCAATGATTTGATTTATGTATCTGTTGCAAATTTATGTACAAAGAGAAAGAAAAACTTAGGTAAAGTTTAAGTTTGTGTTTTATATTTTGGCCATATACTATCTTCCAGGCCTATTTTTTACATTTTAATTTGAATCCCATTTTGTGACTTATTGGTACTAAACAATTATTTTTATTGAACTTTTTCCACTTATTTATAACATATTCTCTAAATCCATGCTGTGAATAGGTCACAGATATATGGAATAAGTCAATATTACAGGCTTGTTGTGGTTATTATGATACAAACATCCTATAGGATTAAGTAAATACTACTAATCAATTAAATAATTAAACGTCAGACAGATCTCTCTCTCTCTCTCTCTCTCTCTCTCTCTCTCTCACACGCACACACACACACACACACACACACACAATGATCTGACGAAGAATTTAAATTTTATTGCAACATGGATGTTGTACATCGTTCTCAAGAATTTCCATATGGTGTACAATGTATAATGAACCCTGCAGCAGAAAATGTCTCAACTTTTCTTTGACGTTCAAAACATCATGAAGGGAGGGAATCAAAAACCCTGCAGCCACTGATCTGAATCCCCTTATGCACCGTGCTAAGGTTTGTAAGTTCGAAATGGATGTCTCCTTTTCTTCTGCTGCCTTGAGTGTGATAAACACTATTTTACTTATGAAAGACATTACAGAGAATATGTATTGAGCAGTAGATGTAATGATTTTAAGTTTCCTAAAATGTTTTCTGCATTTGGTTCTTGTGAGAACACCATTCAAGAGTCACACGACTCATTACAGTGCATATAGCACTTCCCCCATCGGCAACCGATTCCCCCTAAAGATAATTCCATTAACTATGATGGCATGAAAGTAACCCAAATATGTTAATTTAATAGTTTCCATATTCTTACAAGAATAACGAATGAGTAAAGCAAAAGTTTTAGGATACAGCTGTTAGCACAGATCTATGATGTGGCTTGATCAGTTCAGTTCACTGTCAATATGTAAGCTGAGGTATTTTTTAGTGTCTACCCTTGCTATCTGGTGGTCACGTGGTTTCACTCCTATTTCTTCCAAAGCATTAGTAGTTGTATGAAACTGAATATAACTTGTGTCACTGAGGTTGACAGAAAACCTGTCTTGAGTGATCTGTTTATAACATACCACTTCAAAAGTTAGTGTAGTGGGGGGGAGGGGGGGGGTGTATTGAAAACTAAAAGGTTGGCCATCCTACTACGGGTTACTGCTTCTCCCTCATCTTCCAGCAGAGCTGTTGTAAGATGGTGACTCAGTGTTGAAAGCTTACTGCAAACAGGATCACAGGGTTAATAGGCATTAGAATGTCCTCCTTGAGTGCCTAAACAGAATATATTTTAAAATATGCATTGTATGTTACTGAAATAACAAAAAATGGCTTACTGTTGTACAAAGAAGAATGTGTTATAATTTGAATATACAGGTATAAGTTCTAGCAGAAGCTCAATATGTGAATTGTTTTAGTAATAATATGCTACAATATTTTACTGTATTCTCAAAACTATCTACAATGTCAAAGGAAGGGAAAGGCATTGTTAGGTAGAACATTAAGAAACCTATATTCAGTCTTATGATGATCACAGATGGTATTACATTACAAAACCTTGACTTAGAAAAATCACTTGCACAATTGAAAATTTCTGTGTGCTATGGATTTTATATGAGAGAATTCTGTACATTCATTTGGCTGTTTGTTACTTCATACACAAGTTTAAAGCAATGATGGTGATGGGCACATAATGTACATGTATACTAGAAACATACATCTTTCAAGTGTAGTGTGTTACTCTGCCATGTGTCAATCATTACAGTAGAGTATCAAGCCTTCTCGCAATCATTCCATTCTTCTGTTCCCAAGAAAAACTGTTGCAATTTTGTTACAGTTTTTCAAAAACAGCAAATTCTAATAACAGATAAGAAAAGAGTCTTGCTGCTAAGTAGTATCCATGGGAGGAGTGTGGGCCAGATGGTGCAGGAAATGTTAGGAGCAGGGCACCAGGTCACAAGTACTGTGAAGCCAAGTGCTAGCCTTAGCCAGGTGACAGAGGAGTTAGGAAAATTGTGCAAAGGTTTTGGCAAAGAGGATCAGGTTATTATAGTAGGTGGAGCAGGAATTAGCCTGGCTAAGAACTAAGTAGCAACTACACACAAAAAATATGAGTTTCATGGAGGTCCTGCAGCGCCATGACTAGCCCTTGGTTAATACTGCTGTGAGCCATGTTAACTCTGAGTTGAGCAGGTTACTGCTGACTGAAATAAATTCTCATGTGAGTGCAGTGCCCGTTGCTACAATTGGGAAATGTGGTTATACTAGACATGGCCTGCACATGAACAGGAGAGGGGAAGATACGTTGGCTGAACTTCTTGCACGAAATGTATGGGGGCCCACCATCACACAATCCAAGATCCCTGTGGTTACTGGTGTCAGAGGGGCACCTTTTTTAAGTTAGAATCAAGTTGCAGGACCCTGTTTTGAAAGAAGTCTCTATAACAGCAGAATGCACAGGAAAGTAAGGTTAGCTTATTCCACCAAAATATTAGAGGATTGAGTAATAAGGTAGAAGAGCTTCCTGCCTGCTTACAAAATTTAGAGAAAAAGATAGACACCCTGTGCCTGTCTGAGAACCACATAACAACAGGGTTAGATACGTTGCATATAAAAAATTACAGTCTAGCAGTTTACTCATGCAGAACTAATATGGGGAAAGGAGTTGTTGCATATATTAAGACAGAACACAAGTTCAAAAGCATTGGCACAAGTAGATTTTGTAGTGATCAGCACATAGAAGTGTGTGCTTGTGAATTAATGCTGAAAAACAGTTCACTTTTAATTGCAACAGTATACAGATCCCCACTGGGAAATTTTGAATTATTTATGAGGAACCTGGATTCCTTTCTGTGCTGTCTGTCAGACATCAGCAAGCAGTTAATAGCCTGTGGTGAATTCAGTATAAATTTTCTAAAGGATTCATATGGGAAAAATGATCTGGAAACCTTAATTGGATCCTACAGTTTGCTCTCAGTAGTTAACTTTGCAACACAGGTGGATAAAGACAGTTGGTCCTTAATGGATAATATTTTCTTTGATGGAGCACAAAGCAAGAAAATAACTGTTTACCCAGTAACAAATGCTCTCTCTGATCATGATGCGCAGTTAGTTAGGATAAATGACATAGTGCCTTACAGTGTTGATACACCTCGGTGGAATTCAGTTGGAATCATTAATGACTACAGAGCAAATGTTTTTAAGAGTGGTTTACAAGAAGCAACATGGCATGAAATTTATAAAGAAACAAATGCCAATATAAAATTTAATCTATTCCATGATAAATTCATATCAGTATTTGAAAATATATCTCTGCAAGCTAATCAGAAGGGACTTTAAACAGCTATCTAAAAACCATGGATCACTAAGGGGATTAAAGTACCTTGTGAAAGGAAAATGTATATTTTGGCAAGAACAAGTAGAGGCCCTGCAGTAGTTGCGCACAACAAAAACTACTCAAAATTACTAATAAAGGTTTTTAAAAAAATCAAGAAACATGCATGTAATGTCAGAAATCAGAAAGTCTGACAACAGAGTTGAGGCAACATGGAATATAGTGAAGCAAGAGACAGGATAACGAACCACAGTAGAGGATAACATTACTATTGAATTGAATGGAAGAATTATAAATGGAAAGTCACAGGTCGTAAATGTATTTAATAATCATGTCTTAAAAATAGTAGAAAGCATAGGGGCCAACAGTTCAAGAGAAAGATTACAGTAATATGTTGAAAAAGTTACTCTCATAAAATTACATCATATGAATGTACCACCAACTTCTTCTTCTGAAATTGAGAGGATCATATGTTTTCTCAAGAATGAAAGCTTTTCTAGTTTTGATGGTGTTTCCAATAGAGTACTGAAGATTTGTTCCCATATAATAAGTCCAGTATTGTCCGAAGTATGTAATGCATCACTAACTCAAGGTATTTTTCCAGAGAGACTAAAATATGCCATTGTTAAACCCCTCTTTAAGAATGGTGATAAAGAGAAATGTCAGTAACCACTGACCTATTTCACTGCTGACATCATTTTCCAAAATTTTGGAGAAGGTGATGTATTCTAGAGTATAACCTCCCCTTGGCAACAAAAATATCCTCAGCAAATCACAGTTTGGGTTTCAGAAGGGTTGCTCTACTGAGAACATCACTTATGTGTTCACCCACCAGATATTACAAGCATTAAATAACAAAATAGCACTGGTAGGTATTTTCTGTGACCTATCTAATACATCTGATTGTGTGAATCATAGTATACACCTAGATAAACTTAAGTTTTATGGGATTGATGGTATAGCCAACCAACAGATCATGCCATATCTAAACAAAAGAATGCAGAAAGCTGTACGTACTAGTAATTCAACCAACAGAATCCAGGGGCATAATTCTGACTGGGGAGAAATCTCATATGGGGTTCCCTAAGGCTCAATCTTATGGCCAATACTGTTTCTCATATGTGTAAATGTACAACAAGCAGAATTAGTTATTTCTGCAGATGACACCAGTATTGTAATCACTCCCAGTATACATACATAAATGGAAGAAATGGTGAACAAAATTCTCAAAAGTATCATTGATTGATTTTCTGCGAATGGTCTCACCCTGAATTTCACAGACACTTCATATTCATTTCTGCATCACTAGAGGTACTGCACCAGTCATAAGTGAACACATGGTGATGAAATAATACATAGAGTGGAAACTTCAAAATTCTTAGGTGTATGTATTGATGAGAATTTAAATAGGAAAAAAACACATTTTGGAACTCCTAAAACAACTTAGCCACATTTGCACTTAGAATCAAAGAAAATTTTTGGGAGAGAGAAATCAGTAAGATGACATATTTTGCTTATTTTCATTCACTAATGTCATATGGAATAATGTTCTGGGGTAAATCATCTTTAAGAAAGAAGGTCTTCATTGCCCAAAACTGGGCTGTAAGAATAATATGTGGTTTTCACCCACGAACATCTTGTAGACATCCGTTTAAGGAGTTGGGCATTCTGACTTCTGCTTCACAGTATATTTGTTCCCTCATGAAGTTTGTTGTAAATAATCCACTACAGTTCAAAAGGAACAATGAGGTACATAATTACAACATTAGAAGAAAAAATGACATTCATTATTCAACATTAAGGTTGTCTTTAGCACAGAGAGGGATGCACAACGCTGCAAAAAAATTTTTGACCATTTACCCAGTGATACAAAATGTCTAACAGGCAGCAAGGTAAAATTTGAAAATAAATCGAAAAAGTTTCTCCTTAACAACTCCTTCTGTTCAGTAGAAGAATTTATATTTTTGTTATGTGTAAAAGGTGGTGGATAGGAACTGCTAACTCAATCTGTATATCTTGTTTTCATTTTGAGGGGGTGGGGAAATTATATGATGATGGTTCAAGTACAAATAAATATACAAATTAATTTGCAATATGAATGTAAAATTACTCATTTCACATCATGACAATTTATCATGCAAAATGATCCATGGAAAATGAAAGTAACTAACCAAGTTCAATATTTTTCTTTGCACAGATACCATAAGTAGGTAAATTTTAGTAACTGTTGGCTGCACTATAACTCAGAGATTAGTCTAACAAACAGTCAGCAGCAGCACAGTTAACAGACAAAATAATAACTGCCATAGAGAACAAGGAGTAAGTTACTCAAATGTTTCTTAATCTTGAAAAAGCTTTTGATTGTGTAAACATCATCATATTACTTGACAAGCTGTAGAACCTGGGTATTAGAGGAAGTGACTATGAGTTAATAAAATTGTATATGAGCAACAACAATTTGTGTTGTGTAAAACAAACAGTGAATCTTCCAAGTCCAAAATTACTGATATCAAATACGGAGTGCCTTAAAGTTCCATGTCAGAGGCATTCTTTTCTTGGTTTGTGTTAGTGAAAAACAGTACTGTCTCCTAACACTAACAAAAAAATTGCGTGCTGCTGATACATCAAATGTGTACAGACACAAAGCCTATGATAGACTGGACGTGCTGTGCAACAGTGTTACAAATGAAACATCTAAGTGTATCAATGAAAGTCATCTAAATATAAGTACTTCAAACAGTGCAGTAATGGTCCTCAGAGTCTTTTATGGCGGCACATCTGAATAAAATCTGCTTGGTTGGATGTCAAAACGAAGCAACAACAAATGTTTCATGCTTAAAAGGAGGTAGGAATGGCAGTTTCAAATGTGACATCAGTCCCTCATGGCACATGATGTCGCTTGGTCCCTCGGCAGGCTGGAGCTGCTATGAGTCTCCCAATCACCTTCCGTGCATGTGTCAATTTGGTCCTCTCTGATTGGTGCCAGAGGCTACAATCATGGCTAAATAAGAGCAAAACCATGCCAGCCCCAACAGCCAGTGGTTTTACTCCTGACAACGATGGCGGAGATGGCCATTGAAAGTTCAAGAATTTTATTGGAACTGACGCAGCTTGAAAACCCAGAAGTTTTATTCACTTCAATAGTGGAATTTAACACCAGGAAACAAATAATGGAATTCAACATTAGGAAATAAACGGAACTTAGCATGAAATCCATAGGAAACAACACTGTAAAAAATGAAAAATGGACAATATTCTTGGGGAATCACACTCGAGGACAACCCCAAGCAGGACATGCATATATAGATTCCTCACCCTGTACGCAGTCTAAAAATGATTAGCAAATATTGTAAGGATGCATAACTGAGGAATGAAGTCGATGAGTATTGGCCATTTGTGCCAAAAACTACTTATCATTCATTATCCTCATCAAATTTAAAATATGCAATAGACATATGGAGATGCAACAATAAAAACCAACATAAGCATATTATTAACACAGCAGAAAAAAGCTATCAGAATTATTTGTGTTGTCAGACCCAGAATCATGTCAGAACCTGTTTTCAAAATTAGGTGTGATTACCATAACAGGTGCATATATATATTAAAGTAACACAGTTTGTGAAAACAGTAAATACAAACTTAAATTATGACCTACACCAGCATAGTACAAGACAAAAATTAAAACACTAACTAATAATTATTTTACCTGAAAACTGATTTGATTCCCTAGATCAGTCTTTTCTCCATGCAGATGCTTTGTAAGTATGTCTGGCTCATATTTTTAAGTAATTTACAAGCAATCTAATGATAATACAAATTTTTTGTAGCACTGTTGTTTTTACGAGGGAAAGTCAATTATTATCCGCAAAGAAGTTATAAAATTTTGTTGTAATCAAATACGAAACTTACAAGAACATAATTTTTTGACATAGTCTCCTTGCGTTTCAACGCACTTGGTCCATCGTTGTACAAGCTTCCTGATGCCCCCATAAAAGTAGGTTCTCAGTTGAGCTGCAAGCCAGAAATGCTTCACGTCTTTCACTGCTTCGTCCGAGGTAAATCGATGGCCCCTTAATGCCTGTTTGAGTGGACCAAACAAGTAATAGTCAGAAGGGGCAAGATCGGGACTATATGGAGGACGATCAAGTTCTTCAAATTTGAGTTTCTTGAGCGTTTCAGCAGTGTGGGCAACAGTATGTGGATGGGCTCTGTCGTGCAACAACATGATACCTTTTCACAGCAATTCTCAGCATCTGCTTCGAATCACAGGCTTTAGCCTGGCAGTAAGTATCTCACTGTAATGTATATTGTTTTTGTGTGTCCCAAAAAACTGTAAGCATCAGTTTTCCTGCGGACGGTTGCGTCTTGAACATTTTCTTGCATGGCGAATTTGGATGTTTCCATTCCATACTCTGCTGTTTGCTCTCTGGCTCGTAATGATGGATCCATGTTTCATCACCAGTAAAGATCCTGTCTAAGAAATTGTCCCCTTTGTTACGATAGTGATCCAAATGTTTTTTGCAGATGTCCAAGTGAGTTTGTTTATGCAACTGTGTGAGTTGTTTTGGGACCCATCTTACACAAACTTTATGAAACCCAAGTCTGTTGTGGATGATTTCATAGGCAGAACCATGAATAATTTGCAGACAATGTGCCACATCCTCAATAGTTAATAGTCTATCTAAGAGAATCATTTCACATGAACGGTCAATGGTTTCTTCATTTGTGGCGGTAAATGATCATCTGGTTCTTTCATCATGTGTAACGTTTGTGTGACCATTTCAGAATTTTTCAATCCATTTATAGACACTCCATAGCGGAAAAACACTGTTCCCGTACTGTACTGAAAGTCTTTCATGAATTTCGTCCCCTGATATGCCTTCCGACCACAAAAAAGGGATCACTGAACGTTGCTCTTCTTTGGTGCAAATAGACAGTGGATCAGCCATGATTAACACCACAGCAGCGATAACAAAACTAACCTAGCAGCTTGAAAATTGCAAAGATATAACAACAAATAAACAAAGCATGCATCATCAATGTAAAACTACAGTACTACCAAAATAAACAAAAATATAACTAAATTGCGGATAATAATTGACTTACATTTGTATATTATCAAATATAAAATTTATAACTAAACACAAACCCTTACTTCATAATTTGTAAACTGACATATCAGAAGAATAATCTGTATGATGACCTAAAATTGTATTATTTGATTAGTCAATGTTGAATAAATATTGTTATCACTCAACAGATAATTCAGAAATACCGTTAAAAGCTGAATTTGAGAGCTTTGTAGTGATACAATGTCACTAAGATTGAACTCAACATTTACCTCTTCTGATTCATCACTACCAAGAGCCAAAAATTCTGAGATGAGTTTGGGTGATGAGGCAAAACAGTGAGTAGCATAGACAAACTGCTGGCACGCTGCAGCCCGCACCCTCCACTCTGGATCATGACAGAGAACTATCAACTTAGGTATTACTGCGTCTCGGAGCTCACTTGTACCAGGTAGACTGCACATCTGAAAGCCATTAAAATTGACTGGCATACAGGAAGTAGGAAACATCGGTATTACTAATCACGTCCAATTTTATGACAGACAAAGTAATTAAATCTTTTTGTGTTTCTTGCTGCATCAATTCACTGTGTGTTCTCAATGTTTTGGAAGGCATATAGTTCCCTTCTGTCTTCTGCTAAAGTGTCAGTAGTTCATAACCCATGTGCAAAATACCAGCACTTCACTAGAAGATGGAAGGTTATTATACATCTTGCAAAACATTGTGAGCCAACTGAATTAATACTACAAGCAATGTCAAAACATTATATTGTGTTGACCAGCCACAAAAACCTTCAAGTGCTTGGATTTTAAGCATTCTCAAACATCGCACAGTATTAAAGACAAGCCAGTCTTATTGTTCTGAACTGAGATGAATGAACAACCTGTCACACATTCACCTCCATGTGTGAGATGTTCTATGTTCAAACATGATGACCCATCTGAAACAAAATTATCCACTTCATGGCAACCACCATTAATTCTGAAACCATAAATGAAGCGAAACCGAAAGCTATCCCTAAAGTAATGGGTAGATGTAACCTAGTAAATTCAGAGTTTCTAGATTTTAAAAAATCTTGGTTTATTATCTGGCGAAGTGAATATGATTATATCTTGATGGGTCTACAATTGAAGTCCTGAGAGAGAATAACCACATTACTTTGGAAGGAATCTCATCTAGCCACACAGAAGTACTATAAGTGTGCACCAGATGTGTGATAAAACCAGTATGATGATTCCTTTCTAAGTACAGTAAAAAAAAATGCAAAGTTTTTAGTTTTTAAGATTGTTCAATTTTTCAGTGTATTCTTCTTCAATGGCTATACACCAGATCCAGTGTGAGTCAAATTCTTCATCCTATTGTACAAGTAGGGTTTCCCCAAATTACACACTCTTGTAGAGGTGATCATTACCTCATTTAAGGAAAATTTCTTCCCACCATCGCAAAGTTCAAAGCAAGGATTGGGAATACATCATTCTGTGACAAACCAAAAGAATATGGTTGACTGAATCCCAATTGAAATACCGACTGATCCACTTTCAAATTTGAATTGCTCAACATTATCCTGCAGAAAAAAGATTTTTTTCTGAATTTGATCATTTTTCAGTCATCTAATGTTTTTTTGCAATCTGGTACTGAAACACAAGAGGAGTTCCTGGTAGTTATTCAGTTTGCTGAGAACTATCATTAATACACACAGGTACTCCAGAAGAGTAGAGCTCATTACACTTTCATGACACAAACATATATTGTCTTCTTTGATGAATATGCATAAGCATTTACCACTTATTTTACTGATGGGTGTACTCAAGATTGTTCTAATTGACCTAGGTTTCATATAAAGTTACAAATTCATACAAAAAGTTCTGCAAGTTTCCCCAAAACATGCTTATTCTGTACCCACTTATGGTCAAGAGTCAGCAATCACAGTCTCAATTGTACAAAGGACTTATTCATGTCATTCAGGTCTAGTTTTTTAAAGAAGAATGGAAAGTGCCACATCAGTTAAAATGTTCAGAATATCAGTTACTTTGTGCATTTTCATTTTGTGATAATCTATTCCCTTGTGGAATGAACGTTCACTCTGCAGCAGCATGTGCACTGACCTGATACTTCTGGGATTCAGAAGAGGCCAAAACAAGGCTTCAACAATTTTGCTGATGGCCCAGCCTTCTGTATAGGTGTAAGAATCTGTACGGGATCACCTGAATTCTAGCTTACATAGCATTTTTTAGCATTACACTGTTCACAGACTTTATCCTGAGCATCAAAGATCCTTACGTTTTCCAGCCATCTTGCTTCCTCATTCTGGTGGTGATATATTTGATGTAATCATCCTGAACAATATCAGTTTGAAACACAAACAAAGTATTCACTAACATTTCAGTCTGTCAATCATGGATCAGGATAAACAGCATGAAACCTGTAGTTTTTTGCTTTGTTGTGTTGAGCGCAAATGTCATGAAAGGCTGGATGATAAGCCAGTTTCTCTGTTAGTGTCAATGTACACTGAGAACATATCTACCAATGTCTTATACAAATAATCCATGAGACCATTCATCTACAGGTGATAGGCAGTTGTTACTCTGTAAACAAAGTTGCACTAAGAAATTATTTCTGACCCCTGTCTTGAGTGAAACACTTTTCCATGATCTGAGATTACTGAATATCATACTCAATAATTCAAAATTATGTCTTCTACAAAACACTTGGTGAAACACACAGCTTCTGCAGGAGGTACAGCCTTGATGAATACATAGCAGGTGAAGTAGACAGTGCACACTGTTCACCATTTATTCTCATTTGCTGACCTGAGAAATCTCCCCAAGAGATCACTTCCAATCTGGAGAAATGGAGGAAAAATCGTACCAGATGTCCTGGTGGTAATGAGGAACATGCTTTGGTCACTGAAATTTCACACAGTGGCTTACAGAATGACCGATGGATCGGAAGAGACCTGACCAATGATGCATGCTTCTGATTCTATCATGGGTCTTTGCAAATCTTATATGATCTGATGTCGGAGTGTCATGAGAATACTTCACTATGTTTGGCTGTAAATAAGTTGGGATGATAAGTGCCCATGTTTGCTCCACTGGGTTGTAATTAACTTATTACAATGTTCCATCTTTTAAATTCAGTTCTTCTTTGACTGCTTCTTCTTTCACCAGGGCCTCTGTTGTCTACAGTACTATTAGATCTTTCCTTTGTTCAGCGGAAATGTTTGTTAGTATAGTGATGACCAGGACATCACCAGCATAGTAATGTTTCTCCAGTGGTTTCTGTGAAAGGCAGTAGGCATCCTCTTGCTTGCAACCATTTATGTATACTGTAGTGTCGTGGAATAGTAAAGAGTTTGGAATATTGTCGAAGTTTCGTTGCCTATGCCGAGAGCCAGAGGCAGTAAGTTAGCCAAGAGGTAAGAGGATTGCGCATGTATGGAATGTGTCGTCACGCAAGGGCAATGCTTAGCACGCGGGTTTGTGTTAGACGGAGACTTTCGTAGAGTGCAAGTCAGAGGTATAGCTGTACTGTGTTTCACAACTTCGCGTAAGTCTGCCGCAACAACACGTAACTCTGGGGCAAGAACACCTATGGGGCAAGTACGACAGATGAATCAGCAGTCCACCACGGATGAGCCACCAGGAGGAGTAGGGAAGAAGACGGAGTGGGATAGAGTACACCCCGCACTACGAGAACGCCTCTCGTGCCGACAGCACCGGGACTCAAACCCGGAGCCTCTACGCGCAACAATCTGCTGTCCGCTGCCGAGCTGGCCGAACACCCAGCTGGGCGCCGCCAGCCATGCGCGGCCAAAGTAAGGGCATTCCTCCACTACGTCACAGCACGCGGCGCTGCACTAGCAAAGACTGCGCGGCCCGGATCTGGTGTCATCGCTATGAGGCAGCGAGGACTCGGGGAAGGTTGTTGATATCACCAAGCCACATTGTTGTTTCTTTGGCGTTTCTGACGCTTCTACAGCCATTTCCTAGCATCCTGACAACTGGAGAGGTCACCACTCGGCCATCCAGTCCACCGTAGGCGACTGGAACCACCAGGGCGCCTACAATACTGCTGTGATACTGTACTATTGAAGCTTCAGTTTCTGTAACATCAATCATCCTGATGGATCCTTCACAAAAAATGGTGGGGTGAATGTTGCACCTACGTGACTGTGAGGCACTCTCTCTGTTATAGGGTAATGCTTCTCAGACTGTGAGACTACTCTGAAGGTATAATCAATCATTATTCCAGCAAGTTATTTTTTAAGATTTGCATTAGAACTGCACCTATATCTTAACCACTAGTAATTGTATAGAGTCTTGCCTCAGAATTCTCACCAAAATGTGCCAACGCCATTGGCAATAACAGCACCTCCTCAGAATGCACAAAGTTCTTGGTGCACAATCCAAGAAAATTAGGCATCTGCAAGCATCACTTCGGGTAGTGATCATGCCTTGCAGCTGAAATCCTTTGTGAATCATCTATAGTAGAACAAACCCAGTTTCCATTAACTAGGTGCATCAAAATTTTTGTTCTTTGGTGAACGATGAGGCACTTTTTGAGGTTTAGGAAAAGACCTGCATTATTGACATGCTATCTCAAAAGTATGAGGCAGCTTAAATGACTTTCAAATGTCTCATCTAGTTAGCAAAAAGACTTCATGAATTCTACATGTCAAATTTGGTTGTCCATCATGCATTCTAAGGTGGATGGAGCCTTGCATACACCAGACAGCATACTTCTGAACTTCCAGGCCAATAGGTGTTGGAAAAGTAGTCATTTCTCTGTCAGCCTGGTCAATCTCAATGTGCCAATAGCCAGCCTGCATTTTCATAGTGGAGAGACACTTCATTATCAACCCCAAGATGTCGTCAATTCATATGACGATCAGACAAGCTACTGGTAATTGACATGGAAATGCCATGTCCCAAAGTTCACGGGGACCGCAGGAGAAGACCAAGAACTCTCTGACAGTAGAATGACGTTTCCTCGCAGCATCTTCTCCAGTTCCTTCGGAATTATCCATTGTTCAGCTTGACACACCTAATATGAGTGTTGACTGACTGTGGGATGATCCCCAATGGTGATATCATGTTTCACATTGGATCATCTACTATGGCATGTCTCCACTTTGGACTTGAATGTCCTCAAAAACTGACAAAAAATGGCCAATACTCATTGACTTCATTCCTCAGTTATGCTGGGACCTATTGACCACTGGATGGTAGAGTCATCTGGCAGGTAGTGAGTTATGGTATCATGAAGTTATTCTTCATTTATGGCACTTAGCTAATACTCCTGACTGGTACAGTTGTCTCTATGCACATAGCATTAGGGATGGCATGGTAACTGATGATTCAAGGTTCTCCTTGCCTTCATGGTTGTCACTGGCATACAGATTTCTTTAGTGAAACAAATAGAGCTTGACAATTTAAACAGATACCCTGACCGATGACTAGAGCTGATCATCTTGATTTTTATGGTGGGATAAAGGTGTTCTCAAGAGCAATTGTTGTGTGATCTTGTTCTAAGTAGCTTCATCAATCTGGAGCTTCAATCTCCCACAGTCCATAACTGATTGTGATGCCTGCAAGGAGTCTCATCCAAGAATAATATCATGGCTGCATTCTACTAAAACAACAAATCTAAAGAGCTATTTTCCGTCACTGAGAGTTATTCTCACAACACAGGTTCCCGATGGCAGCATTATTTTCCATATGCAACCCTCTGCTTATGACCTTTGATACATGGAACATAATATTCTTCAGCTGACAATGATAAGAATACTGTAATATAGAAAATGATGCACACAAGAACGGGTTGATTGTTGCTGATGAAGTTGATGTGATCCCGACATGACAACTTCAAAATTTTAGTTGTATCAGAGCCCACAGCTGAAATAATTTTTTGAATGACAATAAACTGCCACAAAGACTATTTTAACTTGGATTAGAATATCCTTTCACTTTTATTTTCCCATCTGACAGATCACAGTATGCATCAGAATATGGTCACATGTCCAAAACTAAGCCGTATTGACAAAGACAAATTAAAATGATTTTCTAATACAAGTTATGACAGTAAGTGTAGCAGAGTATAGTATTCAAAAAATCTCTGCAACTGCTGTTCATAGACGATTTTGATTTGAGGTAGCCTCACCTCCACATATGATAGAATTGGTCAGTTTTCTTGACTTTGACAGATGAGCAAGTGCTGGAACTACTGTTTGAGGGACAACTGTAGTGTGTTGGAGAGAGACCTCAACTATGATATAGTGATGGACTTGGTTCCATAGGTTAGCTGTAGTTATTTTCAGTTGTTTGGCGCAATCAGAATGCCCTGTTTCTTGCTGTCTTGTAGCATAAATAGTCATAGGACATCCTTCTTCTTTCTTCATATTAGTGCAGGTTATGCCCAGGATGTCCGCAATGGAAACAAAACTGTGTGTTGTCTTCAATTCTCCAAACATGCATTTTTCTGCCTGGTGATTGAACTGGCAAGGGACATGATTGTATCTGCGTTGTTGAGAAATTTGGATGTTGTCCAATAGCTGCAGCATAAGTCTGGGGTTTCTGACTCCATTCCTCAATGCTGGTAGGTCTTAAAGATATTAGTGCAAATGATCTGTGAGCCTCTTATTGGATTAATGATACCTCCAACTGGATGGATTCAACAGCAATGTTACTACGTCAAACCATCTGGCTTCAACAGTCAATGTTGCTATGTCCAGCCATCTAGATTCGACACTGCAAGACATCATGAACCCTTGTATTTCTTTTCTTACTATCCAACAATGGAAACACTGGATAGGAATATCAACAATGTACGAAAAGACAGACTGCTACTTATCGTAAAGAAGACATGTCACATTGCAGACAGACACAATTGAAAGACACTTAAAGAAAATGTTTAGCCAGAGCTTTCATCAGTAAAAGAGAGACATACCTCACTCATGTACACAAGCAAACACACCTCACACACACACACACACACACACACACACACACACACACACACACACAGACCACTGCTAAATCAAGCATCTCGGGCCGGAATGCAACTATCACATGGGGTGCAAGCAGCATCTGGAAGGGACGGGGATGGGGAAGGGATAGTAGTGTACTGGTGGGGAGAGAGACGAACACTGTCTGCTGGAGTGCATAGGGCCTAGCATGCCAACAGGAACAGCATCATGAGGTTGTGTGGCAGGGAGGTGGGGAAAAAAGGAGCAAAAAAGGAGAAGAGCAGGGAAAGAAGGGTAGATGTGTAGGCAGAGGGCTGCAAATAAACAGTTTGGGAGATGAGAATCAGGAAGAGATGATAGGACAGAGACAGCAGAAACTGTTGTATGGAGGTTGTGGGGACAGTATATTACCTTTGGTTCAGGCCAGGGTAATTACGGGAGCGGAGAATGTGTTGAAAGGATAACTCCCATCTGCGCAGTTCAGAAAAGCTGGTGATGAAAGGAAGGATACAGATGGTTTGGGTAGTGAAGAAGCCATTGAAATCAAGTGTGTTCTGTTCAGCTGCATGTTGTGCCTCAGGGTGGTCTAATTTGCTCTTTTTCACCATTTGGCAGTGGCCATTCATCCTGGTGGACAGCTGGTTGGTAGTCATACCAATATAAAAGGCTGTGCAATGATTGCAGCAGATGTGGTAAATGATATGGCTGCTTTCACAGGTGACCCGGCCCCTGATGACGTAGAATAAACCTGTGACAGGACTGGAATAGGAAGTGCTGGGTGTGCGGGTTGGGCAGGTTTTGCACCTGGGTCTTCCACAAGGGTATGATCATTGTGGCAAGAGGTTACGATTCGAAATGGTGTAGAGATGGACTATGATGTTGTGGAGGTTGAGTGGCCAAAGAGACACCACTTCAGAAGGGGTGGGAAGTATCTCAACTAGGATGTCCCTTATTTCACAGCATGATGATAGGTAATCAAAGCCCTGTCGAAGGGTGTGGTTCAGTTGTTCCAGTCTGAGGTGGTACTGTGTGATGAAGGGGAAACTCCTTTGTGGCTGGTTCTTGGGGGTGATGAGAGGATTGTGGGTGTCAGGGGAAATGACATGGGAGATCTGTTTGTGGACTAGGTCTAGGAGATAGTGCCTGTCTGTGAAGGCCTTGGTGAGACTCTCAGTATACTGAGAAAGGGAGTTCATGTCACTGCAGGTATGCTGTCCCTGGTTGGCCACACTGTATGGTGGGGGGGATTTTTTTGGTGTGAAAGGGATAACAGCTGTCCAAATGCAGGTACTGTTGGTGGTTGGTGTGTTTAATGTGGACAGAGGTGCAGATGGAGCCATCACAGAGGAGGGAGTCAACTTCTAGAAGGTGGCATGCTGGGTTGAGGAGGACCATGTGAAGCAGATGAGAGAGAAGGAGTTGAGGTTTTGAAGGAATGAAGATAGGGTGTCTTGACCCTGTATCCAGGTCATGATGATATCACCAATGAACCTTAACCAGACTTGGGGTTCGGTGTTTTGGGAGGCTGCAAAGGACTCCTCTAGCTGGCCCTTAAAAAGGTAGGCATAGGAGGGTGCCATGGGATGCCCATGGCTGTGGCACAGAATTGTTTATATACTTTCCCTTCAAATGAGAAGGAGTTGAAGTTTAGGATAAAGTTAGTAAGGTATATGAGGAACGAGGTACTGAGTCTGGAGTCTGAAGGACATTGGGAAAAGTAGTGTTACATAATGGTAAGACCATGGGCTCGAGGCATGTTGGTGTATGGGATGGTGGCATCAACAGTGACGAGTAGAGATCCAGGAGATAAAGGAATGCCAATGGTGGAGGGTTGGTGAAGGAAGTGGTTGGTGTCTTTGATGTGGGAGGCTAGATTACATAAAGAAAGTGGTTGGTGTCTCTGATGTGGGAGGTTAGATTACGTACCAAGCATTATCAACAAGAGCTAACGCATCAAGCTGAAAGTAAGTTTATTGATCGCACATGAAAGTACAAGGAGCTCAACTATCAGCCTCATGGAGAGTGCTCTTATTTATATACACATGCGATGTTATAAGAAAACAACTTGTTTTACAAAACCTTTTGTGAACCATGAATACCGAATTATAAATAATTTCTCATGGTGGGAGTCAAACAGTTCAACTGCATGTTGCCATGTAGTGACAAACTGTTATACCCAGTGTATCTAATACAGCACACAGAAACAATAAACAGGCTACAGAAGTACAAAATAATGTACAGTATCATATTTTAAGGATAAATTTCCTCACTTTTTTTTACATCATAAATTTTTATGTAAGGAGTACCATGCTCCCAATAACTTGTCAATAAAGGAATGAGCAGTAGACAGTAACAAAGTCAGCTCTCACTGGAAGTAAATCTGAAATATTTCACTGTGAAACTAAAGTCCCAATTGCCCTTCTATCGAAAAGCCTTGTCCTGCAGAAAGACTAGATTGTAGCTAGTGGCATAATGTACTGCCATTATTGACATTATGTCTCATGGACTCATCTGATAAATTCTCTTTGGGCATTATCCTAACAACTGGGCACTGTATATCTTGCCCAGACACCCTCCTGATGGTCTCTCTACTGTGGATTTTGTGGAGCAGTTTATGGAATCAACAATCTTATACCACGGCCTCCTACTGATCTCCTGGATGATTTAGTACCTTTTGGTCCCTACTCCTTGAAATGTGAAGTTTTCAGCTACTGGACTTCATTTTAATCTGTGCAGAGCCACACAAACATACTTGATTTTTAAACAGAAGTCCTCACTCCATGAGGAACAGAGTTTTTGCAGACAGTTTGTAGACTTTGTAACATATGCATCAGCAGCACAGCAGGTCACAGGCATAATATGACACACTAACGTCTGTCTTGATTTATGTAATTAACATTACGAAGTGTCTATTTCAATGGATTTATTTTGGATACTTCTGGAGAATGGTCACTAGAGTGCAAAATATTGGCCGTTTCCCTCTGAGCAGTGCAAGCGAGAGCAACAGAGGGTAACAAAAGATTTATGGCAGAAAATAGTACTGTAGCAACATTAAAGGCCATTTGGAAAATTCATACAGTAGTGCTCAAAAGTATTTTGTAGAAAGCATTAGTTACAATTACATAATGGTAAGTGAGCAAAATTGTATTTAGTTTAAGCAAAATATCTTGCATCAAAACCGAAATAACAGCTCTCAGGCTCAAAAGTAATTTTCAGGTCTAGGTGCTGTAATCTAAATCTCCCTCCTTTGTTGTTGTCACTACTACCATTGATGGTAAAGTCATTTCAAATAATTCGAGAGGAGTAAGATTTACAATAAACTTTTTGCTTACTTCTTTTCTTGTAGTTTGCTCCAGTTCCTAAAGTCTAGAGGTCTAATTCCTGAAGCTGAAAGTTTTGCATTTTAGGTTCCCATATTCCAATTTACATAGATAATTTTGATGAATGCCTGTGCAGATATTTTTATATTTATTTGTTTCACATTTTACTATATCACACTGCCTTTTGAATTTTCACATTGACAAAAGTGAAATTAGATTGTTCTTCCAAAATACAAAAACACATAAATTACTTCACAGGCATGCCCACTACCACCTCCTCACTCTGAATTAATAACAATATTCCAAAGGGTTTACAAATTTTCTTGACAAATGAATTTCTATTAATTTATAAATGAATCCAGAAATAAACATAATAAACAGTATAAGATTGCATAATTAATAATAGAAGTTTTAAGTGTGCCAAGTATTTCATAATTTCAAATGTTTCTAAAAAAAATAATTTTAACTGTACATACAGATTTAATACATATCGATTGTAACAACAAAAATAAAGTTAAGTCAGTTTCATGGTTTTTAGCTTGAAATATAACACATTGTGTATTAAATTATATGGAGTATTTACATAAAAAGTTGAGGTAATACTAACCTGTCCAAAATTTGAAAATTGGTTCTGGTATCAACTACTTCTGTTGATGAAAAGTAATGCTAGAGAGGAGCTTCCCTTTACAATGTCTCCCTCACATAATAAACAAAGTGTTTACAATATTTTGTGTCCTACTATAAGCTTTGCCAAATGGTGTACAAAATGATGAAAAAAGATACAATACAGGTGTCTAGAAGTATGTGATACATAACATATTACAGAAAACATACGAAAAGTATCTACTATGAAAGTCATAATTTATACTTATATCAGGGCATGGCATTCAGATTTTCAAATCTGTGGAACATTCCGTCACAAGACGAATGATACAAAGTCAAAACTACAATATTACAATGTAAATTTTTATAATTACAAATTGCAAGTTTACATCTATAGAGTCACACCTTCAAAATCTTCAAAAGAGAAGAAAAAAAATTCAAAGCCTAAGTGTACAACGAGTGAGCTGACTCGAAAAACTCATGACGGGTACAGGCCAGAACAATATACTCAATCACAGGTATGACTATAACACAAGATCAATCAGCCGCATAAACCATAGCATTTAAGGATGTGTTGACTCATGAAAGGAGAGAATAATGAAAAAGTATTAGGGCCCAAGCTTAAGATGTGGGGACTGACCCATGAATCCAAACCACACCAGGTACAGACCAGCAAAAATGATTCAACGCAACAAAATGAATAAAGTTCACAATCATATACCAATAAGTTCAATCATATGTAAAGAGTAATTATAGGAAGCATCTAGCCTCAATCAATAGTTGCATGCTCTCCTTGAGTGCACACACACACACACACACACACACAGTCGCATGACCAAGGGTACCAAAAACAGAGTTAAGCATGAGTTTGCCCACAACTCATGTTCCAATGAAATACAATATTGCAGTACTCAGGATAAATACAGGTAATCAGAGTCATAAACAGCTTTGAATGAGGATATAATCAAGTAGCTTGAGGACCAAAATCAGTGTGTGAAATCAGAAATGTATACATCTTGTTATACTGTCTATACATGTAAATGTCTTCCACACTAACTGCTAATTGTTCATACAAACTAACTAGAGATCTAGATGATTCATTTACAATTGGTGGAAAAAAATACATACTGATTTAAAGTAACATAATGTATTGGGAAGTTAATCTCCCTACTTGTAAAAACATAAATTTATGTGGAGTAACACTGTCCATGCCAGTGACGATTTTTCTAAACAAGTTCCATGAATTCTTCATAGAGGATAATTTCTTGGCTAACAACTTACAAATCTCAGTCACAACACTGATGTAGTTGACAGATGCTTGAGTACATTACCCAGCACCTATGATCTCTTGTAATCGACTGGACCAGCGAGCGATACAGCCATACAGCAGCATGGGAGTGGATCCACCCACACGCTCCAATGGATAGGTTGCTTCCTGTCTAGCATTCACATAAAATCCTGCAACATTGTTGTGTGTGCTAAGTATGCTGTTCAATTCCTCCCTCACATCACACAGCATATGCTCTGCTTATATATATTGAGGGGAAAAAGAGAAGTGTTCACATACAAAACTTTAATAAACAGAGCTAACTGTAATGAAAAAATTAACTAGTAAGGTGATACACAAACATGTACTAAGATACTATTCCTAATTTTTGCAGTACAAGAAATGAAAATTTATTACTAGATATTTAAATGCACAGTCCCATTACAAAATTGTAAAAGGATCTACTCATTTAGTATCATGGCATATATGTATCAAATTCTAAATCACAAATCTAAACATAATGACATAGTTGTATGAACCTGCAAGTATAGTGGGTCATAGATTTAAACTCAGTCAAAATATAAGACAGAACTTTAGAAATCAAATAATCTTACATACTACATTCCTGACAAGCAAAACACAATTATATAGTCACATGAATCTGCAAATATAGTGTGTCATATATATAATATATAAGACAGAATATATAAGACAGAACTTTAGAAATCACATGATCTTACATAGGCCTACTACTTTCCTGAGAAACAAAACAGAATTATATAGTCTTGTCAATCTGCAAATATGGTGTATATTTTCTTCCAGACTTTGGATCATTATGCATCCATGTTAAAAAGTACTTGTCCTATATACTAAAAGTTAACAGTACTTGAGAGTTTACAAATTTGCTTTGCTTACCAGTAGCTCCTCTTATCTTTGCACCTACAATGGACATTTCTACAAAATTATTACTATACTTGATCTTGTCTCTGAATTGTTCATATACATCACAAATTGGGCTACCTCTATAAATCAAACAGTTACCTTCCCACTAATCAATCTTAATTTCACGGTAAGGACACCCAAAATCTGAATCATCTCTGTTGTCAGACCCTTCATTCAAAAGGTCACTTTCAATTTCATCAAATGCTACATCCACACCGCCTTCACAGGTTTTTAACAACTTTGCTGGTATCATAGCATTACTTTGGTTACTCATGTTATCAGGTAAAGACTGAACACAATGAATGGATTCTATGGCACAACTAACATCACTTGTTACAGAAGGAACACAAAACACATTACTGTCAAAATTAGACTTCCTGTTTAGATCTTCTTCACTTAATTCCAACACTTTGGATACAAATTCTCACTAACCACAGCTAACTTACTCCACAATGCACTTTTATCTATGTTATCTTCAATCTGGTTCCAAACAAACTTCAAAAAGTTTTTACCCCTATTCTCTAGGCTCACAGATACCTCACCTTCACTGTTTGGATCATTACTCTGCATGACATTAACGAAAAACTGTTTTGACTGGACTGGTATTCCCATGACTCTCACTTACAATATCACATACATCACTTGTATTGTCAACATCATTCACAAATAACTCTGCAACTTCATTATTCTTAAACTCCACAAATTCCGGGTACTCATTGTCATCATATTGCTCCACAATTACGTCATCAACAACATTGTACAAGTCTGAGCTCCATCAAAGTCACTTACCTCACCTACATTCATTTGCAATAAGCCACCAGCCTCAGACTTACCAACCTCAGTTATTTCACAACTCTCATTCAGATCTGCATCAAAAATATCATCTAGTTCAGATCCAATACAGTCATAACCTGATTTACATAAATCAATAACACTGTTTTACAACCAAGAGAAGGAATCATTAGTGCATACTACCTCACAATTATCACTACTCTCACGTTCTGGTTTGTGATTTGCACCTACATCACCATAATTAAACATAGTATCCCAAAACATTTGACCAAAACATAAATGAGACACATGATACTCCTGTTCAATTTCAGACACATGTTTCATATCACCAAGACTCTTATTATTGTGTAACTGCAAGCATAACTTGGTAGTCCTGTACTTTTTGTGTTTCCTTGCCCTGAAACTGTGGACCTTCATTGAGGCAAACTGCCATTTCCTGAGTAGTTGCTTCTATGATTGTTTCTTCAGTTAAAATGCTCATGGTTATCCCCATTATTCCTATTCTGCTGATGTTCAAAATTTCCCTCTCTATTTATACTTTGATCCTGATAGAAGTTAACGTTATCTCTGTTTCTCTAATTACTCCCATTGTGATTTCTATCACTATAATTATTATGGTACATACTTCTTTCTGCTGCCCTACCCATCCTGTCAACACACTGTAAAAATTGTTCAACACAATCATCGGGTCCATATACTAAATCCCACTGCAACCTTTCTGGTATCAAGGTCATTTCATCAAATGGCTTGTCAAGGTTCTTACAAAACTCTTTCAAAGTACCATCTCTATTCTTATAATTAGTGTCATTCAAAAATTCACTTTTGAATGCAGATCTTTGCTCTGTTTCTCGATGGGCACAGAACCTAGGTCTGAAACTAAACCCCAAGAAATCCCAGGTCATTCTTATATCTCATCCAAAGTTAATCAGCCGGTACTTTCGCAAAACAGTCCCTCAAATACTCCTCAATGGTACCCAACTACCATACCAAAAACCAGTAAAAGACCTTGGAATGATCTTGGATGAACACCTAAACTGGGAAGAACAAACAGTCACAGCTTGCCAAAAATCACTCTCCTCCCTACATGCAATCCAAAAATTTAGAAAAATATTTCCAACCCACGTTAAACAAAAATTAGTCCAAACACTAGTCTTGCCTAATCTTTACTACTGTGATGTAGTTCAACACGGCACAAATAGTGAAAATTCGAGATGCCTTGAGCTAGTGGTGAATGCTTGCATTAGATACATGTGCAATATACGGTTGTATGATCATATCAGTCCTTCATACTCCCAGCTAGGTTGGATACGCCCACATAAAGCACGCGATCTCCACACGATGTGCTTACTTCATCGATTTCTTAGCCACTGGTGCCCCCAATACTTATCTTCTCACATTAAACACCTATCATCATTCCACAACTGCAATACCAGATCGGATACGTCTAGCATCTTGGCTGTACCTTTACATAACACAAAATCTTTCTCCGTGTCATTCTCCATCTCAGACATACGACTATGGAACGCACTCCCCTGTGATCTGCGTCTTATGCAGAACCACTCAACATTCAAGAGGGAACTCAAAACTTACATATTAGGGATGGTATAGCCACCATTGTTGTGCCCCTCTCATCTCTTTCATTCTCCTCTCCATCATAGCTTCGAATTTTACCATTCTATTTCTCTTCCTCTAACCTAGCTACCTCTTCTATATCTCTTTCACCCCATTCTATTGTCTTATGTCTCTGCTCGATGAGAATAACTTACAAGCTGCAAGAACATAACGAGAAAATTCCCAACTAGCAATAGGACTGACATTCATAAAAGAAAAATATGTTTACTTTCATATACATAGTGGTCATTACTATTAATATTATTATTATTACTGATTGTTATAATTATTTTTTTGATTGTTATAATTATCATTGTACTACTGTTATAATCTCTATTTTTTCTTATTTAACATTAATACTGTATAACACGTTATATGTCCTTAATGTTCTGTACAAACTGAAATTCATTCAATTTGAGTATGCCTGGTTAGGTGTAAGAGAGGGCCTGAAGGCCCTAATCTTGCCAGGTAAAATAAATGCATCAATAAATAAATAAACAAATAAATAATGTGCACTTAATATGTGAAGGATATACGTATAGTTTTAATAATCACCTCAAAATAAAAATAGGGCTGTGACCATGAAACTTTGTGACAGTGTTAGTCCTTCTCAATGTATTTATACCCCATTGCAGTATATTTTTCTTAACAACAGATTACTCTGGGGAGACCTTACATGTAGATGTCAGCATTTTGACCATTCAGGAAATGTTCCACATTGAAGATCACCTTGTTGTTCATCTGCCACTCTCTTCATCCAAAGAAATTTCCATTTTTAGCTGCCTTGTGTGGAAGTAATGCTTTGTTGTTCCTTTTTAATGGGATATATTGATGCTGCAGTGTTCGTCTCTGACAAGCTAGTGTAGAAGGTGTCTGCAAAGTGCAGCATCCACGCTTTTTGCACATTTATTCCTTGGTCCGGTACCAGGACTCAAGACATGTACTTGAAAAAAATAAGTTATTTTTTTGAGGTGATGACTAGAAATTTATGACTACCACTTATACAAAGTCAACCTTTCTTTAATATAGTCTCCAGTAAAGTCATCCTTACATGAAGGTCATAGACCATTATCACTGATGTATCTGAATGTTTGACTTTGTCTCCTGCAAACAAAAGCACAGGTGTTTTCCTTGTGTTAGTAGCTTGTATTCTCACACAGTGAATCCCTTACTATTCTCCTGCAGGTAGGAAGCTCTGTAACTGTGAGCTTTTCTCTTCTTTTCCTCTTTTTTCTCAGGGAGTTAGAGACCCTATAATCATTCAGAGGATACATGACAGACATTTTTGCTTCTCTCATGGGGAATTAAGCTTCCATACATTATCATTTAGAGGATACATTGGGGACATTTTTATTTCTCTCATGGGGAGTTACACTTCCATACATTATGTTAGAAGATTATAATTTGAACTAGCAATCAAATCTAGCATTGCATGGTGTGATAGTTTCACACATGTTCTCTTTGTTTTGCTCTTGCTTTTGAAATTGATTTTTGCTTTTAAAGATGGAAGTGTGAAGTGCTGTGTGCTTTGGGTTTCAGGGTTTGTTGGCATGAATCAATAATGAATCAATAACTGGCACAGTATTCAGTTCACTGCCACATGATTATTTGCAATCAACTAATGATTTTGTATTTGATTTTCCCTTTGAACCTGCTGGTACTTTTGCCAATATTGGTGTCTGTGTCATTTATCATTGTGGTTTCAAAACATTAACAATTTGTGCCAACTTATTGATCAACACTTTGAAATTATAGGACAATGTAGGTGTTTTCATTGCTTTAAATATTGTTTCTGCCTCTGTGTATGGTTTTCATCTACAACCCCCTACAAATTTTTCGTTATTCTATGTACAATGAACATTGGCAACTCTATACCGAGTGTTTACCCAAACAATTAACACAATATACAAAGTAATCCCTTTCTGGCTTCACGTGCAGTTTTTCCTTATTTGCCACATGTGTTATAACTCTTACATGTCAATATGGCATGTGCAAAGAGTTCACATCTTAGCAATATATTGGTTTAGTGGCAATTAGCTGGGAAATGCAGACTGACGACACTATGAAATTGTCAAAATTCCTTTTATGCGATGAAAGAGCTTAACTCCAATGTTGCCAGGAGATTCTGAAGATGCTCAGTGCAGTTGTGCATAAAATATCATGAGAAAATGATACATCTATATCTAAACTCTGTGAACCACTGTGAAGTGTGTGGTAGAGGGTTTGTCCCATTGTACCAGTTATTGAGGTTTTTTACTGTTCCATTGATGTGTGGAGTATGAGAGGAATGATCAAATGCGTCTGTGCATGCTGTAATTAATCTAATCTTGTCCTCAAGATCCCTATGGGAGTGATATGCAAGGAGTTGTAGTACATTTCTAGTCGTCATTTAAACCAGTTCTGAAATTTTGTAACTAGGTCATTTTAGGATAGTTTCTGTCTATCTTCAATAGTCTGCCAGTTCTATTGTTTCAACATCTATGTAGCACTCTCACATGGGTCAAAAAACTTTTACTACCACTCTCTGTATTCAGTCAATATCCCCTGTTAGTCCTACTTGCTACAAGACCCACACACTAGAACAATAATATAAGATGGGTCACATTACTGATTTGTATGCAATCTCCTTTGTACACTGATTACATTTACCTAGAATTCTACCAATGAACTGAAATCTGCTACCTGCATTACACATGACTGAACCAAAGTGATTGCTACATTTCATGTTCCTACTAACAGCTACATCAAGATATTTGGGCGAGATTACGGATTCCAACTGTGACTCATTGATATTAGGTTACCGATTACAGCTGTGACTCGTTGATATTATCATCAGTAATCTTGAAAAAGATATTTTTACAGGCTAGTGAAATAAAGAACAAGCTTGAGCGTACTGAATATACATATCACTGAAACTTCTGATAGCTTAAAACTTTGCACTGTTCTGGGACTCAAACCTGGATAGCAGTCCTTGGTAGGCAATTGTATCAGCAAGTGAGCTATCCAGCTTGCCCTTGCTGCTTCAATTCTGAAGATGGAAATGAGGGTGTTAGTCATGTTTCAATAACTCATTGTTGCCTCCAAAAGGCGTGGAACCAGGTTTGAGTCCCCATATGCCACATAATAATCGGACAGTTTTATAATGACAAAACACCCTCTGCAGAAAGAGAGATTTCAGGGTGCCGATTATTATTCAAACATTATATCTGATGCTATGTTAACTATATATCTTTTAGAAAGCTTTTGTGAATTTGAAATTGCAAGTTCTTTATGATCAGGCAATGGATAAGTGAAGTCCAAGAGGACATCGTTCAATAAAAAGAAAGGAGGAAACAAAGATAATTAATCTATAGTACTGCAGTCACCTAGTCTCAGCTGAAGGATGTTTACACAAGAACTTCCATGGGCAACAAAAATTTGATTTTTGGGATTTCATACAATTACTGACCAAGCTTAAAAATTTAAAAGGTATTATCTTAGGTTACAGATTTGTCAAACCAAGTCAAATATTATAGATAGAAATTGTAGAAATTGTCTTAATGTCTTCAGGCAGTGTAACTCATTCATCCAGTTTTTCAGAATGAGAGCACTTAGTGCCTCCCAACAAAATTTCCACATAACTTCAACTTTTTCATGCTGTACCCATACAAAATAATGAACGGAAAAGGGTTTATCAATATTGGATTTTTGCTGTTCAAATATTTAACACATTAAGTCATGCTGAAAGTAATTACATCAGATATGTGACGCTGTTTTACATATAAGAGTTCAATTTGTTAAGGAATTGTACAGATCACATACCCTTAAATAGAGTAAATAATGCCAGGTTATGAGCTTTACCTTTCCAAATATAACTGCAGCAAAAATCCGCTGTTGCTCATCATGCCAGGCAGCATTGGCAGCAGCTGGCAGGATCACTGACTGAACCACTTTCCTGGGCACACTCTCCATAACCGTAAGCAACATGTTTATCCAAATCTCAGCAATTGCTGCAGGAATGAACCAGATATTGAAAACATATGAAACACAGCTTTATAAAAAATATTTCAATTCAGTTTTTCTTGACTTTCTGGGAGAAATAACATATTTACTATGGTTTACAATGGGTACATTCAGTGGCATACAAATTTTAATTGTGCACAAAATACTTGTGTATGTAATTATTGTATGGGAATAAATTATAATGACTATGTAATGGCAAATGGAAATTTGTCCAGACTGGATCCAAACCACAGATACATGGCTTGTGTGAGTAATCACATTAACCTTTAATGTATCTGAGCACGCCTCCTGATCTATGTCAAACTTTCATTTTTTTACTTATATTTGCTCCTATTACTTTATAATACTAAAACCAGAAGTTCTCCATGGGGTATGTGACAACAGCACCACTGGGGTATGAGGGAACAGATTTTGTGAAGAATGGTGGCTTATCCAACCTGCTGGCATGTCAGTTGGATTAAATTCACTGAAATGAAATTAAGTAAGTCAGCAGTGGTGAAATCAATGAAGATGCAATGATTATGAAATAATATCAGTGAAATGAATAATATTAGTGAAAACCATTCAGAAATTTCAAAAGTAGTGTGCAGAGGCAAATGAAAATTTCTGCCAAACCTGAATTAAACTCACTAGTGCAGTTCCCTGCTCCTTGAGAAAATCTCCTTGTTATAGTATTCAAAGAAAATAGGAGAAAGTATGAGTGACAATAAAAGTTTAAGAAAGGCCTGCAGATTTGCACATATAACCTGAGGATTAACGTAACTGCTAATGTTAAATAGAATTATCTGTGTTCAAGTCCCAGGTTTGCGCAAACTTTCATTTTTCAAGATACATTCATTACAATGCACACTCAGTATTTATGAACTGTTTTCACTGACATCATTTCATCTCACCACATCTTTACTGTCTTCATCCTCAATGACCCTATTCTTTTCATTTACATTAATGAAACTCAAATGAATAAATTATGCTGAAAAATGTTAATCAAGATAACTGACAATCATCCTAAAACAGAAAACCTCAATTTCAGGTAATTTCAGCAAACCAAATTACAATAACTAGTATTTATGTAAAATACAAGAACAGAAAATGAACTGAAATACAACCCACAGAAAGAGTTCAAGGAAGCTAAAAAAGGCATTGTTAGAGGAGAAATGGAAAATGAAAAATCCAAGTAAAAATTCAAAAGTAAAATATGATTGTGGTGGCAAAGTGAGGAGTAATGGAAATATAACAGAAAATAGATATTTTAAGATTAAAGGAGACCACTCATCGAACAGCAGAAATGTTGAGTTGTCGACAACACACACAATCTAGAGTATATACATAAACACACACAAACTGACAAACATGCATACACATGCCTATGCTCCTATATGGTGCTAGTTAGACTAACAGTGACTAAACTGGCTGGGTTGTGAGTAACTGAATCCACTTTCCCTTCTTCCCTTTTTTCCCCTCTCTCCTCCCTGATGAAGGAACAAAGTTCCGAAAACTAGTAATGTAAATTTTCTGTTCTGTTTTGTATTATCTATCGGCTGTACTGAGCTGAGGTAAGTACTGGCCAGCCCCCCTATCTCTTTGTTAGTATTTGTTTAACAGTGATAATGCTATTTTGCAGCACATCAACAGGTTGCAGTGAGGTGGTGTCAGATAGGGTGAGCAGATAGAAAAGGGAGACAGGTGGCAAAGAGTGGGACTGGGGTTCAGTTGTTAGCAGTTGGAGGGAGATGGCCAGTTTGCTTTCTAGGAATGCAGGAGGAAAGGGTAGCAGGTATATGGGCTGGCACAACTGTAGCAGTGCTGGGAAGCAACACACACTGAAGGCCATTTGGGCACATGACTCGAGAGGGGGTGACAGGATGAAGGGAGTGGAAACTGTTGGGTGGGGGGTGTAAGGACAGTAGGTTACCTGAGTTTGAGGCCAGAATGATTATAGGAATGAAGGACGTGTTTTAAGGGTAGCTCCCACGTACGTGATTCAGAGGAACTGGCATGGAGGGAAGGATACAGATGGCTTGGGTTGTGAAGCAGCTTTTAAAATTGAGCATGTTGCATTCAGACACATGTTGTGCCACCTTGTTCTCAATGAAAATTTTCCAGTGGCCATTCATCTTGGTGAATGGCTGGTTTAGTGCAGACTTCCAAATACAGGAACAGTGTCATTAGAGAAGCCATCAAAATTCACACCAGGGATAATATTATCAATTGGGACAGCAGCTACAATCTCAGGAAGGCCTGTAAATCAGCACTGGGCCTAATTAAAGAACACTCACCAAACACAACAATCTGGTGACCAGGGCAGACAGACCAAACACTTCAAAGCTACCACTGCTACCACTGCTGACATGTACCCTCAGGCGTAGGCCACGGAGAGAGCAGCTTGTGGTGGGATGGGGTATTAGTTGGCCGTTTGCCCTGAGGAGCTCAGTTTGTCAATGTACCTGATTATGACAACATGTCTGATTGCCAAAATATTGTGCCCAATGGACACTTCAGACTGGCAGCATACCAGTGGACTGTTTGATCAAAGCCAACCTCATCCCAAAATTCAACTCTGCTCTCCCCATTCATACCGCCATCCATTCCCTTCCTAAGATACCAACCTTCCAGCAGGAGAAAGGACAGCCATACACGGCCTCAAAACAGATCCTTACATAGTCATCATATCTGTAGATAAAGGTTCCACCACTGCCCATTGTGAGTAGTAGTGACTATCTGGCAGAAGGCCTCTATCAATTGCCCAACTCCTCCATCTACAAACTTTACCAGAGTCATCCCATCCCCGAAGTCCACCATAACTTCCAATCCTCACTTAAAGCCAGAGGCCCTTTCCAGAACCTCTCCCTTCAATCCATATCTTTCCTCACCCCTATGATATCCTGCACATTCACCTTCGACATGTTCCCCAAAATCCACAAGCTCAGCAATCCTGACCAACACCTCCAACTAATTGCCCAAAATCTAGCCTCCCACATCAAAGATACCAACCACTTCCTTTACTGACTCTACACAATCGCCATCCCTTTACCTTCTAGAACCCTACTCGTCACTGTTGATACCACTTCTCTATACACCAACATCCTTCATGCCCATGGTCTTACCGCTATTGAACACTATCTCTACCACTGCCACTGTCAATTGCCCAACTCCTCCACCTACAAACTTTACCAGAGTCATCCCATCCCCAAAGTCCAGAATAACTTCCAATCCTCACTTAAAGCCACAGGCCCTTTCCAGAACCTCTCCCCTCAATCCATTTCTTTCCTCACCCCTATGACATCCTGCACACCCAACTTCTACATGCTCCCCAAAATCCACAAACTCAACAGTCCTGGATGCCCGATTGTAGTTGGTTATTGTGTGCCACTGACCAACACCTCCAACTAATTGCCCAAAATCTAGCCTCCCACATTAAAGCTACCAACCACTTCCTTTACTGGCTCTACATCATCACCATCCCTTTACCTTCTGGAGCCCTACTCGTCACTGTTGATGCCATTTCTCTATACACCAACATCCTTCATGCCCATGGTCTTGCCGCTATTGGACACTATCTCTACCACTGCCCTTCAGACTCCAAACCCACTTCATTCCTCATAAACTTACTAACTTTATCATAACACACAACTACTTTCCTTTCAAAGGGAAAGTATACAAACAAATTTGTGGCACAGCTACAGACACCTGCATGACACCCTCTTATGCCACCCTGTTTATGGGTCATCCAGCAGAAACTGTCCTAGCTTCCTAAAACCCAAAACCCCTTGTCTGGTTCAGGTTCATTGACAATATCTTCATGATCTGGGCTCAGGACCACGACACCCTATCCTCATTCCTCCACAACCTCAACACCTTCTCTCTGTTTTGCTACACCTAGTCCTCCTCAATACAACATCTCACTTTCTTGGATGTTGACCTCTTCCCCTTCATGGCTCCGTCCACACCTCTGTCGACATTAAACCCACCAACCACCAACAGTACCTGCATTTTGACAGCTGTGGTCCCTTCAGCACCAAAATCCCCCCCCCCCCCCCTTTATAGCCTGGCCACCCAGGGAAGGCACATCTGCAGTGACAAGAACTCCCCAGACCTACACGACCACCCTCAAGAACCAGCTACTAAGGAACATCCCCTTCATTGCCCAGTGCCACCGCAGAATGGAACAAATAAACTATATCATCAATCAGGGTTTTGATTATCTGTCATCATACCCTAAGAGAGGGACATCCTACCCAAGATCCTTCCCACCACACCTAAAAAAGTTTTCAATTTCCACCTAAATCTCTAAAATATACATACGCCACTAAGCTGCTTCATATTTGAGGTTCTAATTTGTCTTACAAGGAGAGGTCAGCAGGGAATACAACGTACTTCATCACATACACTGAGGAATGTCAGATGAAAGGCTTAGGGCAGGCTTGAACAGGTACGTGGAAGCCATAGTGCTCAGCTGCTCAGCTTACACAGAGCATCATGCTGCACTAGCCAATCTTCTGCCCCTGGTCCATCCCTTGCCAACCTTGATACTGCATTCATGTGGCTTACATAGGCCTGTTTCTAGGCTCTATGTGGCTATTAATGGTGGATGACTACTCCAAATGCCAGTGTGTGGTAATCACGGCAACCACACTACAGAAATCACAATAAATAAACTAGTCTACATTGTAGCTATTAAAAGGCTTTCCTGAACTAGATTGCCTATCAGTGGGCCCCATTCACAGTTACAACGTTCAAAGAATTCTGCACACCCTCCATACCACCAACGCTGCAACAGAAAATCGCATTGCAGGGTGCTGACATTTAAATGCTTGTACATGGTAAACACAGCAACCACCACAACAGAAAACCACAATAAGCATACTAATCCAGATTCTAGCTACTGAAGGGCTTTCCCAAGCTATACTGTCTGGCAATGAGCCCCGTTCACAGCAAGTACTTTCAAAGAGTCCTGCACATCCACCATTCTACCCATCCTCCAACAGCAAATTGCAGTGAATGGTGCAGACATTTACGCAGAAATGTTGAAAGCAGCGGGAGCCACCCCACAATAGCAGAAATCACACTTTTCTTGAGATTGTAAAGTATCACATCCATTCAGGACAACAGTCTTGCTGAACTCTGTGTGAGGCAACTGTGAACACTGGACTCGCATTCCAGAGAGTGATGGTTCTGTGGTGTCACCGTCAGACACCACACTTGCTAGGTGGTAGCTTAAATCGGCCGCGGTCCTCTAGTACATGTCGGACCCGCGTGTCGCCACTGTGTTATCGCAGACCGAGCGCCACCACATGGCAGGTCTCGAGAGACTGACTAGAACTCGGCCCCAGTAGTACGGACGACCTAGCAAGGCGCAGTTATCCATATCTGGAGAGAGTCTCACTTGTGTTCACCATAGAGATGTACAAGAAGAAATTAAAGATAAGTATATGAGAAGCTCCGTTCTTTTCTTTATAGCTTTTACCACATATCCTGTTTCAGATTTAACGCAAGACGGCGTGAGTTGACGCGTGCCCTATCGGCTACTTCATTGTGGACTGGCTGCTCTTGTCAGTCCACAACAGGTTCAAATCCACATCTGACCATCCTGATTTACATTCTCAATGATCTCCCTAAATCACTACAGGCAAATACTAGGATGGTTTCTTTAAAAGGACATGGCTGATTTTCTTCCCCATCCTTTAATCATTTCGAGAGTGTGCTCCATCTATAATATGAGAGTATGCTCCATCTATAATAATTTCAATATCGAAAGGATGTTAAACCCTAATCTTCCCTCCTTCCTTCTGTGAACACTCCTCCATCTCTTGGTCCCACATCTCCAGGTATACTAGAACCAGCAGTCAGGGTGCTATCCACAAGAAACAGCAGTGTGGGCACATTCCTACAGAACAAAAGAAAAGTGGACACTAGTGAGTGGTGGACACTAACAACAGTGGTGGACACCTACAGATGGTGCATCACCTCTGTCAGCAAACTGAAGAGTTTAGAACAGTGTCATACAAACCAACCCTATCCACATCTACCAAGTGCACCACCACCACCAGCAGTACACCCAGAACCAGAACATACATACCACCCCCCACTGTCTGTCTCACAGTCACAGAGACACAATGTGAATCCAAGATAACTGTTGAAATACCACCAGACACAGATATGGAGATGGAGATGTCCACACAGCCTCCACATTCAAGACTAACAATGCTCACTACACTGTGACCCTGTAAGTTTCACATGCTTGTCAGCAGGTTTGGCTTCAGTGCTAGAACACTGAATGCACCAGCAGTCCACCTCCTGAAACACCGCCAGATGCACTTCCAGCCAAATGCACCAATTTAAGAGGGGTGGGATTTAATATCTCCACCTGACGACACTAAAAGCTTGCCAGAAAGTGTGGAGGTAGATTTCATCTGTTAGATACAGCCAAATACTAGTGTCACTTGTTGCAGGGCCACTGGTTCGCACGACAACTGACCAGCACTCCCAGTGGTTGTATAAGCATGCCTGCTATGTAACACAAGAGACAACTGTTTATTCAGCTTGCAATTATTTCATCATAGTATTACAATGCTAGTTCTTGAATCTGCTTTGGTACATTTCCACTTTCCTCTCTTTGTGTTACTGGTTGAACTTTGCTATTCAGCTGCACCATCACAACTTGTTCATTTCCTCATTTGATTTCATTTGATTTACAAAGGTAGATAAAATTACAGTGGTCTTAGCATGATGTTGATCCTTTATTAGGAGTTTATTAGAGACAGTTTCTTCAGATATTAATGACCCTAATATTCTCTGTCTTTTGGCCTCCAGTGTTTTGCTTGGTAGATTATTTGAGATGTTGTTTCATCTCCCTCATTTACACAGCTTACACTTAGTGTCTTCTTTCTCTATACTCACTCTGTGCAGGTTTTTCCTGAAGTTCCCATGATCAGTCAAAGGCCCTACCCTGACTTCAATCTGTCTGCTGTTCAAGTCCACAATTGCAGAACTTCTCCGCAGAGTCCAGCGACAAGTTTTCCAGGACAATTTTTGATTTTTCCAGAGTGTAACTGTGTTTTCCTAAGCAATTTTGATAGATTTTATGACAAAATCTACAGGTCTTATCAAAATTTTTTGAGTCATCAGTCTTCTGACTGGTTTGATGTAGCTTGCCAAAAATTCCTGTCCTGTGCTAACCTCTTCATCTCAAAATAGCACTCGCACCCTATGTTCTCAATTGTTTGTTGGTTCTATTCAAATCACTGTCTTCCCCTACAGTTTTTACCATCTACAGTTCCCTCTAGTACCATCAAGGTTATTTCTTGACACCTTAACATGTCTCTACCACCTTATCTCTTCTTCTTGCCAGTGTTTTCCATTTGTTCCCTCCTTTTCTGTGGAGAACCTCCTCATTCCTTATCTTATCAGTCCACCTAATTTTCAACATTCTTGTATAGCTCTAAATCTCAAAAACTTTGATTCTCTTCTCTTCCAGTTTTCCCACTGTCTGTGATTCACTACCATACAATGCTGTGCTCCAAACTTAACAATCGCAGAAATTTCTTCGTCAAATTAAGGCCGATCTTTGATACCCGTAGACATCTCTTGACCAGGAATTCCCTCTGTCTGTGTTAGTCTGCTTTTTATGTCATCCTTTCTTCATCTGTCAAGAGTACTTTTGCTTCTAAGGTAGCAGAATTCCTTAACTTCATCTATTTCATGATCCTCAATTTTGATGTTAAGTTCCTAGCCATTCTCATTTCTGCTACAACTCAATACTTTTGTCTTTTTCCAGTTTACACTCAAACCATATTCTGTACTTATTAGAATGTTCATTCCACCTAACAGATCCTATAATGCTTCTTCACATTCACTTAGGATAGCAATGTCATCAGTGAGTCTTATCACTGACATCCTTTCACACTGAATTTTAATCCCACTTGTGGCAAAGCATGCTGGCATCACTTTACTTCCTCTCTTGTTTTGCCATCTGCTTCCATAAATTCATTTTATTTCCATTTTTGCCTAATTATCATTGACATGCATGTTTATAATCTGTGTTCCCATAAAAGAGAAAGGTTGTCCCTCAGTCTTAAAGAATATAGCACCAGGTCTATCTTTCTGCTTAGTTTTGTGTACCGGTATGCAATTAATTTCCTTATTTATTTTGACCATTCCTAGTTAATATCTTTTGCTACATATCATTATAGGGTGAAATTAGTAATTGTTTTGTGACATGATTCTATTGTTGACTTATAAACAAATATAAATTATGTATTAATTATAAACATTTGGAAGAATAACTACTAGGATTCCTAAAGTATTTATTTGGCTCTATTCGAAAACATATTAGCAAAGCCAGCCCTTAATTAATTCCAACATAATCACCAGGTTTGTCAAAAGTATTGTTTGTATAACTATATCTGTCAATTTCATTATTTAAACAAATAATTCAGCCTAATCTTTGTGGTAGAAGGAACTGTTAAAAAGAAGGTATTTTTTCATGTATTCAGTTAATTGAATGAGTTATGTTTTGATTGTAATTTCTGTAACTTAAACATTGAACAATGTAGAGTTTCAGAGCCTATTGTTGTGGGGATATATAAAGGACAGATTTTTGGTCCCGAGACAGTCAGTCCACGCCCGATTTTCAGATGTGTAACATGTATTGGTTAGATTAGCAACAATGTATCAACTTAACAGTTGAATAAGTGTAACACAAACAAGCCTTGTGTTAGAACAATTAATGATAATGTCTGTTTAATTTATTTGAAAAATAGTGTCACATGTACTGTATTATTCTGCAAGAACTGTGACCTGTGTGGTTAGGTTTTTACTGCTCATAGATTTTCAACAGCAGACTATTGTAGTAGTATTCTGATGTTGCCTGCAACCTATTAATGAGGCTTATCAACATTTACCAGTAGTAAACTGGCCATATAATTGTGTAGTATTGGAAGCTTGTGAACAGTGAAAGTAAAGAATTGTGAAATGCAATTGTGCAACTGTCCGCTACATCATTTACAGTAGTCAAAGTTGAACTTCCATCCCCCATTTTTCACCCAGTATAGAAATGAAGTATGTCAATACCGAGAACTATCAACAAAGAAATAAAGCAGGAGAATGTCACATACACTTGAACCTTTCTTTATTTCTGTCATTGATTCCTTGATGAAGAGTTTGAACAGTACAGGTGAAAAACTCCTTTCTTGTCTTACATCCTTTTTAATACGAACAATTTGTTCTTTGTCTTCCATACTTATTGGCCCCTCTTGGGTCTTCTACATATTGTATGTGACCTATCTTTCACTATAGTTTACTTGGATTATTCTCATAATTTAGAACATCTTGCGCCATTTTACATTGTCAAACACATTTTATAGGCCAAGAAATGCTAATACCATGTCTTGATTTTTGTTCAGCCTTGCTTCCATTATCAAGCTCAATGTCAGAACTGCCTCTCTGATGGCTTTACCTTTCATAAAGCATCATCTAACTGTTCCTCAGATTTCTTTTCCATTCTTCTGTGTATAATTATTATCAGCAGTTTATATCAATAAGCTGTTAAGCTGATTGTGTGATAGTTTTCACATTTATCTGGCCTTTCTGTCTTTAGAATTGTGTGGATGATATTTTTCCGAAACTCTGATGGTGCATTGCCAGTCTCATAGATTCTACTCACAAACTTAAACAGCCATATGGTTACCACTTCTCCCAATGATTTTAGAAATTCTGCTTTATTTGATCTCAAGTCTTCCAGAGCTCTTTTAGACTCTGACTCTAATACTGGATCCACTATGTCATTTCTATCGACTCCAGTATCTTCCTCCAACACATCATCAGACAAGTCCACCCCTCATAGAAGCCTTCAGTGTACTCTTTCCACCTATTTGCTCTATCTTCTGCATTTAACAGTGGAAATCTCATTGCACTCTTAATGTTACCACCCTTGGTTGTTTCACCAAAGGGTGTTTTGACTTTTCTAAATGCTGAATCAGTCCTCCCGATGATCTTTTTTTTCTGATGTCTTCACATCTTTCCTGCAGCCATTTCACCTTGGCTGCCCTGCATTTGCTATTTGCTCCATTCCTAAGGGATCTACACTACTGTATTCCTATCTTTCCCTGAACATTTTTGTACTTCTTTCTTTCATCAATCAAATGAAGTATTTCTTCTCCTATCTGAGGTTTCTTCACAGTTACCTTCCTTGTACCTGTCTGTCCAACATCTGTGATTGCCTTTTTCAGAATTTCCACTCCTCTTCAACTGAGCTGCCTACTTTAGTATCTCTTATCACAGTGTCCACATCCTTAGTAAATTCCAAACACGTCTCATCATTACTTAGTGCTTCGGTATCCCACTTCCTTCCATGTTGATCCTTCTGGACAATTCTCTTAAACTTCAATCTACTCATCATTATTACTAAATTGAGAACTGAGCCTACATTTGCACCTGAGTATGCTTTACAATCCAGTATAAATGATTTCAGAATCTTTGTCTGGCCATGATGTAATTCACCTGGAACCTTAATTCTCTCAGCCTTTTCCAGGTACATCTCTTCCTCTTGTGTTTCCTGACCAGAGTATTCACTATTACTATCTGAAATTGGTTGCAGAACTTAATTAATCTTCCTCCTCTCTCATTCCTAATCCCAAGCCATGTTCTCAATTTATAGAAACATAATATGGGCTATATTCTTGAATTGCAAGAAAACAACCCTTAGAATGAACATGGTTTATTTTAACCAAGATATAAACGTATCAGGAACTAACAACAGAATTAAGTATAAAATGTAATTTGAACAAAAAAATTACAAGAGGATCACAATGAGACAAAATTTCAAAAGAAGTAAATATTATTAACAAACATTTACATTAGGAAAAATCAGCTGTTTGGAACACACAGACCAAAAAAAAATCTGTTTTTGTAAGAAATTACTCATTTTAAAAATAGGTCTAAGAACAAATAGAAATGCAATTTTAATAAATCGGTTATGGAAGGAATAGAATAGGCTTCTCTGATAAGGAAACATACATGTACACTGAGTGAAACCACAAGCAGTTAATTTTTAGTGATAGAATTACCTCTTCAATCTGAGAACCTCTTTCTGCACACTTTCCATTAATTTTGTTTTCATACTTTCTAGCACTCTTAGGTTTTCTCTACTCACTTCCACCTTTCCCTCATTTTCTTTCAAAGACTTCTCAGCTTCCCTCTTGTCTGCTACTGTTTCACTGTACCTGCCATGTGGATTTCTGAAGTTGTGTATTAACTGCTTTGTGATAGTTACAGATCTAACACCCCCAGCAACCTTAACTGCACTGTGAGTGGTACAAACGACTACAAGAGAGGCTTCGATCCAATTTTTGACCAGAATGAAGTTGTCAGAGAAAAGTTTCTCAAGGCTAGCATTGCCATGGAGGAGATTTCAACAAACCTGATAAATCTTTTCACATTTTCATATACACTCTTTAGCCCAATGACATTATCCAGAATTGATTGAACCAATAATATCCTTATCAAATTCTTTGAGGATTTTTTTTTTTACTGACCTGATTCCTACTAGATTTTCGAACTCATGGGCAATGGCCATGACCATCAAAGTGATTTAAGGTACTGGGATGTATCAATACTAAGCCTAACTGTCTCTTCTCATGGTCAGGTTAAATCCCACTGCTAGGTCTAAACATGTGATGCCCTTTGTTATGGAATATGCTGGAGATGATTTATCCAGAATTTTGAATACCATACACATCATAAATGTAAGACACTCACTCCAGAATGCTAAGTTCTTTTCCGAAATATCTCATTGACTCAGAACTTTTCTGGTTCTGTACCTGCTGTCCACTTTCTGAGGTTGCATTTGATTTATGTTGCCATTCAGATCCTTTTTGAAGCTGATCTGTTTCTACCCACTTCTGGTTTGA
The DNA here is from genome assembly GCF_023898315.1 of Schistocerca nitens. NCBI lineage: Eukaryota > Metazoa > Arthropoda > Insecta > Orthoptera > Acrididae > Schistocerca > Schistocerca nitens. Next base: position 548,486,251 of record NC_064618.1, read on the forward strand.
CAAATTTTGTCATTAATTTTCCAAGCACAGACTGGATGGAAGTATAGAGGAAAGGAGCTAAGGAAGCATCTGACTAATAATAATAATAATAATAATAATAATAACAATCAGAAATGACTCAACCCAAGCATCCATAGTCCCTCAAAGACTGACACACTACTTGGTAACTATAACTCTTGGGAATTCCAGTAGTGACCTTAGGTTTTGGTTTTGCCTGCTTCTGTTCCTTCTTTACCCTTTCTAGTTCCTTTACACATTTTTAAATAGCCATTAATATTTGCTGAGCCCAGACTGACTATTTCACTCCCCACCCACCAAATGTTGCAAAACATCTGCAGGAAAACTGAGGTACTTTTAATAGTGTTGAAATCAGTTTTGCAGGGGGCAGGAGCACATTTTTGAATAGATTCAAACAAAGTTCTAACCAATGCTAGTACAACCAGTCTCAAAGTCACCATGCACTGTACATAAGCCACATGTCCCAAAGAACAAAAGCATGAGATCCTCTGGATTACCCTAGACTTTGAACTTGCTTTTCAGTTCCCTTAGGAATGCCTTATTCGCATTAGAGCCACAACTTGCCTTCCCCCCAGGTTTACCTTAGACTGGGATGCACCCGCCCCCAATCCTTCAATTACATTTTTTGCAGCACTTTTTCTCAAAAATATGAAGTGAGGTACCCACTCAAAACCTGACACAACACACAATCCTAGAAACATACAAACAGATTTCCAGTCATTACCATGTCACAACATGTAGTTGTTTAGTGAAAAACAGCTGCAGTCTGAACACTATGCTATAATTTACTTTTGAGTTTTGGATCTGCATTTTGGAGGCAATGTTTCTGTCTGAGTACACATCCAGTAAGAGATTAACAAGGCTGCCAGTGTTCTGGTGTCTCACAGCAGCCAACAAACACAAATATATCTCTGCCTGTATCATGGCATCATTTTGCATGTAATTTGGCTTTGTCGGCCATCATCTAGATGTAGATGCTTGCTGCAGTTGCCTCTGAATAGGGTCTGGTTACTGGACCACAGCACAATGCATGATGCACTCCCTGTGCTGTGCTGCAGCAGACTAAAAGTACATGGACACTAATTAGAAATAATATTTTTCTTCATTGGAATTGGTACCTTTCTTTTCCAGTGCACTTAACACACTGAGGACACCTTCAGGATTGTCCTTTCCATTGTCAGAATTGATGATCAGCTGCATGAGCCAAGAGATGGCAGACAGTACCTCAGGGGTTACATTGGCTGCACTAGCATTGGAGCCATGGCTATTTGCAAAGATCAGCATGGATACAAACACTGTAATCTTCCTAGTAGCCTTGAGCCCAACTTGCTTCTTTCCCTTGCATGACTGGACAAGGCCTTGTTGCCTGTATTGCTGAACGAGAAGTTCATTTTACAGGGCATCATCCAACACTGAATTTTTCAGACATATGTTCCTCAAACCACCCAAATTCTGCATTCTCAGTCCAGCAAGTGTTGAACAGACATTTACAGTTCATTGAGAAGACCCTGAGTTAATATATGAATTAGACAGGATCACAGCTGAACAATACAGTGAGACATGGCCAGGAGTTCACAAAGACAGAAAGCCACTAAAAAAAATCTCATTAACTGCACATCTTCTTTCTTATGAGCCACTTCCATCCAACCCCCTCAACTACATCTCTCCTTGGCTGGGTCCAAAGGAAGGCACTAAAATCTTACTTACATGCCAGTAATTGAAAGTAATTTATGTTAACTAAGATCCCATCACAGCCTTTAGCTCAATATTAACTACATAAACAACCACATACCAAAAGTCGGGACTCGCATTCAGGAGGACGATGGTTCAATCCTGCGTCCAGCCATCCTGATTTAGGTTTTCCATGATTTCCCTAAATCACTCCAGGAAACTGCCAAGATGGTTCCTTTGAAAGGGCATGGCCGACTTCCTTTCCCGTCCTTCCCTAATCCGATGAGACCAATGACCTCGCAGTTTGGTCTCTTCCTCCAAAACAACCTAATCCAACCAAAAGTCGAATCTCTGCTTATTAGTGCTCTAATTACACTATTTTATGCCTACCACTAAAGATCTATGATCAATCTTATTCATAGACAACACAATCAGATGGGTAGCTGTTGGCATATACAATAGTTTTTCAGTCAATATGTCCCAAACAATTTACTGTATGCAAACCTATTTCACTAGCATTCGAGGTTCAAAGTAAATGTATTCAAATAGGCCACATATTCCTGTAAAAGCAGACATCTTTGTGACTACATCATCTTGCAAAGAAGACAGTACATATATTTGAACAGATGTAGGTATAGGCCACACCAAGTAATCTTGACAGATCCTTGCTGGTCATATCACATCACAAAAGCACGGAACCAAGGCACAACAGACCAGGCTAGCAAGGCTAGGTTGCAGTGATATGCAAGCAAGCCATTCCACATCAAACCTCCATGCAGCTCATCTGGACTTGGCAAGGCTTGGCTGGCTTACTGGCCACTGCACTGGACTGAGTGAGGGGAGGAGTTGAGGTATAGTGAAACACCAATGGAGACTGGTCATACAGCACAGCACTGTATCGAGCCAAGCACAATGCAAGTAAATGCCTTTGCACAAAATGAAGTTAGGTACCACGGTTTTTCCAAGATTTTTAGGCAAAATACAAAAATTCTCTGTGTCACTTGAGTTTTCTATAACAAAAACATTCCCTGAGATTTTCCTCGTTTTCCAGGATGCTGGACACCCTATTCTTCTAAAACACAGTTTCAGCATTATTTGCTTGCCATATTCTTATTTTTGGATTTTTGGATCTTAGTCCAACATTCAGTGTGTTGCCTCCAGCAACACAGTATAGATTTTACCGTCTCAGTGATGGATAAGATAGGTTCAGGTCCAACAAATGGAGTTGTCGCTCCTGTCCTGGCTAGCCTCTCAGCTTTTCATTACTATTAACTCCTGAGTCACCAGAGACTGACAGTAGGTTTCCCCTGTTGCTTTCCCCTACCCTCACAAGGGATTCAAAACATCCTGCAATGATCTCTGACTTCACTGCAAGTGCTGATAAGATGTGTGTGAATGAATTTAGAACCCATGATCCTTGTAGCACCTGAGTAGATTCTCCTCTACACACACTCTGATAGCAAATGTCTCCACCTAGAATACATGGCCAGCTTCCCTAGAGAGATTGTGCTCTGCATTATAGGCTGTGCCCTGTATGTACTAACACAGTTTCCTAAGTGTACTGCTTTGCCTATTCACTTTCAACAATCCATTTCAATTTATTCTAATTGGGTTATCGTGTCACATCCAACATTTTGTCATACCTTGGTCACAATACCTCCCATGTTTTCTGTAATTCAGCCTTCACTAGGTTCCCTAATGTTTTGTGTACCTTAATAAACTGACTGTGAACAGCTAAAGTCATCAACAAAAACAGTTGTATGCTGCCAAAACTTTTTAAAAGCACACGTTCTGTTGCAGAGTGAAAGATTCATTCTGGGAACAATCCACTATGTTGTGACACTATTCTTTCCTCCTGAAGTGCCAACCAAGTGAAGCATGGAAAGTTGGGAGAGGAACTGATAGAAGTGAAGCTGTGAGGGAAGGTCAGGTGTCATGCATGAATAGCTCAGTCAGAAGGCGATTTGACACACCGTCCAGCAGACAGTTTTAATACATCATGAAGTTTGTAGTTTTTTTCAGATAATGAAGTTCCTCATTCATGTTACTTCATAGATTCTGTTACATCATTTATGGTCAACAAAACAAAACTGTCAATGTGATATGTATATTACCACATTACTCCTTTACCACACACGGAGCATAAACTATAGTGACAACGCATGTAATCAGCATGCTCTACACAGTCACACACACTCTGAGCATTGAGTGAGCTAAAATTCTCTAAATGGAGAAAATTGGGTGAGACTGACCAGGGTAAGACTGTAGAGGTACGTGTGTTCAAACGTATGATCAGAGGAACTAACCAGAAGTAATGTACATCCACACTCATTATTAGTGAATTTATGGTGAAGTGAGGGATTCAGAGGATCACCTAATCATCACTCTGGCTTGCCTGAGAAATTAGATGATAGGGGCCACCAAACTCTAAAGCACAGTTTATGAACTAGTCATCAGTCATTCTTTCAATTTCTGCAAAGGACTTCTGTTGCAGCTGTGGCATAAAAGCCAGTTACAGAATGATCTGTCGAGAGGTAATAGCACTCAGTTTTCATGATTACACTATTACACAAAAAACTCACTGGTGATGATAAAGAATATGTAACAATGCTTATGATTCTGCAATACACTGTCACTGATTAGAATTAAAATTTTGTGGGACAAGAATCACATTGCCTGGGTGTGGACTTGGTACTTGCCTGGAAAAGAGTATTCTGGGAGTGTTGAGGCAAAAGTGAAATTTGATACAAGTGGTAGGATGTCTGGTGCTTATTTTCCTGGTTTGGGATCACAGCATTAGAGGTCATTGATGGAAAAATAAACATACCTGCCAGTATTTCAAAAACCTTTTTGACAGTAGCACAGTTCCCACAAAGGAGCAATATGAGCTTTCTCCATATTACCATGATAATAATAGTGTCCACAAATCTCGAATCATTGCATTGTGTGTCTGAAGAAAATTGAATGCATTTACTGAATTGGCTTTCTCAAAGTTCCCAGTTGATAGCTATCAAACATCTTTGTGGTTAACTAGAGCATCAGTCAGGCATAAGATTAATTTTTCAAAATTCTGCCATCAATCTACCTTCAGTGAGGAATTCTTTCCCAATAAATAAACATTGTAACCATGGCAAGAGGAAGTTATACAAATTATTAGTTAAATGCACAGTGACTTTGGAATGAACAGCAAATGGTGACAGATGGCATTTGGCCATACAACATATAATGAAACTGTGTACTGAAGAGATATGTTTGGCAAGTGTGACTTTTAATTTTCCTTCCTGAGTGTGTATGTGTGAAATCAGCAAAGCTAAATGGACAGAGCACTTCAACGGAAAACTGATACCTTGGATGGCACAGTGATTGGGATATCAGCAGGTACTGTAATGTTACATTTTAATAACTTTTCCTGGTGCACTGATATAATTTAAAAACCTTGGATATTATACTGACAATCTTTACCAAGAGTATGCATTAGCATCATATAAAGAATGAACAATCAAAATATTGTTTAACATAATTTTAGGTTTTAACAACTTTGCTATTCTCCTTGTCAGCTGATTTTTACATTACTAGTTTCTTGACAAATTATGTACCAGACTTGTTCTATAAAATATGAAAAATAGGGTTAGCTTATAGTTACCCTGATCTGGATGAACAATATTTCCACCAGCAAAGTGCAATAATGTATTGAGAACACTGGGATGCACATTCCTGCCTTGCTGACAAATTACCTGGAAAGGAAAATATGTGAAAAAGTGCTAATAAACTTTTGTTTGTTATGCTTAAGTATTATGCCGACATAGGGTGAAAATGTATGGCTTAGTAACTAAGTGAATGTCAGTTTAAAAATTAAAAAGGTCCATCAATTCAACCCACAGTCAGATCCAGTAGTTTCCCTGTCACTTATTAGTACTTTCACCTCTGTCAAAGAGTTGTGTATATGAAAAATAAAGTTGCTATTTGGCTTGGAAGGCACGTTAAGCTGTAAGTCTGCTAGTAATTGGCTGGGTAAGTTAGTTCAAAGGGTGGGAGGAAGGCACTGGTGTCATGACAACTTGTAAAATTTGGGAATTGTCTTTTTCTTTAAAATAGTACATTAAAGCACAAGGTTTGAAGAAACACCAACTTCATTTATTTTTTAAACAGCAACCAGCTCATATTACCAATGTATACAGAAACAATGCATACCGCACCAGCCGTGGCCTTACATTAACAGGTACATATCACTTTTGTTTACCAAGATCATTTTCTTTACATCTCAACACACTCCCTTAAACAAAACAATATGTTACTGCCTCAAAAAATTTGTAACCATGTCTTGGAAAATATATCAATTATACAAAAACAAGATTTTAAATTAAAAAAATGTCAACTTCTTTTTGAGTCTTTTAAAAGCAGTACACTGAAGAGGTTTAGCTGGAATATCAGCAAGTTGTCTTCAGTTTCACAGTATTGTATGCTGAACCAGCCATTATTCAATTCATCATTGATGAAATGATATTTTACTTTGCCTGAAGATGATAGGTAATAAACTCACTAAACATTGCAACTAGATGACACCACCATTTAACTTATCACCTCAGATTTCACCATTCATACTTCACATCAGTGTGCTTGCTTCTTCTTGACACTTGGACTGATTTTATCACTGGTATGGCACTTTCATTATTCACACAAAGCATCATTTTCATGTTTTTATTCAGCATTTCTTCTATGAAAGTCTTCACAACTTTCACCTCTTGATAACACTACGCAACAGACCTGTATTCTGCTTCTGTTAGGGCTATTGTGATCACACACTATCTCTTGCAGTACCAAGTGATTGGAGCATTATTGTAGAGAAATATACAGGGTGAACATTATTAAAACTGACAAACTGCAGGGATGGATTTCTGACTGTAAGTGGATGAAAAATGTCCTATGAACGTGTATCTGGAAATGCATCAGTGCCATGGTAGATGGCTCTAAGGAATGGAACTTCCTCTGACTATGTGCCATGTGTTCCTTGTGTGTTGCAGGTTGTGTGATTGACACAGCATACCATTAGCAGCAAAATGGTTGGTTTTAATGTATTCATATCTGGTATTTATGAATTCATATCAGGAACAAGCCGAGATGGTGTTTGTGTATGACCAAGTAGATGGAAACAATCAAGAGACAGCATGCTAATACCAAAACAAGTACCCTCACAGACACCAACCACATCACACAACATTTCAAGCCCTTTTTGAGTGTTTGTGTGATCATGGGTCATATCATGTTACCAGGCCACTGGCCTGGAGCTGTACTAGGTTTCCTCTCAATATCCTGTAGAGTAGAATTTGGATCTCCAAACCTGGTGTATGCACAGTCTGCCACCTCCCTGCACATTCGTCAGTCTGAAAGGACCCATGATCACACAAACGTCCAAAAAGGGCTTGAGATGTTGTTTGATGTGTTGGTGCCTGTGAGGGTACTTGTTTTGGTATAGCCATGCTGCCCCTCCACCACTTCCATCTGGTTGGCCATCCACAAACATCATCCCAGCTTGTTCCCGACATGAATATCAGACCACAGTACACTGCATCAATGGCACAGCCTGCAACACACAAGGAACATGCAGCATGTGATCAGAGTAACTTTCACTCATCAGTGCTATCTACTGTGGCAATGATGCATTTCTGGACACATCTTCATAGGACGTTTTTTCGTTCACTTCCAATCAGGAATCCATCCCTGCAGTTTGTCAGTTTTATTAATGTTTACCCTGTATATCATGTGGTACATTTTCTGTCTTTCTTATCACCTGTGAAATCTGCATCGCAGTAAGCTACTCTCTGTTGTTTTTATGATGAGTAGTGTTATATCCTAGCCAGTAATGCCACCCGAGCCCGCTGCCAAAAGGTTGGCAGCATCAAAGTCCGGATGCCGTCCGCATAAGCAGCGCCAGCGAGACAGGAAATCGCCGCAAGTCTGCGCGCGCCACCGCTGGCTTCTGGCTTCTTAAGTGCTGGAGTCGCGAGCGCTAGGACAGTTCTGTATTCGCCACTCAGTTGTATACTCGCCACCGAATTGTGTACTTGCTAGTCAGTTGTGTGTTCATCGCAGCAGATTTGTTGTTTGTCGTCAGCCGACGCTGATCTAGCCGCTCCGACTCGAACTAGACAGATTTCTGTAGACACGGAGTTCACTACTGTGTTCCTGTATCTTCGTTAATAAAGATAAGTACCGACTTTTATTTAATCAGAGTGTTTGGGTTTTCATCTCTCTGTTCACTGTTCCAGCGGACCGGTCGGCCCGCTATTAAAAGTGTGGCGGTGACTTCGTAAGCCGTTTCTACAGCGAATTGTTTGTCGCTACGAACGCCGCCACAAAACTGGCGACGAGGGCTTCCGAACTCGTGTTGCAGGGCTGGTTCAACTTGTTTCTGGTTATACTAATTATAGCGATAAAATTTTGGGAGCTGGTTTAATTTGTGTTCACTATGTCTGCTGAATTACAACAGTTGATCTTGTTACAGAGTCAGCAAATACAAAGTCTGGTGGAAGCAATCGCCAAACAAGCGGCTAATCCTCCAACACAAAAGGAACAAGCACAGGCAGCACCGCCTTTCCGTGCTTTTGATGCATCAAGAGAAGAATGGCGAGAATATTTCGCGCAGTTGCAGGCGCACATGACAGTCTACAAAATCACGGGTACTGAGCGGCAGCTTTATTTAATTTCCACTGCAGGCGTGGAAGTCTATCGACTACTTTGTAAGTTGTTCCCGGAATCCAAGCCAGAAGCTTTAGACTATGACGTTGTTGTTAACAAGCTTGCTGAGTATTTCGAGTCGCGAGTTCATGTGGCAGCAGCCAGATTCAAGTTCTTCAGATTAAAGAAACTGCCACATCAATCTAATAAACAGTGGTTAACAGATTTACGGGGCCTCACCCGTCAGTGCCGATTTAATTGTGTGTGTGGAGCTTCCTACAGTGATGTCATGCTACGAGACGCTATTACTCAAAACATTGCAGATTCTCGTATTCGTGCTGCTATCTTAAAGTTGCCTGACCCATCATTAGAGACTGTGATGAACATTATTGAAGCCCAAGATACTTTTGACTATGCTGAGTGTGAGTTAGATCAGCCATGTATTTCTCAAATTGCCTGTGCTAAGCAAGTTATGTCACGCCCGCGGCCCCACCGGCAGAGTCAGACTGTAAACACTAGCCGGCCGCGTCATGTTAAACACATTCGTCAGCCGCGTGTGCAAAATGATAGAGTTAAGTCTTGCCCTAAGTGTGTTCTTGCTCATCCTCGTGAACGTTGCCCGTTAAGAAACGCGGTTTGTCACTTTTGTCAAAGGAAAGGACACATCCAGACTGTTTGTTTGCGTAAACGCAAGAACAATTCTAGTGCTGCCCAGCCCATGGATATTCATGTTCTTCAAAGCCAGCCCGCCCAGAAGGTCGCGTTTAAAGACTCTTCCACGGTTCGTGTGGGTAATAAACTTGTTCGCAATAAGCCACCCACCCAGCCCTCTGCTATGCGACCCAAGCGTAATTCAAACGCTGTAAAAAGTAATGTACAGACTGCAAGTGAAGCGGGAGTTGTTGTTCCACCCGCCCAACCCACGAGTTGTCGTAAGCAGTGAACACGCGCTAAACGCGCTGATTTTGTGTCTTCCGCCTCCGCTGCACCGATCCAGAGACAGTGTAATAAACTATTTGTGAAGCTACGCATCCAGGATAAGACCTTCAATTTTCAATTAGACACTGGTGCGTCTGTGACTCTCATAAATAGTGCTACGTATGCGGCTATCGGCCGCCCTAAACTTTCAGCGGCAAAACATTCTTTGTCTACTTATAGTGGAGAACAAATTCCTGTGTTAGGTGTATGTAGCGTGCCAGCCACATTCCGTGGCAATACAAAAACGGTTTCATTCACAGTGCTCCGCGCTACAGACAGTGTAAACATTTTCGGATTAGACTGTTTTGACTTGTTTGGCCTGTCTATCCAAGACAATGTGTTGCAAATTAATTCTGTTGTTGTTCCTCAAGACAGCATAACCGATTTGTGTAAACAATACAGTGACATATTTAAAGACGAACTAGGTTGTGCAGCGAACTTTGCCGTTCATATTACGTTAAAAGATAATGCTCAGCCTCGATTTTTTCGTGCTCGTCCAGTGCCTCACACCCTCCGGGCACCTGTAGCAGATGAACTTCGTCGTTGGCAAAACAACGGTGTTATTCAACCCGTTTCAGCGAGCCAGTGGGCTTCTCCCTTAGTTATTATAAAGAAACCGTCTGGCAAGTTACGTTTGTGTGCTGATTTTAAGTCGACAGTTAATCCTCAGACTGTCATTGATTCTTTTCCTTTGCCTAGACCGGACGAGCTGATGGATAAGTTAGGGGAAGCTCGTTTCTTCTCCAAAATTGATCTCCGTGAAGCATATTTGCAATTGCCCCTCGACGAGCAATCACAACAGTATTTTGTCATAAACACGTCGTTGGGGTTGTTCCGTTTTCTGCGTTTGCCTTTTGGTTGTGCGTCAGCTCCAGCTGTTTTTCAGCGTTTTTTGTCACAACTTCTGGCTAATGTGCCATCGTGTTGCAACTATTTAGACGATATTGTTGCGTCCGGTCGGACGCCTGCTGAACATTTCCGTAATTTGGAGTGTTTGTTTACAGTGTTGTCTCAGGCAGGCCTACGTTGCAACATCGACAAATGTTCATTTTTCCTTACGGAGATGGAGTATCTGGGACATGTTATTAATGCTCAAGGCATTCATCCCTCCCAGTCACATTTAGCAGCTATTCGTGATTTGCCCGCCCCTCGCAATCTGCATGAATTGCAAGCAGTTCTTGGCAAATTGACATATTATATTAGGTTTATACCTAATGCATCACAGATTGCTGCGCCGTTGCATCGTCTCCGCCGTAAGAATGTTCCGTTTGTGTGGTCAGCTGATTGCCAATCAGCCTTTCAGCAGCTTAAAGAGGCTTTATTGAATGATCGTTGTCTGGTCCATTACGACCCTAACAAGCCTCTGGTGTTAGCTTGTGATGCCTCTTCTTTCGGCCTCGGTGCTGTGTTGTCTCATCGAGTCGGTAACACCGAACGTCCTATTGCGTTCGCCTCTAAATTGCTAAACAAAGCGCAGTGTAACTATAGCCAATTGGACAAGGAAGTGTTGGCTATTGTGTTTGGTGTCACAAAATTCCATCACTACCTCTATGGTAGACCATTCTATTTAGTAACAGATCACAAGCCCCTGACGTCACTGTTTCATCCGTCTAAACCAATTCCTCAGCGGACAGCTCAGAGACTACAACGTTGGGCTCTTTTGTTATCACAATACCAGTATGAGATACTGTATCGCCCTACAGCTCAGCATGCAAACGCTGACGCGCTTTCTAGATTGCCGATTGCTGCGGATGATGTCTTCGATTCCTCTGACGACTATTGCCATCAGATTGACACCGATGAGCATCAATCCCTCCGGGATTTTCCGATTGATTATCGTCAGGTGGCACGTGAGACAGCTACGGATCCTCATCTGAGTTTACTATTACGTTTTGTTCAACGTGGTTGGCCGTCCAAGGCAAAGGACATATCGGATCCTGTGGTTCGTCGCTATTATCCGAAACGTCATCTGTTGTCCGTTTCGCACGGAGTTTTGCTGTTACACACCGAGAATGACCAGCTTCGTGTAGTGGTTCCCCAAGTGCTCCAATCCAAGGTCCTCGACTTGTTGCATCAAGGTCATTGGGGGGTGGTCCGCACCAAGCAGCTTGCCCGCCGTCATTGTACATGGATCGGCATTGATAAGCAGATTACGCAGATGTCTACAGATTGTTCGACGTGTGCCGAACACCAAGCTGCTCCGCCTCAACGCTATTTTGAGTGGGCACGCCCTGCCGGTCCCTGGCAGCGAGTACATATTGATTTCGCTGGTCCATATTGGAATTCTCGTTGGCTCATCGTGATAGATGCATTTAGTAATTTTCCGTTTGTTGTGCCCATGCAGTCTACAACGTCTGCACAAACTATACAGGCGTTGACTTCAATTTTTTGTATTGAGGGTCTTCCAGAAGTTTTAGTGTCTGACAATGGTCCACAATTTACCTCTGCTGAATTTGAAAGTTTTTGTTCTGCCAATGGCATTCGCCATGTTCTTACTCCGCCGTTCCACCCTCAATCGAATGGTGCAGCGGAACGTTTTGTATGCACATTCAAGGATCATATGGACCGCCTTCGTGCTACGCACTCTCGTCAGCAGGCCCTCATCACGTTCCTGTCGTCGTACCGGACCACGCCACGCGACGGCCCTTCGCCTACGGAGCTTCTCCACGGCCGTCGTCATCGCACCCTACTACAGTTGTTGCACCCCCCGGATCGACCCGCCGCTTCTGAGCATCGCACGCGTTTTCAGCGCAACAACGCCGTTGTTTTCAGAGTTTATCATGGTCGCCGTCGTTGGGAACGTGGTACCGTGATAAGTGTCCAGGGTCGCGGTTTTTATACTGTTCAAGGTGCTACTGGGGTGCACAGGAGGCATCAGAACCAGTTGCGCTGCGCTGGCCGCCCGGATTCTGCCGCTCGTTCTTTGTCCACAGATTTGGTCCGCGGCGGGTTCCAGCCGCGCCTTCCGACTTCGCCGCCGCCCCCAGGGCAGCAGCAGCAGCCGTCGCCGCTACCACGCCGACAGCCCGTCCCGTTGATGCCTCCCGCGCAGCTTCATCCGGGAGCGCCCCAGGTGGTCGCTCCGGCGCCTGCGGTCCCTCTTCAGTCGCCACCGCCTTCGGAGCTGATGGACGTCGACCCCTCAGCCGGGCCGCCTTCCCAAGCGGTGGCTGTGCAGCCTGTCCTGCAGCCGCTTTCCTTGGGCACCCCCAAGGAGTCTGAAACCACAGCGCCTTGTCCGGCGCCCACTCAGCAGCCGTCGACGCAGCGTCAGGAGACGCTGCCTCTCTTCGTGGGTCCCGACGCCCCGTCGCGTCCAGTACCAGAAGCTGCGCCCGTGGTCACAGGCGTGCACCCTGACCTCGGTTTTCAGTCAGTGTTTCCCGAGGCCCCGCGCAGCCAATGCTGGGGTGCGGACCGGGGACTGCCACCGACAACAGTCTCCGCCCCAGTCTCTTCTGCTACGCCTGCGGCCAGACCCCTCCCCCGCCGTCGACGCTCGCCACGTCATTATTCAACGACGGTGCGGCGATTTGGAGGGGAGGAGTGTTATATCCTAGCCAGTAATGCCACCCGAGCCCGCTGCCAAAAGGTTGGCAGCATCAAAGTCCGGACGCTGTCCACATAAGCAGCGCCAGCGAGACAGGAAATCGCCGCAAGTCTGCGCGTGCCACCGCTGGCTTCTGGCTTCTTAAAAGCTGGAGTCGCGAGCGCTAGGACAGTTCTGTATTCGCCGCTCAGTTGTATACTCGCCACCGAATTGTGTACTTGCTAGTCAGTTGTGTGTTCATCGCAGCAGATTTGTTGTTTGTCGTCAGCCGACGCTGACCTAGCCGCTCCGACTCGAACTAGACAGATTTCTGTAGACACGGAGTTCACTACTGTGTTCCTGTATCTTCGTTAATAAAGATAAGTACCGACTTTTATTTAATCAGGGTGTTTGGGTTTTCATCTTTCTGTTCACTGTTCCAGCGGACCGGTCGGCCCGCTATTAAAAGTGTGGCGGTGACTTCGTAAGCCGTTTCTACAGCGAATTGTTTGTCGCTACGAATGCCGCCACAAAAAGTAGAATACTCCACTCCCTGCTGTTGAATTCAGGTACCTTAAACTTCTCTACAGATTTTGTGTGTCTGTGTAATTTGAACCATTCATTGACCTGCTTTCATAGTTCACTGCATATGCCATGACCAATCTTGTTTCACATGTTACACACAATAAAGAGCCTATACCTTCACAAAATGGATAGTCTGACTTTGCTGCAATAATTTCCTCAATTTGTCCTTGTGGTGAAATTGGAGTTGTTACAGTTTTTTATTTTCCATTCTGAAGCTATCCATGACATTTTTAGCATATTTTTCTTTATGAATACAGATACGTTCTTTTGATTTCAAGTTCAATATACACTGATGATTCGTCATCAATTGCAATGTAAACGTTTTTCTTCAGTTTTTGCAGATTTTTCATTTTACAGAAGTCTTTCTAAACAGAATTCCATCACCAGCATGTACAGTAAGGTACATTTTCTTCTCAGCATCTGATTTCAGTTGAATGAGTTTTTAATTCATAAGAAACTTCTTCAATTTCTTATTCCATTGCAAAGGAGTTCTTTTTTCTATCCATACAGTGAGCAGACAAATTTCCCCAGTGCTTTGTATCCTTCTGGAACTTCCATGAAAGCTTGTCCCTTTAGATAATCATTACAAAAGGTTATGACATCAAGTGTCATAATTATCACATCTTCTTGTGCTGCAATTGCAAACAGAAGTCTCAGGGACTTAGTTTGCGCACCAGAACTAAAAACATATTCGTTTGATCCTGTAGGCATCCTCTTGCCACTGCCTTAGCTTTGACTTTGTGTTTTCCGTTTTCTTGACAATCCATTTTCCTGTAATTATTTATTTCCCAAGATAATTTTTTTTTATCCAGCGGAGTCCATGTTTCATTTGTCTTCAATGATACTTTAACTAATTTTCCTTGCCTTTGCATTCTTCACATTCAATGATGCCTTCCTTGTACGATAACGTGATATAATCATCATATCTCTTTGGCAATTTTTTTTATATCTTGGTTTCTGACATATCAATGAAAATAATCAATTTTTGAAAATATAAGTAATTGGAGAGATAAAAAATCTACTCACCAAGTGACAGCGGGAGAACACAACATATAAAAAGCTTTCAGAGCCAGTGATTACTTCTTCAGGCAGAAGGGTTGAAGGGAAAGGAAGACATGTGAACATAAAGCACCAGCAAGCTTTAGTAAAAGGATTAAAGTTTTGAAAATTTGCCCAGAACAACAGGTCAGTGAAACTTGCCAGACGGGATGAGAAGGAAAGACTGATTATTGAGGACTGTCAAGATATGCTAATAAAGAAGACAGAGATTATTGCTAAAACGTCATTCATGAGTTAATAACAGTGGAAAGCTATGTGCATTGTATGTGATAGAGTGGGAGGGGGACAGAAAAACAGACAGTTCAGAAAATGAAAGATGTAGAAAACTAAAAGGGAGTGAAGAAAGGAATAGTTACAGTGAAGACATGCTGAAACCAAAGAAAGTAATGTAAATTAAGGCAGGGTGGGTAGTGAGAATCAAGGACATGTCGTAGTGCCAGATCCCACCTGTGGAGTTCTGAGAACCTGGTGTCTGGAAGAAAATGGCACATGTGGTGAAACAGGCACTGAGGTCATCACTGTTATGTTGTGGAGCATGCTCTGCAACAAACCGTGTGTTTCCAGTATGCACCCTCTGCCTATTCCCATTCATCCTAACTGATAACTTGATGGTAACCACGCCAATGGAAAAGGCCGAACAGTGTTTACATAACAGTTGGTATATGAAATGTATCATTTCACAGGTGGCTCTCCATTTGATAGTATATGTTTTGCCAATTACAGGGCTGGTATAGGTGGTGGTAGGAGGGTGCGTAGGGCAAGTCTTGCAGTGCGGACAGTCACAGGGGTAGTCCAGAACAATCATTCTTTCTTTCTCAGCCCATCTGGTAAGTCTCCCATGACCCAGGTTTCTCGGTGACTTTTCCAAACTCTACTCCTTTTTCTAAACCTCACCAGCCCTTTTCCTTCATCCCTCTTCTTCCTTTTCAACCCTTCTGCTAGAAGAAGGAGCCAGTGGCTCTGAAAGCCTGCAAACTGTAATACCTTTTTATATATGTGTTCTCCTGCTGCCAATTTTTTATCTTTCCAGTTGGTTTCTGATACATTTTTTGATCTTCTTCTGGTATGTTTCTTCTTTCTTCTTCTGGTTCATCTTTTCTTTCTTCTTCTTCTCCTTCTTCTTCAGTCTTTTCTTTCCAGTATCTGTTGGCCAAGGAGTGGAAGAAAATTTTGGTGTTAAGAACACCTTTGGCCTTTACCAGTGTAACAGGTTGGTGTATAGGTTTGGGAGCTCATCTGCTACTTTTGAAAGATCTTTAAAACAGTTGATAGTAGATATTCCCCAATGTGCCAGCTAGCATGATGACACCCTGGTTATAAATCATTCAAACAACAAACATCTGCTCAATTTTCATTGGGTTTTTGCAACTCTATCTGAAATGGCCTGAAGTGCAGTTTTCTAAACATTCATTTTTAAGCTTCGATCACTTACCTAGGATATGTCCTTAAAAACAAGGGATTATGGCCCACAAAGAACTGAACTGAGGTGATCAAAAATATGCCAATTGCCAATCTGTGAAAGGCTTCCCAGAACTTTCTTCTTCTTCTTCTTCTTCTTCTTCTTCTTCTTCTTCTTCTTTTTTCACTTGAACAGCTTTCATCACCAAGTCTTTAAAATTAGTTTCCAAAACTTTAAATCAGAATTAAGAAAATTATTTTTAAATACAGAAGGAAGTGCTGACTACCATTTTTGGAGTGCATACATTTTGATTTTTCTGTATGGAAATAAGTTTCATTTAGTTAGTGGGCACAAGCCTTTGCTTTATTTGTTTGGACCTAAGACTAAACTGCCAGAATTAATTGCTCACTGTCTTCATCATGGTCTTATCCAGTTACCACTATTCCATATATTAGCATCTGTCCGTCAATATTGTAATGCCTATGCACTCCCCAGATTGCCAATGGGTCCAAACTTTGAATTTGATACAAACAGTATAGGCCCAGACTTGGAATCTGACGCAGACAGGAAACTAATACTAACAAAGAGATAGAGGGGCTGGCCAGTACTTACCTCAGCTCAGTAAAGCTGATAGGTAACACAAAAGAGAACAGAAAATTTACATTACTAGCTTTCGGAACTTTGTTCCTTCATCAGGGAGGAGAGAGGGGAAAAAAGGGAAGAAGGGAAAGTGGATTCAGTTACTCACAACCCAGGTTATGAAGCAACAGGGAAAGGTAAACAGGGAGGGTAGCAAGAATGGAGGCATGGTTGTCAGAGGGAAGCCATAGATATCCTACTGTTAAGTAATGTGCCAGCTTCAAACCAAAGAGGGTGCATACAGAAGTAAAGAGGTATATTGCATAAAGATAAACACAACTATGTAGGATGAAAAGATGTGTGAACGGCTAAAGAGGAGAGGGAAAAAGAAGAAGACTGAAGATTAAATGGGAGTGAGGTTGGTTAACGTAGTTTCAGTCCAGTGGGATGGCGGGATGAAAGGATGTGTTGGAGTGCAAGTTCCCATCCCCGCAGTTCCGAGGGACTGGTGCTGGGTGGGAGAAGCCAAATGGCATGTAGGTTGTAGCAGGTTCCTAGGTCCCTAGAATTATGCTGGACAGCATGCTCTGCTACTGGGTGTTGGACATCTCCTAGGCGGACAGTTCGTCTGTGCCCATTCATGCGCTCAGCCAGTTTAGTTGTCGTCATACCGATGTAAAAGGCTATGCAGTGCAGGCATGTCAGCTGCTAAATGACATGTGTTGTTTCACATGTGGCCCTGCCTTGAATTGTGTATGTTTTACCAGTAGTGGGGCTGGAGTAGGTGGTTGTGGGGGGACGCATGGGGCAGGTTTTGCAGCGGGGTCGGTTACAGGGGTAGGAACTGCTGGGTAGAATTGGTGGTCTGGGAACATTGTAGGGTTTGAAAAGGATGTTACAGAGGTTAGGGGGGCGGCGAAAGGCAACTCTGGGTGGTGTGGGGAGAATATTGTCATGGGATGATCTCATTTCAGGGCTTGACTTGAGAAAGTCATATCCCTGGCGGAGTAATTTGTTGATGTATTCGAGGCCAGGATAATATTGGGTGACAAGGGAGATGTTTCTGTGTGGTCTGGGGGTAGGAACATTGTTGTTGGACAGAGAGGAGTGTATTGCTCTGGAGATCTGTTTGTGGACAAGGTCTGCAGGATAGTTGCGGGAGAGGAAAGCACTGGTCAGGTTATTGGTGTAATTGTTGAGGGATTCGTCACTGGAGCAGATACGTTTGCCACGAATACCTAGGCTGTAGGGAAGGGAGCGTTTGATGTGGAATGGATGGCAGCTATCAAAGTGAAGGTACTGTTGTTTGTTTGTGGGTTTGCTGAGGACAGAGGTGTGGATGTGAGCTTCAACAAGATGAATGTCAACATCCAGGAAGGTGGCTTGGGTTTTGGAAAAGGACCAGGTGAAATTCAGACTCGAAAAGGAGTTGAGGTTATGGAGGAAATTAAGGAGTGTTTCTTCACCATGAGTCCAGACCACCAAGATGTTATCTATAAACCTATACCAGGCCAGGGGAAAAAGCTGTTGGGTCTTCAGGAAAACCTCCTCCAATCGGCCCATGAAGAGGTTGGCATAGGATAGAGCCATCCTGGTTCCCATGGCCATTCCGCTGATTTGTTTGTAGGTCTGGCCTTCAAAAGTGAAGTAATTATGGGCGAGGATGAAGTTGGTAAGTGTGATAAGGAACGAGGTTTTTGGAAGATCTTTGGGTGGGCGTTGGGAGAGGTAGCGTTCAAGGGCAGAGAGACCATGGGTACGTAGGATGTTTGTGCAAAGGGATGCAGCATCTATGGTGACAAGAAAGGTTTCAGGTGGGAGGGGAGTGGGAATTGATTTGAGGCGTTCTAGGAAGTGGTTTGTGTCTTTGATGTAGGATGGGAGTCTGCAGGTGATAGGTTGGAGGTGTTGGTCTACCAGAGCTGAGATACATTCTGTAGGGGCCTTGAAGCCTGCCACAATTAAACGGCCAGGATGGTTCTCTTTGTGGATTTTGGGTAATAGGTAGAAGGTAGGGATACGTGGCTCAGGTGGAGTGAGTAGGTCTATGGAAGCCGTTGTGAGGCCTTGTGAGGGACCTCAGATTTTTAGGATTTTCTGCAGATCAGTCTGGATGGAGGGAATGGGATTCTGGGTAACAGCTTTGTAGATTAAGGTGTCAGAGAGTTGACGCGGTCCTTCTGCCACATACTCCACACAGTCAAGTACCACAGTTGTGGAGCCTTTATCCGCCGGGAGGATGACAATAGAGCGGTCTGTTTTCAGCTCCTTAATGGCACGAGATTCAGATGGGGTGATGTTGGGGGTTGTCGGGATGTTCTTCAAGAAGGACTGGGAGGCAACACTGAATGTGAGGAATTCCTGAAATGTCTGCAAGGAATGATTTAGGGGGAGGGGAGTAGGATCCCTTTGGGAAGGCAGTTGGAACTGTTCTAGACAAGGTTAAACACTGAGTTTAGTATTTGAGGGCTGTGTTTGGGTGGTGAAGTGATATTTCCAGTTGAGGTTCTGGGTGAATGAGAGGAGATCTTTAATCAGAGCAGTGTGGTTGAATTTAGGCGTGGGGCTAAAGGTTAAGCCTTTTGATAGAACAGATGTCTCTGGAGGAGAGAGGGATCTGGATGAGAGGTTTCGAACAGAATTGGGACTGGTTATATGTGGCATTTGACTGTGGTTATAGCTGAGATTTGGTCTGTGTGGGGTATGTGCTGGGACTGGGAGATTGAGTAGGGTGGCTAGGCTTGGTTTGTTGGCTATGAGGGGGTTTGTTGAAGGTGTTGTTGTGGTTGGTGTTTGTGAGGGATAGGGAGAGGGACCCCACTTCTTAGGTGTTGCACTAGCACTGTGGATAGTTTTTTCAGGTGGTGTGTGGCATGAAACTCAAGTTTACAGCTGGCTTCTAGGATGATGTTCCTGAGTCTGTTCTCCAAGCAGGGGTTTGAGAGGTGGAGGACTTTGAAGAGAGATAGGAGCTGTTGGGAGTGGTGGTTACACGACGTAGTGTAGAGATTCAGGACAAGTTGGGTAAGGGCTAAGGATTGAAGGTTCTGGAAGTCCAGGAGAGACTGGTGGGAGGAGGGATTGCACCCAGAGTTGGGAACTTTTAAGGTAAGTCCTTTAGGGGTAATTCCAAAAGTTAAGCAAGACCAGAGGAAAAGTGTGTGGGATTGCAATTTGGCTAGGGTGAAAGCATGTTTCCGGAATGAATGTAAATAATGTGGTATAGGATTAGGGTAAATAGTGGGTAACTGTTGGGTAGGGAAATTAAATAACTAAAGTTAAAATAGTAATAATAAGAAGGAATAAAACAAGGAGGGAAGGATGAGAAAGAAATTAAAATCTGTTGGTAATGTTTAATACCAAAGGAAGACCACTAAATAAGAAAAGAACGGATAAAGGATGAGCAGACCAGGCAAGTATGTTCAGATCAGGGCAAACAAACACACGTTCCTCAAAAAAAGAGATCGCGAGTGGCACAAAAAGGATCGCGGGTGGCACAAAAAAGATCGCGGGTGGCGCAAAAAGATCGTGGCTGGTGCAAAAATATCGCGGGTGCCGCAAATAAGATCGTGGGTGGCGTAAAAATGGCCCAAAAAATTTGCCTGTGGCAGAGAAAGATAGCAAGTATCACAAAAGGATCGCCAGCAACACGAAATCGACGGAAATCGATGATACTGGTAGGTGTGGAAAAGATTGTTGGCAGTGATTGTTGGCTGGAAAACAGCGAATACCGAATGTTAAAACTATGGACAATAAAAAAATAAAGAGAAGTGGACTATAAACAGAAGAAGATAACTGGAGGGATGGAAATGAGACTAGCACAGTTGGTGACGAAAATATATAATACTGAAGAAGAGAAAGTGTTTAGATGACAGATGTAAGTGATAGCTAACAAAAGGGACAAAACAATGAAGAATGTGGACCATATAGGTGATCTAAATGATTAATGGAAAATCTCATATAAAGATGTGAAACAAATACTAACAAAGAAATAGAGGGGCTGACCAGTACTTACCTCAGCTCAGTACAGCCGATAGATAACACAAAACAGAACAGAAAATTTACATTCCTAGCTTTCGCAACTTTGTTCCTTCACTCTCTGTTTTCAGACTGACTGCCAGGTTGAGCAGCTTTTGGAGGAATTCTAGGGATGTTGCAGCAGCATCCCTGCAGAGTTCCTTATCGCATCGATTTTCCAGAATGTATGAGCATGATGATTGACCAAATCGGTGGCCACAGCACTGTTGGGCCTGTTTCCCCATGCAACGCCAACAGCACAAGATTTGCCCAGGCTCCCTAAAACTGTTGTAGAAGAATGACAATTGTCAGATGGTTGTGTCTGTGACTCTGGAGCACTGGGTGCTACAGCACTTCCATCAGTCTCACTGGAAGTCCTCCCATATTAAACACATTGCTCATCATTACACGCACTGGCTGCAAATGGACAACAACATCACATGGGAGGTGCATGATTGATTCACCTCTTGAGCACAATAACCAGCATCTGTGCAGTCATTTTACCTTTGGCCAGAATCCAAACAGCTGTGGGACCTCCTGTATGTGGATTTTGCTGGACTTTTCTTGGGAGTCACAAGGCTTATAAATGTGTTTCCTATGCCATCAGGTTGCAGCTCGAATTGCTACTCTAACGATATGCCTCATTACATCTAATACTAGGGCACTCAGTAAAATTTTATGGATAATGGGTTACAGTTTACAGTGGTTGCCTTCTGGTGATTCTGCACTTATAATAGCATCAAACACATCGTAACCCCTATTTCATCGCAGCTCAACAGTCTGGAAGCAAGTTTGGTGCAAACCTTTAAGACCCAAATGTCATAGGTTATGAGATCACTCATGGCCATATCTCTCAATGCTTTCCTAGCTTCTAACAGAGTGGTGCCCTCCACAGATGCAATCTGGTGGAATTGATGCATGGGTGTCCTCATCGAACGATGCTCAGCCTTTTACTACTGCCACATGTTTGAGTCGAAAAAGAATGTGTCGGCATTACCATCTGAGTGAGTACGCTTGGGTGGACCTTGGGGTGGATCTAGATGTCAATTTGAGCACAACAAAGCTATCAATTGGTTCTCATGGTGATTGTGTGGACGTTACTCAGTAGACATCAGAATTAGTTTCAGTGCTGCATTCTGGTCTAATTTTTCTGCCATCTGCTGACTACGGGATTGTGATGTCCAGCATCTAACCAGGGAATAAACTACCATCCCCTTCATGCCTGTCACTGGAGGTGTCTATGGACTTCAACTCCATTCCTCACCAGTGGAGTCACCAGTGCTTCCAGCAACTCAGACTAAGCAGCCAACTCTTACTACTTCACCTTCAGAGCATCAAAACCCCAGAGGTGTCAGTGGCATCCTATTTACCACCAGCCCAATGCTGCAATGCCATCCTCTGCTTTGGCCAACTAGTTTTCAGCATTACACAATGATTCAATCAGAGAGGAATCTCTTAAACCTGCTGGATATATCAGTGGATGATGGCACACTATTGATATGGCTCATTAAACCTACATCTAGTGTGGTTGCTGCAAGCAAGGAGCAAACAGAATTTCTGCTGGCAGGTCATGTGGGCTCATCATTAACCCAATTTAAAGCCAAACGGTGACAGACTCACTCATTTCTGTTTGCTAGCTAATGCTTTTCTCTCTAAAGCCAACATAAGTACTGACAATGACCATGACTCCTCTTCACGATCTTTGTTTCCCTTTTACCCACTATTATGCTGCTTTGGGAAATTTATGACACTTTTTCCTTTTCCCCCACCTTTCCATCATTCTTCTTCCATAACTTTTTTTTCCCCAGTCCAGATCCCTTCTTCTTAAACCAGTCATGATCAAATAAATCCATTTTACTCTGGGTCTTCCTCTTTCCCTAAAATTTGGCCTCGTTTAGGTATTCTTCTATCTTCCATTCTCTTTACATGTCCAAACCATTTTAACCTACTGTTTTGAATTCTGTCATTCAACTTTTCTACTCCAATTTTCTTCCTAACATCTTCATTTCTCACTCTGTCTTCCCTCATTCTCCTAACATCTTTCTTAGGAATTACATTTCACTGGTTTGGATCCTACTCTCCTCTCCTCTGGTCATTGTCCAGATTTCCAACGCATCTACACCTACATCTATATGATTACTCTGCAATTTACAATTAAGTGTCTGAAAAAGGATATATTGAACCATCTTTAAGCTACTTCTCTGCCATTCCACTCTAGAACAGCTGCATGGAAAAAAATACTTAAATCTTTCTGTGAGAGTTCTAAATTCTCTTATTTCATAATGATGATCATTTTTCTCTATGTAGGTGGGCACAAACAACATATTTTCACACTATGAGAAGAATGTTAATGACTGAAACTCATGAGAAGGTCCTGCAGCAGTGAAAACCACCTGTGACTGCCACCCCAATTTTTGTACCATTCCTCTCTCCCTTATTTCCCAATAATACAAAATGATCTGCCCTTCTTTGAACTTTTTTGATGTCTTCTGTCAATCCTACCTGTTGTGGATCCCACACCACACAATAATACTCCCACAACATTATTTATGTGATCATTCCAATTTAAGTTATTTGTAATTCTATTGGCTGAATATTTAGTTAAGTTTACAGTCTTCAGATTTTTGTGAGTCATTATGTAGCTGCAATTTAGTGATTGTTTTTAGTGCTCATGTGGCTGCCTTCACACTTTCATGAGTCAATTGCCACTTTTTGCACCACACAGGCATCTTGTATAAATCATTTTGCAATTGGTTTTAATCATCTGGTGACATTACATGATGGTAAATGACAGCATCATCTGCATACAGTCTGGGAGAACTGCCCAGATTGTCTCATAATCATTTATGCAGATCAGGAAAACCAGAGGGCCTTGTAGTGTAACATGGGTTATTGGTGAAATGACCTATGTTCCACTGAAAATGGTAATACTGGTAAAAGATGGTCGTGTCTTTCAAAAAGATTTTATATAGTGAGAAAAATATACTGTGCATGCCCCGATCAGTGATCTCAGTAGACAGTGTGTATGCAGTGAAGCACGGCATGGTAAGTGCAGTAGCACTTGCTGAACACGGACATTTATGCCTTGGTGACCCTAGAGCAGTGGTCATCAAACTGTGGCCTGCAAGCCACATGTGGCCGGCCCAGCTCATGTTTTCGTGCAGCCTGTGACCCTCCTCGGCTTTGCACTGGTAGCAATAGTTGTCTACTTGTCTGGCGTAGCAGTGTTTTGTTTATGGAAACTGCATAGAATTGTGATTAAAGTCGGGTGAGTAATTAGGTAACTGAAAACCATCCACCACTTTCACTGAATGCACCAGTTGCCGGTGTTCCGCAGTGCTAAAGGTGTGAGCAGCCTGCTAGCCAACAACGTGAGCTGTGCAGCAAACACACCGCGTGCCCACAGCTGCTCGTTTCTTGGTGGTGGTGGCAGGTGGCAGGCTTGTCCCGCAGCCACCTCATTGTTAGCTTTGTCATGGCCGTGTGTCAGTTGTGAACTAAGTTTCGGTGCCCCTGAGCATTCGTCACGTATTGAGTGAATTTGTGCTCATATTTAGTGATATAATTATTAGTGGAATAAATAATGTGTGATGTACCCTCAAGAACAGTGACTAAGAGTAAAATATGTGAAGAGAAAATAATTTTCCAAGAAATATGGGAAGAAAAGTTTTGCTTTATAATGGGACACAAAGAAGGTAATGCTACTTGATTAATATGCCAGGATATGATTGTGGGACTGAAGAGATACAATTTATTTCGCCACTACACAAGTAAGCACAATTCATTTACAGTAGCTTTTCCTTTTAATTCAAATGAAAGGAAGGAAAAAATTGCTCATTTAAAATCTACTATTTGTCGTCAACAAAATGTTATGTTAGCAGCAGTTGGGCAAAGTGAGGCGGTCACGAGAGCATCATAGCAAATACATAATATTCTGGCAAAAAATATGAAAGCTTTCACTGATGCTGAATTAGTGAAGCAATGTATGATGACTGTTTCTGAAACTTTGTTTCAAAATTCCTCCAACAGTCAACAAATATCAGCTGAAATAAATAAGCTCACACTTTCAGAATCTACCTGTCGACATCGTATAGAAGATATTTAAAAATATATGTTTGAGGCAGTAATTAATAAAGTCAAACTATGCAAATACTTCAGTCTTTCATGCGATTCCAGTACAGATTTAGCTTTGATGGCTCAGTTTTCATTATTTGTGCGTTACTGCACAAATGATGGGGTAATAGAGGAAGAGTTTTTAGCAATTATAACCATGAAAGGTCCCACAGGAGGATGTGATTTTGTGGATGCAATTAAAGAATTCGTAAAAAAATGACTTATCTATGAGCCAATTAATATCAGTATGTACAGCTGGTTGTCCATCAATGATGGAGGTCAACAATGGTTTGATAGCACTGATTAAGAAGGAACAGAATTTGCAAAATTTACTCTCCATTCACTGCTTACTGCATCAAGAAAGTTTGGCATGTCAAATTTCAAATACCAAATTGAAGAATGTTATGCAAATGGTTATAAGCATTATAAATTTCATTCGTGCCCAGCACCTTAATCACTGAAAATTTAAAGAATTTCTGTAGGAACTGCAAGCTTATTACAGTGATGTTCTCCTAAAAACTGCTGTCAGATGGCTAAGCAAAGGGAAAGTGCTGGAATGGTTTCTCAATTTGAAATCTGAAATTATTTTATTCTTACAACAAAGTGGCAAAAATTATCCTGAACTTGATGATGATGAATGGTAGATACTATAGCTTTTTTGACCAATATTACACAAAAATTCAACGTACTTAACTTGGAATTAAAAGGACCAAACAAGATAACTGGGCAAATGACTAACAAAATATTTGCATTTGAAGCCAAACTGCAATTAGATATACACGAACTTGAAGTAAAAGATCTGTCTAATTTTCCAACTGTTGCTATGCTCCGATCAGGCTTAACTATCGCCGAAACTATTTACCAAAACATGAAAGAATATTTGGAAGCCTATTTGGAAGAAATAAAGAAACAGATTTGCAGATGTTAGAAATTTTCGAAGCTGTTTCATTCTCACAGAGAACCCTTGGCATGTTGGACATGATAATCTCAAATTATTCTGCCAATTCGGATTTCCTAAAACTAATTTGCTAAATGAAATAATCGAAGTTCAGCATGACACACAGCTTAAAGCTCTGTTTATAGAACATCGTGAAACACAACAGTACACTAACTTTTGGAAATGTGTGCCCAGTAAATATAAAAATTTTTGAGACTGTGCACAGTTCATTTTAATACTATTTCCTTCAACTTACCTTTATGAAGCTTCATTTTCAAAAATGAAGTATCTGAAAAACAAATATCGTAATAGGTTGTCCAGTCATTTAGAAGATGCAATGAGGATTGCATGCAGCCCAAACGACGCAGATATAGATGACATAGCCAAAAAAGTTCAACATCACAAGTAACATTAATGAAAAATTATATATTTGTATTTATGTTTGTTTTGCAATTATATGTGCAAAGCATATGTCCTTTTCTTATTTTTTAAATTTCTTATTTATTTCTACATTTTTTTGAAAGTTTGAGATTAATAAAATTATAATAAAGTTTTTGTGGCCATTTGAATAATGTAATATAATGTTTTAGTAATACTCCTATCACATCTTGCATGAAAGTACTTCAAAATAAATTTCAGGAACATAATACGCAGATCCCAGATTTGTTTTTGGTAGTCGCTCAAAATTACAAATGATTACCTTGCTTCCCTTCGCCCTTCATATGCTCCTGCCTAGCTACATGAATATCGTAAGATTATGCAAGTCATGTGAATTGTATTTTCACAGAGATAATTACACTGGAATAAATTAGTCAGATGCACTGTATACCTTTTTCCAGTTTATTGAAATTTGATCAGCAGCATTTTATGCAGTTTTCATTGACTCATGTTACCACAATGATTATTCCAGTCAGTCTCAACACTCGACTCCTGTGAAGACTGACTAAAAATGTAATTGTTTATAACATGACACAACTACTCGTATGTCTCCTACAAATGTAACACTCATAATCTAAAAGTTGTCAAACCAGCGGATGGGTATTTAAAAATCTTTTTCCCTATATTGCAGAATTTCAGTGTCATAAACATGGCTTATTGTTGTCAGCAACTGCACAGCAATGTTATTTGGCAAAGGAGTCACATACATCCAACAGTTGAAAGTGGTTTGTTTCCGAAAGTACTATTTCATTTCAACAGGTGCTAATGTTTACAGATTCTGAAGAATGGTAAATGCTATATATCCAAATGCAGTACAGAATAAATGGTTTGCAGCTGTTGGCCGTACCTGTCTCCTTTGTCAAAAGAAAAATATTCCAAGAATAGTAAGTAGGATGCATTTGTCGTTGCGGTGGGAGGGGACATAATAATGGAAATGTTTTCTTGTCTGTTTCTCAGTGGTGACAACAAATGGGTTGTACCAATTATCTGCTATTGTATCAATCTTAAACGAAAGTTCAAAATGGTTGAAATGGCTCTGAGCACTATGGGACTTAACTTCTGATGTCATCAGTCCCCTCTAACTTAGAACTACTTAAACCTAACTAACCTAAGGACACCACATACATCCATGCCCGAGGAAGGATTCGAACCTGCGACCGTAGCGGTCACGTGATTATTTTCAGTCTGTAAAGAAATATTATGGGGTAAGCAAAGGCAACATCTTATTGGGGCGGGGGATGGTAATGTGGAGAGAGAAGGGGGAAAGGACATGGACACATACAGGGGGTGTGCGAAATGGACAGATAAAGGGCTGAAGAGATAGTGAGTGAGGGGAAAGTCAAGATGGACGACAGAGATTGAGGGAAGGAAGGGACAGAATAACATAAGATTGGAATAAATACATATCTAGCCAGTGCCAGGTACCTCATCTAGTATGAAATAAAATTAAGGCTGTTGTAGTTCAGTCAAGTGAGTTGAAGAAAAATGACTTTCAAAACATATAGAAAACAGTTGTGATCATGTCTCATGTTACATAATACATTTAAGTATAAGTCAATTTGCTGTTATTAATGATCTGTTCACAAAGACCATGCAGAAACATTTCATCGGGCAATTACAGTGTTACAATTTATGGGTCATTGAGGGTGGCAACAATCGGAAACAGAGAACATTTTACATGTAGTGGTCCAAATGGTATCGACTTTAATGATAAGTGCTAAAAAGTCAGTGGTAAACCTCTCACTTCTTTACTACAGCTACTCTACTGGAGGTTCATAACACACCATTTACGTGTTTTGCCAGTTAATAAAAAGACCTGGAAATCTCTGGCCGAGGTGTCACATTATATTGTTAGTTTTGGCCCTTGAGCAAAAAAGTTTGATGACCACTGCCCTTGAGAAAAGAGACATACTACAATGTAGACACTCAAGACAAATGAAGACTGTAAATCTTAGATCTTAATTTGAGTTTGGCGTGGTCAGACATATTGAATGATGTACTGAAGTTATGAGTTAGTGGTAACTGGACCTGTCTTCACAACTGGTTAATTAGCTAAAGCAATATAGCACATTATCAGTGAAGATGTGTTTATCATTCAGTAGCTGGAAATAGTGAGACATTCTCTTACAGCATCACTGTCCCTGGAGACTAAATCAAGAAGAACAAGTTCATGCATGGCCATGGTACAGAGTAGGTGGACCACAACAACAAAACAAATAGGTGATCATATTGAAGAAAACAGCAAAAGGTAACTTAGACCACAACAAATTGACAAATGTGCTACACAGTGTTCTCTACTCATGGCGTTACAGCCAAGTCACCATACACACACCCAAAAGGGAAACATCGCAGCCTATATCACTTCCTTGGAGAATGTCAGATATTACTTTGTTTCACTCAATGACTTTCTACCAATTATTACGAACTATGACAGGAAATCATGGATCCAGTCACACAACAGAGATGATATTCCATGGGCACACAATTTAAGTAGAAGTCGCTTATCGGGTACAGTGTCAAAAGCCTTCTGGAAGTCTAGAAGTAGGGAATAAATTTGACCTCTCCTGTCAATAGCACTCATTATTTTATGAGAATAAAGAACCAATTGTGCTTCAGAAGAATGATATGTTCGGAAACTGTTTCAGCTATTGTGTCAATAAATACTTTTCTTTGAGGTGATTCATAATGTTCAATCTTCTAAAATGCTATTTCAAATCGACGTTAACGATATGGATCTGTAATTCAGTGGATTACTCCTATTTTCTATATTGGGTATTGTTGTGACTTGTGTAACTTTCCACTCTCTGGGTATGGATCTTCTTATGTGTAAGCGGTGCATGTAATTGCTAAGTATGGAGCTATTGTACCAGCATACTCTGAAAGGAACCTGACTGGTGTATAATCTTGACCGGAAGTCTTGCCTTTCTTAAGTATTTTAAGCTGCATTGCTATGCCAAAGATATCTACTTCTAAGTTACCCATGTTGGCAGTTATTCCCGTTTCAAATTCTGGAATATTTACTTCATCTTCTTTTGTGAAGGAATTACAGAAAACTGTGTTTAGTAACTCTGCTTTAGCGGTGCTGTCATCAATATCATCACCACTGTTATTGTGCAGTGAAGGTACTGATCACATCTCACCACTGGTGTACTTTAAATACAACCAGAATCTCTTTGGGTCTTCTGTAGATTTCGAGGCAGAGATTCTTGTTGAAACTATTAAAAGCATCGCGCACTGCAGTTTGCAGTACATTTTGAGCTTCTGTAAAACTCTGCCATCTCTTATTAATTTATTTTGTGTACATCTCTCAATTGCCATTGATATACTATTTCTTTGAATTTAAACCACATCTTTTCTACACTTACACAGTCAGATTGGAAGGAGTGGAGACAGTCTGCTGTGAAGGTGCCATCACATTTTTACCTGCATGTTTTTAATAGTTGTATTTTGCTTTTATTTTTGGAGGGTTTGGATATTATGGTACTCAGTCCAGCTACAATAACTTCATGGCAACTAATCCCTCTATCTGTCATGATTCTCCTTATCTGGTCAGGATTATTTGTTGCTGAAAGGTCGAGTATGCTGTTGTGACCATATACACTTCAAATTGACTCATGATAAATGCTTCTCACAGCAATAAACACTCCATCAAAATAATTTTCTGAGAAGGCATCAGTATGATTCTGGCTGACGTTGTCTGCCTACCACTGACTTTAAACATGTATTATCACCAATGTATTGGTGGTATATTGAAGCCATCACCAGGTATAATTGTATGAGTGAGGCACCTATTGGAAATGACACTCTAGTTTACTTTGAACTGTTCAGCAACTGTGTCATCTGAGTCAGTGGGTCAGTATACGAAACTAATTATTAATTTATTCCAGTTGCCAAGTATAATCTCTTACCATACTAACTCACAGGAACTATCCACTTCAATTTCACTACAAGATAAATGCTTCTCACAGCAATGAACACTCCATCACCAACTGTAATTAATCTATCCTTTCCATACATGATTAGTCCTTTGTAAAAATTTCAGCTGAACTTATTTATGGCTTTAGCCAGTTTTCCACAGCTATAATGATTTATGATTCAGCGTTTCCTATTAGTACTTGGAGCTTTGGTTCTTTTCCAACTAAACTCTGACAGTTTACAACTACAATATTGGCTGTTCCTACGTCCACCCTCTTCCTATGTTAGTCCTGTACCCTTTGGAGCTGAAGCCCTTTCTGCAAACCTAAACAACTGCACAGTCCCCTTCACGCAGCTCCTGTTACCCATGTAGTTGCTTCTTGTCTGAAGTGGACTCCTGACCTATTTACAGAACCCAGAAACCCATCACTCTACAATGCAAGTCAAGGTATCTGCAGCCTACATGGTCACACAATTGCCTGAGCCTCTGATTCAGACCCTCCACTTGACTCTGTAGCAAAGGACCACTGTTGGTTCTGTCGACAGCGCTACAGATGGTGAGCTTCACCTTCATCTTGCAAGCAAGACTGGCACTCTTTACTGCTTTGCCAGCCACCAAACTAGTTACTTGTCCATCCATCCAAAGCAATACACGTCATTAGTACCAACATGAACCCCCACCGGCAGTTGGCTGCATCCTGTGCTCTTCATGGCATCTGGAAGAACCTGTTCCACATCTGGAATGACTCCTCCTGGTGTGCACGTAGAGGGGCTTCATTGTGCGCTTAACATTGGAACTCCCAACTACCAGTAATCCCACCCTCTGTGAATGCCCAGACCTTGCAGGCCAAAAGGATTCCTCTGGAACAGTGCGAGCAAATTCATATAGCTCAGGGACTGCATCAACCACAGATAGCACCTGAAACCTGTTTGTCAGACGAACCACAGAGGCCCTCTCAACAGCCCCTTGGAAAGTCTTTCACTGCTGGCCAAACCTTGGAACGACCTCCCACTCAACCACAGGTAAGAGATTAACCACCTCAGCGTAGGCAGTACCAAACGCCATCAAGCTGGGTGACCAAAGCCAACACCACCTGGGGCTGAGACTGAAGGGTAACCACCTCAGCTTGCATCTGAACACAGCAATCACAGTTCCTATCCATACCAAAGATGGACTGATAAATACACATGAAATATAAAGAGTTGAAGCTAAAGAACACTGACAAAATGTAATGTAAGTCACTTTTCCTGAGAAGTGGTGTCACCTAACGGTACTCTAATGAGCTGCTGCTAGGAGAGCTATCACTTGACTGGAGGATCTAACTACTACAACAAGATCTCGAAACACAAAAACTAGTAGCTGGCATGATGCAAATAGTGGTTTTATGGACTATACAGTTAATAAATCACAGAACTGTGCCTGCTAAATAAACAAATACATGCAAGAAACAGGACTTGAAGCTAAAGAACACTGATTAAATTTAAGATAAGTTGCTTCTTATGAGAAGCAACTCATAAATGTAATTCACACACAAAGGATGTAACAGCCTTTATCTGCAGCAGGAATGCAGATCCTTTCTCACTGACAGTCTAGCCAACACTGATCTGAATACATGTGCGAAAATGGGTGTAAAATGTCTTGTACAGCACTTCATTACACTTCACTGGCATTTCCCTTCCTCAGAGTAAACCTTTCACACACTGGTAAAATTCACTGCTCTGTTATACCCTTTTGTTCATTGCTGCCCCCTTCCCTGCAATCTCCATTATCACACAACCTAAATATTTAAAGTTGTCCACAATTTCAATATCATATAATTTAATATTAATTTGTCCTTTATGCTTTCTGTCTCCTCTGGTAACCACTACAGTCTTGCTTTCCTCTACACTGTATTTCATACCATATGTCTCGATTTATTCATTTAAGATGTCCAATTGTCCTTGTACATACTTACTGTCAATTCTCCACAAGATAACGACACTGGCAAACACCACCAAGTTCCTCTCCCTTCCTCTATGAGTGTTTTGTGTCTCTTTCATGATTTCATTTGTTCCCACTATAAATAATAACTGTGACATTATACTTCCTTGTCTCAATCCCATAACATTCCTAAACCAAACATGCCTTCCGACTTGGGTCTGGACACATGTGAAGTTTTTGTCATGCATTGTTTTACAACTGTCTTTCTCTCCAAAGTTTCCCTTACCTTCTCTGAGGGGACACTGCCAGATGCCTTCACTAAGTCAAGAAATGACATCACCAGATTTTTCCATCAGCAGATATTTCCATCAACTGTCTCATACTAAAGATGGAGTCCACTGTTGGTCTACCATGTTGAAAGCCGTACTGCTTCTCTTCTAACTGAACTTCCACTTTTCCCCTCATTCTTCTTTCCAGTATCCTCTCCATTATTTTTGATAATTGTGATATAAGTGTGATCCCTCAATGGTTATCATGTACCTTTTCATCTCCGTTCTGGAATTATTATTGCCTTTCACCATTTTTCAAGCCCACATTTCTGAGTGAGTCCCTAAGCACCTTATCAAGTAGTACAGTAATCCACTGGACCAATCAAAGCCTTTTTGGTATGTTCTGGAGTTTGCCACTGATGGGACTACCAATTGGTAGGAGTATCTAAAACAAGACCCGTTGTGGGTTCGAACATCAATTTCTTACCAGTGAGAAAGGGAGGAACCGAAAAAGTAGTGCAGTGAGTGAATAAAAACAAACATTGCTGTGTGAGTAGTCAGTAAGCAGAGATACAGTGACTGAATACAAATCAAAAATAACATGTCAAAAGTGTGTAAACTGTACTTAGTGTATTTGATAGTAAAAAGTTGATTTGATTTATATTTTAGACAATACCCAAATGTAAAAGATGAGGAGATCTTGCCAGTTCTGAAGCAAAACAGCAAAAACAAAAAGAATAGCTAGAAAATGAAACATACGAAAAGGGTGAAGCACATTTAAGTTCACAACAAACGAGAATGAGTGCTGTGACAAGCTGAGAAACAGAAGAACACTGAAATGAACACATTGAAGACTCAAGAACTGTGACACAGTCTTATAATAAGAGACTGGAAACTCAAGTCAGCCATGACAATAATACCCTATGAAAAGTGCAGACAAGGACAAGTAAAAAGTACAACCCAATAAATAAAGCATCCCACTATGACCCAACGAAAGAATATAACAAACACAAACATGTCATAATTTATGCAATAGGAAAAAATTCTGTAGAGAAACACCAGGACTCTGTTACATGAATGAAAATATTCGATTACTACCAATGGGAGTACCTCCACAGGAATTTTTACATCACATGACCAGGACAACTCCAGAATCAAAACGCTTTCTTCAAAATACAAAAGCGTACAGTGCCTGCTTCCAAATGACTTCTTTTGGTGTCACCTCAATCAATGCCAACAGACATGAAATTGAGTATGTTTTCTTCCATCAAAGGACAAACTTATGATAACAAGAGATCATTACTACCACTTCCCAATGAAGAACATACATTTATGCAAACATATTTCACCAGAAATGAAGAAACAGACATTGATCAACAATGTACAAATATCAGTGGATTGAGATGAGAAGTAGTGCAAAATGTACAGAGGATCTTACACAAATAAAATCAACTGATTCGCATATTCAAAACAGCTCTAGACAGTATGATTTCTGATGACTGTAAAGTTATAATTACTCATTGCAGAGACACGCCACTCATATGATGCCCTCCAATATCCACTAATATTTCTGCATGGAGTGGACAAATATCATTTTAATGTGAAACACATTCAACCTGAAACAGGCATATTACTTAATTATCAGAGACAATGAAACATACATCCCTCGCCATCTATTCCAACAATTCCTGGTATATATATATAAGCAAAAGTACAAGTGGAACGGGTGCTTTACATAAGACTGAATAATAAGAAACTACACATGGAAAAATATATCCACCTTCTAGACACAATCATAAGTGATGGAAACATTGATGACACTGGAAAATGGTAATCCTATGTTTATCATACATAAGTGTTCAGAGACAGAATGCACAAATACACTCAAGATGCCATGACCTACATAAGAAAATGTGGATGACCTGACCTCTTCTTAACATTCCCGTGCAACTCATTGTGGCTGGAAATCAAAGAACAACTGAGATATGGACAAGCCGGTATACACTACATGACATAATAACCTGAGTTTTCCGACAAAAGCAAATGTGATTTATTGAAGTCATTACAAAATGCCACATCTTTGAAACCATTAGATACTGGATGTATGCAATTGAATGGCAAAAACAAGGACTGCCTCCCTCACAAAATCTCATATGGGTACACGAGAGAATTCATGCCATGGATAACAACAAAATCATCCAAGCTGAATTTCCCAATCCACAAGAAGATTTGGAACTGTGTGAAATAGTAGTGAAAAACATGATTCATGGACCATGTGGGCCACTGACGACAAACACAAACTGGAGTTGAAGGTTATCCAAAAATGGTGGCTTAAGAGCAAAAATATGAATTCCAGTTAAAAACAAACTGGAAATAGATTATCAATGGGGTAGTACCATGTAACACACTACTTTCCAAAATGTTCCAAGCACACATAGACTGCTGCAA
Organism: Schistocerca nitens; assembly: GCF_023898315.1. Classification (NCBI taxonomy): domain Eukaryota; kingdom Metazoa; phylum Arthropoda; class Insecta; order Orthoptera; family Acrididae; genus Schistocerca; species Schistocerca nitens. Next base: position 548,520,802 of record NC_064618.1, read on the forward strand.
TTCAGTGAAATCCATCAAATATGTATGTAAGTATGTGAACAAAGGCAATGACATGGCAATATTTTAAACAGCCAAAGACAAAGAACAACAAAACAGAAACCACAAGCTCCTCATGTGCCACCTGGGAAGATACATACACAGTAATGAAGCAGCATGGTGGATTTTTTGTTTTCTCACACATGAATGCAAACCAATTGTGCAACATCTAGCACTATATTTGGAGAATGGACAGAGAGTTTGTTTCACAAAAGATAATGCCAGAAAAATTGCAAGCAAACCACCTCAGCATACAACATTACCAGATTTTTACCAAATGTGCCAAATGGATCCAATCACAAAAACATTACTATATGTTGACATACCTACCTATTACATATGGAACAAAACAAGAAAAACCTTTCAACAATGAAAACAAGGAATTCCAGGAGAAGATCATCCAGGAATCATGAAAACTGGCACACTAGGCTGAGTACATCCAAACAACACCAAATGTTTCTATCTCTGGAAGCTGCTACACGAAATACAGAACCCACCAAGTTTACAGATCTCAAGACTCTTGACAGTTCCCTAAGCCAGATGTACAGATAAGCGTGCCAATACTTAGGACTACTGGAAAATGACAACCACTGTGAATTCAGTCAACAAGAAGCCACACTCACAGCATCTGCTGAACAAATGAAAGACTTATTTGCCATAATTCTAAAACCATGTAACCCATACAATCCAATGGGACTCTTTCAGAGTATGAGTGATGACATACTGTACCAAATCCAATAAGCTCATCCTGAACTGACCATTAAATTCAGTGATGACATCTTCAATGAAACATTCACTCGCCTAGAAGAGATGTTTAGCAATGAGCAACCACACATTAGTACAACTTGGGATGCGAGCTATTAGTGTGCTAAACTTCTAAATTAAAAAGGAAAAAAGCCACAGCATCAACGAACTACTTCAATACATTGCTCACTACAAACCATTCCTCAATGAAACTCTAAAAGAAATTTACAACAATTTCATGTACCAGATCGACAACAACACTGGTGGAATTATTTACTTGGATGCACCAGGTGGCACTGGGCCAACATTCCAAATGAATCTAATGCTGGCAGAAATACTTGCTAAACAACACATCACACTTGCACTGACATCATCTGGCATTGCAGCCACACTTATGGAAGGTGGACGAACTGTCCACTCTGCCCTGCAACTACCATTGAATACAGCCGAAAAACAATTCCCGGTACGTAAAATCTCAAGAGAATCTAGGCAGAGTGAACTTCTTAAGCAAGCTAAAATTAACTCATGGGTGAATGCACAATGGCATATAAAAAAATCACTTGAAGCCATAGACAGAACATTGCAAGACTTGTGAGTATACTCTGAAGTCTGTTCATACTCTCAGGAAATTTTCAACAAATACTTCCAGTTATCCCCATATCAGCTCCAGCAGATGAAATCAGTACAGGGTTTAAAAAATCACTTCTCTGGCCACACAAACAAATACGTCGTCTACCAAAAAATATGAGAGTTGAATCATCGAAAGACAAAACAACAGAACATTTTGCTAACCAAGTTTTGCGAGTAGGTGAAGGCACATATCCTACTGAGCAAACAACTGGCCTCATTAAACTCAACAGTGATTTCTGCAACACAGCCATTGCTGAAAACGAACTCATTGACTAAATTCTTCCAAACATTGTTCACAGCTGTACCAATCTGGACTGGCAATTTGAAATAGTAATTCCGGCAACTAAAACTAATATTGCAAACAATATCAACTTTAATAATCAAAAGAAAATTCCTGGTGAAGAGAGAATATACAAACCAGTCGACAAGGTTGTAAATGTTGAAGAAAGTGTGAACTTCCCTACAGAATTTCTAAATTCTTTTCACGTACCAGGAATGCCATTAAAGTGCCTTAAATTTCAAACTGGATCTCTGATCATACTACTACGAAATCTCAATTCACCAAAACTGTGTAATGGTAAAAGGATAATGGTTAAACATAGAAGCCAAACTTGTGACTGGAAAAGTACAAAGAACACACACTATTCATCCCCAGAATACCACTGTTCTCTACTGAACAGTCATTCAAATTTAAAAGACTGCAATTTCCAGTCAAATTAGCCTACAGTTTTACAATTAACAAAGCACAAGGACAAACTTTCAAAATATTGCAGCATCAACCTCAGAGACTCCTGCTTCTCTCACGGTCAACTACATATAGCTTGGCCTTGAGTAGGAAATTCGAAAAACTTGTACATATATACCCTGCATAACAAAATGAAAAATGTTGTTTATAAACAAGTATTGTAAATAGTTAGAACACGTTTTCAATATTTTTGTATCTCTTATACTTTAGCAAGTATTGTAAATGGTTAGCCAGATATCCTAGCTAGCAGGAAATAAAGGGAAAAGGTCTATAATTGTTGAGGACACATTCCTTCGCAAGAATTGCGTTCTTATTAGAATTTTACTTTTCATTACCTTGCTTTGAGAGCAGAAAACTCACTGATAATGTTATTGAAGTCACAATTAGCAGCTGTGTAATATTCCTTTAGCAAGATAGCTTTATTTGATAGTTCACTTCACCTACGCTCCACCATAAGTAGTTTTTTTATCACTTTTAATTTGGTGGAACTTTGTTGAAATTGTCATCAATATCCTCGCATTTGTTTCAATATTTGGATAAGCATCTTGCAACCCATACATCAAAAACAAAACATTCAAAATCGAAAACAAAACATTCAAAATATCTGGGAATCTTCTCTTTCAACTGGAATTTGTAAACGTTTATTTCTTTACATAGGGCTGTTGTATCAATAATTCTGTTATATTTGGCACCAAAATCTGCTGAATATTTTTGAATAAAAAACCCAGTTTTCACTGAACACTTTCCTGGCAGAAAATTATAATGAGATGAAATGTTGTGTTTTGCATCCGATATGTTTCCCATTCCACTGATTATTCTGTCAAATATTTTGAAACACTCTAGCTTAAGAGTTTCATTCCAGTCCTTAGTTGGCTGAAATCAGCAGAAGTAGGGACCCTGCCTTTAAACAGCATATTATTGGCTTCAACATCCAGTGGACAACCTTTGAGACTGTACAACACTGTAGCAATGTACCAACAAAAACTCCACATTCAAATGGGCTAGCTGTGTAGGTAGCAGCTGTATGAACTAAGGGCACTGTTGACACATAACTGAAATGATGCATGTTCGGTCCTGCATTCCACATCCCTCCCTTACTGCCATTCATCAACAAGAAATGTTGCAAACAGCAAACGGGCCCATCTCTTAGTAGTGTTCCATATTCTGGAGCTGTGTGGTTGAAACTCGAGTATTCTTACAGTGATTTTAAAATGAATGAAGCAGATTCTTAGCTGAAAACGCCCTTTAATTTATTTAATATGGAAGAGCAGCTAGAAATCAAGCATTTAGATGCACCTCAATCAACTGAAATATTACACATACAACATAAAAAATCAAAAACAAAAATTGAGTTCACTTCTGTATACACTTTATTATTAGCTACAGTATTTCTTGAATTATGCCCATATTTATAGCTGTATAATTACCATATTTACTATTTTTTAGTATTTTTAAGAAGTATGATAATAAAGGAAAGTTATATAACAAACAGTTCATAGCAATTCCGTCATAAAGTTTATTGAGTTTTTTCTGGGCCCCACCAATGGAAATGATCACCAACACCACTGATATGAATGTATCACCTACTTCTCCCTCTGAAAATCAGAAAATTACTCATTCTCTCAAAAACAAAGGGTCATCTAGTTTTATGGTGTTTCTAATACAGTACTAAAGATTTGTTCCCAAATCACAAACCCAATATGTAATGCATCACTAACATTTTTCCACAGTCAGACAAAGGTGATAAGAGAAATGTCAATAACTACTGACCTGTTTCACTGCCGAGATCATTTTCTAAAATTTTTGAGAAGGTGATGTATACTAGAACAATATCTCCCCTTAGCAACAATAACAGTCTTGGCAAATTACAGTTTAGGTTTCAGAAGGGTTGCTGCACTGACAATACCATTTACAGATTCACTCACCAGATTTTACAACCACTAAATAATAAAACAGAGCTGGTTGGTACTTTCTGTGACCTATCTAAGGCATTTCACTGCATGAATCACCTATTCTCCTAGATAAATTTATGATTTATGGGACTGATGGCATAGCCAACCAATAGATAATGTCATATAAAACCAAAAGAATGTAGAAATTTATACTTCGTAATTCAACCAATACAGTCTGGGGACCTTCTGTCTAATATGCAAGCAGAATTAGTTCTTTTGCAGATGACACTTGTATTGTAATTAATCTGAGCAAACATACAGACACAGAAGAAATGATAAACAAAGTTCTTAAATTGATAAAAGTATCATTGACTGGTTTTCTGCAATTGGTCTTACTCTCAATTTTAAAAAGGCACAACGTATTCAGATTTGCACATCTATGGGTACTACACCAACGATAATGGTAACACATGGTGAAGAAATAATAAACAGAGCAGAAACTATTAAATTCTTAGGTGTCGATATCGATGAGAATTTAAATTCAAAGTAGTATAATTTGTAACTCCCAAAACAACTTTAGTTCAGCCATACTTGCACTTAGCATCATTGGAAATCTTGGGGAGATACAAATCATTAAGCTGACATATTTTGCATATTTTCATTCAATAATATCACATGTAATTATGTCCAGGGATAACTCATCTTTAAGAAAGAAAGTCTTCATTGCCCAAATATGTGGTGCTCGCCAGTGATCAGCTAGTACACATCTGTTTAATCAGTTGAGCATGCTGACTACTGCTTTACAGTATATTTATTCTCTCATGAAGTTTGTTGTAAATAATCCACTTAAGTTCAAAAGGAGCAATGATGTACATAACTACAATAGCAGAAGGAAAAACGACATTCATTACCCCACATTAAGGTTGTTTTCAGCACAAAAAGGGGTGCACAATGCTGCAACAAAAATTTTTGATCACTCACCCAGTGATATAAAATGCCTGACGGACACAGCAAAGTAAAATTTGAAAACAAACTGAGAAAGTTTCCACTTGACAATTCCTTCTATTCCACACAAGAATTTCTATTACTATAATGTGTAAAAGGTGGTGGGTAGAAATTAGTAACTCACATCTGTATATCTTTTCTCTTTATGTAAAAATTAAGTTGCGATGGGAATTTAAAATGACTCATTCCACATCTTTACAATCCATCATACAAAATGACCCATGGAACAAATTACTAACTAACCAATTGCACTTTCCAATAATAAGTCTAGAAATCAGTATCACAACAGAATGAAACAGGGATGTATAAATGGCTCCCTCTTTGATCACAGTAGTTTCTGGAAACATACTTTATCTCGTAACAGACTGCAAACTAATCTGTAGAGATATTATTATGCTCCAATACGCACACTGATGGAATGAGTTGTTTACTCATGCAAACAGCTTCTGACAATGTGATTCTTCAGTTTCTCCCGGCATATTTCTTGCTGGAACAGTCCACGGCTGTACTGCCAGTCCATAGTGTCCAACGGGACCAATATTTTGGTGATCAGACACGTCGCCATCTTTAGGTGCGCTGACGAACTAAGCTCCTGATGGTGGACGGCTGTATTAAATCCCCTCCCCTCGCAAGGAGTTCTCTCCGCGGTCCGTAGAGTTGAACAGGTTGCTGCGCGACTAGCAGCTGAAGAAGTACAACGGGAAACCTGCATTGCTCTGACGAGAACTAAACCGATCAAGAGGGCAGCCATTCAAGAGCTGAGACAGAGCTCTGAGATTTTTATCTTACCGGCTGACAAAGGCAATGCTACAGTTGTTCTTTCTTTTAAGGACTACATTGAGAAGATGCAGAGCCTGTTAAATGACGAATCTTACAGGAAGATCAACGTTGCTCCAACAAAGAAGGTGGAGAACAAGACTAGAGCTCTTCTCACGGATGCAGATTTAGCAAAAAGTGTCAACAAGAAATTGACCCCTCAAGGACATGTACCGCCAAGACTTTATGGACTCCCTAAAGCCCACAAAGAAGGGGTGCCATTACGCCCAATTGTCAGCAACATTAGGGCACCTACATATTTGCTGGCCAAATACCTGGCAGAATTACTAAGCCCTTATGGGGGTAAATGTTCTCATCACGTTTGTAGTTCTGTCAATTTTGTAAAATGTCTCGACAACTTTAAGCTGAAAGACTCAGATGATATCCTGGTGAGTTTTGACGTTGTTTCATTATTCAGCAGGGTGCCTCTTAAAGAGTCAGTTGAGCTTATTGCACAGAAATTTGACGAGAAGATGACCGATCGTTTCAAGCACGTTTTGACCTCCACTTATCTTCTCTTTAATGGAGAATACTATGTATAAACAGGAGTCACAATGGGGAGCCCACTCTCGCCTGTGGTCACGAATTTCTGTATGGAGTACTTCGAGGAGGAAGCTTTGGCATCATCCAAATGGAAACCTACTTGTTTTCTACATTATGTGGAAGACACGTTCATTATCTGGCCCCATGGAAGGGACAAGCTCCTAAACTTCCTTACGAACCTGAAATCCATACATCTGAACATCAAATTCACTATGGAGACCAAATCAGAAGGAAGATTACCATTCTTGGATGTCATGGTCAAAAGAAGAGCAGATGGCACCCTGGGCCACGAGGTGTACAGGAAGAAAATACACACTGACCTGTATTTGCATGTGGGTAGCCGCCACCACCCTGCACGGAGGAATGGGGTGTTAAAAACACTGGTGCACAGGGCGCACATGATCTCTGATGCAGAGAGTCTGCCCCAAGAGCTGGAACACCTCAAAACTGTATTCCGGAAAAACGGGTACTCGGAATGGCACCTCTACAGTACAGCGTGTGGAGGCGGAAGAAGTCACGGAGAAAGAGATAGCCACTGCCTATATACTGTATACTGGCACACAATCGGGGAAAATAGGACGAATATTGAGGAAACACCGAGTAGTCCACCAAATAAAACACAAGCATTATTGGGAAGTGTCAAAGATGATCTTGGCATGTGGAAGGCCGGCATATACCAGATTTCGTGTCAATGTGGGAAGACATATGGGACAGACAGTGCACACCATCGAATAAGGTTTCCGAGAACATCAGAGGCACACTCAACTTGGGTATCCCAACAAGTCGGCGGTCGCAGAGCACTGTTTGTCCAAATATCACAAAATGGACTACCAACTTACGAGAGTCTTGGCACAGACATCTAAATACTGGGACAGCGTCGTCAGAGAGGCTATCAAAATTCATACCAGGGATGGACTCATCAACTGAGATTGTGGCTACAACCTCAGCAAGGCATGGGAACCAGCATTGAGTCTAATTAAAAAGATGCTCACCTAAGGAAACGAATGGGCGACTAGGGCAAAGGAGGCAATTACACCAACGCCACCACAGACACCAATGCCAGTGTCTCAGTGACCACTGACGTGCGGGCGCGGACCTCGAAGAGATCACCTTGCGAGGGGAGGGGATTTAATACGGCTGCCCGCCATCAGGAACTCAGTTCGTCAGCATACCTGAGCTCGTGTGATCTCCGAGGAAGAAAGCTTAAAACAAGAACTAGACCACCTCAAGGATATGTTCCAGAAGAACGGCTATAGTGACCACCAAATTCGATGCGCCTTTAAGCAGAAGACCACACCACAGCCGACACCTGATGATGATCCACCAAAAGCGACAGCCTACATAACAAACGTGGGCAACGTATCTGGAAAAATAGGCAGGATTCTAGGACGTCATAACACCAAATGTGTCTACTGCCCACCGCCAAAGATCAAGTCCCTTGTAGGGACAGTGAAGGGCAATTTAGGACTCCGGAAATCTGGAATTTATTTCATACCGTGCGAGTGTGGGAAAGCATATGTGGGGCAAACTATTCACACGATCGAGGAAAGGTGTACTGAACACAAATGGCACACCAATCTCCAATAGCCTACAAAATCTGCAATCGCAGAACATTGCCTCGAGACAAATCATCGTATGAAATACGAGAACACAGAAGTCCTGCACAACACATCCCGATTTTGGGACTGTGTATACAAGGAAGCGATTGAAATCCAACTGCACGAGAACCTTATTAACAAGGACAACGGATTTCAACTCAGCCAAGCGTGGAATCCAGTAATAAAAGTTCCAAGTTCCGCAGGAGCAGCAGAAACGGGGCACCACACCCGCCGAATGCGGCGTGCGTACTGACACCCATCAGTCTCTCGTCAGCGCAAGCTACCCCCACCACCGCGGCCTGTACATCCCCGGTCCATATGCAGAGTCAGAGGAGGGGAGCGGCGACAGGTATATATAGCACACCACCCGCCAGCCCAGGACGTCAGACGTGCTCCTGCCGTCGCAGCGGAAGGAGCTCTCAGCCAGTGATGGCCGGTGCAACGGTAGCTTCAAAATGGTTCAAATGGCTCTGAGCACTATGGGACTCAACTGCTGTGGTCATCAGTCCCCTAGAACTTAGAACTACTTAAACCAAACTAACCTAAGGACATCACACACATCCATGCCCGAGGCAGGATTCGAACCTGCGACCGTAGCAGTCGCACGGTTCCGGACTGCGCGCCTAGAACCGCGAGACCACCGCGGCCGGCTGCAATGGTAGCTATTGGGGTTTAGGCCTCGCTGACCGCTCTGCTCTACAGTGAGTTCCCTTTCGAGGCCCAGTAGCGCTCGGTGGATCGGCGGAAGGTTGAGCTTGCTCCCTTTCGTCGAAAAGCCGCGTAGCTCGCGGAGAAGCTCAATTGTCGGAAGAGTCACTGACTAACAGTAACCCGTAACTTCGGTTACAAACTTCCTTAGCGAGACTATCTCATTCTGTGTTAGGGTTGATCAGTGCCAGGGGCCCGTTCACGTCAGACCACCCCGCGTACTGTAGGCCACTTCTCTTCCTCCGCACCTCCTTTAGGTGCCACGCCACTGCACGCTAGGCCGTAGGGCATTCCCCCTCTTCTGTCGGACCTACTTGTTAGCCTTTTCTTTTCAGAAAAAGCATAATTGTCGTGCCCACCCACACCTAATAAAGCTCCCGAAAGCACCAAGATGGCAGATTCCGCCGGTGTTTCCCCTGCCCTAACCCGCAGCAAGGCTGCAGCTAAAGAGGCGCATGAGTCGGCTGTTCCCGTTGACGTCAGCGTCCCACTTGCCGCCGTTGAGGAGGTATTGGCCGACAAGGATCGGCAGATCGCTGCACAAGCGCAGGAACTGCTGAGCCAGCGTCGATTGATAACCGACCTCTGCAGCCCAAGTGAGTCCCCCACACGGACAAGTACCCTCCACATCACGCTACATTCACCTGCAGCTGGTGACTCATGCACTACCGTCCCACTGCGGCAGCTGACTCCAACGGCAGAACCAGCAGCTGCAGATGCGGACACAGAACAACACTACACTGGGCCCTGGCAGGTGGAGGGCCCATGACGCAAACAGAGAAACACCATGCAAACAAGCGAGCAACCACACTCGCAAGGTAGCCGAAAGGCGCTGCTGCCTACACCAAAACCCGCACTTCCGGTTAGGAACACCAACACAACAACAAACACGAACCGACCTGCGGTCAGCAACACCACGCAAGAACCAACCGTAGCTATTCCCGCACAACAGAAGACTGGTTTTCCCCCAGTCGTAATACAAAACTACGGGGACCTCAGTGTCCTCAACACAACATTCGCGGAAAGGCACACACCTTGCACGCTACACACGAAGTACTCTGGGGATAGGGCCTCACTGTACGTATCAACTAACAATGAATATAAAGATCTCCTTACCTTCCTCAAAGAAAAGGGGATCGAACATTATACGTACAGGACTGCCGAAGAACGGACACAGCAGTACGTGGTAAAGGGAGTGGACCCCAGTACCCCAAACACCACAGTACAAGCGGCGCTCAACTTCCTAGGATTCGACTGCAAAAGTCCTTCCAGAATGACGGGCTTCCGCTCCCACTACTGTCTACCACACTACCTGGTCGAGATGGCCGACACGGCCGCCTCCCACGGCCTTCTGCAGATAAAAAGCCTTCTGCAGATGGACGTAAAGGTAGAGATATACAAAATGCCACAGGTCCCACAACAATGTAACAACTGCCAGCGGTTCGGTCATTCGGCCCTCCGCTGCGGCCTGGCACCCCGTTGCTGCAGATGCGCTGGCAAACACGCATCCAACGCATGCACACTAATCCACGGAAACATACGCTGTTGCGCCAACTGTGGCTTAGGCCATGAGGCCAACTACAGAGGCTGCGACGTGTACAAAGAGGTGCAGAGGAGCAAAAATCAACAGTCGAAGCCACCCAACGTCATAACACATCCAAGGCCAGCACCAAACCCTGTCAGGAACGGAGTGTCGTTCGCCATGGCTACACGCCCTGGAGGAGCGGAGCAGGCCGCGGTACCTCTGCGCCCAGCACATGCACCTAACACAACCACTGCGACAATAACACAGTCGTCTCAGCCAACACACAACACTACAACCACACTGGTACCAACACCAGCCCTCAAAAACAACACAACCCCACCCCCTGAAGTCACTGCCTGTGAACCTACACACGACACACAGGAAGACACACTCACACAAGGAACCCCAGAACCAAAAACCCAGAGAAGGCGTAGGCGACCACACGGAAACAGGAGCGGGAACACACATGCACCACAACAAAGTACCCAACGACAACAAAACACTGACACACAGTCAGCTAGCCAGTGATACCAGCACACACACTACTCCACCCCGCACCACGTCTGACACACAGGCACCTCAAAATGTTCCACATAACAACAACACAAGCAGAAACTGACAAGAGAGACCATCAGGCGTGTGAAGAGATCTTACGATCAACCAAGGCTGCAAAAGTTGGACGAAGAATTTAAAACGTACAACACCAGAAACGTTTATCAGGCCTCCAAAGATGAACTCTCAGGGCATAAACCACAATGCCTTCACTTTAAGAATATGGCAAGAAGCTGGCCACTAATAACTGCAAGAAGTGGGACTTTTGGCGAACTATTTTGAGCAACTTCTTAAGTATGAAGAGTCCACAGAAAGACTGTCTGTTGAAGATCTTGAATAGATATACCTACCATCTAACCCAAAAACTATACAGCAAGTTGCTAATGCCATCAATCATCTTAAGAACTGCAAGGCACCCAGGGAAGATGGCATCATTAAAGAAGCTCTGAAAGCAGGTGTAAATACGATTACGGAGGCTCTACACCAGCTCTTGGTCAACAGTTGGAAGGCTGGTAGGATCCCTGATGACTGGAAGTCAGCTATCTTACACCCGTTACATAAGAAAGGCGATCACAGCGATGTCAACAATTACTGAGGGATTTCTCTGCTGCCAATAGGATACAAAGTACTCTCCAAGATTTTACTGGACAATGTAGAAAGTCAATGTGCTCAAACAGTTGGTGAATATCAAGGAGGATTTCAATGTGGAAGGTCCTGTACTAAGAAGATCTTCAATCTGAAAACCATTTTCCAACTAAAACAAAAAAGGAGTACGAACATCGCCATAGTTTTCGTCAATTTTACGAAAGCTTATGATTCCATCAACTGCCAAACACTCTTCTTAGTACTCCAAGAACAAGGTATGAATTACAACACACACACCCTCATCAAACAGACTCTCATGGATACAGCCTCTAAGGTAAAGTTCAGAGGAGAACTATCTCAGAGTTTTAACATCTAAATGGGAGTATGACAGGGTGATGGTCTATCACCCATTCTGTTTAATCTGGTACTTGATGAAGTCATCAAAACCTGGGAATGTACGCTGAGAAATCTAGGTCTCAAACCAGTTACCATTGGAGCTGAGACCCAAAGAATTGAGATAAGGTACCTTGCTTTCGCAGATGACATTGCAATCTTGACCAATAACTCTAAGGTTGCTGTAATTGCTGTCCAAGCCCTGCATGAGATAGCGGATTCAAACTGCATTAAAAGAAATCTAACATACCGCAAAGAAGCGGGAAGGTAATGGTGAAATAAAATCATCTCTTTCAGCTTCCGGACTTGCAGAGCAGAGCAGCAGATTTTATGATGTGTTTTGCAGGTTGACGCGGGCTGATGATAATATATTGCTAACAGTACAAAAGAGATAATTTACCTTTGTAACATAATAGGAATTTTGCTGTGCTTAGTTCTTGTCTGGCAAACCTTATAGTAAAAACGTATTTTTCTCCGACAATAGTCTCATGTTCTGGTGCTAGCCGTGGTAATTATTGGTGTTTTGCTCTTAACAAAAATCCACTGCAAAATTTTGATGTGAACAACTTCGTGAACTGTAACATCAGTATTCATAACAAAGTAAATTTTCATTTTCAATAACTATAAAGTAGGGAAGATATGTTGACTTTTATAGTGAGTTACAGTAACGAGAAATGTTCCTTTAATAGAAAGCCAGATACAGAACAATAAGAACCCAATATATTCTGTTTTGTTGAAAATTAATGTTTATAAAGAAATTCAAGGCACAGCATTACTAAAAGGTATTTCGCGGCTCTTTTCGTATATGCGTTATTACGCGAGCAATAATAAAACAAAATAATAGAAAAGAGTTTTACGAAAGGCGAAATTGGCGCCCAAAAACGCGGGGCCCGAATTTGCAGTGGCCACAAAAATAAATGTTTTAAGTATTTCATTTCAGTGTCTATTGTTATATATATGTATGTATTTAGTGATAAATGTATGTACGTGTATCATGATTAATGCCATGTATTAACGAATGTACAAAAAGTTTTCATGAAAAAACGCACCACTGCAAGCGAGTCAGAGGAAACGATCCTGATAGTACTGAAAAACTGTAACGACTACATAATCCGGGGGCAGCCGAAACCCGAGATCAGATAAATTAAAGGTAAGACTACAGTGTAGTTGTCCTGTTTGTAGAAGCTTAACTCCAGTGAAGTGATCTCATATCGCTAGTGGTGTGTGTAGTTTTATGTTAGTGTTTATGAAAGGACAAAGTTGATTGTAGATAGTAATTTTTAGTGTGCAGTGTATTGTAGATAAATTAACATATTTTGTGTGCAAGTGGAAACTGTCAGATCTTGTGTTCGAGTAGGTAATTTATGAATATGGTTAAATTGCGTAGTCAACGTCCGAGCAATATGGATACTGAGGAACAGCCATTAGTTAGTGCAGGAAATGTAGAAGCGGGTGTATTAAGCAGTACAAGTACTCTCATTGAGGATATACCATGCGAAAATGTAGGGGCAGGGGCACAGGAAGTGATGCCACCGCCCACCAGTGATCAAGGGGAGGTAGATAAAGAAATTGCACCACCTCCAGAAAAGCAGGAACCAGAGAGTGGTAATCTGCCTGGTGGATATTCACTTCAGGCGATATTAGAGCGCGTGCTGGATTACCAGGCAAAATTTGCGCAACAGCAAGCCGAGCGAGATCGCCAGCAAGCTGAGCGAGATCGCCAGTTAGCAGAAAATTTACTTGCCCAGCAAGCTGAGTGAGATCGCAGGCTAGAGGAAAATTTACTTGCCCAGCAAGCTGAGAGGGACCAGCAACTTGTGCAATCGTTAGAAAATATGAAAAAAAGAGATTGCCTGTATGAAACAGAATTATGAGTCGATACCTAAGGCCGTGCAGAAGTTGACTGAGCAGGTCAACAACCTGCAAGTAGCAAACACTAACATGGTAGACGAAATAGGTGTCTTAGCCAACCGATTAGAAAAGCTAGAAGTAGATTCCACACAGCTTGTAGAGCAGAAGTGGAACGAACAAGTGACTAAAATTGAAACCGAATTCAACTCATGGCTAGAAGTGAAGGAGAGTGAGATCGAAAAAAATATTAATTCTAAGGTACAAGCAGCCATAGCAGATAGAGATTCCGAATCGTTCAGTACCGCAGTAAATAGTCAGGTACAGAACGACGTGCAAACCATCAAACAAATACTCAGTGAGGATATTCCGCAGTGGCAAGTGAATATTAACAAACGGATATCCGACTTGGAAAAGGGTTTAACACAAAGTAGCAAACATCTTGAACATGAAACTATGTCGCCAACAGCCAATGTTTTTGGCAACGCACAAACTTATATGCGACGCAACAATGGTGAATCTTCAGGCGATAATGCGAAGAGCTGTAGCTTCGGTTCGGAGCACACAGCCTATGTCCCAGGAACAAACCAGTATAGTCCAAAAATATTAGTTGAAGAAAGTTTGATAAAAAATAGGCAATTTCAAACGTTTACTACTGAACGGAAGTCAGTACACCCAGTAGTATTTATAAAAAGCTTTAAAAATATCTTGCCTAGTGTGTGGAACGAAGCACAGAAAATTCAATACGTAATGTCATACATTCAGGGTGATGCAGAATTGTGGGCTACGGAAGTAGCAGACAGCTGCATGACATACGAACAGTTCGAAAGGGCGTTTTTGTCGAAATACTGGTCGCCTTGTATACAAGAGCGGCTAAGAAAAGAAGTATACAATCCCGAACCGTACTCACCCCGTCTTGGGAATCTGAGACGGTATTTCGAGAAGTACATAAACAAAACGCGTTACTGGGACGAGCCTATCTCACCAAGAGACATAATAAGACTCCTAAAATCACATTTACCCATTCATATCAAAGAGAAATTAATACACGTACCAGAAAGCGACATGGAACATTTCCTGTCTGTTCTAGATTCAATAGACTTAATCCAGGAAGACGCAAAAGCAGCGTGTGATCACTCGCGGAATAATGGATCAGGGTGTAAACATGACAGAAATAATAGTGTACAAAACCACAACCATGGAAATGGTGGGGGTGGTAACAAGCGGCAAGAGCATTCGCAAAATGGTAATAATGGTAGAAGTCAGAACGGGTATGGTCAACCGTCCGATAATAAAAAGCGTCGATTTGACGACCGGTACGATTCCGGACTGCCAGGGACCAACCGCTGGAAAAATGCGCGAGGTCAGTGGCATAGCAATTACAACGATGGGAATCGTAATTGGAATCAGAATCAGCGACCAAGCCCAGAGCGGCAGGGTAATGACCGGTACGATAACAACAGACCACCACTGCAAAACGCGCCTATTGCGCAGTCGTGGCGGCCCACAAACCAAAAAGTAAACATAGTAGAGGTCGCGGACAATAGCCGTCCAAGTACCTCGCAAGCAGGCCATCCAACAAACTAGAATCGGCCTCGATATGCTCTCCATCGTTGGCCGAGGGGTGGAGTGAGAGCAACACGAATGACAATAATATCCCTGGAATACGTATGCTGCGATACAACGACGGTATCAGTATAGATAAAGATCTACTGACCGAACCGCATGAATGTAAGAAAGACAGCAACGAAAACGTGCAAGCCATAATAGAAGCGAAAATCAATGATGTTACAGTGAATATAATCATTGACACAGGTGCCTCAGTGAGTGTAATGAGTACAGAGCTGTTTAAAGCGCTAGGGAAGGGACGTAGCATACCGACTTTCCCGGTTAATAATTGCAAGGTGTCTGGAGCTATAAGTGCACAGAGCCAATTAGTTAAGTACCAAGTGCAGGTGGAGATTTGTAAGGAGGGCGAAGCCATAGTGAGCTCGTTCCTCATTGTTAAAGGGTTAAAGGTGGCCTGCATTCTGGGAGTAGATTTTCTCCGTGAGAGGGACGCAGTGATCGACCTCTCCTCGGGAAAACTAAGCATAGTTAATAAAGGTAGGAGGATTGAGTTGTCTATGATGAAATCGAAGGCGGTACTTGTGCCATGTTGCAATCGAATTAATATCAAATGTAGGAACCCCTGAGTACTACACCTCAATGATTATTCACCTGTGACGGATCTCTATTATCCGAATATAGAAGATAGAAATTTTGAACCAAATGTTGATGAATTTCAAACCAAAGTACAGGAATCTGAAAGTTTAAGCAACATACAAAAGCAACAGTTGACGCAGCTGCTATCAGAATATAACATGGTATTTACCGACCGACCAGGAATAGTCAAAGGGTACCACTATCACATAGAGGTGATGCCTCACAAAACATACTGTCGCGCATCTTACTCCATCCCTTGGTCGAGGAGGGAAGTAGTGGCTAAAGAGATTCGGAAGATGTTAGAATGGGATATCATTGAGCCCTCTCTCTCCCCATACAGTAGTCCTCTTGTAGCAGTGGCGAAAGCCAACGGAAAAATCCGGCTAGTGTTAGATGCACGGGATATCAATAAAATTATTATACCCGTCAGAACTCGCCCAGAAAAGTTAGATGAGCAGATACAAAAATTCCACGGGGTACAGTACTTGACCTCGGTCGATCTTAAAAGTTCATACTGGCAAATCCCACTTACACCAGAATCAAGGAAGTACACAGCCTTCATATTCGGAGGGCGAAGTTACCAATTCAAGGTACTTCCCTTCGGATTGAATGTAAGTGCTGGAGTATTTATTACTGCTCTAGACACGGTACTGGGTCCAGACTTGTTAGAAAAAATCACAGTATATGTTGATGACCTTGTAATCGCTACTGCTACTTGGGACGAACATATGGAATTGCTGCATAGAGTATTAGAGAAATTTAAGCAAGCAGGGGTGACAGCAAATTTAGAAAAGTCAAAATTCGGACGCAATAAAATTAAATTCCTAGGACACCTTATCACGCCGCTTGGTATCAGCCCAGACAACAAAAAACTAGAGGCGATCCGAGAATTTCCGAGCCCCCGAACTAAGAGACAATTGAAAGCGTTCATTGGACTTACGTCTTTTTTCAGAAGGTTCGTACCTAATCAGTTGTTAAATGACGCGTCATTGTTACATCTATTGCGAAAAAATGTGCAGTGGGTTTGGACTGACAAATGTCAGCAAGCTTTCGAAGCAATTAAAACCGCCCTGCTGAATGCAAATATTTTGCAGCACCCGGACCTATCAAAAAATTTTTGTCTTGCGACGGACTCGTGTTCCTATGGCTTGGGAGCGTGCCTGTTCCAGTGGGAGGAAGGCAACGACCCGGCAACAATAAAGATTATCGGCTTTGCCAATAGGACTTTAACTAGCTGCGAGAGAGCCTACTCGGCAACCGAACTGGAAGCGCTCGCCGTAGTCTGGGCTGTAAAAAAGTTTAATTACTACCTATATGGGAAGGAGATTAAAGTGTATAGTGACCACCAGGCGTTAAGTTTTTTGATGTCATGCAAGCTATTCCATACCCGACTAAGGAGATGGATGCTTACATTACAAGAATACCGAATAAAGATTATGTACATAAAAGGACAAGATAACATAGTAGCGGATGCTTTATCGCGACTGCCGGTAGGATTACCGGAGTTAGCAGAAATGCTAGAACAATCCGCCGAGTATAAAGTGCTTTTAGTACGAGACAATGCTTACAGGAAGGATTTTCTATATATATGTAAAAATATGTCTGAACTACAGAGGTCAGATCCGATGTGGGCAAAAATCATTAACAATATTGAAAATGGTGTCAACAATAGAGATGAGCAAGGTTTTAAAATTGTGGACAATATTTTGTATTATAAACTTAGCGCGAAAGAAGACGGCTGGGCAGTATGCATACCTAACCAGTCCGTCAAAGTCATAATATGGCACACGCACTTGGCATGGGGCCATGCAGGGATCGGGAAGTGTGCAGAAATCATGGCGAGATACTGTCACTTTCCCCGAATGAAACACCAAATTCAGGTAACAGTTAGGACTTGCGCTATATGCCAGAAAGCAAAACACTATAATAGGTCCACCAAATTTGAACTTCATCCCATAGTTCCACTCCGGCCGCTTCAATTAGTATCTGTAGATGTAGCAGGTCCCTACCCCATGGCCAGAGGAGGTATGAAATATATACTGGCCATGTACGATATTTTTTCCAAATACTTGGCAATTTATTGTATAAAATCAGCTACTGCCAAAACCATAGTCAGACGGATCAATCAAGAATACTTGCCTCAAGTGGGGAAACCTGAAGCCATAACGACTGACAATGCCACTTATTTCACGGGTCGCACTTGGAAAAATTACCTAATGGAACAAGGTATACAGCATATTCTGGTATCCCGGTTCCATCCAGAAGCAAGTTTAGTCGAAAGAACATTCAGAGAGTTGAATAAGTTCCTTAGAATTTACATAGGGAACCGACACACAAAATGGCCTGAGTTGGTACCTAAATTTGTAGAAATACACAATTTAACACCCCACTCAAGTACAGGATACCCACCGGTAGAGATATTGAAAGGGGTTAATGAGACAGAATGAATGGCTCATGCCTTTACCGAGACTACCAGCCAGGGCAGAAACAAGAGAGGAAAAGATAAAAAAGATATGGGACAATCTAACCAGCTGTGCTGAAAAGAGAAAAAAGAAGTATGACCGAGGTGTAACTAACAAACAGAAATACAATGTAGGGGACATGGTGCTTATTCGTAACCACCCCAAATCCTCAGCCACCCTAAAGCGAAATAGTAAGTGGCAGTTGGTATATTCAGGGCCCTTTGAAGTAATAAAGGTGCCACACGAATTTGTTAGCACATCCCCAGACGGGGAAAATAAAAGGACTGTATCCACGTAAAGATGTAAAATTATTTATTCAATGACATGTCTGATGTAAATAGTAGTAGTAAGAAGATTTCAATTGTGTTTTAGAGTATAAGTATGTTAGTTTTAAGAAAGAATTTGTGTGTAATTAAAATTTTGAGGAAGTAGAATCAGCAAACTGAGCAATAATATGCAAATGGAAGACTTTGTTTACAGACAGTTAGTGTCATTAAAATACTATATGCTCTTCAAGCAATGAATAATCTTTTTGTTGATAAAATAATGATTAATTTCTTGAATCATTTTTCATTTGTAGTAAGTAAGTACAATTAACGATGAAATCTCATATAGTAATGTAACAGATGTAATTGTGTTAGAATTAAGGAACCCTGAGAGAGAGTCTCTACTAGCCAAAAATGGACTTTGTAGTACGAAATAATTATGTGATGTAATGTTTACTGCCAGTAGTGATCTGAGAACGACACTGGAGCAGAATTCAATCAAAAACAAAACCGTTCCGTGTGACCTACGCTTTGTATGTATCGATGCTTCAATTGAAGCCTGTGTACTTGGTACACGTCCTTGAATATTAATTACGCGGTACGCGAATCAAGTTACGCGGAAACTACACTGTAGTCCTGTAGGACAGATCATTGAAAATAATACTAGTACTAAATGGAGTATTTATTGAGCAATATGCCCAAGTCAAGCTGTC
Source organism: Schistocerca nitens (assembly GCF_023898315.1). NCBI lineage: Eukaryota > Metazoa > Arthropoda > Insecta > Orthoptera > Acrididae > Schistocerca > Schistocerca nitens. The sequence continues at coordinate 548,540,068 of NC_064618.1, forward strand.
ATGCACATGGTAAAATCTGTTTGCTAGATGGGTGATAACTTGGCAAGCTACACTAAAAAAGGGAAAGAAAGCTATGTACCAAAAATCACACACCTTTAAATAATTACAAAAAAAACCATATATGTCTAGTAATAGTATTAAAAGTGTGTAATGACAAGGTAAACACAATGGACTCAATGTAGATGAGAGTGATTATGCTAAGAACAGTTGTTATGCATTAAAAATAAACTGTGTGCATAAACAATATAGGAAAGGACGGAATATTGTGTGTAGTAGGGACAGAAAATGACTGTTGTATCTGCACCAATATATACGTCGGTATAAGTTAAGTGTTGAGTGACTAACTGACATAGTGCAGTGCTCAACGAACAATACATTGTGAACAAAAACGGTAGTTAGTGATCCGTTCGGAGTCGATACAAACAAACATTGCTCAACGGAAACATTTAGTATGTGTGTGAACCGAAACATTTTCGCGTGTTGAGAGACGCTCTAGCAGCGAATCGACCGTGAGAACAAATGAAAGTGTGTAGTACAATGTGTGTGTGACGAACCCTAAATACCAGTGTCACAAGAAACCCGTTATCACGCCAAAACAGCCTGTGCATACCAGCGAAGCGACGGCGTAATGAACAATAAACGCTTTTAACCAAAGTGCATTTTCTTCCACAGCTAATAATTTGTATCCTTAAAGACAGTACACCGTTGTGGAATATTTGTTTCATGCGTTACGACGGGGAGCCATGCGGAGAAGCAGAGACGGGTGCCGTGCCGCCAGCCAGCCGGTCGCGAGAAACCACTACCACACGCCGACATTGGTGAATGGTTCGGCGCGGTTCGCGACTGCTCGGGCGCCACCTCAGCACGCCGTCGCTGTTACTGTGAGCAGGTCGTCAACCTCAGCGGTCGTTGGCACGCCGCGTTCCAGACGACGCTACGCAACAACTGCTTCGCGCCGCCCGCTCCGTACGACATTGTTGACGTTCAACCGAACATTACCAACTACGTTGTTAATGTACTAATATGAAAATGATTTATTGGACACGAAATTACGTGACAAACATTTTTTCTTTCTTTAGTTACTCTGTATAAACTCAAAACATTTACTTGTTCGATGATATATGTGATATGTTTTCGTCATATTAGTGAAGCAAACTGACACGAATGCCATACCATGGTAGAACATTTGTCGTGAGTAAGTGTAGAGACAATCCATTACATTACTGTATAACTGTTGAATGATTGACTTTCATTGTGACACAGAACACAAATGTGAAAGAGTGTAGAAGGTACATTTTTAACAAGGAGACAAAAAGTCTAACATTTTGTCATAAATAACCTTTGTTATCTGTGAACATTGGATAAAGTCCAACCTTTTTTGATGAACAATCAAACTGTGTGTTAAGACAAACCAAGCGAGATGACCATGGCTCCGGCGCAGTTTTCCCAGGTTTTCTGACCGCACGTAGCCCAAATGGGGGAGCCAGAAAACTGTAATGACCCTGGGACTAGGTTTACGGTCACCTCGCAAAGTGTGAAAAAAAAAACTATAAAAAGTGTAATTAAAAGAGCAAAGACGTGAACAGTGAATATTCCAAACAAGGTGATAGACAATGACAAAACGGACGTTAGTGGCAGCATATTGCCGAACATTCTTAACGTTAGTCAATTGCTGCCAGGGGGCATTGTAACGTCCTTTAGCAAAAGACATATTGTGTAGTAAAGAAAAAACATTGTGTATTATGTTTTATTATTGTATGGAATTATGTATTTTTTTCTTATTTATTTTAGATAATATCTGTGTCGGCGAGTACTGAAACCGCACAGACGATAAATATCATACAAAGATAAGAATATACCACTAGTATAAATAATACAGAACGAACATTAATTTCTCTGTCTTCTTCTTGGAGTTTTACGAGTAAGATAGCCTGTGACGTTGCAGTAAATGTTAACGTAGTCTTCTTTTGTCATGGTCAACAGATGTACGCCATTACGTACTCATTGTAAAAGGTGTGTATTAGTTAACATATTTGAATGTTTTGAATAGAGTTATTTAATGAAATCTTGCATTATTATTTGTAGTAGCTTGCTTGGAATATTATCCCATCCTTTTGAGACATTTTCAGTTATTTAAATATTATCCGTGGTGCAGAGCTGCGCTACGAACGAACGAGCCGCTGCCGCGGCGCATTCAAACTGCATTAAAAGAAATCTAACATACCGCAAAGAAGCGGGAAGGTAATGGTGAAATAAAATCATCTCTTTCAGCTTCCGGACTTGCAGAGCAGAGCAGCAGATTTTATGATGTGTTTTGCAGGTTGACGCGGGCTGATGATAATATATTGCTAACAGTACAAAAGAGATAATTTACCTTTGTAACATAATAGGAATTTTGCTGTGCTTAGTTCTTGTCTGGCAAACCTTATAGTAAAAACGTATTTTTCTCCGACAATAGTCTCATGTTCTGGTGCTAGCCGTGGTAATTATTGGTGTTTTGCTCTTAACAAAAATCCACTGCAAAATTTTGATGTGAACAATTTTCGTGAACTGTAACATCAGTATTCATAACAAAGTAAATTTTCATTTTCAATAACTATAAAGTAGGGAAGATATGTTGACTTTTATAGTGAGTTACAGTAACGAGAAATGTTCCTTTAATAGAAAGCCAGATACAGAACAATAAGAACCCAATATATTCTGTTTTGTTGAAAATTAATGATTATAAAGAAATTCAAGGCACAGCATTACTAAAAGGTATTTCGCGGCTCTTTTCGTATATGCGTTATTACGCGAGCAATAATAAAACAAAATAATAGAAAAGAGTTTTACGAAAAGGTGAATCAGACCACAGTTTCTGTATGCCGCAGAGACCCTCTTGATGAACAGAAAAAGACACGATGCATGACCTGGAGAAAGCCGAAAGACATATTCTCAAAAAAAAATTAATGGCCCGAGATTGCTCCCAGATGGAACCTACATATTGAAGTCTAATTCTGAAGAGTATCAACAGTTAGAACTGGCTAACACCAGTATGCAATGTAGGAGGCTCAAATTCTATAGGCACCTAGAATGAATTAACAACAATAGGCTTACAACGAAGGTTAAAAGCTACAAGGCTGGAAGCCCGTAGCTCAATGAAGTACTAAAGGACTTGGATTCAGCTGGGATCTCTGATGTTGAGGTAGAAGATTGTTCCAAATTTTGTGCTAAGGTAGATTCTTGGACCACACCACCTAAAGTCCCTAAACGTTGGAAGCCCCTTTCACAGGAGAGGAAGGAGAAACTATCAGCAGGGCTCAAGAGATGTTGGGAATGGAAGAGAGCATTGAAGAAGAACTAGACATAAGCACTCCTCAGTGGGCTTAAATCAATAATAACTTAGTAATGACATGCCTGTTCATTTATAAGGGGTGGCAGGTGTAAGGGTACGAGATTTTCTAGATATTTTGTAGCTAAAGCTTGGAAATAAATAATTTTGTTGAGTGTAAGTGAAATCTCATACTAATTTTGAATATAAATGAAGAAGCTTTATACGTAGAATAATATGCATTTTTGTTATCCTGGATAATCTTTCAGGATATAAAGTTTTAATTATTATATAAAATGATTTATTATGGGGCAGTTCCTGTCTTGTTTATTTTATTATTTGCATGAGATATTCCGCCTGTTCTCCATGCTGTTCCAAGAGACTTGAAGATGTACTTGGAGTCTTGATGGGCAAAGTAGTCAAAGACAACAAAGCATCTTCTGTGCCAGCCATGCTGTCAAGGAACACCAATGACCAGCAGTTTATCAATAAAGTATATACACACATCAAAAAAAGTTTTGCATAGCTCGGTTCTGAGAGTTCCAGAACATGTACAGAAAACTGGAATAGAGATTAACATAAACATGATTTCCACACTTTTTATTGCTCATAAAAACCATACATTGCATGTTGTACCACAATACAGTGAGACCTTCAGAGGTAGCGGTCCAGATTGCTGATCACACCGGTACCTCTAATACCCAGCAGCATATCCTCTTGCATTGATGCATGCCTGTATTCGTTGTGGCATACTATCCACAAGTTCATCAAGGCACTGTTGGTCCACATTGTCCCACTCCTCAGAGTGGTTGGTGGGGAACGTTGTCTGTAAACAGCCCTTTTCAATCTATCCCAGGCACATTCGATAGGGTTCATATCTGGAGAACATGCTGTCCACTCTAATTGAGTGATGTCATTATCCTGAAGGAAGTCATTCACAAGATGTGCACGATGGGGGTGTGAATTGTCGTCGATGAAGATGAATGCCTCGCCAATATGCTGCCGATGTGGTTGTACTTCAGTTGGAGAATGGCATTCACTTATCGTCCAGCCATTATGGCGTCTTCCATGAGCACCAACGGCGTACGTTGGCCCCACGTAATGCCACCCCAAACCAGCAGGGAATCTCCACCTTGCTGCATTCGCTGGTCAATGTGTCTAAGGCATTCAGCCTGACTGGGTTGCCTCCAAACACATCTCTGATGATTGTCTGGTGGAAGGCATATGCAACACTCACTGGTGAAGAGAATGTGATGCCAACCCTGAGCGGTCCATTCGGTTTGTTGTTGGCCCGTCTGTACCAAACTGCATGGTGTCATGGTTGCAAAGATGGACCTCATCATGGACGCCAGGAGTGAAATTGTACATCAAACAGCCTATTGCGCACAGTTTGAGTCATGACACGACATCCTGTGACTGCACGAAAAGCATTATTCAACATGGTGGCATTGCTGTCAGGGATCCTCCGAGCCATAATCCATAGATAGCAGTCATCCACTGCAGTAGTAGCCCTTGGGTGGTCTGTGCGAGGCATGTCATTGACAGTTCCTGTCTCTCTGTATCTCCTCTGTGTCTGAACAACATTGCTTGGTTTCACTCTGAGATGCCTGGACACTTCCCTTGTTGAGAGCCCTTCCAGGCACAAAGTAATGATGCAGACATGATTGAACCATGGTATTAACTGTCTAGGCATGGTTGAGCTACAGACAACACGAGCTATGTACCTCCTTCCTGCTGGAATGACTGGAACTGGTCGGCTGTCGGACCCCCTCCGTCTAATAGGCACTGCTCATGCATGGTTGTTTACATATTTGGGCAGGTTTAGTGACGTATCTGAACAGTCAAAGGGACTGTGTCTGTGATACACTACCCACAGTCAACATCTATATTCAGGTGTTCTGCGAACCAGGGTCACGCAAAACTTTTTTTGATGTGTGTATGTATGTAGTATTTAAAGGCAGTATAAGAGCCTTGAAAGATAGGAGTTGCCAAGTTTTGGTTTTTAGTAAAAATGAAGTTACTCTACAGATAAGAAGAATATTTATCAAGTCAGGGAAGTTCAGACCACTCCAAGTTAAAGAGCACAAGGTAACTTAAATATAAACCACCTCAAAAGCTGAAACAGTTCGTGAACTTGGAGCATTCTTAGGGATCATCAGTTTCCATCATCAGCATTTGGAACATGCTGCTGAAAACCAAGTTTTGTTGAATGATTATTTAAAAAGTACAATTAAAGATGACCATAGACATATTGCCTGGACAGAAGAAGCAATTGCTCATTTCAAAAATGCAAAGAAGAGCTCACAAATGCTATGCTTTTGACATTTCTTGGTTTGTACACTAAATTCGCATTATTTGTTGAGCATCAGATTTTGCAGCATGTGCAGCACTCCAACAGTTGCAAGAAAGTCTGGGAGATCAACGTGATTTGTTTCAAAAAAGTTCACAACGGCACAGAAGAAGTATACCACATATGACAGAGAGTTGCTTAATATATGCAAATTTCAAATATCTGTTAGAAGGAAGGGATTCCATTATTTACATGAACCTTGCATTCAAGTAAAATAATGAGAAATCAACACCAATCTAATTACATTATCTCCAGCATATTTTGCAATTTGCTACAGATCTGTGACATATATTTGGTAAAGGAAATATTGTTGCTGATAGGTTATCAATGAACTATAAAGATATAGCTCAAGGATAAGAAGATGATGAAGAACTCATCAGCTACAATCCAACAGTCATACATCACTTCAATTAAAATATCATTAGAAACATGGAGGAAAACAATTATGGTGTGATGTGTCAACACAAATTATTCCCCCTTTGTATTTATGAAGCATTTTCATATCCTACTTACCAGCACTATCACTATTTGGCTCATCCAGGCATTAAGATGACATCATCACATCAAGGACTGTTTGGATCAACTTAAAAAAGGATATCCAAAATTGGGGAAAAACATGTACTGCTTGTAATAAAAATAAGGTACCAAAACCTGTTCAAGTGCCATTAAGTCACTTTCCTAGTAATGACGAATGCTTCAAAATAATTCATCTTGACTTGATAGGACAAATATATATATCCTTCTGATGAATGCAATTATTGTTCAACATGCATCAATAGAGTTACAAATTGGACAGAGGTAGTACGTAGTACCTCTTCGAGACGTACAAGCGGAAGCAGTAACATGAGCATTTTTCAATTGGTCGATCATTAGATTTGTAACATCATACCAAATAGTGATCAATCTTGAAGACAGTTTAAATCTGAGCTATACCAAGCACTATCAAAAATAATTGGCTGTAATTAAACTCAAAGTACAGCACACCACCCTCAGTCAAATGGAAAACTGAAAGATTTCATCAGACACTTAAAGCAGCCATCTGTGGGCAGGCAACTGGTAAATGGACTCCGATAATACCTGTAATCCTTCTTGGTCTCTGATGCTCCATTAGAGAAAACACTAATGCTATAATTGCAGGAATGTTTTATGGATCACCCATTGGGATACCAGGTGATCCTCTCTCCTCTCTCTCTCTCTCTCTCTCTCTCTCTCTCTCTTTTCTTCTTCTTCTTCTTCTTCTTCTTCTTCTCCCCCCCCCCCTCCCCATGAGTATTGCACAAAATGGGATGCAGACTTACCTCAATTTGTAACACACATGAAGCAGTATATGAATGGTCTGAAACCTGTACAATATCCCCCAAAGCAACAGAAACACCATTCATACATAAGGATCTCAGCAATTCAACACATGTGCTTGTAAGGGTGATTGAGTGGAAGGCATTAGAGTCTCCAAATGAAGCCCATACAAAGGAATTGAAAGGAACCCTTTTTTGAGGATTTAAAGTGAAAGATCAGGTAAGGAATATATCCATTGGTCAATTAAAATCTGCATACCCGATGAATGAGACTGGTAAACAGCTTGAAGACACTCCAGTTGAACCAGCAACCCACGACCAACAGGCATCAACGATAAAGTGTAAACAATCATTCATCCCATAATTCTGGGTGCATTCATTGTCCAGGAAATCGACAGCTTGAATAGCATGTATGCACTCTGTGAGTGTTTATCACTGTCTAACACCTACATGGCATGCTCCCTATAAGTATGTGGTATCCATTCCCATTCATCAATGATGTCCCATGGCAATTCTCAGAGGGTCTGTTGTGGAACAGATCAACCAAAAACATGTCTCTCAAACGTGTCCTACATAAGCATGACGGGGTTTAGGTCAGGACTCACTGCCAGCCATTTCATTACTTCAATGTCCAGGGCTTGCAAAAATCCATACTGACACCTGCCACATAGGAATTCAGGGCCACCACTATATACAGCAGCCACCACACTGTCCACCAGGATCTGTTCAATGCACTTTCTGATGCTAAGGTGATCATGGACACTGTCAAGACCAGTAAGAATGTCAAAACCAAAGCTTTCCTACAACATCACAGAACCTTGGAAATCTGTCAATTTCCTGGACAATATTTGCCAGGTACCACTCACCATGGGTCTCCACCCACAACTATAGCCATCACCTAGCGTCAATGTATATCTGCACTTGCCAGTGACGAATTTGTCAGTTGACATGGGAACAGCAAAACTGAGGGCGAGATGATAGATACTGTCGTGTCAGGCAGGGTACTCCAACAGGATGAGTGGGTCATAAGGCCCTTTCTCATAATGTGTTTATTACAATCTGATCAGACACAGGGGCTTCAATGGCCCTCATGAGATTGTCTTTTTGTGCTCTCATTGTATCCATATGATGCTGCAACACAGAGAAGAGGAAACATTGGGTCACAGGTAATCCTTCCTTCTGAGGGGTCACCTGACAATGTAATGCACCATAGCCAATAGATGGTGAATCATTTCAATTGTTGCCTACACTGAAAGCAAAAATCTCAAGCCATACAACAAGACCACAGGTACTGTCACTATTAAAAGAGATTTAACATACCAGTTGTTGATACATGTGTTTCCCTAATGCTTTTGAACAGTGTATTAATATTTAAGAAATCTCTTACTGGCTCAATAGTAATCTTAAATTCATCTCTTATTTCCCTTGGGAAAATTTCAATGTCCTTCACACTTGCAGATACTAAACCAACATCGACATACAGAACTACAATGAACTTGTTGCAGTCTTCTCAATAGAACAGGCATGGATCTGCTTTACTTTCCACAAGCTCAAGATTCATTAGGAAGTCCTTGAACCATTGGTTCCAGCACCATATAAACTTTTATGAAGCTTCCACATCCAATCAGTCACATCATTATACCGCTCTGGCTGCTCCATATGTAACTCTTCTTTTAAGAACCCAATCAAAATAGTAGATTTTCCATTGAAATGTGCAAATTCAAGATGCTCACTAACAGCAACACTCAAAATTTCTCTAATTGTAATGTATCTTGCAACATGACTAAACTTTTCATTACAGCCAATACTCCGTCGTTGACTAAATCCACAAACAACTAGTCTTGCTTCATAATGATCAATTTTACCATCAGCTTTACACTTAACTCTATAAATACAACAGTTTTTAATGGACTTACAATCTGTTGGCAGAGGTTCAAACGTCCACTTAGCATTTTCCATTTTCCTCCAATGAAGCCATTTCTTCCTCCAATGCTCTTCTTCAGTGTTCATGATCTAGAGGCTTATTTATTTTAGTCAGCATCATTTCAATAAGATGCTCTGGTTTATCCAGCTGTTGCCAATTCCTCAATAATCTTTTACTAGAAATTGCTTCATATTCACGAATAATCTCCAACTCTTCATAGTGCATTTTACTTGGAAATAATATCATTGTCCATCCAATTTTCTCATATTCAAAAACAATATCCTCACACCAAATAATATATTTTTCTGATTCAATCCATTCTCAAAAGCCATCAGTGCCATCAGAATAACCAACAAAGATTCCTGGTTTGTAACAATACCAGAGAAGGAAAGTTGCTACTCACCATATAGTGGAGATGCTGAGTCGCGATAGGCATAACGAAAAGATTCACACAATTAAAGCTTTCAGCCATTAAGGCCTTTGTCAGCAGTAGACACACACACACACACACTTATGTAAACACAACTTGCACACACGTCTGCAGTCTCAGAGAGCTGAGTGGGGTTTCAGCTCTCTGAGAATCCAGACGTGTGTGCAAGTTGCATTTACGTGTGTGTGTGTGTGTGTGTGTGTGTGTGTGTGTGTGTCTACTGCTGACAAAGGCCTTAATGGCCGAAAGCTATAATTGTGTGAATCTTTTTGTTGTGCCTATCGCGACTCAGTATCTCCGCTATATGGTGAGTAGTAACGTTCCTTCTCTGGTGTTGTTACATTCCATCCTGGATTTTCCATTGTTTGAAAGATTCCTTGTTTCCCTTTTTGATCCCATTTCTTTCACTTTTCCTTTGGAATATGAACAAAATACTTCGCCCCAAAAATATGAAGTTTACTTAGCTGCATCGCCTTTCCAGTGAATACTTCATAGGGTGTTCTGTCATCACATGACTTGTACCAGTTCTGTTTAACATGTAAACAGCCATGTTTACCGCTTCTGCCCACAAAAATGTAGGCCAGCCCCAAGCAAGCAACACAGTTCGCACTAGCTCCACAACAGTTATGTCGGTATGCTCAGCACATATATTCTTGTCTATAGTGTAAGGATTTGTGATGAAGAGTTGTATTCCGTTTAATTTCATCAATTCTTTAAATTCAATATTATCAAATTCTCATATGCCATCACAAAGAAATGCTTTTGGTAGCTGACTACAAAAATTCATCACACTGCTCACCATTTTTGCAATCTTCTCTGCACTCTCAGACTTCTGCTTCAGGAAATACACCATGAATAATCTTGAAAAATCATAGTAAAGCTGAGAAAACATTCAGCTCTACCCAGCGATTTACAATCCATAAGCCCACACATATCAGCATGAATCACGTCTCCTGTTTGTATGGCACACTGCTGTATGAGTGGAAACTGCTCCAACACTGCTTCCTCCTACACATGCTCAAAATTCTTTGCCAAAATCTTCAGTTTCAACACCAAGATACATCAAGAATTGTTGGGCATGGGATTTGTTCTGATGACCCAAGCATTCATGGTGAGTTTGCAGAGATTCCCTTTAAGAGTAGATTTATCTCAGATTTACAAGGATGAATTTGTTTTGTTGGTCGAATCAATATCTTCAGTACATTGCTACTGCAATGCTACACACTTTTACAATGCCATTGTTTCAGAACTCACATGTCTTCTGATGAACAGAAGTGTAATCCCTTGTCCATAGCAGATTACAGAGGGAAGATTTCTTCTCCCGTCAGAGTATACACAACATTATCCATATAGCATAACTACCATTCTCCATCAACAACTGCTTCAAAATACATAGCCCCTTTTCCTACGGCTTTCATAATGAGACTATTACCCATATTTATCTGCAGTCATTTCTTAAACTTAGTAAACAATGTATACCACTCAATTTTCTTAGACATGTGATTCATTGCTCCACATTCGGTGATCCATGAGTTTTCACGTAATTCTGCAATCATCACTTCACCAGTGAAAGCCTGGTCAGGTATTCACTGTTATTTTGGTTATGGATAGTTGTTTTGGTTGTGTTTGACATTTGGCCCCTTTTTTTAGTATGGGAAAATGCACCACAACCAAAACACTTCATCTTCTTTTGGTTTGTCAACTTTTTTTATTTATTTGATGAAGTAACATTCCTGTCAGTGGTGCCAACTGCACTGTTCTCTTTTTAAATGTTTACTTTGGCAGCGAGTTGTGCAACAAACTTGTCCTGTTTCTCCATCTGAGAAGCATGACAACTTTCATCAGATCTTATGATGTCCATTAAATATTTTAGTGTCCACTGATCTCCACATTTTGCCCATGACAACTGTTGCAGACTTTCATAACTGTCAGGCACTGTGTCAAGTATTCACACAATTAATAATGATTAATCAGATTTCATACTGAGTTCCTGCATTCAAAGAACCAAGTTTTCAAAATGAGCAAGATGGACCATGTCATTGCCTAACTTATGTGAAATTGAAGAATTCTCATTGAAGGACACTGGCAAAGCTGCTAGCTCTTCTATGTCACCAATACACACTTCGTATGTGCCATCTGATGTTCCTGACAAATTTCTTAGTGCAAACTTCAATACAGTCCAATTTTCAGTCCTTCGCGGTTTCCCAGTAACATGTAAATCCATTGCAGCTCCTTGAAACAGTTCAGATTTAAGGCTGCAAAAATTTCACAGGAGAACATGCAGAAATTGTTCATGTATATGCAATATGGACCGCTTGTATTGCATAACACCTGGTAACACGTTTCTGGCATCACAACATGCATTATTACAATATCCAATTTCTTTCTTGAACTGAGGACTGGGCCCATAACCTGTTGCAGGAACTTCAAGAAAAAAGAGTACAATATAAAGTACACACACAGTGTGGTTGCTACAACATATACGAGGGCAGTTCAATAAGTAATGCAACACATTTTTTTTCTCGGGCAATTTTGGTTGAAAAAATCAGAAATTTCTTGTGGAATATTTTCAAACATTCCCACTTCGTCTCGTATAGTTTCATTGACTTCCGACAGGTGGCAGTGCTGTACGGAGCTGTTAAAATGGCGTCTGTAACGGATGTGCGTTGCAAACAACGGGCAGTGATCGAGTTTCTTTTGGCGGAAAACCAGGGCATCTCAGATATTCATAGGCGCTTGCAGAATGTCTACGGTGATCTGGCAGTGGACAAAAGCACGGTGAGTCATTGGGCAAAGCGTGTGTCATCATCGCCGCAAGGTCAAGCAAGACTGTCTGATCTCCCGCGTGCGGGCCGGCCGTGCACAGCTGTGACTCCTGCAATGGCCGAGCATGCGAACACACTCGTTCGAGATGATCGACGGATCACCATCAAACAACTCAGTGCTCAACTTGACATCTCTGTTGGTAGTGCTGTCACAATTGTTCACCAGTTGAGATATTCAAAGGTTTGTTCCCGCTGGATCCCTCGTTGTCTAACCGAACACCATAAAGAGCAAAGGAGAACCATCTGTGCGGAATTGCTTGCTCGTCATGTGGCTGAGGGTGACAATTTCTTGTCAAAGATTGTTACAGGCGATGAAACATGGGTTCATCACTTCGAACCTGAAACAAAACGGCAATCAATGGAGTGGCGCCACACCCACTCCCATACCAAGAAAAAGTTTACAGCCATACCCCCAGCCGGTAAAGTCATGGTTACAGTCTTCTGGGACGCTGAAGGGGTTATTCTGTTCGATGTCCTTCCCCATGGTCAAACGATCAACTCTGAAGTGTATTGTGCTACTCTTCAGAAATTGAAGAAACGACTTCAGCGTGTTCGTAGGCACAAAAATCTGAACGAACTTCTCCTTCTTCATGACAACGCAAGACCTCACACAAGGCTTCGCACCTGAGAGGAGCTCACAAATCTTCAGTGGACTGTTCTTCCTCATGCACCCTACAGCCCCTATCTCGCACCGTCGGATTTCCATATGTTTGGCCCAATGAAGGACACACGCAATCCGTGGGAGGCACTACGCGGATGATGAAGAAGTTATTGATGCAGTACGACGTTGGCTCCGACATCGACCAGTGGAATGGTACCGTGCAGGCATACAGGCCCTCATTTCAAGGTGGCGTAAGGCCGTAGCATTGAATGGAGATTACGTTGAAAAATAGTGTTGTGTAGCTAAAAGATTGGGGAATAACCTGGTGTATTTCAATGCTGAATAAAACAACCCCTGTTTCAGAAAAAAAATGTGTTGCATTACTTATTGAACTGCCCTCGTATTATCTGGAAAATAGAAGGCAAATGGTATCAGTCCAAGGAGCACTATCATGTGAATAGAAGTCGGAATGCCGCATGTCACAGGGATTGATAATGGCCCCCTCCTGTTCCTAGTTTTTGTAAATGATTTACGCTCTCACAGATAGTTGTTGCAATTTGCAAGACGACACAAGTTTGTACTCAAAAGCTATCACTTCCAGCAAGGCTCAAGAAGAAGCAGATGCTTTGTCTGATGCAACAAACGACTAGTTTGCTTTACACAAAATGAAAATCAATGAAGAAAAAAACACAAGAACTGGTGGGTAGCATCAGTGACAAAGGATACCTAAACTGTAGAGGGGTTGTGAACTTATGAGGTAGACAGCAAACTAACTCTACAAGAACACATAGCATGTGTGTGATAAATTTTATACAATCACATACCTGTTGAGAAAATTGATACACATGATAACTGATCAGTACCTCCTGATAGCATACTATTCATTGTTTCCGACCCATATCAGCTATAGCCTGGTGGAGTCAGTCTACGTGCCCCTAGAAAGCACTATTGCTCCAAAAATAAGAATAAAGGTCATAACATCGAGTAATAGCACTGCATGTTATTATTCAAGAATTTGGGAGTAATGAATGTTTATAGTAATTATGCATTTTTGCGGCTCCTTCATCTGAAGGAAAATCTAGATTCCTTCAGCAAGAGGCTTGACATACATTACCACAACATCCAGAACAGAGAGAAAAATCGTCCCAACCTGTAGACTGTCCAAAACAAAAGATAGCTTTCTGGACATTGCCCTGAGAATGTTCAAATCACCACCCACTAGTGGTTTGAGAACAAAATTTCAAGAGACTTAAAAAACATTTGTATAATCCATCCAGGAATTTTTTGACTGAAAAAGCAAATGGATTTATTGAACTTTTTCCAAACCTAGAAAATCTGTCAGAGAACTAAAATGTCAATAGCAGATTAAATTTACCCATAGTAAAATTATTAATCTGTTTTAAAAAAAATTTGCATGTTATATATTATTTGGATTGTAATATATCAATTTTGTAAATTTGACGCAGTCTATCCAGCCATAGCCGGCGAAAAACACACACTTGGTAATAAATGATTGAGTAAAAATGGTACCATAAAACAAGACACATATATTGTAGGACAGCAACCAAAGACAGAGATATGCAACAATGCATCAAGATTATTATAAACATTTCCTTCATTTCAACAGTCAGCTAGCTCTCCCTAAATGTAACTATTGAAATTAAAATTAACACCAACTTAAATGAGTAGAGCATATTGCTAAGATGCTTCTCTCCTTCCAGAGCAAATTAAATTTTCCTAACTACAGGTTGGCCAAAGGAGAAAGAGAAGGCAACAGAATTGCTCTTTGGAGAAATGCCAAGTTCGAATTGACAGTTAAAGAAAATATTGCTTCTATTCATCCAAGATAATTTTAACTTTTCCATGTAGTCAAACAGTGTTTCATAGAACAATGTCAAAAACATGAATCAGACAAGATATACTGAAAGGATGCGTAGTCAGTGGAATGAATCCCTTAAAATACTACAGGGTACTCAAATGTGCCACCCATGTGCAGTTCCATAAGTGAATTCAACAGTTAAATAATGAGGGATAATCACAAAAAGAGAACAATTACCACACTCACAAGTGATGATGTGTGTTGATGATGGTGGTAATACATACAGAGGACAACAGCTTTGGGCTAAATTACTGATTGTATTGTTATATTTGGAGAGATTACAATCATATAAAAGTTCAAAAGGTATGTGTATAGATGATATACAGGGTCATGTGTTACCTGATTTGCCATTATGATTTGTAATGTCCATGGTTTGCCCAAATTATTGTACTACCTGTCTGTAACAATATTATGAGAAGGAAAGTTGCTACTCACCATGTAGCAGAGAAGCTGAGTCACAGATAGGCACAACAAAAAGACTCTCACAATTAAAGTTCTCGGCCATTAAGGTCTTCATCAACGACACACACACACACACACACACACACAAACCAAACGCATGCACGCTCACGCACGCGCGCGCACACACACACACACACACACACACACACACACACACACACACACACACACACACATGCGCGCCTACGCAACTCACACCCATGACTGCAGTCTCAGCCTGTGGTTGATTAATATTGTTTCCCTGCCAATGTCTGAAAGCTATTAAACATAGAATGTTATGTTGTATTTTACTCTTATTAATGTTAATAATTATTATTATTAGTTTCATTATTGTTTTCACTGTTATTTTCATTTTGCAATTTCATAACTCAATGTTTCATTAATCTGATTGCTTTTATTTTTTTAAGTTTTTATCATATACAACATATTACACAGTTATAACTTAATTTCATTGGCACCGAGGTCTAATCGAATACAAATAAAAATAGTTAATTTTGAGTTTAAAGATGAAAAGTTGACCACTCTGTAAATTTTTTTCAGGAAAATTTAAAAAAAAAAGACACATCTCATTTTCATTAGAATGCTTCCAAATTTTTCTCAGATTTTTATGTTAGGGAGTAACTGAGTGAACCAAGTTGTCATACTAACAGACATGTGAGTCAGTCATCATTCAACAGAGGTAAAAAAAAGAAAAGTGGTAATAATAAGAAAGAAAGAAAAATGTACAAACCTGTGAAATATTATCACTGGCAGCCTGGTGGAATATTTTGGACCTTCCTGCACTTCCTCTTGCAAGTTCAATAATGCACGGTACAAGTTCTCGAGAAATTCTTTCTGTGTCAGGTGATAAAAGTAACTGGGGTAAAGTATGTAGTACACTCACTCTTTGGGCATCACTACCTTTCCTGAACAAAAAAGGATACACATTAAGAGTAGTGGAATAAGTAATATGTTCAGCATCATCATTATCAGTACTATAGGCTTCAAGTCCTCATTTATTTAGCTAGCTAGCTTTTTGTGATGAAAGAAAATGCTTACTAATATAGAATGTCTTAATTTTTTGAAACAAGCTTGCTCATATGTAAACATAGTGATATGGTCACCACACAATATAATAAATAAATGACACACTGAATTTGTTACCTAATATCTATTTGTATAGGTACATTAAATTCTAAACTATTTGGGGGCCGTTTGGAGAAGGAGACCAGACAGCGAGGTCATCGGTCTCATCGGATTAGGGAAGGATGGGGAAGGAAGTCGGCCATGCCCTTTCAAAGGAACCATCCCGGTATTTGCCTGGAGCGATTTAGGGAAATCACGGAAAGCCTAAATCAGGATGGCCGGACGCGGGATTGAACCGTCATCCTCCTGAATGCGAGTCCAGTGTCTAACCACTGCACCACCTCGCTCGGTCTCTAAACTACTTCATGATGATAATGATGATTACTGTAAAATTGTAAAATTATTTGGGCACTATTTAGGGCCCATACTGAATTCTGATAAATGCCAAAAGAATACAAAAATAAAGATTTTGTTACCAATTCTTACATGAAGGACAAACACACAATAAGAGCAGGTCATATAACGTTCTTGAAAAATTAACGAAAATGGAAAGACAGAGCTCAGAGATAAAGACAGTAAAATACTACAGCAGATACATGTGGGACTCTGATCACTAAACTGGATCTCCAATTTCATAAAATTTTAGCATGTGTACAACACTTGTCTCATTGTCAATGGAAACAGGGGCATATCCTCACTTAAAGTTACTGCTGTCCTTTCATCAGAATACTGAATTTACTTTCTGCAATCTTTTAGGTCCAGACAGTAAAGTGTATTTTCTATAGCGTTTCCACTGCTTCATATCTTCTTGTTGTTTAATCTTTCAGACATGCGTACCTTGCTCTAATGGCATGCAAATATTCTCTTTATTGCTTGCCTGAGATAGGTGATTACATTTCCAGGATCTTGCAAGTTATCTTCTGCTCTTCACTAGTGTTTTTTTGTATATGTGTTATATGGAATTTTAAAAATTTTATAACCATATACTTCTCAATACAGAAAAAAATGATAACACAATCACATATCTAAAATGTTACTTTAAGTATAAAATGCTGCACATCTTCATTTCAACCCCCATTTATGGGGTGAGTGAAGATAAAAAATGAGGTTCAAGTAAACTTGTTACACCAAAAAATTCCAAATAAAAATTAAAATCAGTCAACTTCTGATATGAAACTACACTCAACAAATGAAGTAGATATAACACATATTTATACTCATTCGACAATCGTAACAGGAGCTAAGGAAAAAAAAAAAAAAAATACTGTATGCAAATTTCAGGTATGCATTGCAGATTTTTTGTGAAAACTTCGGGATAAAATCAGAACAAGTGTTTTGTATAAATATGTAATTTTCATTATCAGTATTTTTAATACAATGTAATGTAATAATGTAATAATCCACCAGCCAAATGGTGGCAGGAGAAAACATATATAAAGATTAAGTAAAAATGTGCAAGCTTTTGGAGCCAGTGGCTCCTTCATCTAACAGAATGGTTAGAGGGGACGGAAGAGAGATGAAGGAAAAGGTCTGGTGAGGTTTAGGGAACAGAGAGAGTTCGGAAAAATTGCCCAGAATCCAAGGTCGGGGGAGGCTTACCATATGGGATGATATGGAAAGACTGATAGTTGGGGACTGCACCAGATGGGATTTGAAAACTGGAGAGATTAGAGGTGGAAGATGAGGTAATAAACAAGACAGACATTACTGACAAAACATCATGCATGAATTAATAAGATCAAAGCTAAGTGCATTGCATGTGATACAGGTGTAGAACAGGGGAAAATAGACAGGTCAAAAAGTGAAAGACACAGAAAACTAGAGGGAAGTGAAGATAGGAATAGTTTAATTAAGACCAGGTGGGTGGCAAAGCTAAGGGCATGTTGTAATGCCAGTAACCAACTGTAGAGTTCTGAGAAACTGGAGTCTGGGGGAAGAATCCAGAGGGAACATGTCTTGAAACAGGCACCAAGGTCACAACTGTCATGTTGCAGAGCATGCTCTACAACAAGATATTATGTGTTGCCAGAATACACCCTATGTCTATGTCTGCTCTTATTAATTCTTACACAGTATTTTGTCAACAATCTCTGTCTTGCTTATTACTCTACCATCCACTCCAAGGTCCCACATTTTCAAATTTCATCCAGTACAGTCACCAAATATCAGTCTTTCCATCTCATCCCATCTGGTAACTCTCCCCTGACCCAGGGTTCTGGGCAACTTTTCCAAAATCTCCCCATTTCTTAAACCTCACCAATCCTATACCTGTTCCTTCACCTTCAACCCTTCTGTCTGAAGAAGGAGCCACAGACTCCAAAAGTTTGCATATTTATTTATCCTTTATAGATGTTTCTCCTGCTGTTGTTTGGTGAGTAGATTTTTCAGCTATCCAATTACATTATATTTTCAAAAACTGATTATTCTTGTTTTTAATACAATGGTTACACAGAGTAGTCTAATGGTTACAGACAGATTCCAGTTCTGTTTAGGAAAGTCCTGTAAAATTTATAAGTGCCTTAGAATGTTCTGGATATTTCAGGAAAGTTCTTGAATGTTTTAGTAATAATATGACTGTTCTTAAATATTCTTGAGTGTTCTGGAATAAGAAATGTTTTAGAATTATATCAAATGTTCCTAAATGATCTCTAATGTTCTGGAACTGGAAATAATCAATGGTACTTTCTGTAACTTTCAGTCTCTGGCACTGTAAATAGCACAATTCAGCTTAAATTAATTAGTCAACAAAACAAGAAAGAGTAAGTCAGCCTGAAGCAAAAGGCTAAGGTACAGTAGAACAAAAAAATAAACAGAAGTAAGCTATGTTACAGATGTTTCAGTCTCCGAGTTTATAGAAGGTGAAGTTTGTCTTGATTATGTTAATTAGGTAAAAACTCAGAAAGTGAATTAAGTGAGAATTTCAGTGGAAATTACAAAAACAATATTTAGTGATTTTTATTACAAGGAGAATTTACGTGGATCAGAGTGAAAGAGAGACAAGGTGGCAAGAAGAAATAAAAGGGAGCCGAGTGAGAAAATGACATCTATCAGAACAGGAATATAATAAATAAGAGAGAAAGAAATAATGACAAATACGTGAAAATTTTCATGGACTTTTTTTTTCCTATTGGCAGATAATTTGTCAAGAAAAAATTGTTTTCTATATGCACACAAAAATATTAGTTTTGGTAAATGGTTCTCATTGCATGCTTCCCACTGGACCTAAAAACGAAACAGAACCTGACTGAGTTAAACAAATGAAATCAAGCTACTAAGCAAACTGACAAAAGAGTTACAGTTATTTAGTGATATCATATAAAAATCATAGCATAAAGATCAAAATATATATTGTACAATCCATTCAGATCCGACACAATAATGCAACCAAGTGGTTCCCACATTTCCTGCAAACTTTAATGTTGTAATCAACATGAAATAATGAAAATGGTACAAAGATCCTAACTCTTGAGTAGGCATACAGATGAAAACAATAACTGGAAAAACCACAAAGTGCACCTACAAAAATTGTAAGATCAGCTACTTTCACCATAGGAAAAACTGTGAACTTTGAAGACATGTGTTAACATATTTCTCAACCACGAGAAGGTAGGTCACTGTGTGAGGTTGGCCACATAAAATACAAATGTGCTGCTATTATTGTGTAGTATTTTATTTGGCTATGATAACTGACATGCTGTCTACTTGACCACCATCAAATTGTGGCTGCTCTTATGACATACTGGACGCATGACCATCCATCTCCCTTCCCCACTCCCATCTTACAGAAGCTCTGTACAAGAGTACAAGTGGAAATTATTCCCCCAGCACAGTCTACATTCTTGCAAACATCTTATCCTAAGCCTGTCTCTTTGTATGTGTCTATATTGAAGTTGTAGGAGACAAAGAGGGTCACATATCTCAACCAACAGCCATGACCTCAAATGTGATTTTCGAAGCGATTTGGAGGTTACTGTGAATTTTTTAAAATGGGAACCCTAATATTTAACTTGTAATTTGAGAATAGTGGCAAATTATTCATGTAAAATGATACATTTTTCAAGATCATGGCAATATCAAATAAGCAAATATATTTTTAGTCCTGGTATGGATTAATTCTGAAAACAGAAGGAATACAGCAAAATACAAAGTTACATGCAAATTGGAAGGGGCATCCTGAGGATTGAGAGATGAGGGCACCCACTCAGCAATTTGCAAATCAATGATCTACATTTTATTTGTGTTCATTCCATGTCGCAAATTTAAAAATAATATTTATACCTTGTAAAGTATTTTATTTCACTAATAAACACGTTCCAGATTGGGAAGGAATGCCTGGTCCCTGGCATGAATCCGCCGGGCAGACTTGTGTCAAGGTCTGGTGAGCCGGCTAGTTTGTGGATGGTTTTTAAGCGGTTTTCCACTTGCCTCAGTGAATACGAGCTCATTCCCCTTATTCCGCCTCAGCTACACTATGTCGGTGATTGCTACGCAAACAAGTTCTCCACATACGCGTACACCACCATTACTCTACCACACAAACGCAGGGGTTACACTCGTCTGGTGTGTGACATTTGCTGGGGGAGGGAGGCAGGAGGGGGGGGGGAGGGGGAGGCTCCACCGGGGGCTGAAACACACAATAACTGGAAAAGAATGGTTCGGTGTGGGGCGGCAAAGAGGTAAAGTGGACTGCGGTAGTTGTCGTGGAGTTATGGAACACTGCGGCTGCAGCAGGGATGGAGCCTCTCCATCATTTCTAGGCCCCTGGTTAACATACAATACAATATAATAAACACATTGTAGTGCCTCGAGAATTTTGGTGTAAGTTCTAGAGACATTCGGCTTTCCACCATCTCAAACATCCAATATTTTAAGTACGAGGGTGAGAGAGTGAAGATGTGTCTACCTCGCTGCCTCTTTCTGTATGTGCCGGATGGACATGTACTGGGAGAATACTGCAATAGTGACAGTCGATCGGTGTGGACAAGTGTTTTCCACTCATGCCATAGAAGCTATATGTCCAGTACAAGGAGCAAGCACGCTTTATTCCTTGATGGTGTAATGACTGTATTTGTTGTGAACAAATGAATTACACTCCTGGAAATTGAAATAAGAACACCGTGAATTCATTGTCCCAGGAAGGGGAAACTTTATTGACACATTCCTGGGGTCAGATACATCACATGATCACACTGCCAGAACCACAGGCACATAGACACAGGCAACAGAGCATGCACAATGTCGGCACTAGTACAGTGTATATCCACCTTTCGCAGCAATGCAGGCTGCTATTCTCCCATGGAGACGATCGTAGAGATGCTGGATGTAGTCCTGTGGAACGGCTTGCCATGCCATTTCCACCTGGCGCCTCAGTTGGACCAGCGTTCGTGCTGGACGTGCAGACCGCGTGAGATGACGCTTCATCCAGTCCCAAACATGCTCAATGGGGGACAGATCCGGAGATCTTGCTGGCCAGGGTAGTTGACTTACACCTTCTAGAGCACGTTGGGTGGCACGGGATACATGCGGACGTGCATTGTCCTGTTGGAACAGCAAGTTCCCTTGCCGGTCTAGGAATGGTAGAACGATGGGTTCGATGACGGTTTGGATGTACCGTGCACTATTCAGTGTCCCCTCGACGATCACCAGTGGTGTACGGCCAGTGTAGGAGATCGCTCCCCACACCATGATGCCGGGTGTTGGCCCTGTGTGCCTCGGTCGTATGCAGTCCTGATTGTGGCGCTCACCTGCACGGCGCCAAACACGCATACGACCATCATTGGCACCAAGGCAGAAGCGACTCTCATCGCTGAAGACGACACGTCTCCATTCGTCCCTCCATTCAAGCCTGTCGCGACACCACTGGAGGCGGGCTGCACGATGTTGGGGCATGAGCGGAAGACGGCCTAACGGTGTGCGGGACCGTAGCCCAGCTTCATGGAGACGGTTGCGAATGGTCCTCGCCGATACCCCAGGAGCAACAGTGTCCCTAATTTGCTGGGAAGTGGCGGTGCGGTCCCCTACGGCACTGCGTAGGATCCTACGGTCTTGGCGTGCATCCGTGCGTCGCTGCGGTCCGGTCCTAGGTCGACGGGCACGTGCACCTTCCGCCGACCACTGGCGACAACATCGATGTACTGTGGAGACCTCACGCCCCACGTGTTGAGCAATTCGGCGGTACGTCCACCCGGCCTCCCGCATGCCCACTATACGCCCTCGCTCAAAGTCCGTCAACTGCACATACGGTTCACGTCCACGCTGTCGCGGCATGCTACCAGTGTTAAAGACTGCGATGGAGCTCCGTATGCCACGGCAAACTGGCTGACACTGACGGCGGCGGTGCACAAATGCTGCGCAGCTAGCGCCATTCGACGGCCAACACCGCGGTTCCTGGTGTGTCCGCTGTGCCGTGCGTGTGATCATTGCTTGTACAGCCCTCTCGCAGTGTCCGGAGCAAGTATGGTGGATCTGACACACCGGTGTCAATGTGTTCTTTTTTCCATTTCCAGGAGTGTATGTATTGAACTAAAGACACTTACATTTTTTTCTGGTGTTGGACTTGCTAGAAGCAAGACCAGTTTTTTGAATTTCTGAGTGGTTCTAAAACCAAACTTGTTTGTAAATGTTAATTAAGTATGTTTCTAAAGCTTGAAGTATGAGTGAAATACAAGAAGATGGAGATATTTATGTCTAAGAAGAGAATTTTATGGTGTATGAATACATAGTGAATTGCCTATTTATTTAACAAGGACGGCAATCTGACTTTACACGTTCTATCGTCGAAAACGTTAGAACGTGGCGACCTAAGTGAAAGGACCTGAAGAAAACAGGAATTTTAAGACAGAAACGGGAAGAAGATATTATGAGTTGCCATAGCAACCAGGCCTAACAAGATGTGAGAACTGTTTCCAGTAATTGGATTGAGCCCAATAAACCAATGGAAGAAAGTTGCAAGTGCAATGCAGTGAAAGACGTGAGAAAGTAATAGTGGGGGGAAAAGACAAAAAAGAAGGAAAAGAAAAAAAAAGCAACAGAGAGAAGACCCCAATTTTTCGATTAAGAAGATTGGGTGTGGAGAGTAAGCAGTTTTCACACACATACATCGCGCTGACGCCGATGCAGTAACCAACCACCAACGTCGACTGCACCAGCTGCTACTCACCAGCGCTGACTCCGCATCTGCTCGCCGCCGACAATGTTGAAACCAACATTCGATGCGGCCAGTGCCAGTGCTGTCCACCAGCGCTGATTACACATTCACTCAGCAATGTAGCTAGTACTCTACACCGGGTTAGTGAAAAACAATAATTGTTTGGTAATGTTGAAGGAACTGTTGAATGATAAACTGTTAGTGTAGTTATTGTACTCCGTGGTAAATTTTCTTTTAGATGATTACTAGGTCATAATCAATAAAGTTATGCATCAAGAACAGCAACTAGCAGAACCATCCATGACTATGACAGTGAATAAGGAAACACCAGACTGGGCTGAAGTAGCAAATTTAATCAAAGAACTAAGTCTAACGTTAGACTCAGTAAGAACAGAGTCAGATGCTCAAATTACTACTCTAAGTAACAATTTAAATGCTCAAAATGCTTCCTTGTGAGATGAACTGAGTGCGAATTTAAGTGAAAAACTAAAAGCACAATGTGTAACGCTAAGTGAAAAATTAGATGCTCAGAGTGAAATTTTAAGTAATCAAAGTGGAAACTTGAACAGTCAAGCAGCAAATATAGTTTTATTAAAGACTGAATTTGACTCTTTAAATAATAAGGTAGAAAATCTGAAGTTAGATTTAAAGGGTGAACTCACTAGTTCTTTGAATACTCACATTAATCAACTATTTACTGAATTTAACCAGAGACAGGATGAGCAACTTCAAGATTTAACTAAAAAATTTGAAGTTGACATTGAAGATAAATGTAATAATGTAGAAACAGAACTTAGCAAAAAACTAGTATGATTTCAAAGCATCTGTAATGTTACGTTTGATGCTGTAAAACATAGATTACACACCTTAAAGGAGAGTGTTGAGAAAAAGGACAAATCATTACCAATAGTTCAATCGCAAATTACAGGTGTCAGTACACGAGTTGTCAGTTCACAAGTAGATAATATAGAATGAAGTTTTAAAGAAAAAGTAGCCAACTTTGATATTATAAATGTAAGTAGTTTGGTGGAACCATTTGAACTATTAAAAATCAAGAAGTTACTGAGGGTATAATCTCCGGAAACATTTTGACGGTTGCTTTTTCCAAACTTAAAGATGCAAGCAAGGCTATGGACAACTTGTACGAAGAATTCAAACTTGTTCATGACAAAGTACAAAATGGAATAACTTTACCTAATGTTGTGTTTCCTAGTAAAGTGGTAATTATTTTGTTGCGGGGACACTTTCACACTAAATATAACAAGAAGTGTTGGTCCATAAGTAATCGAGTGAGGTTAATGTCTGATCCATGGGATCTGGGCAGAGTCACATCTGTCTCCCCGGGACATTAACGTTCTGTGTTAACGGGCAGAGTGACGACTGTCAGATCCCTAGTTGTTTTTGGTGTTTCTTCTGTACTATTTTTCCTGCATCGAATTCCCTTCAAATCTTAAACTATTGTGTAATTTATTCTTGAATTCTTAAAATGTCCTACAATTTTAGTAAGTAGAAAAAACGGATATGACCAAAAGATTGAGACCAATTTAAGAGAATCACGGATGAAGTGAAACAAATAGAATGTTATATTAGTGGAAAGTATAATATGATGGTACTATTTAAACCAAGTGAAGTTGAGACAACATAAACTGAATAGAGGATTTTATGTGTGTACAACAGTACAGTATAAACTGAATGACAAAACAACTATGTAATCGTAGTGTGTAATTTTATATTTTTTATAGAACATTTTATACCTTTTATGAGAAGGGATGTATAAGGGAGGGTTTATATTAGTTTTGGAAGGGGTGGGTAGTGTAAGTACAAGCATGACTAACACTACACATACACACCACACCTTACAGATAACTCTCGCAGATAAGTGTGACTGGTTCTTCACCATTTGCCATTCCATAGGGGTTGCTGAGATTTTTCTTCGGGGACTTCAAAGGTGAAGGTGAGAAAGTCCATTCTGTAGGAGATGTTTAACATACCTCTTCTGGTTTCTCATTCAAGTACCAGCGAAGTAGGGATTCTGGGGAAGGGGGGTGGGAAGAGTTTCCTGTTTTTGGAGCTATCTTCTTTCTCTTCTTCGATCTTAGCAACCATTTCTACTTTTTCCTTTCTTACTTCTCACCTGAATACCTACCCAACTTTCCCTCTTTTCATATTCATATACTTCTATAGCAGAAGTCCTTCTCTTTTTCCGTGGTTACAAAGAACCTTTAACTTATTTCACATAAGCAGGCTGAATAATCAGACTGCACAAACAACCATAGACATACGCACAAAGAGAAATTAACACACAAGGGGAGTAGGGGACTAAAGACATATGTACATCTGGGTAGATGCACATATTACATTGTTGATATGTGATGGTTCTGCATCTTTATTTTCTTTATCGCTCTCATATATATTTGCATGCATATAAAGACAGGAGAATAACAATCAACACATGTGCCTAGAGAAGCAGGAGCAGGAGAACTGGGACAATAAGTACAAAACAGCGATAAGTTAATTGGAGTTAGTTGTGCTAGTCTTTTGAGAAAAGGCATAGTATCTACTGGGAATTGGTAAATACAGGTAGATATAGCATCTAGTATGTGTAGGCATATTTGTTCATATAGTAAGAGAGAAGAGTAAAAGAGGACTCTAGGGTCTTAGATGGAGTTTTGGAAAGTCTAGTTGAGGTGTAAAGTAGATTTGCAATTTTACCAGAGGATATTTAAGAATAGTATTCATAAAGATGTATGCTAGGGCAATGAACCACAAGGCCTACTCAAGAAGGATATGGAGGGTGCACTCGGCATTTATTGGATGAGAAAAAGGGCGGATAGGCAGACCTATGAAAGGCTGACCTATACTGCGTGGACAGGGTCACCAAGAAGGATAGGATTAATAAAGGGGCATACCTAGCAAAATGAAAGGAGAAAGGGTACTCCTAGGATCAACCCATGTAAGGTATAGGTACTGTTCCTAAAGGGAAAAAGGGCAGTATCGTGACAAAAGTCACACGTTTAAAGGGATGAGTCCAGTGGGTTTGAATTCTATGCAGCACTAGCATTTTTACGTTTTAGATTTACAAGTGTCAGAAGAAGGGAACACTTTTATTTTACCCAGAGTTCCTCCAGATTACAATAAGTAATGAATAAGTACGTACTTAGGAGAAGTAGTACGGGAAATAAGAACAAAGCAGTAGAGTATCCATGAGTTATGTACACCTGGAATTTATGATTGGAAAAAGGCAGAAAACAAAAATTTGGCATGCATGAATTGTCGGAGAATTGAAAAGAGCTAACTCCAACATGGATTGAACGATTCATGTCCTAATTGACGTAAAAAAAAATAGGAATAAGTAATGAGAATAGGCATTTTCACTGTTATTGATAGAAAAGATATATTGTTGAAAGATGAAGTGTTATCCTGTGAGTCCTTACTGGACATGATAATTATGTATAAAATATTGCATGTTCAAGCTAAGGGGAGGGATATGTAGTACCTCAAGAATTTCAGTTAAGTTCTAGAGACAAGCAGCTTTCCACCATCTCGAACACCCGATATTTTAAGTACGAGGGTGAGAGGGTAGAGATGTGTGTACCTCGCCGCCCATCTCTGTGTGTGCAGGATGGACGTGTATCGGAAGAATACTGCAATAGTGACGGGCGACCGGTGTGGACATGTGTTTGCCACTCATGCCGTAGAAGCTGTATGTCCAGTACTAGGGGCAAGCATGTTTTATTCCTTGATGGTGTAGTGACTGTATTTGTTGTGAACAAATTAATTATGTATTGAACTAAAGGCACTTACATTTTTTTCTGGTGTTGGACTTGCTAGAAGCAAGAACTGGTTTTATAGTGGTTATCAGACCAAACATATTGTAACTGTATCTGTTAGTACCTAATGGTCCAAGACGGGGTTGATTTGCAAGAGTTGAATGATTATGTGAAACCTGTGAAGTTGTTTTATTGTGTAGATGAAAATATAACAGAGTTGAACAAAAAGTATCCTGAGAGTAGAAAAGAAGTCTATTTTGAAATTCCTTCAACCAGCTATAGTCTTCGGGGAAGAAGAGTTTGTGAAGATCGACACAGCTGTCTGACCCGAGAAGAAGATCGGCTGCACACAATACGTAAGTCAACTGCGAGAGACGTGTGAGTCTTGCACCCTAGTACCACACTGTCTCATGTCGTCAGAAACGGTTAGAACATGAATTAAAACCTAAAGCTTAAATCTCTCTTTCCAAATCTGATGTTACAAATAGGGGATTCTCATTTGTATCTAACATTGCATTTTGCTCTATCCCTCCTATATTCCAATTTTATACCTCTTAGAACTGAAGTCTTATTTGCTTATTTGACCTTCATTGAACCTTGTCATGACTTTGAATAACATGTGATTTTATATGTAAAATTTGCTGCTCTTTCAAATCTTAAATCAAATATTGAGCTCCCATTTAAAAAATCACTTTAATCTCCAAATCACATTGAAAATCATGTTCAAGGTCGTGTCCATTAATAGCAATGCGTGACCCTCCTTGCCACCTACAACTTTTTGCCAAAGCATTTTCCTGTATTTATCGCCATCCTGAGTTATTCTCTATTATGGATTAAGATTTGTCCAATGATTTACCCTGTATGTGTGTGTGTAGGTGTGTGTGTGTGTGTGTAGGTGTGTGTGTGTGGGGGGGGGGGGGGGGGGTGTGAGTACACAGGCCTCTACATCCAGATCATCTCACTTTGCTGGACTACACTGTTATCTGCACCATCAATCATGAGTTGCAACCATGCTCCGAATTCTGGACTAGCATTTTGTTATAGTCTATCATTCCCTGTCTATTCTTGGCCAGACTAACTAGGCACTGTTTATTGGAGAAGGCTTTGGCTTGTGAACTGTACTTGGTAGATGCAGCCATGGCTCTTTCCTTTGTATGACGAAGCCATTGAGGAATGGAGTTCATATTAAAAATGTACTCACCAGCACTTCACAGTTTTTAAGGTAGGAGATCCTGACACTATCAAATCCCTTTTTCTCTTATATATAAACTGTTGGGAAAATCAGCAACGTTGACACAGCCTACAGCATTAACTTTTGATGAAATGTGTCCATTGCTCAGTGCATATTACTAGCAGCACTACATGAAGTTTTGGCACAGGTAGAATTTTATATGGGTAAAAAACTTCCTAACTAGTCGTATAGGGCATGGGTAGCTGAACTCCAAGGGCTTAGTAGAAAATGTCATTTTGTGATGGCCAAAAAAAGGATTTATGCAGACAATAAAGTGCCAGAAGCGGTCATTCAGTATGCCCTGGATAAACAATTCCAACATGATGCCATGCAGTAGCTAAGCCCAAATTAGATGAGGTGCTCACACTTGCCCAGTTACATGAGGTTTCGAATGCAGCCAGGAAATGGTCAGAAACATGGGCAGACATAGTAGCAGTCAACCACGGCCTAGAAAATCTTTATATGCAGGATGAGGACAATGAAACAGCAATAATTCAATCACGCTGGCAACAGCAGGTTGCTAAACATTGCAATTACGAATAAAATAATCCAGCTTCAGGTGGACACTGGTGCTGTGGTCAGTTTGATCAATTAGCCAACATATGTCCAATCGGGGTCACCAAAGTTGACTCCCACATGGAGGCAAACTGCCAGCTACAACAAACAGGGAATTCCATAAAAGGGCCAGGAACGCAACCTGGCAATTAACTTTTTCGGTAGTAACTAGCAACAACACAAGTTAACTTATACAACTCATTAACATCACAGATCCAAATTTTGCCTTCTCTATCCAAGATTTTGTAAACCTGATGTCAGATAATGTCCCACTTTAAAAAAAACAGATGCATTGCGCGAGGCTTACCATCAAATTTTCGCTCCTGGACTGGGAAAAACCAAACTGTTTGAAGCTCACATTATCGTTCAAGCATACAGCAAAGGCACAATTCCTTTGAGCTCCCCAGGTGACAATGTCGCTTCAGGCATGGGTAAAGGAGGAAATCGACCATTTGGCCAAGTTAGACATTACTGAACCAGTTGCATCCAATGAGTGGGCCAAGCCACTTGAATGTATTCCAGTCTCTGTCTTCCTCTGCTGTTTTTATTCTCTACCACTCCCTCTAGTACAACGGAAGTTATTCCCTGATATCGCAACAGATGTCCTATTATCCTCTCCCTTCTTCTTGTCAGTGTTTCTCCGTACATTCCTTTCCTCGTTGATTCTGCGGAGAACCTCCTGATTCCTTACCTTATCAGTCCACGTAATTTACAACTTTCTTCTGTAGCATAACATCTCAAACACTTCGATTCTCTTCTGTTCCAGTTTTCCCACAGTCCATGTTTCACTACCATACAATGCCATGCCTCAAACATACATCCTCAGAAATTTTTTCCACAAATTAAGGACTATGTTAGATATTAGTAGACTGCTCTTGGCCAGGAATGTCCTTTTTGCCAGTGCTAGTCTGCTCTTTATGCCCTCCTTGCTCCGTCAGCCATGATTTCTCATCTACATTGTGATCCTCAATTCTGATGTTAAGTTTCTCATTGTTCTCATTTCTGCTACTTTTCATTGCTATCATCTTTCTGCTATTTACTCTCAGTCCGCATTCTGTAATCATTACACTGTTCATTCCAGTCAGCAGATCCTGTAATTGTTCTTCACTTTCATTCAGAATAGCAATGTCATCAGTAAATTTGATCACTGACATGCTTACATACTGAATTTTTACTCCATTCTTAAACCTTTCTTTTATTTCCATCATTGCTTCTTCAGCATACAGATTGAACAGTAGTGGTGATCAGCTACATCCCTGTCTTACCCCACTTTTAATCACAGTACTTTGTTCTTGGTCTTCCAGTCTTATTGTTGCCTCTTGGTTCTTGTACATACTGTATATTATCCATCTGTCCCTATAGATCACCCCCCTTTTGCTCAGGAGTTTGTGCATCTCACACAATTTTACAATGGTAAATGCTTTTACCAAGTCGACAAATCCTATGCATGTGTCTTGCTTTTTCTTCATTCTTGCTTCCATTATCAACCACAACGTCAGAGCTGTCTCTCTGGTGCCTCACCTTTCCTGAAGCCAAACTGATCTTCATCTAACAGATCCTCAGTTTTATTTTCCATTCTCCTGTGTATTATTATTGTCATCATCTTGGATGCATGAGCTGTTAAACTGATTTTGGCATAATTCTGACACTTCTTGAATCTTTAAATCATCAGAATTGTGTGGGTGATATTTTTCCAAAAGTCTGATTGTATATCACCAGACTCATTCTACTCATTCATGAATAGTCGTTTTGTTGCCACTTTCCCCATTTACAGTAGAAATTCCAATGGAATACGGTGGACACCACACAGTATGGAATGGTATATATCCTGTCTTATTTACTTTAATTCATCCAAAGCTCCTTTAAATTCTGCTAATAATATGGATCCCCTATCTCTTCCCTGTCAACTCCTGTTTCGTCTTCTATAACATCATCAGACAAGTGTTCCCCCTCTTAGAGGCCTTTAAAGTCCTCTTTCCATCTGTCTGCTCCCTCCTCTGAATTTAACAGTAGAAATCCTATTGCACTCTTATTGCTATGAAATTGCTTTTAATTTCACCAAATGTTGTTTTGACTTTTCTATATGCTTGGTCAGTCTTTCCAACAAGCATTTCTTTTTCGATTTCTTCACATTTTTAATGCAGCCGTTTTGCCTTAGCTTTCCTGCACTTCCTATTTATTTTGTTTCTAAATAGCTTGTATTTCTGCGTTCCTAAATTCCCCAGCACATTTTTGCACTTTTGTTGATCAACTGAAGTATTGAAACTTCCTGGCAGATTAAAAAGGTGTGCCGGACCGAGACTCGAACTCGGGTCTCGGTCGAGTCTTGGTGCGGCACACCATTTTAATCTGCCAGGAAGTTTCATATCAGCGCACACTCCACTGCAGAGTGAAAATCTCATTCTGGGAACTGAAGTATTTCTTCTATTGCCCAAGGTTTCTTTGTGGTTACCTTCCTTATTTGTATTTTTTCCTTCCAACTTCTCTGATTGCCCTTTTTTGAGATGTCCCTTCCACTTCAACTGAACTGCCTACTGCACTTCTCACTATTGCAGTATCAATAGCCTCAGTGAACTTCAAGAATTTCTCTTCATTCCTTAGTACTTCCGTTCCACTTCTTTCCACACAGATTCTTCCTGACTAGTCTCTTAAACTTCAGCCTACTCTTCATCATTACTAAATTGTGCTCTGAGTCTATATCTGCTGCTGGGTGTGCCTTACAATCTAATACCAGATTTCAGAATCTCTGCCTGACCATGATGTAATCTAAATTGACTCTTCCCAAATCTCCCAGCCTTTTCCAAGTATACCTCCCTCTCTTGTGATTTTTGAACATAGTATTCACTTTGACTAGCGGAGCAGGTACTCCCCTAAAATCGACCTGGCTGAGAAGTATCTACAGCTCCCCTTAGACCAGGCCCCACAGCCTCTTTAAATTTAAAAGATTGGTCTCTGGCATTGCCAGCGCACCAGCAATCTTTCAATGGGTTTTGGAGCACCTGGTTCAGATCATGCTGTCATGCATAAATTTTTAGAATGACATCATCATGATTGTATTTAAGGAACCTTGAAACATTGTTCCAAGTTCTGCAGGAAGTTGGGTTAAAGTGCAACTTAAGAGCATTTTTTTCAAACCACAAATCAAATACTTCAGCCCCATTATTTCTGACGCGGGGGTGAAACAAACAATTAAGGGATAGAAGCTATAGTAGCATTCCCCTGGCCAGCAAACATTAAGCAGTTGCAATCCTTCTTAGGGAAAGTACCACATTAATGGAAGTTCTCACATGCTGTGGTGGAGACCATATTGCAACTGCATCACCTGCATAAAAAAAAGCACTCCGTTCATCTGGACCGATCAATATGAATATGTGTTCCAGACGGTGAAGCTACAGTTACGGTCCTCGCCATGCTTGGCTCTTTATCAGCCGGTGAAATCGCTTGTGATAGTCGCCAATGCCTCAGGCCATGGCTTGTGGGCACTGCTTGTCCACAAAAATGCTGACAGGTCAGGTGGCTTGGGGGCACTACTTGTCCACAAAAAAGCTGACAGGTCAGAACAGCTCATCACTTCAGCATCAACGTCATTGAACGCAGCACAAAAAGCATATTCACAAATACAGAAAGCAGCACTGGCAATTGTGTTTGCACTTTAAAAAATTTATGTTTACCTCTAAGGAAATACCTTTCAGCTCGTCACTGTCTATGAGCCATTGGTCACACTGTTCAATCTGGCCATCAGCTTCCATACAAAATCACTCATACCGCCATAGTGGGGCATTGTCCTTAATCCTGACATCAGTATGACATACAATTTCAGAATACCTCCTCCCATGCCAATACTGATGGTTTATCACAACTGCTCATGGCTCCTGACCCTGGATTAGCTCATGGTTTTTCATCCATATGACAACTTTCAGACGACCTTAGACAGCTTTCAACTCACCAGTGAATTAATTAGGCTACTAAGGAAACTGGATCACACCCACTACTCCTGGTAGTGCAAAAACACATCTTACGTGGCTGGCTGGAGTTGAAGCTGCGAAGAGGCAACAAACAAATTGTAATGGGACATCCTCCTCTAGCATTACTTTTCCTCAATGGTAGTAGTCAATACCAGCATTATTTTTCGAATTCTGCACAGGTCAACATTATCTCATCTGCTTTTCTGAAATATTTCATATATTTTTATGCATAATATGTTATACTTCAAACCAAAATTTATGAACAGGAATTATTATTTTGGATGTCATAATCGAAAAATACTAGTTCTGAACGTACAGTTAAATTTTTTTTTTTTTTTTTTTTAGGAACATCTGAAATTACAAACTATATGACATTTAAAATTTCTATTATTAATTACGCAATCTAGTACTGTTTGTTGTGTTTATTTCTGGATTCATTTATGAAATAATAACCGAAATTAATAGAAATTTATTTGACAAGAAAAATTGTAAACCCTCTGGAATACTGTTGTTACCATAGTGTGAGGTGGGAGTAAACACGCCTCAGATGTAGTAAGACGTATTTTTGTATTTTGGGCAAACAATGTCATTTTGGCTTTGTTAGTGTGGAAATTCAAAAGACTGTGTGATATACTAAAATGTGGCAAAATAAATTAACATAAAAACAAAAATTCTGCAACAACAATCTTCAAAACTGTTTAGATCAATTCAATCATGAGGGCCTAAAATGTGAGAATTTCAACTTCAAGAATCAGACCCCTAGAAAAGAAGAACTGGAGCCAACTTTACAAGAAAAGATAAGTAAAAAAAAAAGTTCATTGTAATCTTTCTCCTCTCCAATCTTCAGAAAAGACTTTGCTTATGTGGACAATAGCTACAATTAGGAAGGAGGGGGGAGATTACAAACTGCATCATTATTTCTCAAGCGACTCTTGTTTGTGAATATCAGTCTCAAGTCATGGTCCACCCAACACTTCACCAGCACATGCTGGAATTGGATGGGGAATTGCCAGAATGAAATTCTTCGCCCACCATTTTACCTAGTGGCCAGGAATCAGCCAGGACATTGTATGACGCAAATATGCTGCCACTATGCAATGCATCAAGCTGCTCCACAGCAGATGTTTGACCCCTGGCCAGAAGTCATGTCACTGCAGGAATGAGCCCACATAGGTCTATCAGGGCCACTTCTTAACACTGTGTGACTCATCATCACTCTTGATGCATATTACCTATTATCTGTTACTGGGCCTCCTTCATACTCTAGTTTCTGACAATGGGCCCAGGCTTTCAGGCATTTCTGTTCTCATAGCAGAATCCAACATAGTCAGTCTCCCCCCTTCCATACCCAATCAAGAGAGAGATTGCAGGGTGTATAAACAGACAAGAAAAAAAAATCCCACATTTTTCCTGGATTTCCCAGTTGAAAATACACTTTTCCCTAGTGAACATACACTTCTTCTGTCTTAAGTGATAGTATACTTTCCCTCAGAACTGTGAAACTTATCAATCGTTTGAATGGTTAATGTTTTATACACCAGTGTAGAACTTCCCATCACTTAGGAAACAAAACCCAGAAAAAGAAAGAGAGAAAAAAACATGTTTTAGAAAGATCTTTGATATGCAGCAATATGTAAGCTGCATATTTCCTTAGGCCTATTACATTACACTGCATACTTTGTATTACGAAAGTATAAATATGAATTCCACCAAACACAGCTTGTTAGTTTCCAAAGCAGTGAACTCGAGATAGAGATGTGTTTTTGTAAGCCAATCACAGCTCACATCACATGATCTTGCCAGGCGATGACAACAGATATTCAAAACATAGGACATGTGATGTAGTTGGGCAATAGCAACACCACTGTTAAGTAGTGCGAACACGCAAATAGGAATAGTTAAGGTTCAAAAATGGTTCAAATGGCTCTGAGCACTATGGGACTCAACTGCTGAGGTCATTAGTCCCCTAGAACTTAGAACTAGTTAAACCTAACTAACCTAAGGACATCACAAACATCCATGCCCGAGGCAGGATTCGAACCTGCAACCGTAGCGGTCTTGCGGTTCCATACTGCAGCGCCTTTAACCACACGGCCACTTTGGCCGGTGGAATAGTTAAGGCTTAAATTAGTATACATCATGCAGTTACAAGAAAAGCTAAGCTTTCACATATAATACTGGTCTTGAAGATTAATAAGCTACAAGAATAGCTAAGCTTTCACTTATAATGTTGGTCATTTCTTGCATGTTTTACACTTTTAAGATATGTCATACAAATATGCCAGTAAAACTTTAAATGATGACATATATATATCTGGTCTTCTGAGCACAAAATTCTTCTAAGTGGCTGCTCCTTGGAGTATCAGTACTGTATTGTATCATGTTTGGTTCTTTATTGTGGCATAATGCCATACATGCACTTGAAATCCAGTGAACAGCTGAAACTAGCCAGTACTGTGGAATTAAACATTTAGTTTCAAATACATTGGCTGCCTCTGTGGAAAAGTTAATTAAAGTCCAATTTCTTTAGCAAACAGACAAAAATAACAAAATTGTTCTGCAAGGTGATTAACACTTGACTTTCTGAAAGCTGAAAATAAAATAAATTCTGAAACTAAAAACATATGTTAGCCTTCTGTACTTACGTGAATGTACACTCCTGGAAATGGAAAAAAGAACACATTGACACCGGTGTGTCAGACCCACCATACTTGCTCCGGACACTGCGAGAGGGCTGTACAAGCAATGATCACACGCACGGCACAGCGGACACACCAGGAACCACGGTGTTGGCCGTCGAATGGCGCTAGCTGCGCAGCACTTGTGCACCGCCGCCGTCAGTGTCAGCCAGTTTGCCATGGCATACGGAGCTCCATCGCAGTCTTTAACACTGGTAGCATGCCACGACAGCGTGGACGTGAACCGTATGTGCAGTTGACGGACTTTGAGCGAGGGCGTATAGTGGGCATGCGGGAGGCCGGGTGGACGTACCGCCGAATTGCTCAACACGTGGGGCGTGAGGTCTCCACAGTACATCGATGTTGTCGCCAGTGGTCGGCGGAAGGTGCACGTGCCCGTCGACCTGGGACCGGACCGCAGCGACGCACGGATGCACGCCAAGACCGTAGGATCCTACGCAGTGCCGTAGGGGACCGCACCGCCACTTCCCAGCAAATTAGGGACACTGTTGCTCCTGGGGTATCGGCGAGGACCATTCGCAACCGTCTCCATGAAGCTGGGCTACGGTCCCGCACACCGTTAGGCCGTCTTCCGCTCACGCCCCAACATCGTGCAGCCCGCCTCCAGTGGTGTCGCGACAGGCGTGAATGGAGGGACGAATGGAGACGTGTCGTCTTCAGCGATGAGAGTCGCTTCTGCCTTGGTGCCAATGATGGTCGTATGCGTGTTTGGCGCCGTGCAGGTGAGTGCCACAATCAGGACTGCATACAACCGAGGCACACAGGGCCAACACCCGGCATCATGGTGTGGGGAGCGATCTCCTACACTGGCCGTACACCACTGGTGATCGTCGAGGGGACACTGAATAGTGCACGGTACATCCAAACCGTCATCGAACCCATCGTTCTACCATTCCTAGATCGGCAAGGGAACTTGCTGTTCCAACAGGACAATGCACGTCCGCATGTATCCCGTGCCACTCAACGTGCTCTAGAAGGTGTAAGTCAACTACCCTGGCCAGCAAGATCTCCGGATCTGTCCCCCATTGAGCATGTTTGGGACTGGATGAAGCGTCGTCTCACGCGGTCTGCACGTCCAGCACGAACGCTGGTCCAACTGAGGCGCCAGGTGGAAATGGCATGGCAAGCCGTTCCACAGGACTACATCCAGCATCTCTACGATCGTCTCCATGGGAGAATAGCAGCCTGCATTGCTGCGAAAGGTGGATATACACTGTACTAGTGCCGACATTGTGCATGCTCTGTTGCCTGTGTCTATGTGCCTGTGGTTCTGTCAGTGTGATCATGTGATGTATCTGACCCCAGGAATGTGTCAATAAAGTTTCCCCTTCCTGGGACAATGAATTCACGGTGTTCTTATTTCAATTTCCAGGAGTGTATTATAATTCACTTGATAGCTCCCGGCCACAGATATCCATTTTGTTTTCATTTGACGTGAGAGTGAAAGAAAGGTAAACAGCAAAATCACAAAATGTAAACACAGGTCACGTGGAGACTACCCACTATAACTCAGACTGCTCTGCGCACAAGCCCCGAAACTACAATATTTGCTAATTGGGTCAATACTAAAAAAAAACGAATTTTCTAAAATATATTCATTTTGTAGCACATATCTTCCTGAAAAGTCTAAAACATAAAACATATGTGTTCGAGGAAATGTAAGACACGCTATTTGTTCTTAAGTGTGACAATGTGCAGTGCCACACCTCTTCAGACAGCATTTTTCTATCGCACATCACTGTATTTCGCTCTGTTGAATTGAAACGTGTATATTTTGTAAAGGATGCCATCAAACTGTATTCAGGACAGTGGAAATTTTAATGTCCTGTGGTGCCTCTCCTGTTCCCAGTCGGCCGGTTTAATAGCGGATGGGATTATTTCTAATTGGGAGAACAAGACCTCTTCAGAAAATGTGCACTCTTTATTGCCTATTAGCTAATAACTTGCTGTTTTGCAACATAAAATTAAATATAGGATACATAAAACCAATAAAGTTTATTGGAATGGACCTGTATTTTTGCGGTGTGTGTAACAAGCGTGTGTCTGTGACTGAGTCTGTGTTCTTTCATTCATAAAATATAATGAGGAACATGAGGTGTTGGAATAGATTGTAATTGTGTGTGGTGCATAGTAATGCTCTTTATGTCCTGATTCCATTTTCATGTTATTACAACTATCAAAAAGACACTGTTATCACTAGCCTACAGAAGAAAATTTTGTAACTTAACATTAATAAATGTATTATCCTACATATCAATTAAAATTTCATAACAAAGTGGGATATTATTTTTTCATATGAAATAAAGGGTGCTGAGGCTTGGTTAAAAAATAAGTCAAACCTATGAGACTGGTGGTTTATGAATTCTGACTAAATATACCACGTTAGTACTTCCAAAGAAGTAAAATTTTATTGACGTAGCGGAAGATATACTGGACTGCAGAATTTTTAGCATCAAAAGTACAACTTCATTGACACAGAGGTATCAAAATCGGAGATTACCATTAATTCCAATTCAATTACATAAGATCACACAATCGAAATGGGCACCCTTGATTCCAACCTAACATACAACACGGGCTGTGATACAGCCATCTGTCACCACGATCAAGGAGGCAAGGGTGAGGTGACACTGCCACACTTATAGTATGATAGGGTACGGATATTTCTACGGGAAAGGTGAGCGGGTAAAGTGAAAAAGGACGCTATGGTATTGAGAAATAGACTCATGTGAGAAAAATAAAAAAAAG
Organism: Schistocerca nitens; assembly: GCF_023898315.1. Classification (NCBI taxonomy): domain Eukaryota; kingdom Metazoa; phylum Arthropoda; class Insecta; order Orthoptera; family Acrididae; genus Schistocerca; species Schistocerca nitens. Next base: position 548,578,324 of record NC_064618.1, read on the forward strand.
TTTTGTGGGTGAAAAGAGTCCGTCCAAACAAATAAGCAAGTTTGCAGATGCATCTACTGTAATTCATATGACAGGTTGCATTACACGTCTGAATAGTGTCGCGATGTGATTTGTCTGCCGCACGACAGAAACGAACGGACGTATGTTACGAAGGCAATTAGCAAACCATACCATGTGCGTGTTCAAACAAATTTCGGGCTTGCAGCCGGTCGTCGTTCAATACTTCGCACGATATTTCAACTGGGCACCTGAAGATGACTGGCAGGTGCCCAGTTGAAATATCGTGCGAAGTATTGAACGACGACCGGCTGCAAGCCCGAAATTTGAACAGTCAATTCGCCGGGAAAATTTTCAAATTCATACCATGTGCGTTGGTTAATATCTTGCCCCGTGCCCCATTTAGCTACCAACGCCCGAGTGAAACTATAGTCCACCTTCAAGAGATTCCAGAGGATGCGGCCAAAATTCACGAGAATTTTTCTATTTCTTTCCAAAGGCAACGGAGGGTAGCAATAATCGACAACCCACAACAACTGTAACGATTATTGCTACGATTTTTTTTTTTAAAATAGCGTACTGTAACCCCCCCAGAAAGAAACGATCACTTGACATACCTTATTAGATGCAAGGCTCTGTCCATAGGTCCTAAGGATTCGTCCACTTCATGTTGTTTTATTGCTTCTAAATCCTGTCGTGATAAGGATAATATATGATTATTAAATTTCAAATATTTCTGGCAGTTTCACTTTAAGATTACAACATCAGATTACATACCACTTTTACGTTGGCCTCATTGTAATCAAACTCTGTGTATTTTGCTCCCATATTATGACTGTAATTCTATGATGTGGCCTAACAAATTTGTTTTATTCAATAAATGATTAGAAGCGCTCTTTCCGGTTTTGAACATAAAAATAATATAAAACAAAATCAATCAAAATACGTCAAAACGACGACATTGACAGTTGTGTTCGCCGGTTCAGGTCTAGAACACAACCACCCATATTGTGTAAATGTTGTTCATTGTTGAAACAAAAGAAGAGCAGTACCGGCACAAATCTACTGACATGGTGACTGCCGAATTACATACAGCTATTAATTGCCGGAGTGGGAAGCAATCGAAACAGAATACGTAAACGAACAACCAAATACATTCATTGTTTTTAATCTTAATATAATAAACCCAACAATGCATTCGACTGCTTGTAGGCAAAGTTCTATGATGTCAGATAAATAGTCGCACTAGAAAACAGAAGAAAAGAATAAACACGAACTTCATGCAACAATCGCAGTTAAAGTGGTGCAAGTTTATCAATGACGGGTAGTTGTATTCAGTTATTTGCCGAGCTTAATTTTCCGGTATTGTATCGCGTATGCCCTTTAATTCATACGGAAAGTGCACCCGAATAGGCCTATCTGATAACACAAATACGGAAAAACGTCTCGCCATGAAGTAGCATGTAAATAATTGTAAGTATAGTAAACTAATACTTTAAAACTTCTTCCTAAGAGATTCACTTATTAAATCAAAGGTTAAGCAATTCAGTTATTACTATTTTGCGTATTAGTTACCTACATGTTAACGAACCTAATAAAATGTAGATATCTCTATTTAATTAGGACATCGTTCATAAACAGTTATTATGCAGCAGATAATACGGTAATTTAGATAATGGGACAAGTCTATTTAACCACTAAATGTAAATAAACAGTTGTTATGCAGAAGATAATACGGTAATTTAGATAATGAGACAAGTCCATTTAACCACTAAACGTATATTTTTAAGGTGACTATACTGCCAGTGCCTTGTATTTATATTGATGAAACAGATTGTTTTATTCAAGAAAATATACATATTTTCACAAAAAATAAAGACATAGAGCTTCATCAGTACATTCAATGTAATAAGGCACCGATATCAGTAATAAATCATTGGCTGTGTAAAGAATACAGCAGTGCAAGGCAAATGGGAGCAGTTCTGTAAAGCAAGCCACCCGAAAGCTGTAAGTCGAAGAGAGAAGTAGTAAAAGTAAAAAAGATACTCAAGTAAAAATGCTTCTATACTGCAGAGGAATTTATGAATGCCAGTCTGGAATAATTAAGTTAAACATTTGCTTATAGGCTTTACAGCTCTTTTAGTTCATTTTGCAGATGCAACTGTTATTTTTCTTATTGTGAATCTAAAATAGTAGATGTCCTTTCTAATCTCTTCAGTGCTAAGGTCTGAGCTTTGTACCGACATCCGGGACAGTTCCGGTTTATGATGTGATAGCTGGAATTGAACAGGCAGTCGTGAAACTTTCTAGTGAGGATACGGAAGAGATTAGACAGACACCTGCCAAATGTTAACCCAAAACTCTGTCTATAAAGAAGTTCCATATTACTTCAGCAGAAAGGAAGGCTCTGCAGGACTTTAGAGCAAACAAGGACTTTGTCATTTCACCAGCCAACATGGAAAATGCCACTGCCCTATCACAAACTGAGTACAACAGCAAGGTAAACCCTCCATACTGCAGAGAGGATCCAGCTTGTAAGATTCAGGGAAAAAAATTTTTAAGATGTCCTCATAAGGACCTCTATTCTGGTTATCATCATCAAGGGCCTGTGCCAGCAGGCTGTGGTTCCTTAAGACTATAAGGCCTATCAGAGTTTCACAAAGTCCCCTCTTCCACCTTTTATGAGTAATATTCGAGTGCCTACTTACATTTTTGCTAAATAACTTACTTTGCTGTTGGAACCTCTCACAGGTAAAAGTGGCCGACACATTCGGAATTCAGAGGATTTTAGGGTTGCCTGAAGATATTTAAACTACAACCATGTGATCATTTGGTTAGCTTTATGTTGTATCCTTATTTAGGAGAGTGCTTCTACAGTATTCATTAGACCTTGTTAGCAGCATTTTTTAGAATGACATTGTGGCATTGTTTGAATATGGCTCACCTCATTGTATTTCTTATTTAACAACCAGTATTTTGAGCAAGTGAGCATCATTGCCATGGGAAGTCCCTTATCTCCAATTATTGCTAACTAATCATGAAAAACCGAGGGAAAAGCTGTGCAGTCAGCAACTCCCCAACCTTCCTACTTCTGGCAGTAGGTTGACGATTCATTTGTATGGTGCCCACATGGAACAGAAACAATACCTATGTGTCGCCAGAATTTGAACTCTCTCCACTCAAATATTCAGTTCAACACATAAATGGCAGCTTACCGTTTCTGGACGTCATGGTTAGAAAAAAAGCTGATAGAATACTGAGACAAAGTGTCTGCTGCAAACCAAACCAAATAAGAGTTATATTTGTAGGCCAGAAGCTGTCATCACCTTGTACAATGTGGTAGTGTCTTATACTCCTTCGTACATAGAGCACATGTGGTCTGAATCCTGACTGTTACCAAGTGAGCTGTACACCAAAGAATGGTGTTCCAACAGAAGTTTTTTGATAAAAGATATGTGATGCATTCTGTTCAAAGCAAGTAAAATGTTGGCATATAATTTTATTATTTATTTATTTATCTCTTGTTCCAGTGATCCATGTTGTGACACTATCACAGGATACGGAACATGTCGATTTTACAAGCTATTGGCCAGAATTTATGGTAATACATAAAACAAAACAAAAACAGTAATTTAGGTCCCACTACAAAAAAAAAATACATTTTAGAGATAGATAGAGATTACAAAACAAAAAACAGTAACTTAGGTCCCACTACAAAAATACATTTTAGAGATAGATAAAGATTACAAAATAATAAGTGTTACAGAGAAATAAATATTGAAAAATATATGTTTACAATAAAAATATTCAGTATTACAAATATAAATTTGGGCATACATTTGCAATTTACAATACAAGAAATGTTAAACACTGTAGTTCAGGAACTCTTCTAATGTATAAAATGATCCTTGCAATAGGAACTGCCTTGAGGTTTTTTTAAACAAGAGATCATCATCTACCAAACACTTAATTCTTGAAGGGAGGGCATTAAAAATCTTACAGCCACTGAAATGAACTCCTTTCTGCACCATACTTAGATTTGGCTGTTCATAGTGGATATCATGTTTCCTTCTAGTATTGTGACTGTGATATGCACTATTCAGCTTAAAGATGGATTTTACTTTCCTTATGAAGCACATCAACGAGAATATATATTGCGCAGTGGATGTAAGTATTTCAAGCTTCTTAAAAAGATTCCTGCATGTGGCTCTAGGATGGACTCCACACATGATCCTTATGGCTCTTTTTTGTACACACAGTACTTTTTTAGTCAGTGGCTGATTTCCCCAAAATATAATTCCAAATGCCATAATTGCATGAAAATAACCATAATACGCTGACTTCATGGTTTCCATATTTCTATAAGAAGAAACAATGCGTATGTTGCTGAACTTAGTCTTTTGCACAGATCCACGATGTGGTTTGACCAGTTCAGTTTGCTATCAATATGCAAGCCTAGGTATTTTGAGAAATCTACCTGGTTATTGTCTGCTCACCTATCTTTACAAATATTTCCTCATCTTTGGATGTTTTGTGGAACTGAATGTAGTTTGTTTTACAGTAATTTAAAATAAGACCATTAATGTTGAACCAGTTCACCGTTTCATTTAAAACCTTATTTGCCGTTACCTCAAGTTTATCTACTAAATTATCAATAAGTAGTGTAGTGTCATCCGTGAAAATGGTGAATCTACAATATTCCGTAGAGAGAGGAAGATCATTTATAAATATAATAAAAAGTAGGGGGCCCAGAACTGAGCTGTGCGGCACTCCACATGTGATGGTACCCCATTCTGAAGATACTGGGACACCATCTTGACTATCTACTACAACTTTTTGTTTCCTGTTTGACAGATATGAGTCGAGCCATTTCCCTGCTGCAGCTTTTTGTAAAAGAATTTGGTGATTTACACAGTCAAATGCTTTTGTTAGGTCACAAAATATGCCAATCACTTTCAGTATTTTGGTGAGAGATTCCAAGAGTTTGCCAGTAAATGCAAATATTGCATCTTCCATTGACAAACCTTTCTGAAATTCAAACTGACGTTTGCTGAAGCTATTGTGTTCGCTGAGATGCTTAACTATCCTGGCATGCATTAGTTCCTCTACAACCTTTGAAAAGCTTGTCAGTAGTGATATTGGCCTATAATTAGCAGTATCCGTCTTATCCCCTTCTTATACAGCAGTTTTGCAACTGCATACTTAAGCCTCTCAGGAACTATTCCTTGCTTAAGTGACGCATCAAAAATGTGGCAAAGAACTTTACTTACAGGTATAGAGGAACCCACTGTAAAAGCCATCCTGCTGTTTACAGCATTTATCACACTGTGCAAGTACTTTGTTCTGAACACCACCAACTTATAAGCTTTGGACAACCCGATAAATCAGCAGTAACAGCACGGCTTGAACATGGGACACTGCATGTCTCATGAGAAGAGTGAAATTTTATCTGGACTGTGTTTTCAAGAAGGCAATACATATCCATATGGCAGACAATCTTACCAAGAGTGATACAGGTTTTCAATGAACCATCTTTCAGCAGTGAGGACAATAACAATTGTGGAACTTGCACAGTGTTATCTGGCAGCATGGCAGCAAACCTGAGAAGTGTATTTGTAGCACAGCACTGTTGCTACTATCAGTCCAGTCAAAGAAGAAAAATAAGGAGGGGGAGGGGGGAATTGTGTGGTCACAATTTTTTTCATGACAAACGGGATGTGAGTATACAGGTGGGGGGGGGGGGGGTTAAAGGTAACATTTTTTATGATTATTGAAATTGTTTCCCAATACAAACTTGAATTACATTAACTGTACTACAAAAAAAAATCTTATTCGTTTTTTCTCGAGGACTAATAGTTTCCAAATTGCAGAGGGTGGAAAAATTGTGGGTTATTAAGAATAGTGCTTTAATAGAATAAAATTGGTGTCTGTTGTTAAATGAAGTGGGTTAAGAACAAATAGTGGCCTATTATTGATAACACATGTAAGTTGAACCACTGTGTTAAGGGATATGTTGTGTTCAAATATATTGTGTTCTTGTGGTGTAATAGGCTGAAGGGGTGGTTGTGCTCATGGAGATCCCTCCTTTGCAATCTGCAGACTGAAGAGTGAGCAGGTGAGTCTTCAAATTTCAACCCCTCTAAGTCACAAGAATCAACTACAGAGTATTTGACAAAATTATACCAAACCTTCTGCAGCTTTCCTTTTGAACTACTGGCAACGCAGAGTGCAGCCACACCTGGGGTGTGCATTAACACAGCGTTGAATACAGGTAAGAGTTATTAATAATGCTATGAAAAGTTTGGTTTGCTACTCACCATACAACAGAGGTGCTGAGTAGAAAACCATCCTTTTCATAATATTGTCATTATTCCACCCTGGATATTCTAATGTTTGATTTTACTAACAATACTAACGTATATGGACAGGGTCTACATCCGTCTCTGTACATTGTTCTACACTGCTAGAGGAGAAATTGATTCTTAGTCACCCTCTATGGCAGCTGAAGCATTCCTCCAAAGAAGGTGACATCCCCCACAACAAGAGTTGTTGGGTTTAATGTTTACAAATAGAACAAGCCTCCCCATAATACCTTGTCCATTTATCTTATGTGAGTAGACTAAACAACTTAACTGAGCTTGTGTTTGTATAGTGAAGTTATTTTGAGGTGCTGAGTAGTTATTTGCAGTTGTTTAGTGAGCTATTATGTAATAAAGCTCAACAGCTGGAGATGTCAACTGTCTCCAACACACAAGGGCCTGCACCAAGTGTAACCTACTGTTAATATGTATTCAACAATGTTGACTTCATTGTCTCTACTATCAGTGGTAGAGCACTTTCCACAGCTTGTTAGGTATGAACTGCATCACTCAAGCCTCAGCTTTTCCAAAAACTAGGGAACCAGACATTTTAATTGACTCCTTCTGCATCAGAAGGAGGTCACCTTTATGTTATGGGATCTGTTCATGAACATGATCAGTTCCATTCCATTAGGTATATTTACACCCACATTACAAGATGTACTGTAGATGTGCATTAAATTGCTCCACTCAGTACAGCCCATTATGGCGCCTAGTGTAGATAGGGAGTATGTTAGCTCCGTACAAAAGTCAAAAAATAACGAGGAAAAGTGTTCGATATGCAACAAATTCTGTGTGTATTATGACAGTGCATGTATGCCATGTTATATTATCGCAAAAGTAGACGCCAAAAAAAACTTGGTAACAGGAAAATGTTATAATCAGGCATCTCATCCAGCAAGTACTTCGACTCATTCGTGGGAAATGGTGAACTCTGATACAACATGCCATTGCAAGAAACGTGTTGTAAAAGGTATAATGTGCTTAAATTGTAAAACGGTTTTTCATTATTCGTGTGTTAATGTCAGTCCTAAAAGGAAACTATGGTTCTGCAATAGCTGTTTCAAAGGCGACTTAGGCCAAAAACCTAATGTGAGAAACACCAAAGACGAAGTTATCAGTGCTCTACTGGAAGAGTTTTCAGTTATAAATCATCACGAACACGAACAGTATGAAAAAGAAGCAAAGAGGCTTAGCGTTTTACCTCAAGATACTGTAACTTTTGTTAATAACAGTTCTGTTATTTATGTTTGTAGAAAGTGCGGGAAAAACACAAACAGTGGTGTAACCTGTTGCGAGTGCGAAAGAAAACATCAGTCTAAAACTCCCGACCATGTTCCAAAACTTTACATTTTAGGCGATAGCCACAGCCGCGGTATTGTCTCACGCATAAATAAAGCTTCAAATGTGAAATCGATGAGCTTTGTAAAGCCTGGGGCGCCCTTCTCAGAAATAAGAAAACTAGTTTTTTCTGAAGAAATAAAAAAGCTGTCTTCGAAAGATTTTGTTGTCCTCTTTGGTGGATCTAATGACATTTATCAAAATGATACATCTAAAGCCTGTTGCGAATTAAACAAGTGTTTATCTGAACTAAGTCATACAAACGTTATCCTCGTAAATATACCACAAAGGTACAACTTGATGTCCTGGTCGTGTCAACAAGGAAATTAGTGCCGCCAATGAACTTTTTTCCAGTATATGCAAACAATATAGAAATGTTTCTGTTGTTAATATTAATACCATTGGACGCAGATTCCACACTACTCACGGGCTGCACCTAAATGGCCTTGGAAAGCAACTTGTTACATTAAAGCTAATGGAAACTATTCAGAGACTACAATACTTACCAACAACATCATCAGTGGTACCTGTATCATCATCACAGAAAGTATCTCTAGGAGTGACTAATGAAGAATCAGATACAGTAGCAGAAAATGCAGCAGAAGTACCTAAAGAAGCAATACTAACAGAAGTAGAATCAACAGCAGCATCAGAAGAACCACATTCAGTAGCAGCAGAAGTAACTCCTCCAGCATTAGAACCAGCTCCTACAGCAGTAACACCATCTCCCTCACCAGCAGTAGCAGCACAAACTACTTCACCAGCAATAGCAGAAGAAACACCATCAGCAACAGCAGAAGCAACTCCTCCAGCAGTAGAACCAGTTCCTATAGCAGCAGCACCATCTCCCACACCAGCAGTAGCAGAACCATCTCCTTTACCAGTAATAGCAGAAACAACTCCTCCACCAGCAGCAACTAAACCAACTTCACCAACAGCAGAAACATCACCAGCTCCTCCTCCATCACCTTCAAGAGTAGCAGAAAAGAATAGACCAGTCACAGTAAGTAAAGTATCACCTTTGTCTCATGATGAAGTGATACCAAATGATTTGGGAAAACATGTTCCTATAAAACTTGTGGACAGTAAAGTGAAACAAACTTCCAACCGTGTTTCAAACAGACCCAAAAAATTACCAAAGAGAAATGAAGATTTTTTATGGTTTATCCCAAGGAAGTCCAACCGCCACCTAACGTAGATTCCAGGGCTGAAAAAACAATTAAATGTTCTCCATTGTCCCATAATACTGTACTCCTCCCCTCCTGTGACATTAACAAAAACCACTCACCAACTTTGTCTTTCAAGATAGGTTATCTCAATATTGAAAGTATAAGTGGAAAACACATAATTTTAAATGCATTTGCAAATGAGAACTTATTTGATGCATTATGCTTAAGTGAGCACTGGTGTAAAGGAAATGAAATATCTTTTCATGTACTAGATGATTTTCACTTAGCAAACAGTTTTAGCAGAGAGCAACATATTCATGGGGGTGTATCAATTTACATTAAGAAGGGATTAATAAATTGTAGTAATGAACTAGATCTAGGATTTTTGTGCAGTGAGATACATTTTGAAGCCACAGGCGTATATCTGGATCATTTAAAAATTGCTATTGTATCTCTTTATAGATCACCAGATGGAAGTCCATTAATATTTTTAGAAAAACTTGAGACTTTACTAAACTTCTTTCTTAGTCCTCAGTGGAAGAAATATAGTATCGTGATTGGTGGTGACATCAATGCCGCATTTGATGTAAACAAAGATGTACACACTGTAAATGAATTTAAAAACCTGTTACGACAATTCAACTTCATTTTTACGAACTGCAAACCCACAAGACAGTCCGCTTGTCTCGACAACATACTTACAAATGTCAATAGAGAGTTACTGTCTTCAGATGTAGCTGTCTTCGATTTCTCGGACCATGACTCAGTTTGGGTAAAAATAGGTACAGATAGACCTAACATGGAGTATAAGGAGTTTAAAGAGCCTAAAGTAGTCATCACAAGACCAATAACGCAAGAAAAATTGTCTAATTTTATGGTCTCACTCAGTAATTATGACTGGTCACATCTGTTTAACAATAATGCTCAGGACTCTGCCAATACATTGTTTGATAGATTTTTTCATTATTTCTTAAATATATTCGAGACTAACTGCCCTCAATACAAATGTAAAGTTAACCCTAAAAGTAACAGTAATAGACATAGGGATAAGAGTCCATGGTATACCGCTCAACTAGCCAATATGAAAAGAAGGTTGTTGTTGTATAGAGATTCTTACAGACTTAAGAAAACTGATATGGCTAAACAAAGGTACTCAAGAGCACAAAAAGAATATAAGTATGCTTTAAATGAGGCCAAAAAACAACATAATCTAGTCAGCATTGAGTCATCAAAAAATAAATGCAGAAAAGCATGGACTATAATAAATTCAGTGGCCAAAAGCAAGCAGAAAGTTGAGGTAGTAATTTCAGCAGACGAATTTAATAACTACTGTATAAAATCTGTTAACCAAATTAGGGAAAGCATTGTGAGGCCACAAGAGACTGTTGTTGATCTCATTAAATACCATAATGTAGACTACACCCTGAACGATAAATTCCTTTTAACAGAGGTCACACCAGATGTTTTAACTCTTGTAAATAACTTTAGACCCTCTGATAGTAAAGATATATATGGTATTTCTTGTAATATGTTAAAAAAGATAATTGGCTACATAGTATATCCTCTTACTAAATGTATAAATAGATGTCTAATTGAAGGAGTATTCCCAGAAGTATTAAAATTATCCAGGGTAGTGCCCATTTACAAGAAAGGAGACAAAAATTGCCCATCTAGCTATCGCCCAATATCCCTGACACCTATTTTATCTAAAGTTTTGGAATCCATCATCTACTCCCAGTTGTGTGATTATCTGACATGTAATAACATTATTACTCCGGTACAATTTGGCTTTAGGAAGGGCAAATCCACAGTCCATGCCATTGACTCCCTGATTAAAAAAGTGCTTAATGCTTATGAAAGAAAAAATTTTGCTCAGGCTACATTTTGTGATCTGAGCAAAGCCTTCGATTCTGTGGAGCATATTTCACTCTTCAACAAACTAGTTTATTACGGAATCACAAACAGTGAAGTCGACAACATTTTTGAATCTTTCCTCAGCAACCGTAGACAAATTGTTTGTATTGGTAAACAGAGATCACAGCTAGCTGAAGTTAAGTGCGGTGTGCCACAAGGCTCAGTATTAGGACCTCTGCTATTTATCCTAATGACAAATGATCTACCATCCTACATAAATACTCACTCCATTCTCTATGCAGATGATACCACTTTTTTCAATATCAGCTCAGACATTGATATGCTCCAAACTGTGGCAAATGACACAATATCACAGGCATCAGTCTGGTTCCGAGCTAATGGGTTCCTGCTTAATGAAAGTAAAACTCAAAAGATTGTATTTAATTTGAGAGATCCGCCAGCAGAAGACGTCAAGAATAGTGTTAAGTTCTTAGGTATTGTTATAGATACTAAACTGACTTGGGAGCCACATATTAAATACATTAGTGCAAGGCTATCTAGAGTGGTGTATTTGTTAAAGAATTTAATAAACCATGTACCTGCGGCCTATGTAAGATCAGCCTACTTTGCTTTCTTTCAAAGTATTATATCTTATGGGCTTTTAATATGGGGCAATAGCTCACACCTTCAGGACATTCTGGTACTTCAGAAGAAAGTAATTCGAATTATCACAAACAGTGATAAACTGGCCCAATGCAAACCACTGTTTATCAACTTAAAAATATTAACTGTGATAAACGTGTATATTTACACTGCCCTACTGCATATAAAGAGCAACTTATCAGAAGAGATGTACACTTTCATGGAACCAGGAATAGTAGCAATCTTGACATACCTTACTACAGATTATCCAAGTCATTGAACAGCTACGAAGTGGTGGGTATGAAGATGTTTAATAATTTGCCACTAGAATGGGTAGAAGCTCCATTTGATGTATTTAAAGACAAATTGTTCAGTTGGTTAGCTGCAAACCCATACTACTCACTTCAGGAATTTTACGACTGTAAAATATCATAGTGGTACCGATTTGGAGAGTGTAGCATAATTTCTTTAACTGAATCAGTTATGATGCAATGTTTTCATATTACTTCATTTTAAATATTGTATTTTATGCAAAACTTATGTCACATATTGATCTTTAACCCATGTATATATGCTGTATAACTTGTATATGTGTAACTTGACTTTGTCAATTGCTGTAATAGCTAAACGACAATAAAATTTCATTCATTCATTCATTCATTCATTCATTCTATATGGCCAGAAATTCCTGGTTGTAGAGATTTATGCAGTCTGCCAGTAATACTGCAAATGGTGAGAGAGTGCAGTAACTTTTTGGCCATTCATTAATGCACCGCCAAGGGGTTACATGGCCTTACAATACACTGTAAACAATAGGTGCCATATTTAACAATAAGGCCATTTGACACCAACTCTACGTAGGTCACTGTCAACTGGGTCATTCAATGTCAAGTCAGCCAGGCCATCATACCGTCCATCTAGTTGAGAATTGAAATTTTGTGTACTGCTGTTGTACTGAATTTCATGAACTTATGCTGATTTTTATTGCTTATATACTTTCCAATGATAATAATTGCAGGAAGTTTGATACGTTGTGTTACCTCAAAGCAAACTGTGAAACATTGAAAATTGGCTGCAGTTTTTAAATGAAAAAAAGTAGGCTCACAGTTTTTTCTCTGAATATCATTTCTGACATACAGTTATTAAGACATGAAAGAATTGGCTATATAAAATTTTGTAGATTGGTTTTATTTAATTCTTTTGTCAAGTTTAAAATATTGAACACTTGCCTCCTCTGAAAATCATTTTAAAAATTTGAATAAGATCTACAAATAGCAAAGTTTCAGTAAACATTGACTACTTAAGTGAGCATAAAATGCAAAAAATGGCAAAATAAAACAAACAATTTATTAAGACATGAAAGAATTGGCTGTATACAATTTTGTAGATTGGTTTTATTTGATTCTTTTGTCAAGTTTAAAATATTGAACACTTGCCTCCTCTGAAAATCATTTAAAAAAATTGAATAAGATCTACAAATAGCAAAGTTTCAGTAAACATTGACTGCATAAGTGAGCATAAATATATACAAATGCAAAAAATAGCAAAATAAAACAAACACTTTTTGCCATTGGATTTATTTCACTACCCAATTGCAGCTGATGTTGGAATCTACCTTTTGACATGTACATACAGCTTCAGAATCATGAATGGTGTCTTTTCTTTTTAACATGCGCATAAATATATACAAATTGATGGCAGATAATAACACCTTCAGTGTGGATGCAATCTTTGTTCGACCTCTTAATGGAATCACGAGAGGCTCTGTGCAGTGAGGATAACGGACAGGGGACACTATGTGTGTAATGAGCGACATCTGAGAATTTTGGTTGGATGGGAAGCATGCTCAGATAGCCAAAGTGGTTAAGATGACCACTTGTGGTAAGTGGGAAATCCAGGTTTGAGTCCTTACTGGTGGTGGGAGAAGTCACCTTTCCTGGAAGTGTGCTGCAGCTGCACTGCAGTGTGGCTAAGAATCATTTTCCTTCTGTTATTGTAGAACAGTGTGTAGAGATTTATGTAGATTATGTTCTTATGCATTTGTATTATTAGTAATTTATATATCTGTGTTCCATGTAGTGTTGATGAACTTTATGGAAAATTAACGACCTCGGTATGTATACACACTGTGTTGCCATTGATCCATAAGTCGAGCTGCAGAAGGATTGGTATAACTTCATGAAATACCCTATGATTGCTTTTTGTTATGTAATACAGTAGAGAGAATTGTGAATAAAGATTGCACGCTCTTCATTTTGCATGCCTATGAAGGAGGGAAGTGCATGAGCACAATCCAGCAACCTACTTTCCCTTATACTTCTAAACTTTTACCCTGTTACACCCCAAGAACATAATTTATGCCTTAATATGGTCATACTGCACTTAGATGTGGTACAAACCTTTAATATTTGCTCTTAACCCATCTTATTTAACAACATACCTTAAATGTATATAATTTAAAACTATTTTAATAATGTGTGATTTTTTTCAGTACTTGCAATGCAGAAACTGTTAGTTCTAGAGCAGAACATAAGTAGGACCTTTTTTGTAGGAAATTTAATGTAGTTTAGTTTTGTACCAGAAAACATTTTTGCTAGTAGCTGCAGTTTTCGAGATAGTCAAGAAAAACTTAGAAAAATGACCTCTAAATACCCCCCACCCCAACCCTGTGGTCATGCAGTGAGAATTTTTAGTATTTTTATTACACTTCCCCATGCCACTGTAAAAAAATTGGGAATACATGATTTTTTTTTTTTACTGGATTGCACCATTTTTTTCTACCTTAGGTTTGATTACTTCTAATGTTCAAATGGGTGTGAATTCCTAAGGGACCAAACTGCTGAGGTCATTCGTCCCTAGTTTTACACACTACTTAAACTAACTTATGCTAAAAACAACACACTCACTCATGCCCGAGGGAGGACTCGAACCTCCGGTGGGAGAGGCCACGCAGCCCGTGACATAGCACCTCTAGCTACGTGGCCACTCCGCGCGGCCTACTAATGGTGATGACATTTTCCACTAATATACCAATTTGTATGGCAATAAACATGTACTTTCTTAAGTTTTAGAATTATAAGCCACTATCTCATACAGCAATAAAGTGTCCCAGTCGTTGTGATTGCTGTTCACATAATGGCTTAGAATTTTCCCTATTGTTTGATGAACACCCCGTTCTTTCATTAGGCTGTGAATGTAAAGGCCTCTTTCTCAGCCTGTGATTATGCAGTAAATGGTACAACCGCTTCATTAATGGAATACTGATCCCCAGTAATCAATTTTTTACCATTGCATGCCCTACTGTGTCAGCTTGCTAATTCGGGATCGCACCATTCTCACACAGCAAAAGAGATTATCCATTATGGTCAGAATATAGCGGTTAACCACTGGTATGTGGCTGAAAGGTGCTGAAATGTACAGCCTAATCACTTCAAGAGGTTTATTGGCTTCCAGATTCTCTGCAGCAGAACACATTGATGGCTTAATTTTGCTCAAGGTGCATGTGCCACACAGTTTTTAACATACTGCTCCACATCTTTTCTATGCACACAACAACATTAATGCTCACCTATCTTGCATCTGTTCTTACTCAATCATGTCTCATTACATATCCTAAGTAATTCACTTCTTGTAACACAAAGTTACTCTTCTCTGCACTAAGAGTTAGATTTGTTGAGTGTAATCTCTTAAAAACCTCCCTCAATTATTGAATGTGCTTTCTCATGTCTTTCACAAACACAACAATATCATCTAGGTACACCATGCATTGTTTAGGATTCAATCCCCTCAAAGGTCTGTCCAACAACCATTGAAATGTGGCTGCTGCACTTTTCAAACCAAACACCATTCACTGATACTGGTAATGATGATAGTCCCTCCACAGATCTATAGCGGAAAGATACCTACATAGCCCCAAGTTGTCAAGAGTTTCCATTCTATTCGGTATTTAATAGGTCTGTGATTGTATGACTATTGAGGTATCTGTAGACACAACAGAATCAATACTTCCTTGTTTCACAGTGGAATCGATACTTCTTTGTTCAGTCTGAACTTTTTTTCAGTACATGTCCACCCAATGAGCTAGTACTCTCCTCAAAAATACCATGTTGAAATTTGTTTGTTAATGAATTCCTCCATTACCACAATACGGTGGTGACTGGTTCCCTGTTGGGATCTTGTGTTGTGTCACTGGGGTTTCTGGTAATGTTCACAAGAATGAAACTGGTCCTCAAATTCTAACAGACACTTCCCAATTGCTACTCTTCCCATTCCTTTCAAATGCTTTATCTTCTAATGTAATGCAATTGTACTGGTGCCTTGCTCATGGCCAAGTTTTAAATTCACCCTTCATGAATCGTCTTTGTCCAGAACATCTGAATTGACAATCCTTCAGACAAATCCATGTCTTTGATCCCAAAATCATCAATATTGATAGGCACTACTTGCTCACCATTGTTCCCTGTACATGTACGATACTCCTGCACACAAAACAACGTGCTTTATTGAACTTATTGTTTTCTACCAGTAGTTTCACCACACATAGTACATTTTCTGCTTCCATGTTTATCCACATTTTCCCTGTACATTATGGTACATAATCACAAAAAATGATCCTTACTGCTCTTGCACAGAGTTTAACTGATTCATCTCTCATGAGAGATGAACCTTGGTAGTATGCTACTTACAACTACTTCCCTAATATGAAATGATGTTACCCCCAAGTTCTACCATGTGTTGCTCAAAGCCAGTCTTAGCAAGATGCTTATACAGGAAATCTATTACTAGGATTGTGCAGTACCCTTTGCCCATATGAGGCAAACTTCCATATTTTCTCGGAATCGATCTGCTCCCACCTAAAAACTCAACATCACTGAGTGTACCACCACCTCCACATATCCTATACTGAGGAGGATTTCATTGCCTCTTCACCTTGAGGCTCAAAACCTGCCACAGACATTTGAGCACCTGTGTCTCACAAAAACATATCTTGCCTACTGTTCACTATACCAATTAAACAACATTCCACCTCTGCAAACATTTTTACAGCATTAAAATGTACCGGGAGTGCCACCCAGTGGGCCTATGGCTCTCATTGTTGTTCAGCAGTTGATTGTTTGAACATTATGCCCTTTACTTGTGCAGTCTAGTTTTCGATGTCCAACCCTGCCACTTTCTTACATTGTGGCTGATGACTAACTAACTATTCATATGTGACCTGTGCAGCCACAATAGTAGCATTTAACATCCATGTCTTTGGCACCAATCTAGTCCTTTGTAAATTCTGCATGCACTTTTCTCAACACATTGAGTGGAAAACGCTGTAAAAGTGAACCAAAAAAACTTTGCTCAACTTCCTGCAGAAAGATGCTATTTGTGTCATCACTATACATTAATTAGTAGATATTATCATTAATTTTTGACAGATAGCAGAGATGATGAGTTGGAGATAGGTGCAATAAAAGATATTCAAACAAAGCTCTTGGCAAACAAGCCTTCATCAGAATTAGACAAATACACACACACTACTTCGGTCTCTGGCTGCCAAGGCCACAGACTGTAGTCAGTTGTGTGAGTTGTGTTTTTGTGAGTGTGTGCTTATGTTGTCTAATTCTGATGAAAGTCTGTTTGGCTGAAAGCTTTATCTGACAGTCTTTTTGTTGTTCCTATCAGCGACTGAGCATCTCCACTATATGGTGAGTATCAACTATCCTTTTCGTAATATTGTCATTATTCCATCCTGTATTTTCCACTGTTTGATTGAACCTTCAACATAATCATTCTATTTCTGTAATACACCTTTTATTTGGCTGTGATAGTATCTATGTCTGTCCCACCTCCTATATTGCTTCACTAGACCTGTTCTTCGTTAATCAAATGCCTATCACTTTTTGTGGTACTTTAAATGAGTTCCCGCACCCCCCATCAAGCATAATTTGGTCATTTTCAACAATTGCTTGTGTGTCCAACAACCCAGCTTTGCAGCTGTCAACAGGATATCTATAAACACTAATACATCGTGACCTGCCTTGCCTCAAAATGGATCAACTATGCTAGTGGTGGGTGAACCTAGGATGGGAACACCAAAACTAGATGAAGCTGTTTGCTCTTTCACAGCATCTAACTGATTATGCAGGTCTGTATTATCCACTGTCAGTTGAACTACCTGATTTGAAAGATTGAACCACTTTCTGAGTAGTAACCTGCTGTGCTTTGACTCACTCATTGTGAAGCCTTCATTAACACACTAGGACAAACAAAATGAAAAACACGATAGGGTCAACAGATGGATAAGCACTTGAAGTAGCACTAGTGCAATGCAACTCAATGTTTTTGCCTAATATATCACACATGTGCACTCATCTCTCTCTCTTGCATAATGTCTGCATCTTTCACCTGTGAAGCATATCACTAGAGATGATTCCATACAGAGGCCACTTTGTTCTAATGAATTATGCTGCATGCAACTAACCAGACACATGCTGGTGTAGTCATCTTTCATATGTCCCCTGAACTCATCCAAGTTTATTCCCACATTACTTTTCACAAAATTCACTTTCAGAAGACTCCACCAGTCCATCTGCCTTCTATTGCATGATACTTGAAGGAACACCACCGGAAAGATAGTTTTTCTGCACTCATCCTTCTGTTCTGATGATCCTGTATACTGATCCACATCATTATTTGATGTTGCTGATCATGTCTGACACCAGTTGTAGTGGGGTCAGGATGGTGCTGAGTATTGTTGACATCACTATAGGCCAGAATGTTGGTGGAGGATGGGAGACAGGGCAGCAGGTTTCAGAATATCAGTAGTTTGTTTACAGTAGTTTTGTGCAACACTACATAGTAGTATCAGTTGCTCTGTTATTTTCTAAGACATAAATGATAAGTCTTCTTCTTGTAAAGAAAATTTTA